>NC_064265.1:42437719-47237719 GCF_003254725.2 Canis lupus dingo
TCGTAGCAGCCGACTGAAATTTCCTCCAGTAGAGCTGGTGAACGCTCTGGACACACAGAAAGCCTAGAATTGAGACAGAATTACACTGGCATTGTATAAATAATCTAACTGTGACCTATGGGGTTAAAACCTATAATTGGAGTGATACTTCAAAGCAATGACTACTTTTTCAATGCTATTTTGTGCAGCCAGATAGGAAGATGACTTGTTGGGATTTTATTGGCCAGGAACAGTATTGCAAAAGTGATATTTTCAACAGCTGCTGGTGCATTTGTGCTCTGACAAATTAGAGGCTAAATCAAAGCATTAAAGAACATCAAAGGCTTAATTTAATGCCAAAACAAGTACTCCAACTGGATCTATTTTACAGTGAATTAATAATGCAGATTTATACAGAATATAGATGATTTAAGGTTTGGAAGATAATTTTTGGCTTTCAAAATGTAAAACCCATAGAATGCCATTTTTTAGCCATGCAAAAAAAAAATAAAGCAAAATATTTTGGTATACTGTGTAAATTCTAGGAATTCACTGAGCGATTGACTAATTGAAATGTATATTGATTACCAAAACTAAGGATATTGGCCATGAATGTAGTGGCAATATAGACACAGATGAGCCACTGAGTTCAGCTACAATTTCTTAGGGGATACACGATAATTGATCTAAATGCCAAAAGTATTTCTTGTCAAGTATTTTGATATAAGAAAAATATGCATAGGTGTACCTACACACTACTTAGGCTATGTTGAGGACTTAGGCATATTTAGTAGGCTTGCCTAACTATTTACTTACCTAAAATTCTTCTCAAAGATGAAAAATATCTCATGAAACATTTAGTAGAAATTGAACACGCAGATAAAATAGCAATTTTACAAATGCTGCTTAGTGTTGATACGAACAAAGACAATTCTAAAATTAAGGATGGTCATTTTTTTTTTTAACTCTTTTGAAATGTTCACAAAGTTGTCCTTATTTCCTGGGTTGGAACTTAACTGAAGTTCTACAATTCATATTAGGGCACTTGGAAAGTCATCCAGAGGTGTCTGACCACATTTACCTTATTTCTTTTCACTGAACTCTAAATATTATCTTTGTCCAGGACCGCCCTTGGAATATCTCCAAGCATTATCCCAATATACACAAGTTACAAAAATAAACAAGTTTTTCCAGAAAATATTTCTATATATTATAAACCTGCCATAGGATCCTTTGGAGATGCCAAGAACACATTTCAAATTATTTCATATGTTAGCATATTTATTCATACATGCAATCAATATTTAATAGTGTACTGTTTCATCTGATATTTTTTTAAAAATCTAAGATTATGCTTATTTAAAACTCGACTTTAAAAAAATCATGTTGATCACTAAATATATCACCTAAATTAATTTCTTTCTTTCACCAACCGAGGCAAGGCGTGGGGAGTAATTAGTGTCCATTTTTCCTTCAGGAAGAGACCAAATTCTACCAACACAGTCTGGTGAAAAGTACACACAATATCTGAGCTCTGATGTAAGCAGAATGCCCAGTTTGGAAATAGTGAATTTGTATCTATTATGTATTACAATAAGTCCCCCTTCCTCATTAATTTTACTGAAGTCTCCAGATGGGAAACAAAATATTAATTTTGTTCAGCCTTAGGCATTGTTGACTGTTAAGGTACTCACTAAATCACTGATCTTATTCACATTAATATTAGATTTCTGCTATAAAAATTTAGGACCCTTGGGTATAGGGTTCAGTTTGTCATAAGTATAATTAATTGTTTTTAAAAATGATTAATTTGTCAAAATAGAAAAAATATATATATTGGGCAGATGAGGCTCCTGAGCAAGCTAGCCTACCTTAAAGTCATGGTAATACTCATGAAATTATGCAAATTAATTGACTCTTTCAATGTTGCATAAAATGCTACTTCTAGTACAGTGCATGGAACATTAGGCTGTTCATCCAGCAAAAAAAAAAAAGGGGGGGGGGGTTGCATTTCAGAGGCTGGAATCTTACAAGCAAGGCCTTATGGTTGCGGATACTCACAACTACAATCTATTTTTCTACAAAGCAATTGGCTTTCAACCATTGCACATAGAACTTGTGCTGTTTATTACAAATTTTTCCCCAAGCAACTGTAAAGAAAAAGCCAGCTATGTCTTGTGGGTTCCCCCCCTCTTAATACAAAGAAAGAGATTTTCACTGTTCAATCATCCTAAAGGAAAATAATATTTATTCTAAAATTATTTAGTAATATGGGTTTTTACTGAGAAAGGCCCACTTAAGAGCCCCCAAAACACAATACAGTATATAAAAATCTGATTAAATTAAGTCAAGTTCATTTACTTACTAACAGTAAAAATCAGAGACAATAGCAAAAAAAAAAAGGCAATGTTCTCTAGACAATTATTCTATCCAAAAGTAAAATTATGTCAACCTTCAAAGACTGGATAAGAATAGCAAACTTAGGAGGTCATATTACTGAATTTTGTGATATCATAAATGCATTCTTATTTTAAACCACCTCTCAAATAAGTGGTATAATTCAGAAATATTCAATAATTAAATCTTAAAAATTAACAAAATTGCCCTATGGCATGATCATAACTACTCTAAGAAAATAACAGAATTTCCCATAAGAGATCTAAGGCCACACTGCAGGGTTTCTACCAAAGAAAGATGGTATTTTCTGCTTTGCAGCCATGCTCCCTCATTAGACAAACTAACAGTCATGTAATCAATTATTAGAGTTTAAGGCAACAACTCCAGCCTTAGTCTAACAGACATGTATTAATTTTCAACTCTCTGCCGTTCATATTACATTAATAAACATATTACATTAATAAACCACTATTGCTACAATGAAATCTGTCCCTCAGAATTCTACTGCTTTGGTTTCTCTTTCTTTTTAGTTTAAAACTAGTTTAAACTAGTTTAAAACTCACCACTTGATTACAAAATTAGAATAATTGATTTTTAGATTATGACCACTCTATCTCAATCCACCTATAGTAAATGGATTTACTAAGACTCTGATAATGTGTCTGCAGCCCATCATGTAGGGCTTGTGTTTAATAAGAAAATCAAGACAATAGGTATTTCCAATAGCATCTAATTACTGAAAAAATGTAAACCTAGTTTAAAGGCTCTCCAAAGCATGGACAAGAGTTTTCACTCTTGTCTAAATATTCACTAAATATTTTTAAACCGTGGATTTTAAAACTTGCCCTAAACTAATACATTTCTTAGGGAGATTTGGTATTCCATGGTATCATGATAATTATCATTACTGAAATCCATTTTGAATATGTATTATTCAGGGAGTTTCTCGCCCCGCTCACAGTAAGGCTGTGGTTTCATCAGTGTCTAAACAACTCTAACAAGTAGATGCTTAAATTAAAAATGGTCAAAGATTCCCCAAACTACACGTCTACCTTATACAAAGAGAAATCAATACATTGAAAATACAGCGTGTGTTATAATTTTCCCTTTTCCTATATTTATATACAGAGCTTTTTAAGATTTCTTTCTGAACTAGAAAATCAGGACAACATAAACATGCAAACACATTCATCTCCCAAAAATACTATGATAGGAAGTAATCACCTAATGATCCAAAACTCTGCTCAATGAGTATACCAGTTAGTGAAAATCAGAAAATTAAAGGAAGCGTGCTTATTTAAATTAATTGTGGCTTATTGATGTAATTACCCATTTCTGTTATCCAAGTATATTTTAATTCATGCACATTTATAACCTTACAGCCTGTGCATCTTTCCACATGGTCAAACAATTTGGATATACTAATGTGCTGTGTAGAATCTTAGATGACACCAATATTTGTGGGTCAATTATTCTTTTCTGATACATTTGCTAAAACCAATATCAACTGAGTTACCACATTTGGTTTTAAAACCTAATTTCCAGGCTTTCGTATTGCCCAAAGTGACTTCAGACCAGGCTAGGAGCCTCAAGCTTATTGGCCCAACTTGAGACAGACCCTGAGCAAGAGCTGGTACAGCCACTTTCACTGCTGTGTGGAGTTCATCATTTGAATTCCAGTTTTGATGTGTAGTGGAAAAATGGCCCAAGCTAATATATGCAAACAGGTGGCACACTTACCAATGTCCAAGTATTACACTCCTCATCCCTTATATGAGCCTTAATGAGCTTCTCTGCTCATTAAGAGTCCTCACGTTGGACCATCCTAAACTCTCATTAAGAATCCACTTTTTACCTGTATACAGAGGACTGCTAACACTATGTACCAAGATGTTCACAAAATGTCATGATTTCTCACATATGCCATTTCCTCTGGTAGTTTCTTCCTACACTTGTCTCTAAACCAGGAGCAGCAAAATTGAAAATGAAGCAGGTATAAACCCAATATATCTTATATATACTTGGAGGATTTCAGGTATTTATGGACAATTCATTGGGAACAGGCTGTTTAGATGAGTGAAATCAGAAAAGATCACACGGTACCATACATGAAACTTGAGGTTGCAAGACATTTTCACATTTGTTCATTTAAACAAAAACAATGTCAACACACGTGACAACAGTTGTCAACAGCTACCTTTTACTGAGTGCCTGCCATGTGCTCGCACTGTGATCTGGTCTAGATTCGTCATTGCACTTAAATGATCCTGTGGAGGTGGAGAGCTCAGCCCACATCTTTAAGATGAGGAAACCAAGGCATAGAGAGATTAATTAACTTGCTTACGGGTCTCAGCCACACGGCTAGAATTTGATACTCCAGAACTCTCTGCCTCCAACGTTTACTAACTCCTTGGTCATTTATACCAAGAAACCCTCCTGGCCACTATTCCCCACACTCAAATCAGCAATGGGATTCTATCCGTAGGTGTGATTGTAGCTCTTCAGCTGACTTCATGTTCATTGAAGGCAAGAACCTGCTTTTCTTTGCACACTGTCACTACCACAGCATGTGACAAAGTACTCAAACTGTTACACTGAAAGGAATCTAGAACAGGCCAGAATCAAATAGTAATTGTTGTCACCCCCAACATTCATTCTCCACAGTCCAAAAAATATAACCCAAAACGCTAATTTTATGTGAGAACAGGTGGCCCATTGAGCAACCTAATAGTCATTGCCATTTTCATCATGTAGTATTCACGAGTCACCAGAAATGAAGTCTTCCCACTCCTGGAGAATCCCAGAGACTGAGACCATAATATAGGTTTACCGAAACTAAAATTGTTGACAGCTCCACTTCTGTAAGGGTCTTCAAGAAAGGACAGTAGGAATGAGTCCCTTTATGCCTCCGCCCTGGAAGCTCTCAGCCAGAGGCCCAGGTTTGTCTCAGAAGCAGCAACGTGTTATGGATTAACAATTCACATTAAAAAAAAAAAAAAAAAAAGGCTGAAGCAACACATACTCAAAAACTTCATTTGCATTACAAATAGGTAACCTGCCATGGTATTTTGCTACCCCACTGACATGTTGCCAGGGAACAACAGAAAAATAAAAACCAGTGTGTCTCCTCACAGGTGAGGAGCAGAACTTGAATAAAATGAAGCTGCTATTCAATCTGTTATTCAGCTCACCACATAAACACACCCCCACTCTCCTTCCCAGCCAAGAAAAGCAAGATGACAGGGGCAGCCACCCCTGCCTCCTGAGGTCCCCAGCGTGGAGGGACCCTACGGTTCTGCACATGCCGAAGGGGATGTTGAGAAAACAAAGAAAAGGAGGTAGCGGAATGGAGAAGAGACACTATGGTTCTCATCCAGGGAAAAGCCACTTCAAATCTGAGAACTAGCAGCCCTCCAAAATAAAAGAGCGATAATTGGTTGCAGCAACTGCCAACAGTAGACTCAGCTAGGCCAAGAGACTGTTACGCAGTGCCAGTGCAAACTCATTAAGGAAACTCATCCCACAAATATTTATGAAGTGTGCCATAATCTGGTTGGGGGTTGTTTTTTTTTTAAGTCCACTTAGAAAGCTCTTTACAGTTTGTATTAGTTTTTAGTTTAATTTCTGCACCTATTTGTCTTGTAAGGCAGTCATAACCTCTGGCTGATGGTCTCTGAGAGAGCAGTGACTTGCCCATGCTTACTCACCTGAGAAGTAGGAGACTCAAAAAATCCAAAATTTACAGTCAAACATATCCAACCCATGAGCCCTCCTGTTGTCTGCTCCTTGCCTACGTGGCACGCCAGCATTTGAAGTAATTCCTGTGGCACCACGTAGAGGTGCAAGAGGAGAGAGAGAAGCAGGCTCCCCGCTGAGCAGGGAGCCCCACATGGGACACGATCCTGGGACCCTGGGGCCACGACCTGAGTGGAAGGCAGATGCTCAGCCAATTGAGCCACCCATGCACCCAGAGGATTGTTTTTGAAGGCAAAGATAAGTACAGTGCTAGGAAATGTCTACAGGAGATGCTCTACATGAGCATTCAGCCATCGACACTTCACAGCACCCACCAATTCCTCTTCATCCAGAAGCCAACGAATCAAAAGTCAGAGGAGGCTTATGTCTCACTGAGAATCTTAGTTTTTCTCCCTACTTCTTACTCAACTAGGAAGTACTTCCCTACATAGGCCAGCAACATTGGCATCGCCTGGGAGCTTGTTAGAAATGCAGACTCAGCCTTCCAGACTTCCTGAATCAATCAGCTTCTTCCAAATCTCCAGGTATAGGTAATTTGAGGCACACCACGGGTCAAAAAGCAGTGCTTCCTCACCAAGGGCCGTTAGAGACAAAGTACCTTTGGCTGTAGAAAGAGGCTTATGCAAGTGATAGTTATCAGAGGGGTAACCCTAGGTAAGAGAAAGGCACAAAAGGAGGCAATGCAAGGAATAATGCTTGTTTGGTTCTAATTAAATCACTGGGATATTGTACTTGCTTTATGAGCCAGAAAAATGGCCATCTTGGATCTGAAATGTCATCCTATTGCAATGACTACTAGCTGTATTGGCAGGTTATAATATTCCTAAGCTGTCTGCAAAATCCCTGGATGATGCCTCATTATGGCTTGTATTGAGGAGAGACCAAGACTTCTTTAGGTTCTAGAATCAGATGGAATGCCAGAATGGAGTACCTCACAATCCGATAATGACCATATGGTTGGTGATTTGCCCAACCAAAGCACATTCTGAGACCTGCAGACACATGTAATTTCATCTTTATACAAAACCTTTATTACAATAAGAAATAAAAATATCATTAAATGGGTGGATTTGAGTGAAGACTAACAGAAATGAACTGACTCCAAGTTCCTTAAATGAAAACTCACAAGGGATACTTGGGTGGCTCAGTCAGTTGAGTGTTCAACTTTTGGTTTCGGCTCAGGTCATGATCTCATGGGTCTTGAGATCAAGCCCCAAGTGGGGATCCTTGCTCAGTGGGGAATCTGCTTGAAAATTCTCTCCCTCTGCTTCTTCCCCCACATGCATGCATTCTCTCTGTCTCTCTCAAATAAACTTTTAAAAAAGAAAATACTCACTAGACCAGAGACTACACTGAAAAGGGATACTACCAACTAAGATATAACTTATACCTTAAAACTGGAATTTAGAAAAGCAGATCTAATGATAAAGTCTGACTTTCTTGCTACATAAACTCTGACTTTGTTGTGTGTTTTGGCTTTTGGTGACACCAATTTCACACATTAGGTACCATATTGTTTTCATAATTAATTTCTTAGGAAAGACAAATTATATCTAACTTATATCTGCGATTTAAAGTTACTGTAAATTATACCCAACACACCTTTTCCTGGATCCGGTACACATTTTCTACAGCTGAATTTGTTTTGGCTAGATGCAGATGCAGCAAAAACATCTTTCAATGGTAAGCAGTGACTTTTCTACTGGCAGTTTGTAAACTCCAAATTGTCAGCAAATGGAAAAAGGGGAAATCCTTTTATGAGCAAATTAATTGCCACATAGGTTTGGATAATACCAAGGATAGATTGCATTCTCTGAATTGGAACTCTCTGGATTCCTACATATGTATACATATAGTTCAGGCAGTTATTACCTGTAGCAAAAGGTGTGATGGTTATGGCCTGTCTGCAGCATTTGTACAAGTTTCTCCCATAATAAAATACACCAGAAAGAAATGTGACAGAAAAGGAATAGGGAAGTAAAAAGGGTATTTTTTTTCAGTACCTGAACTTTAAAAAGACTAAATAGAATTCATGCCAAGCCCCAATTATTTAGGTGATACTTTCCACAATGCTCTTTGAAAAGTGTCAATTCCTTACAAGAAAAAGAATGTAATTAATACCTTGAATATGCATGTATCTAAACATAAAACGAATAGCTAATACTTTAAGATTATATTTATTTATTTATTCATGAGAGACACAGGCCGAGGGAGAAGCAGGCTCCACGCAGGGAGCCCGATGCGGGACTCGATCCCCGGACTCCAGGATCATGCCCTGAGCTGAAGGCAGGCACTCAACCGCTGAGCCACCCAGGTGTCCCCGAATAGCTAATAGTGTTTAAAAATACCAAGCACTGTCCTAAAAGCTGTATAAATATTAGCTTCCTTAATACAAGAATTCTCTGAGGTAAGTCATATTTTTATCAGCCCCTTTTATAGATGGAGAAACAGAAGTACAGTCACGTTACCCAATGAGCCCAAGGCCACCAAGTCATAAAGAGCCAAAACGTGAGCCAAGAAAGTCTGGCTTCAGAGCCTATGCTCTTAAGTACAACACTTAACGGCATCTCTCTTTTGTGTGCAAAATATTTGAATAATCATTTCTTTTGCCAGGCATTTTATTTCTAATGTATGTAGATAAAGATTACATTTTCATAATGAAGTTTTCTAAGAGGAATGTGTTACTGTTCCAAATACACAGCAATTTAACTTGCTCTAGAATTCAGAATCTGTGAGGCAATTTTATATCAAAGATCTTTAAAGGTACCTAAGTAGATCACATTGTGTTAGTGTTTCCCAAACTTGCCTGATCATTAGAATCACCTGGATAGCTTGGGCCTTTGGGTCCCATCCCGGACCTAGTAAATCCTGGAAAGGTGTCTATAAAGCAGTGCCTCCAAGTGATTCTTAGGATTGAGAAAGGCTGGGAAACACTGGTCATTTAATCAGTTTTCGCTTAAACCCTCTTTATATGATCAACTCCTGAGTCTCTGAGTGTCTGTACAAGCTTTGGTGGAGGAGTGGTTTCTGGAACTATGGTGGCTGGTGGGGAGAAGTGAGCCTGCTAAAGATTTTGACTTGTGTTTTGGCTTCAAATGGCCAAATCAACTGAACCTCTGGAGTTCTACACTACCCCAAATAACAAAAGTTGAGTATTTTCTCCAACGTAAAAGTAATGATTTCAAAAACTAACAATTTTATTTATTTGCTTCTGTTTTCATGCTACTAAATTTCAAATACCTTTTTTTACAATCAACTGATTTCATATATTTTTAACATAGTTGCTGCTATTTAACAGCAACATTAAAATTTTTCCATTTTAAATTATGTTAAGAAACATACAGCAAAATTTATCATCTTTAAAAAATTGAGGTATAATTGACATATAGTTTCAGGTATACAAGTAGTTTTACTAATAGTTCATGATGATAAAGATATTTTTTAAATAAGTAATCCTTTTATTTTTTTATTTTTTTTTTTATTTATTTATGATAGTCACACACACAGAGAGAGAGGCAGAGACATAGAGGGAGAAGCAGGCTCCATGCACCGGGAGCCTGACGTGGGATTCGATCCCGGATCTCCAGGATCGCGCCCTGGGCCAAAGGCAGGCGCCAAACCGCTGCGCCACCCAGGGATCCCCCTAAGTAATCCTTTTAAAAAGTCCTTTTAAATTAGTGTTCTTTCCAAATTAACAGGTCAGGATTTTCTTTTTTAACCATTTCCCCTTGTATCCATTCTTTAATCCTGTAAAATTCTTGGTACCTTACCCCTAGAGTCCCAAATATCATATGCTTTCACTTTTAAATAAAATTGGTATTTCCGTGAGAAAATACTGAAATTTTTTTAAAAGAATTTTTTAACCCATCCAGAATTACTACTGCATTCAAAGCATTTCAAACCTATATGTATTTCATACCTATAAAATGCCAGTATACTGTTATGGCTATAAACACTGTTATTATATGTGTGTGTGTGTGTGTGTGTGTGTGTGTGTGTGTGTGTGTGTGTGTTTTAAACTCAGAATCTATTTTTTAAAATCCTACGAATGTGATTTAAGGGAGGGAGATAATTAAATGTGAATCTAATTATGCCATTTTCCATGCTAGGTTTTTCACTTATTTGGATTATATAGGAAATGATATTATAAACCTATTCAATGATTATCAGAGTGACACCAACACGGGTGCCTCATCTAGATATAAATTTGTTTTTCCTTCATAACGAAGCACCTGGAAAGAAAAGATTTTATAAATCAAGCTCTCCCATGTGCATAAACAAAATGCATGGTCCATTATCATTTTGTCTGATTTAATAACTTCAGAGCAGAGGGCTTTGGGCACCTCGGAGAGAGAACAGATCACTCATTTTTTACCTGCACAGAAGGAGAGAAAACTTGATTTTGAGATATGACACCCAGAAAAGATGTTAGTATTCCATTTAAAACAGAAAGCCATCTTTGTCCCTCTGTTTTATGAAATTTAAATGTACTGGGTTGTAGAACTATATATATTGCATCTCCCTTCTGTGAGACCCACCAGGGCACCCATGAAAAGAAGATGTATCTCGGTAGGGTTTTCCTTGTAAAATATTTAAATGAAAAATTGAGCACTTTAAGGCTTTCACAATCATTCTTTTTCATCATGCAATAAAATATTCATACAATGCAAAAACGCTGCAGTTCTTACAGCATTTTAATTTAAAAAATAAACAATACAATGGTGATTTCAAAGAATGCCATGCAATAGGATAAAGGAAATACCAAGAGAAGGAAAGGAAATTATATTTTTAATCTCCTAGAATTTAATATTTAACAAAGCAACCCTTCACTTTTATTTCAAACAAAAGCCTTTTTTATTAGAGGAATCAACACAAATTTAGTAGGCACAGCACAGATTATTTACTTGTTTTATAGGTTCTGAGTTTGTAAAATGGCATTATCGCTTTTATTACTCATTGCTTTGGTTGATCACATGACTGAGTCTGCAAACCCAGAAAGACTCCTCCATTAACTTCTAGGAAGTAATTCGGATTACTTATTGAGTTTGGGTGCTGGAACATTTGACTATAAGGAGAGCTGATGATGATAACTCTACTAAAAGCTGAAATAATTACACCACAAAAATATTTTAGAAGCTTCTCAAAGGCAGGTCTTCTATACATAGTTCGTACCTCCTGTTTGGGTGCAGGAAAAAACAATAGACCATAGACGGAGCTCATATGCAAAGGGCGTGTTGTATGTAAATTAAATTTAGCATGTATGTAGGGTATGTCTAAATATAACATATAATGAAATAATATATCCTGAATTTTTTTAATATATCATGAACATTTTTGAAGCACTTTAGAAACAAACATCAGTGCATATTTCAGTCTCCATAGAAGGCTAAGTAACTTGTGGTCAGAGAAATTGGATTATGGGACAATTAAGTTCATAGGTCACTATATAAATCACAGAAGACTTGGCCTTCCATTTCCTTTTTGAAAAAATTATAGGCACTACCTCTGTCGTGTACATCAGCTAAAGGCTATCTGTTGTTTTAACTATGATTAGAAGCCATTTATAATGGTCAGCCCTTTCAAAGGCATAGCATTCTTCAATTTAAATACGCATGTATATGTACATCTCACACACTAGGCATTTAAAGAGAACTATCAGTTATTTAGATGTTTGCATTTTGCTTTTGCAAATAATTTTCCTAGAATATTTATGTATGGATGTGATACTTAATGCTTCATTAGTAAAAAGACACAAACTGGAAGCCCCTGAAACACAGGGCATGAGGTCCCTTCTGATGTTACCCAACTTTGTATTAAAATTAAATGTTAGAACTCTGCAGGAGGTAAGCCACTGGGCATTCAGGGGTTAACCTATGAGTAGGGTCAAGAGGAATTGAAGTCAGCAGGGGTAACCAGATGTTAGAGAACCCCAGGTGGTCACCTCTCAGTTGGTGATCTGCCTTTCTGGCCCCACTTTGTCCCAGTCTGAGAGCTTGAATCATGGTGCTTCCCATTGCCTTCCTGACTCTGACCTCCAGGGTTCCCGACCTCAGTTTGCTCTGGGTAAGCCTGACTTTGACCTGACAATATGATTCTAATGTTCTGCTCTGTTTCTGATCTTGCTTCCTGTTTGCTCTGTCTATAGTATCCCTGGTCTTAATCTCTCTATTTCCACAACCAGATCTCTATACTTGACCACTCCTTTTTTTTTTTTTTTTTGATGCTCTGGCATTTTTATGACTAAGTCTCTATACTAGTCAATTTACCTATTTTTACAAAAGAAAGAATAACCCTAGCCTATCCCTTCACGAATTTCAGATTCTAATGGTATATCAAAGTTTCCAGATTTTTAAAACATATATCAATCATATGATATATATATTCATAATAGGTCATATAGATTTAGGTAGTCACCCCTAATGTTTCCAGGTTTTAAAAATATATATAAATCACAATATGTCACGCAGATGTCGGTAGCCAGCCCTTTATCAATAAATTAAAGATATCATGACTTCAACTTTAAATTTTCTCTATCTATGAAGCCTATAGAATCAACTGTGTATTCTCAAAACATATAGCTTCCTTTTATTTATCTTATGATACCAAACTATAAAATGTGCATGAAAAGACAAAATAGAAATTTTCTTTCTAATAAACAAACAGCTATAATAAAACTTCATCTCATGTGGCATCCTTTTTGAAAATATGATGTGGGATGAAGGTGTCACACTGTGAAATTTTAATTAAAAGATAGATAAAAATCCCAATGCTTGGCAAGAATTATAACTAACCTGACTTTGCATATCAGTTAAGGTTTGTTATCTAATGTAATTGCAGACTAAAAGTTCTTGTTATTTTAATACACATAGTGAAAAAAATGTCCATTTATGGTTCAGTAACTGAATTAGGTAACTGGTTACTATCATCGCTGAAACTGTAATACACTGAGTAAATCAACTACAATCTACAAGAAATCACTCAGCAAGCCCAAGATAAATTTTGCATATTCAGCACTCCAAAGAATAATAATTATGTATATTGATAAACCCCATGTAGGTCCCAAAAACCAATTAACAAATACCGCACATTCCAGCACTTTTTGGGCGATATTCTAGAAATAACTGCAGTTTAAAGGAACGGACAAAATTAAAAGTCCAGACACAATCCATGCTAATTAAAGCCACACAAGTTACTGTACATCCCTTTGACAGATCTTGGTTCAGAAAAATCAAGAGCTCAAAACTGTGCGCCCTGATACTCAAACTGGTCCTCATGCACACCCTGGGAGTCCAACCACAGACGGGTTAACAAGGTAGGAAAAGGCCAAAAAAACCTGGGGTGATTTCAGAACCACTCTGAAGTATATGCTGAGTATTTGTTTACAGGCTAGATAAGGATAGAAATTCTGTGAGAAAATATCTACTCCCCGTTCTGATAAAAATGTTGATGTTTTGAAGCACCCCCCCACCCCCCACCTAAGAAACAAAAGTGGATTCAGTAGACCTCATGCCAGCTCCTGAGTCTGTGAAAACCAAATTGTACCTTCACTTCCCTCAACCCGTTACACTGTCTGAAAGCATAAGCTCCCCTAAATCTTGGTCCGTCTGTTACCTGAAAGTGTCTCCTTTAAAAGAAGGAAATCACCACACTTTACCGGCAACCAAATAGAAGATGTAGTGACATGCCTCCCACAGGAAAGAGGGACCATTATCAGCCAAGGAGAAGAGGTCTAGTGGTTTCTCTCCCTTCAACCTGGCAGACACATGATCTCTTAACCAGAGTGGGTGCTTAATGTATTTGTGTTTTTTAGTATTCTGACTTAATTCTCAAACGCAATGTTTAGATTGCAGTGAGAAGAAACCAAACAGAAGGAAAGGACCAAAAATGCAGTCACAAATCAAAAGATAATCCCCTCCAGAGGGAAATCATTCCGGGTCCTGTGTTCCTTGGCTCTGGCCTGTGTTCCCGGGCTGCCCCGCCAGCCACCTAGAAGTGCCTGTGGAATACTCATGGGGGCGCCCTAACCTTCTCTCCAGTGTAAACAGAGTCCTAGAATCTCAGTCCCCACTGGGCTTGAGGATCTTTTTTTTTTTTTTAATTGGAGTTCAATTTGCCAACATATAGGATAATACCCAGTGTTCATCCCGCCAAGTGCCCCCCTCAGTGCCCACCACCCAGTCACCCCAACCCCCTGCCCGCCTCCCTTCCACTACCCCTTGTTCGCTTCTCAGAGTTAGGCATCTCCCATGTTTTGTCACCTTCCCTGATATTTTCACTCATTTTCTCTCCTTTCCCCTTTATTCTCTTTCACTAATTCTTATATTCCCCAAATGAATGGGCTTGAGGATCTTGAATGGATCAGGGCTGCAGCTACATTCCACACCTAGAAATGGTCTGGTTGAAAGAGCATCTGAAAGGCCGAGGGAGGGGCTGGAGGTCACAGACAGGAGCTGCTGCAACGTTCACGTGAACAACCATGTTGTGACCCTGGGAAGGTGTGCCACTGTCCTTTGAGGGGCCACTTTCTGATTTCCAGGAGCTCTGGGGACCTGTCACAGGCAATGCAGAAGCCTCCCCCCCACCCCACCCCCGCACACCAAACACACACAATCACATTGCTATTATTTTTTCCAGCCTCAAAATCCGTCTAGGAATTAAAGACTATTTCATAGAACAAACACATTAAATTTAGTAAAAGGCCATTGGGGGGCAGGGGGGAACACTCCAAATTTGGGAAAGAGATTCTGTGTAAAAATATGAAGCCAGTGAAAATCAAAATCGTCCAATTATTTATTTTACATCCTATGTCCTTGAAAACCTCAGGATTTTTATGGATTTTTTTCTTTTTTTTTTATTTGCATTTGTAAGCCAAGAAATACTCCTTAAGTGCCACCCCCACCCCCCCATCACCACCACCACTACCACCTGGGAGAAAATAAAAAACAAAAAACAAAACCATGGACTTGGTACCTATGAAAATTGAGCTCGCCTGGAAAAAAAAAAAAAAAAAAAAAAGCCAAAATCCTGGTGGCTGCTCTGGTGTCTACCTCCAGGGCTGTTTATTTTCACCCGAGCTGCCTCGAAAAAGTAGGCATTTAGAGGCTCCTAACCATTGAGACAAGTAGAGTCTCTTCCTCCTTTCGAAGATCTCCATCTTCCAGTGGGCACTGTGTTTGCAAGGCTGTGGCATCCTTCTCTCTTTTTCAATGACAAAACTCTTCCTCTCCACTGATTTTAATCGGAAGTGAATAGGAGTAAAAATTGCTCTGTTGCTGTAAAACCTAAAGTGGGAAAGCAGGGGGAGGCCGCCTGGGGATGGGGAAACCTGGGCCACCTGGCCTAGCGAGGAGAACCGTGGGCCAACTACGGTGAGCTCTGAACCTGGCAACATCTCTAAGGCTTTCCTTCGCTTCCTTTCTTAAGAGGGAAGAGAGAGAAAAACGCTCATTCTGTACAATGTTTAAGAACCACTTTATTTTTCCTCAGGTCCCCATGGAGAGCTGTTGATACGTTAGCAGAAAAGTGCAAGCCACGAAGCTGGAGTGGCTGTTTGGTGGTGGCGAGGCACGTTTTTAAAGAAACTGTTAATAACTCAGGGTACGTTTTGATCTGAATTCTCAAAGCTGAGGCATATGAATAAGTTCCCAAGTATCTGATCAACAAATGCTCCCTGCTTTTCCCACCTGTTTTTTCATAGAGCTGTAGAGTTTATATTCCACGTGTATTCGCCTCCACAGCTTCAGCTTCATCAGTGATGACTGATCATCACTATTCAAATTTCAGTCCTTCTCTTACTACGTCGTGTAAATGAATTTGAGAAGTGTCACCTCTTCGAAGGATGCTATCTTACTTGTACATAGAGTAACGTAGAGAAAGAGAGTTTTTGAGTGGGACAAAAAGCAGAGATGCCTTTGCCATGAGAAATAAGACAATCGAGGATTGTGTCCTGTGTCACGTAGCCTAAAAACTGCAGGTTAAGCAAATTACCAGGGGGACTCTATTCTTAATTCTGTCCCTTACCTAAGTGAATGATCGAGTCTGAACCTTTCAGGGAGAGCTGCATTTTTTCCCTAAATACCTAGCTACTTAGCAGCCTAAAGGGACCCGTCACATCAGTAACACCTTCTATGCGCTGTCGCGTCCCAGCTGGAACACACTAAACTCGGGGTTCTTTGAAATCTTTAAAGCCAATCATACATAAGACAGATTCTATATTGCAGGGCTGGCTGGCTACACTTCAGCACAAAACAATATTTCAAGCTTTCTGATATACATGTGTCACCTCTTTGTGACAAATAGCTGGTATTAATTAGGCACTAGACTTGGTGAGATTGCTGTTATTAAGTGAGAGAAGATGGGTTGGATTTAATTGTGTGTGACATCAAAGTCAAGTGACTGATATTTCAAGCATCATTTAAAATGTTTGATATTGAAGTCATTGTATTCACATAAAGACTGTCTAAAAATATAAAGGAGACTGATGAGAAAAGAACCGAAGTGCATTTGTACATCTATCTTATGAAGTGTATTTGATGTCATTTTACTGGTATTTTCAGACCACATTTGTAATATTTATTTGTTTAGCTGCATCAAATTTTTATTTCATAGTGGACTTGAAAGTTCTCAAAATTAACACCAAGCCAAAAGTGGTCTGTTTAAGAGTGGTAACTGTTCTTAAAAAACAAGTTGCCAATTTGTTTAAAATATGTTTTGATGTAAACAGAAGTAAAATAAAAATATTGACCAAATTATCTCAACAAAGCATCATATTATCTATAAAAAGAGCACTGAGAATAACCAAAATAACGAATAAGCATTTGAAATTTTTAAAAAACCAAAACTTCATCGAGAGTTACACAGAGGGCAATTCTGCTGCAATAAATAAATTGGAACACTATCACTTGGGTTATTTAATGATGATCAGCATTTCCCATGTTGTGCTAACATGTAGGAGAGAAACACTGTAAATCAAGATCAATTCAATAAACCCAATTAGCTAAAGTAAGGATGTTCTAACATAAAAATAGTGTAATAGTTTGTTTAATTACGTTCAGAGAAAAGATTAAGATATTTATTTATTTGACAGTTGACATAAAATACATGAGACAATTACATGGAAATCTGCTTAATTGAAATGTAATATGTTATAACAAAATATCCCTTGGGTATTGTTTTAAGAACAGAAATATAATTCACAGTAGCTGAAAGCTAATATGTGTTTCCAATATATCAAGTGCTCTTACAAAAAGCCAAGGAAAGATATCCAAATATAAATATGTTGAGAATTGGGTAAGCAGTGTGAAATCATTGTATTCAAATATTTTTTTTCATTTTTCTTATTGATCTTTTTTAATCATATAGATCTGTTCTTAATGAAAATTTAGTCAAGAACATGCTTAAACCTTCAAACTACACTTTAGTTTTTTGTATTATATACATAATTTCTCCTTTTATTCTCAAAAAATTCTCAAAAGTCATTCTGAATTACTTATGAAAAGAATCATGATGAACCATTAGATTTGCTGACCAATGATCAAAAATATAACTAGGAAAAAGAGTGATTCTTAAAATAAAAGTGCTAAAACTTGATCTTTAAAATTACTTCTATCCTTCCTACATGTTAATGTAATATTTTAAGGCAGTCATGAGCCCTTAATTCTATAGACAAATGGTAAAATGGTAAGATGGATATCTATCAGTTAATTTATGTACAGAAAGTTCAAGAAATAAATAGAGAGAAATCTATAATCTTTGCTTACTTGGGACCTGATTAAATAATTCTAATTTGAAAGCCAGCTTTACTAGACTCATGGACATATCAGGTTTTTTAAATAATTTCAAGCATAAGTCTTCTGAAATTCAGGAGTTTTAAAGAATATTGAGATAAAATTAAGCTATATTTTAAATATTCATTATCAATTTTTATTTGATTTTCTGAATTTATCGCAAAAAAACAGTTCTGCGTTTCGCCTGTGTTTTGTTCTGCATTTCTGTCTCTCACATTTAACTTCCAAAAACGCTGATTTCAAAATTATTTCCAACTTAGGCATTGTGGTTACTTCAAATGGTATTTGTAAATTGAGAAGAAGTGTTTAAATGTAAAATATTATCAATATAAAAATCATAAGAATAATGTCCTCTTTATAATGTTAAAATGTCTAGCTTCTCACTCCCCATAAGAATACTTTTGTTAACAGAATGAATCAGGCTCACTTAATAATTATGCTCTGGATCGACCACAGGCAATACTTTGAAGTAAATAACAATTGAAATAACCTTACTTTACATATCACACTATTGTTTACAAAGTATTTTCATTTTATTTTATCTAATGTTATAATAATCCTAACATAGGTGATAACATTTATTTTTCCTTGAACTGTATATGGATTTTTGTTTGTTCCTCTACACTCTACCCTCTTCCCTACTGCATGTCCTTCTTTGTTAGATGAATGATTGATCAAATTATGCAAAGTCTCAAAGAGAAATGATACTTTAACATGGCTCAATTCCAAGCAAACTCATTTTAAACAGGGCCCTCAGAACCTAACCAGGTGCCACCTGACAGCATGACATTTCATTGTGGCAGGTACTTCAAGATTAGGGGACTTTTCTACACTCTTCCTTCCATTGAAACTGTAGATGGACCCCTATTTCCCTTGCATGCAGAGAAGGCCCAGCACCAACATGATTGGGTGCATGTTTGTTTTTTCTCTCCATCTTTTTCAATGTATGTCACTAATTAACCTTATCAATACTGGATTATAGAATATAACTAAGGAAACTATGTTTATAAATTTAATTCACATGTGATCATAAACATATCCCTAGATCTTCCAGACATTCTGTGGATTCATGTTCCTAGTCATAAAGTGAGACAGGTAGATGGGTTTGTCAACCTATCCCTCTGTCATACAAGACAGATGATATAGATAGACAATAGATAGATGATAGATGATAGATAGATAGATAGACAGTTGGACTTCTAAAACAATACATAAGCCTGAGTGTCTAGAAACTAATTATTATTAATTTTTTTTGAGTTAGAAACTAATTAAAGAGTGCTAGTGTGGGGACACCTGGGTGGCTCAGTGGTTGAGCATCTACGTTCAGCTCAGGGTGTGATCCTGGAGTTGAGGATCAAGTTCCGTATTGGGTCCTTGTAGGAAGCCTGCTTCTCCTTCTGCCCGTGTCTCTGCCTCTGTCTCTCTGTCTCATGAATAAATGAATAAAAAAATAAAATAATAAAATAAAATAAAATAAAATAAAATAAAATAAAATAAAATACCTCTAAAAAAGTGCTAGTGTGGTCATTTTGGGGAACAATGGAAGCCGAGAATTCTTACTCTCAGTCTTTATCTAAGCCTATCATTCCACTATGGCCCAGTCTCTTCCTCCTTCATCTGTAGAAGGCTTATAAACTCTATAGAGATAGGACTCTGTCTTCTTCACCATTGCACACCAGTGCCTAGGACAGAGACAATCCTATAGTAGATTATCAGTCAACACTTAATTTGTTTTATTTCTTTGCAAAAAGCCCTACAGGTGGAAGGTCGGTGGTCTCTTTTCAAAGGGCAACACACATTATTTTTAACAAGAATCAGTTAAAAAGTATCTCAGCCAAGTTGCAGAGAAACAGGAGTTGCTGTAGAAGATAACCCCAGAATTGATTTTCAACCAACAGGTGGCTGGTGTGTAGGAATATCATTTTTTTTTTGGTCAATATATTTAAAAATATGCTACTTGGGAGAAACCTGCTCTTTGAGCCACCTGAGCCTCAACCACTCAGGGCAATGCTAGTTCAGGAGCCACAGGTAGGCACCTAGAGGGCGCTATCATGGTGCTTCTGCCCTCCAGGCCTGCTAGCCAACCAGCTTGGCTCCTGCCTTCCAGTCCCCATCCCAGTGTTTTTGTCTCATTAGAACATATCAAATCAGGGCAGCCTGGGTGGCTCAGCGATTTAGCACCACCTTCAGCCCAGGGTGTGATCCTGGAGACCTGGGATGGAGTCCTGCACTGGGCTCTCTGCATGGAGCCTGCTTCTCCCTCTGCCTGTGTCTCTCTCTCTCTTTGTGTCTCTCATGAATAAATAAATAAAATTTTAAAAAAGAACATATCAAATCAGGACCAACAGTGTCCAAGAATGGCTATGGCATCCTGACAGGGATTTACCCAGTGCCCATCTACACCTACTGCCATACACCACTGCTGCTCACATGGCCAACCAGCAACCCCTAAAGTCAAACTCACAAGACTGCTTGTGATATCTGAGCCTCCATAGTTTCCCATATTGGTTCTTAAATATTTTTAATAGCATCCCTATGTGACGCTGTGTAGGTAAAGATATTTATGTATCAAATAAAAAGATAAATCATGGAATACTAAGTGGGAGAGACCTAAGGTATCACCTTATTTCAACCACTAGTATCACGAATTAGGAAATTCAAGTCCAGAGACATAAAGTAATTTGTCTAAGTTCACATAGGAAATGGAAAATTAAGATAGTACAAGGGAATATTTGTATGCATTTTCAAAATATTATTTTTATTTGAGTCAAAATTTAAGCCCAAAAATCTAAAATTATTTATGATAAGAGCTATTAATAAGCACACAAATGGAAACAGAAGTTCCAACAAACATCACTAGTTCCCTTAAAATTTCCATAACAGAGGGGCACCTGGGTGCCTGTATCAGTTAAATGTCCAACTTGATTTTAGCTAAGGTCATGATCTCAGGGTCACGATCTCAGAGTCATTAGATTGAGCCCTGTGTAGTGCTCCATACAAGGAGTTTGCTTGAGATTATCTCTCCCTCTCCCTTTGCCCCTCCCACCCATGCTCTCTCTAAAATAAATAAATATTTTTAAAAAATGAAATAAAATTCCCATAACAGATTTTAGATATGTAAAAATCAAGAGAAAATATGGATGCTTTATAATAACTGTCTCATTTTGATAGTAATATATTTAAGGGTATTATAAATTGTGAAGTATATGTGAGATTGTCAAGAAAAGTCCCTGACATAAAAGATATGATAAATGTTAAGTAAATTGCTGAACTATTAATATATTAGCTAGTATAATTTATTCTGAATTTTTCTTTAAGTTTTATTTAGCTACAATGAATAACCAGAAAAAAGTATTATCTTAATCCTAACCTAAGACTTACTCTTCCTGAGGACCCACTCTTGGTTTTAGGGCAGGGCATTGTCACCATCTAGACAGGATCAGTCTTACGAAAAATGGAGAGAGACAGTGGATTCCGTGTTACTGGTCCCTCAAGGACCATGAATTGGCTCCACCATCTCCTGGACAGGGCTGCAGTTCGAGAGAAAGCTGTAAAAGGTAGGACAGGATTCAAGTTCTACCATAGGAGGAAGGACATATGGACATGGACCAAAAGGATTTATCACACTTCCAGTGGGGCCTCACCAATCCTTACATGCAGACTGTATCTCTTAGAGGCCTGTTCCCTCTAACAGTCTACTAAAAGAAACAGAGGCCTAACTGTAACTGGTTTAACAAACTTTAACTATCATTATTAAAGTATTCATGCAAAAACCATGTAACAGGAAGAAACTCACTATGGAAAAATCTTGGTGAAGAGAATTCCAAGTAAAGAGAATAGGGAAGGCAAATGTCTTAAGAAACACACAATATTTGAGAAAGCAAAAGCCAGGGTGTCTGGAAACAATGATAAAGGCAAGGAATGGAGTGAAATAATCCGGAAGTCAAATAGATAGCAGATTAAGGAGAACCATGGATGCCATTGTAAGGAGCATGAATTCCATGCTAAATGCAATGGGAGGTCAGGCCTGAAGAAAGAGGCCCCTCTTTGTCCATTCCAACACTACCCCGGATCTTCCTTTTCCAGGATCTTTTTGCTGTACCTGCCATAGGTTTGATTGGTGGGTAATCATCAAAGGATTCCAGTTGCTCTGCAGGAAGGTTAGAGGAAGGTCTGCTGTCTAGGTACAGAAATGACGTTTCAGGCAACATAACACCAAAGATTGATTCAGTAACCAAGCAGCAATTTCCCCCATGTCTTCAATTACCACTATTTCCTTAATACACCCCCTTTTTTCAATCAAAGACAAACTTCTTAATCAATTTTTGTTTAGTTTCTTACTTTCCTCATAATCTTTGTGTTCTTATGATATTCTATGTTCCAAATACCATGCCATATATTGCCGTCTTATTTTTAAATTATTCCTTAAATATCAACTCATGAAATGTCTCAATAATATCTCCTCCAAGAAAAGCATTAGTTGACAAAACATTCACATAGAAATAAAGCAAATGTGATGTCTCTTCTATTTGATAAAAAATGGAGGGACTATTCCTAAAGAAGTAAAAAAAGTGCAGGCCTGTTCTTGAAAAACTTATTTTCTCTCTTTGTGTTTTTTTTTTTTATTTTTCCGTCAAGAACTTTATCACTAGGATAGATCCTCGGTATGAAATATTTTAGACTTCTAATTGTTGAGGTAGATGTTTATTAAGGCACTTTTATGTCTCCCTTAGCAGAATATCTATGCATTTTTCCATCATTGGTAACATGTAAGGATTTTCTTGGAGAGTCTAGTACAGAAAGGGTTTTTTCTGGAAACAATACGCAAAGTATTTGTTCAGAGAGAGAGAAGAGAGATGTGGAGAGATGGTAGTACCAAGATCTCCAGAGACTTTTAGTATATTAGTAACCACAAGTGTAAAATATGATTTGAATGCTCTACACAGGTTTTCTAGAATGCAAACTAATCTGTACTTTCAGAAAAGGGTCAATAAAGATATTCCTGCATGTCGTAAAATGACAAAAACAGGACTGTCCACCTAAGAAATCACACTTCCCAGAATATCCTTTTTCCCAAAATCTGTATTCTCTATTAAGGATGCTATAAGATAAGAGTGCCACTGTCACTGTACAGAGCTATCACCTAAACATCCTTGCCTTTAGATGTGTTTTATAGGTTTACTAAAAGTCTAGGGTGGGGGCACCTAGATGACCTAGTCAGTTAAGCATCTAACTCTTGATTCCAGCTCAGATCTTGATCTCAGGGTAGTGATTTCAAGCCCCACATTGGGCTCCACACTGGTGTGGAGCCTATTTTCTTAAAAAAAAAAAAGTCTAATGTGGATAAAATACCAAATATATATAGATGAATTTTAATTCAAGTTGGTATAAGTTTATATAAAATATAGAAATATTAATAATAAATGCATTTTCATTTTAATAAAATTATTTTCTTAGCCAAAAAAAAAAGCTTTACAAGCACCTGTAGTCATACCAGAAACTAGGGGAACAGTTAGACTCTATTATCTCACAGTGGAAATTCTTTCCTCTTCTCCATTAATTTTTTCTGACTTTGGAGAAATTGCATTGACTTATGTCAAAGAAACTTCTGATTATTAAGTTGAGATTGCCTGCTTTTGAGAGCTTAAATTTAGAAGATGCCATAGACAACTTGAAGAACTTATGGTCAGAAAAAGAGAGATTTAAAAACTATAGAAAGAGTGTTCTGTGTTGATTATTTTGAACTATAAAGGATATTTAATGTAAAATAGTCATGGCCAAGGAAAGCAGGGTATAGACCTTATTAGTTTATAGCACAGGGGTTTCATGTTGTGTTTGTGTGTGTGTGCATGTGTCTGTGTGTCTGTGTGTCAAACATATGCCTTGAAATTTTTATCACATAATTGTGTAAAACAAACCATCATACATAGTAATTTTGCACTGGTACCTGTAATATCTCGCAATTATCTACAGCATAAGAACATACAGGCAACATATTCAGATTAAAATCTAAGGCACTAAAAATTTTAGAAAATCAAATGACACATACTAAATTTTTCCATATGAAAAAAACTGAGGTTTTAGAAATGCTCCTAGATTTCAAAATCTTATTTTCAGGTTAACAAATTCTACACACATACAAACTCACACACACACGCTTCATAAAGCAGACAATTTATACACACTGAGTAACTGATATTCTCTATAGAAAACTTCTAAGTTAGATGTTAAAACATCTACATACGTGTATATGTACAACACACATAAAGTCTCACACATACAAATTAGCCCTGCTTCTTTTGGGGGCTTGGGTGATGGGGAGGAGAATAAATTCATCCGAATCTCCAGATATTATGCAATTGATTGACTTAATTCAGACCACAATTCATCTATCATAGCCTCAATAGACTCCAAACAGTATTTCTTAATGCTATTGAACTATTTTGATTCCTTTTTTATTGTGCTTTTTAATTTTTAAATAAAAATATTCTCTAAAAGCTAAATAAGTAAAATGTATAGATCAAAAAATCATGCTGTACATGCTATATTTATACAGTGATGTACTTGAATTATTTCTCAATAAATGGAAACAGTATGTCCTAACTATAAAAGTAATACTCATTAGATGCATAAAATTTAATAGATGCATGTACAAGAAACACCAAAAAACAAACAAATAAACAAATCCCAAGCCTGTTGATTGCACTTACCAGAAACCACTGCTATTAATATTTGACAAATATTTTTATATGATATAGTTTAGCCTCTAATCCCACTCCGCCCAAGACTACTACCATGAACTTTTGGATGTATATCCTTACAACCTTTTTCTATGAAATCATTTAGCCTGTAGATAAGATACACACTAAGGTGGATCCTTCAGGAACCAAAGCCAACAAATGCTGGCCAACCCTGAGCAACCTGTATGTCACCCAGGCTTTTTGTTGCCTCATGGTGCTGGTGATGCTCTGAGCAAGATACCTTCCCTGCCATACTAATACAACAAGAGAAGAAAGCCTAGCCATGCTGCACTTCCTGTCCACTTCTGTGCCCACTTCTGTGCCCACACGCTCAATTCTGAGCTACCAGTGCTCAATTAATGCTGCACTTAAAAGGATAAAAACAAAATCCAAGTCTGAGAAATCTGAGAAGTGAGTCATTTAAAGTTAAAATGAAACTCTGAACCATAATGGTGACATCAGCCTCCTGAATTTCCCTCCTCCCACAGACTAGCACATATATAGTTATGCATGAAGCAATTCACTGTTTGATAAATCCAGGAACTAGCTGAATGACTCCTAGACACTGGACAACTGAGAAAACAATCACATCAAAACAGGTGGAAAGGCTGACTGGCACCCCAATTTTATGACTGCCATCTGAGGGATTAACACCCAATCACCTAGATCTGATATCCAAAAGAGAATGTATTCATGAGTCCCACAGGACTACAGCAAAGAAAAAAAGCAATCCTTAATAGACACATAAGCACCTGTACCAAAAACATGTTAAAACATGTATGTAAACACAACCAAGTGTTGTATATTGGTTTACGGGGCATTTCTAACAATGAACGACTAGAGCAAGAAATTAAGAAAACAATCCCACTTACAAGCATCAGAAAAAAATAAAACATTTAGAAATAAATTTAACCAAGGAAGTGAAAGACCCATATACTGAAAACTATAAACACTCATGAGAGAAATTGAAGAAGATACAATACAATAAATGGCAAGATATTCCATGCTAAATTATTGGAAGAATTTTTAATGTTAAAAGGTCCATTTCACCTAAAATTATCTAGTTTCAGTGCAATCCCTACCAAAATTCCAATGGCATTTTTCACAGAAATAGAAAAAACATCCTAAAATTAATAAAGAAGCACAAAGGACCCCAAATAGCCAAAGCAATCTTGAGAAAGAACAAAGCATCACACTTTCTGATTTCAAACTATATTACAAAGTGATAGTAATCAAAACTATATGGTATTGGCATGAAATAGGCCCTCAGATCAATGGTACAGAATAAAGAGTCCAGAAATAAACCCATGTATGTATAGCCAATTAATTTACAACAAAGGGGCTAAGAATAAGATGCAAAATGATAGTTTCTTTAATATATGGAGTTGGAAAATCTGGACAGCCACATTCAAAAGAATGAAACTGGACCACTGTCTTACAGCACATACAAGAAAAAATTAACTCAAAAAAGGTTAAAGTCTTAAATATAAGAACTGAAACTAAAATTTCAAGAAGAAAACACTGGGGTACACTTGCTGACATTGGTTTCTTTTTTTTTAGATTTGAAAGCAAAAGCACAGGCAACAAAGCAAAAATAAGTGGAACTACATCAAATTAAGAAGTTCCTATACAGTAAAGGAAACTCATCAACAAAATGAAGAGGCAATCTATGAAATGGGAGAAAATATTTGCAAAAAAATATATCTGATAAGAGGTTAATATCCAAAATATACAAGGAACTCATAAGACTCAAAAGCAAAAAAAATAAAAATAAAAATTGGCGAAGTACTTGAACAGATATTTTTCCAAAGAAGACATACAAATGGCCAACAGGTACATGACAAGGTGCTCAACATCACTAATCATCAGGGAAATACAAATAAAAACCACATTGAGATATCATTTCACACCTGTTAGGATATCTATTACCAAGAAAGACGAAATATATCAAATTCTGGCAAGGATGCAGGGAAAAGAAAAGCCTATACACGGCTGGAGGGAATGTAAAGCAGTACAGTCATAGTGGAAACACTATGGAAATTCCTCAAAATTTTAAAGTAAAATTACCATATAAGGGGTGTCTGGCTGGCTCAGTCGATGGAGCATATGACTCGATCTCGGGATTTGAGTTCAAGCCCCACATTGGGTGTAGAGATTCCTTAACAATAAAATTTAAAAAAAAATTACTGTATGATCCAGCAATCCCACTTCTGAGTATATAACCAGAGGAAGTGAAATCATCATCTCAAAGAACCATCTTACTTTCATGTTCATTGTAGCATTATTCACAATAGGCAAGCTCTGGAAATGACCTACCAACAGATAAATGGGTAAAGAAAATGAGTATATATTTATTTTATATTTATATATTTATATAATGAAATATTACTCAGCCTTATAAACAAGAAAATCTAGCCAGTTGTGACAACACAGATGAAGCTGGAGGGAATTATGCTGAGTGAAACAAGCCAGACACCGAAAGACAAATACTGGATGGGTATTTATATAGGAAATCTAAAAAATAGTCATAATCTTAGAAACAGAGAATATAATTGTGGTTCCCAGGGCTGAAAATGGGAGAAATAGGAAGTGGCTGGTAAAAGAGTATAAACTTTCAGTTATAAATGAAGTAGATCTGAGGAGCTAATATATATGGGATGACTATAGTTGATAAGGCTGTATTTTATAATTGAAGTTTTCTGAGAGTTAGAATTAAGCATTCTCACCAAAACAAAACAAAACAAAAAAAGATAAATAGTGAGATGATCGATGTGTTAGTTAACTCGATGGTGGTAATCCTTTTACAATGTGTACACAGATCAAATCATCACAGTGTACACTTTATACATATTATAGTTTTGTCGATTATAACTAAATAAAGCTGAAAAAAGTAAATGAGCTAATGCACATAAGTGTACTGAATAAAAAAGTGCTATGGGTTGCCTGGCTGGCTCAGTTGGTAGAACACGCAACTCTTGACATCAGGGCTGTGAGTTCAAACCCCATGTTGAGTAAGAGATTACTTAAAAATAAAACTCTCTTTTTAAAAAGTGTGGTAAAAGTCTAAGGGAGAAAAAATGTTGAAGTTTCTTCTAGGTATTCTATTTCCCTAGACTTAACATGTCAGTGATTTAAAAATATAAAGCTAATTCTCTTTTTTCTTATTTTATTTGATAAAATAATCAAATTTAAAAAAAATAGTTTTTCATTTAAGAAATAAAGCTAGTTTGTGTTGGATTTATTAATGTGACCTTAAAAACATTTCTAATATTTCCGGGGCACCTGAACAGTTCAGTTGGTTGAATGTCTGCCTTCTGCTTGGGTTAGGATCCCAGAGTCCTGGGACCAAGCCCCACGTAGGGCTCCCTGCTTCTCCTTGTGCCTGCCCCCTGCTTGTGCTTTCTCCCATTCTCTCTCTCTCTCAAATAAATAAATAAAAATTTTTAAATATTTCTAAATTTGTCCTCATGTAAAAAAATAAGGTATTCATCACTATTTTAGAACATTAAATTACCTAATTGTATCTACTTTTTACTGATATTTGGTGATGTAGTAAAAAAGACACAATTGATTCTATAAGTGTACATGCATTAATGTATGAAAGTTTGTAATATTCTAGAGTAGAATTTTCTTATGATAAGTAGGATTCTATTTTTATAATAAAATCCAAAGTGTCAGCCAGACATTATACCCAAAAATTTCATTTCTGGCATGTCAGAAATTGCATTTTTTCAGAAAAAGTTTGAAAACTTAAGGGGCAAAGAAATATTTCCCTGTTTTATTCAGATTACATGAGACCCAGTCATATTTACAATTGTGTATTAGGTAGCTTTTCAGGACTCATAAAGAATAACACTAGTGCTACCCCTCACTGAAGACTTAAACAATCCAAATGTGTTAATCAACTTGATGGTGGTAATCCTTATACAGTGTGTACGCTTTTCACCTGTTCAATTTTCCCTAGTATGTGATTTTTAAAAACTCTTTTTTTTTTAATTTATTTATGATAGTCACAGAGAGAGAGAGAGAGAGAGAGGGAGGCAGAGACAGAGGCAGAGGGAGAAGCAGGCTCCATGCACCGGGAGCCTGATGTGGGATTCGATCCCAGGTCTCCAGGATCGTGCCCTGGGCCAAAGGCAGGCGCCAAACCACTGCGCCACCCAAGGATCCCAAAACAAAAAACTCTTACCATTGAAGACTGATATTTCTAGATTCTCCAACATATGAAACTTGGTAAATTATTCAGAATAAGTCAAAAATTATCAAATACAAGTAGTTTGTCTCTGCCTATCTGCTCAAATATATTGATAGTTCTTTTCTGTTGTTGTTGTTTTTGAATTTTATTTTAAGTAATCTCTCCACCCAACATGGGACTTGAACTCACAACCCCAAGATCATGAGCTACAAACTTACTGACTGAGCCAGCCAGGGCCCCTATGCTAATTGTTTTCTAGAACAAAAAACAAACTACTAAAATTGCCTCTAAAACCCTATTATATATTGATTCAGTTATTTTTTTAAGTCTCCTAGTTCAAAATAATACTAGCTATAGCTTCTTGTAAACCATCAAGAAAGGGATAATCTATGTCTTATAAAAAACTGCTACACATTATAAAAAAAATGACTGGAACCTAATCAATTAATTTTGAGTCTAACATGACCTTGATACATAGTAGAGCAACATTAATTATTTTTAAAAAGAAAGCTATTAAAAGTTACTGAGAAATCTCACCTAAGAGATAGGTACAAATTTTAAAAATCTAATTATTAGTAAATCAAAATTATGATGATGAAGTAGAACTTACATTAGAAACACATGATAATCCTGCATCAGGAAGGCTATTAATGTAATACAGCATATTGGCAAAATAAGGATAAAAAAACATGTAATTACCCCCATAGGAGTAAAAAACAAAAAACAAAGTGAAGACAAGAATGCCTTCTATGACTCCTTCTATTTTACACTGTATTGTAGGTTAGCCAAAGCAAGAAGACAAGAAAAAGAGCTACGATATAAGAATGAAGGGATCAAAAATTTATTTATATACATGGAAAACCCAAGAGAATTTATAGGTGGTGGGGGAAGGGTGTTAAAATAAGGGAATCAGGGATCCCTGGGTGGCGCAGCGGTTTGGCGCCTGCCTTTGGCCCAGGGCACGATCCTGGAGACCCGGGATCGAATCCCACATCGGGCTCCCGGTGCATGGAGCCTGCTTCTCCCTCTGCCTGTGTCTCTGCCTCTCTCTCTCTCTGTGACTATCATGAATAAATAATAAATAAAATCTTTAAAAAAAAAAAAAAAAAAAAAAAAAATAAGGGAATCAATAAGATTGCTTAATGAAACATCAATCTACAAAAATCAGTAGTGTGCCTATACACCAGTACAAACCAGTTAGAATATGTAATAGAAAAATAAAAGATGCCATTTATAATATCAATAAAAACTTTGGAGTACCAAGAAATGAATTTGACAAAATTATATAAAACTTTTATGGAAAGAGTTGTAATGCAATACCAAGAAAAGAAACTTAAATAAATGACCAGGTTAATGCATAAGAAGACTCTCTATTTTCAATAAGTCCATTCTCCTTGAAATGAAATTTCAGTGCAATTTCAATCAAAATAGCAAGAAAATGCTAAGTTTATCTAAAGTTCATATGATAATACCAAAATGCTAAGAACAGCAAGATAACTTTGAAACAGAACAAAATCTGAGGAATTTCTCAACCACATATCAGAACTGTTACCAAGCTTTAATAATAAAATGGGAAAAAATTAACATGGATTTAGAAAAATAGACCAATGGGGTAAGATAGAGTCCATGATGAGCAGACTTACTCATGTATCAATGTGATTTGATATATGACAGAAGTGTAATTTGGCAATAGCTAGAAAATTTGATGATGTATATACTTATTAACCAAGAGTTTTAACCTAAGTAGATACCATAGAAAAATTATCACAGAGGTACACAAGGATACATATTTTAAAGTAATACATTTGAATCAACAGAAGTGTTTGTAGCATAGGAATAGATCAATAAATTGTGGGTTATTCATAAAATGAACTAATATTCATCAGCTGGAATAAATGAGCAACATGGATATATCTCAGAAGCGTAATGTTGAGTCAATCTCTCATACATTGCTGGTTGAAATGAAAATACTTTAACACTTTCAGAAAATAATTTTGTAGCATAACAAGACTCTTAAACATATTCATGTTCTTTGACTTGGAAATTCTGCTTGGAAACTATCATAACTACATTACTAGAAATATGGGGAAACCAAATGCACAAATATATCCATCATTTTGTTATATATAACTGCAAAAATAGTACAAGGAGCATAAATAAAACATGGAAAATTAGTGAGGTAAATTATGCATATCCAAATGGAAGAGTACAATGTATCCATTTGCAATAACATGAAAAAGCTTATGATATAATATCATAGAAAAAAACAGAATACAAAATTATATATCCAAGGCAATTGTACTTTATGTTAGGGATGAGTTGCTGAATACCACACGTAATTTAAGACAACTATTCTCATTGGAATAAATGACAATGGAGTGATGAATTTACAGAAAATATACATCTACAGTCATGATAGCATATTTTTACCATATATTTCTTTTGTTTTCAGCCTTATCACTCCCATTTCTCACTAATATCTCCAATATGAGAACTGGGTATCATCATGATTGGCCTCCTTCATGGTGTTTTAGCCAGATCAAATTCCATCCCAGTATTATTGATTTTCAGGCCCATTTTTCAGTACCATAACAACCCGCCATTTGAGAAACAGTTGAAAGACAATGTAAGAAGATCCTAAAAATATTTTAAACTATAAAAATTGGATAAGGGGATCCCTGAGTGGCTCAGCGGTTTAGCGCCTGCCTTTGGCCCAGGGCGTGATCCTGGAGTCCCAGGATGGAGTCCCATGTCGGGCCCTGCATGGAGCCTGCTTCTCCCTCTGCCTGTGTCTCTGCCTCTCTCTCTCTCTCTCTCTGTGTCTCTCATGAATAAATTTTTAAAAATCTTAAAAATTGGATTAAAAAAAACAGGTAGCTCAATTTTTGCCAAAACCATTTATAGAATTTTGGATATACGTATATATCAATAAACTACAGCATGTTTCATGTGATGCTGGAAAAGATGGTGGGCATTTCTATTTAGCAGCTAAAGTGACACTCTATAAGAAAACAGCATAAACCCAGTTTATATTCATGCCAACTTTAAAATTCAAGTAATAGATTTTTATATTTATTCCAGCAGGTTATTTAAATATATGACCAATCCTAAATGATACAAAGCCCAAATCCAAGTTTTATGCAGTAATCAAAATTAACTTTAAAGAATACTAAATCAAGCCCCAAAGCAATATTGAAATAAATCTATAGTGGGTTAAATTACTACCCCAGAAAGACAAGCTCATGCCTTAGCCCTCAGAACATGTAAATGTGAACTTATTTGGAAAAAATGGCTTTTGCAGATATAACAAAGGATCTTGAGTGGAGAGCATTCTGGATTATCCAGATAGGTGCTAAATCCAATGAGAGATATCCTTATAAAAGACATCCAAAGAAGAGACACAGAAAAGAAGATAACATGAAGAGGAAGGCAGAGACTGGAATGCTTTTTTCTACAAAAAACACCTAAGAACACCTGGAGCTGGAAGAGGCAAGGAAAAGAATATTCTCTAGAGCATTTAGAGAGAGCATGGCCCTGCTAACACCTGGATTTTGGACCTCAGGCCTCCAAAACCATGAAAGAATAAATTTTTGTTGTTTCAAGCTACCACAATTGTGATAATTTGTTACGGAAGCAAGAAGAAACTAATACACCATCCTTCCACAGTTTTCTCTTTCTTTAAATAAAATCTGCTAATTTCTAGTAGCAAAAATATGCCTTTATAAGTATGCACTAAACTTTAAGGGTTAGAGGAATGCCTGGGTGGCTCAGCAGTTAAGCATCTGCCTTCAGCTCGGGGCTTGATCCTGGAGTCCTGGGATCGAGTCCCACACCAGGCTCCCTGCATGGAGCCTCCTCCCTCTGTCTATGTCTCTGCCTCACCCTTCTCTGTGTCTCTCATGAATAAATAAATAAAATCTTTTAAAAAAAGCTATAAGAGTTAGAATGGAAAACCCAGGAAAGAACAAACACACAAACAAAAAAAACCCAAAATATATAGCAAAGGACTGCCAAATCAATACAACTCACACTTTCAATCATTCTGACAAGGGTAGTTTGTCATTCATTCTAATGCTTCAAAATAAACTAATTCCTGGTTTGCAAAAGAGTTACCGCTTCAGAAACATGAAAGCCCCTCAATATATTTCATCATTAATTCTTCCCTAAAGATGACTTGATTATATTAAATTTCTATAAGAATTATAGTGCTTATGATTGAGAAAATTTATCATTGTCTGTACATCTAATAAAATCCAGCAACTTCAAAAGATCATAGAATTCTAGATAAATACGTACTAGAAAAACATAATAAATTCTGCCTTTTAACTTTATTCTTTTCCAAAAAAGAAATAAGAACAGAGACACACTTTCTGGTTTGTGGCAGGACAAATCTCTAAAATATGTGCATTCCATTTGCAGCTCATCACTCACCTCCATTTAAACACCCTCTGACATCCTTAGCATGGCATCTCTAAATAATAATTAAACTCCCAGGGGCACCTGGGTGGCTCAGTCAGTTGAGTGTCTAACTCTTGGTTTCAGCTCAAGTCATGGTCTCATGGGTCATGATTTCATGGATTGCCAAATTGAGGCCAGAGTGGGGCTCCATGCTCAAAGAGGGGGAGTCTGCTTAAAGATTCTCTCCCTTGCCCCTCCCCCTACTTGTGTACACGTGCATATTCTCTCTCTCTCTCTCTCTGTTAAATAAATAAATATTTTTTAAAAATAATTAACTGAACTCCCCAAATCTTATCAAGGATCCAAATTGTGAAAATTATTTTATTGACCAGACCATCCAATGAAGTAGTATGCCTAATAACAAAATGACCAAAATTTTTCTATTGTGCATATGTATTACTTTTTAGAAAGAATAAAAACCACAAATAAAATAGAGACACTTGAATTTGAGACTGTTTCCTACAAGATAGTCTCGACCAGTATTGTTCCCTCCAAACCCTGGGGAAAGATTTCTCCAGGTGCTAGGACAACTTTCTACCAATATCTTATTTGTAGAGTGGGTAAAGAGATACACTGCCAAAGGAGTTTGCAGTTCTGGAGGCTCAGTCAGCCGACAGGATCTAAACCCACTCAAAGTCTCAGCCTACATCTATTTTGGAAGGTTTTATAGCCCTTAGTCCAGCAAATTCTGCATATTTTTTTTTAATTCTGCATATTTCTTAACCTTAAACAACTCTTTCGTCTGTTCACCTTTCTTTGGCAGAAGTATAAAGTCACAAAGCAGGGGGATAAGAATTAAGGGGTAGCAGAACACAAAGGCAGCTAATTTGGTCTAGACCATGTTGATGGCGGTAAAGATAGAGAGCTGGACCTAAGAAAAAATGCAAACATAAAAACATTATTTCACATACATGCAACTAATAAAAAGGAAAGGAAAATAAAGGGAAAGCAAGCAAAAGAGAGAGAAGAGACAAAGGACGTGAAGGAAGAAATGATCTTTCTAAAATTCACATCCCCATGTAATTCTTTCCAAGTATAAGTAAATTTCTCAAAAATTTACACTATCGCATTAGGCTCACCAATAACCTCTTAGCTGCTAAATCTAACAGACTCTCTTTAAATATTTCCTTTCTTGGCTTCACTCCAGCATTTGACTGCTTCATCCTAAAATATCCATCTTTTGTTCTCTACCACCCTTGACTACCTTTATTGCACTATTCCAAACAATCCCTCTTTTCAATGACATGAGAACATTCTGCTAATACATTGTTAAATAGAAAGAAACTGAGTATGTATAATTTTAACTATGTAAATATACAATGCATATCACATAGTAAAAGACGCTAAGAAAACACTAAATGTGACCATTATCTCAAGTGATAGACAATATGAGCAATCCTGCATTGTTCTTTTATTTTTTTCTTGATTTGTCAAAACAACTTAATAAAGCAACATTTAACATGAAGCAACAATTAACATACACATACAGATCGAGAGCTGTCTCTTCACACAAAGACCTGTCTTTCATTCAGACCAAAATTAGGGTGACTTTTCCAAATACATAGGACAATTTCATTCTTAGGCATTTACTCAATAAAAACGTATACATACATCAATCCAAATATATGCATAAGAATGTTAGGAGCACTATCATGTGTAAAAACCCTAAACTGGTAACTTCCCAAATGTCCACCAAGAAGAGAATGCGTAAATAAGCTGTGATACGCTCATAGAGCAATGAAAATGCACAAACTACAACCACATAACAAAAATGGGAAAAAAATCTCACAAAGATGACGTTCAATGTAAACACCATACACATACATACTCTAGATTCCACTTATCTGAAATTAGAAGCCAGGCAAAGCTCATCTGTCATGTCAGGATAGAGACTGTCCTTGGGAGCCAGGAGCCTAGAAGAAGTCACAACAGTGGCTTCTTGGGTGCTGCTTTTTTATTTGAAGGCTGCTTACATGAGTGTGTTCAGTTCATAAAAAGCCAAGCTGCACACTTGTCATTTGTGCTTTTTTTTTTTTTCCTGGATGTGTGTTATCTTTCAAAAAATGTTCTCAGCAACTCAATGAAGAACTATTGCCATCTCTGAATTGAGGAGGTATCACTACTACGTTTCCACATGGATCATGTTGCTCCCCTTCAAAAATGTCTGGATCATATTAAAGATAGCTGCACCTCCTCCAGAAAACAGTGACAAGTCTAAGTTCAGTTCAAAGGCTAGCTTTTGCAGGCAGGTTTTTTTTTTTATTTTTGTTTCAAGATTGAACTCTTTTGAATACGTTGCCTCTGCAGAACCTGCATGTGCACATCAGTAGAGTTCCACTCCTGAAATGTTTCCCTTGGTTCTATTATCCAACTTAATGCTGATGCACAAAAAACTGAAAAACACTTTTGAAACTCAAATGAGGTGAGGACAACAGGAAAGCCAGAGGTCAGAGGACTAAATGAAACTCATGGGCAGTCTAGTCAGAAAATCACACGTTGAAATCCGAACTCATCCCCTCATTAGCAGCATAACTTTAGAGAAGTCATTTCACCTTTATCAGCCTCAGCTCTCTCACCCGAACAGACTATTCAGTGAATTTTCTTATGGGACAAAGGTAGGAAACAACTTTGGGCAGAGGAAATGTTCCTCAAGTTAAAAATAGAATATTTCCATCGTGCTTCACTTAAAATAATAATACTGCAATATAATAGAACATCTGTGTTTTATGGAAAACTACTTTGAGACCATATTTGTCTCACCTGTTTCTGTGTTATGTTATTTACATATATGTGTATGGTTGTTTATAAGTCTGCACCCATTTGTTATATTAAATGGGGAAATTTTGAGAGCGCTATTTATTCATTTCTGACATTGCATTTGAGAAAAGTGAGATTATTAATGTAAGAAGCAAAGTCTTAGCTCATATTGATAAAAATGATACCTCACTGAGTCTGGGCATCTTAGAAGGAACTCCCAATGTTCAATGAAATGTTCAAGAATGGAATTCTCATTAACCTTGAACATCCTCCAGATGCTTCTTTGATAATATTAACTACCTCAAACACCATGTGGTTTCAGCCCACTGACCCATACAATACATGGTGTGAATGCACATGTGAAAGTTGAAATCAAAGTTTGAGAAAGGTGGGTTGTCCAATTTCAGATGAACCTCTCCAGACTCAATATTTTTGTTAGCCCTTTATTGAGTGAAGTTCACAATGTGTTTTACTATTTCTTTAGTTACTTACCCAGATGATGGGATCATGTGTTCTATGTTGTCTTTAATTTTAAAGGCAGCCAAGATAGCTGGATAGCAGGAATCTACAGCCTCACATAAGGAGTTTCTGCAACATTTTTGTAGCCAATGATGGTCATATCTAAAATATTACTAGGGTCCTTAGCTCTAAAGGTAAAATTAAGGATAGCAAATTACTCTTAATATTTAAACTTCAGGAAGCAAAAACCAATGGGAGCTCCATGAAGACAGGAATTTTTGCTCACTTGTATATCTACAGCACCCAAGACAATGCTTGGCACAGAGTGGCACTCAATAATTGCTCAATGAATGAATGAATGAATGAATGAATGAATGAATTACAGGTTCCTCACTAGCAGACAAGGAAATTATATTGCTAAACTTTGATTTACACACCAGACAACTCTATGAAAGTCTGGATTTATGTCTTTTCCTTTTAAAACTTTTCTGTATTTTCTCCAGTAACTTTTCATATCTGTTATTAGAAATAATTTTCAGACATTGATTATACCAATTGCCTTCTTTTTATAAAATGTAATGCTCAGGATGAAATTCAGTACCACAGCAGTGGGATAATCAGAAAAAGTATAGTATTTCCTTCCTTATTCCGGACACTGTACTTTCAGCTTTTTTAAAAAAAGATTTTATTAAAAAAAAGGATTTTATTTATTTATTCATGAGAGACACAGAGAGATAGAGAAGCAGAGACACAGGCAGAGGGAGAAGCAGGCTCCATGCAGGGAGCCTGATGGGGACTTGATCCCGGGTCTCCAGGATCACGCCCTGGGCCGAAGACAGGTGCTAAACCACTGAGCCACCCAAGGATCCCCCTACTTTCAGCTTTTAATAAAAAAAGAATCTTCAGATTATGCCAGTTTGTTGTTGTGGCTGTTGAAAGCAGTATGGTAGTTATTTTATGGTGAAACTGGAGTTAACTGAATTCCTTTGATCAGATACAAACATGCTAACGACTGTATTAAGAACCAAATGACAGGATTTACACTGATCTCCATGATTTTTTAACAGTCAGGTTTGTCCTAACTCTTAAAGTCTTTTATAAATTATCTGGGAAAGACATAAACCATCACTGGTGGAGCAGTACCTTATATGTGTTCATGTAAGTCCCTTTCTTATAGCTGAATTGTACTTGTTCAAAACAATATGTCCTCTTAGAAACAATGGAAGGTTTGGCAGGCCCTAAATCCCCAGAGACTCCACAACCAATCCACAAATACTTTTCAGTGAGTTTCGCTAGGACTTTAGGTGCTGGGCTCAGTGTCTGCACAGTGATTTGTCGAGTTCAGGAGGTACAAGATCACAAAGAAGGAGCAAAAGAGAAATGGCCGAAATACGAAAAAGGCAACATTCAAAAGGTCCTCCCTGCTGGCACTAAAGCTAGAAAGAGAAGTCTTGGTCACAAATGCTTAACCTTCTCGTAGCAATTCCTTGCATCTGTGGTCTCTTTCGTTCCTGTGTTCCTAGAGCTTCAGAAATAATGGCACACAGCGTATATACCCCTGTTGATGACCACTGAGTCTTCTCTATTCGAATAAGTTCTTCCTTACTCGATGAACCAGTGGAGTAGTGTGAAATGGTCTCATACTATCCAAAAGATTTTTCCCAAACTCCTTTTTAAACCTAAAACTCTCATGACTCACTGCGTATCTTTTCACATATACATTTAACCTTTGGTTTGTCACTTCTGAAGTCTAGATTAACATACACATTTAGAGGGGTTCTTACTGTCTTTATATTTTTCTGCTTTCTCTGAAACAATGAGCAATACTTAGAAGGTAGCTACTTAATGCAGTGTGATGATGGTGGTGGTGGTGGTGGCAATTATGAAGTATAAATTAATTAACAATATGCTCTCAAAAATGCCCATGAACTCATATTTTAAGGAAAAGTGCCATACATAGAATATTGTTTGAAATGTTAGTTGTAATTGTCAAAAAATGGAAAATGGCTAAATCCTTTTTTAAAACCATTTAACAAATATTTATTGAGCACTAGTCTAGGTGCTAGACATATGAGAGTAAACACCACTTGGTAGAAATTCCATTTCTTTCTTTCTTCTAGCTCTTTTCTCCCCCACCTCCTCATAAATGTTTTCCACTGACAATAGGACAAGCATTTATTATTACTCAAAAAAATAATTATAGAAGGGTGTCTAATTGGCTCAGTTGGTTAAGCGTCTGCCTTCAGCTAAGGTCCTGATCCGGGGATCCTGGGATTGAGCTCAGCATTGACATCAGGCTCCCTACTCAGCAGGGAGCCTGCTTCTCCCTTTCCCTCTGCCCCTCCTCCACCACTCTTGCTCTCTCTCAGATAAAAAAAAATAAAGTCTTTAAAAAATAAAAATAATTCTAGAAAAACAGCATAAGTTCTATGGTCTACAAAATGTAAGAATAACCATGAGAATGTGCTATATTCTTAACTATGACACCTTGAACAATTCTTTTAACCACGCTGAACTGTTTTTCTCACCTAGTGATATGAGGATAACAATATCTAATTTAAAAGTTAAATACTGAGATGCCTGGTGACTCAGCAGTAGAGCATCTGCCTTTGGCTCAGGGCGTGATTCCAGAGTCCCCAGATTGAGTCCCACATGGGGCTCCCTGCATGGAGCCTGCTTCTTCCTCTGCCTATGTCTCTGCCTCTTTCTCTCGGTGTCTCTCATGAATAAATACATAGAAATCTTTAAAAAAAATAAAAATAAAAGTTAAATACAGAGAATAGACTGGTAGTTGTTAAACAGGTGGGGGTGGTTGCTATCTATGAGCAAAATAGATAAAGAGGATTAAGACATACAAACTTCCAGTTATAAAATAAATAAGTCATGAAAAGGAAAAGTACAGCATAGAGAATATAGTCAATAATATTGTAGTAAAAAAAATAATAATAATAATATTGTAGTAATGTTGTGTGGTGACAGATGGTGACTACCCTTATCACGGTGAACACTGAGTAATCTATAGAATTGTGGAATCTATATGCTGTATACCTGAAACTAATATAATCTTGTATGCTAATTGTACTTCAATAAAAAAAGTTTTTTAGTAATCTGTGGAGATAATGTATATAAAGCTCCTACTATATCACATTGTACATAACATGCAATAAATGACAACTGCAATTATTAATGTCTAACAGAACACAATTTCAAAAGATAGCCACAACTGTATCTCCAACCACACAACATTCTGCAATAAGACCTTGTTATTCTGCCATTAAGAGAAATATATTTTTTCACACACACCCCCACCCATGATCGAGGCAGCCCTATGACAGCTAAAGTAACCCTGTATCATATCTAGATGGATTCCTTCTCTAGGTCTGGCAACTTCTACTTGCTTTCTTTTAGAGCCCTGAGCTGCCATATAAGAAGTATAGTCTACTCTGCTGGCGAGGGGCCACCTGGAGGAGCACTATGGAACCAGATGTGAAGCTGTCTCTGTTGCCCTGACCCATCGAGCCTTTGGATCGTTCCAGCCTCAGCAGCTATTTGTGAGCAGCTCAGTCCAATCTACCCCCAAACATGGAAGATAACAATAAATTATTGCTTTAAGCCACTAAGTTTTGGGGTGGTTGGTTATGATGGGTGACTAGAAGAGTACTGTATATGAAGTGACATAGAATCTTTCCAATTCTTATTTATTTGACCTTTGTATTTATTATAGCTAAGCATTCTCTTCTCCAAAATTTCTTTCCCTTTGTTCTTGCTCTCTGCTACCTCTCCCTTCTTCTTCAATGTTGCCACTCTTTGGGGCTCCATACCATATACTGATGACCCCAATCATATATATCCAGCCCAAACCACTCTGTGATGTTGAGATCCAGTTAACTACATACTGGGTGTTACTACTAGAAGTCTCACATCTCAGGTAAGGGATGTTACCCCTTTTCCTCCATTACCCCCATCTTATTCCAAACTTGATCCTCTCTCTAGTGCCCTTATCTTGTCAATGCACAACCGTCACCCTCTAATTGTTAGCCAAAGGACTGTCATGCTTCTCCCTCCTTCCCACTTACCCTCATCCAAAACATGTGATTAGTTAAGGTCTCGTCATATACATCTCTTAAGTATCCCTCAAATCCATTTACATCTCTCTACCTCCATTTGCCTAACTAAAAGTCTCCTACTATTTGGTCTTTATTTAAAAGACATTTCTTAAAAAAATAAAATAAAGTAAAATAAAATAAAAGGCATTTCTTTTCTCTAACCCCATCAGTCTAATTAGGTCTTGGCAGATATTGTTTACATCTTTTCTTGTAATATCATTACAAGGAAATTAACAGTCCCGCATCTGTCTTCTCTACCATATGTCAGATTCCAGGAAAGAGAAACCATGTAAGTCTTCTTTAGTTCTATTTCCACTCCCGTTGTAAGCACTCAAAGAATATTTGTTGAGTGAATAAATGATTGCAAACACAAACTATACAGCTGCCAAGGTTCTTTGCATGGCTACAATGACTAACTAGAAGTTTCATGGGCCCAAACTCTAAATGCCAATCTAAAATATAATATTTTATTTTATTAACACATAGAATAAGCACACATTTTCCCTATTAGTAGTCAGGGTGCTAAAAAGACCACTAAATACAAACCACAAAAAGTGTTCATTGATTTTCAAACTTATATGCTACCTTTCAACTTCTGTGGTATTTTTCTTTTACTATGCATTATTTATATTGTTTTCAACTTTTCTTATATATTGGTTTTATCACCCCAACTAGATATGAAATGAAACATAGGTTATGACATGTATATTTTTATATCCCTCTGCAACTACCTCAGCCCTTTGCACATAGTAGATATTAAAAAGCAGTCTTAATTTGATATCATTTATATATAATAACCTATATATAGATATTATATATCTATCTATATATATAATACCAATTTCATTCCAAAATATGTGACCTTTTAGTACTTGGGCACAATTCCTTTTTATCCAAATCAAGGGCACTCCAAATCCATTCTACTATTCCAACTTAAACTCATCTGCTTCCCCTATATCTTTCAAACAAAAGAAACAGATGGTAATGGCCGAACACTCTCACAGTTACCAGAGTTATTTTTTTTTAAAGATTTTATTTATTTATTTGAGAGAGAGAGAGAGAGAGCTCAAGCAGGGGGAGCGGAAGAGGGAGAGGGAGACCTACTTAGCATTGAGCTCAAGGTCGGGCTTGATCCTGGGGCCCTCCATGATCCAGGGATCATGACCCGAGCTGAAGGCAGATGCTTAACAGGCTCAGCCACCCAGACCCCCCACCAGAGCTATTTTAGATCACAGGATCCATACATCTTTAAGGATAAATGTCAAATTCAGTCTAATTTAGAGCTAATTTCATGCTTTAGTTATTCCTGCATCCAAATGTTTAAAGTCCTGCTCCTTTCCCTTTTCTTACTAAGACCTAAGTAATTAATTTCCATATTCATACAATCCAGGAATTGTGCCTTCTCCAAATTTTACCACTGGTGTAATGTGATAGAGTACTCTTCCCTGGAAAATCAAGAACTGATGTCTCCTAGATGCCACATTCAGGGCCAGTCTTACTACAAAGAGAGCAGTGTGTCTTGTGTGCTCTGAAAAGGGTTTCAAGAGCATCCTTTCTCTGGATGCCTCCTTTCTGTTCACACCTAGCTCTGTTATGGCTTTCCCATCCCTTCATCCTTTATGTTACTCCAAGCCACTCACCTTCCAAGGTTATTTTTGAATTGTTACATCAGAATTTCATGTTGTCAAATGACAGGCTTAAGAAATGGAAGATTATGGCTTTTCATTTGACAAAATACAGCATCCACTCTCAATTAAAAAAAACTCAACAAAGTAGGTATAGATGGAACATACATCAATATTATAGAAGCCATACACTAATTATCCATAGATAATATCATCCTCAATGGGGAAAAACTAAGAGCTTTTCTTCTATAGTCAGGAACAAGACAGGCATGTCCACTCTCACCATTACTATTTAACACAGTACTGAAGTCTTAGCCTCAGGAACAGGGATCCAAATAAAAGGCATCCAAAGCAGCAAGGAAGAAGTCAAACCTTCACTATTTGCAGATGATATACTTTATGTAGAAAACCCAAAAGACTCCACCAAAAAAAACAAAAAAACAAAAACAAAAACCCTGCTGGAATACATGAATTCAACAAAGCCACAGGATATAAAATCAATGTACAGAAATCTGTTGCATTTCTCTGCACCAATAAGGAAACAGCAGAAAAAAAGAATCAAGGAATTGGTCCCATTTACAATTGCACCAAAAACAATAAGATACATGGCAATAAACCTAACCAAAGAGGTAAAAGATTTGTACTCTGAAAACTATAGAACCCTTATGAAAGAAACTGAAAAGGACCCAATGAAATGGGAACACATTCCATGCTCATGAATTGGAAGAACAAACATTGTTAAAGTGTCTATCCTACACAAAGCAATTTACACATTTAATATAATCCCTATTAAAATACCACCAGCATTTTTCACTGAACTAGAACAAAAATCCCTAAACTTTGTGTGGAACCACAAGAGGCCTCGAATAGCCAAAGCAATCCTGAAAAAGGAAAAGCAAAACAGGAGGCATCATGATTCTGGACTTCAAGCTATATTACAAAGCCATAGTCATCAAGATAGTATGGTACTGGCACAAAAATAGACACATAGATGAATGGAACGGAAGACCCAGAAATGGCCCAAAAGTACATGATCAACTAATCTTCAACAAAGATGGAAAAAAGACAGTCTCTTCAACAAATGGTGTTGGGAAAACTGGACAGCAACATGCAAAAGAATGAAACTGGACCACTTTCTTACACCATACACAAAAATAAATCTATTTATTAAAAATAAATAAATCCAAAATGGATGAAAGACCTAAATTTGAGACAGGAATCCATCAAAATCCTGCAGAGGAACACAGGCAACAACTTCTGACCTCAGCTATAGCAACTTCTTCCTAGACACATCTCTTGAGGCAAGGGAATCAAAAGCAAAGATGAACTATTGGAACTTCTTCAAGATAAAAAGTTTCTGCACAGTGAAGGAAACAATCGATGAAACTAAAAGGAAACCTATGGAATGGGAGAAGATATTTGCAAATGACACATCTGATAAGGAGTTAGCATCCAAAATCTATAAAGAACTTATCAAACTCAAGCCCCTGAAAACGAATAATCCAGTTAAGAAATGGACAGAAGACATGAATAGACATTTTTCCAAAGAGTACATCCAGATGGCCAATAGGCATATGAAAAGATGCTCAACATCACTCATCATCAGGGAAATACAAATCAAAACCACCATAAGATACCACCTCACACCTGTCAGAATGGCTAACATGAACAACTCAGGAAAAAACAGATGTTGGTAAGGATGCAAAGAAAGGGTATCCCTCTCATATCATTGGTGGGAATGAAAACTGGTGCAGCCACTCTGGAAAACAGTATGGAGGTCCCTCAAAAAGTTAAAAAAAATAGAACTACCCTACAACCCAGCAACTGCACTACTCAGTACTTACCCAAAGGATAAGAGAACACAGATTCAAACTGGTACATGCACCCCAATGTTTATAGCAGCATTATCAACAACAGCCAAACTAGGGAAAGAGCCCAAGTGTCCATCAAGTGGATGAATAGATAAAGATGTGGTACACACACACACACACACACATACACACAAATAACCATGAAAAAAGAATGCAATCTTCCCATTTCCAGCAGTGAAGCTAGAGTGTATTATGATGAGTGAAATAAGTCAATCAGAGAAAGACAAACACCATATGATCTCACTCAGATGTGGAATTTAAGAAGAAAACAGATGAGCATATAGGAAGGGGTAAAAGAGAAAAAGAGAGAGGGAAACAAACCATAAAAGAGCCTCTTGGCAATAGAGAACAAACAGGGTTAGTGGAGGAAGATGGGTGGGGGATGGGCTAAATGGGGGATGGGTACTAAGGAGGGCACTTGATATGATGAGCACTGGTTGTTATATGTGAGTGATGAATCACTTACTAAATTCTACTCCTGACCAATATTATGCTATATACTAACTAGAATTTAAATAAAAATATGGAAGAAAAAATACACTAAGAGAATCACAATTCCATATATAGGTACATGTTCAGTTTTTATTTCCAAACGTTATAAATTCTCTTTCAACTTTCACATGAAGTAAAAAAAAAAAAAAAAAAAAAAAGATTTAAGTAACACAGATAAACGAAGAAATGGAAGATTTTTGACTTTGCACGTGAGTGAAAGTTTTTTGGCATAGAAAGGTCAGCTGGGGTTTCCCAGTGACAGCATAAAGTCTTCATATCAGGAACACCTGAATCGCTCAGTCAGTTAAGCATCTGACTCTTAGCTTTAGCTCGGGTCATAATCTCAGGGTCTTGAGATAGAGCCCCAAATCAGGCTCTGTTCTCAGTACACGGAGTGGGCTTGGGATTCTCTGCCCTTCTCCCTCTGACCCTCCCTCCTATATGCATTCACACACTCTCCCTCCCTCTCTAAATAAATAAATCTTTAAGAAAAATAAAAAATAAATAAATAAATAAGTCTTCAGATCAAACATTAGTTCATGTGTGGGACATGAATCACACAGAGTTTTCTGTTCCCTAAATATCATATTAAAGCATAAAATTTGGGAAAGCAAGTCTTTCTGATATGTGAGATATTTGTAGGATTATGGGAAGAAGGTACATACCATTCTACATTATTCCATAAAACAAACTCCTTGGGAAAGTAAGTGAAAAATTAGAAGAGGACAAGGTTTTGGTACGAAGTATAACAAATCCAGAGAGGAAACAGTTTTTTCTCCCTAATCCAGATTACCTGCAATGATTCTTCTACATCAGCCCCTGCATAAAGCGTTATAAATGACATGTGAGACCCTTCGTTTGTTCAGCCCAACAAATTGAATTATTTTCTGCCACATATTTAAAACAATTCTTGTGTGCAAATATGGCCAAGAATATATGTGATGGAAAAACTCTTTTTTACCATTGCAAAGCTCACAAAGTTAATGTCTGATACTGCTTTCAGCAGTATTAACTACATACATTAACTGGACTTAAATTGAAACATTACAGATCAACTAGAAATATTTTATCACTGGGAATTTTAACTGTTCAACATGTGAATGTGTTTAAGAGTCAAACACTGAGAACAACTTAAAAACATTCTTTTTTTTAAATATTAAAAAAAACACATACACATTCAAATCACTTGAAAACCCAAGAACAAATTGATCAAGTGAGGATTGAGAGCGATGTGTGCCAGCCAAGCGTATTTTTAGTGGAAGTAGATTGTTTGGACGGGAGAGTAGCCTCATGTAGACACTCCTGAGTGGCTGTTTTATTGAACTACATCTGGCAGTTCACTGTTTCTTTTTCTTCATGGCATCTAGCTCATTTCCTGCATTTTTCCATTTCCTGATTTCAGTATCTATTTTCCTTGTATTATATTCCTGCATTAGAAAGAGAATAGTATCTCTTTGTTTTGAAAGATGTGAAAAGCTCTGACAGTTTTTCTATAGTCTATGGGAATTAATTATATTTTGAGATGGTTATAATGAGACAGAAAGGAAAGTTCTTGAAATGTAACTTTTAAAATCCAAGAATAATCAAAACTGAATTTTAGTGTAGAAAGTTAATATATACTTTCAAGACTTTTCTCACTTCAAATCATAGTATCCACACAGTACTAAATAAAAAATACATTTCTAGTCAGAAAAGCTGTTTATATTTATTTATATTTTAAGGGACAAATTTTCTAATGTAAATACATTCAGTAAAACCTGATACTATTAATTTTAATGGAAGAAATATCAACATTACATTTTTTATAACCTGAATTAAATATTTAGCTTATAATTCATTGTTAAAACAATGCTAATATCCACCACAATACATACCTAATGATTTGGAACAAATCTGAAAGACTTAAATGAATGTTGAGGTAAGTAATATAATATTTCTTATTTCACCTAATCAGGTGAAATAATAAGGTACCATAAAAGGAATTAATAATCACATTAATGTTAATGGCTTTTTCAATATTTATTTTTTATGTCCCAATTTCTGCTGGACACTAGCAATAATAAAACTGAGAACATTTATTCAAATTTCTTGAACTCACTTGAAGGACACTTTATAAACTTCTGTTAGCTGCCACATACAGACATGAAGGAACTTATCTTTCTTGGACATATATGAATGCTGCCACATTTTTTTACAATTAGATGTTTAATAATTAAATGTGAGTAAGTTAGTAAAGCATGTTCAATAAAAACACACACACCATTTTTGCAGTGACCACAATAAAGATCATGACAAAGTGAAAAAGAATGAGACAATAAAATAGGAAATATGGGAGCTTGTTTTGTTTTTTTTTTGTTTTGTTTTGTTTTTGTTTTTGTTTTTGTTTTTTTGGGAGCTTGTTTTGATTTTAAGTTCTGTTGCCTAAAGATTCCATGATCAGGCTCTTATTACCGAGAAACATACATTTAAATCTAGGAGATAAAAAAAGAATAAATAAAACAGCTGCCCAACACCAGGATCAGAGTATCACAGTTATTATGAATTTTGAACAAACTCGAGGGACGCAGAATTCTAGGTTTCTTAGCATAAAGAACCAAGGACCATTTGCTTGAGTGCAGCAAATGAATGAATTAAACGGTATTGTTTAGGGGCACCTGGGTGGCTCAGTGGCTGAGTATCTGCCTTTGGCTCAGGTGGTGACCCCGGGGTCCTGGGATCCAGGAGCCTGCTTCACCCTCTGCCTGTGTCTCCACCTCTCTCTGTGTCTCCCATGAATAAATAAATAAAATCTTTAAAATATAAAAATTTAAAAATTAAACAAAATGTGCAGTTTTGAAATTTAAGTGAAACAAATATTTAAATCAAAAATAACAAAGTATTTATATGTTAAGGTTACCCTTCTCTGTATTGAAAATATACACATTCTTTATTAATAAAAACCAAGGGATCACATCACATATTTCATAGCTTTCTCCCATTGTTAGAACCAATGAGGTAGCAGATGCATTAAGGAATATAAATTCATTTGGCATTGCAAATGTATTTACGGCTTCCAAGTAAAACTACAGTGGAAGAAACCAAAGTAGTGGAAAAGTGGTCACCATCTTAGGAGAATATGCCACCACACTAATGTACTCTTCCAACATTTGTTGTTAAAAGCCACCAGCCGGGAAGCTAAATAAAACTATACAACATCCTTAATACTATTCCTAATAAGATGGCCTTGCTTCAGACTTCTATACTTTGATCAGATACATAAAAGTTAAAATCATAGTTTTGGGTAATGTTTTCCTCAATAGTTATATAAACAGAGCAATAAAATTAGAGAGCATAGAAGAACATATTATTAAACTGCTATTATAATTTTAATATCCGTGATCTTTGTAATGGGAAATGAAGCATATTTTGATAGCAAGAAAACAAAACATATTAAAAGTTTAGACACAAAAAGGTGGCAATTTCATCCCTCAAGTTGTTGGCTTTTTTTTTTTTTTGTCTCAAAACTTAATCCTAATACTCAATTACAATGAGAATTTTATTTAAATAAATTTCTGTATTCTATGTCTTAGTTTATCTCTACAATATATATGTTTTAGGATTTTTCTATTCAAGATGAATAAAAAGCATACATATTTTAGATACAGGAGTAATGGTTTGTGGGTTCCCATCAAAATATTTTGTTAAATTTTTGAAATGTGATTTCATATATCATATAATCCATTTTAATTTTTACTTCAACATAATACCATATTTGCAAATAAATCCAAACACAATCTTAGAGTCAGGTGAAGAAGTTATATCATCATCATTTCTACTTTTCACTTTGACCCAGACTACATGCAGTGTCAACTCTTGAAAAGTTTCAGAAGTTTGAAGAAGTTTATTAATAATAAATCCACAGTTTTTTAAATAGTCAATATTACCTGTATCATTTTATTTTAAATAAAAAGCATTTTGCTTTCTCGTTAGTGTTTTACCCTCATATATCTAGAAGTTCATGATGTTAAATATATACACATCTCTCTATATATTTTACATATATACATCTATGTGTATTTTATATATATATATATATATATATATATATATATATATACACACACACACACACATCCAATGTATATACACACAAACACACACACACACACACACATCTAGTGAATCTCTGGTTAAAACTTTTCTCCATTAGTACAAATCATCCTTGATTTGTCTTAAATAACATCTACTAAAAAATTACTTTTTTACTTTGGTAACAATATTTTTATTGCTTCCTTTCTATGACAGCAAAACTATTTCAAAAACTAAAACTATCCTGAAATTTTATAAAATTCTCAACTTGTGTGAGCCCCTGAGCCTCTTTTCAGAACATGCAGTGTTCATCTTGCCTTTATAGGTGCAGTTTTGGTGTTCTGACTAAAAATGCAGTGCCAATTTCTAAAAGGGAAAGCTTTCCAAACTCATTTTACACTCTTTATTCTTAATTAGTCTAACTTCCAACGGAGATCTAATCGCAAATTGAATCATTATTTCACTCTCTTATATTCTCTCTTTATTGTCATATTTAATCTCTTAAGTTGGTTCTAATACTTCTAAGTGAACTTTAGGAATTTTTGATATATTAGCATTCAAATAGGTTTAATCAAAACAGTGTAAGCTCATTTGAGATCCTGATGAAATGTTGTAAAAAGAGAAACCAAAGAGTAACATCTGGAATTTTAAAAAGTGATAAGTACGTGTCTTTTCAATGTATCCTCATATGCTCGAGTCACTAAATGGATAATTTCCATTTAAAACAGATTACTTTTATATATTTATTTTTTCAATGTACATGAATGATTTGCTTTTCTAAACTTGTTTGAACTATCTCTTATTTATAGTATAAAGTAATTCTTAAGATTTCAGACTTTCATTCAAAGTTCACATTTCACAGTATTAAATTAGCTAGTTTGGAAAACTGTGCAATACTTGTGCTTAACATTAATATATATTCCCAGAAACTCGGGTTACAGGAATATAACTAATATTGACTATTACAGTACTTAACATGCTTAATTAAATAAACCTCTATTTGTAAAATAAAGGAAAATATGCGTGACTAGTACTGCAAATTTCAGTTTTAAGAGAAAATGGATGTATTTTCTAGTAGCTCAAAGATACAAGGGAAAAATTTATCTTGTGTATTATCTAATAGGCCTTCCAGAACTAAAGACCACAGGAGGTAAGGCTAACAAAATTAATATGCAAAGAAGCTCAACACTAGGGACCTATAATTTTCTTGCAAATGGTTTCGCTTTAAGGATGAAACAACACAAGACAATACCAATTTCTTTCTTTTTTTGCAAATAGATGAAGCTTTAAAAAAAAAATTAACACATGACAGCAGGTGGGAAGAATCTAGACAAGTGGATATTGAAAGTAGGAGGAATCCAAATTTGATTTGCCTAACATTTCACAAACTAATTTGAATTCATTGGTATGTCTTTAAAAAACCAACTTGGGTAGATATATTTAATTAATGAAGGTTTGGTTATCTGTCAGACATGAAGTAAACACTTAGTAGACTTTGGTGAACCATTATAGATTTATGAACATGAAAGTCTACAGAAATAAAGTTGGTGGAATTTAACTCACTACAAATATTTGTGAGCATTTTATCAGTAATTTCTTTACCTGTGATTCTTTTACTTAACCTAATTTTAATAAGCTATTGATTACAAATAATCGAGGTAAAGTAGTAGATAAGCAATCTTCAAACCCATTTTAAATATTCACTCTCCCAGATTCTTAAAAGGTCAAGCAGAAAATGACCCATTAACATTTTAAATAAACAATGCAATTTTCTTCTATCTTAAACACAGTAATTGTTAAAATTAAATAATTTGCTTCCAGTTATAGAATTCATTTATCTTTAAATGCTATTTCCATATTTGTTCTTCCTCAGTTAGCAATATATAGGTATTATCTGGCTTGTGGTAAAGAGCTCACCGTTATTAAAATTTTAAATGTATTCCAGCACCCCAGGAATGGTTTGGTGCTGTACTATTCTTATCAATTTAAAATATGTTAGTGTCAGACAAGCTTTAAAACCAACAAATCAGTTCAGTTTAATTCGAAATTTCAAAATCTGGCCTTTCAACGGAAAAGAACAATATGTCTGATTGAATATCTCATTTCAACTTTCTCTTATAATTTGATTTTCTGATACATCCAAAAATGATCTGTTGTAACAATAAGATGAAATAGTTTATATCCTAAAACACTAAGGGTAGAGAACAAAATCGCATGCATTTTGATAGTGAATTCTGGGGTGTGTAAATGATTAAATTTAATTGGCTAATGATCTACGCATTAAAGTCCATTTTTAACGGACCAAATTTGAGGGTTATTTTAATAATTGGCTTTAAAATAATTGATACAGTTAATGTTGAAATAATGATATTTTTCTAGGTAGATAGAAAAAATAATAATTTTGCTACTTGGTCTAGCAGTTTTTAACCTCTTTATTAAACATAGCAGCCGCACATTTTTACCTCTTAATGGTGAATTTATAATCAAAGATATTAATATACTAGATTAATGTAGTATAATGTAATGTTGTGCTTTACAACAGTATACTAGAAAAATCTAAATGATTCATACCCCAGGGAAGAGTTGGTGCTATCAATTTAAAGTGTTTAATATACATTTATTTAAATGTGAAGTTGCACTTTGCCTGAGGAATGAGTATTTAAATTGACAGCCTAATAAAATTCCTAAGTAATGTAGTCTTTCCCCCCATTTACTTATTAGTCATATTTTAAAATCATTCATTTAGAGACACCAGAAAAGCATGTGAGCTAATTGTTTAGGGATACAATAATTGTTTAGGGAATTAAATGTTAATTCTATGGCTATCTGCTTTTTTATCATAAATATAGCGCTTTGATCTCCGGTCTTACTTCTTGAGAACAAGCAACTTCCCAGATTAATGGCTTTAAGTGAATGGTTCCAGGAATAGTCAGAACATTTTAAATAAATAACATATTATTAGCATTATGTAGAACTGTCCAAAGGTAATATTCAAATTTCTGTTCTTAAGCTAAGAACTGATAGGGCTTATTTTAAAATTACAAAATATTTCTATGAATTGATATATAAAAATGAGTCCTCTTCCATAGGAACATTTTAGAGAGTTGAAATTCCACATTATTATGCTTTATTCTATTCTCATAATTTATGGGCCCTGATAAATTTAATTGTTGTAGACATCATAAAATTGAATTACTTTTCATGCAGTCAAATTAGTTACATTAATTATTTGCTGGAGTTATAAATATGGAAATCCACTAAGAAACAGTTTTCAGCTCTTCCAAGTAAACAGTCACAAATCCATTTTCTTTGTATTTTGGATAAAATAGAAATTGTCCTAGTAAGATGATAGAAATTTTGAGTAATCCACTAATTTATCATTTATATGCTTTATTTTGCCCTCACCAAGGCAAATACGTATCAGTATTTTAGGTTTTATTTATTTATTTTGAATAATTTACTCAAAGTATCCACAAGCTTTATGTGGTAGATTTCTGTTTTTTCAAGCTTTATGTGTTACTGTTTGTAACACATCAGTCTCTGAATCTAGTATAACTGTCAGTGTAGACGGTGCCCCTTCCCCTCTTCTCTCTCTCTCTCTCTCTTTCTCACACACACACACACACACACACACACACAGAGAGTAATGCCAAATTTTCAGAGGCTACTAAATGATAACCAACCCCACTGGGTAAATTCAGCCTCCAGAAGGGTTGACTTGGGCCTCACAGTGGTCTTTAAATTCCTCAGTGTGCTTGTACCTAAGCAGGCATGCCCTTGCTGGCTGGTTCATCACAAGTCCACCATTTCCTGTGGTCTTAGATTTGGCAGGATTTACAACAGTGCCAGGTGCATGCATGCAGATATTTGGATTTGTTACCCCTACTTTGGCCTGATGAGTATCATGTTCTCACAAAAAAAAATGGCTTCTACTGACTTAGAAATAGGCACAACGTCTTCACTCCACCCTTTCTAGCTACTTCTTTTAGATCCTAAAATTATCCCCTGCTTCTTCCTAACCCTGATGGTAGACATACTCTGGAGACAACTTTATTTTTATTATTCTGCAATATAGTTACCACAGCCTGCAATATATTCTGCAATATAGTTACAGGTTCAAAAGTATCAACCATAGTGAAGAGGAGAAGCCAGAGAAGTTCAAATATCATTTTCTTAATAGAGAAGTTTTTTCATCATAACATTGTGTACCACCAATACCATAACATTGTGTACCACCCAAAAGTTCATGATGCACTTAATAAAATAAACTCAGGAATGTCTTCAAGTGTCCTGGGGTTTTTACCATAGGGACTTACAGAGTCATGTGGAATAACTGTAAACCACTTTTACATGCAATGTTAAAGATGATAGAGTCATATCTTTACATATGCATGCATATATTATAGTGATTCACATATTACTAGTTTTTTCAAGTCTTTGAAAAGAATAATTTATCTGTGTATTATCTAGCTTAAATTTACTCATCTATTTAATACTTCTTTCTAAATTGTGAAAAATATTTAAAATGTGTCTGAGGTCCACCAGGCTTCCAGACATAAATATATATCCACAACTCAGCTACTTTTGAGGAGAAACTATGAGAGTCTTAAAAAGTCAAGAGTATATTTTATGAAAAGTATACTTTCATAAATTTCACCATTTTTCTTCCCATAGTGAAAGAAGAAATTGCCAGGTTAAAATCAATCATTCATTTGTAGTTGAAGAATGCAGCACCCAAATGTCTTCCGGGATTCATTTAGTATAAATGTGTCCATTCATAAAAAGTAAATAAATAAAGGGTTAATTCATAACAATATTGGGTTTAATAAATGTTGCTGTTGGTATAGTGTAATTTTCTTTTGTGATAAATGCCATTGATTTGCTATTTACTTTTCAATTGATTTTATTTGCCAAGTTATATACCAAACAGTCCCATGGGCTTACTAAATATATGAGGGCTAACAATGAAAAATGTGCATAGTTTTAGCACTAACTTTGTAAATTGCCTTAATAATCGCTGGTATAATGTAATAGTATTTTCAACCAGTACTTTTAATTTCTAGCTCATAAAGCCTTTTCATTGAACCCCAAGGGTGTAGCTATAAAAGTAAGATTTAATTTTGTATATAATGTGGCCTAAATTAGCGTTAAAGCAATAGGAGAAACATGCAGTTACGAACGATAGGCTGAAATTATTATAACTTGATATGAATTTCTGCAACAACATTAATTATTATTTCCATTGTAAAATAATTTGTAGTAAAAATTTAAGGCTGTTCAGAATACACATTTTAAATCTTTTATTTTTAAACTGTGACAAAGTATGGAAAACTTTTACAGGCCTACAAGAAGAAACTAGGAGCCAGATGTATTTTTCTCAGAGCTTCAAGCACTAGGTAGTCATAAAGGTTTGCTGTCTTAGAATATCTCTTTGCTACACTAATGCCCTGCTAATCACTTGCCCAAAACAAGGAAAATTGAACCTTGTCCTTTGGTTCCTGATATTCATATATAAGAAATATACTTCCTTATGTTTGTATGGTGCTTTATAATTGACAGTAGTTTCCTATCTGTGATTTCATTTTGCCCCTGTGTGAATGTTTATGGTATTACTATCTCTATCTCATGGGTGAATAAGCTTAGTACTTTGTCCAAGTTTAAATCATTAATATGACTACTTCACCTGCTACATAGTATAATCTTTGAGGTATATAATAAGGTGATAATAGTTATTCTAGGAAAAATCCACATGAATTTGTAGAATTAGATGATCAATTTTAATCCACTATATTTCTTCGGTCACCAACCGATACACATCAGTCACTAAGAGTATTTCAAGTCTTTGTTAAGTGACCTATAACTTGCTTCCTCTTTACATTTTTTAAAAAATATCTTTATTTATTTATTCATGAGAGACACACAGAGAGACAGGCAGAGGGAGAAGCAGGCTCCATGCAAGGAGCCCGATGCAGGACTCGATCCCGGGACTCTGGGATCATGCCCTGAGCCAAAGGCAGGCACTTCACCACTGAGCTACCCAGGCCTCCCCCTTTTTTACATTTCTAAAAAAGAAAAGAAGAAAATTCTTTTTAAGGTATAGCCATTCTTATTAGAGTGAATAATGGCTATGCAAATAGCTATGCAATATAAGTACTTGACCTATACTTTTATATTTGTTCACCTGTATTTTTATATTCAAGACACACATTTAGATAAAGTTCTCTTAAATACATTTTGATTTTTAAAATAAATAAGGAAAAATATTGTGAAATATAGATTCCTATATTTGGCATTGCAGTTTTCTTTCTGTCCTGTCTAAATTATGAAGATAATACTCTTTCATTTGTGTTTCAAAGTCTTACCATATTTCATTACAAGAAATAGTCAGAAATAATATATAAGAAAGTATTGCAAAATCTAAGAGCCCAATTTCCGAGTCAGCTAACAAATTAGACTGATTAACTTAAGCAAGTCATTTCATATTGCAGAGTTTTGATTTCTGCAACTATAACAAAATAATTGGGATATATAATTCTAAGGGCCATACCCAACTGCCAAATTTGTACAAATTTATAAAAGAGGCTTTTTTTTCTCCAGCTTTCAACCTTTTAGGCTAAATTCTTTTTCCCCGAAAACAGAAATGGTCATATTATTTAACACAATCAAATTTTGAAAATTAGTACACCCACAAAAAGTGGACAATGGGAGAAGAGTGAAGTATTCAAAAGTACATTTTTAAATGTTAACACTTAACATGTGAAGGAGGGAATTTCCACAATAAAGACGTGTAATCCCATTCAATAAACATGCCCAATATTGAAAGTTTATTGATCTTAAGGTAACAAAATAATTTGTCATGCTATTTGTCTTGCTATCCCCCCCAAAACGAGATGTACTTTAAAGTATGAAATAAAAACAACCTAAAATTATTTTTAAAAGCTGGCCATTGTTGCTGCATATTGCAAATAAAGCAAGATTTGAGACGAGAAAGAGCGTGTGCCATGCAGTCCCATCCTGTAGGAGACAAAACTCTCCCTACGTCATCACATGGCACGATAGCAGCCCTCAAAGGGCCTAGCTGTGAGCTCACTGACTGAGAAACCTGACGTGGCATTAATTTATGACCAATCTGGGGGCTTTTCTTTCCCTTACTCATTTTTTGGGAGCTTGTCTTTAACTGAACATTTAATTTGTTTAGTCGCTGTGATTATGCTTTGGTCACATTTGGCAATGGGAACGATCTGGAAAGCTTAGAGGGAATACATTATGGTGCCATAAATTTGAGACGGAAGTATGTTTTTGTATTTCTGCCAGGAATATCAGACAGCAAGTTACTGTTCGAAAATCTGCTTTTTCAGTCTGCTCTGCTAATACAAGGGTGGGTGGTCCTGAGGTCATCTCATTCCATCCTCAAAAAGACAATCACTATTCCTGATGTGTCCGGTGTGCTTCCTGATGGCCAAGTTTGGGGGGATTTTCCCTCGATCATTAAATTGATTTCATAAATAAACGTGCAGGGCGTTGGGTTTGGTCTGGTTTCAGTTTTCTCTTGCACCAACATGGATTTCTCATAGCTCAAACAGTTCGGATTTATAAACTCCCCTGCAGAAGTTGCACATTCCCCACCTAAGGTGGGATGCCTGCATTCTCCCAGCCTTAGACCGTGAAGAATGTGTTCCTGATCTGCATGTTCATCCTGGCTGCCTGCAAGATAAAGAGCAATTCAGACAGAAAGACTGGGAATTCCCATGAAGAGACAAAAACAAATGGTGTGGTTCAAAGAAGAAGTTGTTACAAGAAGAGATGCATTCCTGATGTTGTGCAAAGGATTGTGAGCATTCTCTACCCTGTAGAAGTTGCCTGAGAGCAGTTACATTTGCCAATTCAGTGTCTCCATGAGTTATCTGACTCACCAGAGTTTATTGTGAAAAGATATGTTGCCTGGCAACAGCTTTAACATGGTGCAACTGACTTTTCTGCACTTCTAAAAAGATGTTTTATTCATTAGTTGCCTTCCTTTGCGTATTTGTGTGGGTACACCCCCCCCCCTTTCTGTATCGAATGCCACTTCTGGTTGTGAACATCTCCCTTTGCTTCTAGGCTAAATGTGCCATTGTTCACCATTTATACATATCCATATTCAAACAACAAAAAAGAAACAGAATGGCTGAGAAGGCCATTTCCTGTCATGTGGGGAACAAGCAGCCAGCGTTGAGGACTACATTAGGTAATTTCAAAAATGTCCTTAGTATTTAAAAGTGTTTTCTACAAATGAGGCTTTTTATAGGTTAAGAGAGAAGAGGAAAGAGACACCGTTGGTGTGACAAGTTCATTACTGGATTCTATTCCAAATTTCTATCCATACGATGAGCTTATGAAAATATATATATATATATGTATACATGGCATTTGAGCTGCAATCATAAAATTTCTATCCTGACATTATTTGATTCAAGGCATTTCTTTTTAAAGCCAACTAGAAAACCTAGAAGGGTTATAATTACTCTGCTCATGTCGCACAACTGCTTAGTAACTGAGGCCACAAAAGCATAGTCCCATGCTTCACCTTCAACAACTTCATGAGGCCTTCCTACGAATGCTTTACAATGAGATACAGAAATGCCATTTCTGAAGAAAGTCTAACACCACAGAAGAAGCAAATCTGGCTTCGGATATTGCAGCCACTCTGACTGGTAATAGATATCCTAATGCAAAGCCAAAGAAAAAGGCTAACAAATATTTAGTATTTATCTCAAGTAAGCCTCGACCCCACAACACTAGGAGTAGAACATTATCCTCTCCGTCTTAAAAAGACTTTAAAAGTTTAATTTGCTCAAATTCATGCAGCTAGCAAATGACAAATGTAGCATTTGCACCTGACCATTTAACTATGTCCTCTAGGGGTGCCTGAGTGGCTTAGTCCGTTAAGCCTCGGACTCTTGATTTTGGCTCAGGTTATAATCCCAGGATCCTGGGTTGGAGCCCCACTCTGTGTTCAGCAACGAGTCCGCTTCAGATTCTCTCCTTCTGTCCCTCCCCCGAGTCACTCTCTCTCTCTCTTTCTCTGAAAATAAATAAATAAATCTTTAAAAAAATATAACTGTGTCCTCCAAGAGCTCAGAGCGAGCACATAAATATAAATAAAAGAGCTTGAGTTTTAGAGCTGGAAAAAATTCAGAAACAATATTTCCATGAAATAACTTTATTTGGCGTATGACTTTGCAAGAATTCATTGTGCTAAATGTTAGGGGATTCATTCATTCATTCAACAAACTTATACTGTCTTGTGCTACATGCAGGATACTCCACCCACAATGCAATATAGCCATTACCCACTACACTCACATTCCTACAAGGGAAGAAGACAGTTATGATGAGAGCCATGTGAGAGGGAAAATTCATCCTATCCTGGGATCTGATTTGGATGAGGAAGAGTTAGCTACAGCTCTGAGATAGAAAGAAGCAAAGTTGAGTTTCAGGAGCTGAAGAATGTCATTGTGACCAGAGTGCAGTTACTGAGAAGAACAGGCAGGAGATGAGGCTGCTGAGGGAAGAGAGATCCCAAGCAGGCAGGGCTGGGTGTGCCATGGGAAGGATGCCAAATGGTCCCTACTATGGTCATGGAGATTGCAGTCCAGCAAAAGCAAAAATTTATTGCTAATCACATATTTTATAGGTGACACTAAATAAATTAGTTTACAGTAAAGATCAACTTCTCAAAATATTCCATTACAAGCATGACTTTATTCCCTTTTTAACATAGATCAGCAGTCTAAAACATTGGCAAACATTTCCAAAGGACTCAATTTCCAAGCCAATTTCATTTGTCAAATACACATTACTTTATCCCTGTATGTAAAATAAAGGTGGCCTCATATATAGTTTATAAAGTCCTTTCTCTAATTGTACTGTTCTCTTGAACTAGAAACTATTGTACTGGAAAGATATAATTGATGGAAATTTTTACAAAATGTGAAATGCAAATTAAATTATGCCAGAAAATAATTGCCTTATATTTAATGCTATTGCAAAAATAGATTTATTCCCATACTTGGATAATAACAGAGTGGAATGTGGAGCCACTAAATTTACAGAAAGATAGTCATGAAGAGGAGCAATCAGTTGTGGTAAAGCCTTTAAGTATTACACTAAAATAAGAGGAATTAAAGTGGCATGTGTGTGCAGTATTGTATCTGCTTCTTGGTACTCAGTTATGTTCCTAACTTGGCTCAGGAACTACTTATTTAAAAAAAAAAAAATCAATCAATCGACTAACAGAAAAATCTAAATTACTGTTTCGTTTTTGTGCTGCACAAAGGATACTGATGTAGTTTTGATAATGAAAAGTTGATTACTAACAGGACTGTATTCTAAAGTCTTAATATAAGACTAATTCAGAAGTAAATGAACCCACATTTGCAAAACCCACAAAAGTTGTTTACAAGCTACTCTATACTACTTGCATTAAAAAATGGGCTATTCAAACTATTCAAAATTCAAAATTGGAGTCAATAGCACTTAAAGCAACTGACTTTAATATACCATATTAAATACTTCAGTATTCAGAGGTGATTGCTACACCTCTGATGGTTAAAATTAACAATGCTACCACATCTTCCATGATAAGAATAATCCTCTTTGCTCTTCTAAAGCAAATAGCATATCTTGTATGTATGTTTTATCATGTTTTTTTAATGTTTTGGTAATCCAGATGCAGGGCAACTACTTCATTGGCTTTATTTTTCACTGTGCAAGTTACAGTGAAGAGTAAATAAAAAATAATAATAAATTGTCTTCTCTAGGCCCTACCTTGTATGTGTGTGTATACATATACATACATATATATAATGACACACGTCACAGCGACGGTCAATGAACCAGATAATTGCCACAAATTAAAAGATTTTGCCTCTGCTGACGTTTAAGTTTTGAACCTAATGTTTTATTATTTAACTGACCTTTACTAATGATGGATGGGCACTTACAATGTTAATATATTGATATTTAATAATATGATATAACTTAATTTGTATATTCACATATAATACATAAGTGAATTTAAAATAATTTAATCAGCACTATTTTGATAAGCAGAGTACTGACAACAATCTTCAGCTTAAACCAACAAAACACTAGACAGGAAACAACAACGTTAACACAAGCCCAATCTACTAATTTACTAATCATCATGGATATTAATCAGTATATAGTCATCATGTATACATGTCTATATTTTCAACATATATTTTTGAGGCATCTGCACAAAGCAAACACTGTCTTAATATGACCTCGGGCTGTACAAGTAGAGCTCAGGCTACTCAGAGATGGGGTGGGGAACAGGTATAAAGAGCTGACATTTCTTTCATGCTCTTGCCACAGGCCCTTTTTATGTACTATCCCATTTATCATAGCCTCACCATTCTGGTGAGGGAGGCATTAGTACTGCTATTGTAATGTCCATTTTACTGATGAGGAAAGCTAAAATCCCAGAGCAGGACTTTTCAAGACACTGCTGTAGTGCCTCTTTGCATGTAAGACAGAGATTTCCATCCATCTATCTTGTATTTTCTGAAGGTCTTCACTGAAATAGCTTTAGATTGATTTTTTTTTCAAAGCCCCTTTTCCCAGCTAATTTACAAGGGTGTCATTCTCCAGGTGCCTGCTACTAGACAGTCCTCTTTGCAATGCCATTCCTGCAACTGGAAGATTTGTACATCACTCATCTGGCACGCTCTTTGCTATCGGTTCACTTGTTGGATATGTTGCTAAATCAGAAAGAGTTGCACAGAATTTCAGTAGGAAAAAAAAAAAAAAACAGTCCTGGAAATTTCTTGTCTCCTGGCACAACTAATCAAAATCTAATGGAAACATGATTCAATACTCAAAGCTCCCAAAAACCAGATGAAGAAAATCAAAAAATGTCCTCAAAAGCCCTTTCCAGAGCCACAGAGCCATCTATACTGAGCACCTACCTCATGAGCACTGTGGAGACCCCTACTGCAGCTAAAGGCAGCTGAGAGTAAGTGACTGAGGATTTATATCTCTTAAATAACATAAAGATCAGAGACGCCGGGCTCAGTCAGGAGAGCATACAATTTTTTATCTCAGTGTCATGAGTTCAAGCCCCACATTGGGCATGTATCCTACTTAAATATATAATATATAAACATATTACACATATAAAAAATGTATGTATAATAAATATAAAGGTTAGTGAAACTTGGGCAGATTCTCATGTAACATTAACTCTGAGCTGCAACCTCTCCTAGATTAGGCATTGTAACTCCAGTAGAGTGTAGTCCTCATCACATTCTATTATGTGACATCAGGCCCACTTCATAGGTCACCTATGGCTCCTCAGTCCAGACACTTGAGTCTAGGACCTTTGTTCTAATCCAAGACTTCTTTCCACCTCTGAAATTCTATCTATTATAACAGAAGGAAAACTAAGACATCACTGAACTGAGTTCAATGACTCACTCAAGGTCACCAGGCTTGTCAAGAATATAGACAAAACTAGAATTTAAATCTGCAGTCCAGGCTTTTGTTTGTTTTTTTTTTTTTTTCAACTCACCTACCGCCTCATATTGGCACATGTAGTATATGACTCAGGAATTGTGAAACTGGAAATGTTGTTTTGGCAGCTATAAGGAAAGCTAACTTCGTCTCTTTAAGGGGTAAAGAACCCTAGGAGTTGAATTAGGATTCTGCTAGTACCCAAGTGTTTCCATAAATCCTATTTACAGAAAAGATTTTAAAAGCTGAGAGTGTGTGCATGAATTGGAAAAGATATAAATGTTGGGTGGTAAAGAGAAGGCACATGAATATAATTTGGGCTCCTTCTGTGACACCTTCGGATCTTTGGGAATTTCCTATATGGCCTGGAGTCACCTGCATGCAGATGTGGGGTGAAGACTCTCTCTACGCCAGAATGGGATTATAGCTTCCCATGGTCCTCTACAAACTTCACATATACATGTCCTAATGTAAGGCAAAGCCAAGATAGACCTAGAGGTCATCTCAAAGATTAAGACTAAAACCTTGTCCAAATTTTTGTAATAAATTGCCGAGCAAATATGTCATTCCTCTGGAGGGATCACACAAAACAATTTACAAATGGCTAGGATATGTAAAATAATCTGGTAATTCTTTTCCCAGAAATCCTATCATTTGAACAGGATTTCACAGTAATTAGTCATTATTTTTATTCAGAGGCACCAGTCAGGCTAAAAAGTGCAGGGAAGAAATTCAAACAGTTCTCGAAACAAAACTCTTTTTGTCTGAAAGCTAACAGATTTATTCCAGTAATAAAAATTTCTACACTCAAATGCATGCGTGTATTATTGCATCCATATAAATTCAAATTAAGCCAGTATAGACATGTGGTTCGATAGCTTTCTAACAAATAGAACAGTACATTTTAATTTCTACAAAGACCAGATAAATGAAAATTTTTAAAATATTATTTTTATTTATTCAATTAGTATTTTTCTCAATGTGGAACAAGAACCTAGATTTTTATTACTGAATCAGTTAATTATTAAATCAGTTTTAACACAGGCAACACAAAGCTCTCAAATATTCCAGGGCTGTATAGAAAGCATGGCTCTAGCAAGTTCACACTGTTGCTGAGTCTGTTCTCTCTGGTTGGGGTAAGAGTAAAATTATGTTTTCCTTCACATTTTATAAATCATCTGAGTCTACTTAGAGGAAAGGCACTGGATCATTATTATCATTATTACTAATTTGTAACCTAAATTTTCTGAAAACCAGTTGCCTTCTCTATCATAAATCCTTTTGTCACAAATATATTCTGTCTTTTAAATCTTCACAATGTTCTCAAGTGAAACAAAGAGAAAAAGCTTTTTTTTTTTCTCCCAAGTGATATCTCACTGAAGAAAAATGTGGGGGGAAATGAGTCTTCCAGTCAACATTTGGTCATGTACCTCCAACATCTGTTTCTCATAAGCTAAAGCTCCATATTTCACCTATCCCAATACCATAGTTATTATATAGGAAAGCATAGACTTTTAAATAAAACAAAACTGAGGCAACAAGCCTAGTGGTTATAGACATGGACTTTGGAGTTAGACATGGGTTCAAATTTGATGCCTCTTCCAACACCACCGCTAAGTCTTCAACTTCTGTAAAACCTCAGATTTCTCATTTATAAAAAGGAGAGAACACTACATACCATATGGACTTAAGTGCATAAAATGACATAATGCTATGAAGTGTTTAGCATGATACCAGGCACAGAGAGTCAGGCACTCAATGAGGTTCTATTGTTGTTTCCACACAATAGTCATACTATGCAGAGTGCCGGCAAGACCGTTACTGACCAATTTCTCATCCCATACAATTCTGGAAGGGAATTGGTGAATCAAGTGAATCAAGAGGGGTCACACCCTCATTTGTTATGTGGGGCACTAACCTCCTAACAATTTACTTTCTAGTAAAACAGGTAGCAACAATTGCAAGCAGGAAACATGCAAAGTTGCATCTTCCCTCATCGAAAAAAAAAAATGGGTGGCTAAAAAGAAAGGATGGGAGGAAAGCAAAACAGAAGTGATGGAAAGGGAAAAAGGGGGGAAAAGCACAAAGTGGAGGAAGCGTGAAGCATTCCTTAAGTTCATTCTGCCTGGGCACTCACCCCAGCTGAATGAAAGCAGAGCTCACAAAAGCCATGCATTGGTCATTAGGCAGAAGAGTTACTATTAGCAACACTGGCGTGGGGGTGGGAGAAAGGCTGAAATAAAACTGTGTGCGTACACATACACACACACATATTATCTGATTCTGTACAAAATATGGATATATATCTATATGGATTTTAAAGAATATATATAAGTATCTATAGTTATATGATCCAGATTAATCAATATATCTATAGATAGAGATATCTATATCTACAGATATACATACATCTGGATGTAGATCTAGAGACATAGAAATAAACATAGATGTAGATATGCATCTGGTCATATATGGAGAGAGATCCAGATATCTATAAACCTGGACTTTAAAGAATAGACACAGGGCAGCCCGGGTGGCTCAGCGGTTTAGCGCCACCTTCAGCCCAGGGTCTGATCCTAGAGATCCAGGATCAAGTCCCACATCGGGCTCCTTGCATGGAGCCTGCTTCTCCCTCTGCCTGTGTCTCTGCCTCTCTCTCTCTCTCTCTGTGTCTTTCATGAATAAATAAATAAAATCTAAAAAAAAAAGAATAGACATATATAGAGATATTATCCATATATATTTATGATTCAGGTATATATAAATATACATATATGACCCATATATATACACACCGTTATGATATACATAAATCCAGATAAATATATGTATCCGGATCATAGTATAGATATATGATATAAATATGTCCAAGTATTCCATATATATGATCAGCATACTCTTTAAAAACTAGATATATAGATGCAAAGATACAGAGATGGATTTTTCTTTTATTTTTTTTTTAAGAGTTTATCTATTTATTCATGAGAGACACAGAGAGAGAGGCAGAGACACAGGCAGAGGGAGAAGCAGGCTCCCCTCAGGGAGCCTGATGTGGGGACTCCATCCCAGGACCCCAGGATCACCACCTGAGCCAAAGGCAGATGCTCAACCGCTGAGCCACCCAGGTGTCCCTGGATTATCCTTTTAAAATGGCATGTGGCTATCTTATAAATTTCTTTACTCATGACATCCAGTGTTGTTATATACACATCTAAAGACTGGAATGCTTCCTCTATGGTAGTGAAGAGCCTACCATGCTACTTATTGACAGGACAATTCCAATTTTACAAGAACTATAGGAAGCAAAGAATTCTGACAGATAAGGCAATCTTAAAATACAAGTTAGTGTTAATAAAACTTCCATTTTTGTTGTGCAATAAATTTTTCTCAACTTGAATTTCCTTTTACTATATTCTCTTTTTTTTAAGGATTTATTTATTTATTCATGAGAGATACAGAGAGAGAGGCAGAGACATAGATAAGAGGGAGAAACAGGTTCCTCAAGGGGAGCCTGATGTGGGACTCGAAACCAGAACTCTGGGATCACGGGCCTGAGCCAAAGGCAGATGCTCAACCACTGAGCCACCCAGGCGTCCCTCTTTTTACTATATTCTAATTAATTATATTTCACTCATGTTTATTAAATAATACGTTTTCAGGGATTACAATATCTACAAGAAGAATGTGACCTAGTCTATTTAACATGACTTATGTAGTCTTTATACTACTTTGAAACTAGCTTTGTTTTTCATATTACTTTAACACGTTTTACCATTAATATTATTAATTCCATTTATTATTATATTATTGATATCAATATTCATTAAAACTTGTATGAATATTTACCAAACACCAGACAATGTGCTAAGTTCTTTACATGTGTCATCTTACTTTAATCATTATACAATCCCTATGAGGTAAGTTCTATTATTATACCCATTTCACAACACAGAAAACTGAGATTTAGAGTAAGTGGCTTGCCCCTAGTCACACAGCTAGTAAAAACAGAATTGGGTTTGAAAACAAACTGCCCCACACCAGAGCCCAAGCTCATCCCCATTCTGACTATAGTCAGCTCACAATGTTTCAGATAAATATCCTCTAGTTGTCATTACTTGATACATTTTTACTTTTGTCCACATTAATATGATGAAATAAATTAAAAGAAAATTAAATTTAAAACTAGCAAAAAAAGTATTGTAATTATTAATGTTATATATTTATGTACAAAGCATGTTCATTCCTTCTGATCATCTTGTTCCAGCTTCAGGGGAAGCAACAAAATGACTGCATGGTTTACTATTGTTTTATGATAAGCTATGGTAATTAAATTGCTAAATCACTATCAAGCATGCTTTTTACTGTATCTAAAAGTTAAATTAACTGGAGAAAAATATTTGCTTTTGTACGTTATGACCAGAAAAACCTCCTAAATTTGTATTTCAAAAGACCTTCTTAGAAATAAGGGGAAAGTGTCTATATTCATCAGCACCATATAGAAAGAAAAAGGTTGTTCAACCTGAAGTAACCAGCATAGAGTATATTATGCCTTCATTATTTGTCAAATCTAAAAGTTTTCTATAAAAATACTTACTGTTCGAAAGCTTATAGATACAACAAAGCACGTTAAACAACTTTCATATCTCGAAAGAGATACTTTGCCTAAAAGTTTTCCTGGCCGTATATCCCTAAAAATATTAATAGTTTCCAAAATAACATTCAGTTTTTAAAATATATTCAAGGTGACAACAGTTTTAATTTTATATATTAGGTAATTTTCTTGCAATAGATTATTCTTTAGAAATCCTTAAATATCATACAAACTTAAATTTTGCTGTATTTAAAAGGTCAAATAACTGTAAAAGTCCAAATTTCTAATAAATGTGTAGGACATTTTGATTTCAATTTTTATGATTAGTCAATTTAATGTTTAATATTCTCAACATATAACAAAATAGTTTGCTATGTCCAAGAATATAATTCTCTGTTTCTTTCTCATACGTATCTGAATATTAATGTATGAATAAGATCAACTAATGCTTATTATGACCAATATAATCTTTATCAGTAAAATTTTTATAGATAACACTAAACAGAAAACAAGGAAAGTTATAAAAACTCAAAGGCACTAGCTGATTAATATTATTTTTGACAGCACAAAAGGTTGAATGCTTGATCATTTTGCATACCCATATAAAATAAAACAAGAAAGTATTTGGGGAAGGAAAAATGCATAAAAATGGGCAGCCCCAGTGGCCCAGCGGTTTAGTGCTGCCTTTGGCCTGGGGTGTGATCCTGGACACCTGGGATCAAGTCCCATGTTGGGCTCCCTGCAAGGAGCCTGCTTCTCCCTCTGCCTGTCTCTCTCTCTCTCTCTCTCTCTCTCTCTGTCTCTCATGAATAAATAAATAAAATATTTTTTTTTAAAAATGAATTTTTAGCCTTGGTCAAATGCCTCGAAGTATATTTTATGTTTTATATATGTACTATATTACATATATATGTACTCATGGTTTTATAATAATTAATTTCAAGGCTCATTATCAGTAATCCTATAAAAGTCATCATGTACCTTTATGCCTCTTTATTGTAGTTCCTGCCATTTTGATATTCCTCCTAATGAAATTCTGTGCTCTCATCTAGCGCTACCTCATTTGCCACCACTTGCTGCAGAGAGTACCTCCTCCACACTCCCAAAGTACTTTGCTCCATCTCTCTTGCAGGTGTTCTTGATTTTGCTTGATTTCTGGCTGTACACATGTCTGTTTCCCCTTTTTTGAAAAAGAAGAACCTTACTACCTTCCAGATACGACCATTGTAGCATGGTGCTTGACACAAACATTCACTGATTTAACTGACATGAAAAATAATGGTTTTCTAAACACTGGCCTTCATTTGGATCAAGGAATTATGAACTGTTACTTGTGGTTGAGGATGAGACGTTGGAGGAGAAATCAATATAATTAAAAACCAACTTTACCAACTTTCTAATTTTAAAACTTTAGATGGCTATTTCCATCATTAATTCTCTGACCAAAATTAAACATAAGGAATATGTTGAATTCATTCCAGATATCAAGTTTACAAACAAGCTTTTCCTGGGATTCTCTGAATAGAGACTAGTAGATTTACCCACTTTTCTGACCACATTTGGCAAAAGAAATACATATTGAATCCCCTTCATCACTAAGTCCATTGTCTCAAAGTCATATATTCAAGAATAAAGTCTGGAAGGAAGATGCTTTTAAAGAGGACAGGGGACAGAACAGCTGGTGAGAACTTAAGTATCTGGGAGGAAGCTTGTTAATGATCAACTCAAGGTAAGAAGGACCAAGGTTAGATGTTGCCAGGTCAGACCAGCAGCAAAGCAGCTGAGTTACTGTACAAGCTGCCCACGTGAGGAAAATCCATGGGTCACACGGCACATTTGCAAAGATTAACAATTGCCCAAATTATTACTTAACTCCAGGAATCGTGAGTTGGGTCCAGATTGAGTTCAAATGAACTTTGCTTAAATATAGAGCCTCCAGAATCTGTTATTTGAAGTGGAATTCACTTTTGACAAAGCAAATGCAAAAACACCCTTTCTTCACTTGAGAACAGAAGAACAAAGGCTGTAATCAATGTTTAGTAATATTACAAATGTAACATCCAATATTATTCAATGAAAGTGTAAGTCTTTTCGCAATGTTTTCTTTGTTAATAGGAACTTTAAAAAAAAAAAAAGACATTTGTTGGGGCGTCTAGGTGGCTCAGTCAGCCGAGTGTCCAACTCTTGATTTTGGTTCAGGTCATGATCTCAGGGTCGTGGGACAGGGCTCCGCACTGAGTGCGAAGTCTGTTTATCCCTCTCCATCTGCTCCCCCACCCAAGCTCATGAACTCTCTCTTTCTAAAAATAAATTAATTAATTAAATCCTTTAAAAAAAAGACATTTGTTTTATGGATCATTATTATTATATGTAATTTTTCTCAAATCATTCATAAAACTAATATCTAAAATTTTGTTTAGATATTACAAATGTTGATGCTATATAATTATTATTATGCTTTAGATATGTAAATATAAATATATGCATATACTATTGTGTCAGATTCCTTATTTTTACTATTGGCTAATTATTTCTTTAAATGAGGTCCTGTATGAGTAAGGAAAATTTATCATCAAATATAAATGAAAATAAATTATTCAGCCAATATTTCCGTAGGCTAGTCACCTTAAGTGAAGTATAAAAACCTTATCTAAATGAGCAAATTACTTATCTCACCAATATTACAAAAAATAAATCATCTACCCTGTATTTGTAAATTACTGAAACAAAGTAAAGGATATACAACAAAGGAAAAATTAGAGTGAAATTCAAGAATATTTTTGACAGGACTTAGGGCTTTCAATCAAATCCATAGTCCATCTGTGTTTGTTTCTCACGTTTATTGTCTAAAAGATAATAAAGTGACAATCGCTGCCTTCACTATGTCAAGGCATATATGAGTAATATCTGTAGACTTTACCCACTGTAAATATTATAGGGTTTGCACTGTACCCAAGTGGATATCTTCATACTTGAATGGACCAGAGAATACTCACTTTTTCCCAAATGTATTTTTTGTATTAGAGATAATGATACTATGCAAATTAGCAAGGCTTAATGTTCCTACCAATATTTGGTGATTTGAAATCAGCCCCTGTTTAACAGATGGCCCCATCATTCTGGAACATAATTGATATCCTCTTTGCAAACCTCAACAGAAAGGCCAGTGGACATGTATTTCACCTGGTCCCATGAGGAACTATCATTTTCAGATAGGAAACTTTCCAAGAGTTTATAAGCAAATCCCTAAATTTTGTACCCACCAAAAGCAAATGTGTTCTTTTTCAAATTTCTCCCAGTGTCCTGATTTTTCACACTGTGTTCAATTATGTTTTTAAGATTTTATAATAGTGCTCTTTGATGAATTTTTTTTTTAAGATTTGGTAAAGACACACTCATCAGAGTAACTCATCAAAAGGTGAATTTCCTGATAAAAGACCATGAATTTACTGATGTTCACAGGAAAAAGAAAATCAGAGTAATCAAACCTGATATGCCTCTAGAAAAAAATTAAGACAAATCAAGTTCAGCCTGGCATGCACGAAACAAGTCAAATCACAAAAATTGATATGGCCGTAAGAGCATTTGTGGGGTGACTGTATGGTATGCATACCTGTTCACTAGGAAATAATTTCAGTCAATGGCTGACTACTAAACCGAAACAGCTTGTGTTTGCCATTGATGCCACTTGTCAAAACCAACCTTGCACCAGCACAGATAACATCCCAACAGTTAGCTTTAACCACCAAGCATCACCGAGACTTCCTGAAATAAAGAAAGGTCATCTTTGGTATCTCAGGAAAGCATAAGCCTTACAGAGAAAGCATGGCTGAGACCAGGTGTGATTGATGAGCCCTCTCATTTATACAATGAGATTCAAATCCAGGCTGAAATAACTAATGTAATGAAAGGAAAAAGACTTGTAAAGATTAATGAGTTTTAAAAACTGTACCCTCTGTTCTGAGACAAATGGGTTAGGAAAATAGTTACTACTTCAAAGGAAAGTCGTTTTTTTTTTTCTGTTTTAATCTCTGAAATTTCTAATCCTTTTGAAGTTTCAACTATGATGTTTTAAATTCAGTGGTAGAGATTCTGTTAGAGAAAAATGGGCACATGCATAAGAAATGCCATAATGATAGGGAAAAGTACATCCCTCTACCAGGAGAAAGACATACCTTACTATCTTGGGCCACAACCACCACTATGCACATAAGTTAGTTAGGATGTTGAGGTACAGATAATAAATTCTCAAACATTTGGCAGTTTATTGGAGAGAAATACTCGCAACATGAGCTACATAAACTCATTCTCTAAATGAGAATATTTTAAAAGATATTGACTACAGATGTTTCAAAGTAGAATTTAAGGTCTCACTGGGTGTCCCCAACTGGTGATCACTCTATTATGAACTTAACTCTTTAGCGAGGTCGTTCAAATTCTTGTTTTCCCTTCTCAACTTTTCACCCAGCAAGCAGTCATTGTTACATTTCAACACTTCTTTACATCAAGCACCTAATATAAAATGGGAACAGCTGCAATTTCACTGCCCAGCCCTTTCTTCCACCCTTACAACATTTGTTCTGTTAATGTAGGTTAATTCTGCAAATAACACTTCTGTAAATTGTTCTTGCAAACTGCTACATCATTTATGTAAGGACTTCTGTGAACTTTGAAAAATTAATGCCTTTAATTTTGGTTGATGGCAACATCAGCAGAGCTCTGTAAATTGCACTTTAATGAGATTTTGCTACAGGGGATAATCTGCTACTGACAGAGGAACATCTTGAAAACATCTGTAGACCTATAATTTCTCTATGACGATTAGAGCCCACCACAAGACTCCAAATACAAACCCAAAATAAAGGGGGAAAACGTAAAGTTCTAAATGAGAATACAACCTGTTCTTTAAAAGCAAAAGGCCCAGTATGAAAAGTTTCAGTGCACTAAAAATAAATCAATTTTTTGGACTAATTAACATTTAGCTTTATTTAATTAAGAAAGACTATTACTGTCTCCACTGCTGTGCATCTGTATATAATGAAGCAAACAGCAGTAGGTATAAGATACCACTGAGGGATATGCCCAAGTAACCCAGCACTATAGGTGCAAAGGAACGTCTATTATTGTTAAGTAACTGACATCAGAGTCTTACTTTAATGTTGTCATAAATAAAAGGAAGATTTCCACAGATGCCTTCACATATGGTTTCTTATTTGTCTCTGATGGAGACTAGGAGTTGGATTAGATGCCAAAATTAAATGATTTAAATAGACAGCTGCATAATGGAAACTACTAAATAACACCTTTTAAACAGTTTCTATTTATAGCAGGTCTAAATCACAGAAGGATGACAAATTTTAGTTTGTTAAAGCCAGCATTGCTTGTTGATCTAATGCCCTTACTTCTAAAGCCCCATCCTTACCTTAACTTCACTCCAGCTCTTTGTGAATGTGCCATCTTTAGAAGGGTAACTTTTGAAATCACATCTCATTTTCCCATCAAACCCTATTCCTGAAAAGCAACCGGCTGAAAAGTATACCATATCTCTTACATTGGACAGGTTGAAGGAAGCAGAAAGGAGCATGAGGTATTATACTATATTCTTCACCTTCTATGCCATAAAATTAAAAACAACTTGTTAAAAAATAAAAAAATAAAAAATAAAAAAATAAAAACAACTTGTTAGATTGCCAACTTCCAGACCATAATATCCTGTCTATAATGCTTACATTGTTGTCATTTTTCATAGAAAAGAAATTAAGTAAAAACTGCAAAATTAAATGAGTACTTAATGAGACACAAACTGTTATTTCTGCAAATTTTAAATATATCAACAGGTTTAGTGGTTGTTTTATTGATACTCTGAGGGCTAAATGGTGTGTACGTTCTAAAACAAGTAACAAGAACAACTTCATAGATGTTCAAAAGTGAATCTGAAGGGTCTCATTGTGTAATAAAAGAAGGAAGCTTATCATTACCTCATTACTAGAGACTTTAAAAAAAAATTTAAGTGTGTCTGCCAGAGTTGGATACTATCAAGTACCCCATGAACTCTATGATTCTCCCACTTCCAGCAGTAGTCAGCACCTAGAGCTCCTATTCTTCTGCAGTCTGTAAAATTGCAGTTGGAGGAGAGTAAAGATAAGATGCATTGAGGTGGAAGTTGCCAAAGGGGAAAAAGAATATATTAGAGGATAACCACCAGGGATGCTTACCTACAACATCTGAACAAACCAGGAGTGATGCTACATGTACTGGGCATTAAGCATAAACATCTGTCTCCTGCTTCTGCACCTCCACAGTGGGTGTCACTGTAGGGTCCCCCCATGTCCATGGGTTACTTCCCAGGCAACACTTTGAACTTGAATTGGGGACCATCATGTTCCTTTCTCCCTCTTCTTTTCCTCTGTGTTTCCTTAGTGGTCTTGCACCTGAATCCATTCATCAAAGGCTACATCAGAAGCGTACCAAAGGAGTTCCTTGCACACAGCTAAATCTCTTTTCAAACACTGTGAGTACAAATAAATGTTTAGTATTGTGAGTATCCTTTATAAGTAATATCCCCAGTTCCAGAGTAAATTGATTTGGGGAGGTAATTCGGAAAATTAAGATTGTTACGATACAGAACATACCCCTTGCACAGTTCCAGGTGCTCTTCAACCTAAAGAAAAATCTACAATCATGAAATTGATCATTATCTTTTCTTCTCAGGATTATACTTTGACAAAATGTGACTTCTGAAGATAATAAACAATATCCTTTGCATTCAGTAACTAATGTAATGTGTTCATTATTTACTGCAAGGAAGCTATAATTCTGAAAAAGCAAGTCTTGTTGATTGTTTCCTAAATATTCTGTATCATGGTTGATTCACAAACTTTGCTACCTTTTTAATCCTACCTTGGGATGATTGGCCCATTTATCACATACAGAGGTTTAGCCCTTACATGAGTTTAGAAAACTAATCCTCTGTTTGGACAAGAAGCATTTAAGTTCCATCAACCCTCATGACCTCATATTCTATGTTAACAAAATGAACTTTAGAGCCAACAAGCTACTATTGGAATGCCACCTCAGTCACTTCTGAAAATTGGAACTTCTGAAAACAATTTAATCTCTCTATGCTTTGGTTCCCTCGTCTACAAAGTGAGGGCAAAAATATCTATGTTACTGGGTTGTTGTGGGGATTTAATATGATTATGTACATAAAGCCAAGAACCATATATATAGAAGAGTCTCAGTAAATGCTAGTTCTTGGTATTAGTTTTTTCTTTTGTCAACTTTTCCCTTTTCCTGGCCAGTTGTTATTAGTAGCTGCTAGTGTCATACATTCTTCTGCTTAAAATATTTTAAACAAGTGGCCCTGTCTTGTCACAAATAGTTTTCAGGACCACGGAGAGATCTCATGTGCCCTTAGTTCTGCTGTACCAGGTGGCACAGTTAGTTGATTTGTTCAGTAAATACATTCTGGGGTCCTATATTGGCACTATGTAAGTTCTGGAGAAACAGCATTCAACAAAACAGACAAGCCCCCAAACTTGTGATGCCTGTAGTTCAATGGGGAAGTAGACAAGAAACAAATATCTGGATTCTCTCACTGCCTGCCCCCCAAGATAACAAATACTAACCGTGTAGAATGATAAACAAAAAGTCCAAAGTCCTAAGAGAGAAACCTTTGCCAAATTTTAGAGGACTGGGGGTTGTTAGGAATAATTTTCCTGAGAGGTGACATTTTTGCTGACATCTCAGGGATGAATGAGAAATAACCAAACAAAAAGGATGATTGAATAGCACCACTGAAGCAGAATCATTTGAAGAACTTAAGAAAGGCAAGTGCTACTAGTGTGGAATGATGAAGGAGTAGCACAGTGGGAGACAAGGAAAAGTAAGGGCTTCATAGGTCATGTTAAGAATATAGCATAAATATGAAAAACTCTTATATCTGGCCCATTAATTTTTTGACCTACTTTCTGGTTTTCTAATGTACATTAATTACAATATTTAAAATTCAGGATAGTAAAATTTTGATACCTCTTTAAAAATTGTAAGATCCAGTCATACTGGGTCTGCCTTTCCATATGAAGACAATAGATAACCACTTCATCAGACAGACAAGGCATGAGCTCTCCACTTGCCGGTATCCGCTGACCAAGATCATTCATATGCCTTTTCTGTTCGTCCTCTGCAATCTTGGAACTCTGCAAGTCCAGATGTTGGTTTCTACCTCAGATCTGGCCCTGATGTTGTATCTAAGTATGGGGAGTGAATGGTTATCTTAATTCTTGTGATTACATCTTGCTATCCAGCCCTTCTGGAATATTTTCCAAGGTAAGTGTCATCCTCCCACACTTCTAGCACGAGGATCTCTGAGCATAGCTTACTTCCCAAGTTGCCATTTTCCACCCAACTAGTGGGAGGTCCTGGTTATGTGTAGTTGTTCAATCAGATGTTTTCTCTGATCAGATTCTTCAGATATTCATTTGCACCCAGTGGATTTACTGTTCAGCAGTAGTTCAGTAGTATACCATTCCCAGTCAGCAGATAGAATCACAAACTTCCATCTCTTCCCTCCTGTCTTTCTCATCTTTCATTCATTAGGCATTGAAAAGTCACTTTACATATTATATCAGGTAGATTCATCTCAAGAAGCACTCTTTTAAAGAATAACCAAAGACATATAGAAAGGATGAGTTTGTGATAAAGACTCAATTATTTGAAACTCAACTTCCCTTAATTAATCAAAATATCCAGTTTCCTCATTAACCAAATTTTTCTCAGCACTTAACTGCTAAGAAAAAGCAGCAACTAAAAAGGAATAAAGTTTCAAACACAAAGGTATATATTTCCAGAGTAGTCATAGAGTTCAGTGCAGAATCCTTAACCACTGACATCCATTTCTGAACTGATTTTCAATGAGAATAAATATTCAGAATGGAGAGTATAGGAGGCACTACAAGATCCCAGGTCATCAAAGAAATGCACAATTATATTCAATGCATTTCTCACATAGTAAGATAGTAAAGCTCCTGGCCTAGTGCCTTGTGCATAGTAATGGCCTAATTTTTGATGAATAGAATCAAGTGCAGACTAGGGTATTTTACAGAGTTGTAGCATTAAAGGGAGCGATAAAATTCACATACCTAGGATAACCCAAAATTTCTAGAGAAAGAAATTTTATTAACATTGAACAGTTCCTATTAAAGATATTAATAAGCAAGCCGATGTCATATAAATAGCATAATTTCTAGGCATTTGTTGAAGAAAGATTGTCCAAAGGATTCCCCTTACAGATTGGTTGAAATCACTTCCTGTTCTGGCAGAGTCTGCACCAGCTCCCATGCTATACTTGTTAGCATCCTACTCACAGCCTTTTTTCCTATTTGCCAGTGTTAATGGCCCTTTTCCTAACAGCATCCTAAGAGAGGCCCAAACCCCATCAGCTTTGTGTCCCCTGGCCATTGTGGTTCCAATTTGTATCACTGTAGTCTTTATCAATTCACCCAGCAATCCTGAGGTAACTATGCATTTCAAGATTCTGGTAACATTTGTCTCTTGCTACAAAGAGCTTTAGGGAAAAAAAAAATTATTCCAAATGGCATAACGGATGTTTTAGTCACGAAATTTCTTGGGAGCTTAAATTAAAATAAAAATGATATGCTTTGTACATGGATTTTCTTGTACTTAAGCCTTTAATGCCAGCTAAATAACAAAGGGGGCCATTAATGTAAAATTCAGCCTAAAGTCAATTGTATTACAAGCACTCTTAATGCTTGTACATTCTTAATGTAACAAGAAGTCTGAAAGGCACTTAACTGGATACAGCTGTATGCAAATTTGCTTTAAACTACTGAAGGTTAGAAACAGACATTATTTTAATCTTGAAAAATAAACCACTGAGTGTCTAGCATTTGGGTCTGTTAAACTCATCTACTAATGATTCCCCCATTAAACCATAATAAAGTGTTTGAAAGTTGATCCAGTCTTTTGCACATGGTAAACAAAGAGACTGGAACTACAGCAAGCTCTGCCAAAAACCAGCGAGAGGATTCTTGAATATATACATCCTCATGCAGCTGTCATTCACCCCTGCTGTATTATATATTTTGAGATAATTAAACAAAAATACGTGACATTTATCTAAAATTCACAAATTTCCCTTTTGGGGACGTACGTAGCACAATCCATACTCTAATTTGGAAAACTATTATCCAATAAAAGGGAAATCGGGTTTTTAAAGATGAAAGAATAAAATAGTCATAAATAAAAATGTGAGTGGAAATACAAAAAAAAATTGCCTTCTCAATTCTAAGTGTGGTCCCTTGAGAAAACACTCAAAATAATACTATCATTATTATTTTCAAGCATACTACATTCTGCTATCTGTAGTTCTCAAGTAGAAAGCTAAGGTGTACCTATATACATCTATAACAAATCCTTTATGAAACTATAAGTTAAATAGATGGTTTTCTAAATTAAGCTGAACAAAAATCTCATTAGGAAATAGGAAGTATGAAATGATCTCATACAATATATGAATCATTCTTTGCTGAAGTTACTGTCCTTAAGCAAAATAACTTGAATATCTTGAAATTTTTAAATGCTGCCAAGTTAAACTTCATAATATCCTTAATTTCCTTTTTTTTATGAGCCTGATATATTCTGGACTGTAAACTTCCAAATAAATATACTTCAAAATTAAACATTTTTATTACAATGTCTACTGTAATTATAACCATTTTATTAACTGGAAACTCAAAGAAATTTTTAAACATTTTTTATTTAAAATATTTGTATTGTATTTATATTAAAATATTTTTGAATAATTACTTTATTGCTCTTGATTGGCTTGTTTTCTTGATTAAGCCAAATAAAATCAGTTTATCATTCATGACCACCTCCCCAAAAAGAGCAAGAGTTAAAGAAAAAGAAACAAACAAACAAAGAAGGAGAAGGGAAAGGAAAGGAAGAGAAGGCAAGGGAAAAAGCACTCATTCATTCAACAAATATTTAATTATAGCATACTATGTGTCTGGCATATGTAAAATGCAAGGAATACACTGATGAATGAAGATAGGCAAGGTTCTTATCTTTATGGAGTGTAATTAATAGTGTAATTAAGAAGCCAGATATTAAGTAATGACACAAAGGTACAAAAATTGCAGTTGTAATTTATGATGAAAACAATTTTTGATGGAAATTTTAAATAGGAGGTTGGGTAAGGTGCCCTGAGGAAGTGAGTAGAACTAAAATATAGAGATAAGGTAGGGGGAGAGACTGAAGAGAGATTAAGGAGTGTTCCCTACAACAGAACATATGCAAAGACCCTTGGGCTGATTGGGAAATGATAAAGAAGAGTAACCAAAACAATGGTGATATGGCATGGAATTGTGTTACTAAATGAAGCTAAAGATATAGGTCATGGAAGGTCTGGTAAGCTTTGCTCAAGATCTTGGTCTTTATCTACTGGGAGGAATTTGACTAATGGAAATGCACCGAAGGCTAATTTTAAGTAGGAATTGGACATTACCAGATATGTATTTCCAAAGGATCAATCGAGGTGTAGTGTATAAGAGGACAATAGTGTATATAAAAAGATCAGTTAGGAAATTTGGGTTGGAGAGTGAAATGGAATGGTGTCTTAGAATAATTTGCTACAGGTAAGAGGAAGAGAGATGGATGCACTGGAGAAATACATCAGAAGGAACATTGAGGTAATTAATGACAAATTGCATATGGGGGTTATGTTTCTAACAAGTATAATTAGATAACTGGTAATACCATTCATCAAGAACGAGAAAACCGGAAGTGGAGCAGGAAGAAAAGAAGTTCTATTTTGGACATAGTGAATTTGAGGGCGCTTTTCACTACATTACTTAATACATAAATTTAAAAATAATAAGTTGCACATTGTTAAATATTATGAGTAACAATATTAAGATTTAAATGTTTTTTTTAAAATAAAAGTCACAAATTAGAGTCTGTACGTATCAAAAGATTTCCAGCCAGAGTCCTACATCCATTCTAACTAATGATAAAGCATGAGAATAAAACAAAAGCATCTTCACACATGCAAATTTCCAAATATATTCATTCCTTTGGACCTTGACTCAAGAAGATAATAGAGATTGTGTTTTACGAAAATGGGGATATGATTCAAGATTGAAGTAAACCTGAAATTCAAAAACAGATAACCCAAACAGAAATGAGAAGTTACTTAATGGGAAGCGTTTTAGGGAGATTTTGTACAGCCTGGGAAGGCTATTTGACTGGAAGTGCTAAGAAATTAAGCAAATCAAAAAGTAAAATATGGGCAGGATCGTGCAGGATGATTTCAGCTCAGGTCATAATTTCAGGGTTGTAGAATGGGCCTCAACTCCTCCTCCCCACTCAGCACAGAGTCTGCTTGTCCCTCTCTCTCTCTGCTCCTCCCTCTGCTTGCACTCTCTCACTCAAATATATAAACAAATAAAATCTTCTTTTAAAATAAACTATTAAAAAAATAAAAAATAAAATAAATTATTTTAAAAAATTAAAAAGTAAGACAATTATTAATTCCACGGGGAAAAAGTTACATAATTAAAGAATGTGGGGATGCCTGGGTGACTCAGTGGTTGAGCGTCTGCCTTCAGCTCAGATCATGATCCCAGGGTCCTGGGATTGAGTCCCATATCAGGCTCCCTACCTGGAGCCTGCTTCTCCCTCTGCCTATATCTCTGCCTCTTCTCTCTATGTCTCTCATGAATAAATAAATAAAATATTTTTTAAAATAAAATAAAAAATAAATTTTAAAAATGTAATCATAGAACACTACTTGGTTTAAGAGTGAACAATGCTTACATAGTAAAAGTAACAAGGGAAACATGAAATTATGATAAACTGAAAGATGAGTATTAAGACACTATTGTGTCTTCTCTGGCCAGTTGAGCAAGGACCCATTTTTGTGAAACTATGTGGCCATCAGAGCAATGCCTGACACACACACCCTCCTTCCTCAGGGTGATAAGCCCTACATAGAGTGCTGAGAAACCATGACCCTTAACCTTTCTTCCTAGGAATCAGGACTCTCCCCTTTCCTCTCTTGGATGATGGGTCATTTCATTAAGACTTGCTTTATCTACGTTCTGTGAGAATGTCTCCACTTTTGTGTGAAAGTGCACTCACATAGAAGCGTAGCCTCCCTCTGGCTTCACCTCTGAACTTGACTACACTACACAGTTCAAGAAAATGTGTTGTTAAACCGACCAATGAGGAACCAATTAACCTTTTGCTGACCCTGTAGCACTTAGTGTTTGTTGACCAACAGAACTTGAAGGGGCAGAAGTAGACCAACTTTCACAGGGGGAAGAAAGGCAGTGCGAGGGAAAATCAAAGATGTTAAAGGATTGAGAAGTGGAAGACCTTGAGGGAACAGATCACAGGAAGGATGTGGAGGATGCACCCCAACAGACTAGGATTAAGGACCCTGTGAACAGATAGTAGTAAAATCCTAACACCCTCGAACTATACATGGGGTAGATTATACCACTGAAACCTAAAGAGAAGGACTGGTAAAAACTTCTGGATTTTGTGCTTGTTCTGCTCATTTTTTGTTGTTGTTGTTCTCATTTTTGTTGCTTGTTATGGTCTGCCTTCCTCTATAAGATGAAGCCAGTGTCTAGGTTTGACTACCCATTTCTCAGGTTCCCAGTTAAGTTCCAAGACACCTTCCCTACTAATTTATAGTTGTCACAGAGATATTGGTCTGCCTTCATACTTTAACATTTCATTTTGCAGTCATCACTATATTATCTTAACATTTTCATACAAATATATTATGAAAATCTAAAGTTCTTTTAAAAAAGCATATCTTTCATTTCTGCATTTCCTACCATCATTAGCATAAAACTAAGTGCCTTGAGGACACTTTATACTTTGTGATTTTATGTTGATACACATACAGAACAACCTGCCACGTTTATGTATATAAACTGTGTTCAATCCATTAGAAAAATAATCTGTCTCTAAATCTATTGTCTGGAGAAATTTCTAATTATAATAATTATATTAATTTTTGAAATGTTAAATCTTAAGGAATTTTAGGAGTCAATTGTTAAACATAATCACTATTAAAAGTTAAGTTACACTTTAAGGGCATCTGGCTGATTCAGTCAGTGGAGCATACATTTGATCTTCAGGTTGTGAGTTCGAGCCCCATGTTGGGTGTAGAGGTTACTTACAAAATAAAATATTTTTAAAAATTAAATTATTTTTTAAAATATAAATTATCTTAAATGTATTTAAATTATCTAAATAAATTATCTGCAAAATAAAGGTAACACTAAAACCTCATCACTTCCTACTTATTTACCATATTATATGATGGAACTTGCTCTTCAGGTCATTTACATTTGTCATATTGACGATACAAATATATCATTCTAAAAAATAATTTAAAAAAATAATAAAAAGGGATCCCTGGGTGGCGCAGCGGTTTGGCGCCTGCCTTTGGCCCAGGGCGCGATCCTGGAGACCAGGGATCGAATCCCACGTCGGGCTCCCAGTGCATGGAGCCTGCTTCTCCCTCTGCCTGTGTCTCTGCCTCTCTCTCTCTCTGTGTGACTATCATAAATAAATAAAAATTTAAAAATTTAAAAATTAAAAATTAAAAAATTTAAAAAACCAAATATATCATTCTATACTACTGGGCATCCCTTTCCAACCTTGCTTCAAGTGTATCACCTTGATAGCTTGAAATTGGCAAGGTAGGCGTGTTTACACCACAAAATTTGAAAAATGCCACAACACAGACTTTATATTTTGTTGATTGTGTTATCTATTCTGTCTAATGCAGATTACACTTAAAAGTACATGACATGTCTCTAACCATTATATTGTGAATAATGCATAAAATTGAAGAAACATCCTTTCAGTATTTGAAACTATATACCCTATATTCAACAAAGAAGTTACTGACATTATTGACTAATAAGTGAGTTCCAATATATTCTTTTTTTTTCTAAGATTTTATATATTTATTTATTCGAGAGACAAATCACAAGCAGAGGGGAGGGGTAGGAGGAGAGGGAGAAGTAGACTCTCCACTGAGCAGGGAGCCTGACTCTGGGTTCAATCCTAGCACCCTGGGATCATGACTTGAGCCAAAGGCAGATGCTTAACCATTTGAGCCACCCAGGCCCTCCTCCAATATATTCTTCATTTGTTTATTTTTGTTTTTCCATAAAGAAAAATGTCAACCAACATTCATGCTGGAACCATATTCATTCATCAGTTACAACCATAGTTTGACTACAAATAAAATAGTTCAGCAAAAATTAAGGAAATTTTTTTGTAGGAATCAATTGGCTATATGGAATTTACCAAAAAAGAATATTGTGTATTTAATTATTTTTAAGTTATGCACTGTATATGCTACATCAATAAAGTTTACAGCACACTACTTTTCATGGAGCAAGTTGTTAAACATTTATTAGCACAGCACTGCTCAGGATATTGTTTATAATGCAAATTTCCAGGTCTCAATCCCTCAGATTCTAAATCAGTGGATCTAGGGTAAAGCCCAACAATCTCTCTTTTAAACAACATTTCTCTCTACAGTGGAAGCCTTAGGTTTGATTAGGGAAGAGGAAAAATAAACAAAATGAAACATATTGTTCGAGCTAAGAAAAATTCTAGATACCAGCAGACGCTTCCTTTAAGAAGAAACCTACAGATATTCCTTTTGAGTACCACATTCTCTTTTTGAGGAGGGAAAACAATCTATGGTCATGATTCTACACTGGGTATTATACAAAGGAAATCTATTTTGTAAATTAAAACTAAATCTTTCTTCAAAAAATACCTATTATTCCTAAATTCCTACATTATTCATTTAACATTATCACTCTAGTCAAAACCAGTGTGGATATTTAAAAAATCATCCATGAAATATGATGTCAGTTCATCATGATGATGATCAGTTTTTGTTCATTCTAGAAAATTAATACTATTGAAAATTGCTTTCAGCCTTAAGGTGAATATTTGGCTCATAGAATGTTACACTTAAGTGTTCTCTATTTAGAATACAAAACTGTAACTTGCACCATTGAAATTTATAAATTCTATCTTTCTAATTACCTGCTTTAATATTTTAGCAATATTTGCACCCCCTAGCAGACAAACACTTTGAAACTTTTGCTCCTGGTTTGTTGACATAACATTTTTTATATGACGATCATCTAAATGATTTTATCCATAGATATGGATTTTAAAAACAGTTTTTGGGACACCTGAGTGGCTCAATGGTTGAGTGTCTGCCTTTAGATCAGGGCATGATCCCGGAGTCCCGGGATCGAGTCCTGCCTCGGGCTTCCTGCATGGAGCCTGCTTCTTCCTCTGCCTATGTCTACCTCTTTCTCTCTGTGTCTCTCATGAATAAATAAGTAAATAAAATATTCAAAAAAGAAAACAGTTTTAAGCCAAACAACTAATTATTGCTGGGAGAAGCCATTAGACCTCCAGTTACTGATTTTATTCAATTCTATCAGTCACTTTTCATGTGTTCACATACAGTCCATTGTGATTTTGTGTTTACTGTTCAATAGTTACCTGCATATAAATCTTAAGAGAATAGCAAGTCTGCCCAGAAAGGCCAGCTGAAACATTAAAATGGATCAAGAAAAGTATTCAGACACTTATCAGAATTCTTAGTACAAAGAGATACACAGTAACTCATTATCTGAGTGAATACAAACCTATTTCCTCATTTCCCCCCAGAAGAAAAACCTTACATATTGCACCTCCATAACGAATTTTGTATATTCACTGTCCCCATGCATTGGATATTGGAACACACCCAAGTTATTTAGTTGGGCTATTGCATAGTGACCTTGATACGATTTGCTGTAGCTACCTTTTAAAAGGCACATTTTCGCATTTTGTGACATATTTAAAAGTGAAAAGAAAATTTCTGTACCAATTGCAAGAGAGAAATGAGTGATTTCAGACAACATTAAGCAGATCCTATTTTCTAGACGTCCTCACTACTGGGAGCTGGTGGAAATCAAAATATGATGAATCTTCATATAGTAGAAGCCAAGCAGGTTCATCACTTTATCTGTCCTTAATATCTAATTCAAAAGTAACCAGCTACATTCACAGCAGGGCTTACAAGATAAATTAATTCAAAGCCCTTAGCAAGCTTACAATAACTAGAATTAAACTTTCCTTGTCAGGAGCTTAACTATGGTAAAAATTTAAATTAAAAATGTCGTTTTGAAAGTTTTGAAATTAATAAACCCAATTCATTTGTGACACTAGAGACACTTTAAGTTTTGCAATTCAATAACCAAAGGAAAAATCACTTGAAATATTTTTTGAATGCCTTGGAAGTTTAAAAATCATGTTTAAAATGAAAAATTTTGGGTTTCCAAGTTTTTAGCATCTTGGTCATAATATCCATATACTTCCCATCTTTAAATGTTTACTATAATAAAGCAACACTTGTTATATTTATTTAGCTACATATTATTTAAAACACAAGCACAAAGTATGGCTAAACATTTTTAAGTAGATGATTATTTAGACCTTTAAACTGTACATATTTAGAAAGCAAGAGTGTTTTCTTAGTCCCTAGAAATTGATGGGTCACTTCTCTAATGTTAATTACTTACAGTTTAAGTACAAAGAAAAATCATCAAAATAATTTGCTAATATTAACTTCCTTTTGGTTTTATTCTCTGATTTGCAAGAAAAAAAGGACTTTTCCTGGCAATCCATGTACACAGAAAGCTCATCATGTATTACAACTAATTAAAAAACAATTTTTGAATGTACATTTCCAATGTTATATTTTTCACCTGATAAGAGATGCAAGTTTTTTTCAACTCATTGTTTGTCTAATGTTCAGGATGTATTTTCAGAATTATATTTAAAATATTTTTTGGATCAAATGAAGGTGTCTCTCCTATTCTTACTACTGCCAAGCCTATGATTTACACACAGTTTAATTATTCAGATGTTTATTATGTTCTACATAATGAAATTTGGACCCTCATATTTTCTTCCTACATGCTCGATGCAGGCTGCAATTATAGCCACAGATATCTGTTTATTTGATGAATTTTGCTTCTTCTGCATAGTTTGATAAATATGGAAATAAGTCAAAACCTACTTTATATACAGTAATTAAAGTGAAAAATCTAGTCATGATGCAAATCCTTAATTGGACTCCAGGAGAGATATGCAGAATTTCTCTTTAATAATATGGGATGACTAGGGACAGAAAAACAAAGCACACTAAAATATGGTTTAGAAGCACAATTAATCACAAAACAGAAAACAACCAATTTAGCATAGCTCATTCAGTGACTCTCATGGCTCAGGTAATGTTCTTTTAATCATCTGGCTCTAATATTAAGGTTGTGTCATGTGCATCTGAAATAAAATACAATATATATGCTGTTCTTCAGTGTGAAACGTGTTCTTTGGTCTAATTTGTAAACAGAGCCCTTTCATAATAAAATGCTTAGACTACTTAATGACATGTAAGTGAATGATCAAAGCAGTACAAAATGGTTTAAACTGTATTCGTTAAATATATTAATTCTTAGGCCAAAATAAATAAATAAGCCTCCAGAGCTCACAGTAATTTATGCTCTTGTGGAAATTTTGTTTGGTCCTAATAAAGTCGAAACAACTAGCCAAGAGATGTTTTAGGCTTATAACAACATAAAAGATATACTTGTTAAGCAAAATTAAATTAATGTACCCTGAGATGGTGCAGATGTGGCTGGAAAGCAAATCGTAAAAACATCTAAGACCATAAGTGTTTGTTTTCATGTGTAATACATGCATTTTTCTAATCTGCTAAAAATTAGCCATCAGTTGTTCCCTAATTTGATTGTAAAGATATTATTCTCCATATAGGTTTTTGTAATATCTCATTAAGGAAATAATTATATGAGTAGGCTTAACCAGAAAAAAGGCTGGATTTATTGTATTACTTTGTTTAAATAGAAATCCCGTTATTCTGTTCTGTAGAAATTATCCCAGCCCATACTAAACGAATGAGAGTAGTGCTTTCAAATTTGGAAATGGTCCCTTTCCAAAGTCATACTGAATCGCCTATGCATACCAAATATGCCCCCGTTTGTGTCCTGAGAAGAGCCAAAAAAGAGGCTTATCCCTCTGCATTTCATAGGAACTCGATGACATTATCATAAGGATCATTTTTCTGTTCCCCAGATGTGTCCATCAGAAGAGACCATGACTGCAGCCTCCATGCTGAGAGCAGCTGAAATCAGAGAGGCTTGATGTCCAATATTCCAATCACCACAAAACTCTTTCTAACCCAGAATGCCTACCTTCCCAAACAGATGAAAGAGACCAAAGACAATTGAGTTTAGATGGAGTCTTCTTCTAGTTTCCCAAGATGACCTGACATTCTCTATGAGGCACCTGCCATAAAACTTAAAGACTTCAGGGAGGCTTTCCTTTGATGTCTTTTAATGACAGCCAGCCAGCCTTTTATGTGGTACTGTGGCACACGTTTTAGTTTGCAAACTAAAGCACAGTTTAATAGCAAACAATTTCTACACCCAATAAAGGTAATATTGATGATGCTCTAGAACACTTACGTACAATAAAAAAAAGTGGAATATGCATTTTGCTTTGATTTGTAAGAGAAACATGTAATTGACCTGATATTATAAATGGATTTGTTGTATAAATTTCACATGGGCCAGTATTTTTTTCTTATATTAGAATAATACTATCTTAGTCCTTTCATATAAATACATCAGATTTAGTAGTAAATGTGCCATGTTTAACTACTATGTACTCAATACACTTTCAGAAGTATTTAAAAGGTAGAGACATGTATTTACTGAATCTTTGGTTCTCCACTTTTCACTTTACCTTTGGCTAAAAGATTATTTACACTGTCTTCTCTTTAATATCCCACTTTCCAACATCAATGCTCCTAAAACCAAATTCTAGGAATACTAGTTGCAGAATAAATGCAGCCAATCCTTCTCCACACCTTCGGACAAATTAATGATTTATTCTTTGTTGAGATCAAATTAGATGTAATCACATACCTAGACTTTTCCTATGGTGCTCATGAGATGAAAAAGGCAAGGAAATAATATCTTTCAGTAGCCCTGGAAGGCAATTTCTAGCTATATTAGATAGATGATGTTAGATTACCTCAATCTATTTTCATTTTATCAGGTAAAAATAAAACTACAATCCATTGGAAAATTGTATCTACATTATTTAGGTAGTAATCAAATAATACAGGGTAATTACTTGGTAATTAGTCCTTTCATTCATTAGCTATTTCAAAACAAAATTATTTAATTGGTCTCATGTTATAGAAATTGCTTCATTACTAAGAAAATCTAACAGAGGTTTAATTTTAAACTGTGTCATGTGGAATTGCTTTTATATTCCATAATATTTGCAATATGACAAAACTATAAAATATAATAACTCTTTCTTATCAGATGAAAGCATGTCCCCTAAAACAAAACAAAACAAAAATTCCTGGAAATTTTATTTTAAAGATTTTATTTATTTATTTATTCATGAGAGACACAGAGAGAGAGAGAGAGGCAGAGACACAGGCAGAGGGAGAAGCAGGCTCCATGCAGAAAGCCCGACGTGGGACTCGATCCCGAGTCTCCGGGATCACACCCTGGGCCCAAGGCGGCGGCGCTAAATGGCTGAGCCACCCAGGCGTCCCTATTCCTGGATATTTTAGACTACAGTGATGTACTCTTATAGAGAGACATTTATTTGGGAGACTATTACAAATATTTATAGATTTATATTTCACTAGCAACTTTTTTTTCTATAATAAAAACCCTAGATATTTCACTCTATCTACCTGAGTGGTTGTATTATTAGCTGTTATGCAACAGCTCTTTCCCAAGTGCCTGTACACAGACCCATGCTGGTTGTATTATTTTAAACTGTTTAAAGGCTAAAATCATGCCATCCTTTTGAACAGCTACAGATCATTGCCAAAGAAGAAGGGGGGGAAGAGAAGGAGAAGGAAGGAGAGAGGGAGGGGGGAGGGAAGGAAGGAAGGAAGGAAGGAAGGAAGGAAGGAAGGAAGGAAGGAAGGAAGGAAGGAAGGAAGGAAGGGAGGGAGCCTGGAAGGAAGGTTGAAAGGAAAGAAGATTGAAAGGAAGGAAGAGAGGGTTGGGGGGAGAAAGACGAAAGGGAGGGAGGGGTAGTAGGAAAGGCAAGGAAAGGAGGAAAGGAGGCAGGAAGGAAGAAAAGAAGGAAAGAAATTAATGAAACGATGTCTTCTGTTGTCTGAAAATAATACTGATACAACAAAGGAAACAACCTCGGCCTTCTCATTGGAAATATTTAGGCTTAATTGCATGTTATAAAGCCATTTTGACACTGTGAAGCCTCAAAAAATGCCTCTAACTTATTATTTCTCTCTAAATAATTTATAGAAAGATTGACACACCAGATACCTTAAATTCTAAATGTGTCATGTCTAAGAAAATAAGTGTAGACCGAGTATATATCTAATACTTCTTTATCATGTAAGATATCTTAAAGCTTTTAAATATCTAAAAGGGAATATACAAAACAATATAACATAGTGAACATATCAAACTATAACTAGCATTTATAGCTCAATAGGTTCCGTGTCAAACAAAACCAACAAAATACCCTTTAGTTCTCTTTTTTTTAAGATTTTATTTATTTATTCATTCATGAAAGACACAGAGAGAGAAAGAGAGAAAGAGAGGCAGGCAGAGACACAGGCAGAGGGAGAAGCAGGTTCCATGCTAGGAGCCTGACATGGGACTCGATCTCAGATCTCCAGGATCACGCCCTGGGCCAAAGGCAGGCGCTAAACCGCTAAGTCACCCCAGGATCCCCACCTTTTACTCCTCTAATAAGTTAGAAATGCATACAACAACACCAATCCTTGAAAAACATAAATATATTATTCTACAAAGTGTCACATCAGAGGAGTCTCACGGTTTCATGATCTGACAATAAAAATTATTATTTTTCTCTGAAGGCATATTTTTGCAAAAAGCAAAACTTGTATAGTTTCTCTCCTACCATCCCTACCACCCACAATTTGGGTAGTTAGGAAGAAATCTGTTAATTGTTTCATAAAGTCCAAAAACTATGCTTCGGGTGAAACTTGAACTCTTTTGTCACTTCTCTTCAAAATATTTCAAATTTTGAAAGTGTCATCTAATTCACATGGTATCAAAAATCTTGGTTAATACCTTTCAACACTTCTCTCTCTCATATTTTATCATATGAGCATATAAATTATAATATGATCATATGATCATATAAATGATAAACTATCATATGAGCATATAAAGCCTACTCATGTGTTCATCACAGGATTACAATTCTGTGATTCACTGTGAGTAAGGATTCCCTTTTGAAGAGATACACTGTTGAAATTGGCAATATCTGTTAAGAATCTGAAATCTAGTGCAGGCCATTTTGTGAAGTGTTTACCCCCCAAATATAATAATCAAAGTAGCGCATTCCCTCCTCAAAAAAGTAGCACACCCCCCCTTCGCCCTTCTACAGTCCTGGGTGAAGAATAAATTCAAGCCACATTATTTCAGTTATTATTTCAGGGGAAGGGGAAGCATATTTCACAGCCTAAAAATATCATTATAAAATATATTGCTGTGCAACTAATTTAAGTTTATTGCTCTTAGATATAAATGTTATGATCATGGAATAATTGAAATGTCTTCCTTTAGACCTACAATCCAGCAGGCATATGTGCCCTCTTGTATTTACAAATCTACTCTTGAGAGAATAATAATAAAAATAGCAAAACTTCCATGCCACTTGCTGTATGCCAAATATTGTAGAGAAATTTACAGATATGGTGTATCTGTATCTGTGCTCATCCTTGCACAACTCATTTCAACTTTGTGCAATAAGTAGAAATAATTACCCATGTCTTACAGAATCATTACCCAAGTACTACAAACACGTCCATATATTTGAGGCACAGAGGGGCTAAGAACTTTACCCTAGGTCACATAGTATACAAAAACACCACTGAAGTAGTTCTTATTTGGTTTATTTGGGTGAGGGAAACAGACATAACCTCTAAGTAGTCCTGCAGGCAATTAGACTTTTCTAGCTTCAATATCCTAAGGAAGAGATATACACCAATGAAATCAGAGTAAGAAACAACTAGCCTCCTGGTCAGCCAGATGGCCTGAGAACTACCCTTCTTTTTTTTAACATTTTTTTCGACTATACTGTACCCCCAAGGTGGAGCTCGAACTCATGACCCAGAGATCAAGAGTCACATGCTCTACCGACTGAGCCGGCCCAGCACCCCAGACACCCACCCTTCTTAAAAGGAAATGATCATAGAGTTTGCAATCCTCCCCTCATGATTTAAGAGCCTCCACTTCTCCAACCATGGTGAAATGCTGAGTGAAGAGAAGGTACACCATAGGTCACCAAATAGAGATGAGCACCGAAAGACTGGCCCAACTTGCTGTGAAACCCAGGCAGGAGAAGCTGGAGCAGCATGGACAAGCAGCAGCAGAGTAGTGGACACTCAAAGTGACAACTGCATGACAGAGACATTCTGTAAGAACAAACCCATTCAACAAAGGAAAGAAGAGGATCCAAACTTGTAATGATTTTCAGTGGGAGTAACAAACTCACTGAACATTAGTCTACAGGGGTGCAAGGCTATAATACCTGTTCTCGAAAACTGTAAATGAGCAGATGAGGACCAAAGGAATCAAAGGGATAGGACGATAGCTGATTTGAGAGAGCAGAAGGCACAACTCAGTCACCATCAGACATGTATACCCATTTCCCATTCAAGAACCTGGAATGTGGTCAGAGAAAGGGTTGCCCTGGCACAGTCTACAATTAATTGCAACATTTGATTTCATATTGAGTAAGTGGAAGTTGAGGGCCATTTTCTACAGAGCCATTAGAGTGTTCTCCAGACAATCTGGTTCTAATTACAAGTTTAAGAACCTTAATAGGAGTTTTTCATGTTCTAATAGCTAAATACAGCTGGATCCTAACAAGACACTGGACACTGTGCAGATGTGCGGACAGAGGTAACATGACCCAGTTTGCCTATTTCTCACAGACTGATGGGGAAGGGTGAAAGAGCCCAAACAGTGCCAAGACGCCTGTAGATGCCTCGTAGCGTAAATGACCACGTTCATTCCTTCCATTTATTCTCCACTGAATATCAGAATACTGCATACCATAGGTGTAATAGGATGGAGATGCTGATTCCAATTAAGGAAACAATTTGTTCAATGTTGGCTGTGCTTAACATTTTTTGAGCTTTTCCCATCTCTGTCTTGTTTTGTTTTGCTTTTTTTCTTCTTCTTTTCCTTCTTCGCTTTTCTTAGTCAGGACGTTCTTCGCTTTTGTTTTTCTTACCCCTAAGAATCTCTCTCCTCTTGGTGTAGTTCATATCAGCCTAACAACCTCCCTCCCCGTCACTTGTGTCAAATCTAAATTTTAAAATTGAGTGATGCTATATGGTCCATTAGAGTAAAATGTATGTCTTTCTCTCTCTTCCTCTCTGAAACTGTTTTAAGCTACTTTTTGGCTTATAATTTATAGAATTTATAGTTTTTAAAAGCTCTAAATTTAAGTGGGAGCTTTTCTTTCCAGCTCAAATGTACATATGGAGGTATTTAGTACATGCCCTGAACAGAAGTTAGCTAATTTAAAAATCTATTTGATCCTTATCCAATTATAGCATAAGATATTACAACATAAAGTATCTTTCCTGCTATACAAAGCCTGCTATTTTAGAAAAAGCTAACTGATAAAAGTTAATACAAATAAAAAGCATCATTGCTTTAAAATTCATTATATTTGCATTCGACTCCCATGTAGCCCTCATTATCTCCTTGTAGTTGGTGCCTGTAGCCCTGTACTCATTTTTCCAATTTTCATGAAGGAATTTTTATTTCTTTCAATTACATATGTTCCAAATATTTCAGTTGCCCCTAACTTTTTTTCCAACAAAGGGCCAAAAGTCATGGTTTTTGCTTTGTTATTTTTGCCACAATCAACACTACAGCTAATGTCCTTTGTCTAAATTGCTCTTCATTATCCCCTACATCTTTGTGGTTGTGGTTTTTTGCATTATATTTTTCCTAGTATTGCATCTCCAGTCTCTTGAATATCTAATGTGTTGATATTATTTTCTGAAACTCTCATTATTTCTAGCACTCTACGCAGAGTAAACAACGTATATTCCATTATTTTCTAAATTGCCTTTACACTATTCTAGGAAAGTTTGAATAATCAGATAACTCTAATGCATGATTCTGAATTTCTTTTTTGATTGACCAGAGCAAATCAGTTGTAAGAACAGAAACTGTACACACATGAGTGGAAAATATATTATTTCAGATTATATGTTTTTAAATTATAAATGGGTCAAAATATATGTTTAAATAAAAAAGCCAAAAAAGTCATGATCTATCCTACTTGAAGAAATAGCATTTTAAATATAAAACTTGGAGAATTTGGAATTCTTATGAAATGAATCTTAAATTCCCATCATCTTAATTATTCTATTTTGTCGTATTGCTTTCAGAGTAGAAAGAGCTAACCAGGAATGGAATTTATAAAAAGTTATTCGTTGTGGCTATTATTTTGATTATTTTCCCTTGGTGAGTCAGAAAAAAGAAATGGGAAATATTTTAGGAATTAAATGCAATCTGTATATGCCATTTGATAACAAAATCATGAATCAAGCAGATATAATACTCCTTTAGTATGTTTAAAAAATTTTAGATGTAACAACTCTTATTTTTACATGGCCTTGATATCCAAACCATAAAACATAAGAATTTTAAGTAATTTCTTCCCAATTTTAGAAATGGAAATGGGTGGAAGGGAGAAATCATAATCATTAATAAAAGAACATTCGTGCAGAGTGATTTGTAATTATCTAACCTGGAATCAGGACAAAAATCCTAAATCTTATCATATTATTCTTGTCCAAAAGTTCATAGAAATGTACTCATTAATAAGAAATTATTGGTTTATATATAATTTTAATATCATACTAAAAATTAAACTCCAGTTGTATCCAAGAGGAAAACTTATGCAAAAAAATAAGTACTTAATGATAGCCACAAGGATTACAAAAAAAAACGTGGTGTTCAATCCGATTTTATTAAACGTGTATTTTTCTGCTCCAACTCTGGAAAGATCACAGCCAGCATCCTACAGCACCTTCAAGTATGCTCTTTGAATTATGGCAAAAGTCACACTTCCAACACCCTCCCCCCAGACCACAGTTCCAAAACCAAAACCTGAAGGCAATCACAGTTGACTACAGTACATTCGAAGGTGATCAGGAGAGAGGGTGAGAGATCCATGTTACAAAATAAAAGCAACTTCCCTCAACTAGAACCAGCATCCTGACAACAGCTTGGCTCTCAAAACTATAGAAATTATTAGATTGAAGCTATTGATTCCCAGAACAAACATGTCCACCATTAGGAGGCTAATGTTTCACTGAGAAACAGTTTATTTTTCTACTTGAAGTTGTTTTTGACAAATGCCACGATATAATGGATTATCTGAGCACACTGATGCTTATTTATTTGGATAGAGGAGGCCCTGAAACACAGCTAGTTAGAAACTGTAATATGTAATATTTTAAATACTCAGCTAATGTTAGAAGTAATTAAGATAGCTCCATGTCTCTAGAGGAGATTTCAGAGAAACAATCTTTCCAGGCAAGCTTAAGGAGTCAGGAATCTGTTTTGCACAGGCATTGTTAGGTGTTCTGAATACAGAGACATCACCCTCCTGCTGTTTGAAACCGCATCAACTGGAAAACCTGCGAAAGAAGTTGCCAATGCTACCCAAAGTGGCCAGCATGCTGGTGAAAGGCTGGCCACGAGCCAAAAACTTTTAAAGTCACAGACACCTGATTTCTAATGATACTGGGATTTGTCTTTCAATTATTATGGCACGGTTAACATATAAATAATCATAAGCACTGTTTCCATGAACTCCACACACAGCATTTTCATTCCTGGAATTGGAAATAGCTATGACTACAACCTCTTACCTCGGATCTTTAAAATTCAGATTCTTGGAGTGGTTGCCAAATCCCATGGCTAGGTTCACATAGTGAGAAATAAAATATACAAACTGAAAGTAATCAGTGAGAGGAAGATGCACTTTTAGATTTTGTTTTAACATGCCTACGGGTGAATTCTTATTTTTCATATTATTTTAAATGAAGACCTCACAAGAACACCTTCTCCATCTATTTCTTTTTACTCCATGGGAAATGATACAAACCAAGGTATGTGAATGACACCTGTCTCTTACACATGACTCTATATAAAACGCTATCTCTATGATTTAATGATTTTTGTTTAATGACCTATTTAACAAAGAGTGGAGTCTAAATGAAGACTTGCTGTTTGTTCCCAGAAGGCTATTAAAAAAAAAAAAAAAAAAAAAAAAAAAAAAAAAAAAAAAAAAACAAGACTATACCTATCTGTAAGGTTTTAAATTGATCAAGGTATAAATTCATACATTAACCCTCTGTGTCAGGGATGATCAAAAGTGGAGTGAATTTGAAAATGTTTAAAAAAGGATGGAAAATAAATAAATAAATAAATAAAAATAAAAAAGGATGGAAAAGAGATAAGATTTGTGATGCCATGAGGGAAACCCAAAAGGGCAATTAGTAGGTCACTCCCGTTACAGGAAGATGAAATGGACAAATAAGAAAATTCTTGATAGAAGTGAGAAATTAGAAAATCAGAGGGCAGTAAAGGCTTTATTTACTTTGCCATTACCCATTACCAGAAAAGACTGTCTATGCCATCAATGCAAAGATACATGTAGCAAAAATCCACAAAACATTTCATATTTTACAGGTGTTGGTATGATCTACAGACTCTGACATATTCTCTCAGAAGCATTAGTTTTTTTCACAAAAGAAGGGGTTCAACCATAAGTGATTGGCCTTTATTTTTGTTACCATATTCACCTTGTTTCCCCCAAATTTACATCTTTTTGCCAGACATACTAAATCTCTTTTCCAGGCTTATTAAATCTCTTTCGTGCTAATGTACTCACTTCCTACAATTTGCACTACATTACCCCAAATTTGTCCTCACTCTGCAGAAGTGCTTTATGAAGACTCTCATTGTTTGCCAAGAAATTAACTCTCAAGAACAGGCAGAGGTTCCTATACAAGTGCTAATGAGCACTTGGCTCCCACACAGCAGCCACTGCAGCCCCCACACAACAGTGTTAAGTATTTAACACCTTTAGGGAAGCCTCCTGGGTTGAGGACAAAACCCTCAAAGGAGGATGTTCTAATCCCCAGCCCCGGGTTCTCAAACTCTGGCTTGTTTCTCAGATTTCAGAATCACACAGGGCACTTCCTAAAATAAAGATCCTGACGCTGTGGGGCTGGAGTGAGGCCCAGGAATCTGCATTTTTGTGAGTCCATCCTCCCATTTGTAGTTCTAATGCAGCCAGTTCACGGATAAGGTTTACTGTGGGTTATCCCAGTTAGTGCTTGCAGTCCTGACATGATTACTAACAGAACCCCTCATTCTCTAAGTATCCTTGTTTGGACAGAGTGTATCATCACCAACACTGGGCCCAACGTGGACCACATTTTGAGCAGCCCTATTCTAGACTGTCTTCAAGGACCACTCACTGATCTCCAGATCACTCTATCACAGTTGCACCCATTCATGTGACAACTATTTTTGAGTGCCTACTATCAGCCAGGTGTTAACCTAGGTGCTGGGACTCAGTAGCAAATCAAGCATGTAGACTACATTCTGTAAGAGGGGGAGAGTCAGGTAATAAACAGGGAAGCAATACACATAACATACACAAAAACATACAAAAAACAACATCAGTTAGAAAATGCTGGGACAAACCTGAGACAGGAATTGACCTAGAGAGTACCTGTGGGTGGGGAGAAAAACAGAGTGATCAGGGAAGAAGGCCTGGCTGAAGAGGTGACAAGGACAAAGAACCGGAAGCATAAGCTCTTGATGCACAGGAGAAACAGAATGTCACAGTCAGTGTGGCTGATGGTAGAGAGGGATAAGATGAGGCCAGAAAAATAATCATCATAATGTCACAGTAAGCCAGGTACAGTTACAAACTCTTTATGTACATTAGTTCATTTCATGTACATGAAACACTCCATGAAGAAAGTACTCTTCTTCCCACTTTATGGATGAGGAAACTGAAACCTAGAGATTTAAGTAATTTGACCAAAGACCCACAAGGAGCAAGTGACAGAGCCAGGATTCAAAGCCAGGCAATCTGGTTCCAAAGTCCATGCTCTCAAAACATCTCTCCATGATGACAATAATAATTGTACTGGTGATTATAATAATACCTAATAATATCAGCTAATCTTATGTGAATGTTCTCTATTATACTCTTTTCAGGTGTAGCCCCATTTCATTCTCATTCCAAAGACCTTTGGAGATAGACACTATTATTTTCCCTATTTTGCTTATGAGAAAAACTGAGTCAAAAAGAAGGGATTATAGCTTGCACATGGTTACAAGTCAGCAAGTGTTAGAGCAGAAATAGATTACATTGAGTCTGGAAAATCATAAAAGGTTGAATTAGAAAACTTCAGCCTTTTTCTATATATATGGTTTTGCTCCAAATGATTTTCCAGTAATTTTCCTGGCTTTTGTATATCTTTAAAGTGGACTTTCAGTATTAACTTTGGAATCTCTTAAGAACAACTCAATTTTTTTTTTCAACATCTAAATTCTTTTCTCCTAAACTATCACACTTTGTGGGCTTCCCTATATTTCCTCGGCACATTTTCACATTTCTACGCCTTCTAACTGTGCTTTTGCTTTCATTTTGCCACTTAAGTAGCTACGGTTTGTGTCACTTCCTTTTCATTTACAAAGACCAGATTTTTAGGATTCTATATTTTAAATTAAATATTTTTGAAGCCCTACCTCCTGCCAAGGGTACAAGAGGTCCAGCTCTTAAGTCTCCAAGTACACTGCAGTGGAGGGACACAGCTGTGTGCATCTAATATACAAGGCATGACACAAGAAGTGCCCCTGGACTTAAGTGCATTTTTTTCATCAGCCCACAAAGCTCATCCCCACACTCCCACAGCATCATCACAAAGCACACCGTTTTCTCCAAACAAAAACCACTTTAGGTTATTATTCTGTACTTACTTCTCCCTTTTAAAGTTGTTCTTTAAATCATTCTAAAATGAACACCACATGCATAAAATGCTGGGGCTTAGAGCCATAGCAGTGAGCCCTCCGCCCTTGAAGGAAGAGCTTTGAAAATGAGTGGAATGCAAAGTAAATAGTCTATGTGTGCTAATTCCAGAATTTTTGCAGACCTGATGATTTTCTAAGCTCAAAAAACATATCCCATTGTCCCTTTAGCTTCTTCACTCTTATTTCACAAATAATAATAAATCTGAAGCACAGAGAGGTTAAATGACTTGCTCAAAGTCACACAAATCAAACGGGAAATACTATGAACACTCAAAGAAAGAGAATAGATGAACAGGATACCATCTTCACCAGGCAAAGAGACGGCAATCTGGGAGTCTGTATCAAATCTCGTAAACATGGGGGGAAGACAACCAGAGAACAATTCTAAAGAACAAAGCAGAAGCAGATCATATTTAATCTAATCAAAATCTAGCACGTGTGCTGGAGAAATCATCCAGCTTTAGATTTTCAAAAACCATTAGTTGTCAAATTAGATGGAAGATGAAAGAAGAAATTGCCTTTTGCTGAGACCTACTGCTAAATTTGGTCAATTTTGTTGTTTATCAGTGCATAAAGTCCTTGCACTTACCATTTGACAAATCTGAAAGAAAAAAAAAAAACACTTGCTGCAATCAGGTGAAGTAGGTTATTAATGGTTCTGAACAGATACACAGAATTGCCTCATCCTGAGGCAATTAAGGCTGGGAAGAAAGCGTGTTTAAAATCTCTGAGGACTAACTATCATGGAACAGGTGGTCTTCTACAATTGTCATTGTTTGTGTCATTCTGAATTGTTCAGTATATTTCTTCTTTTTAACAAAGCACTCATGAATTCAGAGGTCTTCCTTTCTTTTTACCCCCAGCTCAACAAAAGAGGAAAAATCGAAGCCAAAAATAACTAGCGCTGTAACACTTCATGCCACCAAACTTGGATGAAAATTGACACAAACCAGTAAAAACAAAAACAGAAATCAAATAAACCCAATACTGTCAGGTGACTTTTGCAAGTTGAATCCCTGAATCACTTTGATCCTAGCAACTCAGTTTAATATTCTTTGCCTGTCAAAATTGTCAAGCAAAGCCCTTGTAAATTACTGAGGTCAAAGTTCTTGGGAGAGAAAACTTACTGTTTCCAAATACAAAGATATAGGTAACCAAAATTCATTTCAATGTCCAAGTTACTATTTAAATGTCTTTTCCTCCAGGAATCTATCATCAACCATCTCCCCTCCACACACACGTATATGCACTAGCATGGCATCAGATCAGATCATCCTAAGTGATCTCTCAAAGTGTCCTGCCCTCCCCTTAGCTTAGCAAGGTCACACCTCAGTGCCACTGCTTGTATTACTTACTGTCTTTCCTTCTTTCAAACTGTATTCAGCCTCAAGTAATGGAATAACAAAAAAAAAAATACTTAAACCATAAACATACTTATTCTCTCCCTATCATGAAGATGGAAGATGGAATGGATCGACATGGCCATCAAAGGACTAACTTCTTTCTTTCCTTCCTCTCTGTTCACCCTCAGCTCATGGTCACACTCCCCTCATGGTCACAAGATGCTTGCAGCAGCTCTCCAGACAACCTTAGGGTGGAATCCTGATGGAGTCACTTACATACTGAGTGGATAACCTGTGTCCTGGTGTGTCTGTGGAAAGTTCTTCTTACACCTGCTGTCTGGGCATAACTATCCCTAGTACCTGCTTTCATGTTCAAAAGCGTCTCTGGATGAGAAATTATATGATCACTCTCTTGAACGTTCTGGGCAAGTTTCTTCAATTCTTTGAGACTCAACTTTCTTTATAAATGAAGAGGACACCTCTTGCATGAGGTACATGTGAGTGACAATTAAATCAGATATCTTATGTAGGGACGCCTGGGTGGCTCAGCGGTTGAGCATCTGCCTTCAGCTCAGGGCCTGATCACGGGGTCCTGGGATCGGGTCCCACATGGGCTCCCTGCATGGAGCCTGCTTCTCCCTCTGCCTGTCTCTCTGCCTCTCCCTCTGTGTCTCTCATGAATAAACAAAATCTTTTAAAAAATCAAAGATTAAATAATAACGTTGAATTTAGTATAATTCTGTTTAATTTTATTAACTTATTAATATTATTTCTTTTGATGAAAGTAAGCAGAGGGAGAGGGAGAGGCAGGCTCCCTGCTGAGCAGAGAACCTGATGCCAGGCTCAATCCCCAGGCCCCAAGACCCCAGGATCACCCCCTCGCCCCCCCAGCCAAAGGCAGATTCAACCAACTTAGTTACCCAGGCGCCTCCAGTATCTTTTCTAGAGAAAATAAAGCACTGCATTTGTGAGAGCCTAAGAGGCAAGGACAGTAGTCAGATGGAGACATATGCTTTGCCCCATCCTTTCAGAGGGAATGTTTTGCCCAACCTACTGTGATGAAGAACTCTGCACACGCTTCTGGAGTAAGCGTGTGATAGTGCTGACAACAGCAACACAAATAACTGAACAACTTCATAACAAGGACATTTTTAAAAAGGGATAGGCATTCCTTATGAGTATGTTGAGGATTGAATTATTTTTTAATCATTCACTATAGGTTTGACATAAACTCTATATGATTGGAGATGTATGTGGAACGAAGTAGAGTTGAAGGGATGAGGAATTCATACATTCAGATTAGATGGTGTTCTGCATCCTGAACCGGCCTTTTTTCCCCAAGAGCAGGTCCTTGGAACTGAAGTATCTTTTTTTTACGATTTTATTTATTTATTTATTCATAAGAGACACAGAGAGAGGCCAAGACATAAGCAGAGGGAGAAGCAGGCTCCACAGAGGAAGCCCGATGTGGGACTCGATCCCAAGACCCCAGGATCACACTCTGACCCGAAGGCAGACCCTCAACCACTAAGCTGCCCAGGTACCCCGAAATATCTTTTTTAATTTTTTGCAAAAACGAAGCTTAACTCCACATCAGGCTCCCTGCTCAGCAGAGTCTGCTTCTCTCTTCTCTCTCTGCACCTCCCCACTACTCATTCTCTCTCTCTCTCTCTCTAAATAAATAAATAAATAAATAAATAAATAAATAAAATATTTTTTAAAAAGTAAAAAACTTCTCTGGAAGGCGCCGTTGTTTATCATAGACAGAAAGAAACAATCCCTTCCTGGGGTGCCTGGGTGGCTCAGTCGGTTAAGTGTCTGACTCTTGATTTTGGTTCAGGTCATAATCTCGGGGTTCTGAGATGGAGTTTTGCAGAGGGCTCTATGCTGGGCATAGAGCCTGCTTAAGATTCTCCCTCTGCTTCTCTCTCTCTCTCCTCTCTAAAATAATAATCATCATCATCACATCCTGAATTCTGATGCTTTATCCTCACATCCAAATAAAATTAAGTCAATCTGCTTCTTGGAAAATTCGAAAATACTTGCTTCTCTGTGCCATTATATAGTGGAACTACTATCTTTCACTGATTTTATAAACCCAGCTTAACTCTGTAGTGCTCAGAAAGAAAGAAAAAATCCCAATTAAAATATGCTAAGAACAATAGAGCTATCTTCTCCCAGTAACAAAAAATACCCTGGAAAAGTATCTAGACTGTGGCACTATCATGCCCCCAATTAGAAAGATTTTTTACTGTAGAAAAGAATCATAGGGGGGAAAAGGAGGATGAAGCCAGCTGGTGACCCAGGAACACCCAAGCAGGATAAGTGATATCCCCAATCCCCAAAATATCATGTAAGCCCCAATACAAGTATTAATGTCAATATCCCCATTCTAGGATGGGTATTAAGAAAGCCACACTAATTCTCAAGCTAATAAAGAAGACATTCTTGAGCAATAAAGCAATTATCTTCCCAAATTTCCAGCCTTCAGAATGCAGCAACAAATTTAGATTATATAAGGCAGGTGTCAACAAATGCCTAACTGCCTGATGGGCAAGAAGAAACAGCATTTTCCCAACTCAAACTATATACTCCAGATATATTTTGTTGGTTCATAAAAGCATGACTAGACTGTCAAATCTTCAAAATTATCAGCATTTACTTATTTCAGAGACAGCAAATCATTTCCCCAGATCGGAGTGCCTGGGTGACACAATCGGTTAAGCATCTAACTTCAGCTCAGGTCATAATCTTGGTGTCCTGGGATCAAGCCTGTATTGGGCTCCCTGCTCAGCGCAGGAGTCTGCTTGTACCTCTCCCTCTACCCATCTGCCTACTTGTGTGCTCTCTCTCAAATAAATAAATACAAACTTTAAAAAAATCATTTCCCCAGAGCTACTGTAAATCTTGCAATATTCAAAGCCTTTTGTGTAGTTAATTGATCAAATATTATTTTCTCCCAATATTTTCCTAGGGAAATGACTTAATTTTCCCAATATTTTCCTAGGGAAATGACTTAATTTGAGGACATTTACCTTTTTCAGTTTAAAAAGTTGTAATAGGGGCAGCCCTGGTGGCTTAGTGGTTTAGCACCACCTTCAGTCCAGGGTGTGATCCTGGAGACCCAGGATCAAGTCTCACATTGGGCCCCCTGCATGGAGCCTGCTTCTCCCTCTGCCTTGTGTCTCTGCCTCTCTCTCTCTCTCTCTCTCTCTCTGTCTCTCATGAGTAAATAAATAAAAAAATCTTTAAAAAACAAAAAAAGTTATAATAGGATGAATATTTCATTTTTTAAAGGCAAAATTTTACTAATTTGGCCAATTATTACAAATTAAATTAAAATCAAACACAAGGCAATCAACGTAGTTTTTCTAGGCCACTAAAGAGCACTTTGCTCCCTAAATGAAATGGAGAGAAATAAAGTAATAATGAAGTATATATTTTAAGTTATATACTACTAAGCAGATAGTATTTGGATAATTTATTCTATGCTAAATTATGCTTTCAGATTTCTACCTGCTGTGTGTATACTGTAGTTGTGCAAGTCCTACCCACATTCATATTCTGGCACTAATCTTGGTTCTTACAGCTTCTAAAGGTTTTTATCTAGATGTCTATATCACATCACGTATTTCAGTCTTGGAATCACAACGTTCAATGGACCAAGGACTGGAGGCCTCCTTTTCTCTCAAATAAGAGTCCACTGAAACAGTGTATTACCATATCATCCCTACTGCACCCTACTTCCAGGGTTTTCAGAATAAAATAGGGTTCTAGTGAATGATCTGTCTTGCCATCTTTAAGAAATCCAGTCCACACACAGGACTTTAATTTCACTGTTTTCATTGAGAGCTTTTTGTTCTAAAGCGTGCACAGATATCACAAAGTTGTGAGAGGCACAGATCTGCTTTTCAAAGAGATTACAGTCTCCCATAAATAAAAGCTGGATGGAGACCAGAAGGCCCAAGTCTGACCAGTTATGTTGATTTAGAATCAGTTCATTTCCATAAGCCTCATTTTTTTTCACCTGTACAATGAAGGATTTGATGTGATATTTGGATCTCCACCAAATACAAGCCTCTCTTATACTATATTTTACTCCCGAAGTTATCTAAATGATGAAAAATTCTCTAGACTCTCATATTTCGTTTTAGCCAGGTTTCATGCTCACCTTTCTCTCATTAGATCCCTGAAGGTAAATGGATCCCTTCAAATTCTTTCAGGCGATGTTAGTTTTATAAAAGTTCTCTCAATGCTTATTTCACTATAAAAAAGATAAAATCATGAAAGTATTAATTCTCGGGGATCCCTAGGTGGCTCAGGGTTTAGTGCCTGCCTTCTGCCCAAGGCGTGATCCTAGAGTCCTGGGATAGAGCCTGCTTCTCCCTCTGCCTGTTTCTCTGCTTCTGTGTGTGTGTGTGTGTGTGTGTGTGTGTGTGTGTGTGTGTGTCTCATGAATAAATAAATAAAATCTTTATTTAAAAAAAGAGAGTATTAATTCTCTAACAGTGATGCTCTCTAGGGGTATAAAAACATTCTTTTGAGTTCATGTGTGTGTGTGTGTGTGTGTGTGTGTGTGTGTGTACAAAGCTGATCAGAACAGACTTGGGGTTGGCCAGAGGGGAGGAAGGTGAGGGATGGGTAAAATAGATTAAAGGGAATAAGAGTATACTTGTTATGAGGTCCGAGTTATTTATAGAATTGTTGAATCATTACACTGGAAACTTCAAAAATAATATTTTTTTAAAAGAAAAGAATAATTCCATATATGAAATCACTGTTTTGAATTCTCAACATTATAGAAAATTGGGAGGACATTTGCTCTTTTAGAACTAAAAGGGCCCCTGAGTGTTCTTTCAGACACCGTACACAAAGAAGGTGTATCAGGTTCATCATGACCAAGGTGGTAAAAATCCCCACCTGAAAAACAAACAGGCAGCCATAAAAGTCCGCCTGCACCTAGGGACGCACTTAGGCTGGCTACACCCTCCGTTTTTCAACAGAGCATTTCAATGCAGGTTGGCACAACATGTTCTGGAATATCAGCTCCAACTCCAAAATATAATGTGTCCAGTGTGAGGTAAATATCACTGCAGCCAATATGAATAAACTGCTTTCCTATTTTTATTCTATAGTTGTGTTATACCAAAACCCACGCTGTTTTAAAGATATAATGAGTGATTAGGGTAGGAAAATACTGAAGAACTTGCTATAAAGATACGATTGTGAATAAATATTTTCTGCATTTATAATAGCATACACATAAAAACTATTTCTAGTCAGCTGCTATATAATATTATGCTTTTTAATAAATGCCAGCATATTAAAGGTGTGACTCAACCAGTGTCTAAATTAAGGCTCTCTTGCAGAAGCTTATTTAACAGGATAGAATATCTAAAATTTGAAATATAACATGATCATTAGAGAAGGTGGCATATTATCAATCTTATTCCATAGCAAACAGTTAACTATCATTTGTTACATTGGCTAAAAAAAAAAAAATTTAAAGACTATCCCATTACAGGTATCTTTACCCTTGTATAAATGAACAACCTTTTTAAAAGGTTTTTAACTCATAAATCTGCTTCAATCCTTGCATTGGGGGGTATATATATATGTGTTGTATGTGTGAATATACAAATACATATATAAAGCCAATGTTTTAAAATATATTGACCAGTTGAATAATTATTTTAATTCACATTCATACTTCATGAAATAAGATGATCATATAAACTGTATTCTTCTACCTTAGTCGATTAAGGTCATACAACCATATTTCCAATATAAGGTTTGTTGATATTGAAAACAACAAATATTATAGAGAAATTTTTCCTTTGGGAAAGAAATTGTAATTAACTCTCATCCTCATTCCTAAGCATACTAGATACTAAAACTTGACTGAAGTATTTTCTTGGTCCACCAATAAGCTTAAGCAATAGTATGTATTTTCTTACAATCTGACCAACCACACAGCAAAATCACGCATATTTAGGAAACTTAATTTTCTTTATCATCCTTCATTTCAATGGCTGTGCTATGATCTTGCCTTGAAATCTTCATAAGAGAAAGAGGATATTTAAGCTAAAAGAAAAGGTGTATTAAGCCATTGCAAGCAAAGTATTTTTCAGTAGATAGGAAAAAATAGATCTAATGGATTTATTTAATTGTTAGAAAATCATCTCTAATAATAGCCAAATAATAGTTTTACTCACTTGTTTGAATATGTAACAATAATATAAACCTGGGTCTCTGACTAATTGCAGACCAGAACTTCATGATATTTCAGGAGCTACAGATATTTATAGTGTTCGGGAAACGGCATAACAACTAACTGAGAATAAAAACGACTTTTAATCAAAGAAATATGCTACAAAGATTCTTAGAGGTAACTAAAAATTAGCCTTTTCTATTAAAGGAGAGTTGTGGGGGGAAATTCAGAGGTATTTAACTGATAGCAATAGAAAAATATATTTTTTGAAAAATATATTTAAATCGCTGTATGGTTCTAGGAATTAGATCATTCATTTGAGATGAATATATCTTAATTTTTAAGTGATAATCAAGGAGTGGGGTATAAAAACGTCGGGGTTTATGCAGATGATCAGAGATTTCTCATAAAAATTTGAAGGAATTTGAGATAAAGAGGAGACTCTACAGAAAAGTTTGGGGAAGAGTAATGGTCAATCAATGCTAATGTTTTATTCTATAGACTCAAAATAAAGAGCTCCTGCCAAGTCTTCTAGAATTCTAAGTGCTTATTAAATGTGAGATCAGAACCATTTTCCCCATTTTAATCTTACTCTAGAGAAAGCACACATTATAAGGCCTTGTGCTCACCCTATCAGGGGCTACCCTATCAGGGGCTACCCAAGAATGGCTATGCCTTCAGCCAGGTGGAATTACATAAATTAGCATTTCTTAAAGTCACAGACCTTACAGCTCTTATCTTCGCTAATTCTATGTCGCCTACGCTGATTCTGCCCCCACCACCTCTGTTTTCATGTTTGTATTTATGACTTATTTTTCTGGGCATATTTTTTTGTTTGTCTCTATGTTTGCACACGCAGGCATATATCTGTGTTTGTGTATAATAAAACGGTTACTGAGAAATGCAGAGACAGTTAATTGTGGGATTCTTAACCCATTAACGCAAGTCATCCACTCTATTTTCTCTGCAACATATGTGTGCTGAAAAATCACTTTCCTAAAGAAAGAACACCATTCAGGAACTTGCTTCTCAGGAACTCACTTCAGAAACATTTTACCTCCTTCAGCCCCTCATCCCATCGCTATCTCTGCTTATAAAACACAGGTTGCCTTGGGCTCCATGAATAAATAAATATACAACAGCCCTTTGGGAAAATGTTTGTGCACACCTTTAGCTAGAGTCCTGTGGAGTTTCTAAAGCTGGAGGGGATCAACTAATTGAATAGCAAAGCATCTATATTTTTTAAAAGAGAACCTTTTTAACAATCTGAAATGACTTAGTTTTCTGTTCTAATGCTCATTCGGCCCTCAGCTTCTGTAAATTTCAAAGCCTATATACTTTCTTCCAAAATTACCTTTACAGAAGTCTAGTAGATTGTGAATTTTGCTTGTGTAAGAAAATATTAAGACTTGGTAAGCCAAATAGTGTGTTATTCAATCAATTTAGTAGAGTTCCCATATGAACTCAAGAGGTCTGGAAGTCATTACAGACGGATTTCTCTCTCTCTCTCTCTCTCTCTCTCTCTGTCTCTCTCTCTGTCTTTTGAGAACATGATCCAAATAGATGACTCCTACAACTGGCAGTTCTATCCAAATCAAAGTAAATGGAAATGAATTATTTGGTTTTGAATGGGAAATCGATAAGTAGAACATCCTAAATAATCCAAGCTTCCTGACCCGCAGAGTAATCCTCACCAAACTTAACAGGAGAGGATACTCTTTCTGAGTTAAAATCCCTAACTCTTTGCTACCCGGGAAATTATATCTGAGATCAACTGCAGTCATTGAGAAAATTAATTACTCATCAAGAGATTATGGAGATCTTCACATTTTCCCCCATTTATTCCCCAAGTTTGAGAGCCTGTTTTGGCCGCGACGATTTCCTGCATCACTACTGAGACACAGAAGGCAATCCCATCCCAAAACGTTCCTCTTCTTCGAGCTCCCCCCAAAGTCCCTTTTCCAATTAATTCCCTGGACAGCTCAAGGTTTTTTGCCTTAAGTGCAAAAGCTTTCAAGGAATCAACAAGACTTGGCAAAGTAACTTTGCTTCCACCCGCGGGAGGGGGTGGGGGGAGCCCTGGGTGCCCCCTTTTTCCCTGCCCCAACCTTTTTTTTTTTTCCCCTAAAATCTTGACATCCACGGGGTGGAGAAGTAGGTTAATTAGGCAGGAGTCTCAGGCTTGGCCCCCGGCTGCGGGTGGGGGGGAGGGATGCTGCGAGCCCCGCCGCCTCCCCAGCACCAGGGACGGAACCGGGGAGGCCGCGCAGGGTCGGCCGCGCGCACAATGGCGCAATTATTTGTCTAAAGTTCCATCCTCCGCGGAGCTCCTTGCATAATTCAAGCGTAATTAAGCCGACGGTGGTAGCTTTAAAGGCATGACTTTGAGAAGGGAGGGGGGTGTTTATTTACTTTGGGGCTTCGCTTAGAGAGCAGCTTCCGGATGAGCTGAAAAATGACTGCAGGAGGATTTGCACCATCTGCGTGGCGAGTTCAAAAAGTGTGTCCTCTTGCAAATCGGAGTTTTGCGAACTTTCCTCTCTCCTGCTCCCCTCCTCACTGCAACCTGGTGTCACAGTCTCGCACTCAGGAACAGCTGGCTCGAAAGACAGTTCCACCTGGGAACTGTGCTCACATGCCCAAGAGTCCAAATGCTGGCTGTCACCCTGGAATCTATTCCACCCATTCCACTCCCATACTGACTGGTGGCCGGAGCAGAGCTGAGTCATGCCTTTTGCTCCCTCTCTTTGCCCTGTGTCTCAGAACCTCCGAGGACTCGGAGTTTGGCCCTAAAAAGTCACCAGGTGTGGGGAAAGTTCCCCTGTGCTGAATCACACTCAAACACCCCCCCAACACCACCACCACCACCACCACCAAAAAAGAAAGAAAAAGACAGCTTTGAGGCGAATGGGGCACACCCAGCCCGGGGGTGGGGGGTGAGGGTGGAGGTGAGAATAAAATCCTAGTGTTTTGTCTACATATTGTTATTCTTTCCTTAGTTATATCAAGATAATGGAGATGATGCAAGAGTGATGCTCAAGAGCAAAGGTTAGAAATGGCACTACTTGTGGCCCTGGCCAGCCAGGGTTGGCTCCTGCTAGAGCTGGAGTTCAAAGGGTTCCTCTCTGCACTGTCCAAAATTGTAAATATACACTCTAAAATAACCACGTATCCCCAGCCTAGCATATAGAACCTAACATATAATAATATGCTTCCTATAAAATATTTGGTCCTCAGACACAATTCTATTGTCCTCTCTCTAAAATGGCATTACACACCTAATACAGTATTTGTCGCCATATACACAGATACCCATCCTAATATACAACATACACCAACTAATACAAACACACCGGTTAATTGCTCTTGTGATGTGTGAAAATAAAATGATAGTGCATGTCCATATTCATCAAACACAATGGTACATATTAGGTGAGACATGGAGATATGGAAATATGTAGATATAAAGCGAATATATATGTGCCCCCCACACACACACACACAGACTTATGTTACACCTATGGGTGTACGTGGAATGCTGGACACTAGATGCCGGATCTGCTTTGGGGCCGCCTTCCTCTCTCCCTTTTTACCTGTTGGTGACAACCTGCGGCTGCGGGGGGTGGGATGGGGCACCCAGAGTGGCTTGCCTTTCCTGCCCACCTGCTCACACTAGTACCACTCGCACGGGGATGGGAAGAAGTCCCTGTTCAGGCAGCAGAGGTCGGGGATGGGGGGGGCGCCCCCACAGATGGAACTCCTATTTCAGAGGAGGCCCCAGGCGCTCAGGCTACCCCAACACTCCCCAGAAGCTCAGTGTCCACGACCCTCGGTTGGAGAGGATCGGAGCTCCAGGGAGATTCCGCCTAAGTCTGCTCGGGCGGCCGAGGGGCAGCCAGGCCGCGAGGGGCCAGGCAGGGCGAGCCCCCCTCGCCGCCGCCCCGCGCCCCCCGCAGGAGCCTCCGGGGCAAGGGACAGGGAGCCCCGAGATTATTTTTGCTGTTATTCGATTTCCACCCTTAGGGTTCTTAATTCTGGCCTTTTCCAGGCGCTGTTCTATACCCCTGGGAGGGACTTGCTGGAAATTTCGTTAATTTTGAGCGACTTCTTTGCAAAAGAAGCTGAGTGAGAAGGGGACTGGTGCCGCACTGGGAAGAGCCCAGCGCGAACCCTCAGGTGCCAGCCTTCTGGAAGCGACCCGGGTGGAGGGGGGGGGGGATGCTTTCCCTAAGCCCAGGTCCGCCGCCTCCCCCACCCGCCCCCGCGCTGGGCGGTTAAGGGTTTGCGACTTTCTGCGCTGTATTGAGAACCTAGCATAAATGTCTATAAAAACAAAAACAAAAAACAAAAACAAAAACAAAACTTGGTGGAAAGAATTTGATGAATGTGTCTAATTGGTTTAACGCGCCATCTATTCACCAGAAGAAAAGCTCCATCATTAGTCTTAATTAAGTTTTTTTTTTTTTTTCCTTAAGTCGCTGCCTTTAATGATCATAGAAACCGAGGAATCCAACACCAGCATCTGCGTCATTTTAATTGCCCTGTTTATTCGTCGGGGATGTGGCAAAGTTACCCAATATTTTCCCACATGCTCTGCTACTCTTGGGGGAGCCCCGCGAGCAGGGCCGGCTCGCGTCCAACGCAGAGGCAAAGCGCAGCGTTTGCAAAGCTGCGGCTGAGCTGCCCGCGCCGCTTGCAGGCTCCTGGGCTCCGCGCGCCCCCGAGCGCCCGCGGTCCGAGCCACGGGGACAGCCGCCCCAGGAACGGTTTGCCATCGGATTTGTCCTCGGCAAATGTCTCACCGAACAAAAACTGCACGGAAGCGGGCCCCTGCAACTGGCGGATGGTGGTTCTAGAAAAAAAATAATAATAATAATAATAATAACTGCAAAAAAAAGCTTCTCCACTCCAGGCCGCATTGGGAGGCTGCTGCTGGTCCCCGTGCAGTCTGCCCAGGGAAACCTGAACTAACAAGAAAAAAAAAAAAAAAAAAAAAAAAACACGGTTGCCACATCCCCTTCCCAAAGTGGTCGGGACCAGAAGCTTCTGCGTTGATGCAAAACTTTTCTTTTTGATTCCTACAGTTTTCCTGGTTAGGAAAACCAGAAAACAGACTTCCTAGACATTTGGTTCCAGGTCCCCACCACCACCGCCCTCCCTCCCCTCTTCCCACAGCAAATGACACCAGCAAGGGACCAGGGCCCAGGTCAGAATGCCTAAAACTCATCTGTGTTTCTTCTTCATTGAGTTTTGACGATTAAGCTTAGAGGAGTCAGGACCCCAAACGATTTCTCTCACATTTGTCTGGCAGGAATTGAAGCTTCTGCTACTCAGGACTCTGGCCTTCATTCAATTACCCCTTAGCTATTCTCTGGGTCTTTTTTTTTTTTTAATCAAAAACAATCCAACTTCCTGACCATTGATGGAGAAATGGCACAAACCTGAGTCACTGAAACCCTTGAGTCTGAGTCAAAGACTTTTGATTCAGTCAGGCCCTGGGATGTTTTGTTTTGTTTTTTGTTTTGTTTTGTTTTTTTCAGCAGCAACATCTTAATTGCATTTTAAAATTTTTTTTTTTTTTGTGGTATGATTTTTACCTCCAACTTTCTAAATTCAGGATTTCGAGAAATAAAGGGATTAAGACACAAGCCACCTAAACCAGATAAAAAGGTCTTACTCTCCAATGTCTGGCAGACAGTTGTTAATCAAAATGGAATTTAAGACTTTTTTTTTTTTCTCTAATGGAGAATGAGGATAATGAGGAAATTGGTGCCAAGAGCAGCCCACTATTTTTTTTTTCTTTCCCAGAGCTAGGAGGCAAGTGGCTGACTCTTTGGCAAGTGCCATTTAGCCACAGCGCTGAACTGGGGCACCACTGTGCTTTGAGGCTGCTCAAGCTTGGCTCTCTGAGGATCTGAACCACTCTGTTGATGTTGGACACAGTGAGGGCCTGAAAGGCAGACCCGAGGCAGCTGGACAAGCCTTGCACTTGGCTGCTCAGGCCGCAATTCAGGGAAATGTGTCCCACAAATTCTTCTGAAATAGGAGCCATGGAACATGAAGAGTTTGTTTGGGTGGAGATGGGTCTGGAAGCGGTAAGAGGCCTCATCTCAGGAGCCATTCCCATTACTTCATCTCCTACCTGCTTTGCAAACTTCCCCTTGGCCTGTCGACCTCCTACAGCTCCAGATTTCAGGAGGGCAAAGTCATTTCACCCCAGTGAGCTCCCACTCTGTGGAACAGATTGAAGTCCCAGTTCTCGGAGAGTCTGAATCCAACAAAAACCAGTCTAAAACTCAATGATCCATCATGACATTACATACCCCTACTGCTCCCAGGGGTAGCAGTACTGATCCCCACCCTTGTCGGAGAGGGGATGGGGCAGGTGCTGTGGGAGAGGGAGAGTGTTGGAATTTAGAGTAGGAGAAACTCAGTCCAGGCCGTTGAACCCTTGGGGCAATTTCCATCAGGGCCCCTGAGTGAACCAAGACCACCCCCCATACACCCACTAGCTCAGGGGTCCTCTGTTACCTATCTTCTGTATGGAACACACCAACTTCTCCAAGAAAGGCAACTTTTCCAATTTATCCCAAGACAGATAACTTGGGATAAACGAAGAATTCCTGTTTAACAAGATCATTCTTGCTTCCAGTTTTATTGTGATTTTCAACCTCCTATTCTTTTGTTTTGTGGTGATAGTTCTCCTCCCATCCTCATTCTTCCCACCGTCCCCCAGAGTCTGGACTTCTTTGCACCTGCACTGTTAGTTAAGGAGGAAAAAAATGCCTGGAGATGCTGCTGGGCTGCTGGAGGGGAGACAGGAAAGAAAGCCTGGTGGCCTGGGGCCCCGGTGAGGCAGGGCCCCCGTGGGTGGGGGTCTGGGTAGCCCGCCCTGGTCTGTTTGTGCACGGAGTTGGTGCAGGGGCAGCAATGGAGTCTCCAGCCCCGGAAGGACAATGGGCAGCTGGACAGCTGCAGCTGCCACAAAGGAGACCCTCAGCCGAGGCACTGTTTACTTAGTGTCGGGCCTGACCCCAGGTCTGCTGGAGGCCGGTACAGATGCTGATCCCACCCTGGGAACCCGCTTTCACCCCTCCGTGGTCCACACTGGCCTGTGTGTGTTTGCAAACAACTTAATTGACTTCCGTAATATTCATATGCTGGCCTTAGCTTTGGAGAACTGGAAGGGGAAGACTTGTGGGGCAAAGGGCTGAGGCCTCTGGAGGCTTGGCTCCCCATACACGGTCCAGACCGCCTGACTGATTATTGTGGCTTCTTTCCGGAGGAAGCAGAGAGTCTCTGGCTTGTAAAATTTTACTGTTTTAATTTTCCAGCCTCAATGTCCAGAAGAAGCCAGACAGCAGGCCCACAGGCCACTGTGCAAGCGAGAACAGCCCTTCTTCCCAAAGCCTGCTCACACCGCCAACACAGACCCACACAACACGTTGCATGCCAGGGCAGAGAATTCTCTTTGTGCACGTGAAGAGGTCATTCATCTGGGACTGCTACTGGTCTAGTCCTTTCCATGATCTTCTACGGACACACCTAGTAATCACAATCCCTGACTTCTCAGCTTGCCTTAGATTGAAAAAGTGGAAGTCAGCTAGTCTTTCTTGCCAGAAGTATCTAAAAAACATTGAGAATTTGTTTCTTAGATGTGCAAATTTAGGGGCCAGCAGGCAAGGAGATGCCTCACTTGACTGGGTCTCTCCCACAATGTCTCCCTCTTGGGGGGCCACTGTCTTGGAAAAGCTGCCAGGACAGCCGTGTGGCTACCCCAAGATCCGGGGTGACCTAAACCCCATCCCAGTCCACATCTAGGCCTGAAGATCCTGCCACATCCTCCTGGTGCTGAAACTGTTTCCTTTGAGCACGTCCTGAGCTTAATTTGTCGAGCCAGCCCTGAACACCCCTTCTCTTCCCCGGATTTCAGCACATCTCAGTTTTCCTAAGTGCCCCCGTAGGACTGAGGGTGGGGGTGGGTTTTTCCAGGAGCTTCCTCTATGAGGAGGGCCGGCCTGACACCTGCGCTAAGACTTGCTTGAGGAGATAGTTGGAAACCTGGCTGGGGCAGAGGAAGCCGAGCTGCTAGTGCCCCCCACTCCTCTTTTTATTCCCCTTCCTAACATTGTTCAAAATGACGGTCTAGTCCAGATATGACGAGGCCAGCGCCTCCCTTGAAATGGAAACAGAGGACTGAATAAAGAAGAAAAAGTACTTTGTAGTCGGCCTCGTCCATCTTTAATTCAGAGACGCATCGATACTCCAGGGAGCTCAGCCTTTCATCTCTTTGATTTTTTTTGTTTTGTTTTGGTTTTTTTTGTTTTTTTTTTTGTTTAACACCAGATCTGTTATGGACTAAAATTCCTAGGTTTTCCATAGAAACATCTCCATTCCTTCGGGATATTGATGTTTTCTTCTTCCTGGGGGTTATGATATGGTAAATCAGATTCAGAAAAGAAGGGACAATGCCAGCATTCATGGGCCTGGGGTGGGGTTTCTCTCCGCCTTCCCTCTCCCTCCCCCTTCCCCCCCCCCCATATTCTCTCTTCTCTTTCCCTCCCTCTCTCATTCATTCATATTCATTCATATTCATTCTCATTCTGTCTCCCTCTCCCTCTCTCTGCCTCTCTCCCCTCCCTCCCCCATCCCACCCTCTCCTCTTCCTCCTCCTCCTCCTCCTCCTCCCCCTCTTCCTCCTCTCCTTCCTTTCTTCTTCCTTTCTCTCTCTGCTTCATTTTCTCCCCGTTGTTCTCGGGGAACCGAAATAGGGTTGTGCTTCTGGTCCCTTCAAGCCCTTTCAAGCGTCTTCAACTTTGGCGGTGGCAGCAGCAGGTTGCGTTGCCATGGAGACGGTACTGTGTGGCGGAGGCCGGGGCGGCCGCAGCTCGAATCCCCCAAACAATGCCGCGCCAAGTGCAGGTTCCTCGCCCTTTTCCGTGCACTTTTTCCTTCTAATGGGGCTAGTGGCCTCAAATGGGCGCTGTATCTTGACACGACAACAATCCCTACCCCCTCGCTTGCCCCCCCCCCACCTCCTCCCCTGCTTTTCCTTCCTCCCTCCGGGTCTTTGATCTATTAAAAATCAAAAGAACAAAGTCACAGAGGAAAGTTGGGTTTTGTTGTGGCTGCCACGGCACAAAATGGGCCTCTTCAAACAGAGTGTGGTGGAAGCCACGTCCGACAATGCTGATCCAGGATTGGTTGTAACTACAGGTCAGACTGGACAGCTCTATACAAGAGAAGGCAAATCCAGGCCTGCCGAGGAGTGGCCAGATTCTCCATCCCAAATTGGCTGCGGGGCCTCCTGGGAGCCAGGGATGCCTCCAGTCAGGCTCCGAGTGCAAGATGAGGGACATCAGGGTCCCGGAAAGGCCTCCAGGTGAGGAGCCACGAGGACTTGGCGCTACGATATCTGCTCAATCTTAAGTCATCTTACAAAGCCCCCGTGTAGCATTGGACTCTGCCCAAATCTGGACACGCTTCGGCTTCCCCTACAGTGCTTGGCACACAGCAGGTGATCAATAAATAATCGCTGGTTGTCCCAGATGCTGGTGCACTGCCAAGCCCTCCACTAGGGGGCAGGAGAGGGGGTTAACCCTAAGGGAGGGAGGGGTTAACCCATATAAGAAACAATATCCTATTGCATACTTGTGATTTACTGAGAGTAAATCTTAAAAGTCCTCATTACAAGAAAAAAAAAAAATGTGTGACTTTGTGTGGTGACAGGTGGTAACTAGACTTATTGCAGTGATCATCTCACAGGGTATACAAATACCAAATCCTTCTGTTGTACACCTGAAACTATAATATATGTCAATTATGCCTCAATAAAAAACAAAGAAACAACCAACAAGCCACACTTTGCCATATAGTATGACTAGATGGTTGGAGGAAAATGCCAAACGATCTGTAAACAGACACTGAATTCAGGGGTCCCCCCCTACAAGTGACAGTAACATTAATATTATCATCGTTATAGTTATGAGTCATTTGCCAAAATTATTTCTGGTGAGACCGTCTCTGAGCCAAAACATACATGGGCCATTTTCCCAAAACCAAGGCCATTGTAAGATCATCAATCTTGGTTGAAGGTACTTGGAGGACCATTTCTTTAGATAATACATTCATCGCCCACAACTTAAATATAGTAGCAATTTTAACTGAACTGGTTACATCAAGTCTAATATGCAAACAACAGGCTTATAGATTGATTTTGTCCCATTGAGTTTTCTATTTTGATAGCAGAAAACACAGATTTGCATTACATTCATCTCAATTTCAAGCTAATAAATGGATTTTATAGACTTCAGAAATTTACTCGGTTTAGATTCAACCTTAAGTATCCAATTCCTTTGACAACCTCCGGCTTTTCCATATGAAAAAGCTCTAATTTGGGGATCCCTGGGTGGCTCAGCGGTTTGGTGTCTGCCTTTGGCCCAGGGCGAGATCCTGGAGTCCCAGGATCGAGTCCCACATCGAGTCCCACATTGGGCTCCCGGCATGGAGCCTGCTTCTCCCTCTGCCTGTGTCTCTGCCTCTCTGCCTCTCTCTCTCTCTCTCTCTCTCTCTCCATATATATATATATATATATATATATATCTTTTTTTAAAAAAGCTCCAATTTGATATAAAATTGGATAAAGGCTCCAATTTGAAAAAGGGAATAATATACAGAAATCTTAAGTGGAAGAAAGGAAAGAAGACCAACTTGAAACCTTTAAAATTTGACAACTGGATTGTCTGGGTACTGTGATGTCTATCCCAACATTTTTCAAGGAGCTGGTATGCTGATGATCTCTTGAAATATTTTAACAATGTCTATAACCTTTTTGGCTAGGAAAAAAATAACAGAAAACATGCTAGCAAATGGATATTTGACAAAATTATGTTTACTTTTTTAAAAACTGAGAGAAAAGCTAGGAATGAACATAATTTTAGCTTTTTAAAAAAGATTTTATTTATTTATTCATGAGAGACATACACAAAGAGAGAGAGACAGAGAGAGAGAGGCAGAGACTGGCAGAGGGAGAAGCAGGTTCCATGCAGGGAGCCCGACATGGGACTCGATCCCAGGTCTCCAGGATCAGGCCCTGGGCCGAAGGCGGCAATAAACTGCTGAGCCCTCCAGGCTGCCCCAAATTTTAGCTTTTTAATCTAATTCTTATTTTTAATAGCAAGATAATAAGAGAAACTGTTAATGCAATTATGTTTTTTTTCTAATGCATCTTAGCATGATTATTTGTAATGTGAGGAGAAAGGAGGGGAAAATTTGGGATATTGAACTGCTGCTATGAATTTGTAAACATGGAAATATTGTACACACTCTGTCTAAGACCTCAAAACTCTAATCCCTAGACCCAATCCTTCAAAAGCAGACTAGAAATTTCTGCCTTGGTCATTAAACCTAGAGAAAATGAGAATGAAAACTGCTGGCAAAATCAGCTGAGAGACAAAGGTATAGATATTCTTGGCCTAGGGAACCAGAATTTGAGATTTGTATTATCAAATAAACTCAAATATGAAATAAACTACAGTTTAGCATCATGACTGCTTATAGTATGTGTTCTCTAACTGCATATCACATAGACACACACAAGTTGAATTTGAAGGATTTCAATTTTTTTGTTTTCCCTCCTTTATACACATATCTTTGCAGTTCTAAATACATTAAGAAAACCACTTCCTAGACCACTGAAAAGGCATAACACGAACTGGCCAAAAGTTTCTGGGCTACTTTCCAGCCTTCAAGAAGGACTGAAGGGAGAAGTCTGTGAGGCCTCTTCACAAGCAGATGGAGAGGGAAAAGGAAGTCACCATGGTAACCACTACCCAGGTAGAAAAGGTGTTTCTGTAAGGCTGGAGCCCTCTGGTTCATTTAAAAGGAAGCCTAACCACAAAGGTAGTCAGCAAGCCCCCTAACACACACACACACACACACACACACACACACACACACACAAAGATTCATAAACAATAAACCTTACCCAGAGAGACCGACCAGCACTTTCAGTGACCCAAGGTTCAATTACTCCTAGTTCTAATCACCATTAGCTTCATTGAAAATGGTCAATGAGGGCTTAGGAAGACATGTCCTGGACACAACCTCTTATTTTTCTCCCTTCCTCTCATGAAAGTCCTCACCATGAAGAGGATTTGGCCATTTTCTGAGAAATTAATCACTCATCAGAACAAATGTACACTTCCAGAGTGTCATCTGGCTTGAGAAATTTTTAGGGCACCATTCCCATCCAGCCAGCATCATTCGGCTCTTGAACTTCTATGTTCTTTGGAACCCCTGCCCCGTCTCATAACTATACAACAAGAGCACTTCCTATTGCTGAGATATCATTTAAATTCCCTCAACATGTGGTCCCAGAACAGCAGCTTCAGTATCACCCAGAAACTTGTTAGAAATGCAAATTTTCAGGTCCTACCTCAAGTCTACTAAGTCAGAAACTCTGGGAGTGGGCCCAGCAATCTATGGTTTTATTTATTTATTTATTTATTTATTTATTTATTTATCTATTTATTTTTATTAACAGGCTCTGGGTGATTCTGAAGCTCGATCAGACTGAAAAACCACCAATTTAAGAACCCCAACCACCCACCTGCTGATGGAAATTGTATACTTAGAAGTCTGTGTTCTTGCAGTCTAGAGACAAACTGGAAAGGGAATCAAGGAAAAGCTGTCTGAAGCTGAGGACTCCTAGCACAGAAGTCCAATCAGAGGTTCTGCTCTGATCTGCTGCAGGTCCAGCCCCATCACTGAGGTGGCTGAGCCCTCAGGGGTGAAAAACCTGAAGGGAAATCAGCCAAGTTCCCTCCCTCAGAGAGAAGTCCAGAATGGGAGACAGGGAGATACTGACCCCCAGGTATAGAAGGAAGCAGTGGAGGGAGGAAGATGCTGGAGGTTAAGTCATTCAAAACAGAGAGGAGTTCAAATGCCACTGGACAAAAGGTAGTTTGAGGGGGTGGCTTGTGTGCATGAGTGAGAGTACGAGTGTGAGTGTGGAGTACGTGTGAGGAGTGTGACAGATGCGAATATTGTGGGTGTAAAAAATGGGGATATGCTAGGGGCCTGGGCAGAGCGTGGAGGATGAAGAGAGTGGCTGATGTGAAAGGTTGGGGGAGAGGCACAGGTGACAGAGGGCTGGGACAGGGTGCACAGGACACAAAGGGGCATGAGCTAAAGAGATGGGAGGTGGTAAGGGGTCTAAGAGAAGTGAGAGAAGTAATGAGGGTTGAGAAGATCTGAGGGGCTTGTGGGTTTGTGTGGGAGTAGCAGAGGGGGAAGGAGAGAAGGGGAGGAAGGGATAGGAAGGATTGAGAAGGAGGGAGAGGGGATTTGTGAAGGGCTGAAGGAGTCGGAAAGGGTGACAGGGTGGGAGGCATAGGGGAGATGGGAGAAGGCGAGTGGGGAGAGCAGAGCGGGTAAGGTGCACCCTGCTCCAACATCTCCCAAGCTGCAATGGAAAGGCCGGGAATAAGCATGAATAGTAATCAGGGACACCTGGGTGGCTCAGTGGTTGAGCGTCTGCCTTCAGCTCAGCACGGGATCCCGGGGTCCTGGGATCAAGTCTCACATCGGGATCCCCGCAGGGAGCCTGCTTCTCCCTCTGCCTGGGTCTCTGCCTCTCTCTCTCTTTCTCTCTCTCTCTCTCTCATGAATAAATAAATAAAATCTTTTAAAAAATGAATAGTGATCAGATAAATATGAGCGACAGAATCAGGAGCTGGGAAAACCTTACTCCTGGCCCCTTGCTCCCCCACCAGCCTGCTTTCAAATAAATCAGAGAATGAGACCCCAACCCTGCAAACACTCTGAGTACCTGCCACGCTGGCGCTCTCTGTGGGGATCGGCTTCTGCAAGTGACTGATTAACACTAGCGCTTGGCTACGCCCTCTTATCAAACTAAGGGACTCCTGGATTTGTCAGGTGAGAATGTGGTTTCCACACCTCTCAGGTGTGGGCACTTTCCTGGGCCCTGCCCTCCCCTCTAATGCCTTCACCGCTCCCTCCTCTTTGAATTCTGAATTCCCAACTTTTAAAACAGAGGATGGAGGGCCTTTCTGGAAATCCGAGATTTTTCCCTGACCAGCCATAAGAAAAAGATCTTAAATCTCACTCCCTGGGTAAAGTTTGGCTTGGCCCCTTCCAAATGCCCTCTGGAATCCAAGCCCTGTTAAGTATTCCCCCTAGAATCCCCATTGTCTTTGCTAGTATTAGGTAATTAGGGCCTGATTTTGGATGCACTAGGCATTGGAAATCAGAGCATAATTTATGTGATCAGAGATTGTGAATCAAAATGGAGGTAAGAAGGATTCTTTCTTTCTCTGTACCAAGAAAACCTAGATTTGTCACCAGTAGGGTAAGTCTGGTCTCTGAGCTTCAACTCTAGCAAGGCCTGGCTGTTCACATGCACAAATTTGGGCTATTTCAAGTCAAGTTTGGCAATTAATAGCTAAATTCACATACCTCCAAGCCATCTGTAAGTTTTCATGTGCAAAGCAGAATGGAATTTAGTAGCAAGTAATTGATGAGGATTTTTAAAACAATATAAGCTGTGTCCACGTAAATTAGAGGGAAAGATGTGCCTTCAAGGAGATAGAATGGGAGGAGAGGCCAGGGTCTCCAGCACCTGAAATCTAAATTTACTTCTTCAGCTTAATTTCAATGCACAGTAAAATAGAAAGTTTCACAGATCCTGGCAGATGACATTTCACAATCAAGCCAGAAAGATTATTAACGTAGCGGTTAGCATATACTACAGAGTCATCTAAAAGATTTTACAGTTTCAGTGTCAGGTAATGCAATCATTTTACCTTTAATGAATGTTAATTTCATATGGAAATGATTTTCAGCAGGGATTTTCTCAAATGCTCAACTCATAAGAATAAATCAGTTACCTTAATTTTTCAAATGTAGTTATAAACTAAGATTTTTTTATACCTTTTATTTTTTTTTCCTAAGGAAAGTAATATTATTGTAGAAGCCTAATCATTTCCAAAAATAATAAAAGAAAATTCCTTTCTTCTCCATTAAAGTTGTGATACTCATTTAAATAAGAGCAGTTTTGGCAGTTATACTATGTCTTTATTTGTATCAATTAATTACTATATGTCCTCCTGAGCACTGCTAGATAAAACCACCTACAGATTTCACAATATAAATATTTAATGGTATATCAGCTTTGTCCAGAAATATGCACAATTTCTAGATGTCTATCATAAATTAATTGAGCTGATCATCTCTCATCTTCAATTTGATTCATTATAACTGAATAACTAAATGAATATGTGGACTAAATACTTGAATAGTTGATACCTAGGACATATGTGAACTATATTTTATCTAAGATGTTGATTTTTTTCTAACTTGATGTGCTTTATTAAACATGTATCTATTTCAAAGTAAGCAAACCTGGAAACTTCTGGAGTTCGTAAACTGATTTTTACAACTAGCTTGAACCTAAATTGCTTATATTAATCATCACCGATTATAAATTCTAGGTCCCAATTCACCCAGAAGTCTGAACAAATTTCATGTACCACAGGCACAGCCACAAGATAGCTAGAAACATATTGCTAAAGGCTAGAAACATATTACTGCCTTGCTTTCTCCGTGTCACTGTAGAACATCTCAGATAATAGAGCTCTAAAGTGTGCATTTCTATAAATCTTTAATTCCTAAATCCTCTAAAAGATTGGATGAGGAGCAGAGAGAAGAGCCACTCTATCTTAATATGAAACTATTTTTTTAAATAGTTAAAATGATTACAAGTTTAAGAAAATGAGCAAATATCCTCTGAGAACTGAAATATGGTTTCTACGCATATCCAGTTGCCTGCTTTTATAAACCAAAAGCCAAAACTATGTAGACTACCATTCACACTCTGTCAATTCTACAGAACTGTTTCTGAAATGGTTCACTTCTGACACATTATTAATTAAATAATGAGGGTAAACTAACAAATCTGATCTGTTAATTAAGAAATTCGTAGGGGGGGTATTTTACCTAGAAATAGTCTCCGGAATTATTTTCCATATCACTTATGTTTACTCTTCTTGCAAGCCTCTCTGTGTTACAGTTCCCTGCAAGGTACTTGTTCTTTTTTTCTTTCTTTCTTTCTTTCTTTTTTCTTTTTTTTTTTTTGCAAGGTACTTGTTCTTAAATTTATCTTTTGTCTTTTGCATTCTGCTGTCGTTTATACCTTTCTGCTAATTTCATGCATCGCCAAAATTCTATGTGGGACACATAGAATTCTGTTTTTGTGTTTTTTGTTGTTGTTGTTGTTTGTTTTTTGTTTTTTTTTTTAACAAACTTCCCCCTGCTCTGACCCAAAGCCCACCAGAGAGAAGGTAAATTCTGCCCAGGGAACAAGAGAAAGGGCTTCCAAGGGAGAAGTGATGGCCCACCACCTGCAGATAGTTAAAGGAAGCCTGAAAGCAACTTGGCCAATGTTTGGAGAAACCGCAGAGACTCTCAGACATTCAAATCCGTATCCCCAGGTTGTGGCCTGCGTTGGTACTCTCCTGGTCAACTGCATCCTCTTGGAACGAAGAAAGTAAATACTCCTCTCTCCCAAAGGAATGACACTCCCTAAAGGAATACTGCAACTGTCCCTGTTTTGCTTAATTTTGTAATCCCTGTCTCTGCCGTCCTATCCACCCCAGAAATTAAGCCCTGGAAATCAGTGAGGTCTTGCCATCTTGCTGGTAATGAAAGGAATGTGGAAAATTCTGAACCCAGCTAGAAACCACAGCCGAGGGAAATTCATTTTTTTTCCCCTATGTCAAAGTTCAGGGAAAGGCAGCCTAGGTCTCTAAATCATTGCAAACCTACAATGTGGCGGTTAAAAAGGAGGTTTAAACCAATTCTAGATTTTTACAAGATGTTTTCCCCTCCTGCTAAAGTATTTAGTTTTATTGGGGGAAGTATTCAAAACCATAAAGCTCAGGAATCGGTAAAACTTCCCCAGTCCCACGGGGTTCCCAGAGTCCTGAGAGCCTCTTGACTCTCATGGCTCCTCCAGGAACAATAAATCCTGCAGGATCTTCGGGTTCACTTCCCCAAACCCCCCTCCCCATTACTAATTGTCCTGAGCATTTGTCCTTCAGTTTTCCCCACTGTTCCTCTCTCTTGCTTCATTCACTCCCCATCTTGGTGGGAAAAGTCATGTGTGAGGGAATTACGTTTTTGTGCCCATTTTATCAAACAGGAATCTATTGCCTTCCCTAAACATAAACTTTTCTCCACTATCATTTTTTGTTTGTTTGTTTGTTTCCTGGTCATCTTATCGACTTTTGTAAAAGAGGAGGGGAAAAAAAAAAGAAAAAGAAAGAAAGACTAAAGAGAGATGTGTATCCCACATCTAAATTGTCTTGTATTTAACTAGCAACTAGCAATCATCCGACATTAATTTATACGGTTTGTACAAATACCTAAGCCATTTAAAAAGGCTGCTCTGGGTCGTGTGTGGCAGGGAACATCTATCTGGTGAATAGGCAGTGTCACACGGTAGCATGCTCCCTTGTCAAGGCCGATTGTGTTTTAGGCAAACATTTGCGCAAACATAAAGGCAAAGGTCAAGGACTGTTCAGTCCCAGTATGCGCTAATTCACCTAGCGAACCAATGGGGCAAAAGTTGCATTTTATATGCTCGGGCCCCGCCAGACCCAGGCTCGGGGAGTCGCGCCTGCTAACGAACCAAAATCGCCTCGGATCCCCCCTCGGCCCCGCGTGCATCCTCCGCGGCCGCCCGGTGCATTTCTCCCGGGCGCGCATCGGGGTCCGCCCTGCCCCATCCTTCTGGCGCAGCACGTGTCTATGCCACACTCCCGGGTAGGGGAGACCGTGAGAATCCATAAAATCTGGGCTCGCGGCAGACGTTCGCGGGTCGCTGTCTGGCGCTGCCAGCGAACCACCCCTCGGCCCGGGCGCCTCAATAGCCGCGTTTATGGAACATGCACCGCAGAGCAGCAGCAGCAGCCACCCCGGGGACCGAATCCCAGAGCCCCGGGCCGGTGCCCGCAGCCAAGTGCATGCAGCACCACCACGCACCCGTGACACACGTCCGTGGAAACGTGTGCGCGCGTGCACGGAGCCGCCTGTCGAGTCTCTTTGGGGCCACTTTTCCTGCAAGTTAGCGCGCACGGGGCTGGGGCGTTGCTCCCCGGGGACTACTAGGTCTACACCCATCTCCCACAGATGACGCCTAGTTATTTTTCTTAGCCCCTGGCGGTGGGGTGGGGGGGACAAAACATAGCAAACGATTTCGAGTGGACGTCAACTTGAGCAACTCGGATGCGGAATACTTTTTAGGGTTAAACAAACGCGCGCGCGCTCCAACCCTAGGGTTTACTTTGCATCAATAATCATCTGGCGAGAACCAATGGCTGAGTTTTTCTAAACCGTCCATTTAAGGCACGAGGTTTTTTATTCCGCCCCCCCCCCCCATAAACCCGAGGGTCGCAGCTGTGCGCGTCCACAAGCAAGTAGTTTACACGTGCAAGATCCGTTCCCAGGACCTGGCGAGCGGCGGGCCCCGGGCTGCGGTCGGGGACTTGTTGCCTCTGCGGCGGGAGCGGCTGGAGCGCGCGGGACTCGCTGGCCCCTGCGCGGGCACCACGGGGCTCGGCGGGAAAGCACCTCCCAGCAAAGCCCTTGCAAAACCAGAGCAGGGTCGCAGGAGGCGGCCACCCCAGGAGGGAGCCTGGAGTTACTCTCCACCCCACCCCACCCCCAAAAAAAACAACAACAACAACAGGAAAACTCTACTCGAAGTGCGTTTTTACTGCGTTCCAAAACCAAAGAGCAAACAGGAGGGGAAGGGGAAAAAAAAAAAAAAAAGTAACTTACCCCGACCTGCCACAACACTACATTTTGAGCGTCCTTTAACACTTTGATTCTTCCTTGAGTGCTGCAGCCATTCCTTGCCTCTTGCCAGAAAACAACCTGCCTACTAGCTGCGGTTAAAAAGAAAGAAAGAAAGAAAAAAAAAAATCTAGCAAAACAAAACAACATCTAAAACTAAAATAATAGATAAAACCGCGTTTTTGCCCTTCTCCCATCCTTGCCAGCTAGAACCTGCCTCAGAACCTTCTTCTTTCACTCTGTCTTTACCGAAATTGCCAAAAACACCACCTGGGCAGCTTCGCAAGGCTTAAAGTTTGTGTAGTTTGTGTGAGCAAGTGTGCTGGTGCGTGCGTGCGTGTGAGTGTGTGTGTGTGTGTGTGTGCGCGGGTGTGTGCGCGCGCGCGTGTGCGCGGGTGTGGGAGTTAGTTTGCTTTTAAAAAGACGTCGTTGTCATGCAGAGTCATAAAAGTGTGGCCCCCCATCTTTGGGTGTTGGGTTTTTACGTGCACCTCTCATTTCAGTTAACTTTTTTAGAGCTGAGAAAAGCTGCTAGCTTACTTTCGGGAGACTTTGCTCGTTATTCATCTGTTTAGTCGCCTCCGAGGCACAAAAGCGGATCCGCGGCGTTATGAAAAATGGCCTGGGCGCGGAGAATGTCACAGTGGTCGGCGTATTATTTTAGCCGTCTTAAAAAAAAAAAAAAAAAAACTCAGGGAAAGTTTGCTTTTGATGAATTCAATAAAAGAGAAGCTGCAACGGAAGAGATTTTCAGCTAAAATCATACAGCATGGGGCAGGGCTTAAAACAGCCAGATGGCCAAAGGTAGAGGGACCCTCTTGGTTTCAAAACCCAGATCTAGAATTCCGCCGGCTGAGCTGCTTAGCTTATTTAATCCCGCGTGTATCTTTATTTTTTTTTTCAATGGATTTCCCCCCTGCTCTTTTTTTTCCCCACCTCCCTTTTCGGCCCCCACCTCTCTTCCCACCCCAGAAGTTGCTGCTGAGCCCCCCGACTTGGGATTTGCAGAAGTCACTTTTCAATTTCCCCTCTGATAAAAGAGTTAAACTCTTTTGCGCGGGGCACAGGGCGAAGCGGGCTGTGAAGGCGGTAGGCCGGCTCCTTGCGGGCCCTGCCCGGATCCTGGTTCAAAGGCCACGGCCCTTGAAGGCAAGGGACAGCCTGGAGTTTTGGACTTGAGGGCTACCTGCTCACCCCACCTGCCTTACTCCTCTCCCCACCCCCTGCCACCGCGGAAAATCAGAAGTTTGGCTCCCCCCTCTCCCAACACACAGAGCAGTTGTGTTCTCCGCACATTTCTCTGGGGTCCCTTTCTTAGGGGTCAAAGAGGCACAGATTGGGGTGGCAACAGGGGGTCCATCCCCACTTTGGGATGGAAATTGTGAAATTAACGTGCATCCTTTTTGAGCCACAGTCTTGGAGTTAAGATGTTGGTTTAAGCAGAGAAATAGGAGGTGGGGAGGAGAAGAAGAAGGAATAAATGATCACAGCACCTGGACCTCTTCCTTTCTAGACGGGGAGGGAGGACCTGAAGCCACCCGGGATCCTATCCCTCACCATCAGCCCAGACAAGATTTAGTCAGGTTAACGAGTTTGGCCACCACCTCCAGGAAGGCCTCCGGATAGACTCCACCCTAGCCTGACTGCTGCTCTACTACTGGTCCAAGAACTGGATGTGGTGAAGGGGCAGATTTTCAGAAGGATTTGGAGATTTTGGACCCCACCCACCCAGGTTTAAACCTGGAAGATACACACACACACACACCCCAGTTGCAGGGGATTTGGGGGCATCAGTGGGAAAGAAGACAGGATCCTGGAGAGCAAGGATTGGCACTAGAAATGAACGGACTTCCCAGAGCCCGTCCTGCCAAGGGAGGGAAGGCAGGGTCTGAACTGCCCCAGACTTCCCCAAGAGGAGAGGCAACCCAAGGAAGAATTGTGGCCCCTGGGCGGCAAGCTGCTCCAAGTACCCGCTGGGCCACTTCCTGGCTGAGGGACCCTGAACAAAGTCCTTTAAACTACTCCAACTCTGTTTTCTCATCTCTAAAATGGGCACAAAAATAGAATCTGTGTCAAATGGTGTTTTCTTTTGCTTGTTCGTTTGCTTTAAATAGGACTGCGCGTGCAAAACGGTTATAGAAAGTGCACGAGAAATAGCTACGTGTTGGTATTACTGCTACTGTTGCTTTTTCCTAGAAGTGCTGACACAGGCTTTGCCCTGGAGGGTACCTCAAAGCAGGAGCTCCCCATAAGTGGTTCTCTGGACCCACATCCTCACTCTGCTGGCTCTGCAGATCCAAAAGTGCACAGTCCCGGACCTTTGGAGTCAGACAGAGACCTGGACGATCCCAGGATGACACCAACTCCCCCCGGCCCCAGCCAACCCTGCTCACTGGGCGCCCGGTCACCCCGTTCCTTTTCCAGAGCGAGCTGCAGAAGCCCAGGTATCCGCGGGAAGACCTGGAGCATCCCCAGCCCTCCTCCCCTAAAGGCGCATGGACCCTAGGGAAGAAACCTCCAAAGCTGAGTTGGAGAAGATCTTTTGGAAAAGTCGAGGTGATGCTTGTCTACCTTTCTGGAAGTGAAGGAAAAACAACCTGGAGAAGACACTAGAAAAAAGCTGCCAGGGAGGCTGAGAGCGTCAGCCCGGCACACTCCAGGTTCACACCTCGGGTTTCCCCCGCTTATGTGTATTTTTATTTCCTCACAGAGGATGCCAGGAGGAAACACCCTCCTGCTTCCCAGCAGACCTGCAAGGGGTGCGGGGTGGGGGGTGGTCCCCGTGGAAATCGCAGCCCTCAGTTCTCCCGGACTCTGGGAGAAAGGAGGCACAGCAGTAGCTTGGAATCCAAGACGCACCTCTGATTCACGCTATCAAAGTCATGGCCCCATCTTTTGGGGCAAACATGCAAGAGCCCACAGGATGTGGGGCCAGCCCACATCAGCCGGCCTTTAGTGGCACATACAGGAGAGGCCCTTTGGGTCCGCCACTTGGGGTCTCCCACTTCTTCGTGAGGTTTGAAGTGTGGAAAGATTGTTCCTGGGCTCCGCCGTGTCTGCGGGGCCAATGAGGACCAGACCTCCTGTCAATTTATGTCTCACCTGGGGAGCTCGCTGCTCAGACTCAAATTAGTGCACTGCCTGGCATCCCAGGTGCAGGGGCTGCAGGTCCTGTGCCACCTGAACGGAGGGGGGCACCTGACGTCCAACTCTGACAGGGGCTCTCAGACTCTTGCACCTGTGGGGGAAGCTGGACCCACTGTCCAGTCGCCTCCCTCTCTGTCGGCTCCTCCCTGCTGCCAAGGCTCCTTCCCACACAGGTGACAGCATTTCCAGTCCCGAATCACCTTGAATATTTCTATACCTTCAAAAGTGGAAATAGGAGAGAGGGGGCTACCCTGTCAGAAGTTTGTGTCTCGGTCGTTTGTTAAGGAGTGGAGGGGTGGGTATCGATTTGGTGTAACCTGAAGATTTCTGTAGTTTGAACTCAGAGAACCAAACTGCTTGTAGCCAGTAGATGTTTGTGGGGATGGAGTGGGTTTGCATAACTGTTCCAACAGACCCCTGACCTCCAGGGCTGAAGATTTCTCATGATCAATAAATGGTTTTTTTTTTTTTTTTTTTGCTTCGTGCTTTACAATTATTATAAAAACTATTGGGGACTCTTCCCACTTGAATAGGTGACCAGCTAAGACATAATGAATGATGGTCTGTCCAAGGCATTCAGTTTGCCGTTTATGACACCCCGTTCTAACAACTCGATGGGCCAAAGTTTGCTCACAAATCCTACCCACCCCCCATCCCCAGTAGGATCTCTCTCTCTCTCTCTCTCTCTCTCTCCTTAATTCTCATTTGTTCTTGGCTTTCTGGGTTGGTTCTGGCTTTCTAGGAGAGCGTCGATCGAATGGAACTTGGGCACGGGGTGGATGGCGAACCCGCCCGAGGTGGAGCTTTCGCATTAATTGTCCCAATAAATTGAGATATAGTGTGCATAATGCAATGGAGCAATATGGTTATAGTCCACGTGTATGACTTAATTAAGCTATTTGCAGCTTGATGCTGCAAGTCAACGGGTGTGCAAGTGGATTAACAATTGCCCGCTCCCTTATCCTCAGGATGGCGCATAATTACTTTACTAGCGGTACATATCAATTTTTGATGATTGCGGAAGCCATGCTCGCTGCTTCACCAAGAAGCCGCTTAATAACTCTCCGTTGTGTCTTAAAAAAGTAGTATTTGGAGATATTTCGAAGTCGCTCCCAACATTTTTATGGGTTCTGATTGTGGCCTCTAATGGGCTGCCGTTTTATTCCTGATATATATTTTATAAAGGGGCAAAGGCTAACCTACAAGTCCGTGCACTTCCTGGGGGGCCCTGCTCCCCCCTTTCCACAGCGAACGCCTCGTGCCTTTGCTGGAAGCTCAGTTGGCCCAGGAGGAGGCAAAGGCTTGCAGCTGGGCGCCCACCTCTAAAATTGTCTCTTGTTGGCTTCTCTCTCTCTCTCTCTCTCCCTCTCTCTCTCTCTCTCTCTCCCTCTCTCTCTCTCTCTCTCTCTCTCTCTCTCTCCCTCTCACTCACAAACACCCCTCTTTCTACTCCAGATAATCATGGGAGAGCTGAGCTCTCCCTCATTCCAGCACCTTCTCTCACCTCCACAAAGCATGCATGCCCCTCGTGGGCCAGGCTAAGGGAAGTCAGGCGGCTGGTGGCGCTGCGGGGTGGTGTGTACTAACACGAGTTGATAAAATTTGCAAGAGAGCTAATAAAATTACCCAACCTGATGACAGAGACATTGACATCCTGACTTCCCGGGCTCCCTGCCCTTTGTTTAGAGTAAGATGGCGCCAAAGCCCCAGCTCACTTCCACCCGCGGCTGGGGATGGGTGGGGATGATGTGCATTTATTCCACGTGATTTACTATTTGAATCTTAAGTCAAGGCTGGTCGCTTGACCTCTCTGGATTGAATTAAATTCATCACCTATAATTTTATTAAAAAGCCCTGTGGCCATCAATCATCATGAGAGCATGGGGAGTCAACATCTTCCAGGGAAATGTGTCAACCTCACGGACACTTGGCACTTACGCCATTCCTTTCCTGTCCTGGGCTAAGCAGGCGCACGACTGCGGTTCCCTCTGAGCTTGAAGGGTCAATGAAGCATCCAGTGGGTGGTGGTGTTTGGGAGGAGTCCTTTGCTTGCCTGGGACCACAGCTGGGTGAGATGGTGCCCATCCCCTGATTGAAACCAAGTTCCAAATGAGACCCTTTCCTCTGAACTCAAGAGAGGGTTTACAAACTGCATCCATCTTCAATCAAAAGGAAATTTCACAAAATCCCAAAAGATGAATCCAAGATCAGAGCTGCTTTCCCTCATTCCTGATTCTGCTGCTGTAAATCACTTTGAAATTATAGTATATCTGAGCTGCACTTCCGTCTGAGTGTCCGTGTTATTGCTTCCTAGCAAAATAAATGTAACAGCATTCTCATCAAAAAAAAAAATCATTGTAAAAATTTCTTAGTGGTCTTTTAGACACAAGTCAACATTAATTCTTAAAACTAAGGTTGTAGAGCCCCTGTTTTGAAGGTTTCCTGGTCGAAGTTGATTTGTTCTTGTACCTGAAGCAGGTGATGTTTCTGCAGAGACATCTGAATGACAGCGGGAGTGAAGGACAAATCTAATAAAGCCTAATAAAGCGTGAGCGTCAAAATGTCATTAAACTTACAAAGATGAGACTCAAAATCACCAAAAAGGTAAATGTCTTCATTAGTCTGATCTCTGAAGACTGTCGAACATTTCATTAATTTATAATTTATGATTGTTTGACAAATATTGAAAAGTATGTAAATATGAGCGGGATAATGTCTTTTCTGCGGGAGATGAGGAAATGACCCAAACTGTACGTGCCTGCAAGATTACACACAGGACCCAGCTCTCTGTTATCAAACTGTGCCGCCCCTTTAGCCAACATATTGTGCAAGTGACAAGTGAAATAGTGTAGATAAACCAATGGTTTAAAACGTAATAAAGACAACAGCCATTTGCATTTTTTACATTTTATTACAAAGGTAATTTACTATGACACATTTCTGAATGTAATTTATGAAAACATGTTAAAGCAATTACATCGTGTATACAGCCCTCAGAGCTACAAAATTCAGATAAATAATAATATTATAGATCTTTAGAGACTCACTATTGAAAAACATATCATAAAGGGAATCTTTTATTTCAAAAATAGGTTGTACAGAAGAAAATAATGGCATTAAATTTTAAAATTAAGAATAACATCTTGAAGAACAATAGAAACTAAAGGAATAATATGCTTTGCTGGAGTTGCAAAATTAAATCTTCATGATGACAATTTGCTTATTTCACAGGGTTTATTGTCAACAATTTTTTCCTTCCTGGGATCAAATTTAGGTGCAAAATATTAAAGGTTTCTTGGGAGGGAGATACAAGAGGAATACACGTTTCCTCTTTCAAACTTCTGAGCTCATTCCTTCTCTCTATTTCTCTTTCCCAAAGCACAGAACTGTACCAGCTTTGAAAAGTAACAGAGAAATCCATTCCCTGAAGGTCAGTATGTCTGAACTGATTCTTCAAGAAGATTTTCTACAGGAGCCTGTCATAAGCTATCAAAACAAGAGAAGATTCCGTTGGGGGAAAGGGAAGAAAATTTTACACAATAGAGCGTGAAATAAAAATGAGCGACACTTCATTTCTCTCCGCACTCCCTATACATCAATTTATTTTGTAATAACTCCATAATATATTTTAAAATTGGGAAGGCATGTTTAGATACTCTAGGTCCAGCCTCCAACTATTATTTTTATCAACTCTTCTCCGGTGAGGAGGTGGGATCTTTCTTCCTTTGGGATGCACAGGTAACAAACAACACTTTGTAAATATTCAACTTGAAAAGCAAACCATAAACTAAGTCTGAAATGAGAGCCCTTTTCCTGTCTGTGGAGGGCATGTCCTGGGTTTCTTCCACAACTTTGAGACCATCTCAAGGCCCACTGTATGTCTGGTTGAAAGAGCCCTTAGGAGTGTCACCTGCTCTGATAGACATAAAGCCAGAACTCCCCTACCAGCCATCCTAAAATCTCCCCAACCTAAAGAAAAGGGCTCTTGACACCACTCAAATCCGAATTTGTGGGTCACCGAGTGCATGCAATAACTGGGTCCTGGCCTTCTCTTTCAGTTGGAGGTCCTACTAACCCACAGTAACTGGCCCCCAAAGCTTCCTCTCCTCCCCAGTTCAAACACCCAACACCCCTAAAAGGATGAAGAAGGGCTGTGGCCCTTGCAGAGGGCTTCTGGAGTCCCATCCAGCTATGAAGGGTGGGCCGTTGCCTAATGTGGTCTCCTCGCCTCGGAGCAGTGGGCAGGTGAGCCTTCCCCTCCCCTGCCTCCTGCTACACCTTTGGTTCTGGAACCGTCCACAGCGCTAAGGCTTCCACCGTCCTCAGGTGGAGCTCGCGCGGCCGCCCAGGGTCCCCGAGGTCGTCGGCATCGCCGCGGAGCAGCCCGCAGCCCAGGGGGCCCGCTCGCCCCCCGCCCCCCGACGCTGGGATTCGCCACCCCGCCGCACCCCCCACGGCGATCTCGGGTCCCAGCCCCGGCGGGTGCCTAAGCCCGGGCGCCCCTGGCCCCAAGGCCGGGTCCCCGAGCCTCCCCCGGGGCCTCCAGAGCCGGCCTGGGCCGAGGAGGTGGGCTCCGGGTTACTTTTAACCAGGGTTAAGTCAGCCCTCGGCTGCAGCCTTTGTCTCTCCTGGAATGTTTAGGGGCTGCATATGCTTTTGTGTTGCAAACAGCAAGCGGGGTCCCCAGGAGTCCCTGACCCCATGCCTTGGCAGGAGCACCGTTTCCCGGGACAACTGTGGCTGCGCGGGCTCCCGCCCTAGCCCTGCGCAGGCTCGCTGCCACGCACACCAGCGCAGGCTTGCGGCGCCCCGCACGCACACAGAGAAAAGTTCCTAAATAAATAAATAATAAATAAATAAATAAATACATAAATAAATACATAAATAAATAAGTGAATGCACTGATAGTGAACTTCCTGAATGCGTGGACTAAAGAGAGGAAATATAATGAGGGAGGGGATCAGTAAAGAGAGGGAATGGAGAGAAAAAAAATACACCTGCTGATGTGTCAACGTCAATAGGCAAATGATCTCCTAATAAATGAAACAATGAAAGGGCTGCATTGTTTTCTATTCCGCTCTCCACATCTGACCCTGTTTCTATCTGCATGGCCATGTTTTGATGACTTGGAGTATATGCAAAAACAAACTTTCCCGCGGTGTTTTTCCCCCCTTCTCCTCTGCTTGTCAAGCTTTTCTTCCCGAACAGTCAGATGATTTTAAAAAGAAGCCAAAGGAGAAGAAGAAAAAAAAAACCTCCACCACCATCACCACCCAAGAAATGATAAATAGCGTCGCATAGCTAATCGCTGGAGGGCGCGTTTACCAATTCATAATCATTTATTCTTGGTGATGTATGGCTCTTACACTTAAATCTGAAAAGCTTCTATTTGAAGGTGTAAATAGCTTTTTTTTTCCCCCTTTCCTGCAGTAAACCTTCCTGCATTAGCAGTGATTGATCTCATGTACAATTCGTCCCAGAGTGCTATTTTACAGGGGGAACACTAGCTTTTGGAGATTAACTGGGGAGTCTGTTACATATTAATGAAGCCGGGAGATATACTAACGTTTTGGTAATTTAGTTATTTGTGTCTATAGCTATCGTCGTTATTTTCTTTTAGACCCCTGCGGTTGTTATCCATCGAATTAAAAAGTGGTCCTTAGAATTATTTTTTTTTCCACTGGCAACTAAACGCCATTTAATGTGAAAAACAAATGTTGACTTCTCTCTTGAAGGAAGTGTTTCTTGGCAAGACATCAAAGTGTTTTAAACTGTATTAGTGGGTTATGTTAGTTTTCTTACCCCAAGCCTGCACTGAAGTAATGACTAACGGGGGAAAAAAAGAAAAAAAAAAGTCTCAGCCTGCCTCAAGAAAAATTATTTAATCTAGGAGAAGGAATAAAGTTAAAACTCTAGGATAAAAATGTTTCCGGCAAGAAGTTCCCCCAAACATTTGGAAATCCAAACTTAATGTGGGGAGTAGAGTTGGGGGAGAAGCAGAGGTTGCTCATTGATTTGTAACTGGATAATTAATATCCCACCAAATGAGACATCAGCGTCATTAATGCCTGTGTTCACGGAGAAAGACTTTGAGTGAATTGCAATCCCAGATAAAATCCACATTCCACAAAGAAGTTGCTTCATGGCCCTGAATAAATGGCATTGATTCTGTTTTCTTGTAGGGTTTTTAATGGGGAGAAGTGGCTCCGGCTTCCCACAGAAGACCTGGGGGCGTGTCTCTGGGCAGGTAGCCTTTCCAGATATCCCCCAATTACCCGGTTCTGTGGAGAACTCAGGACCACTGCTGATTACAGGAGTAGGGTGATGAGAGGAGAGAAGCTGTTGCTTAGAGTGCTGGGAGCACCTACACCTGCCTTGTGTAATAAAAGGTGGCTAACCCATTTCCACTTCCACGGGGTCCAGGAACTGCCTGCTGAGTTCAGGAGAGGCCAAGAAGTGGCATAACATCCTCTAGGGACACATCTGTTCCTGGGTCTTGCCCATATGAATCTTAGCTCCAAAACCCTTCTGATCCCTACCCTAGGCCGGATCTCTCTCCTGTCCCCCCAAATAGAGTACCCTCGACATTCCTCTCCCACAGCCAGTTACCCACCCTCCTTCCAGAAGTCAGGATTTGGAGCTGCAGACTCTGGGGGCCTTCGAGGTAGTGTTTGCTGGGAGACCAGCTTCAAGAAGCAACAAACTTTCCAGGGCCTCAAGACACTGAAGCGGGATGGCGCCAGTTGGCCGGGGCGCGCCCCTTTTGTTTTGGGGGGCGATTTATGTTCTTTATAAAAATGTGGTTCGGAAAAAAAATAGAAAGAGCCTTGAAAACGTTGTTACAATGAAAAAGGGACAAATTAGAAGACATTTTCCGTGATCAAAGGCGGGAGGGAGAGCGCGCATGGGCATTCACAAAGCTTGACTTATTCACTCCCCTCCTTTGCAAGCCGGGGCAACAAGCGTGTCCCCCATTGACAAGGCGCCCTATTCAGACTGCAGGTGCGAAGTGGGCCGGCGCGCCCGGCCACATTATGTCAAGGTTGTTGGAGATTAGTGTTCGGCCTTAATAACTAAAGCGCTTGATTTACATTGGAAAAAAGCCCCCTCAGCCGTGAAAACAAAATCGTTGAACGCGTGATCATTGCGAGGGCGGCTGATATCCTAATACTCGCATTGTCCTAGGCTGGGCCCAGGCGAGCCCGGCCTCCTCAGAAAGGGCATGGCCTGGGTTGCTGGTCCTGGACCAGGTCCCCAGATTCAGAGGGGGTGGACGGAGGAGTGATGGGTGGAGTTTTACTGGAGCCCAAGGAAGACAGAGTGGGGGCTTCCCTGAGAGTTCAGATCCAGGCTCTGGGCTTTGGCAAAGCCTAGGATAGGAGAATCATGGGGGCTCCAGGGCCCGAGTGCCTCAAGGTCTGAGGCTCTCCAGCATCACTCTGGGGGAGAGCTGGGGGAGTTGTGTTGGTGTCTCATGAGCAAGAACAGTTTTACTCACAGATGCTCATCTGGGGGTGACTGGAGAGCTGAAGGAACTTACAAAGCACTAAGACACAGTCACTGACAGGATGCCTTCAAGAAGAGCATTGCTTTCAAGCTCAAATCTCTCCCTCTAAAGAAGAGTCCATTTCAGAGAAGTGCAGAAGGACTTGCAGCCTCTGCCTCTCTTTCTGTTGTGTTTTCCCAGTAATTGAGGGAGGCGTCTACATTGGCCTTGGTCCTGCTTCTGTCTATGTGGGTGTTTCAGGACAGGTTCCATTCCCCCATAAACTATGTGTGCCTCCTGTACACCCCCTCCCCCACTCATGAGAAGGGATCCAGAGAACAAGACAGACATCTGTGGTTGGAACCTACGAATAGGCCTTTCAATATGGACATGTATCTGTCCCAACTGCAATTTTTTCTTTTTTTGTGGAAGTCAAGCTACTTAAAGCAATTTCCATAAGATCTGTCCTAGGAGAGAAGGTTTGGTGGGGACAAGGTGAGAAAGCTGTTAACTATTGTCTGGCCCTGAAAAGGTCGTAAGTCAGTGCCTTGGTAGCTGACCTGTCAGGGGAAGGTATAAAGGCTTTATTCATGCAGTCGCTTCAATGTTCTCAGCTCTCACAAAAGTGTTTTTATGATTCAATTTTCTTACCTCTTTTCTTAATTAAAAAGCTGAACCATTAGAATAGCACCTGCATCGTGTCCTGACGGTGCCTGCATACTAATTCCAGAGTCTTTACAACCCGTAATTATAACATAAAATCAGAGATTGAATAAAACAGAAGGATTTTGCTCCCAAAGCCCTGCTAATCCCCTTTTAAAAGGGTCTGGTGAAATAATTCAGAACAGTATCCGGAAGTTGGATTACCGCTCCTTTTTTAACTTTTTACAATGAAATGATATTTCACACTTAAAGGAAGCTCTGTTTTTCTACAACAGTTTTTTTTTTTTTAATTGGCAGGTTTTTTTGAATGATAGAAAGCATTTGACTATGGAGTCCTTGCTTCCTAAATGCACCGCAGAAAACGTAGGGGAAAATTTTTATAGCATGTTTGAAACACTTAAATTTTCTCAGGTGAAAGTTGCTGGAGTGTGATTGAGAACCGCTTATGTGCATCATGTATTAGGCAACCCTCTTCATTTCTCTCAAAGGAAATAAATAAGCAAACTTTCAGGGGCAGACGCCTATTATTCAGGATTTCGAAATACGCACATTTCAGGCAAAACACTTTTCGCTAATATGCTGGGTGCGTTTTTTTTTTTTTTAACACTTACTGAATATGATGAGTGCAAAAGCTAGAGACCTCCATTAAACCCTGAGCAAACCCTTGCAGTGGCTGAAGCCAAGGAGCTTGAGCTGTCTGCATTTTCTCCCCAGTTCTGGCAAGGAACACTATCTTCATCTGGCTAATCTGATGTTGCATGGGCCAACCGTCAGCCACAAACAAGAAAAAAACTGGGTCATCCTTCTGATACTTTGCATAAATCATCCGATAATATTGCTGGTGGTTTTTTTTTTTTTTTACCCCTTCCTTGTGCCATTATTCTACAACTGCATGGTACAGCCAAAACTATACAGATTTACCCAATTTTGGTTTCTTCCCTCTGCAAACATTTCCCAAGGTTGCCCATTCATTATGAGGTTCAGAACCATGTACAGCCCTGCCTGACTTGTTTTGAATTGATCAATATTCTTGCCCTGAATGTTGGCTCATATAGAGTCTCACTGGATCTAAAGAAGCCAAAAATGCAAGACAAGTTTCAAATCCATCTCCCTGGTCATATTTACATTTGATTAACTTGCATCCTGAGGTAATTTTTTTCTTTCTCTTTTTTTCTATGCAGCTGTTTTGGACATTTGTAAGGCTACTGGAAGATTCAGAGGCAACCGCCAAGACCTCTCCTTATTGTCTAATGAGTTTCTTTTTCCCAAATGGTTTTGGGATCTGAACTTAATCAAGTTCCTAGAAGACTCTCCATCATTTTCCTCATTGAAGATATTCAGGTGAAAAAGCAGTGCTGTTCTGATGCCCAGACAGGAAGCTGGTGACAAGTGGAACATACTACTATGGTCACTTGAGGACCAAGATGTTATTAATTTTCCCAGAATGAAAATTCAGTACGAGAAGACTATCATTATTAAAAAAAAAAAAAAAGGGATCTGGGGCACCTGGGTGACTCCCTAGTTACAGCGTGCAACTCCTGATTTGGGGGATATGAGTTTGAGTCCCACCTTGGGTGTAGAGATTATTTAAAAATAAAAATCTAAACAAAAGAGAACAAAAAACCGCCTTCTGATGCCTTCCTGGAAAAGCATCTTTTGTGTGACTTTTGTTCACATGCTCTGTCCTGGGTCACCCTTATTCCCCACTTGCACATTCTCTCCCTTTACACCCAGGCCTCCAAAAACCCACCACCTACCTCAGGCTGGCTGCAGACACTTATGACAAAAATAAATCGACCTCTGGGCAGGGCAGGCCATAGAGTTTACTGTAGTGCCATGGTCTTAACAAGTCAAGGGGGTGACATTAAGATGAATCGGTTTCTTCTGCTTCCACTCCGCACGGAAATAAACTGATCCCTTCTCATTTTTCTTGGGCCTTTTAGAAATAAATTACGTCTCTATCTTAGTGGCCTGCAGCATCAGGCTCTGGAACTCTCAGGGATGGCGAATCCACATCTAGCCTGGGGGGTGCCCGAAAAGGTGCACCCCGCTCTGGAGCTTGAGCCTCCCTCCCACCCCATGGTACCACATTTTCTAGTAAGGTCTGAAGAATCTGATTCTGGGAGGAACTAGGGGACGTGTCTGATAAAGTCGGAGTCGTAGAAGCAATAATAACAGTAACAACAGGCACATAACATGTCAATGCTAAATGCTTCAAAGGTCGTCGTATTTAACGCTGGGAAGAAGTTTGGGAGGGAGGTTAAGTCCCACTTTAGCGGATGAGGAAACCGCAGCGCGAGGCGGTGTCATCACTTATCCGGGGGCAGAGCCCCGAAGGTGGTCAAGCCTGAGAGGCTGGCTCCTGGCCAAGGCTCCCTTCCCACCGCGCAGGAGGTTTTTCCCTGGTGCCCTGGCTCGTGGACGGCCGGGAGGAAAGGCTGGGTGGGAGTCACCGGCAGGCCAAGACACCCCCAAACCGCTCCCTGGCGCTGCACTCCGCAGTGGGAAGCGCGGAACCCCCATAGGATGCATGCGTGTGTCCCTAGGGTGAGGCTAGCCCCGGGGGCACTTGGGGACCGGTGAATCCAACCCCACGCGCCAAAAGTCACACCATTCAACTTTCTGCAAAAAAAAAAAAAGGTTTTCTTGGAAGGAAGCCTGAGCTTCCCGAGCGTCAGGGGCGCGGGCATGTCCCAGAGCCCGAGGGGCACGGGGTGCACGGGCAGCCTTCCCTCCCTCCGCGCACTGTGGCCTGCCTCGACTTCCCCGGGCCCGGGGCGGTCCTCGAAGGCGGGGAGCCGGCCGTTCCCCCGCACCCCCAGGGGCGCCCCAGCGCCGCCAGCGCGTCCCCGGAAGAGCTCCGATGAGGCCCTCTCGGGGAGGCGGGCTCGGGAGGCCCCGCCGGCTGGCCCCGGGCCGCAGGAGGGGGGCCCTTCCTCGCGCGGGACGGGAGGGGGCGCGCGGCGCAGCACCGACGCCCCGGCAGCCCTCCTCGGAGGCTCCGGGCGACGCGGGCGGCTCGGGGCCTTCCATCCAGCCCCCGCAGGCCTGCTGCTTCTCGGGGGACCTAGGCCCCCAACCCTAAGAGCCGCCACCCTCCCGCTTATTAGCGCAGCGGGGGCCCCGGCCCGACCCAGGCGCGCGCGCGGGTTGGGAGAGGCCGCGGCGCCCGCACCCTGGGGGCGCGGGGGCGCGGGGGGCGCGGGGGGCGCCCGAGCCCTGGCGGCCCACCGAGCGCCCTGGAGGTGGCAGGAAGGCGCTGGCGGTTCCAGAGGTTCTGATGCACCTGAAATAATCTCTCTAGGTGGCAGGACCAAGAAGGCCTTCTGCACCCGATGCCAAACCCCACTGAGCATCCCAGTCGGGGCGCAGGGAAGGGTCCGGGGGGGCTGAGGCCTGCAGTCTGCTGGCTGGGCCTTTCGCGCCCCCTGAAGGGCGCCTCAGGGCTGAGCACCCGCTCCTGCAGGAGGGGGCGGGATCCAGGGGGGAAGACTCCTGCGGGCAGCTGTGCCGAGGGACCCATGGGCAGAGGCTGGGCTTCCTGAAGCCAGCTCACCCTCTCTTTTTGCTTTCCCTGTATTTCCTCCCCACAACTAGGAAAGAGGCTTTTGCCTGGGAAGTCAAAGGTGGTTTGTGAGAGGGGGCACCGCGCCTGAGCAGTGGGAAGACAGTGAGAGCCTCGGTTTACCTACCCCCCCCCCCAATGTAAATTGGTTGTTGAGTGTCAGTGTTACTGGGGTGAAATTGGGAGCCAGGGTGGCCTCCTTCACAATGGCCGCTTTACTGGGTCCCTGCGTGTTGCTACCCTGAACAACCTGGCTCCAGACGTGTTTCTGTAAAACCGGGAGGGAAGGCCAGCAAAGGGACTGGAGGCTTCAGGAGGGCCCCACATCTTTCCCTGGGAGATGAAGCAATAACAGGACACTCGAATTCAAAAGAGGAAGGGAAACATCACAACATTTATTACCAAAGAAAATAGCAAAACGGAGCTCCATGTACACGACGCTCTTTGGAGGGAAAGAGAATCACAGATTTTAATTCATTTGTACATATTTACAGCAAGATTAAAGCCACAGCTTTCAACTATGCTTTTCATTGAACAATCACTTTCAATCAAATACATAACAACTTTTTTTTTTCCTTTCAGGTTAGTTCATAATTTAAGGATCTAAAAGGAGAGCTGATAAATCACAAACAGTGTGGGTGGAGATGTACCAAATAGTCTAAGGTTTCAGTCAAGCTTTGTGTGTATGTGTGTGAATTTATGATTACAAAACATTTGCCTGTCTGTATAATTCACATTCATTGCAATCATTACATTTTCCCATAAATTAGCAATATAAACAAACATATGGGGACCTCCAGTAAACAAATAAAAATCAATATAAGAGACAACATTTTGCAGCAACTATAATAACAGCATGGGTTACAGCTTGGGGAAACTTCTTTACAAATCATTGATTCAGCACACACAGAGTGGGGAGGCCGGTACATCCTTGTTTATTTAAACCACCTTTAAAACCACGTCGGGAAGTTGGGGGAAGGCCGGACAGGGTGAAATTTACTTCCCAGGGCACAATATTAAATGAAAACTGCATATGTGGATGGGAGGAGGGTATTTGCATGCACTTTGGGGACACTATCTTGTAAACTGAACTTTCTGAACTTCAACTGCCAAAATTCTGAAGAAAACAGGAAATTATAAAAATGGCTCTCCCTCAAGCCACTCTACTTTCTATTAATGGCAGAGAGGGCTTGTTGATTGCTTGCTGCTAGTGGGAAGAAATACACAATGGGTCTATTTTTAGGACAGATTGTCTCTGAAGGAGCAGAAAATATTAACAATTGCTTGGCTGCAGCCTTAGGTTCCAAGGATCCTTGGCAAGAATATTGGGAGTTTAAGGAGTCCCCAAAGGAGGTTCATCCAAGTAACCTGACTGGGGCTGATGAGAGTGCAGGCCAGTGCAGAGAGAAGCAGACACACAGTGTGTTCTTGGGGTGTGTACCCTTGGCCTACACCTTCTCTGCATTCTTTCCCCCACGTCCCAGAGCCAGTGCAAAGGGCCCCTCAACATCTGCGCACCTCCACAGACCTTGGACCTGATGTCTCTGTGCTGCTTTTGTTTTTTCCTTAGGAGGACTCAGTCCCAAAGTTATCAGTTGGTGTAGTGTGCATGTATTTTTTTTTTTTAAGAAGTTTGATTTTATCTCTTTAGAAACGGTTTGAAACTAACCGGGCAGAGGGAGTTTGACAGAGAGGAGAACAAATCGCTGACAAAGAACCTTTTACGTTTCATCAGCGTTGTTAGGACGACAAGCAGGAATGTCTCAGATAATAACTCCCACTTCAAAGATTTCTCAGCTCAATAGAAAGCGGACCATCCTTTTTATTCAACCACAAGGACTGGCACTAAAGAAGACTCTACTGTTTGATTTTTTTTTTCACCGTGTTTATTTTTCCCCTATTCACTGGGGTACTTGGATAAAATAAACAACAAGACAATTAAGGGAACATGGACTTCTAACTTTCCTGCCATCTTCCCTATCCCCTTGGCCTTGGGCTCTTGAGTTCATGCCCAGGGCCAGAGTAGGCCTGAGGGGGTAACCTATGCCCCATGCTAGGGAGAAACAAGTGTGGGGGGCTTCAAGAGACTTCTGGGATGGAGGAGCAGAATGGGCTGTTCTGGGGGCCAGAGTGGAAATGTCCCAAAGGCACACTCTGAACTCCCCAGACTCATCCAGGGTGCCCTCTCCACAAGTCCCTTTCAAATTCAGGCCTCCACTCTGCTCAAATTGCAGAGATGCTTTGCACAAAATCCAGCTGGGGATGCTCATTTGTTAAGCTTCTGAGATTGCCTAAAGTTATTTACTCTTGACCCTGGAGCTTCTTTGGGGCGCAGTCAGGACGTGTGGAGTCCGGCTCACCCTTTCCTGAATGCGGCCCAGGCACCAAAGCGACCCCTCCTCCCCAGAGGAGTGCAGGGTGAACCCCTAAACGCGGGCGAGGCTGGTCCCAAAGAGGAAGTATATACTGGAGAACGCAGTGACAGTATTAAATGGCGTGAAAGCAAAGGTCAGCGCAAATGTATCTTAATAGAGTGTCTGCAGTGAAGTGTGCCGCCTTTGAAGCGGCCGCTCCCCGCGCGCATTTCCATGGCGAGCCTAACGCGGCATGCTGATGCACCGTCAAACTCACACTTTCAACCCCAAAACCCGACTCTTTGAACAACCCGAGCTTGATTAGACCTTTCTCCTTTTCTTTCCCCTCTTACAAACCATTTCCTCGCCTTTAGAAACTCGCCATCAAACCCAAATGCGCCCTCTGATCACCGCAGAAAGCAGAAACAAAGGGGGCTGAGCGGCGATTCAAGCGGCCCTTTTCTTCCCTCACATTATTATCCATTTTTATTATGATCGGGAACAAGTGCCCATTCGCGTGGGTTTTGTTTACCGGAAATTAAATGAAAATGATTTAGTCCGCGTCAAACAAAAATATATACTTGTATACACAAGAAAAAAGGCCTGTTAGACGTAAATATTATGTCCTTAATGAAAAGCCTGGACGGGCTCCAGGCTCGGCCTTTCAGGATTTCAGTGCAACTTGCCCATTGCCATAGAAATCCTAACTTACCATGAAGATGCACCGTGGCGAAGAAACATTGCTTTGTGCGCGGACCCTTTGATGTCGCAGGCGCTAGATGCGGGCGCTCAGCTGCGTTGGGCGAGATTACCTTGCGAGCAACGCGGTGGACATCTGTAACAAGCAAATGAAAAATTAAAGGCTATTAGTGGCCGACCAAGCATTTTTATTTTATTTCACTATTTTGCGGTTGGAGTGGAAGGCAAACCGGGGCCTGGAAGAGAAGAGGAAGAAATGAGTCCTATTTGGAGAGGGGAGAATTTTTCAACGTCAGAAGCAGCAAGTTCCTCAGATGCCCTCTGCACCTTGCGGTGGGGCGGGTGTTTCCCGATGGGAACCGGTTGTTTGCTGCAGACCGCGGCCCTTGGCCAGGCGGCCTCTGGACGCTATTGTACGGCGAGGGGGCTGGGGGAGGGGATTGCAGTCCCACTTCCACAAGAATGTATACACCAAGGATGTGTTCCGACCGATTCTGGGTTTTATTAGGGGTAACGAAAACAACCCCACTACAGTTAGGACATTATTTATCTGATGAAAGGGTGGGGCTGCAGGGCAGGAGTGAGAATTGTCTAATAGTATCCGAAGAGGAGAGTGTGGAAGAAAATCCAGCAGAGTGGCAGGACCAGGACTTGTTTGTTGGCCAGTCTTGGTGGCTCCCCATAGGTGGGACTACCACAGCCCTACGTATGGCTAAATTCTTAAGGGATTGGGATAGGCCTACTCAAGCTTTTTCACTCTTCTTTATCTTTCTGTCCTCCACCCTCATGTTAGTAAGGATTTGGGGGCAGCCCCATCCTCCCTGCAGAGGGTAGGAGACTGGGAAACAGGCCGATGTCTCCCCTGCTTGGCAACAGTTGCAAAGACTTTCCTCTCCTCTGCCCCCAATATCTGGTTCTTTATCTGGGGACTTGGTACCCAGTATCTCGAATACACATTCTATCTAGATCCGTTGGGTGTTTGCCTCTAAAACATTTATTACTGTAGTTCATCTCTCTCGTCTACTCCCCACCACACACACAGGCAGCTTTTTAGAAAGAAGACCAACAATCCTGAGATTTTTTTACAAAGATCATCACAGAATTGACGTGATCCATCCAGACACTGTTGCCTAGGCCAGATCCCTTCACTGTGGAGGCCTTGGCTCAGTGACGTCATTGGCCCATTCTGCACCCCCAGGGCCAAGCACCCACAAGATTCCACAGGCAGCGCCTCTATAAGGGGTGGAGGGTGGTGGGAGGGATGGGGTAATTGGTACCGGGAGGCTTCAGAGTATAGAATCCTGGAGCCCCTCCAGCGCTCTTTTGTCTGCATTTTCTGTTGTTAGGACTCACACCCTACCCCAAGCATATAACGCTTACGTGGCAGACAGACAGGCAGACCGATATATCTGTGTGCTTGGGCCAGTCTGTGGGAGAGTGGCATGTGATGCTGGACGTTAGGTGCTTAAAGCCCTTTCCCTTTTATCTCCTTTGTATCAATAGTTGGAAAATTTAGGATCTGGGACTTATGCATTGTTTCAAAGGATAGCTGAAAGAGGGGGAAATGTAGGGAGGCAAGGTGGAAGGAAAGAGGCAAGACCAGGGCTCAGGAATCCCCTCTGCCACCTTCTGCCATCAGAACTCCGGAGGGGGCTGCGAATGGGGGCTCGGAAAGGAGTAGGGGGGCAACCGAGCTGCCCAGGCCTCGAGGAAAACAGTTCTCATTCTGTGAACCAGGAGAGGATTTTGTGGCCTTAATGTCACCGTCTGCAGCTGCCAAGTTTGCACAGAAACTCTCCTAATGTGTATTTTTCTGTCCTTCTGCCTGTCTCTGGCTGTACCTTCTCTACCCAAACACTGGTGCCATGCTCCCCAGTCACGAGGGCGGCTGTGTGTGGGTGGGGGGTGGGGGGAGGGTGCTGGGCGTGATTGTACAATCAATGTGGGAACCACGTTTGCATGTTAAAATGAGGGGCATTATATCAGCACCTTAAAGGAGCTCGACCCTTCAGGGGTTGCCTCCCTCCCTCCCTCGCCCTGTCGTCAGGCCTCAGTAACCCCGCCTAGCCGAGCAGTCAGGGGACCGGAAGCGGCCACCGCAGCGGCGACCCTAACGGCGGCGGCGGCGGCGGCGGCGGCGGCGGCGGGGCCAGGTGGCGGCCCGGGGCCCGGGGGCGCGGCGGGGGCAGCCGCGGCGGGGCCGGCGCCCTGACACACGTACCATTCGCTCAGGTCGGCGCCGCGCGCCACCGCCGCCGCCGAGGAGGCCGCCGCGGGCTCGCGGCCGAGGTCCGACGAGGGCGACACGAGGGTGGACGGCGTGGCCGAGTCGTAGCCGGAGCTGGGCGGCGGCGGGGAGCGCCCGTGCACCTTCATGTGCTTACGCAGCGAGCTGGGGTGCGTGTAGCACTTGTCGCAGCCGCGCACTTTGCACGTGTAGGGCTTGTCGCTCGTGTGCACGTGCGAGTGCTTCTTGCGGTCGCTGCTGTTGGCGAAGCGCCGCTCGCAGCCCTCGAACTCGCACCTGAAGGGCTTCTCCCCTGGTGGAGGCAACGCAGAGACATTAGTGTACGCGGGTCGTGGCCCCGGCGGGGCCTCACCGCCCTAAGCAATTTCTTTTCTTTCTTTTTTTTTGGGGGGGGGGGTTAGAGACGCACAGAAGGTTTTCCGGAACCCCTTGCCTTTCGGGTCTCAGCACCAGCACCCCCTGCTCCCGCCCCGAGCGCGCCCCGATCGGCCTCCGGCGCGCCGCCTCCCCTCCCCCTCTCCCGCCGGGCCCGGGGGGGGGGGGAGGGGGGAGGGGGGGAGGGGGGAGGGGGAGGGCGCGGGGGAGGAGCGACAAGGACTCCATCTTAGTCGAGTTTCCGTCCTGACCCACTCTGGTTGTTTTCCTCCAAATTTCCTCCACTAGGAGCCAGACGCCCCCCTGCCCGGGAAGGGAGCTGACCGAGGAGCTGGCGTCGGCTCCATTGAAAGTTGCTGGTTCTAGCCACGCGTCTCTCTGCCGTCGCCTCGCGCGCGTGCACACACTCGCACACGCGCGCGCGCACACACACCCCACCACGGCCAAAATTGTTCCCTAAAGTAGGTTTTGTGTAAACGCCGAGGCGGTGGAATGGTTTCAAGATGCGCCCCCGATGCACACGCGGCGTGTGCGTCATGTGCGTTCGTGCTGCAGGGAAAGGTCCTCTGAGCAGTGATTCACTTCAGACGCGATTTTTTTTTTTACGGGAAGCGGAGCCCCCTCCCCCTTCCCTCCGACCCCCTGAGGGCAAACATTTAGCAGCATCCCTCGAATCTTGCCGAAACCGTCCGGGGTCCCTCCAGTTCCGCGCGCCGGCGATAGTATCCCCGGCGGCCTCCCGGAGACGCCGCGGCGGGCAGCCGGCTCCCCCGGCCCGCGCTGAGCGCAGAGGTGCGGTCGCCTCCCAGGCCGGGCAGGCCGGCGCCCGGGCCTCGCAGGCCGGAGCCGGGAGGCGGGCGCCGCGGGGTCGGCCCGCGCCCGGCGCGATCCGAGGCCTCGCGCGCAATCGCGCTCCCGAGCTCCGCGGCTCCGCGGGGAGCGCAGCTGCCGAGAGGCGGCCGGGCCCGGAGCACGAGCGGGCGGCCGCGTAGAGGCGCGCGGGGCTCGGATCCGCCGTGCGGGGCCCCGGAGAGCCGCGGCGAGGCGCGAGCGCGCGGTCGGGCGGAAGCACTGGCCAGGACGAGCCGAGCCCGAGCCCCGAGCCCCGAGCCCCGAGCTCGCCGGCGGCTGGCTTCGCTGCAGTGTGGGGGTGGAAGGACCCCAAGCACCCAGAAGCCCAGGTTCCCGCCGGAGCTGCCGATGGAAAGGTGGGGAGGCAGTGTCTAGGCGTCTTACACCGACGGATGCCACTGGGCGCCCTAGGTTGAGAGGAAGGCTACCGGGCGTCCGGCTAAGAAAGAGCGGCATGGCCGGAGGACTGTTGCCTTTGTGGTCGCTTCTCCCGCCGCTTCCAGGAAAGACGGGTGCTTTGGGACAGGTTTGAACAAACAAAGCCCCTGTTCCTGCGCCGAGCTGAAGCTCAGGCGGAGTCAGAGTTTTGCGCACAGCCCTCGCCTCCGTGCAGCTGCGGATGGGGAGCCCAGGGTTCTGGCACCGACCGTCGCTGCGTCCTGCCCCTGCAGGACTACCGCTAGTGCAGTGCGACACGGGGCGGTGCTGGCATCTGCCATTTCTCGGCACACCGGCACCATTTTATTAAAAACAAAAACAAGAAAGCTGCAGAAAACACCAGTGTCCCTGTTGGCCCCCTTGTTTTCTCCCCTCTGATCCCTGTGGGCAGCTGCCAAAAACTAAAACTTTTTCTTCCTCCCTTCCTTCTTTTCTTTCTAAGATCATTTACAAGAACCATGCAATTCAGGGCCTGCAAAAGAAAACAAGATTTACTGAGAGCGCAGAGGAGGAATAGAATGTGAGGTTGAGTGCCACCACCACCACCCCCCTCCCCAAGTATTCCCCACACACTTATCCCACTTGCGAGCACCTCGTTGGACATTCCCGTAAAACTGAAACAATGATTTCATCCCAGACCGGGAGCAGAGGGGAAAAGCAGGGCACTGAAGGTGATCCAGGCAGCCTGGAAGTTCGGAGGCCCCGGGGATGCCAGGTGAGGCCGCGCCCCCGCCCCCCACCCGCGCCCTCCCGGCCTCTCCCCAGCTGCTGCTCCCCGGACTCCTCGCCTAACGCCGCGCCCCCACCCCACCCCACCCCCCAAACGCTGCCTCCCGCCCCCTCCCTGCCCACCGGGTCGGGCGCTGCGCCCCGGGTGGGTGGATGGGTGGGTGGGGAGAGGCAGGGTTGGGCCAGGGCCCCGCGGCCCGTCCGCAGCGGCCTGGGCCTGGGGCTAAGTCCTGGAGGGCGCGGAGTCTCCTCCCAGAGGCTCAGCGGCCCGGAGAGGCCTCCTCCCCGGCCCTGCGCCAAGCTCGCCTGACAAAGTTCGGGAGCTGCGGCGCAGTCCGGTCGCGCCATTTTCTGGCACTTGTGGCTGCGCCGGGTTACCGAGCGTCAGCGCCCCGGCCCCCGTCTACACCGCCGGGGAAGGTGGGGCGAGCCCCCAGCCGGGGGCCTCGGGAAGGGGGGCAGGCGGCGGGGCCCGCGTCCCCCTCGCGGCCGCCCCATTGTTCCGGGATTGCGGGCGCTGGCGCCGAGGGAGCCCCTTCGGCGGGGCCGGGGGCAGCTGCGTGCGAGGCCCGGCCCCGGATTCCGATCCGGGAAATCTCAGCTCCTGAGGAATCGGCTCCTGTTCGCCGCTTCCGCGACTCGAGGAAATGAAACGCCATTAATATTTGAAAAGGCAATTATTTTCCTGTTGAATCGAGAACTGTCTTCATGAATAATTTGTAGTGAGGTCTATTGCCATTTGAGAAACATTTTGGTTTTTTTTTTTTTTTTTGTCTTGTTTTTGTTTTTCTCTGTCTCTCTTTTCATTACTTAGGAGGGGGGTTTGAAGGAAAAGCCGGAGCAGGCGAGGCTCAGTCGATTTTTTTTTTTTTTAAACTCCAGCGATAATGAATCAGGACTGCCAGTGGAAAGGACGCACTTGCAATTCTGTCCTGAATAGACGCAAACCTGAGCCAGCACGGGCGCACTGAACTTGCTTCTCTGCTGTAGGTCGATTGCACTAAGAATTTAACCATTTTCTGCTTCATGGACTTCAAACAGTAGGCCGGCAAAGAGCAGTAAAAGTTTGTTTGTTTAAAAAACCCCTGTCATTAAAAATGAGTTCCTTCTCTGGCTCAGGACTGCGCGTCTATCTTCGCAGTACAGGCCGTCAGCTCCTGGAGCAGCGAGCCTGTGGGAGGTGATCAGGGCCTCCCTTCTCCTCCCCTCCCCCGGGATAAAACCCTGAGGGCGGGAAGGGGGAACAAATGCTTGAGGGGGTGGGGGGAGGATATTGGAAACAGTTCGGGGAAGACTGCGTGTCTAGATATGCCACGGAAATAAAGTGGGAGACCAAGAGTGGAGTTTGGTCTGGACTTCGCCTGTGCCAGTGTCCTGGCCAGGGACCTTCCCGGAGAGATTGCAGGGTTTGGGGGAGAGAACGGGATTTGCAAATTTCTTTCTGTGGTAGCGCCAGCCTGGGGGAGTCTTTTGACTCTACCACTTGCTGATATTTCCACTAAGAATAGAGGTGAGTAAGGTAGAGCGCCAAGAGAGTAAGAGAAGTAAGGCACCAAGCTGGAACTTCTCTTCTCCTCTCCCTACTAGCCCCCTTCTCCTATCCCCAAAGTAGGGGAGGAGAGATGTTGACTTCTTAAACTTCCAGGGAGTTTGGGCAGGAAACCCTAGCTAGGGAGAGTACAAACGTCGACTGCTAAACTAATTAATGTAACTTCACAGGCTGTTCTGGGAAGTGTGAAAACTTTCTCCTTGCAATTGCATTAATTAGAGATGCTTCTGGCCAGAGGAGTTCAACTTTGCATGCTCTTGAGCGGGCTCCTTTTCTTTCTGTTAACTAGAACTAACAGATGTGGTTGACACATGTCCCCATTTCACTTAACAGCTCGGTAAATGACATTTAAGGCAGATGAGTCTCCTTGGGTCTCTGCTAAAGCAAAAGGGTTTGTCAAAAGTCCCAAGTGTCAGGTCACCAAGGCTCCAGAAACGAGAGCAAAGTTATCCCACGAGACCCTAAATCCTAAAGAAGGCACAAAGGGCCTGATGACCCCTCAGTTCAGGTGGTGGCCAGGTTGTCAAGCCCTCCCCTGGAAGAGTACTTTCACCCAGGATTCCAAGAAGACCAGGAAAATTAGATGGTCGCATATATTACGACTTTGGGGGGGAACAGTGCCGTTTTAAAACCTGAAAATCAAACTGGATGATCAGGGTATACACATTTGCACACGCAGACACCCAAGCACGTTCGTTCACACTCTCCTCCTCCCCGAGAGCAGAAATCCCGCACTATCCTCCCCACACAAAGCCTCAGGAAACTTCTGTGACTCTAATAGAAGGGCGTAATTAATATTTTATGGACTTGGCTCCTGGAAACACCGAGATATCCCCCCCTCCTCCCAGATGGAACTTGAGGAAATCCAGCCCCGAGGGCCCAGAAGAGGCCGCCTGCTTCCCCCAGAGGGTCCGCACGAGACAGACAGTGCCGAATACTGACCTGTGTGAGTTCTTTTGTGTATTTTGAGATTTTCTGATCTAGCAAAGACCTTCCCACACCCCGGGAAAGGACAGGGGAAGGGCTTCTCGCCCGTGTGCACGCGGATATGATTTACAAGTTTGTATTTGGCTTTAAAGGGCTTGCCCTGGCGCGGACACTCCTCCCAGAAGCAGATGTGGTTGGCCTGCTCCGGGCCGCCGACGTGTTCCACGGTGACGTGCGTGACCAGCTCGTGCATGGTGCTGAAAGTTTTGGAGCAGAGGCGCGGGGGCGGGGGCTATCCGCTGCCAGCCACTTGCAGATGAGCTCCTGTTTGATGGGCTGGCGCATGTAGCGGAAGAAGGCGCCGGGACCGTGGGGCGCGGCGAGGTTCACGGTCAGGTTCATGCCCCCGTAGCCGTGCAGGGCCGCGGCAGCTGCCAGGGCGTCGCTGCGGGCCACGGGTCCCGGCGCAAAGGGTTCAGGTCGCGCGTACATGTCTCCAGGGAGCCCCAGACGCAGGAGTCCGTTCAAAGTGCCACTGGGGGAGGCCTGGGGCGGCTGCTCTTGAAGGCCCGGGAACACCGAGGGGCTGGAGGCGGCAGCAAGCTGGGGGCCATGGTGTCCGGAGCTGCTACCTGTTGTCGAGACAAATAGCGCGCGTGAGGACAGGCGGCGTGGGCTGAGCATTCCACCAGGCCCCGGGGGGCAGGCCCAGCCCAGCCACACCACGGCCTCTGCCGTCAGCACCGGGACCGGGAGCCAGACAGAGGCGGCAGCGAACCGCGTGGCCAGCGCGGAGCCAAGCGCCTCCGCTGCCGGCCGGCTGCGCGGCCGTTCGGCAGAGCCCCCTGCGGCTCCGCGAGCGGGCGACGGACCGAGGCTGCGGGGCAGGTGGAAGGGGCAGCGGGGTGCGCAGGGCCGAGTCTGTGGATTTCTGGGGGGCCTTGGGCTCTGCTCCGGAGGGATCCGACCTGCGCCCCCAGCGTGCTTTGGAAGCCAGCTCCCTGGGGCGCTCGGGGTCGCGGAGCCCCGCAGGGGGGTGGAGGTGAGGCAAGCGGTGATGTCTTAGGGGCCGGTGGTGCGGGAGCGCCCGGGTCACGAATACGAATTTAAGCGCCCGGCTCGGCTGGGGGAGCGCGGCCTGCAGGCACCCGTCCGGGCTCCCCGGACCTCCCTAGGTCAGGCCGCTCACACCAGTCACCTGACGGCGGGGAGGGGAAAGACCCACCACCAAAAAACAAAAACAAAACAAAACAACTTATGCAAAGTTTTTTTTTTTTTTTTTGATTCCCTCAAGTTTCGGGTTGTCCGTCCCCCCCTCCCCCGGTCTCTAATGCCTACTTGAAACCCCGTGCACTAGTGAGGTAGCAGCGGGACGCGTGAGGAAGTGAATAGAGCTTCGGGGCCGCGGCCCGGGCCCGCGGAGAGGAACAATCACCCAGGTCGCCTATTGGCCCGCAGCCGGGCCCGACGTCAGCAATGACAGGTCCCGCCGCACGCGGATACACACACAGACACACACACAGTCCCTCCTGCTCCCGCGCCTCACCCCACCCCGCCCCGCCCCGCCCCACCCTACCCCCAGCGTCTCCGCTCCTACTGCTCATGCGCTCTGACCCGGGCACGGATTCTTTTCTCTCCTCTCGAGCCCCCTCCCCCTCCTTTCTCGAAAGCCGAGTGGAGCGGCTCGGCCTCGCTGCTCCGGGAAGCGAGCGGGGCCGGGCTGCGTCTTCTTGCGCCGCGACTTCGGGGAGGGGGTGTTGCGCCGGACGCCGAGGGCTCGGGTTATCAGCTGGGCAGATGCAGCCGCGCCGGGGCCGAGGGGCAGCGCGGGGCGCGGGGTGGAGGCCTGCTCGGGCGGCGCGGCCCACGAGCCGCAGGAGGCGGGGGCCTGCTCCCAGGGGCTGCAGACTCTCCGACCTGGACTGGAGGAACCCTGGGCTAGCAGCCCTTGAGCTGGATTTTCTCGCTTTCGCCGAATTTTGTGTGTGTGCGCCATTCAACTCTCTCTCCTCTCATTTCCTTGGATTCTTTATTCTTTCTTTCCCTTTCCCCACTCCCCACTCTATTCTTTCCATTTGGCCTTGCCAGCGCCCCCCCCCCTCCCCAAGGGCCAGCCGCCCTCGGAGACGCGTGAACCCAGGAATCCGGGCCAGACCCGAGCCAGAGGTGGTGACGACCTGAGAGAGGCTGGCCTCGAACCCAAGCCACCCTCCGGAGAGGGGCTAAGAATCTTCTCCGCCACAAATCACTCCGCCTCGCCGGCCCGTTGGCCAAAGAAACAAAGGCGAGGGGCAGGCCGCAGGGGGAAACAGGCCCTCCCCCACCCCGGGGTCTCCCCGAGTCACGGTCTTGAGCTCCGTACCCTGCAGCCAAACGGAGCCTCTGGGAAAGGGCCCTGGGATCACTTCCACTCAGCTCTCACCACTTGTTGCCTGTGGCCGGAGCCTCTGCCTCTCTCCTCGCCAGCCTTCAGGGCTCTGGGGAGAGGGGACGCCAAGGTCCCCCACCCAGGCTGTGCGAGGGACTGCGGCCCCACCATGGCCTGCTGTCCCGGGACGCCCTCCCGGGCTGAGGTTCCACCGTTTTGGGGTGGGGGTCGGCCGGCGGGGAAAAAAAAAAAAAAAACATAACAAAACAAACCTTTCAGTTTGGGCCTGGTCTAGCGGTGCACAAACGGAGGTGGGCGGGGGTGGGGGGGTCCTTTGTTTGTGCCTCCGACCGGCTAGGGCCGGCTGCACAGCTTGGCGATTTAAAGGGCTGCTCGCCCTGACGCCTGCCTTGCTCTCTGCAGCCAAAAATGCCAACTTAAGTACTTGGGCCTCCCTAGAGGCCATAGAAAGCGACTCCAAAGCAAAGAAAGGTTTGGATTTTTAAGAGAAGTTTTAAGGATTGAGTAAAAGACCCTGTATCCCTAGCAGAGGTGAGAAGTTTGGACAGATTGCAAGGAACTCTGACTCGGAGTTGATTGAGCTGCCCCACCCATTCCCAGCACCAAGAACTATTCTTATACATTTCCTAGGCAGTAAAAGGGGGTTTCTTTTAAATTTTTTAAAATAATTAACTTATTTATAATGGTTGGCAGATTCTTTGAGACTTTCTTCATTTAATGCTTTGTTCCCTGCTCGGGTGCATTTTAGCGAGGGATTAACTTCCACAATTTCCCTCGGCTTTGACAAGTCCAGGTCTTTCTGCTCCTCTGGCTGGCCGGAAGAGCTTAAGCAACGCAACCAATAGATGCTGCGTTAGCATTGAAAGAAAGAAAGAAAGAAAGAAAGAAAGAAAGAAAGAAAGAAAGAAAGAAAGAAAGAAGACAAAAGAAAAAGTTGAAGGAGAGCTTTTGACAGCCAAATCCCTTCTGCTCTGGAAACCAAGGACTTCTACTTAGTGTTGAGACTAGACTTTGAGGATTTGTCTCCTTCCTGGCTTTTACCTTCTCCCATACTCTCATTTTCTGGGATTTACCTTTCTGCTCACAGAAGCCTCCTCTCCTGTCCTCTGCCCTGTTTTCCCTTCTTCAAAGTGATGGCCAGGCTGGGTCTCAGAGTGGTTTCAAGGCCGCCCTCCCCCCCAAGTGTCTGTTGAATGTTGCAGTTGCCTAGGCAAGTCTGAGCTGAACCCACTAGGGGCTCCTAAAGACAAATGAACAAACACACACGAACAAAAAAACAAAACCAGAAAAAATATAAACCCCCTAAACTCAAAAGGAGTGTGTCCCTCCCTGGGAACCCTTGCCCAGCTGTTTCTCCCAACTATCTCTCAACATGAAGCTTAGCCAACTCCTCCTGTAGCATTCAGGCCTAAGTGCAGGGATACTTCTGCAGTAGTCCAGCAATAAAAATATTTTCCTTTCCACCTGAACCTATGTGATCTATAAGCTACTGTTTAGGATGTTTGTCAAACTCGGCATCCATTTACGCTTTCATTAAATCTGATTTGCATAAAAATGGACCCCTTAATATACACACTGTGACCTCACCTGCATCAAAAGCTTTGAATAACAGCAGAGAACGCCGCCGGTATTTAGGTTTAGTCTATGGACCCTTTTGGAAGCCTTGTGGTGTCAGTGAACTCTAACAGTCCTGTTTTTGTTAACAACACATGTATGAGAAGAAAATTGTAACTTTCCATTAGAAGGTGGTGAAAATAGAGGGGCAATTTCCCCCTTCCAAGTTTGTGGACCCCTGAGTTCTAAGCAGTGACTCTGTAGACTTTAGGGATAAGAAGCAGAGGTTTTATACTTTAGGATGTTAATACGCTGCACACTGTACTAACTTTACCCTTGAAACACTTTGAACATGTGTGTGGCTTTTTGTGCCAACAGTGAAAGGGCAGATGTATCTGATTCAGCCAAATTTGCCGACAGTAACCTGGCCCCATGGAGCTCCTTCCCAGATGCAGCATTCTCTTGAAGCACTAAAAACATATGGACCATCCTGGGTAGATACTTCTTGAGTAGCCAGAGGTTACTTGACCTGCAGGTCACTAAGGCTGCCAGACCCTTACAAGTTCCTTGGAGCCACATGGTTCACACGTTGGCTAAACACAGAAATGAGGCCAGGAATTCTCCCAGAGGGACATTTTCCCAGGGACAGAGACAGGGAGAGGAAAGAAAAAAAAAAAAAAGAATCCATTTACCCACTAATACTTAAAGACCAGGAACTCTGGGTGATTACATAAGGGTCTTCAAGGCATATCTCTGAAAGAAGCCCCAAAGCAGTACACAAGTAACTGTAGAGGACAGGCGGACACTGATGGCAGGGAGGCATATTTTAGTTTTCAGAGCTGTTTCTTTGAGTCTTCCAGTGCCAGGTGGCAAGGAATCCAGATTTCATTGACTTGATAGGGCAGGCTGAAAAGTGGTGTTCCTCTCTTTCAGAAGGTTGTCTCAGCACCCTGACTCCCAATACCAAATGCTTGGCTGGAGCATTCTATTTCTAACCATGCTGGGGGGGGGTAGAGCATTGTTGAATTCACTTTCCCGCTGGATTTGCAGGAAAAAAAAAAAAAAAGAGAGAGAGAGAGAGACATTCTGCAGCCCAGAGATCTTCAGCAGAAGTCAAAGAAGCACTGGAGGCTTTTGTAGGGACCTGTTTGGAACAGATTCCACCACCAGATGCCAAACATCCATCCAGTGCCCAGAAACCTGACCTAGGCACCTTTGTTCCCTCAGCCTGGTCAAAGCAACAGCATATACCAAAGTGATTTTTTTAGTCCTGTTGTATAGAAATATGACATCTGCCAGAGCTCCTCCCTATCCTGGCTCCAATAGGGGGATGTCTGACCTCTTTCCTTTGGAAAGAAAGAAATAGGGGAGGTTTCGGATCAATAGCTGGGCTATTTTTCCACTTTGATCTTTTAAGCAATGCTAAATGATGATTATCTGTTGCAGGTTATGCATAGAGCAGGATCCCAGGAGCTGAGGGCCACTGCACAGAGCCTGACCCAAAACAAGCCTTGTTGTCTGAATGGTCTGTGTCTAGATCTGCTGTCACTTGTTCAACCATTTCTTCCCTGTTTCTAGTCAGGTTACCACCCAAAACAAGGGAAAAGTCTCTTTATAGGCTATTCACAGACAGACTTCAGATTCCTGTGGTGAGAGGTTGTCTCCAGTCTTATGAAAAAGACAAATAAATAACTTAAGCACCAGGAGCCCACCGTATGTCCTAGCCCAAAGTGTACAAAGGAGATGAGATCTAGGATTCTGGAGATAAAGGGAGCTATTCCTCTCCTCTGCTATGGAACTTTGGGCCTAATCATCGTGAAGGGAACTGAGTATGAAAGAAAATATACTTGGACAAAATTTAATTTCCAAGCAACAGTTCTGCTAAATATCTTTTCAACAAAAGATTAAGAAACATGGTCAAAGGATCTTCCAGAACAGCACTGAGGAATTAAAACAACTGAATTTACATAATAAGCACATCTCTCTTGAGAACCCTGTCATCAAATTATCCCAAAATCATAGAAGAAAGCCATTTCCTGAGTTGTCCATTTAACTTTTGTTAAGAATGTTTCTTTTCCTTCCAACTAGGGAATACCTTGGAGGCAACCATCAGCTGGTGGTATAGTTGAAATGAGGGAAACTAGAAGCGCCTGGAAGGGAAAGCACCCAACCCTAAATCATATGCTTATTCTAAATGGAATATTAAATTAAATTCTTCACAATGAAGGTATTCCTGACAGAGCGGCTGTCAGTCACTCCCTGTTCAGACACCACATTGTGGGAACGTAGTTGCCGCCACATTGCAGAAGGCTGGTGTCCCTGGTAAAGATGATGCATATCATGTAAACCCCATCACCAAGATCAAAGTCTGCTCCTTTCATGGAAGCCAATACATGTCAAACCTCATTCCAATCAAATCGTCTGGAAATGAATTCAAGATGAATATGTCATAGAATAATGTGACAGTGGAACTGCAGAAGGTCAGGGGTTGTTGTTTCAATGAGAGAGTCGTCAAATATTAATTCTAGAATGTCCAGATGAGTAGGCATTGAGGGGGATTAGCTGGCTGCTGGTGGGACGTTGTGTCGCTGATTTGTGTGCAAATGCATCAAACACCAAGGTGTTGTTCTCAGTTTCATTGGAACTCAAGAAACACCTCCAAGCTCACAACCCAACATAATCAAAAGACAAAACAAATCTTCCCACTTAAAAAATAATAACTTCAGCAAACCAATATTCGAAAGAGGATTTTAACTTACTAGACTCTTTCAGGGAGTTTCGGTAAAGCCGCAATCTTTTCCTCATCACCAAGGAAGTCTTGTATCTCATTTTCTGACTTTGAGCCTGTTTGGGAAGAAAAGAGGGGCAGTCACTAAGTCAAACAATTTCATCCATGTTTGTATGGCAAGATTGTGTGCCTTGAATGTATCAGTGTTGGTCTGAAGAATGTTAGTCCTTCCTAGACCATTTTCAAATTTAAAAGTGAAAGAAAGGATCTGCTGGGAACTACCCATATTTATTGCAAAATGATATAAGCTTTGTAATAAAAATATTAAAAATCATTTCCCTGCTCGATTTTTTTTTTTTTTTGGTGAAACTCGTGTTAATTTCCTTTGCAGATAGAATTTAAGCGCCACTCAGCATTCAAACACCTCTAACTTCTAGAATTTGAATTTATTGTATGAGAAATTCCCATTATTTTCTTTAAGTTTACTGAGTTTAGTAAAATGTAATCGGGAGGCCTGGGTGTCCTCTGGGATGTTGGCAAGTTAAAAATTGAGGTACAAGAATTGGGATTGAGAAGAGAGAAATTCCTTTGTAAATTTGTAGATCTTGCTCATGGTGGTATGGGAACCCTTACCATCCCATGGCTTCGCTCCCAAGCCCATTTGGAAATCATCATTGGTTGATTTTTTAAAGTTAATATAAAATTCACCAGAATAGAAAAAAAAAAGTATTATTCGTATCATTTGGTCCTGGTTGTCTCCATTTCTTAGTTAGGAATGTCAGAAATAGCTCCCAATCCCCCTGTTATTTTGCATTCCTTATCAAATTCGCTTTGTGGTTAATGCTACCAAGCCATTGGCTATCCTAAAGCCTGAAACCCATCCTGGGGACCTTTGCAATCTGTCAGGCAATGCTAAAGACAGTGGAACAGCCAAACAGAGGCGATCCACCCAGCCCCAACTCTCAATTTGGCCTAGAAAGACAAACAGTCATTGAAAAGGTCTCAGGCTGGACAAACACAGCACGCCCTCTGTCAATGAGGACGTCTGCCCGTCTTGACACTCCAGCCCACAGAACAAGCGATTGTTTAACTTGTTGAACCACAGGCCAAATCCAAATGGGGCTCTGCTATCTCAAAGGCTTTCCAATTCTCTATGCTCAAAGATCTCTTTCTCTCTCCCTCAATCCCCAAACTGGGCTTGAACTAGCTTGTGTGTTTTCACCCTTCCCTCTCCCTTCTTTTCTAGGTCCAAGCCTGAGGAGTGCGAGTGGGGGATAGACTCACCTTTTCCCAGAGGGTTTTATTTATTTTCAATTCTTTTTTAACCAAAAGGCTTCTGTCCCCAAAAGTAATAAGCTCCTTCCTGCACAAATCAGGAAAGAAAGGAGGCCCAACTTCACATTCCTACAGAAGGGTGGCATGCTGGGCATCCTCGCTCTAAAATTTCCTCATGGCAGGATGTCTGGCACAGGAAAAGTCCTGGTTGGTTGGAACTAATAGAATTTACTTTCTTGCCTCAGAGGGAAATGGGTGTGAGTTTCCCTAGAGAGCCCGAGTCCACGCACAATGCTGCCCAAGTCCCTCCCCCCTTAAGAGGCCTGGGTCACTTCTACCCCCAGATCCTGGCAGTCTTTTGTGCATTACAAACCCACACGCATGCCAAAAAATGCTGCACAGGCTAGACTTTGGGCTGGCAACTGGCACCTTAAGCTTCTCTGTAGTAGCTCCATCACCAGGCTAGTGTAGGGAACCAGGGTAAAGATCTTCTCCTTTGCTTCAAACTCTGAGTCCATTTGGCAAACCAGTGATCTCACTTGAAGGAGGGGTGAAAGACTATGGGGGCAATCCCTGGGCCCCTGGACTTGAGATCCCCGCCAACCCAGAGATACAAAAGCTCTGAAAATGCTTGGCTAGGTTCTCCTCAAATGACTGCTCCTGATTTGTCTCCACACACTCCACACTCCCGTGGCCACTTAATCAGGAGTCAGCAGCACAACCTGGAGGCTTATTGGAATCTACCTTCCTCCTCACATCTCGAGAAGAGGAAAGGGTGCCAGCCAATGAGATAATTGATCTTTCTGGGGGAGAGCCAAGCAGGTGGGCCCGTGGGTACACACAAAAGGCACCGTTTTTCTTTGGGGGAACACCAAGGCTGTACGTTGTGGGGTCTCGCTAGATGGGGCAGGCCTGCCCAAGGTCAGAGGTCACCTACAGCCTGCTTTGCAAGCCAGAGATTTCAGTCCCGGAGCCATCCACGCTGCTCCACACTGATTAACCCGCAGGCGCTCAGGCAAAGGCATGCTGGCCTCTCAGCCACAGCTCAGCTGGGGCGGGTGCAGAGCAGGGGCGCTTCAGCCAGCCTGGGAGCTCCCAAGCAAAACCCGAAAAGGCTCCCGATTCTGCCCGCGGCCTGCTGCTGCCAGCTGCACCGGCATCTCCCTGACTCCCCTCCATCGGGCCCTGGAGCTCCCGGGAGTTGGGCAGCAAGCCTGGGTTGTGTGATGGTCTTTTCTCATTCTTCTGTTCCCTAGAGGAAGGAGCTCCCGTTTCCCGGCTCTGGGCTGACGGCCCGGGTGACCTCCGTGTGCTCAGAGTCGAGTCTGCATTAGTGGGTCGCCTGAAGGATCAGCCCCGACATTTAACCTTCCCTTTGAACACCCCCCCCCACCCCCACCTGCCCGCAGCTAGATTGAGGAAGGGCAGTTGGTGCCTCGCTTTGGGTGGCTCGGAGGCCCATGCTGTCCGAAAGGGGGTAGAAATATGACCTTGGAATCCAAAGAGAGCCTCCTGCAGACGGTGCCGGCCGCCGTGCAGCCCCTCAACGCCCCTTCACCGTTCTTAAGACCTCGCTGGCTCCCAGCAGTCCCCACGGACAGCCAACCTCATTCATCAACCCCAAACTTTCCGGTCAAGCCTTTGAGGCAATCCTAGCTTTCTTTCACAGCCCAGCTCTGTTCCCGCCTCACTTGCCCCTAATTTCCTGTGTCCCTGGATGTCTAAGGTAGTGCCCAGAATCCTAGGCGGCTGCGGCCTGCTCCCCAGAGAGCTCATCGTAGCCCTGGTTCGCTTTCGGAAGCAAGCAAGCAAGCAAGCGAGTCCCGAACCCTGGCCGGCCGCGCGCAGAGAGCGGATCCCAGCGGTCAACTTCCCGAGGCAGGACCGGGATGCGCGAGGGCGAGGATCCGGGCCGCGAGGCCAACCCGGTCGGCAGATGCCGTCAGGTTGGGGCGGAGAAGTCCCATCATCTTGCTTCCAGCCTGGCTAACTTAGCTCCAGCGACCCTGGAAGGGGGACGCCGAGTCCCTCCCGGCCATCCTCGCAAGGGCAGGGCAGGGCAGCTGCCTGCAGGGCCCCTCTCCTGGCGAGGGTCCTGCTCACTTGGAGCAAAGGAAGCTCTCGGCCACGACTCCCCTTCTTGTGCCCACGGTGGGGCACCCAGGCAGTTTACAAGGAGGGGAGAAAAGGCGGGTGGGCAACAAGCTGCCCTTGGTCCGGGTGCCAGTGGGAGCCCCATGCGTCCTCCTTGCCCCCCCTCCCTGGGAAGAAAAGATGGACTCATCCCCAGCGCTGCCCCTCCGCGGAGGGGCCCCCTCCTCCCCTCAGTGTCAATGGGGTGGGGCCTATACTTACGGTTGGGGGGCTAATGAGGGAGGGGATGGGGAGAAAGTCTAGCTGGGCCTCTTTCCCCAGTGGGGTTTGGGTGCCAGTGGCCCCGCTAAGGGCGCTTGCTCCCCAGCAGCTGGCGGCACAGGTCCCCGTCTATCTGCCCCCTGGACTCAGGCACTTACCCTGCTCCACCTGTTGCCGGGATCGCCTCATTTCTGCACATCACTTTGGGGTGGCCGAGGGGGAACCACAAACCCCTCCAAGCCTCTCTTTTGTGGTTCCAGCGAGGCGGTCATCCTTCATTTCTCCTTTTCCAGCTTTCGGGAAGCAGTTAGGGAATGTATGATGAAGCAGAAATGAGCCGTCAGGATGATATTTTAATGGCTTATATGTCACGTTGGTGCATGTGGCTTTGAACTGGAGCCGCTTGCGTTTCCTGCAGAGAGCGCCGCAAATCCCACTTGATAACTTCTACAACCCACAACTTTTTTTTTTTTTCTCACATTCACTCTTACCCTGTATATTTGGAAGCGTTTCCTAAAAATACCCTCTTGTCAACGTCCCCCTTGGATTTTCCACGGACTGGAGAGAGAAGACTGACTTTTCTTTTTTGAAGAATTACTTTCCCTCTCCCCCTCCCAACAGCTACCATTCCCCCTCAGGTCCCCTCCCTTGTTTTTTTTTTTTTTTTTTGAACGGCAGGCGAGGTGGGTTCAATATTTGTTCTCCCTAGTGAGAGCACTGCAGCCTCTAGAGAAAACTTCTCCTTGCAAATAAGATTTTTACAACTGCAGTGGAGGCAAGATTCAACTCCCCTTTGTAGGCAGCAGAAAAGACTGTATAGTTCTGATATATCTTTTTGAACAAACTCTACAATAGTTTTTTTTTTGGGGGGGTGTTTTTTTTTTGTTTTGTATTTTTTGTTTTGAGAAACCACCCCTCACATCCTAGACCTTTCCTTCCGTTCCCCATCCCGGTTCCACTCAAAGTTGGCGGGGAATGCTGGGCTGCTACACTCAGACTTGTTGCTGGAGGCAGAACATATGATTTTTTTTTTCTTTCTCAAATTTCTATTTCCCAGCACAATAAGCGCAAATGCTGGCCAGGTCCCTTCAGCCACCGGGAAACCATCCCAGATACAGGAGGCGAGTTTTGAGCCCGGAGAGCCCAGGGAAAGGGCAACTCAGCTCGCCAACACCAAGCGAGAATCTAGTCGATGAAAAGACCAGAAAATTAAAAAGGCAAGGAGAGGCCGACGCTGACCCTGCCTTTCTCCACCCGTGCGGTCAGCGCGGGCGACTGGGCAAAAAAATATTCATTTTCATTTTCCTCTTCCCGGGGCACTGGTGAGTTTCCTAACGGGGCCGCCAGTGAAAGGATGAGTTGAGGTTTCTTTGTCTGAGAAGAGTTTAGGGCTCTGATTCAGCTGCAAAGAAGCCAAATGAAGTTAGAAACAAAGGGCAAATTGAAGGATTCCGACTCTTGGCTTTTTGTGTTTTCCTTACTAGAAAATAATTAGACCTAATGAATATGCAGACGCTTCAGCTAAACCCTCGGCCCGGGCTGTTGGGTTTTAAACAGAGCTGCGAGAAATGCAACCTTCATCCCCCAACCCCCCGCATCTGCGTGCATTTTTTGAAATGCATAAATGTTGCTCGCCTTAATTGATTGAGTCACAGGGATTTTTTTTTTTCCTGCTTTTAAGTGCCATACTCCTCTACCTTTCAACAATCATTTTAATATATAGTCAATGGCTCTTTGTGGACGGGACAAAAAGCAACTACGCGCAGTTGTTGAATAGACTTTGCGCTGGGCAAAGACAGGTTAATCGAGGGCCGCATCGCGAAAACAAGCGAGTGTTGTATGTTTGCACTGAATCCAAATGTCTGCATTTTCCTAACTAAATCAAAGGGAGTGTTATTTCTTTTTCTGCTCACTCATCTGAAGGTAAGTAAATTTTCTCTGGCGATCAAAAGCCTGGTCGGCAACAAAGACCGCGCCCGCTTTTTCCACCGTCCTGGTGTGGCGAGTTGCGGAATTTCAATAACTGTGACAAGGGTGACTGATTTGTGAACCAGAAAAGGTTTGAATGTCACAAAATTTACATTGGTCCTATCTATCGGGGATTTAAATACCAAAAAAGTATTCGGGGATTTCTAGAGAGCTTTGGGCAGTATTGAAGAACAATGGCGCGTTGGGAAATTTACAGTTTTACCTGAATGAAAGGGGCCTGGGTTGGGAACAGGGGTGCAGAGGGAGGGGGTTAGCGGGGGGCAGACCGGGGAGACTAGGGAAAAGGAAGAAAAAAGAAGAAGAACACAGGAGAGGGGGGGGGAAAAACCCCAAAGGGGCAACAATGTTTCCAATTTGCCACACACACAAAAAAAATGCCACCTTAACAACCTGGAAAGTTAAGAGCTCACATCCACCTGTGCTTATTTTCGGGGGAGGGGGAGGGGAAGGGGGGGCGCAGGGAGCCTGATTGATTCGATAAAAGTGAGAGAATCGAGGCAACCGCTTACCCTGCGAAATCACATTTCTTGTAAATAGATAGCGGAGTGCCCGTGTGCTACCGAGATCTTAAATTATGAACAGGAGGGGGACGAGGCAAGGGAGAAGCAAACTTCAAAAGGAGCAAATAACAAAAGCCTCCTTGGCTGCCCTTGAAGGGGTGGGGGGAAAGGGGAGAAGAAAGAAAAGAAAGTTGCTGAATCGGGACATTCTGCAAGTGCCTGTGTTTACCAGCCCCATCCCCACCTCCTACTCTTCGGAGAACGCCCCGAGTAGCTAAATGGCTCAGCTAAGTGCAGGTCTGATGAAGGACAAGATAGAGAGAGAGAGAGAGGGAGGGAAAAAAAAAAAAAAAAAAAAAGGAGAGAGAGATGGTAGAGATGGAAATAGGGAGCGAGAGGGAGTGGGCGAGGAAGAGGGAATGGGAGCGAGAGAGGGATGAGAAGAAAGAGTGTGTGTGGCTGCGAGAAGGAAAAGGAATCGTGGCAAAACATTTTTTTCCATGAGGAGAGGGAAAAAATTTGGCTAAAAAAAAAAAAAAAAAAAAAAAAAAAGGAAAAAAAAAAGTTGCTACTCCTGGCAGCCCTGTTTGTCAAAAGGGGTTGTCAAGCGCTTTACAATACCTGGGATTGATGAGGCGGGCGGGCCAATGAGCGGCGCGCGGCGCCTCGGCGCGCCCTCCGTTGGCGCGGCGGCCGCGGGCGGGGGGAGCGCGGACACACCAATGGGCGCCCGCGTCGGCAGCACGTGACGCCTCCCCCTGCTCCCATTCATCAAGGGGGGGACGGTGTCGTCCTTTCAATTCATTTATCTGCAGGAATGATTGCTGCTATCAGTCTCGCGCTCACCGCCCGGCTGAGGAGGTGAAAGTTTCTCCCCAGGAAGATAAACCGCAAAAGACAATATTGTGCATGATTTGCGCCTTTTCTTTGGCTTTTTCTTTCTTTCTTTTTTTCCCTCCCCCCCACCTTCTTTCTTTCTTTTTTTTTTTTTTTTTTTTTTTTCCGCAAAAAAGCAGAGGGGGAAAAAGCAGAGTGAAGGAGCGAGAAGGCGAGCTGGAGAGAAAGGAGAGAGAGAGGAGAGAGAGAGAGGGAGAGAGAGAGAGAAAAGAAAGGGCGAGGGGCTGGTGGAGAAGTAAGGAAGGAGGGGCGTGCGGCGCGCGAGGCGGAGAAAGGGCGAGCAGTCGCGGCTGCGGCGCTCACATTCCTCTATGCTACAAATCCGGGAGGAAGTTTTTTTTTGGGGGGCTGAGATGCTCCACGCCTTTCCCTGGGCAGCCTTGACGCAAGGTCCTCTCGGCAGAGACTGAGCGGCGAGAAAGTGCGCACCCGGCCGGCGGGGTCTGCTTGGCGGGCGCCGGAGCCCGCCTCGCTCGCGGCCCGAGGCCGTCCGGCTTCCCCGCGCTCGCTCGGGCGGGCGTCCCGGCGCGTGGCGCCGCTGCCTGCGGGCTAGGACTCCGCGAGGTGGGTCGACTCCTCCTCCCTCCTCTTCTTCTTCTTCCTCTTCCTCCGCCTCCCGTTCCTCCTCCTCCTCCTCCTCCTCCTCCTCCTCCTCCTGATTTTCCCTCCTCGGCGGGCGAGGGTGGGGGGGGCGGGGGAGGCCGGGGCTCGCCCCGAGCAGCCACGATGCTCCTGGACGCCGGCCCCCAGTACCCCGCGATCGGCGTGACCACCTTCGGCGCGTCCCGCCACCACTCGGCGGGCGACGTGGCCGAGCGCGACGTGGGCCTGGGCATCAACCCGTTCGCCGACGGCATGGGCGCCTTCAAGCTCAACCCCAGCTCGCACGAGCTGGCCTCCGCCGGCCAGACGGCCTTCACGTCGCAGGCGCCCGGCTACGCGGCTGCCGCGGCCCTGGGCCACCACCACCACCCGGGCCACGTCGGCTCCTATTCGAGCGCAGCCTTCAACTCCACGCGGGACTTTCTGTTCCGCAACCGGGGCTTCGGCGACGCGGCGGCGGCCGCCAGCGCTCAGCACAGCCTGTTCGCGGCCTCGGCCGGAGGCTTCGGGGGCCCGCACGGCCACACGGACGCCGCGGGCCACCTCCTCTTCCCCGGCCTTCACGAGCAGGCGGCGGGCCACGCGTCGCCCAACGTGGTCAACGGGCAGATGAGGCTCGGCTTCTCCGGGGACATGTACCCGCGGCCCGAACAGTACGGCCAGGTGACCAGCCCGCGCTCGGAGCATTACGCGGCGCCGCAGCTGCACGGTTACGGGCCCATGAACGTGAACATGGCCGCGCATCACGGCGCCGGCGCCTTCTTCCGCTACATGCGCCAGCCCATCAAGCAGGAGCTCATCTGCAAGTGGATCGAGCCCGAGCAGCTGGCCAACCCCAAAAAGTCGTGCAACAAAACTTTCAGCACCATGCACGAGCTGGTCACGCACGTCACCGTGGAGCACGTCGGCGGACCCGAGCAGAGTAACCACATCTGCTTCTGGGAGGAGTGTCCGCGCGAGGGCAAGCCCTTCAAAGCCAAATACAAACTGGTCAACCACATCCGCGTGCACACGGGCGAGAAGCCCTTCCCCTGCCCCTTTCCTGGCTGCGGCAAGGTCTTCGCGCGTTCCGAGAACTTAAAGATCCACAAAAGGACGCACACAGGTATGAAACCGCTGTTCTCGAACCCCCGCACCCCCCTCCTCCCCCACCCCGCACCCCCCCCCACCCCCCCCGCATCCTGGGCCTGGGACCCGAAATGCACAAGTCAGCGGGCCGGGGCGCACAAACCGGGCCGCGGTTGGGTCTGGGGCGTCAGGTTCCAGCAGGCAGGCAGTGAAAAGTGTGCGCTGTATTTTAGTTTGAGGCTTGAAATTATGAAGAGGTGTAGAGAAGATCGGACATTCCAAGACGTATCTGGGAATATAGATTATTTTAATGAGGACTGGAGAAAAAAGAAAGAAAGGAAGAAAGGCTGGGAGAGCAGAGAGACAAACGTAGCTTTGTGGAGTCCTCGGTGAGCGCGAAGCCAGGAGAAGTGGCCGGTTCCCGGCGGCGGCGGCGGAGGCGCCAGCCGCTCCAGCTGCAGACAAATCTAAACATTTGCTTCTGGCCCACCTCTCTCGCTAGGCACCTTAGTGAAGACGTTTGCAAATGAAGGCACTAAGGAAATCGGAGGAGATAGCGTGGAGGCGCAGAGAAAGAAACAAAAACCGAAAAAGGGCCGGGGGGGGGGGGGGGGGAGGGCCGGGGGAGTATTGAAAGCAAGTAAGTTGCGCCCGAGGAGGCTTTTGGAGGCTTATGCATATTTAAAGAGCCCAATTTGAGTAGTGACTGGTTTTTTGAGGAAGCTTGAAGAGTTAGGAGAGTCGATGGAAGGCTGAGAAGTCTCTTTTTGTCAGTTAGATGCAGTGAGATAGTTTTCGAAACACCAGATACCTTCCACTGGCCTTTAAAAAGAAAAAGAGGCCGGCCGGGAACAGTTAAGAGAAAAGTTCGCGCGAGCTCAAGGCTGTGGTCTGCGTCGGGTAGGCCGTTCCGGGGCCCCGAGCGCCAGCAAGGCCGGGAGTCCTGTTTGCTTCCCTGCTCCGGTTGGCCTGGGTGATTGCTGTGAACCGCGTTTGGAACTTTGGGGTTTAATGCCAGGGTGAGGGAAGGATTTGCAGCGCCGAGCTCTCGGCCCAGATTACCTTATAAAATGTGAGTGTGTGTGTGTGTGTGTGTGTGTGTGTAGGGGGTGGGGTGGGGTGGAGGAGGCGACGAGGGGGGTGCGGAGCGTCGGGGAGGGGGTAGGGGGAGGAGAGAAGAGCAAAACAGCAGGAGAATCTGCTCGCAAAGTGAAAATTAGAAAGCAAGGGCTAGGTAGAAGCCGCCCGAAGTGGTCTGTGATAGCCGCGGGCAGAAAAACCAGCAGCCAGGAAGGCTGCCACTCTGGGATCTAGAAAAACTACCACCGCTGATAATAATAATAATAATAATAATAATAATAATAATCATCATCATCATTTAGATCCAATTGGATTACGAGTTAAAATAGTTCAGATATTTAAAATTCCACCGCAGGTATAAGACTTTGTTGAAGACCCGGGTTCTTGAACTCGCAAAGTACTAACTGAGCTGCAGCCTTTTTAATTCTGTTTTGATTTCCCCACTCCCCCACCCCCCACGATTTAAAGAACTTAAAAACAGCCGCAGGATCTGTTGCAATCAGACTTCTCTCTTTCTTGCCTTTCGCACCAGGGGAGAAGCCCTTCAAGTGCGAGTTCGAAGGCTGCGACCGACGCTTTGCCAATAGCAGCGACCGCAAGAAGCACATGCACGTGCACACGAGCGACAAGCCCTATCTTTGCAAGATGTGCGACAAGTCCTACACGCACCCCAGCTCGCTGCGCAAACACATGAAGGTAATCGCCGCGGTCTCGCCGCCCGCCCCGAGCCAGGACCCGCTCGGCTCTTCGGCCGGGGTCGGGCGGCGAGTGCCAGCCCGGGTGGTGCAAGGAGCTGGCGGAGGCAGACAGGCCGGGAGCGGCTGCACCGTGCTGCGTGCTGCTGGGCCGAGGGGGCGGGGGCTGCAGAGGGGGGCGAGGGCGTTCCAAACTAGGGTGTTCCAAGTTTACCGTTTAATAATAAAAGTAAAAAAAAAAAAAAAAAAAAAAAGGAGTGCGCACCCGACAGAGGCCGCGACCGAACTGGGCCCCAGGTGGGGAGCCGCGGCCGGTCCCGGCGGGTTGGCTCGGCCGGGGCTGCGGCCACTGGAGCGGGCGGCGTCGGCAGAGCGTCTGCTTGACCGCAGCTGCGCGAGCAGAGGCCGCCGGCGGCCCGGGGCACCCTCGCGGGCTGCCGCCCCAAACCCAGCCTCCGCCCCAGCTCCCTTTCCCGGGTCGATTTTTCTTTTGTGAGTCCCGGGGGCGCCGTCCCCCCTGGCGCGCCGCCCTTGCAGGGCGGAGGGGGACCCCCTCGCCCAAGTCCCGCGGGCCCGGCCCCCCCGGAGTTCAAGGGGCCTCGGCGCCGCGCCTGGCCCCGACCTAGGCCGCCGCCGCGCGGGGTCTCTATCTCGGTAAAAACGCCGCTTTATCCCCGCAGGTCCACGAATCCTCCTCGCAGGGCTCGCAGCCTTCGCCCGCCGCCAGCTCCGGCTACGAGTCGTCCACGCCGCCTACCATCGTGTCTCCCTCCACAGACAACCCGACCACCAGCTCCCTGTCGCCCTCCTCCTCCGCAGTCCACCACACAGCCGGCCACAGCGCGCTCTCTTCCAATTTTAATGAATGGTACGTTTAAAATCAGAAACAAAACACCGAACAAAAACCCTATTTAAGAGACTGAACACACACGTACACACAAATATTACTGAATGAACCCTGCGAATCAAGCAGCCCCCCTACCCCCCCGCCCAGACACCGCAGTCCTATTTTTTTTTTTTTTAAACCTGCCAATAGACCCAGGACCGAGTAAGAGAAAGAAAGCCCCAAACCTTTAATTTCCCCCCCCTTTTTTTTCCTCTTCCTTTCTTTCCTTTTTTTCTATTTCTTTTTCTTTCTTGTTTTTTTTTTCTTTCTTTTTTATTTTTTTTATTTTTATTTTTTTTGGCAAAAGTCTGGTAGCCAAGGGGCGGGAGGGTGGTCGAGGAGAAGGCGGCCGCCCGACCGAGTGCTGCCAACCCCGACCGAGGGCCAGTTTCTCGTCGGAATCGAACAGGCTCTCTGGGCTTCCGTTTTGTTTGTTTGTTTTTGTTTTACTTTGCATTCTTGTAAATACAGAATTATTAGCTTAAAACTGTACTGTTGGATTCTGTAAATAGTTATATCTCGGTTGGAGCGGGCGGGTGGGTTCGTGGCGTTGTGGTCTTTGCATTGGGGGAGGGGGGAGGGGCCGGGCGGGCGGGGGAGGGGGAGGGGGGTGGGCGGCCGAAAGCCAACTGTTTGTACTGAATGGCAAGAATGTTCTAGTAAATGTGTACCAAAATGTGAATTACTTTGTACGATTACAGTCTCCACGTCGACCTAACAGAATATTATTGGTATTAATGTGACTTTTTTTTTTTTTTTTTTTGTATAAAGTGCAAACATTTCTCGTCCCAAAGTCTAAGTACTTTAGTGCAGTAAAATGTTGTTTCACGTCCTGTCAAGAATTCGTATAGTACGAGCCTGGATCTGCGTGTCAAACTGTTCCATTTGTTTATGTAAAGTGATATTAAAAAAGATATAAACTATAACTGTCCGTTGCTTTTGGCAAAAGATACAACCACATAATGTATATAATTCCTAGTTTCCATATTTATCCGCATGTAAAGGGCCGGTTTATTCATGTTACAGCTATTCAATATTTATGGCTAGAAAAACTCGTATGTACACTTTAGTTTCCAGAACTGTTTGGTAACCTTTCGTACCTTATTAAAGATTCTTAAATCTCAGTGATTGTGGTAGGAATTTCTTCTTCACCCCCAGCAACCTGCTGCCTCTTCGGCCAGCTTTAGTGGGTCTCGAGGAAAGCTTTCCACTCTCAATCGCCTTCCCTTTCTGTCATCGCAGGTCGTATAAACGTGATAAATGAACGCTACCCTGCTGGCTCTCCGAGAGGGTGTAATTAGTATTTATATCAAAATTTATGAAACAAATTTTCGGCCGCTGTATAATTTAAATGACCTTTGCAGACGTAGAATAACAACCATAAAAATAACAGAAATAGATTGCACAGGCGACATCAATATTAATGTAGGTGAATTGTCAGAAGCTCAGGGGCTCACTCTGCAGTGTTGCAAATGAACTTGAAGCACAGGGTTCCTCTGCCCCCCAAATTAAATTCCCCCGGCTGAAACTGAGTTGCAGATTTACAATATCATATTTTAAATTGCTGTCTTCAATTAAACCATTTATGGCCATAACTAATTTCAGGATGTTGATGCATGCTTTTACAGACCTTCCTTCTTTGTACAAAAGTAAACGTCCATAAAGCGTTTTACTTATATTTCTTCAAACGTGATGCTAATTTAAATTAATTACTTCCTATGATATGTTATTATTCCTATAATTTTGCCACTGTTATTAGTTCTTTCAAAAATTCATCTAGGGAAGAGAATTATTTTATGTAATTTGATTATCTTTCTATCTCTTTTATTTATTTCTCATTTACTTAAGAAATTCGTTCCATTGGCTGGCGTTGATACAGTAAATTTGTAAATGAGGAGACAATATAAAAAATCTAAATTACTTGTGCTTAATGACTGTAGCAGAACGCCTTTTCTCTAAATCAGATTGTCTTTCTTGCAGTTTAGTTTGATAGATTTGCAAGCTATGCTGCTCCTTCGAAGTTAGCTGCGCTGGTAGGAACGCGAGCTTCTTTGTCTCTGGTTGTAGCTTGCATGATCGCCCCATTAAGCAGACAACGTAGGGGAGATCACAAATCAGGGCCTTGGCTGTAGCTGCAAGGGTGTGCAAGTGTCAGAGCAGGAGGCAGAAACTGACCTCACTGTGGACATGGACGAACCTGGACTTGCTTTTTCAATATACTGTGTGGGTTCAGGAAATCATAGGCCATTTTGACTTTGAGAAGGAAAGTAAGAGGGGAAACCTTGCAAAAGTATGAGACCCCCCCCCCTTAAGATACTCACATCCATTTCAAAGAGACATTAATTTTTCAGAATATAACATTGACCAATTACAAAATCACAATGTTAAATTCTCTTTAAAAAACCTTTGTTGACATGTCTTTTTATATCTTGCCATTTGTATTTGTCACTTTTGGCCAACAAAGTTTTATTGGTGAAGGAGGGGGTTGTCTGCACTTTATGTAGCACATGAAAAACTGGAGATGGTGGTGTTTAACTTTTTAAAAAATACTATTGTGATTACAAGAGTAAATATCAACCTTTCATGAAAAGAGCGCCACCTTGCAAGGTTTGGCAAGATTTAAGGAAGTTGAAAACCTAAACAAGAAATTCTGCTAGCTCCTAAAATTTGTGAGACCAAAGGCTGGCCCCAGTTGGCTTAGGAGGTTTCAGATTGATTAACAGTGTCGTATTTGAATTGGCACTAGACATTAGGTCCAATATTTTTTTTAAAAAATAGAGGAATAAAGATAGTTCCATCTCTCTGGGAAAGAAAGATAAACACCTCAATTAATAATCCTTCCCTTTCCCATAGACATCAGAATATCTGGGATCCTGATATGAGTATTTATGATAACAATAATAATCATAATAATCACAACACTGCTTTTTAACTTTGTAAGTACATTTAAGAAGATAGTAAATCAGTGCATTTTTTGGACCATTCTTAAAAGCAGTTTACTTCAAATTTGGAAATATAAATGTGTTATTATTTGTTAGGTTTCTGGTGATTTTTTTTTCACTTTAATGTCATTGTATAATAGTTAAGTATACTATGATACATGATTTAAGTAGGATATTTTAAATATAAATTTTAGGAGTAAATATTTACTTCAAAACTATTTCACATTTAAGACATTATTTTTTTTTTTGGCTTTGAAGGCCAAATAATTTTTTAAAAATTTTGAGGAATACTGTGTGTGTCTGTGAATAATCTCACTCATAGGAAAGGAACTTTTACAGTAGAAGCCAGTATTTATGCCAATGGCCCTTATGCATTCTCTTCTCCAACACCCACCACAAAGAAAAAGTCATTAATGATGTAGGTCGCTTAAAATAATGCTTCAAACTTAAATGTAGTCTATTATTTTGCTGGTACCTTTAATGTCTGCTTCTTGAGATGTATTCTTCATACTTTTCTTCATGGGCTATTAGGTTTTGAAATACATGAATGTGAACAGCGAGATATATTGTTAGACTCTATTTAGCAGGAGCTGAAGATGCTGCAAATGGCTGGTTTCTGTGTGTAGCTGTGGATTTTGGTTTAGGCAGAAAGCCATCCTGATTCATATTTCCACTGCATTGTATTCTGGATACTATGAAATGATTAAAACAGCTGAGAAGTTATTAAAAAGTTATATTGTGTCAACAAAAAATGCCTAAGTACAAGCAATCATATTTGAGAAATGAAGAGAAATGAGTTGTGGTATGTGTGTGTGTACATTTACAGAGTAAGCATATAAATATACAAGCACCATTTATATGGGGGTTAAGTAATTTTCAAACATTTCAGATCCTTTGTTTTCTTCTTCAAAAGCTACCCCCAACTGCTTTAAGCATTTGCAGCTGATGATTTTGATTTTTTAAAGTCAAGCATTCAAGTTAACCTTTAAGAAGCAAACCACCTCCAAAAGAAAGATGTAACCTTTCAATTGGCCCATATGCTTATCATTTTTTTTTTTTTTTTTTTTTTTTGCTTTAGCTGACAATGAAAATAGCACTAACCTTCTTTGGTGATGGGCCTGGCATTTAGATGTTTTTATTTGTTGATTGTGAAGTTTTCTCAGAACTTTTAAAGGGCTGGCCACAGAACTACACTCCATAGTTCTGAAACCTTCCAGACATCCCCTTTTTGAGGCCAAGATATAGTAAGTAGTGTTGGACCCCTTTGAATCAGTGCTGGTATGGTTAGTACCTAAACATACTTCTTTCCAGGAAGCAGCTTTGAGAAGGCCCTTGTCCTTAAAGAGCAGCATCAGTTTAAGATGGTTTGGGGAGTAACAGTGCATGGTCTGGCAAACTCCAAAGAAGGACACTGAGCTTATGCTTTTGATTACTTGTGCACTAGATATGAAACCATCAGATTTCAGACAGTCTCAATTCAGATTTCTTTTTTTTTTTGACGTGAAATACTAATTACAAATTTATTTTCTCCTCTCTAGGTACAAAGTTCTCGTCTCCTCCTAGCATCAAGTGTAGTTCTTAGAACCGTGTGTTCCTATTAGAAAAGTGTTGTTTTCATAAAAATGGTCACAGTTGATATCACTCTGGTTTTAGAATTCTTGAAAATAGAGTGGTAATGAAAAGGTGTATACCACCCATGCCAGTTAACCACTAAAGGCTCACATTACCCATGGTACTCTCTCTCAGCTTTTTACCATCTCATTCACCATCAGTAATATGTGCCCATTCAAATTGGTTAGATAAAGAAAGTAGTACTTTATAAGGGTAACTATACAGCAATCTATTTTTTTTTTTTTTGAGTGGCAATCACTAGTTTGGGGCAAGAAATAAGAGAAGTGTTAGTAATCTCCTATGATATGTCTTTTCTGTCATTTGAGTCTTCTCTTCAAAGTTTATTGCAAATACAATGGTGTAAAATACACAGAGAATGGGCAATATTCTCCATTGATCTACACAAGACTGGTTGCTCCAGAGGCTCTCCTTGAGCAAGAGGAAACAAGATCAAGCCAAACCAGAGACTATTTTTACCATGCAAGTTGAATTCTGGCATTAGTTCCTAACCTTGATTTCCACCTTAAAGCAAGGAGCAGGAACAGTATGAAGTTTCCAATTGATGCTATACTGGAGGTGGGTTTTTCAAGAATAAAAAAAAAAAATAGGATTTAACCATCTAGTATGGAAATGACAGTATTTGGCCATGAAGATGCTAGAGACATAAAGACTGTCAACTGTCCACAGTATTTTGTTTGCCTCTGAGGGTTGCGGGGCATCTCTAGTATATGCAGGGAAATTCGGTTGTGAAACTTAGTGATCTGTTCACCTATAGCATACACAAGAATCAACTATCAACGTGGATATACACATATGGGAATCGTATCTTTAGGAAACAGAACACACCCGCCAGGCGTTTGAAGGCCAGATACCTTAGCAGATCTATCCTTTGTGTGACAATTCCCATTAAGCTACAGAAAACATACGGACGCAAAGAGGGCGAGAGCAGCTCACATCCTCATTCCTTTTTAAAACATTTCTGTCTATCCGGGCAAATCCTAGTGTCCCCGCAAAGAAAACGGAGTTGTGGAGGAGGGTAAAGCCAAGAGGAGGAAGGATAGGGTTGGGGGAGTCTATGCATCAAGGGAGATTTTTGTCCTGGAGAATTGCCTGAAAATATATAAACACGGGCTTTTGGGGTGGACGTGTGTGGCGGGACGGGGGGGGGGTGGTGGCGAAACAGGAAGACTTCCCCAAAGCACCCCCACCGAAGGCCGGGCGCTCAGCGTCCCAGGGGCCCGGGGCGCCACCCCGCAGCCCCGCACGGCGCTCTGCAAGCCGCTGCCGCGGGCCCGGGCTGCGGCGGGGCGGGCAGTGCGCATGCGCGGCCCGCGGCCCGCGGTTCCACGTGCTGATGAATATGCAGGAGGCGCCTTTGCCCACGCGGGCTGCTGGGGAACCTCTCAGAGGCTCGGGCCTGTGAAAGCCGCTGGCCGGGCTGCCAAAATAGTGCGGCGAGGACGCTGCACGTGTTTGTTTTCAAACCGCGCCGGTTTAAGTGAGTTCACAAAGCCAGGCAGGCAGCACAGGCTCCAGCCCGTGCTCGCAGCCTCGGAACCGCGAGCGGAGCCGGCGAGCAGAGCCTCCCTTCCCCCGAGGGTCGCGGCCTGCGACGTGCGCTAGCCCCAGCCCCGGGCCAGGCCCATGCGAAGCCCCCTGGCCTGGCCCCTCCCAGGCCGCCAGCTGGCACCCTGTACCATCACGGCCCTTAGAGCCTAGGGGAAGAGTACCCTCCGCGCACCTGGCCCCTAGGCAGAGCCCAGGTCTGAGATGAGGGGCGGAGAGAAGCGGGCAGCGGAGGTTTTCCTGGCGCCCACTCTCTCTGACCAGATATAGGCCTGAATGTCCCCCCGTCTGTCTGTCTCGCCCTCCTTTTTCCTTTCGGCTCTCCTGGTTCCTCCCCCCGCCCCCCCCCCCCACCGTGTCCCTAGCCACTACTTCCCCATTTGGGGGCCAGCACCAGCTTGCTCTAAGGTTATCATGGACTCTTCCCAAGTAACCCTTGTCAGCTCGCATGCCTAGGGGCTGCTGAACTTCTGTTAAACTCAAACCGGGTCGGCCGAGTAACTGCCCTGGCCGACCGCGAAAGTGCAGGATTTGGTGACAGAGATCAGGAGTCCAGGCGCTGGTGACATTCTTGGGGGTCCTTCACGTGGCGTGATATTTTGTGGCCCATGTATTGACAGTTCCAGGGCGAGCGCATAACCTGTCTGGTGGAGTGACCAACTTGTAAACAAAGGGGAGGAGTGATGGAGGGTCCCCGGATCATTCTCTTTTCAGACCGGCCTCTATATAGAGTTCTGTCTTTGGGGGTTTTAGTCAAAATCCTAGGTCCTGTGTCATCAGATAATGCCCCCCCCCTCCCCGCAGGTTCCAATCCCCCTCTGGATTTTACTTCTAACTGAATGACACCCATCCCTCTGGTTCCCCCCACTGCCCACGGGAGAGGCCTAGTGTCAGTGCAGCGGAACCCAGGGTCAGCGACACCCTCCCAGGTCTGACCGGGGGTCACAGCATCATCTCATCTGACACCACCACTCTGCAAGCCTTCAGCGTAAGGGTGCGGCCCAGTGGTTCTGGAAAGGTTCCCGCCGGGACAAGGCCTTCCGTCTTTCCCAGGCTCTAGGTCTCGGAGCTGGAGAGGAGCCGCAGGGACCTGGACCCACAGCAGCCTGGCAGCAGCCCCTCACCCCCACACTCCGGGGCTTGGCCTAACGAGCTGGAGCTGGAGCTGGAGGGTTCTCTTGTCTGCCGTCCGAGAGGCCAGAGAGCCCAGCGTCTGGTCCAGAGCGCAGAATCCCTTGATCGACCCCCGCCCCCCACCACCACCCTCGCCATAAGAGCCAGCGCACAAGAACCCCTTGGCGATTTGGGTCCTTTTGTGTTCGAATGTGTCGCGTGTTGGGGTGGGGGGGGGGCGACCTAGCGTCCACGGGCTCCAAGCTTAGGATGAAGACCTGTGTGGGGCCTCGCTCTGAGCAGAAAGCTCAACCCCAGCGTGGGTTCCTGCGTTCCTCCCCAAAAGGCCAGGGCCCAAAGAACCCTTTTCATTTGGCGAGGGGCTTGGCGGAAGGGAGGGGCGGGGGCGGGAGCGGGCCGGGGTCTGCGAGCCAGCGGCCGGCGGCGCGACGGACTCGCCCGGCTGCTCGGCTTGGCCGCCAGCGTCCGTGCTGGGACGTGGTTGCTCTGTGCCCGGCCGGGGAGTGGGGGCGCCTCCCCCACCCCCACCCCACCCCCACCCCCACCGCGCCCCCGGGTCGGCGCCAGAGCCCCGGAGGCCCGCAGGCTCCGGCCTGGTGGAGGCGAGGCGGGCTCCGCGGCCTCCCCCGGGTCAGTCCGAGTTTAGTCTGCGGAGGCGACGGCGGGGGAGCGGGCCGGGGCCAAGATGGACCCCAAGCCAGACAGGCGCTCCCCTGCCCCTCCCCGCGCCTCGCCCCTGCCCCCATAGCCCGTCTCCGGCAGGACGGACTAATCTGCCCGGCTTGCGCCTGCTGCCAACCCTGCCCGCAATCTAGAGCCCAGCCTGGGTAAGTCGCGTTCTCCCTCCACCCCGCCCGCCGCCTCCCGAGCTGACCCGGCTCGCGGCTTCGTGCACGCGCGTGGCCCGAGGCGCGCGCCGAGAACTTGGACTGACTCGGAGCAGCCGCGCCCCTCGGGCCGCTGCGGCTGCTGTGCGTGACCGCCGCCGGGGACCCCAAGGTAGTCAGGAAGGTCGCGGGGCTCCCCAGCGAGGCGGGAGCGACAAGGGTCCAGCCTGGCCCTCCTGGATCCTCTTTGTCCCCGTGGACTCCAAGAGCTACCACTGCAGCGGGAGCTTTCCGCTGGTCTCTAAAGTGTGTGCGTGTGCATGTGCGTGTGTGCATGTGCGTGTGTGCATGTGTGTGCGTGCGTGTGTTGGGATAGTAGCCGGGGAGGAGAGCCGTCCCTTTCCCCCAAAGCAGTTTCTAATCCCTTAAGGTCTGCAACAAAGTTTACTCATGGTTTCCATTTGAAGGCTGTGAAGTCTCCGCCGAGGTTGGTGCTATTTTGAGTGAAGATTTCTAAGTCACGCTTCTCAAATATACGTGCCTCTGGAGGACGTTTCGACAATTACCTTGTCCACTAACCCGGCTCCCTTACCCCTCCCCCGCTCCGCCCCCCCCAATAATAATAATAAATAAATAAACTTAATTTTTCAGTAGTTGCCTTAGGACACTGTCGTTTGCATGTCACTACCGTGAAGAAAGGAGGAAAAGAAAGCCCGACAGCCTTGCTATTGCTTGTTGGAACTCCGTGTGCTCGCTTATTGAAATGTGAAAGATGGATTTTTTGGGGGGAGGGGTAGGCAGGGCTCTGGAAGAGTGCTTTTGAACCGCGCTGCCCTGTTGCACGGGGCTGACCTTTGGCTGACACGGCCACGGAGCGGGCCGTTCGTTAACGAGGATTTGATACATTAGACATTCGAGCTGGGCGTGTAAACCCACACTCTGAATCCAGATTTTGCTCAAATTAGTGTACGAGGAAATGATCTTTTTAAGTCCCGAGGCTTAACCAAATGTCAGAAGGGCCAATCGCTGCCTGAAAAGGGCAGTGAAGGACACCCAGAAAAAGACACATTCCTAGCTCCTTAGAAAAAAAAAAAAAAAAAAAAAACCCGAACAGCATAAACCCCCAAAGCCTTCCTTGAATAATTCCTGAAATCTTCCAAGTCGCCACTTTGAGGAAATGCTTATAAATAGGGCTAATCATTCGTTTTAATGAATTCTGTTGTGCTAAATCCTGACACCAGGCGAGCCAGTGAAGGCAGTGGCACAGTGATGGCAAGGACTCCTCTTTGAGATTCATAGATTTTTTTAAGTTACCGGTTTACCCGATGGAGACACTAGAGGATGACAACTTATATCCGCCAGGCTGCGGGGCACTCAAGGAGGAAAGAGTCACAGATTTTAAAACCGTTTCAAAGTTGGTGCGTCCCTCCATTTGATTTGGTTCAATCTGTCTCCAGACTTTGGAGCCCAGAAAGGGAGAGCAGGCTGGCCACCAGGACGCTGGCCTGGAGCGCCCGCGGCCGAACCCGCAGCTCCCCGGGCCGCACGGATGGGGCTGGATTAGGGGACTTGGCTGCGGCCACTTGGAGGGTGCGGTGGTTCCCGCGGTATTTATTAACTGACTCAGGAAAGGTGTCATTTTATGGAAGTTGACTTTGAAGCTCTAAGTTAAAAAAGGGGGGGGGGGGACAGGGCCAGATAATCCTTTGCTTTTCTTTCCCCCAAGAGCAGAGCCCGCTAAAAGGGGAGGAGGGGGGAAATTCGCCCTTGTGGAAGTTCCCAGCCACTCTGAGCGTGCAAGGGGGAGGACGAAGCGAAATGGTGTTCTTGCTCCCTGCCTCCAGACCCTCTCCCGGCCGACTTCCTCACGCTGCTGTCCTGCGGCGAGCATCGCAGGGGCAAAGGCAGTTGTCTGCACCTGGGCGCTGGCTTCCGCCGCCGGGTTTTGCTGGGTCTGCGCGGGGGCGGTTCCCGGGACCCGAATTTATTTCAGGCGGAAACGTACACGAAACCGTTTTTGGCCTCCTCTCTTTGCTCGGGGAGGCTCTATCTGCATTCCCCTGTGTCCTCTGAGTGTAGATGGAAAAAAGATGGGAAAATTAAACGAGAAGGGCACTGACTCTCATTAAAAAAGAAAAAAAAATGATAGTTTAAAAATAAGAAATCTGGGGGCCGGGGGGGGGGGGGCGGTGGAGAGAAGTCATTCTCCAGGAGAGACTACGTAGGAGAAATCCAGACAGGGCCTAGGAGAGCCCCAGGATTTGCTCCAGAAAGAGTTCTGTAGATGCGTCCCACGCACAGGCCGATGGCTCGCCAAACTCTGGGTTTCCGACTCTCAGGACCAGGACCACTGCGCCGAGCGAACCCTTTTCGAGACGGTAGACGTCCTGGCCTCTTAGGAAAAATCACACCTTTCCGAATACTTGAGAACCCCTCAGGCTTGGGAGGGTTGCAAAAGGAGGTCTAAGAGTTAAGAGAATGGGGAGGGAAGGGAAAGGCTGCGAGAGAAAGGAGAAAGGAAACATTGTGGCCAGTTAGCAGCGAGGTCGATTTCACTTTGCCCCAGCGGCGGGTCCCAGCACCCTCCTGGCCCGGGCTGCGGCCACAGCTCCCGGGGCCCGGGCGGGAAGCGCCCCGGGGTCACCACCTTGCAAGTTGTGTCAAGCGGAGGTAGAAGCGCCGCGTCTGTTTCATTGTTTAAGGTCCACTTTGGGGAGTCGGTGGAAACAGAGTAACGTTGACTCTTGCAAGAGTGTAAGGGGGGGGGGGTAGCGATCGCTGCTTGCAGACTTGCTCTTGGTCTCTTTGGCCCCCTTCTCTGCCCTCGTCTAGCCCGGGACGCCTGCGCAGGGGTGCGGGCCTGCAGGAGCGCTCGCGGGTCGGGGGTACCCGCAACGCCCCGGAGCCACCGATCGCGGAGGTTCTGCTGCGACGGGACTTTCTGGCTGGCTGGAGGGAAGCCCCTTTCGCTCCTCTGGGGTTGCAGCGAGCGCTGCCCCGGGCTCCCACCCCAAAGCCCCCTTGGCCTCCATCGGGGCCACCCCGGGGACCTGACGCAGGCCGTGCTGCTGCTGACGTCAGGGGCTCCCGGTCGCCCGAACCCCAGCCCTGGCCACCAGGCGCCCGGTGCGGGCATCATTAATTATTAGACGGTAAATGTTGCAAAGAAAGCTTAGGCTATTAGTATTCAGGCAGGGGCGACGTGTACCCATAAAGTCTTACTATTGTCTCTCTCTATATATATGTCTCTCTCTCTGTATGTCTAGGTCTCTCTCTATTCTATGTCTCTGTATATATATACAGACAGTAAATGTTTGGGTTTCTCAAAGCCTAGTTACTGCCTTCGCACCCTCCTGCGTTCTCATCTGCTCCCTGGGTCCACCCTTTTGTAGATTTGAGCTCCTCACTTTGTAACCGGTTTGGGGGATTCTTGGTGGAAGCGCCAATATTTGTTCTTGTGGGAACTGCATGGCTACAACTTCCCTGTAGATTCGAGCTTGAGGAGCTTAGTCATCTCCTATCAACCAAAGGGGTGGGTGTGCGTATGGGCATTGCCTCATAAAGCTGAGTCTAGGACGTTCACACCATCCTTTCCATTTGGTCAGATTCTGAGTCCAAGATCTGATACTATTATTGTTGTTGTTGAGCAAAAAGGAGGGGAAAAAACCTCCACCGACACCGATAGGGCCAAGATAAATGAATAGTGCACTCTGGTATCAGGAACAAAACCTTTCATTTGTAACATCAAACGCAGCTTTTCTTTTTTTTTTTTCTCTTTTGTTTTTAAAGGAGTTACACGTATAATATCTGATTTAAAATAGAATTTTAAGCAGTACTAAATTCTTCAAAATAACACCAATTCTTGGTTCTAGCTCTAATACATTTTCAAAATCTTTCCCCTGAGGATTACTGCCGAATAAACATAGGGCACAGCAGGGTCATTGTGGTGCGAATTCTCTCTTGGGCTCTTCTCCACAAAAGGAAAAAAAAAAAAAAAAAAAAAAAAAAAAACCACCTCATGCCATATATGACGGAATTCCACAGGTGATGTGAGGTGATTTTCTGGAAAAAGAACAGAGTGATATTAGAATTAAATTAAAAATTCATTCGATTTAAGACAATATTTATATAAGGGGGACCAATAATCCATAAATTTAAATTTCTTGAATATATCTTATTTGTCATAAATAACTTTTTTGAAATTCTCCTGTTGAATTAGATGTTTGAAAGCTTCTGCACATAAAAATAAAGCTCACATGTATCACCGCATAAAACTAGTAAGTAGCGTCTGTCAAAAATATAGAATATTCTTCATACATATGAATATAAAATGTATTTGCCAGTATCCACAGGGCCAGAATGAAAAGTCTCTGTAGTTCTACCTATAGGAGGTAGAAATATCCCGACAAGTACTTTGAAGGCAGGTAATTTGCTTAGTGTTTCACAGACAGAAAAACAACTGACTGAACTTTAAGTTTTCTTTTGGAAGTTTTAGAGCTTGCAGGCAGCTTTTGGTTCAGAACTGTGATGGTGATCTTTTATTCACAAATTAGTATTTTATTTTTAACCAATAATTATATGGTAAACATTTAACAGATATAAACAGATTCCTCAGAAGTGTGCAATAATTATTTTGTAAAATATGAGTGAAAATGGAGCTCCTTCTTATACAACTTATAAATAAATTTGCAGTAGTAAAATCTTCACAAAGGAGAATTTAAAAAAGTTTGAACACTCACAGTAGTAAGTGTACGAAATTCCACAAGCGTGGATCAATAAAAATTTCCAAGAATTATGTGTTAAACATATTAGAAAAGAGATGCCTGCACACAAAAAGAAAAATGAAAAGAAACCTCACTTGGGGAAATAAAAACAAACAGAGGTCCAAGGTCTAACAGTTTTTTTCTTTAAAGATTATTACCTACTTTTATGGTTTGTTATATCTAGACTTGTATTTAAAATTCCAAAAATGTGTGTGAGCTGGAATAAAAAGGATTTAGAGTTGAGGACAACAGTTAATTGGTATTTAACAACTTTGGTGCTATTTTCATCTTACGTACTACTACTTTTATATACTATAAATCTTTCCAGAGAGCTCTGCTATTTTTGGTACAACAGGCTGAAATTTATAGGCCTAAGATATATTCCAGACTATGTATACAACACCCTGGCTGGGAAAAACCCTAGGATATTCATTAGATTTTTAAAAAGTCAGCTAATATTATTATAGCTCCTGAATCAATAAATATTTACAGATGTAAGGCAATAATTGAATCGAAGGGCCACATTTCAAGGTCATTATGTGTGTATGTGTACATCTTCAAATGAGTGATTTGTACAATTTAGACAGTATCTATGGAGGTTATGTGATTTTTGTGCTGCTTCAATCATGATTTCATTTGCTGACCTCGTAAAGTCAGTTAATATTCTTGGCTCTTACTTTAGCTTTTTCACTTGTGAAATCAATGCCCTAGACAAGATGCTCACTAAATTTTTATATAGTCCTCAAGGCAGTGATTTCACTTAATCTTGCTTATGTATTTAAAAAAAAACTTTTAAAGGTAGAATTCTATCTGTGACAAAAAATTAAATCAGAGAAAGCTTCTTAACTGATTTGGATATAAATGAAATAAACTAACAACTAATTATAAAACCTCATTGTTAAGGTTTTCTTTTCTGAGAGTCCTGTTTCAGAAATATGCATTCCATAAAACAAGGAAGGATACAGGGAACCTATCTTTTTCTCTTTCTTAATTTGAAAAGGAAATAAAATACATTTCCAGTGTTTTGTTTACATGAACTACAAAGAATATTTTCAAAAACCAGGGGCAGAAGGTGCTTAGGAGATGGAAACACTATTAAATTCGATTGTTTCAGGGTGTGAATTTGGGAAATGTAAACTAAGTTCTGGTCATATGCAAATAGATGTAAAATATGCTTGCTATATGTATTAATGAACTGAAGGCTATACAAATCTCACTATGCAAAGTAACACGAATAAGAGGAAAAAAACACAATGCCCCTGCACACTCTCCTCGATAGTTCAGTGTGAAGAGCTAAATATATTGAGTATATTATTCAATCCACAGGTTCTGCAGCTGTTGCTTGTTGCTTACCTATCAGCTAACTGCACTTGACTAGACCAATTGATTGATTAATTAATTAACCCGACAAACATTAAAGAGAAGTATAGCTACTGTTATGGAGACTATGGCATTTCAAAAATAAATTTCATTTGCTTTCTTCCATCCAGGAATATAGTACGAGAGACATATACAGTTAGTCAAAATATAAAGTAAAAAATAGGGTATTTGTTATAAGAGAGGCATAAACAAAACTTGATTGCAGAATGTTTAACTTTCTGATTTTCTTCAGAAGATATAAGATGTCACTTGCTGATTTAGACGATCAGAAAATATCGTATCACGGATTTTTCCATCTCTTTCCTTCATGCCCTCTTTTGCTCTCTTTCTCCCTTTTACTTCTCCCTATTCTCTTCTCTCCCTTGCTCTGGAACCTAAGGTAATATGGAATTATCAAAAGACCTTTCTCAGGATGGTGGAGGTGGTGTTGTGAGCTCGCTGCCTGAATCCTTGCCAGGCCTTTGTCTTTTGGGGGAAGTTTTGTCCAAGTGCCCATCTGTAGTCAGCTAGCCTGGGCTCCCTTGATGGGCTTAAGCTTTGTGAATGCTGGGCTCTAGGACTGGTCAGAGCTTTTCAGCAACCAGGGTGTCCATTTTAATGGTTGATGTGGGTCAGACCAAGCAGAGACCAAGTTCTGACAACTCCAGGCAAATATCTCAAAAGGGGACACTTCTGCTTACCACGATGTTTCCATTTTGCAGAATTACACAGGATTTCTCTCTTTACTATTATTTGTTTGATCTAAGTACAGATTCCCATGTCACTAACAAATAAATCTTTTTCTTATTTTTATTATGGTTCTTTTGTTCATTTTTATTCCTTTTTGAAAATATTTACTATAAAGGTGTCAGCATATGGCTAATTTTTCATGAATTTTCTGTTTGTTCTGAAATATTAAGCCATATGTTTTCCCTTTCCCTAAGACTGACATGATTCTCTGGCAGTATTTTCCAAGGAAATTTTATATCCACTTTATAACATTTAATAGTCACCCTATGAAACCGAGGAATAATTCATGTTTTCTGAAAAAGGCTGCATTTAAGTACTTTAGAAGCTCTAAGTAGGACTAACTGATAACCAATCAAAGAATTAGAAATAACTGGTCAGTTTATATATTATTCAGATTCCTGCTTTGTTTTTTTCTTTGTTGCTGTTCTTTGGGTCAATTGGAAAGTGGCACAACCCAGAGCAGTTTGATTTGTACTTGCTAGCTGTTTGGGTGAGTTGATTCAGGCAGGAGGGGTTGCAAAAAGTGTGTTTGAGGACGTTGTTTTGTCATTTTCACGTATTTCTTATCATTTTTATAAAGAGTTTTTATTTTGAGCAATTTCAAACATACACTAAAATAGAACAATTTAATAAATCTCTGTCACTCAACTTGAGCATTTATCAACTTATAGTCAATTCAGTTTGTATTTCCATCCACTGTTCTCCCCCAAGATTATTTTGAAGCACATCTTAGACATAATATTATTTAATATGCAAATATTTGTTACCTAACTAATACGTAGTTAATGTTTGCTACAAAGCAGAGTGTCTCTTTCAAGGCAACTAGTATGTTTTTCTGAAACACTGTTTGAGCTTTGAGTGTGAGCTTTGGGTTGCTGTTCTCGATCCTTTTAACAGTTTTGCTTCCAATACCAGAGCCTTTATTAGCCACTGGAATCAAGAGCTCTGTAGTTATCAAGAGAAAAAGAATAATTCAGTTGATTATCATCATAATCAATGACGAGGGAAGCCTCAAGTGGGAAATCTCACAATTTCCAGAGTCTAGTACTCATAATGGAGTGGGAATAATTCACTCAAAAGTTTCTGATTTGGGGAAAATGTGATGACTAGGAATTCCTTTTATGAAAAAAAAATCATATGAACTTGTACTGGTATGGAAAAATCACTGTACTTGAAAAACTATCACTTAAATGCAACGAGTTTCAGCTTTATACCACTGAAGGCAATCCCTTAATTATTGATATAATAAAAATATGAATTTATGCACTGTGATTTAAATGTATTGTTTCCTTATCTCATTAAGTTATATGAAACCATATGTTCTGTTGATTTTTCAAAAGAGAGCTGTTTTAGAGTCTATGCTAAACTATTTATGGATGAAATGATATTATATCTGGAATTTGCTTCAAATAACCTTGGATGAGGGGTGGGTATGAGAGATTATACAAACCAAGACTTTTATTGCAGGGTAATGGGTACTTGAGACTAATATTTTCTCTATTTCTGTATATATTTATTTTTTTCTTAATAAACTAGCAAAAAGAAAAAGATAAAAAGTCAGGAAGAACTCCACTAAAGTGTCTGTTTATCTATCTATCTACCTATTATCTATCTATCTGTCTGTCTGTCTATCTATCTATCTATCTGCAGATAAATCAGAAGGCAGAATGAAATTGTTTGGACTTTAAAATTAAAAAGGCAAAAGTTTGCTTCCTTCATCCTTGACTGCCCAAGTGTGTACTTGGAGAAGCCAATGAACCTCTTTCAATGTTGGCTTTTACATATGTAAAAATGCTCCCTTTGGTTTAAATAAATGCTAATATTTTTCCATATACCCCTATATACTAGGTATCAATTCATAGCACCTTGCCAGCAAAGATGTAAGTTAATAATTTAAACTTGGAGTTACTTGAATGTTTGTCAGGATGTTCCAACATCAGTGGAAAGATCTGTTTGTTACTTTCTACCTGTTGTTGTTTTGTGCATTGATTATAGTAGAGCCTCTCTTAGTGTGTGGGGAAAAATAATGATAGCTATAGATTTTAAAATGAGACTCTTGGTATAGCATAATGCTATGCCATCTATCTTTCTAGTGCGAAATATAGACTCTTGAAGTTCCGGGTTAACTCCTGCCTCATTCTTTGTCCTTCCATAACACATCTGCCCTTCACACTTCATTTTTGGGTCATCTCTGATGGAGGTAGAAAGCACAGCATCCTCATAATGTCATTCCTTATAGAAGCTGGATTGAATTATGATTTTCAGATTTGAATTTTTATAGTGGGCCTCCAGTATTAGCTTATGTTTCCCTTCTCCATTTTCTAGCCAGATCTAGAATACTGGGGATGGGGATGAGTAAGCCCTTCAAAGTGCAAAATTATCTTCCTCTCAGCCTGTCCTGCCCACGGATTGTCATTCTGTCATAGTTTTCTTCTATGTTCTGACTATGCTAGATTTTCCTGCCTGGGACCCAAATCTCCCCAAGGATACAAACCAGCCTAGACAGTACCATGAGATTAGGGCATTAGAAGCCATTCTAGTTCCTTCCTCCCTGAGGCTAGAGCCTGGTCCATACAGCTTTAGCAGCCGTGGTTCTTGTGCAAGCACTTCTTATCACTGTGTTATGCCTGTTGTAACAGACCTCTGGTACCAAGCCCAGCTTTGGAAGCCATTCGTTGAACTGACTAGCCATCCCCAGCCCAGCCTTTGCAGTCAGGTAAGCTCTCTTTGGACCAGTGCGTCTCAGAGGACATGGATCAGAATCATTTGAGGGATGTTTATACAAATTCATATTCCTGGCCCTAACTTCATATCTAAGGAATGAGAAACTATGGGTTAAACGGGTGTTCATCAGGAATCTACACTTTAACAAAGTGAAGTTTAAAAGTCATTGACTAACACCCTAGATTGTGCCCTTGGATTTGAATTTTTCTCTGGGCCCAAAGTTTGTTTTCTTGCTCCTGCTTCTCCTGCTGGAGATTTAAAACCTCCTTGGTGCCTGTGATTTCTAGAGTCTGGACTTTCACAGAGATTCAAAAAACTAAAAGAAAACAACAACAACAACCTTGGACAGATTCTTAGCAAACAAGGCTGGTGGTCTCAAACATACTTCTTGTGTTATGACTATTATCCTTACTGTAATCGCTGTCTTCTTGATCTAGCATTAGAGTAAGAATATGTACATGATATTAATAATGATAATGTGCTTGGAAGTCCCTTTTAAAAAGTTAAAAAGTACCTTATAAATGTAATGTATTATTCAACAAACACTCAGTTAATGAACTCATAGTCTATTTGGGGGCACTGTACAACTTGCCCCCTGAACATAGTACAAAGAAAATGAAGAACACATTTTCTGCTCAGGGGAAGCCCATAATGAGGATAGCATGCACACATAATGTTACAGGAAAACAATTCAAAAGCAACATATCTGATTTATATCCCAAACATACTTCTTAGTGATATAATTCTGAGTGCCCTGAGAGATATAGGATAACTATGTGTTTACATACCAACCATTGTATCTATTGGTGAATCTATGACTCTATATATTCATCTTTATCAAAAATCTGCTATTCATCATTTCATTTTTAATCTATCTTTATTTTTATTTATTTTTACCTATCTTTAAATGGGATGTAGTTAGAACATAAACTTCATGAGGGTAAGCATTTTTATCTGTTTTGACTGTCTGTCCTAATGGTTGACTGAATGAAGTTAATTAGATAAGATTTTCCAGAAAGTGATGAGTGTAAGGGAGATCTCACAGGTGCCCACCTATTGGTTGGCAATGGTAGTGTAGAGGGAGGACTGCAGGGCATAATATAGAATTGGCTTAGTGGGATCCCTGGGTGGCGCAGTGGTTTAGCGACTGCCTTTGGCTCAGGGCGCGATCCTGGAGACCTGGGATCGAATCCCACATCGGGCTCCCGGTGCATGGAGCCTGCTTCTCCCTCTGCCTATGTCTCTGCCTCTCTCTCTCTCTCTCTCTCTGTATGTGTGTAACTATCGTAAAAAAAAAAAAAAAAACAAAACAAAGAATTGGCTTAGTGGTGAATGTCTCCATAATTAAGAATTCCAGTCTGCCTATTATGGATCAATGCAGTAACCGATGGCTTGAGATGATTTTAACTGTGATTTTTCGGCCCCAGAGGAGGGATTCTCCTCTCCTCCACCTCTTAGATCTGAATCTGTTACAAAGTGGAACTAAATTCAAGCAAAACATGCAAGATTTTTTGTTTGTTTGTTTTATTTGTTTTGGGTTATTTTTTTGGTTGGTTATTTGGAATTGAACATTTTCTTCCTTTAGGAATTGTGTCTGTTTGTATACACAAATACATTGGACAGTGGCATACATTTGCCAAATCTGAATAGTTGTAGTTTTTTTTTTTTAATTTTTATTTATTTGTTCACGAAAGACATACACAGAGAGAGGCAGAGACACAGGCAGAGAGAGAAGCAGGCTCCATGAAGGCAGCCCATGTGGGACTTCATCCTGGGACTCCAGGCCTATGCCCTGGTCCAAAGGCAGATGCTTAACCGCTGAGCCATCCAGGGATCCCCTGAATAGTTGTAGTTTAATTGTGGTGAAGTCTTCTTGGCAATTTCCTTTTCTAGTCTATGTGAGGAAAGATAGAAAGATTTTCTCTCTTGGAAACTGGTAAGTAAGGATAGTCCAAGTTGAACAAGCTACTGATTATAAGCAACTTGCATCCAACCAGGATTCTAAATACACCTAGAAATATAATTTGTCAATCTTTTATCTAGATGCAATGTGAAATTTTATTTTATTTTATTTTTATTTTATTTTATTTATTTTATTTTATTTTATTATTTTATTTTATTTTATTTTTTTCAATGTGAAATTTTAATTGTTCAAAAAGTATTTACACATATAGCAATTTAGTTTGTTGTCTGTTGCCTAATACTGAAGCACAGTGATATCATGTGTGGGCATATATTTTAAAACTGCAATTTTCGGGGCACCCGGGTGGCTCAGTCAGTTAAGCATCTGCCTTCAGATCTGGTCGTGGTCCCAGGGCCCTGGATAGAGCCTGCATCAAGCCTTTTGCTCAACGGGGAGCCTGTTTCTCCCTCTCCCTCTGCCCCTTCCCCTGTTCATGCTCTCTTCTCTCTCTCTCAAATCAATAAATAAAATCTTTAAAAGAAAATGAAACTGCAGTTTTCAACCTTTCATTCATTTATTTAACAAATATTTATTGAATGCCTTCTGAGTCCCAGGCTCTCTTCTAAGTTCTGGTGATGCAGTGGTAAGTCGAAGTTCCTCATGGAACTTACATTCTAGTGGGGGGAGGGGGCAGTGACAGTTAACATGGAAGGAGTACATACAAAAGGGAACTTCAGAGTCATAGGGGCTATGCTTAAACTAAACCAGTATAGTGTGATAGGGAGGCCTTGAGTGGTGGAGAGGTTAGTGTAATCAGTGGCCTTTCTGAGGAGCTGACATTTGAACTGAGACCTAAATGATGTGAAGGAAACAGTCTTGAGAAGAACAAGAGGAAGGGGATTCTGGCTAAGGAAAGACAAAGTCTAAAGGTGCTGGAGTGGGAATTAGTTTGGTATGATAATTAAACTGTTCCTTTATTCTTTCCCACAAGTATTTGCTGAGTGCCTGTTTTGTGCCAGGTGCAAAAATACTCTAAAGTGCTAGGGAAATGGTGAGGAACAAAACAGACATCTTGGATTCTAGCACCCATGGAACCATATTCTAGTGAAAAATAAAGACAAACAAAGAAACAAAAAATATCAGAAAATAATAAATGACATAATACTAAGTGAGATGGAACAATGCAATAGATGCTTTTATTGTGGATGACCTTCTGGGTCAGTGACTGGTGTGATAGGAGGCTCACACTTGTGTCACCTACTCCTTTTGGATATTTCAAATTATATGTTGGGACATAGTGAAACAGGCTGATGTTAATGTGTGACTCATGCTAGTCTACCTGTAACCCCACTGTTTTCTCTTCCACTAGTGAATGCATATGGGAATGTAAGGAACAATAACTTTTCAAGTTTATAAAAAAGGAAAAAAATCATAGATTTATGTGCTTTATTATTAGTAGTATATTACATGAAACTCTTCTCACCAAGAATTTGGAATATCCAGAATGAAAACAGCTGTTTTAATTGATGGGAATGTATGGCAGGATTAAGGAGTTTTTGCTGAATAAATTTTAAAGAATAGCCTTAAGAGTGATGAAACTTAAAATTAAATAATGAAAGTACACAAATTAATATGGATTTGAGTAATCCTGCAAAGTTAAGAATCAGTCTTGGTCTTAGCCTTCTCATGCTTTTTAATTAAAAGCAGTGGATTCACCATTGAGAATATTTTCTTATATTTTATAATGTTTCCAATGTTGGGATATTGTCTTAATTCGTACTATGGAAAAAATATTGATCTTTAAGTCAAGATACAAACATCACAGAGAATAGAATTCTATTTAAAGTAGTTCATTTTAAATGATGTTTATTGATAGGAAAGAACATGGACACTGAAAAGTAGAGGCCACTTGCATCTCTGTCTCTATATATCTGGGCCATCTAGTCTCCTGTTTCTCTTTTTTGCATAAGCTCTCTTTCCTTAGTTACGGTATCTTTCTCTCTCAAAATTCATTTTACATATGGTATTGCTTGACATTGGTCCCAAATTTCACGTGGCCTACCTAGTTCCAATTTTCACAGTCCTCTGACTGGCTTAGTCTCACAATGACCAATTTCAATTTCCTAGGAGAGATAATTTGATTTTCCTGTTTTACATTAGATATATAAACTGGTCAAATCAGCTGTAGCTGGAGGAGGGGAGCAGGAGGTAGGGGCTACACAGTATGTTGTGTATATGTTATAATATGTTATAATTAACAAATAATCAATCCCCCATTATATAAAAATAATGACTCTATCACATTTAAAAATTTGAAATGATACTTAATAAGAATAAGGTGCCATTTTGATAACCTCTTCCACCCACACCAATCATGATTCCATTTACCCTCTCCCTACTCAGTACTCTCCCTAGAGCTAAATGTGGTTTAGAGGTATAGACATATACACACATTCCATAGAAAATATATAATATTATATAAATTCATTTCTCCATTTAACAAATAGTAATTGAATGCACCAGACATTGAATTAAACGAACAAAAATTGTTGCCCTCATGGAATTTACCTTCCAGAGGAGGCAGATAGACATAAGGGTAGTTAAATAAGTGTGTTATATGGTACTTGGGAAGATCATGAGTGCCATGCAGAGTAGTAGATCTTGAAGATAGTAGGAAATAAGTGGTCAGGAAAAGGTGACATTCGAGCCAAAATTTGTAAGAAGCCATGTAGAGAAAAGACATAAGCATAGGGAACAGCAGGTGATTGCATGTTCAAAGAACATGAAAAAATTCTGTGAGTCTGAAGTAGAATGAAGAAGGGGGACAAGAGTAGGAGATGTCAGATTAACTAAGGGATTCTGGGAGATGGAGAGGAGTTGGGACTACTCACTAAGGTGTTTTTTTTTCTTTTTTAAGATTTTATTTATTTATTCATGAGAGACACAGAAGAGAGAGAGAGAGGCAGAGACACAGGCAGAGGGAGAAGCAGGCTCCATGCAGGGAGTCCAATGTGGGACTCCATCCCAGGACTCTAGGATCATGTCCTGGGCCAAAGGCAGGCACTAAACTGCTGAGCCACCCAGGGACCTCCCATCACTCAGGTTCTTATTAATAAGTTTAAGGCCTTTACTTTGATTCTCTGTGAGATAGAAGACTCTGTAAGGTTTTGAGCAAAGTAACTTGATCTGACATATTTTGAGTAGATCATTATGGTTTCTGAGTTGACTAGACTGAAGGAGGCTGGCAGCAGTCAGATGTTAGGCTATCACTATGATTCAGGCAAGAGATCGTAGTGACTTGGAAAAAGAGTAGCAGAGAAAGTGGAGAGTAATCAAGATTCTGGATTAATTCTGAAGGTAGAACCAACAGAGGTTTCTTCTGGGTTAGATGTTGATGTGAGAAAAAGAGAACTCAAGGTTGACAGCAAGTTTGACTTTGAATAACTGGAAAGATAGATGCACATGTCATGAACTGTGATAAAGAAGACTGTGGAAGGGGAAGGTTTTAGGGTGTATGTGTTGGAGTGGTGGAAATCAAGAATTCAGTTTTGGGAATGTTAGGTTTGATACACCTTTAGACATTTGTGCTGAGTGGCTAAGCAGGTAGTTGGATTGGAGTAAGCAGCATAGTGATAGTATTTAAAGCTTTGAGACGGGATGAGACCACCACAAAATTGAAGGTAAAGAAAGCAGAGAAGAGATATGAGGCTCAAGTCTTGGCCTCTCCAAAATTTAGAAGTCATAGAAATATGGAAGAACTACCAAAGGAGAAAGAGAAACAGGGAGTGAAGAGGACACTAGAAGAGGTGGTATCCTAGAAGCCATGTGAAGAAAACGTTTCAAGAAAGAAGGAGTGAGGGGCACCTGGGTGGCTCAGTGCAAGAGCTTTTGCCTTGGGCTTGGGGTCATGATCCCAGGGTCCTGAGATCGAGTCTTGCATTGGGCTCCCCACAGGGAACCTACTTCTCCCTCTGCTTATGTCTCTGCCTCTCTCTCTCTCTGTGTATCTCATGAATAAATAAATAAAGTCTTTCAGAGAAAAAAAAAAAGAAAGAAGGAAGGAGTGATCAGCTGTGTCAAATATAATGGCAGGTCAAGTGAGATGGGGACAGAGAAGTGACCATTTAATTCAATAAATTCAATATCAGAGGGTATTAGTGATTTGACGTGAACAGTTGGGGCTTGTGATGGTAGAGATAATGATCTCTTTGAAGTGAGTTTGAAGAAGACAATAGGAGGAGAGGATTTGGAGATAATGGGTATATAGGATGAACGAAATGATAATATTATGTATTTAGCAACTTTTTTTATGGAGCAATATGTGCTAAGGATTCATGCTATTTTTTTTTATAGTTCTGGCTCTTTTCTTCTAATCACTGCATAATTTTTAATTTTATGAATGACCACGAAGTGTTTAAGATGGTTCTCTAAATAAGTCTTAACTCTTCTGTTCTGGTACCAAGAATATCAATGATCTCTATCCTAAAACACTAATATAGATGAAATGTTCAGTGGAAATCCAGTAGAAGAGGCCAAACCATGTAGGGACAAGAGTTGGCATAAATCTGGCTGCAGTGAGGATTTCATAACAGAAATCAGTAGGAAATAAAGTCCCTCAAGTTCTCTGATAACTCTCTTCCTTGGATTAGGGCCAACACTAAGCAGGCAAATGGTTCTCTGTCCTACGAGAGACAGCAGCATAGGCCATAGATAATTTTACCAGCGATACTTTTTTCAAAACATGTAAGTCTGTATAAGTGGATTTTGAAACCAACTATAGCTCTCCATTATTCTTTGTGATAAAGAGTGGAAGCTTTTTTAGTTGTTTCGGTACCAATCTTTAGGGTGAACATTCTTGCTTTCTGATCCTATTCTCTTTACTCTCAAAACAACTCATCCTGTTTTGGAATTCTTTGTACCTAGAAACCTCTTTTAGTTCCAATTCTCTCTTATGAAGACAGGAGCTGTTTCTTCCCATCCTCCCACATTGCACAGCTGTTTACAAGGCTTGTAATTAATGAAGATTTGCTAATAATCACACACCCAGTGATGTTCCGGGCTTGCTGAAAGAAATAGGGTGGGCAAGTCATTGGGCTGGGTACTGTAACTGCATTTCGCTAGTGGGCTGTAGATTGGCTATTGTCTTTTTTAGTAAGAGAATTTCTGGGAGTCCTACTCACATAGTTCAGGCTAAATTACTTTGGGAAATAGGAAATGATCTGAAATGAAGAAAAGTTAAAGTGGAATTTTCTAAATAGAATTAGCTTCTTCTGTTGGGCTAATTGAAAAGTCTATAAATCTCAGAGCACCTGGGTGGCTTAGTTAGTTCAGCTTGAGCTGACTCTTGATCTCAGCTCAGGTCTTGATCTCAGGGTCTTGAGTTCCGGTCCTGTACTGGGCTCTGTGCTGGGCATGGAGCCTACTCAAAATTTTTTTTTTTTTTAAACTCTACAAAACTTCAGGAATTTCCAGATTAATTGTCTAGGTTTGTTGATTTGTATTTTCAGTTGCTTATAGAATGATGGCTTTTGCACACAAGCTCATTCTCATTGTTTTAATGAAGGGAGCTTGATCTAGTTCAAAAGTTGGAAAGTCAAGTATCTGTAGGAGCCAAAGAAGAAATCAAGCAAGATAGCTCAGAGTTAGAAATCACTAGGGCAAAATGAGGACTGGGGTGGACTTTTTGCCTCATGAGAATGTCTGCCTTGTCTTAACACTCCTCAAATTTTTCAAGAGAAGATAGAAATCTGGATTTTAACATGACATCTTTCAGCTTGGAAATACAGGCAGTGTACTAAAAGCTTTAAGAAAAGCAATCTGTAACTCCATACATTGCAGGCCAAAGCAAACACATCTGCAGGCTGGATCCAACCTCAGGCCACCAGTTTGCAACTTCTGGTCCAGAAGGATCAGTGGTTAAGCAATGCTTTGGGACAGAGACTTAAAAAAAAAATATGATTGCTAATGATCTGAATGTTCGCAGTTACAAGTTGTTCTCTCTTGTTTTTGTAGCAGATTTTAAATCATATTAGCCTGATATTTGAAATATGCTGGTTAAAAGTAGAGTGATCATATATCCCGGACTGCCCAAGACAGTACTAGCTTAGACCCGTAGCTCTTATAATTATTATTATTATTATTTTTTTAATTTTATTTATTTATGATAGTCACATAGAGAGAGAGAGAGAGGCAGAGACACAGGCAGAGGGAGAAGCAGGCTCCATGCACCGGGAGCCTGACGTGGGATTCGATCCCGGGTCTCCAGGATCGCGCCCTGGGCCAAAGGCAGGCGCCAAACCGCTGCGCCACCCAGGGATCCCAGCTCTTATAATTATTAATGCCACCTCTTTTCATATCCAACATTATATGGGCAACTCAAGTGTCTCTTTTGTCCCCATACCTCATTTTTTTACTTATTCCTCTTCCTCTTCCTTTTTTAAAAAAGATTTTATTTACTTATTCATGAGAGACCGAGAGAGAGAGAGAGGCAGAGGCATAGGCAGAGGGAGAAGCAGGCTCCCTGCAAGAAGCCCAATGCAGGACTGGATCCCAGGACTCCAGGATCCACCTGAGCCAAAGGCAGACACTCAACCACTGAGCCACCCAGGCATCCCCCTTCTTCTTTTTTTCTTTTTTAAGTAGGCTCCACACCCAACATAGAACTTGAACTCACAACCATGAGATCAAGGGTTTCTTCCTCTTCTGGCTGAGTCAACAAGGTGCCCTTCACTTATTATTATTATTTTTTAAATATTTTCTTTATTTATTTGAGAGAGAGACAGATATAGGGACCAAGATAGCACAAACGGAGAAGAGGGGGAGAAGCTGAGCAGGGAGCCTGATGCAGAGCTTGATCCCAGGATCGATCCTGGGATTATGACCTAAGCTGAAGATAGACACTTAACTGATTGAGCCACCCAGACACCCCTATTTTTTTTAAGTAGGCTCCACACCCAGGATGAAGCCCAGTATGAGGCCTGAATTCATTACCCGAGATCAAGACCTGAGCTAAATCAAGAGTTAGATGTCTAACTGACTGAGCCACCCACCCAGGCACCCCTCACTTATTGTTTAGTTTGTTTCCTTTTATAAAATCTATCATGCTGCGTTTTAAATACATACAAAAACTAGACAAATATTATCATAAACCTCCATGGAGCCATCATCCAGTTTTAGCACTTATCAACTAATGGGCCACATGTTTCTTCCATACCCTCCCCTGCTCCCTATTCCTATATTATTTTGAAGAAAATTCCAGATTTCATATTGTTTCATTCATAATTTCTTATGTCTTTCACATCTGTATTGTTTAAGTACAGTCTACCATCAGCCATTGAGATTATAACCCATTTTGTTTAAAGTTGTCCTTACTTTTTCCCAATACCTTGGCTTCTTTGTAGTCTTTCTTTCTCCGTTCTCTACTATGAGTCTGTCTTTTTGCTCCTGATTTTGGCCTGGGTCATGATCTCAGGGTTGTGAAATTGAGCCTCACATAGGGCTCTGCACTGGTCATGAGCCTGCTTAAGATTTTCTCTCCCTTTCCCACCTCTCTCTCTCCCTAAGAAACAAGTAAATATTTTGCTTTAAATCTCCTCTTCTTTTCTATTGAAGTCCATCTCTGCTTTCTGTGCCTTATCATTCCAAGGTGGCCTGTCCTTATATAAGGCACATCTCTACTTCAGTTTTTTACCATGTTTTTTGTACCTTAGACTCCTGATTTTGTACTTAGGATGGTAATGCCTTCACAGTGGTAGAGATTTCCAGTCAAATATATCATGCCTTGTTTGAAAATGCATCCCTTCTATTGATAGTGTTAGCTCTGATAAGATATTGTGTTGTTTCTAGGTTTTCTTTGACTTTTTGCAGGTATCTAATTCCCATCTTGCAAAGAGGGCACGAGAGGACAAAACATGGTGTGTGTATGTGTGTGTGTGTGCACTAACATGTGTTTAATTGCCCTGGAAGGATAGGTATCTCACTCCAATATCTTCGTAGTATTCAGGAATAGGATCAGTTGGATAGGAGTTTCCATCTTTTCCAACTTTTTTAAGTTCTCTAGTCCTTGTAAATCCCCTTTGCCTGGTTGGTAGACAAAGTGTGAGCTTGAAGTGCTTCACTGCCAGAGTGACCTTTCATTCTCCCAGGTGGCTGGGATTAGATACTGTAGTCCTCAAACACTCAATCACAGTTCTTAGTCACAGACTAGGTCACAGCCAAGCAGTCAGCCTCAGGGGATGGTCATGGTCAAGTTCAGCTCATTAGTATCAACTCAGGCCACATCTTTTGTTTCTGTTCTCATGGTTGTGTCAGGAACATGCAGAATTTAGGCTGCTTAAAAAAATTTAATCACCTCTCCTCAAGTTTTTGACTGTGAAGCAGCTATAGAGGAGTAGTCTTTACAGTCAAACAGACCCATCTGTGTGCATGTATTTCCTTCCTTCCTTTTTTCTCTTTTTTCATTTCTTTATTATTGGAAAGGGTATAAAAGAGCATGATACAATTTCAAAAAAATTAGGAGTATGCAAGAGTATTTCGTCCTTTGAGGTCTCTAGACTCCCTTCCCAAAGGCAGCCATAGCTAGCACTTTATGTATCCCTCCATAAATTTTCTATTACTGATCAAACATATGTATTTGTATTTATACCCTTTAATCTAAATTCTTTTAAAAAGCTCAGGTGTTTCTGGCTTATTTTCACTTAAAATGTGTCTTGAATGTTGTTCCAAAACAGCACATACAGATCTACTTCATCCTTTCTAAAGATTATATTTGGTTACATAATGTTTTATTGTATGGGTACAAATACTTTATTGAACCCATCCCCTATGAAGGGACCTTACGTTTTTTCCCATTAAAAAAAATGTTTTTTTAAAAAATTAAACATGGGGACACCTGGGTGGCTCAGCAGTTGAGCGTCTGCCTTTGGCCCAGGGTGTGATCCTGGAGTCCCCGGATCAGGTCCCACATCAGGCTCCCTGCATTGAGCCTGCTTCTCCCTCTGCCTGTGTCTCTGCCTCTCTCTATGTGTCTCTCATGAATAAAGAAATAAAATCTTTAAAAATAAATAAATAAATAAATAAATAAATAAAAAAGTTAAAGATGGTGCTACAGTGAACATTCAAAGAGATACATGAGGATAATTATTAGAGACATCCTTAAAGTGAATTACTATGTCTAATCATTTATATTTTGATAGTCATTGTCAAGTAATCCTCCAATGAAGCTGTATCAACTTACCTTCTCACTAACAACATTTGGAAGCGCCTGGTTTTAGACCATATATTATTAATCTTTTTGATCTTTGAGTACAAATTCAATTTTCTTCAATAAATAGGAAGCAAACAGTCTCTCTTCCTTTCTTCACCTTTAATTTTCTTGTTTTTAATAACAAAATTGGATATTGAAGGTCATAACTTATTAGGGTTAATCATAAATTTCAAATATTGACTATGTAATCACTCCTTATAAGGGAGAAAGAGGCGTTACTCTGGGCCTACATTCAATTTCCATGCTTCAATCCCTCTTTGCTTTAACTCTGCCCACATGCTGATATGTGGCAGTGTTAATTGGGCATTCTGCTTTTTGAATCTCATGTAGAATGTACATCCAACTCATTTACCACAAAATTAAAAAAAAATGAAGAGAGTGAATACAGCCATTAGAGTTGTTGTGAATAATTTGAGTTAAACGTAAATGCAGAAAGAAAATAGGAAAACTACTATTAAGTACACCTTGCCCTCCTCAATGGAATACAATACAGATTTACAATGTTAATTATTTCCACCATCTATCTATTTAAAAGCTGTGAGATTGAAATATGAATATGTCAGGTATTTAAATACTAACTTATTAAAAAACCTGTACTTTATTAAAATATCATTACGCATATTTTAAAGTTAAAACTCTGTACTCTGTAGATGTAGAGGTAAAATTCCCATTTATTGTCCGCTGAATGTGAGGGAAATTGGATTTGTCAGGAAGCTGATTGATATCTCGAAGTGTTTTGTTTTCAGTGACTGGCACTGCCTAGTTACAACCATCTATCATCTAACAGGTAATTAGTCAGATTTCTCATCATGAGCCTTCAATCCTGCTGTTTTATTATTGAAATACCACAAACCAGTAGGCAATTTGAATGCAGATAAAGTTCTCTGTCATGGTCTTAAGGACAAAGACAACATTTTGCAATTCAGCAGTAGTGATTTTGAATAAAAGTCCCCGAAATATAAGTTTGAGTCTTATAAGAAAATAAGTATAAAAAATTTAATTTGATACCACATTTGTCCTCTAAAGTGACAACTGAGACATTTGCTATTTACAAAACGATCAAGCGTTTGAATATGAAGTTACTTTATTATAATACCTTATAGGTAGAAAGTTAAGTGAAAGAACATTGATAGGATGAAAAATAAAGTTAGACAAAATAAATGAACTAAGTCTTGAATTGCTTTCATCCATTTTTCAAAGTATTTTAAGGTGGTGGATAAAAGTAATCTGTAATTAGTAGTAGCTAATAGTGTGAAAAGTTTACCCTTTTCAATTACTTTTCACAAGAAAGTTTGGAAATTAAAATAAGAAGTTTTAAATTTGAATTATTTGAGCGCTCTTACACATACTTCGTAGTAAACAAACTTGCTTCTGAAGTTGATGTAAGACACTTTGGGGGCCTTCCATGGTTTATAGATTTCAGGCAACTTATTTTACATTATTGGTATTCCAACAAGATTACTTACTTCATACCATTTGATATTATTTCCTTGACTTAATTAAAAGCCATTTGGGGACAGAAAGAGCTGCACTGGGGTAATGAAGAATGGCACATTCTATACTTTCAAGTTGGGAGGGGGTTAGGGATAGGGTTAAGTCTCTAAGGAACCTTGGAAGCAAGGTTTCCAGCACCTTAAGGGGGCTAGCTATTGTTAGGGAAAAGTCATTTATTACTGTCTAATAACATCTTTTTTTAAAATAGTAAATTTATTTTTTATTGGTGTTCAATTTGCCACCATACAGAATAACACCCAGTGCTCATCCCGTCAAGTGCCCTCCTCAGTGCCCGTCACCCATTCACCCCCACCCCCACCCTCCTCCCCTTCCACCACCCCTAGTTCGTTTCCCAGAATTAGGAGTCTTTATGTTCTGTCTCCCTTTCTGATATTTCCTACCCATTTCTTCTCCCTTCCCTTCTATTCCCTTTCACCATTATTTATATTCTCCAAATAAATGAGAACATATAATGTTTGTCCTTCTCCGACTGACTCATTTCACTCAGCATAATACCCTCCAGTTCCATCCACGTTGAAGCAAATGGTGGGTATTTGTCATTTCTAATGGCTGAGTAATATTCCATTGTATACATAGACCACATCTTCTTTATCCATTCATCTTTCGATGGACACCGAGGCTCCTTCCACAGTTTGGCTATTGTGGCCATTGCTGCTAGAAACATCGGGGTGCAGGTGTCCCGGCGTTTCATTGCATCTGTATCTTTGGGGTAAATCCCCAACAGTGCAATTGCTGGGTCATAGGGCAGGTCTATTTTTAACTCTTTGAGGAACCTCCACACAGTTTTCCAGAGTGGCTGCCCCAGTTCACATTCCCAGCAACAGTGTAAGAGGGTTCCCCTTTCTCCATATCCTCTCCAACATTTGTTGTTTCCTGCCTTGTTAATGTTTCCCCTTTTCACTGGTGTGAGGTGGTATCTCATTGTGGTTTTGATTTGTATTTCCCTGATGGCAAGTGATGCAGAACATTTTCTCATGTGCTTGTTGGCCATGTCCTGTCTAATAACATCTTAGGCATGAGACCCTTCCAATGTATATTGGTGGGTCACATGCTTGGGGGATGATTGCCAACATTTATCTTGGGAGGTAGAGATAAAGGATGTTTCCAAAGGAATTTTTGTATGTTAAAGTAGACTCACAGGATCCTGGGTATCAGGCTAAGATTGCCTTTTGCCCTTAGCGAAGTATTAACATTGAAGCAGTTGAGTCCCTAGAGGACTGTCACTCTGCCTCTTTCAAGAACTTGTCAATGGACTATAAATAAAGAAATTTAATTTTTCCTTTGTCTTTGTTTCTCACATCATCTTCCCTCCAACTTTTTGTGTGGGAATAAATATGTGTCTACATGCTTTCTCAAACCTTAGTTAAATAACAATTTCCTTTGCTCCACAAAGTATTGTATACATAGAGCATATGTACATTAAAATTAACCAGAGCAGGGGAGCCTGAGTGGCTCTGTCAGTTATGCATCTACTCTTGATTTGGCTCAGGACATGATCTCAGGGTTGTGAGCTCGAACCCTGTGTTGAGCTCCGTGATGGGCTCTGTGCTCAGCATGGTGTCTGTTGGAGATTCTCTCACCCTCTCCCTCTGCCCCTTCCCCGTGTGTGCTGTCTCTTTCTTTCTCAATATATCAAATAAATAAATAAATCTTTAGAAAAATTAACCAGATCAAATAATGTTTTAATTCCATTACATAGTCATGTCTTCTTTTTTTTTTTTTTCATAGTCATGTCTTCTGATGTGGAATAGATTTTACCAGAAAGAAAATTTTAGTTTTGTATGAAGATTGAACACAGACTTTACAACATAATGCATAATATGGACATTCAATAATATCAAATATTATAAAATTGCTTACACTTGTTTAAAATATGGCATTATACATTTTTCTTGTATCTTTATTAAAAATATATCAGTGTACATATATATCTTTGTGTTTCTTTTAATAACATAAGCTTTGGTTCTACCATGAGCATGTCATAAGATCTTTTCATATGAAAATAAATACAATTCATTATAAGCCATAATTGCTTATGTTATATTTTTAAAATATTTTTATTTAAAAATTATTTTTAGTAATTGCTATTCCCAATGTGGGGCTTGAATTCACAACCCTAAGATGAAGAGTTGCATATTCCACTAACTGAGCCAGTCAGACACCCCGCTTACACTATCTTAATGCACTGATATAAAAAGTACTCTTATATATATTATTACAAGGAGAATAAAAAGTAGAGAATAATTATAATATTAAATAAGTGATCTTGTTAAACAGACAAGTAGAATATTACATACACTGTTGCTCAAAGTAGATAAAACATGTAATAGTTTCCAGACCTGGAAAAGAAAATCACAATCATTTTCATCACCTAAAATCCAAAGCTGCTAGTTCCCTGAGAATTTTATTTAGATAATATTTATGCAACATTGGATAAACACAAATTGGAACCTTAAGTTAAACTTCTAGGTTCTTATAGGCGTCAAGATAGAGCACACACACTGTGCTGGCTTGGCTCCTGGCACCTAAGCATATTGGATTTTATTTCTATTTGTGAGTGAATGGAAATTTTAGTTGCCTCTATTGACTACTTGATTATACTGTGGCATAATAAAAATAGGTAATAACAACTGAGATTTGTTGTATGGTAGGTTTACTTTCTCATTTAATCCTCCCATGAGAAAGGTACTGCCATCATCATCCCCATTGGGTGGATGGAATACTGAGGCTGAGAGAGATTAAATGCTTTGTCAGATTTCATATAGCTAGTACAGTGGTGGGGCTGAGATTTGGAACTAGGTACTTCAAAATGGGTCTTAGACATTTTGTTTATGTTTATTAATACCAAAACCGAATATAGCTCTCATTCTGAGCACCACTCTGTTTACTCATTCTAGAGAGACATTATCCATCATAGTCTTCATCTGGGGGCACTGCAGAGTGGCAAAAGGAGTCACCATCCTTGGTATCTCCTGACTGCTACTGTGTGCTTGTCTTGCTCCTATAGATTTCCTTTGGTCAGCACTATTTTTTTTTTTTTCCATCCATTACCCTCATCTGAAGCTAAAGCCCAAAGAGAAGAAAGGACAAGTAGAAGATTACACAACTGTTAAATGGTAGTGTTAGGTAATTCATCACAAGAGACGCAAATCAATTTTTTTTTACACATTCAGCTATATTTTCTTTGCAGTATATGGGTGAAATGTCGTATAATGGAAAAAAGCATCAATTTTAAAGCCAGAAAGACCTGGGTTAAAAATCTAAATTCTACCAGTTAGTAAGAGAAATGTATGTGAGTGAATTACTCAACTACTCTAAACCTTGGTTTTCATCTCTATAAAATGGGTAATGATAAGAATATCTGTTCTAGCTATTCTGTGTGTCTGGTGTGTGTGGGTGTTAGATAATATCCTCTCCTCCCCTATGCTCCTGTTTCCTTCCATTTACAAGGTACATTAACTCTTCTGGCTCATATTTCACTAAGTTGAAACAGCACTAAAACAATGCGAAACTTTATTTTGAGTTCTTTGATTTTTAAGGGGGGTGAATTGTAGCCAGTAAATTCTTTATTCTCATAAACAGTTTACTGAATCAATTGATTATTATTGATGAGCTTTGGGGAAGATATCAGTTCGTGATATTCATGAGCTTTGGGGAAGATACCTAATAATATCGAGATTTTTACCAACAACAAAATAGGGCTGGAAGAAACATTTGGAGGTGATGGATGTGTTTATGGCATTGATTGTGGTTACAGTTTCATGGGTGTATACTTTTCTCCAAACTCATCAAGTTGTATATATTTAATATGCATAGCTTTTTATATGTCAATTGCACTCTAATAAAGTGGGTAAAAAGTGACTTTATAACTACACATATATAAGACTGGTGGGTAGTACATCAGGATATAATTCTATAACGCTTGATCCTAGTATACTTTCCCTAGTGTTTCTTAATAACTGAATTCCTCAAGGTATGCTTGGAGGATGGATTAAGTTGAATCACTGGAGGTGCTGAATAAATATTCAGATTCCTGGACCCTCCTTTGGGGCTATTCAATCAAAATCTCTGGAGGAGAGGACCAAGAATCCACATTATCCCAGGAAATATATTCTTGTATTGATTGAGGGACTTCTGTCTGCCTACATTCCACCAGTATCTAAGGACAGACTAATATTCTAGGTTCTGGAGGCACATTGTATAGTGCAAATGCCAGATATACAAATTACAAAACAACATGATGAAGATTAAAGTAGAGGTATATAAAAGTATGCCATAAAAGCACACTTCATAATGGCTAATTGAGCCAGCCAGGTAATTCAGAGGGGATTGCTTACCTTTTCACTATGGCAGTTGAGTCAGGTTTTAAAGGATGGATAGAATTTCACCAGGGAGAGAATGGGAGTTGAAGACAGAGGATATTCTAAGCAAGAAGAACTATAGATTAAAAGATACAAATATTTGAGGTGGTTTTGAATGCTTTGAACTTTTACATGCTATTCTTAGAAATATAAGTTAATTCAGTTCTTTTGGAGGGCAAGTGGGCAGTACATTTTAAGATGACTTTGTACAAATATTTCACCCTGCATTTCCACTGTTTAGTATCTGCTCTAGGAAGACACGCACAGATGTTCACATTACAGAAGTCAATTTAAATGTCACACATCAAGGAAATGGGTAAACAAATCATAGGGCTTTGGCTTATTCATTTACCAAATATTTTATTTATTTTTAATTTAATCTATTTTTAAGATTTTATTTATTTAATTGAAAGAGAGAGAGCACATGAGCAAGGGGAAGGGCAGAAGGAGAAGGAGAAGCAGTTTCCCCACTGAGCAGGAAGCCTAATGTGGGGCTTAATCCCAGGACCCTGAGATCATGACCTGAACCAAAGGCAGATGCCGAACCAACTGAGCCACCCAGGCACCTCTCAAATATTTTTAAAAAGATTTTTATCTATTTATTTCAAAGAGAGAGGGTGAGAGCATGAGCAGTGGGGAAGAGCAGAGAGAGAGGGAGAAGCAGACTCCCAACTAAGCAGGGAGCACAACATGGCACTTGATCCTGGGACCCATAACACGACCTGTGCTTAAGACAGACGCTTAACTGACCGAGCCACTCAGGTGCCCCTATTTACCAAATATTTACTGACTCTCATTATTATTGATGTTCATGAATAGTTATCATGTGCCAGGTACTATCATAGGCACTAGAGATGAGGCGTTGAACAAACAAACAGACAAAAATATTTACCTCCATGGAGCTTATATTACAGCAGGGAGAGATAGGCAAGAAACACAAATAGGAAAGCTAAAGTATTGGGAAAGATTGCAAGAAGTGTCACGGAGAAAAAGAAAGCAAGGAATGAGATAGGAAGTCAGGGGTCAGAGTTGGGACATGGGAGGGATGGTTTGTAATTTTAAATAGTGTGATCAGAGAGGCTTCAATGACAAGGTCACATTTGAACAATACTTGAAGAATGTGAAGCAGGGAGCCATGTGGATATTTTGGTAAAAGCATCTAGTTAGGGTTCTAATAAGTGCAAAAACCCTCCAGTGACAACATGTCTGACGGTTCACGGAATAGCAAGAGGCCATGCAACTCTCATGGAAGAGAACGCTTAAAGAAAGACTAATAGGAAGTGAGGTCAGAAGTGGGGATGATTTTGTAGGTAGGGCCTGTGGCTGTTGTGAGGACTCTGCCTTTGACTCTGAATGATGGGGAGCCATGGCAGGATTTAGGTAGAAGAGTGAGATGGTCTGCTATATTTTTTAAAAAAATATTTCATTTATTTATTAATGTATTTTAGAAAGAGAGAGAGAGAGTGTGAGGAGGGACCCAGGGGGTGGGGGAGAATCTTAAGCAGGCTCCATAGTGTGAAGCCAATGCAGGGCTTGATCTTGGGACCCTGAGATCATGACCTGAGCTGAAACTAAGAGATGCTTAACCAACAGAGCCACCCAGACATCCCAGATCTGCTCTATGTTTTAATAGAATCTCCCTAATGCTGTGGAGAACCGATTAAAGGAGGCAAGGGTGGAAGCAGGGAAATCAGTCTAGAGGCTATTATAATCATCTATAATCACTAGCTGTGACCAGAGTTAGGGCCGTTGATGTAGTGAGAAGAGTTTGGATATGTATGTAGAGAAGACAGGGCCATCAGAATTTCCTGATTGAAAGGATATGGAGGGAGAGAGACTGAGAGGATTTCAAGGGCTTTACCCTGATCAGCTAGAAGGAGAATAGGAGGACTTGCTAGGCTGGGGGAAGGTCAGGAGGACAGATTTTGATACGTTAGCTCTGAGATGTCTATAAGACATCCTGCTAGGGATGGGAGTCAGAATTTAGTGGTGAGGTACAGCTCAGAGACATGCATTTGAGAGCTGCATGTGAATGCTATTTAAAATTATGAGATGGAGGAGATCCCCAAAGATTCCAGAATTTGGAATAATATTCAGAAATTAAGAAAAATAAGGAAAACAATAGCACCTGATAAGAGTGAGCCAGCACACAGAGAGTTTATACCATGTACCTAAAGGTTTTGCATTTAAACCTCACAAAACACTGTGAGAGAGGTAATATTATTTTATCAGCCAGATGGGAAAATTGAGGCAGAGAGGAGGTTAAGTAACTTGTCTGAGGTCACATAGATGATAAAGGGGCAGAGTTGGGATTTGACTCTATGCTGTTCTTTTTTGTTTCTTTTTTCTTTTAGATTTTATTTACTTATTCATGAGAGACAGAGAGGCAGAGACATAGGCAGAAGGAGAAGCAGGCTCCCTGCGAGGAGCCTGATGCAGGACTGGATCCCAGGACCCTGGGGATCACAACTTGAGGCAAAGGCAACTGAGCCACCCAGGGGCCCCACTCTGCTATTCTTAACCACAAAAAGGATTAAGTAAAAATACATTGCAGAATTACGTTATCAGTGTGATATAAATATAAAGGCCTCAAGTGCCATCATTTATTTCTCCATATGAATGTCTATGAAAACAATTTCAGAGGGAAGATCTAGGTGTACACATTTCAACCAGGAATGCAGAAATAGTTACATCTTTGGAGAAATAAAGAACCAGTTGGATATGCTTCAGTTTCCTGATATTTAAATAGCGTTTATGCCTACTTTCTTTATCACTCTTGAACCTAAGTAGATTCTTACTTTAATCGGCTTTTTGGGCATAATTTAAAAAATAATGCTGAAGGATAATGATTTAGCTCAGAAGCTGTTAGACCAATAAATCTCATCTTTCTTACATAATTTTACTACAAGAAAATTCCCTAAAAGAAAAAAAAAAATTCCCTAAAAGGAAAATAGGTGATGGCTTTAGCCTATATAAGTTAGGATGTCATCACTTGCTACCTACTCACTAATTTGGATTGGTAATACCTGCATAAGTTATAAAGAATTTTCACAAGTGGATTTTTGGGTTTCACTCCAATATGCTCTATTATACTAATATTTAAAATGTCTTTTGAAGGGAAATACTAATTCAATCAAAGGATACTCTACTGCTTAAAAAACTTGCCCATGCAAATATCCTTGATTATTAATTCATTGAATCATAAATAAAATATAAGTTAAATTAATTTTGACTTTGCATTCAGTTTCATCTTAAGGCCACATTCTGCCCTTTTGCATACCAGCTGATGTCCCTGGGAAAGGTTCGCAGCTGTTCCCATAACCAGTGCTATAATGACTCACCTGCCAGACCTGCACTGCACTCCTTGTGAGAGCCCGATGGCAGGATATTGATTTCTTTAAAGGCTATTAACATTCTCAATGATGAGGGTGTGAAGGATAAAGCAAAGGAGATGGGAAGAAAAACCTTAGAAACGTCCAGATAAGTCTTCAAAATGGAAGTGCATGGAGAAGTTAATCGGCTAGTTATCTGACCTCTACACCTTTGCAGAAGACAAGCCTGTCTGAAAATTAAGCTTGTAATAAAGTTTCCATGAGATTTGGCACCTTCTGCTTCAGGCTAGAAATACTGGTACTGTTTTTTCACTACTTTTTCCTCCTAGTGAGAGTTCTGTAGTAAAATTCTTCATGAGTACCCTTATATTTGGAAAGAAAGATGATTAAAGCTTGTTTCTGCACATGGACACGACACTGTATGGTTATCATCCAGCCATTTCTAAATCAATGAATTAGCCAAACATTTATTTAACATGCGTGCTAAGCGCTAGGCTAGATGCTGGGTCTGCAAGGCTGAAGAAGTCCAGATCCTTGTCATCAAGGCACACACAGTCATAGCTGAGAGAGGAGAAACACAACACACACGGCTATACACCATAAACGGGATAAGGATTGCTCTAGCATGAAGTATGATGGGAAAACTCTGAAGGTAGTGATGACTAACTCTCCTTTGTGCAGGGAGCACAGTTGGAAAAGGAGCTGACATTTGAGCTAAGCTTTGAGCCCATAAAGGTTTTACGTACGAGGATGATCAGAGCTGTGTAAGACATCTACAGATGTAGCCATCTGTGTAGGCATGATGGTTGTATTTGGTGTGTCGAGGAGGAATGGAACAGGTGAGAGATTGAAGCATGTGGCTACTGTAATGCTGTCATCAGGAGGTGACATGGGGCTAGATTTGGGCAGTGTAGGGGAAGGAAGGCATGAATAAGCAAGAGATTTCGGAGATGCATCTCATGGGGCATGGTAAACAGTTGATAGTGTGGTGGTTAAAGGAGGAAAGAAGATGGAGAAGGACCAAGAGTTACTCTCAAGTACCTAGTATAGACTTCCAGAAGATTTTTTGCAGGAAGTGATTGAAGGGAGGAAAAAAGTCAGTTTTATGCATATGGAGTTTGGGTTTTTCCCAGATTGTTCAATTGGAAATGCTGTGTAGAGGGTTCAAATGAGCTATCTGGAGCTCAGGTGGGAAGGGACAGTTCTGGAATTATTTATATTAGGAGTCACCAATATACAGGTGATGACTGAGGCCTCTTTGGCTGATGTTCTCCATAGAGTAGCTCTCTTTGATGACCTCTGTGAACCTCATTTTCTGAGTAATGGTAACTACACTATGAGTTTTTGGTGAGAAGATTGATAAGACAGAGCATGCAAAGTCTTGTGCCTGAAGCCTAGTAAGCACTCAGTCCATATTAGTTATTTTTGTGGTTTTTAAAATTTGCTTAAGAGGAGAGACAATAGAAGGCTGGGGATGGTGAATGTAAACCACTCTTACAAGACTACAGAGATGATAGGCATGAGACAGCTGGAAAGAGCCTTAAACAAAAGCTTTTTTTTTTTTAATTGATAGAGAAATGCATATATTCATAAGTTTATGTAGATGGGGAGGGACACTGAAGATACAAGAGAGAGGTGGAAGAAATTTCGAAGTTAGAGCCAGGAGACTTAGTGGACATGTTCCTAGATTATCACTTGGGGTCTGGCGCACATGGTTGGGGACTTGAAGGACACAGTAAAGGTTTAAAAACAGCTTCAGTGGGTATTGAGAAAAGAGGCTGTCCTGGTGTCTTCCTTTGTTGATCAGTCTTTAAGGTCCTGTTCATTTTACCTGGACCTGGATTTTCTTCTTCATTAATACCTTAGTTCAGTCCTATAATGTCAGACACTCTATTCACGCCCTACAACCCAGTCCAGTCTCTAAAGAGCCAACTACTGTTATCTTTAAAAGGTACCTATTCCGATATATCCTCAGTTAGACATTTCTGATGTCTCCTCATTGCCTACAAGTTGAAAAAAATCTTGATTCCTTAATATGCTCCTTTATTCTTATCCATCTTCCCTAATATGCCTAAGATTGGAGTAGTACTGAACTGAGATATGCTCTTCCATTATTTTGACCATGTACTGCAATGTTCAAAAGATAGCGCTTTTGAGTGTTAGGGGGTACTACTAAATAATGTCCGGACAATAAATAAAAAGTGGATCCTAGTGCCTATCAAACCCCTTGACTTCTCACATTTGTGCCTTATTTGTCTCTTCTGTTCATTTTGCTTGGAATATCCTCTTCATCATCAATTTCATTTTCCCCCTAGTGAAATCCTGCCCGTCCCACAAAACCCAATATAACTGCCAGGTGCCAGAAGTAATCAATCCCCTCTGATATCCTTGGCTGCCTCGATTAGCCATTTTCTCCTCAATGCTTTTTTTAAAAATTTATTTTATTATTTTATTTTTTAATTTATTTTTTTTAGTTTTTTTCCCTCAATGCTTTTATAGAATAGAGCATTTTATGTACTCCTGCTTTAGCCTTTATCGTATTGTTTTGTAACTTATTTGCTTGTATAACTGCCTTTTCCAATATACTATGTGCTCCCAGAATCCAGAATATTGGTATATACTTGGCACTTGGTACAAGGGGTCAGGCCCATAGAAGTCATTCAATAATAGAATCTTGTATTCTCTTGAATTGTAATTATGATATGTGTCAATTTCCCTATTATATTATAAAGTCATGGAGACTTTGGGGCACCTGGGTGGCTCACTCGGTTAAGCATCCAACTCAATTTCGGCTCAGGTCATGATCTCAGGATCCTGGGATTGAGCCCTGCGTTGGGCTCTGTGCTCAGCAGGGGTCTTATCAAGGATTCTCTCCCTTTGTCCCCCCCAGCCCCCATCTAAAATAAATAAATAAATAAATAAATAAATAAATAAATAAATAAACAAATCTTTAATGAAAAGTCATGGAGACTTTGCTTTCAGTTGATTTTTCTTTAATTTTTATTTATTTATGATAGTCACATAGAGAGAGAGAGAGGCAGAGACATAGGCAGAGGGAGAAGCAGGCTCCATGCACTGGGAGCCTGACGTGGGATTCGATCCCGGGTCTCCAGGATCGCGCCCTGGGCCAAAGGCAGGCATCAAACCGCTGCACCACCCAGGGATCCCTCAGTTGATTTTTTTTAATCCTTTTTTTAGTGCTAGCACTTTTTTTTTTTTTTTTAAGGAGGAGTCCTCAGCTGTATTTGTTGAATGAAAGAATAGAAAGATACTGAAAAAATTACTTAAGTTTCAGGCTATTAGTATATAATTCTGAAAACCTGTCCTTGAAAGAATATAGTATTTTATAGGATTCTCTCTTGTTAAATAATTTCAACCTAAATTTGCAGCCTTGGGTTAATTTCCAAAGAGATTATTTTGTGGGTAATGGTGATTTAAATCTCATAATATGTTTAATGCTTGGACAAGCAATTCTTTTTAACATCAGTTGAATTTAAATATGTAATTTGTTCTTATTTCACTCCCTGAATATGAAGCACAGCAACCTTTATCCTAGAACTGATCCAGGTTCCTAAGCTAAGCTTTATTATTTGTGTATTGAGAGGTCACAGAGAGCTTTCTGTGAAAAAATTGAATAATTATGATATTCCTAAAGGAGGAACAGATGATGTTTTGTAAACAACAGGCGTATTAGTCGCTTTCCATAAATTGTCTTCTAGAAAGAAGCCCCTACCCTACCTTCTGATGGGAGAGAAACTGCTTGGGTATCTGTTCGAGGGCTTCCAAACGTTTTCTGATGGTGTTTCTGATGCCCTTTAGCTAGTCTGCTCTTTTACCAGTTGTGGTGTTGAGATAAAAAAAAAAACAAAAAACACGAGGCAGGGTTTTTATTTGGAAGTAGTTACTGCTGGAATCTTCAAACTAAGCTAGTTGTTAAGTGACACTTTATTACTCGGAGTAATTGAGGCTGGCAAAGGCTGTAGCTGTCCCATCTTGAAGCAGTTACCACCCTGAGGTGTCAGAGACCAAGAATCAGGATCCTTACTATTGGTTCTATTGGTTTTATTTTTAGCCTTGTCAGTCAGTCATGCTGACTGAGGGCTGACACCACAGCCAGCTTATAACGAGATGTCATGATTTGTTGCTTTTATGCATTCACCTTGGGGCAGTCATTATACCAAGTGAGCAGCTCATGGCATCTCTTCTTGTGGCTCCTGCTGCCATCTCTGGCTCCTGCTGTTCCTACGGTCATCTTTCTCCCTGTCCTGCCAGTGCTGTCTCTAGCCAGGGCTTTCCACCTCACTTTCCCCTGCTATTGCTGATAGCTCTTGGCTCCTGGTGGCACAACTAATGTCTGGAGCTAAAGGCTGCTATCTCATTGAAGGGTTGTTTCCCAGAGTGTGGCAGAGAGCTGTGCATGATATACTGGGAAAAGACACGCTGCCTTGTGTGCTGGCATGCTTCTGCCTCCACTTACAGACAATGGAGATGCAGCCCATTGCAGCTGGCCAAGTGGGCAGTCAGGAAACTGCAGTGTCCAGCTGTATGCCAGTCTTTTAAGTATCATGCTACTTTTAAGTGGTTATCTATTATTATTCTATATTAGTCCCAACTGATATGATTTCTAATTCCTTATTCTTTGCTTTGGAGGTTGGCAATAAAATATCTCCTGTGAAAATAACCACAATAAGAAGTAAATGTGATGGTGCTGAAGGACGTTTCTCTTGTCCATCCATAGTAGAGTGAGTAAATAAATAGTTTTTGGTGATTGCAGGTAGTGTTGCTAGGAAAATTCTTGTCCATGTCTTTTAGTGAATATATATGTACACATCCTTCGTTGGCTATATACCTTGGAGTGGAATTGTTGGATCATAGAGAATACATATGTTCAGACTTAGTGGATACTTCATTTTTCATTTAAGTTTTTTAAAAGAGATTTTATTTATTTATTTGAGGGAAGGAAAAAGAGAGAGAGACACACAGAGAGAGAGAGAGAGAGAGAGAACACAAATGCAGAGAGGGGCAGAAGGAGAAGGACTCCCCGCTGAGCACAGAGCCCAACAAGGGGCTCAATCCCAGGACCCTGAGAACATGACCTGAGCCAAAGTCAGACACTTAACAGATTGAGCCACTCAGGCGCCCCTTCATTTAACTTTCTACTGTTAAATATTTTTATTTATTACTGCATAGTTTTAAAACTAATTTTTATTAGTTACACAATATTTCAGCCAAGTGGTTATAATGCATTTTATTTAATCCTTTCCTTACTGGTTCAGGGTTTTGCTGACTTGCAATTCCAGAACTACTTAAAAAAATTGTTTATACAACCTTTACTAATTTTGAGTATAACTCTTTTTGCTTTCTATGTGAAACGCCTAAACGAGATCCTAGAGGTGATAGTCATAACATATATACGCACTAATCATCTGAGGATGAGATAAAAGTGATATTAGGCACTCAGAAAAACTCATCACCTTGTGGCTGGATTAGAATCATTCTTCCTCTCCCTCTCCCACTTCCTCTTTCTCTCCCCTCCCTGCCTCCCTCTTTTTCTCAGCTCTTTTTAAGCACAATTAATAGAATACTCTATACTTGGCCTTGTACCTTGCTATTTCTCACTTAGCAATAGATTTGGGGATTTTTTCCTGTCAGTACAAATAGATTTGCTTCTTTCTTCTTAATGGCTCATGCCATTCTAATTTGTTGAATTACCAATTAGCATAGTACTCAAATAAAGATACCAAAATTGAGTTTGATAAATCAATAATCAGCAATCAAGACATACTCTATAGATTTTGGTAGACTTTTCCACTGTAGAAGAGGCCTTTTAGGCAGCAAGCTCTATTTGTAGCAAACATGACTCTACATATATAATTCATCCTTACAAAAGGGCACAAAATTAACTATTTAATTTATTCAATTTTTCAGTGACTGGTAGCTTCACTGTTTATTTCTTTCAACAAATGGGGGAACTAAAATTCTGGTGTATTATTCAATTAAACCAAAGAAACACAGCAAGTGGTATCCAAGCTGGGATTACAGTTCAGGGGCTCTCCTGGTTTCATGGACTGCTTATTAAGTCATGTTTCAATTAGTGCATCATTTCATATTCCCTGGTGTCTCATGCAAATGCAAAATGTTTAAGTTAAGGAGATAATGTTTTTAAGAACTCCAAATTGCATTTCAGCATAAATTCCAGGAAGCAGACTCACCTTCAGAATAAAAAAGGGTTTTATAAGAGGGTCGTACCATTAGATATTTAGGGTCTGAATGATTGCATTTTGTTCCTCTTCCCTGTGGGCACTTGGAAGTGGCCCTGAGGTTCAGATGCATAGCTCATTGTATGAAAAACTAAACCGGCTTAGAGTGTGTCTCAGATTTAGAAGTAATGTTTTTCTTCCCTTGGTCATTCTTTGTTGTGCTCATTAGGTGAGCTTTTCTATAATCATAAATCTAAGTCAATGCAGCGGAAGTAGTAGGTACCTCATAAATAACTTTCATCAAACTGGCTTTTTGTTTCACTTCGGTTTACCATTTTGTTTCTAAGGTTTCATCTCTTCGACATGCACTGGTGTACTTTCCAAAAACTGTTCTAAAAAGCATAATATTTCAAGACAAATAAGATACTTAACATGTAAACCAATAGAAATATGTGTTAAATACTTAAATGTTGACATGACTAGATAGAGAAACACTGGTATGACCTTATTATAATTTGTTTAGCTATTGATTTAAATAAGTAAAAAATAGGAACATGTAGTAGTAAAGATTTTCTAATGCATCCACTAGCGATATATATATATACACATGTAGCCTTATAATTTGAAATGTACATAGTATGCTAATGTGCAATTTCATAATTTCTGTTAAAAAATGATTATATCCTGCTGCTAAGAGCAAAAGCATACTAAAATCAGTTTTTCATGCTTTCCTAATAATGGTATGCATACCAGCATACTCACATACCCAATACTTACATTATGTTAGAGGATAAACCAGTAGTTTTCAGGTCCTGGACGTACACACACACACACACACTTCTACTTTTAGAAAAAATTACAACAACCAAAAAGCTTTATTATTTCACTTGTCAACTAGTGAAATGTTTTTATTAAAAACAAATTACTTTTTGATAAAACAAGTGATAAATTTACTATGAGCCATCGAGGGATCTGTTTCACTTTTCCCATTGGAAAAAATCCCTTTAAGCCTCTGAGTGAACTCTCTAAATAGGCTGCATAACAACAACAACAACAACAACAAAAAAAAAAAACACCTCATCGTACATAATAGCATCATAGAATTTTCTTGTTATTACAACAGTTAATTTTGGTAGAATACATTAAAGAGCATCTTGAATAAAATTGACAGTTCTGCCAAATAAATGTTTCCAGATCAGAATTAGTTACTTTGTACTTCTCTAATTAATCAAGAAAAATATTTTTGAAATGCCAAAATGGATATATGCATTATACTTATTCCTTTAACACTGATATTCTCTACCAAATAAGATATAGATAAATAGGATCTTTCTTTTGTTAAGAGTACAGAGAGACATTGGGTATGATAAGAATGTGGTGAATTTCAATATTTCACAATTTTGAAAGGAAAGATGTATGTTACTGTGTTTTTGTACCTACACATGCTATTCATTAACGAAGTATAGCATGATCGTTTTTTCCAAACTAGTACAGTTAGAACAAATATTTGTCAGGGTTAGTTTCGGAGAACAGAACCCAGTGAGCTAGTTTCAGCAAACAAGATTTATTACAGAGCATTAAATGGCTTGCTGAATCTTTGGGAGGGCTGAAGAAACAGACTCTAAGTTGAGTTTCCAGGGACACCTATAAGAGCCACACTCCTGAAATGGGCTGCCAAGAGAGCTGCTGATGTTGCCATGACCATGTTTACCTGGGAAGCTGCCATGAAGGCTCCTGGCTCCATGCTGTCTCTGCCCCAATTTCCACTAGCAGAATGGATGTCTCATGTCACTTCTCTCCCATCTACTTCAGATCCAAATTCTAGTCCTGCATGAATACATTTGATGGCAGACCATGATATCTGGAAAGCTAACTGCAAGGGAGTCTGAGAAGTTCAGTTTGTAACTTTCTAGCCTTCATAGCACACAAAGGCACATTAGAAGAAGATTGGAAAAGATACTCAGCAAAGCAATTTATAGGATATATCATAGAAAGAATAATAATTCATAGGAATACACAAATTAAATAACTATTGGGGCCGCCCCGGTGGCTCAGCGGTTTAGTGCCACCTTCGCCTGGGGTGTGATCCTGGAGACCCGGGATCGAGTCCCACGTTGGGTTCCCTGCATGGAGCCTACTTCTCTCTCTCTCTCTCTCTTTCTCTCTCTCTCTGCCATGAATAAATAAATAAAATCTTAAAAAAATAACTATTGAAGGTTCTAAATGGCAGATGTAGTCCATTTTTATAATTTTATAAGCAAGGTATTGATTCCTACTCACCATCTTCTTTGTCCTTGCATAGAAATTCAAGTACCCAATCCTCTTTTTGACAAAGTTTCCAAAAGCTAACATTTCCATAACCATTCAATATCATTGCCCTCATGACTCCTTAACACTACTTTATTTCATCCCCCGATACCTATTAGGTACAGCCATATCTTCCTACTTACCTAGTAATGTTTTGTTTGGAATTCTTTTCTTTAAATTTCCTTTTTAAAACTCTATGGAGGGATAGGAGATAATTTAATTTCTTTTATTTTTAAAAAAATATTTATTTATTTATCTGAGAGAGAGTGCAGGGGGTGAGAAGGGCAGGGGGAGAGGAAGAGAGAATCTTAAGCAGCCTCTACACTGAGCGTGGAGCCCCACATGGGCTTAATCTCATGACCCTGAGATCAGGACCTGAGCCAAAACCAAGAGTCCAAAGCTTAACTTACCACACCACCCAGGTGCCCCCATTTAATTTCTGTTTAGCTCTCAAGGGTCAATATAAATTTTACTTCTTTAGTGAAGACTTGCACTATTTCTTTTTTAATAGGCATAAAATGATAAGAAAGTGACAAGTTTTTAATATTTATTTTGTAAACAGATTGAGACCTAATCTACTTAAACTGCACATATTTCAGTATACAATTTGATGTTGATACATGCATACACCATCAAAACCAAAAGTTTCCTCCTGCACTCTTTTTCCCTTTTTTGATAAAATACATATAACATAAAGATTACTATCATAATCTCTTTTAAGTGTGCAGTTCAGTGTTTTGTATACATTTGCATTGATTGTACTTGTAATAGCCGTAGTCCTCTGGATTGTCCAAATTGTCCTGCCTTCCCTTATTGACATTACAGACTTCTTGGTCATCAGCGATAGAAATGGACTCTGGCTATCTAGATGACAATCAGAGATTCACAGAATCATGGAAAGGCTGAAAACCAGGCTGGAAAGTGAACAAAAAACAAAGGTTAGGCAGCTTACACCACAGCAAATATAAAACTGAAGGAATAGTCCCTTTTCAGTTCTCTTTATGCTACAGGGAAATTTGGATTCCCCATATACTGTTAAATATATTGTCGAATCTATGTATTGTTGAATCACTTGTTCAGGATTTGAAGTCTCAAGTGTGAGGTCGTGTTTCTGATTAGGGAATCTAAGTCAAGTGCAAGGACAGGGGCAGGGAGAGGGATACTCTTCCTCACTGGACTTCTAAGGTGGAAGGGGGTCACTTACTTAAAGACTCTATACACACATCAGGAGGTTCCCCCAGAAAAGGATGTCACCCATTGTTTATGAATCTCCTGACTCTCTACTGTGATTATAAGGCCTTGCCTTGTGTTTCTTTTATTTCTTTCACAATAACTGGAAAGTTTCTAGACATATTACAGTTGTCCATATGTATTTGTGGAATTAATTTAAATGATATTATTTTTAAGTTTCTCAGAGCCTATGCTCACAAAATATTCACTGTTCACTCAATAAAAAATAAAAAATAAGTAAATAGAGAGGGAGAGAAGGAGTGATTCAAAATTGCCACATGTATGCATGATCCCCTTTGGCGAGAATGGCGAGTAAGTGATTAAGCTGTATCTGGTCTCATTTATGTTTTTAACCCCGAGTTTTCATCCAGTTCTCTTCCCTTCCTGCCACCCTGCCATGATGTTACATTTCACTCTGGACTGACAAGGACTTCTGTAATCCAAACCACCTCTTTATTTCCCACCACCATCCCAGACTACGCATACATCTACTCAGGAGCCTTCACAAGGGTCCTCCTCTTGCCTCAGTTTCTTCCATGGCTTACTAACTTGCTTTCCTCAGGGCTCTGTTTCAGCCAAGGAAGGCTTGTCTGACATAAAATTATTGCTTCTGCCATCTTTCATTAGTCACCCTCATTCCTCTCTCCCTGCTTCATTGGTCTTTTTTTTTTTTTTTTAAAGATTTTATTTATTTATTCATGAGAGACACAGAGAGAAAAGGCAAAGACACAGGCAGAGGGAAAAGCAGGGTCCATGCAGGGAGCCTGATGTGGGGACTTGATCCCAGGACTCCAAGATCACCCGGGCCAAAGGCAGGCACAAAACCACTGAGCCACCCAGGGATCCCCTGCTTCATTGGTCTTTATCGCATTTACCACGTCTGGCATATTACATTTGTTTATTGCTTATACCCCCTACCCCTCTATGAGAATATAAGCCTCATGTAAACAAGGAATTTTTTTATGTTCAGTTCAGTGGTTGGCACAGTACAGCCATTTCTGGCCTGCCCTTTTGTTATTGCTTCAGCTTAGAGTGTACAGATGAATATTTGCAATGGGTTTGAATATAGGAATGCTAACTTTGAATCTAAATCAAACAGTGTTATACTTTCTAGAAAAAGGATTTTATTCTTCTCATTAAGAGGCCTGTATTATGAAAAAAATTGTACTTATTTTTTAATCATATTTTAACTTCATCAATAAAAGTTGAGGATATTTGTTTTTTATTTTGTAAGTATGATATTATTGATTTTGCCCCTTGGCTCGAAAAACCTAAAATATTTACTATCCGATCTTTTACAGTTTGCTGACCTCTGGTTCAGTTTATATCTCTATTACCAGCACCTATAGCAGTGCCTGGTACAGAGATCCTCAGTAAATTTGTTGAATTTATAAGTAAATTAATAACTTCTGGGGCTAATGGAAGGAATAGATTATGGAGAATGGGTTGTGAAGGTATCTAAGCATAGTTTTGAATCATATATACATGACTTCATATATATATATATATGAAATCATCTGTCAGAGTCAGAGACAGGAGACAGGGATCAAAAGAGTGGGACAAATTCAGGCAGAGGACAAACCTACAGGCCTCTGATGCAGCAGTTGCTTCAATAGAGCAAGCTTCATCTATCTCCCTTTTCTGTCATGATTTAGTAGCATGTGAAGTGGAACTAGAAGGTAGTGATTAAGAACATCTCTAGTCCTGGTTAGAGTCTAAGCTCTACCACCACTATTTCTAGATTTGGGGTAAGTTAAACTCTAAAAATCTCTGTTTCCTTATGGAGAAAATAGAAGTAAAATTAACTACCTACTGGAATTGTTGAGAGATTAAAAAAATAAAATAATGGAAAACACTTAGAGAACACAATAAAAATTAACTATAAATGTTTTATTGCTACATGTCTTTTGTTACATTTTTCATTCATTCATTTATAGCAATGGAACATGGAGTTTAAGTTGATCAAAAGGGAACTGCTGACCTGGAGGAGGGATAGTGTAAAATGGTACCATCAATGGATTGAATGTCTTGGTGGGTTCAATAATTATTGGAGTTGGGGTATTAGGTGGAAAGAAAGTTCATTATCAAGGAGTAGGACCTTTGGAATTGGTATCATGGTGCTGTTATTGGTAAAGACCAGGTCTAGGATAATGCTATCCAACAGAAATTTGCAAGCTGCAAATGTAATTTTAAAATTTCTAGTAGCCACATAAAAAGTAAAGAGACAAAATTAATGTTAATATGTTAGTAATATATTTTATTTAAACAAATGTATCCAAAATATTATTATTTTAACATGTAATTATATAAAAATTATTAAAATATATTACATCCTCTTTTTTTTTTTTTTTTACCCTAGGTCTTTGGAATCTGGTGTATATTTTATACTCTTTTCTTCTTTCTTTTTTATTTTACTTTTAATCTTTCTTCTTTCTTTCTTTCTTTCTTTCTTTCTTTTTTTTTTTTTTTTTAGAAAAAGAGAGTGAGAGAACATGAGTGGGGAGAAGGCATGGGGAGAGAAATTTCATGATCTCATGATGCTGAGATCATGACTTGAGCTGAATCAAGAGTCAGACACTTAACTGACTGAGCTGTCCAGGTGCCCCTATATTTTATGTTTATAGTACATCTCAACTAAGAAATTAAATTTTTATCAGAGATACTTGACAGGTAGCTAGATTTTAGGACTTATCCAATTGAAAAAAAGTCAATTTACATATTCAAATTGATCCAAATATTCTTAAAAGTTTTTCAGTAACTATATCACATTTCTTTTAAAAATATTTTATTAAATTAAATAATGTTAAATAAAATTTAAATTTCAGTCTGTCAGTCACACTAACCACATTTCAAGAGCTCAGTAGCACATGTGGCTGGTGCCTACTATATTGGATAATGCATGTTTAGGGTGTGATAGATGGAGTGAACGGCTGAAATAAAGTAGATGGCATCATTGGAAGATGAGATTAAGAAACAGAGGACGGATATGAGAAGACTCATCTAACTGGATAGTGAAACCACCAAGATTTATAATGGTTATGTCTCAGAGAGTAGCCATGACTCAGGAATTACAATAGAAAAATGAGGAATAGTGTGGGCCTGACAGATGACCCACAGCGAGCAGTAAGATTTTAGGGAGGAGTGAGGAAGGAAGGATGGTTTGGAAGTGATAATGGGGAGGAAAAAAAAAGGCATGTATTCCAACTCCTTGCCTAGTAGGGAGTAGTGGGAGAAAACACAGTCCCTGCTTGAGGGAGCTGAAGTGAAGAGAAGTCTTCGAGGAAAAGCCAGGAAGAAGGGACCCTTTAAAAAAACAAATGGGGGACAAAAGAGATATTTTCAATTTATTGATAATAGCCATTCTAATGAGTATAAAATGGTATTTCATTGTGGTTTTAATTTACATTTCTTTAATGACTAATCATGTTGAGCATTTGTATTTCTGCTTTGGATAAATGTCTATTCTAGGTCTTTGCCCATTTTTATAATTTTTTTAGTATTATTCCACACATTTAGATTTAGAGAACCTGTGTCTTTTTTCTCTCTCTCTCTTTTAAAATTTTATTTATTTATTTACTTATTTTTAGTAGTCTCTATACCCGACGAGGGACTTGAACTCACAACCCTGAGATCAAGAGTCTCATGCTCTTCTGACTGAGGCAGCCATGTGCCCCTTTTTTGCCCATTTTTAAATCTGACTGGCCTTTTGTTGTTGAGTTGTAAGAGTTCTTTATATATATTTTGGGTATATGATTTGTAAATATTTTTTTCCATTCTGTGGGTTATTTTTTCCCTTTTTTGATAGTGTCTTTTAATACACAAAAATTTTAATTTTATTTACATAATTTTATTTTTAAATATTTTATTTATTTATTCATGAGAGACACAGAGAGAGAAAGAGGAGAGAGAGAGAGAGAGAGAGAGAGAGAGAGAGAGAGAGAGAGAGAGAGAGAATGAGGCAGAGACACAGGAAGAGGTAGAAGCAGGCTCCATGCAGGGACCCTGATGCAGGACTCGATCCTGAGACTCCAGGATCACACCTTGGGGCAAAGGCAGGTGCTAAACTGCTGAACCACCCAGGGATCCCTCCAGAATTTTAACTTTAAGGCAATCCATTTTACATAGTAGTTGTTTTTGTGCTTTGGTCACACTTAAGGAACTACTGCCAAATCCAAGATCATTAAGATTTGGCCCTATATTTTCTTCCAAGACACTATAGTTTTTGCTCTTAAATTTAGGTTTTTGGCCTATTTTGAGTTAGTTTTTGTATGTTATTTAAAGTAAGGATCCAACTTTATTCTTTTGAATGAGTATATCAGTTTTCCCAGCACCATTTGTTGAAAAGACTATTATTTCTCTATTGAATTATCTTGGCACCCCTGTTCAAATCAATTAAGAAATGTGAAGAGTTTTTTTCTAGGCTTTCAATTCTATTCCATTGATCTATATGTCTACCCTTCAGTACTACATTCTTTTGATTACTGTAGATTATAGTAAGTTTTGAAACCAGGAAATGTGAGTTCTTCAAATTGTTTTTGTGTGTGTGTGTGTGTGTGTGTGTGTGTGTGTGTGACTGTTTTAGCTGTTGTGGATCTCTTGAAATTCTATATAAATTTTAAAATGGGCTTTTACTTTTTTTAAAAAAAGATTTTATTTATTCATGAGAGACACACACAGGGAGAGGCAGAGACACAGGCAGAGGGAGAAGCAGGCTCCATGCAGGGAGCCCTATGTGGGACTTGATCTGGGGACTCTAGGATCACAGCCTGAGGCGAAGGCAGATGCTCGACCGCTGAGCCACCCAGGCATCCCATAAAACGGGCTTTTCCATTTCTGCAAAAACACTGTTGGGATTTTGATTAAGATTACATTAAATCTGTGTATTGCTTTGGATAGTATTTTCATTCTGTAAATTTAAGCCTTCCAATCTGTGAACCTAGGATACCTTTCCATTTAGGTCTTCTTTACTTTCTTTCAGCAATATTTGTAGTTTACAGTAGAGTCTTATGCCTCCTTGGCTACATTTATTTCTATCTTTTTTATGTTTTTGCAAATTATTTTCTTAATTTTCTTTTTAGATTATTCATTGTACGTGAATAGAAATACAGTGGAGATTTGTGTGTATGGTTTTTATCCTGCATCTTTGCTGAATTAGTTTATTTGCTCTAACTGAATTTGTGAGTGTGTGTGTGTGTGTGTGTATTTGTTAGTTTTTTCTGCATATAAGAACATGCTCTCTGTGAATAGATATAATTTTACTTCTTTCTTTCCAATTTGGATGCCTTTTATTTCTTTTTCTTTCCTAATTGCTCTGACTAGAATTTCCAGGACTATGTTGAATAGAAATGGTAAAAACAGGCGTCCTTGCTTTCTCCTTAATCTTAGGGAAAAGCTTTGGTTTAATCTTTTTGGTTTAATCTTTCCCCACCATGTTTGATGTTAGTTACACAAGACTTTTTGCAGTTTAGAATATTCCATACACTTCCAACCCCTTCCCCATTTTTGGACTATTTTTCACTTCTATTTTCTGTAGTCTCATTTTTAGAAATTCAGGTTATTCATGTGTTACTTCTCTGTTCTGTGCTTTCCGAAACTGTAGTGCTCATTTTATCATTTTCATCTATCTGTCCATATCCTGTTTATTGTAGAAGGGATTTCTTTATTTTGTTCCACATATTAGTGATTTCATTTGCTCAGTTATTTGGTTTTGTTCACTCTCCAGTATGGATTTTTATTTTGACATTACATCTTTAATTTCTTTGCATTTGGTCCGTATTGTACATATTGTCCTCTTTTTCTGCTTTGTTCTCTATTTCAATCTTCTGTTTCTGTTTCTTTTTTACATTATATTTTATACTTGGATTACATTAAAATACAGAAAAAATGTATTTACATACATGAAAATTCAAGAAATTTTATAAAATTTGTCTTGAATACTGTAATATAACTTTCTGTGTCCTTCCATACCTTTATGTTTATAACAGTTTTAAGATATGTGTAATCTTTTATTAATATTTGCCTGCCTATTTGATTTTAAATTTAGTGTAGAGTGCTCTTATGTCATTTATTTTCCCTTCTATGTCTAGTGTCTCTGAGTGTTAGTTACATAGAACAGGTTAAGAAATATTTGTTGTATAAATGAGTAAATAGTTTTTAGAATTATTTCTATCTTTCCCTTATTCTATATTTTTTGAGAGACATCAGGTTGAATTTTTACATGCATTTGTCTATTAATGAGGCAGATCCAATTACACTTCAGAATTTTTAACAGTAATAGCCCTGGCCCTCCTCTTATCTGTGAGAATGGTAGATGACTTTTTTTTTTTTTTTTCAGATCTCAAATCAGAAGGCAAGTTGGCATTCTATTCAAATTTCTAGGAGGAGTTTTTCTTTATATAATTCTTCTTTCTTTTTTTTTTTTTTTTTTTTAAAGATTTTATTTATTTATTCATGATAGTCACAGAGAGAGAGAGAGAGAGGCAGAGACACAGGCAGAGGGAGAAGCAGGCTCCATGCACCGGGAGCCCGACATGGAATTCGATCCCGGGTCTCCAGGATCGCGCCCTGGGCCAAAGGCAGGCGCCAAACCGCTGCGCCACCCAGGGATCCCTAATTCTTCTTTCTTTAAGGTGCCTTCCTATCCTTCTCCGATTTGATTTTAATACCCTGAGCTAATGGAATGTGTAAAAAAACTACCAATCCCAGCTCACACTACTGCCTAGTTTATTTAGGCTTACAGACATCTGAGGATGCAGCTTGCCATTGCTCATCATTCCACATGGTCTATGAATGGATATAGTATGCAAATTTGGGGGAGTGGAGTTGGAGAGGAATTTCTGTGCATGTTTGCATATAAAATAGTTTTCTGGCTAATTAAAAATGCAGCATCTTAAACCGCTACAGTAAAGAATTCAATACGTGGCTTCTAGGATGCTTTAAGTTGTGTGTCTTAAGTTAGAGAATAGTCAGTATTTTTTCCTTTTTTAAAAAAGTAGTCAATATTTGGGGCAACTGGATGGCTCATTTGGTTCAGTCTTTCCTTCACTGGGCTCAGGTCATGATTTCAGGGTTCTGGGATCAAGCCCCGGTCTGGCTCCCTGCTCAACAGAGAGTCTGCTTCTCCCTCTCCTTCTACTCCTATTACCCCCGGCCCCTGCTCATGCTGTCTTTCAAATAAATAAATAAAATCTTAAAAAATAAAACAGTCTATGTTTATTGAGAGGAAGTCTTGATTGTTAAAAAAAATCAATACAGCTCTATTTCTTTAATAGTTCATGGATTCTTCACCCTAATTTTGTATATTAGATGTTTTATTTGGTCTCAATTTTTAGTTGTGGTATGGGATTTGGTTTTTCTTTTTTCCTACATTTTAATAGGAAGTAGGGAAAGCCTGTATGAGTGACTCATTTCTAGATATCATTGTAAATTAGAAATTCCTGAATTCTGTTTTCAAACTGATAGCTGGATGCCGCCTGAAAGAATAGTAAATTCAGAATTCTCCAGAACATATTTGCTAACTAAATGTGGTAATATCACTAGATGACAATCAGTGAAAAATCTGTAGTCTCTCAGGAATTGAAATGTGGAACCATGGGCCAAGATATGAGTAAAAAAAAATTATAAACATGCACCCTACTGAGAGACTGGGCAGCTGTTAATATGACACCATTCTACCAAAAGTTCCTGAAAGGTTTCTGCTAATTCTGGACCAGTATATCTTACTTTCCTAATGGAAAGAATTAATAATGTAATTAATGTCCCCTTATTAGTGATGTTATTGCTACAATATAGGGGATATAGCCCCCTAAGTCAGATCTGATTTTGTCAAAGTATTTTTTTAAAGATTATTTATTTATTTATTCATGAGAGACACACACACAGAGAGAGAGAGAGAGAGAGAGGCAGAGACACAGGCAGAGGAAGAAGCAGGCTCCATGCAGGGAGCCCGACGTGGGACTTGATCCTGGGACTCCAGGATCAAGCCCTGGGCCGAAGGCAGGCGCCAAACCACTGAGCCATCCAGAGATCCCCTGATTTTGTCAAAGTATTAAAAAACTATTCTTCTGCAAGGGCTCTGTCATTCTTGGGCTCTGCCACTATCATGGTCCACCCTACCCTCAACCACCACTGGAATGACATGCCTGATAGCCAGAGGATGGGCCTTGATTTCTAGTCACTGCCATCTTATTCATTTTCAGGCAAGCAGCAGCTATGGTTGCCCTACATGACTTTTTTTTTTTTTTTTTTGGTTTCTATTTTTTTTTAATGAATTTATTTTTTTATTGGTGTTCAATTTACCAACATACAGAACAACACCCAGTGCTCATCCCGTCAAGTGCCCCCCTCAGTGTCCATCACCCATTCACCCCCACCCCCCGCCCTCCTCCCCTTCCACCACCCCTAGTTCGTTTCCCAGAGTTAGGAGTCTTTATGTTCTGTCTCTCTTTCTGATATGACTTTCTTGGAATTTTGCATATTTATTCCTCAATGTCAGGGTCTGAAGTTTGGGAGAAATTTCTTAGTACTGTGTAAAGTGAATATCTGAATTTCAACCTGCCATAAAGATTGAAGAGGTGATATAGCATGAATGATCCTAAAATTTTAATTTAAGATCTCTAAGTTCAGGCTGTATTAATTTCTATCATCTTTAAATAAAGTTTCGTTAGACATCTGGTAGGTGGTTATGAAACATGTGAAATAAAGTTCCTCGCTTCCAAGGTAGGATATTTCATTTTCTTGGAGGAAAATCTACTTTTCATTTTCCTCAAGTTTTAAGATGCTTAAGGGATAAGGAGATAAGGTCAGCTCGTTCTAATTGTTGATGGAAATGTACTTGGGCTCATTACTACTGTCAGATCCCTGTGGGATATAGAGAGTGGTGTGAAGATGAGTCAACCAATCTTGGACTCTTTCCTAATGAAAACCAAATGATAATGTGATACTGATCAACTTATTTGTCAGTCTGAAAGGGTAGCTATTTGCCGTATTTACATATTTGCATGACCAGATCTGAGTGGGAAAATATGATCTCTCCTAGGAATCACTGTGAACAACCAATACAGGGCTTAATTATATATATGATGCTTGCTCAGAGACCAGGCCCAGTCAGAGGGAAGAGTAACTGTGGATGCCACCATTTTACAAGCCAAGTAGGAAAGGCAGAACCTGGCTGAGAAATTCCTTAGGGTACATCGCAAATTAGGGACAGAATTTAGAATGAAATTCACAGGCACTGAGGTTCCAGTCTGTTGCTTAGTCACCGAATCTTTCCTCTATTCAGCCTTCAGTCATGGTTCTCCTTTAGACTGAAAGACAGATTTACTTATGAAAGTTGGTGCATATAGTGTGACGAGGGGATGAGCAGGAGTGAGAATCCAAGTGACGTTTCTAAATGTAGATTTGTGGACACTGCCAAATTTAGGCAGTAAATATTTTATTCATTATTTAAGATTTATTTTAAAATCTTTATCTTTAAGATTTATTTTAAAATCTTTAAATATCTATTTTAAACCCCACTTTAAAGATGAAACATACTCTCAAAAAGTCTTGACATTATAGTAAAGTAAGAAAAAACAGTTGAGTAATTGTTCAGTCATCAAATAAATAGAAATTCAACATTTTGTTGAATTTTCTTTTTTGAACACACATACACAATTTTCATTATATGTATTGTATTCTAATTTTACCAATCTTTAAAGAATGCTTTGAAATTTAAATAAACAGTAATTATGGAAGAATATTTAGATAATAATTATTGTGAAGATCAGATTCAATGGCTAGAATTCTTAAAGGACTGGCTATTACTGTGAAATTGAACATACAAATATGGTGAAAATTCATGGTTGCCATACAGTTCTATAGGGGTTTAATAAATACTTGCTAAGCAAATGAAATGCATATGTGTACATAGATGCATATGTGTACTTTATACTTTTATGTGTGAAAACCCATAATTGGATCCATTGGTTAGAAAGAGACAAGAAAAATTATCAAAGTCTTCAATGAGATTTGTTTATCTCATAATGTTATATAATAGTAATAACCATTTATTTTGTACCTATTGTACACATACCATACAGATATAAAGTCTCTTTACAATGACAACCAGGAAAGAGGTGAATACTTATTTCTGTTTTACAGATGAGCAAATGGAGTCTTAGAAAGTTGAAGAAATTTGCACGGGTTCACATAATTATTCAGCACTGGATTTAACTCTATATTTTAAAATTCCATTCAAATCAACGTAAGAGGGTGATAACAAACTTCAGTTTTTGAATCTCAATAGTTTCACAAAAGATTAGATTAAAAGACTGTAATGTGTGAAATTAAAGTCTCTTACTGGCCAAACTCAGTGGCCTATCATAATAAAGTCTGTAGATTTATTCCTTTAGGAATGCGTGACACAAATATCTTGTTTATTTTTTAAATATTTTATTTATTTATTCATAAGAGATACACAGAGAGAGGCAGAGACACAGGCAGAGGGAGAAGCAGACTCCTCGCAGGGAGCCGGATGTGGGACTCGATCCCAGCCAGGACCAGGATCACGCTCTGAGGGGAAGGCAGACGCTCAACCGCTGAGCCATCCAGTCGTCCCAACACAAATATCTTGTATATAAGGAAACTATTTTTGTGTAAATAATTGATAAAATAAGTTTGTAGTGTTCTGAATGTTGTAGGTTAGAAATTTACTCTCTGCTAAAACTATTCTGATCTCCTTATCACTTAAAAAAAGTTTTATTAATGTACACTTGAAATACAATAAACCATACATTCTAAAAGTGTACAACTTAGTAAGTTTGACATTTGTATATACACGTGAAACCCAATATCCATAACTTCACAGTTTTCATATCTTTATGTAAGACCCCCTGTCACCCTGTCGTCTCTTTCTCCTGCCCCCTAGGCAGCCACTGATCTGTTTTTTTTTGTCGTTATAGATTAGATTAACTTGTATTTTCCTGAGTTTTATATAAATGGAATTGTATGGTATATATATTCTTTTTGGTCTAGGTTCTTTCAGCACAATTATTATTATTTTTTTTTAATTTTTTTTATTTATTTATGATAGTCACACAGAGAGAGAGAGCGGCAGAGACAAAGGCAGAGGGAGAAGCAGGCTCCATGCACCGGGAGCCCGACGTGGGACTCGATCCCGGGTCCCCAGGATCGTGCCCTGGGCCAAAGGCAGGCGCCAAACCGCTGCGCCACCCAGGGATCCCTTCAGCACAATTATTTGAAATTTATGCTTTGTTTTGTGCTTATAAAAAGTCTATGCCTTTTTATTGCAGTGCTTGATTGTATGTATGTACCACAATTTGCTCATCTATTCTCCTGGTGGTAGAAATTTAGGTTGCTCTAGTGTTTGGCTATAACAAAGAAAGCTGGTATGAACATGCATGTAAAATTTTCTGTATGAACATATGCTCTCTTTTCTCTTGGGCAAAGATCTAGGAGTGAAATGGTTGGATCACATTACAGTGTAAATTTAACTTTTTAAGAAATTACCAGACTGTTTAACAACTTTGCATTCCCACCAGTAGTACATGAGAATTCCAGTTTTTCCATATTATCCTCTACATATGGAGAGCTCAGTCTTTTTAATTTGATTTTTCTTTCTTTCTTTCTTTCTTCTTTCTTTCTTTCTTTCTTTCTTTCTTTCTTTCTTTTTTCTTTCTTCCTTCCTTCCTTCCTTCCTTCCTTCCTTCCTTCCTTCCTTCCTTCCTCCCTCCCCCTCCCTCCCTCCCTCCCTCTCTCTCTCTTTGCTTTCTTTCGTTCCTTTCTTTCTTTCTTTCTTTCTTTTCTTTCTTTCTTTCTTTCTCTTTCTTTTTCTTCTTTCTGTCTTCTTTCTTTCTTTCTTTCTTTCTTTCTTCTTTCTTTCTTTCGTTCTCTTTCTTCTTCTTTTCCTTCTTCTGTTTCTTTCTTTCTACTCTTTCTTTTTTTCTTTCTTTCTTCTTTCTTTCTTTCTTCTTTCTTTCTTGCTATTTCCTTCCTTCCTTCCTTCCTCCTTCCTTCCTTCCTTTCCTTTCCTTCCTTTCCTTTCTTCTTCTTTCTTTCTTTCTTTCTTTCTTTCTTCCTTCCTTCCTTCCTTCCTTCCTTCCTTCCTTCCTTCCTTCCTTCCTTCCTTTCTTCTTTCTTTCTTTCTTTCTTTCTTTCTTTCTTTCTTATTTCTTTCTTTCTTTCTTTCTTTCTCTTTTCTTTCTTTCTTCTTTCTTCTTTCTTTTTCATTATGAGACAGGGGGGCAGAGAGAAGGGGAGAGAGAAAGAGAACCCCAAGCAGACTCCACACCCAGTGCAGAGCCACACATGGGGCTCGATCTCAGAACCCTGAGATAATGACCTGAGCTGAACTCAAAAGTCGAAGGCTTAACCATCTGAGCCATCTAGGCACCCCTACTGGCCATTTTAAAATGATATTAACATTTAAGCAATCATTTATTTATTTCTTTATTTTGGTGGTTTCAGTATTAAAATGTTAGGCAAAAATGTCAAAACGATAAAGTCTTCCTTGGTCATATATTATAACGTTGTCATTTTTTTTTTATTTGAAAATGTCACTAACATTTATATTTCAGGGTTTTCCAATTAAAATGACAACTCTTAGGGTAGAGAGAATATTATTTATGAGTCTTCTTTTAATGGCTTTAATGATGTTTTATGATTTTCATATGCAGTTCTTGTGTATTTTTGTTACTCTATTTTTAGGTACTTTAAGTTTTGTTGTAAATATGATTTTTAAATACTATTTCAATAAATGTTTTATATATTTTTAAAATGTTGATTGCTTATAGGAACATTGTCTTACCCAGCCTCTTTGATAAAGTCATTTCTTTCAAAAGCTTATCTGTAAATTTACTTATTTTTTTAAAAGATTTTATTTATTTGAGAGGGAGAGAGAGAAAACAATCAAAGGGAGGGGCAGAGGGAGAGGGAGAAGCAGACTGCCCAAAGAGCAGGGAGCCCAATACAGGGCTTGATCCCAGGACCCTGGGATCATGACCTGAGCCAAAGGCAGACGCTCAACCAACTGAGCCACCCAGGTGGCCCTTACTTATATTTTCTATGTAAGCAATAATTTTGTTTGTAAATGACAGTTTTTCTTTCTAATTCTATATCTCTTATTTCTTTTTCATATTTCATTTCATTGCAATGAAATGCTTTTTGAAGTGACAAATCATCAGGGTTCTCTCCCTAGTGTTCATTTTGTATCAAAATGGTGTTCTTTGAAGACATGAATTCTAGTTTCTGATATTTATTATTTATATAAACTTGAGCAAGTAATTTATTTAACTGAGGCTTAGTTTCCTCATCTGAGAATAGGGATAATAAAATTGTTTGCAAATTCAATTTACTGGGATGCTGTGAAGATTAAATGAATTAAAATACATGCAAGCAATTTTTAAACTGAATTGACATGCAGGGATTAATTTATCTGCCTATTATGGAGGGGCTATTGTATCTGCTTCTTTGGAGTTGTTTTAAGGAGGCTTATTTATCACTAAATAAGTTTATAAATAGATATTAGCTTGTTAAGACTTGTCTTTTTATTTAGTGATTAGTTCAGAGCCAACTATAAGAAAACTTAGCATGAGAGATTTATATAAATAATTAGAAACCATATCAGTTTGATATTTCAGAAAAAAGATGAAAATTTTAGAAAAATTAAACCATATTAATAAGGGTATTACTTTATATGGGAATGCTTTTGAGAGTAAGACATTGCCTAGTTTAGAAATTAGATCATAGAAACACTGAAGAAGTCTGTTCACTCTGAATGACATATGATCATCATTGCACTTATATTTTGATAGTCTGTAAGAGGTCTACTTATAGTTAGATGCATATTTTAAAGTAATTTTTCTTTTCGTAAGAAAAAATATATACAAGAAATATTTATAGCCACTTTCTCTGGCTAACTATACCAGTTAATACTGAATTACTCATAAGACTGGCCATCAAGAAACTGTTCTGATCTTTGAAGTAAGACTTGTATTCTGATCATTGAACATTCACTCTTGTTGATCAAAGGCAAACCAGTTATCAAAAGAAGAAAGAAAAACTAGGTCAAAGGTGAAAAACAAAATGGGGAATAAACTAAAAGAAAGTATCTCTCATTCCTAGTTCATTTGTTAATCATGTGTACTTAAAAAAATATTTTAAATGTTTTATTCAATGTAAACCATGTATTACACTAGTTTTCATCAATTTAGACACAAGAACTGAATTCATGGTGATCTATATTAGTTTGCAATGATTTGAAATCTGCAAGGAATATTTCATAATTGTGGAAATGAGGTAATCTTGTGACTCTGAATTTACCCAGAACTTATGAATTATATTTACCAATTGCTATTATATATTAATGCAACATGGATAAATGATTGAACATTAACTTTAGCATTGTATAAATACACATATGTGTATATGCCGTGGTAGATACTAGTCTAGTAATTTGCACCTAGTTTTGACCTTAAGAGCTAGAAATCCTAAATTTTCCCTGAGTTTGATCTACTTGTGACTTACTCATAGTGGATATGTGAAGGGTGCCTGGCTAACTCAGTTGGTGGAGCATGCTACTCTTGATCTCCAGTCGTGAGTTCGAGCCCCACATTGGGTGTAGTGTTTACTTGAAAACAAAAACAAACAAAAAAAAGAAGTAGATATCTGAGTGTGTGTTGTGAGAAGGAGAGGAGAAAGGGGGATATTGGCAAGGTGTCCTGACAGGAAAGTCATTGATCACAGACCAGGGTATGGCTCCCAGCTGCACTATCCTGAGTCTGGGATATGGAGGATGCCATGTAGACATGGCTTGGATCTTGACCTTTAATGATTGTAGATTAATGAGATTGGAGCTACTTGCTGAAGAATGTTATATTAGGAGAACCCTAAACAGAGTCTCACTATAAGCAAACTATGGAGTTTTATATATCTTCAATCTTTTCTATTATTTCTTACAATTCATTGTGACTTAACTTCTCCCTCGTTTTTACCATTTATTGGCTTTCATCACCATGTCTCACTACTGTGATGAGATCTGCAGAGGGTTGAGGACTTTCTTCTCCATTCTGCATTCTTATCTCTCTTTGAACTCACCACATGCAAAAATGGACTAAAATTTCCTGAATCACTTCAATTTTGTTGAGTTAAATCATCAGCTCAATTTCAGCCATGGATCAACCACGGTCCTCCTTCAGATCATTCCAACATTTTGAACAACTGAATACCTTAAACTAATAAGTCTTATCATCATCATTTCCTTGATTTCATATCTTCCACTCCTTCACTTCTTCCATCACCTTTTACTTTCTAAAGGTATTCGTTCTCCTTATTATGACTTTTGATCTTTTCATTTTTTTAGTTCTCTTAACGTGTTTCCTGCTCTATGCTCTAGATTATACCATTCTCTCTGTTTAGAATATTATGTCTCAGTTGAGATATTCTCCTGAAGTATTTTCTGATTTCTTTAGTTACAATAAAAACCAACCACCCCACAAAAAAGCCCTTTACATTTACAATGTGCTTTCTTCTACAGAATTTTGTTTCCCTATCACAACAACCTTGTGAGATTGCACACTGCTATTTTGTCCATTTTTCAGAGAGCTAGGTGGCTGATCTACAGATGAGGTTTTCCTTCTTGTTCTGCGCTCTTTCTGTTAACCCAGCCTGCCAGAAGCAAATTTCCAGAACTTGGTTACTATATTATTTGCATCATTCAATGACATAACATACAGTAGTTTATTATATATTTTCATACATGTAAAAGCTCCTGCTTCTATTTTTTAAGCTCCAGAGAATGTCTTAATTTCCTTTAGAGTCCCAAAGCAACTTCCCCATTGCCTTAAACATGGAAGATGCTCAATATACATTTGTTGAATAGATGAACAAATTAATTAAAGGACACTACAAAAGATAGAGTGTTGGAAGCCAGAGCCAGGATGCAGAGCAACATGCTTTCACAATACTATTTTGTAAGTAAAACAATTAAGGCTTAAAGGGGGCAAAAGGTTTCTTAGGGTCACATCACAAATTAGGAACAGAATTAAAAAGAAAACGCAGAGGCCCTGAGGTTCCACTCTGCTGCTTAGTCACTGAATCTTTCTTCTTTTCAGCTTTCAGTCATGGCTCTCTGTCTAGATTGAAAAAAAAAGATTCGTTTATGGAAAATGGTGCATATAGTGTGACGGGGAATGAGAGTCTGGCCCCACAACATTTCCATATGCCCTTAACAAGATCAGCAGTGTTTAGCATCTTTTTTTTTTTTAATCAATTTTGCCCACTTCATGATCTTTCAGGTTAAAATATTGTCCTTACTTCATTAGATTCCCATAAATATGGGATGTTATGAAGATTAGTCATGCGAGACACATAATATCCTGCAAGGTCCACAGAAGAAAGGTATTACATAAATACAAAGCGTGATTATTTTTGCCACTACCAACAGGACTAAGCTACCAACACATAGTTCACAGGCTACTGAGCCACGAGCAGATGATATACATTTTTTCCTATACATGGACTAAAATGGCAAAGATTTCCCTTGGGATATTTGGACCATTTATTCTACCGAAGGTTTTTTTTTTTTTTTTTTTTTTTTTTTCTGGGGGTGGGGTGAGGTAGGTGGTGTGGTAGTAATAGAGCAAAAGAATTAGAAGTGAGAGTAATTTCAGATTAAAATATGCATAGAAGGCAAAACAGGAAAACTAATAAAAAAAGAATAAGTATAAAACTGATATCAACATGTAAAAAATGTGGCCTTCTTGGCTTCTTACTTGCATTTCTTGTGATATTGGATCTATTCTGAAACAGAGTGTTATTAAACACATTTAATTGAGTCATACTGAATAGAAGAAAAATTGTGAGGTCTTTTAGAAGAATCTTCTGCACCAATGGAGAAATGATAGAATTTGGAGTGGTTATAAGAAACATTATTTTATGACAAGAGTTTTGCATGAGATCAGTGATATCGCTCGATTTGTTGTGATCCATACTTCTCATGTCTGGAAGGAATGCAATTCCATGACTTAAAGATCATATAATAATATCAAGTGGTAGAAAATCTGATAATTTTTTTGTTTTACTTTTGTTTAATGTATATGCAAGTATTTTCACATGAACTAACTTTGTATCACATGGACGATGAAAAAGGTATCCTTCCACAGTCTGATGACCTGCTTTGATGGTTCCACGAAGTGAATAACTATAGAATTTATTGCCAGCAAGATTAACTCAAGATTGACTAGGAAAAGTGAAACTCATTATCTGACAAAGACATGCCCTTGAAATTAGTGTAGTGAATACTAAATGTCTTTATATATCTAGTTCATGTGTTCAGTGATCTGGGCATACATTTGTAGCTAACTAACTCTGGCATGCTCATGGAAAAGCTAAGCAGCTCAGAATCATCCAAGCCTTGGAAGTGGTGCTGAGTTTTTTCTCTGTGGACAACAGAAAGACTCTGATTCGTATAATTCCCAGGTTGATATTAGACAAGTCTATGGTGTGAAAATATGGGATCTCACTTGAATACTTATCTAATTACTGAAGGTGAACACCAGTTGTTCCCCGAGGGAAGATCTGGCTTTGCTTCTCTTCCATTGGTTGGTAGGTGGACCTTCCGTGGAAAAAAACATCTTGGATAGCCTTTTCAGGCCTCATAAGAATTGTAATAGTTTTGCTTGCCCATCTAAAATCCAAGGTCCCTCTTTATTTTTCTGGAGCAAGTTAAGCCTTTGCCAAGGCATGTGTCAGATTTTTATTCCTCACTTGTGTATTTCTGCTAAGGAAACTGAAGCTCAGGGAAATGAAAGAAGTTGTCCAAGAGGAAACAGATTGTCAAATCTGGAAGCCTGTGATCTCTCCCATGTGCTATCCTTCATCTGAAGTTGAGTGTGAGAAGTAATTTTTTTGAGTGACATTAGTCCAAGGGCTTGTCCTCCATCAACTTTTGTGGATACCCAGTTTGAAGACAGAATGGCAATACAATCTATTTCTATTAACTTAGACCTGGTGGAATTATTCTTCCTGCCTGTAGATTTAATTGGAAGGCATCACAAGAAGCAGCAACATTTGGTCCATTTCTTTCTCAGGGGCTTCAGACTAAATCCCATAGGAGAATGTCTTTTAGAATTTAGAGCATAAGTGTTAGAATTTTCTTTTGTAAGGAATTAATATGCTTTCTACTTTCAATTAATAGAACTATACACCTTTACAAGTTTCTTTTCTGCACTGGCTATACAAAGCTCAGAGTTAAATTGGATATTTTGACATATGAATCATATAATGTTTCTAGATAGAATATTTACTTTTTTTCCTCTAATTTATTAGGTGTATTTTGCATGTTATTCATGTCAACCATCTCAATTCCTGTCAATAAATAAGAGTAAAGACTCTTGTAAAGAGAACAGAATTTAATCCTTCTTCTACCTTTTATCTTCTTATGCTCTCTTCAAGAGACATTGTGTGCTGTACAATGTGTCCTTTGAGAGAAGAGGATTTGAAGTCTAGGTAAAGATACTAGGGGGAACGACCATGTTGAAGATAAAGAATCTAATTAAACTCATCTAGTGCTTTTTGAGTACAGACTATGTGTTAGGCACCATGGGGTATTACAAGCATTAATATAAATGTAAACAGAGCCTCTGACTTTTCCGGCTCACAGACTAGTAAACAACAAATAATGGCACAATATATAATTAATTTGATAAAAAATAAAAAAGGCTCAAAGAAAATGAAAAATCTCCAGAATGTTTTATATTAAGACAGTGACATTTTAAACATGAAACCATCCAAGATATTAAAGCTTTTATTCTTGAAACTATACAGGAATCTATTCTAATGTATGATTAACCTTGTGTTCCATTGACAACACACTAGGCACAGGCAATCGCACTGATATTGCAGCTTGTGAATTATGTATCATTACTGGCATACCAACCCACGCTTCTCTTCTATGTTCAAGAAAGCAGATAGGAATGGATTGAGGTTGACATTATTTTAGGAATATCTTGAATAATCTGGTCTCATTTATAAACTAAGAGAATTATCAGCAAACTACAATCTAATTGTAACTAGATGTCAAGAAAATTGCTATGCCACATTAAAATGGGGTCAAAATGAAAAGGTTTTAATTTTCACCCAGTTTCTAATTCTCAGTACTCTACTGATATGAAAAATACTTGATCACTATCTCTCTTAAGGTGTCTTTAGGCTTCTCTAACCACTACTCATGTCTTATTTTTATTGCTAAACAACTCAATTCCCAGCTATTAATTCCTAGTGTTAGTAACAGATGGAAGACAAGACTCTACTAACATCTATGGACTTGTGAGCTTTCATTCAAAATGAGACACATTGATTGCCTATACTATCAATTCATTAAAAGCCAGGTCTTGCTTTATTTGATTTTATTAATAGTAAGGAAATTAGGATTGCTATCCTTGAAATGTATTACTTTGTGAGTTTGACAAGACCTTTTAACCCTCTTGAGGTCCTCAGGATTTTTGATATCTCTGAAATTTCTTAGTTGTAGAATAACTAATACATAATTTTAGCCTAAAATGTAAAATTTTCTAATTATACATATTTGGCTATGGTCACAGGCAGGATAGATTAGGTTATGCTACAGTAACAGATAATCTCTAAATCTCAACAGTTTAAAAGATTTGTATCTCTACGTACCAATGTGGGTTGGTGGGCTAGGGGTATGCTCAGAATCACTCAGGGGCCCAGGCTGATAGAGTCTCTATTATCTTATACCTTCATTTCAATATTAGCCTTCAAAATTTGCCATTACAATCATTTGCTGAATCATGCCATGTGGTTATAAAAAATTCAAAGGGACAAGGAAGCTTAATTCTCCTGCAAGACCAGGAAAGGGAGGAGCACTAGTAAGATCTATCATACATGGAATTTGACTGTGGCATCAATGTGTGGAGATATTAAAGGGAAAAAAAAAGAAAACTATGTTTAAATAATTTATGTGTATTTTAAAGTACTCTTAATGATTTAGCAATATCACATCACAGAAAAAAGAAAAAGTATGATACTACCACAACCTACTACTATCTGTTGGATGTTGTGTGTCTTCCTTGGGAAAATGTCTAGTCAGTTTTTTGCCCCTTTTTAAATTGGATTATTTATTTATGTTTTTGTTATTAAGTTTTTGAAGACCTTTATTTGTTTTGGATATTAACCCCTTATCAGACATATGATTTGCAGATATTTTCTCCCATTCCATAGATTTGCTTTTTCATTTTGTTGATTGTTTCCTTTGTTGGACAGAAAATTTTTTGTTTGATAAAATCTCACTTGTTTATTTTTCTTTTGTTGTGTGTGCTTTTGGTGACATATTCAAAAAAAAAAAAAAAAAGCCTTGCCAAGATGAATGTTAAGATTTTCCCTATGTTTTCTCCTAGGAATTTTATGGTTTCAGGGCTTACATTTAAGTCTTTAATCCTTTTTTATTTGACTTTCATATATTGTATAAGTTAAACATCCAATTTTACTCTTTTGCATGTGGATATTCAGTTTTCCCAACACCATTTATTGAACAGACAGTCTTTTACATATTGTGTACCCTTGGAACCCTTGTGATACATTAACTATGATATATGTGTGGATTTATTTCTGGACTTTCAATCCTATTCCATTTATATATGTGTCTGTTTTTATGCCAGTACCACAGTGTTTCAATTACTATACTTTTGTAATCTAAGTTTGAAATCAGGCAGTATGATGCCTCCAGCTTTGTTTTTCTTTCTTAAGGTTGCTTTGGCTAGCCAGCATCTTTTGTGGTTCCTTACGAATTTTAAGTTTTTTTTTTAATTTTTGTAAAATGCCATTGGAATTGTGATAGGAATTGCATTGAATTTGTAGGTAGCTTTGAGTAGTATGGGCATTTTCACAATATTAATTCTTTCAATCTAAGAACATGAGGTATCTTTCCATTTATTTCTGTCTTCTTCATTTTCTTTCATGTCTTATAATTTACAGTATATAAATCTTTCACTTCCTTAGTTAAATTTATTCCTAAATATATTTTAATGCTATTGTAAGTGGATTATTTTCTTAATTCCTTTTGTGAATGGTTCATTTTTAATGTATAGAAAAACTATGGATTTTTGTATGCTGATTTTATGTCCTGCAACTTTACTGAATTTGTTTATTAGTTCTGGTGGAGTATTTAGCATTTCTTATGTGTAAGATACATTATTGGTAAATAGACAACTTTACTTCTTCCTTTCTTACTGGACACCTTATTTCTTTTTCTTGTCTAATTGCTCTAGCTAGGACTTCCAGTATTGTGTTGACTAAATGGGGTGAGAGCTCTAAACTTAATTTGTTGAAAGTTTTCATCATGAAAGAATGTTGAATTTTGTCAAATGCTTTTTTTTTGCATTGATTGAGATCATCATATGATTTTATCCTTCATTCTATTAATGTGGTGTTTCACATTTATTGATTTGCATGTGTTGAACTGTCATTGTATCCCAGGGATAAATCCCATTTGATCATGGTGAATTATCTCTTTTTATGCACTATTGAATTTATCTTGTCAGTATTTTGTTCATTTTTACATGTAGGTTAATCAGGGATATTGACCTGTAATTTTTGCTGTTCTGTGTCCTTACTTGGCTTTGGAGTGGGAGTAATATTGGTTTTATTAAATGAGTTTAAAAGTGTTCTTTCCCTTCAATTTTTTGAAAGAATTTAGGAAGGATTGGTACTAATTCTCCTTTAAATGTTTGATAGAATTCACCTGCTGTTGGTGGGGGAGGGGGGGGTGGCGGCACCTGGGTGGCTCAATCAGTTAAGCATCTGCTTTCAGCTCAGGACATGATCTCAAGATCCTGGGATTGAGCTCAATGGGGAGTCTGCTTCTCTGTCTCCCTCTACCCACTCCCTCTGCTTGTGCTCTCTCTCAAATAAATAAATAAAATCTTAAAAAAAAAAAAAAAAAAAAAAGAATTCACCTGGGAAGCCATCTAGTCCTGGGCTTTTTCTGTTTTTGTTGGGAGGTTTTTGTTATTGTTTACCATTACTGGCCATTGTGAATGCTGAAAGTTATAACATTATCAACAGATATAGCTCCTAAATCTGTGAAACAGGAATAATGATTTCCACTTCAAAGATTTTTTTGTGAGAGATATATATTAGATCTTATATACAAAGAATCTAACAATACTTGGTACAAATGTTTGTTTCCTCATCCTTGAATGATTTAATCAATGAAGTCTCTTTATCTTCATTCTCATTATTACTCTCACAACTTTGACTATATAATTTTTTGAATTATGCTCAGATTCGGTCTACCATTTCAGAATACCTCCCACCCCCAATCTGTCTCTAGCCCAGTGGTACTTAATTGGGGTCAGATTTGCCCTCCAAGTAATGTTTGGCAATGCCTGGAGACATTTTTAATTGTCACAACCAGGGAGTCGAGGGATTACTACTGGCGTCTAGTAGGTAGAGGTCAGGGATGCTACCACACGTTCTATAATGCACACCACAGCCCCCAGCAACAAAGAATTTTCTGATCCCAAGTGCCAACACTGCCCTGTAGAGAAACCCTGTTTAGCCTAATTACCTGGTTTTAGCTCTGTCTTCTCTGATATGTTGGCAGATGGTTTTGAACTATCCCTCCACTCTACCTCTTTATTCTCCTCTGATAGTTCTTACAGTTTTCTCTCCATTCGTACCTTGAGGAGAGCAAACAGGTTTTATTTGTCTTAGTATTTCCCAGAGAAGATTCAGGTCTTAGACTTAAGAAGTTCTGAGTTGGTATTTACTTAATTATTAGCATTATTAGCATGTGAAAAGAAAGTTGTTTTAATAATTTTTTTTTAAATTTTAGAGAAAGAGAGGGTGTGAGGGGGAGTGGAAGGGAGGGGAAGAAAGAGAAGGAGATAGAGTCTTAAGCAGGCTCCACACCCAGTGCAGAACTCAACGTGGGGCTCAATCTCATAATCCTGAGATCATGACCTAGGCAGAAATCAAGAGTTGGAGGCTTAACCAACTGAGCCACCCAGGCACTGGAAATAAAATTGTCTTATAAACAATTTTATTTTTTCAGGATACTTAGCTTTGAGATTTTGGGGCTTGGAGGATTGCTGTAATAGTAAAAATGAGGGTACATGTCCATACATGACTTTTCTGAGACAGGAAAAATAGTTTTTTAAAAGTGAATTTGACACACATGAAAGAAATAAAGTGTGATTAAATAATCAAAGAAAAAGAATAAGTTTCCTTTGCATAAGTATAGATAAAAATAAATACAATGTTTACTTATGCCTTTATTATGTGATGATTTTGTTTAGGCATTTTTATAAAGTTAATATATAATGTACTAACTTTTATTAATATATAATTATGTTGTCATGTGAATTTTACATTTCATAAGCTGTTCTGTGGCTTTTGCCTTTTGTTAAGCTATTCTGCGCCTACTCTGTATTTTAGTAATAATAGGATCATAGGATTTTAGCATGTAAATATATATAGTACTTTTTTTTTCCCAACTAGGAGTCAGTATTTTCATTAGCTTCTCTTTAGTTCTAATTGGTCTTATTTTTTTGCTCCAGTGATATTTTTCCTATCATTTACATAGAAGATAAGTAACTTTCAAAGTGACATTCTGCAATTAGAAAATTGATAATGGAAAATCTTATGAAAGCGATTTCTATGTGATGATGTGTGGAAACCAGATTTGAGATGGTTGAGGAGTGAGGAGGAAGTGAAGTAATGGGGAGAATAATAGAAAATTCTATTGATACATTTGACCATTGGAGGGGAAGAGAGAGCCTGGGAATACCTAAGGAGGAAGAGGTGGAAGGGGAATTTATTTCTTCCTTGGAGAGAATTTGCTCTGTTTCAATCTACCAGTGTCTATATATTTTTGGGTCATTTCACTCTCATTATACCATTTAGAAACTTTTCAGTTTAAAATTTTTATATATTCTTTGACATTTCACTAAAATTTTATTTTATTTTATTTTTCACTAAAATTTTAATACAAATTATATGCACCTCTCATATTCAGTGACTAAAATTGTTACAAATATGGCACAGATATATCTTAACTGATTCTAATAAATAACAGCACAGATTTTTTATTGTTATATAACCTTTGGTCCAAATGTGAAGTTTGGTTTTCCCAACGTATAAGCTTTTATAGGCATGTTTCCTCTTTATGTTTGGTAGTATATTCAGTAGCGTTAACTGAAGAAACATTGTTTTTTTTTTTATTTTTTTTTTTTATTTTTTTTTGAAGAAACATTGTTGAAGATGTAGACTCTTCCATGGTATTATGGAGACTTCTTAATTAATGAAGCCACGCCAAACAAATTTCTGTCAGGTATCAGTTCCACAGAACGCTTTATTAAAGTAAACTGCCTATAAACTTTGTGTGTGATTGGATTCTCTTCTTGCTTTAAAGGTCAGACTCTGATCCAAATATAGGTCCACTTATAGCATTAACATTAGAGCTTACTGTATGAATTCCATTAATACTGGATGTTATTATTGGCCTCATCTTTGTTTTCTACATTATTTCACTTCATACCCATTTCTTATTAATTTTGCTCCTTATTTTATTGCATGTTTTTCAAATGATTTTTTGGAATTATTTGGAGTACAATAGTAAATTATATAGTGAAATTATACTATTGAAGATGTTTCTTTGTGTGTCTATAGGTCCTAATGATTTGTACGCAGTAGCCATATAATAAATATATATTCTTGCTGATGATGTTAATGATAACTCTGTAAAGTGAGAAAAGTTCTACTGATCAGTAGAGATGAATATATGAAAGACAAACCAAACAAACAAATGAACAACAAAGCACACCCCAATCTGGGTTCCTTTTGTAATTCTCTAAAACAAATGAAATTTTTTAGCTCTAGTCACTGTTTTCTTACAAGGAGGTGTTACACATGGTTTCAAGATAAATTTCCTTCAGTGGTATCTTTCTCCTAAATTGCATAAAAAGTTTTAGATCAGGGGCACCTGGGTGGCTCAGTGGGTTAAACATCTGCCTTCGGTTCAGGTCATGATCCCAGGATCCTGGGATCCAGCTCCATGTGTCAGGCTTTACGCTCAGTGAGGAGTCTGCTTCTCCCTCTCCCTCTACTTGTGTACTCTCTATCTCTCTCTCAAGTGAATAAATAAGATCTTTAAAAAAAGTTTTAGGAGATATATCTGGAATGTTTACCTTTGTTGCTACTGTTTAGGGCCTTGCTAATGGAAAGTTGTATGCTTTCGCATAATCTGACAACTGGTTAGAAATGAATATGCTTAGACTCCATCATCCATTTACTAAATCAATTTTCAGTTTAACAAGATTTGCAGGTGACTTGTATACCCATTAAAATTTGAGAATTATTTATTCAGACAACTCTTAGGAGGCTGATGCAGACAGCCTTTAAGAGTAAGATAATTTTAGAAATACAGAATAGTGCCTCAAGTTAATTTTTAGATCTAATCATTCTCCAGTTTTATTACTCCAGGATTTTCTGAACAATACAGGCGAAAGCTGCTAATAGTGCTTTTAAAAAAATTAAGTTTGCTAAATCCAAAGTTGCCTTGTAGTTAGCTTTAGACATGTAGCAACAAAAAATCTATATAAACACATACAATCTGCTTCTATATCTTTAGTCAAAAAGACTGTTGAGTAGATATGCAATTAATATAATATATGTAGAGAACAGTTTCAGTGGCTAATTTGCATTTGTTCTCTCCACCCAATACATTTTAAATATACATCTGTTGGAAAAGGACAGTGAGCTCCAATTGATAACTTCATGGAATTAGTTTAAAAAGGTTCTCTGTAATGATATTTATTTAGAACTATTAATTTATCCACAGTAAACCCATGAACAACATGCAGGTTAAGGGTGTTGACCACCATGCAGTGAAAAATCTTCATATAACTTTTGACTCTTCAGAAACTTACCTACTAGTAGCCTACTGTTGACTGGAAACCTTACCAATAACATAAACAATCAATTAACAGATATTTTTTATGTTATAAGTATAATACACTTACAATAAAGTAAGCATTAAGTAAGAAATGTTATGAAGAAAATCATAGGGAAGAGAAAATACATTTATTGTACTGTATTTTATCAAAACTGCAAGTTTAGGTCATCCGTTTATAAGATGAATCATGTCAGTACTTACATCACTATTGTCTTATATGATACCAAACACTATAATGTTACATATTATACATGTTATATATTATATGTACTATTACCACTAGACCTCAAAAATGAAAAGATAATGTAAAAAAGGAAATTCATAAGTATTTACAAGTATAATGAATGATTCATACATTGATAATGAAGAAGCAGCAATATGATTGCTCTATGGTAACTTAGCTTATACAGTAATGAACAGATTATTGTAAGATTTTTATGGCATATAGTGTTACAGTCATACTTATAATCAGTATTGTAAACATTACATTAAACATTTCTAGTCTTTGGGGTTTGTCTGTGATTTTTTTTTCATATTGGTAGGAATCACCAAAAGTTTCACAAACATATTTATTGAAAAAAAATCCACTTATAAGTGGACCTGTACGTTTCAAGCCTGTATATTTAAGGGTCAACTGTACCTATCTGTGTATCTGTTTTTGTATCTGTCACCAAAATAATTCTATTATTATATCTATGTCTATGCCAGTTCCTATATTTATATCTACATCTACATGTTTCTGTATTCAAGGAATGAATTTGCAGTTTTTTAGTCAACTCATAGAGCATAGAACACTAAAACTGGAAGAAAGTGTATTACACATATCAATCCAGTCCCTTGTCTCCATTGTAAACTTTCTGAAACGTTCAGATTATAAAATCCACCTGAAGCCCTGTGTCCTTGAATCTCTATTTTAATAATCTACTAAAGTAATTCTTATGAATCAGGTATGTTTGGGAAACATTAAAATCAATGAGTTACTGTATGCATAAATTATTCTCCTTTTAGAAAAAAAGCTTATATAAGATTGAAATTAATATTCTACTCTTTTAAATTATGTTTTTAATACAAATTTAGGGTTAGTCTAAATTTAGTATTTGGAAACTATACTCAGCATTTTATAATTCAGAAGAATCCAAATCCCTTTGAAAAGTCATAAAAATCAATCTTTTGTGGCTCACTTTCAGAGTTCTTTAATGCATAAAGTAAAAGATACAATCGGTGTCATTTGTGAAAGTAGAAATTTTCTGCAATTATGAGAGATTGAATTAGGAAAGGATATATTATTAACACATGCAGGTCCACAATATTTGGTCTTTGTCTATAGATATTGTAGGAAGACTTTAACTCAGCTGCTGAAAAAATAAATGCAAAACAAGGAAGAGATTATAGTTGAGCTGGCTACTTAAAAATATAGATATAGTAATTATCTCTGTCTGTAACTTAGGGGTGCACAAAATATTTAAAATAACTTGGTTGGCAAACTGGGTTTTCTCACATTCCTCATGGCTTAGGTGTCTAAACCATATGCTACCTATAATAATGGACTTTTCTAGGGCACAAAGCTATTGATATTCATGTCACAGGATATGTTTACATGGGAGCAAAATGCTCTAACATCAGAATAAATCAGTAACATCTTAGAGTTCAAATTTCCATATGCTTCCTTGGCATAATAAAGAAGAAAAATTCCAATGTTGTGTAATACACTTTAATTAAAAACAGAACTTTTCTACAAATCATGGAAGTTCTCCAATAGTGCAGACAAATGTATCACTTTGTCATATCATAAACATTTATCATCACTAAGTGGAAAATAAGGATAGAAGCTATAACACAGATATTGCTTTTTTGATCTCTGAAAATATCCATTTATTTTAATCAATTAAAATAGGATTTGACTTGGATTAGGTTTTAGTAGTTGTGCCATGTCAGACTGCATCAGGAGAAATTGAACTATGTTGTCTAGGTGATGCAGAGGTATCTAAAGCATTTAATTCTTTTGATAATTATGAATTGAGGTTTAGTCCTTAGAAAAACATCTAATCATTTTTTATGTTTGCAAATTTATGCTTTTGAGGTTTTCTTTTATCATAAATGTATATTATAGTTTGTATCAATAGTTGATACCACTATTATTTAAAAGCTTATTTCACGGTTATTTCAATACCTTTCAATGAAAAAAGGTCTGCAGTAAGGCATATAACTGAGAAACTTTCAAAATAAGATCCTGACTATGATAGGGAAATATTAGTCAATATATGCTTATAAAACAGAATTTCATTTTATGTGATGAATAACTTAGTGTACATGTCAATCCTTTATGGAAAAAAAGTCATTTTAATTATTGAGAGACAGCCAGCATAATCAAGTTGTTTATACTTATTTTTGCTAAATATTCTTTTGCACAAATGTGGAAGAAATAATAAAATCAATATTTTTTTCAAAATTTGAAGTTTTAGCCTTAAGTTACTAAAGAAACTATGAAAGAAGTGACCACTGGAATCCTTCCTATTGACAAATAAAGCATGATTGAATTATGTCATCTCAACCTAGAATTTAGTATTTGTTGTCAAAACAATTCACTAGTTTAAATTAAAATACGCTTGGATTTTCCCTCACTTTGAGAAAGTAAGCAGTAAGACTATGAATTTCATGTAAAAATGATAAGAAGAATCTCTATTTAGATACTTATTTTAATAGTAGTTGCAAAAAAATTAATAAAAATTAATAGTTGCAAAAAATTAATAAAAATTCAGATCTTACCCAATAACTATAATTTTCAAACAGAAAAGGCAGGATTTTGTATTAAATCTCCAAAGGGTAAACTAAGGAAAAATGGAAGTTGCAAAGCACACAGCGTCCAGGTGCATGGGTCTTATATTTTGAACCCATTAGCAGTAAAACTTCATTTTCACTACTGAAGGAGCACATAGGCTTGACTGTGTTTTCGAAGTTAGCCAGAACCAAACAATATAAAGTTTTGTGCCTATATGTGTGTGTGTGTGTGTGTGTGTGTGTGTGAGTGTGTGTGTATGAGTTGCACCTGGAAGTAAATAGCTAACTAGAATAGACTAATGATATGCTCAGTGTCGCCAACAGCAGTGGAGTAAGCATCTCCCCCTGTCTGGGTTCTCCAGTGAACTCTTAAACCATTGGCTTTTAATTCAAGAACACACTCTGAGGAGCATGTCCCCTGCTCTTTATTACATTCCAGGGGCAGCTCCATCAAACTGCATCACTGCCGCTTAGCACAGCACTTACTCTCTCTAATAAAAAAACACTCCAGGTGCTATATTGAATGGATTATTATCAACAGAGGATTCCAAAATTTGGTTTATGCCCTACTCTTTCAAGATTCAGGGCAGCCTGAGGTCCCAGATGTGTTTTATGAGTGCCAACATGACAAGTGAAAAAGATCTGGCTGGATGTGTAAAGATGGTCGGTAGAGAGCTGTATTCTGACCCAACACCATCCTATGTTGTTGGCTTAGGAAACAATTTCAGGAGATGGTTACTATGCCTCTTTGTGGAAATGGCATCAAAGGAAAAATTGTTGATAAAGAACAGAAGAGAAACAACGACAGTGGGAGTGAGAGGAAGCAGGGGCCAAGTGACAGAGCACAAACAGGACCAACAGGATCGAGGAAATAATCCTTTAGCTACAGCAGTTACCTTTATAAAGGATCTAAGCAGTACCTTATTTCTTCCTAGAAAGGAAACCAGGGACCTAGGAGAAGATCTAAATGATGGGGTCCATATTCCCTACCAAGATTGTTTCACTATTTTAATACCAGATATAAAATAATTAAATCCTGATAGGCTAGGCAGTGTACTTTTTTTTTTTTTAAAAGGTTTTATTTATTCATTCATGAGTACACACAGAGAGAGAGAGGCAGAGACACAGGCAGAGGGGAAGCAGGCTCCACGCAGGGAGTCCGATGTGGGACTCGATCCCGGGTCTCCAGGATCACGCCCTGGGCCAAAGACAGGCACCAAACCGCTGAGCCACCCAGGGATCCCCTAGTGTATACTTTTTAAATGATAAATCTTGGTGTCAAAAATAGATTTGAGTGTGTGTAATAATTCTTTGAGGTCACAGACTAAACTCTAACACAGTAAACAGTGATCCCTTGCCTGCTACCTCCTTTCCTCCCTTACCTGTCTCCTCTTTTAAGTCTTTCTGTTCATATTTTTATGTTCCATTAATAATGAAGATCCTATTATTCTTCACACATATTCATTCTTTTTTTTTTTCCCCCTCTCATCTCTGTGGCTTTGCATATCATCTCTTCTGTGCTTGGAACTTCAGCTCCTTCTTTGTCTAACACAAGCTTATTATTAAGGCTCAGATCAAGGGTTGCCTCCTCTAGAAAGGCTACCTTGATGTCCTTAATTCCATTCAGCACATCTCTGAGTGCCCTCTTAATATTCCCTGCATTTCTCCGCCACGTAAGAGTTGCAGTTTTCTGTAGCATTTTGTCTTTGTTCATAACTAGTCTCTGACTTGTTTGACTACAGAAACTGGATCAGATACATCATTTAAACCCATGTTCCTACAACTTAGTGGATGTTCAGTAAATAATTTTAGAAAGAATGAATGACTGAAGTATCTTTAGTAAGCTATACATGTAGCTGCAGGAAAAAAAATGTCTTGGGACATTTTATAAAGGAAAATATTTTTAGTCTCAGCTTTGCTATAATTATGGGCTTCAATTAAATTGCTGGCTAGACAAAGCTGGGGTAGGAGAGATGTTCTTGGTAAGTAGGGAGACACTGAAATGACTATTTTAACAGAACCAGAAAAGTTGAGATCTACTACAACAAGTCATTCAGAAATTGTGAATTTCATTTCATATATCTTTAAAAATAGTGTAGTTTCTGTCATTCATTCATATATTTATTTTTGAGGATTTATAATGAGCTAAGAATTATGTTACAATCTGGGGAAATCAGGCTGCATATGGCACATGTTCTGTCTCTGAGGGCTCACAGTCTGGTCAAAGATAATATTATGGCTTGTAGACAATCCTATGGAGATGAAAGATTTTTAATGATAAGAATCCAGCCCAGTAAATGTAGAAAAATCTCTGAAGAGAAACAATTTAAGTCAATCTGCATATGGAACTGTACAGACGAGGGAAGGAGGAGGGGAAAAGTTCTCAGGAGGCATCTACATGGACAAGAACTCAGATTTGTGTGATTTATTTTACTGGCAAGGACTTTAATGGAAGAAAGAGAAGGCAAACAATGGAAAAGGCTGCCTGAGATGGATTATGGTGGTAGAGGCGAAAGGGTTGCATCCTTGTCCTCTATAAGCTTGTGACATTGACCTGAACCAAGGTGCACTTTCCTTATCTGTAAAGTGGGTATAAAAATAAGTAAAATGTAAAAGCCTTGTGCTAATGCAAAGTATGAATCAGACAAAAAGTGCAGTGTTTTGTTTTGCTTTTTACAGATCACAGCAAGTTTTAGATGTTTTTATGCCCAGACTCTTAAGTGTTCTGAAATACTAAAATGGGTGTTTGGCTCTCACTGGGTTGCCCCTGACAGAAGGCCCTCTGAGCCACCCAGCCCAGGCCAAACTGGTGGAGCGAGGCTCACTGAGCTACAGAGCACAGCATGGCCTTCTCTTCTCTGCATTTGTAGCTCGAGGCCTTAACCTTTTATCATTATTTTAATGATGTTTTTATGTTTAATTTAACTGTAAATCACATTAACAGAGTTTTGACTGGTATGTCAGAGGGCTTGAAAACTGAGTTAAAGTCATTCTAAGAGCTAAATTTGTCAGGTCTGACATGTTTAGTCAAGATGATCCAGTCAAGTGTAGAGATGTCGGAGAGATACAGCAGGATGGTATTTAATTTGTTCAGGACTGGAGGGGTGGAAATGGACTCGTAGTAGAGCTTGCTTCATATTAGCAACAGTAAAGAGGATAATTTGTGGCTTTTCTTAAAGACATAAACCAAAGAAAAATGCCCCTGTAAAGCAACTGATTATATATTATGCTTAAATTATTTTCTGAAGAATATGATCACAACTGAACATCACACAATTTAGGAGACATTAGTGAAATTTGATACTTACCTTATATTGCATAAACCTATTATAGTAATGAAAGACAGGCACTTATTTTTCTATAAGTAGAAATCATACCTTTCAGGGTCAAAAATCCCATTTGTGAGGTTTGCACTACCAAACATTTTCTTTTTTTTTTTTTTTAAGATTTTATTTATTTATTCATGAGAGACACAGAGAGAGAGGCAGAGATATAGGCAGAGGGAAAAGCAGGCTCCATGCAGGGAGCCTGATGTGGGACTCGATCCTAGGTCTCCAGGATCTGGCCCTGGGCTGAAGGTGGCACTAAACCGCTGAGCCACCTGGGCTGCCCCAAACATTTTCTTTTCTTAAAAAATATTTATTACAAAATTGGCATTAAAGCAAGAAAGAGATAATATAAAAAAGTAATCACTATTACTATTAATATTTTGATATATATGGTTTTTTTTTTTACTCTTTCTATGAAAAGTATTAGGATATCACAGCTGCTGAAACAGATACCTCTAAATTATTAGTGGCTTAACACAATACTTTCTCACTCTGGAGGGGATTGCCAACAGTGGTGGTGGGGGGGGTGGGAGGGAGGGAAGGCAGTGCTCCCTCGTGCTCTGCTCCATGCAGTCACTCAGAGAAGTGCCATCGTTAACCCATCGTTAACCTTCCTACTGAAGATTCCTGGCCACCAACCTCCAGCCAAGGTGGAGAGAGAGGGTGACCAGTGAGATGTTTGTAAATTGCAGACCACAAAATATTGAACCAGCATTTCTGCTTACACTAAGAAGTGCTGGAGAGGAAGAAAGTTCCCTGTGTACATTGTCTCCTTTGCCATGGCAAATGCGTATATTAACAGGCTCATATCCTATACATTCTGATTATTGTCTGTTTGCTTACCTAGCAATACACCTCAAACTTCATTTCTTGTTGTTAATATCATCATTATTTGATTACACTGCAATTTTGTACTTTTTAAGTCAATTTCTTGTTGAACATTTTGGTTCATACCAGTTTTCAAGAATATTTGCAATACTATGCCTAATATCATGCTTGTGCTTTTGCATACAAACCTGATTATTTCCTTAAAAAATTCCCGGAAGTAGAATTTCTGGGTCAAAGGGTATGTATTTTAAACAATGACAACAAAAAAGACTTGACACTTTGCTAAATTGCCTCCAGAGATTTATATTCCCACCAGCAATGAATGTGCCAATTGATAACATTTTTCTCTTGGGTAATGGGGTCTGTAGATGGGAGTTGAAATTGTATTTCCAAGATCCTTTTTATTTTAGGGTATATTAAAGAACTGGTCATCAAGTTCTACTAAGTGATTGGCTTGTGCTGTAGGAAAATCAAGAAAATTAATTGAGGTTGTTTTTGTTGGGAATAGTACTTCATTCTATATGTTTGACACTAAAAGAGAGCTTCAATTTCCTGCCTCTCTCCATTTCAGTAACTGAAGCTTGGTTTTTACTGTGGCTAGAGGAAGAAGACGTAGGGTGTTTCTTAAAATTCTATAACTAATTCAAATGAAATAAATAAGGTATTTAAATGTATTCTTAAAAAATATTGTGATAATGAGTTAAGAATGATTTCTGGGTACTGGTGAGCACAAGTCACATTAGGTGAAGGGAGAACAAATCTAGGGAATGAATGGAGAGACAGAATCATGCCTCAACTTTGGCTTCATGCATTTCTTGAGAAAAAGGATATAGAATTACATAACTATTGTCATTGCAAGTTATGAATTCCCATGGCCAGCAGTAGCCAAAGTCAAACTTAAATTTTAAATTTAATTTTAAGCATTAATAATACTTTTAAAGAGGTATAAGATTTAAGGCATCTTGTGAGTTTTCTTTTACTTATTATTTTGACAATCATTTTCCAAGTTGCTAATGATCGTTATACACTCAGTTAAAAGTATAATGTTTGGGATCCCTGGGTGGCTCAGTGGTTTAGCGCCTGCCTTCCGCCCAGGACCTGTTCCTGGAGTCCTGGGATCGAGTCCCACGTCGAGCTCTCTGTGTGGAGCCTGCTTCTACCTATGCCTGTGTCTCTGCCTCTCTCCCTTTCTCTTTCTGTGTGTATCTCTCATGAATAAATAAATAAAATATTACAAAACAAAAGTATAATGTTTGAAAAAATATGTAATATCTGGATATACTCTGAAACCATATAGATTGATTTTATTTAAATGATAAGTATCTTTCTTTCTGTTATTTAAAATTATATTTGGGTTTAACCTTTATTTTAAAGTTATGGACTTCTAGATTTAGATTTGTTGCCATGTTTGTTTATATATGTTAAATAGAAATAATTTATTACAAAATTCATTAATTCAATTCTTGTTTTTCTATTGTAAGATAAATACTTAGCGAAAATAAGAATTTGTGTCTTCCTGAGATGTAGCATCTATAGAAATATTTCCACAAAATAGAAACTATCATCTTTGTTATTAGATATCTGAGTTGTTAGTATGTATATGTGCACCATGATGTATAAGTACTTCTATGAACAGATAAATTTATGTATGTTGTATAGAAATCTGAAATTTTTCAGGTGGATACTCTACTCTCTAAATACTCAGAATGGCCCTGTCAAAGTTCAAAGAATATATGTGCTGCCAAAGCGAGCATGTCAAAATTCAAAGAATAATCGTTTTCAAAACTAATAGGCATATATGCCTGGAGTAGAAACATAAACAACAAACAAATAAATCATATGAAAAATGAATCCACATTCTTTTTAAAGTATATAGAAATTCTTAAAGTCTAAACTTGTGTCACAACTACTTTGTTACTTTCAAAACTTTTTTTTTTTATTATCTGAGGCCATGTACTCAATTAATTAATCAAGCACATGTGAGGTATGAGATACATAGTCCATTGTCCTTAAAATTTGATAATCTACTGGAGGAGACAAGCTAGTAAACAAGGAACCACAATTCAAAACAATAAGTATTCATATAGAGGGAAATCCTGGGTTATCCTGGAACATAAGAAAGAGTCCTGAAGGAGATCAGAGATCAGATTGTTTTATATTTGCATTGATGCTAGTTGTATTTTGAAGCAGTTGGTAATTTGTTAGTTTTGAAAGCCTCTGAGTTACCACTATTGCTAAAAGACTCTTCAGATCATTCAAGGAGAAACACCTAGCTGTTCAAGTTTCCTAGTAAGTACTCTAAAGAGTAATGGAAGGCAGTCTGTCATGAGCTATGGTGGTCCATTTAGCTTGTCATCTTTTGACTTCAGTTATTATTGGTGTTGCTATTCTAGACAATACTATTTGCAAATCTTTAAAGCATACACATCCTACACTTAGGAAAAATTTATACTGCATAAATATTAATGATTATGATGCTGAGTGAGAAGTTTTAATTGTTTGTAATCGATCTTACAATTTTAGAAGTGATTGCAATCAAATCCAAACACACTTGACATAGCTTATAGGTCAAGGGAGATTTGAAGGACTTGAACTGGCCTGAAAGAACGTCAGAAAAGACTAGAAAATCAGCAATTGAGGGTTGGAGTTGCCTGAGGTCAGGAAGAGGGAGGGTCTCTGTAAAGGGCTCCCAACAGCTGGGCTGTAAAAGGTACAGCTGGAGCAGTTGGAAGGGAGATTGGAAAGGCCTGATACTGCGGAAGAATGAGGGTGAAATGAGATGTGCCTTGCTTAGGACAATAAAAGAAAGGCAGGAACAGCTGCGGGGTTTGGATCTGAGATGCACGGCAAACCTGGTTGCAGAGAAGGCCTAATTGAACAGCAATGGGAAACATACATATGTATATATGTACATCTGAAGATGCACAAAACAAATGCTTAGAAAAGACTTACATGCTTAGAAAGTTCTGAATGATGAACTGGAAGAATGAAGATTAAGAGCCAAAGAGAATTGAATGGGACAGACAGTTTGATTATGCGTTTCAGGTTAGAACATGCTGTAAATACCATGCTAAGAAATACTTGGACTCTACCCTGGCCACCAAAACCAATTATCATCTAAGTGAGTTTGGTATATTGTAAGTTCTTAATTGGAGCCTTTAAAACATGCCGCAGCCTATTTATACATGGACTAATAGGAAATCAATTTAACTTCCTCTACATTCGTTTAAAAATATTAAAAACATTTACATAATTTTGTGATATTTTTCTCATTGTAATAGGATACAGTAGTCAATTAATTTTTTTCCTTCATTATTAACAATGAGCTTTTATGAAATTGCTGCTTGGTGCAAGAGCTGCTTTCTATCTTTGGGTCATTAGATTTGCTGCTTTGAATTTAAAGGGAAGTAATATTAATTCCCCCAAATATCTTTTCTTCAAATTATGTAGCAATGCCTTTTTCCTCTTCTTTTTGCACTGCATAATATAATCTGGCAAAAAGTAAGTGTGATCTTAATTGTTAGACTTGTTTATTCCAGGGAGGAACCAATGGAGCACTTACAGTAATTAACATATTTTCTGTGGTCTTCTCATTTTGTTAATGATATCTTATTGAAGGCTGTGCAGTAATTACTGCCCACTGAGGTACATACGCTGAAACAAATTAATGGCCAATGACCAATAATGATTACACTTGTAATTATCTATTGTAAAGTATAAGCAGAAAAAAATTGAAATTAAAAACAATGTTCTTTGAAGCTAAAATTAAACTGTATTATTAAACTGTGCTAAAAATCATATTAACAACTCAATAGAGAGATGATACTCTATGTTTTATCATAATCTCCATTAGTTTCATATAAGTTACAAGAGACTTTTATTTTTGCTAACATTGCAGTTTCACCCAGTGGGATACAGAGGTAAAGGTGTGAAGAATAGGATACATACCGTGTTTACTCTTAGGTATGACTTTTAGGTATTTGTAGCACATTTATCTTAACATGGGCAACATAATTTTCAATGACTTCAAGAAGTTAAAGTCATTTTTAAAAAATATCTAATTGGCTTTATTAAGGGATTCATGAATTGGGTAGCATCCCGTCTAGCTAGCAGAGAGATGCTCCCATTAAAATAATTTTCTACACCACAGTATTTCCTTCTTTCTTCTCTAGAGATTTTTTCCCCCAATTGCTTCTTGTCACTTCTCTATGCTTAAGAAATTCTGGGTCACTTACCATTTTTAACAATTTCAATACTCTTTAATATTCAAACTTCATTTATTTCACGGATTTATCAAGATAAAGAGTAGTTTTCATAAAACACAGTCCACTCTATGTTGGGATAGAGGGTGGTGGTAGATTTTCATGCAGTTTTCACACAATACAATTTGATTTTTGTAAAACTGAGCAGTTTGAAACTCCTCTTTCTTTATGCTACCAACAACTTCAATATATATATTTTACATGTGGAAAAATAACAATAAACTTTAGCTGAGGATTAGCATAGTACAATGTTGGGGTTCACCAGACTGGGTTACAAGAGATTGGAGTCCTAAGTCTGTGTCACTAATTAGCTGGCAAGTCACTCATTGTCTTTGGGCCTTGGTTTTCTGACCTGAGAAATGGGAGCTTTGTACTTGATCATCTCCAAGGTCACTCATTAGCTTTAATGTTCTGTAAGTTTTGTAACAAGGATCCTAGGAAATTGGGAACTATTTCTCTTATCTCTGATTACATTCTTGTGTGAAAACATCTTACAAACTTTTTCAGGTGATCTTAATTATTTGGAGTTCAGATGATGTGTCAAATATTCTCATTTTTGATTCTCAGGCCTGATCAAATATTTAGGCTATGAAATAGAATAAAAAATTTTTGTTTGCCTGAGTAAAAAATAAATGACACTAGCATCTAAACCTAGATAACCTAGCTTAAATGTACACACTATTTTCCAAAAAATTAAAACTATATTTAAATTATTGTTAATTAAAATATTTAATGAAGTATAATGATTTTGTTTATAATAGTGTTTTGATTTTTATGAAAATTTGCATTCCTGCAAGATCAGACTTGAGTTTTTATGTCTTTCTGTACCTTGACTCTTAGCATGTATTAAAATTCAAGAAATATTTGTTGAAAGAAAAAAATGATTGTCAACATATCTTTCTTTGCTTTTGAATGTTTTGTATGTTGGTTGCTATTTTGTTTTAAATTATTTCCAGTGTCGAGTATCTTTTCTCCCTCAAATAGGAAGTTGGCTTCCTCTGTGACAACTTAAATGTTTTACAATGAAGCAATTAAGGCTTGATTCTTTGAGTTAAGGTTTATTATTTGGATAGGGATGCCTTGGTGGAATTGTGATCTTGCTGTTTTAAGTTGAATATCACATCCAAATTGCTTTTTTTAACATATGAGGAAATTGGGCATAATGAGGATATAAATTGTTAGATTATTATCTAAAATTATCTAAAATCTCTGCCCTGGAGATTTCCGTCTATCTATTAAATCTTCTTTAGGATCCACTAGCAAATGATGAGAAAAGTTGTTATCTAGCTTTAAGGTTTTTTCAGGACCTCTGACTGCTTTTAATTTTTCTTTCAGTTCATGGGAACTGGTCTTTTACGCCTGACTGAACTTGGTTTAGATTTTTGACAGTTTTTTATTTGCGTCCCATTTGGATGTTTTTCAAAATGTCCAGACTATTCACATTACATCTGAATAAGCACTACCTAATGGTTTAATTCAAATTGTCTGGCTTACCTCTAATTAGTATTGTTAATGTTTACAGTTTATTTTTAATAAAATAAGCTTTGTGGCTTTATTTTAATAATAAAAATATAGTAAAAATATTATATTTTACAATAAAAATAATGTGGACATTATCAGAAGTTTTAAAGAAAAATTTGTTTTAAAAAACTGATAGAAAACTCCTAGTTGGGCTAAAATGAGAAATGACAAAGTAGCTAAAATAACTATCTCTTATGATATAATTTGGAATAATCTTGGTAGTCATCTGTTAATATATTTAGACCTAGCAACATTGGCAAACTGAAGGTTATGGAGATGCACATAGAGAATATCTACCTGCTAGTCTTACCGTATTAATAATTAACACTAAAGTTTAAATATATCCAAACCTAGTGCATGTCTGCACATTAATTTAAAAAAGGCAGTTTGCTACAATATGAAGCTAGAAATTGTTTCCTATTCTAACTTAGTAATTAGTGAAAAAACAACAGATTCTGAGATAACTATTATAGAAAGTATGTTAGAAAAATAAAATATTCATTACTTGGCTATTTATTTCTAGTCCTGAAATCATGAAAGGCTTTTGTTTAGTCTCCTCAATATAATTTAAAGAAAGTTATTTAAAAAGTTAATAAGGCAAGAGCCTGAAATTTATTTAATTAAAAAATAATGAATTTAAAAAAGAGAGGTTATGGGCCATTACACCATAGTCTTGTCTCTAGATAAGCTGCTCTGTGAACTTGGGCAAGCATATTTATCCTTCAGAGGCTCATTTTCCTTGCTTGACATTCCCCACTTTTCTAGTCTTGAGCATCACTAAAGTCCTTTCAGAAACCATCTACAATGTGTATGTTGGTGTTAGTGGTTTAAATTTATATATATATAGTTATAGATATAAATTCTCTTAAAATCTACATGGAAAATTTATAATCTTAAATGTATATATACCTCGTATATGAAAAGAATAATCCAGAGGAATAAATTGCGTTTCTATTTTGTTCACATATGTAAAATAATTCCTACCATGTCATTTTCTTCAATGATGTGTACGTTGGAATTATGGTCATAAGACTATCACAGTCAATTTTTTTCTTTTTGGAAACATTTCAACATCTCTATTCAAAGACTGACTGGATCATGTTTACAGAGGCTTTTCAAGGCATCTGTTCTTAGCCACAGCTGAGAATGGGGCCCACCGTGCAGACTGGAAGGATCCACCTAGAATTTGTTGAATTAAGTCCTTGCACCTGGATATAATTGTCATGCCGCTGTGCTGGGGTTTTCTTAAGCTACTGGTAAAACAAATTAGCTCAATTTAAACTGGCATCCAGTAGAGAAGCAACAACTCACCTCATATAATGTTTTTCAAATAATTATTTTTGTATTGCCAGTTTTACCTCATGAATATTTTCCTGGGGGCTGGGTGAGAAAAAAATGTAGCTAAACCAGAGACATGATAAACATTCTAGTTGTGTTATAGGCTTTGATATTATTGCAGTATAATTAAGATATGAGTAAATATGCGATTATAGTATCAGTTCAGCTGGATTTTTTCCGCCACTAAACAAAACATCAATTCAGGTATTTAGTTGTGAGGTAAAGTTTAAGAAATATTCTCATACCCATGTGCAAGTTTCATAAACCATTGATGTATTTGCTGTAGCTTTAATAATACACCTATTTTTACAGATAGAAAAAATGCATGTGAGCGATATGATGAACAGGAGACAAGATTCATTTATGTTTGTCAGTAGAATTGATGAAACTCACGCGGTTATGTATTTTTGAGTCATTTATACTTGGCAACCTAATTCACAAGTTTTCTTGGAAACCCAATAAACTCAAAACTTTAATGGCTGGTAAGAATAAGGCTAGTGCTTGTGGGATTATGGGGCTAACACATGTATGTATTTCTGCGTGCATTCATTGCTTACCCACTTAGTACCAATTTCATGGGTGTCAGGAAGGATTCTCAGCACTGAAGACACTGCAGGGAAGTATGAGAAGTTCCTGGCTTCCTCAGGTTTACATTCTAGTTTGGAAAACACGCAGGGAAAGAAAGAAGGAAAGAGAGAGAGAGGGAAAGCCAGGAGGGAGGGGGGAAGAAAAACTAAGAATATAAATATGTAATTTCAGTTCAGTGTTAAGTTTTATGAAGAACATAGTGTGGGCTAATTAGAGAGTAGTGGCTGGTACACTTCGATTGGTCCAGAAGGCTTCACTGAGAAAGTTTTCATGTTTATCAGTAAGCACTTATGCTAGCTGCATTAATATACCCATGTATTTCTTAATATGCCTTTGCATCTCTAGCCACCTTGCACAATGTCTAGCACAAGATGGAGAAAAATCTTCCTTACTCATACGGGAAGGCACGAAGCTTTTAGAAAGATCTATGCCCATGTGTAGGATATATATATAGGACATATATTTTTCTCCCAAATGTAACATACAGAACACAATAAATCAATATTACAAAATGATTTATTACAAAGGTTTGGATATAAAGCCCTATAGAACCTTTCCTAATCATTTTTCTTCAAACATTGTCACTTCTTTCCTTGTCATAATAACTTGTACATATTTCTCTTAGAGTACACCCTGCCTTGCATTGTCATTAGTTGTCTACCAATGTATTTTCCTTTCAGGGTTTTACTCTTTGATAGAAGCCTTTGTTTAGTGTATCTTTGTATTTCCAGGGCCCCACAACAAGTCTAGAAGCAAATCAAATGTGTTTTAAGATAAGTGTGCGGTAAAGGGATTCTACTGTAGTTCAAATGAGAATGTTCCGAAATGTTACATAGGAAATTTCACTTATATAGTGATATTCTGAGAGTAAAATATTGTGGTTAGGTGGCAGAGCTGAAGTCCGAATTCCAGCCCCCCGGCTGGCTGACTTGTGCTCATTGTTGGCAACAAACACGGCCACCGAGTTTTGATTAGCAATGACAACAGCACTGCTGCTGGTGGAAATAACTACCATTTATGCTGCTCTAATGTCAGCTAGTGACCACTAGCTACACTGTCTTAGCAAATCCTGATAATTACCCTCTAATAAGGCAGGTATTATATACCCATTATACAGACAAGTAATTGAAACTCAGAATGAGAAAATGCCTGAAGTCATCATGCTTGTCGTAGTTTAAAATATGTGTGTGCTGAGTTATATTTATGAAATGCATGGTATGTAATAAAAATAGTATACAATTCCAAATTAAAATGTTATAAAATGGCTGATGTATATACATGCACATTATGTATGTATTGCATATATATATGTGTATATATGTATATACATGTACATATGTGTGTGTTCTCATATATATATATAAATACATGTGTTGTTAAATGGTAGTGGGATAGTCTTCTGTTTTGTTTTGGTTAGATTTGGTTTGGTTTTGGTGGGATAGTCTTTTGAATATTTGGTGAGGAAAGGGATATGTATCTTGGTAAAGTTTGGGATGGTATAAACACGTGTGAGTGTTTATGTGTACATATAAACTCATCATTGTGTGTAGATATTTGTAAAGTTATTGGATACTATCAAATTTGAACCAATTTATAGTCATTATGGTAGTCTCCTTACTAAAAAATGAACTTTGGTTTGGAGGACAGGGCCATTTCATGTTTATGTGCTCCCAATGCTTAATACGGTGTGTGGTACAATGTAGGCGCCCACTAAATGCTTGTTAAGAAATACAAAAATTGGTATGCCTGGGTGATTCCGCGGTTGGGCATCTGCCTTCAGTTCAGGGCGTGGTCCCGGGGTCCCGGGATTGAGTCCCACATCAGGCTTCCTGCATGGAGCCTGCTTCTCCCTCTGCCTGTGTCTCTGCCTCTCTCTCTGTGTCTCTCAGGAATGAATAAATAAAATCTTAAAAAAAAGATTAAAAAAATTTTAAAAAATTAACAAAGCATAACATTGTCACATAACATAGAAGGGCCTAAGATTTTTAGGCCCATTGGCTTTAAAAACCAATGTCAAGAACAGGGAAAAACAGTAAACAAATACTGGCTATTATTTTTTTTTATTCCAAAAGCTTAGTGAAGTTTTATTTCTATTATAAGAATTAATGTATTTCAGCACTCTAGTTCTGAGCAATAGTGTTCATTTTAAAAGTCTGACGTAGGTCTGTAATCCACAAAATAAGCAGCTAAATAAATATTTTATGAATCTGATGCTAATGATCACTGATATTCACACATTTATATATGTTCACACAGCAAATCATAATATTGACTGATAAATGTGTATGTTCTAATACATCATTCGCATACATACACTCTGTAACTGAAAAAGAGGCTCCCACACTGTGAAGCTATGAAGGCTCACCAAATATCACCACACACTTTTCAATTTATGGATTCTTTTGTTAATATAGAAAAAGGCAGAAAGAGGCGCAGACAAAAAATCTGTAACCTGAAAATCAGGAGAAATATGAATCTTTAGAATTAAGTCCTTTCAGAAATATAAAAATAGGTTCAAAATTAAGTAAAAGGGTATTTTTATCTCCCCATGGGATGACGGAGGCAAAGGTCGGTCCTCACTGCTGGTAATTTATTTTATGTTTATATGTCTCTAGGTACAGAGAAAGTAGAACTCACCCAAATGCTTTCTAAGAATTTAAGCACACAGAGTCTATTATATGCAGCAAAAAGTGAAGAGCTGATCTATATATATAAATGTAGGTGACTTGAGAAAACAATCTTACTTTTGCCTCGTTATGTGTATCAGATATTAGAAAAACCAAAAGTGTTTCTCTGTTTAATGCATTCAACTTCCAACTTACCTTGTACCCTGAGTACAGGGTAAAAATAATCCAGTCCATAAACTATTAATTAGAAGATTTTAGGCAGAAGCTCCTCATAGACTGCGCAGTACAAGTGTGCAATTCTCAGAGTTAAAGGGAGGCACTTTATAAGGATGTGTTTTATCTCTTAGTCTTTCTATGGGGACACTTAGTTCATTTTATGGAATTGGAGTTACCTTGGGAATCATCTCTCTCAAGATGACGTGATTCCTCAGGCATCCCAGTGTAAGCAAGGCTCTCACAGTTCTAATATTTTTCTTCAGTTAATATTGAAACCAGGTGTCTGTGTGGCTCAGCCGGTTAAGCATCTGCCTTTGGCTCAGGTCATGATCCCAGGGACCTTGGATGGAGCCCTACGTTGGGCTCCCTGCTCAGTGAGGAGTCTGCTTCTCCCTCTCCCCCATGCTTGCTCTCTTTCGCTCTAACTCTCAAATACATTTAGATAAAATCTTTTTTTTTTATTTATTTTTATTTTTATTTATTTATGATAGTCACACACAGAGAGAGAGAGAGAGAGGCAGAGACACAGGCAGAGGGAGAAGCAGGCTCCATGCACCGGGAGCCCGACGTGGGATTCGATCCCGGGTCTCCAGGATCGCGCCCTGGGCCAAAGGCAGGCGCCAAACCGCTGCGCCACCCAGGGATCCCCCATTTAGATAAAATCTTAAAAAAATTAATATTGAGACCAAAAATGGGAGCGTGACAAGGCTTTAAAATCCCCCAAACTATTTGATCCTATCTTAGAATTGCATTTGTAACTCTGAAGAGAAAATAAATGTTTTGTTGAAAGATAGTGTAGAGACTCAGTACAAGATTCTAGAAGTTACATGTCTATCACAAAAGATCTCTTTTTATGGACTGGATGATAGATAGTTGACTTCATAGAAAATTTTGTTTTCAAATTTTAATGTCCCAAATTTAATTTCACCATCTGATACCCACGGAGTTGTTAGGTGATAAAGTGATAGGGAGGTAGGTAATTGGAAAATAAGAGGTGCACAATAATCTAGTTGCTCCGGACAAAATCTATGGAGACATCTTTGATTTTTCCCACTCTTTCATTATTGCAAATGTTCTACACTGTGCTTTCAAAGTAAGTATTGTGATTCTATTGATTTCTCTATATCTCCACTTGAGCCAGTACCTTCTTCTGTCACCTGGACTACTGTGCTGCTTTCCTGCCTCTGGCCTCCTACTAAAATGTATTCTTTGTACAGGAGCCAGAAAGATTTTTTTTTATAAGTTTTTGTCAGATCATGTCACTCCTTTAAAAGCTTCTATAGCTTTATTCATAATGGCCCAAACTGGAAACAACCCAAATGTTCATCAACCAGTGAATGGATAAACAAATAGTGCATTCATACAATGGAATTCTTTCAGCAATAATGAACAACTGATACACATAACAACGTGGATGCATCTCAAAGGCATTATGCTAAGTGAAAGAAGCAAGACACAAAAGGCTACATGATTCCATTAAATGACATCCTGGAAGAACTATGGGGACAAAGATGTGATGGGATCAGTGGTTGCTAGGGGGTAGAGGATAGGAGGGACCTCTATTTCTTGGTTGTGGTAGTTATACAACTTTACATATTTGTCTATAATCATCAGACTGTTATGTACATGAAAAGGGTGAATTTCATTACATTTGTAACGATGTTATATAACCATCACATATATGGATGTAATAAAATTTATTATATGTAATAATTATATTTGTTGCTTATAATAATTATATACATATACATATACATGTTTTTATATGTATATAATTGGGAGACCCAATTCCATAGAATGCGTTAAGTGTCCTTTAGAGAAAATTAAGGGAATAAACTCATCCTCATAAAGTGCCTCCCTTGGACTCTGAGAATTGTACATGGGTACTAGAGTCTATGAGGAGCTACTACCCCAAATTATATATACATGAGGTAAATTATATCTCAATAAACATGACTTAAAAAAATGGAGACCATTCTATGGCCTCTGCCTGTATTTAGAATAAAAATCCACACTCCTGACTCTGGCCTCTTAGGCCCCTTGTGAACTCGCTTTGCTGCGTGCCTTTCATATTTCTCTCCCGGACTCACACTGTTTAGGTCTACCTAGGGGGTTTTCTTAGATGTTTGATATTTAACTTTAAAAACAAATAAATTGTTAGCCTCTAAAAATAACTTACTTTTTTATTAATGAGGATTTAAAGTATAAAATCAGGTATTAAATTTTTTTAGAATAATAGCTGTATTTTCTCAACAAGAATTAAAAGCCCCATTTATGAAAACTCTGTTTGTGTCATAATAGGCATCCTGATTCTTAGTACATGGAAAGGGGAGAAAGAGGCAGTAATTTTAAGTTTCTGAGATCATGTTCAACTTAGTGACCAGATATTTTCTGACACTTAAACATGATGTAAGAAAAAATGAATTTAGGCCATGTTAATTAATTAAAAAAATGATTTAAAAAAATCATCCTTTACCTATCATGTAAAGGATACTCCAGAGAGGTATATTTTACTTTCTAAAACTATGATAATTAAATTTGATTAAATAATACCCCTTCTATTTTATTTAGAAATTTTAATTTAACATACAAACATTTAATTACATATATTTCAGACATACACCTTCGTGTATGTTGAATATGGGCCAACACACAAGCTTACAGAGTTTTATAGCATATAAAAGAATAGAAACTGTGTGTAGAAAACACACACCTTTATTTTACACTCTCGTACACATTTTATTTAGTTATGAGAAAAATATACTTTTCTAATAGTGGCATCATATAAAAGTAAAAATTCAGTTCATGTATCTAAATTAGATTTACAAAGCTTCTATAAATGCGTTAAAACAGATTCACATAAATCACGAAAATGTCATCTTAAAAAAAAAACAAGTCACATTTATTATCTGGTAGTGCACTTCATCTCATGGGTCACATTTACATATTATGCACCCCAGGAATGTGTCAGGACTAGACAAAATTTCCAACTTGTGTGAGAAATAGCAAAAATACAAGCTGACTCTATAGTAGGATCATGAGACTTGAGTTTTTAAAGTTTTTCAAATGACTATTTCTTTCCTCCCTCTTTTCCCTCCCCCTTCCTCCCTCCTTCCCTCCCTTCCTTCCTTCCTTCCTTCCTTCCTTCCTTCCTTCCTTCCTTCCTTCCTTCCTTCCTTCCTTCCTTCCTTCCCTCCATTTCCATGAAGAAAGTTTCCAGTTTATGACCTTAGGATATATATTCAACTCACCTCAAAAACTTTTGCTGTTCAGCATGCATATCGTCATTATTCAGATTGCTTGCTAGCCTGAGTCCCAGAATTTATTTTAAGGTATCCAAGAACAGGATGACATTACTCAGGAAACATCTTGTGCAATGATGCTACATCCATCACTTGACTAAGAGCTTGTTTTCAACTTTATAAACCAGTGGGGTGACCTTCTGTTCCCAAGAGAGGGCCTAAAACGTACTGGGCAAATCTTTGGCTCTTGAAATAGCTGTTCAATGTTACAGATGTTCAGGTGACTGACTAATGGTTTCCTTCCCCCATAAGACAGCTCCTGGGAAGCTCTAGGATGTAGCTTTAAACTGGAATGACTCTGGGGAGCTAGGTTTGATATGGCATGGTCTCGAGGCATCTTTAGTCTGAAGTTCTTCCAGGAAGTCTGGTGAGTTCTAAAACTTCCTTGGCAAACTGATCTGCTCTGACAGCATGAAGAGGAAAATGTAAATGAAGAAAATGCCAAGGTCAAGGCCTTGCTTGGTGCTTCCTGGGTGTAATGACATAGTGGTTAAAAACTCTAGCTCTGAGGTTGAGATGCTTGGCTATCCTTCCTGGTTCCATCTCTGCTGGCTGCATGACCAGAGCCTCAGCTTCTTCATTAATAGTAATAATGATATTAATAATAATCATGATAATACATTTTCTAATGGAATTGTGAGAATTGAATGAAATTAACCAAGTGCCTAGCACAAAGTAAACATTAGCTAAATGGTTTCTATTAGTCTTGTTACTGTTACCTCAGAAAATAATTCAGCCAAAGTTGAGAGACTACTGAGGATTTTCTCATTTTATCAATGATAAGAACAATTTATACAACAGTTATGATAAATACATATGCAAGGAGTTGAGCACATTGGCAGGTGGAGTTCAGAATGCAAGTAGGTGCTGGAATTTAAAATATTCTTGACCAGTTTATATAGAGATAGGAAAATTTTGTGGTTTTTTTTTAAGATTTTATTTATTTATTCATGAGAGACACACAAAGAGAAGAGAGAGAGAGAGAGAGAGAGAGACAGGCAGAGGGAGAAGCAGGCTCCATGCAGGGAGCCTGATGTGGGACTCGATCCCAGGACTCCAGGATCACACCCTGGGCCGAAGGCAGGCACTAAGCTATTGAGCTACCCAGGGATCCCAAAATTTTGCGTTTTGAATCAGTTTACTCTGTTCAGGTTTAGAAATAAGCATCTTATTTTCTAAGTTATATAAGTAGGTATAATATTTAAGGCAACAAAATATTACTTATAGGAGGAGGCAGCTCAAGAAGTAAACCAATATATGTTATATTTTTCCGGTATAACTTTCTATGAGAAATTAGTCTAAGGTAAGAAAAATAAAATCCATTAGAGCTCCTTCAGCATTTTGCAATGCTTCTTATACAAAATGCTAAAACTATAAAAAAAAGAAACAAAGCTATCTATTTCTTTTTATTGCAGCCTGTACCAGGTCCAGGAAGCTAATTATTGAAAAGACATCTTCCAGAAATTAAGCAGGCAAATATTATTGTTGTTTTAATATAAAATCAATGGAAAATATTTAACATTTTTATATCTATTTCCTTATTTTCCTTTCCCCTCATTATTCTTTTTACTACTGCTATTATTATTACAGCTGCACAGAAATGACACATTGCTAAATAGCAGTGAACACTGGAAGAAGGTTAAGCAAAGTTAATTTATGCAAGGAAACTGCAGCTAGAAATGCGGGAGGACCTTATTCTACTTAATAAATATATTATTTGTACAGGTCAGTTTTACCTGCTGTGTATTTCCAGGCATCCAAATAATTGTTATTCTCAACTGTCTCTTCTCATGTCTTAGCCAAGCTAAACCACAAAGGACGAGCAGCTCGGAGCTTAGCGAGTGCTTCCCAGCTGCCCCCCAAGAGTGCTGGGAGCAGCCTGAAGAGCTTCCCAGAAGACCCGCAAGGCCGCAGCAGCATCACTTACAGAAACGGCCCGGATAGTGTTCCTTCTGGATTCATCTTCTGGCTTTGTGATCTTGGGCGAGTTACTTATTTTCCTCCATTTCTACATATGGAAAACTAGAGGAGTAATACCTACCTTCCAGATATGGCTTTTATAAGAAACAAAGGGGATGATGTTTGTAAAGGGTTTGCTAAATGTAAAATGCTTATTCCACTGATATCTATCATCATAGTTAATATTGTGCCGTTAGCTTGAGTCTTGGCTCTCAAATGGGAATAATAATTGTGCTCACTGCTTGGGGTTGTTGGGAGGGAAAGACTACATGTAAAGCAGGTGGGGCAGTTCTGGATGCATTTCCATGCTCTTTGTTGTTATTACTCTACTAACTCTTATTTTCACTCAGAAGCAGATCAGATTGATACATGTAATATAGACTTTAAGAATGATAGAGAAATGAGATTAATTTTTCAAGAATGAAAAGAGTAAACACATATTGTTTATGAATATGCAATATTTAAAGTCTACATGCCGTCCAGCGATAAAATCACTTCATTGACAGAAATATTAACTGAAAAAAGAATTTTGGTCATTTAGGTTTGTATGTTCTTTGAACAGGCTAATGTGAGCACAAAATGAGGTGGCTTTTGAAAGTCTATCTGGCTTTGGCTGGAAAGAATGTTTTTAACTGGAGAGTGTTTTGTATTACCTGATGGATTTTTAACTTCTTGAACATCTTTAGTAATTAGTGCATGCAGCATTAGCTAGGTAGCTTTTGAACATTCAGAATTATTCTTTACTATCTTAAAAAGATTGCGTTTTATGACGTACATAAATATGCAAGCATATATGCTCTTTAAGATGAGATGAAAGGGAACGATTTTATTCTACATTAGAAAACCTGGGTAGTGCTTCCCAAATGTTAACAGGTGCAAAGTAGGTAATAAAACCTACCACAATGAAAATATTACTCTGGTCAACTTTCAGAAACACTAGATTAATTATAACTCCAAAATAAAGATTTTATTGAACTGCTGCTCAGAATCTTTAGTATATTAATGTGTACTGAGGACCTCCAAGGATGGCAGTAGTATGTTTGCTAATATTATTTGACCACTGAGTCCTTTTTCTGAGAGAGCTATTGTTAAGGAATATATTTTGGGAAATGTGAGGCTGGAAGATTATTGTGTTTCCTGTCTTCATTTTTAAATGAGAGAAAACGAAGTTCATAGGCAGTTTAGAATTTTCTACCACATTTTCATCTTACTTGCTCAATTCCATTGGGGACATCCTTGTAAAGCTACTTTACCAGTTTCTAGGGATAAGGGACTGTGGCTCCTGGCTTCTCTTTTTTCCTTCTCTTGTTTTGAAAGTACAGATTATTCCATGGGCTAGGCCCAGAAAAATTCTGGTTTTGCTTCTAGAGGGTCTGATCCTGAGGAGGGACGAAAAAAGTAGCACCTGAGATTTAAAGTACCAGGAGAAAAAGACAACACTCCAAAAAAAATCTATATCTGCGAGAACAGCTTTGGAACTTTGAAAAATTATTTTAAAGGGAAAATTAAAGACATCAATAAAACCAGGAAGGTGATTATGATGACAATTGTTTTATTATGTATTTTATTAATTTTGCTCCAGGAAGGAGGGATAAACAATAGGAAAAGAAAATCTCAATTGAGCATCCTTTTGTTTTGTCTTGTTTTTGTTTGTTTTGTTTTAGTCTTCAGCCTTGATGTTATTGACGTTTGGACAGGATAATTCCATATTGTGGAGGATCGTCCTGCATACCATAGGATGTTTAGCAGCTTCTACCAGATGCCAGTAGCACCTCATCCCCTCTTGGTGATGACCAAAAGTGTCTCCATACATTGCCAAACGTCTTCTGGGGGGCAAAATTGACCCTGCTTGAGAACAATTGGTCTACTCCCGGCCCACAGTATTTTCCCCCTTTGGTACTAAAAGAGGAGTACAGAAAATGGAAGAGCATTGTTGTAAATGTTCATGTGAATAATATAGTACAACTGCAAATATGTTCTAGAGGCATAATAATTCTTTAACAAGTTTTCTGTCATTTTTCTAAGTGTGGGTTCACTTTTTTTAAGATTTATTTTATTTATGAGAGAGAGAGAGAGAGTGCATGTGCACATGCACACACGGGAGGGGGCACAGGAGGGGGAGAGGGAGAGAGAGAATCTCAAGCAGACTCCCCAAGGATCACTCCTCCCTGGGGGGAGGGCTAGATCTCAGGACCCATGAGATCACGACCTGAGGTGAAATCAAGAGTCAGACACTCAACCGGTCAACCAAGTGAGCCACCCAGTTGCCCCTGAGATCACTTTTAGTCTATTAGCTGACTTATTTTTCATTCTTTTGCCCTGATTGCCATTTCCACTTGAAATTAGTAAAACATTCACTTTGTGCCTTAAAACATTTAAGAAGGAATTACTAAAACTGTGACTTAATAAAGATCTCCTGGTTGTTGTAATCTTTCCAGAATTAACAAACATTAGTCATGTAAATAAAATAAGTAGTGGCCAAATATGTTGGTTAAAGCTATATACCTAATGAAATGGGATGACAATATAGTACCCTGCCTATTTATATTTTCACATTCTTTTGGGCTAAAAATTCACACCCAAGAGAAATTCACAACTTGTCTCTCAATAGTTTCCACTTTTCATATTGGCGTTTGGGACTCTCTTATAATACTAGAAATGAAGCTGTCCATGCTAGGTTAGAAAAGAGAGAATCTGAACTTAAACTTGTGGTTTCCTAGCACAATCGAGTCTAAAAATGTGCATTACGATATTGTTTTAATTATCATGTATGTTTCTTTTTATCTTGGGTCTCCGGGACTGAACATTCACTTCTAGAAAGGAACATCGTACATTTTTAAATTTATGTCAACCTATACTGGATTTGAGAGATACCCTAAATAAAGGAGAAAAAAAGAAAGGAGAAATATCTAAAAAGAAAAAAGAGGCATGTGTATCCAGTAACTAGATAGATTCTCAAAGCTTGTACCTGTGTGGTAGTCTTGAACTAACATTGTGACGTGATATTCTCTGCTTAATTCACAATATATGTTTTCTAGTTTAAAAAAAATCTATCTAATTAAAAGTAGGTAGATGAACCCTAAAGGAATCTATACCTTACTTAATAGAAGGAATATTATTTTCGTTTTGCTTTCCAAAGTTTCTTTTGAATACAGAGTTTTAAAATAATATGTAATACATTCACCACCCAGTTATCCTTAGTGCTTATATTAACTTTAAATAATAAAAAGCTTAAAGTCCGCTTTCTCATTTTTGAATTTTACATATGATTACATTTAAGTTAATCTTCTTTATTTGTTTTCCTTTTATAAAAAGGTACTCTGTTACCTCTGTCGGATTACATTAGAGGATTTCAGTGACATTCTTGTACTAGAGAAACTACAAACACTTCTACAGGCTATGTATTTATGCAGCCACAATGGGTATAATCCTATTTTTATGAAGAATGAATAGAATTGACTTAAAAATAGAAATAGCTTCCTGAAATCACCTACATTCTATTTAGCCCAATTTAAAAAAAAAATAACTTAAAAGCTTGTTGCAAACATTTAAATCAGATAAGTCAGCACAATCCCTTGCCAAAGGTCAAAAAGATTGCAGTAAAAATCCAAACAGAATATCAATTGGTGCCTGACAAGGCAAAGGAAGTGGACGATTCAAATACATTTCTTTTTGAATACACATTTGCTCATCTTTGCTCAAGGGTCAAAACAGAATTATTCTGGAATAGAAATGGTGACTGTATGACCTGTTGTTTAACGAGTGTTTCTAAACTGGTTTATAATTACCAAATTAATCTCAGAATATATTAAAAACCTATTTGCACAAGCTATGTACAAGTAAAAAAAGGAGCAGAGCACTTTACCTGCATCGATACAAAGCATTGCATGACAAGTATTTGTTTTTGTAGTTATTGTGGCTTTGGGAACAAGTAAATATAAACAGCAGGAAACAAAAATACAGAGGCAGTGCAACTGGAGGTTGTCAGGGAGCAGTATGGTGGCGTGAGGAGCCGAATTCGGCTTGAAATAAGCTTTGTTTCAGTATGCGAAAGAGGCTTTGGCGCTGTATCAGACCTCTGGGGCAACCGCTCAGCAGGATGGGGATTATCCAGCGGTTTACTATAGTCTGTGCTTCCCAATTCATAGAAAACTTGCCTCCCTGTCATACTCTTACATTAACTCACTTTTCCATCTTTTTTTTTTTCTTTCTGGGATTTTAGGTCTTTTGGCTAAAAAGAGTAGCGGATGTTAATTCAGAATCTAAAAAGTATTTAATGAACATAATTGAGAAGGTACCAAACATTTGACATCTATAGATAGTAAGCATAGCATGGGTAATTTTGCACACTGAGGAATTCATTATCTGAAATTGATGTTTCTTTGTCATTGGTGGCCCTACCAAAAATGTCCTGAGCACAGATTCACTGTATTTTAATACAACTGCCACTCACTCATAATAAAGTTCCAAATGTATTTCTATTCTAACAATGAAATGAATACTTTTCTCTTTCTTTCTTTTTCTCTTTCTTCCTTTCTCTCTGTGTCTTCTTTCTTTCTTTCTTTCTTTCTTTCTTTCTTCTTTCTTTCTTTCTTTCTTTCTTTCTTTCTTCTTTCTTTCTTTCTTCTTTCTTTCTTTCTTTTTATTTTTAGGCTTGACGGGGTTAATTCCATTTAGCTGTGAGAAGACTACGCTCTGGTGGAAACCCCATGGTTATTCCAAACGCATGACCATCAAAGAACCAGATTAGCTGAGTGAGGAGGGAAAGGAAACTGTGCCCTTCCTGTCTCTTAATAAAGCTAAGATTACAGAAGTATTTAATAACCATTGTGGGTTTTAATAGGAAATTGTATGAACACTTTTGGTAATTCGCTCAATCTATGGTTACCATTGAAGATTGTTTTTGTTTAAGCTAGCTTAGATATCTAGAAAATGTTGTAAAACTAGGATCCTATTACGCATAGCACTGCTAAGTAATCAACTATAAAGACATTAAAAGTTCTTTTCAGATATCTCATTTGCACTGAGAAGAGTGAGTTGCACCACGGCTAAAGAAACAACAGCAATTGTTTTATACGCACTGAGAAGGCAATAAAATGTGGATTCCTTATGTAGGTCCAAATGTAGCAGCTGGATTTGGCTTTATGAACCATGAAAAATAGTTCCCATCTGGAAGTTGATGTTGAATAAAGATGCAACAGTAAGACAGCATTTTACATGAAACATTTTATACATGTCTAGCACAATTGTTTGGAATTTCCAGTTATAATTAGAAAATAATAACTGAGAATCAATGAGTGTGGTATCAAATACCCAAAACTCTCTTAATCTTGGAGAGATTGTTTTGCTCATTAAAAACAAACTAGGAGACAGCGAAATTAATATAAAATTCTCTGAATAAATAATTAGTACTATAATAATTGCATGGATACAATTATTAGATACAATTAATAATTGTATCTATGCAATTATAGTCACTTATTCTGAAGTTTAAAATTTCATTGGCAATAATGGCAAATTCTTAGTTATTGAAAAATGTATGGTAATGCGTTCAATCCACTCCTTCATTCTACAGCCTATTATAAAATGTTAGTTGTGTTTTTGAATAAATTTTTGTCAAACATTCCATGTAACTAGTATTTGAAGTCACAGATATGAACTGGACTTGCTAAGGTTATTGTACTATCCCCTAGCTTTTGAGGAAAACTATTCTCAAATAAAAAATAAACATAGAACCATAAATCCAATTTTATAAGATTGGGATAATGCTTGTCAGCATGTTCCAATCTCCCTCTGAATTTATTATGTAAATTGATCAAAATTATTGCTTACTGCCAACTCTTTAATAGATATTTTGCATTTAGCAAGGACAGACATAATTTGCCCCCTTTCTGCAGTTGTTTCTGCCCTATTAAAATTGAGAGAATGAGATGATAAGAATGTTCCCAATATTTATAGTCTATAATGCATCATTTTATATATGTGAATCCAACTATATAAGATTTAAATTCAAATATACTATTTTTTCCATTTTGTCTGTTGGTCCTTTAAAACAGATGAAGATGTTATTAGTAATCTCAGTCTTTTCTTTTAAATATAAACTTTTTGAGTTACCTAACTATTCTAGACAAAACAAAGCCTGCTTTAGTATATCTGCAAATTTAAAAGAAAAATTGTAGCATATTTTGAAGTTCGTTGAAAATGCAATAAAGGGAAAGGGTAGAAGATGCAAATAGAAGGGGTAAATCTATTAAAATTTATTAAAACTTGACAAAATTTACTAGATAATATTATCCTAACCTTTCTGTTTTTTTAATGCTTATTTCTAAATTCATCTACAAAAAAAAAAAAGAAAGAAAAAAAGAAAAAGAAAAGAATTGATGTGTGTAGGGGCACCTGGATGGTTCAGTTGGTAAAGCATGTGACTGTTGATCTTGGGTTCATGAATTCCAGCCCCATAATCAGGTGTAGAGCTTACTTAAAAATATTTTTTAGGGATCCCTGGGTGGTGCAGCGGTTTGGCACCTGCCTTTGGCCTGGGGCGCGATCCTGGAGACCCGGGATCGAATCCCACATCAGGGCTCCCGATGCATGGAGCCTGCTTCTCATCGGGCTCCCGATGCATAGCCTGCCTATGTCTCTGCTTCTCTCTCTCTCTCTCTCTCTCTCTCTGTGTGACTATCATAAATAAATAAAAAATTTTTTTAATTAAAAAAATATTTTTTAAAAAGTTTGATCTGTGTTTTGAGTTCTACCTATGTGAAATAAAAACCAAACTATCAGAGACTACACTATATTCTATGTTGATACCTAGCCAACATACTGATTTGTTAGACTGCTTTCTGCTAAGTCCAAAACTCTACAGCTTAAAATTTTTAAATCACAAATTATCTCAGACTCTTTAAACACTGTATGATTAAAATTTGAAAGATAAATAAATGTCAGTCATTTTGAGAAATATTTCTTATTTCCCAAATGAATTAAGCATGAATTCTTTTTAAAAATGGAAAGACAATCATTTTTCCAATTATTTTTATCCAGTTATTTAATTTTTAGAGGTGGGTATGGGCAGAGGGAGAGGAAAGAGAGAGAGTCTCAAGCAGACTCCATACCCCAACATGGGGCTCAACCTCACAACCCTGAGATCATGACCTGAGCCAAAATCAAGAGTCGGATACTTAACCAGCTGAGCTACACAGGTGCCTCTCCAATTATTTCTAAACAATCCTTCTTTCTAGAATCACCTTACCCATTCCTTTACAGAGATGGGCCAAAAGTTTTATACCCAGTGTTTTATCTCCAAACCCATCTTGAAGATGCAGCTGAAATTGAACTATTCCATAAAGCCCTTCTTGATTCCTCCATTGCAGTTCCTTTCACTTTTAAATTTGCAGAACTGAAAAAAAAATTAACTTGCAGAACTGGGCTCAACTCAATAATATGTTGGTCAACTATATACATGTATGTATATATGTGGTATTTTTATACATATATGTCTATATATGCATATATATTACATATGTAGTTTTGACTCTGTATTTATAATCTTCTACTCTTTAGATGGTAATGTGAATAAATTTTGTAACTGCATCATAAATTCTTTAAAAGCAAACACAACATTTTTCACAATTTAATAGCTCATTATTCACAGCTTTATATACGATAGGCACACAATAAATATTTGTTACTTCCCTATCCTTGACAAAGCATTGCTTCAGAGATTCTCAACTAGGGGTGGTTTTGCTCCTCAGTGGACATTTGGCAATGTTGGGAGACATATATCACTTCTTACAATGGAGGGTGGTGTGTGTGGAGGAATGGGAGATGCTACTAGCATCAAGGGGAAGTAGCTAGGGATCTACTCAACAGGATCACCCACTTGCCTTCCTGTTGTACTCTTACATAAACTCACTAGGTATTCCTTTCTATCTATTTTTTTCCTTCCTGGATTTTAGGTTGCTTGGCAAAAAAGAGTGGACCCCATGGGCATCCCGGGTGGCTCAGCGGTTTAGCACTGTCTTCAGCCCAGGGAGTGATCCTGGAGACCCAGGATTGAGTCCCATGTCGGGACTTCTTCTCCCTCTGCCTGTGTCTCTGCCTCTCTCTCTCTGTGTGTCTCTCATGAATAAATAAATAAAAAAAAAATAAAAAAACAAAAAAGAGTGGACCCCAAGGCAACAAAAAACCATACAGCCCAAAGATTCAAGAGTGTCAACGTTGAGAAACATTGCATTACATCAAATCCCATAGTCACATGATTAAAAATCCAAAAAAGATTCTATAGTTGTAAAACAAAATCTTTTGAAAAATTTAACTATTGTGTAAAATTGGTTCTTTGTGAAAAATTTTATGAAATTTACCTGGAATGTGAAATGTTAGGAATTTTTTCATGTAGAAATTATATTATCTTTTTTTCCTTAGTATTTATTTAACGAGCATACATTTTCTTTTATAGATTTTACCATTTTCCCAAGTAGGTTTTTTTTCTTTTTTGGTCAAAAAGCGGAGATCCAGGAAGAAAAAAAAGTAGAGAAATCATGTTTCACATAGGCAGAAGACAAATAAAAATTGAGGCAGTGTCTTGATTTTTTTGTCTTTGAGGAACATGATGGATTGTTTGTTGTTTTGTGACACACTGCAACAAGAAGTGAGGGAGGGAAGGGGTCCTAACAGTGTTCACTTCTTTGTGAATATGGGAGTATTATGTATTTTTTTCAATATTTCATGGTCTCTTCTAATTTGAGAGGTCAAACACCAGGAATCAGTTTCTAAGTTTATCACTTAACTACCTTTCTATCTCAGCTTTTGGAATACCTCTCGTATTGCCATAAATGTAGTTACAGAGAAATTTTAGTAATGGTAACTTCTTTTTTTTAAATTTTTTTAATTTTATTTTTTTTTAGTAATGGTAACTTCTTACCAAAAGCCTGGTACAAATTCTAGCCAGTGTTAACATTTAAAATATATCCTCAGATTTTTTTCTTAGAAATTCTAATAATTTGTGAAAGCTGTGGTTTAGTGAACTTAGTATATGATTTGCATTGTACAGTAGTTTTAAATTCCTAGATCTATTTTGCACTCTAGAAACATCAATATGTAGTTTCTTGGAGCCCAAACTCTTAGAAACGTATCTTAAAATTCAAGGCAATAGACTTACTCCGTATTGAAGCATATTTTGGTTATTAGATACTGTCAACAACAACAACAAAACACCGTATATATCCTGTTCCACAGTACCATGATTTCCAAAAATAACTTCAGTTTCTGAGAAGCAATCTCAAAAGCCATAATGCAAGAGATCTATTTATTTAGACCCCAAACTTTTGTAAGAAATGTCCACATCTATTTCTAAATGTTCAGTGTTCTTAGTTCAGCTGTCATGAATTCTCTCTTTTTAGTTTTTCTTTCTTTTCTTTCTACTTTTCTTTCTCTCGTCTTTCTTTCTTTTTTCTTTCTTTCTAGAAATTTTCTCTGGAATTCATTATGCTTACAAACACCCACTCACACTTGGAAAAGTAAAATATTTTTGCAAAATTCTTCTAATAATTTATTTGCCCCCTTCTCCAGTATAATTCGATGTATTCTACAAATGCACATTAGGTTGTCTTTAAAAATATTTGTCTCCATTTTGAGCTTACTTTAAAAGGGAATGGCCAATGAATAACTGAAGTGCTGCTTTGAAGTATGGTGGCTATCATTTATCATTTTAGTTGGAGAATGAGACTACTGTTGAATTATAAAAAGTAATCCCTTATTGCTCATACACATGGAAATGACTCACTATTTTGCAAATCATCTGTCTTGCTCCTAGTGAGTCTGGTTTGGCCCAGTCGAACAAAAATGTGAGTGCAGAAAAATAATGTGGACATTGTGCCCAATGGTATCAGACTTTCAAAAAGAGTCAGCAATTAGCCTGTAGATACAAAAAGAGGCAGAGAGTATTTAGAATTATGGAGTTAGGTGGAGGAGAGAGATAACAGATAAATATGGTTCCATTAAGTCATTTAAAGACAAGTAGAGAAAAGATATAGGTAATATAAATTAAGCTAACTCCTGTTTTTATTACCTGTGGGAACTTCCTGCTGCCTAATTGTCTTTTTTTTCTTCACATGTATAACTCTCTAACCACACTGTGAATTCTTGAGGGTAGAGATTGTTTTTCATTCTTTATGTTCCCTGGACTGACTCATCTGAAGTAGCCAGTACATTCATTAGACTATATGAAAAAAACTGAAATACAGTGGTTTTAGAAAATCATCACTGAAGTTTAAAAAATATTGTGTTTTCAAAGCTACAGAACAGTATGGAAATAGTGTAACGAACATGCATGTAGCCAACCTGTGCATGTAAGAGAGGTGGACAGTTTGCCATTTGCTTCAAATCATTTTTAAAAATCCTTGATTTTTAAAGAAGATTTTATTGATTTATTTGAAAGAGAGAAAGTATGCCAGAACACAAGCAGAGGGGAGAGTCACAGAGGAGAGGTGGAGGGAAGAGACAGACGCAGACTCCCTACTAAGCAGGGAGTCTGATGTAGGGCTCCATTCCAGGACCTTGGAACCAGGACCTGAGTCGAAGGCAGATGCTTAACCGCCTGAGCCACCCAAGTACCCTTTTAAAAGTACTTAAAATTTTTGGGATGCCTGGTTAGTTCAGTCAGTGAGGCATGCAACTCTTGATCTCAGGTTGTGAGTTCGAGCCCTGTGTCAGACGTAGAGATTATTTAAAAACAAAATCTTGAAATAAGTCAATATAAGTAAACTTCCTTTATTTTCTCCAATCTCCTTTGCCTCCATAGGCAATCACTGTCCTGATATTGGTATGTACACTTCCTTTTCATATTTTCAAATACATTTCAAGATATAATCTAAAAGAGTGTATTGTTTTCATGCTTAACATTTACATAAATATACTGTACTCTATGTATCCTGTATCTGGTTTTAAATTTGCATCTGAATCTACATCTAAATTTAAAGTGTATTAAATACTATCTCACTGTACTTTTAATTTATATTTGCATTTCTCTGATTTCTAGTAAGACTGAGCAAAGTAATATAGGTTTATCTGCCTTGTGAAGTTTTTCTTCAGTGAACTGCTTATTCATATCCTTTGTCTATTTTTCAACCAAAGAACCCCAGAGTTATATATATTGTCTATATCCTCTTCTTATTTGATTTCTCTATACATGTTTATAGTGCCTTTGCTGTACAGGTATTTTAATTTTAAAGCAGACACATTTATTAATTTTTTCTGATATATTTTTATTTTACTTAAACTTTGCATATCATGAGAGGTCATACAGGTCATAAAATTTTTGACATATTTTCTTTTTTCATGCAACGTGTGCATTTAAGTCTTTTCTGTCTGTAATTTATTTTGGTGTATCGAGTGCTTTCGAGATCTTATTTTACTTTATCCTATATGAATAACCAATGTCCCTGGCCCTTTTCTTGAGGAGAATATGCTTTATTTATCGCACTGTAATGTCACATGCCAAATTCCCATATATGTGTGGGGTTGTGTCTGGCTTCTCAGTCCCATTTCACTATCTATTGATTGTATACAAAGCCACATCATTTTAATTAATGTATTATTATATTATGTCTCAATATGTACTGGAGCAAGTTCTACCTTTTTGTATTGGCCATTCTTGGCCATTTTCTCTTTCATATGAATATTAGGATAAACCTATTAAATTAAAACTTGTTAGTATTTTAATCGGATTTGCATTGAATCTATAAATCAATAATGGAGAAAATTGCATCTTGCTATTGAGTCTTTTAACTCTGAACATTATATATCACTCCAGTTTTTAAAGACTTCTTTATGTCCTTACTTAAAATTTGATGATTTTTTGTAGCCTCATCTTGATAGATTTATTTCTAACAACTTTATTGATTATACTGGTATTCTTAATGGGATTTTTTCCTAGTGTAGAATAGATAGGGGTTACGAAGTCTGGATTCTGGATCCAAGAGCTTGAGTTTAAATCCTAGCTCTACCACATATTAGGTGTGTCTCAATTTACTTACCTCTAATTTGGGAAGAATTAGCAGCACTACTTCGGTAGGGTTGTTGTGAAGAGTGATTGAGGTAATACATGTCTAGAATATAGTACTTACTATACTTGATTTATTAGCACTACTCCAACTCCTGTTATATCTACTGATAGTTTTTGCTACTGTAACGTATATCATTCATTTGTGTATGTTGGTCTGTAGCTACTCTTGCATTTTCTTGTTAGAAAATCATTATCACACATGAATAATGACTAACAAGTGTAAAAATTCTTACACTTCTTTCTTCTTGTCTTACTGTGTTAGCTCTAATCTAATGCTGCATATAAGCGTATTGCACATTTTTCTTTTTATTTATTTATTTTTATATTGCACATTTTTAATGAACCAAATTGGACATTTAAAGGACATTTATGGCGGAACTTTCCAGAACGCTCGGTGAGACGCGAAGGAGCGGCGGCTGCCCGAGCTGCGCCCAGCAACGCGCTCCTTCCCGTTCCCCCACACCGGCTTCGGCCCTCTCACCGGCTGTAGAAAATGGTGAAAGAAACCACTTACTATGATGTTTTGGGGGTCAAACCCAATGCCACCCAGGAGGAATTGAAAAAGGCTTACAGAAAACTGGCCTTGAAGTACTACCCTGATAAGAATCCAAATGAAGGAGAGAAGTTTAAACAGATTTCTCAAGCTTATGAAGTGCTCTCTGATGCAAAGAAAAGGGAATTATATGACAAAGGAGGAGAACAGGCAATTAAAGAAGGTGGAGCTGGTGGTGGTTTTGGCTCCCCCATGGACATCTTTGATATGTTTTTTGGAGGAGGAGGCAGGATGCAGAGAGAACGGAGAGGTAAAAATGTTGTACATCAGCTCTCAGTAACCTTAGAAGATCTCTATAATGGCGCAACAAGAAAACTAGCTCTGCAAAAGAATGTGATTTGCGATAAATGTGAAGGCCGAGGTGGTAAGAAAGGAGCAGTCGAATGTTCCCAATTGCCGAGGTACTGGAATGCAAATAAGAATTCATCAGATAGGACCTGGAATAGTTCGGCAAATTCAATCTGTGTGCATGGAGTGTCAGGGCCATGGGGAACAGATCAGTCCTAAAGATAGATGTAAAAGCTGCAACGGAAGGAAGATAGTTCGAAGATTCTAGAAGTGCATATTGACAAAGGCATGAAAGATGGCCAGAAGATAACATTCCATGGTGAGGGAGACCAAGAACCAGGACTGGAACCAGGAGATATTATCATTGTTTTAGATCAGAAGGACCATGATGTTTTTACTCGATGAGGAGAAGATCTTTTCATGTGTATGGATATATAGCTGGTTGAAGCCCTGTGTGGCTTTCAAAAGCCAGTATCTACTCTTGACAACCGAACCATCGTCATCACCTCTCATCCAGGTCAGATTGTCAAGCATGGGGATATCAAGTGTGTGCTAAATGAAGGCATGCCAATGTATCGTAGACCATATGAGAAGGGTCGCCTAATCATCGAATTTAAGGTAAACTTCCCCGAGAACGGCTTTTTCTCTCCTGAAAAACTTTCTTTGCTGGAAAAACTCCTACCTGAGAGGAAGGAAGTAGAAGAGACTGATGAAATGGACCAGGTAGAACTTGTGGACTTTGATCCCAATCAGGAGAGAGGGCTCCATTACAATGGGGAAGCATATGAGGATGATGAACATCATCCTAGGGATGGTGTTCAGTGTCAGACCTCTTAACGGGGCCGGTGAATAACACTGCTGCTGGCATTTTATATGCAGTAGTGGATGAGTGAAGGACTATAATCATAGCTCACTACTTGCTATTGTTTTTGTTTTAATATTCAACTATAGTAGTGTTTTAAAAGTTAAATGAAGAATAAACTCAAATATAAAAGCTCAAAAAAAAATAAAAGGACATTTATGTGAATTTCTTTTTACCAGTGGTTAATTACATAATAGTTTTACCCTACTCTTTCTGCTTATTTTGGGTATTTTGCAAAAAAAAAAAAAAAAAAAAAAAAAAAGCAAAGTAAAGCATAGAAACACATATCAAGCTTTTCCTTCTGCCTATTATGTTATTTTCTGTCACATTCATCTCCTGAAATCCTACCCATCTGCAAGACCCAATCTGAATGCTTCTTTCTCTATGAAATATGTGGCTTCTTCTAGCTAGAGGTAACATCTCTAGTTCTCTATCCCTTAGTGCTTCATCAGAATCAGAACCTCTCTTATTTGTACTCTTGCTTACATTGTGGTTATAAATTTTATTTATTTATATTATTTTATTATTGTTCCTACTCAGATCCTAAGATTTCTGAGGTCAAGATCAGTATCTGTTTTGTTTTGAATTTTCTTTCCTGCTACTACTAGCAAAATTCATATGCAACAAGTAGCAAATAAATAAATGAAGGAATAAATAATATCTGGACCTTAATATCAAACCTTTCTAAAGCTCATTAAGGAATAAGTATAAAAGCAGAAACACATCTTTATTCTTTTGTGATAGTTCGCTATATTTTTTTAAAAGCAGTGTGTGGCAATGAGTATACAGACTTATAATTAATATTCTGAAAAAAAGTAAGAATTTGACCACTACTGTGATTTTTGATTAATTAACTCTACTAGAACATGTGACACAATAGAAAGGCAGTAGAAAATATCCTCATGGGGACAACCAGGATGCACAAATAAATATCATTCATCTCTATTTGGTAGAAAATTTAATAATGTATTAGCTTTATTCTCACCAGCTTAACCCATGCCATTTTAAGAGTAGTCTTTGAAGAAATAGTTTTTAAGAAGTAAGCTGACTCAGACTTTTGTGAATATGCCATTTGGATTCTTTTTCTTAGTTTTTGATAGTATGTTTCTTCTTTTTAAACTAAAAGAGCAAGTCTCTAATGGAAAATACATTGTAGTGCTCCTTATCACTAACCACAGTCTTCGAGTTCGCCACAGTTGCTTCATTTTATGTGGATTTTGCCCCTTTGGAATCTCAGTTCGTAGTATCTAGACCAGTTTGTCATGGCAAATAGAAAATGTCTGGCATAAGTGGCAGACTGTTTTCTGTTAGAGGAGAAATAGAACCCAAGGTTTTTATCCATGAATCACACAGAAGCTTTATTTTTAAAAAAAGTACTAAAGCTGTAAATAAAAAATGTCTTATACGTAATCTCTCAAATTCTTCATTTATGCCATCCCTGAGATCAGAACTTGATCTCAACTTTATTTCTCAAAATATATCTGCAGAAGTCTGCAGAAACCTGCAGTCCAGCATCTGCTCCTGGAGGCCAGGCTTCCAGCTTGCATTGACTTTCAGGATCTTCCTTCAGGCAAACACCTGGAGGCAATCATCTGCAGATGCCAGTCTGCAAGCAGATGTATATGGGTAGGACAGCAGCACTTTTTGCCATTAGAACAGCTGGGAGGAAAGGAAAATAAATGTGTTCTGCTTTCCTTTGTGTCATATAAAACTCCCTTAGAGCATTCTCACCTGGAACCCATTTTCCTTCTCTTCTGGTCTTGGCTTGTTTTGTTGGGGAAAGAAACTTGCCTCACTTATCCTTCCAGGTTAAGAGGAAGTTTGTTCTTCCTTGACATTAGTCACCTTGGTTGAGAATGTTGCTCAGCAAGTATTCTTATATTTGCCTAAAATATTCTTTTTTCCAAAAAGTGAGCTTCTTGAAGGGATTACCTCTGACTCTGCAATTGCTCCACTGTATGGTGCCTAGTACAAGTTAAGTACATAGGCACACTCATAAATAATTATGACTTCTAATTTATATCTCAGGTGCAGCTGAAAACTCACTGTATATAATTTTATTTATCATTTAAAAAATATATCCTTGGGGTGCCTGGTTGGCTCTGCCAGTGGAGTCTGTGACTATTGATCTCAGGATTGTGAGGCCAAGCCCTGTGTTGGGTATAAGGATTACTTAAGAAATGTATATATACGTATACACACACATATAAATTTATATATATGTACACATATATATTTTTTCAAATTTGGTCTACTGATGAGATTCAGTTTGGAAAAGTTATATAATTAGATATTAATTTTGGGAAATATATTAAATTTTCTTGATTTTAACATTCTTTTTTTTTTTTTTTTTTTTTTTTTTTTTTTTTTTTTTTTTTGTTTTTTTTTTTTTTTTTTGATTTTAACATTCTTAATCAAGGTAATATATTGGCTGAATAAAAAAATATTCAAATAATAAAGAACACACAATCAAAAAAAAAAATACCTGTCTTCTGTCCCACCCTTTTCTGCCTTCAATTTCCAGAGGCAACATTTTTAAGTGCTTCTGTTTAGATTCTTCTGTTATTCAGCTCCGTGAGTACCAAATAATATGCAGATACCTCTAATTTCTTTATTTACCAACTTAAGACATCAATTGTCTTTCCATTATGATAGATGAAAAGTAGCACATGCCAATCCTATCTCTCTTTCTAGCCCAATTTTATTATTTTTAATTCTTCTTAACATTCCTATAATGGTGTTTTAAGGATATATACATTTTTTTTCCCTCGGGGAAATACTTAGAAGCAGAATTGCTAGGTCTTATGATATTATTGATTATTATTACATACTTATAATAAATAAGTGGAATATGATTCAACCTTTAAAAGAAAGGAAATTCTTCCAAAGAAGACATATAATTGGCCAACAGAGATATGAGAAGGTGCTCATCATCACTAATCATCAAATAAACACAAAACCACAATGAAATATTACCTCACATCCATTGGGATGACTGTTATCAAAAAGACAAGAGATAATAAGTGTTGGCATGGGTGTGGAGAAAAGAGAACCCTTGCACATTGTTGGTGGGAGTGTACATAGGTGCAGCTATTGTTAAAAAGTATAGAGGTCCATCAGAAAACTAAAAGTAGAACTATCATATGATCCAGTACCTCCTCTTCTGTGTATACGCCCAATGGAAATGAAATCAGTACCTTGAAGAGATATCTGTGCTCCCATGTTTTCTTGTAGCATTAGTCCTAAGAGCCAATATATAGAAATAGAAATAACTGAAGTCTTTCAACAGATGAATTGATAAAGAAATGTATATACATATATACTCACATATAAATTTATATATATGTGCACATATATAAAATTATACACACACATACATATATATATAAATGAATACTATTTAGCCTTGAAAAAGGAGATTCTGTTTTTTGCAACAACATGCATGAACCTGGAGAATATTGTTCTTAGTGAAATAAGCCAGACACAGAAAGAAAAAAAATGCATGGTTTTGTTGATATGTGGAATCTAAAAAAGTCAAATACATAGGTGCAGAGAATAGAATGGTGATTATTAGTGGTGGGAAGTTTGGGGAATTGGAGATTGGTCAAAGGATACACAGTTATATAGGATGAATAAATAACCCTAGAGATCTAATGTATAGCATGATGACTATAGTTAATAATAGTTATAGTTAATCATAATAACTCTGGCTTTAGGAAATTTGCTGAGAGGAGATTTTGGGTACCCTGATCACACACACAAAAAAGTAACTGAGGAGAAGATACGTTAATTAGGTTGACTATAGTAATCACTTTGCTGTATATACATGTATATCAAATCATCATGTACATCTTAAGTATATACATTTTTTATTAAAAAGCTAAAAATGAAAGAAAAAGTTATCCCTATTAAAAAAGATGGAAGAAAATCCTCCTTTTTTTTTTTTTTTTTTTTTTTTTAAGATGAAAGAGAATTCTGACACGTGTTATGTGGTTGAAGTTTTAGGACATTATGCTAAGTAAAAAAAGCCAGTTACAAAAAGACATATACTGTGTGATTTTGCTTATATAAGATTTCTGGAGTAGTCAAACTCATAGAAATAGAATAGAAAATAAATGGCAGAGGGGCATACGGGGAGTTGTTTATTGAGTAGAGTCTCAGTTTTGCAAATGAAAAGTGATCTGGAAATAGAGCGTACAGCAATGTGAATATACTTAACACTATTGAACTGTACATTTAAAAATGATTAAGATGGTAAATTTTATACTATTTTTATTTTAGCATAATTTTTACAATAGTATAACGATACCATAGCTGTTACCAGAAAAGCCAAGAATATTAAATGTGTAAAGTGTGAAATTAAATTCTTCACTGTTCCTATACCTGAGAGGTAACCATTTTAAACAGTTTGAAAATTTTTCTCTTGTTCTAAATTAAAGAGGCATAAAAGAGTTATCAATGATAAAGAAGGTGAATCTCTCCTTTAAGGAATCACTATAATGGCTACCCTACCATCTGAATTTAGACACATTCAATATTTGATATGTAGTGTCATTTTTCTAGGTAACATTACATAGCTCTTTTTTAAGAAAAGGATGAACGACTATTTCTTAGTATCCAGTATATCCTAGGCATCATATCAGTTTCTCTATAAATCCCTGTTTCTTCATAAATCTCTTTGTTTCTCCACAGGGTTACGGGTTGACCCTTTAAAATGCTTCTGTAAAAGCTGGTCCATGTCTTTATCATGACACTTAACACACTCTTGAGGCATGGGTTGTGTTGTGTCCACTGTTGTTGGAACATGACATATATTTAGGCAATATTTGTTGAATAGGAGAATATTACTATTCTCATTTTAAAACTTGTGACACTCAGTTTCAAAGGGGTTAGGCAAGAACGGAGAGCTAGTAAATGAGAGAACTATTATTTAAATTAAATATATGATTTTCCTTTTTCAAATTCCAGCTTGTGTCTCTAATTTTCTGCTAACAAGAAGGTTCCTATGCTGAGAAGCTAGTCTAGAGTTGTGGGCCATTGCTACTAAATGAAGTAGTGAATATAGAATTAGGTACTCTGCTTCAGTGGATTCAGAGGCAAAATTAAGTCTGACATGTATGATGATAACAGTTGGCATTTGCAATAACTTTATGTGGCATTATATACTCATTAATTAGTCTACATAATACTTCATTATGTGAGTCTTCATTACTGAATTTTAAGTACCTAAGAAACAACACTGAATTAGCAATTAAACTAAGCCACATGAATAAACAGACACAGTATAGCATTCTATGAAGTCAAAATGAACATTCATGTTCTTAGAAGAACTCAGAAATTAGGCCTGTCTTCATATTATGAAGAAACGATTCTTTTCCCTCTTCTCTAGAGCAACATTTCTCATGAAGTAGATAGAGAATTCAATGAAGAACTCAAGTTAATGGATTTTTAAATTTTATTTCAGTTAAGTAATTAATTTTTAAATGTTTATTTCTGACGTGAGGTTAGAGTAGTTATTCACAACTTTATTTTCCAACTTTTTTCCACATAGAATTTCCATTTCCTGGCTATGAGAAAAAAAAAATAGAATAAAATTTCAAATTATACATTCCTTAATTGTAATGAAATTGAATTTCAGGTTGAAAATAAATGCAACCAAGACAGATAGTTTACCTCAATATAAATAAGTAGAAAAAAATGAAAAAAAATTAGAGACTTGGAGAATAGAAACTGTACTTTAAAAATAAAATTTTGACAGAATGCATATGATGTAGTGAATCTTTTTATCTCACTTTTCACAGGGGAAGTGAATGGGAGGCAAACTTTGGAATAGATATTTACTGTGTTTCAGAAAAAAAAGATGTCTGTTAAAACCAGCATGTTCCAGTTAAAATGGGATTTTGGAAAGAGAGTAGACTATTCTACATGGTTTCTTTCCCCCTATAACAAAGGAACCCCAGGAGGCAATTAAGCCCAGGGCTAGAGCCTTAAGGTAATGACACAAACAACAATGGCAGGCGAATGGGATTTTCTTCTGTGAATTCCGATTTTCTCAGGGCTTTCCAGAAGCAATATCTTTGGAAATATGGAGAAGCTGAGTCTTGCTTCTTCTGTCTGGGGTTAGAAAGAGAGAGACACAGTGACTGACGTTGTGCAGAGCTCTGCCTCAGTGAGGATGCTCTCTCTTTGTTCCCTTCCTCAGATGAGGCAGAGTTTTATTATTACTTTTTAAGTATTTCATTTAAATTCAATTTGCCAACATATAGTGTAACACCCTGTGCTCATCCCATCAAGGGGGCAGAATTATTTTTAAGTGGTTGAAACTAAAATGCATGTTTGTAGTTCAAAAACCCTAACTATGAATAGTGACTACCCTTTAACAGATATAAAAATTCTAGCTATTGGCTAGGTAGGAGATATCCAGGAAGTATCAGGACCTTGTCTGAAGTGTGGCTGGTACAGTGTCACTTCAGATCTTGAAGCAAGAGAACATTTGCCCTATGGAGGAAATAGGTTCATTAGCATCCCTAAGGAGTGCACATTGCTAAGTGAGGGTGGGCGGTGCTAAAGATCACCCAGATGGCCTGGAAATAATAGATCTCTTCTTGGTGTCTGACTCCAGCTTGAGGTAGATGAAAAGATGTAACTCTGGCTTTAGGGACTCGGCAAGTGACAATTTGGCTATTAATATTACTCATGAAGTGGGAAGCATAGACAAGCAATAGCTCTATGGCATTGTAAAGGAAAATGTAGTCAAAAACCTTTATAGAAATACTGAGGGGGATGCCTTCGATTGTGAAATACTTAAAAAAAGTTGAAAATAGAGTCACACATTTCTTCTCTTTAAAAATTGCCTGTCAAGTTAGTGGTGAAGAAGTGCGAATAAAATAAGCTAATTTGTAAGTAACTGATTCAAAACAGAGTTTATAGGGTAATCAGGTGAAACTATGGTTAGGCGTATGTTTTACTGCTTTGTTAGCTGTGCTGTTCTATTAAGACAAGATTTGTGTACCACTTCGTTTTTTATCATTTCTTTTAAGGATCTTATTCATTTATTCATGAGAGACAGAAAGAGAGAGAGAGAGAGAGAGAGAGAGAAAGAGAGGCAGAGACACAGGCACAGGGAGAAGCAGGTTCCATGCAAGGAGCCTGACATGGGACTCGATCCTGGGACTCCAGGATCACACTCTGGGCCTGAAGGCAGGCGCCAAACCCCTGAGCCAGCTAGGGATTCCCCTTGTGTACCACTTCTATAGGACTTTTTAAAATTAAATTTCAGAATTGCCTAGGCAAAGTTTGCATTAAGGATTCATTTTAAGACTTCGGGAGAAGACAGGCAGATGGGCAATATGAAAAGATGTTCAACCTTTCTATAAAAGAAAACAAAGTAATAAAAAATTTTGACTGCTAGTTTAGGAAAAAAAACCCATTTAAGATAGATATTTTAAAAATCTAGTATTAGCAAAAGTAATGCAAAATAAGTACTCTTCAGAGCTGCAGAACATATAAATTACAACAACTTCTTTGACAAACTATATCAAAATTTAACTTTTGTTAAAGGGTGAATTTTTGTTCAGCTTTTGATCCAATAAATTTAGTTGGTGAAATTTATTCTCAGGAAGTGACTGGACAAGTGTACAAAGATGATTTAAATATAGGAATATAAATATTATAATTGCTGGCAAATAGCTTAAATAATAATGTTGGTCAAATAGATTATGGTGTATTCATATAAGAGAAGCTCTCTATAAAATGTTTTTGAGCAAATTATGTATATTAAAATGTAGCATTTAGATTAAGCCTGTTACAAATTATATTTGTAAGTATTGAGAGATGTTAGAATCATGTTCTCAAAAATTTTTGGTAACTCTTCCTTGGTAATGGGATTCCAGGTACTGTTTAATATTCTTTGTTATACTTTTCTGTTTGAACTGGACAATGAGCACATGTTTAAAAATCCACAAAACACACCCAAATTTTAATTTTGTGAAACAAATCCTTCTTAAATATTGGAGCTATATAAACTTTATTTTCTGTATTAGATGAAAGTAAATTTCACCAAAATTAAGATACTTGTTCATGTGCTTTCATCACCCTCACCAACCCCAGTGTGTCCATGGAGATGATGAGGTAAGCTATTTTATTTGTAAAATTTCTATGGGGTTTAAAAATTTAATTTCATCTCCCAAATGATACAGAAGGGAGATTGAAAAATTTATGACTTATGTGGCATTTGTTTAGGTAATGATTTAAACATAGATAGTATTCTATTGTATTATGGGGCACTAGTAGACTACAACCAGACCTTTTAAAAAATTTAGTTTATTATTTTGTCTAATTTCCTAATGTAATATTGATTCATTATTCTTTTCATTACCACAATATCTCTAGGAAAGGTTCTCATAATGAAAGTAAGGTACTATATTTTATTATCTAATTTGCTTATTCTTTCTTTTATCTTGAGAATTTAGTTTTGATAAATAAAAGGATAAATATTTCACATTGTTAAAGTATTGAATTTAGCCTTGAAGGATGGTTATATGCTAAAGAAAGTTATAAATAGGACTTGTTCCTGATCAACTGGCCCAATAAAAGTCTAGTTTTAATAACAAGGCTCATAATACTATGTATACCTTGCAACAATATGGAAATTGTGATGGGTTTTTCCTGTTTTTGAGCTCAGGATCTTTAAGCTGTTACATCTTTGCAAACCACCAAATTAAACACTCACTATCTTGTAAAAAAATAAATAAATAAAAACAGCAGAAAGTAGAATCACAATTTTTCAGAAATTTTTCTTAAACAAATTCATGTTATTTATAAATGAAACCAACAATGCAGCATTACAGTAGGTATCATACAATATGGAGAGATTCACTCCTATGTTGCAGACAATAAAAGTTTCATGAGTAAACAAATGGTTCTGTATTTATCTATGTTAGACAAATAATTAGTGTTAAATTTTTTTGAAAAATAATAATTAGTAAACTCTAGATCTTATGTCGTTTTTTTGAATGGCAACTCCATTGAAGAGAAATTCTACTTCAAAATAAAAAATGAATCAATTCAAAGTAAATGGTTACATATGAGGTAATGAAACTACTGAGTAAATCTACATTTTATTATTTCTGCACTATATGGAAAATGTATCATATTTTGTTGCTAAAATTATTCTCCAAGTTCTTTCCACTTGGGGTTTTTACTAATTATTTCTGTGTTCATATATATCTTATTCTAATTATACCATAGCACTTCTATCCAAAAAGGTTGAACTGCTTAGTGTAGATCCTTGGTGAAAAGACTGACTACTAGTTTTGCATGAAGATAGGGTGACATAGAGGCTTTCATAATAAGACTAAAGCAACAGGCCAATATAAACAGACTTTTGAGTTGGAAGGAAGTTAATTGTCATATGAGTGAAATGATATAAGAAATTTAAGAACTTAAAGACTATATATCAGTGCTTATTCTGATTGGCATTTGTTAGTTAACTAGCCAAAAAAAAAAAAAAAATCAATGATTTGTTAAAAACTCTGTTCATTAATTGACATGTAATTTGAATGAATTGAATTAACACAAGGTTAATTAAGCTGAATTGACAGAAGATGAAAATCTGTCTGAAGGCCTTGGAAGATATTCTTCATGATTTTCTTTGACAGTCAAGCTACCAGCAAGATTTACGATCTACCCGTGTGCTTTTTTCCATTGAATTCTTTTAGTTTTAGAAATGACAAGGATAGTAGTTATGCTTGCCAAATACCATATGCTTTTATGTCTTCAGATGTGTCTAATTATCTTCAATTTTATGTTGGTCATTGTGTTTGAAAAACTACAGTCATACTGTTTCATTGTGCTTTACTTTATTGTGCTTTGCATGTATTGCATTTTTGTTGTTTTTACAAATTGAAGGTTTGTGGTAACTTTTTATTAAGTCCATTGACACCAATTTCCCAATAGCATTTGTTCATTTCACATCTCTCTGTCACATTTTGATAATTATCATAATTTTTTCTTTTAAGCCTTTCATTATTTCAAACTCTTCAGTTATTATTTTATTTGTTATGGTGATCTGTGATCAGTGATTACAACTTGCTGAAAATTCAGATGATGGTTAGCCTTTGCTTAGCAGTAAAATATTTTTTAATAAGGTATTATGTTGATTTTTCTGGACATAATATCATTGCACACTTGATAGATTATAACATAAATATAACTTTGATATGCATTGGGTAATCAAAAAATTGATTCACTGTGTTGCAATATTTGCTTTATTGCAATGGTCTGGAACCAAACCCAAAATATCTCTGAAAGTATGCCTGTATTTGTAGTATATGTTTGTGGTTGATGTCTTCCTCCAAAGAGGATGTTCTTTGCCTTTTTCTGGCACATGGAAGCACTAGCCATTCATGACCACTTCAATCCAAATTTGGAGTTTGATATATTCTGTGATGCAGAAACAACTTGAAGATGGGAAGCTCTCCATTTAGAACTGGCTTACTTCAAATGTGACTCCTAGAATGCAGCTCTCTGAGTCCCCCCCCATCTAAGTGAAAGTTAGTTTGTCAAAATGTTCACCATTGTGAATCTTGGACTCTCAATATTGTCTCTTGTCCTAAGTGTCACCAAAAGAGAAGCTCAGCTGATTTCCTACCTCTTCAGGATTGGCAAGAATTTTATAAGGTGAGAACAATCCCAAGGCCAGAATTACCTTTTTGAATATTACTTACAAAATATTGTTTGTTCTTTAGTACTTTTAAAAGATGTTAAAGTTTTAAAATATTTATAAGATATGAAATTCTAGTTTTTTATTTATTTTTAGTGGCACAGTGATTCCAAATTACTCTACCATTAACTGAAGTAGAAGTCCCATATTTTTGGAGGGGTGGGGGTTGGTGGGGCTAGGCTCCATGCCCAGTATGGAGACCAACATGGGGCTTATACTAACAACTATGAAATCAAGACCTGGGTTTAGATCAAGAGTTGGTTACTCAACCAAGTGAGCCACCCAGGTGCCCCATCTCATACTCCTTTTATTTTTTTATTTTTTAATTTTTTTACTCCTTTTAATTGTAAATATTCCATCATGTAATTTCTTCTCGGGTGTTTTTCCTTGTGAAATTGTTATTGTGTGTGTATATACCAATTTCTTTGTCAGTTGTTATCTAGTCCTATTAGAATAAAAATTAATGAGCTATTAGTTACACAGTTTCATTTTCTGACTTATATGCATGTATGTAAACTTTGGTGTCACACAAATTTGTGTTTAACTCTTATGTTCACCATTAACTGGCTATATTACCTTGAGCTAGATAGTATAATTATCTCTCTGAACTAAGGTTTTTTTTTGCGTATAAAATAATAACTGCCTTATAGTTACTGAGATATGTATGTTACATGCATAAAATAATATTAACATAGGAATATGGAGAATTTCTTATTCTCTCTCTCCCTCACATATAATTTGCAATATTGAAAAGTTAAGTCTTCAAGAACTAGGCATTTACCAGGCATCTTTTCCATCCAGCAATCTTTTGAATTATTATCCCCAAACATCTGCCTTTTAAAATATATTATTATTGTTATCATTTTTCTTGCCCATTTCCCCTAATAGACTGTAAAGTTCTTAAAGACAGGGCTCATGCTTTGCCTCTCTGTATCGCCAGAATATGGTACAATTCATCACACAATATTAAGTGCTCAACATTTATTTGAATCCATAAATATTTATATTTGGTTGTTTCAGGGATTCATCCAATACGCTTTAGATTTTACATCAACTTGAATGGCAAAAAGGGACGCGTGGGTGGCTCAGTTGGTTAAGTGTCTACCTTCAGCTCTCATTATGATTTCACGTTCCTGGCATTGAGTCCCAATATTGGGCTCTCTACTCAGTGGGGAGTCTGCTTGCTTCCCCCTCTCACTCTCCCTCTGTGCTCTCCCTCCACCTCAAATAAATAAATAAAATCTTAAAAAGAAAACCTTGAATGGAAAAAGGAAACTAAATATTTATCTATAATAAATATTGAAAACCAAATATTTGTAAGTGTATCTAGCTCCTAAAATTGCATTTTGAACTGTAAATACCTTTATAAGGGTACTGGAATATTTTTCTATGTACCTTATAAGCTTTATGCTGTGTTGCACATATTGGATCTGATTTCTTGACTTTCTCTTTTTTTCTTTCCCTTTTCTTCTTTCTTTTAATATTTTTATGACAAAATGTAACATGATTTCAGAAAAGTGCATTCAATAGTTACATATATTTAATGAATAATTATTGAGCAAATATATAACTATAACCTCTGTCAAAATAAATAGAACCCTTGTATTTTGCTTCTTTTGCTCAATATTATGTTTATGAATTCATTCATGGTATGGTGAACTGCTCTAGTTCATTTATTTTTATTGCTATATGGTATTTCATAATGCATTTTTCTTACCCATTATACTGTTGAGGAATCTTTATTTCTAGTATTTAGCTATTAAGAATATTGCTAATGTGAACATTCTTGCATATGCTTTTGATACATGATGACTTTAGTTTCCCTAATAAGTAGAGTAGAGGAATAAAAATTTCTAGCTCATATGATATAGTATCTTAAACTTGAGTAGATATAGTAAACTGATTTTTGATTTGATATACTATTTTAAACTCCCATCATAGTATATGAATGTTCCCAGATACTGAAAATTCTTTTAGTGTTAAAGATTTTTTTAAAGATTTTATTTATTTATTTATTTATTTGAGAGCGAGGAGAGAGCATGTAGTTGTATCTCATTGAAGTTTTAACTGACATTTCCAAAACTTTTAATGTGATTGCGCTCCTTTGCATATTTTTATTGTATATCAGAACTTTTTTCTTTTTTAAAAAATTTTTATTTATTTATTCATGAGAGACACAGAGAGAGAGGCAGAGACACAGGCAGAGGGAGAGGCAGACTCCTCGCAGGGAGCCCGATGTGAGACTTGATCCCAGGACTCCAGAATCATGCCCTGAGCCAGAGGCAGACACTCAACCACTGAGCCACCCAGGCGTCCCAGGACTTTTTTCTTCTGAGGAGTACCTGTTGCCTCTTACTCCTTTAAAAGAATTGTGGTTTTTTTCTGTATTGATATGTAGAATTCTAAACATTTTTCTCTTAATTGTTGCAAATATCCTCTCCCACTCTGAATGTTTTTTCACTGTCTTGAGGTTTTTGTTTTTGTGGGTTTTTAAAAATATATTTAAATTTTAGTTAACATACAATGCAATATTGGTTTCTGGAGTAGAACTCGGTGATTCATCACTTACATACAACACCCAGTGCTCATCACAACCAGTGCCCTATTTCATACTCATCATTCATCTAGATCATTCCCCACCCACCTCCTTCCATCAACTTTCAGTTTGTTCTGTATTGTTAAGAGTTTCTTATGGCTTGTTTCCTTCGCTCTCTCTTTTTTCTTTTTCCTCTTACCATATGTTCATTTGTTTTCTTTCTTAAATTCCACATATGAGTGAGATCATAGGGTATTTGTCTTTCTCTGACTGGATTATTTCATTCAGCATAATACAATCTAGCTCCATCCACATTATTGCAAATGGCAAGATTTCATTCTTTTTTATGGCTCAGTAATATTCCACTATAATATGCACCATGTCTTCTTATCCATTCATCAGTCAATGGACATTTGGGCTCTCTCCATAATTTGGCTATTGTTGTTATGCTTCTATAATCATCAGGGTGCATGTAACCCCTTCAAAACTGTATTTTTTTTATCCTTGGGTATGTACCTAGTAGTGCAATTGCTGGATCCTAGGGCAGTTCTATTTTTAACTTTTTGAGGAATCTCCAAAGCATTCTCCAGAGTGGCTGCACCAGTTTGCATTCCCACCAACAGTGCCAGAGGGTTCCCCTTTCTCTGCATCCTTGCCAACACCTGCTGTTTCTTAGGTTGTTAATTTTTGCCATTCTGACATGTGAGAGGTGGTATCTCATCATGGTTTTGATGTGTATTTCCCTGATGATAGTTGATGTTGAGCATCTTTTCATGTGTCTGTAAGCCATCTGGATATCTTCTTTAGAAAAGTCTCTATTCGTGTCTCCTGTCCATTTCTTAACTGGGTTTGTCTTGATGTTTTTGGTAAGGATGAAAAACTCATTTTAATGAAGTCAAATTTATTAATTTTATCCTTTATAGCTAAGGCGTTATGTGTTTTAAGAAATTATTTCCTACCTTGAGGTCATAAAGGTATTCTCTTATATTATCCTTTAAATATCTTTTAATTTTGTTGTTCAACTTTTTAAACCACTTAGGACTTATTTTCATGTATAGTGTGGCTCATGGGTTCAATTTTATTTTTTTTTCCAATATGGATATCCAATTTTGAGCAACTTTTAATGAAGTGTTTCATATATATATGTTAGACTATTTTCATCATTATTAAAAAGGACATTTTATGGTATATCATTCTATTTAAAATTTCTTTATTGTATCTCAAAAGTTTAATATGTATATATTTTTGTAATTTTCCCTATAGAGGGAACTTTTATGTGATTTATACAACTTTTATGTGATTTAATTCTAGATACTTGGTATTTTTATTCTGTTTTAAATAAAATGTTTATGTATTTTATTTATCTCTATATATTGCTATTATATAAAAATTAAATTGATTTCTGTATATTGATTTAAATCTAACAATATTTCTAAACTCTTTAATTAACTCAATAATTAACCTATAGAATATTTCGGATTCTCTATACATTTAATTTTGTCATCTGTTAATAATGACAATTTGATTTCTTTCCTTTCAGGACTGAACCTCACTATTTTCTTCCCTTGCTGTACTCTGGGCTAAGCTCTCCTTTATAATATTAAATAGATATTCTGACAGCAGACATTTTTACCTTTTTCTTCAACTGAAGAGAAAGGTTTCAAAGCTTTATCATTTAATATAATGTTTGCTGTAGGTGTTTTAAGTACCCTTATCAGGTGTAGTACAAATTCTTATCATCAATGGATTCTTAATTTTATCAGTGCTTTCTCTGCATTTATTGAGCTAATAACATGTTTACTCTATTTTTATTTTTTATTATTTTATTATTTTTTTGTTTACTCCATTTTTAAACTTGATATAGCGGTGAATTACATTTACTGATTTTTTAAAATGTTAAGCCAACATTTCTTAATGGGATAAAATACAGTCGGCAATGATATATTATCCTCTTTGTATAGTAATGGATTTGGCTTGGTAATCTTTTTTAACATCATTTCAGTAATCGTTGATGCTCATTTAAATGGCTTCATTTAAGCAAATAGCAAGTCAAATTATTTGGCCATTAAGGGGCATGAATTTTAGCCAGTTTTGATACCTTTCTTTTAAAAAAACATTTTGTATTCAAAGTAAGACTTGAAACTGACTTTTAATTTTTCCTTTCTCATGCCATCCTTCAGATTTGATATTAAATTGATTATAAGAGTATAACATTTTCCTCTATTCTCTGAAAAAAATTGTGCAAGTCTTCATCTTAGTCTGCTCAAGCTGCCATAAAAAAAAACAAAACAAAACACCATAGACTTGTGGCTTAAGCAACAGAAATGTATTTTCTCACAATTCTTAAGGTTGTGTATCTGAGATCAAGTTGCAGTATGTTTGTATTACAGTGAGAATTCTCTTCCTGGCTTGTAGATGGCTGTCTTCTCACTGTGTCCTCAAGAGAGAGAAAGAGGGAGAGAGAGCGAGTGAGGGTACGGGAAGGGAGAGAGAGCTTCTTTGGTGAACAAAGACATCATAATTCAGAACATATACTCTCATCCTTAGGGTCCCACTCATAACCTCATCTAAATCTAAACCTCTCAAGGTCTCCATCATCATATTGGGGAAGGGTAGGGCTTCAACATATGAAATTTGGGAGGAGGTATGCACAGTTATGTTCATAACAGTATAGAGTTGTTTCTTCAGTGATTGATTGATAAACTCATTCATAATGCCATCTGGGTCTGTAGTTTTCCTTTTGGGAAGAGTTTTACACTTACTTCAATTTTTAGAAGATTATTTAGGTTTTCCACTTCTTCTTGAGTCATATTTTGTTAAAGATGCACTTTAAAAAAAAGATTTTATTTACTTATTCATTTTAGAGAGAGAGAGAGAGCATATGTGAGCAAAGACGAGCAGAGGATGAGGGAGAAGGAGGGGGAAAGAATCCTAAGCAGACTCAGTGCTGAGCGTGGAGCCTAACACAGGCCTTCATCTCACCACCCTGAGATCCCAACCTGAGCCAAAACCAAGAGTCAGATGCTTAACTAACTGAACCACTCAGGCATCTCAAAGACACACTTTTGTGGGGATCCCTGGGTGGCTCAGCAGTTTAGCGCCTGTTTTTGGCCAGGGCACGATTCTAGAGTCCCGGATCGAGTCCGCCTCGGGCTCCAGGTGTGGAGCCTGCATCTCTGCCTCTGCCTGTGTCTCTGCCTCTCTCTCTCTCATGAATAAATAAATAAAATCCTTAAAAAAATACACTTTTTCTAGGAATTTATAAATTTGTTCCATTATCTCCTTTTTATCAGTTTCATGTCTGCAGTGATTTGTCCTATTCATTCCTCATGTTCTTTCCCTCTCCCTCCCTCCTTCTCTCCCTCACTCTCTCTTGATCAGTTTTACCACAGGATTTGTCTCTTCAAACATATAACTTTAGTTTTCTTGGTCTTCTCTATTTTGTGTTCATTTTATTTCATTTATTTATTTATTTATTTATTTATTTATTTATTTATTTATTTTTTAAAGATAGATTTATTTATTTATTTATTTATTTATTATAGACACAGGACAGGGAGAGAGAGAGAGGCAGAGACACAGGTAAAGGGAGAAGCAGGCTCCATGCTGGGAGCCCGATGCAGGACTCGATCCTAGGACTCCAAGATCGTGCCCTGGGCCAAAGGCAGGAGCCAAACCGCTGAGCCACCCAGAGATCCTCCTCATTTCATTTTATTTAAAAAAAATTATTTTTTTGTTTGAAATAAGGGGGGGGCAGAGGGAAAGAATCTCAAGCAGATTCTCCACTGAACGTGGAGCCTACATAGGGCTTGATTTTACAACCCTGAGATCATGACTTGAGCCAAAATCAAAAGTGGAACACTTAACCAACTGAGGCACCCAGATGCCCCTCTATTTCATGCTTTAAAAACATTTTATCAATTTTTACATTTATCTTCATTTCCTTCTTCATATTTCTTTGATTTTATCTTTTGATAGTTTTTGTAACCATTTTACATAGGTGTTATTAAGTTCATTAACTTTCAACATTTCTCTTTTTTATCATATGCATTTCTTTGAACATTTTGCGTACTCCTTCAGATTCATCCTGTGAGTTTTGCTATATAACACTTGTGGCTACACAGTTCAACATATTTTCTAACTTCTTTTATGATGTTTATTTGGCTCATGTGATGTTTAGAATATATTCTTTAATTTCAGATATGGGAAATTTTCTAGTTACAGGTTTCTGATTGATTTTTTATATAAATGCATTGAGGTCAGATAGCATATTTTATATGGTTCAGATGTACTTCAAAATACTGTGAAATGTTAATGACATACAAAAAAGTGAATAAAACATAGCTATATAGCTTAACAAAAAATTATAAAGTAATTGTTCATGTTGCTATCACCCAGGGTAAGCTATAAAACAATGTTGAAATCCCAGAATTTACCTCATGTTCCTTTCCAATTTTCTCTGTGATTTGAATCCTTTATTTGTTGACATGTACTTTATGGTACAGTACATGTAGTCAATTTTCCAAATGTGTACTTGAAAAAATATGCATGATATAATTGTAGGGTATAATGTCCATAGGTCCATTTTGTTAATTATATTTTAAAATCTATGGCCTTACTTATTTTTTCTGTTTATTCTATCAACAACTAAGAGAGCTATATCACAATCTCCCACTATAAATACAGATTAGTTCCTTCTGTTGGGACTCAATATTTGTCTTTTTTTGAGGTTATATAATTAAGTGCATACATATTTAGAAATATCATTTCTTTATAGAATTTTTCCCTAAATTCTTGTTTTTTTTAATATTCTCTTCTATTTTCCATGTTTTTTCCCCAAAGCTTAGAGTATAGAATCTTTTTGTGTGTGTCTGTGAGAGATGATTTGCTTATAATCCAGTGGGTATTTACAATCTAAGTTCACCCTAAACTGACTTTGGAGCTTAAAGTTACAAATTTGCACAAAAACCAGTGCTGGGATTTTAGGGTAGTAGATTTCTTCACTACTATGACATAGCATGCCTTTAAAAACAATATTGATAAAAGAAATGATGGATTGACAGCAGTTTTGTGGTAAGTGGAATTTCTCCCCCCAGGAAAGTCCTCTTTTTTCAGCAGACAGAAGAAAAACAAGTAAAGCATTTCTATAACAAATAAAAATAATAATAATAATAATAATAATAATAATTCTATTGAATACTCAGTCTATGGCAGGCACTGCTAAACACTTAATATAGAATATATTATTTAGTCCTTAGTATATATTATCCTCACTTTGCTGTTACACAACAGGCTTCATGGGGTCAAGTAACTTCCCCAAGTCACAATTGGCTAAAAATCATCCTCAAGTTTCTCAAAAACTCATAGTATCACAACTATATGGACTTGTCTTCATTTCTGTGAGGCAAAGAGACTTATTCTACATGTTAATAGTGTAACTTTTTTTATTTTTTGAGAAACATATGGGCAGAGGAAAAAAAAGGTCTATAGTATCATCTTTGGCATTTTCCCAAAAAGTACATTAGTGTGTTAGTATAGAAACAGTTGTTGGCAAAGAAAATACCTAAGCTCTACCTTGCCTCACTGGTTTACTTAGACAGTTAATTCATTTTATCCAGTCTTGTATAAATTCTCATGATGCAGTAAGCTACTTTTATGGGTAAAAAGTTGTAAAATACCTTTGAATACTTATGGATTAAAAAAAGTAAGATATTCTTTTCTATTTGATTAATGTTGTTGCTGCCTAAAGTAAGCACTATTGATGGCATTTGAAATTGATACAAGTGTCATTTTTATATTTTGAAAGAAGAAATATGAAGAGAGCAATTGAGGAAGAAAAATATAATTTTTCACTTTTTTGTCAGCTTGTAAGTGAAGATTGTAAATAGTTGATTCTCGCTTTTAAAGAAGGGGTGTTAAAGACAAATAAACAAGTCAATCTAAAAATATGAAAGACCAGGAAACATACATGATTTGTTAGTAGATATGGGCGTTTTGTGAATCAGAGTCTCTCCCTCTCTCTTTCTTTTTTGAGAGGCAGGAATACAGTTCTGAAATCTTGAAAATTCTTATGTACATTGCTGCATTTAATTGTTTTGCTAACACCTCAGTACAATTTTTAATGTGCAAAATCAGCTGCAGAATCACATGCGTCTGTGCTTGGAAACTCAACACTACTTTGCTCTGTTATGTGTCATAACTTCTCATGAATTTTTTATTGTCGTTTACCTGGATAATTTGTGACACTGCATTCAGAATTAACTTCCCAAACTGTGAATCCTATGGGTGAGCTCCCTTGCCTCCAATTCTTTAGCACCTCTTCTGCCTGCAAGATGCAACAGAAATGCTCCATCCAGCTGGTACACAATGCCTTTCATTTTCAGCCTCTGGCTAGCTCTCCCCTCTCACTTTAAACTCCCTCCACACTTCCTCTGCCCTTCAGCTACACTAAATTATTTGCTATTCCTCAAATGAGCCATGTTGTCTCAGGTCTGTGTGCTTTACACATGCTTTGGTGTGTCTGTAGTGCCCTTTCTTTGTGACTTTCCAAGTACTTTTTTACAGCTTGATTCAACTACCACTTGCTCTTTGGAGTTCCCACATCCACCCCAACAGAAAGCTGCTACCTCTTCTGTCCCTAAGTCTCCTGGTGTCTTCTCCTGGCTTCTCTATTAGTAACTCTCCATTGTATTGTAATTATATACATACTTAGTACTATTTCCCCAGTAGACCTTAAGCCCCGGGTAACAGTAAAAGCAAAATATATTTTGTTGAATTAAAAAAGTGCATGGATAATATCCATTTCAAAAAGTTATTATGAAATAATGTAAAACAATGGATATGAAAACTTTTGTAAGCTATTAGACCCTATAGAATTGCTACTTATGTATTTATCTGTCTAACCAAATGCTCAGCATACAAGCCAAGCCAGACCATTCTATTAAGATATTTTGAGGAGGGTTGAAAATTATTCATTTTCATGATTGACTTGTAAGATGTGCCAAGACTATGAAAGTAATTAGGGATTTAAAGCTCACTCTCTGACATCAGAAAACCTATTAACTATATTATGAGACAAGCCATGAAAAAAATTTTTTGAAGAGCAAATGGTGCAAGATTGCCATTTATGAGTGGACATTTGGTGCTGTAGGAGTACAAGTGAGTGTTGAGAGGGAAGGCCATTATGAGGGAGCTGATTTTGAACTAGGTCTTAGGGGAGACGAAAAAAAAAAGGCATTGCCTTTTAATTGAGAAGGGGGTATGCAAAGTCAAAGGAAGGAGCTGCTGTGTTTCTTTCTGTTAAATGTGTTCTACTGTGAAAATAACTCCTTTGAAATCTTCTTCTTCGTGGATTTCTCTGGCACTGACCACATGATAAAATCCTGTTCATTCTTCAAGATTTGGCTCAAATGCTACCAAAAACTCCCAGTGGAGCAGTCCATATTTTTTTCTGAATTTTCAAGAGCATCATATCATTTAGGATCAGATTCAACCCTATATAATGGAAATCTCCCTTCCCTCTGCCATAGCCCAAGCAAAATAGATAGTTATTTTTTATGATACCACAATCATCAACAACTCAGATTCCTTTGATTTTTCTGGTCCTTCCTAGAATCCATCTTAGATTCTCTCATTATCTAGAGTGTGTTTTGGAGCACTAACCATTTGGCTCCAGTTTCAGGCAGCAGAAAACAGAAAGGAAATGACAAAAGGAATGTGCCCCTATCAAGAGTTTGCCAAGGCCTTTTACTCAATGACTTTGGCTTTCATTCCTCAGAATGTCCAATGGCCACAGCAGCTGCAAGTGAACTTAGTAACAAAGCCATACCTAACTCCAAGGATGGCTGAGAACACTGTGAGCCAGTGTAAAACTGGAGTCTGATTCAAGAGGAAGAGGAGCATAGACATTGTATAGATAGCTCTCCATCTCTACCACAAACACATTCTTTGCATGTTTCTTGAGATACTTATTATCTTCTTTTCATGTCAGTTATTTGGAACAATGTTTATTTTCCCCAACCAGACTCTACTTCTTTGATGACAAGGGCCATAGGTTATAAATGATTAAAGAGAATTAGTTAGGTCTGGAAAGACAGGGAACTGAGTGGAATCGCAGAGTGTGTACCTTGGAGTACTGAAGGTAAGAATGGCAATGGAAATGAAGGCAAGAGGGATCCCTGGGTGGTGCAGCAGTTTAGCGCCTGCCTTTGGCCCAGGGCGCGATCCTGGAGACCCGGGATCGAATCCCACATCGGGCTCCCAGTGCATGGAGCCTGCTTCTCCCTCTGCCTGTGTCTCTGCCTCTCTCTCTCTCTCTCTGTGACTATCATAAATAAATAAAATTAAAAAAAAAAAGGAAATGAAGGCAAGATTGTAAGAATAAGGACTATTCAAGTGAAGTAGTAGCTTTCAAGCTTTTGGATTCAGAACCCCTTTATACTCGTGAAAATAATTGAGGACTCCAGAATTTTTTGTTTCTGTAGATCCTACATATCAATGCTTATCATACTAGAAATTAACACTGAGAAGTTTAAGACATATTTTCATATTGATTCATTTCATTTCATTTATTTATTTATTATTTATTTATTTTTATTTGAGTATAATTGACATGCCATGTACATTAAGGTGTACAACACAGTGATTTAACTTCTCCATGTGTCATATATACTCACTGCAAGTGTGACTACCACCTATCAGCATACAATATTATTATAATATCATTGATTATATTCCCTGCCCCATCCCTTTTATTCCCATGACATTCATTTCATAACTGGAAAGCTGTATTTCCCTTGTCCCTTCACCCATTTTGCCAGTACCCTTCCCTCTGGCAACCATAAGCTTGTTCTCTGATTCTGCTTTTTATTTATTTATTTTTTTAGGTTTTTTTTTTTTTTTAATTCCACATAGGAGTGAAATCATATGGTATCAATTTATTTTAAAATAATATTAATAAACTATTACATATGGAAATTATGGAAATAAACAACACTCTTGGAGATAACTATATTACCCAAAATTTTAAAAATAATTAGTGGGAATGGTGTCATTGTTTTACCTTTTTGCAAATTCTTTTATGTCTGTCAAAACTGAAGAAATAGGTTGTCAAGTCTGCTTTTGCATTCAGTCTGTTGAGGTATTTTGTTTAGGCGAAGTACTTGAAGAAAATCTGGTTTCACATGGATATGTCAGTGGGAAAAGGAGGATTTCTTTGACCCCTAAAAGGATCTTAGGGACTCCAGGGGTGCTTGGGCCACACTTTGATAATTATTGGGATGGAATAGTATGTATCTACAAAGTGTTGAAAACCAACAAAGGAAACCAAATAGGATTCCTTTTATTGTAAAGGGAAATATAAAAATTGTATAAATAAACACATTATTATTTGTTTTGAAGACACAATTCCATCAGTTTACAGAGAACATATTTTGTTAAACTAGCACTTGCGTGCTCCTGTTTAAAATGATGTTTCAGAATGCAAGTCATGCTTATATAATTCTGAGAAAAAAAAGAGTTTTGTCCAGTATTATCCATAAAATCTGTTAAACACTTACTGCATGCTTTGCTTTAGAAAAGCAAATGTCTTTACTTACAACTCACTTCATGCAAAAATGAGATAATGAATGTGAAACCGCTTATCTCCCATGCCTTCCTTCTTCTCATAGCCATTCTGGGTAAGGCCCTTCAGAAAAAAAAAATTTTTTTGGAGGAAAGGTTTTTCCTAGTATTAAAAATATATGCAAATATATACATACAAATTCACACCCAAAAAAATGTCTTTGGAAAAATAAATTTTCTGTTTAACTGAGCTGGTAGTCCATTTAAGGAAGATATGCAGGCTTTGGCTTGTTTTCACATTTAATTATGATTCGGTGTAGTTTATTCAGTTGAGAGAAGCGCAGTGTGGCATAAAATAGATCCTGTCAGAGGACACAAAGTTTCACGAATCCCTTTGAATATTCCCAGGGCTCTTGGATGCTGATGGTAATCTACTAATTCTATGATTGGGCCCACCACCATTTTGAAGAGACATGTGCTTTCCTTGGTCATGTCAAATTACATTCTATGCAGTAAGGGTGAGGGAGTGTGGGACTCTTCCTTTCTCTTCTTCTAACTGGTTTCTATCTTTCTTTTTTTTTTTTTTAAAGATTTATTCATTTATTTATGATAGACATAGAGAGAGAGGCAGAGGCACAGGCAGAGGGAGAAGCAGGCTCCATGCCGGGAGCCCGACGTGGGACTCGATCCCGGGACTCCCGGATCACACCCTGGGCCGAAGGCAGGTGCTAAACCACTAAGCCACCCAGGGACACCCGGTTTTATCTTTCATAGTCACCAATGTCACACCTAATTTATTAGCCACACTGATGTTATATGTCTTTCTTTTTTTTTTTTTTTTTTTAAATTTATTTATGATAGTCACAGAGAGAGAGAGAGAGAGAGAGAGAGAGAGAGACATAGGCAGAGGGAGAAGCAGGCTCCATGCACCGGGAGCCTGATGTGGGATTCGATCCCGGGTCTCCAGGATCGCGCCCTGGGCCAAAGGCAGGCGCCAAACCGCTGCGCCACCCAGGGATCCCCACACTGATGTTATATAACAAACTACAACAAAGCCATAACTTAGTGGCTGAAACAATACACAAAACTTACTATTTTATAATGCTGTAGATCAGAAGTCTTAAAGGGTCTTGCTGGGCTAAAATCAAGGTATCAGTGTGTCTGTCCTCTTTTATGGAGACTCAATTTCCTTAGTTTTTTCAGTTTCTAGAAACCACATGCATCCCTTGACTTGTGTTCCCTTTCTTCATCATGAAAGGCAATGTATCATCACTCTGAGTCTTCTTCTGTCATCTTATCTCTTTCTGACCTCACCTGGGAAAGATTTTCTGCTTTTAAGGATTCATATGATTAAATTGGGTTCACTAAAATAATCCAGGATAGTCCCTCCATCTCAATGTCTATATCCTTAAATATATCTGCAAAGTCCTCTTGGCTGTGTAAGGTAACACCTCCACAGGCTCCAGGAACTAGACATGGACATCTTTGGGGGCTGTTATTCTGTCTAACACACTCAAATCTCACTGATGCTAGTTTTGCTAACCTTCATTTTAAATCATCACAGCAAAAGTGGCAAGCTAAAAAAAAAGGGGAGAAATATAGAGAAAAATAATATTGATATCAATAAACTACTGCCTGGAAAATTCATATTTAAAAAATCTATTATGCTACATAGATTTAGGTTAAAATGATAGAATTTCATTATCTGTTGTGTTCACTATATAATCAATTTTACTGTAAGAAAGACAAATGTTACACTTCACAGTCATCTCATGTATCATTTGATTTACTGGTTGCTATGGAGAGCACCCATTTTAAGTATATTAGATAGCATATGGATTATGTAATGTAAATATGCATGTGTTCTGATGTCTATTTTTTTATCCCTTAAAATGGTGTCTTTTCCTTTTATTATTATTTTTTTTTTAGCTGAACTGTTACCTCATCTTCTTTTGCTTTATAGAACTTTTCAGATTTAAGGCTGATGCAACCATTTATTTACACATTAAATGTCTCTAAGAAAATGGAAACTCCATATTTTGCATTCTGGTTCTGCATTTTGTGAACTGCAGTTTTGCAATTCAAATTGTTGAAATCAATATAAAGATAGACATCCTTAGAAAAATTTTAGGTGAGTTATCTTACATGAATTAACATTATTTAGAGACTCTATTCAATCTGAAAAATACATATTTTATTTTTCCAGCCTCATTGAGGATAATTGACAAATACCTTGTAATATATCTAAAATAGTCAACATAATGATGATTTATATACACTGTGAAATGATAATCTCTAGGAAGTTACTGAACACTTATTTCACCTCACACAGTTACTTCTTTTTTTTTAAAGATTTTATTTATTTATTCATGAGAGACACAGAGAGAGAGAGAGAGAGAGAGAGAGAATGAGGCAGAGACATAGGCAGAGGGAGAAGCAGGCTCCATGCAGGGAGCTCGACGTGGGACTAGATCCCGGGTCCCCAGAATCACGCCCTGGGCTGAAGGCAGTGCTAAGCCCAGAGCGACCTGGGCTGCCCCAGTTACTTATTTTTTTTTAACAAGAAAGCTTGAGATTTACTCTCTTAGCCAATTTCAAGTATACAATACAATATTAACTGTAGTCACCAAGCCATACATTTGATCCTCAGAACTTACCCATCTTAAACCTTTGTACCCTTGACCAACATTGCATTTCCTCTATCCCCCAAACCCTGGTAGCCATCACTCTACTCTGTTTCTATGAGTTTGACTTTTTTTTTTTTTTTTTTTAATTCTCATATAAGTGATACCATGCAGTTTTCCTTTCTCTGTCTGGCTTATTTCAAACTCAGCAAAATGCCCTCCAGGTTCATGCATGTTGTTGCAAATAGAAGGATTTCCATTTTTTTTTTTAAAGATTTCATTCATTTGAGAGAGAGATAGAGCATGAGCAGGGGGCGGGTGGGGGGGGGGGGACAGGAGAGAGAGGGCGCCCTATATGGGGCCCCATCCTAGGACTCTGATATCATGACCTGAGTTGAAGGCAGGATGCTCAATTGACTTAGCCACCCAGGGTGCCCAGATTTCCATTTTTTTAAATGTATTTTAAATATTACATATTTAATATAATAGATCTAAGCATTATATGTAGGTCATCAACTTAAAACTGTAATATTAATTTGTTGCACATATCAGGTATAAACTATGCATACATGATTTAAAAATCATTGTTTTCTAGTTTTATTAATTTATTGTTAGTGCAGAAGTCTGATATTGCTGTTGTTTAGGAAGGAATTTTAGTAGGAGCAATTACCTAAATCCTGTAAGTAGGGTGTTATTTATACTATAAAAACACTAGTTAAACTACTTGTGGCTGAAATATTAAAATGCGTTTATTTTATTTTATTTTATTTTTAATTTATTTATTCATGAGAGACACAGAGAGAGAGGCAGAGACACAGGCAGAGGGAGAAGCAGGCCCCATGCAGGGAACCCAATGTGGGACTCGATCCCGGGTCTCCAAGGTCATGCTCTGGGCCAAAGGTAGGCGCACTAAACCGCTGAGCCGCCCAGGGATCCCAAATGTGTTGATTTTAGGCATTAATTTTTTATTCAGTAAATTTACAAAATCTCTTAATTATAATAATTTTGTATCAATTCTGTTGGACTTCTGTGTAAATAATCATAGTATCTTAGAACAATGATAGTCTTATTTGTTTCTTTTCAATTTTTACACCAGTACTTTTTTTTTTTTTGTAATACTGCACTGGTTACGACATAATTAAAATTAAATGTTTTTTTGTTTTGTTTTGTTTTGTTTTTAAATAAAATGTTGAATAGAAGTGTGGTAGATATTTTTTTTTTGTTCCCCAATTGAAAGTGAAAATTTGTAATGTTTCACCACTTAATGTTTGCTGTAGGTTTTTTATAGATATTCTTTTCCAGTATTTCTAATTTTTCTTCTATTTTGGCCGCCTAAAAGTTGCTTTTTTTCTTTATGATATAAATTTCACCAAATGTATTTTCTATATCTATTCAGATGATTGCATAATTGTTATTCTTTCATCTTTTTATGTGGTAAATTACATTGAATATATACTGTTAAATCAACCGTGCATTCCTGATACATTATCATTTTTTTTCATAATTTTGGTTTGAGTTTGCTTATAGTTTGCGTAGGGCTTTTCCAGTTATGTAAATCAGTGAAAATAGCCTTTAATTTTTCTTTCTTGTGCTATCCTTGTCTAGGTTTTGCTAGGCTCATAAAATGAGTTATGAAGTGTGTTTTTCTACTCTTGGAAGAGGTTTATAAGTTTAGAATTACCTCTGCCTTGAATATATGATAGAATTTAACAGTAAAGCCATCTAGATCTGAATTTTCTTTGTGGGTAAATTATAGTCACAAATTTGATTTTTTTTCTTTTTTTAGTTTTTATTTAAATTCCAGTTAGTTAACTTATAGTGTAATAGTAGTTTCAAGCACAGAATTTAGTGATTCATCACCTACATACAACACTCAGTGCTCATCACAGCAAGTGTCCTCCTTGATCCCCTTCCCCCATCTAGTCCATCCTCCACTCACCTCCCACCATCAACCCTCAGTTTGTTCTCTGTAGTTAAGAGTCTGTTTTATGGACAAACTTGATTTCTTAAACAAATCAGATTCTTTCCAAACTTTTCTAGAACTTATCTCATGCCATTGGCATCTTCAAATTTATTGCCGCTAAGGTACTTGTCATATCTTCCTGTAATATCTTTAATTACTTATGGAAATAATGTGTGGCCCAAGATCACTGTATCTTATTCTAGAATTCCTTTCCTAGACTTACATCTCTGGGGTCTCATGGTCTCCTATATTTTGGCCTGAAAATTCTTCATTCTCTAACCTGATGTTTTTAAGACCACGTTTTAAAATTTTATTTCTGCCCTTTTAGATGTCATCAGCAAGAAAGCTTGAATTATTTCATCTACCTTTGCAGAAATGGTATGTTCTTGTCCTTTGGGTGTTTACACTTAGCTCTTGTGATTTCATATCACCCTTATCAGCTTTATTTTATTTTCCTTAGCTGCTATCATTATCTAACAAATGATACATTTTAGTAATGTTATTCATTGCTTACCTTCCCTCTTCTCTACCTTCCAACATATTGTGAGGGATTTTTGGCTCTTTTGTTTACTACTATTACTTAATGTATTCTCAGTATCTAGAACATGCCTGACCCAGATTAGATGCTCAATAAGTTTTTGTCGAATGAACAAGAAGTGGTCTTTGCTGTTCAGGAGCTTTTGACTTAATGCTTTATACATGCTGATTCTGTGGTAGGTCCTTAGAGTTATACTTCACAAGTCACTAAATCTTGGAGCTAGAAAGACATCAAGGATCAAACACTTTCTAGATTTTTTTTTATTTTACTACTCTGCTCATTTTTATTTTTATTTTATTTATTTATTTAAAAAAATTTTTTTAAATCAATTTGCCAACATATAGTATAACACCCACCTTTCTGATTTTTTATAAAAGGAAACATTCCAGAGAAGATAGGGCATATTTAACTTTAAGAAAAAGGTTTCTAGGCAACACTTTCTTCTTTGAACAGAGGTTGAAATTTCATTTCATGTACAGAATCATGCAATAATTGCTGAAAGCTATTTTGAAGTCATTTATACAGGGTTTTCTTTTTATACTAGGGTTTTAATTTTATTTATCTATTTATTTTTTGAGAGAGAGAGACAGAGCGTGAGCATGTGAGTGAGTTAGTGAGTGAGTGAGTGAGTGAAGGGGGAGGGGCAGAAAGAGCACTAGATTCCTAAGCAGACTCTCCTCTGAGTGTTGAGCCCAACTTTGGGCTCTGGCTGGGGCTCAATTCCATGACTCTGAGAACATGACTTGAAGTGAAACCAAGAATCAGAGGGTTAGTTGACTGAGCCACTCAGGCACCCCTATACTAGAGGTTTTTAAATGTGGACACATATGTGGAATTTAGAAACCATGAATCTCCTAAATTTAATATAAATATATTGCTTGAATGCAAACTAGTCATTCTGCATCCTGTTTCTGTGAAACAGGTCTAGAAATTCATCTGCATCTCAGAAGTGGTCCTGAAAAGACACCTCAGGTTGGGTTTGCATTGATGAGTGTGTTTTTTTTTTTTTCAAAGATTTTATTTATTTATTCATGAGATACACACAGAGAGAGAGGCAGAGACATAGGCAGAGAGAGAAACAGGCTCCCTGTGGGGAGCCCGATGCAGGACTCGATCCCGGGACTCTGGGATCATGACCTGGGCCAAAGGCAGACACTCAACCATTGAGCTGCCCAGGCATCCCAGAAGTCTTATGATCTTTTTAAACTTTAAATGCCCTGGGTGGAGAAGAGCTCCAGAACACAGTCGCAAAAATTCTCTGACCTTTTAACTCTGACATTTTTTGTTTGTTTTGTTGTATGGATAACAAATCTCTTTCAAACATATTTGTATGAGATCATTCAAATACAATTATACCATCATGTCTAATGTGCATCTTTAGACATATTACCTTGACATAGGACGTTCCAAGACACATGTGTACGGTAGTAAGTTAAAGTTTCACTACATTGCATCATCACATTACTTTCTAGGGCCACTTATAATACAAAGAGAGCTCTCCAGGTCAACAATAAAACAAACAGTGTGGCATATGTGAAGCATGAGTATTTTCTAAGATTTTTTCTTATGAAAGCAAATTGTCAAATATGAGACATGATTTAATCCAACTCATTCACTTCTTTCATTTTTCAAAGGGGTATTTCATTTTTAAAACTGCTATGAGTTGTTCCTTTCTACTGTGTAATAGATGCTTCATCTCTTGAGAGAGCAAACACTGTATTGCGTCTTCTGAGTGGGACACTGACTCCAGAGCTTTGGCTGTTCTTTAGTAATTATCTCATCTTCCATCCCTTGCCCCATGTTGCTCCCAGCCCTGATGACTCTGCATTTGTGGTATTTCTTGGATGCTGCTGGTGAGACTAAGCTTCACTTTTGCAGTGACCCTTCTCTTAAATCCACATTATATCCCGTCCAATTTTGAAATAAGAAAGTCAACCCAGACAGATTGTGGTTTGCTCCAAATAATCTGCTGAATGTTCCATGTTTTTCAGGCAGAGCATATTTTACTTTTTTAAAATTTTATTTTTAGTTATCTTATTATTATATTTTATATTTTGTTCTTTTATTCTTTCATTCTTTCCTTGCTTGTTTAGTGCACATAATATGCCAGGTGATATACTCAGCACCGGAAATATAAAGATGAAGAAACCTGGTTTCAGCCCAAGGTGTTCCTGTTCCACTTGAGGACATAAAGGAGGGTGTGATTATACAAGGTGACACATGCTATGAAAAAAAAAAAGGGAAGGACTGGTTCTGCCTTGGGCATGGGCGGGGGGAAGGATGGCACCTGGGGGAGGAACCATTTCAAGATGGGCTTTGAAGTCTGAGGACACATTTACAAGACGAAAGAGGGAGAAATCATTCCAAAAATGAAATGACAGGAGCAATGGCATGTTCAGAAAAGAGTAAGAGCTTCAGTGGCATGGGAATGGGCAGAAAGGGACAGATTTAAAAGACATTTTGGAGGTAGAATTGAAAACACTTGCTGCTCATTTGTATGTAAGAATGGACAAAAGGCATGGCTAACGACGACCAGGAGGTTTGGGCTTTTGGGGTTTACCAAGTTAGGGAGTGTTTAGCTGTGAACATACTGAGCTCTTGAGGTAAGTTGTAAAATTTACCTTCAGGTATTGGCTGGGCTACTAAAATTCTAGTCTGTGATGGAGAGGAGGGCTACTGAAGAGGGATTTGAACTGCTTCATATGGTCATGGGCCCAAACCAGGTCCTTGCTGCCACAGAGCACCTAAGTGACCCTGTGGGATGAGGATGATGGAAGACATTTGCTCTACATTAATTTTAGATTTTTAAGAAGCAACTTTTTTTCTTTTTTTTTTTTGCTTTGAGAATTATATTGAAGAGAAATCTGAGAGACAGGGAAAATTATAGTATATGTATTCTCTCTTGTTAAGTATAATTCAAATTGAAAAAAGGAATTTACATTAGAGTTTTTTGAAAGAAAGAGGAATAGAATAATGAAAATAACTCAAGGCAAAGATGGCATACACCCTGTATTCTTTTATCACCCCTCTATTTTTCTAAAACTTCAATGGATTAAAAAAATTGGCATAATTTAGGGGTAATGGTAATTGGTGATTTCCTTGATTGTTGAAGGATAAAAAAGGAATTGTCTGCAGCCCCACAGACAAAAGGTATCCTCATTAACTGCAGGGGCCTTGATGCTGTCCATATTGTTTACCAGAACTTTAATTATTTGCTTGATATCGTTTAAATGGAGTTTTCCTATTGGTTAAAGATCCTAGTGTCAAATTTAAAGGCAATCGTATATGTTCCAGGGAGGTATAATGAAGGCTTCTTAGGTTCAGATAAGGTCCTGCACTTGATCACAATTGTGTTCACTTTGCTTCAAGCTGCACAGTTAAGACCTACGAATGTTTCAGGATGTATTTTATACATCAGTAAAATGTTAACTAAAAAAAAAAGCAATGGTACATGTTTCAGATGTACATAATGTGATTATGTCTTACACTTTAAAAAAAACACACATACTGCAATGGAATAATTTGATAAGAAATCTGTGCTGTTACTTGTTTGTGTCTGTTGGATTTGCATGTTTTCAGGTAGTCACATAAAAATTACATTACAGAAAACCGGTTCAGAAAAACACAGAATGTGCTCTATGTGTATCAGGTGATTTAAGGTTTTCCAAACAGTGTTCAGAGATTCCATCTATGTACCCAAATTTCAAACGAAAACTTAGAAAAATGCTTCCCTGAGGTGAAGTTAACTTGCCCGGGACAGAAGACTTTTTAAGGATGCCAGTTTGCCCACTGTATGGCCCAAGTGTTTATTCAGCTGAGGCTTGGATGAAAGCCACCACGTCAATGTCACAGTCTCAGCACATGTGAGGAAAATACATGTGATACATAGCAAATTAGGTGTCATGCTCTGGGAAGGGCGGAATGGGATTGATTTGCCACTTTTAGCAATGCTCTTTTACTGTCAGCTGTGGCTTTGAGGAAAGCATTAGAGATTCTTGTCACAGATGTTTCTTTCATAAACTGTTGTGGGAGAATGACATTCTGCAAAAATGGTTTACTACTCTTCTTTCTTCTCTTGGGGAAACAAAGTACGCTCACGAGCCTGGCCAAATGGACTCAAGGAGCGCTCTTCATTTATACTACAATGGCATTAAGGATCATGACATTTACAGAGTTGATTTTAGAACTTTGTTGGCAAATGTAGTGTGTTGAGGTATTTACTCAATGTATGTGCCATTGAGGAGGTTTGTAAGACTTGTTATCGGGGAGGGTAGAAACCAGCCCATGGGGTGTTTAAAACTGAAATTAAAACTGAAAAATGTTTGTACAGTTTTTATTTAATGGTTCGCAATTGATTAAAGTAATTAATCTTTTTAGCATGTCGTTCTCCATACAAACTACTAAAATGAGAAGTTAAAAATTCTCTCTAGCTCAGCCATTTTTGTTTATTACATGATGAAGTTTATTACGAACAATAATATTTATGTGAAAAAAACATGCTTGATAGAATTATTTGATGATAATTTTAAAATCAAGGGGCAAGAACTGCTTATCCCCCGGGGAATATTAATACATCACTTCCATTTGGTACAATTTTCACTGAGTGTTTGGTGAGTAAATGTAAGTATTCTGTACCTAAGTATTTTCCCGCTGAACAAAAATCCAGTTACTATAGCAACTGCAACATCACATGGGATCTTAAGAAACAGAAAAAATATTTTTACAAAAGTGTTATCCCTGTGTCATATTAATTTTTCTACTTTATGCCATGTATAAGTCAGGATATTTCTTCTGATGCTATGTGGATATTCAGTGCTTAATCATTCATTAAAGGTTTTGTTGTTGTTTTCTTATTTTACTACACATTACAGATGGAATATGGAAGTTTTTCTCTTTTTTTAAAATATATGTACAAATTGGGGTACGTAAATTTTTGCTTGTCAATTCAGATAACGAAGGCTAAAATAAGACAAATGACTATTTAAGAGTGAGTTGATTTTCTTTTCCTTTTTTCTTTTTTCTTTTTTGATTTTCTTTTTAAATTCATATGAAGAAATAATGCATTGTATTCTTTTGAAGTGTAAGAAAAGAAAACTGTTAGGGCAGGTCATACTTGCTGATCGAAACGCTTTTCTTCCTCCACCAGGTTGCAAATATAATGTCTTATATATTTATTTTAAAAGATTCTCATCTCCTTTGCTGACTGGAAACTTAATTTTTTTGATTGAGTGTAAATTAAGTGAAAAACAGATGGTAAAATTTTATTTTTCATACAGATGAGTTTAAAAGTTATGATTTTCCTAAACTGTTGTTTTTGTTTTTGTTTTTTTCTTAAGCAAACACAAACAACCTGGCAACTTACTCATTCTGAAGTCTGGCTGAAATGTTCTATGCAATAGAAGCATGTCATGGAGCTTTTCTGTATAACTACATCCTAATCCTACGTTTTGAGGTATTCTTACTGCACTTTGGAGTCTGTTTGCACAGTGGAAAGGTTAAGACTATTTTCCACAAATCATCTTTACAACTGTAACTTTTGTGAAACAGGCTATGTTCTCTGGAAGTTTTGTTAGATAACAGGCTCACTGAACTAGCGTGGAAGCAGCCTTAAAAATTTTTTTTTTTCCTCATGAGCTTCTTTTGTGAATTACAGATTCATATGGTTTGTGGCCATGGTTTAAAATCTGGAGTTCACTGAAGAGAGACTGAGAGAGTGGTTCTTCTCGCTTCTAATCTTTTAAAAAATACTGTAATATTTTATTCAATGAAGATTCAAACTGGTATTGTTGGAGCAGGAAAAGTCCCCCCCCCCCCCTTGGAGATAATGCCTATAACATAGGCAAAATTGTTTTACAAGTCTAGAAAAATATTCAAAATAACAAAAAAAAATCCTTGTATGGCTATGACATTTGTTAAACTGAATTTATGTGCGTATTATTTCAAAGATAGATTGATTCATAGTCCCAAACTGTACTTTTACATGGTGGTTTATATGTTTGTTTCTTCCAGGTTTGTGTTTATAATAGTTCACAATCGCTTGTGCGCTAAAGGTTCGCATAAAAGAAGTACCAAACTTTTAATTTTCTTCTCCCTTAGTACTGCAAAGGGATTTGTTTCATTTCATAGTACTGCTATCTGATCTCTTCATTTATGGGTCATTTGATTGCAGCAGGTAGCTGCTTTCTTTCACCTTTCTTAAAGAAAAACCACGTTAGCTTTAGAAATTTACATTTAAATCCTCTCGCCTTATTTTTATTAAAAAATCTGGTTATTTGTGATGAATCTTGAGTATAATTTCCATTTGAAATAGTGACAAAATAGCAAGAGCCTTGCCTTGCATCAGCTCCCTTTCCCCTGCCATACCGTGCCATTAAGTGATCAAAATTGGGTTGAATTGGATATCTGTGATAGATCTTATGTATAATTTCCATTCCAAATTGTGATAAAATAGCAGAAACTTTTTATAAACCCTATCTCTCATACCACGTGCCATAATGTTGATAAAAATTTAATTGAATTAGCCAGACAAGCAGGTGTGGGTATTCTCAGGTTTTTAGAGGCTAATCTTTTTTTTTAATTTAGTGTTTAAAAATTTTAATTCCAGTATAGTTCACATACAATGTCATATTAGTTTTAGGTGTACAATATAGTGATTCAAACATTCTATACATTACTCAGTACTCATCAAGATAAGTGTACTCTTAATCCCCTTCACCTGTTTCCCCCCTTTGGTACCCATCAGTTTATTCTCTATAGTTAAGAATCTGTTTTTTGGTTTCTCTCTCTTTTTTCCTTTGTTCCTTTGTTTTGTTTCTTAAATTTCACATATGAGTAAAATCATATGGTATTTGTCTTTCTCTGACTCACTTTTGCTTAGCATTATACTCTCTAGCTCCATTCATGTTGCAGATGACAAGATTTCATTCTCATTTTTACAGATGGATAATATTCCATTATATATATATATATATCCTTTCAAATTAGTGTTTTTGTATTCTTTGGATAAATTCTCAGTAGTACAATTACTGGATCATGGGGTAGTTCTCTTTTTAAAAATTTTTTGAGGAACCTCCATACTATTTTCCAAACTGTCTGCACCAGTTTGCATTCCCACCAACAGTGCAAGAGGGTTACTTTTTCTCTAATCCTCACTAATATGTGTTTCTTGTGTTTTTGATTTTAGTCATTCTGACAAGTGTGAGATGATATCTCAATGTAGTTTTGATTTGCATTTGCCTGATGATGAGTGATGATGACCATCTTTTCATATGACTGTTGGCCATCTGGATGCTTTCTTTGGAGAAATGTCTGTTTATATCTTCTGCCCATTTTTAAACTGGATTATTTGCTCTTTTGGTGTTGAGTTGTGTAAGTTCTTTATTTATTTTGGATACTAGCCCTTATTAGATATGTCATTTGCAAATATCTTCTCCCATTCAATGGGTTGTCTTTTAGTTTTGTTGATTGTTTCCTTTGCTGTGCAGAGCTTTTTATTTTGATGTAGCCTCAATAGTTTTTGCTTTTGTTTCCCTTGCCCCAGGAGACATATCTAGAAAAATGTTGCTATGGCCAATGTCAGAGAAATTATTGCTTGTGCTCCTTTCTAGTATTTTAATGATTTCGGGTCTTACATTTAGGCCCTTAATTCATTTTGAGTTTATTTTTGTGTATGATGTAAGAAAGTGGTTTTCCTTTACATGTAACTATCCAGATTTCCCAATACCATTTGTTGAAGAGACTGTCTTTTTCCCATTGCACATTCTTGTAGAGGCTAATCTTAACTTCCCTAAAGCCTTATCAGTAGTGATATGTGTGTGTGTGTTAACAGCAACACTATTGAATGGAGCGAAGCATATACTGGTTGCAAAGGCACCAAACAAAAGATGAGAATGACCCCGATACTGGGCTTACTACTTTATTGCTGGGAATCATTCAGGCCATGCATTGGTAGTGGTTATATAGCAGCCATATGACTGTCACATGGATGACTGAGCACATAGATCTTCAAGATTGGCTGACCCTGGAGATAGGTTTGCTTCTCTAAGAGTCTTGTCTAGAAGTTAAGGCAATGACCCTTAGGTAATGGTGGTGCAATATTATGTCCCATATCCTCGTGATTTATACCCTCCAAACCGATGGATAAGATGTAGAAATCAGTTGATAAAAAAGACATGCATGTTCTTTTCAGTAATATATCTTTATTAAAGTAAAAATGATAATCAAATAACTGCTCAATAGACAGTGTTTGATCATAAGAGAGTAGAAGATCTGAAGAAATAAGGAACTCAGACACCATCAATTTTTCTCCTTTGATCTCCATCTGGGATAGCAAACTTACTCAAAGTAAGTGCCAGTTCATAAAATCTTTCCTTGGTTCTCCAGGATTTTTACTGTGACCAATGAACTTGTTGACTATGAATGATTTCTTTAGAAACCTGCCTCATCTTCCATTTTGCCTGGTGCTTGCTGTTGTGTGCCAGTCAGTACTTAGCTTTCTTGGGTTGGGTCTGAAATGCTACTACTAAACTATAATCACCAGTAAGAGGATTGTGTTAGTGCCACTAGCATCTCTACAGTCAAGACGTCCCCTCAATAAGAATAAATACCTCTCCTCTCTATCCCTTTTGACTCAACAGCTCAAGTCAATTAGTATCTACTAAGGAGGGGCACCCGTGTGGCTCCATAGTTGAGCATCTGCCTTTGGCTCAGGTCATGATCCCAGGGTCCTGGGATTGAGTCCCGCATTAGGCTCCCTGCATGGAGCCTGCTTCTCCCTCTGCCTATATCTCTGCCTCTCTCTGTGTGTGTCTCTCGTGAATAAATAAATAAAATCTTAAAAAAAAAATCTACTAAGGATTGTACCTAAATCAGACTGCCAGAAGTGTTAAAACCTCCAGATATCAGTCATTTTCTTTGGTACTATTTTTCATTCTCCTTTTTCTACACCTCTTTCACCTACATCCTGGCTTCTCAATGAGATAAGCTTTTGATCAATTTTTTTATGTTCAGAAGAATTTGTAAACTGTTAAAGGAGTAATTTTCTAACACGTACTTACCTTTTTAAAATGAATCCAGATCTTTCCAATTAACCTGACTCCACTTCAATCACTATTCTGCATTCCTGAACTCAATGCATACTGGAATTTTTTCTTTAGAAACAGAATTAGAAAGCTTTAGAGTGACAAGGCAATTTTGCTATGAAATTCTTTCAAGCTTTCTGTAAATTAATGAATATTTTTTTTTTTTTTACTGGGATGCCTGGGTGGCTGAGCGGTTAAGCACCTGCCTTCGGCCCAAGTCGTGATCCTGGGGTTCTGGGACCAAGTCCCATGTCAGTCTCCCCACAGGGAGCCTGCTTCTCCCTCTGCCTGTGTCTCTGCCTCTCTCTCTGTTTCTCATGAATAAATAAATAAAAATCTTTAAAAAAATATTTTTTTTTACCAATATTTTTTTTTACTGTTTTAATCTGTTGAGAATATACATGGTCTCTTAGTCCGCAAACAGTAAATTGTAACTTATATTTGTGAATTAAAAATCTTCTTCCAAAATAAGTCCTTTATATGAGTTTATGAAATACGACACAATGAATACATGCTTGATGTATAATGGTCAAACAATACACAAATATTAAAGCAAAAATAAAGCACTGTTTATTTACCCTTTCTCTCAATCCCACTCTGCTCACTGCAGAAAAGCAATGTTAAATGGCTGATAAGTGTCATACAAGCTTTTCTATTCATATGTACAGAAACATATGGCTCCACCAAATATACATATTTCTCTAGTCTTGAAGATCTTTCCACGTCACCATATATAGATTTATCTCATTCTTTTAGACATGCATGTAGCACAATAATTGAATTACTTTCTTATCATTCCATACTTATTGGAAAGCATTTTAATATTATAAAAATAGCATAAATAAACATTTTTGTCTTTATATGAGAATTCCTGTAGGAGTTGAAATGCAAATGCAGTTTTCAAAAGTATAAGTAACAGTTTTATAATGATTCTCATTTATTTCTAGTGGGCACAGAAGCTCTTAGTAGAATTTTAATCTATTCTGTTTGGTCACTGATTTTTAGGATAGAATGTAAGGGGATTTAAGAAAGCAGGTTAGGGAAGATGACAACAGCAATTAAATAAACACAAAATGAGTTCTCTAGAGATAAGTTGGGAATAAGGACAGTCTAACACAGAGGAGAAGGCTGTTTTATTTATTTATTTATTTATTTATTTATTTATTTATTTTTAAATTTCCTTTTATTGGCATTGTTGTCTTTTTTTTTTTAATGATAGTCCCACAGAGAGAGAGAGAGAGGCAGAGACATAGGCAGAGGGAGAAGCAGGCTCCATGCACCGGGAGCCCGACGTGGGATTCGATCCCGGGTCTCCAGGATCGCGCCCTGGGCCAAAGGCAGGCGCCAAACCGCTGTGCCACCCAGGGATCCCGAGAAGGCTGTTTTAGGATACTGCCCAGGTGTTTTCCACTTGTGCAGAAATTCCTGTTGTGGATTCACGTTCCAGGAATTGAAATCCGCCAGGCATTGTGAGGACTTTGTTGGTGTATATTTGCCTATGTTAGGACTGAGTATAAGTGAAAATTATAAAACCTCTGATCTTTGAAGTTTGGAAACTGAATAGGCATTTGTATTTCTTTTTTTTTTTTTAAGATTTTATTTATTTATTTGAGAAAGAGTGAGAGAGAGCATGAGCGGGAGGAGAGGCAGAGGCAGAGGGAGAGGGAGAGGCAAACTCCTCACTGAGCAGGGAGCCCAACGTGGGGCTTTATCCTGGAACTCTGAGATCATGACCTGAAACTTAGGCAGATGCTTAACCTACTGAAATACTCAGGCGTCCCTAGGCATCTGTACTTAAGTGATCTTTGAGTTTATTTTTTTCCATTTATATTCTCATCACTTAATTGGTTAGATAATACTGTTAATTTGAACATAAATCCCATCCTTATAGGAGCTTACAGAGACAAATGTAAGCCTCAATATTCTCTTCCAGAAACAATGATAGTTCCCCTCTGAACTCTTGAGGCTCTGATTTATCCCACTCATGGCAATATATGTCACAAATCACTTTGTTTGGAATTTATCTGAGCACTGACTTACCCCTTAAGAGATTTTAAGCTTTTTTTTTTTTTTAGGCAAGGAGAATGTTTTATCTTTGTGTCCTGTCCAACATTCAGCATAGTTTCTTATGCACAAATGATGCTCAATAAGTATTTCTGTGAATAATGAGTGGATAGCAGGGAGCTTGACTTGGGGCTCGATCTCACAACCCCAAGATCATGATCTGAACCAAAAATAAGAGTTGGACGCTTAACTGACTGAGCCACCCTGGTGCCCCCCAAAACTTAACACTGTTATGAGAAATATAATTTAAGGAACCATCCAAATGATAGGGAATCACAATCATATTTCCCACTGTATGAAAATAACTTTTAGTGTGAAAAGGGAAAATGGTATAAAGATCACAAAAAAAGGTAAAACAAGCTTCTTCAGAAATACTGATTCCTATACACAATATATACACAAGTTATAGGATGTTACAGTAAAAATTCTGTAATTCTGTTTCTCTACACTTTTTAATGTGAATTTATGTTTACCAAAATATCCTTAAAAAGTGATTATTTGGAAAAACTTTTGAGTTATTATTCTTTAGAGAAAGAACATGTTGTATTTTGAGGCCAAGTGAAGGACATGAGCACAGGCAATTTAATATAACAGAGAGTTTGTCTCTTATAACACCTAACATTGCTACCAAAAATAAAATGATTCCAAAGTATTAGCAGAATATACTAGGAACATAGAGATCGAAATAACATCCAATAGACATTTACAGCAACACTTTTTTTTTTCATATCATGATTGTCTTTTTTTTCCTACCAATTATTGGGCTAATTCAAGAGTACTTTGAAAGGGTTTTGATGATATTGCAGCATTTTTTGAACAGTGTTACTCAAAGATCTAAAGGTAAAGTGTTCTCTACCGTTTGCCTCCAAAATCAGGTGAATATTATTTTGACAGACACTAAGTAAAAAAGAAAAACTCGGTTTTCCACCTTCTGTATCTTTCTCTCCTATATGTTTCCCTTACTTTCATGCCACTATCACACTCACACAGCACAGTTCCCTTCTGAAGTGTGGGTTTTCCCCACAACAACAAGTAAGTCTCAGACAGCAGCTGGATATCCTACAATTAAACTCAGTTCTGACACTCTGTACCCAGAGATTAGCATCAGATCTCATAGGGAAAGGGCTCAGTCCCAAAGACTGACCCCTCAGATTTAGAAGCCAGTCACAAGTCCAGGTTGTCCCCTGTGCTTCTGACCAACCAGTTAAATAGATAGGAGGTTCCAATGACTCTTTCCTCAGGTTCAAACTTATTTGCTAGAGTGGCTTACATAACTCAAGAAAACACTTGCGTATGTTTACCAGTTGATTAAAGGACACCATAAAGATTATAGATGAACAGCCAGACAAAATATACATGATGGGGCAGGTGGGGGGAGATTCTGGAAGGGTCCCAAGCACAGAAGCTCCTCCTGTTCCCATGGAGTTGGGGTATGTCACCCTAACTGGAAGCTCTCCAAACATTCTACTTTTGGGATTTTAAGGAGGCCCCATCATGTAGGCATGATTGATCATTAACTCCATTTTCAGTTCTCTCCCATCTCAAGACAATGGGAGTTAGGGCTGAAAATACCAAGTTCCTAATCTTGGCTTGGACCTTCCGGTGACCAGCTCCTATCCAGGAACCATCCAGAAGCTCACCAAGAGTTGCCACAAAAGAACAAAAGACACTCCTGTCATGTAGAAAATTACAAGGCTTCCGGAGTTCCAGGGCAGAGACCAAGACATTTATTTTCTATTAACTCATACCAAGGAAAAGATTTATTAAGAGGAATCATCCTGTGATGTTGAAAAATATAACAATGCAATTTAAAAGCATTCCAAATAATAAATACTTCTGTTCTTTCAACAAGAGGCACAGTTTTATCATAATTTGCTTGTCTGACATAAATTGGTCATAGTCTAGGTCAATCTTTGATTTCATTCCTCATGCTCTCTGGTAAATTAGACAGTGATGGCTAATGAAAATTAGCCAGTGAAAATTCATGTCTCTCCCTCAGGAAGGAGCGGAGGGCATGAATATTGATTGTCACATACGTCTATGTAATCAGCTGCTAGGAGAAGGATAAATGAACTGTGTCTTGAGCTCCAGTCATGGTGCATCTGTAAACCTTCTCTACAAATGGATGATGCAGGGATGGTGAGACTTCCAGGAGTCTTACTGGTCTCTTTACTCTGACTTCTATAAAATTATGGACCTGGGAGACACTGGGACCTGAGATTGAACAACTTGGTCTCCAAAAGTGATTAGTGAATTCTGACATATTTGTGGCAATTTCTTGATATAAATGACAAAGGGGATGGATTAACTACCAGGCATTAAATTTTGAGAGAAGCCACATTTTTTGTTTGTTTGTTTGTTTCACCTTATAGACATAATGTTAAGGGCAGCCCAGGTAGCTCAGCGGTTTAGTGCAGCCTTCAGCCTAGGACCTGATCCCGGAAACCTGGGATCAAGCCCCATGTCAGGCTCCCTGCATGGAGCCTGCTTCTCCCTCTGCCTGTGGCCTGTGTCTCCATCTCTCCCTCTCTCTCTCTTCTCTCTCTCTCTCTCTTTCTTTCTCTGTCTCTCATGAATGAGTAAATAAATAAAATCTTTAAAAAACATTTTTCTTTTGGTATATTCATATGGAGATAGTATATATTAGCAAAGTACAGATGAAATTTTCTTTAAATCACAGTTTTAGTAATATAATTTCTAATGAAATACTAATCAACATTAGGTAGGGACAGAACCATTTTTGCAAATACTGGTCGAGTCTCTACTACAAATATTTAATCAAATAGACCTTTTAGAGAGGTAAACTAGATACCATGCTTTAAACTGGGTAAGTGTAATTTCCCAATTAGTGTAGTCTTTCTTTTGCTTAATCTTGATAAACATAACAAACAACATCTATATACAAACAGGAGAATTTTTGAAATTTAAAATTAATAATGAAGAATATAAATAACATTAAACTCAGTTTTTGATTCATCTGGTTTTCAGTCAGGAGAAAGGAAACATAAGACATTCCATTTCAAGGTAGAAGTGTTTTCTGGGGTTTTTCCTTCTTAATATAAGCTCTCTGACCTATATTTTTGGATGTGAAGGAAGTGGCGTATATAACAACTGCAGTCTTTGTAATCTTCATTTCTTTCTAATGGAAAGGCCCAGATTGCATCCAATAAAAGCTTTCTTTCTAGCCAGAATTTGGTCAGATTTTGGTGAACAGGATTTTCCCAAAGTGAGACCAGTAGTACTCAAGTTACGGTAATTTATTAGAATTTGATCCTATAAGACACACAAAATGATTTTCCAGAGCTACATTTATTTCCATCATCTCTTTCTTTGCCAGCTATGAATCATTTAAATTTTCAAAGCATAAATAGAGTTCTCCCTAGAAAATAATTGGATGACCAAATAGAAGGGTCGTGTATTTTTGGAACCATTATGACATGGCTCTGGAAGAAATCAACTTTCTGAAGCCTTATTCTGGGCAACCAAAATGGTACTTATTGAAAGAATAAAGCATCTTATTTACATAATACAGAAATACATTCATTCTGTAAAAGGAACTGGTAGAAATGTAGATGGTAAAATTATCTACTTTTCAGTGACATTCAACATTCCAACTTTCTTTTTCTTAAAGTACAAACTTTTCACTCTGAATTAGGAGAATTGCAAGCAGTTTAAACTATTTTTTTTTCCAAATCCAAGAATAAAAAAATAAATAATATTCATCAGATTTAAGATTTCATGAAACTTGCAGTGATTTCATTAAAAAGGCCAGATGCTGTTTGCTTCTTTGTTCATTTGCTTGTTGATGGGCATTTGACTTGTTCTCACTCTTCTGGCTATTATGAATAATCTTGCCATGAATATTGGATTGTGGGTAATGGTTGTATAGCTCTGTAAATTGACTCAAAGCATTGGATTTTACACAAAATGAATAAATTTAATAGTATGTAATACCTCAATACAGCTGAGTTTCTTCTTCTTCTTTTTTTTTTAAGATTTTATTTATTTATTCATGAGAGACACACAGAAAGAGAGGCAGAGGGAGAAGCAGGCTCCATGCAGAGAGCCTGATGTGGGACTCGATCCCAGGACTAGGATCACGCCCTGAGCTGAAGGCAGATGCTTAACCACTGAGCCACCCAGGTGTCCCTGAAGCTGAGTTTCTTTAAGGCAGTCATAAATATAGCTAGATTTTATAGCTCTAGTTGATTATTTGCAAGAGTCAAGAAGACTTTTTGCTCCAATATATCTTGCTCTCTTACTCTTATCAATATCTGACGTTTCACCGTTAGAAACTTATTATTTGGGTTATGAACTTGACTATCCTTAAATGTTATTGGTGAGATAACTTATGAAGACTAATCACTTTGTTGTGGGAGACATGAGATCAATGATTTGTGAATGAATTAAAAATATCCAAATGGTTATAGTTCAAGGGGTAACTTTGAAGGATGTTGATCAGAACAGAATGTGAAAGGGATGTAATAAAGGTCCAGAACAAGGGAAGATCTGTAGAAGAAAAGAGGTAGATTGGGTACTCCAGAAGAGGGCCTGGGGAAGCAGAAGGATCACTGAAGCCCTGAGGAGGATCCATTAAGCTTGTAGAAAAAACATTAAAAAATGGTGGTAAGGGTTGCTCTTTTTCCAGAACTTTGCCCTTCCATATAATTTAACTTAAACTTTTTCCTGGATATTAAAATCATGGTGTTCACATATATAAGTATTTATAAGAGAATAATGGAGTCTCACAGTGAAACAGTGGGCGTCTGCTGGTGATGGTCAGATTCACAGAGCCAAAAAGATGCAAAGTGATTAGAGAACATTGTGGAAAAAGCTAGTTCTTGAATAATCTTAGACAATAGGGTACAGAAAGTCTCAATGGAAAAAGAATATCTTGGTACATTTTTAAGTTTTATGTTCCATGTTTGAGTTCCTAAGGATTTCTGTTGATTGGACATAGGACAAATATTCCAGTAGTGTAATTCTATTGACTATTTATTGAATTATATCCCAAACAACAGTGTTTCTGATGACATCTGTCAATGACACTGATTGTGTGGGGGTTTTTTGGGTGTTTTTAAGGCCAGAATTTCTATTCAGGCCAATTTTTCATTGATGAAGTTGCCTTCTCCTGGCCACCTGTTCTGTAAGAGAGTAGTTTTCCCCAACATAAAGTCCCTTTAAATGCTTAGCACAAGCCAAACAACTGTATAAATTTCTAGTCTTCTATACTTGACATATCTAGGTTTTTATTAATAATTCTTAAACAAGCATGAGAGATTGCAGCAAAGAATTACTTTTATACACGTCTCTCTGTTATTATTTCATTGGAACTAAATGAATATGGGGCTGGTAGATGAGTTATTCATGCAATGTAGGAAAGAAATGTCACTTTACATCCTGGACCCCTGCAGAGTTCTACAGATTTCACCAAAATATTTTGTAGATTTCTATTTTTTTAACTTAAAAATATGGAAGACCTGAACGAAATGGATAGGTCTCCTTCAAGAGTCAAAAAAAAAAAAAAAATTCAATTTCATTGCTCAGCATGTAACACTTTTTTCTCTGTGTTTCAAATTATGTTGTGAAAGTAGATCTCCATATCTTTTTAATACAAAACTTAGTACTGTAAATTGAAAAAAAAATCATACAATAGATCAGCCTTCTGTGATTATGCTTTCATATTTAAAGTGTAGATTTTCCTAATTTTTTATTTATAACACATTTTAATTTATTTCATAAGGAAGGTAACATTTAAGATAATATTTATCCCTTGACTAGGAGGAATAAGGAATATATGCAAATACAGAGAAGTTACACTGTAGCCTTTTGGCCTCAAGGACCTAAATACCTTTTTGCAAAGAATACTTTCAAGACAATTCTAAAGGCCTGTGACTGGCTGAAATATTTATCGAAACCCTGATAAAATCCCTACTGGAAAATAGCATGTCAGGATGAAGGCCCCCAAAACATTTTCTATACAGAAGGTTTCTAGGAATGTGTTGATTACTGTATTGTATGTATGAGATAAATGAAGAGGTTTTTTTTTGCATTTGATGATAGAGAATATCTGATAAATATGTCTAAGCCAATTTGTGAGGTCTAGAACATTTAATCAGTTGTTGTGTCTAACATATCTAGAATGTGTTTTCAAGTCTGCATTACCATAATCTACTAACAGAAGGGCTGTCAACAAAGATATAATTCATGTAATTATGATTTTTTAAATGCAAGTCACTTTCAATAGTTGCTAAAGGCAAAGGCAGTTCAGATGGCAGTTCAAGAAGGTGAAGGGCAGTAGGTTTCATATCAATAGTAATCACCAATAGTTAACATTATTGGGCCTTTGCTATGTGGTAGGACTGTGCTAAATATTTCACGTATTTTTTTCCACAGCTAATACTAACAAGGACTTTGAGATAGATACAGCCTTATGAGGATACTTCTTCTTTTTTTTTTTTTTAAACAGATGGAGTGTTTAAGCAAGAATGTCACCTGAGAACACACTGCATGGTGGACACTGGTAATGCCTGCCCCAAATATATTTCTGCCACCAGGACTGCCAGATGCATGTAATGGATCATTAATGATCTAAAACCAGGGTTAGGAAACTTTCTATAAGGTTTACTTTTATAGAATGTTCTCTTGCAAAAACATTCAGCATTTGATCCTAAAATTTTATAGTCATGACCAGCATCCTACAAGGTCCAGGATATGCTGTGGTGCTTAAGACCATATGTACTGAAGCGAGAGGGTCTAGGTTCAAATGTTGGCTCTAATCTTAGTGACCTTGAGTAAGTAACATAATATCTCTGCACCTCAGTGTTTTCATCTGTAAAGTAAGAATGATTCACACTTCCCCAATTCATAAGGGTTTTGTGAGCTTAAATGAATTAATAAATGTAAAGCCGTTAGAATAATGCATAATATACCCTTAGTAATGTTAGAAAATATTATTATATTTATATAAATATAGATTTTGCATCCAGGTAGCTTGTAAGCCAAACAGGTAAATGCCATGTTTATCAAAAGTTTGAGTTTGAATGCCTTAGATGGGAAATGTATTTTCTAGTTTGCCACTCTCTTTTAGTTGTCTCTGTATCCTTCGCACATATATATTAATGGCCTGGCCACTGAAGATTGCAACCTTTGCTCAGAACTTTTTATTATGATGTAATTAATTTTCAAAATATAATGGGAAAGTTGATTTTCATGTAGAAAAGAAGTTAATGAAAACCAGTAGTAATTTAAAATAGCCAAAATTCAGAGTATAGGTAGCCCAGCAATGGGATATTGTAATGTCAAATTTTAGTGGCAAGGCTTTAGTAGAGTGTTCCTACATAGGTTAATTAGGAAAGTCCCATCTGAACTGAAGGAGACAAAGCATGATAACTCTGGTTCTATCTTCTGGAATCTGTTACATTTCAGCTCCAGTATAAATTTTCAGCACCTCTTTCCTGCACACAGTTATTAGTTCAGTTAAGCTGTTCAATTTGCTGTTTCTGCAACTGGCATCTTTGCTCAAGAACATTCTTCGTACAGAGCCCCATGCTGCCTTCCCCAAAGACCCTGTCAGAGGAACACTTCCTTGTCCCCTAAAATCTACAGGCCTAGATCTGAAGATTTTAGATGTTCCTTACTGCTTCCCACTATGACACCATACAGTGGAAAGGACATGGGCTTTCAAGACTGAGAGAACAAAGTTAGAATTATCGCTCATATGTTGGATAACCTGGGAGGCAGTTTCCTTATCTATAATGGACATAATGTCACCTCCTTTCAGAGTTATAGTATCCATTGGAGATAATCAGTGGAACTAGAAGAAGACTCTTCTCCCGGTGACCCTAGTTTTGCTGCTGCGTCTCTGTCATGATCAAGGCTCTGCAAAGGCAAACAAAACTCAGTCATTGGATTCATGAAATGAGACGCAGCAGCCCTTTAACACTGAGTCATTCCAATGCTTGCTTTATTCTTATACCACAATGTCAGCTCAAGGTAGGAAACTAACACACTGCATGACAATCTGTAGTCCTCAAAAACACAATTCAGACAGTGGCATTAATCAAATGCCTTCAAGATGCTTTCTGACGGATTCTCTTGTGGTCTCCCTCTAAGCAGGGCAGAGAGTCTGGCCTGAACTACAACTGGCCTTTAACACGTTTCTGTTCTATTCCCTCTTTTTCTGTGTTGGGTAACCTCAAAATGAAGTTATTAGTAGGCAGTGGGGAACTGTAAAGAATAAGATGGGTTTGCTGCTGAAGCTTTGGCCTTTAACTTCTTGTTCACTCATGGGAAGTACTATGCTTCACATCTTGTCCACCTTTATGGATATCAAAAATAACGATGATTGGAACATGTTAGGTATGCAATAGTTATCACCAATTCTTATGTCATTCTTATATCTTAATGGAAGTTGCCATTATACATTTCTCTATTCCTAATATTTAATACAGTGTTTTGAGTGTATCAGGGTCTTACAGTATTTGTTAATTAATTAAATGAAAGTCTTTTTTTTTTTAAAGCAAACTCTATCCCCAATGTGGGGCTCAAACTTATGACCCCAAAATTAAGAGTCACATGCACTACTGACTGACCCAACCAGGGACCACCAACTGAAAATCTTGTAAGGAGTTGGAAATAAAAAAAGACACTGGGCATATGGAGGGCAGAGGATACAACAGAGGGGAAGAAAGGGCCAGAAAGGGAAACAAGTGGATGGAAAAGCAAATTTCACTGACTTACAGTATTATGCAGAAAGGACCTTGATCTTATGTTTCTGGAGCCAAAGAGGTTGAAGACAAAAGAATTTCATGTTCTGCTGTGGTTGTTAGGGACAACTGATGAGAAGTATTTATTGAATGTCTGCCATTTATCAGGCCCAGTGCTAGGTTCTGGATGTATAACATGAGCAAAAATAGGTAAGAGACTTACCTTATTCAGGGCTACAATTTCCTAGAAGAGTTAGATATTAATTAAATAATTACATGAATAAATATAAAAGTTTATTCTTTGAGTTCTAGAAGGAATTGCATATTACACTATGCAAGTGGAAAATAAGAAGACCTGCCATTATGTAGGATCAGAAATGGCTTCCCATAGAAAGGGTAATTGGAATGAGATGTAAAGAATAAGTAGGTGTTAACATTGGGAAAGGATGGAGTAAGATAGAGAAGCAAATGTTTGGTTGAGGAAACATCATCTGCCAAGACTTTCTGAGGGAGTACAGCACAGGTGAGAAATGGGAAGTAAGCTGGACTGCTAAAAGGAAGTGAAAGGGGGAGGGGAGTAGGGATTCCTCAGGGCCTTGTAGACCTGAATTCTATTTTGAGATTGATAGGAAACTATTTAGATAGTTGAAGCATGCATTGACATGATAAGGTTAGCACTTAAAATAACTCCGGCTGTAGTGGAGGACAGAATGGAGGACAGACTTGAAGAGGTCAAGAGTGGATGGAATAAGATCAACTAGGTTATTTGTTATAGTTCAGGTGAGAAGTGAAGACATCTTGGTGGAGAAACAAATAGATGAATTTAGGGGCTCTCAAGATGTAAATTTCAGAGGAATTGATGTAGAGAGTATGGGTTGGAGAGAGGGAAGTGTCGCAGATGACTTGTATGACTGATAGATGGTGATGCTCTACCTGAGGAAGGTAACAGTGGGCAAGAAGCAGATATGGAAAAGATCATGAGTAAATATGGGATGCAGTCGGTTTTACTGAAAAGCTATACTGTGTTGGCTTCCAAAATTCATTTTTTATCACACTTGGATCTTTTTTTCTAGAGATGACTGAGGAACCAATTTTCCACTGCCCTCAAAAAGCCATGCCCAGTTTTATGGTGTGCTACCTTTAAAGTAATGTTATATCTCTACACGTCAAGTAAGAGCAATGCATACTTAAAAAGTGAAGAGGCTCAAGTAAGAATATGCACTGTATGCAATTATGGACACCATGTATATTTTTGGCCATTAAGAAAAAAATGCCCCACCCAAAAGAGAAAAGAACCCTATCACCTCAGCTTATTGTTGTCATTTTTTCATGTTTTTAAAGTTCATGTCTTATTAATGATCATATTATTCTGTAGTTTAATTGATACATGCATTCCATTTTGAGAAGCAGTATGGAATAATAGAAAAGAATATGTTGTGGACCTTGGTGAAAATTCCCACACAATTTCTTTCTAGTTGCATGATCTGTAGCAAAAATTCTCCTAACCTAAGCTCCTTCATTTGGAAAATGGGGTGAGGGAAAGGGTAATCATCTTCTCCATTCATTGTCAAGGTAATGATTAAATAAAGTAATGTTTTATAAAAAATATTTAATGTCTGGCACATAGTAAATGCTTAATAAATGTTAGATTTTTTTTCCTCCTTCTTTGTAACCTGCTTTTTCCACATAGCATTCTGTTGTAAATGTTGAAAGACCAGCATAATGTTTATACTTATACTTCAGCTTGTTTCAAAAACACTTTGTTGAGTTTGTGTTGCTTAATTTTCTTTAACCATTTTCCTGATGTTGGATATTGTTTTTTGTTGTTGTTCTTGTTCTTGCTAATTTTAGATAATACTGCCTTAGTTCATATATTTTGTGCTATTTCTTAGGATTAATCATTCAATATCATGGTTATGTTAAGTTGAAATTATGATAATTTATTTATTATTTGGATGCAACTATTGATCTATAGAGCTACAAATGTATGAATGTATCATATCAAAACTTTGCACTAGTATAACGTGCTTCAGGGAGCTGTGTGTTAGTTGGGAACTGTAATATCACAGTGAAGAAGGGCAAGGGTTCTGGAGTCCATTTTTGTGGGTGGAAAATTCTTCCATTTTATGTATGACTTTGGGCAGTTACTTAATCTCTGCAAGTGTCCATATTCTTAACTCTAAAAATGGGGATGAAAATAATAATACCTTCCTTTAGGGTTCCCAGGATAAATAAATCACATTTAATATGGTGTCTAAAAATAATAAATATAATAAATGTTAGTTTAAATTGCTGCTTATTGCAATACCCGTGTACAGATTCAGTAGCTATAATAGATAGATGGTTTTAATATGATAGAAATACCTGACTTAATGTGACAGAAATTTGTTTCCTTTTTATCTAACAGTCTAGAGATAGAAAAATGCCTAGACCAGGTTGGTGGTTTTGTTGTATGGAATCCTCTGGGGACCCAGATTTCTGCTTTATTATTATTCTGGTATCCTTTGAGGTATTACTCCCATCTGCATGGTCAGAGCTCACCAGCAGCACACACTAGTAGTGTAGAAAAGGAATAGAAAAGTGGAACAAGAGTGAAGGATTATCAGTTTCTTTTTTAAGAATGGGACTCAGAAATTGGATATAATATTTATGTTCACATCCCAGAATTTACTCTAGTTTATTAAACCTAATATGCCATCAATTATAAGACAACCGATTATATATGCTTAGGTTAATTAAATGATGACTGTGATTTATTATTGTTTATGTTCTAATTTTTGAACTATGTAAAGAACTCTTTTAGATCTATTCATGGTTTTAAAAATATCATGTATCCTTTTTGTGCACTCATAAACAGAAAAGAGCGAAACATTGATTAAAGTATTCTTGAAACTTCTTTACACTTAACTGTAGACTACTGAATCATTTTTTGGTTCAAAACTGTTGATGTTCATATTAATTTGCACAATATTGCTCTTTGTGCCATCACCATCATTTATGACATGACCTTTCTAAAGAGTGCTCCATTACTGTCCTTGGGATTATACTTCAAGCCACTGAAATCCATTCTTCAATGTGGACACGTACTTATTTGATGAAAATTATAAATTAATTTTTCCTCAGTGGAATGCCTCATTTGAACAGAATGTTTCTTTTTTTCTATCAAGGCCTTTAAACATACTTTTGAGTTTAACTTTTCTGGTTTTTACCAATACTTCAGTTTGAACTTATAGCTTTCCAGTCACTTTCAAAATTTGATCCAGTACAGTCTAGAGTACAATTTAGATTTCAAATTTATTTCAGGCTTTACTCTCTCCTACCAGTAGAACAGCTCTTGTCCCGAGGGAGGTATGCCAATGAGGGAGATCTAACTTTTTTTTCTATTCTGCTTCCCTTTCTGGGCTCTTCTCTGCACCCCTGCCCTCAACCCACCTGTGTGCAGTGGTAGGAAGGTGGGATAGAGAAAGAGAAGCAAAATGCTCTTTACTTAACTATCCTCTCCTAATTTTGGATGACTTCTGGATGGTTATGGATGAGTTCACTTGGATCCCATGCAGGAAGTTCTCCCTACTGCACAGTTTCTGAACTTGAATGATTCCTCTGGTGTGACCACTTCCTTCACTGACCAATGCAACTTCTTCTCAAGGCAGTGCACTCACAGTCTTTAGCTCCTGAGCTTTCCTCTTCTAGAAGAAGCCATCTCCAGAAGGAATGGCAAAATGGTGCAATTCAGTTGTTTCCTACAGTCCATTTGACCTACGGGAAACTCACACAGCCCTGCCAAGTCAGTCAGTGGGGTACAAATTATTTTGCCATGTCTGTCCAATTTTCTTTTCTCTTTACTCCAGTAGGTGTTGAGGGCAGCCATGCTAGTATGCCTTATAAAGAAAAATTCAAATGAGAAATGAGGTGTGGGACTTCTCTGAGAATCTTTAAGTTTTATTCTTAGAATTCTTCTCATCCGGCTCTAGGTGAAAGGAGAAGAGGTGCCATCACTGTAATGATTTTCCTTGATTCCTCTCACTTTATTATTATCATTATTATTTTAATTTTTGTTATGGTGTGGTAATGGTAGGAGTGGCCAAGAATTCTGTCTTCACTTGGAAAGTTCTGTGGGAGGCAGCTTGGGTGGCTCAGCAGTTTAGCACCTCCTTTGGCCCGGGGCGTGATCCTGGAGACCCAGGATCGAGTCCCGTGTCGGGTGCCCTGCATGGAGCCTGCTTCTCCCACTGCCTGTGTCTCTGCCTCTCTCTCTCTCTCTCTCTCTCTCTCTCTCTCTCTGTCTCTCATGAATAAATTCATAAAATCTTAAAAAAAAAAGTTCTTTGGGAATGTACTTGGTGATACACTTTAGTTTCTGAGCTTCCATTTTTCTTTTAGCCTGAGAATTTTAGTGGCAATTCAGGAAAGATTTCCATCCAATAGCATGTTAAAATATATATTGAGTTCCTTCTGGGATTACAGAATGTGCATAGAGAAGTTTTTGTGATTCTTTTTATTATTTTTATTAAAATAACCAAATCAGTTACTGAAATACAGAAATAACCACTCTAGTTCATGTAGAACTTAATCTGTAAAAGTGATATGTAGCTATGATAGCATCATCTAGATATGCTCCAAATATATAACAACTAATCATTAGCCTTTTAAGTCAAGTTTATTAACATAAGATTTACATACAGTAAAATTTTCTCTTTTTAGGTGTCTCAATGATTTTTAGCATACATACACACAAATGTATCTATATATCTTCTAGTCTATTGCTTATCTTTTCCTTTTATAAGAACATCTTTCAAAAGGCAGAAGGGTTTTGTGGGCTTTTTTAAGATTTTATTTATTTATTTGAGAGAGACAGAGAAGGACCATGAGTGGAGGGAGGGGCAGAGGAAGGCAGAGAAGCAGACTTCTTGCTGAGCAGGGAGCCCAATATGAGGCTCGATCCCAGCACCTCAGGATCACCATCTGAGCTGAAGGCAGACACTTAACCAACTGAGCCACCCAGGTGTCCTCAAAAGGCAGAAATTTTAAAATTTTTTAAAAAAAGATTTTATTTATTTATTCATGAGATACACACGGAGAGAGAGGCAGAGACACAGGCAGAGGAAGAAACAAGCTTCCCGTGGGGAGTCTGATGCGTGACTCAATTCTGGGACTCCAGGATCGTGACTGAGCCAAAGGCAGACACTTTGAACCACTGAGTCACCCAGGCACCCAGAAATTTTAAATTTTAAATCAATGTTCATGAAATACACTTTATCCTTTTTTTAATACTTCATGCTTTTTGTGTCTTAAGAAATGTTTATTTAATCTAATGACTTGATTTCACCTTTACTCTTGCTTAGAACTTTTTAAAAAAATGTTTTAGGTTTTACAAGTAAGGCTATTATCCACGTAAACACTACAAACACAGATAGTTGTGTCTTGCTTTCCCCAATTTGTGACTTATTGGATGGTATCCATATTGTTTCATTAAGAAAGCATTAACAAAGAGAAATAATTGACTTAGGACATAAAAGTTTAAATAGAAGCACAGCATTAGAACCAGAAAACCCATAAAATATTCCATGCTTTTCTCAAAGACAGTCTTTAGAAATCTAGATAATGAAAACAATATGGCAGGCAGTTCTCATTTTACCTTGTTGTACAATTGATACTCATTCAAGCCATGTAGGGACTTGATTCTTTGGGATTGTTTGGTTTGATCCTGAAAGGAAACTTTGATCAAATATCTTACACTATTAGCCCACCAAAGCATTAACTCTTGCCATCCATTCTCTTGTAGGAATCAAGGACTCCTGCAAAAATAGAACACAAGATACAGCAAGTTGAAATTTTATGCATATGTGCTGTGCACCCACCTTAGGGTTTCCTTCTTCAGATATATATTATTTAATATTATATTATAAAAGTTCTCTTTCTATATTCATAAAAATAAAAGAACAACAACAAGCTCTGCTTTGGTATTTTCATCAGTGTTTGACAAAGGAAATAAAACAAGTGGATTTTTCTTTTTTTGGATGCTCTGTTACCTTTTAACAAAAATGAAGTTTAGCTATTATTTTCAGATTTTTAACTTTATTTATTTAAGCACTAACCACAGAAAATGAGGATTTAATGGCAGCATGAAAGATTTAAGTTAAACCGGAAAGAGGCTGAGAGAAAGAGGATACATCTTATGGATCGTTTACTTTATACCAACATTGTGCTAAATATTTTTTATATCTTACTTAATATATCAGTGAGGGCTGTCATTAAAAATACTAAACGTGTTAATTAGTTTATTCTCTTATTTAGAAATTATTTGTTAAGCATCCTTTGTGTACAAACATATACCAGAAGATAAAGAGGAGGTAAACAGATTTGTAAATATACATCCTTTTTTTTTTTTTTTTTTGGTTATAGGAGAAATTAATTAATCACCTTGGATCATCTTCTTTGAGAATGAATATAAGATTAGATTATATCCCAAGACATCCTAACTCTATAAATCTATGTAAGTCTTATTCCACCACAAATAGAAGAATCAAATAATTACAATAAAGTGCTTTTAAATGTGTGATTTTCAAGTACACCTTTATAAAAGGAACATTTGCGACACTTTGTCCTCAAAAATGACCTTAACTAGGCCTTTTGTCTAACACTCATAAAGCATTTACTGACTTATTTTTTCATGTCTAAAACATTGTTAGATAGCACTGTAGGATTTAACACGATGCAATTCCTGCTCTAAAGGAGTCCAGTCTAAAGAAAAGAAGAAAGGCAGACACTTTATAATAGTTTGATAACTCTTAAATTGGAGTCTTGTAAATAAGAAGAAAAAGACCCTAACTGCACTTGAAGAGTTAGGCAGGTCTTTCTTCAAAGAGGAGGAGAATAAGCTGAATTGAGGAATTCACCAGATGAGTTACCAGGTGATTCTAATGGGAACACAGCCCAGACAGAGTAAACAACACAAGCAAATACAAGAAAATGCTGGTTTCTTCCAGGAACTCTAAATCAGCCAGCATAGCTAGGGAAGTAAATTGAATATGAAGGATTAGCTGGAAGAGGATGATAGAAGATGGTAGACAGATAAAGGTTAAGAAAAGTGCTTCTAAATTTGGGTGTGCACTTTGGAAATCTTATTATGATGCAGATTATGAGGGCACTTGAGTGGCTCAGTCTGAAAGCATCTGCCTTCGCCTCAGGTCAAGATCCCAGGATCCTGGAGTCAGGCCTCTTGATCAGTGTGGAATCTGCTTCTCACTGTCCCTCTCCCTCTGCCATTTCTCCCCCTCATACTCTCTCTCCCTCTCTCCTGCCTCTCTCTCTCTCAAATTAATAAGTAAAATCTTTAAAAAATAATAATAAAATGCAAATTTTGACTCAATGGTTCTGAGGTGAGGCCTGAAATTTCACCTTTCCGAATAGGCTCCCAGCCATGCTGCAGCCCCCAAATCTCAATTTGAGTACCAAGAAGATTGGTCCATGGTAAAGATTGTGAAATAGGGTAGAGGTGGGATTTGATTCCTACTTTAGAAAGACAGATCTTGACATACGGTGGAATGTGAACATATTGGAGGGTTGTCATTAAGTGCTTTATTCCAACAGAAACATATTAATACTACCTGTATGAATAAATTTAAGGGCAATATAGAGGATAGCTGAAAAATAAGTTTTACCAAAGATGAGCTATTTCAAAAGGACTTTCTGATCATTGAAATCTCATGATTTATACAGTTAAAAAATTATTTTTCATACCTTTACCATCTTAAATGACATAATTAAACATAAAGACACAAAACTAGTCTTTTTCTTACCTGATTCTTTCTCCCTCTCACTTTTCTTTTAAATTGTTGACCAGTGTTGAAATAATAGTATGATGAATATTTATTTAAAAAAGTGAACCATTCCTGATCAAAAGAAGCACATGTCAGAGGGGAGGATGTTATTTCTATAAGGCCATAATAAGATGTATAAAATTAGAAATACTACAATAATATCAACCCCATTGAAATGATGACATTTTAGAAATGAGTATTTCCAAGAATAGTTCCAACTCTGAAACATATAGTGATTATAATGCATAAGTACATTACCTGGGAAATGGTCAAACATAAACACTTTTGTAAAATGTATATTGTTAGGAGTCCTACAGTTTTGGTTGCCCATTCATTTGTGGTTATCTCAGTGGGAACTACTCCTTGGGAAAGGAAGAGAAACTTCTTAAGACACTGTCTAGGTTAGTGGTTCTAAACAGCTAGCTGAATGTTAGTCATGTAGGGAACTTAAAAAAAATACCAATGCCCAAACCTCCATCCTCAGAGATTCTGAGTTAATTGGTATGGGATGGAATCACTGCATTGATATTTGTAAATGTTTCTTATAATGTATGCATCTAGAAGACTGCACATAAGTATGCAGCTTGATACATTTTCATGACCTGAAAACACCCATTACTCAACACCCAAATCAGAAATACAATGTTACATGTCCTCACCATAGCACTCAGGACTGAGAACCACTAATTTGATTGATGACCATGAGAATCTATGGGATTTCAAAGAAGAAAGATACCCTTTCAGGATGGGGTGAAAAGATGAAGGGACAATTTTTACTCATGTCATGGAGGATGTGACATCTAAGATTGGATTGAAAAATAGCAGAATTTGGAGATGTGGACTTTGAGGAAGTTTATAAATATACTAATGTGAGTGAAGGAAGATTGGCAAGAAATAAATGTGATTGTTTGGGTAGTCAGTAATGGTTGCACAGGAAAACGTGTGAGGTGTGGTAGAGGAAAAATAGTGTGGAAAGTTGACTACTTGTAAATAAGGCCAACGTTAAAGTGGCAAAGAACATCACACATGATAATTTAATGTAATTACATTGTAGCATATTTATGATTTTAGGCATTTGTATTTGTAAGTCTGTTTTTAACAATACAAGCAAAACCTATAGTTAACACAAAATATGCATATGATCTTATACATCCACTTGACCATATTTTACATGGTTTTAAAATTTTCATTAATTTACTGATTCTAAATAATTTTCACCAAGGAATTTTCAAAAAAAGAAAGCTATTAAATTTTAACTTTCTTTTTTTTGAAAAAGATTCTTCAATCCTTACACTGTATGCAACATTTTTAAATCTACCAGTAGCATAAGAAGGAAGTGAAAATCATTGTGGTAAGCAAAGATAATCCTTTATTTCAGGTGTATATGTACTCTAAATATAAAATTCATCATAATATAAATAATTAGTCTTGTCGTTTAAAAATGATAATTATCTCATTTACATGTCTATGACTTTTAAAATGCATCATACTACTTCAATAAATTACATTCTGGATCATATCAGTATCTCTTCAAGAAAATGAAGTTAAATCTTTGTTGTAACCAGCAGCTTAATTTTCATTAGGCTGGCTATTTGATAATTAGTCATGCACCATAAATCAAATCCCCAAGTCTTCTTCTGGTTTCTTAATTGAAAATTATTGTTTCTTGGCTCTCTGGTTGAAGGTGCAGCAAGTGTGCTTGATCGATGTGGAATTGGGCACAAACAGTTTGAGACAGTCAGAACTTGATAGATCATTGCCCCGAAGGGGCTTGTAATGGTAGGTAGGCAGAAATCCCCAAATTAAAGATTTACTTTTAAAATGGTAAGTGCAAAGATAGCTCTGGTATACCAAATCCATCTTGACATTTTGGCCACCTTTCAATTTTCTTTTTTCCTTTTCTTTCTTTTTTAAAAGACATCAGAAACTACCCATTTGCACCAGTGATGATGGAAAGAACATAACATGATTGGAAATTCCAACTTTTTGTTTGGGATGAAAACATGAAAATTTTCCTCATTAGTGTCATGAACAAATATTGAATTTGTTGGTATTTTAAAGTAATTTGAAAACATTGACTAAAAACACTCTACTCATCTGACAGCTAATCTGAGAGAACAGATGGCTACCCAAGTATTGCCCCCAGTCACAAAATCATTTCAAAAATGATACTGTTGAAGCTAAATAAAAGACTTTACAAGTAATAAGGAAAATATTGCTTCATTGAATGGCTACAGCTTGTTGCCATTTTTCTTCTGACAATCTAGGAGGATTTGCAGGGAACTTTGGTCATGTTTGCAGTTCTTTAGTTAAGAACAGCCACAGGGCTTTCCAGCATTCATTTCTTGTTTCCTAGTGGCCTGGCAGCCAGGACCTGATGAGGCCCACAGCAGGGAGCACTGTGAAATGCACCATAAATTTCAATGTGTGAAGTCAAAAGAGCTAAAAATAAATAAATAAAATAAAGAAATAAAATAAAATCTGGCCACAATATTCAGAATTGGAATTTGAAAATTACCTGGGCAGATGCACCCTGAAATAAATATAGCATTTTACCAGTTTCATAGTGAAATGGGTGGTTAAAAGTGGGTGCCTTGCCCAATAGTTCATAAAAAGTAAAGTTGATATTACTAATACAGAATAATCCCACTACTGTTAAATGTTTTAGTTACATAAAACCTTCTAGATGGTGTATTGAAAAAATTTTGTTTGGTTTTATGAAAGGAATTTAAATAAAGCTTTTTGATAAATTACTGTCTGGACTAAAATAAGAATTACCTCAAAAACCTGTGGAGACATGATACCTAGCCATGACTTATATCTTAGAATTTAAGGAATCTTACAACCTGTCAAAGAAATCCAAAAATAATTACACATGTATAATTTATTGTCTATAAGACTTTGAATAAGATGAGATAATTTTATCTCATGCAGAAAATAATGAAGGTTCCCAGTATTCTTTCCTATTATAACATACTGTCATTTTGTGGAAAATTGGCATATGAGACTAAATTCCTCATTCTTGATGTATCGGGTTTTGGCCTGGGGGAATAATTAAAATCCGTAACCAATTGTGTAAGGTGTTTGTCTTTTTGTATATATATATTAGGGTATGTGTAGATAGATTCACAAATTAGCTGTAAAAAGGCCTGATTTGTTTAATTAACACAGTGTTTTAAAAAAATCTTTTGTTGTTGTTGTTTGTATGTGCAAATCTCCTGCATTCATGAAGCTTATTCTTCAGTGGAGGAAAAGGGAGACCAACAAATGGGATTAAAGCAGTGAAGCCAAAATGTAGAGGTGACAGATGTAAGCTTGTCTAGGTAGCATGCATTACCCACTGTCATCCACACCACCCCTTTATCTTGCAAATAATCATCCAGCAGTAAGTATTGACCATGAAGTCTAAAATCTAAAAAGAATCAGGATCAACCTCGTGTTGATGCAGCTTTGTTCAGGCTGTGGGCAGGAAAACATCCTTCAAAACTAAAGTCTGAGGAACTGAGGAGTCATAGAGTCTCAGAATCCCAGTGGTTATAAATTGTTCCCATTGAAAAAAAAATCTTGATAATTTGCCAACATGTCAAAATCCAGAAATGTCACATAAGAATCTGACTTCTGACCTCTTCTAAAAAACAGAAAATAAAGAACTAAATAAATATTTCTGCAAAAATATAGTCATCTACAACTGAATAGCAGTTTCTCCCACATATTACAGTTTCTCCAACTCACTTTTCTTGTCCATGTGGAGGCTGAGTATCTGTTACATTTATCAGTGTTGAGTACTTCATTCTACATATTCTTCTCACTTATTTATTTTATATATTGTGGTGGCTATATCCAGGCCGAGTGAAATGAAACCTCCAGCAGACCTGCTCATAATATAAAATGTATTTATGTGAAAATGCAAGGTAAATACATTATTTTTCTCCCTCTGGTCATAAAGTAAGTCTTTGAATGCTGACATGTTTCTCTTCCATCCCCAGTCCAGACACTAAAAAAAAAAAAAAAAAAGAGCCTGAGTTTGAGGTTTCTAGGATTTTCTGTTTGGTTCCTCACTCCATGAGTGTTGCCAAGACTATCTACATTTGGACAAACTCTAGTAGTCTGAGAAGAAGCACTTTTAATGTACTAATTAACTCCCTATTGGGTACTAACTAGAAAAACTCACTTGACCAGGCCAGTCAGTCTCCCAGGAAATAGAATTCAGTCAAGGAAACTGAGTATTCTTAGGAATCAAACTAAATGATCCCATAGATCCAAGATTGATAATGTCATTTTGGGAAAGTATTGATGTGACTATAAGAAAACAGAGGTAGTAGGATCCCTGGGTGGCTCAGTGGTTTAGCAATTGCCTTTGTCCCAGAGTGTGATCCTGGAGTCCTGGGTTTGAATCCCACATTGGGCTCCTTGCATGAAGCCTGCTTCTCCCTCTGCCTGTGTCCCTGTTCTCTCTCTCTCTCTCTCTCTCTCTCTGTGTCTCTCATGAATAAATAAATACAATCTTAAAAAAAAAAAAAGAAAAAGAAAACAGAAATAGTCACAGAGAAAGAAAAATCATAGTACAGCTCAGTGAAACTAAGACATCTTTTAAACAGTTGTGTTCTGGGATATTTCTTGTGATCTGCTTTCACTTGACCTGCCGCTGAATGTTCCTTGACTAGGCAGATATGCTGAGATATTTCTAGATGCATTTCTGTAAATGTAATTAGTATCAGAAGGTATGTTTTTCTAAATCTCTTCTTTTTTATTTTTTATTTTATTTTATTTATTTATTCATGAGAGACATAGAAGGCAGAGACATTGGCAGAGGGAGAACAGGTTCCCTGCAGGGAGCCTGTTGCAGGACTCAATCCTGGAACACCAGGATCACACCCTGAGCCAAAGGCAGATTCTCAATAGCTGAGCCATGCAGGCGTCCCTAATTCTCTCCTTATATATTTCTAAGTTGTCCTTTGGAAATGTTGAAGTGATTTATGCACTTAAAAGATGGTGTAGGTTAGCAATTATTTTCCTCTATTGAAAACCTGCTTCTGGGCAAGCGGACATGGAGTTGTTGCTACTACTAGTTACAGCACTGTACACTGAATTTGCCTGGTGATAAAGACTTCAACATCTTCACAGATAGTAAAGATTCTTTAGTTTAATATTTTCTGGAGATGAAAATTATATGGATGTTCCTGTAAATTCTGGACCCTCTTGAATACTTAATAAGAAATGATATATATACACACAGTTAAACATGATGAGCTAAAAACAGGTAGTAAATACCAACCTCTCCTCAACTATAAGGACAGGCATATAAAACTTATAGACTCATAAGGCAGAGAGTGAGGGAGAAGAAATAACAGTGAAGATTTCAGCAGATTTTTAGAAGGTGGAAAGCAGGTGGACAGGTAATAATGGACTCAGCAGAATGCAGAGTAGAAACACAAATGCCTATGGGGGAAGATAATGAGAAGTATTTCAGAGGCTCAGGATTCAGAGGTTCCAGCAGAGGCTCAGAATTCAGAGGTTCCAGATACAAACCTAACCTGACATTTAGGTTGCACAGATGTTGAGATTTCCAACCACCTCCACCACCACCACCACCACCACAACAGGCTAGTTTCACTAAATTTTACTCTTTCCATTCAGGCAGAGCTCCCAATCAACTTCTTGGTAACACACTGCTAAAGATGAGTGAAGAACTAATAATCTCTAGACATTTGAGGAGAGAATTAATTAATGTAATACTAGGGTCAAACAAACAAATACATAGTGAACTATGAAGAAATAGTGACAACTCAGAAAACAAGAAAACAGGAGCTAATCGATAATACCAGCAAGACAAAGAAGTGATTGCTTCCATAAAACAAGAACAGGATGTTATTAAAAAAAAAAAAAAAAAGATCAGGGAATAAAAAGGAGATCTTGGAATTAAAAACAAGATTAAGGATATAATAAAAGGTTTGAAAGATAAAATCGAGTAAGTCTTTAGGAAAGCAGTATAAAAAGACAATGAACATTGGGAAGTGAAAGAAAATTAGACAAATTTTCAAGGCATCCAACATCAAGATGATGGAAGAGTTCTAAAAAGAAAAGAAAACAAAACAAAACAACAACAACAACAAAAAACAGAGAAAATAGAGATATAATACAAGAAAATCCCCGGAACTGAAGGACATTAGTCAAATGATTAGAAAAATCTACTAAGTACTTAACACATGACATTTGATGAAAATAATTTCAACTTACAAATCTATGACTCTCTGTTCATGTGAAAATAAAGGCATTTTCAAACATACAAGTTTTCAGTGAATTATCTTCTATGGACTTATTCTTGATAAAGTACTGGTACTATTATTCCACTACAGTAGAAAAAGTTAACCAAGAAACAGAAAGACACAACTTTGTCATAGGAGAAAGGCAAACAAAAACTCCAAGATAACAGTAAAAGGCCTAACAGCAACCAGATTAGATTTCACAAGAAAGCAGAGGACCCAAAGGATTTATGGTAGAAAATCATTTTGGTTTGACTTGATTTATTTTGGCAATGTGGGAGAAGAGTATTGAGATAAGTATTATAATTCTGTTAAAAATTTTAGGAGAAATTAACCATATACAAATAATACAATAAGCAAAATAATATACTAACTTAAAAAAAGGCAAATATTGACTCTCTGAAACTTAACAAGTAATGCAAGAAAAGTAATAACAGCACATTTGACTATCATTTGACTCAGCAGGGAACAATATTTATATAACCAAAACATAAATTTTAAAAGGTATGTGATCATAAGGGAAGCATGTGGGAAGTAAAGTGCAAGAAGGTACTTACCCTTATTAGGAAGTCAATACATAATGTACAAAATTGTTAGATTATGAAATATAAGTGTAATGTATTTATTTAGAAATACAGAGGCAAACAGATATGTAAAGAAAGTGTTATTCTTGATGAAAAGTGTCTCTTTGAGGTTGTTGTTTTAAGACTTTCAATACTGAATGCATCGATGCGATAAAAATTAAAGCATTTAAAAATTGCTAAGAATTCAAACAGAACAAAATTATTCTTCCACTAATAATCCAAGTATCCTCAAAAATATAAATATGTATACATTTCTCTTTCTCTTTTTCTTTACTATTTACTTATTTATTTGAGAGAGAGAGAGAGAGAGAGAATGAGAAGGGGGAGGGGAAGAAAGAAAGGGAGAGAGAATCCTGAAGCCGACCCTGAGTGGGAAGCCCAGCAATCCTATTTATTATATTGAACCCAGACTCAATTCCAGGACCCTGAGATCATGACTGAGCTGAAATCAAGAGTCAGTCGCTTCACCAAGTAAGCCACCCAGGCGCCCCACTCTCTTTTTTTTTCACATGAGTAGTGAAGCTAAAATATATATTAATATATATATTAATATATGTTAAAGAGTTTTCCCTATCTATAGGTATATATTTTATTTCTTTTTAATGATTGCATAGTATCCTATTTTACGAATGTATTCTGATTTATTTGACACTGGAAGGCCTCTTTTAAAAATGTACATGTCCTTATGTAGTTAGTATATATATAAAAATTTGTGTATAAATTAACTGTGTATGACATGAAATCTTAGTACCCAAGAGGTATAAACTCTCTTGAAGATTAAATGAGATGATGTATATAAAAATACTTGGAAGGTTAATTTTAATGATAAAAACTGATTAAAAATAAATTTTAAGTGATACATCTTGTTTTATCTTTTCTGCAAAATTTTAATTCCACAAAGTGGTGTTTGCTTATAAGAAAATGTCATTTGCTCAAAAGTTCATAACTATCTGTAATGTGTTTAATAAACGTGCAGAACTCTGAGGGTGGCATGATGGAATTATGGTGCATTTATTTCTGAGCATGGTTAATTTGCCGGAGGGGAACCTCTTATTTGTAAATTTTAGTATTAATATTTTCAACATATATTTATTGAATGTAAAGTAAATATATTCAAATAAAAATAATATAATATCCAAAGAAAAAATTAACAACTTTTAAAAATTTATATTTAAAAGATCTCATTGCAGGCATCTAGTAGGAAAATGCTTCTCTCTTTGGAAAAAAATGACTTATGCAGAAAGTAAGAAATAATAATATCACTCTTTATTACTTTTTGTTTCTTCCCTTGATAATTATTTTTTTCTGGATAATTGAATCTGTAAGTACAATCAAGGATTTTTAAGGCACATAATTATCTTGGGTATTTGAATAGCAAGTATAACTTTCTGACTTTAAGTAGATTCCACAGTAATCTTTAAGTTGGAAAGAGTCTAAAGCGATTCAGATAGGCTAATGCAGATTTGAAAGATTTAGAAGTCCTTAAAACTTAGGTGATTACCTACTCTAGAACAGAAGATGCAAAGAAGACATGATACTTGAGCAGATAAATGAAGTATAGTTTAAATGAAGTGAGAGGTCTTCTCACACACACATGAAAATATTAATCAAGTGTCTGTAACTAGATTCAATACAACTCAACAGAATTTATGGAGTGTTTGTTATGTGAACAGAACACGAAGTTATGGTCTTTGCACTTGCAGACATGATATAACAATATATTATATAAAAAGTATATATAAAGTAAAATGGGAAATGTTGGTTTATACTTAAAGTTTGAAGACATAAATAAATATAACTTATTAAAATTACCTCAAGTTTAAAAATGTAGCTTCAATGAGACTAAAATCATTTATTATGGAAAACAGAAGACTAAGAATTGCTTTAAAATTATTTTATCTCTATATACTTATCTCTGTGTCCGTATCTGTATCTATTTCTTTATCCATATTTAAATTCAAATTTTAAGCTAACTTACATGGTATATGTTCTTTTTATTCTTTAATTTTTTTATTATTTGAGTACAATTGACACACAATGTTACATTAATTTTGGGGCACACAATATAGTAATTAATACATCTTCTTTATATAAAATAATCTGTGAAGTTGATGCTACTCTTGTTCTCACTCTACTAGGTAAACTGAAGTTTGGTAGAGAGAATAACAAAATCATACTTAATGAATAACAGAGTTGGAACATTCTATCACTTTTCAACTGTGCTCTATAACAGTGCTGTCCAATAGAACTTTCTTTCTTTTTATTTTTTTTTAAAGATTTTATTTATTTATTCATGAGAGATATATATAGAGAGAGAAGCAGAGACACAGGCAGAGGGAGAAGCAGGCTCCATGCAGGGAGCCCAAAGTGGGACTCGATCCCAGGCCTCCAGGATCACACCCTGGTCCGAAGACAGGTGTTAAACTGCTGAGCCTCCCAGGTATCCCCCAATAGAACTTTCTGTTGGAAATGTTTGCCACATGTGACTACTGAGCATTTGCAATGTGGCTAAAGCAACTGAAGAAGTGAATTTTTTTAAGATTATTTATTTATTTAAAAGAGAGAGCACACGTGGGAGAGGCAGAGGGAGAAGGAGAGAGAATCTCAAGCAGATGCAGTGCTGAGCTTGGAGCCCAATGAGAGGATCAATCTTACCACCCTGAGATCACAATTGGAGCCAAAATCAAGAGTCAGGTGCTTAATCAACTGCACCACCCAGGTATCTCTGAGGAAGTGAATTTTTAATATTAATTCATTTAAGTTTAAATAACTAGCTCCAGAACCTAGAGAAGTAGACAGCAGGAGTTGCAGGAAGTAAAAGGGGAGAACAGACAGATTCAGTGCAGAAGACAGTGCTTACACCTGCATGAAAGAATTGGACTCAATGAGGAGAAAGAACACCTTCTCCACTGCACATGGTGCAGGTTGGTGGATGCTTGAGAGAATGAGGACATTGTTGTGACAATGAAGTGTGAGGCAAAGGTAAGAGTGAAGGTTGGACAGCAGATGGATATTCTGGGAGGGGAGATAGTGGTTGCTTGTATTGCTTACATATATAAATACATAAAGACACCATGAAAGAATGCACAAAAATTACACAGATAATACATAAAATGATCTGGCTGAAGGGCCTGGGAAACTGGATAGATGGAGAGAGAGATAGGAAGAAGAAGAGTTTTCACTTTATTCACACTGTTATTCTTTATTTTGCATTTTGAGCACATATAAATGTATTACTCATTCAAAAGATTAAATACATTTAAAAAAAATTTAAATACTGGACCAAAAGACTTAGAAATGAATTTACCAGATAATAATAAATAGGATTGGGGATCCCTGGGTGGCGCAGCGGTTTGGCGCCTGCCTTTGGCCCAGGGCGCGATCCTGGAGACCCGGGATCGAGTCCCACATCGGGCTCCCTGCATGGAGCCTGCTTCTCTCTCTGCCTCTCTCTCTCTCTGTGTGACTATCATGAATAAATAAATAAAATCTTTAAAAAAAAATAAATAGGATTGCTGAGAAATGTTGAGGACTCTGCAAAAATTTCAACTTTATAAGAAACAGTAACCATGCATTTTGTTTTTCTCTTCTTTAAAAAACATTTTCCAGTGCCTGTTGTTATGGAAAAAAACTGATTTCATAAGAACAACAACAAAAGAGTTTTACCTGACAAGATATTTTGGCAAAGTGATAGATAGATTTTATTTACTAGATACACAGATTTATCATAAATCAGTCACATAGATTTATATAAATATGTAGATTTATGACTGAGTGGTCATTGAAGGGCATTGATGGAGATGGGATAGCGTAGTGATTGTAGGTGGGTCCAGTAACATTAGGCTGTAAGTTGATTGTGGTTCTTTAGAAATAAGTTTTAAAAAGTTTGAACCTAACTGGGCCCTACTGAATGCTAAATACATCGTAGAGATAGTTCATCTCCTTATATGCTTCATATAAGGAGACATTTCCCAAGCCCTACGTTTTTGGGTAATGAGAGTGTCCTACCAGAGAATTTTATGTCATTAAAAAGAAAATCATTCAGATGAAATCTTAAAAACAGGCTTTCTTCCATGTTTCTGTTACCTTTTACAGGCTGAAGAATTTTGTTTTCCTGCTTCTTGAACCATCTTTCCTTCACTCATGTCTTCTGACACTAAGGGCTCTTATTCTATGCAAAATTGCCCTAGGGAGCTCCCTAATACTTGAACTAGGACCTGGGGATCACATCGCTTTGATAGCAAGACAGAAAAAAATGGGACTGGGACAATGACATCCTCATACGTTTGGACACATTTTGCCCCGTTTTTAACAGGGTGAGGCTTATGGCCATCACTTTGCCTTCTCTTGGATGCTTAATTCATCAACCACCCTTTCTTCTTCCTTCCAACTCTCTGTGGAACTAAAATACACCACCAGGCCCTTCATTACGAGTGCCAAACATGAGGGCATACAAGAAAGAAAATATCTTAAATGCAAGAAAGCTGTAGAAAATCAAATGCCTTTGTGATCTCAATTCTATATTTACGTGTGGGATCTAGGGGTAAATATGTATATGATATCAAAGAGCCTATTACACATTAAAATTTTTTGTTAATATAGATTTTATAGTGATCATTCTTCAAGCGCCTTCCACACGGAACCTCTGCACTGAGCAATAAACATTGCTTATTAATGAAACCCATTGCTTAGCCTGTCAGGAGGCAGCGACACTCTTCTGTAAATACTTTACGCATGGGTTTTCCTCAGTGTCAGTAGAAAAATGTGTAGGGAAACATGCAGCGACAACTGTGTCGGATTTTAGCAGACAGATCTCTCGGTTGTTCCAGGAGGTCCACCTCTTCCAAGGGAGAATCTTCCCCAAACTGAGGGAGAGATTCTCTTCGTTTCTGTTCCCAACTTCTAGAAGAGATAGCATGACACCCCTTTGCCCTTAGACCAAAATAAACAGATGTTGAAACACTAATTCCAAATAACCTATTGTTGTGAAGGTGAGGACATTTTTGTCATTTAATATTCAACCTCGAACATACCAAGGTATTAAGTAGAAAGGAGCAGCATTTTAAGGACTTGCATTCTGCAGTATCCCAGCAGCAGAAGGGGATCACTCTCCTCTCCAGACTGTTGGCAGAGGGCATTGAAAATGTGATTGAGAATGAAAATGAAATGAAAATGAAACCTAACACTGGTGTCTCTTCGAACCACTCTGTATAATTTAATGTACTTAAACTCTTCCTGCAAAATCCTGCTGCTTCTCCGTTGTTTGATATTCTGACCATTTTTGAACCCTTGAACTCTGACAGAGAGGAGGGTCTTGGAAAGGTTGTCATCCGATCGGTGTTAGAAGGCAAAAGGGATAGCTCTCTCCTTGATAGCTCTTCTTTCTGCTTAACGGTTGGTGGGAGATTAAAATGATCTAGGTGGAGAAGACCGGTGCAAGGTCGGGGGACACCACATTTGGGGGGAGGGTTTGTCTGCATGTCAAAAACTGGACAGGGTTTGGTTTTTTATCCCCTTCTTTTTTCCTGCCACACTGTAAGAAGATTTCACTGCTTATTTATTCATTTTTATGATTAACTCCAAGTCTTGAAGGAGACTTTTTCTTCTGCTATGCTACTGTCCAGCCAGGATCGTGGTTAGACGCTGACATTCTGAGTTCCAGCCATATTAATTGCTGGATAAAGGCTATAATCCTTCTCTCTTTGAAGCCCAAGGCTGATTTTTAGGCAACACTTCAAAAGCAGAGCACAACTGAAGAGGCATGTTTCCTACCAGCACTGAATTACCATGATCGACTCAGCTTGCGTTAGTCTACACGTACCTTACATATTTGGCTACCCAACCGATTTGATTTTGACACTAGAGAGCAAAAGAAAATACCTTATGTTATCTAAAGGGTGATCTGTAACTCCTTGTGAGGTATTTTGATGGTTATTTAAACCACCTTAGAAATAGAAACACCTAAATCATTCTTTCCTTACACAAGAAAACATCATGCTTGAAAGTTCTCGCCTCTCTCTCTCTTTTTCGTGTTTTGGCGCAACATCATATAAAGCCATCAGTCTGGGTCCACTGTGATTAATGACAAAAGCCTATGTAAATAAGGCATTTCATACATTCTCAAATTATTGTAACCCATGGAAGTCTTTTCAAAATAATTTCTCACATCAGCCATGTAAAAGCCAACCCAAAATATGTAAAGCAACTCTTACAAGATTTTAAAACAAGTATGGAGTATAACTGTTCCATAAAAGACTAAACAGAAACAACCATCCCAACACCAACAAAAACAAAAACTAAAAAAAGGCTAAAGTAAAATGGAAATGCATGACCAATATGGAACTTTTCACCGGTGTCTGTTTCGCTTACAGCTTGTTTATCTCTGGATCTGTGCTATCAGGACTTTCTCATATAGGATTTGCCAAGTGTACTTAGTGTGCTATGTTTGAGAAAGATTAACAGTATTTCAGATCAAAGGAGGACCCTGCTGCATGGTCTTACGAGATTGTCATTCACTCCCATTATGGCTCATTTGCACAAGATTTTCATGTAATATGAGCCATTGTTTTGATGGCAGTGATTTGACATAAAGACAGGGCCGAACTGCATCTCTGCGTCCTCCTCAGCCAGGCTGGGGGGTATCTTGGTCCCAAAGAACTTGCCAATCATAAAAGGCAACTGTTACTCAGTTATGGATCAGCCTTCCCCCCACCCCCAACCATCCGCTGCCCCCACCTCCTTGTTTTTAAGGTGGAAAACTTCTTGAATGTTCACGGATACCATAAAAATCAGACAATGCCTACTTGTGCTAGATTAGATACAGTTTAACCAGACAAAGTTTCAGATACCCTATTCAAGAGAGCAAGTTATGAGGCATTTTAGAGAACTGCTTTTTTCTCGTGCTTTCTGCCATGCTTATTTTGATTTTAAAATAACTTGAAGTGGTGAAAAGTTATGTCTGAGCTACACTGAAAACTTTTCTTTAGGCTGTATTTATGTTTTTCTAGTGATTTAGTTTCTTGGCTATGCATAGAATATATATTCACCTATTTACATATACTAGTCACTAATGTTCTCTCTTTCTTTCTCCAAGTTAGATTTAAAAGGAAAAAAGAGAGAGAGGTATTATCGCTGCTTCAATGGTGCCCGACAATACAAATGAAAAAAGAAATATTCAATCAAAATCCATAAGATTTCAAATGTAATTTATTTAACTAGAGACAATATCCTCTTATTAACTTTATACAGCATATATCACGATATAAAAAATGCATTTTCGTTGTATTTCTACAAATATGGCAAGAAAAATTTTGAAGTGCTTTCTTCGAAGTGTTAAATGTAAAGAATTAAGAATAAAAACATTGGAATATAATCTCTTTTTAGTGTCTGGCTTGAGTTTTCTAAGTTAATGTATTTTAAATCTGAAATTGTAGTGCTTGTGCAGCATTTACTATTTCTGGAAACATGCTGGTTAATTTTATGCAGCATTTATTCAAATGCTTTCTATACAAAGATGCATCCAAATTTTTAGAGTTCTAAAATTTATTTTATGGATTGTAACAATGCCTTACTAAAGTTTTGTGTTAGAATAATACTGACTGTAATTTGTTTGGGTTTTTGACTCCATTTTAAGATTATTTACAGCAACCATCATGTCATAGATCAAAAGAAGAGAGGTAAACTCATGATTTCATGATATTAGAGAAAATGTTTAAAGAATCAGAGAAATCACTATTGTATACTCACTTTTAAACATTTTGTAAAGATTTTTCTTTTAGAATTAATTTTCCTTGCTCAGTCAGTTAATGAAAGAAATACTATTTCTTTCAAATATTCCAGATAAACTTTTATACTTTAAAACTACATTAAAAGCTAACCATACAGAAGCTCAGTGAATATTTTAAAAATATCAATATACTTGAAAAATAATGAACAACAGTAATCATAAAATTGAGTTAAGTAATCAGAGTATTTTCTCCAATTTATAGTTTGAAAAATTTCAAATACAGAAAAAGTTGAAAACACAAAACCATAAACACTTGCTTGCCTCCCACCCAGAATTAACAATCATTAACATTTTTGCCACATTTACTTCTTTTTTTTCTTGAAGTGTTTGAAAATGACGGCCCTGTTTTCCAGCATGCATCTCCTACATACAAGGCCATACTTTTTACATAATTATAATACCAGAAAATTAAAGTATTCTATAAAATTTAGTAATCAGAATGTTTAAAGATGAATTAAAGATTAGTTAGAACCTGGGGACAATTAAAAATACACAAATCCGTATAACGGCAAATATAACAACTTTCATAATCTATCACACAAGCACTTTTTCAGTTATTTTAAATCTAAATTCAAGCATTACACATTAATACTTCCACTGGCATTTGTAAGCTGGTTTTGAAAAACAAATACTAAACTATTAGCTGAATGTGTTTTGTTTTATGAAACACTTTCAAAATACATGAACAACAGCGCCCTCTACATTTGGATAGCACATGATGAAAAAATTTTACTGATTGAAAAAAAAGAGCACTTGAACAATAATCACTTGTGGTTTGGGGGGACAAATGATGTGATTGTAATACATTACAAAATTACACGGTAATCTCTCATATGAGTTTCCAGTGTTTTAAACCATTGATTTGGTATGGGAAATCAAAATCTGGAAACTCAATATTGCACCATTCAGCAAACAAACTGACAGCAGTAATAGTCAAGAGGAAAGAGAAGGCTCTCTAGGAAAATACATAAGTCTATTTCAAAAATAAACTTAATCATATTATTTAATAGATTTTCTGAAGTAAGTTGTGAGTAGTTAAAATTATGTCATTTTTCTTTCTTGCTTATATACACAAGATGTTAGGATGTTTTCAAATTCTGAAATGCATTGAAAGCTTTTTAATAATGCTTTATAGTTTTTAGTACCCAGCTACTGAAGAAAATATATAGACTTTGAATCCAACATCTATGTTTTCATGGAATGAAATAAAATTAATTTGTGTTTAAGTAGGTTCTTTTGAAAATTATTTTTCAGATTAAGTCATAATGAAGTTTATGAAATTATAAGGACATAAAAATATAATCAATCATCTTAGCTATAGAGCCTCATGTCTGTAATTAACAAAACTACCCCCTCAAACAATTAGAATATCATCCCCTAAATAGTTAGGAAGAGGAAAATGATATGCATATATTATAAATTTTAAAAATTACAACAGATTTTTATGGTATAGAACAAAATTTTAAATATGTATTTTCAACTCTTTTTTCTAACTAGAAATAATTTATTCTATCACACCTAAATTTTAATTTCAACAGTCAATAAAAAAAAAACGTGCTTAATAGCAATAAAATCAATCCAATGTATTGGCATTTGAAAGATTTAGTTTTCTGTTTAGTGTTTTTTTCAGTACAACTTTTTCACATAAGAAAATGTTTATTTTAAAGATTATACTTTGCTTAAATATACTCTTTTACACACAAGTTTGATACTGCTTCAGTCTTAAGTTCTGAGGACAACTTAAATACTGTAGGCTAAAGTAAAATTCTTTTAATAAATTATTTGTAAGCTGTGGGTTGGCAAAGAAGGTTTTAAGATGGTTAAGATGGTTAAAAACTAGAAACAGGTTGTGCTATTCCTCAATTTAATGCCAGAGTTTCAACGTCTAAGTCGCTTCATTTAAATGAAAGACAACACAAAAATTAGAAATTAATAATTAAGAAACAAGTAGTTTATGTTTTAAAAAGAGTCACACAACCCAAATATCTAAAATAAACTCCTAGAGACTGCTTTGTACATTTTAAGTCACAGTACACCCGAATAATAATATAACTTGAAAGAAAAAAGAGAATGCTCTTTGAAATAACGCCTTTAGTCTTTGCCTTTGCTTACAGTGCCATGAAAAATCCTAGCACATGCTCTAAATTTATAAAGACAAAATGCCCGTGACTCTGGGGATCATCTTGTTCATTTTAAGAGCAAATTAAAACAGTGAAAGAATGGTGCAAATAATTGTTTCATATGTTCTTTGCTTGTGACTGCTGTAATCATCGGGCCTGATTTACAAATGTAGACTTGAAGGTTTCTCAGCTTCCTGCAGGGTAGAAGACTGTTACTTTGGCACTCACCCTCTCGCCCTTGTAATCACCACTCAAAACTGTGCCCTGGTACTTCCAATTCCCAGTCTCTTGATTGAACACCTCATTCTGTGCTAACAAGGTGTCCAAGGTATTTGAACAGGGGCTCCAGTCGGAAAATTGTTAATGGTTTTGCTCATTAAGAGTTGCTGTTCTAGTTTTGGTAATTTGGTAACTGTCTAAATTGCAAGTTGATTTTTATCTCCTTCAGTGTAAGGAAGGATGCTAAATTTAAGACAGGAACAGTAGTGAAACTTCTGTTTCAAAACTGACGAGGGACATTCGGTGTTGTCTGCGTTATTATGCAATAGTTTTCACAGAATTAATAAAACGATCTTGAATGTCTAGGATTACTCTAGGGTTATTTTCAAGATGTGATTAAAGAAGAACCAAATAGAGATAAACACATTTTCACAGAATGGGCCTATGAAAGAGCTAAGATTTCCTGAAAGTTTAAAGGATAAAGACAAATCCACAAAAAGTGATTTCCTTCAAAATATGAGGAACAATAGATTTATGAGAGTGTTTCTGAATACTTTGTTAAGGTAAAATTGATTGCTCTATTTTTGAAACTTCTATTTCTATAAATATTCAAGTATGTCTTTGAAAAACCACATATGCCCCATTTTATTTTTAAAACATTATTGGTAATGTTGTTTTACTTTATTTACTATCAGAATGACTTTTCATGATCATTAATTACAAAGTTCACTTTTATTTAAGGATAAATATATTTTTGAATGAACAGTTATTTAAAAAATAATTTCAGATGTGATCTGAATGCTCAAAATTGTCTTTTACAAATAGACATAAAAATCCTGAGAACATTTTTCATGAGTTAAATGCATTCACCTGGATGGAAATTGTTCTGACAATACCGAGTTATTTTACTTATATAATCTATTTCTTTATGTTTCTATGCACTATAAAAGATGTATCGCCCCAGAGGAATTAAGAAAAAAAAAATCTATCAATCAATCATCTATCTCCTTTGGTTTAATTTGAAACCTGTGATTTACTTTATCAATTCAGATTTAAAAGGGAGAATATTTCTGAAAAGCATTTTTCTTATACAGTTTCTATTTGTTTCTCTCTTAATCACGAAAGGCTTTACTAAGTTTGGCAGCAATCTCTCCAGGGATTTATTTTAAATTATTTTTAGTGATTTGGACAGTTGCCATTTTATCATAGAGATGAAAAGGTGGGAGATGAGATTCAGCTGAGGATGGAAGTTTCTCCCCTATACGGAGCAAAGGGCTATTTTAAAGTGATTTATGTGGCAGTTTTCTTCTGTGTCACCATTATGTCCCTGCTGCCTGAGTGTGACAACTCGGTCCTTCCTAACATTTTGGTAATAATTTATTGGGATGAGATTTTTTTTGCCTGGAGTTCAGCCTGCAATCCTTTTAACACTCTGCTAAAAGGCGTAAGTTCTCTACAGGCTTATTTATTTTTCACTTTGGAACTGTGCACTCACACAAAAACCTGCCTACATAAATCTGCAACTTTTCTTTTTGAATTGGAAGTTGAATACAGACCATGACTTGTGCATATAAAAAAATGCAGAAATAATGCCCCCCTACTGCGTAAGTATTTTTGTTTTTCATGAATCAAGCCCAAAGTTATTTAAATTAATTCTAGTCTCATCATGGTAATAGAATATCATTTTTTGCCTCTTAAAAATACTAATGCATAGACATAATTTCACTGGTTATTTGACCAAGTTTCTCATACATTTTTAAATTCTGTAACACAAAGGAAAAAAAAAAAAACACTGGCTACAGTTTCATGTTAACAGGCTTTAATCAGTCAACATGAAAACACAATTTTTGATGTTCATGAACCATTATATTTTTCATTATATCTTTGAAAATCTAGAAAACAAAGAATTCACATTTCCCCCCCATGTGTTTACATTGAAAGCTATGCAATTGATTAATCAATCAGGGAAACTCTGAAATCTTGCTCTTTGATGTTGGGTGTTATGATTTAGAAATTCTAGCACACATCTAAGCTGGACACATTTGCTTTAAGATAAAGGCTCTGACTTCCTTATATTTGGCTATATGCACAAACAGATTAAAAACATAGTTTATTATGCTAGACCTAGCTTTGGTTGTAAGTGAAAAATAAATTAGTGTTGCTTTTTTCTTTAATATTGAAATCTTCAACACCTCATTTGATTGTTCTTTCCAGTTGTTTCATGTGGGGAGTGACTTTAATATACCCATGAATGTATTGGGGTGATTTTTGTTCATATTAGTGGCAAATAGTTGGAGGTTGGAATTTTTTTTTTTAATCTTGGGGGTAATTCAACAGATTCTTGCTTAGAAAATACTACTGACTTTCATCATCTTTATTTGTTTTTTTTTATTTTTTTATTTTATTTATTTATGATAGGCACAGAGTGAGAGAGAGAGGCAGAGAGAGAAGCAGGCTCCATGCACCGGGAGCCCGATGTGGGATTCGATCCCGGGTCTCCAGGATCTCGCCCTGGGCCAAAGGCAGGTGCTAAACCGCCGCGCCACCCAGGGATCCCCATAATCTTGTATTTGTGATTCAGATATGATCAAGCCATAAACTGAAAAGAAAAATATTAACTAAAGGAGTTTCAAATTTTCTAAAATTACTTTTGGAGTTTTCTGTTGGTGCTGTGATTTTCTTTACAAAACTAGGCATTGCAACTTCAAAGAAGATAAAATTGTTTTTATAATGCTTTGGCTAAATGATATCAATGTGTGTAGTCAATTTAGGTAATTGGTTTCTATACCTGGTCCTGAGAATCCCTCAGAATTAATTTATATTTCTAGCATGGATAAAATTGCTATGGAATAAAGTAAGAGAAACTATAAGTTTTTTAAAAATTAGTTCTTTTAAAAAAATATTTTGCCTAGGTATTTTAGCATTAGTTGTGACTTTAAATTATGTTGAATTTATTTTAATCATTTTAATTCATATTAACCATTATAAAACAGGCTGACTCCACAAAAGGAAGGTCATACAATTGTAGTGATTTTTTTGTTTGTTTGTTTGGGTTGTTTTTGGATGTGAAAGCCTAACTTTACGTTTGATTCAGTGCTTAATGTATTATTTGTTTTTAATAGTTGCTGAAGCGCAAGCTCATGCTTCACACTCTAGTTTGTGTAAGAAGGTCATGAATGTATGACTTTAAAGGCTAGTATCTCACAGCTAAAGGAATACTGAGCATTTAAATACTTATTGTTATCAGCCGTGCTTATGTTATTGCAAATAATAATACAATTATTGCTCAAAGATCTTGAGTCTTAGGTCATGATTACAGTAAAAAAATCTAATGATGAAGCTCTAAAAGCTAACCTATACAGAAGACAAAATCTTCACTTTGGTATAATTGTATGAAGAATTGTCTAAGTGATTAAAATATTTGCACTTCTAGGCCTGTAAACATTTTGTGTAGAGTTGAATTTATTATACTGTTGGAGAAAGCTACAACATGTTGATGTTCAGGGGAAGTCACATTTGGGTTTTCTCCTTGGACCATTGTTCAAACCTAAAAACTGAGGTCTGCATTTGTTGCAAGCCCTGTTAAAGGTTAATTTGCAAAATGAGCAAAATTAGATACAGAATTAAGGAAACCATCCACATAATTTTCTTTTAGAGACCTTGAATTTTACAGTCAGAGTGACTTTTTTAAATGAATTAATCTTTATTATTTTATTTTAAAGATGAGGAAGGGTTTGTTTGTTTTTTTAAGATTTTACTTATGTATTCATGAGAGACACAGAAAGAGAGAGAGGCAGAGACCTAGGCAGAGGGAGAAGCAGGCTCCCTGTGGGGAGCCCGACGTGGGACTTGATCCCAGGATCCAGGGATCATGACATGGGCCAAAGGCAGACGCTCAACCACTGAGTCACCCAGGCTCCCCAAAGATGAGGAAGTTGAAGGCAGGAGAAATTCAGGAATTCTCAGAGCCGTATAAGCAGTTAACAGTCCTAGACCAGAATTTGAATTCCCTACTTACCAGGGCAGTATTCTTTCCCTCCCTCTGGCCCCAGTCACATCAAAATGAATACTTCTTTGAATGGTTGTTTGGATAAAATAAGAGCAGTTGCGCCAAGCCACTGAAGATGACTTGATCCTACTCATCACGTATTTGCCACTTGTTGAAACATATTTAAGTCATTCTTATGTACTAACTCATGGTGCAGAGATCAGAAACAGGATCACAAGATGAAGTTTTGCTAAAATAACTAGCAAATTTAGAAAACAGATTACCTGTGCTTTTCATTGAAGTTATCTTGAATAAGGGAAATATTAAAAGAAAAAAGACATTTTTATAGGCTTGATGCTGAGTTGGTTTTCATGGTATTTTTATGTCACTGGAGATGATACATATTTTGGAGGAAAGCTCTAAGTGTGTGTGTACAGGTATATGGGTAAGGGATGTGGTATTCATTGTCACTCTCTATGCTACTGTCCCTAAACAGACCACACAAGCCATATTAGGGAGGCAGGGAAATAGCTGTAGTTCAGCCAGGCAATGAGAGCTGATACGTGATTGATGTTATGTGACGGTATGGTCTAAATGTGGGGCATAGAAGTAAGAGAGCTGTGATTCAATCAGAGGTGGTCATGGGCAAGAGGTAAATTTTTAGAAAAACTTTACAGGATGTAGGAGATCATTATACTATCAAGGAATATACTAGAAGGTTATCATAATGTGTACCCACCATATTCTCTAGTCTCCTGGAATATTCTCTGCTTTGAGTCTGTAAAGTGCTTTCACGTATCCATGGGTTTTTCTCATGCTCCTCCTTCCATCTAAAATATACTTGTTCTCTTGTCTACCTGGAAAATGCCCATTCACCCTTGGAAACTTGACTGGAGTGATACTATAGCTCTGTAGTCCTCCTGGATTTTTGGTGCCTCAAACAAAATTTAAATGCTAGCACACTACACATCACACTGTATTCTAAAGTACGAGTAATAAATGCTCATTTAGAAAACAGCATTCAGTATCCTACCACCATAGAAAAATGTGTTCCCATTTTGATATCTTTGTTCTTACAAATACACACATATGCACGTAAATACATACTATGTACACATTGGGTATATTTATACGTATTTGAAACATTTTCAACATTTTAACTCAACTTATATGATTTCTAAGTGTTTTTTTCCACTTAATGTCATATTGTGAGCATTCTCCCTTAAAATTCTATCTTCTTTATTCTAGTAACTCAATAGACCCTTTTTTAATTAAACAGATGTGGGTTTTAGAAAGAAAACTGGAGGTGGTGGGGAAGACAGATTGGAGGGAAACCAGTTATTACAGCGTCCCAGGCAAGAGCCGTTAAAGGAAGGAGCCAGGGCAATAAGAGTGGAGAACAGAGATGGGTAAGACTCAGTCGTGTTGAATGCGCTAGAGAAAGGTTAAGTAGGGTAAGAGTTTTAACCCCTGAACTTGGCAGTTAGTAAATTGTTAGTGACATTGGTGAAGATCATTTAGAGAAAAGAGGGGCAGGGGCAAGATGGCCTCGATAAAGGAATAAATGAAAGATGAGAAATTAGATGCTGTAATATGTATTCTTCCCCAAGAATTTTAATAAAAAGGAAAGAGATAGATAGGAAAGGAGCCTGAGGAAAAGACAGGGACCAGAAAATCTTTATTGTTGCTCTTTAAGAAAACAATAAATATGTTTGGGTTCAAAGTGGTAACAACCAACGGAGAGGGGAGAAACTGAAGAGGCAAAGGAGTTAGGAGGTAATTTGCAGAATGATACCCCAGGGCAAAGGAGAGATAGAAGACAGGGGAAATTTGCCCACTTATAATCCAAGTCTTTTAAAGCTTGTAGCTAAGTATCTCAGAATTTTGAAATTGGGCATATGACAGAGTTGTCTATAAAGGGGAATTTTATTTGATTATGAATAAGGGTTATGATTCAAATACATATGCTTAGGTTCTTGCATGCTTTTTCTCCATTAATATTTATTTACACCATTCTTCCTACCAAGAGTGTAATTATGGCTCAACCATTTAAAATTGCATTTCACATAAAAGCCTCTTCATCCTGAAAATGTCATTGTGTGTAGCTTTTTTCAGTCAGATTTTGTCTCATCCAAGAACCACCCCAATGTAAAACAGTAGTTTAAAATTTGGGGTATTTGGATTATCTTGAGGACCATGCACAAAATTAAGATTCCTTTATGAATGTCAAAGCATTTCAGCATTTCATTCTTATGTAGAACTGAAAATATTTAGCTTAATTTCCTACTGCTTTGGCCATGGAAAGGACAATTTTCCATTTACCTTTGGACAGACTCTGCTCATTCTGCACTGAGATATTCACAAGCTCTTAGTAATACAGTGATGAAGAAAGATCCACATATGAATTCTGGTTCTATCACTACCTAGCTGGGTGATTCTAAGGTTAAAATTATTTAATCTGTCTGAGTCTCAGTTGTTATTCTTCCTAACCGGAAATGACTTTTTCCTTTTGATTCAGAAATTCTTACTACTGGAAACCTGTATTAGTTTCTATTGCTGTTGTAACAAATTACCACAAACAACACAAAATTACTATTTTACAGCTCTGGAGGCCAGAAGTTGGAAATGGGTCTCACTGGGCTAATATAACGGTGTCAGCAAGGCTGCATCCCTTTGGGAGGTTTTGAGGGGATGAGTATCTGTTTGTGTGCCTGGTCCAGCTTCTAGAGGCCACTCTATTCCTGCATGTGGCCCCCCCATCCGTCCTGAAGGTCTTCACCTCTATCACTCTGACCTCTGCTTTAGTTGTCATTCCTCATTCTCTGACTGTGAACCTCCTGCCTTTCTTGTTCACTTACAAGGACACTTGTGATTTCATTTGGGTTCACTCAGATAATCTAGGATACTCTTCCCACTTCCTCAATGCAATCACATCTGTAAAGCCCATTTTGCCATGTTGGCTGACATATCAACAGAATAAAGGGATTTGGATGTGAACATCTTTGGGAAAGGACAAGCATTATTTTGCACTTTACAAGGCCAGAAGGGATACTCTCTATAGATTCCATTTCTTTACCCCCCACCCCACCCCCACCAGAAAAGGATATCACTTTAAGAGACTGCTCCACGTGGATGAGGAAAATAACTGTTTTGTTTCTGAGTTTATTTGTATAATGAATTATCTCTCTAAAAATGCCATCGTGTAAGTGTTCTATTAGTATGCTTGAACACTAATTAACAGGGACACTTGTTCTTATTTCATTTGACTTTCATAGGTTTTGTCCATCAATAACTACACTGTGAATTGATGATTCTTTCCCACTGCAGCATCTTACTTTTATTTCCTATGGATGGCTTCATGCTAACCAAAAGGTTAGATGTTGCAATTATTTATGCTAATCTCAATTTGCTCTTATGCTGTAGACAGTACAAATAAAGCTGCAGCAATTGATTACACATCACTGACAGCAGAAGGAACATACAGTTTCATCGATGAAAAAACTGAGTCATGTAACAGCTCAATAGTTATATGCAGCCTCATGAGAATGACAATCAAAACCAGGTCGTAATGATATGAATATTTATCGGGTACCTCATCCTGCTTGGTAATTTTAATAGTCTGTAAAAAAAAAAATAAGTTTAAAAGGAAACATTTCAGTCTTTCTCGAAAACTCCTTTATAAAATACAATGGATTCCTATTGGAGTTTTAAGTATTCTTACATTGATTTTCTTGTTTTTAAGTTTTATTACTCGTAGTCATTTGATTCAATCCTTAAAAAGGAATAAATATATTTAAAAGCTTATGTTCATAAATACATTTCTGTGTCTGACTCAGGTCCATTGTCTTAACTGGAGACTGCTTTAGTAAATTCGGCTGAGGAATAGTTAGAAATGATATAAATGTGCAAAAGTGGTGTCTTTTTAAAAATTTTGTTTTAGTAAAGATAGGGGCTTAACAAACAGTTAAAATAAACATCTGTAAAATTTGTTCATCAGAATAGCTGTCCAAGGACTGGTGATAAATTAGGATGCATAACTTCCAAACTGTTAGAGGAAAAGAAAAAGGAGAATAAATAAAAGTCAATAAAGTCAATAGAAGGCTGTAAAGCAAAGGAGTAAAATCAGAAAAAAGAATAGGCCAAGTATTCAGCAAATATTAATTGAGCATCTGTTATAGATGAGGACTTTTTTCTCTGAAAATGTTAATTCAAACAAATTGACAAGCACAATAAGTATAAAAAGATTAAACTCTTCTAAATGCTAAAGACTTTCAGGTGTGACACACTGGTTTTATATTTTAAACTCTAGATATGTAAAAGTGAGACAACTAAATCAAAACATACAGAAAGACAACAAAGGGATGGGAAAAGATACATAATGGGAACATATTTCACCTAATGACATAAACTTAATATAGGTAGAGCCAAAGATGCAAAATTACAAATGCAACCATAGCGAGTGTTTTTAAAAAACATATGTCAAAAATGAATCTATCATAACTAAATCAAGTAAGTTTTATTTATTGTACATAAAGTGGAAAATACACTAATACACTAATAAATCTAATGGGTAGATTTTAAAAATCAAAGCTTACCTTAAAAATTAGCATAAGGCACATCATTTTTATTTCTAGATGCCGTTGACTAGATTGTCAGGCCATATAATTAATCTACTAAATTACAAAGGAATACCTTAACAGAATCTTCTGATTCTGAAATGAAAATCCCTATTGATCTGGCTAATAAGCCTTAATAGATTTGCTTTCTGCCTCCATTGGTTCCATGGTTTTCCAGTAAAAACTTATTAAAAAGTATATCTTAGTCCTTAAGGAAAGCAGGACACAAGAAAATATCTATTTACTAAAACATCCCCTAAGAGTGAAGGATACCACACTACTGTGTCTAATTCTGGAGGAGTTAGCTGCATGTTTTAACACTCAGATTGCCTAAATGAATGGGGAAATAACAAAAAAGTTTTGAATTTCACAACACTGCATTCTAGCTGCTAAGAAGAAAATCACAAGATATGGGCATTCTAAATTTATTTTGGTAAGTAATCTTAATAGGGGAAATCTTGTTAATAATAAATAAAATGAGATGCAATATGAAAAAGTTATGGTATTCAAAATTGTATTTGGTTGTTTAAATTGGGCTACATTATTTTGTTCTGAAGCTTGGTAAGATAATGTGGCACTATGTCATTTGGATTTCTTTTTAGTGAAACACCGATAGAATATTTAAGCACAAAGAATGCCTGCAACACCCAGTTATATCATGTCTTCTTGACTCGGAGTTGTTCTTTTTTTAAATATGATAACTAGTGAATATGATCAGCCTATATCACAATGAAATTAAATGGCAGCCTAATGGTCAACATATATCAAAGTATAGGATCCTCCTTTCAGATGGGAATAACTAAATTGAACAGATCAATCAGAAGAGATAAAACTATGAAATTAACTATTGTTTTTTTTTTGTTTGTTCGTTGTATATATATCTGTTTGGATCTATATTGTGTTATTTAACTACCTGACTTTTCTGACTGTTACATGTCAACCTTCTGCAAAATATTAGTGATAACATGTAAAGAATGTGATGTCAACTCCAAAGCTGTGTTAATCAACCTCAGTGTAATTATTTTTTTGTTTCAAAAGAGTTAGTCTCCACTGCATACCTGTAAACATGGCTACACTTTACTAGTCTCAGGACTTTTTAACGCCTTTGGTGATATTTGATTATTCTAGAATAAGACTGGTCAAACTAGCCCACAGATAAGAAGGATGTCTGTAGATAGCTCCAGAACTCTGACCTAAGGACTAAGAAAAAGCCAGAAATACAATCCCAATACAATATACTTTGGTGTTCTATTTCATATTCTTTATTCCTATTTGTCATTTCTATTCTTTATCACTGTGTTTTTATTTTTATTTTTTAAGATTTTATTTATTTATTCATGAAAGCATGAGAGACACACAGAGAGAGAGAGAGAGAGAGAGAGAGAGAGGCAGAGACACAGGCCAAGGGAGAAGCAGGCTCCATACAGGGAGCCCGAGGCAGGACTAGATCCCGGGTCTCCAGGATCATGCCCTGGGCTAAGACGGCGCTAAACCGGCTGAGCCACCCAGGCTGCCCTATCACTGTGTTTTTAAAAACAATTAAAACACATTGATTACTGGTTTAATTATTTTTTTTTCCTGAGTTGCCTTTAGCCCTTAACTTTATTCTATTACACAGATTACACAGCTAACATGACATGAAAGTTAAACTCTAAATCCAAGATAGGTTGAGGGAGAGTGAGATGAAATAAGCTGTACTACTACTTTCACATGAATTATTAATTTGGCCCTCTTATTGTGACTGAATAAACTTGTTCAAGTAAACTTGGGTGTTTCAACTTTAGCTAGTTGGATCAACATTTTCCTACCAGGTCAATATGAAAACTGTCTTTGGCTCAGGTTATAATCTGGGTCCAGAAATTGAATCCTGCATCAGGCTCCCACATGGAACCTGCTTTTCCTTCTGCCTGTCTCTGCCTCTCTCATGAATAAATAAATAAACCTTAAAAAAATATATTTTTCTTGTGAAAATACAATTGAAATAGACATTTCATATGATGTTTGTTCTTAAGTTCTTTCTTAATATTATCATTATTATTATTATATTTTTTAATGTGAATGTGCTTTAAAATATTGAAATGGATAGTCTGTAAAATTGTTTTTTCTGTTGGTCCCTTTGTTTTTGGAGTAAGTTTCTGTGGTTTTACGTACTTGTGGACTAGAATTGTATTTTCCACTTTATGTACAATAAAAAAAAAACTTTTAAAATAATGTATAATAATCATGCAGCATAAACCGATCAAAAACTTTCACAATCTTTGATGTGGCTTGGAAGAAAATGACATCATGATAGACATTGACACAGTTGAATTGACAATTAAGTGAACACTTGGGCACTAAATAGAATTTCAGGTCCTGAACCAAGGAGGTGACAAGCCAACTCTACCTTGCAGGCACCTTAGTGAGCTCATTTCTGGTTCCCACTAAAAGTATTGTAGAACCAATCTGGTGTTGAGACAGTAGGACAGAGAAAGAGTCTAGACATCAGAGCACATGAGGAACCATTGAAAGAAAAGAAAAATGAAAGACTTTGGGATTATATGACAATAATCCTTAATAATTTATCAAATAAAAAAAGAGATTTTACATTTTCCTGTGTAATCCAGAGAACAGTTTTAGGACCAAAATATGAGATTATGTGGGATGTAAAATTAGATGCAATAAGAAATAACTTAAACGATATAAAGTTGAAATGTGATTGTGCTTTCCCTTCATGGAAGCCAAAATAATTAATGAGACATATTATTAAAGCATCTTTGTACAGTTGAAAAGCTGAATTAGATTATGTCTGAGGTCTCTCATACTCTAAGCTTTACTTTTCAAAATTTAAAGATAAGTAGTGGAAGAGATTTTCTACCAAAATTCATCCTGGGCTAAGGGGATTTATCTCCTGCTAAGTGTACTCAAACAACAGTAACAACAATAATAACAAGAAATAATATTACTACTACCACTTTACAGATGAATAAACTGAGATAAAGCGAAATTCAGCAACTTTACCCAGTTACAAAGTTATAGTGAGTCATAGAACTAGGATTCTAACCCAGATGGATCTGAGTACTATACCTGAGCTTTTAATGCGTACACTCTACAGTCTATTTATGAAAGAGAAGGGTTGAATCACCAATGTGACCTCAACGAAGAGTCATTTTATTTAAAGGAGAACAAAATCACAGAATAGGGTCTTGAGATTTCTTACATTAAAATTCTGGAGGACATAATAATGATGATAATGAAATCTACAATATACTTTCTCCTGAAACTATTACCTCTTATACTAATTTGCTGGGACTTAATGAAGTCCTAGGCTCTGTGCTAAACACTTTCAGATATAATTTCATTTAATCCTTAAAACAACCCTCCTTATAGGGTAAGTATAACTATCTCTGTTTTATAGCTGAAGGAACTGAAGTCCAAAATCATACTTCCGGCAATGAAAGATGCTGTATTACCTAGAACAACTATCTTATATTCATTTAGCTTAGTTATTCTTTCTATAGAGAATCTTATCTCCTATCTAGACATTTCTTCAAATGAAAAGTGTGACATGTCCTCAAACCAGGATCCTCAATTATTCTTTTAAGCTCATATTAACAGCTCTTTATTTAAAAGAAGGAGAAGAAGAAGAAGAAGAAGAAGAAGAAGAAGAAGAAGAAGAAGAAGAAGAAGAATCATTCCTGTGGTCTATGGAGAATAGTCTATCAATCAATTACTGATTAGTCAACAATCAATTAACAATCAATATGCAAGCACAGCACTGTAGAGGAGCTTACACCTAGCTGAGGAGTCAGGCAATATAAGCTAAACAGTTAACAATAAAATAATTCCAAATAATTGGTATAAACAGTGAAAGATTTTGCAGTAAGAGAAAACAAAAATAAAAACAAGAACACTCTGGGGGACCATGAATGCTAAGGAAAGCTTCACAGAATTATTCTATGTGGATGAATGATTGATTTGGATGAGTACAGAGATTCAGAAAGAACATTTGACATAGAGAAAAGGAATAGAATGAACACTGACACACAGACACACAGTTTGTAGCATATAGGATATATTGGATTCCAATGGCTGGATCATGATGGTTTTTAGTTCACTTGATTATTTACAACTTTACATTAGTCCCTTTAAAAAATTAAGAAAATGTACAAATATAAACAGTAATCAATTCTATTTGGAAACCATGACTTGTTCAAGGATTATTGTCTATAAGCTGGCTTCCTGCAAAGCTACCCAAAACTTGGCTATGTGTCTATGGTTAAGTCAGTCAATCTTGGTCCTGTCATTGATAAATGTGGTCCAAGTTTTTCCCATTTTTCCCATCAGAGGTTTGGTTGGACCCATGACTGCTTTTACCAATAGAATAGAACAGATGTAATGCCATGTGACTTCCAAGTTTGGGTCATTAAAAGCCATGATGTTTTGTCCTGATTCCCTGGAACATTCATTCTAGGAGCCTGAAGCCATCATGCAAAATGCCTGTCTACACTTCATGTTCTCCTCATGAAGAAGCCATATTTGGAGCCACTGGTTGACGTAATCGGCTTAAGCCTGCCTGCCTGCTATCCTTGCCAAGAGGATACGTAAGTGAAACCATGCTAGATCCTCCATATCAGCCCATCTGCCAGCTGAGTATAACTCAAGCTCGGTCAGAGTGACATTAAACAGAAGAATCACATGGGTGAATTTCTAACCCATAAAATCATGAGGCATAATAAAATAGTTCTTAAGGCATAAAGTTTTGGGGCTTGTTTGCTATGCTGTATAAATAACAGAACCACTTGGTCAACTGTAAGCTTAAATCTCCGCCCATGATCACCAATCCCTATTATCATGCTAGGAGTGTAGCTTTTGCTTCCCTAGTTAGGAATCCTGATATGACAAATTCCCTCACTATCCAGCACTGCACTGGAATGTAATAGGCCTTCTAAAGGTGGGGGAACTGCCTCTACCTTCACTCCTGCTTCTGTTTTCCCTGGTGAATATCCTCTGCACATACCTGGAGGATGTATTGCTCAACCATCGGTCCTAGTTCACACAGCATGGGGGTTTGTCAATGTTCCATGAAGTACTATGGGACTAAGAGAAAGTTGGATACCAAAACACTGGAGAAAAAATTATTCAAAAGCAGGGTACAGACCATACTCTACGATGGTGAATTTTCTGGGACAGACCTGATTCTAAATGCTCTATCTCTACCCCCCAAAATTATTGAAACATCTTAGAATTTCTTGTATTTTTGGTGTCTGAATTATTTATTCCAGACTATCCCTTTCACTAGGAGAGGCACAGAATCTTTGTCAGACTATATGTCCCAATTTTGTGTTCAGAAAATAGGCCAATGTACTTTTAACTCAAAGTTACAGTGCAACAAATTTGGTACCTCTCATCAGAGTATAGAGGCTGAAGGCCTGCTGGACACACAAAAAAGGAGAAAGTAGAAGAAAAACAGCTCCTCTACAAAGTCTATATTTAGTTCATATATACAGATATTCTGAAAAAAGTAATAATTTAGCCTGGTTTTTCTAATAGTTGAAGAGGTCATTATGAGTCAATCTGGTAGGTGTGCATTTCTCAACAATATTTTCTTGTGGATTTTTAAAGGTGTATTTTTAGTATCATAAGGGGAAAAAATCATCTCCACAAAAGTCATTGCGATTCTTTAAGTCATTTTTGTGTTTGTTTCCTTCCCTGGTGATTTACCAGACTTTTAAAATTTGCTATTATGCAAAGCGTACCTTCATACCTTGGCAGCCTCTTTCCTGAAAGGAAAGCCAACCAAACCCCACAGCAACTGTAACTCAACTGGGTTCTGATCATTCTGCAATGGTATTTGTGGGGCTAACACTGCTTTGTCCTGTAACTGTTTACCTTACAGAGATACACTTGCAGGACATGGCTCTTTACTAGGGATGGCCAAGTGGGGCAACATGTACTAGTCTGTTTGATGGCAACCAAAGAGTAAAAGAGATTTGTAGAAACAGTATCTTCCAACTAAGTTCTTTTCCTCTCCTCCAGGATGTAAATGTCATCTAAGTAATTCCAACATTGTTAGTATATATAATTAAGAATTTTTTAAAAAAGTATAACCCTCATATTTCTAATGATATCTCTAATATACTGTGGAGTAAATTTTGCTTCCAGGTTACTCTCCCATCTTTCTTCTAATCAGTGCTTAAATTTTTCATGATATTTTTTATTACTTCCATAAATAGGATTGTCTGTTGAACAATGGTTGTCTATAAAATGAAGGGATATCTGTACCCTTCTCTATAAAAAGAAAATAAAAAAGGATGCCATAATGGTTAAGAGACGTGGCCCTTAGGTAAAGTTTTAGTTTGACTTAAAAGGAAATTGCATAGATAGTAACTAACTTTAAAACTTTTGAGAAAGCGTTTATCTTTTTAAAGAAAGTATCTCTTAAAAAATAAAAAAAGGAAATGAAAATATCTCTTAAAGGGAATAGCCTCTACAGGAAATGGGAAAGGGTGTCTGAAGAATGCAGATAATAGCAATGCGTGACTTGGTCAAAGAGTGATTCACGTAATGGTGAACAATTAAATGAATAGGTTATGTGGTTGTCCACCTTCCTGATTAAAGCCCCATCAAAGAGTTTGAATAAAAATTTCTATTGATGAGGTACAAACAGCTTGACTGTTTCTCTCTGATTTTTGAATCTGATGGAGAAATAAAAGTTCTAGAAACAGAGAAGATGGTAAAAGAGGCAGTTAGTTGGAGGCCTGCTTCAAGATTGGCCAGGCAGCCTCTTTTTCTGGGCCTCACTGCTTAGTTAAAGCTAAGGGCCAGCACAAAAAAAGGTCAGCTGTCAGGGATTCTAAATTAAAGCATCATGTTGGAGAAAGGACTGGAAGGCCTTTGGTAGCTCAACCGGAGGTGGCTTGACTAAAGTCTGGGCAGGAAAATGCAACAAAGTATTCCAACTCCTAAGAACTCTGTGTTAAAAGCAAAGGCAAACAGGAATGAAAGGAGTCCGACATTTAGTTAGAAAGTGGTTCACTAACAGTTTAGTGAGGTGAAACTCTCTCTATAAGTATTCTTGTTTATTTAACTTGACTCTGTGGCTTACCTCACATCCTTTCATAATATGCATGGTGTAGCGGAGAGCATGTGGGATCACAAATGAATGCCCTCGGTAGAAATTTGATTTTTGCTTCTTACTAGCTGTGTGATTTACAAAATGAAGATGATTAGCTATTGTAAGAAATAAGTTCTTTATAACTGGCATAAAATGACAGATTTATATATACTTTTATTATAATGTTGTTGGGTTAAAACATTAGAAGGGGAAGCATTTGCTTGTATGTGGACTTTATCTGATAGTCTCACCTATTCACCCCTGAAAAGGAAGGGGTAGGGAAGGTGATTAACATTTTTTGAGTGTTTACTGTATGCCAGGAATGAGGCTAGCACTTGATTATTATTCAACCTGAAGAGTCTGTAAGGTGGTTATCTTGTCCCCGTTTTTTAGATGAAAAAACTGAGCTTCAGAGAGGTATTTGCCCAATATTTCATGGGATGGGTATGATTTATAAAGTTTGGTTTAGAGTCAAATATAGATCTACAAGTCTTAGGATCATGTTATGTCTCTTCTATCAACTTCCTAATGAAAATATGTGATTTAATAGGCTTCAGGATGTGTCTTAGAATTGTAGACACAGGGTTGGGGAAGAAAAAACTGTTATTTGGTCACAAAAAGAAACATCTAGCAAATGAAAGGTAATAACAGTCATTATGGTTCTTCAATTCCTCTAGCTTTTTTTTTTTTTTAATTGCTATTTCAGGAGCCAACATTCTTACTCTTCCTGCTTTCTTGTGTTTGGTATTTGATGGTCATGAAACATTGGTTTAAGTTTGACTTGCTTTGCCAACTTTTCCAGAGGGTTTTCATTTTCACTATTATTTCTGATAATTTTAAAATGTACTAAGAGGCACTCATAAAAGCATGTTGTGTGCCTCTTGTGTGCATCATTTCATTTAGACCTCATGATAACTCAGGAAGTGATCCATAATTGTCATTATTTCTTACAGATATTGAAATAAAAACATGAGAGATTGCCCACATTCATACAGTTAGTAAGAAGTGGAATTTGAATTTCTGATGACAAAGCCCTTGCTCTTGGGCACTGTGCTGTTCTGTTAGATGCCTATGGGCCATCAGTGTCTCTTACCATGACAGCTAATGCAGCATTCAGGATGTGGGAAGCATGTGAGAGATGGGAACCTTTCTAGAGCTCTTGAAAATATTCACCTAATGTTGACTCTCAAGTGGTCATGTATTGTAAATTCACATGTACACAGATTGCAATATTTGAGGAAAGAACAGGTAAGCTATGTGACTTCAAGGATCCATTTTGTGAAATAGTTTTCAGGACTGATTGGATGTGACTTAAATAGTCCCATTCCCAAGTGAGGTATATGTTTTTGAGATCATACCATAAATCTAAATCTAACTTCCGCTTCAGTGAACTAAAGAGCACTCTGTACGAACAGCTATTGGACTTATGGTTAAGAGAATATCATTTCCGTTGACTCACTTACAATAATGCCATGTTGTATGAGAGAGCATTTTCTGAATTCAAAATTCTGCATCATCTCTGATTTTTCTCACCAAAGTCTGGCTTTGGATATCCAGCCATACTCACTCGAGGAAGAAACTCAGATTTGTTGTTGTTGTTAGCAGAACATCTGGTATATATTGGCAAAAGGCATTAGTGATGACTTTCAGTAAAACCACAGCCAAAATTGTGATAGAGTATGAGTTCATCTTGTTTATGTCATTCTTTCTATGTCAAATCCAAAGCCCAGACATTGCTGCCTACCTGTAGTGGCATCTGAAAACATAATGACCACAGTTGGGGGATTTTAGAGATTTCAACAAAAGATTATGCAGAGCGTCAAGATGGAAATAGCAGATTAGTAATTCAGCAATAGTAACATACTATATTGTTAAATATATTTCTCAACATTTAGGAAGAGCGACTGCAGAAAAATATACCTTTTCTCTTTTTGTATTCAACATAGTTCAATATAGTTGGAAAGAGACATATTCTAATTCCATTTCTCAAAGCACAGGTATATCCCCTCATGAACCAGTCTTTCCTCAGCAGGCTGACTTAGATAATAAAATGGAAAAAAGAGATAACTGAATGGATCCTCCAACCTTTTTCTTCAAGAATTGGAGCGGGGAGCCCTTGGGGCTGCAGGGCAATTCTGAGCTGCCTAAGCTCTCTGAACAGCTGTTTGGTAGTAGTCTCCACAGAGCTCGTTAGCACAACTAGTCAGGGCCATGTTTACTGGGTCCCTTTACTGTTGCCACCACGCTCCCTCTCATCATGTCCCTCCATTAGCACCCGCCTGCCTCCCCAGCTTGCTCTGTTAGCACTTCTGCTCTCCTGAGAGGAAAGAATTTTCTTTCAGTCTCTCTCTCTTTCTTCCTCTCTCTCCCTCCTTCCTCCTCCCCCCCACTCTTTTCCTCCTCCCCACCTCCCTGTGACCAACGCTTTCTCATTTCTCTCACTTTTCTTCTTTATCCGATGCTACCTCTTTCCCTCTCTTCCTCCTCTCATGACTATTTCTCCCAAATGTGAAGTCTTTCCTTCCCATCAAGCACCAGCCTTCACTGGTTTTCATACCTTTGATGGAAGGAACCGCTGAAATATCTAAAATCATCAGACTAGACATATATTCTCTTTTTTAAAAAATATATATATTCTATTTCTTTGCAAGGGAGACAGTAAACAGAATTGGCTAAGAACACAGGCTTTGAAATTGGAGTAGATCTTGACTTAAATCTCAGTTCCGACACGCTGTTGCATGCAACACATAGGACTATATCACCCTTAGCTCCCATGGCCATATTCGTTCAATGAGGATAATAATATCTTCCTAAAGTTAAGTGTAGGGAGTAAAGATACCGTTGTTATACGTGCATTTTGCGTGGTAATTGGAACAGAATCAATAGACAATAAAGAAAACCTCCTGTTATATATCACCTTTGTTAATCAAAAAGGACCAATCTCAAGTCTGGCTTTGTTGAATTCTCAGTCTTCCCTCCACCCATGCTGGTGAGCCTGTCCACCTACAGAGGCCTCATTCATTTACTCATGGTTCATTCCAGAGCCTACTTCAAGGACATGCTATTTGTGATCCCCCAGGTACTTTCTGCCACGGTTATAAAAGTAATCCTTGCTAAATTATTAGTTGATAAGCTTTGAGGCATTCTTCCTTCCAGACACTTTAATAATCTAGAGCTGAGGGAAGAGGAAGGGGAAACAAGGAAGACATAAGAGAGGATAGTAAGGAGTGCTATTAACTTCGAGAAGGTCTTTTATTCCCCAAGAGTAGAATTCCCAGTAATGGATGGTCTGTGCAGGCAGGAGATGTAACCGGGGCTAGTACCTTCTCTACTCACTGGTAAACTCGTTTCTAGAATCTTGCTTGCTTCTTGGCTGCAGGTAACTGGAGTTTTTGTTGTGGATGTGTTGCATGGGTGGGGTATCAGAAAAATTAATAACCATCCTGACATCATGCTAAATATATTTAATTCTTTGTAGTCTCATTTGGTTCTCACATTTCCGGTAGGCATTTTTATTCCTATTTTACAGAAAAGTAAATTGACCTTTAGAGAGGTTAAACTAATTGCTTTTAATCATTCAGCTAGTGGATGGCAGAGGTTTTGGGAATGCCTGAAGCTGGCTTCATTTGCTACACCACACTGTACTGCCTGTCAGTTGAAACATTCTGAAGCATGACGACTCTGTGTTCTTTCTCCCCCAGAAATATTTATGCTCAGGGATTGAGATTTTTTAGGTGCCAAATAGACTGATCCTCCTAAATAGTGCCTAGAACTACTGTCTTTTCAATAAGAAGGAGGAAAAGCTCTGAACTGTATGAAATTCTTAAGCCTTTTCAACATCTGTTTGGGCAGTGGTGCTTTGTTCTGGTCCTCATTTTGTTTAAATGAGGAAATGGGCACGTATGTTTTATTTTCGTTGTGTTTAACCATGTTTTTCTAGAATCAACCTGTTTTTTCTGTTGTTAGCTTTTAGGTATAAATCGTAGGACAGAATTTATATAAGGGTTTTATTTAGCAAGAAGCACATGAACAGCAATTCATGTTCCTGTAGAATAGTATACACTTAATTGAACTTTTAAAAATGTGGGGGGAGGAATTAGTTGTGACCTGTAACCTGAAAACATTATGCCTTTTTGTTTGGCCACATGAATGTCTACTATTTTATAAAATGAGTTCAAGGCATACAGTTCTACAACATTTTATGTAATTGTGAACTGATGAAATTGCAAGGGTCATAAAAAGTAGATTTTTCTACTTGTACTATTTAGGTCAAAAGAGAAGGCAGTTCACACCTCACCCAAAAAGAATGGAGGGGCGCCTGGGTGGTTGGGTGGGTTAAGTGTCTGCCTTTGGCTCAGGTCATGATCCTGGGGTCTTGGGATCAAGCCCTGATGGCGAGGGCTCCTTACTCAGTGAGGAGTCTACTTCTCCCCCTCCTTCTGCTGCTCTCCCCCCGCCCCCCGCTTGTGCTCTCTTGCTCTCTCTGTCAAATAAATGAATAAAGTCTTTAGGAAAAGAAAAAACAGAGATTCTAGGTCAGAGTTGCATGCTAATGGAACTCAAGCTGAATTCCACTAACAAATATATATGGTTTAGCTCTCCTGGTGTTTTGGTTCAGGTTTTGATTTTTACTTGAATTAATTGCCAAATTTAAAAATCAATAGATTTCAGGGGCACTTCTGTGGCTCAATCCCTTGAGTATCTCTCTCTTGATTTCAGTTCAGGTCATGATCCCAGGGTTATGACATGGAGCCCTGTGTAGAGCTGTGCACTGTGCATGGAGTCTACTTAAGATTCTTTCTCTCCCCCTCCTTCTCCCTCTGCCTTCCCCTGCCCTCTCTCCCTCTCTTAGAAAAAAAAAAAACAAAAACAAAACGATAGATTTCACATACAAATCCAGATTTCTAATACCACTTGCAAGATCTGAAGACTTTGCCAGTCTTCACACTGGGTGTGGACCCAGAAATTTCCAGCCTCTATGAGGCATAGACTATCCACTTTGCCACAGTCCTCCTCTGGCCGACTTACTTTATTTACTGAACTCTTACAAGCATTTGCAGTTTCAATCCTGGGCTTAAGGAATAGTTTTCAGATTACACTTAAAGCTAATTTATTATAATTACTATAATTATTAATATTATTATTTTGCAGATTAACTTCTGATCTGCTTCCAATTCACCTGTTTTCCCTTCCACCACCACCACCTTATTCTCAGGATGGATGTTCAAGAGATCAGACTAGTGGTTATACTGGCTTCCAATCACCAAGCACAAACCAACAGTGCAACCCTCACTGTCTCCTGCTATGGCAGCTTCAGCCTTTTTATTTCTGAACCCCGAAGAGATTGGGGGAGAGCCTTCAGCAGCCAAGATGAGGGAGATCAAGCAAGCACCCCAGTATAGAAGTGTTTCAACTTTGAAGCAAATAGGATCGTTGTGTTGGTGCCTGCCCATTGAGGATCAGCCCTGCTTGTATTTGAGGCAAAATGGTTGGTATCTTTGCTCTTAATACACCCTCCATTAGCCTGATTCTGCTTTTGTCATGATCCTTACGTTAGTTATTTGTGTTCATGCATGTGTATGTGTATGTGTGTGTTTCTGTGTGTGGTGTAGATACTGGATTCAAACTTTGTAAACAGGTTTCACAGTGCGTTGCCCAATACAGACAGTCCATAAATGTATTTTAAATGGAATAGATTGAATTATTTATTCCACAGGCTTTGTAATGTTCATGGCCATATAATAAATGAAGCCAAATTTGGTTTCCTTGATTTTTGTACACTTTGTATTTCATACCACGTAGACACCCATTCAGCACTGTTGTATAGAAACATCTCCGACTAACACACAAAACATATTAAGCAAACTAACATTTGGCCTCTAAAACTGAAGTATAAACAGAAGAAAATTTCGTGGATTGACTAATTGTCTCATTCTGCTGTGGACTCTAGCGGGCAATCTGTCTATAGCTACTAACGTGAATGCATATGATAATTAATATTGAGCTTCAAAAAGTTAGTCTAAAAGTATAAGGTCATTAGATATTGACAGAGACTTTTATTTCATCCTCTACTATAATCTTTTAAATTTTAATTCCAGTGTAGTTAACACACAGCGTTACAGTCCTTTCAGGTATATCATCGTCTACTGTAATTTTAAGCTTTGGAAAAATTTAATACAGATAGAAACAATGGGAAGAAATAATTGCTGGAAGAAATATTTCTATTAAAGCGGTGGATTAGGAAGAATGTAAAATTTTTCTAGCTGAATACAAATTTTCCGTGTATAATTATAGAAAGGTCTTAAAATAATAAGGAAAGAGTCTTGCGATAAAATCTATTAAATGACTGTGTATTTGAAGATTTGGCTCAAACATTCCCTGTGTAATAGTGTATAATACTTTCTAACTGAAACTTTTCAAGAAGCCATACCAGGGAGTCAAGGAATTTCTGTCTGTTTAGACAGTCCTGTGAATAATAATTTATACTTACCAGGATTTCAGAAACTATTTCTCCTTGAAGCAGTGGAGTTTCTTCTAACCCTTGTCTGAAAAGATGTTTTTGGGGTTACTGGTAAGGCACACACAATGCCTGAGTTGACTTTCTTAAATCAACCTGTTCTTTTCTTTCATACCAAAAAAAAAATAAAATAAAAAAAAAAGTTTACATGCATTCTGGAATTTGATGACTGAAAGTTAATTTTAAGAGAAAATGCTAATAATTGACACAAAAAGTGTTTTCTTTCAACTCTCAGGAGATTTCATCTCTGGATACCTGCACACACAAACTTATTCTACCACAATGTCAATAGGATTTATCTATTTGTTAAAGTGATCTATAATATCAAAGTCTAGGTTACATTAAAAAATGGACATTTAAGTTGTTTTAAAAACAGCTATAGGGGCACCTGGGTGGCTTAGTGGTTGAGTGTCTGCCTTTGGCTCTGGTCGTGATCCCAGGGTCCCTGGGATCGAGTCCCACATCTGGCTCAAAGCAGGGAGCCTGCTTCTCCCTCTGCCTGTGTCTCTGCCTCTCTCTGTGTCTCTCATGAACAAATAAATTAAATCTTAAAAAAACAAACAAAAAACCAAACAAACAACAGCTATATAGTGGCATAAAGGTGTTTAAAAAAAAAAAAAATCTTAACCAAATTAGAATATTAGCAGTGAAGGGTGGGGTGGTTCTCTGGCAGCAGCAGCCTGGTTTGGCTGCCTTAACTCATCATCCTTTCCAGAATGCTGGGCTGAGTCCAGGGTCTTCAGTCTGCAGAGCTGATCTTGGGTTGCTTAGTGAAGAGCTGCCAACACCAAGATAATAGTAGCAAAGGTGAAACCAGAGGCTGTCCACAGCCAGACAGAGGCTCAATCACACAGCAGGGAAGACCGGTATCTGGCACAGAGTCCAGGGGGATGAGTGAGTTCAGAATCTGTGGTTTCTGTCGTGGCTCACTTTTTTTTTTAAAGATCCAAGACTAGCCTGAGGACTAAGATCATGGCTTTGGCCAGTCTTAAAGATGTAATACTTTGAAACTGGGACATGGCAACCAGCACCAGATAGAAGAGTTTTTCTCTTCAGGGCAGACAAAAAAATTTTCTCCTTATGTCTCCATACCTTGCAAGCTTATTTGCCACAAGTTCTCATGAGTTTTCATGACCATACCCAGTCAGGTAGGGCCATTTTGGTTTAGTTCACTAAGACACCTGGGTTAAGCTGATATTTTTGTTCTTTGAAATTTTATTTTGTTTATTTTTTTGGAGTTCAAGTTTTAATTTAAATTCCAGTGAGTTAACATACAGTCTAATAATAGTTTCAGGTATAGAATGTAGTGATTTATCACTTAACATGTAACACCCAGTGCTCATCACAAGTGCCTTCCTTGATACCCAGCACCCATTTTTATTTAGCCCATGCCCCTCATCCACCTCCCCTCCAATAACCCTGTTTGTTCTCTATAGTGAAGAGTCTGTTTCTTGGTTTGCCTCTCTCTTACTCGCCATGTGCATCTGTTTCCTTCCTTCCTTCCTTCCTTCCTTCCTTCCTTCCTTCCTTCCTTCCTTCCTTCCTTCCTTCCCTCCTTTTTTCCTTTTTGGTTTTACTTATTTATTTGAGAGAGAGTGAGACAGAGAACATGAGCAGGGTGAGGTGCAGAGGGAGAAGCAGATTCCCCACTGAACAGGGAGCCCCATGAGGAGCTGGAGGCTGGGACTCCAGGCTCATGACCTGAGCTGAAGGCAGGCACTTAACTGACTGAGACACCTGGAGCCCCATCTATTTTCTTTCTTAAATTCCAGATATGACTGAAATTATATGGTAGGTATTTGTATTTCTCTGACTGACTGACTTTCATTTGGCATAATACTCTTTAGCTCCATCCAGGTCATTGCAAATGGTAAGATTTCATTCTTTTTATGGCTGAGTAATATTCCATTATATATATAAACCATCTCTTCTTTCTACATTCGTCAGTCAATGGACACCTAGGCTGTTTCCATAATTTGACTATTGTTGACAATGCTACTATAATCATTGGGGTGCATGTATCCATTTGAATCAGTATTTTTGCATCCTTTGGGTAAATACCTAGTAGTGCAATTGCTATGGTAGTTGTATTTTTAAATTTTTGAGGAAACTCCATGCTATTTCTTACAGTGACTGGACCAGTTTGCATCCCCACCAACAGTGTAAGAGGGTTCCCCTTTCTCCATATCCTCACCAACATCTGTTGTTTCCTGTCTTGTTAATTTTAGTCATTTTGACAGGTGTGAGGTGAAATTTTAAAGGGCCAGTGTAATACCATGGTGAATCTTCGACACATCTCCTTAAGCCTTGTGACATACTGTGTTGTTGTTAAAATGTCTTTACACTCTAAAAGCCCTAATCTATGCTGAAGGACTAAACCCTAGAGAGGCAATTTAGACAACTCATGGAGTTGCCAACATGAACATCATCAGATTAGTTGTTCAGAAAAGACCAAGTTGTTTTGTATGAATAAAAGAGCTTTACTCTAAGAACTCTGAATAACAAGTGTAAGCAACTCAGGGCTCAGAAGACCTGGTAACTTTTCTTGGATAGGTTACTTGGGTTTTGAGTCTTTGTTTTTTCCTTTAGAAAATAATTCCTACCTTATAGGCTTATAGCAAGAATTGATAATAAGCTGGTACATATGAAAAAACTTTTTTTTTTTCCAAGAGGGAGAAAGAGCATGTGTGCCAGGAGTGGGGAAGGGGCAGACAGAGAGAGTGAAAGAATATTAAGCAACCTCCACACTCAGAGCGGAGCCCCATGTGGGGCTTAATCTCACAACTCTGAGATCATGATTTGAGCCAAATTCAAGAGTTGGCTTAACCAACTGAGCCACCCAGATGCCCACAAATGGAATTTTAAAAAATGCTTTGCTTATAGGCAAAATCAGGAGCCAGTGTGTATCAGATTTGGTGGTAAGAATATTTCACACCGTCTAAGAAAATTTATTTTCTTTTTACACTTCTATTCCAAACAATAGAAATACCTAACTATCTGAAACATATGCTTACTTTCCGAAGATTTCAAACTATAGAAATGTTACGGGATTTCTTTTTTTTTAGGTGCTCGTGGTTCTTGGTCGTGCCGCTTCAAAGAGTGAAGAGGTAGACCAGATGAAGAGTGGTGGGCAGCAAAGCAAAGTTTATTGCGTGATAGTACAAAGCTCCCAAAGAAGGAGAGGACCCTGGAGTTTCTAAGTCTTGGGGTTTTTATGGGCTTATTGGTGGGCTTCTTAAATTTGATTAGCTCTCCATACCTGTCACTCTATCAAGTATTTGTCATCTACCTATCATGTAGGAAAAGGTGGTGTAAAATTCTTTAAAAAAATTTTTTTTTAAAGATTTTTATTTATTTATTCATGAGAGACACAGAGAGAAAGGCAGAGACATAGGCAGAGGGAGAAGTGGCCTCCTGGCGGGGAGCCTGATGCAGGACTCAATCCCAAGGCCCTGGGATCACATCCTGAGCTGAAGGCAGATGCTCAAACTGGTGCCCCCAGAGCTACCCAGGTTCCCTGGTGTAAAATCCTTTTAAAAGTGGTTTCCTCTTAGGGTGGGGGGCCCCCTTGTCCCTACCTGCCTTTCTTCTGACTCTCCTGCATTGGAAAGAAATGAGGTAGTGGATATATTTACAATAGAAGTAATTGATCTCTTGGTTTTCCTCATACTTCTATGCTCATTACTTCTCTCTTTCCTGCCTGGAGTTCTTTTCCTTTCTTTTTATTCCTTCTGTTTCTCTTGGCTTGCTGGCTTTTTTCATTATAACTTTGTCATATACCATGGACTTTAATGATTGCTTATACATCAAATATTCCTTAATCTGCATTTTTAGCTCAGAAATTTCTCTTGAAATGTAGAGTAATGAACACCAAGATATTCACAGATACCTCAGTTATGCCTTCCCTGCTCCCAAGCCCCTAAATTTGTTCCTAGTTCTACATTCCTGTCCTTAGTCACATTCCATTTAAACCCATTCTCCATGGGATTTAGGGTGATCCTTCTTAAATGCAGATCTGATCATGTTATGTTCATATTTATTAAACCCTTCTAATTGCTTTCCATCACCGTTAGAATTCGTATCTACTTACTTCTCCAAACTCAACTCCCATTGCACATCACCTCAGGCATTGACTTGTGGTTTCCTAAATGCATTAGGCAGCTTCCTGACTTCCATTACTGCTCAGGCTGCTCTCTCTGGAATGGCCTTTCTGCTCCTGTCTGCTTAGCAAGCTTCTATTTAACACTTAGTCAAAATATCTTCTGTAATATCTGTCACAATATCCTCTAAGAAATCTGCCCTGCCTGCCAGCTCCTCCAAACAGAGTAGACTACTTCTATTATTGCAATTTGTGCCCGGTACTGAAATTATTTGTTTATGTATCTTTCTCCTCTGTATACTTTAATTTGAATATAAAGTCTATGCTTTATTCATCTTTGCATATGGCTCACAGCACAGTTCCATACACATGATAGATGCTTAATAATGCTTGTGGACAGCAATTCAGTGAAGACTGCAACATCGTTACACAATTGATTTCTGGGTTGGTTTGAGTTTATCTGGGCAGTGGGAGGATGTGATGTAGAGAGGATATTACTTTTGTCTCTTACCTCTTCACATGTGTTCCTCTGGAATTTATGTGCTCTGTTAGAAGGAGCTCTTCCTGGGCGGGGGGCGGCGGGGACTGCAGTTGGAAGAACACTTGTTCAGTCAATATTGTCAATGGATTTTCTACAACCAAGAAGCAATACTTAGAAAAATATTCATTGGATGTTATTTACAAAGAAAAACACCATTTATTCATTCAATATATATTCTCTAAACACCTACTGTCCGATAGATACTGTTTTAAGCATGGAGAATACAGCAGTGAACAAGGCAGATCCAAATATCTACCTTAAAAAAAAAAAAAAGAAAGAAATAAAGGAAGGAAAAAACAAAGAAAAAAGTGCATATTTTCTTAACAGAGAGAAAACACCCTGTTTTTCTACAGATCTTAAATCACACTTTCTTCCCCCCAAACCATTTTTCCCCCTCCCTACTTTCTCACTCCAGGATGTTTAAAGGCATAAAAGTAAAGGCAAATACAAAAATGGAAATGTGCTTGGAAGGGCTGGCATAGAGGTCATGACAAATATTGGCAATGGACTTTTCATATATACTTTGTAGGAAAAGTAAGAAAAGACTGCCATTTTGTTAAGGCTAATTGGGATGCCAAGCCCAGAAAATCAGTGTGTTTTGCAATAAAGATACAACTACTAATCTTTGTTTTGGTCAAAGTAAGTTTTAAAACTATATTTTTGCTAAATTATCATATCCTGTTCTCCTTAGTCAGAATGTGTATGTGGTTTGTGTAAATGCAGATCTTCAGAGTCATGTTGATCTGATGATCCTCACACTGCTCGAGTGTGTGCTTCAGTAATTTTTCACTCGAATAGACAGCATGTAATATTCAGCCATCCCAGGACAGTAGTAACTTGTACTCTACATTTTTTGATGATTCTTTCAAAACATTTTGATAAATATGTATATCATATGGCCATATAAGCTATGCCTGCCCACTTTCCATTTTTTTCAATTGGACAAAGTTTAGTTGCTTAACACTAAAGAGTTTACAGGACAAAACCACAATGGAGAATGGAAATAGAATTTTAATGGATGCCAAACAAGAAAAGCAGCATACATCTAGAGCAAAGTACGCCACTTCCCTTGAGTAATGATAGCACCATTTAAGTGGGTGTAAGCCAATTCTCTCTTCTTGGCTAGAAGGTAGTTTTTAATAGTGTATGTCAAGGACACAAAATTAAGTTTTCCATGTATGCTCACAGAGGAGTCTTACATTCCAGAAGTAACGATTAATGACGTTTATGCAGTAGAATTTTAGTCATATGGATTTTATTTTCTCCTTCATTTAGTAACAGCTTTTCTGATTTCCCTTTATGGCCAGCTCCTGACTTTGGAAACTACGCAAACACACTTGGGCAAAAAGCTTAAGAACAATAGTTCTGGAAAATGTAGGCCAATGTGGCTGAGAGCCCTTGCCAGAAACTAATTTTAGTTAAAGAGGTCTAACTATTTTCAAGCCATTTACTTTTTTTCTTTCCTACCAGCCCTGGAGCACCACAGATAAAAGGGCCTCACCTCGTGGGGTTTGGAATTTGTGCCTGTGACAAGTTTAAAGAGAGTTCTTTAAATTTTCTTTCATCATTCCATACCAAACTCAAGAGTGACACTAGGTCAGGGATTGTGACCTTTGGTATGCACACCAAAAGTGGACTGATTTGAGGGACAGTTTGGTTACATCCCTCCTTTCTGACAAACACTCTTATCCTTCCTTAACATCTCCCTCTTATCTTCAGGAAGGCTGCATGTCCACCAAAACCCTCATCCAGTTCCTCTTTTTCTTTTAGTTGGGTTTCTAGTTGCTAAGGTGTTAGCTGCTAGATAAAATTAGTGAATTAAGGGCAACTCCTCCCAAATCATTTGCATTTAAAAGGAGACACAGGGAGATAGAAGAGCCTAAGGCAGCTTTAGTGCACACGGAGAAGCAGGGGCTGCTATTTTTAGATCAGGGCAAGTAGGCTCTCTGCTTTGTATGACTGTCCCCTGCACTAACACCCATGATCATAAGTAGATGGTTACAAATAGCTGCCTTAGTCCAAATACCAATTTTAAAATGATTTTTTTTCTATTCATAATTTCAACAAAAAGAATTTCAGATATATTTTATAAACATCAAAATCCATATTGGTGCCATTCCTCAGGCATTCTGTTTTTCATTTTGGACACTTTTAATTCCTATTAAGATTTCTTTTTAGAGTCACCTAATTCTAATTATTTGATCAGTGTCATTCCTTTCTTCTGCATTATCTCCAAGTTATATAGTTTTCTTTTAAATGTTCAGTCAATAATCAGTTATATACCATGGAGATGGTGACATGCAGAGAAGTTTGCACGAATAATTCCTATAGGTAATACTGTTGGTTTTTACGGTTTCATATTCATTTTATTAATTTCAAGGATAAAACTGTGAGTGAATTTGAAACTTTTCCTTTGTATATGTCCAAGTTTGGCCAGATTCATAATGATTTTGGGGGGACAAGAAAGCTAGGTTGAAATATTGCTGTCCTAGTCTGAGAACTAGACCCTTAAAATTTATTCACAACTATACACAATACATTTTTATTTGACATCCAAAAGATTTAATTTACTTAAAACATTTACCATCCAATGTGTGTCTCTTGAGATTATTCAACCTTTTCCTGATTATTTTTCCAAATTACTTAGGTTTTCTTGACTTTTATTCAAATATTCCAAAGGATAAGCAGCATCTCCTTCCAAGATTTTATCCTTAAAATGGATAAACAGGATTCCTATTTCATCACCCAAGTCATGGATAAAATGTGTAAAAGCCTTTGGCCTCAGTACCTTCTGGTGTGGAAGGCATCCAAGCAGTCCTTCTTAATTGGTGTCCCAGAATGTGTAAATAAGAAATAATATTTCTCTAATGCTTAACCACAGCCACCACAGTCTGGGAAATGAATACTGAATTTCCAACTTGTTTGCCCAGCTTGAACACTTTACATTACCGAGGCAGAGTTCAGTAGGCAGAGCACAGATGGATGCTGTTGGCAATGCTGTAATGAGACATTAGAAAGTATTTTTGGGGGGTGAGGTGATGAGGATATAGGATAGGGAGAGGAACAATTTCTGAGGGGCAAGAGCTCTGTTCCATATAAAATGAATTCAGAATAGTCCATGCATTAGCCCATGCTATATTTGAAGATCTCCTCAACATTAATTTGAGAAATTTTATATCATCTAGCTGTCAGATGGTAATTTATTCTTCATGATAAGTATCAGAATTGATTGAGAGAATGAGATTCAATCAGATGGTTGACTCTTGGCACAACTGAAGGCGTTTTTAGCAGTGAAGAACCACAAATAGCCCAATGTCATCACTGGTTGAGGTTGAGCTGGGGCTAGAAGTCACTTCTATTAAGTCCTAGGCCAGTATTCTTTCCAAGACACTGTCACCCACATTCTAACACTCCTAATTAATACCTATCAGCCTAGTAGTTTCTTTCAGGGACAGTCATTTTCACCACAATTGAAATGTATCTCATTTGTCTCTCTTCTGAATGAGCTACTGCTTTTGCTATGACCTGATAAAGGTTTTATTAAAATTAGCAGCCACTTAATATTGATTTCATTGCTCAACTGTATTACCTTTCATGGGTTTTATTGATTTTTATCTGACTTTTTTCAGTTTTTTATTACAGAAATTTAAAGAATATAGCCTTCATATTTGCCCAACTCAGACCATTATAATTTTTCTGTTGTTTAATTGAAACATTCTCCATTGTTTCCAAATTGCGTTTAAAACATTGAATTCAAGCTTTATAAAATATGCCATTTCCATCAAGAAAGAAAAAATGAAAAAAGAAGGTTGCAGAGATCTTCCTTTACAGTTTTCCCACCGCATTAAACAGTTGCCTTTCTAAATCAAGTAACTTTTTTTTTTTTAAAGTATGGTATGTTTATAATTATAAACCTTTATATTTTATGTATGTTCCTGACAGAGGGGAATTTTGGATTTTACTAGGTGTCAAGGATCTCCTCTAATTCTCTGCTAATAATTTTCATGGTTGATAATTGGAAGAATTTTCCACCAACTCACTTCTGGCTCTTGTTTCTTGACCACAACCCACGTACTTCCTGTACTGGGCACCACAGGGTATGTTCAGATCACAATACCATCTCTGGCTTTGCACTTTTATGTCATTGTACTGAGTAAGTCAGCACAGCGAGCTGTTGAAATATTTATAGAAGCCTTTCCTAAATGTGTGTGGCTAACAGTCACTTAACTATACATGGAAGGGACTGCAAACCTCATAAATATATCCCACTAAAGCCAAAGTAAATGTATCTCCAGCTCAGCTTCGCCTTAGCTAGAGCTCAAATATGCCTGCAGTTTCTCCAAGACCATGGTGTACGGTAAAGGTTTAACGACCAGTTCCCCGGGACAAAAGGTATGACCATATATATGTACATATTATTTACTGTAGATTTTGCTGATATAAAGGATTTATATTCAACTTATAAATACTAATAACATATGTGACACTATTGTAAATTCCTCCTATAGCCAATTGATTCACACTGAAAGTTTCCCTTGATGTTTGCGGAAGTCTTGTCTTGGTGACCAACCTGTGGCTTCAATTCAAACGTGGCTTGACAAAGGCAATTGCATCTCTTTTATTATAAAAGAAAGGAAGAAAATAAAAAATGAAAACAAAAGCCCAAAGCAAAAACAACATTTTAAGATGTTGAAACAGCCAAAAAGATTAAGAGCTCCTTCCCCTGCCTTTGTTTCCAGGTCAACCTAGGCATTTTGGAGATTGTGCAATGCGGCAATGAGGCCACTGCCTAGGATCTAGTTTCAGCACCGTCACCTACTCTGTGTGGCCTCAGGCGAGTTACTTTCCTCTCGGTTTCCTCGTTTGAAATTAGGGGCAATGATTGCACATGCATCATAGGATTTGTGTCAGGATCGAACTAGTTGGTATACAGAACTTGGGGCACTTAAAAAACAGTTAATAGGACTGAAATAATTTAGCCATGTTCCTTAGCATTTAGTAAATGTGGGGGTGGGGAGAGAAACAAAGATAAAAGCTGATGTAACCTTGCATATAAATAAATCTATAGACTGGAACAGAAAACTTGCAAATGAATTTGAACTCGGAAATATACTTCTAGTATAATGCAGGCTGTTATTTGAGGTCATCACCCTCCTCCATTCACATTCATTGATTCAGACATTCATACATTTAGCAAGTGCCTATTTAGCAGATAATGATTATAAGATACTGTATGAAGCAGCCTGGATATATATGAGGATGAATAACTATATTCTATCCTCAAGCAGCTTGGGTTATAGGAGTCAAAATTACACACACACACACACACATTAAAAGAAGTGATATCTGTTAAGTGTATAGGTAGATACAAACAACGTATCTGTGCGTTCAGAGATGAGAGAGATAGCTTCTAACTGGTATGGTTCAGAAAAATAATACAGTGGTAGAGGATTTCCTCTGATCCAGTAAAGCAGAAAGGATAAGCTGCTGATTAAAAGGTGAGTTTGTCACCAGGCTAAAACATGCATAGTATTTCAAAGGATCTTTTCCTTTTTTTTTTTTTTTGTATTATTTTTCAGTATTTAAATATTGGAAGTTTTCTTATAAATGTCTGTGTTTTTTTTGCTTTCATTGAAAAATTGGAAGATCTGGTGACAACCCTTAATTTTTGTTCCAACACTACCACAATTATTTGGAGGCAAATTGTCTTAGTCCAGGCTGGTATAACAAAATATTATAGGCTGGGTTGCTTATAAACAACAGAAATTATTTGTCAGTCCCGGAGGCTGGAACGTCCAAGATCAAGGTGCCAACAGATTCAGTGTCTGGTGGAAGCCCACTTCCTCCTCATAGTTGCCACTTTCTTATTGTGTCCTCTAGAGGCAGAAGGGTGGGAGGGGAAGGAAGCTTTCTTGTGATTCCCTTAAGGAGTCCCAATCATGAAGGCTTCACTAATCCTGTTCATGAGGGCTCTACCTTGATGACCTCCTGTAATTTTAATTACCTTCCAAGTGCCTCACCTCCTAATACCATCACCTTGTGGGATAGGATTTCAACATGTTAATTTGGGGTGGGGGGTGGGGGGGTGGTGGTGGTGGTGGTGGTGGTGGTGGTGGTGGTACATAAACATTCAGTCCATAACACAAATAATGACTGCCCCTCTGGGACATCCATTCTTCCCATTGCTATGACAGCAGTAGTCATAGTAGTCATATAGTCAAACCTGTGAACCGGATTCCAAACCTGAAGCCACTAGAGAAACATGGTACCCAGAAATTAAATATCCCAGGTTTACACACTGCTCACTGCATGGTGCCTGCCAGTCCCAGCCACTCTTCTACCTGTTTGGCTGTGTTGAGAGGCAAAAAGTACTCAACAATGACATGTAACATAATTGAACTTTCTACCTCTCTCTACATGTAGACAGATGGGTTGCATTTTGCACTATTACTAAAGGGACTGGCCATACCTATCTAGGGTCTGTATCATGTTTGTGGGAGAGTTCAAGTCCAAACTAGCGAGGCCATCTCTGAGATGTCCTTTTTCCCACTTCTCCTGTCTTTATTATAGTCATGTGCCCTTTTTCTTCTTGCCTTAAATTATGGCAACATTTTCATAATATAAAATTTCCTATTTTAACCATTTCGAGTATACCTTTCAGTGGCGTTAAGTACATTCACATTGGTGTGCAACCATCATCACTATCCATCTCAGAGCTCTTTTCATTTTGCAAAAATGAACATTTGTGTCCATGAAATGATAACTCCCCATTTTCTTCTCCCCTTAACCCCTGGCAATCATCATTCCACTTTCTGTCTCTATGAATTTGATTACTCTGGGAACCTCACATAAGTAGACTTATACCATTTTTATCCTTTTGCAACTTGCTTGTTTCACTTAGCCTGATGTTTTTAAGGTTCAGTCATGTGGCAGCATGAATTAGAATATTCATGAGTAATATTCCACCATATGTAGAACCACATTTTGTTTACTCATTTATCTGTCAATGGACACTTGGATTGCTTTCATTTTTTTGGCTATTGTGAATAATGCTGCTGTGAACATGGGTGTTCAAATATCAGAGTCTCTTCCTTCAGTACTTTTGGGGCTATACCCAGAAGGGGAATTTCTGGGTCATATGGTAATTCTATGTTTTGTTGTTTGAGGAAACCCCGTACAATTTTCCACACCAGCTGCATCATTTTACATTCCCATCAGGAATGTACAGAGGGTCCAATTTTTTCACTATAGTCATGTGTTCCTTTAGGCCAGCTCACCTCCTTGAAGCAAAAACTTCCTCCTGTGTGGCAAGTTTGAGGCCTTAAATATGGTGTGACCAAAGACAAATATTAAGATAGGTGTTAGAATAAGATTCAACTTGAAAATTCCATGGGACTAAGATCTGTGTAATATACACTTTTGCTAGGCACGTGGAAAGCCCTAATCCCCCATTTTCCAAGGAGATGTTTGATCCCTTCTAGCTGGAGAGATTTAATAGGTGTTAAAACAACTGAGACTTGAGCTTGAGGAATTACAGAATTTTAATACAAAGCATAAAACATCCAACACAGACATACTTAAAGATTCTATACAACACAGGAGGAGGGAACTGGGATTAAAGAGCCAGCTAAAATAAATCCCCTGCGTGGCATCAAAAGGAGGGCTGGGGAACTATTTCCAAGACGATGCATGCCAAATCCTACAGTAAATGGGAATGGGGCTGGAAAGAGCTTCTAGATGGAACTTCTAGTTCTTATTCTACTGGCACATCAGTCCAGAGCTAGGGAATCTAAATTTAATAGAGGGTGTGACTACTCTTGGAGAAGAATAGGTTCAGAGACATCATAATTCACTGAGCTCAAGATACTGCGACAATGGGCAAAGTGGTTTGCCAAGCTTGACACCAGGTCCGACTGCTATTGTTGTAGAACCAGGCCTGCTCCAGAGAGGACACGTTGCACGTATTTGGGGAAGGGCTTAAGACAAAAACATTCTAATCTCAGATAAAGTATAGTAGAACCCAACTTCAGGACAGAGTGCTTAAGAGGTCAGGATGAAACTTATAGCCCCTGAGGGAACTTCTACAAGGGAGTTTGGCCAAGTGTTCATGTCCTAGTACAGAAAGTGCCAATGCTCTTGTGTAAAAGCCCCACCTCACCGAGTTGCAGGCCTGACATCACCAAGAGAGAGCTGGTGTCTCACCAAGTGGGATCCACACAGCAAGCTTCACACTCTCAGCTCATTTGTCACCCTGCTCCGGGAAGAGGAGGAATGATGATAGTGATTCTCTGCTCTAGCCTTGTTAGAACCCTTCTTTCGGATCGGTTCAGCTTCCTTTATAGTTGTTGGATGTATTGCCCTACTATTTCTGGATTGGGATGGCTCAGGGATTGATCACTGTCGTTTACTTGTCTCAATTAAATCTTTACATACCTTATCGGTTTTTATTTCTATAGGCTTTGATACAAGTTCATTCTCCCAAAATGTGATTGACTCGGGTACTGCTCTTTTATCTCACGGCTCTCATTTGCATTTTGTACTTTTGTGGAGGTAGCATCCACCTAGTTTAGTTATAAGATAAAGTACCCTTGCTTGAAAGAGACCATTACTTAGTGAACCCTCCCAGTACCTGTTATTTAAGCAAAGAAATTAACCTTTGGAACAAAATGCGTTCTCTTCAATCAGCTGGTCTCTGTGGCCGCCCCACGCCGCACATGTGCTAGGCTTTAAAAGCAGATTAGAATTGACAACAATTAGTCACATGTCTGCATTTTTGACGTGAACTAAAAAATGAGCTCCTGTGCGCAGGAAGTCCGAAATTCATCTCTCTCTTGCCTAAGGTTTTCTTTCCTCAATATCAGTTATCAGTTTAATATAATATTGTTGACTTAACAATGATGTATGTCAAGCTGAAGGCAGAAATGAATTTTGCATTAATAAATTGTTTTGAGATGGATTCAAAGAGTATTTCATTATATAAGAAGGGCAGCTATAAAACATGTTTGGTGGTCTTTCCATCATTGCTACCTGTGGCCCATTTGTGGAGATGACATTTATCAGTGTGACAGGGAATATTAAGCAAGTGATAGACAGTTATTAGCTGAAGTCCTGATATATTTACACCATGGGAAAATGCACTTGGTATTTTCTTTCTGGCAACTGGTCTGCTGTTCATAATTTGATGGAAAATTGATTAATCACACATTTAACTCAATGCAAGATCTTCTGCACTGTAATAAATTATGGCCATTAATCAATAAGTACAAAGTAATTCCAAGAGTCTGGAGACATGCTGGTTTCTAATAGAAAAACTTGCACTTAGGCCTTCCTGCCAGTGACCACTTCATCTGAGGTATTTTGCACCTGCCTCAATCCAATTAGATGACATAATTAATGAACCTCAATGCTCTTGATAATTTGTTATACAAAAGAAAGAATGTTTTGGCACATCCATTAAAACCTGATGTACAACACTTTGCAGAAAAGGGAAAAAAAATTGGCAAACCAAAGCAACAGAGGGGGCTTATGCTGGGAATCTTGGAGTTCAAGTGTAAATGTGGGAAGCCGCATTCTTACTTCATGTTGGGTGAAGATTCGGTTGCATTTGTTAAGAGATCTAGTGGGGTCTTTTTTTTTTTTTTTTTTCCATTAGAAAAGTGAACTCGGCCTGTGTGCAAAGTTTCATGCCATCTTGTTTCTTTTATGACAAATTAAATGGTATGATTAGAATAAGTATTCAGGAAGTATTGTTTCAGAGGCAATCTAATAAATGTTTCCTTGGTTAAGTATCAGTTACAGTTTTACATATCACAGTCATTCTGCACCTGTTTTATGCAGCTAACAATAGGCCTCTCAATAGATTTTAGTGGGAGAAAGCCTGGGAAGATAAAAAGAAAACCAGTTTGCAGCTAATTCTGTCACTAGGAAACGCCAGGAGTAGATTGTGTTTAGAGACTTTGAAAAACAATTAGCTATGGATTATAGGACTAAAAGGCCTTTCCTAACTGTACCTGGAAAATACTTTGCCCGTTTAATGCCTTCTAAGCTGTCACTGAGCTTGAACTTCAGTCCCAGTGATTAATGAAAAGCTGCAGGGCACAGCTAGAAGCTAAAGTCTCAATTATGAAAAAGCAGTAACTAGTTTAATGTGCTGATGCTTTTATACTTAAAGTGACAGCTATGAAAAATGGCAATATTTCCAATCATGCTTTAATAATTTATCATTCATTTATTGGCATGTCCAATGTGCTTTACTCCCACTGTTCTTTTTCTCTCTCTGGGCTCCTGGTGTTATGACACTGAAGAGCAAGATGTGGTCTGGTTCCTTAAAACACAGACCTTTCCTTTTGGAAGCTAAAGCCTGTAACCATAAAAGTTGAAGGTCTGTTTCTCCATCTATCTATTGATCTATCGGTTGGTCAATCGATGTAATTTCCATAGTGGTATAATATAGCAATTGAGTTTTTGAGAAGAACATAGTCCCGTGACCCTGTCTACTTCCAGAACAAATGGCCACCTTCATTCCTGACAGACACCTTGAATTTTATGCCTTTGGTTATAAGAGAAACTAGACAAGGGCGGGTGGACAGTTCAAGTCTACCTGTGCCAAGGGGAAATCACTTCGGATGTGCAGACAGTGGACGAGTAGAAGCGGGTTATAGAGCCGTAAGTGGGGTAGAGGGAAGACAGACCACAATTCTGCAGGCAACAGTACTGATGTCTTGCAGAATTATTTAGTGTTAATTTTACATTCTTAATTTCAACAATAAAATGTTTAGTCAACAGCTGTAGCCATTCCTTTGATATAGTTTCAGTAGATTATATTGGACCGTTTGGTGTAGTACGTGCAGAGCTTAGCATAGAAACCTGGTCCAGCACCTGATGAGTGGACAAAAAAAAAACTGCTGACCAAAGTGAAACCATAAACCTGGGCTGCTGATGTAATTTCAATGAAATTTCTGCTGATGTAATTTTCAATTAAATTACTAGCCGAGTGTCCACTGTCCAGTCAAACATAAATATACACAATGAGTGAGACTTCAAGGAACCTGCAAATCACAATTTTATTTATAAGTATTTCAAATTGACTATCTGTATGGATTCGGTGGCATAATATTTTTCACTCTCCTTAAATGGAATTAAAGTCTAATATATGTGCTGCCGAAGCGAGCACTGGAATAAAAGTCTAAGTAAAAATATTTCATAGTTCTTAAATTGCAACTGTCTAAGATTTTGCTGAATATGGCTTTAAAAAAGAGAATAGATTATTGGTGTTCATGAAATACTAATCTATGATACAGATAATGTTTAAAAATTTCCTCAAGCTCATTTTCTGCCTAGAAGTTTTCCTTTTCTTCTTGAGAATTTTTTCTATAGTTATCCAATATATCTCCCTATTTTAAAGTAAAAACATATACATATATATGTATATATACGTAGATATAGATATATCATAAAAGTATATATAACTTCTTAAAACAGACGAGATCGGGTGTGTTCAGGGTGGTATGGCCGTAGACTATAGCTTCCTAAAACAAATTGTTGAAACTATTTTGGGGAGAATAGGGAAAAATATACAATTAAAAAATAAATATGTTTCTCACAGTCTGATAGTGAGCAACATATTTTGTTTTCTTTTTTGATTTTTATTTATTTACTCATGAGAGACACAGAGAGAGGCAGAGACCAAGACAGAGGGAGAGAAGTAGGCTCCCCACAGGGATATGGGACTCGATCCCAGGACCCCAGGATCACGACTTGAGCCAAAGGCAGATGCTTAACCACTAAGCCACCCAGGTGCCCCTATTTTGTTTTCTTTAATTACTATCATCAGTGGTGGTAGGTATCAGGCCTCCGAGACTTCAGATCTCCAACTGGTAAGTGAATATATACACAAGTGAGGTCACAAAACTTGAGTTTCAAAGCAGGTGGCAGTTTCAGTAGTAAGATGTTCAAAGAACCACTTTTAACTAAAATGGGCTTTAATGTACCTCCTATTTCTCTGGGTAGAAGGTCAGTTTTGACCAAGATTGCAGTGGTAGTGCTCGCCAAATCTTATGTGTTTGGTTTTTGCTGAGTGTATGGGATGTTCTTTGAGTGGTCTACATTGTTGTTTCTTTGGTAAATAAGGAAGTGCGTTTGATCTCGCCTGTAAACAACGTAGATAGATGCTAGCTAACCTATTCACAGGGCGGAGCTTATGAAACTGTAAAAGTAAAACGGGACTGGGTTGAAAACCTAGTTTAAATCCCACAGGCTATATATTTTTCTTTAGATAAAAGACCGAAGGCAGAATGTCTATTTGAGGGCAAGGATACTTAATGCATTTTGAAAAAATAATGAAACAATTTAATTATAAGAAAAAAAATAAAATAAAAATGAAAAAAAAAATCATGTCCCTTTGGGCAATTATACTTAGCCATATTTAGAAGCCAAAGACATTGGCCAATTTTACATGGCACCAGTTCATTGATTAATTTTCTTTTTGATAGTTTTTTCTCCATAAAGTTTAGCTTAGAGAATATGAGCTCGTGTTTATTCCTTTTACCACTACTCTGTAAATAGTTTGTTGGACTCTCTTTACTATGATCGTTGTAGTGTTTTAAACAATACAGTATCTTGTCAGTTCATCTTTTCATATCTAGGCATACTTTCCTGGAGATTTTCTTTTTTAAGGACAAATTTCTTTTAATCCTGTGTAGTCTGTCTAATCATTTCTTTTCAAAAATGTTTCAACTAACTTTCCAGGATTATTCTTAAGTTTGAAGATGATCATTCTCTTTAGGCCTTTATTTTAATTCAGATCCATACCTTGAGGGATGCCTGGGTGGCTCAGCGGTTAAGCATCTGCCTTCGGCCCAGGGCATGATCCTGGAGTCTCACATCGGGCTCCCTACATGGAGCCTGCTTCTCTCTCTGCCTATGCCTCTGCCTCTCTTTCTGTGTCTCTCATGAATAAATAATAAAATCTTAAAAAAAAAAAAGATCCATACCTTGAGTAAAATTTGTCTGAGAGCCTTGATAAAGTCCTATTTTCCCACCCTTTATTCCAAACATCTGTGAATTTGCTAGCACATTGAAATGCAGCATGGATGCTGCCTGTTAGTCTCTGTAGACCCTGATTTAGGCATCTGTCTCCTGACATTTTCTTACTCATATATGTGGGTTGACGTACACGCCACTCATACACATGTGTAGAAACGAATCCCATACATCGCACATATACACTTACACACACACAACCCACACTGCTCTGAATGTGAGTAGACTTTCAAGTCTTTAATCAAGGCTATCGAACTTTCCCCTATAGTCTAGTCTTGCCCCATATAGATTTTAAAGTTAAAAAATATATACCTAAATGGTTCTTTAAATAACTACATTGCTTGTCTTTTGAGAAAAGGGAAAAGAGAGTAGCTTCAACCCAGTTTCTTAGAGCACAGTGATGGAATAAATATTCCTTGGATGGCAAAAAAACAGCTCTAGGCTCTCTGGGTGAGGATGACATGATCCCATCAGGGAATTTTAGGAAGTTTTGGAATTTCCAATTAAACTGCTCCATCTAGGGGTAGTTTCCCCAAAGCTATGGGGGCAGCTTGCCCAGATCCTTTTTCCACCGGGTCAGACAAGGTTAAGATGTGGGAGTAGTGCCAGGAGCTTGGGCTATTAGGTCCAGCTGCAAGATTTTTATCTTCTGAGTCTGTCTTGTGGGGTCACTCCACCAAACCTTTATTTTGATAGATAGTTCCTAACAATTTTTCTCTGAGGACTATCTAAACAATCATCATAGGCTTCAATTTTAGAACATTTTTTAGCTGACATCCTCTCAACATTTTAGGTGGTGTATATATGTGAACTTATGGCCTTTTCATAATAATAATTTAAGAATAATGATGATAGTGATAAGGATCATGACAATTGCTGACATTTATTGAACCCTGTCCAATATATTTGTATATATTTATTTTGTTATCAGTATATTAACTTATTAAAATTTCACCACAGTCCTGTGAATTAGTTATTATTATCCCCCTCATATAAATAGGGGAAACTGATGCATAAAGAGTTTAAATATTAACTTTACACAACTGGTAAATGATAGGTCTGGGATTTGCATGTAGTTGGTCGTACTCCAGTGTTCACTTTTAATTGCTATGATATATGTATTCTAATTAGCATGAATAGCTTTGTATTTATAGCATGGGTGAAACACAGGAGAAATGAGGTCACTACAAAATAGTGGCTATGATGAGGTCTCTAGCAACTGAAAATTTTATACGAAACCCTTTTTTTATCAGAGCATCTTGCTGGCTCAGTTGGTAGAGCATGTGACTTTTGATCTTGAGGTCATTAGTTCGAGCCCTACATTGGGCATACAGCTTACTTTAAATACAAATATTTAAAAAAATTAATCAATAAACACTTATTTTTTTAAAAAGCCTTTCTATTATAATCTCTCTTTTCCATACATAACCTGTTTTGCATTGATTCCTTGTCTGTTGATCATAAATAATAAAATGCAGAGAGGAAGTTCATCAAGAGTTTCATGATTATGTCTCTTAGTACCTGAGAAATGCTGCTGGGACTCTGCGGTGGCAACCGTGTTTTCATTTCTGCACCATCCCTTGTATCCCTTCACTCTTTATCTTGTGTCTATCTCATTGAATAATATAAAATTGCAAATGAACATAATTCTTTGGACAGTAGCTGTTTACACATGGGCAAAAATATTATTCCCTTCAGGGCACTTGATAGCTCAGATTTTTCATCAGCCACATACCAAACTTTCAGAAATTTTCCTATATGTTTGAGATTTATCTTCCCATTCCTGGTTCTGGTATAGTATTTTTTCCTCCTGTTTTTAGATGTCTTAATGAGATGCTAAATCTCCACATCTCCATATACTGCATAGTGGTGTAGGACATACACATAACAAGCTTTAATCTGTTAGTGTTTTAAAAATATTTTATAGAGTTGTTTCATCAGCCAATTTTATGTTTCTTTCTCAAAAATGTATCCTCTTCACATTTTACCCCATTGTTTTAGTTTATTATATGTGACAAATTTAAGACCCCAGCATCTAAGAAAATGTTAGATGTTTTAAATGTTTTAAATACAGTGTCTTCAGCTCTTAGCACATAGCTACATTCTTAAGAAATCTTGTATTTTCCAAATATTCTCCAATAAAAATATATTCAGTTGAGAGGAAGGAGCTAGCAAAAATGGAAGTTTCAGAAGGTTGTGTTTCCTGGATGACTTAAAATAATAAAATATAGCTTTTATTATTGAAAACTAAAATGGTGAATCAGATAATAAAACCTAGAAACTCTGAGTTAACGTTGAAGTACATTCAGATTGGACCACATTCAATTGGTTTATAGACCATCAAAACAAAAACTGCCTCACCGCTCACAGCTGGCCACAGCTGACCCAAAAAGGCACTGCTAAGAAAGCACCTACTGCAATAAAGTAGATGTTTATTCCTGCACTGGGGAAAACCAGCTTTAAAAAAAATGTTCTCGGTACTATTTGCTGATTCCACTACATTATAGTCAATTGTGGTCCATATTGTGTGTCTTAACTGAACTATCATTTTAGAAAACAATTGATCGGTGTTAGTTCCTCAGTATCATCATAGAGCTGGCCTGTATGAGTTTGTAAGAGCTGACTCTATATTTTCGGGAACTTTGACAGCTAGTTGTTAAGTGCAGCTATTATTATATTTAAATGATAGACTTACAAATAAATTGGGTAACAAATACTAAAAATGTACCACTTCCCAATTATTCGCCATATTTTACAATGACCTGTCTTGAGTTTATTTATGTTTATCGTATCTGTATGGTAGAAATACCCTATAGTGGTGTGGACATTTCTTTCCAACTCCACGTTGGGTACTATGCCATCATTCACTTGAAATTGGTTAATGTAAGAGCATTTACAATATAAAAATCAATGAACTCTACAAAGTAAGGCATCATTCAACCCTCCCACCCCAACACTGCCTAGAACTGGTTGTTAAACATTGACCAGCACACCATTGGCTTTCATAAAAATTGGATTAATATGAGATTTTACCTCATTATGAAATTGATATTTTCAGCATTCACAATAAACATTAACAGAAGATTAGTTGGACTCTATGATCAACAATTGTTTTAATTTCAAAATTAGAAACAATGTTATACTTCATAGATAAGCTTAATGCTTTTGCTCAATTAACAGGTGGCCAGTTAGCAAATATTGCTGATGTCCATGACATTGGCTGCAGAGAAGAGTCCTTTAGAAGCAGCTGAATATGAGTTTTCAGTTATACTTTATAAGGCTTTTTAGGATATTGCCCATTATATCACACAAAGAATCCATTCTGGGAAATTTTTCTCAAACTTGAATGCCAAGAGAGTTTGCTTTTCCTTTGCTATTGAGTGGTTTTATCTTATAGAAGTGGTGAATTTTGAGCTGATTATCTCTTCACCTTTACTTTGACTTTATAAAGCTTGGCTACAAATATACAACCTCCTTTCACAATTGCCTAAGACCTTCTGATCTGCAATGTTGTGTATCAACCTTAACACTGGCTTTATTCTTCTATTCTGTCTTTACCTTTCCGTTTTATACTCTTTCTCTATTTATAGTAGTTATATAGGAAACTGACTTGGCTAGTATCCCTTAGGTGGAAATTTCCTTTTCCCACAGCCTCATGGATCTACTTAACCTGACATAACCTCACTCTTGGCTACAGGTGATTGGGCCCTGACCTAACCTGGACCAAATGAGTCTCTTCTTTGGTTTAGACTTGGGGCAGAGAGAGGCAAGCCAATCTCTTCAGAGACTTCTAATAAAATTAAAATTTGGTGCACTTGATGACCTTGTGCTACCTTGTAGATGAAGAACAAAGGAAGGCAGTCAATAGTGAGAGAGCAGGGTAGAACAGATGCTGGGACCACCCCTAAACACTTAGGGACTGTGCCGGCCATATTTGCTTTCATGTCCATTTGGTCTTGAGGCAGAGCTGCATTCCTATCCTTAAATTCTCCAGACCATTCTCAAAAGCTTATAATAAATTCCCTTGTAGGTTATTACTTCTAGTTGTTTTCTTTTACTTGCAGGCTAAAGACCCCTGACAACACATTAAATTTTATTCCGTTATACATATTTTTGTTAGATAATTCTGTCTACTGGTAATGAGGTAGATGTAAATAAATAAAATATTTATAATCAGTGCTATATTATTCTAATATTTTATATTAACAAACTTTTCCAAGTGATATTAAGAGCGGTGCCTTGGGAAGACAGGCCTAGGTACTTCCCAGTTAAGTACATGGAAAAATTCTGTATTTTGCTATTTACAATGATGAGGAAAATGTTTCTGCAATTCTGCTTTGTGACTCAAAATTTTACTACCACTACCTGGGCCCATTCTCTCATAATCTTCCTCCATCCTATTTTTTAACGTGGTGTATTGGTTTTCTATTGCAGCTGTAGCAAAATGAGAGCAAACTCACTTCGTTAAAACAACACAGCTTATTATTTTAAAGTTCTGTGAGTCAGAAGTCTGTTATGGATCCCACTAGACTGCAATCAAAGTGTTGGCAAGTGGTGTTCCTTTCTGGAGGCTCTAGGGGAGAATCTCTTATCTGTTTATTCAGATTGTTGGCAAATTCAGTTCATTGATTATATAGGCCTGAGATCCCAGTTTCCTTTCAAGCTGTCAGCTAAGGAGTGTTCCCATCTTCTAGTGGGCGTCTATGTTCGTTGGCTCGTGGCTCCCTTCCCTCCATCTTCAAAGTCAGCAAGAGCAAGTGAGGCCCTTCTTACATGGCATCTCGCTGGCCCACTCTCCTGCCTTCCTCTTCCATTTTCAAGTCTTATGTGATTATATTGACTCCATCTGGTATCTCCCCATCTCAAAGTTCTTCACCTTGATCACATCAGCAAAACATTTTTTTTTTTTCCCATGTAAAGCAACATATTCACAGGCTCTGGAGATTTGGGCATGGACATCTTTGGGTGACCATCATACTGCCACACCTGTCACTGAATTTCTACCTTCTCATACCTTGGGTTACATATGCATTTCTCTGTTTCAGTCATACATATGCATGAATTGCATTATACCCAATCCTAGCAGTCTATTGCTGACCTAATGCATCATTTTCTAACAAGATTATGCTTCTTTCATCTGCTTCTCCTTCTGGTTTTCCAGCAGTGGTTATTGGCACTAAAACCCATTGATTCACCCAACCTGGAGATTGCACTCACAAAACTTGCTAAGTCCTACTTCATCCAGCATCCCTCAAAGATCTGTTCCTTCCTCCTCATGTTCTCTCAGTTGAGAGCCTAATCACCTCTCCCTGAAGGGCTGAAGCATACATAACCATTCTCTCCTCCTCATGTTTCTTTTCCATTGTTCTCCAATACATTCCCAGCTATTTGTCTGTATTACTTAGCACTTCTCTTCTTTCTTGGTTGGTGGCTCTTTACAAAGAGTGAGAGTTGGGACGCCTGGGTGGTTCAGCGGTTGAGCACCTGCCCCTGGCTCAGGTAGAGCACCTGCCCCTGGCTCAGGGTGTGATCCATGGTCTCAGTATGGAGTCCCACATCAGGCTCCCTGCCTGGAGCCTTTTTCTCCCTCTGCCTGCATCTCTGCCTTTCTCTCTCTGTGTCTTTCATGAATAAATAAATAAAATCTTAAAAAAAAAAAAAAAGAGTAAGAGTTGTCCATGACCTGACCCCTATCTATTTGTCTATCCTCCTTTTCTTTATTCCCTTTTTCATACTCTCAATCTACTTATATCCACTTCCAGTTCCCTATTTTACTTTTGAACATATTATTTCTCTTCCCTCCAAATATTATTTTTTCTTCTTTTTCTTCCTTTTGAGATCTTGTCATTCCCTTGGGTGCCTGGGTGACTCAGTCAGTTAGGCTTCTGTCTTTGGCTCAGGTCCTGATCCCAGGGTCCTGGAATTGAGCCCCGCATCTGGCTCAGTGGGGAGTCTGTTTTTCCCTCTGCCCCCTCCTCCTGCTGGTGCCGGCATGCTCTCTCTCTTTATCACTGTCAAATAAGTAAGTAAAATCTGAAACCTTGTCATTCTCTTGATAAATATCAGTTCCACTTGTTAAGACTAACTTAATTTAAGCCTGCTCTGCCCTTCTTGACGGGGTTGCTCGTGTCCTTTGAGCTATGACTGTTCTTTATAGACACCTCTTTTTAGCATTTTTCAGACTGCAAGAGATATTTTACATTTTTCTTTTGTTTTGTTTTTGTTTTTTACACGTGTGGTTCTCATTTTGGATTTTACCTCCTTGGGGTTAGTTACCATGTCCCTTTCATCTTCGTATACCAAAAAGTCTAGCGTAGTGGCTTGCACATAGATGATACGCAGTACTGCTGACTGAATGGACCTACAAAAGTAGCAAGAGATTAAAAAAATGGGAGCATACAAACTTCAAATGTAAACTTTTACCTACTTAATCAGCACTGGTCTGGAAAATAAGTAAACCCCAAATTCAGATTTTTCTCAGCGGTAGAACTTCAGCAACTGGAAAGATAGAAACTATTCTTTTGGATAGAGTTTAACCCCCAAACAATGTAAGGCTTTCCAAAGATCTTTAAATTACTGTATAAACAAATCACCACCAGGAAAGGTTTAGATATTCACAGGAAGCCCATTTGGTAAGCCTGTTTCCAGATCATTTTTAATGCTTTTTCATTATATCATTTATAATTAAACCACTTCATATATGTAATTATGTGGCATAGTAGTCGAGACAATATATTATAGAACTGTGTAAAACAAGTCCTACAGATTTGTACTTCTTCCGGCCTCTGTTAGTACTTAATCTGTTTCTGGCCACCCACTGAGCTGGCCTGGAAGAAGCTGCCTTTTGATCTCTTTTATGAAATGACCTTTGAGGGCAAAAATAGATGAGAATAAATCTTAAAAGGTTTGTTATAAATATTCTGTTTGGCATCATGTATCTTTCCAAAATGCCAGAATAAAACACTTAACTAAAAAGGGTAACTTTAATGTCTTAGACAAATAAGGCTAAGCCCACCATTAACAGGCTGCTTATCATGTGTGCTGGTCAACAAATTTGCCATGGAGCACCACCCCCCCGCCCTCGCCCCCCCAATTCCCTTGTCAGGGCCAGTGGTAAGCACAGATGAAGAAATTCCTTCTGCACTTGCTTACAATACCAGAGCTGGTCTATTATTATTTTAGCATCCCTTTTGCCCTATAATCCTCAGTCTTTGCAGTCTGTGTAACCAGCCAATGCTCCCATCTGTCATTAGGAGCAACATATGTACTCAGAAGGGAGGAACAGTTCATATTAATGATGCCAACCTGGTCTGTCCTTCCTTAATCAGAAAAGGCTTATTTAAAGCCTGTGTAAAGGCTGCAGGCGGAAACAGCTTATGACAGCCAAATGTAATGGGTTCCGAGACTATTAAAATATATTTTTTATTAAGACCAGATACAAGAACAGTGACTGTGATGAAACAGTGTTAGATTTCTCTTGAAAAAACTGATATAAGGATTTATTCTTTCTTTCAGTGTTTAAAGCTCTGAATCAGAGAGGCCAGTCCACCCTCCATCACTTATTTATTTATTAGATAAATACTTACTGATGACCTACTATGTGGGAGGCACAAGTAACTAGAAATGGAACAAAGATCTGGAAGTCTCCACACTGACTTTTACTTTATATTCTCACTGGTAGAGGTCAAGGTTTCTGTAATTCTTACCAACCATGCATAACTACTGAATTTTCTTCACATGTGGTTTTTTTTTTTTTTTTTGCTTTACTTCTAACATTGGCTTCTATTTTAGTTTATTTTTGATGAAACTACCTCCTTTTTTTGAAGTGAGGCCTATAAAACATAGATTCTTGTTAGGACCATCTCGGAGAAAGTTACTTTCCTAATAGCTTTGCAGAAAGAATCAAGTAACACCTGGCTGAATGGAAGTGTCCAAAGAAATTGTGTTGGGATGTTCATGTTGGATAATTTGCTCATTCAGAATATGGGATGTAAATGAAAGAAGGAATTCTAAAATAGAATGCAGATTTACAGAAATAAGGAAGAGAATTTTAATATCTGGTCCAAGAAAAAATGATAGCAACTCCAAGGAAAGTCTCACACACACACACACACACACACACACACACACACACACACACACACCTCCCTTTCTTTCTCAAGACATATACCAGGGAGGAAGGCTTATGTGATTGATTGTAGGAGTGAACAACAAATTAGCCTGAAGAAGATATGAAAAGTAGAGGGCAAGAGGGAAAAATATGAGAATGTAAAACTCTGTTAGATAAATGTAAAAATAAAGATGTAAATTCCTATTTTTTAAAAAAAGTTAAAAAATTTTTGACTATGAAGTATCTCTCCATAGAGTATAGCAAATAAGACAACTTATCCTATCTAAAAAAGGCCTTTTAATTTCTTTTTAAAACACACACACACACACACACACAGAAGAAGCAAATTTGGAGAAATCCTACTTAAAACCTATTTCATGTTTTTATTTTAGGTGAATAAATGATAGTTTTCCAACTTCTGAAATGTTAGATTTAATATGTATAAAAATTTTAGACACTTTAAAATGTTATAAATTCTAACTTGAAAATCATATTCAAAATTTTGAAAAAAGAGGAAATCATTTCTTCTGATCTTAATCTGCTAACTCAATAAAAATGGCATAAATGTTAATGTTCACTTAAATTCATTTATTTTTAACATTATTGACATATTATTTATTATCTATTAAATGTCAGCAACCTCACCTATACGTCATTATTCTATCATGTATGTTTATGTATAGCTGAATGATTTGTGCTACCTACAAAAGTTAAAGATATATCTGGGCTTTAATTTCTTGTGGCAGTAATCATATGCTCCACAGAAGATTGAAGTTAGCTTCCAAGCATTTATTTATTCAATGTGGTTGATAGGTGGAAAGAAAAGAGAATAGCAGAATGTTAATGAAAATCAGCACAGGCTATTTACAACCCATTATTCTGTTTCACAGCAATAGCTATTGCTAGTATTTTAGTGTATATTCTTTTTTTTAATGAACATACATATTTATATATTTGTGCTTTAAAAAAAAAAAAAGCCCACACTGTACCATGTGTGCTGCTTGATCATTTGTTTTCTACTTAATGCATAATAAAACTCTTCAATGTCAGCAAATAGAATAATGGCTGAATATGTTCTATATTTTAAAATGTATCATAATTACTGAAGTATTGATGAACAATTGCATTGTTGCCAATTTTCTTTTCTCTCACAATCATCTATATACAGCCAAATGCATCCTTAGCCATGATGGGTCAATATTATCATGTCTATTTTTTTTTTTTACATATTGTTAAAAGTTTTAAAAGATTGCACTACTTTATGCACTCATGAGCAGTGTAGGAGAGTTTTTTTTTCTAAACTCTGAACAATAATTTATTTCCATTATTTTTAATCTTTATCACTCTGATGTTGGAAAAAAATGGCATTCTCCATTAAAATTTCTAACCTGTATTTTTAACTAGTAGAAAGGTTGAACTTTTTTCCATATATATATATATTTATTTATTTATTTTAAAGATTTTATTTATTTATTCATGAGAGAGAGAAAGAGGCAGAGACACAGGCAGAGGGAGAAGCAGGCCCCATGCAGGAAGCCCGATGAGGGACTCGATCTCAGGACTCCAGGATCACACACTGGGCCCAAGGCAGGCGCTAAACCACTGAGCCACCCAGGGATCTCCTTCCCATATATTTATTGGCCCATTATATTCCTTCTTTTGTACAGGCTTTTCACTTCCAACTTCTTTTTTTTCACTGAGGTGTTTCTCTAGTTTTTGTTGATCTGCAAGAAACTTTGTATATGAGCAATTTTGTCTTTCTCATATATTTCAAATGTCATTCCCCAGTTCTGGATACAAACGGAAAAAAATGTAAATCTCTGTTATTCAGTGAACAACATAAGTCCAACTACTGAGCAATAGGGAAGGTGTTACTTTTCACCTTAAAGTCAAATAGAAGGAAAAACGTCAAAGAAGCTGTTTCTGCCTTAACTTTTAAAATAGACTTCTACAACAATTTGACTTTTTATTTCCAAGATGGATTACCCATTTGAGGATGTTTGAAGCCCAGTATTAGCTTAATTACTTATTGCCATTGTTGAATAACAAACTGTTTAAAATATTGGATATTTTAGATGAATTATAGAAACAAGGATTATAACCAAAATAACTCGAATTCAATCTTCGAAAGACTGAATTTTCAAACTCATACATGACTTATTTGATTTTGGATCCAGAATGAAAATCTTGACCCTTAAGAGTTCAACCCACAGGTAGAAATGGCTACCAGTTGTCCTTTCCCCAGGACACCAATAATCCATATCAATCAGATCGTTGATGACTGTGTGGTTCCTGTGCAAGATTTTATTTTATTTCTTTCAATGAACGGAGTCTTTCCATTCTGTTTTTATTTGCTGACAGCAGAAAATATGTCTACAGTTCATTCACATAATGAATGGGGGTGGGAAATTAATTCTTTGGGGACTGAGATTGTTTGGTTTGTCATGAGACATACTCGACATTTACGGCTTTTTCCCTTTTGTGCTATTCCAGTACACTGTTAAAAGATTGTGCCATAAATCCGAGAGCATGTTTTGCAAAGTTCATATCTGCATTTGCTACCTTTAATATTAATAGGAGTGTATCTTTAAAGTGAGTAAATTGAGAAAGTGGCTGAAACTATAGTTTATAAAAGAAGATTAGTGGGTTTAATATGCACTGGAGAGTAAAAGAAAAATCTTATTACTGTATGGAGAAATTACCTCATAAAGAAGCTAATACAGCAGGCTAGGGAGTAATTTTTAACAAGGTTTTTATGATGCACAAGTGTAGGCAAGTTAATGAACTTATCTTTCTAGTTATTTTCAGATTGTAACGATGCTCTTCTTTTCTAGTTCTTGTGCTTTAAAAAGTAAAATACATTTAATCACCCACAATAAAACTAATTCATTACTTTAATAAATCAAGTACAATCTTATACTGTACACTTAAATGTCTTTGCAATAATGCTCGAAACCAGATCAGGTGGTGATGTTTAGCATGGAATAGAGCAAAAGGTAACCATGGAGCTTATTTATTATTTAAATTAGTGTCAGCTATTGGAAGCAGGAAGTGGAGACAAAAGAATTAAAAAATACTTTGCTTTAATAATTGTACACCTCTTTGCACCATGACCATTTAGTCTTTCAAATTCACACAAACAATTCTGGAGAATTGTAGATTCAACAGAAAAATAACTTGGGCCAAGGGTGCGGGGATAGGGGTGTGTGTGGGGGGAGGGGATGGATTAGTAAATCCAGGATGTTCACCTGCCAGCACCTTGAATGGAACACTTAGAGATTATATAGAAAGAGTGTGTCAGCATTTTTCTACCCAGAGATAAAAGACAAAGTGCTGAATCCTCATGAGAAGCTTTCTATAGTGACAATGTGATGAATTTATGAAAATAAAGTGAAGGAAAGGTAAATTCATAAAGTGGTCAGAAAAATAAATCCCTTTGTAATATCAAACCTAAATTGGATTTATGATAGCAGGTTCACCTCCCATTATTCCAAATTATGGTATACGAGGCACACACACACACACACACACATTTAATTTAATTTTTTTTCAACATTAGAATACCAGATAAAATAATTTGAATTAGAATGACCCCCGTAAAACACTATATAGGTACCATGTTAGAACTGCTACAGACTTAGTTTATAAAATACTCTCTCTTTGAGAAACTAGGTACCCATCGTCTCCTGATTTTATCAACCTGATGACATAACCTTTCATAGCACCTTTTAGTGATCTTGTGCCCTACAGCCGAACACTGGTTGCTAGGGTTCCCTGTGGTAGCAGTGCTCAATGTATGTCACTGTCTGTCAGACATTTCTTATCTCTTTTTCTATCCACTTGTCTCCCAATCAATACTTTTCTGTCTTATACTACTACTCCCTTGGCATTTTCTCTGCTAAATCACATTGGCTCATACAGAGTTTATGTGATTCATGCTGAAGTACTAGCCAGATGATAGATTACCATTAACAGATAGTAAAATGCCTATTTCTTCATAGCTCTCTTGTATGATGCTGATTATAGTAAAGTCAGGCATGGTAGTAGGCTGATGGTGAACAATATTTTCATCAGTGTTATTTAAGATGTTAAATTAAATTACCCCAAACACATAGCTGCCCATTCTGAGTTTTTGTGAAGTTGGATTTGTCTGGTAATTAATGTTAGAAAATAATAAAATGGACCCATATTTGAAAAAATTGTTTTGTTTCATGCAAAGTAAGATACTTTGTATCATTATTATATGTGCTGCCAAACCGAGCACAGATACTTTGTATTATTGACTATGTATTGCTAATACACACTCTATGTGCCTGTGTCTGGAAAAAACGTAGGCAGGACAAGAATAAGCACACTTACCGCACCTAAGAATGCACTGTACGCGTTTTGCCTAGGGATCAGTTTCTGAATTCCAGAAAGTTAGATCTCTTAAATAATATCCAAATGACAGCATCCCACCCAAATGACAGGTTTCAAAGGTAATAAGCTAATACAGCAGTGGAATTCTTGGTGCCAAACTATTTTTGTTATGATGAAATAAGTACACACTGATGTCTTTTTCCATCTTGAGGGGTTTTATCCCCAAATTAAATTTGGGTTGTTGTAAAGAGTCCGATAGATTACATGTGCCTCCTCCCAAGATCTTGGCAGATCAGTCACTGATGGGGAAAATGTCACAACAACCCCAAAGGCAGTCTGGAATGCTTGCTCTCACTCTGAGACTTTTTGGTTGGATTGTTGGATAGAGCCTCTTAGCACTGAACTGAGCTTTTCATATATAATGTCCATCTTTGTGATCTGACCATTCATTCTTCTTGTCTCTATGTCTCTCCAAGACACTCCTCTGTAAATCTTCAGGACTGTTGTCCTTGTTGGTGTTCTTGTGTTCTAAAGGAACGGGTACCTCTGGGATGTTCTTTCTTTTTCCTAGAAAATCCCTCATAAGAGATAAGATGTGTACAATGGGACAGTGGGAGTCAGCTTGCTCTCCTTCCAGCAGTGTAGGAGTCCCTTCACCTATATTAGATATAATCATTTAAGAATATTTTTGGTAATTCAATAGATATAAGCTTAGTATCAGGAACAATAGGCTCAGTATCAGAAAAGACTCTCAGAAAATGAACCAGAATGTTCCATGTTACAAGAAGGGCAACAATCTTTCTAAGGAATAATTTTGCATCTTATTCTCTTGACTTACCTCTTTATACTGCCATATAGTTCATTAGGATTCTCTATTCCTTTATGTGACACACAACAAAAAATCTCAAGATGATAATTTCAATGTATTGATTCTCTAGTGATTAAAAAATTTCTAGTCTCTAGTCACATTCTGGCCTTAAAAATTAACCAATTGGTTTTAAGAATTCCATCTTCATTTATGCCCTTTCTTTAGACAGTGGAATCATCAGGGGCCTGGATTTCTTGTTGTCCTTTTTTTCTAGATGATGTTCCATGGGCAGTCAATTTAAAAGCTGGTCATAATTACATCTAGGTGTAAGGACTGTGGTCAGCTAATATTTTCACTAGTGATTGTCCACAAAGACAGCAATAATCTCAGAGGTAGTCTGCTTGCAATAACGGCCTCCAGGGCCAAATTGCATGCATGCATATATGTAAGTAGGTTTGTATTTTTGCTGGGAGTGGAGGTGAGGGAGTAGTGAATGAAAGTGAATAAATGATTGGGTAAATGGGAGATTCCATATGAAGTGTTTCTCTTAAAAAGAGTATGTTATTACTTTGCAATATTAGAAACAAGGAAAATAAGCAAAAACTCATCCGTGACGTTTTCCCATTCTTTGGAAATGTGATTTTTAACAGATTCCATAGCTTCATCATCTAGTCCTGCTTAACAAATATGTCAAATCTGCCCTCTGCCTCTCCAGGGTTTCCAGGTCCATGACAGTCTCTTTGTCGTAAAGCTCAGTTAGGAGTCTGCTGAACATATCGGCTCTTGAACATGTGGTAGATGTTACCTATCTTGTTTTTGTTAATGTGTTCCACATGCCCCCAGCCCATTTTATGAAATCGTTCCCTTTATCTATTCTATTTGTCTCTATTTCCTACTGTTCTGAATACAGCCATTCTCTTTCATGTTATTTGCCACTGAGAATATTTAATATAAAGGTTTTCCATTCATAAATTTACTTTACATATAAATAATGATGCTTTCAATATAGTTCAGGACCACAGAGGGCTAATCCTCCCGAAACCATATGGTATAAATATTTAACTTTAAATATAGGCTTTAAAGACAGGTATTCAATCGGCAGGGAAAACTGTCTATTTAAAATCTGTTACTCATATAGACATCAAGTGGCATCACATATTCTCATTTGCTATTAGTTGTTTGTTATTTGGAAAACCTTTTACCTGGATAATCAACCATGTAAGAATTACAGAGCACTTTACAGATCCATTTATTAAAGCAAATTTGCCTAGAGTGTCTGTGTACAGAAGGCAAATGGAGGGTGGATGTGTTTATGCACAAACATAGATACACCAGCCCTTGACTTGAATATGAACTGGACCACACCTTTCATCTGATAAACGAGTGATCATGCTAATCTGAATGCTCTTCTGATTCATGATCTGGCCCGCAACATAATGAACCCTCTTAAGATGTAAGGAGGGGAAGAGGAAAGACTATACACGCTCCTTCTACACCCTTCTTGAACTCAGAGGTAGATGTCTAATAAGGACCAAGGATCACTCAGCCAGAGCTGTCAGCCTCCATGGTCACTGATAGAAGCAGCCTCCATGGTCACTGATAGAAGCAGCTTTCCAAGCAGATTTCAATACCACTGAGGAGTCTCTCACTGACAATGCAGCTGGAGAGAATCTGCTTGTGAGCCTTGCCGACTCAAGTGTGTTTGCATTTCTGTGTTTAGCTCCAATTCCCAGGAATCCTTTGCTCCCTGTCCACTTCCTGTGGCCCAGAGCATGGTACAGGAAAAGATCTGGCCTAGGAATTCGACAAGGCCCAGGGGTAGCCTTGGAAGTGCTGCGAACGAGAGGCAACTCACTTTACTCTCATTTTCCACAACAGCTGCATGGACAATAATCTTTATCTTGCCTTATCTGTAAGTATATTGTGGGAATACAATTAGATAATTGTCATACAAATATTTTAGAAGTCTAAATGTTCTTCAACTTTGTGTTTTTAAAACTTTGTTAAATTTACATTTTTAGTAAAAAAAGAACCAATTCATTCTATTTTTTTAATGTTATGCATGTATTTGGTATGAACGGGTTCTAGAGAATGTTTCCGGGAAAATTGAAATAGCAATAATTAATAGTAGCAACTATTGCAACTTGGTTGCGAATATACATAGAGTAGAACCCCAGCATGAGAGGAGTTTATTTTTAAAGATTTTGGAAATAAAGCAGTGCAAAGGTATACTTTCTAAATCCTAACTGCACACTCAAAGCAAACCAAAATAATAAAGAGTGTTAGCCCATAATGCAGATGCTTGCCTGTCTTCTCACCGCAGTGTTATGGAGAAATGAGATAATCAGGAATTTGGGAGCCTCCGGGAGAGCTTCAACAACGTCCTCCTTTGTACGGATGAACCTTTTACCAAGCAGAGTCACAAGACCCTGCAACCCCTGTAATTTGGTGAATACTTGTGTAATTCTTGGTTAGGCCTATAAAAAGAGAAAGGACAGAAAGTAGGCACTGTTTCTCTCTTCCCAGAATTTGCTTTCCAGAAGGAAGTATAATTAATTCCCATCATTAGCTGTTCCCCAGCCATCTCCTGGCCATCACAACACCAATTCGTTCCTTAAGTTGTCCATGACTTGGTTCTATTTGCATATCTTGCCTTCATTGCACTCAACATTTCCAAAATCACATAGCTATCACATCCGGAAATGACATCCTCGTATTAGGACAAATGGAGGCACTTGACTAATAATTATTGGCATCCTAAGAGAAACTATAGGAAACTTGCAGCTGTTGGAAAGCACACATAGGAAGAGAAAGAACCTGTCATCCTCTGGCCAAACAGGAACCTATGTAAGTGGCGTGGTGGTTACATTTCTAAGGATATGTTAAATTGGCCTTAAGTAACCAGGTCACAAGGTTAGTAGAGGCCAGTGTTAGTTGGGGAAGAGTTTGGAATCTCCTGAAGTGATAATCTCCTTCCTCCTCTCTAAAGGCTCTCAATAAACGTGCATATGCCTGCTGTGTGGCTTAAGTCCAAGTTTTAAAATGTGTGTGTTTTGGCCTTATTTTTGGCCAATGGTAGTTGCTTCACATTTCACTTCAAAATTTACCTCAAATTCTGTTTATTCCTCAAGTTAAAACTACCTTAGGTCTCAATGGCATTTGCTGGTACATCTTATCACTTAAGAGACCTTGAATTTTAGGTAGTGACAGAGGTGTGTTTACTCTCATCTTCAAATCAGGACTGTCAGAACCTATGCCAAAATTTGCCCTTGAGACTTAAAACAAAATATCAAAACTTGTCCCAGTTTCCTGCAACCCTCCTATCCAACATGGCCCAGTGCATCAGCAAAAATTTCTGATTTACATGATATTTCCTCTCTCTTGCTAGTTAGTCATCAAGTAGCCTTGAGTTTCTCTTTGAGATGTCTTGCTCTCTATTCCTTATCATTCACTGACATTGATAAACCACTTCAGATTAAGAGTGCCTCATTTCCAATATCAATTACTGAAATATTTTATTCTATTTATTTAATCAGATAACCATGTGATGATAGAATATGTTGATAGACTATTGCTCTATTATGGAATAGAAATGCCAAAAATAATCACAGACAACAAAACAATAATGTAATTATGAAAGTGAAACTGAAGCAAAGGTAGAAATAGAAATATTTCAAAATAAAACTACTTATTTCAGCAGCTGTACAGTTTTCTGGTATATTAATAGGCTAGCTTATAAAATTGAGATTAATGTTTTCAGAGTATTCCAGAAGGTGGTGCATTTAGGCACTTTATATGTCGATTATAATAAATGCTTGTGATCAGTTTGGCTCATTTTGGACAGAGCCTGTGTAGCCTTGGTTATTCAGTACACTTCATTTGTTATAAATATTGATACTACTACTACTGGTAAAATAAATTTTATTAATTGGAGAGCCTGTATTCAATTTCAGTTTTTCTATCATCTCTTCTTACGCTGCCTTAGTGCCACCATTTTACCACCAGAGTGGAAGTGTCAAAAACATGTGTGCATGATTTTGGAAGCACTATAGTATTTAGCTTTATTTTTTGTTGGTAGTTTTGGCAAATAGTAGATTTGTAAGAAGATGAAGAAATAAATAGCAAATATAAGTTGAGAAGACACTAGAAGAATTCCTATGAAATTGGGTATTGGCTATATCATTAAAAAAGGGAGAGCATTTGTAAATTATAAGCCATTATTTTTGCTTTTTCTAAATATAAGGCTTCAGTCTAGTTAGTTATGCATCCATCTGCCTGGGATTGAGTATGTGTAGAGATTAGATAGTTTCAAGAAGGCACACAAATAGAAGGAACAAATGCAAAGTAGGATTATGCATCAAGACAATAGCTTCATAAACCAGGCTATTGCCTTGAAAGAGGATTTTCCAAATTCTTTATTCTCTCATTTAGCATATCAAAAGCTCAGCACTGAGCTCCTGAAATTTTTGGTATAGAGAGGTTCTCTTTTGGTTGCAAACGCAAAGCCAAGAGGCTTACTGGTACTGGGCAAAAGAAGGCTATGGTTTGGACAATTTAGGGAAGAACTTATGTACCTTGGAGGAAATGAGAAGAGGGAGGCCAGGGTGGCTCAGTGGTTGAGTTTCTGCCTTCAGCTCAGGGCATGATCCTGGAGTCCTGGGATCGAGTTCCATAACGGGCTCCCCGCAGGGAGCCTGCTTCTCCCTCTGCCTATATCTCTGCCTCTCTCTGTGTGTCTCTCATGAATAAATAAAATCTTTTAAAAAAATAAAAGGAAATGAGAAGAAGAGAGAGTAAGAAGGAAAAGAGTCAGGCAATCATGATTCTGGGGCTTTAGCCCAGAGAAGAAAAGGATGCTAAATAAAGCATATTAAATAAGGGGAAAAAGTGCGATGGCAGAAACGTGCTGGGAATAATTCTCAAAGAAATCTCAGCTTATTTCACGTAACACAAGGAAAATATTGCTACCATTTTTTGTAAATGGCAATAGCACTACTATAGATTACATATAAAGATGTGATGGTACCTGGTACAGTCACTAGTATTGAAGCCAGCTTCCATCTTGTAAGTTCAGATGGAGAAATGAACACTAGGAATCCTATAAGCCCCAGGGCCGAGCCAGACCCACCAACCAACACATAGGCCTAGGCTCAAGGGATAGAAATGCTTATCATTCCAAGGAACCTGTAGGACAAGTAGTTTAATCAGCACTACCCTAAAGATATAATCATGAGATATAACTAATGAAATCTCTAATATAAAGAAAAAAGGTATTTTTTTGCATTCCAAGTCTCTCGAGATGTAATAGGCCTCCAGGGGACCGGATGAAGGAACACCAGAAGTTATTAAGTAATATCTGCTAATATGACCTCATGGGCTTCCAATTAGTGGTGCCCACCTTCTCAGGAGACTTTTGTTAACATGACCTGTGGGTCTTCAATCAACAGCACCACCTTCTCAGGGTACCCCTGCCCCAAATTTTGCTCTTATAACTCTCAGTTGTAAGCCATTGGGGAGTTTGGGATTCTTGAGTATTAGCTCCCCATTCTCCTGGGTAGTATCACACCAATAGACAGTCTATCACTCTTCACTGAAAAAGCTTGGTGTCTGTTTTTATTTCCTTGCTGTACATTAGGCAAACTCTGGTTTTAGTATCCACCATATACATACGGTATATACTCATGTACATACATATACCATACGTATATGGTAGGTACTAAAAAAAAAAAGTTTGATGAGTTAGGAATAATTAGTAATCTTAAATTGCAACACAAATCTTTTTATATATCACTGGTACTTCTCCCAAGACACCCAAGGGAAAAGAATGTAACATATCTCTTGTCTTATTGACTTGGTGCTATCTGCTCTTAGAACAGCAACAACAACAAAAATGTAGTATAAACAGTATTTATAAATCAGCTCCGAAGAATTAATGCTATGAAAATGCAAGTTTTAGAAATGAATATTCTATGGGAATTTTGAAAATTATTTTTGAGAAAAAGGATGATTCTTTTCAAAGACAGGAAGTATTTGAAGAAGAAGCCCATGCTCAACATTTTGTTACTAGTCTCAAGTGATGCTAATTTCCAAGCTCAGGCATTCATATCATTACAAAAAGCTGTGAGCATGGAGAATTCCATGAAACCCAGTGAGCATTGCACAGGTGTCTCATGAGACCTTAATGACAGCCAGCTTCCCAAAGTGCAGGAAGAGAACAGACCAGAGCAGAATTGTAATGAGATTCAGTGGTGCTGTGTACTATAAGAATAAGCAAAAACAAACTCCAAAACAAACAAAAAGCCCAACCAAGCAAAAATACCATCAAGGAGATTTTCAGGGGTTTCATTTAGTTATAATCTACGAAAGGATGCTGGCCCGACAAGTGCCCTTGGTCTGCAAGTTTATTATGCTTTTTTCTTCTGTCCCCTACCTCCTTCTGTTTACCTAGTTCAGGACTCAGACAGCAAGTGACACAGGGGACTACACTGTAAAGTGAAGTCAGGCTAGAACAGAATGAAGTGTTAAAGGTTCCTTTTTAAAATGCACTGGACATTCGCACTCAACTTTACAAATCAGTGACCAGTGCGTGAAGTACTTCAATCATGGAAGTGAGGAAATGCATTAATGGGTGTCGGAAAACAGATTAAGAGGGCATCACCCCAGAGCCAACAGTCCTGTGAAATGGCAAAATTCAACTGTGAAAGAGATCTTGCAGACTCATAATGTCTGCTTCCGAGCGTTTTTCACTGCAAACTACAACATAATATATTTGACCTTCATTACTGATTCCTCAATTTATACTGTGCTACTACTGTTGTTATTTTATTGTTATTATTTTTGTGACAGATCTAGAGACAAATATTGAGATAAAGGGAAATTTGGGTTTTGATTGTTTTTCACTTAACTTCCAGGCGTCATTAGTAATAGGAAAGAAAGGCCTCATACCTAGAAAGGAAGCAGTTATATTGGAATAAATGGAGTGGATTGAAGGCAAGGATTGTTGTATCTAAATGATGCATAGGTTTTCCATACAGAGGAAAGAGGAGCTGGGAGTGGGGAGAGCAATTGGGAAAATTATAAACCCCAAATATCATGAATGGCATGGTCTGATATCTATTCACTTCTCTAGCTTCATCTTTTCTCAAGGAGGGCTGGCTCCATGGGCCTGTGACCCACAGGACTTTGTGTTTGGTTTAATGCTCTGCGGTGGCCATTCTGAAATCCTTAATTTCATCCTTGAATTTGTTTTTTTGTTGTTTTTTTTTTTTTTTTTGCAAATAAAGTCCAATGAGACAACAGAGCGTGCCACCAGCAGAAGAAATATGTGCAACTGTGTGGACCCATCGTTCCCTGACACCCAGTTTGCAGTGCTCGATAAGCACAAAATTCCACTGGACTCAAGACTGTGGGAGTTCAGAGTACAAGGTGAGTCTACAAGCTACAGACAAGGGCTCTGTCTGTAGCTAAATAAGTGGAGGGTGCTGAAGCCCCTAAAGCCATCTTTTCCTTTTGACTCAGACCTTGCTTATAGTGCAGAAAAATAGCATCCTTGAAACCCAAAGGACCAAGAAACCCTACTCTATCTTTCTTACTTTTACTGCCCTGTATTAGCCAGTAACTTACACTGAGACGGATGATACAGATGAGAAGGGAAAGATAAGGCGGTCCATAGCTCCTTTTCCAACGAGTCCTTCTTCCTTCTTCCCTATCCGTCAGCAAGCTAAAGGTAAAGAGCTTTGGTAGACTGTGTTTGTATGAAGAAGTGGTATAAAAACAGTCGAGTCAGTTTTGTGCAGCGTTTCCACTGTTTGGGTCACAATGAAAAGCATGTGGGTGTATGAGCTATGAAATACAAATCGTATAATTTTGGTGATTCTGCATATGAGGTGAATGTTCTTGTATTCCCATTTACAAGTGACATTGCCAGATATAAAGATAGGTGGAAAAAGTTATGCTAGTGATTTAAAATTTTAACTTTAAAAAGGGATTTTTCAAACTTAGAATGATATTAAATAACAGGTTTAAAAAAATCACGACAAAAGAAAAGATGTTATATTCTAAGAGCTTTAATGGCACTTTCCCCCTTGCTTTTTGAACAAGGGGCCACATGTTCCTTCTGGGCCCTGCATATTATGTGGCTGACTCTCATTCCATTCTTCCCTTTGACCATGAAACAAAATCTTTCTGTTTTTCAGACTCAATAGTTCTTTCTCCCTTCCAGTTCCCATTGCTCCGTATGCTTCCCTTCCTGCCTTTCACCCGGCCTGGCTTCCTTGTCCTCTGAGTGAAATGTCACCTTGTTCTCTATCACTACTCCCTGCTTGTCGCCTAGCATTTACTAGTTATAATTATTTATTAATTCTTTCATTTGCTTTTCAAAAAAAAAATTGTCTTCTCAATTACATTATAAGTTCCCCAGAGAAAGGGACTATGATCTGTTTACTCACTAATGGGTACTCAGTATGTACAGAAGTAGGCAGCCAATCAATATTTGTTGAACGAATAAATTAATTAATGGAATTTGAATTGAAGGAACTTTGTACCCTGATAATGAGGACTATAATGTGTCATCCCAGAGAAATGTTATTTCACAGCATGAGTGTCTTTCCGTAGGGATGCCAAATAAAGTACGGGATGCCCAGTTAAACATAAATTTTTATTTGCTAAATACTGCATCTAATCTTGTGTTTAGCTAAATCTGGCAACTATAAGAAACAATTATAAGAAGATTGAGTCTTTAAATAAAGTGTGACTATGATAATAGCACGATGTAGTAGTTTGAACCTTCGGTTTATGAGCCCACATCGGGATCTGATAAGGGCTATATACATGATTTCCCCCAGAAAAAAGCATGTAACCATTTGCATTTCCCTTTCTGGGGGAAGGCTTACGGACTCTCTAAAGCCCATCCATGATCCCTCCTGCTCTCATAGTCCCATGTCTATTTGTTCTTCAAATCTCCTAAGTATGAGGCACCTGGATGACTCAGTGGTTGAGTATCTGCCTTTGGCTCGGGTCATGATCCTGGGGTCCTGGGATGGAGTCCGTCATCAGACTCCCCACAGGGAGTCTGCTCTCCCTCTGCTTGTGTCTTTGCCTCTCTCTCTCTCTCTCTCTCTGTCTGTCTCTCATGAATAAACGTATTTTTAAAAAATCCCCTAAGTATGCCAGGGCCATTTAGTTCAAGCCATCACTTCTCATTTGGATTAATATGGTGGCTTCTTAACTGGTCCTCCCTCTGTCCTTATCCCTTTGAATTTGCTTTCACAAGCATCTAGACCAGAGGTTTCTCCCTAAACTGCATGACACCATTCCTCTACCCTATGTAGTATTATTGCAGTGCCTATGGAAAGGTCTTTACAATGGCATTGTAAGTGTTGTCTCTTGCCCACCTGGTGGTAACCCTGCCCCTTCTGCTTCATTAGTACTGGATTATTTGCAGCTTTCTGATTCTACTATGTATTTTAGAATTCTATTTGGTGTGCATACTTTCCCTAAGCCTAGAATGTGCTCTCATCCCATTGTGTAGTGGTGGAAAAAATTTTCCTTTGGTTCTCTTAGGGTCCCTGGTTGTATCTGAAAAGTAGACTGACAAAGATTCACAGGAAAAAAGCACACATTTCTTTAATATCAATTTTATGTGATGATGTGTGAAACTTCATAATGAAACAGAAACCCAAAGAGAGTAAGGACTGAGTATTTTTATGCTAGGTTTGATGAAGAGTGGTAGTCATGTCAGAATAGGATAAGTTAAGGAGTATGAGGTGACTATAGTAAACTCGGGGAAACTTAGCAAAGCCTATTTCTTAGGATTCTTCTCAGATCTTTGTCTAAGGAGATAAGGATGTTCATTTCCTGCAGGTGTAGGGAGGGCATCTCTCACCTGAAGGGGGTTTATGTTTCAAGGAAGAAGGATGGGAGGAAGGTCAAAGTGAACTTCCTTCTTCTTCCATTTTCTCAAATTCCTTCAGCTTAAAATATTCACTATGCTAAGATGCCATATTTTGGGGTAGCATATCCTGAACCCCAATAGTCTGCCAAGCAACTGTTTCTCTGTGGAACTTTACCTGAATCTCCTCCCTTCCCTTATCTCCATGTACGGCTGACTTGCTAACTCTGTTTCCCCCTTCCTCCTACATGCCGCACACTCAAAGGCATTGCTTACTCATTAGTAGTTTCTAGTAGTGCCTGGAGTTCTTGAAGCAGTAACTCTGTTATTCAACTTATTTGTATTCCTTGCACAGTGGCTAAAACATAGTAGATATTCAATAAAATTTTGATACATGAATAGATAAATGTTTGCATGTGTTTAATAATTATTGTCACTACACACACACACACACACATTGTACTTTTTGTTGACAAATCAGAAAACAGAGGGAAGATCACAGTGGTATTTATGGTGGGTCAGGTAGCCCATATAGGATTTTATTTATTTATTTATTTATTCATTTATTTATTTTTATTTATTATTTATTTATTTATTATTTATTTATAAAGATTTATTTATTTATTCATGATAGACATAGAGAGAGAGGCAGAGACACAGGCAGAGGAAGAAGCAGGCTCCATGCAGGGAGCCCGACGTGGGACTCGATCCCGGGACTCCAGGATTGTGCCCTGGGCCAAAGGCAGGCGCCAAACTGCTGAGCCACCCAGGGATCCCCAAGGGTTTATTTTAGAAAGAGACACCATAGTAAGGGCAGAATGGGCAACTCTTAGTGCTTTACTAAGCTCTAAACTTACTGATACCTCTGAACATCTGAAGCCATGACCCACAATGATTTCCTCATGTGAACATAAATAGATATAATTTCAGGGAGCAAAGTGACAAAAGCAATTTTTGTAATGTATGCAAGAAATCATTAGGCAAAGACATATTTTTCTTTTCCTTTTTCCATCTTTTTGTCCTCTTTTCTACATGCTAAATTCCACAAGACACATGCTAACCTACTAAAAATGGTTCTATTAGGCTTATCACAAACAAGTAAGTATAATTCAAACAAATTAGAACCATATGTGAAGCCAGTTATTTCTATCCATATCAAGGTTCATCAAGTATGAATGTAATGACATCCTGCCAATATTGCCTGCCTTGTTCAAAAAGACTGCTCATTAAGTAAAGCTATAAACTTTCTGTCATAAGGGATACGTGTTGTTTTCTAATTAAAAATTGTTTTCAGCACACAAGTAATTTATGACTATATTCTTTTTTTTTAAGTTTTTACTTATTTATTTGAGAGAGAGTGAACGAGAGCAAGAGACCGAGGGTATGAGTGGGGTGAGGAACAGAGGGAGAAGGAAATGCCCTGCTGAGCAGGGAGCCTGATGTGGGCCTGGATCCTAGGATTCTGGAGTCATGATCTGAGCTGAAGACAGACACTTAACCGGCTGAGCCACTCAGGCACCCCTTATCACTACATTCTTATTATGAAATTTAAGCAATACATATGCACGCAGTTTAAATGTGAACCTCTCCCCTTAGAAGGATTCTCACACCCTCAGTTCACATTACCCTCTCAGGGGGTAACCACTTCTAGTATGATGTTGCCTGACTTGAAGTCCTTCTGTTTTGCCTATACGTATCTATAGATCTCTAAATATAGTTTTTTACACGACATTATTCTGTACATATTTATCTATAAAATTCTCAATGAAATCTGTAGTGAGCTTACATTTAGAGTACACACTCTCCTTTTCTGGCTGAAAGCACTCTATTGAAGAATTCACTCTTCTTCCCTCCCCACTTTCCCACTCTACATGGGATTGACCCTCCCATGTTCCCTGAGTGGAACTAGGTTGGTTTAGTTACTCAGCCTATCCCTCCTCCAAGCCACAGTGAGTGACTTCTGGTTGGCCTCTAAACCTATCTGAGCCAATGAGAAAGAAGAGGGAGACACATTTGAGAACTGAGAGAAGCTGTAATAGATGCCTTGAAAGTCAGAGGGTGAGGACTTTCTCCAGACTAGACCTGATTTTTATTTCTTTAAAGATAAGCAGTGAGACAGAAATTTCAGGGGATCATTGTTAAAATCAGTGAAATGTTATATGGCTGCCCAATATTGTCTGTTCAAGATAATATCACACAATACTAAGATATTATACTCTAGGCTGTGTTGCATATTAGAGTTTCTATTTTTTAGTATTTTCAAGTACGACTGGCCTACAACACACATGCATACTTTTTGGCAGGCAGACTGGGCTTCTACTTTGAAAGAGGAGGGATATTCAACCTCTCCCATAATGACTTTAAGGTAAAAATGATTGGCAGGGATGACATCTAATCAAAACTTTATTACCTAATTTGAGATAGTTTTCATGAGTCAGTTTCTTTATGACCAATAATAAACAAGTAGAGACTATTTTTAGATGAATATTTCCCATAGGAATTGCATGTTTGAATTATTACAAGCTTATGAATAGATTTTTCTTCCAGAAAGGTATCCACCTTCCAGAAAGGTATCCACAAATCTTGGGATGACTTTCTTGAGAGTCACATTTTTCCCTCGCCTTTTAATACAGAGAGAAGAAAAACATTTTTAAACGTATAGAGAGTATAAAGGGAACTTCAGGCTCATACAATATATGACCAAGTGTTTCTCAGAAAAAATAGGCCAGCTTCCTGTGTGAGAGCTTCCATTTCCATTGGAAATGATCAAGGTGAAGGCAGATGCAGTCTTATTGCTCTTGGAGTCACATAAGACAGCCTCTCTCAAAAAAAAAAAAAAAAAAAAAAAAAAAAAAGACAGCCTCTCTCTCACCATCACCTGGTTTTAAAAACTCTTTTTAACTTAAGCAGTTTCAAATGAGTTTTTGTCAATCGCAGCTAAGAGTCCTGACTAATAGAGTGCCTGTGTTACAGATATGAAATGATTTCTTAACCTCAAGGAGTTTATAATATAAAATAATAATAATAAATAGTATAATAATAATAACAACATCTTTATGCCAGATGTTGGCATAGAGGACCACAATTCAGAGTTAGATGAGCACTCAGAATGGATGTCTAAAAAACTCACAGAGTCTTCACAGTAGTGCTAATGCCTGAGCCTGAACCTAAATCCTAAAAAAGACATTAGTGTTAGGCAAATAAAGGGCGATAGGACATTTCAAACAGAAAGCATGATGTGAAATGTGTGGGAGTGAGAGAGGATTTAGTGAGTTCAAGTCTATTCAGAGAGTTATTCCTCATTCAAAATATATCTGTTGACAGTCTATATCTGTGAGGATGCCACGATTAAAACAAAATTCTTGCCCTGAAGGATCTTACATTTTAGAGGTGGGAAATAGAAAATAATTTAGTAAGTAAACATTAAAATACGTAAGGTATATTTTATAAGGTATATCTATCTATACAGGGGCTATAAAGAAAATAAAGCAGATTAAAGGCAATTGTGGAGTGAAGAAAGAAGTGTTGTTTACATAGGTAAGTCAGGGAAAACTTCTCCAATAAGGTGATGTGACGAAGGCTGCTAATTGTCTCCCAATGTCCACATTTTCCTTTTCCTTTGGTTATAGGACACTTGAGTGTTAGCTGGCCCCAGAATCACACAGCTAAGATTACATTCCCCAGCCTTTCTTGCAGTTGGTGATTAAGCATTGGTTAATGGGATATAACTAGAAGTGATGTGTGCAACTGAACTTTGCCTCCCCTTCCCTCCCAATGTCTGAAGGGCGAACGTGGTGTCAGATATAGTGGCTGTCTTTGGCTTCAAGATGGAAGCTGCACTTTGAGGATGGCTAAGCAACCTGATTAAAGATGTCCGAGTGTCCTATACTGTAGAGCAGGAATAACAGTATGGGACCACTAATATCAGATTCATACTTGAAAGAGAGAAACTTTTATCTCCTTTCTTTAAAATCATTGTTATGTTTTGCTCTGTTACAACGGCCAAATCCATATTCAAATGAATAGAGGTAACGTTTGAGTAGTATCTGAAATAGGGAGGAATCATGAAGGTTTATGGACAAAAAGCATTCTTGTTAAGGGAATAGCAAAAGTGAAAGTCCTGCAGTGGATCATACTTGGAATGTTCCAATTACAGCTTGGAGGCCAGTGTGAAAGGAGTACAATAAGCAAGAAGGAGAGTGTTGTTTCCCTAAGTCAAGGTATTTATAGGGGAACTAATCACTGAGGGCTTGTAGTCCATAGTAAGGACTTTAAATTTCACTCTGAATGACAATGGATTTTATTCTGATTTTGAGCAGAGAGTATCATGATCTAATTTATGTTTTACAGGGTAATTCTGGTGGTAGGGTGGAAAATGTCCATGACAGCAAGGAAGCAACAATGGACAAACTGGAGGGCATGTGTGTTTTGGGGGCTTTTTTGTGGATGGTCATTATTAGGAATTATTTTTGATGGGAATTAATAGAGGAATAGTCCTTATTAAATTTTATTTTTATGCTAATGGAAAACAATCTGATAGTGAGAAAGATCAAATGATTGGGAAAACGAGGAGATCACTACAGGAGTGAGGTTCTTGAGTAGGAGAGTTACGACATATTTATAACAGAAGGAAAGACAAATACATGGGTGCAGATATATAGGTAAGGTTTGTTGACTTGGTGATGGGAACTGAGTTCCCTGTGCAGCCAGAAATGGAACAAGTCAAACAGGACATGGATATTGAAACACACCAAAACTTAACTAAAAGTAGACATGAAATATCCCAAGATTTCCACAGAAATCTCGGAGGAGTCCACCAGATTTCCTTACCTGACATGTGTATTGCTTTAAACACACACACACCCCTCCCTCTTATCATGGACAAATGAACATTTGATCTAAAATGTCAGGGCACCTGGTTGGCTCAGTCAGTTAAGCATCTGCCTTCAGCTAGGATGGTGATTTGGGGTCCTGGGATAGAGCCCCATGTTGGGCTCTCTGCTCAGCCGGGAGTCTACTCTCCCTCTCCCTCTGTGCTCTTCCTGGCTCTCACTCTCTCTAATAAATAAATAAAATCTTTAAAAAATAAATTAAAATTTCAGATGATCTGATACCAGTGTTGATTGAATGTGATACTTTGTGGAAAACTGAATCTTCTCTCTGAGCATTTGCAAAATAAAGATAATAGTACACTTACATATAACTTGTGAACACAGATCTGTCTATCCAAATACCTTGTAGATATCTTTGTTTGTCTTTCCATAGATATTCCAGATATCAAAATCAAAATTGTTTCTTCACTAATTTCTCCACCATATTTGAATGAGTGGGCACTGGCATGGACCAAATTACCCAACTCTTCTCCCCACCAATAATTAACCTAGACTTCTCCCCCCCTCTCCCATCATCCCGAATTTAACTAACAAGTCCTAAAAATTCTACCCCCTACATATGTCATCTTACTATAATCTCTGTTTCTGATATCTGAAGTCTAGTTATGGGTGAATAAAATAGCATGAATACATCACATTTTCTTTGAATCTGTTTTAATTGAATTCTTGTTTCCTAAACTGTGTTTCTTGATCTATATTATGTTCTATATTTTTTCTTCTTCCACAAGGTTTTGCTTTTATTTTCTTAGACTTAAAAATGAATTCTTCAACAATTTCAGCATTTCCGGTTCCATTTTTTGCAGGTGAATAGTGTCTAATCTTTTTTTTATAACATATTTATCACTGAATATTTACTAATATGTAGCAAATATCAAACATCTTAGATTTTATCAGAGTTGTAGAGTATTGACTTTCAACTTTGGAAAAGTGTTTCTGCATCTGGATTTCCTGATCACTCCTGCATTTGAATAATGAGTCCAATAGCCTTATGAGTAATTGAATCTTTTGTGCAATTAGAACTTTCCTCTGCATTATAATTTATAGTATAGTTGAATTGAACAACATGTAATGAGTCATTTTACTGAGGCTTTTAAGGAAGTTATTTCTGAAGGTCTGTCTAAGAGGCTAAAGTATGTCTGAATTAAAAAGAATGACAGGCTGCAATCAGGACTATAAAATAAAGGTGCTCAGTAAGCAGCCCTATTACAATCAGAAAGTGAAGGAAACGGATCTCTGTCTTGTGTGCAGAGGCAGAGGAAATGATGAATACCTTAGGTAACTCATTCTGTGCAAAATCAATCTTTCACTGTCAATTTTAAATGAACTAATTTGTTCACAAATCTGCTCAGTCAGTTTGGAAGCATACTCTGTTCCTTCATATTAGCAAATCCTTTAATCTTGACTAGTCCACTGAGTAAGAAATCTAGAAATGTGTTAATATGATTGGACATATGTAGTAGGATAAGAATTGATTCTTTTAATTAGTGTCTGCTCAAGTTAGAGTCCCTTTCTTGGCTGAACTATTGACCTACTAATATATCAAGAGATTATGTTATGACTAACATATACCCAAAGTTCAATTTAACTCTTTATCAGCCAATATTGCAGCAAACTTTCTAGAGACTAAATTCTTAAATTAGTAATGTTTTGCTTTAACCGTTATAATTTGGAGAATATAGAGGAAGAAATATCTGAACATTAATTCTTTGCACAGTAATGTATCTATAGATCGTGCATTGATGCAGCTCTCTTTGGGGAATCCAACTTCTTCATAGATTTAGTTGCTATCTATTAAAATGAAAAGATGTTCAATATCATTTTTTGCATGAGCCTCACTTTTAAAATTTGGAACTATAGGTGCATTTCCTCCATGGTATTATAGAATAATATGAGAAAGAAATCCAAGAAGTATTGTGTAAATATAAGATTTTGTTAAGAGGTATGGAAATAAGATATTGTAAGTATATGGCTGTCTTTTTGTTGTATTACATATATTGGTAGTTACTGAGCAGGCATGTACATTTTGACTTAGAAAACAAACATAGGAACTTTTCATAAAATGAATGGCTATAAAACTTAGAGATATATTTCAAACTTACTTAGGTTTTTTTTTTACTTAAATACATTAAGAAATATATTCTTAAATGAATTGCATTTATATACACACTCTAAGGTACTATTTTTAGATCCTATAGTACTGTTTTTAGATTGTCCTTTATAAGTACTATTAGTTTGGCTATTTCACCAATTTTTCAAAAATTATTCCATCACTTAAAGTAGAGCATAAAGTATTAGCAACGAATTTGAGATAGGCTATGTTCCTATATTTCACACACACTGTGGTGAGAAATTTGTAAGGACTGAGTGCTTTTACTCCATTCAGCAAATATTCATCCTACATCTTTTGTGTGTAATGTCCTGTACTAGATATCTTGTGGAAATTGGAAAGCTATCAGATGCAATTCCTAACTTGAAGGAAATTTTATTTTGAACTTTAATTTCAGAGGTTATGCATCATTTTAACATGGAAATGTGTTTACACTTTGTGCAAAACTGATATCCTTATCCCCTCCCTCAAAACTGCTCCAGCACTACTCTTTCCCGTCTCACTGTGGCAACTCCATTCTTCCCATTGATCAAAACAAAAACCTTTGAGATCATCTTTAATTCCTCTCACTCCACACTTGATTTGGTAAGAAATACTGTTGCTTCTATCTTAAACTTTACCCAGTATCAAAGTGTTTCACCTCCTCCAAAGCTTCCTCTTTGGTGCCAGTTACCACCATCTCTCTCTCAGGTATTTTATATAACATCTAAATTGTTCTCCTAACTTCTGTCTTTGCCCCTCCCCTACTCCATATTTTAGTAACATATTTCAGGGTGATCCTGTTAAAATTTAACCAGATCCTATCATTCTGTTCAAGACCTTTAATGTCTATTTCACTCATCACATCTCATTCTGTTACAGTCACAATGGCCTTCCAGCTATTCCCCAAGCACCCCACTCACACTGCTGCCTGAGACCCTTGGGCACCAGCTGTTCCCTCTGCCTGTGAGCCTCCTCACCCAGACAGCCACATGGTTAACAACACTTGCTACCTCCTTCCAGGCTGCTCCGTGTCTCATTCTCAATGAGGCCTGCTATGACAACCAAATTGAAAATCACAAACTTTGAACCATCCAAATCCCTCTTGCCCCACTTAATTATTTTTATCTTAGCACTTTTCCATTTCTGACATTGTATACAGTTGACTTATTTATTATGGCTATTGTTTATTGAGTGTCTCCCTAGAATATCTGTTTTGTGTGCCAATGGCATTCTGAACACTTAAATTAATGCCTGGTATATGGCAATATTCAATAAATACTTGTTGAATAAAAGAAAACATTTATACTAGATTGTGGTTTGAATATAAAATCTTTTCTGTTTGGGGCCACCTTGTGTTATGTTATTATGCTGCATGGTTATTTGTACTCTATTTATTTAATTTATTGGTTATTCTTTAATTTATTGATTACTATTCTTTATATTTAGATAATTTATAGGTGCTTAAAAATCCTGTGAATTAACTGATTGATTTTAAAGTCTATTTCTTTTTTGGTGCTAATTCATTCATTCATTATGTTTGAAAGAGATCAACTGGAAGAATGTGATTGTCTGGTTATTGACAATAGCCTTGAACCATCAGGCCTTACCATTATTTTTTTTTTTTCAGGATAACCGAGCACCTAATAGAAGATGAATAAAACCTCAGTTGTTGTTGTTTTTTTTTAAATCACAGCTTCTAATTATGTGAAATCATTTACCTATTTTGAAAATACCAAATTAAATTTGGCAACACATTCTGTTGGTGAGCATCTGTAGAAACAGGCACACTTGTGCATTGCTAACAGGAATGCAAAATGAGAAATCCCATGTGGTGGGAAATTTGGTAATATCTGGCAAAATTACATATACGCAGAATCTTGAGTCAAGTTCTCTAAAAGCAGACCCTCAGGTAAAGATTCATGAACAAATGAGTAATTAGGGAAGTGCTCCTAGAAAACGGCTAAAGGAGTGAGGGCAAGGAAGGTGAAGATGTCTTGCAAGAATTCACTTTCAGGCAAAGTTTTCAGAAAGGAGTTTCTTTGTGATTTCACAAGGATACCTGGGCTTTCACACTCTGACACCAATTCATCCTTTGCAAAAAGCCTCCACGGAAGGAGATAAATTCAGTGGTGCCTGCTCCAGTATCCTGAGGGCAGTCCTCTAGTTGCAGCTGAGAACCATAAGAAGCAAAGACTCGGGGTGCCTGGCTGGCTCATTTGGTTAAGCGTCTGACTCTTGATTTCAGCTGAGGTCATGATCTTAGTATCCTGAGCTCGAGCCCCACAATGAGCTCTATGTCTGGGCATGGAGCTTGCTTAGGCATCTCCCTCTCCCTTTACCTCCTCCCCTCTGCTAGCTCGCATTGTCTCTCTGTCTCTCTCTCTCTTTCTCTCTCTCTAAAATAGATAAATAAAATCTTTAAAAAAAGAAGTAAATACAGAGGCTGAGGGAGGAGTGCACAGAAGTGGAAAGAAATGAGATCACGAAGGACATAGACTGCATCTTTTGAGATGGATATACAAATATTAATATCATGGATATACAAATATTAATATGTATTACTTGCTTATATTTTCAAAAATATATAGTAGAAAAATAAACTCAAAATTAATAAGATCGGTAACTTTCAGGGAGCAAAAGAACAAAATGAATGGAACAGGGATGGAAGTAAGGTGTTTGTGGTACATCTTGTTATGGAGCTGTGTAACTATTTAACATGATTGAAAACAATTGTGAAATGGTCTAGTTAAAAACAACCAACTGAACTGTATCTAGATGCAAATTTAAATGTGAAGATTCCTTAAAAATTGAAAAACAACTGAAGCAAGTGAGCCTACCTTTATATCTGTTGGAGGAATAACCACACAGTGAAAAGAGAATTACTTCAATTGACACTGAATTACAATACTTGATTCAATAGTCTTAGTGAAGCATATTCAAATGATAAAAAATTCAAATGAAAAATAGTGAGTTCAATATTCTTAATTTTAATTTAATAGTCATATTATAATTTTGATATTATTATAGGTATATTTTTAAATGAATAAAACAAACAACTATATTAATATCTTTGGAAATCATAAATTTTTGAGGTAGAGAAAAAAGATAAAATTATAAAATACAAATGCTAAGTAAATCTATATCAAACTATATAACCTTAAATTAAAAATATTGATATTGATTCAAATTCACCATGTATGTGCATCATTTATTTCCAGGCTTTGTTCACTGGAAAATGAGTCATGAGAATTCTGTTCAATGTGCATCCCTAGAGCCCAACTTGTGGTATCTAAATATCATTGCCCAGCTTGTGGTATCCCTGAACCAGGATCCAGGGGTCCTTGGGGAAATCACTGATTCTCTATCTAAATGTAAGAGCTAAAATTATAAAATTCTTAGAAGAAAATGTAGGAGCAAATCTTCATGATCTTGGATTGGTAATAATTTCTTAGATTCAATACCAAAAAACCCCACAAGCAATAAGGGGAAGATCAATAAGTTGAACTTCATCCAAATTTAAAAGTTTTGTGCTGCAAATGATTCATCAAGAAAGTGAAAAGACATCCCACAGACTGCGAGAAAATATTTGAAAATCATACCTCTGATAAAGAACTTGTATCCAGAATGCATGAAGAACTCTTAAAACTCGAAAAGAAAGACAACCCAATTATAAAAGTGGCCCAAAGATTTGAGCAGACATTTCTTTAATGAAGATATGTGAAATGGTAAAAAGCATGCACACAGCACTCAACATCATTAAGCGTTTAGGAAAGGTAAATCAAAAATCACAGAGATATCACTCACAAAGAAAGTGGCTTTAATAAAAAAAAAAGGCAGACAATAGCCAGAATCGGCAAGGATGTAGAGAAATTGGAAACCTATTCGTTGCTAGTGGGAATGTAAAATGGACAGCTATTTTGGAAAACCATTTGGCAGTTCTTCAAAATATTGAACATATAGAGTGTTATATGACACAGGAATTTCACAACTAGTTTTGTACCCTGGATAAATATAAGTCCACACAGTAACCAGTGTGTGGACATTCATAGCGGCATTATTCATAATAGCCAAAAAAGCATTTCAATGACTATCTACATGTGAATGGATAAACAAAATGTGGTGTACACAATGGAATATTACTCAGCAATAAAAAGAATGAAGTATGCTTTAAAAAATATCAATGAGATCATAATGGTACTAACACACATACAGGGACTTGTACAACCAGTTACCGTTGGTAATTGTTTACTCACTATCTTACCATTCTGAAAACTGATAAAATGGTAAAAAAAAATAATATTTTTCAAATTGTCCCTTTAGCCTAACAATATTTATTTATAATGCTGTTTCAATGAAATGCAGCTTAAAGATATTTTATACTAATTCTAAAATATTAAAACCTGCAGGTTATAAATTTGACAATTACATTAGCAATATTGAAAATAACATTTACTTTTTTTCCTTCATCAGTTTATTTTTTTTCCTCCTCTGAACTTTCTGCTTTGGTTTCTTTGCTTTGTACTCCGTGGGTTCAACCACTCTAAGGAAATACAACTCCTCCTGAAAAAAAAACTTTGAGTGCTAACTGGAAACACATTTTTTCACACATACATGGATATGACTTGTAGAACAGTTTCTTTTCTTTGTAAATAGCATTTGAATTTTATTTAATTTTTAACCTGAAGTTTTTAACAAGATATTTTCTATGGATTCTGAAAATCAATCAGTACCAGCAAAAGATGATCACATCATTGACAAAGACATACATTTGATGAAAACGAAGATTTCAATTTATACTAAAATTAGAAAAAAATTGATAAAACAATGATCTTCTGATTGCTTGAATCAAAATGAACATAAATTAGAACCTCTCATCCTTAAATTTGGCTCACAGATATAAGAGCTTTAACAATGTATTATCTTTTTGCAAGAAAGCATATGTGTGTGTATATATATTTATTTATTTATTTATTTATTTATTTATTTATTTATTTATTTATTTATATGTGAGGCTGTATTTGAAGCTCCCATTTGACTTCCAGAACCAATAATAAAATCTACATCTCCAGGCTGTGAAAAATCCATTTCCATTTGTTTTTTTTTTTTTTTTTTTTGCAGAGAAACAGCACAAGGGAAAGACCAGCAAGTAGTGGAACTGGTCAGTGCATCTGCCATCCCCAGGTGCTGTCCTGGTGAGATTTGTCAGTCCTCTCCGCCTTGGGCACTGATGTTGAAGACTCCCCCCTGACCAGAGCCTAGTCATTTGCCAGGCTCTCCCCATCCTGGAGAGGAACACAGCAACTGATCCTCATGCTCACCCTGCTGTCAAAGCATTCCAATTTTTAATCGCTACATGACTTGTCAGATTCAATATGAGCCACATGGTTACAATTAAAACCTCTCTAATAATGAGAATGCCAAAAAAAAAAAAAAAAAAAAAAAGGAGGCAGGGGCAGGGGTGCAGGGGAGAGGACTTTAAGCATGTTTCTTGTCCCTGTTCAACATTTTGAAATGAAGTTTAAGAAAATTCCTCAACTGCAATTTATGTTTGCATAGCTAAATTGTAATGTCCTAATTCTTATGATAAACCACAAAATAGTCAAAAGCATGTGCCCACACTTACTGAGTAGTTCTAAGGTTCTGGCTGACTCTCGTAGAGTACATTTCCACTGTGGAAAACAATCCATCTCCCATGATGAGGAAAGAAAGGAGCCAAGCTCCAGTTCCAGATCTGCACATCACACCTGTCACTTCCTTACCTACTGAGAGACATTTTCTTCTTGGCTGAATTGAGCTGGAAATGCTAACGCATGCTTTGAGAACGGTTCTTAAACTCCAAAGAATGAACTTTATTTTCTGAGAATGTTACTTGAACCACACTCTCGGTGATTTCTTCCCCTAGAGTTCAAGACTTTGAATTTCCACAGGATTGAGAATTAAAATGAAAATGGAAAGCATATTTTATTAAACATTGAAATTAATTTACTTGCAGCTGTAGGTAGATATTGATCCTACGTTTTAGAGCATGTTTAAAAGAGATGCGCCAAGTACTGTTATTTACTGGATTCTGATAAGGTTTTTCTGTGCAGATTAAAGGTACATCAGCTGGGACACACACCAGGCTTTTGTGGAAATGATGTAATGGTGTGCATGATACCTACAGACAGCCCACTCTAATTCTGCAGCATGCCCCCACTATTTACTGAGATTGGGTAAAGGAGAAAATACTCTCAGGGGCCCTATGTGGTATAGATACCTTAGAAATTAGACTCTACATGTGACTTAATTCATCAAAAAAAAAAAAAAAAAAAAACCCAAAACAAAAAACCCAGAAACACCCAGAACAAAACAAAAAAACAAACTTCTATCCTGCTATCTCAGGATTTTCTTCCCAGAACATTTATTTGGGTGTCCTTTTAGATATTTATTTCCTGAATGCCATCAAACAACAGCAAAAAACTGTGATGTTAATCTATAGTCCTGTTTTCTTCTTTTTTAATATTTTATTTTATTTTACTTTGGCAAGAACACAACGTGAGATCTACTCTCCTAACAATTTTTTTTTTTAGTTTTTATTTAAAGTCCAGATATTTAACATCCAGTGTAATATTAGTTTCAGGTGTATAATATAGTGATTCATCACGTCCATATAATACCTGGTACTCATCACAAGTGCACTCCCTATCCCCATCAATTATTTAATCATCCCCCAACCCCACCTCCCTCTGGTAATCATCGGTTATGTTCTCCATAGTTAAGAGTCTCTTTCTTGGTTTGCCTCTCTCTTTTTTTTTTTTTTTTTTTTTTTTGTCCACTTGCTCATTTGTTTTATTTCTTACATTCCACGTATGAGTGAAATCATATGGTACTTGTCTTTCTTGAGTGAGTTATTTCGCTTAGCATAATACTCTCTAGCTCCATCCATGTTGTTGCATGGCAAGATTTCATTCTTTTTTAATGGTTGAGTAGTATTCTAATATATATATTAGATAAGGATATATCTAATAAGATATATTAGATCATATATATATATATATATATATATATATATATGATCACAATGTTTGTAACCTTTGGGTAAATACTTAGTAGTGCAATTGTGAGTTTGTGGGGGTAGCTGTATTTTTAACTTCTTGAGGAACCTCCATATTGTTTTCCAGAGTGGCTGCACCAGTTTGCATTCCCACCAGCAGTGTAAGAGGGTTCCCCTTTCTCTGCATCCTCTCCAGCATTTGTTGTTTCCTGAGTTGTTAATTTCAGCCATTCTGACTGGTGTGAGGTGGGATCTCATTGTGGTTTTGATTTGTAGTTCCCTGATGACAAGTGATGTGGAGCATTTTTTCATATGTCTGTTGGCCATTTGTATGTCTTCTCTGGAGAAATGTCTGCTCATGTCTTCTACCCATTTCTTGACTGAATTATTTGGTTTCTGGGTGTTAAGTTTGATAAGTTCTTTATAGATCTTGGATACTAGCCCTTTACCTGTCATTTGCAAATATCTTCTCCCATTCTGTAGGTTGTCTTTTGGTCTTGTTAACTGTTTCCTTTGCTGTGCAAAAGCTTTAATCTTGATGAAATCCCAAAAGTTCGTTTTTGCTTTTGTTTCCCTTGCCTTTGGAGACATGTCTAGCAAAAAGTTATTGCCACTGAGGTCAAAGACATTGCTGCCTGTGTTCTCTTCTAGAATTTTGATGGATTCCTGTCTCACATTTAGGTCTTTCATCTATTTTGAGTTTATCTATGTGTATAGTATAAGAAAATGGTCCTGTTTCATTCTTTCACATGTGGCTGTCCAATTTTCCCAATACCAATTGTTAAAGAGACTGTTTTTTTTTTCCATTGGATATTCTTTCCCACTTTGTCAAAGATTAGTTGATCATAAAGTTGAGAATCCATTTTTGTGTTCTCAATGCTGTTCCATTGATCTATGTGTCTGGTTTTGTGCCAGTACCATACTGTCTTGATGATTACAGCTTTGTAATAGAGCTTGAAGTCTGGGATTGTGGTGCCCCCAGCTTTGTTTTTTTCAACATTCCTCTGGCTACTTGGGATCATTTCTGGTTACATAGAGATTTTAGGATTATTTTTTCCAGCTCTGTGAAAGGTGTGGATGGTATTTTGATAGGGATTGCACTGGCTGTGTATATTGTTCTCAGTAGCATAGACGTTTTAACAATATTTGTTCTTCCAATCCATGAGCAGGTTTGTTTTTCCATTTCTTTGTGTCTTCCTCAATTTCTTTCATAAGGGTTCTATAGTTTTCAGAGTAAAGATCCTTTTACCTCTTTGATTGGGTTTATTCCTAGATATCTTGTGTTGTTGATTTTAGCCATTCAGACAGGTATGAGGTGAATCTCATCATAGTTTTGATTTGTATTTCCCTGATGATCAGTGATGTTGATTATCTTTCCATGTGTCTCTTGGCCATCTGTATGTCTTCTTTGGAAAAATGTCTGTTCATGTCTTCCGCCCATTTTCGAATTGGATTATTCATTTTGGGGGTGTTGAGTTTTATAAGTTCTTTGTATATTTGTATACTAACTCTTTATCTGATATGTCATTTGAAAATATCTTCTCCCATTCCAGAGTTTGTCCTTTAGTTTTGTTGTTTTCACCACTGTGCAGATGCTTTTTATTTTGATGAAGTCTCAATAGCTTATTTTTGCTTTTGCTTCCTTTACCTCAGGAGACATATCTAGAAAGAAGCTGCTATAATTGATGCTAAAGAGGTTATTGCCTATATTCTTCACTTGGATTTTAATGGTTTCATGTCTCACATTTAGGTCTTTAATCAATTTTGAGTTTGTTTTTGTGTATTGTGTAAGAAAGTGGTCCAGTTTCATTCTTTTGCATGCTGCTGCCCAGTTTTCCCAGCACCATTTGTTGAAGAGACTGCCTTTTTCCCATTGGATATTCTTTCCCGCTTTGTTGAAGATTAGTTGACCATGTAGTTGTGGGTTCATTTTTGAGTTTTCTATTCTGTTCCATTGATCTATGTGTCTAACTTTGTGCTGCTATTATACTATTTTGATCACCACAGCTTTATAATGTAACTTGATGTCCAGAATTGTGATGCCTCCAGCTTTACTTGTCTTTTTCAAAGAAAAATACCCTTTCACTATTCAGGGTCTTTTGTGGTTCCATACAAATTTTAGGATTGTTTGTTCTAGTTTTGTGAAAAATACTGGTAGTATTTTGATAGAGATTACATTAAGTGTGTACATTGCTTTGGGTTTATAAACATCTTGACAGTATTTGTTCTGATCCATGAACATGAGATATCTTTCCATTTCTTAGTGTTCTCTTAAATTTCTTTCATCAGTATTTTATAGTTTTCAGAGTACAGGGTTTTCACTTATTTGGTTAGATTTAGTCCTAGGTGTCTCATTGTTTTTGGTGCAATTGTAAATGGTAATGATTCTTTAATTTCTCTTTCTGCTGCTTCATTATTGTTGCAATTCTCTGCAATAGATTTCTGTACATTGATTTTGTATCCTGCAACTCTACTGAATTTGCTTATCAGTTCTAGCAGTTTTTTGGTGGAGTCTTTTGGATTTTCTATATAAAGTATCATGTCATCTGCAGTAGTGAAAGTTTTACTTCTTCCTTGCCAATGTAGATGCCTTTTAATTCTTTTTGTTGTCTGATTGTTGTGACTAGACTTTCAGTACTATGTTAAATACTCTCTTAACAATTTTTAAGAGGGATCCCTGGGTGGCTCAGCAGTTTAGCGCCTGACATTGGCTCAGGCCATGATCCTGGAGTTCCACATCAGGCTCCCTGCATGGAGCCTGCTTCTCCCCCTGCCAGTGTCTCTGCTTCTCTCTCTCTCTCTCTCTCTCTCTGTGTGTGTGTGTGTGTTTCTCATGAATAAATAAATAAAATCTTTAAAAAACCCACAATCTTTAAGTGCACAAAGCATTACTGTTGACTATGGGTACGATGTTATATGGCAGGTCTCTAGAGTGTATTCATCTTGCTTAACTGAAACTTTATGCCCATGGAATAGGATTTTCCCATCAAGAAATTTGTTATGGAAAGTGTGAGCTAAATAGTGAAATCCTAGAGAAAGCACTAATTGGGTAAGATTCCCCATTACTAGATCTATATTGTTGCCATGTGTCACAGTCTCTTAAATTGGAAAGCATTTTAATGATTTATAGAATCCAGATTTCCATTAATCTTCCTCAGAATTGTCAAGCATGTCTCCTCTACATAAAAAAGCTCAACTCTTCATTTATCATTTAATAAAAAAAACAAGGAACAAACTCTACCTACCACTTCCCTTTCCATCTGCTGTAGGCTAGTCCTGTCCCAAGGAATATCTTGAAAGGGGAAAACTAAGCACATTTTTTTTAAGTACCAAAACTCATAGATGACATCAAGGTTTACTGGGTGGAAATATTTACAAAATCTCTACCAACACAGCACGTTTGTGGCTTTACCAACACAGCACGTTTGTGGCTTCTGTTCCATAGACTTCAGCTTCTTGGGGCCAACACCATGCCTTTGTATACACAATAGAAGTATAGTACTTAATCATGCATGAAATAGATGCTAACTGAATGATTAAGGTAGACTTCTTACAAAGATAAAAACTAATTTCTATTAGGCAATAGAGAATCCTCATCCCAACAAGTTGCTAGCCATAATCAACATAGGTTGAGAGAATCATATCATATATTATATCATATCATATTTTTTATTATTTTTCTTTATTCTCTATTATAAACTGGAATTGGATATCATATAACATTAGAACCCTTGAGCTTTCTACCCATCACTCTATTACAAGCCATACAAGTGTGCAATGTCTAGTCAACTTATTAAGAGAAAATGGAAATATCCTATGCCCAGTGAACTAAAAACTTAGAGTATTTCCCATTTAAATTGGTCACTGAAATTGACACTTTTAATATTAGAATCTGTCAACTCAAGCACATTCTAGTAAAAAATAGTTATATGAGATTGTACTGAAGTTCTCAATTCTTCTATGACCATTAAACTCTTAGACACATTTGAATTAATCCATGATTTGATAGTAAACAAATGTACTGATTGTGGTATCACACTATTAATCCACACCAGTGAGTACAGCCACTCTTATATTTACTACAAAAATTCACACTCTAGAATTTAGGTTATGTATTGAAGGAATTAAATTACATCCACTGTTTGTGCTTTCCACTGTTTTGTCTTTCAGTGTGTCTTTGCTATTTACCTAACAGAGTTTTCTGCTCTGTTTAGACCTTTTTGTATACTTGGGAAGAAGCAAAAGTCTTCCTTGCAAGAGTGCTGACTTGGAGCATTGGTGCCAACTTGAGGTCATCCTGGACTCATTACTTTGTACTCTCCACGAATCATGTTCTGCTTTAAATCATGTACATAACCCACTCCACTCACCATTGAGAGGGAGGAACATTATTGCATCATGTTGCTACATCATCACAATGATGAACAATGCTTAAATTTATTTGTATGTATATTTAAAGACCTTTTAAATTTAAATTAAATTATAATTCAGAGGCATCCTCATGAAATGTCCAAAATATACCAGTCAGGAAAATGGAATTTTCTTTTTTTCTCATTCTTTTCTGTACTAAAAGTTGATAAGTTTTCAAGACAATTTTACTTTTATATTGAGATAATATGAGCATCTCTTACATCACTTCATACTTATACCCCATTAAATCTGTTATAGCCTATTAAATATTTATAATCTATTGACTGGGCTATCAGATTTAGCAATAAAAATATAGGATACCCAGTTAATTTGGATTTCAGATAAATCATGGAATTTCAAAAACTTATTTGGGCCATTGTTTCCTAAACAATTACTCATTGTTCACCTGAAATTTGAATTTAATTTGCAGCGATGTATTCTATCTTATAGTCTTATTTGTTGATTTGTTAAAATTTTCTAGTAAAAATAATTCTAACACTAAGAAAAAGACCACAATAGGAACCCATTCTGACATGATGAATTATCACTTATAGTTAGATATACTAAAGGCTAGAGAATAATCTGTCAAAGTATAATATGCCCAGACTAACACAATTTAGGATGGCTTCATCCTTATCCCATTTTCATAAAAGTGTTCATTGATTATCTATGATTTTAGGAACTAATTATACTAATTACAGACATAGCCAGTGCAGCAGAATTTACTTTGAAGTTGGGTAGGAAGCTCTGATACTCAAGAGAGAAATGCAGCCATGGAAGTGATGCAATTATTTATGTGCAAAGAGAAGAGGCCTAGAACAGAAACATAAAGACCCCTGCATGTAAGGGGTGACAGAAGAAGACTACTCTAGAAAGATACTGAGAAAGAGCATCAGGGGGAGGTGGAGAGGAGGAAGCATTCTCCGTTGAACATTCCCCAATGAAATAAACCACAATCCCTTGAAAAGATGGCTACTTCTATGACAAAGGGGGTAAGGGAAGATTCAAGACAAGGCTGAAATATTGGTGGTACCAGAAATAAGTACTGAATAAGTTTGAAAAGATGGTGTAGAAGAGTCACAAGGATCCAGGAACCAACATGAGGGACTCCCCTAGGCCTGAACAGTAGTAATATACCAGGATTCACTAAATAAAATTTGATTCCATGAGTCTCTACTGATAAGAGTGAAAAATAGATGATAGATAGATGATGGATGAATAGGTAGGTAGATAAAGAAAAGAAGGGAAACTTTTCTGTTACAGTGACATGCTGACTAATAAATATAGAAAGAATGATGGAATCATCATTGTGTTACCATAATTATAAAAATTGACTCAAGAAGGAATCAGAGGTGAAGGTGGAGTTAAAATGAGTATCTTTCCCCAAATTACTATTATAGTTTATCTTCATTATTCACGAATTCCACATTTGTGAATTCACCTGTTCCTTAAAATCCGTTGGTAACCCCAAGTTCAATATTCATGGTATTTTCTCAGTCATTATTCATGGATACGCACAGAAGGGTGAAAAATCTGAGATGCCCAATGTGCACATGTTCAGTCAAGGTCGAACAAGGCAACACTCTGCCTTCTTATTTCGGCTGTCATTCTGTAAACCAGTCTTTTTCAAGGTATGTTTATAGTCAGGCTTTTTATTTTTGTGCTTTTTGTTGGTTATTTTGCTGTTTAACTTGTCTCCAAAGTGCGGTAACAAAGTCCTTGTCCATGTTCCAAAGGGTGAGAACATCCTATGTGCCTTATAGAGAAAACACTGTGTTAGACAAGTTTCTTCAGGCATGAATTACAATGTTGTTGTCCATGGGTTTAATTAACATTAATGAGTTGACAACATATATTAAATAAAGTGTCTTTAAAAAAACGAAAACCCACATAAAACAAGGTTATATACTGATTAGTTGATGAAAATGTTGTGACTAGCGGCTCTTAGGAACTTAACCCTGTGTTTTCTTTGGAAGCAATGTTCAGTACTTGCTAACCTGGTGTTCAGAGAAAGTCCATAAAACATAACTATTTTGAACAATGGCTCAACTGTAATTACAAAGAGAGAAATAATAAACATACAGTGGAGATATCTGACAAAACTTTAACCAAGTGATCCAAATTAATAACACTCATAAAGGGACAAATGGACATTGTGGCCCACCAGATGTGATACTCTGAAAAGCATATGACATTCCTTTTGCAGTATTCCAGCCCAAAGTGTTTACAAGCTGAACTGACCATTGAGGAAACGCCAGAGAATTCTCACAAAGTGAAAAGCATTCTCTAAAACAATTAGCTTATGTTCTTAAAAAATGTCAATGGCCTAAAAATCAAAGAAAGATTGATGAACTTGTCCATATTAAATCGACTAACAGAAACATAGAAATGCATCAGGCAATTCTTCACAAGAGTCTGTACCCAAAAAGAAGCTATAAAATACATTTGGAAAATGGACTGTATTCGGTAACAGTTTTATATCAATATTTAGTTTCCTGAATTTGATCATTGTACTGTGGATGTATGTAAGATAATATTTTTGTTCTTAGGAAATACATATAGAAGTGAGTTGGGGTAGGGGCACTTGGGTGGCTCAGTGGTTGTGGCTGCTTTGGCTCAGGTTGTGATCCAGGGGTCCTGAGATCGAGTCCCACATCAGGCTCCCTATAGGAAGTCTGCTTCTCACTCTGCCCATGTCTCTGCCTCTCTCTCATGAATAAATAGATAAAATCTTAAAAAAAAAAAAGAGTCATGAAAAAACTTAGCATGTATTTATCTGTCATCTATTAAGAAAAAAAAGCACAAAAGTAGCAAAAGATTACAAATAGTTGAATCTTGGTAAAGAGAATTATTTGTACAATTATTGCAACTTTTGTTTGTTCAGAATGATTTCAAGATATACAGTTTTTAAAAGGAGGAGCTGGAAGCTCAGGAGGGTGTGCTGTCAGAGGAATCCAGAGAAAAAGGAGGTTGTCCGCAGTGTCAAATGCCACAGAGGTGAGTGAGGTTGGGGATTTAGATTAGATTTAGCAGCGGGGAGTTGCTAGTGATGCCAATTTCCAAGGTTTTGTAGAGATAGAAGCCTGCTTGTCATGGGCACAAATGAAGTGGTGTGTGGAAATACAGACACCAAATTCTAGAGTTTTAGCTGTTGAAAGAAATACGGTAGAAAGGAATAAAGGAATTGTGGGGTTTTTTTTTTTTGTTTGTTTCTTTGATTTTAAGTTGGAGAGGTATGAGCATTTTTAAATGGGGATGGGGACCCACGTTTGGCCAGTGAGAGGAAGGGGGAAGAACTGAAGACAAGTGGAAAGGAGGTAATGATTTAGAAGGGAGGGCTCTAATAAAAAGTAGGAGCAGGGATGAAAGGCACAGAAAGGATAGGAGGCAATGCTGAATTCAACTTAGCTAACTGGAAAGTGGCTCTTCTTGAAAATTGAAACTTCACTTTATGAAATCCCTTAGATTATAATAAGGGAAGTAGAATATTAATATAGAGAACATGTTTTAAATTAAAGGTGTGACAGTAGGTGTTCAAATCTGGAAAATGCAATAATTTATCTTTAATTATGTCATAGCTCAAAAAACATAGGGATGTGAATTACAATCATATGTCCTAACATCTTTTCTTTTCTTTTTTTTCTCTAAAATATCTCCCTTGTGAACATGTCCATTCTCCTGATACTGGGTCCGCTTTCAGGCCCACATCTCTAACTGGCTTCGGAAATTTGACATTTGGATGTTTCACCTTAAACTCCATAATCTTCTTCGCCAAACCTGCCTCTTTGCATTTTTAAAAGCATCTTATTGAGATGAAAAATAGCACAGCCCATTTTTAAATATTTTGATGGCCATAGTTTACTTTTAGTGAAGGAGTAATTGTATAAAGCATTCTTTTAGAGTGCATAGGCAGGAATTATGCATTCTAAAGAGAAGAAAAATATCACATTTAATTTATTTTTTGGCTATCAGCCTAATCGAGGAGGTAATGATTTAGCATTTACAGAGTAGTCTAAACAACAGCAATAATTGTGAAGTCCACTTTAAAGTCTCATTAAATGCTAAGGGAATTGTTAAAATTTCAACCTCCTAATTAAAATATTCAACCTTGGTGCTTGTGTTTGAACCTGAGCAGAAATTGAACAAATTGAACTACCGTGGTTGCATGTGATACCAGGTTTGCCAGCACCAGTTCTGTAAGAACCCCAAGTAACTTTTTAAAAAGTTTAGCTAGATCATGGGATATAAATACTAATCCGTGCGACAACTCTAACTGAAAATGGTAAAATTGAGTTCAGTATTTTTGTTTGCATGGGAACAGGAAGAAGTGGTAGAGGTAAATAAAAAAGAGAAAGGGAAGGCAGGGACAAGTATTTCTCTAGGAAAAAAAATAGAAAAGCAGGATCTTTTTTTTCCCTGGTACTATGTACCAGAATGTTAGTTGACTATTAACTCTCTGCTTATTCTTTGAATTGTTGGACCCAAAACCATGTGACATTTACTCCCCAGCTTCTTTGTATGTTACATTTTCTATTTTCTTTGGACAAAAGACTATGGCAACTTCCTTCATTGGGGCAACAAATACACAAGCTTTTAGAATCTCAGAATCTATCACATATAAAGGGACCAGATTATTTTAGCATTAAGTTAGACTAAGGTGTGTTTTCAGAAAAAGCTGTATTTATAATTTTGCTATGGGGTCATATTTGAACGGGCAGTTGTATGAGAAATTGCTAGAATTTTTGTTGTGATTTCTACGAGACTGTAAGAACATATATAGATAATGTTATTCTTGTTCCTCTAGAGTTGTAGTACTTTTTTTCTTAACATCCTTCTATGATCTGGGACGACTAACATTTGTGAAATCCCTTCCAGAAGACATTAACTCTAAGAGACGAAACAGCTATGGCTTATATATGCAAGCAGAGCCACCAAAAAATCTCATTCATAAAATAAGGGCGCTTGGTAACAAGTTCATTTGACTGTGGAAATTTGAAAAATGTGTTATTGCTCGGGCCATTTTAAAAACCATGATTTGAAAAAATATGGTGCGAGTTGTAATTCTTTCTAATTAAAAACCAGGCAAGCCCTTAGGTGGGAGTCACAGTGAGCTGCCCTGAGTTTTTCCCAAGCCTAACAAAAGAAAGAAGGACTGGCCACTGCTTGTGCCTGCCAACTGTGCATTGTTCAAGGAATCAAAATAAAGAGGCAAAGGGGTCAAGGGTTAGGAGCTCATATTTCCACTCTACATGACCCCGTCTCGGGGCTGGGGGGCTCTTGTCATCTGTTTCTGAAGGTCTCTCAACACAAGAGTCTCCTCCACCCCTTTTGGGAAACGCCTGTGTAGACTATGCTGGTGATTAATGAAAAGGGCTCACAGGAGACCTTCTTAAAATGCTTTGGACAAAAGGGTCCTCAGCACGAAGGCTTCAGAAGAATACCTGCAGACATTACTGTCTTGAGAATACAGTGGAAATATCTGTGTTTTCCACCAATCCCACCTTTTTACAACATATCAAGTAACTTGATTAATGGTATGCCGCTTTCTATTCTTCTTACAGGCTGTCACCAGAATACTTAAACTTTCACACTTCATGTATTGCAGAATGTTTGGCTGATTTTTATGTTATTTTCATTACTTTAAGGTAGTACTGGGTGACTACTGGGTTGAATTCTGAAACTCCACTTAGTCCACAAATAGTGGAAAATTACAATCACCTTCTAGCAAATAAAACTGAGATGTGTAAGACAGTTTGTATCAAAATACGGGAAAGTAGAACATAAATTACTAATATAATCCTGGTGATGTTATAGGCACCTGAATAAAAAGCACACAAAAACCATACTTCATTAAAATCCAAACCTTGTAATCATCACATTTTCCCTGGCTGCTCTGATAGAAATTTCTCAACAGATTATGAGACATATTAATGAAAATCCGAAAGTGATTTTAAAAGACCCCCCCCCCCCCCCACCACCACCACCAATACTTAGAAGACAGTGAAATTAAACATGCTGTGGCTATTATTTTTTCCAGTGGTTTAGGACAGTGAAATAAGACACAGGCTCTAGTTCTAAGAGCTATCAGGGGTCCAATTTCTGGAAACCCTAACGTCTAATGCCTAACCTACAACTGTACTGATTAGGACAGTGTTTCACCAATTCCGCACTGTTCGCGCTAATGAGCCTGCAGAAAACTAGGAATTATCAGTTAAATCTGCTGTTAAGCTGCTCCCCTCACAGTATATCAGCTCCACGACTTTCTTACTATCCTACAATTCAATATAGCATCCCTCGAAACAGTCGGTTTCTAGTTAACATAGAAATTTGTTGTGAAAGGAGGAAGGGAGGAGGAGAGGCCTTATTTATCTATGACCATGTGTGTAAAATGCCTCCGACCGAAAGTTGTTACTTCAAATGGTGCTTCCGTCAAAGAGCATCCCTGTACTCTGCACGGAGTTTTATAGGAGTCTACTTGGGACCAAATGCATCCTTTCCCGATTTCCTGTGCTTACTCGCTTCTCAGACCCAAAGGACTTCAGATTTCCTATCTGCTGAAATGTAAATCACAACTTTGAGGCTACTGAAGCAGATTTGACCAAACTGCAGAAAAGCAAGCAAGAAAGGGTAGAGACACCTCTTTACATTAGACTTCATTAAATTTCATTAAATTTCAATTTAGATAACTAGGGGCAAGGTGGCTTTTTCACATTTTACCAGAGTGTTTAACCTCCAAAATAGCCATGGCTATGGAGAAGTAATGTCTGAGTTTTTTTTTTTGTTTTGTTTTGTTTTGTTTTTAATGTCTGAGTTTTGAGAAGAATGGTTACACTTCCCAGATAAACTGAATTGTGATTACAGAATAGCCTTTGATGCTGAGAGACACACTGCAAATTTCCAGGTTCCTGAAAAACTGATACAAAGGGAAGGAAGTTAACACAGTTCGTAGGTACAAGTGGAGGGAAATAAATTTTTTTTTCTCCAAAACTGTTAGAAAGTCTCTTTGCATATTTCCGGGAACAGTTTGTCAAATTTAAAGTTTCAGCTCATGCCCTTCTTTCCCTCTGAAATCATTCTTTGATAATTTCCAGCCAAACGCTCTTCAGGCCTTCTCTGCCAGCACTTCCTTCCCCCACCCCCATCTGTATCTCTCTGTCTCTCTTTATCTCTTCTCTCTGTCTCTCCAGCATAGTCAAGTAAGTAAGGGGCAGGGTAGTCAGAGGGGTGAGAACCTGACCTTGTGCCTCCTGGGCTGAAATTTGGCTCTCTCATTTACCAGCTGCGTGCGCTCCAATTACTCAACTTCTCTGTGCTCTGTTTCTTCACACATGAAATGTCGATCAGAATAGTGCCTACAGGATAGACTTGATAAGCGGGTTAAATTGGGAATTTCTGCAAAGTATGGAACATGGTAAGCCTTGAATTACTACTAGAGTCATTCACATGCAGGTGTCTCCCGCATAAGCTCCTTGAAGGCAGGGGCCAAGTATTTTTCTTTTTCTTTTTTTTTTTCTTTTCTTTCTTTTCTTTTCTTTTCTTTTCTTTTCTTTTCTTTTCTTTTCTTTTTTCTTTTCTTTTCTTTTCTTTTTCTCTCTTTCTTTCTAAAATATTTATTTATTTATTTATTTATTTATTTATTTATTTATTTATGAAAGACACACAGAGAGAGGCAGAGACATAGGCAGAGGGAGAAGCAGGCTCCCTGTGGGGAGCCCAATGTGGGACTCAATCCCGGGACCCCGGGATCAATCATGACCAGAGCAAAAGGCAGATGCTCAACCACTGAACCACTCAGGTGCCCCAGTTTTCTCTTTCTTTTTAAAGAACCCCAGAGTCACCTTGTTTAGTGTTCAGTAGTCATAGCTCTTAAATGAATACCGAATGAAGGAAAGAAGACAGGGGAACAGACTGCAAGGGTCAGCAGTTTTGTCACCTGATGACATTCGGTTCTCTCTCAGTTGGACAGAAGTATTGCTCTGCTCTCTCATCTTCGTTTCCGTTTCTCCATGGCTTGCACCTGGACTTCACTTGGGACCCGTCAGCAGCCTGAACCTGAAGGTGGAACCCAACATTCGAGGGTGGCAGGTCCTTCCAGAAAGAGGAAAGGGATGATAACTGGGAATTCACATCAGGAATATACATCCCAGGATGCTTCCATATGAATTTCAGAAATGAAAACCTACCATGTCTTCAAGATCTTGGAACTCTGTGATATTTACGTAAGAACAAAGAATTTTACTTCAAATGCAAACTTTACATTTGGAAACTAAATCCCTTGTTTCTTATAAACAAGGAGATGAAACTTTGCAGAGAGAGGGGGCCAGCTGCTTTTCACCTTTGGAGATGATCTCTCGTTCTTCCAGAGAAATGACTATATGGATAAGTTTAACTTTGAAAATAGACATAATACCAGGCCCCGATCCTTATGGCGGGGCTTCTGTTGGCAGTCACTCGCATCACCTTTGTCAGTGAACCCTATCATATTTTCCTGTTATAATCACCGCCTTGATAGAATTTGATAAGCACCTGGAGAGATTTTTAAAAGACATTTGCTCCCTTTATCTGCAAACTGTCAGCACCTTTGCTTTTAAGCACACCTGCCTTGCACAATATAGGTTATTAGTCTGAAGATTTGAATTAGCGGGATGTTAAAAATGCCTATGACTAAGTGAAGAAATGTACCACTTTCACTGCCCAAGCTAGGGCTGGCTGCCACTGGCCACAGGAGTCAATAAACAAATATGTTCCTAGAGATGGTCTTCGATTTTCAAATGCTGGCCCCGGCAAAACACCCAATGTCATGTACTCATGGTAATTGATGTCAACAATTAAGGAAGACCATGATAATTATTTGACCAGCTTCTGGGCTCATTTGAGTACAAACAAAATACCTTTCCTGAACTCCAGATTGGCTTTCCACTTTGCAGATATTAGCCCCCGTTTGCTTGCCAGCCTTTATAACATAAACATTGCTGTATCATACTATTAAAAGGAGCTCTCTGCTCAGGAAACTCAAGGTAATATCATCTAGCATTTTGGCATTCTCCCGAAGAATTAGTGCCTAGGGGAGGCAAAACAGAACATTAGTGAGGATTAATAGAATTTTTGAGTGAGCCTTCTTTTTCCCTCCTCTCTCTGTCCCAGCTTTTATGTGTTAACCTTCAAATTATTTTAGCATGTTTGTGTGTGTGTGTTGAATTATTAAAAGTGGTGTATTTTTCAGTATCTAGCCAGTATATTGTTTATGATGGCTTCACATTTTTTCCAACAGCCACACTATATTTAAGTTTCTATGCTTTCATATTGCTATACTTTAAACTTGGTTTCCATTCCAAGCAGTTATGAGATGATATGCCTTCTTAAAAAAAATGTATTCTCTCCAGGTACGTTGATTTAGTAGTTTGGCTGACTATCTCAGAGGGCATGTAAACCATCCTCAGACATCTTTGGGACTTGATAAGAGATAGATTAAGAAATTCTTACAAAAAAGTTTTCTTTCACCTCACAAATGGTGTGATGTTTTGCTAGTAACTTGTCCATGTCTGCATCTAAAAAATCAAGGACTTGATCAGAAGATTCTATGAATCGTTTCCATGCTGGAGTCATATCAGACACTGTAGTGGATGGGAAGTCTGAGGTCCTACCTCTTGCAGTTTGACCGGAGCTCCATAATTGAAAATGGAAGGGAAGATGGGCTGAGAGTGAAGCATTTTATGTGTCATGAAGCTCTCTGCATAAAAAGTATTAGCTATAAAATAAAGCCTGTAAACCATGCCGTTCCGATGAGGTTTCCCTCTCCAACGGTAATAGCTATTTCTTAAACCTCAAACTGCAATCTCAGGCACACTCCAATTCCAGACCTTATGCAAAGTGGCCATAAAATGGATTGAATAAACATGCTTCTGAAGCATTTTTAAGAATTAAGTCAGGTGAAATCATTGTCATGTCCTGTGCTTTCACTAAAATAAAAATACTTTCATTTTTTGCTTATTAATATGGTCACATTCCGAAGGTCCCTTTGTTTTTTGGTTGCAAATTGCTCAAAAAACCGGTGATATTCCAAAATATTTTTAAACATCTTATCGAAATATATCAACTATCGCCCTTAGTTAACAGCCCTATCAGGTAGCTCCCTTCTCTTTCTCACACTAATAAGACTGGTGGAATTGTTTTCCTAATTTAATTCAGCCCAGCCACACCAATGCAATCGTCTGATTCCCAGGTCTTTCAGTTAGCTGCGGAACTGAAGTTCTTGGTTAAATCGAAACTATTATACACATAAGTTGCCATAAATAATGATTCATTGAGAAGAATGTGGGTCATAAACATAAAGAATATAATATAAAAGACAGTTTCAAACATATGTTGCTTCATTTCTGTTCAAATAGTCTGGATAGCCTGTTAAGATGCTCCAACTTCCTGTAATAGAGAGTGAAATGAACATTTTTCTACAAAATGTGTCCCTCTTGGTTATTTAATGTAGCAGAACAATAGCAAAACAAAATACCAGCAGAATATCTGATAATTTTTTATTGAGGAAACAGGGAAGTTAGGATGAAATGTAGGACTCTTCAAGGTAACAGGAAAATACACTTATAGCTCTCAAGCCCACCTCAAGATCCTCTACCATTTATCAAAAAATCTCTTCAATTTTCAAAGGCCCTCTGAAGACCTCCTGGGACTATAAACAAAGGCTATATTGTATCCTTGGCTGAAGCTTGTTAAGTGGCTCATGAATAATACTAAATGCATCCTCCCCATAAATCTCCTTGATGTAGAACTACTGTTATCCAGCTACAAACTTTACTGACATCCATCATAAACTCAGAGATGGGAGATTTGCCATATTCATCCAAGCAACTGCTTCCGATGTCCCATCCATGTGATTCTCTTGAACATACGAAATCAGAGAAAAGAGAAATATGGACACTATTTTTTTTAGTGCAATTTATTGAAAACACTTCTAATATACTTTGCACTGATCTTTCAGAACAATAATTTAAGGGGATGAGTCATCAGAACTTAACATTTGCAAGAGGACTTCATCCACCATAACTGGAAAGAATCGAGGGTGGTGGATATAATTTTAGATTCTAGGTATTTATTTTTTAACCTTTTTTTTTAAAAAAGAAACCCACAGATAATGTCTTTAGATAATCTCTGAAAGTTGGCAACAACTTGGAGATGTTTCTTCTAATGAGCAATTTTTATTTTTGACCATCTATTTGTGACAAAAAAAAAAAAAAAAAAAAAACAGAAGAAGAAATGGATGGCAAGTAGAACCTGGTGCATCTCAGTGATGTTCCCTGTAGAAAGGAAGAAGAGGTCTAGGAAGAAATCTGTTTAGAGTTCTTCTAAGGTTAGAGGATTTAGTGGGAAGTTCAGTGTCCATTGAAGAAGCATTACTCACCTTTCTTCTTAAAAGTATATTTATCATGTAAAGCTACATCATTTCAACAAGGAAATGATTTATTTAATATCTCACAACGGACTCCTGACTCTCACAGTAAGCCTAAGCAACATCGGATGCTTTCAATACATCAAAGGAGTGAAAGATCATGTAAAATGTGTTTCATCCACCAATTATTTAGATATACTAGGAAAATATTTTAATTCCTACAGTAATGATTTAGTGATGTCATTGTTATTTCCAGGAACTATGGATAAAGTTAAATTTGCTCTTCAGTTTGTTAATGATTGTATAGAGAATGTGACTTTCTGAATTCTTCAATCTTAGTATCTCTTTATGGTTAATAAATCAAGCTATGGTTACTTATTTAGATAGGTGAATATCAACTATCAACCTGCAGTTGTATATGCATATAAATTTTAATTCTTCTAGAAGTCAGTGTAGCCTGTCTGCATATATATACATATATATGTATATGTATATATATATATATATATATATAACTTTATAATATAACTATAATGAAGAAGCCTTCAACATTTTAGTAGGTTCTTATTGTAACAACTTAAAATGACAATTAAGATGTTTGGTAGTGTTAAAAAGGAAAAAAAAAGAAAGGAAAAAAAAAAGAGAGAGAGATGCAAACTGGAGTCAAGTGTGCTAAACTCCACCTCAGGAAATCAAGAGTTGGTATCTAACATGATTGGAAATTCAATGTCTCCTAAGAATATTATCTTAAACCATTCAATCTGAAATTTCCTGGTCAGCAGCAGTGAGGTAACCTGCTTGACAGACTGCTTCTGTCCCCCCAAAAGATGAGGCTTATCTGCTCCTACCCCTTTCTGCTTATTAAAGTCTCCCATTTTGGAGGCTTATCTGCTCCTACTCCTTTCTGCTTATTAAAGTCTTCCATTTTGGACAGCTCTTTGGATCTCCTCTCAATTTGCTAAATGGAATGCTACCCAATTCATGAATTATTGGATGAAGCCAATTTGATCTTGAAATTTTCTCAAATTAGGGTTTTTGATACAATATAGACCACGAATATTAGATTAACCAACTGAAAGTGATTTTATTGGTGTGTTTCCAGACCTGGAGTTTGGGAGAATTAGGTGGAACCATTTAAGAACACATTTGAAACATGGAAGTATTATTATTGTTGTTTTTGTTATTGTTGTCTTTTATTGTTCACTAAGAGAATTTATGAATGCTAAAAGCCAAAACAATGTTTATTTAAATAGGTAGATGCTAGAGGAATATTCTTATTTCAACAGCAAATAATAATTCCACACATTTCTCCTCATATTGGCCATGGGTACTGATTAGTATGTAGTTTGAGTTACAGATCTATAGTGTTTGTATAATTCTATATAAGAAAAATATGTTGTAGAAGATTGAATGCTTTTGTGTTTAATTAAATGATTTATAGAATTATAAATTAAATAAACTAGATAAATTATAGAATCATAAAATAGGGACCCATAATTATACCCTCTAGACCCCTTCCTCCAAAAAACAAAAAACAAATAAATAAAATAAATAAAACTCACTCAGGGGAAGTCTTCCAAACTTATGCTCATGGACAATGGAGGTCATATTTTGCATCATTGGCCAAGTATGTCAAACTTGACATGCAATGTCAACTGCATTCCAAAAGGAAAGAATATTCTGTTGATACAGCTGTACCAGGATATGCTTTTCTTCCTATAGAGGCAATTGTCTCTTTATTGAAAATAATGAAACTATGGGGGAAAATGTCCCCAACAAACTTGAGGTTTATCCAGCATATATCTAAATGTTAGCAATATAAAAATGAACTATTTTCTTACTACATTTGTTCTCTTAATATTTTGTGTGAATTCATACACATGCTTGAGTACATTACATTTGCATTGTCACCTTTGGTTACTTACCTGGAAGTGGTGATGATGTCATTAAGAGCTCTGCAACTGGACAGTGTTTATTTCCCATTAATAATAGCTAATATAGGGGTAGCCCAGGTGGCTCAGCGGTTTACTGCTGCCTTCAGCCCAGGGTGTGATCCTGGAGACCTGGGATCAAGTCCCACGTCAGGCTCCCTGCATGGAGCCTGCTTCTTCCTCTGCCTGTCTCTGCCTCTCTCTCTCTCTCTGTGTCTCATGAATAAATAAATAAAATCTTTAAAAAAAGTAATAGCTAATATCGCGCTTAGAAAGTTTTCATTGTCCCAAAACAGAGGATGGTAATTTTTTCTGCGAGTTTTTTTTCTTCTGGTCCAGATAGTAAATATTGTAGGCTCTGAGGGCTATCTAGTCTCTATGGCAACTGTAACTCTGTTGTAGTATAAGGGCAGTCATAGACAATACATATATATAAGAGTGTGACCCTGCTCCAATAAAACCATATTTAAGGAGATTGAAATTTATATCTTTCCCAATTTTCATATGTCACAAAATATTATTCTTCCTTCAGTTCCCCCCCGCCCCGAAAAAAAACCCAGTTGCAGCTGCTGGGATACACAAAACAGAAACAGGCACTGGGTTGGATTTGGCCAATGGGTCATAGTTTGCCAATCCCTATTCTAGAAAAATGTTTGGACAGACATTTACTCCATAATTTGGTTCATTATATGTTATTTTTGGTGTAATATTTTGTTCCTCTTGAAGCATCCGCATACATATTTCTCCATACTGAATGTCAGAGGTTAATGATTTTTTTCGAAGATGGAGAATGGAGAACACAAGCAGTGAAGAAGTGAGGAACTAGTCTTTGCGCTAAAACATCAAACCAAGAAGGCAAAGTCATTTATATTTTGTTTTTTTTTTTTTTCAAAGGAAAGCTGTTTTGTGATATATGACAGTCTCTCTCTCTCTTTTAATCTTTTATTATTTTTAAGTTGTTTTTTAAAAAAGAATTTAATTAACTAACTTATTTATTTATTTATTTATTTATTTATTTATTTGAGAGAGAGAGAAAGAGAAAAAGCGAGAGAGAGCATGAGATAGTGAGCTGAGAGGATAAGGGGAGGAAGCAACCCAATGTGGGTTTGATTCCAGGACTATGAAATCATGACCTGAGCCCAAGGCAGACGCCTAACCACTGAGGCACCCACGGATCCCTTGACAGTCTCTCAATAATGATGTTGCAACCTTGAGACTCTCTAGAGGAATGCAAAAGTGACACCTTCTTTAATATGTTCATTACTGTGTTATTTTTGTTAAGAAATTTAACATAATCTGAACAAAATGAAGACTAGCAGTCAGCATATAATTTCTGGAAGTGTAAAACTGAAGAAAAAGCTTATTTTTCCCAGAATACTCTTAAAAGATGGCAAATATGTTGATATGAAAGAGGTTCTTCATAATTCTCTTCAATTGTCATGAGCATTGATATTTACATGAACTCTAGAAGGAAATTTTAATTCTGTGAATTTAGGCAAGTTACTCAACTTCATTAAGCCTCCGTTTATTACTACAGAAAATAGGTATAATTTTACCTACCATCTAGGGTTTCTTTTAAATGTTTTTCAAAACAACAACAACAACAAAAATAAATAAATGAAAAAAATAAATGTTTTTCAATTTTAATTAGGTAATGCAATTAAACTGCTTAGTAGAACTTGGAAAGGATAAATGTTTAATAAATATTAGTAACTATTATAAATATCAATGTTATTACCTTTTAATTGTTTACATTGTATTTGAAAATAATGCACAGGCATGATAGAACTGTTATACACATTCTTATAATATTTGCCTATTCTTCTTCACACCAAAAGTCCTAGCCTGCGGAAGTAGCCACTTGTACCAATTGTAACTGTTTTTCAGTGATTAAAACGTTTTCTCTAGATGATGTGATATTACCATTTATTGAATTATTAATTTTGTACAATATCTATAAACCTCATATTAAAATAGGTAAGGATCTAACTCATATAAACAACTCTTACCTACTCTCTTCCTGATTTTAAAACATGAACTACCTTTCTTTTCTTTTTTTCTTTCCTTCTTCTCCTTCTTCTCCTACTTCCTTCACTTTTTTTTTTAGAAACTATCTAGATATGTACTTATTATTCTCTATAATAAGTACTCTTAGAAGAATCATTGTCAATCTAAAGATACATATCACAATCACTTCTGAAGCATTTAAAAATACAGTTATCAATCAATCTTCAGGGATTGAGTTTAGGCACGTCTACTTTTATAAAAGCACACTTGGTTAAATCATTTATTTTAAACTGATTAATACTTTTTAATCTATAGAATAAAGTATTTCTTTACCTCAGGAAAGTTTTCTTTTATTATGTCATTAATTATTTTGTCTGTTTTTATGTATTTTTTCACTCAGAAATACTTATACTCCATTCTCTCTCCTCCAAATATATAATCTTCATTCTTAGTGTTCTGATTTCTGTACTTTTCTTTCATTTTACCAAAGACAGTACATCAACTCTGTACTTTTTACTTGAAGATGACACTGATAGGATTGTTCTCTTTTTGTGAAAAGATAAATTATAATTTACAATATATAACTAATATTAAATTATACTTAAAGTTTGTTTTGTCACTATACCTGCCATATAATAATCCCATATTTGATTGACTTTATCAATAAAACCTGTAGTCTCTGAAAATTTTTTCATAGCAGCCTGGAGATGGTATGATGCTATCTTATATTTTATCATGAGTTAATATGTACAGAAGTAACTGGGGAAGCTTGAGGACAAGACTGCCAGGAAGTTAAACTTTTCAGGGATTTGTGAGGCCCCTTTAGAAGGAAATCATCTTGTGGAAAGAGAGAGACCAAGCATACAATGGATTTGTCATGGAAAGCTGTGGAAAATGGTAATATTTAATTTATACTGTCTTCCTTTACTGACTACCCCAACTGATTTCCTCATGTGTTTCCTTCTTCTCTGATATACACACCATTTGCCACTAAGGCACTTAGCCAAAACCATAATAAATGGAAGCTGTAACTAAAAACTTTTTAAGATGTTTAAAGCACAAAACTCAAAGCATTCAATGCACTGAAATTCAAATGGGAGAAGGAATGATTGATGTCATTTTGGTATGAAACACAGCATTGTAGGTTTCAGAATACATAGGTAGGTTACAGAATACATAATGTGGCCTTGGCATATTGAGTGGCTTATTAGAGTTTTTATGGCCTTGGGACCCAGCTCTTTCAGTGATGACATTCTGTGGTCAAACCATAGCTATTTTAGCTTTTATAGAGGCAGTCCTCTCAGCAATAAATATCAGCAGCTTCGATGTAGACCTTTGCATCACCAACTTCTGGAGCAGCTTTGTCATCTTGATCATCTTTGTCACGAGATTGCGAATCAGTGTTCAGATTTAACTAAGAACAGATCAGAATGTCATCTGAGGCACAGAAGACAAAGAACTTACAAATAAATGAATGAGGATTCGAATGGAGAATAAGAACTTCCTGAAAAAGAGGTGGGATGCATAGTCAGAGCAAAAGTATTTATTTTCTCATTAATATGATAACCCATTTATTTGTATTTACGATTGGTCTACTTTATGCATGTGAAGATGTCGAATTTAGAATAAAGACCAAAAAAGGCATGAGCATGTGAAATTCATGAGACTCTCTGTTTAGGAAAATAATCATCAATAATCAATAAGTCAGTTTTCCAGATATAAACACTGTGCTTATTGTAGCTTACAAAAACTGAAATTTTCCACAGTTCAGAGTCATAGCCTAATTCTGCTTATACTAGAGGCAGACAGGGGAGTCCTGCAGGAAGCCTGAGGACTGGTAGCCCATAAAGGTTTGGCTGGTTTTGATGAAAATTAGTGTGATATGATACACAGATGAAAGAGCAAATGGGTTTTCTTTACTTGATGAAAGCAGTGAATTCTGAAATTATGCACAGCAGGTACAGATGGAAGATACTGCACAGATATCACACATAGTTTTTATGCTGAAACATTTGTTTTATACTTTTACCTCACAGCCTTTTTGTGGGGAGAGGAAGAGCAAAAAAAAGTGAGCATACTAATCTAAATAAGGAGACCTTCTTTTATAGGGAAAAGTAAATGAGAAAAAGACAATGATAAATCACACTGCTTACTCTTCCTTCATCCATTTATTAAAGAAATATTTATTGAGTCCCTACTATGTGTTGGCTGGCCATTGTGCCACAGCAGATTTCTCACCTTCCTCCATTGAATGAATGGATTTGTGTGATTTGGGTCATTTCTAGGCAATATTGTGAAAGCAAGTGAATTTTCTACAGACCTTGCTTTTCCCTCTTCTGAGACCCTGCCTCTTCCATTCTCAGAATTATCATTCATCGATCCCACATGCTAACACTTAATTCTCTCCTTTCAATTATAATTTCTTTTAAACATTAGCATATAAAGTCCCAAGATTAAAATCCAATGCTAACATAAAGCAATAGGCAATGTGTGTGTGTGTGTGTGTGTGTGTGTGTGAGTGTGTGTGTGTGTGTTTGTATGTAAATATGTAGAAAGGTGTTTTGGAGTGAGAGTTCTACTTGAAGGCCTATGGATCACACAATGTTGGCACCTTTTTCTTTATCTCCAAAATCAAATTTGTATACCCTTCTTTGACATCCTTGGGGACAGAAACCATTTTTACTTCCTTGGTCTCTCCATAGTAGAATAATAAATCTTTTCTAAAACGAGTTAGGTATTTTCATTTATTCATTCATTCAATATTTGAGTACTTACTCTATGTTGTTCTAGGGGCCTGGCATATTGGAATGAACAAATTAGACAATAAAAAATCCTTATTCTCATAGAGCTTACATTCTAGTAGGGGGAAGATGATGGAGTAAACATCATAAAAAAGTAAAGTATAGAGTTTCCAGTAATGTAATAATTTTCAAGTTAAAAAATAGAATAGAAAAAGGAAATTTGGGGATGCTGAGAGGTAGGAAAGTTGAAATTTTAAGTAGGAGGGGAGGAGGAAGAGAGTGAGGCCTCATTGAAAAGGCAACATTTGAGCAAATACTTGAAGTAAGGAAATTAGCCACTTGGCTATTTAAGGAAGAGTGTTCTAGATAGAAGGAGAGTATGTGCAATGGCCTGAGTTAGAAAGTATGTGGCGAATTCCTGGAACAACAAAGAGCAGAATAAGCAGAGGGAAGAGAAGTAGGTGTTGAGCTCAGAGGGACCGTAGTGTGTGGGGCCTTGTGAGACATTGTAAAACTTCGGCTTTTATTCCAATTAAAATGGAGAGCCAATGCAGGCCTTTGAGTGGCATGATTTGGTTATCATTTCAAGGGATCCCTCTGGCTGCCTGGGCAAGAGGGAGAGCAGAGACCCATGAGAGACAGATTCAGTCACTGAAGAGGAAGTTTCATTGTATTGTTTGCTTTAAATGGATAACTGATTCTCTCCTATATAATCTCCCATCTCAATTAGCCTCTATGGGGAGACTATTCTCTGTAGGCTTAGATTTGCTGAATCTTGTGTTTGAGGGCAGTAAGGGTATCCATCTCAAGGGAAGGGAGAAGTGTGGAAGAGCGAATTAGGTAGTAGCCATTTATTGCACTGGACTCTGCTTCAGTGTTCTTACCTTTAGAAAGCCAGGGAAACAATAGCACAATAATAATATTCCTGGGCCCCAAACCAAAATAATTAAATCAGAATCCTGTGTTTGAGGCTCAGCCATTGGTTCCTTTGAGAAGCTCCCTACATGATTTCCACACGCAGTCAAGAGTCCTCATCACTGAGCTTCACATTTGAAACTCTAGAGATCCATCTTCTATGTATGATTTCCAAGATAACTCCAGCCATTTCTATTCATTTTCAGTCAATGGGAAGGAAAAAGGAACAGCATGTTCAGGGCTAGTGCCTTTTAAGTAGAAGTTCTGCTTACTTTTTTCACATTTCATCAATGAAAAATTAGCCACTTGGCTATTTGGGGAAGAGTACTCTAGACAGAGAGAGGGTATGTGCCTATTCCTAACCACAGGGGAGGCAGGGACATATAGTTGAGTTGAGCATCCATGTGAGAACAGTTGTGTGTTGTGGAGGTGGGGGGGGTCAACAAAAGTGTTTGTCCATATTATCTCAATATTACAAGAAGGAAGATAAGTTTGGGAACTACTTGATATGGGCCATTTTTAAAAAAAATTCAGCCAGTTATAGATAAAAAATGAAGCTTATGAAAGCCGAGAAACTGAAGCACTTGAATTCTAAAAGGTTTTCCTTTCTTATCCACTCTGTATGAAAGTAGTACTTGAAGGGAATGGAGTTGACTATGAACATAAACATAACAAATAAGAATTTCCTCCGTGGACTGTCTCCATAGTTTCTATAACTGACACTGATACAAAAAAGCCTGGGGTGAAGGAAGGAAAGTAGGGAAGTCATAGGGTGGTGTCCTGTTGTACTGATAACCTAGGCCTGTTAAATATATAGCCTTTTCAATCCCGCCTCCACTGGAGATCCACCATTGTGGGTTTTCTTAAATGTGGGGTTAGAAATAGAGCATCACGGTCTGACTCTGATGTTTCACTTGTCTATTAGAAACAGTAATTGTTAGGTGAGAAGGCTGGAGCTTTCATGCACAGTCATTGGGTATCCTGACAGTCAGTGGGAATAAGACAATTGGATATTGGCGTAGGGAATGCCACACTGAGTGAATAGCAGTCATCCCTGCATTTGCCTAGCATACAACAAGCACAAAGCAACACTCCGGGAGCAAGTGAAGAAAAAGGAAAGTAGGAGAGAAAGAGAAAAATAATTTTCCATTTTGGAATAGCCAACTTGAGGTATGAGGATCTGAAAAAAGCCTGCTCATATCGGTTCAGGGTGATTACACAATTAGGAGCAAGCAAGTCTCACACTCCAAAACTCACAGCTGCTTCTTTTGAACCTATGATTGTAACAATTGCTCTCTTAATGAGAGAGATTAATTAACTTTCCCAAGGTCGCATAGATTCATATCTAAGACTGGCAACTTCATCAGACTTTGTCTTTTAATCTTGCTTGATTGGTTTTATTTTATTGTCTCACTTTCCCTGGTTCTCCAAGTTCTCTTTCCAAATAGACATTAAGTTGAATTGACTTCAAGGACTGGAGCATTGTTGCTCACAATTCTTTTTGTATAATGAACCCAAATAATGTTTTTCAAGTAAATGCATGAAAATAAAATAATATAAAAGGAGTTCTTCTCATCCTCATATAAACCAGAATATATCCTTTTTATAACACTCTGTTCTTACAGAATAGCATATCGAATTGTGGGAAATTTTAGAAAATGTTTCCCCCAGGAGTAGTCAGGTTATCTCTTTCGGGTTCATTGCTTCAGCAAATATTTTCCCATTGATTCAGAACCCTTTAAAAGGAACTTATCTTTTCTTCAGCTGGGTGAAAAATGGCTTGATTAGAACTAAATGGGTGCAATTCTCCCTAATGTAACTGGGTATAACATCTGCTGTCATTTATTTTTCTTACTAAATTGTAACAGGTGAGGCAGGCTGGAAGCTTAGTGGCAGCATTACTGCACAGAGACAGGCCAATTCCCAGTCTAATGCCAAACTACACTGGGTGTAGAAAAGCTAAGTTAAGCTTTGGGATCTCAAATGGATATCAGGGTAGTCTATGACACTGGTCACCTCAAGAACTACTGAAACATAGCTATGATGTTTTAGAATATTTTCTGTCATTTAAGTTAGACTTTTATGAGGAGTCTTCTAGTTCAAATGGACTGGGGTAGGGGTAAAGGAGAGGGTTTTTTTCCTTTTTTTTCCTCCAGTGATACACTTCTAATATACAGTATAGTGTCAGGAATATAGTAGGTGCTTAATAAACATCATCTGTTGATTTGATGCCCAAATCATATGTGGATCACTTCTACGTCCATGGAAGGGTTGTGGAAGATGGAGGCAGAAAGGGGCAGCAAGGTTATCTGCTGTTTAGCTTGGACCCAAAATTTAAACATGCCCAGGCCATACCATCTACTGAAGTCAGTGGCCTCCTTTTGACACGCAGTCTTTCCTAACCATTTGACAACTATCCATCCATCTAGGTTGTAGTAAAATCTCACATTTCTACTGATGCCATTCCAATCTCTCCATCAGAATGTGTGTGTGTGTGTGTGTGTGTGTTGCTTTTCTTTTTCTCTTTTTTGAGTTTGTTCAGGAATTCTATATGGAACGTAGAATTTAACACCTTTTATTCTCGGCCTCGTTTTTGTTATCTTTTAGCCTTATTGCCCTAGCTTGACACAGTGCCTAGCCTCATCTCCTAATGTGCCAATATATCAAGTAGGAAGTTCCTTTAGGCCTTTATTGATGATTGATCAAACTATATTACTCACTGTAGAAAATATATTTTTAAAATGTGTTTCTTCATACGGGAGAAGAATGTATGTAATAAAATAATGGAAATGTCAGTGCTTTTAAGACTACTGCTCTAAAATAAAAGGCAGATGTAACTATTATTTAAAGGAAATTACTCAGGGAAAAAGACTATAGGTTCAAGAAGAAAACACTGGGAAATAAAAAGTTGTTTTATATCCTATATCTTGTGTGGTGATTTCCAAAATATGGAAAGAGGCCAGATGTCAAAAATGATGAAATCCAAGAAGAAAACATTGGGAAATAAAAAGTTGTTTTATATCCTATATTTTGTGTGGTGATTGAGCCAGTAATGGGAAGAGAGTAAAATAGAGGGGAAGGCAGAAAAGAAGGGAAGGATAGGATTGGGGAGGAAAGAGAGAGAAAGGAAGGGACAAGGGGAAGAAGAGAATTGAAGTAGCAGAGAGTAAAGCTATTGTGGTATTTTTGGAATGACAAGGCTGCTCTGATGATACAGGAATTTAAACATATATATATACATATCATTTTACGTATTAGAATATAGAGATTTGTGAATTTTATTAAAGTAGTTGATATTTTTTAAAGGAGAAATAAGCAATGCCGTTCCTATAACACCAAAGCATTTCAGTAATTGTATCTTCTCGTCACTTTGAAGGTATAAAAAAAAAAAATCATCTCTTATAAACTTGTCCGGATGGCATGTTAATTTAAAAATACTCCTTAGCATTCTACTTCTACCAAAATTTATTTATGAAGTTGGAGTAATGTTATACGAAATCTTGCAGGTACAAAGATGAAATGTTAGGTGGTACATAGCAGGTCTCAGTGTTTCTGGTTTGGCGGGGAGGCTCTTACTGACAGTTATTCTCTACTCATCATCATATGTAGATACATACCAGGAGCAGAAGATATTCAATCAGAAAGTTATTAGTTCTATTTAGAAATATTTGACTTTTAGATTATTAGTCAACAACTTTACATGTAAAACTAATTTTCTACACCAAAATTTTAATGTAATTTCATAGATCAGGCACTTTACATTGGGAAACAAAATTATCAAACAAATCTAGTGGATCTGAGAAGTGTGAGTCTTGTCCATTAGGATAGTTTCCTGTGTGATGTCATGCTGAATCTCTGAGAAAATTACTGTCTGATACCAATAATTTTTCCATTGCCAATCTAGGTACAATCTGTATTAATCTAAAATTACATTTGGGCATTTAAAGTATAATAAATTTAAAGTATAATAAATATATGTTTAAGCTTTGCTTAATGATATCTGGACTAGTGATCTGAAACTTTATGTATGTCCTTTTCATTATAAATGTTTATTTATTTATTTTTAAAGATGTTATTTATTTATTCATGACAGACACAGAGAGAGGCAGAGACACAGGCAGAGGAAGAAGCAGGCTCCATGCAGGGAGCCCAATGTGGGACTCAATCCCGGGTCTCCAGGATCATGCCCTGGGCCGAAGGTGGTGCTAAACCACTGAGCCTCCCAAGCTGCCCCATTATAAATGTTTAAATGTATATTATCTATTTTTTAAATGAAAATACAAATATTTTCAGCCAAAATATGGAAAGAGCCCAGATGTCCATCGATAGATACATGGCTAAAAAAGATGTGTTATATATATATATACAATGGAATGTTACTCAGCCATCAAAAATGATGAAATCCTGCCATTTGCAATTATGCAGGTGGAACTAGAGAGTATTATGCTAAGAGAAACAAGTCAGTCAGAGACAAACACCATATGATTTCACTCATGTGGAATTTAGGAAACAATAAAAGATGAACATAGGGGAGGAAAAGGAAAAATAGCATAGGATGAAAACAGAGAGGGAGACAAACCATAAGAGACTCTTAACTATAGGAAACAAACTGAAGGTCGCTGGAGGGGGAGGTGGGGGGGTATGGGGTCACTGGGTGATGGGCATTAAGGAGGGCACTTGAAGTAAAGAGTATTGGGTATTACATGCAACTGATGGATTAGTGAATTCTACCTTGGAAATTAAGAATACGGTATATATTAATGAAATTGAATGTAAATTAAAAGCTTAAAAAACACAAAAAACAAAAGCAAAAATAGATAAAAAATGAAATACAAGTACTTTTATATGTAATTTACCATTTAGTTTATAAGGGATAAACACCACTAAAAACGATGAAGCATAATTATATCTACCTTTATATAAAGAATTGACTTGCACAGATGCTAAGTTCCACGTGTCCTCCTTTGGAAACCGCTGATCTAAAGGCTATCAGATTCATAATGGTAAATGTACATAAGGAACAAAAGGTACATTTCAGGAACTATGGTGAAAAGGGACCTTTTAGCAATATCTACGACGAAAACACTAAATACTTCAATGAGGAATGGTGACAGGACCAGCTCTGGGAAAACGGGGATGTCCCAGCAGCGTAATCAGTACCGAGGCAATGAATCTAAGTACTATCAAGATTTCTTATCCTTCTGTAGCAAAACCATCACCTGATTCTATGGGATGTAGATGTGTGTTTTCTAAATTGTAGAATGAAAAAAAAAAAAAGAAAAATAAATAAATTGTGGAATGAACAAAAAGCCATTATGTAATAAATGTTGAAGATCACCTAATATAGTTTAGTTCAAAAAGAGCCAAGCGTTTATGGTAAAGTCCGCTTCTCCTCAAATGAGACCAGGAGAAACACAATGAGTTCCAGCTTCATTTTGCCTTTTGTGCCTTCCTAGTGCTTTCATGCTGTATCATAACACCATAATTTAAGTACAGCCTTGGCTGAAATTTTCCTCATTTATTTTTCAGAAGTACTGCTATAAAAAACACTTCCAGGAACGTTATAAATCACATGTTACTATACTGAGATACTTAACTAAATCCAGAGGCATTCTTGCTTTTTAGATAAATATGAATTCTATCTTGTTTAAATATATACCCAGAATTAGTACTATACATTATTTTGCCTTTCGTCCCTAAATATGCACACACATACATACACACACATTTCGATATAAATATTATTTTAGAAATTGACTGTAACTAAATACTTAGGCACTTTCAAAGATTTTTTTTTTAAATAAATGGATCATGTAAATTTCTTTTAGGCCTTTAAGTCCGCACTATGAATTTAGCACCAAGTCGGAGACAGCATTTTGTACACACTTTGGAATGGCAAAATAAATGTATTTTTAAAATAAAATTGAATACTTTTAGCTTTCAAAGATTAATAACAAGTGAATTCTCCATTACTGACAAATAGCTATACGAATTCCCGTTTAGAAATAGAGGCCCGACGGCAGACGTAAGTGACTATTTGGATACCTCACATTTAATTATCTTCAGGGGTAGCACATTATTGCTCCTGAGAAGAGAGTTCTGAAACAGGTCAATCCTCAGCAGGCACCTGGACATTATGGGGGTACCAGAGTGTCACTCCATCACTGAAAAATGTCCTAGGAATATCTGAACACCAGGGGAGAGAGATTTTTTTTAATGTGACTTTAAAAAAATTCCCCTTCTTAAGCTTCGCGATCCTCCTATATCATCATCCCAATGACATGACCAGTTGTCATATTCTACTTTCTGTCTACGTAACCTCATGCACAGCTAGGAAATAATGATTTAGGACTTGAAATTCAAAACATAATGGTGTTCCTTTTTTTTTTTTTTCATTCCTCATTTTACTCAACACCCCTGCAGAGTTGATGCAAGTACTGAGCTCCCTTTGAAGTCAGCTTGCATCATCTTTGATGGAGTATAAAGCAATAGGAGATACTGACTGCAGTTTTGAGCATCTCAATTCCCATCTCAGATGATGCCGATACATTTGTCATTAAATGCATGGCATGAGTAAATCCTTGGAAGAATTGCCAAGCCGTTAAAATTGGCAGGTATAGACTACACATTTCTCCTGTAAAAGAATAGAAAAGGAAAGTATCAACCTGTTTTTAAAGGATTTTATCTCATATTCCGCTTAGGTTATTTTTACTGTGGGTGATTTTGTAACATATTCTCGTTACTTGGTTCATTCTTTCTAATACTTTCAATGTTTTGTGAAAAGTTATGTTACACAGATATATTTAGATGCCCAAAACACTTGAGATCTTGAAGGATGATGTCCTTCTTTATTTAAGTAATGGTAAAATAAATCTGCATCTGTGGATGAATGCCAGTAGTGTTAGCATTGTAATACACTTTGCTCTTGGCAATAATTATAAGCCACAGAGTAAAGATGAGAGTAATTTGGAGATACAAGAAGAGCAAGGCTTTTGATTGAGAAATTCTGTCTGCATTTATGGTAGGCGCTACTACTGATCACCAATCTCTCTCATCTTCTATGAGGTGCATGGGAAAATTGCACTTCTCTGCCCCCTTGATGGTGGGTTTTAGCCATGGGACATGTTTTGGCCAATGAAATATGAGCAGAGAGGCTGAGTGAAGCATTTGATTACTTGAACTCGCTTCACGCCCTTCTTCTGCAGAGATGATCACAGAGGTATGTGTGTTATGGGAGCAAAGCACATCAGAATGCCAAGTAAACATGTGGAGTACAGGTGCAGTGGAAAATAACCAAGGAGGCTGCAGTGGATTTGCCTGGTCGAAAATTTAATTTTGGTTTTGTTAAACCATTGACATTTGGACACATTATCCTCCTTACCACAGCACCACCCAGCCTCTCCTGACCAACCTGTATGCTTGTGCATGTGTGTCTATCTAAATATACCTACAAAATTTTAAAGAAATTTAATACAACAATTCAAAGAAGAAGACCAAAAATCCACTGGTGAAATATTCTATGACATTTTTGTGATTCCCACTGGCCTCTTGGAATATACCATACGTAGTTCCGCAGTAAATGTCTCTAAGTCTTCTTGAGTAGAACTCAAGCTGTACTCTGTATGGATGATCATCACTTTCTATTGCCTTATACCCGTCTAAAAGTAGAGTTTCAGCATCATTTCATTTTTATAAAAATTTAGGATCAGTTTTGATTGTTGGTGAAAAGAAGAATTTCAAAGGAGTAGGACTAGCAGGTAACAACTTTGTAAGAGTTTTAAGGAGCATGGTTTAGTTTAGAGAATGTCTGGTTGATTTGGGTGGCTAGATCATAGGTTATAAGAAGGCTGGGAGTAGAGAGGAGGATTATGGCAGAAAATATGTGTGGATAATTTTTTCCTGTGTTGCCTTAAGTCTATATATCACAAGATATTACATTCCATTAAGTTCTACAACATTTCCATTAAAAATACAATCCGAATCCTAAGAGGAAAATACTGACTACCAGAAACATAAGATTCTCAGAGGGCTTAGCAAACTGTATGCTAAATTGCAGACAGACATGTTAGTTTCCTTTGAATCAGTAATTTCCATCTTTCCCCTTATTTTTCCATCTAATTTTCAGTAGGTCACTCTCGAGTCAAAATTTAATTTTATGTGGTTGAAGTGCTAGAGCCAAAATGAAATTGCATGCTGTAGGGGGAAAAATTTAACCTACTTTTAATAGCCCCTTTGAAAGATACTTTGAAGACATGACTTACTCTCGTAGTATGTTGACTATCTGAAGAATGAATTATTATATCCTTGTCAAATTTTAAATAGCATGCTGTTAAAAATATTAGTCACACAGGGGGCTGTTTGACAGTAATGTCACAGAAAAGCTCTGGTCTGTATGAACAGAGTCTGCAACTTAATATCATGGTTCCATGGAGCTCTGCCTTCCACGGGCATCCACGGAGGGGTGGGGGTGGGAACCCGCTTTGAGTTTCTTTGGAACGGTGGCAAAATTCTGCCAACTGATGCATTTTACTTGCAGTTCCAGCCAGCTGAGGGGGCCTTGTGTCTTTCTCCCTTCCGTCCATTCCTGGCAGAGCTTAGACCAGAGCCTAAAAGAAATGAAAAAGCTATCATTTCAAGTGAGGAAGAGTTTTTTGCCTCCGCAACCCCCTTTTTTAATACATCCAAGAAATGTGAGTTGACATCTAGAGTAGAGGTTGTAAAGAAAATGATCCAAAGAATTTCTTTTAAAAGGCAGGTGTTTGTTTTGTTTCGCCTACAAAAATAAGATTACCAACTGGCTTGTACGAGTCCAACTGTGATTAAAAAAAATAATAAACCCTTCAGAATCAAGTTGAGAATTTTCCCCCTTTTTTGTTCTTTGACTTTTTCTGCAGGGAAAGGGGACAATCTTTACCTATCAGAGCAAAGTGAGAATCACTGAGGCAGCGGAAGCATCACACAGGGGAAGGTCAGGCCAATTTTTCCCCGAGTAATACTGTTTTATCACTCATCGGACAAAGATTAGGGCCTTTCTTGCCTTGATCCTTTGTGGCTTTCCCTATTACTTTAACAGATCTGAACAAAGCAGAGATTCTTTGTCCAAAAGTTCCATTTAGCTCCATTTATTTCAAATCCTCCAAATTTCATGTCTCAATATGATGGCAACTTAAGGATGATACACAATCCACGTGTTAGGCAGGAAGGCAAAGTTACCTAGACACAGAATTGACACAGGCCCCAGAGAATGTTTTCATTGGTCCTCTGCCCTTTAGTGCTGGGCTGTGTGTCAGCCCCATTAATCCAGGCACCTTTTAGTTTCAAAGATTTCTGTCTTCTGTGCCTCTACAAAACAGGAATCTTGTTGGTGAAACATTGAGTTACAAATTGAATGATGTTACTTTTGGCAACCCGGATAGGGGTCAGGTTGAGAAGCCAAGACCATAAAACAATACTCACCCTAGGGACGGGTGGTGTCCTAAATAAATGCATTCTGCAGTTGCCTCGTTGCCTCTGAGTAACTGCCACGGAGCCCTAATGCTCTTGGTCATGTGCCATGGCCATTGACCCTCGTGAGTAGATCTGGCTTGTTCACAGGGGTGGGGTATCTGTGCAAGGAAATGGGGAAAGTGCCATTGTGCCAAGATGAAATTAAGAATTAGTTTAACGATTTTTGAAAAAAATCATCTTATTTTGAAAACGCAGCATTTTGATTTATAAATAGCACTATGGCACTGCTTCTTGGCCCTGACAGCTTTGCCTCAGTTTTCTCCTATCTGAGGAACTTTAAGTTATCCTGGCTTGCTTACTCACCCAGTCCTCTCTCTATTTTTCTACTTTTCACTGATCTTTCTTTCTTTCTTTTTTTTTTTTTCATATCTTTACCTGCCACTTATTTCTCTCTCCTTTTTCCCCCCTGTCTTCCTTAACCAGAGCCCAGGTAAAGGGATGGGTGCTTTAAATGGAGGGATCCATCTGGACCCTACCCTCCAGTCTCAAAGTGGCTCAAAGTAAGTTTTTAAAGCTAGAGATGTCATAGCTCCATAGATATCCTGAAAATGTTATTTTGAGGATACTATTATGAATGTCTAAGCACTAGTGATCTGAGTTCTTTACAGATGAGTAGATCAGAGACTCTGAGAGGATTAAAATTCAGTATTTAATTGTAAATAATCTTGTATCCATCCAGACAGTTCCAGAATTATTTGGTGACATTTTATCAGCAAGTCAGGTCATATGGCTCTCTCTGTTGAAAGAAAATTTAAAGTAGCGCCAGTTCCTTTATTCTGGGATTAATTTTCTACCACTCATTTAGTGTCATGAACTTTCACAATATATTTGCTTCCTTCCCATTCTCCAGAGTTCTGTCTTCAAAGGGAACAATTTCAAACCATAATTTTTTTTTTTTTATCATTACTAGGAGAATCCAGTGACACCCGGTTCTATCACAAATATGGCTAAAATAAAAATGCTTACTTGGTAGTTTTTTATTCGATACCCAAAGCAGTTTTCAGAAACCGGTAATGTATGATTCGCCGTCTGGTACAGTGAGCGACAAAACATTTTTTATCTGCTCAGCTGATGTTTGCGTGCTCAGCTAGCCAGCCCTTGCATGCACTGTCTACTCTAAGGGCTACAGAAATTTCAATACAGTGAATGTTCTATGACAACTGCTGATGTGAAGCCAATTCATTTCCTTGAGTACAAGATCAGTTCACAATTACTTCAGGGCAGTCCATACAGGGCATCGTAGTTGGCCATTAATTAAGCAATAAGACATGACAGGCAATATATTTCTGGGCCATTTAACATATCTCCTGAGAGATTTTTAAAGCCAGAGGCTAAAGGTCAAGTGACTTTAACCACTTGAGAAGTTCACTGCCAGGATTTTTTTAGGATGACAAGAAAATTTAAATATGGATTATTGAAACTAAGACAAATGTGGGGATTTTTTTAGTGTGTAGTTAGGAAATCGAGTCAAAGCAAAATTTTAAAAAATTAATTTATGCAGTGCTGTACATTGTGCTGTGGTTTACTATATATTATCTAATTTAATTTTTCTAATGACCTTGTGAAGTGCCCATTATCTCTATTATCCAGTTGAGGCATGTGAGGCTCCAAGCAATTTTATGGCTAAAATGCTTTGCACTATGATTTGGAATTCTGAAATTAAATATTATTGGATTAAATCTCTTGAATTAGCCAGTCTTAAAGCATTGTTCTCCCAAAACCAAACTCCACCTTCTTTTGATGAGAGCAAAGATGTTTTTAGAAAACATGGCTATCCCGTGGGCTACTGGAAAACTGCTTTTCCAGACTTCATGGCTCCTTTCAGTGAGCCTTGCAAAAATTAATAACAGAGTTTGTTAAATAAATTATTAATCCCACAAGTCAAAGAATAAATATAATGGTAAACATGTTAGAAAGACCATCTGGAAGAAATTTTTGAGCTTCACTGGATAATATTTGAGATTTGTCTAGAAACTGCCCTGCCTTACTGAGATTCTTTCTGGATACCACTGTCCTACTTATGCACCTTATTGCCATATCCCCTGGCGCAGACATTTGTTCACATCTATCTCCTAGACATCATGTTCAACCCCACTCTTTTTGTATATATAGGCACAGTCTATTAATTTCTTATTGTGAAAGGAACATGATCAACTCTCTTTTAGAGTCAATAGTTTAATTTTCCCTAAGTTATTCCTCACTCAACACTTAGCATTCCTTGAACTTAACCTCCAAGTCTAACGAACTCTCTTTGAGTTTTTCCTACTCTACAAATGCCCACCTTCCCCTGCTTGTTGTTCATAGGGATACTCTGAGAAGCAGTTCCCTAATTTCAGTTTATATCCCAAGTGCGTATCATGAAGGTCAATAATTATTTCATTTGCCAAATTGATGAATGAATTATCTTATGGATTTAAAATTTTCAAACCGTAACTAAATGTTAATCAGGACAGAATGTTGCTTAATATCAAATTTGATTTTTTTCATGAAGGATTTTTCTAGCTTCCCAAACTCACTTCCACTTAAAATAAAATAGCCAATTTGATTCAAATTCCTTAAAATGTGTACTCCATATGTTGTTTCTCAAATGTATGTCACTTTTTATAAAATGGCTTTTTATTTCATCTTTATTTTATAGTTTTTTTCATCTTGTCTTTACACAAGATGGCTTCTTCTTCAGTAGAAGCCAGAATCCTGAGCTGCCCAGTTAGGAGCTTCTGACCTACTATTCTGATTAAGTTTATTCTCAATATTCATGGCAAACATCTGGCTTCTAAATGAAAGGCTTCTGGTCTTTTCAATCACTTGCTGATAGGGTGAGATTGTTTTGTTACCCATAACCACAAGACCTAATTTAGAATCAATCTTGGCACCCAGTCTTGCATTGATGATCACATTTATAAGCCACCTTTCAGCTTCTTCTGGAATCATGTTTAGTTTGTCTGCCAACATGTTAATGTTGATACACTGGTGGGTGAATAAAAAGTCTCAAGTGTGATGAGAGGTGCATTTTCAGTGAAATCTTCAAAACAAGCCACCAAGAAGTCATTCATAAGTACTGATTCACAGTCCCTCAGCTTTTCCTGAGCCCTACTGAAGCCAAAGTTAACAGATAAACATTCAACTAATTTTGTCACTGGGTCTTTCTATGTGTAAGACTCCTGTTGAATAACTTTAACGGAATCTTTTAACACCTGTTGGGGTTTTCAGATGTTTTGTTTGTTATGGTGGGTGTAGTCAAATGGTGCAGAATAAGTGGACACATCATCTGAATTACATCAAGACACTGTGGCTGGTAAAGGAAGAGATCAATAAAGTTATCACGCCCTTTGGGGTGGGTGAAGAAAACAAACCAAGACCAGTGGATGAGCCATGTTTGCTGCCGAAGAGGCTGAAAGGGAGAGCTCACAGAATTACTTCTGTGGTTTCTTTTAACCCTGTCAGGTCTTCCATGGAGGCATCCCAATTCCACATTAAGATCTCAGAGGCCAGTTTTCCCAGAGTGAACTCAAAGCACTTCTATCTGCTGCTGGAACCAACACTCTAAAGAAGTAAAGACATTCCAGGGTAATGCCCAATGCCCACATTCATATTGGAATTTTTCATACCTGTGAGATGTATCTAAACATTCCTGCCTAAAATCATGCTTGTCCTCCAGTGAGTCAACCAACATCTGACCATCTCTGGTTGACAGCATCTTCCTTGTAGTTTCTGGATCAAACATTATCATGACTGGTCCCGTTTCTGCCTGAAGCTGTTTCAGTTGTGCAACAGCTGAGGTTCTTTTTTTCTCTCAAAACAAATGGAATATCATCAGAATAAAGGTTTTGTATACATCACCCACAAAGCCTACCACATTGGTATCATGAAGAAGAAGGTCTAATTCCCCTTGTAATAATTCTTTTTCATTATATATCTCTCCTATGGAGAGAAATTCAAGCAATGGGAAGACTAGATGTGGATCCAAAAAGTGTGCAGTCTGGCTAAAGAAGAAGCCGCTTTTACATTTTTTTTTTTTTTTAAAGATTTTACTTATTTATTCATGAGAGACAGAAAGAGAGGCAGAGACACAGGCAGAGGGAGAAGCAGGCCCCCTGCTGGGAGCCTGATGGAAGACTTGATCCCAGGACCCTAGGATCACACCCTGAGCTGAAGGAAGACTCTCAACCACTGAGCCACCCAGGTGTCCCCACGTTCTTAATACACTCCGACTATTAATGAGATTTTCTTTGCCTTCATTGAAGTAGTTACTTCTGTCAGCTTCCATGACACACCACTCACCTTGTTTTTCTTCTCATGATTTCATTTTTTATTCATGTTTATTGAGGATCAGCTATGCTTCTCCTACTTTTTTTTGTTATCAAGATTATATTTTTAGCAGGACTCCGTAGCTTTATATGTCATTAAAATTGTTTCCAGATTCTGACGCTACATTATTGCTCAGCCTTAGTTTCCAAAATTGTATGATTTTGTTGTGTGTGTGTGTGTGATATGTGTGTGTATGTGTATGCACATGTGTATTCCTAGATATACTCCAGTTCAGAATTTTTTAAAAGATTTTATTTATTTATTGATGAGAGATACACACAGAGAGAGGGAGAAACATAGGCAGAAGGAGAAACAGACTCCCTGCAGGAAGCCTGATGCAGGACTCAATCCCAGGACCCCAGGATCACAAACTGAGCCAAAGGCAGACGCTCAACCACTGAGCCACCCAGGTGCCCCTCCAGGTCAGAATTTATGGAGTCAGTCATTGTTATGCAGAAGACTTTTGGAACCAAAAGAATGTCCTTTGGTCACTCTTTTTGTTCAAACTCCAAAGAAATCCACATGGTTTGCTTTTATCTCCAATGGCTAAAATCAAAGGAAATCCCTGTGCATTTTAACATTTAAACCTGGGCCAGTTCAATCAAACAATAATTGAGGCTTGAGTTTTCAAGAGAAGGTTTTGATTTGCAATGTTGAGGGGAATAGGACTTGAGTTTGTGAGCATGTGTGCAATCCTGCAGGTGCTGGCAGCCTTCCTGTTGGACTGAGAGGGGTGCTTGTCTGAGAGAGGAGCAACCTAAGGAGAAGACCACCTGAGGGGCAGGGAGAAGTAGGCTGACTTCTGAGGTCATCCTTCAAACTTTTGTGTGTATCTTTGCTCCCAAACCAGTTCTTATTAATAAAATAAATAAAACCCAAAATGTTTCTCTACATCTTTTCTTTAAACCAGTTTAAACCAGTTTGAGCTTTTAAAATTTTATTGTTTTTGTCACTTGAAGCTAATATGATAAAGATAAGATGTTCCTAAAACTTGGGGATGAATTGTAGGTGACAAATAAATTAATTTCTCTGATGTCTATTACCTGAAATGTTGACCCAGTGCTCAGATTTATTCTGTAGGAAATAAATTTTACTTTTGAAAAGACTTTATATGTTGGGTCACTCATATTTTGGAATCTCTGCCCAATTTTGGAATTATTTAGATTCTAGTAGGTTCCAGAGAAGTATATATACAATGAAACTGGTGAAGAAGGAAGTCTTTTCAGAATTCAATATTATTCTGTTCTAAATGATTGTTCTCAGGGTGAGTGATATAAATTATCACAAATATGTGGAACCAAATGAAGCCTAGCTCTCCATATATAAAATTATGGTAGATTTCTAATAGTTTCCTCAGAGTTCTTTTCTAAAGTGGATTAGATAGAATGTTTACCACATGTCTTCCATGGTTTCACTGTTAAGGAAGACTTTCAGCAGTCAAATTATGATGTCATATAAAACTTTGCTCAACAAAGTCTTCTTGTGGAAATCTCAAGCAAAATAGTGTCTTTATTGAGGAACTGTTTGAGTGCTACTTCCTGTTTAAATGAAGTTCCATGGAAACCATGCATTTTGAGGTCCAACATTGAGGCCAAACTTCAAGGTGTATTTTGTTCATCTTTTCTAGGCATCTGACGTCTGCACAAATATTAAGCTTTTATCGTTAGAATGCTTTTTCAGGTCATTTCCAGGAAGACCTGATCTGCTATATTACTGCAGATGGCTGTCTCTAATACACCAATAGTTATTAAAGGCTCAAATCATGGGTTCTTAGATTTCCCCTACATTTTTTCCTTTTTTTATTTGTAAAAGGCTTCTATAGGAATTACTGTACATGCACAAAAAGGCCCCATTTAGAAAATAGTTTGTGAATCCCCATTCTGTACAGTAATGGTCCATATAACTGTATTAAGTCAGTTCCTTTAATAGGGAGAGTGCCTTTTTAGTTTGTGAGAAATCTGCCCCTGCTGAGATTTGAACCAGGTACCCTTGGATCTAAAAGCATGTGCTTTACTCTTTAGATAAAGTGAAATCTTCTTAAAAGTGGGGGGAGGGGGAAAGAGATGGAGTTCTCTTTGACTTTGGAGCCATTTCTTTGACAATTTTATGTTTCTTTCTGAGTTACTTTCTCAGTCTCTTCCCTCTGTCCTTTGTTTTACCTGTTCCAGGTAAAAATGATCATTTGATCATTTGGCTGGTGTTGACCCTTAAAAACATGAATATGACCCTCTGCATCTAAGACCACCATTTAATATCTGATAATGGCAGGATTGTTAAACTAAATAATCTGTACATGCCTGGTCTCAGACTTGGGCTAAAGAATCTCTAAAATTTTCCCACCTCTAAGAATTCATGAGCATATGTTATTTGTGTCAAGTTAAAAATAGAAACTTTTTTCCTCTATGGAAGAAAAATGATCAGGTCATCCTTTGAATTTGCAACTGTCTGTATATTGCCTGATAGTGGCCATTTTATCATCAAGGCTTCTGGAATCCTCTTCTTAAAAAATATATTTTGGTAATGAAAGAAAAGGTCAATTTTCTATATTTCCTGAGTCTCATTATTAAGACAATTATTAGAATTAAGCCAAATTCTAATAAGAATTTATAAATTCTTAATAAGAATTATAAGAATTAAACCAAATTCTAATGGTCCTGCCATTTCTCGTGTAACATTCCTTTATCCTTTGCAGATCTCATCATGTTCAATAAGGTTTAATGAGAGAATTATAGATACTTATGAGCTTGTATAAGATGAACTTGTTTTATTCTCAAAACTAGATTGTGTTCCAAGTGTTTTTTTAAAACAAAATAGAGTGTGAGGATTTCTAATAAACAGATCACATGGGATAATAGGCTATAAAATTGCAGTAACCAAAGTGAGGTTTCCTCCTCCTTTGTCATAGCAGAGTTCCACTTAGATTACAATAGCCACAGGAAACCAAGGTTTAGATTCTTAGTTGCCATTGTTGCATCATTAAACACTTCTTAAATGCTCACAATATGCCAGGTGCTTTATGGAACATATAAAGACTAGTCTTGCATAGGACAAAAAAGTTTATTAAAGGATGACATTGGACACATTGTAATTACTCCCACTGGAGCCATATGTATAACAAAAAGGGTTTTGGGTACAAAAAGGAAAATTTAGCAAGGCATGTTTTCTTTTTGTTGCCATGTCAGCCCTAACTGTTTACCCATAGCCCTCTGAGGCTGAACTAGTAACAATCTGGATCTGGATTTGGTAGTTTATTCAAGGTGAGAATATAATAAAATATTGTTATTTAACAGGATCTTTGAAAACCAGTGAAGCTTGTGTGGATTCTTTCTTGGATAGTCAATGTCAGTCCAGACCTAAATTCCTGGAGTCACCTTGTATTTGCCCTTGAATGAAGTCACCAGCAATCGCTAGGAACTTGAGGTTCAAAACTGACCAGAAATCAGGCTTAGTCTACTGGAAAGGTTTTGTATTAGAGAGTATACCAGTTCTCCACTGGATTGGGAGACAAAATGCAAACATCAATACTTTTGAATTACTTATAGTCTTCTTAGTGACAGACCCAATTAACTACATAGCACATATATGAATGTCCAGGGAAGTGCTTGCAATATAACGATCATTTGATAAATATTTGTGGAACAAAGGAAGTTCTAAGAACTGTGATAAGAAAATATGAATCATGATCCCTTACCACAAGAAAATGAAATTAACATTTGTAAACCAATTAGACTGATAATTGTGAAGTATGGAGTCTGAATTTTTATTTCTCTGGCCTTACCTTTTGCATGCTATAAAATGTTAAAAATAATTTTTCTTTCAGGGTCAACATAGACACTCAACATATTGAGTTTTAGGAGCAATAAGAATTTTCCACTGAACACCCCCCAAGTGATTTCTTCCTTCTTAACTGTTTTCTGAAAGCAATTTTTTTTCAAAGGAGAGAATTCACAATTTCAGTAATAGAGATAAAGGGTTTCAATGCTTTATTTCACTAATTGGAAAAGTTAAGATAAAAAGGTTTGCTAGTTTCTTTCTTGTTCCTCCGGGACCTGGATATTAAGAAAGTAGGAAGGCACTAGATGCATAAAAGAGGTAAAATAAATATCACTGAAATGTTGCAAGAGTAACACAAAGGGAGCATTAAATTTTAGACTTGCTTTTGCTTGAAAAGGTAAATGTGAAAGTTGTGCACAGTTATTTCAAACAATCATGGGTACTCCAGTTAAGAATTTTGGTTCTTTTGGGGGCACCTGGGTGGTTCAGTCTGTTGAGTATCTGACCCCTGGTTTTGGCTCAGGTCATGATCACAGGGTCCTGGGATCAAATCCTGCAGGGCACTCCATGTCCAGCATCAGAGCAGAGTCTGCTTATCCATTTCCTCACCACTGTCCCTCTCCCTGCTCACACACACACCTGTGAGTGCTTGCACACACTCTCTCTCTCCTAAATAAATGAAATCTTAAAAAAAAAAATTGGTCACTTTTATATGATTGTATTTGTCTGTTAGGGAGCATAAACATCAATTTTCTCCAGGCAGTGATTACTATTTCACCAAATACAACTAATATAATCAATACGTTTTTTTCTACCTCAAATTCTTTATTAAGGAAACATAATTATCAGTAAACATGTCCTATAGAAAGACAGAGATGAAATTGCACCTTAAAGCTGTGTGAATGATTGCCTTCCACTGTATATTCCTTTGGTTAATTGGCCTGTTGTCTCTGCAAGATAACTAGCACCTTGAAAAAGGGAGAATCCATAGGTGCCCCAGGAATGCAACTCTATTTCCCTTCTCCCTATTATCTCCACTCCCTGTCATCCTCACCTTAATCTTCCAAACCTCTTTTCCAGACTTGTTTTCTGCTCCTTGGATGGGAACTGAAGCAAGTACCATAACTTCCCTGGACATCCTTCGATTCTAAGTCCTACAGTCAGTGTTGGTAGAAACAAGTTCTCACAGGCATTATGAAAATGTCCTATTTATGGTAACATTAAAAAATAACATGAATTTCACTTAAAATCAATGCTTGGTCTCGGTATTCCAGCTTGGTATTGCTTTGGGCATAGGGCAAGGGAGACGAAGAGCATGGTTGGCTCCATCTTTGTTCCTTATCCTAAGTGCCTCCACCCTGTCTCTACTTCTCTGCTGACTAAGGTTTCTAATCCTTCTTACAGATGGAGGGAGGAAAAGGAGAAGTTTGACATGGTAAATATCTTATTTGACGACAGCAACTTAATCCAGTGATGGTTTTCTTAGGAAGGACACCCGGGGTTCCTAATTCTGATTCTCCCAGAGGGTGATTATATGGATAATTTGGAGAACGCCTTGTTGGGATGCTCTAGTTGCAATGACTTCCTACGGTGGGGTCTCCATTTGGCTAGCTGCTTACAACTTCAGTTCCCAGGGTGTGGGAGGTCCGTGCCACACAGACTCTCACAGATGAGGCTCCACCATTACTCCAGGAATCTCTCTCCGGAAAGTCCTCTTTAGGCCAACTTGAGCCTGGCTCCCTCTCACTTGGTCCGTGTTTGGCTCATGGAAAACTCATGCCTCTGCTTCTGCCAAGTGAAGTTTTCCTCAACGTCATCATATCTCTTTGTTCTCCAGCTACACAAACATTTCCAGTCAGTCTTTAGCCTTTTAATCTCCCAGGTGCAGGTCAAATGCTATCTGATACGGGAGGACACAGCAAACTCTCTGCAAGTGGTCTCTTCTACCCTGACCCCTTTCTCACAGGCAATGGAAAATTCAATAGTTTTCCCCAAAGAAATTCTTTCCCTAGAAATAGTCATTTTTCTTGGTTTCTCCAACCTGTAAATATCCACAAGGATAGTGTTAAAGTGGGAATTAGAAGACTGGTTCTTAACCACCTTCTTTTGCACATCATGCATAAATGGTCTAGTCCCTCATTTTGGAGTTCTCGACACCTATAATATTTATTCTCTATTTTGGAGGTTTTAGCTAAAACTAAGAAAGGAAGATTTGACTTTCACATCCTGTTCTGTTGGTTGGTAATTAACTTACCTTTCTTTTCTTACTGGAGACGTCTAGCACAAAACTGGAGCTCCTGCCTCTCTGAGGTTAGAAACATCTAGGGGAAAGGATGAGGCCAATTAGGTGAGGAAATGTTACCAAATATACTCCAGCTCTATTTATTCATATCTCAAGGTGAAGACTCTTGTCAGTTGAGGTGATGTTAAACCACATTGTTTGTTCTTCATCCAATTTCGCATCAATTCAGAGACAAAGATCATGCCATTCTCCAGCCCTGGGTTTCTGTGTCTATTCTTTGCCCAGGCAGAGGTCATGCCTATATCTGGCCTAAGTGTGGGTGCACAATATTCAGCAGCATAAGGCCATATACACTTAATCTCTGACTAAACCATTTGTTGTGAGATAGAAGTGGTACCTCACCTCTCCTTTTAGTCAGTTCTTGCCAATTTAGTCCACGTTGGAAGTTTTTGTTTTTTTTTTTTTTTGTTTTTTTTTTTTTTTTTTTTTTTTTTTTACTCTTTTCTGCTTCTACCAGGCAATGTTGGTTGCATGACACTTACTACAAATTCATGTTTTAATTAATCCATTCAAAAATTCTTTAATCTTATTTCTGAAGAATATTAGGGACTTCAAGATAAATAGGAAGAAATGAGACAACTACAAAAATTTAATGTAGTATATAATCTATGGAGTGTTATAAAATATATTCAAGGAAAAATGCTGTGAATGTTGAGAGGAAAGAGACTTACTTTTAGTTGAGAGTGGTGGGACCCTAGGGAGGACTTCTGAGAAGGAATTTTATTTCATCTGGACCTTGAAAATAAGACAGCAGATTTCAATAGGGGAAATGTTAGGCCAGATTGGGAAAATAGCATGGACACATGCTAAAATATTGGGGCATGTTTCCAGTAAAATCTTTTCATTGTATATAATATAATATAATATAATATAATATAATATAATATAATATATGAAAGGGAAAAAACTAAAAAAGAAGTTTTCTGCCAGACTTGGGAAAATCATAAGTGTCAGCATTAGAGAGATCAGACTTTTTTCGATGTGAAGGATGATATTGAAATTTCTAAAGAAGAAAACTAAATAGTTGGGGCAGTAGTTTAGAAAGGTTAAATTGATAGCAGAGGAAGTTAAAACTAATAAACAGAATGCTTGGAAATGGAAAACAGGAAGTAGATATGAATTTATGACAAGGATCAAGAAGCAATGGAGTCATGCATTAGTGAATATGGTGGAAAGAGAAGAGAAAGGAGTAAATGTGGGAGGTGTGACCATGTAGAATGGATAAAGCCTGATTATTGCTTGGACATAAGATTAGAAAGGGAGACTGGTCAGCATGACTTCGGGTTTATACCCAGAAGTTGCGATTAAGCAAAATTTAGGAGAAAACGTTTTAGTAAAAGAAATAACTGATGACAGTGCCACCTGGCTGGCTTAGTCCAGAAAGCATGCGACTCTTCATCTCTGGCTTGCAAGTCTGAGCCCAATGTTGGGTGTAGAGATTACCCGAATAAATAAAATTTAAACAAGAAGAACTGAAGACACAAAATCAAGTGTTATCTGAGGTTCAGGGAAGAGAGCAATCAGATGTTGACGTAGTTGAGGATGAGATTTCACTAGAAGCTTTGAATGTTGAGCAAAAATTCCTGGTAAAAATGTGAGATAAAATTAAAAAGTGATGTACAAATAAAGGACTCCGACTCTTTCCAATTTGTGTTTAGGTTTTCTAATTAGAGTGCTTTATTATAGATTATTCTGTCCTTTATATAGTCCCCAAGTTGATCAAGAATAGAAGGATCCCTGGGTGGCGCAGCGGTTTGGCGCCTGCCTTTGGCCCAGGGCGCGATCCTGGAGACCCAGGATTGAGTCCCACGTCGGGCTCCCGGTGCATGGAGCCTGCTTCTCCCTCTGCCTGTGTCTCTGCCTCTCTCTCTCTCTCTGTGACTATCATAAATAAATAAAAATTAAAAAAAAAAGAATAGAAATAATTGGTTTAGATTCACTTAGAATGAAAGTTAATGTAGCTCAGTCAATCTTAGAAGAAAGAGACTTCATTTCATTTATTTTTCTTTTTTTAATTTATTTTTTTAAATTAATAATCAGTAAAATTCACTATCTGGTGAAGAGTTCAGAGTAATGAGAAATTCAGAAACTCAGATACGGAACATTTTCATTCACTCCAAAAAGGTTCTCTTGCCAAACCCTCCCCCAACATTTAACACTTTGCAACTACAGATCTGTTCTCTTTCCCTAGTTTTGCCATTTCCAGGAAGTTGTTGAGGGAAGCACAAACCTGGCCATAAAACCTCCCAAAATTATGCTGCATGATATGGGTGGGCCTAACATAACCACACAGGCTTTTCAAAAGCAGAGAACTGTTGCCAGCTGGTAACAGAAAAGGAATCAGAGATTTGGAGCAGGAGGCGATTCAAGGTGCTCCCCTGTGGCTTTCTGATAAAGGGGGCCACATGGAAAGTCTCTGAGCATGGCCCTTAGAAGCCATGAGGAATCTTTTCCTGAAGACAGCAGGGAAAGAAGCACCCAAATCCTATAATCTGAATTCTGGAACTGAATTTTGCCAACAACCTAAATAAGCTTAGAAAGTTTCTTCTCGGGAACCTCTAGGTAACAGCCTAGCCTGACTGACACCTTGGTTTTGTCTTTGTGAGATTTTAAGCAAAGAACCCACTGGGTTTCCCCTGACTGCTGACATACAGAAGTGTGAGCTCATACATGGATGAAGCACCTGAGTTTGTGGTAATTTGTTATGCAGCAATAGAAAACTAATATAGTCATAGAAATGAAATCAGAGAAATGCAGCCTTTTGGAACTGGCTTCTTTTCAAATTCAATATAATGCATTGGAGACTCATTCATATTGTTACAGGGATCACTGAGTTCCACTGAAGGGATTATCACAATTTGTTCATTATTCATCACTTGGAGGACATTTGGAGTGCTTCTAGTTTTGGTGATCAGAGAAAGGCTCTCTAATCATTAGTGTACAGGTTTTGTGCGAAAATAAATTTTCATTTCTCTCGTGTAGCTATCTAGGAGTGGGATTTCTGCATCACATAATAAGTATATGTTAAAATGTTTAAGAAATTGTCCAACATCTCTGAAGAGGCTGTTCCATTTTGCCTTTCAACCAGCAATATATGGGAATCCCAGTGGGTATTGTCAGACTTATAGCCACGCTACTAAGTATAGAGCAATATATCTCTTGAATTTTATTTTATTTTATTTTATTTTATTTTATTTTATTTTATTTTATTTTATTTTATTTATTTTAAGATTTTATTTATTTATTCATGATAGACATAGAGAGAGGTAGAGACACAGGGAGAGGGAGAAGCAGGCTCCATGTCGGGAGCCCGATGTGGGACTCGATCCCGGGTCTCCAGGATTGTCCCCTCGGCCAAAGGCAGGCGCTAAACCGCTGAGCCACCCAGGGCAGGGATCCCCTTGAATTTGATTTTAAATACACTTACCACAGACTAGAGGTTCTGCAAAAATTATCATTTTCATAACATTATAGTACAAACACAAGAATGATTTAGCATCTTCACTGGGAAATCACATTTTGAAAGTATGTCATTGGCAAAGACCAAATGTTTTTAGCTGATGTTTTTCCACTGAGATACAAAGAAAGTGGTTTGAGCTGAAATTTATTTATTCAACATTTACATTTATCAGCTACTATGTTCCAAGCATGATGATGGGGGCTAGAGATGAAAGATGAGCAATAGATGGCTCTGCTCTCAAGAAGCCCATGCTGTCTGAGGAAGCAGACACATAATGTGTAATTGTAATACAGTCTGGTAGTTGTCATGTCGCAGGTATTAATTAGGTCAGTGCTATCAGATCACACATGAGGGAGCAATAAATTCTCTTTGAGGGCACAGGCTAGTAAGGTGATAAAAATTGGACTATAGATATACAATATCTGAGACTTAAGACTTATTAGCAGTCAATATTAGCAGTGAAGATTTACATGAACTATATATATCACTAGTGTCCGATTGGAGTCACTTTGAACAATCGAAGTTTAAGAATCAAGAGATACTTTCTCTCAAATTCTTTCAGATTTTTGGAATCCTTCCCACATAACTGTGTTTGATATATAATTAAGGGTAATATATAACATGATCTTGTGGATTCCCGTAGGAGAAATTCTCATTCTCACAGATGTGTTTTCGTGGTAGAAACACAAAACTGGACAGAAAAAAGATGTCTTGGACTTTTTTTCTCGTTTTTTTTTTTTTTTTTTTTTATGTCACTCTTTCTCACTTTGATGCTGCCTTTGTTTTGAAGTTAGTCAATTGTTTATGGCGTCCGTATTTGTATGTGTGTGTGGGTATCAATAAAACAGAGTTAGTTGGGAATCATGAAAAATAAGTCTTCATGAAGGCCAATGATATGCTTGTAAGTGGCTACCACTGCTAGCGATAGGATCTTTGAATCTCAAATTCAAGAACAATTTACCTATATTTTTTTTCCTAAAGATTTGTATTTATTTATTCATGAGACACACAAAAAAGAGCCAGAGACATGGGCAGAGGGAGAAGTAGACTCCTTGCAGAGACTCTGATGCAGGACAGGATCCTGGGATCATGATCTGAGCCAAAGGCAGACCCTCAACCACTGAGCCACCCAGGTGCCCCCAATATACCTATATTCTAACATGACTAGTATGGTGCATGGTAAAAGTAATAAAAGGGGCATCTGTAGTCCTGTTTTTCTTTTTTAATTTTTTTTTTTTTTTTTTTTTTTTTATGATAGTCACACAGAGAGAGAGAGAGAGGCAGAGACACAGGCAGAGGGAGAAGCAGGCTCCATGCACCGGGAGCCCGACATGGGATTCGATCCCAGGTCTCCAGGATCGCGCCCTGGGCCAAAGGCAGGCACCAAACCGCTGCGCCACCCAGGGATCCCCTGTAGTCCTGTTTTTCTACTACATCCAGTATTTCCCATATCCAGTGCCAAAGCATATGTGGAACATACGTGTGAAGATAAATGGAGAGGCAACAAACGTGCACCAAACAAATGAGGGATTGCACATAATTGAGTAAATGTAGGGTTAATGATCCAATCATTGTAAAATCATTGTGAAAAAAAAAAACATCCTCCCACACAATGCCTGAGTTCTAAAGAAACCATTTGGACATTTTGAGTTTTATTTGATTTTAAATTTCAGAAGAGTTTTCATTGAGGTAACATTGACTTTTGAGGTGTGTAATCTAGGCTCAGCAGGTTGTAATGCTAGAGCCTTTGATGTTTACCAAGTTTGTTTATGAACTGTGTGAGAGATGGCAAGCCAATATCTCCCACAAAAATTCAGAAACAAACACAGGCCATCTTTTTCTATTCTATTCATAATAGTGCCCTTACTGCCCGAATGTAACCAAAGATCTGTTAGAAATGTAAACAAGATTGCCTCTGTGCACCAAAGAGAATGTGATTGGTGTACTGATATCAAAAGCCAGTGCATTTTGGATGATTGTAAAATGTGCTGTAATGTGTGCAATATCCCAAAGCATTTCTAAAGCTGACTGAAGCAAACTATAGGCACTGAGGCTACAGAATATGAGTGATTTGTGCGCATCAGCATATTTTGAAAATACTATGTTTGCTTTTGTTTGTTTTCGACTTTTTGCAACCTATCAGCTTGAGCTGGGTTTTGTGAGAGCTGCTGAGACACCATATTGCAGTTTTTGAGAGCTCTGCCTTTGATGGCTTGTAATAAACCACATAGGATATTCCCATTGGGGGGAAAGAAGTTGTAAACTGTCACGAATATTACAATTTACATGATTTGGAGCTTGGGGATCTCTTGTTTAGATTTTTAACTCCACCTAATCACAGATTTTTCTGTTTTGAAAACAATGATTTGAATGTAAACCAACTCAAAGAGGTACAATGAGGCAATTTTACCAAGCTAATTAATTTCTTTAAAAAAAGAAATTTCACATGTTCTGAATTCTGTGTTTGTTTTTTTTTCTTTTTGAAGACAGCTCAAGAACATACACTTCATTACAGAATCAGTCATAAACAGTTCTACTGGTAAACATAAAGTAGAACTCAAGTGTCTGTGTCTGAGGATGACATCCAGCCAGGTAGCACTGTGAAAATATATTAGCACTCATCCAAAAGAAGCAATTAGGAAGTGTCAGATAAAAACACTAAAAATAAAAATAAATTTAAAAACACCTCTATTACAGACAGGAAAAGGATTTTCATTTTCATAAAACTATTAATTTAGAATTTTAAACGATACTATCATCTCTGTTATGTTCAAAGCAGGCAGAATAATAGCAGGGCTCAAGTTTGTTTTATTTGTTTCTCCTTCCAAACAAAAATATTCTTGAATTTCCTACAAATGCCACCATCTTGTTGGAATTACTTACAAAGGGAAATATATGCCTTTAAAGTAAATAAACGAGGTGAATAATCCATTTGGCACTTTATAAAAGCAAATGTAACCTGTCTATGAATAAATATTCTATGAATTTATATTAACAAAAGTGGAAATGTATACTTATGGATATTTAAAAATATCTAATTAAAAAATCTTTGGACATGTCTTTTGTTCAGTTTACGAGCTTATATGTTTAAATATAAGCTTTCCCATCACTGTTGAGATGGGAAAACTTTTACTTTTACTTTTCATTAGTTTAACAACTATTTATCAAGGATCATAGCCAATCATTTTCCCCATCCCATTGTTGCTCTTCCATTGGAAGCCACCGTCATCTCTCACCTGAGTCATTGCAGTAGACTCTCTGTAGATCTCTCTGCCTTTGCACTTGGATAAATTATCTCATGGCACTTTTCTATGTAAAATCTCCCAGTCATTTCCCATTTCACTAAGAGTAAGAGCCAAATCTTTTGATTGACCTCAAAGAACCTAAATTATCTACTCTCATCTTCTACCCCCACTTTTCCGGACTGCATCTCCCACCTCTTTTCCCCCTTCCTCATGTTGTTTCAGACCCTTAGCAAATTGGACCATTGCTAGAGAGTTCCAAACGCACTATCTAATAGACTCTATATTTTTATTTATTGATCTTACGTAGTGTGGGTCCCTTTCACTGGGATATAAAATTCATGAAGGCAATTATCTTTGTTGTCTTGTTATTTCTTTATTCCTAGAACCTGGAACAGTTCTTGACAAAAAATATGATACTCTAGGGCAGGCACTATTGTAATTGCTATAGGGTCCAGGAAGTGATAAGTTTCATTATGTGAACTTTCTAATGAGCAAAACAGATAATATACAAGTAAACAGGTAAATTCGATAGCATCAGATTAGGTATAAGTGCTACAAGGAATAAGTATAAAAAACACATGGCAAAAAATTGGGTCATGGGGTAGTGGACACTTGTGCTTGAGTGATCAGGGAAAGCATTCCTGAGAAGCAACATTTGAGCTGAAGCCTGAAGGACAAGAGGAAGTACAAAGAGAGATGTGCCAAAGGCCGACTGGCATAACAGATGAGAACAGAATTTTAAATTTAATAAAATTCATCATTAATCAGCAAGGCTTTATTTCTCAAATGTGGCTAGTCAGTGTGTGGTTTCTGAAAACCTTGTTTATTACTGGGGACACAATACTCACTAATATGAAGCAACAAATAATAAAATATGGAACTTCAATAAGGAGATACAAGCTATGAATGTGAACTGTAATAATCAGCACTAGAGAACGTGGGTGACTGATGACTGGAAACCTTCTGGGCAAAGTGAGAATGAGCACTACATGTGACAAGAATAAGGAAGAATGGCAACGGGGGTTTTGTAGAACAGAGAGGGGAACTCAGGGTGGATAGAAAGGGGGCACTTGCTTTGAAAGCTAGACAAAAGAGGTTACGGCCCATCTGCTGGAAACCACGGGAGCCTTGTTTGATTCTTCCATCTTTTTTTTTCATTACCTTGAATTTATCAACAAGACACGTAGGCTCTGCCTCCAGAGTATAACCTGAAGCATCCATCTTACCCAATTTACTTGTCTTTTCTTGCCTGGACTATTCGAATACAAACTATTTTCCCTGTTTCACTTTTGGGCCCCTGCATGACGTTCTCCATGCAATATGTGTTCAAAACATTTCAGTAACTTCCTTTTGAACTTTATAAAATTCAAACTCCTTACCATGTCCTGCGAGTCCTGCATAACCTACAAGATCTCCTCTGTCTCACCATGCTTCAGCCATGCATTCTTTGTCTTCCTTATTTTCTAGAAACTATGTATGGTTAATAGGCTTTAGGAACCTCGCTTTTGGTATACTTTAAATAATTTTGCTCCTCTTCACATGGCTTTCTCCTTATTATTGAGATTCACCTTAAATGTTAAGTCCCCATGGAAGACCTCCCTGACCATCTTACCTAAAATACCACCCCCATCATCCTCTGTCACACTACTGAGTTGCATTTTCTCCCTTGTTTTTTACTCATTATGTGAAATACTTTATGTATTTGTATACCTGTTTATGCATTGTCTTCCTCTACCCAGATGTAAACTCTGTGAGGGCACAGATTCTTTTTGTCTTATTCCTCACCATGTTTCCAAAGCTGAAAAACCATTTTTTTAGGCATTCCTGAAATGTAGTAGGTAGCAAATAAGTTTAATTGGAAGAATGAAAATAATGAATCATTGAAACCTTTTGATCTATTTACATGAAATGGGGGAAAAAAAAAAACAACATATTTCAGAGTGGCCTAGGAGGGAGATCCTTATCTGCACTGAAAGTAAAGAGGAATTGGCAGCTCTGACATTTTCATAAAAGAAATCAATGGGGTCCCCTCACTGACAAGAGACAGAATTGCAGTGAAATCAAAGGAGAATATATCAAGGATGTTTCATTCTGTAATCATCAACTAATGAGTCAAAAATAATTTTTAGAAAGATTTTAATGACTAGATTATATAGTTAATATAGGATATTAGTAATTGGCAAAGGTTGCTCTATGGTTGGGGAGAATTCTGTGTACAAATTTGTTCTTTTGTAGTTATCCTGGCATATTTTTGCAATATTATTGTTGCTCTCATTATCGTGCATTTATTTGCAATCGTGGACTCATAATGAGGTGTGAACTACTCCCCTGGAGTAAATAAGACATTTTTGGAAAGTTTGTATCATATATTTGAAGCCATCAGGGTACTATTGAATAAGCTGCTACTCCCCTGAACCCCACCCCATTTCCCTATATAAGCTCTTCTCATGGTATTCTTTTTTTTTTTATAAAGATTTTATTTATTTATTCATGAGAGACACACACACACACACACACACACACACACAGAGAGAGAGGCAGAGACACAGGCAGAGGGAGAAGCAGGCTCCATGAAGGGAGCCTGACTTGGGACTCTATCCGGGGTCTCTAGGATCGGGCCCTGGGCCAAAGGTGGCGCTAAACCGCTAAGCCACCCGGGCTGCCCTTCTCATGGTATTCTAACCATTAGGAAACCTCTTAATGAATTTTTCAACTGTTTCTCTTTCCTAGCTCTTTTGTATAATACATATTAGCCATCACATTTCCCTACCTATGATTGATCTTGGATAGTCTGAAGAACTGACTTATCAGTATACCTCACAACCACATTTTATTCTTAAAAATTCTGAAATACCCCAAAGAATTTTGTCATATAGATTTTATCTATCAGCACTCACCTGTATGGATATGCATGCAAGAAGATAAGAATGAAAAATTAATTAGTTTTGCTATTAAACAGTATTTCTTTGAAAAGAGTTTTGACCTCTTAGACTTGTTTATATAGGTTTTATCTATCAGTAGTCACCTGCATGAAACTACATGCATGTAGGAAAATGAGAATGAAAAAATTAAGTAACATTGCTATTAAACAGTATTTCTTTGAAAATAGTTTTGACATCTTAGACTCCATGAAAGAGTGGTTGGAACCGTGAGGTCCCCAGACTGCACTGGAGAACCACCTAGTCTATGATAACTAGCATTTATATAGGTCTAGTCGATCTGCCATCTTCCTTAAATGCCATAAATTTGTATATGAATGTCAGAACAAATTTTAGAGTTATCATTAGCAACTTTGAATAAAAACTTAGGTTTTGAAAATCCAACATTTTTCATTGATTTCTGAGGTTTTCTGCATCTAGCTTTGTGAACTACAAATGACAATTTTATTTTTAAAATCTTAGCTAGGGCCATTTTGTTTAGTCCAGAACATGAAATAATTTGGCGTATTTACCAACAAAATCTATGAACTTTTGCTTAGAGCACTGTACTTCATGTTTTATTTTCAGAATCAAGTTATACATTATGGTATATAAAAAATGCCAATTTCTGACTTCTTCATAAATACTAATAGAATAGTTAATGTCAAATATAAAATTAAGAGTACAATCAATTCAATGGAATATTCTTTAAAGAAGTTTGAGGGCCTGAAGGACTAATAGTCCTATGAGTTATAGCATCTAAAAATTTTGTGGTGTTTTTAATTTACAATGCTCTCTTCACATTCATGGTAACTTTTTGTCTCCACTGCAAGAATTCTGTGAGATTATACCTTATTTTCTGTATCTTTGTTTTACACAAGAAAAATGAAAGAGGCTTAGGGAGTGACTAGTTTTCTATGGTTGCTGTAACAAATCCCTACAGCCATAGTGACTTAACACAACACAGATGTATTATGTTACAGTTCTGCATTTCAGAAATCCATTGTCATTGGATTAAAATCAAGGTTATCAGTAGGGCGGCATTCTTTCTTGGAGGCCCTAGAGGAGAATCCATTTCCTTGCCTTTTCCAGCTTCTTGAGACTGTACACACTTTTTATTTCATGGCTTCTTCCCTCCACCTTTAAAACCAGCAACAGGGCACTGAGTCCTAACACTGCCATCTCTCTGGGTCTGTCTTCTGAATCCCTCTTCTACTTTTAAATAAAGACACATCTGGATAATCCAGGATAGTCTTCTTATTTTAAGGTCATCTGATTAGCAAATTTAACTCCATCTGCAGCTTAATTCTCCTACTGTATCCATAAGTTCCAAGGATTAGGACATAGACATCTTTAGGGGTGAAGGACGTTGTTCTGCCTACCACATGGGGGATAAGCCATTTACCAAGTTCACCAAACTAAAAAAAGAAGAGATTCGGACTCACATCTGGCCTTCTGACTTTCTTGTTCTTTCAGGGGAAACTGTTCCAGCTCTTGAAAGTCTTACCATGAAGGACAGCTAATATTGCTGGAGAAGGATTGGTGATAGAATTGGAAGACGAAATCTAAACCTATGAGGAATTTGGGTCCTATAACAAGAGGTTGTATGCTGGGATGCCTGGGTGACTTAGTGGTTTAGTGCCTGCCTTCAGCCCAGGGTTTGATCCTGGAGTCCCAGGATCAAGTCCTGCATCTGGCTCCCTGCTTGGAGCCTGCTTCTCCCTCTGCCTGTGTCTCTGCCTCTCTCTCTCTCTCTCTCTCTCTCTGTGTCTCTCATGAATAAATAAATAAATAAAATCTTTAGAAAAAAAAAAAAAAGAAGAGGTGGTATCCTGAAGGATGAGTCATTTGCTAGGGCAAGAAATTGGATTGTTCTTCTTTTTCTCTATATGTCTAACATTTTTGTCTTTATCGATCTGTACATTTCACCTTCTTTTTATTCCCTTAAATCATCATTATAGGGAGATGATATACAACCGCAGGGTTGTTATATTTTTATTTTTTAATATGTTTTTTATATTTTTATTTTTAAATACATTGTTGTAAGACCTATTGTCCATTTATATTTCCCTATTTTTTAATCAAAAAAAGAAATCTAAACCAAATTCTGTTCTAAATCTGTAACGAAATGTCTGTGTTAGACAAATAAATTTTTGTTTGAGATGTGTAAAATGATTTTTACTTCTGTGAATTGGTGTATTTTGATAAGAAAACCCCAACTATTACTAACCTTCTTCTTTTATTGGATAGAGATAGGCTATCTTGGAAATAAGACACATTGGGCTAAATGACTTCGTCTGAATCTACTTAATCAATGAGTTCTGTAGTTAGATTCTGGGGACATAGGACACATACATTTTGATAAAGGCAAGAAGAGATGTGAAAAGAGACAGACCCACGGGCCATGAAAATAGTGAGGATCCTGGAAGACAACACAATAGTTTTGACAGAGGACAATTTGGGAAAATTACATAATCTTTCTGTGCCATGGTTTCCATCCATAAAACTGGGATTATGATACTATCCTATTTTAAGTGTTGTAAAAATTAAATGAGTTAATGTAGATTAAATGCTTAGAATATTGCTTAAAGTTTTACATACATTTAATGTAAATTAACATTAAATTTACTTAGTTTAATATGTGCAGCTGTTATAAATATTGTTGCTATTTTTTTAGGGAGACAGCCCTGGAAGAGAGTAAAAACATGCAAAGTAAAGTGTTAAAAGAAAAACCACTCTTTGCCTAATTCACAGTTTTCTCTATAGTTGAGCCTCTTCAGACATTTAGACTCATCTGTATCTCTGTTAACATGAGACAAATCCTTTCTAAATGTTTCCTACTTTCTGTAGAGGTACATGAATATACAAATCTCCATCCTAAATTTAAAAAGATTTCTCTCCAACCTGAGGCTTCCTGTAATCTTGTTTTTCTCCTTCTCATTTTTGATGCCAAATAGCTCCATCCAGAGGCCAGCTCTTACTGACTTTGCATCCTCACCACCTCCTCTCCTCCTAATTCCCTAAAATCTAGTCTTAAAGTGCCATCACATCCATATCCGTTATTTTATCACCATTATTAAATCCTTCTCAAAAGGGCGCTACATTCAGAAACAGTGGCAAAGTAAAAGTAACCTCTGGAATCCACAGAGTTAGGTTACAGCTCTCTCGCATTACTTAACCCAATCAGGATCTCAATTTCCTTACCTCTAAAATGGGAAAAATCAAGGATAAAGGTCACTGGATGTAGTACCTATCATATAGTCTCTGTCAGTGAGTGGCTTTTATTGTATAGGTCATTTTATTGAAACAAGTGAATTACAAAGAGCACGATAGCGTATTAGTCTCATTTTGTACACCAAATTTGGAAAATGGCCAAGAACTGTGCAGTTTTAGAGGGATAGGTGAAGTAAAACGGAAATTGTATTCGTGCTACTGTCACCTGGCAGCATCGCTTTCTGACACACAGAAGTACAAAATAGGCAATATCATCGATCATGCTGTACATGCATCAGAAATTTTCTGAGTAATTTTGGTAATGATTGTAGTATTAGTTTTCGAATTACTAACATTAAAATTTCTTTTAAATCCTAAAACTATGTTGCTTGAGTTCTCCTTAAGTTGCGGTGTTAAAACGTGCTGAAAACATGAAAGACTTTGGAAAGATGTTTAGATGTAAAAAAAAAAAAAAAACTCTTTGAAGAAGATCTAGAAATCCCACTACACCCCGTGCTTTTTTTTAATTTAAGAGAAGGTACTTGGAGTAGTTTTAGAGAAAGTGTTAAGAAAAATAGGGCACTTTTTGATTCATACACTTCGTATACTGGGCAAAAATAATAAGAAAAATAACAGGAAGAAAAAAGAATGTGTGACCTGACTTGGCTGCAAGATTTAAAAAAAACAAAAACACAAAACAAAACAAAAAAACAAAAATCAGGGCCAAGTGTCTCTAAGCCGCCTTGGGTGGAAATTTACGCGTATCAAAAACACAACCTGTATATTTACTTCCATGGGAAAGTCCACCTTAAGTCATGTGCAAGTCGAATGATGTGAGGTCTTCAGAAACACATCCCTTTCATAATATTAGACCACCCTGCATCTTTAAGTTCAAGTCTGGATTCAGTCCACTGTGCTGGTGGAGTGTTTAAACAATTTGTTTAAATAAATACTCCTTGTAAAGCTTGCATTTATAAACTGATGAACTTAACTTTTAAAACCACCTCTGATGTGTCTTTCTAAATGAACAAAGAAATGTATCCTGCAGTGAAGAATCACATTTCCCCTTCTGCAAGCTCAGGGATGGTCTTCGGCTCTGTTCTCCTTGCTGAGCTGCAGAAAATTCCCTTACCTGTCGTTCACACGTCTGGCCTGTGTTAGAGATGCTGTTTTGGCAGAGTCCAACAGCTTGTCTGATACTTCTCAGGTATAATATATATGACAGGTCAGGGCCTTGATGTCTAGCTAAGCTGTGACTTTTGTGAGGCCAGGGACACTTATTTTCTAATAGAGCCTGCTAAAGAATTCTTTCTACCCCTATCGGTTCTCCAAGACCATGACCTCTGGAGACCTCCACCAAAGGTAGCAAATTCTATTTAGTGTTTTGGGAAGCACTAAATGGACTGGAAAATGTGTCCATGACACTACTGTCCACTTGTTTGTGGTCCTTAACATTGTGTGGCTGCTCTGAGAATCCTCTGCTTGTGGTCCCCAAAGTTAGCCGGAGTGGGAGTTCTTGGGAGAGATGAACAAGGCACCCACCTGAAGTCATAGAGCTCGTCAGAGCCTGGACACAGCTAATGCATATGTACTGATGAAGCCATCGCTCTGCCTAAAATACTTTTTGTTAATACATTTGCAACAATGACAGGAAAAAAAAATCACCAAAAAACCCATCTGGACCATAATTTGCTCTTACTTTGAAAATGAGCTACCACAATCCTTGAAAAATTGAAAATGATGAATGTTCCAAATGGAAGATATTTCTGCCAAATGCTACAGAGTGTGTGAGAGAGGTTTTCTCAAATTGCTCAGTATATATGCTCAGCCTATATGTCCTTTTCTCACGGCTGCCAATCTAGCTGTTTAAATAAATACTGGTTGGAGAGCTTAGATGAATAAGAGCTTTATTATCTAAGCTGCTTATTTTACGAAGTCCATCTCTTTCTCAAGGCTTCCTTCAAATATATACCTTCTCCTCTGTTCTCCAACTCCTGCCACCAGAGTTGTGAATCACATTTACGGACACAAAAACATAACAATTTTGTTATGCTTATTCCTACATTTCTAGTTCATCAGATCCATTTGAACCTACAAATTAATGAAAACTATAGAAATGTGAAGACCTCTCTATCTGATTTTATATGTACTCTTAGAATTATATGTGTCTTCCTCATAACAACAAAGAAGTTATTTTCCCCGACAATAATGCACAGAATAATTTTTAAGGTAAATTGCAAAAAATAACTTATCTTTTCCTATAAAACTTCTAAATAAGAACTTACTTATGATAACAACAGCTTAATGTCCTTAGAATCATGAGTGATATTTAAATGTGTAGTAAATCTTAAAGGCAAGGGTGCCCATTAAACAGAAGGAGTATTGACCAATCAGCATTGTCCCTTATAAATAACTCTGATACTAACTCTGATACAGCCATGCTGGTTGCTCCTTATTGTGATTTACATGGCTTTTTTTCCCCCTAGATGAGAAACAGAAAAGAAAGAGGATGATAGGCAGTTTTTGCTTTTCCATCTACCTCCTGTTGGACAAAATGCTTACTTATAAATTGGGACTTGCGATGCAACTAAAAAGACTTTGAAAGAATATCAATTTTAAATTAAATCAACCAAGAAATGTTTACTGAATATATGAATTTCTTCAAATTCTTCTAGTGTATGAGATATCATTTACAAGTTATTATGCTGGTCAGAACACAGTGACACACAAGAACAAGCTTGAAAAGTGCAAAATTGCACCAAGGAGGTGCATTGTTCATGGGCATTCAGATTGCGACAGCCTGAATGTCCACTCTCTGACAGTCCACTCCTGAATGAGGATCCCATTTTTTTTTCTCAAAGGAGAAAATAACCTTGTTCATCATCTACAGTCTGCCAGGCCCTACTAGTGCCACTTGACATATCTCACTTTAGCACTGCATCTTCTGTGAGTTTAGGTTCTAAAGTCATCTTATAGAGCCGAATTCATTAATATCAAAATTATTCCTGGAAATCTCTTAAAACATTACCATGGAGACTGAAACTCCATCTCTTAATAAATAAAACCAGTTAATAAAATCTCTCCATCTCTTAATAATAAAAAACAGTTTTTTTCTATCAGCTTTGGGACAGAATGTTCTTTCTTGTTTTAATTCACAGATTAAATAGTCAGCTTGAACTTAAAGGGAAGTGCTTATCCTAAAACACTATAAAAATAACTCAAGATGGCAAGAAGCTTACACCACGAGATGCATGGGACCTGAGACCAGCCGAAGGAAGTATGGATTCACACCTCTCGGCTAATGCTCACTCACACTGGCTTGTGAGTTCTTTGAATATGTAAGTAGATGGAATCTCCTACATTTTTAAAAAGTGCTATTTCTCTGTCTTTCCTTTCCCCTCACTTTTGAGGCCCAAGAGTGTAAATTTGAATTTGCTTTACCACAAAGTGAATGTGCATATCATGTTACCCTACTGTATCCATAAGACTTGCAACAATCCTGCAGAGTAGGGTAATTATTCTCATTTAAAAGATCAAACACTGAGGTTAGGGGAGCTTCAATGACATGCTATAGATCTCGCAGCTGGCAAAGCTGAGTTTGAGGGAGCACTGCTCCAAAAACATTATGTTCTCACCCGTGCACACAAGCCTTGAAGCTAGTGCTCTGCTACTATATTGTTTACAGAAGCTCCACCATGTTCCTTCCAATCCTGGGAAAGCCTCTTCTTCAGACATCATGTCCTTAAAGTCTATTTATGGACTGGACAAACTGCTCAGGAGTCTATCTGACCTATGAAGTGATTTTTCATCTAGATCTAGGGTCTACCAAAAAGCAAAAACAAAAAACTAAGTCTTTGAGAATTCAGACTCAGAGAAATTATGAGTTTGAAAGAAAGTATTAATAATAAAAATCATAGCTCTTAAAATTCTGTTAGTTCTCAGGGTTATTGGCTATTAGGTTGAACCATATGAAATTGTCATTTTTATGGGTGAAAATGTTGATTATAAGCAATTTCATGGGGTCCAATGTAAATTTATCACCATGACTTTTATAGCAGAAAAAGGCCTTGAAATGATGTAAAGTGTTTTTTGGTCACTTTATGAAATACAGTCTTCTGGTAACTCCTTATTCTATCAACCTGATTTTCCTGCTTTTTGGGTTTTTCTCTCTCTCTCTTCATAGCAATTATCAGAAGGTGGAATTGCCTTGTCTTTTTTGTTGTTGTTTATCCTCTGTTTCCCTTTCCCCAGTCCAGTTTACTCTCATCATCTAGAAAAGTACCTGGAACATAGGAAGTTCTCAGTGAACAATTGTTGAATAAAATAAACTTGATGGGTTGAAATGTCTACCTAAAATGTTGAATTATTAGACATTTTTTCTATTTGGAGTGTTGCTATAAAACATACATTTCCAATTCCCCAATGTGCCTTTGAAAAAGATAAATTAATTCATTTCGTTAGTGATATTGTATTGCCTGTGGCATGACTTGTCAGTGTGGCTACAATAGACTAACGATTGGGTAACGTGAGTTTATTTATCATAGAACCAATTTTTGCTACTGAACTGAAGTATAAATAATGGTATATCAGTATTTACATTATAAATACTTTTTTAGGGTTTGTTAGTTGGTCATAAAAATTCTCTCTAGGCTGAAACAGCTAGTGGGTAAACATTGCATATACCACATATAATATATCAAAATAAGAGTCTAGTACTTCTTTGTTAGGCAAAGAACAAACATTGCATACAAATTACTTTTGTATAATGAGAGTGAAGCCACTGAAGAGCCCCAATTTCTTGAGGACATTCAGGGTCTTCAAAAAATGTTATTAAAATAATCTTGAGGAGATGAAGTATATACCAACCAGAAGAAATGTAGTTCTTTTTTTTAAATTTTATTTATTTATTCATGAGAGACACACACACAGAGAGAGAGAGAGAGAGAGAGAGAAGCAGAGACACAGGCAGAGGGAGAAGTAGGCTCCATGCAGGGGGCCTGATGTGGGACTCAATCCCGGGACCCCAGGATCACGCCCTGGCCAAAGGCAGGTGCTAAACCGCTGAGCCACCCCCTGAAGAAATGTAGTTCTACTAGAAGTTTCATTCAGAAGAGAAAAATACATTTTTTAGATAATATGAAGGGTCAAGATAGGTTTAATAACTGTGGCAAAAAAGGGGGGGCCAAAAAGGGTTGCCAAGAAATACAACTCTTGTGGTATTCCATCATGCCAGCTTGCTTGACGTTGAAGTGCAATCTGACCCATCACAGGCATAAGAGATTGATTTTTACGAACCTTCTGTATAAGTCATTACTTTTGGGGAAAATACAATTTGGCCACAAAACTCTCTCTCATGTCCAAAAAGCTTATTTTGTAGAGCATAGTATTTTGGTCAACTGAGAATACCCCCAAATCCTCCCTCTCTTACATCCTCAGACCATGGAGGTGCCAATCAAGTGACTTCTCCTTTGGAACTTATGTGGCTCAAGATGTCACCATGATGGAACAACTTGGGGAGCAGTGTAGGGATAGAAAGACCTTCCTGGAGCTTCAGGTTTTCTGGTAGGTAGGGAAAAGCAGATTTTGCAGCAGCCAGCCACAGGAAATAGTAGTGATCTGTTTGGGAACCAAGAAGCACTAAGAATTATTGTTCTGATGACTTATCTAAAATACTTTAAATTTCCTCTGACACAACAAAATTTTGCCACGTCAGAGGTTTTGTACATAGAGCTTTATCTGCCTAGATTGTTCTTCTCTTGATCATTGCTTACTTATCCTTCCAAGATCCTGGTTATATCTTATTTTCTCAGAAAAATCTTCCTTAGCACCCCGTCAGTCCTTATGTTGGCAGCTACAGCTACACGCAGGCCTTCCTATTACACATTCTCCTAGCCCCTTCTCCATTTCCTCCATAGCACCTTCATATGTATATGACCATTAGTTCCAGAAGGGCAGGCATGTCTTTTTAGCTTTTTGCTGCATCCCCAGCATCTAGCAGAGTACCTGGCGCAGAGTGGTTACTTAATAAATATTGCTGAATGCTTGACTCTTTGAAGTTGTTTTTATTCTGTTCCTCTGTGTTTTTCTTTGAACTAGAGTTTATAATAGATACAGACTGTACATTCCTTTGTGGGACTGCCTTGTTTTGTTTCCAGCCTTAACTCCACGCTCCTGCCAAACCAACCATTTGTCATCTCCTGTTGATCGCTCCATGGCTGCCAACTGCAGCTGCTACTCTGGGATTGGCTCTCCTATAAGATTCATGGCTGAGGCAACTTTCTTTGGCATCAAAGTTTTAGTTCTAGTCAATGAACATTTATTGAGCATCTGGAATTTGGCAGACACTGTGTGAGGACCTTAGATATAAAAATGAAGGAGATGGTTTTTACCTTTGAGGATCTTTGAGTTAGGGGTGGGGAGAGAAACACATTGATAGATCAGTGCAGTGAAATGTGCTAAGTGTCACAGTTGGGGTGTTATAGGATTTAACCTAAACTGAAGGAAAAGAGGCATCCTCATTGCTGTGACTTGCTGACACAGGAGGGTCCCCGGTACTTGTATATTCCGCGATTCTCTAATGAGAAGCAAGTCTTCCACCGATTGAATCAGGAGAGTATCAGAGGGTAGTACAAGTTCTTAGACACATAAAAATTTTGTCTGGGACAGGAGCTTTGTAAATCTCGTTCTTAGTGTGGGTTTTGTTTTCTGTTTTTAAATTATTTTATTTTTTTTAAAGATTTATTTATTTTTAGAGAGAGAGAGAACAAGTGAGAGGAGCAGATGGAGAAGGAGAGAGAATCTCAAGCAGATTCCATGTGGGGCTCAATTTCATGACCCAGAGATCATGATCTGAGCCGAAACCTAGAGTTGGATGTTTAACTGACTGTGTCACCCAGGCGCCCCTGGGTTTCTTTTTAAAAGCAGAGTTCCAGGCTCTAACCTCTAATCAGAGCTCTTGCTTCAGTAGATTTATTTCTAGCGAGCATTCAAGGTATTTCTGATGCTGCAGGGCCACAGACCTAGCGCTTCCTTCACAAACGTCAACATTGACCTTTTGGGTTGTATTCCATCTGGCAACAACCTTCTCTTTCACCCTTTCCTCACTACTTTACAGCAAATTTATTTTCCTAGAAATCTTTCTCATTTTGAAGACAGTCTCCCTTCAAACCACAGGAAGACATAACTGTATTTGGTGGGAATTACAGGCTCCAAGCACAGATGCCTTTCACTCTATTGTTCCAGATAAAGGATGGAAATGCAGAGCCAACTTTAGGTGCCAGTGCATTGCATCCTGCTCCCTCACTTGTTAATGACCAATCTCTTTGAAATGCTCACACACAGTGGATTGGAGTTGTGAATGGAAAGCCGAGGAAAGTGATCACTGGTTTTTAGGCATTTAAACCAATATAAAGCATCCCATTGTGGGAATCTGTGCCATTTCCATTAGGTACATGTTAGCTCTAATTGAGAAGCCTTCTGCTATTGCCCCAGTTGGATATGATCCTTTATTCCTCAGGGCTTTATTTATTTATTTTTGGTACTTCCTCTTATCTATTATACTTAATTCTTTCTTGAAATATAGTCTGTTGGAAGACAGAATCTGAGCTCTGAAAGACACCTTGTCTCTGAAAATACAGAGCAAGATCAAGTTAGGAGTGCAAGCTAGAAACCATGGGTCCTGCCTGCCTGCTTCCTGCCAAATTATAACTAACTTTTGTAACTTCTTACATAAAAAAATGCATTTTTTACCCCCACACATTGTATCATTTAGTTCTCTCACCTTCCCCTCTGGGTTAGTTATTCATAAATATTTTACATCTAGAAAAATAGGGTTCGGGAGAAGTCAGATGACTGGCCAATGATCACAGAGCGAGCAAAGGTAAAAAAGCCATCAAAAGCAGGCCTTTAGCCTTCAGAATTTGTAGTTTTCCTGCGTCTTCCAAATGCACAGAGTCACTCTCTACAGGCTGTGTCAGTTTCCCCGTGGCCAAAGATTCTATTCATCTTTACACCCACACACCCCAAAGGCTCCTCTGCCTGGCATAAGTGGAATTTAATGTGTGTATTACTTGGTTAAATTGAATTTGGTTTTTTGGGCAAGAGTTTGTTTAGTAGTTATTTGTTTTCCTTAAAAAAGAGGTATTACGAACTTATTCTCAAAGTTCAGAAGTAAGCAAAGAACCACAGAAAAACAAAACAAACAAAACAACAAAAACAAACCGGCATTTCCTCTATAAAGAATGCAATGACATTTAAGCTTCAATTACACTTCTTGCTGCCCTGGGAGCAGCCACACCAGGGCCCAAGGCCTCTTGCTGATTGAGAGCACATTTTGAGTCCCCCCCATTGTTCCTGGCAACACGGCTCCTGTGTAGCAAGCAGGATATTCAACTTGACAAGGCTCTTTCTTTCTGGATCAGGGAGGGAGCAAGGTTCTTGTCAGTTTGAATCATGAGCCCACACTTGGCAGAGCTGACTGGACAGGCACAGTGGGGGAAGGTGCCATGTGCACGCCATCCGTGCGCCCGTCATGTGGGCCTCTCTCCCCATCTCCCAAATAACTCAACTGGCTTCAAGCTCTCCTGCTCCGAGAGGGCCTCTTTGCTATTTGGCCAGTTGATTTGCTTCTGACACTAAATCTCCTCGTTATCCAGTGTCTAAAATTTTATTCTCAGGCTTCATCTCTCTACCCATATTTTTTTCAGAGCTGCAGCTGAGAATATCCAGTTCTACAATTCTCAAGGTTTTAATGTTTTAAAATACATTTCTAAGGGAAAAAAAAATATATGCCTTTTTTGGAGTCCACATCAAAAGGCTTTTAGAAGTCATCAAAAAAAAAAAAAAAAATCCCCAAACTGAAAACCTATTATGTGCTGCTCTAAAAAATGTTTAGTCTTTATTACTATTTTTAAAAACTGAGTTTAAAAAATGATATAGAATTAATGAATGATAAGATCTGGAAATTTTGATTATGTAATGAAGAAAACAAAAGTGTTCTTATTTATCCTTAAAAGTTCACACATCAGTTGTGTTTGTTGTAAGAGGAGAGCAGAAGAAAATTTTATTGGTTAAGAATCCTAACATATGTCTGAAAAGTAAGTGATCTGGTTCCATGTTTCTTCTCGTAGACACTGAGAACAATATATTTGATTATTATATGAATGTGGAATTTTACCCTTTGCTATTTTTGTTTCTTAATGGCAAAATTGCAATAAAGCTTTAAAAAATACATGCAAACATTTCTTTAGAATATTTTTATAGGAACAGAACCCATCACTAGCTATTTGTGACTTATTATAGAATTTTGTGATGCTGACTACTCAATCAACCTGCTAAATATATCAACAAACCGGGTAATTAAGGGAAGGGGAAAAAAGAAAATCACTATAGTGTTAAATTCGGTCACAACAATTGTCCTGTGCTTTTTGTAATCCTTTTCAATAATGTTTTCAGCTGAAACTAAAACTCAAATAATAAACGTAATCCTTTGCATAACAAACTCAATTTTTTTTGTCTAGTTACCTAATACTGAATGAAATTTTACCACACTTATACATGTATATCTAAAGTTGAGTTTGCATTAAAACTTTGCAACAGGTAATAACTATAAAAACATTATTCTTTGGGACTTTTGGCCATATTCCTCTTCACATTCTACTTTCTTTGTTTCAGTTACATTTTGTTTGTGCCCTTTACCAGAAACTTACAGGGGCAATATATTATTATTATTCTATTAATCAACTTAGCAACACTTTGGATGTAGATTTTTCCCACTGGGGTATCTTTTTGGATGTCTCTGATGCACTGATTCATTATTCCCAACATAAATTTGCTAACTTAGGTGGTACCTAATCAGGACCCTGTGATGCTACTTATTTTTCAGTCATAATTTTAGTTCCGGGGGTGCCTGGGTGGCTCAGTCGGTTAAGCGGCCGCCTTCAGCTCAGGTCATGATCTCAGGGTCCTGGGATGGAGTCCCATTTTGGGTTCTCCTTTGCCCTCTGCCTGCTGCTCCCCTTGCTTGTGCACTCTCTCTTTTTCCCCCTCTCTCCCTCTGTCAAATAAATAAATTAAAAAATCTTAAAAAAAATAATTATAGTTCCAGACCTAAAAGATTTTGTAGTCTAAAACACTAATATAGAGAAGGCTAAACCCACTAATATAGAAGTTAATGATTATTCATAGAATTTGGAAAATAATTCAATATATATGGGATGCCTGGGTGGCTCAGTGGTTGAGCCTTTGGTTCAGGGCATGATCCTGGGGTCCTGGGATTGAGTCTCACATCGGGCTTCCTGCGTGGAGCCTGCTTCTCCCTCTGCCTGTGTCTCTGCCTCTCTCTGGGTGTCTTTCATGAATAAATAAATAAAATCTTAAAAAAAGTCAATATACATGTATATGTAACTTGTCACATAAAACTGGAGCTACACAGTGTTTAGGATAAAGGTCAGTTGAGAGCTGAGCCAACAGATAAAATCCAGAACAGTCAAGCAGAGATTAAAGTATAAGGCACAAGAATTGAGAAAGCAGGATTTTTCCCCCCATGGGGGTCTTCAGGGTAGTGAGGATGTCTCCTGTTGTAAACAGATGTTCAGAGAAGTTGTTATTAAATTATATAGGGTTGAGGAAGTGTTTGTGTCCAGTAGATGGGTGAGGCTTTCAAATTAATCATGAAAACAAGCATTGGTTAAAATCTCTGTTGGTCACTTACCTTGGAGAATGTTATCTGAGGATTTGAATCTTAGTGTCTCAGGGTTTTTGTTTTGTTTTGTTTTGTCTTAGCTTTTGAGAGGAAATGGAGGAGTTCTTACTTTGGTATCATATGATAGCACTGGAAATACATTAGGTGGCAGGAACCACCAGGATATTAGGTAGCAGGAACCACCAGGATACTAGGTGGCAGGAACCACCAGGATATTAGACAAGCCCCACGTCCCTCCCTGAATGACAACAATTTAGGTGAAAGTTGGGTAGGAGAGGCAGTGATAGGGAAATGAGGGCAAGTCACATTCTTTAATCCAGTTAATAGTTTTCCCAAGATCTAGGTGATACAACACAAAGGTTAACTCAAATTTGATTTGACGTCTCTTTGTGGTGTGTTTGTTTAGTTGTATATATAGCTTTATAGTCCATAAAAAAAAAAATGTAGAAAAACAGAAGTTAAAATAGTTCAGAGATGATCAGATGAACTATTTGCAGTGGAAGCAATAAAGAACATTTTTAAATGGAATATAAAATCATCTGTAAAAAAGCTAGATTTTGAACTAACTGGGCATATTAACATGTGTTTTGAGTTAGTGGTCTTGTGATTTTCGAATTATGCCACTGTACATAATAGAGCGTTGTTTGATAGACCTCACTAAGTGGCCTGGCACTAAACCAGACCTGTCATCTAGAGAAGAAGGCAATTCCAATTTCATCTAAATAAGCTCATATTAAAATAAGGAAAAACAAATGTGACACAGCTGCAGTAGCTTGGCCAAGTTAAAATGCTTACAAATATTTTATGTGTGTAATATAAGACTGCTTGCTAATGGGAGAATCTTATGTGTAAAGAGTGCCAGATTGCCTTTGATATAAGTTGGTAATAAAAATGCTATAGGGTTAGTATTTATGATCCCTGTAGGTTATAATAACATGCTTCCTGTGCTATTACTTTAACAGACACTAAAGAAAAAAAATCTATACAATGTGGTCACTTGCCTTAAATACCATGTATGACATGTGCACAATCAGCTAGGACATCGAGTCAACAATTTATCAGCACTTGTTACACATATTGTAAGTAATAGTTTATATAAATACGTGCCTTTTCTTGCCTGAAGAGAACATCATGTGTGCTCTGGATCATGCTATGTTCCACTGACATACGGACAGGAAAATACAGAGAACTAATAAATGTCATGTTTTAGTCAATACCTACAATGTTTTTTTAATAGAAGGGGAAAAAGAATATAGCTAAGCTAAAGTGATATAATAAATGATGGAGTTCTGAGATTTGTTAATAAAGACATCTTATTCATTATACAAAGTTAAGGAATTTCCCCTGGGGAAAAGAAAATGTGACATAACTTTACTGATGTATTTGAAACAAAAAAAGTAGCCTCCTAGAGGTAATGGTGTAATTCCTATAGTTTCCATCTGCATTGGTAACTAGGAAATATGGAATAACGTGAAGGAAAATAACCCCGACAGCACTGTAGATCGTTAAGCAAAGGGGGAACCACCATATTTAAAGAATAAAACCAGACCACTGTCTTACACTATACATAAAATTTACTTCAAATTGGATTAAAAACTTGACTGTGAGACCTGAAACCAAAAAACTTGTAGAATGGTAAGCTTCTTGACATGAGCCTTGGCATTGAATTTTTGGATCTGACTCCAAAAACAAAGGCAGAAATTATTGTGATATCTTGGCTTTGAAGTCAACATAGGATTTTAAGTGTCATTGTTTTCTGAATATTATGTTGGGAGACACACGTATGGAAGCTTGTAATGTCAAACCAAAAGTACTGAGGTGTTCCTGTAAAAGAACATCATCAACATTAAATTTGAATCCCTCCACGGACCCATCCTAGCCAACTCGATCTCTTGACTTTCAACTGGATATATTTCTGGAGCATAAATCCCACAGAGTGACTCTACTGAAGGTGAGGTCAGGTTTCACTGCAAGCCTCGGAAGACACTTTCAGGCAGATGTGGTCAAACGGCACCCCTTCAACCACGCATATGCTGATTCTTCTATCTCCATGCTGGGCTGGCCCATCTGTAAGCTTTCCTTTTGAAAAAATGTTCTGTAAGGACTTTTGATAGGAATGAATGGGATTTTCATCTACTCCATGGTTAAAGTGGTTAAAGAAACTCAGCCATGGAGTAGAAAGTGATGCAGTTTGGAGTCAGATATGCAAAAATTCAGATTATGTGGTAGGCAGAGTTCCAAGATGGTCTCAATGAGTCCTGCGCTTTCACCCACATGACCTGTGTAATCCTCTCCCTTTTCAGTGGGGATGGGACTGTGAATATAATGGGATCTTACTTTTAATCCTTGCAATAATAAACTTGATCCTCCTTGTAATAACTGACTTTTTCCTACCACTCCAATTTATACATCAAGAAATCTGGAATCTCTTGGTTTTTATATGCAAACACTTAACTTCCACATGCCACTAACATTTCTATAATACATATTTTCAGTTCTAAGGATTTTTTTTTAACACACTTCAGTTTTCTCACATATCCTGTGTTGACTCAATAGATTTAAGATCCCATAAGGAACTCGCCACCAATAGTGGAATGCAGGTGTTAGTCCTTGCCCTTATACATCATGTATCATTGTATGCTATACATAGGAAAATATATCATTTGTTTTTCTGTCCACTTGTTTATTTGTTACAATTTGTAATGCTAACTGGAAATTGCTGATTCAAATTCAGTTTGGGTGTCCATTTCAACTCACATCTCCTCTTTGTCATTGAAGCTATAGCAAACGTTTCCTAATTTTATATAGTTTGTTTCAGAACGAATACAACCAGGCAAGTATTGACAGCATATCGCTGTTTTCTGTTTTGCTTCATTTTGTTTAAATTGTGGTGAAAAACATAAAATGGAAAACTTCCCATCTTAACCTTTCTAAGTGTATAGCTCACTAGTGTCATGTATATTTATATTATTGTGAAATCAATCTCTAGAACTTTTTCATCTTGCACAACTGAAATGCTATATTCATTAAACAACTCCCCATTTTCCCCCTTCCCCAGGCCCAGCCACCACCATTCTTCTATATGTTTCTATGAATTTGAATATTCTGAATACTTCATTAATGGAATCACACAGTATTTGTCTTTTGGTGACTGGCTTATTTTGCGTAGCATAATGTCCTGAAGTTTCATCCATTTATTACTCAGTGTTCTAAATTAGAGTTCTCCAGAGAAACAGAATAGGATATATATATATACACACACACCCACAGAGATAGATATAGATAAAGATATAGATATATTTTAAGGAATTGGCTCACACAGTTATGGAAGCTGTAAAGTCCAAAATCCACAGAAATGGCAAGCTAAATCCCCCAGGGAAAAACCAAGGCTGTAGTTCAAGTCCAAGGCCATCTGGCTGAAAACCCTCCAGGAAGAACCGTCCAAAAGCCCTCGGATAGCAGAATTATCTCCTTTCTTAAAGGTGAATAATATTTTCTTATGTGTATATACCACATTTTGTTTATCTATTCATCTGTGGATAGATATTTGGAATGTTTTTATTTCTTGACTATTATCCACAGTGCTGCTATGAACATAGGTGTGCCAATCTCTCCTTAAGATCTTGCTTTTTTTCTTTAATTCTTTATTTGAGGGAGCCGTAGAAGGAGAGTCTTAAGCAGACTCTGCACTGAGTGTGGAGCCTGACATGGGGGTCCATCACAGGATCCAGAGATCATGACCTGAGCCGAAACCGAAAGTCTGATGCTTAACCGACTGAGCCACCCAGGCACCGTCAAGATTCTGCTTTCAATTCTTATGGATATATATCCAGAAGTGGAAGTGTTAAATCATATGATAGTTCTATTTTCAATTGTTTGTGAAACCATCATATTGTTTTCTATAGGGGCTACACCATTTTACATTCCCACCAACAGTGTGCCAAGGGGTCCTGTTTCTCCCCATCCTCATCAACACTTATTTTCTGTTTTGTTTTTTAACAGTAGCCACTAGAACAGGTGTGAGGTGATGTTTCTTTCTGGTTCTGATTTGCATTTTCCCAATGATTAGCAATGTTGAGTGTCTTTTCCTATGCTTTTTGGCCATTTGTATCTCGTCTTTGGAGAAATGTCTATTCAAGTTATTTGTACATTTTCTCATTGGCTTATTTTTTGTTGTTGCTGAGTTTTAGGAGTTCTTGTATATTCTGGATATTGGCCCTTACTAGATACATAACTTACAAATATTCCCTCCCATTGTGTAGGTTGCTTTTACATTGACTGTGTTCTTTGATGTGCACAAGTTTTTATGTTTGATATTGTTCCATTAGCCTGTTTTTTTGTTGTTGTTCTTACTTGTGCTTTGGTCATATTCAAAAAATCCTTGCCAAATCCAGTGTAATGAAGGCTTTTTTCTGTGTTCTTCTAGGAGTTTTATAGTTTTAGGTCTTATATGTAGGTCTTTGATCCATTTTAAACTTACTGTTTTGGCTACTCAGCGTCTTTTGAAAATCCACATGAATTTTGTGGTGGATTTTTCTGTTTCTTCAAAACGCCATTGAGATTTTGAGAGGGATTGTATTAAAGCTGTAGGTCACTTTGAGTAGTATTGACATGATAGTAATATTAGGTCTTCCAATCCAAAAATATGAGTTGTCTTTCCATTTCTTTATGTTTTTCTTCATTTCCTTCAACATCTCTCAGTTTTCAGTGTATAAGTCTTTTACCTCCATGATTAAGTTTATTTGTAGATATTTATTCTTTCTGATGCTGTTGTAAATAAATTTTTTTTAATTTCCTTTTTGAATCATTCATTGTGAATGTATAGAAACACAACTGATTCTTGTCTATTGAATTTATATCCTGCAACTTTGCTAAATTCTTTTATTAGTTCTAACGCTATTTCTATGGAAGCTTTATAGGGTTTTCTATGTAAGGTCATTGTGTCTTTAACAGAGATATTACTTTTTCCTTTTGATATACATGCTTTCTTTTCTTGCCTAATTGCTCTGGATAGGACTTCCAGCACTATGTTGAATAGAAGTGGCAAAAGCAGACATTCTCTTATTTCTGATGTTAGAGGAAAAGTTTTTAGTCTTTGACCTTTGACTATGGTGTTAGCTGCGGGATATTCATATGTGGCCTTTGTTATGATGAATTAGTTTTTTTCTATTCTTCATTTGTTGAGGTTTTTTTGTCATGAAAGGATATTGAGTTTTGTTAGATATTTTTATGGATCCATTGAGATAATCATGGTGTTGGTTCTTCATTCTGTTAATGTGATTATATTAGATTGATTTAATTTATATGTTGAACCATCCTTTTCTTTCAGGAATAAATCCCAGAATCCTTGGTTATTGTGTATAAATGTGCTGTTGAACTTTATTTGCTAGTATTTTGTTGAGGATTTTTGCATCAATATCCATCAGGGATATGGGTGAATAGTTTTCTTGTATTGTCTTGATCTGGCTTTGGTATCAGGGTAATGTTGACCTCATAGAAGGAGTTTGGAAGTGTTCTCTTCAGTTTTTGGAAGAGTTTGAAAAAGATTGGTGTGGATTATTCTTTAAATATTTGGTACAATTCACCGGTGAAGCCATCTGGTCCTGGGCTTTTGTTGTTGTTTTGGGGCGGTTTTTGTTTACTGATTCAATTGCTTTACTAGTGAAAGATCTGCTCAGATTTCCTAAGTCTTCATGATTTAGTTTTGGCAGGTTGTGTGTCTTTAGTTTATCTATTTTATCTAGGTCACGAAATGTACTGGCATATAATTGTTTATAGTATTCTCTTAGAATTATTTTTGTAAGATTGATTACAATGTTTCCTCTTTCATTTCTTTTTTTTTTTAAATCTTTTATTTTTTTTATTTATGATAGTCACAGAGAGAGAGAGAGAGAGAGAGGCAGAGACATAGGCAGAGGGAGAAGCAGGCTCCATGCACCGGGAGCCCGACGTGGGATTCGATCCAGGGTCTCCAGGATCGCGCCCCGGGCCAAAGGCAGGCGCTAAACCGCTGCGCCACCCAGGGATCCCTCCTCTTTCATTTCTGATTTAGTTGTCTCCTTTGTTTCTTATATAATCAAGTCAGCCAAAGTTTTATTTATTTGGTTGATCTTCTCAAAAATATAATTCTTGATTTATTGATTTCTCTATTGTTTTTCTATTTCTTTTGTTTATTTCTGTTCTAAACTTTATAATTTCCTTCCATCAGCCAGTTTTGGGTGTAGTTCTTTTTTTTTTTTTTTTCCTAGTTCCTTAAGGTATAGAGTCAGGCTATTGATTTGAAATTTTTCTTTTTTATTGTAAGCAATAACAGCCATCCTAGTACTGTCTTCACTGCATCCCATAATTTGGAATGTTATTTTTTTCTTTTAATTTATTTCAAAATATTTTATAATTTTTTTGTGATTTCTTTTTTGACTCATTGGTTGTTGAAAAATGTCTTGTTTAAGGGTACCTGACTGGTTCATTCAGAAAAGCATGGGACTCTTGCTTTGAGGGTTGTGAGTTTGAGCCCTATGCTGTGTGTAGAGATTACTTAAAAATAAAATCTTAAAAAAAAGTCTTGTTTAATTTCCACGTATTTGTAGATTTTCCAGTTTTCCTTCTATTGATTTTTAGTCATGTTTCATTTTGGTCAGAAAAGGTACTTAGTATGATTTCAACTTTATTAAATATATTAAGACTTGCTTTGTTGCATAACATGCAGTCTGCCCTGGATAATGTTCCATATATACTTGAGAGGAGTGTATATACTGCTGTTAGTAGGTGGAGTATTTTGTATGTATCTTTTAGGTCCAATTGATGTAAGATGCTGTTCAAGTACTCTACTTATTGATTTTCTGTCTGGCTGTTTTGTTATTTTTTAATTGTGAATTTTACTTCTATACTATTTATTTGATCATCTTCTCTAATTCCCTAATTTGTTTCTGAGTAAATATTTTTTCTTTCTTTCTTTTTTTTTTTTTTTTTGTGGGGGTTGGAGAAGGTATGGAGAGAGAAGAATAGCATTACCTAGATTGTTGTAGAAATAAGGACATGATGGGGCTATAGAATGGCACGTTTAGCACCTCCCTTCAGAGCTTTTTGAGTGGTTGACTCAAACATTCATCATTTGGCTGAAGTTGTACATATTACTCTCTAAAGTAGGAGAGCAGACATCTGAGATTTCCAGGTGAGTCCTAGGGCTAGAGAAACCAGGCAAGCATTCCATATTTCTTAGAGCTTTTGTGCAGGATAAGTACTTTAGCATTTGATAGACAATCTGCAAGCCTTACAGCAGAGCCTGTTCTGCTACAGGTGTTCATCTCTCCCTCTGTAGAGCCACAACTTTTGCAATCATGGTTCCTTCATCAGACATTGTATTTACTACCAGGCACATAGATACTCCTCATTTTGGATAATAAAATGAATTTAGGTTCTATACTTGTGTATCGACATCTCATCTACAAATGTAAGAGGGGGGGAGAAAGAAGCATCAAGGCATAAAAAGGGAAAACTAATTCAAATGGAAGAGAATTAATATAGGAAAAAGAAGAAAATATTAAAATAGTTATAATTAGTATGGAGATTTTATTTACTTATTTTTAGGCACTCTCTACATCCAACATGGGGTGCTAACTCAGGACCCCATAGCTCAAGCTTGCTCACATGCTCTTCAGACAGAGCCAGCCAGGCGCCCCTCATCATGGGGATTTTAAATAATAGCAAGCACACTTACCAGAAGAATTCGACAATCAGTAAACTAGGCAGCACTGAAGAAATTCCTGAAAGTTAAACTTAATTTTTCATGTGTCACTTTCCATCTTTCACATATTAAGCTGATTTTCTAAACCAGTGATTTAGATTTGCAAGTGTGGCCTCTGGACCAACAACATTGGTAACAACTGAGAACTTGTTACAAATGCAAATTCTTGAGCCTCAACATAGACCTACTGAATTAGAAGTTTGGGGTATGGAATCCAGCAATCTGTTTTGTTGAACCCTGCAAGTGATTCTGATGCGTGCTTAAGTCTGAAACCCACGGCCTGATTGCACATTGGAATCATCTGCAGAGCTTTAAAAACTACTGGTGACTGGCTGCTACCCCAAGCAATTCTGACTTAATAGACTTGGGGTGCAGCTTGGGCTTTAGGAGTTTTAAAATCTCCCCAGGTAATTCTAATGCTCAGCTAAAGATGAGAACCAATGATCTATATCTACTGGGCTCAAACAATAAGATCCCTTTCCGGATCTGATTAAAGCAGTGGTTTCCAAATGCTTCTGCTCCTTGGAATCACTTGGAGAACTGCACAAATAACTGACGTAGTGGAGCACCCCAGGGATGGTGAGTTAATTGGGGTGTGGCCTGAGCTTAAAAAACAAAAGTCAGGTGATTCTAATGTGCAGACAAGTTTGGGAAACAGGGGGTTAAAGACTAAATTCCTAGTTCCAAAAGCTAAATTCCTAGATTTAAAGTCGACACTAAATTTATGACCTTTATAAAAACTAATTATATGTAATTATATATATGTATAACTGAACTAAGATTTAACTGCCTCCCAACATCCCTAAACAAAATTGGAGATTTAAAAAAAAAAAAAAAAAAGGATGATTCGTAGCCTTAGGTAAGGTAAAGGGAGCAGTGCTTCTCAATCTTGGCAGCACATTAAAATCTCACGGGAACTTTTAAAACTTCTAATACCTAGGCCTCACCTCACACCAATTAAATCCAATTAAATCTAAACCTCTAGGTGTAACTGGGGTATCAGAATTGTTCAAATTAAATCAGAACATTGCAGAGTAATCAAAGTTTCAGTATTATTTAAATCTCCTCAGAAGGTTCCACAGGGCACCTGAGGTTGAGAACCATGGGTTAGAGTGTAGGATCGCTTTAGGAAAGATTTATTCATTCCAGTTTTCTTACAGGTCACAGAGGAGCTGGGCCTGTCTTGTGTGCTCAGGGAAGGAGCAAAAATGTCACCAGCAGAGGTTATGATGCTCGTACCAGTATAGGACTTTTCCTAATATGTGTCTATCCAGGATATTTTTGGCTTTTATTGTGAGTTATTTGATATTTGGTGACTGGATACTATCTACACAAGTCACTCGATAATCTTTCAATATTATATTATTACTGAAAGTAAAAGATTTGAGCCCCATTTGAACTGCCGCAGTAGAACTAAGTTGCAATAACTTAGGTTAGTGCAGTGGTCTTCAGCCAGTGGTGATTTTGTCCCCCAGAGGATATATTACAATGTCTTGAGATGTTTTGGTTTTCACAACTGTTGGAGGAGGGGGAGTCTTCCATTGGCTAGTGAGTAAAGGCCAGGGAAGTTTCTAAACATCCTGTAATGCGCAGTACAGCTCCCCACACCAACAAAGAATTATCTAGTCTAAAATGTCAGTAGTGCTGAGGCTGGGAATGCCTGCTTTTGTGGTAAGCCTACAGACTTCCATTTTTTTCAGGCAAAAATGTAGACCAAAGGTAGAAACAACATTAAGAGGAAGAATTCGCTTGGGGGAGGGTCCAGAAAAGTTCCTAGAACTTCTTGATAGAACCAAATACTCTGAAGACTACATCTTATTCCTAAGAAAAAAACTTCATCCACATATTGGTTTTGAACTGACAAATAATTAGTATCACAATATCTTTTTAACGTTTGCTCCTGTGTATCTTGTAAATTCAAACTTACAATATCAAGTATGTTTTATGATAGAACCCATCTCTCTGGAAATATTTTAGACCAATCATGAGTATTCATAGAGTATTTATATCCATACTTTTGTTCCTTCAGCCCTGAGTGCCCTTTGCTTTCTTCTATCCAGGCTAGCCCAAGTACATTTTTTTTTTTCAAAAATTTTATTTGCGAGACAGAGTGAGTGAGAGAGAAAAGGAGCAGAGGGAGGGGCAGAGGGAAAGGGAGAAGCAGACTCCCCGCTGAGCAGGAAGCCGGATGTGGGGCTCTATCCTGTGGCTCTGAGATCATGACCTACGCAGAAGACAGATGCTTAACCGACTGAGCCACCCAGGCGCCCCCAAGTATGTTTTTGAAGTAACAGTTGAGGAGTCAAATATTCCAGAAATCCTTGTTTGGCTTAGGGCCCTCAGGTGAGAAGTATTTCTTCATGTTCTCAGAATACTCTGTGCCCATTTGTATCAGTACTTACAGAAATTTTTTTTAAGATTTTATTTTTAAGTAATCTCTACAACCAACATGGGGCTGAACTCACAACGCAAGCATCCCATGCCCTATTGACTTAGCCAGCCAGATGCCCCTCACATAAATACTTTAAAATATTGCACCTGACTCCTCCAATAAACTGTGTTTCTTGAAGGTAGAGTATTTGTTCTCTGCACCAGGATCTAACAAAACCTCTGGCACATTGTTTGTACTCAAATTTTTGCTAAATGAAATGATGACATATTTGCATCCTTAGTTCTTCCTTATGCAATACTAGGAAATCAACTGTTTTGGATAAACACTTATGTGGGTAACAGATCTATCATTTCAAAAACAGTTTTGAGGTACACTCACACAAACGTTCACGTTTATATTTAGATCAATTATGGATTTTTGCCTCCTTCCTCTTCCAGTAACTTTCAACCCTCATTTTTTAGAGTTTAAGGTCACTGAGCACAAATAATAAGTTGTTTCTCTTCCCCATATAAAATACTATAAAAACTCAACCTAAACGGATTAGCAAAAAGCTGTGGAGTTTCATGTGCTTTTGAGGGGGGGGCGCTCATTATTTTAAAAAGAAATCCTCATGGATATACATATTGGTACCAAAAAAAAAAAAAAATAAGAGGAATTGGAAACTTTGACCTCCTGAGAATATGTCTTCCAGCTCTTTCTAGCTGTGTCTTTCCAGGTCCCAGTTCCAAGTAATTGTATGATATTTTTAATCATTTGTGCCTAGCCATTTTGATTACAGGAATTGGGGGGGGGGTGGAATAAGAAAGTTTGCCCTTCCAGAAAGGGCTACAGAAAGTATGTCATTAACATTTTTCTAATGCCAAATTTAGTCATCAACTTAATTGCTGAGATTTAATTGTTCTCATGAGGTTTTCACAGTGACTGCTTCATTGACCATCTTGTTCTAAAAAAACAATATATGTACAGACTTTGAAATTCTATATGATTACTGGGAAATATCAGCATTTAGTTGATAGAGAAAGCAACTATACCTAATTCAAAATATGTGCTTGTGAGATTTGTGGAGCATAGTCACTCAAATCTAAGAATACTTGCCCTGCCATCTGTACCTGACAGCTAAAGTTCTCAACGTACATGTAAGGCATATCAGGGTGTGCAGCTAGTCAACAAACCTCTAATAAAACCCTCTTTCCCTTCACTTATATTTAACACAAATAGAAAAACCATTGAAATGCAGACTAAAGAAAAAACAAGGCTATAAACTTCAAGTCTGACTCACTAAGGACTTTTTATGTCTTCCTTGGTGCTGAATTTCGATTGTTTACGAAATTTGTTGCATTTCTGTGAGCTCTCTTCCTGTTCTTCCAAGATAATTTTGTATTGAGGAGGAGGCTGGAATGGAGGTTTTTGTTCTGGAGCTAAGAGACTAGATTCCTTATATGTACCTTAACTTTGCAACTGACTTGTACTGTACAATTAACACCTGCATGGCATTCTATTCTTTGTATTTCCCATAAATCATCACCGGATACAGGTTAATTCTAAGTAAAAGACCCTTAAGTCTTATTTCATGTCATTACACCCACCACAATTATATTTGTATGTGTGTATAAATATACAGATTTATGTGTATTGTTCCAGAAGCAAAGTATAATGGTTCTAAAAACCACTAATTGCGCAATGTGATGTCATAGAAAGGAAAATATAAGATACATTTTTCAAAGTTATATATACACACATACACATGTGGGGGTGTGCTTACTGGATATAGAAAAGTGGGAAGCATGAAGGCCTAGTTGAAAGTGGCATTTGCCCACATGTTTTGGATGGGTGGCAAAGACACATAGGCATGAGGAAATGCATAAATATGTATTTCAAACCCCTTCCCACAACAGAAGTTCATTGGTTACCTATAAATTAGGTTGTTGAACTAGATCATGTGAATTTCTTAGTTTTATAAATTTTAGGATTCTATGAATAAGATTTTTTTTAAAGCAATGCATTTGCCCACCAAATTTTTCATCTGATGGTAAAGCCAGAATCGCTATCCTTGTGATCCTTCCAAGAGAGTTCAGATTTTTTAAAGCCGAAATTGGTACCTGGTCTTTTTCATTTTTTCTGATCACTTGACAGTTATCTCTTTCTTCAGGTTCTCTATGAATCACCCTTTGAACCATTTGTGTTTAGAAGTTTAGTAAAGGAAGAAAATTATAGGAAATGTCTCACAAAAAATAGGAAAATCTGGGTGAAGATTGCTCTCTTTTGAGGGGCAGTACCAACATTTTATTTCAATTTTCTAAGTTGCAACAAATCAGCTTACTTTAAAATATTTCATTACTTAAAATTACTTTAGATATGTGTATGCTGCATGAGAATGACTTGCCCAATTATTTTAACAGGTTTTTTTTTTTCCTAACATGTAGTACGGTTCTGATCACACAGTAGCAGTCAAGCAGTATTGTTTGTCCATGTAGAAATGTTACTTCTTGAAAGGAAGAGTCTCCAATAATTTTTTTCTGTAAAATGAAATAATAGCTACTAGATGTACTACATTAAATTATGATTTTGTTGGAGATAACAGAATCTATTCTAGTTCGTTTAAGTAGTAGGGGATTATTGAGAAGTACTAGAAATGTAGCAGAACTTTTGGAAGGACTGAGGGAATAGATTCTAGTTTCAGCTACAGTAATAATTCTAATTGTCACACTGCAGAACTGCCACTGCCCACATCAGAACCACAGTGCTTTTACTGATGTCAGGCTTTTCCTTTGCTGAGCTCAGAACCTCATTTGGTTCCATGACAGAAAACTACCACAGCCACTGGCAATCTCGGATACTCTCCATCTCTGCCACTCCCCACCCAGTGCCCTCTCCTCACAGTTCTTGCTTCCAAATGAAACCTCACACAAGTACATCTGATAAGTGGAAAATGCATTTAGCACAAAGGAGGAAAATGTAGAATTAAAAAATCCTACCATGGAAAAGCTTACCACGTAGGGGACAACCAAATATTTACCAAATGTGAGAATGAGGTTCTGAAGCTTGGAGAACAGATGACAGATCCCTACTCTATGAACTCTGTAGTAAGCAAACCCCTCGGTATTGCGGTGTTAACCTTCGTGGTGGTTTACCATTATTGCGGTTCCAGTTCAGAATCTTCAGGGTAAGGAAAACCAGGAAGTTAACTTGCTATCCAGCTTTGAAACATGCAACAAAAAGGTCAGGACTTGTTGGCTGCACTGTGCTTGCTTATCTAAATATTTAGACTTCCTTGATATGGCATCAAATTCCATGTCAATACAGAGAGGCTGATTTATCACTTCAGGACCATTTCTTTTTTAAGATTTTATATATTTTTTTGGGTGGGGAGGGGTGAAGGGAGGGGGGAATCTGAAGCAGACTCTACACTGAGCATGGAGCCTGACATGGGGCTCGATCTCAGACCCTGAGGCCATGACCTGAGTGGAAACCAAGAGTTGGATTCTGAACTGATGGAGTCACCCAGCCACCACTCATTTTAGGACCATTTTAGCAAAAATTATTTCTGTACTGCTAATGAATGGTTAGGTCATGAGGTCTAGATCAAGCCAATAGAAATTCAAAGGTTTCCGTTCACATGGTTTTTGGACTTTGACATTTCCAATTTATTTTCAAACAGTTGTCTAGAGAGAGCATATGTTGGCAATGATTAAATCAGAATGAACTCTCCATAAACATAGTCTTAATTTTCCCTAGGTAATGGCTAGCTGGAAATTCTCTCCAAACCCAGGCAGCTCCTTCTATGTGGATATGAAAGAATTCAGAGTAAGAGGACTGTAAGAAAAATATAAATAAAATATGCATAAATATATAAAAATGTACATAATATCTAAATATATATAAGCAAACAAATATGAGTAATGATACAAGGATATAGCCAAAGTATTGAGCCTAAAGTGAAATTTATTTTTAGACTTCACAAATGAAACATATCTGTATTTGTGCCTTCCAGACTATGAAAGCATTATATTAGAATATTTGAGGACCTAACTCAATTTTTTTAAAGATGTATTTATTTATTTGAGAAGTGGGGAGAGGCAGGGAGAGGGAGAGAATTGCAAGCAGACTTTGTACTGGGTGCAGAGCCAACTAGGGGCTCAATCTCACAACTCTGGGATCATGACCTGAGTCAAATCAAGAGTCAGACACTTAACCGACTGAGCCACCCAGGCACCCCAAGGACTCAACTCAATTTTAACAGCTTTCTTTCCTTTGGAGCAAGCATGCGCAGTAAACATTTCATACAAATAACAGCATGTGCTCAAGGTTCAGGCAAGCACATAATTGCTTAATGAAAACAATTAGTAGCGTTAGAAAACACTTAACTTGTTTTCTTTCTCCATGCCCATGAATGGATCTATGTGAGAAACACTCACATGCATTTACTGTTATTCTAATAGTCCTTCCACAATTCATGTCCCTTGAAATATTTTCTAGGGCTCATTTTTATCCCAAGGAAAATCTTCTCTACCCTGAATCTGTTTCCCCTACTTTCATGCCAATCTCTCCCCTTTTCATGTTCCTCAGGACTATAACCACTTCTTAGCTTTTATTTTTGGTTGGTGTTTCTGTCCACTCTAACCCTGTACTGTCCTCTTTTTCTTGGTTTTGCTCTGTTTGTGTATGTTCCTTTTAAAGACCTTTTATAAAGTTTTTCTTGTGTGTACTAGCTCTCCCATATATACATAAAGAGCTGTCACCAAATAGGCTGATAGTACCATAGTCCCTTAAGTGGCAGTGATGGCAGAGAGAATGCACTCTAGACAAAGCTGGTCCCTACGTGGCTACCATGGGCATGTCTTTATGGCTTCATGGGCTGGGACATTTGACTTGAAGGGTTGTTTAAGAGATAAGTTTTTAATCCTAAATTTCAGACTATCATCTAATAGCACTGAAGGAGGGGGGGAAAGGAATAAAACTATGATATTTAAGAACATTTTCAGGGTAGGGAAATGACAGAGACCTTCACTAAATCAGATACATGCAATCTCACACTCAGACACTTAAAAGAGTAGAGCTGAAGGATGAAAGTTTAGCCAAGGCAGAATTTAGGAGGTGCTAGACTGCAATACATAGTGTGAAGGTTGTTTTCAGCTAGGAAAAGAATGTTTATATTCTCAAAGGACAATTTCATTGTTTAATTATTTCTATTTCTCTATAAGACTGGGTACTTAGTGAACACCCAGTGGTTTTTACTGATTGGTTAATTTTTGTTGGGATAGTTTCTGACCGTTTAGCTCATCTGGCAGAGAACATTACCATTAGCTCCAGAGGATTGTCCCAAAAGTTTCATGAGCAGGAGAACAAGAATAAAAAGAGAGAGAGACATGGGCAGTGAGAGGCAGTAAGGGTATATGTGTATGTGAGCGAGAGAGTATGTGTATGTGTGCAAGAGACAGTAAGAGTATGTGTGTGTCTGTGAATGTGAGAGAAAGAACATTTATATAGGAATTGTCTAGGTGTTTGAGTTTGCAAATTCAAATATGGCATGGCTGTTTTCAGGGCTTTTGTTCTAGCAGCGAATCAATCCCATGGAGGGGAGTCATTTATTGTGTCTGAAGGATCAAGGAATTCTTCACAGAAACACTGGTTTCTGAACGTGGTATTTTAAAGCAGTGTTTTCAAAGTTCAATGCTCAGTGGTTTCTTGCAGAACATTAGAAGTACATGGGCAGTATTTACATCACACTATTGTTCCAAACATCTCGTGAGTGCTTCCCCACCTTTCTTCCAGACTCGACTTTATTCTAACACACAGCCTGGGTTGAAAAATCACTGGTACAGTGCCCATTATTTGTATCAGAAATACCTAGGTTCTTGGGGTCTCAAGTGTGGGGCCCTTGGACCAAGTACCTGTGATACTAGCACACCTGGAAATTTGAAAACTGTAAATGACCGACAAGATTGTACTGGGATGATTGCAGGTGGTAGAAGCAAAGGGCAACCTAGGGAGGGGTCCACACAGGTGCGAATGTGGATGGGAGACGATGAGTCTGGAGGGTAAAAGAAGGGAGTGTAACTAAGTGCCAGCTAAGGAGCTTGACTCTTACCAGGCAGATGAGGAGGGCCACTGAGGGTTTTAAAGGTTCAAGTGATGTCCTCAGGGATGAATTTCGAAGGATCTTTCTGGTGGGAATGTGCGGGAAGGCCAATGTGAAAGCGATTGAAAAAGTCGAGGGGATGAACAGAAAGGATGGGAAAATAAAAGGTCCTATGTACACTTAAAAGAACAATTCACAGAATTTGGAGATGGATTGAGAAGAAGAAGAGTCTAGGAGGACTTCTGTGTTTGCTTGTTTTTGCTTGAGTGGCAGCAGCACTACCCTGGTTTTCTACTTGACATGTAATTAAAGGGAATGACACATACCCAATCCATGTTCTCGAGGAATGTTAAATAAAAATACATGAAAATGCAGAGAAACACACCATGTTGGCAGGTAGAAAAATGGAAACACTATGGGTCAATAAATGAACTTCCTTTAGGTGCTAACAAGAAATCTAGTCCATATGGCGAATTTTAGAATTCATAGTTGCATGCAATATCAACTAAACGCAGTTTTGAAAATTCAGACTTAGTATGGTAAGACTCAAAGGTAAAATCAGGTATTGTTCTGACCATTTCAGGTTTTCTTAAACTGACTTAGAACTGGTAGAAACAGCTCTGATCTGGAACTGGACCTCCCATGGCTCTACATGCTACACCGGATTGTCTCCAGAGCTAGAACCAGAGATAATTTTATTTTTGAGTGTGTTTGTTTAGTTGGGTTATGTTTCAAATTTTAATAACAATATGTGAGAAATAACTAATAAAATTGTTTTGAGGAGTGCTGTGAATGTAAAATATGAACACAGAATAATGTGCTTAATGAACTATAAAAATAAAAGGGTAGATTAATGTCCTGTGAAACTTTAGCAAGTTAATTACAATACACTGAGAGGCAAAAGCATATGTATTGTACTTAGCACGGTGTGGGAAGGGAATTTTACATATTCCTGGTTCATAGGTGATCACTGGTGTGCTGCATCACAGAAAGAAAAAAGGCATGATATTCATTAAGGACAGAGTGGGGAAATTAAAAATGAAGCAATTATGGCAAATGTGTGTGTTGTTTTCAAATTTTAATCATTTATTTAAATGTTCAAATGGCTTCCAAGTGCTATGTTTGGTTTGAAATAAAGTTACCTAAAAGTGAATAAAGTCATTTTTTTAGAGAGTTACATGCAAAGTGATAAAGTCACTGGAAATTGGAAAACTCCCATGGCTCCCACAAAATAATAGTGCGTGAAGGTATATGACTACATAAAAGAATTAGTTCATTCATTACTTGTTTAGTTAAGTAAGACTTTTAAGAAATAAGAAAATAGCCATGTCATCTTTTCTTATTACAAGCAAAAAATCATACTCATTGCAAACTTTTCAGAAAATTATGAAGAAAATACATTCTACCCAGAGATAACTGCTACTAATATTTCGAGTTATGCATCCTTAGAAAATAGACTTGGAGCTTAACTGCCTTGAGCTGTTTGTGTAACCCGCTCTTTTTCTCTTAATAATGTGGTATGTACACTTTTTAATGTCAACCATTTTAAATGATCGTAAACCCCCCCTAACAATGGACATTAAGTTCTTACCATTTTAAGAAATATAAACGAAACTGCAATAAGCACCCTTGTACATATACCCTCAACACACTTACCTAATTACATTCTTAGGAGAACTATCTAATAACCTCAATTTATATTTCTAAATTGATGTCTATAAAGGTATCAGTGCACAACTCACACTCACATTAATACTAAAAATGTTGATGTTTAAGCCCTAACAAATTTCTTACCTGAAAAATATCTGCCTAGACAACTTTTCATGTTTTATGGGCACATATATTCTTTTATGCATGATCCTACATTTTCTTTGTTGTATTGTTCATTATAAATTTCTGTGTAATTCAAACTATTTGCTTTTTCCTTAGAAAGTTATTCCTAGGGCAGCCCGGGTGGCTCGGTGGTTGAGCGTCTGCCCTCAGCCCAGGGCATGACCCTGGGGTCCTGAGATCAAGTCCTACATTGGGCTCCCTGCATGGAGCCTGCTTCTCCCTCTGCCTGTGTCTCTGCCTTTCTCTCTCTCTCTCTCTCTGTGTCTCTCATGAGTAAATAAATAAAATCTTTAAAAAGAAAGAAAGAAAGTTATTCCTACCTTAAAATAATAAAAATAATTTTCTAAGTATTCTTTTTATTTTGTGATTATTTTCTTCCCATTAAATCATTAATTCATTTCAGATTTTTGCATTAATTCATTTGAAATCTTTGGTATGAGGAAAGGATGCAGTATTTTTTAATCAAAATCAAATTGTTCCAATACCACTTATTTTTTAATCCATCCTCTCCTCTTGCCCCATAAGAAAAATGCCAACTTTATTATATGTTAAATTCATATATATATATATATATATATATATATATATATATATCTGTTTTGGGAATTTTTAGCGTATTCCATTGTTTCACCCCCCCCCATTTTTAACCCAGGAACAATTTGATTATATTTTTATAATAGTCTTCCAATGTCTGGAAGAGCAAATCTTTCTTTTTTTATTTTAAATTATTTCTCTGGTTAAATTCACACATTTATTACTTTAATGAACAGAAAAATATTAAAGATGAATTAATATACAATCACTAATGTTTTAAATATTACTTCAGAAGAGTAATTCTATAGTGCCTATTGTAAAGGATAAGGCATAAGAAGTAATATTTACAGATTTTATTATACATAGAGCCTGTCTTTTCAAATTTCCTTAAGGTCCAGAGGCACATTTTATAAACATGCATTCTATTTTTTGGAGTAAGTGTTCCAAAATGTCTTCTTGACTTTCCTTTCATTTATTACATTACTTTTCTTCCCTTGAGTGATATTTTTCATTGGCTCTGCAGATGTTTTGTTTCCTGCTTCTTATGGCTGTGGAGGAGCTCAGCATGAGGCTAGGATTCCTGTGAGTGGACCCTCCTTGAACTCTCTCCCAGTTACCCCAGTTGATCATTAGACTTGTAGCTGGAGGGTTGGACACAGTGTATTGCTTGTGTTTGGCTGTTCAACTACCTCTTGCACTGAAGGACCCTGACATGGGGTGTGAGGCAGCCATACTGTATGCATTCTCGGATCACTCTCCTGTCCTTGGCTATGGATACATCTGCCAGCATCTTCTTGATCTCAGTAGCTTGACCATCGTGAGGACATCTCCACCTCACTAGAAGTGATGGGTGAAAGACTTGTGACTCAAGTGCTTTTGTTTGCTGCTTAACCTACCTACATATAAGTGAGGTTTAGTTTTTCCAAAACTATCCTTCAAGAAAGTAGATTTTGCCTTATATGTGACTTCTTATAAAACCTTCTCTTTTAGTGGGCTGTATCTCAATTAGTTTATTTTTAACCTAAAAAATTTGAAGGGAAGATCTCAGACTGAACGACTGTAGCCAATGGTAGACAGGTCTCACATGCAGCCTTGGCATTTATTCCTGGTGGTCTGACAAATGTGAACCATGTTTGAACTTTCCAATGGGAATATGTAAGTTGTTTGATTGATACAATTAAAATATTTTATAATGTTTTCTCCAAACTGCTCTACTTTCACCATCCCTTAAAGTCTAAAATGATTTCATTCTTTCAAATGCTCCAATGCTGAGACATTTTAAAGAAAACCAAAAAGAGCAGTATGTTGTTCAATTATTTCAAAGAGCTTTTCAAATGAGATGTAACCTCAATCTAGTGTGATCAGTAACAGCCACTCTCTATAGAAATTAAATCTTAGTAAATATTTTATTAAAATAATGCTATTTACTGGGCACCTGGGTGGCTCAGTTGGTTAAACTTCCAACTCTTGATTTCGGCTCAGGTCATCATCTCCTTGTTGAGATTCTCTACCTCTGCCCTCCCCCCACTCCACTTTCTCTCTCAAATAAATGAATAAATCTTTTTTTTTTTTTTAAATCTACACACAATCCTAAAAAAAAAAAAATCTACACACAATCCTAGTGTTCAATTTTCATATATCCCCCAATGCCAGGGATCTATATTTAGCTTGTTACATCTAGACTTTCATTTATATAAGTAAAAGAAGAATGTAAGTTGTTTAACATTGTGAACATTCCTCAGCCCCTGTGTGCGAACTGTTACAAATACTGATGCGATTTGTGAGTACCTCTGGAACTAAGCCTTAGAACAAGAAGAGCAAGAAAATTGATGGTTGATACTATTGGGAAACTAATCTTTATTGTACAAGGTATATTATATTCACACTATCTGAAGTGAAAGGTTTTAAAAATTAGTCTCTTTCCCTTCCCTAGTTGCTTTGGCTACAAAAAACCTTCTTGAACTTGATACTGTACCCATCCCTGTGGCACAACCTGCAGTTCACCAAGACTTACAGATGTACTCAGCAAGAGCTGTGAACAAGAGTTCTGGGGGCCTGGGTGACCCAGTTGCTTAAGCATCTCGGGCTCTTGATTTTGGCTCAAGTCATGATCCCAGGGTCGTGAGGTCGAGCTCCACATAGTGTTCTACACTCAGTGGTGAGTCTGCTTGAGATTCTCTCTCTCCCTTCGCCCCACCCCCACCACTCATGTGTGTACGTGTGGGGTGTGTGTGTGTGTGTATGCATGTGCTCTCTCTCTCTCTCTCTCTCTCTGAGTTCTTTCTCCCAGAGTCTGAATGATGTCAATCCCAGAGTCCATATTTAGCTGTATGGTGCCAGTGCTGAGCACTGAACTCTTTGAGACCAAGGGGCCTATGTGTGTAGTAATAAATTTGCTTTTGCATGTTTCTGATAGACAAGACATATGAGATTCTCTGAGGTGCCTGGCCCAGGGCAAATTTACCTCTTTCTGAGTCTCTACTGCTCACTAATGAAGGACAGTGCTGGGGATAAGGTACCAGAGAGCCTTTCTGCTTTCCTCATGGCTCACTTCTGTTCCCATTCTTCAACCTAGCACCACTCAGAATTGCCTCACTTGTTAGCCCCCCGAGATTTAAAAAAAAGCTACATATTGAAACTCTATGTTGTCTATTGATTCCCTTCAAATTTTGTTATATCTGGCATATATGCTTCAGAGGCTATGTGTGTGTGTGTGTGTGTGTGTGTGTGTGTGTGTGTGATTATTGCCACTTTTGACTTTCATTAAGGATAGAATATACTCTATTTTTAGCTCTTTTCATTCATCCTGGCATGTTTTTGAGAAAAGAAAGAGAAAAGCATGCAGTCTCTGCTGACTGTTTTAAACATTCCTGAATACTTTTTAAATCTAAGAATATTTATGGCTGAATTCATAAAATTCATTGTATTCAGAATGAAAAGGCAGATTCAAGCACTTTAACTGGATTGTAAAAGTCACATAATAAAATTCAATAGCAATGTATTTAGGCCTTTAAGATAACATAAAGTATTTAGGCCTCCTATGTCTATTTGTATTTTTAGATTATGGCCTAAAGCATGTAAATAATTATAAGAAAATAACATTGGAATCAGAACTAGAAAGATTAGCTGGAAATGAAAGTGCATACCTTTTGTCTGACAGCTGCAAAGTCTTGCTTAGACTCTGTTCAGATGTATTAATAGCACTATTATGACAGAACACAATGGTGTCATCATGTACAGGATATTTCTTCAGGCTGGGGAGCAATCGTGTGCAAGTGACATATTAACAAAGCACATTTGTTTCATTTTGATAGTGTTAATTAGTGCCTCTTCTATAATTATTGTCATCTGGTCTCGTTTTCACCTCCCTTCCTTTTGCTGGTAAAATCCAATTTTCATTTTAGGTGAGGTTAGCAGAGCGGGCCTCAACATAAAGAACTGTATGGATGAGACAGTACACAGGCTTCGACTTTAATATCAAAACAGGTTGAGTGTAAAAGAATCCAAGAAATGAGGAAAAATGACATAAGGAAAAGAATACATTTATACTGATATCCAGATGAGTCTTTGTAGACCATGGAACCGGGAATTCAAAGAGGATTCTGAAGAGTCTATCTGTACATTCATCCAATTTCAATACAAAAATATATTATAACTTGCTTAATTGAAAAAGTTCTGAGAAAACAGATAATTGAGTTAATGGAATTTTTACTCTGAAATTGATCTTTGTTTCAGTAAATATTGGTTAGAAAGCCTTCTAAAATAATTATTGTCAGTGCCTCCTTCTACTTTAGTAAAAGGCAAGCAGATATTTTGTAGAGATGGAAGATTATGTAATACTTTGGTTCATTTTGTTCACTAAATAATCTTTTTTTTTTTAAAAAAAAGATTTTATTTGTTTATTCATGAGAGACACAGAAAGAGAGGCAGAGACACAGGCTGAGGGAAAAGCAGGCTCCATGCAGGGAGCCCGATGCAGACTTGATCCCAGGACTCCAGGATAATGCCCTGGGCTGAAGGCGGTGCTAAACCACTGAGCCACCCGGACTGCCCTAAATAATTTAGTCTTAAACTAGCATACTGATTGATTAAAACTTCATCAGGGGAACTGTAGCACAAAATCTAGTAGTTAATATTTTGAAAAGCTCCTCTGTTTTACTGTCATCTTAATTTTATTTAATTATATTTTATTTCATTTCATGTCATGTCATTTTTTGGTAAGAGTCTGGTGTAGACAGTTTAGATCTGCATTTCTGCATTTGTCTTGGAAGTGGTTTTGCTAATCTGTCCTCTTTCACGTACTTCAGAAAATCCCTGACACTTTTTCTCTCCTTCATACTATCAATGTTTCTCTCTCTCCTAGGTCATTCCCACTAATATGCAAACATTACTCTGCTCCCATTCCACTGTAGTCCTTTCCAATTATGCTCTTGTGCCCACCACATTACCCACACTTTGTTTTTCAGGTTCACCTCCATCTTGCTCAATTGATAGTCACACTCTCGACCCTTTTCTTACTAGACCCTTCACTGACATTTACTTACTCCATTGATCATTTTCCTTGGTATGCTTTCCTCCTCTTGGCTTTTAGCTCACCACACTATTTTGGTTTCCATCCTCCCTCTATGCTCATTCCTTTTCAATCTTCTTGTGCCTGGTTCTTCTGTGATCCTCTTAATGTTGGAATTTTTTCCCAATCTACACTTTTTCTCTTGATGACCTTATCTAGACTCAGGACTTTACACATTATCTCTAAATCAAGAGCTCCCAAACATTTATCTCCATTCCAGACCATTCGCCTGAACTCCAGATGTGTATGTATATCCAACCACCTGCTCAGTGTCTCCACTCAGAAGTATAATAGATAAACTTAACATGTCCAAAACTGGACTCCTGATCTTCTTCCAAAAATCTACTCTACTTAGAGCTTCAGGAGACTGTAATGCTTTCGCTTTGGTTGCAAAACAAAGGTTGCTAGGATGACCAACCACCCAAGTTTCCTGGGGACTGAGGGAATCCTCAGAATGAAGAACTTTCAAACTTCAGCAACTGTGAAACTCCTGAGCAAACCAGAATAAGTAAACCTTATCAGTTGCTAAAACCAAGGACCTTAGGGCCATCCTTGATTCTTTCTCTCACATCGCATATCTAATATATAAGAAAATCCTGTTGGTTCTACCTATAAACTAAGTAGTTTGCACCATCTTCATTGCTATCACCTGGTCAAGCCACCACCCCTCTCTTGCATTCCTGAAACAGCCTCTAACTGGTCTTCCTATTTCCACCCTTCCTTCTTCTATCATGCATTTTCAACAGAGCTCCCTGAGTAATCTTTTTAAAAATATAAGCCAGATAATGATATTCCTTATTTCCCAAATTCTATAATCCCTTCCTGTTTCAGGGTGGAAGCTAAAATCTTCACATAACATCTGAACCTGCATGGTCTAACTCTAGCTCCTGTTTTATACGGGACCCCCTCCCACCAGCCTGTCAATTACTACAACTTGTATGATTATTTTCCTTGTTTATTGTGTTTTTAGTCACATTAGTTTCCTTACTGTTATTTTCTGTAGCTAGGCTACGACTTTAGGATTTTTTGCCTTGTCCATTCTTTCTGCGTAGAACACCCCACATATCTTCATGATTAGCTCTTTCATTTCCTTTAAGTCTGCCTCAAATGTCACTATTGTTATGATGATCATACCATTAAAAATTCCACTATCCTCCATTCCAGATCTCTCTTCCCATGTTCTATTTGCTTTTAATCTTTTAACATTCTACATAATTTATATATTTATTATATTTATTTTTCATGATCTGTCTACTCTTGGTAGGATATAAGATCCAGAAAAGCAAGATAATAAAAAAAACAAAACAAAACTCTTTCTTACTTGAGAAATACCAAGTGCCTAGAACAATACTAAATATTGAACAAAGGCATTTATTTAACTTCACTTCTGTAAGTACGTTTCAAGATCCCCCTATACCCATAGCTCCATCCCAGATACCTATAGAAGGTTCCAAAGATGAATAAGACATTGTCCTTAAATTTGAGGTACTTACCATCTGTTTGCAGAGTTGAGATATAATACAATTATTGTGGAAGTGATTAAACATTACAATGTGTGGTAATAGCTACAAGCCTTCTGACTATGAGAAAATCTGAGATTTTTTTTAATCTGAAAAATTAGTTATTTACTGTAGGGGTTACCTAGAGACTCTTTCAACTCTAAAACTATAATGCTTTATGTTTTTACAAATTATTAATGTGAATGGACTACAAAATACAGATGGGTATGGCTAAGCCAGGAAAAAGACCTGCACAAATCAACAGATGTATTGTGGGACAACTTGAGAATGAAAAAGTGTTATAGCACATACCACAAACCAAGGGGGAAAAGAATATTCATGGCAAGTATTTCCAAGGGAAGAAAGGAGACTACCATGAGCTGAAACCTGAGTGGATGGATCTGAGAACAACAGAGGGTGTGCAGCAAAGTTCTCATGGCCTCCAAGGTGAAAGTCAGTGCAAGAAAATCCGTGTGTGAGCCTGGGACAGTTTAGGCCTTGAGAATTAGTGAAGTATGCAGTAACCCCCTTCCCAATCTCCTCTGATTTTCAAAGGGACAGAACTCACTCTGGGAAAACTGGGAAAAACAAACATGCCTGATGCCAGAAACAAAATTGAGCAGAAATGACTGAAATAGAGGTTGAAGTATCAGATGGTGGGAGAGGGTAGAAAGGAGGATACAGTTCCTAAAATGTACTTTAACAATGAGATATAACATCTGAAGCTGAAAGCACTGTCCAGGTCGATGAGGCTTGTAGAGTTTATGGGCTATGTATAGTTCTGAGGGCTGAAAATCTTTCTAGCAGATAAATCTGTAGAGAGAGACCATATTCTTAGCCCTTTTGGTTACAACAGAAGAGTAAGCCCTTAAGCCATATGTCTCAGTCCATTCAGGCTGCTATATATATATAGCCTATAAGCAGCAGGAATTTATTTCTTATGGTTCTGGAAGCTGGAAGTCCAAGACTGGGGTGCTGGAATGGTCAGGTAAAGGTTCTCTCTCTGGTTCTAGCTGGCACTTTATTGCTGTGTCCTCATATAGTGGAAGATGCTAGGGGTCTCTCTTGAGCCTCTTTTATAAGGCACTAATCCCATTCATGACTTCACACCTCCTAAAAGCCTCACCTCCCAATACTATCATCTTTAGGAGTTAGAGTTTCAATATATCAATTTAAGGGGGACACAAACATTTAGACCATAGGACCATAATATCAGGAAAGCTACACTATTGTCTGCTCCCCTTCTAAGGAGCCGCTTTCTAATAGCCTAGGGAAATGTATCTCCTTTTAAAATGTGGAGGAAAATACAATCTAACTCTAGTAAAAGTTATTGCAAATATAGTGATGTGTTCCAACAGACAATAAGAACACATCAGGAAAATACATGGCCTCAAACAGATGGGAACTCTAACATATTTCAAAGTAACATAAAGAAAATGCTAGAAATTTTGGAAGACTAGCACAATTAAGACATTTTAAATCTCAAAAAAAAAAGACATTTTAAATCTCAAAAAGAATGTGGTTAGATGATAGGAAGATATGAAGGAAGAATTGGCAAAAATCAAAAGTGAATTGAAAAAGAAAAATAAAATATTTAGAAATAAAACTAATGCATGAGGCACCTGGATGGCTCAGTTGGTTAAACAACCAACTCTGATTTTGGCTCAGGTCATGATCTAGGGTTGTGAGATCAAGCCCCACATTGGGCTCCCAGCTGGGTGTGGAGCCTGCTTAAGATTCTTTCTCTCCCTCTGACCCTTCCCCTGCTTGCATGTGTGTGTGCACATTCTCATAAATAAGTAAATAAACAAACAAACAAACAAACAAACAAATAAATAAATAAATCTAAAGTAAGCAGAACACAGAAGTGAATAGATGCCAAGAGGAATGCAGAATGCCATAAAGGAGGTAAGATAGATAGCTAACAAATGAAAACAAAACAGAAAGATAAAGAAAAATAATAAATGGATTTGAAAACTGATGGAGAAAGCCTGCAAAGTTAAATAAGTATTTAATGATTGTTCTTAAAGATGAACACTAAAGTAATGGAAGAGAAAAAAATATTTAAAACCATAGTTCAACAAAATTTTTCTAGAAAATAAAGAAGACTCTGTGTACATGGAATCAGAGAAGTCAATACCAAGATTTATAGCCTAGTAAAACTATTAGACTTTAAAAACAAAGAAAAACAACTTTTGGAAATCCAGACCCACCCTGAGCCCCTGAGCCCCACCAACACACACACATATACACACACAAATTGAGTAACAAATAAAGGAAAGAAAATGAAAGTAACATCACGTTTCTCAGCAGCAAAATTTTAAACTATAAAACAATGAAGCAACATTGTTCAACTATTCAAGAATAAAAAGTGAGCTGAGATTTTTATATCCAGCCAAACATCATTTAGATATCTAGGCTACAAGGATTTATGAACATGCAATACTTGAAAAAACGTTATTCTGATAAAACTTTCCTGAGGAATCTACTACAGAAAGGAGTTTCAGAAAAACATCATATCTGGAGAAGCTTCTTTATAAGGTCTGGGGACTTTGGCAGTAAGCATTAACAGACTAAAAGGTGGAGATAAAAGTGACAAAGTGCAGTGTGAATACTACAGACTCTGATGTCAGGAAAATAATGCAACCAATTAAAAAAATGGGAAGAGGAGGCATCAAGTAAATAAAAAGTGGAATAAACTTGCTGACCGACTCACTGGTATTATGAATGAAAATACATTATTTAAAACTGACAAGAACTTGAAGCATAAGTATATTTTGCTCAACAGTCATCAACACAAATATTATACTAATAAGAAAAAGAGGAAAAGAAGCAGTTTCTTGCTGACATTGATTAAAGGAAAAAAGAGCAGTTTTAAAAGTTGTTTAAAGTCTCGCAAAATGGTATCTGTATAAAACTAATCATTAAAAAAGTCCAAACCTTCTCAAATAGCAAAGAAAATAACAAAGAAAAAAATGGCAAAGAAAACAGCTAACATAATGGCATACCTACATTTATACACAGTTACAATACATAATACTATAGTATAGAACTGAGAGCAAACATATTAGTCGCATCCATGTATGTTAGTGGACTTAAGTTATGTAATACAGAGAAAGATTTTCAGATTGACTAAGAAAGCAAAATTCAACTTTATGTTGTATGCAAAAGACATATATAAAATAAAGTGAATTGAAAAGACTAAAGATAAAAGTATGAGCAAAAATATATCAAATAAAGGCAAGTAAGAAGAAAGCAGAGGCCATGATCTTGATCTAAAACAAGGTAGAATTCAGGCCAAGAAGAATTAATACAAAGTAGGACACTCTATAATGCTAAAGGCTACCATTCACAGTGAAGATATTAATATCTATTCACCAAATATCAGTACAGCTTTCATAGAGCAGAAATGATAGGACATGAAAGGAGAAACAGACACATATTAAAAATAGGAAACTTTAGCACACTTTGCTCAGATCTAAATGCATCAAGGGGACAAAATGTTAGCAAGGACATAGAAGACCTGAAAACCATAAGATAGAGTCCAGATATAAAATAAGCACTTTTTCCTCATAGTACAGAATATGCCTTGTTTTCAAGTGGCGCATAAACATCTACTAAAATTAGCTAGATATTAGGTTACAAATAACTCCTGAAATACAAAAGTGAACAACATTGTCAGACTACAATGCAATTAATCCTCAGTTACTAGTAATGATAATAAAGAAGCTCTTCCACCAGAAAATTTAAATAAATTATCTCATATCAAAGGAACAATACAAACCAAAATTTCTATATTATTAGAAAAGAATAATGAGGAAAACATGATGTATTAGGATCTAATAAAAATAAGAATGTCATAAAAGAGCTAGTACAACATCTTGTGTTTGAGAAGGCTTTTCAGCCATAAGGGATTAGAGAGGACCATATTTGCAAGTCACAGTGACTGCAGTGTGGAAAATGACTATCAGGGGAACAGAATCTCAAAGACCAGGTAGCTGAAGTTAGAATGGTAGCCATGGACATGGAGAAAACTGGGCAGATGTTTTATATATAATATATATATTATGCCATATATATATATATATATATATAGGCATAATCAGGAAAACTTGGGGAAAGACTGAATATAAATGTAATAGAGAATGAGGAGCAAGGAAGAGTCATGGGTTCATTGCATAGGAACTAAATGGACAGAAGTACCATTCTGTGGGATAGAAAGAAGATTTTGGGTGTTGTGGGGATGGAAAATAATTTACAAATTAAGTTACAAAATAGATAATTCATAATAAGAGAAATTAAAATATCAGTAAAATATGATTGCATTTAACTTTATTCTTCATCAAAAAATACATAAAATAAAGATATAATTTTTAACCTATCAAATTAGTAAATTATTTCTTTAAGATTGATTTATTTGAGAAAGAGATAAAGAGCACACACACACACACACACACACACACATGTGAGTAGGGGGAGGGGCAAAGGGAGAAGGAGAGAGAGAGAATCCTCAAGTAGATTCCTTGCAGACCATGTTGCCCAATGCAGGGCTTAATCCCAGGATCCTGAAACCATGACCTGAGCCAAGAGCCAAAATCAAGAGTTGGCCACTTAACAGACTCAGCTACCAAGGTGCCCCTCAAATTGACAAATTATTGATGACAGTGATAAAATGAACACTTTAATACCCTGTTAAAGTTTTACAAACTTAACATTTCTGATTAGCGATAAGGAAATACATGATCTATGACCTATAAGTCAATTTCTAGGAATGTATTCTGCAGAACTAATTGGTCACTGGGACCAATATCTGTACACAAGAATGCCAATCACAGCCTTATGCATAGTAGCAAAAATTTTATGCTATCATCACAATCACTAATTTTCATGATGTAAATTTAAAATAACAAATGTTAAAGTATACCAACATAAAGTAAGCATCTATATTAATTATGGTTAAGGCATTTTGGGTTCACACCAATGGAGAGTTCTTTGGCATTAGGAAGCTCTCTATACCAAGCTTCATTCTAAAAATACAGATGTAGTAAATTCACAGCGTAAGCAATAGAAATCTATCAAAAGTAAAATACCATACAAAGCTACAAAAAGAAAAATAATGAGTAGCATAACATTCCTAAAGACGGTGAAAACATGCTATAACGACATACTTTAAAAAAATTAGGGATCCCTGGGTGGCGCAGCGGTTTGGCGCCTGCCTTTGGCCCAGGGCGCGATCCTGGAGACCCGGGATCGAATCCCACGTCGGGCTCCCGGTGCATGGAGCCTGCTTCTCCCTCTGCCTGTGTCTGTGCCTCTCTCTCTCTCTCTCTGTGACTATCATAAATAAATAAAAATTAAAAAAAAAAAATTTAAAAAAATTAAAGCTACTACAGACTCTTTCAAAATAAGTTAAAAGTTATTAAGAATATTATTCAAAAGATAAAAGATCGAAAACAAGAAATAGAGAACTCAGAAATTAAATTATGTCAAGCAAGATTAGATGAGCTTTATAGAGAGATTAGAATTAGGATTTCTCATGTGAACACAGAGAGCTTAGATTATGGATATTGCAGAACACACACCCACATACAGACAGGACAAAAGACATGAAAAATATTCCAAAACGTTCCTGGTGTATATCCCTAAGTGGTAGAATTAAAGGTGATTTAAACATTATCTTTCTTATCCATTTTTTATACGATAAACACACATTCTCTTCATAAACCCATTTTGTTGTGGGAAGGATCTCAGGTGCAGAAGATGGAAATAATGATGCTTCTCAATTCATGACATTATCATCATTTGTCCACATAAGGCATTCTTCTTTTTTTATTTATGTGGGATTTTCCCCCTTACTTCCATCCCTATTTCTATTCCTCTTCCTTCCATAAGCAACCATCCTCATATATTTAATGCATACCACTTTGTTTATGTCTTCTTATATATATATTTTTTTACTTTATGAGTATGCATTTTAGTTTACATCAGTGGGGAACTCTTTGAAGTTAGCAAGTTATTTGCACTAAAGTTTATTCTAAAATATACAGATAAAGTAAATTCACATAAAAATATGCAACAGAAATATATCAAGGTAAATACTATATAAAGTTACAATAGAAGAATGAAAAGGAGTAGCATAACATTTTTAAAGGCAAGGAAAGCATGCTATAAGTAGCATACTTTTTTAAAAAATTCAAAACTATTACACACTATTTCAAAATAAGTTAAAAGACATTTTAAAAGATTCAAGATATGAAAGGACAACAGAAACATGAATTTGAACACCTCAGAAATCAGTGACAGAAGTTGAGGAAATTCTAAATATAAGAAAGATTTTAAAAATGAAGACTAAGCTAGTAGAAACTCAAGAGTAAATGAAACAATATCTTGCCTTAGGACAATTACAAAGGTAAAGAGGGTGAAAAGATTTTAAATCAGAAGGAAACGAAGATTTTAAACACGTGAAAGAAAGAGACAAATCGTGAAGGTGGGCAAAGTAGATCCAATATATGAATATAGGAGTCCCTGAAGAACAAAGCCAAAGCAAGAGAGGAGAAGCAGTATGAAGACCTATAACTTAATACATTGTTCTCAAAACAAACACACAAATTGGAAAACATATATTGAAAGAATATACTTTGTACCTCAGAACATTAATCCATAAAGGTCAACATCAAAACAAATTGTAAAATTCCTGGACTTCAAGAAAAATAAAATATATTATGGGTAGTTAAGCAGAATGATTCTGGGATTTTAAGTGAAATAAAATTAGATTGTCATCAGAGCTTTTGACAGTAACTCTCTAATACCAAAGAAAATTAAATGAGTAATATATTTAGGATATTCAAGGAAAGAAAATGTAAGCCAAATTTTTCTTTTCTTTCCTTCTCTCTTTTCTCTTTTCTTTTCTTTCTTTTTTCTTTCTTTTTCTTTTCTTTTTTCTTTTCTTTTCTTTTCTTTTCTTTTCTTTTCTTTTCTTTTCTTTTCTTTTCTCTTTTCTTTTCTTTTTTCTTTTCTTTTCTTTTCTTTTCTTTTCTTTTCTTTTCTTTTCTTTTCTTTCTTTTCTTTTCTTTCTTTTCTTCTTTTCTTTCTACCATGAAGAAAGTTTGAGAGTTTAAACAGCTTAGATTGTAAAAAGAGACAAATTACCTTTTCTTCTCTTCACTCTAGACAACTTTTGAAAAAAGATCTCTCTTTAAAAAGTAACAAATAGAAAAAACTTCCCCCAAAATTAGCAATTACTTTTTTTAACCTAAAATATTCACCACCAAAATTAAAGTGCTAGAAATAATATAAATAATAGTCATTTAAAGACACAGCACAGCATTCAAAGTGAATAATTTGGTAAAAGGAAAGCTTACGGATAATTAAAATAATGTTAACACTATAAAATGATAATCATTGCTTTGGAAGAATTTTCTCTATAAAAAACTATTCAAAAAGAGTTTTAGCTTTCTCAAAATTTAGCACTCCAAAAAAAAATATTGTTGTTCTTTTCTACAGGCTTTCTACAAGAATGAAAATGTTTTTCCTTGCTTTTTCAACTGACCCCTTAACATATGTTAGATTTTCATTTTATTCTTTATTTCACATAGTTTCTAATTCTCTTCCCATATTCTTTTAGTTATCAACTGATTCCAACTTAAGCCTTGCAGTCTTGCTAATTATTGTTCACTGCATTTATAAGCCACCGTAGAATTGTCAGAATTACTGGAAATGTCCTTATCTTGTATCATGCTACATTCATTCACTGTGAGTCTAGAAATTGTGACATTTTCCTTTTTCAATATCAGTATGCATAACTGAAGAAGTTAACTCATTTCCTAAAAAACAGATAGATGAGGAATTTAGATGTTCATTTTATGAAATAAGTCTTCAGGGGGAGATTATCATCTCTTTTAAAAATAAATGTAAATATTTTAAACTACTACTACTACTACTGCTACCACTACTACTAGGGTTTCAAAGCTATCCTCTGGGTTATATGGGCATGCATTAATAACTCCATATCTCCACTCTTTCATCTTTAGCACTGTCATTATCTATCACATTCCACTGGAAAATAAGCTATCTCGTGTTTTGAAGTCTGGATTTCTACTGGGGTCCCCTCACTAAATCAACTATTTCTGAGAAAAACAAAGGGATGCTTGGGTGTTCACAAATTCCACAAATTCATCCTGGTGTCCCTTGTCCAGTCAGCCAGTCACCTCACTTTGGATCACTCTTATAACTACTATAGATAACCTTTCATTTACAACCACTTTATGGGTTGTAAACAGGTAAAACTCTTTACTTTTCTAAAATATAACTAATAACAGAATATAACCTTTTCCTGATATTTCACTGAAGTCTCTGTGATTAAAAAAAAAAAGAAGGAAATTATAATGTGGAGGAAAAATAAAACCTTCAAATTAGCCACTGGCACCACAATTTCTGGAGACGGAGATTGAAACCTTCCTCAAAAGATCCCATCTGTCTCCTTGACATTCATTGTGTCATCTATCGATAGGCAGACTACCTCTCCCTAATCAAACTGCCTATGCCCCTAATAAATTCTCTCCAGTTTTCTTTACCTCAGTGAGAATTTATTAGTCACAACATGAATTCTGCTCTAACAGCAACCCCCCAGGTAACAGTGTGAGAGGACTCAGGAGGGAGATGTCCGTGACTGGGACTGAAGATCAAGACCCTACAGCTTCTTGGCCAGAAAGCATGGCCTCTCCGCAATGCTTCCAAGTCGGATATTTGAACTCCAATGATCATTTTGCTATTACATGTAGGAGGAAATTCACTCATTGGCTTGGATGAAGATTTCCTTTGATAGAACTACACAATGAGGTGTCTGGTTACATCCCATTGGCCAGATCTTAAATGGCCCTTTTAGCTGCAGGACGATGTGCCTCCCCAAGTAAATTCAAAGTTCTCTTACTGAAGAAGAGAAAGAGAAGGAAGAGGAGTGTTCACAGACAACAAGAAATCTCTGGAAAGAGAGGACAAAATCTAAATCTATTTCTTCTTTAGCTCAAGACTCTGGTCTACCTCACCATTATATACCCTGAAATGTCACCAGAGACCCCAGAGAAGAGAGATTTCCATTTCATTTTACAGAATTTTATAGCTCTTCATAATCTCAAACTTTCCATGCCATAGGAAGATCTTTATCTTTTAATAGCTAGGGTTTATTGAGAGTTTTGCCAAACAAAAGATTGGTATGTCCCAAAGATAAAGTCTTCTGTCCTCTTCCAAATTTAACAAGGTAAAATGTTGGCAGTTTTCAAAATAGATTGTGGCTGTGTATACACACATAGGTGAATATGTGGGTGTGTGCGTACAGGTATTTATAGAAGACAACAAAGATATGCAAATGTTATAACTATTTCTGGCTGGTGACATCATTTGTAGATTCTAAGATTTTTGTGTTTCTTAAATTTCCTGCAAAGGACTTTTCTAAATTATGATAAGAAACATAGTATTTGCAAATCTATATATTGATACTTAATAAATAAATGCCAATGAAATATTTCTGGCTCAGAAGAAAAAAATTAATGCATTTAAAATGCAATATCATCTAATGTATAAGTAGCAACTGTAAATTGTAGGTTCCTGATAAACAAACGATCAGAACTGTAAGTAACAGCAGGGTAGGACTCCTAAATTGTATTTAAAAGTAAAGATTTAGCCTCTTCAGTATGCTCATTTAATAAACTTGCAGTTTAGAAGCTTCTTAATTAAGTCTCTCTTGGGTGTACTGGGCTGTGTATGCTGACAAAATATGGAATTCTCCTTTTCTATATTACATGTTGTTAATGCTAATATATATGCATTGCTGTGTCTTTGCAATTTATTTTTAATTTCTCTCCATTTATTTTTGTGCTTATTTTTGTCTTCTGTGAAAACAACCATTTCCTTTAGACAATAAGGTAAAAAATGCATGTGTATGTACCTATGTATGCATATTTATGTGTATTATAATATATATATATGTGTATATAGAAATGTAAAATTTTAATATTTACATGTATATGAATGTTTATGTCTGTGGATATACTTTAATTTCCAATTTTTTCTTTCCATGTATGTTTAAAGCATCACTGAATCCCAGTTGAACATATTAGGCATGGAATAGGCATTGACATTTTCAGGACAAATACTACTTAACTAATGGCTGAGAATATAACTTTATGGAAACCATAGTGAATAAGGTTATTTGCTGTCAGTCAAGAGTGACTTTGAAAGCATTTAACAATCAGTTGTGCCATGACCACTGATCAATCAAAACAGACACCTATTCAATCAGACCAAGATTTCCAACACTTGCATATCCTTGCTAAATTTCAAACTTTCTCATAAAGTTTTTTGTTTATGGTACAAACCTGACATAGTTTCTGAGAACTTGGACAGAGTTTTTAACAGTCAAACACATGTATTGTGAATTTTTTTCCCATTCCATTAATGGACCTACCAAGGAAGAATGAATGCCCAGCCTTTCTCTTCATATCCATTCACAGACTGCCCCTAGACATCAAAAACAGTTCTGGAAGGAATGGAGATAAGGATCATAAAAGTCATAGAATTTCCAAGGCTTCTCTGCTGGCCCATGGTCACACAATAATTACAAAATGTTTTCTTCCTCTTACAGTTTTCTTTACTGACATTGAAGAACCTCAAAGGAGTAGATTATAGCATCATTCCTGGGGACAAATGGAGACCCAACTTGAGTAGTCGCTGAAATGATGCATATTCTGAAGTGTGAGAAGGATTTAGATTTACTATGAGGCAAGATACCTAGCTTTTCTTAGTCTTAGTTTCTTCATTTGTAAAACAGAGAGAAAAATAATACTTTAATTCTTCATTCAGGAGGCATGGGTATTAATGACATATTTTTTTGTGTATAGTGTTTGAACTAGTATTGAGCAAATAATAATCACCAGACAGTGATACAAGTATGTATCTGAACACACTGCTTTCTCTGTTTGAGATATTGATAATTCCTTCTATGTTCTAACCAATTATTTGTATGGAGACAATATAGGCAACTCTTCTTCTCCACCCTCACTCTTCCACACGTTTTCTCTTTGGATTTCCAAGTTCGTGGTATATTTTAATGCCACTCTTTATACATGTAAATTTCAATTTTTATTTCATTTTTTATTTTGCTAATGAAAATCTAAGTTACCTATGTCCAGGATTAACTGCAGTGCAGTCAGCTATGCATCTAAATTTTAATTGTCTTTGAGAGCTATAATTTTTAGTTTATTGATTAATAAGAATAAAGAGGTCTGGCCCAACTAATAGCAATGATCAGTGGTCATGTGTGATGAGCATGTGACCATTACTCATTTTAACCTAGAGAACTAATTTTGCAAACATTTAATTCTATTTCTGACATATATCTTAGTCATATAGATATGACCACAATTATTTTAAAGGTAAAATAATTTTATGATTTTACCAATATATTGCTGAAGAAAAAGATTGTCATTTTTTAAAAAAACTGGAATAATTAAGTTGATCAAGTATTGGCATCATAAACTTAGCCTTTAGTTTTTATTTCTCACAAATTTTTCAATGTTAGTTTTGAAGATTAAATTTATGAATTTACTATGAGCAATATAGTATGCACTTCAAATCACAATGTAATTTTTTATAACCTGGTAGGTTATTTCACTTTTACATTTTTCTTAAAGATTACTTATGTTCTGTACACCTACAATGACATCCAGCTTGTTGGAAACAAAACTCCTTGCATTGAATGATCACAGAAGCACAGTTTCTCATAACTTATTGTTATTTTAATAGCATTCTAATCCTTCTATCTAATTTCTTTATTCCTAGGAGATTCATTAATTGATATATCACTCTAAATTATCAGAAGTGTAAATATCTGGAGTGTATTTTTCCATCAGTGAAATGTAGGGATCTTTATCTATTTGAGATTGATGTTAAAATAAAAAAGGAATTAAGAGTTGTTCATCTCCTTCACTTTGTAGGTGAAGAAAATGAACCTCAGGGAGATGAGGAAGTTTTGGTGAGTAATACTTAGAATTTTGATCTATATTATTTCCACGTGGAATTGGATTTTCGGTTCTTTATATGATTAATTTTATTTGACAAATTTTGATGTGTTAAAATAGTCAAGTGTTGCTATTGAAGTTTCTGATCTCTCCCATGTATCATTCATATTCCATTTCTCTGATACAGATGTAAGAACCAAGAGGTACTCTACAAGATACACATCAATGTTATTATTATCCTCCATTTTCCTTAAGTGCCTATGAAACTTTCCTCCTTTTAAAAATAACCAGTATACAGGGCAGCCCAGGTGGCTCAGCGGTTTAGCACCATCTTCAGCCCAGGGTGTGATCCTGGAGACCCGGGATCGAGTCCCATGTCGGGCTCCCTGCATGGAGCCTGCTTCTCCCTCTGCCTGTGTCTCTGCCTCTCTCTCTGTGTCTCTCATGAATAAATAAATAAAATCTTTAAAAAAATAAAAATAACTAGTATACAAATCTCAAGGAAAAAAATAGCAATTGTATAGATTTTTATATAGATTTTGTAGCCAAAAAGAATATTTCTATAGCTCTGGCTTTAACTTAATTTTTTTTGTATTTAAAATACTGGCAGATTCTGGAATCAGAAAGTTGCATTTAATATTAGTGAATATCAGCCTTTGACATATTAGTAGTGATAAGCTAGCATCTAAGACCCACAGGAAACATGTACACAATCAACAAATGTAAAATATATATATATATATATACACACACACACAACACAAGTGCATACACACACACACACACACACACATTATAATGTAATGATCTTGTAGAGCCAAGCCAAGGAAGCTAGACTTACTTAATACTAATCCATGTTTTCTAGCTTCATGGGGGCTTAGATTATTTTCTATTGAGCTTTCTTGTCCACTGCATTAAAAGAGAAAACCACGGACTAATTTTCTAAGCTACAAAGCCTAGCCCTACTCAACCCATTTTAATCTGTAGATGTGCTGAATATGAAAGAAAGACATGAATGAAAATGTGAACATGCTCTTTGGATCATAAAATTCCTAATAAAGTGTGCATTCTTCTCTTGAAATGAATACTCTTATGTGTATAGGTGTGTGAACATTACATGCATTAAAATATCTATATAATAGACTTGAATAGACCTTAATGTGTGCATTTTAAAATGCATTTTTGATATAGTCTGACAGTAATTCTTTTTATCATAAACTGTTATTATATTTGAAATCATTATGCATCTTGAGCACCTGGTTAATCTTTTGCTTAAATTCTGTATCAGCCAGGTGTCCTCTTATGGATCACATAAAGATTGGACCTCTTTAAGTATGAAATAATCCTGTTGCTTCTATCTGAGAGTGAATGAGCCCAGGATTAGATCAGATAAAACACACTCAAGCTAAAGTGCACAAGGTGGATTATGCAAGAAAAGAGGATTTAGTGAAGAACGGATCCACAACTTTTTGTTAACACAGAGAATGGTGGCTTTTGTAAGCAACATTTGTGGAAATGCAACTGGAGCTTTAAAAGCTATGTCTTTTGTTGTACATTTCTCTGCATACATTTGCTTTGTAGTTGGGAGTGCTAACTTTGGAAGCCATGCTGGGCCAGGACTCATGCTCATTTTGCCTAATGAAAGGCTAAGGATGTACTTTTACTCATACATTCTTGTTTTGTCTACTTTGAAGTTTATTAAGCTCTCCTGAAAGATGTGAAGTTCATTAGGCTGTTATTATCATGACCACAAATTAAATATCTGTTCCCTGGGGAGTGATAAGCTTCAAGTATAAGTTATATTTACTATAGTATTTACTTAATTACTAACATACTGCTTCTTATTCTTAATATTAAAAAGGTAACACACCTATAAAGGTCTATTAGAATATATTCTGGATTTAATGTGATACTAGTTTAATTATTAATGTTCTAATGTATCTTCTCAAAGTTATAAATTATACATGCAGCTGACAGCTCTATAGGGCAAGAGATGCTTTAAGCATTTCTAGTGTAAGACTCTGTACTAGAACTTCTAAATATCATAACTCTATGCAGCTCTCTGGGCATTTTTCCTATTTTCCAAAATGTTCCTTCAGCTCCAAAGTTTTGGTATTTCTGTTTTAACATATGCGTTTTTTAAATGGGAAGGGAAAGAGACATTTCATTGCATCCATTGGTTTGAGTTTGTGATAGAACAAATCAGTGATACCTCTAACTTAGATAGTAAGTGACTATCAAGTCCATTTCACTCAATCATTTCTGTTCTATTAGAATTATCTGTGTGTTCTCTGATCAACCAGATTAACTATTAATTATTGAAGGTCTGTGAGTAGTTTTCATACCTGCTTTTGCCTGTAACAGCATCACAGGTTAAACATTTTTAAAAATATTCTATTATTTATTTATTTGAGAGAGACACACACAGAACACAGGAGAGAGAGCAAGCACAAGTGGGTGGGGGAGAGGGGGAAGGAAAGACAGAGGGAGAGGGAGAAGCAGACTCCCTGCTCAGCCAGCAGCCTGACACAGGGCTCTATCCCAGGACCCAAGGATCATGATCTGAGCCAAAGACAGATGCTTAACCAACTGAGCCACCCAGGAGCCCCACGTGTTAAACATTCTGAGTGTTCTTGTTAATGTTGTACTTAAAAGTGATGACGAAGTAGATATGGCCAAGATATGGCCTTGAAATTTAGGTATAAAAATTATTACTTAATCAATCAATATTTTGATTGAGAGGCTATTTTAATCCAACCAAGTTTTCAAGAATGAACCTAACAATCATAACTTCTTCAGAATTTTGTTTTGCTATAATTTGTTCCTAATGAAGAAGTATTTAAGCATATTTACCACTCTGGAAATATCACATAGTCACACATAAGAAAAGAAATATCTTTTTAGTATTATGGGCTATGGTTCAAGAGGAAAAGAAAGTCTGGATATTTCAAAATACCTTTCCCAACAACTTGCCATACATGCGTAATTTTTTACCAAGACAATCTTTTATTAGATATGTACTTTGGGGATCCCTGGGTGGCGCAGCGGTTTGGCGCCTGCCTTTGGCCCAGGGCGCGATCCTGGAGACCCGGGATCGAATCCCACGTCAGGCTCCCGGTGCATGGAGCCTGCTTCTCCCTCTGCCTGTGTCTCTGCCTCTCTCTCTCTCTCTCTGTGACTATCATAAATAAATAAAAATTAAAAAAATAATAAAAAATAGATATGTACTTTGTGGGACTTATCTAAAAATGTCTTAAAACTTGAGTAATAATTTTTAAAAATGAACAAATTGAGTGAGTAGAAGGTAATAACTGATGAGTGATTCATTCAACATTTATTATTTATTACATATAACATGTTAGGCAATGAATGAATATAAAAATAGCTCAACTACTCTAGGAAGATATGAAGGAAGGTTTTTGTCAGTGGAACTTCAATAAGAGAGAGATTTCTGGTATCTTCATTTGGATAATGGATAATCCAGTAGTAATGCTTCCAAATAAGTAATGCCATAGTTTTGCTTTTAGCTAGCAGAAAAAATGAGCCAACTTTAAGACCCAGTACTCTAAATTCTATAGAAACACTTAGCACAAGGGGAAAAAAAGACCTTTTGTCCTTAATCACATTTTCCCTTTAATCAGATTTGTTTAGCCATTAATATTAGCCTTTTGGATCACCAGTATTTATTTAGGCCTAGTTAAATGCTCTGTGGAATGGGACAGGAAATAAATATATAAACAGTACTATAAATGATAATTCCATCAATTAATTTATTTATAGTTACTCTTTACAGTAAAATTTTTATTATAGATTTCCTGTCTCCTTTAGGATTTGGGTTTAGGGAGTTCGTTTGTACCACCCAGTGAAAAGAAGCTGCTCTGTGGTTGTTTGATGGGCAAGGGTCCGAGGAAGCAAGGCTGTCACATGTGAAGTGGCTTGGACAATTGCTGCAGGAGACAGTTCCTCAAATTTTTCCAGAAGTGTTGATATTTGAGGGTGTGGAACAAAGTGCTGTGTGGCTGAGGCAGTGATCGAACCATAAACAGCTTTATTGTCACAACTTTGGGGGTACAGGCACCCTCTAGATACATTCATCCTCTTTAGAACCAATGTTTCTGCTTTTAGCTCACCAGAAGTAAGGGAGCTCTTCTCAGCTTTCGTGAGACAACTGTGAAATTTAAATTACGGTAGTGTGGGGTAGCATGAGACCTCTCTCTAATTGTTGCTTACTGATGGCTACTGCAGGCTAGCATTGTGGAAGGGACAGATAAATAAGAAATCCCATGTTTGTTGATTTAATCTGGATCACAAACCACATGCTCACAGGTACTTACTCTGCTCCAGCCACTGGGCTACTGTCTGTTCCTTGACCATGGCAATCCCCTTCCTAGCTCAGGGGCTTGTATTTGATTGTTCTTTCTCATGGAATCCTAAGGGCTGCTTCTTTTCCTGGGTGAGATTTCTAACCACCTTAACTAAAATGAAACTGACATTTTAGAAGTAATTCTCTTTTGCCTTTAACAGTGGGGGTTAAGGGACACCTGGTTGACTCAGTGGTTGAGCATCTGCCTTTTCAGGTCATGATCCTGGGGTCCTGGGATCGAATCCCACATCGGGCTCCCTGCCGGGACCCTGCTTCTCCCTCTGCCTCTTTCTGTGTCTCTTATGTATAAATAAATAAAATATTTTTTAAAATAGGGGTTAAGATTGTAACTATGTTCTAATATCTAGAATAACAAAGATTTCATTTCATGTTGAATTTGTAGTAGCATTTCCTCAAAAAATGTGCATGACAGGACAAGACAATATCCTTAACGTCATCTGACATTTTTGTAGCACAATCACAGAGGATTATTTTTGCCAGAATATTAAAGTGGTTCATTCATTTTTCCAAGGACATTTTGTAACTTAGGCCATGCTACCATCATCTCTTACCTGTCCTGCTCTGCTAACTGAAATATATTCCAGCGTCCACCTTTACCAGCCTTAAGCAACTTCTTCCCACTGCAGCAAGAATGTTCTTAAAATGGAAATCATGCCATTCACTTGCCTCCAACCTTTTAGGCAGTACACGTTAGTGATTTCCTACTGCTCTGAAAATAAAATCCAGTTCCTTGTCATGGTCTACCGAGTCACCATGACTCATCTGCTCATTTGCCCCTTTTCCTATAACCCTGACACAGTCCCCACCCATATTACGCTCTAGCAACACTGTTCTGTAATTTCTTGAACCCCACAAGTTCTTTCATGCCTCCAGGACTCTGCACATGGAATACTCTGGCCCGGACCTCTTGCATCTCCGGCTTTCATTCTTTAGCTCCCCATCTAAATGTTACTGCCTCTGGGTTCCCTTTCCGGGACACTCATATTATTATTTTCTTTAGAGTACTTAGCACTATGCAAAATCATTTCATTTATCTGACTGCTGGTTTTTGTCTCTCTGAAGGAAATATAAGACCTAAGAGGTCAGGAACTTTGCCTGACTTGCTCCCTTTTATATCTTCAGGGTCTATCATAGTCCTTGGCGGGTAATAGATATGCAAGACATTTGTTAGTTGAGAGTAGGAGATGGAAACGTCTTTCTAGAAGGTCCCTTAAAAAACTCCCCAAAACCCAAAAGAGGAAAGAAACTAATGTTGGGATCTCCTGAGTACCAGACACTACAAAGTTGTCTCTTCTCTCCATTCTTCTATCTAGATCATTTCTTCCTGAGATCCGATGCAGTGCTTCCCTGTTGAACTACCTCTAGCCTCTCCCACTCTGTTTCATGCTGTATTTAGCTGCCTGTTTAGTCCAGTCTTGTCCCTTTCCTGCTCACAACCTTGGTTTCTCCCTCACTGACAAATAACACCTCAGCCTGCCTGGTCTGGCATTGAGGATTTGCCTGATATATTTTCTTAGGTTTATTTCCCTGACTTGTAATTTCCTTGTTTTCCTTTCTTGTTGCTTCTGCCCATTTGTTTCTATCAAGGAAAGGTATGTTCCTATCAAATGAAATAACTAGCATGAAAGGACTTTACAAATTGAAAAGAAATTATGGAATTAGTAGCAACATGGGGTAGGGGACAAGAATGACATCTACTCTCTTTCCCTAATTTTCTTTAATGTAAAGAACTGCATGTTAGCATCTAGTCATACGTAGCTGTTGAGTAGCTGAAATGTGGTTAGTCTGAATTGAGATGCTGTATGTGCAAAAACGCACACTAGATTACAAAGATTTAGAATGAAAAGAGAGTGTCAAATATCTCATTTTGTGATGTTGATTGCATACTGAAGTGATAATATTTTGGATATTCGATTAAAATATTTTATTGAGGGGTGCCTGAGTGGCTCAATCAGTTAAGCATCCTACTTCTGATTTTGACTCAGGTCATGATCTCAGGGTAGGAAAGAGAGGCCTGCATGGCTCTACTTTAGGTGCAGAGCCTGCCCCATCCCCTTCAAATAAATAAATAAATAAATAAATAAATAAATAAAATAAATAAAATAAATAAATAATTTTGAAAGTTAAAAAATGATTATATTCCCCTAAGTGCAATTTGTATATACTTGCTCACTTTACTCTGAAATATATAGCAGTTTAGCTACAGAGTTGAATAAGCTTTTTTGTATAGCTTTTATATATTACTTAAATATTAACCAAAATTTATAGTTTGGGGTCTCAAAGAATGACAATTGATCTAGTGGCCCACAGGGAGTTTGGCAATTTGGATATAAAAACTACAACTTTTTTCACATGCATTTCAGAAGTTTGAAAAAGAAAGCTGATTAAGATTATCCTAAAAATCCTAACACTTGCTGAGTAATAATCTTTACAGTATTAAAGGTTGTGAAGGTACCGAAAAGAATGTGTTTATCAGTTTATCTCAGCTGCATTTATTTATCAGGAGAAAGCTCACCTGGTCTTTTTCCTATTGTTATATTTCACATACACTAAATCTGTATTTTTTTATTTTAATTGATAGCTGTAAGTCCCTAAATTTGAAAATTATAAATGCCTCAAGAGCTGGTCATTGAGGAGCAAAATTCTTATAAATCAAATAGGAGTATTCAGAATAAATGCCATTGTTTGTTTGTTTTTTAAGATTTTATTTATTTATTTACTTATTTAGTTATTTATTTTTTGACAGAGAGAGAGAGAGAGGACAAGCAAAAGCAGGGGGTAGTGGCAGAGAGAGAGAGAGATAAGCAGACTCCCAGCTGAGCAGGGAGCCTGTCGTGGGGCTCAATCCCAGGACCCTGGGATCATCACCTGAGCTGAAGGCAGATGCTAGGAAACTGAGCCACCAAGTACCCAATGCCATAGTTTTAAAATTGAACAATATTCCAGTGAAATTATAAAATGAAAATATAAAATCGATATATGTAGGACTAAGGGAATATCTTAAAAGAAAGTGATAAGAAAACTGGAAATACAAAATGTGACATGTCATATCTGAAGCTGATTTTATTCAAATAGCCAGAGGCCATTCTAATCCTCAGGATGTCATCTGTTATAAAGCATGCTCAAATAGTGACATAAAGCTATGAAGACTTTTAATCTAGTTTTATTTTATTTTTTTAAGATTTTATTTATTTATTCATGAGAGACACACAGAGAGAAGAAGGAACATAGGCAGAGGGAGAAGCAGGCTCCCCGTGAGGAGCCTGATGTGGGACTTGATCCCAGGACTCCAGGATCACAACCTGAACCAAAGGCAGATGCTCAACCGCAGAGCCACCCAGGTGCCCCTTACGCTAGTTTTAAAAGCAAAATGACTTCACTGGTAAAACAATCAGATTTCTCCAGAATAATCCGCAAATCACACTTTTTAACATGAAATTGAGTTTTTCTGCTAAAATAGAAAAATGGCCAAAATTTACTCTTTTGTTCATAATAAAACCATTTGCAAGTCACACATTGCCAAGAAGCACATAAAACCATCTGCAAAGTGACAAGTATTATGCTCAGAAGAAAGCAAGGCAAGCTGTTGGCAAAATTCCTTATCCAGTGATACCATTTGGTTTTTACATCAATAGCACACAATCAGGAAGAGAATTAACTACACTGAGTAGGTGTGAAAAGATTTTGACTTATAGTTGGATGAGACCTCCAGCGTAGGAACTCATTCTTAATATATGTACAGGGAAGATATATACTCAATAACTTATATTATTTTCTGAACACCTAAACTACAGAAGAAGAATACTTACTTTATGAGCCGTGATATAGATTGGAGAAGGTGCTTCAGGCTCATTTCTGAGGGAGCACGAACAATATGAGCATCGAGAAAGGCGCTGCTGAATGAATAAAGCAGCGCTGCCAATCCACACACTGCTTTGCCCACATACTGCTTTATTCGCAGAGACCAGTTGGTGGTTAACAAAATGCCTCCTGGTTTTGATTTAGTGCTGAAGGAAATGGTGAAAATTGTGGTCCAATGATGCTAAACATTTGAGAAACTCTGTTAAATGTCAGGCTCTTATAGTGCCTCATTAAAATTATTGCTAGAACCTTTCTAATTAGTTTCTGAAATCATTCTTGACTCACTCTAATCCATGGGTCGGCAAACTTTTTCTGTGAAGTCTTCAATTGTGAATACTTTCAGCTTTGCAGGACATATGGTCTCTGTTGTAACTACTCAACTCTATCATTGTAGCACAACATGTAAACAAATAAGCATGGCTGTGTTCCAATATCACTTTATTCACAAAAAGCAAGTAGTGGGCTGGAATTGCCCATGGACTATAATTTTCGGATTCTTGCTTACCCAACTGATACTTCTTCCAGAGAGATTAATGTAATGTGAAACTTTGTCATAGCACACCTTTACTTAGATTTCAAGAGTTCTCTTATTTGTCTATAAGTAAGGATTGGATTCTTTAAAATGACATTCAAGACCCTTCTTTATTTGATTTATCTCCACCTTTCGAATTTCAACTTACGTTTTTATTCAATATGTTCCTTATATAAAAACAGTGGAACTTCTACATCTTTGGTAACTCTGCTTAACTTTAAAGAACCACTAAACTCATTTTGGTTTTGAAAGAAAATTTCAGTGGGCAATGATGCTAGGCTTATAGTTTGTTTGCTATAGTACTAAGCACCTATGCTAGAAAATAAGAAAGATCTTAAATCAATAACATCAGTTTCTACCTTACAAAATAGAAAAAGAAGAACAAATGAAACCCAAAGAAAGCACAGGAAAGACAATAATACAGTTCAGAGAAGATATCAATGAAATAGATAACAGAAAATCAGTAGAGAAAATAAATGCAACCAAAAGCTGCTTCTCTGAGATCAATTAATTTATAAACTTCTAGTAACCTGATCAGAAAAAAAATAAGACAGACAGAACACAAATAAATAGTTTCAAGAATGAGAAAGGATACCATCATTGAAGATTCTAAAAAGTATTAAAATGACAAGGGAATATCATGAAAAACTTCTGGCCAAAAAAAAAAAAAAAGACAATTCAGATTAAATTAATATATTCCTTGAAAGAGTTAAGCTATCAAAGATCACTCAGAAATTGGATAACCTGATAGTCTTATCTCTATTAAAGAAACTAAAGAAATTGAATTTAGAGTTAACAATCTTTTCACAAAGATAACTCCAGGCCCAGATGGCTTCCTTGGAAAATCCTACCAAGCATTTAATAGAAGGAATAGAAGAAATAACATCAATTTTACATAAACTCTTCTAGAAAATTGAAGATCAGGGAATATTTCCCAACCCGTTTTCTGAAGCCAACATTGCTCTCATACTACAACTAGGAAAAGACATTATAAGAAAACTACATACAAATATCTTCTATGAATATAGATTCCTAAAAAAAATCTTAACACAATTTTAGCAAATGGCATCCAACAATGTATAAAGAAGTTTACTATATCATTAGCAAATAGGGTTTGCCTATGGAATAAGGTCTAGTGTTCAAAAGTCAAGCAACATAGCTCACCATATTAACAGACAAGTAAGAAAAACCATACATCATCTCAATAGTAGCAGAGAAGAATTTGACATAATCCAACATCAATACTTGATTAAAAAATAATGACCTTCACTAAAGTAAAACTGGAAGGAAAATTCCTCAACTTGATTAAAGACAGCTACAAAACCTGGAGTCAGCATCATGCTTACTGGTAAAACACGAATGCTTTTTCCCTAAGATCAAGAGCAACACGTGGATTTCCATGTTTACCCATTCTATTTGACAATTGTATTGGGTGTTGGACCCAATGTACTAAGTTAAGAAAAGAAAAGAAAAGACATCCAAAATTGAAAGGAAGAAACAGAAGTCTTTACTCCTACATTACATGACTGTATATGTAAAAAATCTGATGGAATCTATAATAGAAGCTACTAGAAGCAATGAATGAATTTAGAAAGGTGTAAAGTATAAAATCAATATAGGTTACATTCTATTTCTACATCCTAAAAACAATAAAATCAAAAATAAAATTGAGAGAATAATTCCATTTATAACAGAAACAAAATACAAAAAATAGAAATGAATCTGACATAGGCACACAAGACTTAGGTTCACTGAAAATTATAAAATACTGCTGAGAGTAATTAAAGAAGACCTAAGTAGATAGAAAGACATACTGTGCCCATGGATCAGAATACTTGATAGTTAATATAATGTCAATTCTTCACAAATCAATTTTTAAATTTAATGCAATCTCAATAAAAAATTCGTGTGTGCCTATTCTGTTAAACTTGACAAACTGTCTCTAAAATTCAAATGGAGGGATCTCTGGGTGGCGCAGCGGTTTGGTGCCTGCCTTTGGCCCAGGGTGCGATCCTGGAGACCCGGGATCGAATCCCACGTCGGGCTCCCGGTGCATGGAGCCTGCTTCTCCCTCTGCCTGTGTCTCTGCCTTTCTCTCTCTCTGTGACTATCATAAAAAATAAAAAATAAAAAAATAAAAAGAATAAAAAAAATTAAAAAAAATGAAATTCAAATGGAAATGAAGAGACCTTGGAATAGATAGATAAAATGACTTTGAAAAAGCAGAGTAAAGTTGGAATACAAACTCTACCTGATTTCAAGATTACTTTTAAAGTTACAAAAATCAAGTTTCTATATTAACATCAAGATAGATACATTAATTTATGAAACAAAAGGGAGAGCATCCATTTGTACATCCATACACATGTAGCCAATAAATTTTTTTTTGGTAGCCAATTGATTCTTGATGCTGATGCAAAAGCAATGCAGGAAAGACAGGATAGTCTTTTTAAATAGTTAAGCTACAAAAAGTGGACTTCCAAAAAAAAAAAAAGAACTTGAAATCATATTTCATACCATATGAAATATTCAACTCAAAATGAATAACAGACCTTAACGTGTAACCTAAAATTATAAAAATTCAGAAGAATTTTTGCAGAAAGAAGAAAGATAAAAACACAGTATAAAAAATCTTATCTAAAACCCCAAAATCATCATTCCAAAAGAAAATATTTAAAAATTGGACTTAAAAATAAATAAATAAAAATAAAAAATTGGATTTATCAAAACTAAGAACATCTGTTCTTCAAAATACACTGCTAAAAGGATAAAACAAGACAAACCATACCCTGAGAGAAATGTTTGTAAATCATATGTTTGATAATTGACTTGTATTTAGATATACAAAGAAATCTCAAAACTCAATTAGAAGAAAACACCCGATTATAAAAATGGTCAAAACATTTTAACAGGCACTACACCAAGCAAGATACACAGGTAGTAAATAACCACGTGAGTACGTGCTCAGTATCACTATTGATTAGGGAAAGTCATATTACAACCATAATGAAATAACATGATACACATACTAGGATGGCTAAAATTTTTTAAAAGTAATCACATCAAGTGTGGTGTGGATGTAGAGTAACTGGAACTCTCACTGACTGTTGATATGAGTATAAAATAGCACAACCACTTTGGAAAACATCTTGGCAGTTTCTTAGAAGTTAAACATATGACTCAGCCATTCCATTCCTAGCTATTGACTCAAGGAAAATGAAAACACATTCATGAAGCAAAATCTCATATATGAATATGTATATCAGTTTTATCTGGAGTAACCCCAAACTGGAAACAACCCAAATGTCCATCAACGGGTAAATGAGTAAACAAATTGTGGTTTGTCCATGCGATGAAATAATACTCACTAGAGAAGAGAATTGAATGAATGAATAGTAAAGAATGAATACTGGTACACACAGCATGGTTGAATCTAGAGACAATCAAAAAGAACGCACATTGTATGATTCCATTTAAATGAAATTCTAGAAAATGCAAAGTAATTGACAGTGACAGGAAGCTGTTCGGCATTTGCCTGTGTGTGTGGTGGAAGCATGAAAGGGCAGGTGGTGACAAGGGGAAATCTGGGGGATGATAGATAAATTCACTATTGTGATTCTGGTGCTGGATTTATGGGTGTATACATGTAAAATATATAAAAGGGTGCTTTTAAAATATGTAAAGATGAGGTGCCTGACTGGCTCAGTCGGTAGAGTGGGTGACTTGATCTCAGCTCATGAGCTCAAGCCCCATGTTGGATGTGGAGCCTACTTAAAAAATAAAAAAAAAGAAAAAATAAATAAAAACAGGTGAATGCCATCTTAAAAAATAAGTAAATAATAAAATAAAATATGCGTGGTTTTCTACGTGTCTTTTACATATTTTACAAGGTACAAGAAAAGCAAAGGGAAACAACAGTCTTTACTCTCAAGGAGTTTTAATCAATCTTGAATCTTTTGGGGAGGTAGTACATGGCTCTGCAATGGGTTTGAGCAAAGATATTCAAATTTAAATGGTACTGCATTTTTTTAAGGGCAAATAAACACATCTGTCAGCTTGACAGATAAAGATCCCTTTTCGTTTACTTATGTACACAGTCTGCCAAAGCTTCTTATATGTTTGGTGTTCCTAATGAGAACATGGTTGGCCTTCTAAGAAGATAAATATGTACAAACATGATGTCTATGAAATAATGCCCTGAGGCAGATTCTGACCTTTCTCCATAGGTAAAGTTCTGTATTGCTCATCTCCTAAGAATTTCACAGCAAGTATAAGAATTAGCCAATTGGGAATTTACTACAGAATCAAATATAACATCATAGTGTGTTTAAATCAAGGAATAGTTTGTTTTTCAATTTTATAAGTCTTTCCAGGGAGAGGCAGCTTTTACTCGAGTGTTGTGACATTTATATGCTACCTAGAAAGTTCAAAGTTAAGCCCCTGAAGGATTCCAAGTTGTTTACTTCACTTATTTTTTCCATTCACACTTTGACTTATTCGTTTCCTTAATAAACTCACTGGGAAGGTTGCTCTTCCAACGCTCTCATCTCCCCTGGCTGATGTCACTCTTCCTGCGCCTTCTCCTGCCCATCATCATTTACCCTTTGCTATTTCCTCTCTTTTCTTACTTTTTCTCCAGTTTTCCCCCACTCCCACTGCTCACCCCCTGCTGACCTTACAACTACCCTATTTGGGGGTGTTTGGGGAAAACCTGGGATAGTTGTTATGCATACGTTGAACAAATACAATTTGTGATATAATCAAAGTACAACTTTATCTTCCTATCTCACCATCAGTTTAAAATTTTTTCATTGAAAAAAATAAAAATAAAAATAAATAAAAATTTTTCATTGAGACAAATGTTTCTCTCCTGGATAGAAACTTGGGCAGATTCCATGACTTTTTTTTTTAAGATTTTATTTATTTATTCATGAGAGACAGAGAATGAGAGATAGAGAGAGGCAGAGACACGGGCAGAGGAAGAAGCAGGCTCCTTGCAGGGAGCCCGATGTAGGTCTTGATCCCGGGACCCCAGAATCCGGCCCTGGGCCGAAGGCAGATGCTCAACCACTGAGCTACCCAGTCATCCCAGATTCCATGAATTTTAGCCTCTCTTTGAGATATAGTCTTGGTTCAGTAATTAGAAAATGTCCAGTAGAAGATAATCAAGACTTCAATTTTCTTCCCAAGTTAAATCTTTCTTTCCCTTTCCACAAGCTAGTGAGTGGTTGCTTGCAACATCATAAAAGGATTACAGTTCAATTTCCTCCCTTTTTTCCTACTTACCTTCTACTTCACTTGGTAGCTGCTGTGTGAAGCCATTTCAGGGTCAAAAAGAGAAGGAGGAAAGGTGAGAGACAGGGCTTTCCTTATTAGGCTGAGTGACTTTCTACTTTCTGGGCCTGACAGATGGTAAAAGTCAGTCCTCAGTGGGAATTTAAGGATTCTTGGAGACTCCTGTCAATAGGATACTCTGTGAAACTCCTCTGGCTCTACTCTATACTGAGTGGTTCATTGCAACTTATTCTGCAGGTCCTAGGATCCAAATTTGCCTTTAGCTTCCTGCTGCAATTCTTAGATTCTTCTTTGGGACAGAACCCAGATAATACTGTATGTTTTTCTCCTTAGTAACCATTTTTTTTTAAGATTTTATTTATTTATTCATCACACACACACACACACACAGACAGAGAGAGGCAGAGACATAGGCAGAGGGAGAAGCAGGCTCCATGCAGAGAGCCCGATGTGGGACTCGATGTGAAACTCGATCCCAGGACCTCAGGATCATGCCCTGAGCTGAAGGCAGATGCTTAACCCCTGAACCACCCAGGCCTCCTCTTAGTAATCCATTTAAAGAATTCCCATGCATTTCTTGCATTCACAAAGCAAGTGATGCCTTGTAAATCTTCATATAGACATTTTTTCTCAGGCCCACCTTAGAATTTATATATATTTTTTTAATATTTTATTTATTTATTCATGAGAGACAGAGAGAAAGGCAGAGACACAGGCTGAGAGAGGAGAAGCAGGCTCCCTGCAGGGACCCCGATGCAGTACTCGATCCCAGGACTCCAGGAGCATGCCCTGAGCCAAAGGCAGACCCGCTCAACCACTAAGCCACCCAGGCATCCCCCACCTTAGAATTTAATACGTCATATTGGTTTTTAAGTTAAAACATCAATTTTGAACCCATCATACTAATTAGGCTTAAAGTCTTATACATCTTATAATCATTTGTACCTTAAAAGCAATCACTCCTTAAGACATTCAAAGTAAGGTCTGGCTGTAGAACTTCAGGCCTTATTAAGTGAGAATAAACATTTTATATACATGCATACATGCAAGATGTTCAGAGAGACAAAAGTTCTTCTTCTAGAAGCCTGGAAATCATTCCATAAAGGCAGCTACTATGAGCTTTCACTGTAATGCTTATAGTGCCAAAAAAGGGGAAGTGGTCATTGCTTTACAAGATTGAAAAATCTATCTCCCTCTTTCTCTTTCCCTAGTGCCTACTGCCTGTGAGAACCATCCTTCAGTATTAAACAAAATGGTGGCAAGCTTCTTCGGTGAAAAGGTAGAGTAGAAGTGTCTCAAGTACTCTCACAAGCAAGAGATGAACTCTGCCTAATGGGATTATAATAGAGTTGTACTTATTAATTTAGTTATGATTTGAATGACCCAAGTAGCCTGGACCAAGACAGAAGCCATATTCCAGTCATCTGGTGCATCCTGATCGTGACTGTGGCTGGGCAGGATCCAGGTGGCTGGTCAGAAGTCAGAAAAATCATGGAGGACTTGATCTAGAATGGGTGTCATGGCCTACTCACTGTTCTCACATGTAAGGTGGGATGCAGAAACTGGAAATGAATCTTTAAAAAGGCTTCCAGGTGAAGGCAGAGAGTTGAGAGTGTGCTGGGACACATAACAGGAAATGGAGGACTAGAGAAGTTACTCGATGTCCAAATTTTCTATTAAACCAAAGAATACTGAGAAACCAGAAAAATACATGTAGAAAGCAGTACTTTTAATGCTGGCATTTGTCCACATCCCTTAATAAAGAGAAAGTTCTCAGTTTCCATCGCTACTTTGGACCAAGAGATGAGTTTAACGAGTTCTTAATGAGAAATTCAAGAAAGACTGTTTTATTGTATTCTTTGTAGGAATTTTTCTTTTCAAACTTCCCTTCCACTTCTACTAGTTCAAATTTATTTTCATCAAATACTGTTGAAATGAGAAGGAGGGCAGCCCTGGTGGCTCAGCGGTTTAGTGCCGCCTTCAGCCCAGGGCCTGATCCTGGAGACTCAGGATCAAGTCCCACGCGAGGCTCCCTGCATGGAGCCTGCGTCTCCCTCTGCCTGTGTCTCTTCCTCTGTCTTTCTCTCTCTGTGTCCCATGAATAAATAAATAGAATCTTAAAAAAAAAAAAAAAGAAAAGAAAAAGAAAGAAAGAAAATGAGAAGGACTTTTGTCCTGTGGAAGGCTGACAAGATATTGGCTCAAATCTACAGGTCCAAACTATAATTGGTAAAGCAGTAATCGTATTAAATTTCATACAAAGGTTAGAAGACTCAACTATTGCCTAAATCTTCAATATATCAGTAAGAACAAGTGGGTAGAAACATTGAAAAAAAAAAAAAAAAACAAAAAGTGTCTACATAGAAGTAATCTGCTTATTTCTGTCTTGTTAGCCCAAACCAGGAGTGGTCCTCTCACAATTAATGCTATTTTGCAGGAATTGACTGTGTCTTTTGGGAAAATGAGAGACGAGTTGGAAAAGACGTTAGCAAGAAAGAAGATTTTTCTCACAGTACTACAGACCCCACTTACTCAGAAATCACTTATGGAACATCCTACCAAAGGTGTATTTTGTTTGCTTTCTTTTGTTCTGTTAAAATCTGTCCTGGGCAACTAGATAAGGCATTGTCTCTCCTTATCTCTTTTCTTCTTGTTCTTGAACCCAGGACTAGAAGTGTAGCAAAAATGCTGTTGAGACAGAGTTTGCCAAGTGCTCTGAGAGGCTTCAGGACAAAAGGTCTTGTGCTACAAATATAATCACTACTGACATATTATGCTGATATCAGCTTCAGGTTTGTGGTTCCCTTTTTCTTCTGCCCCCCCCCACCCCACCCCACTTCTCCCATTTACTTCCTCACGGTATTTCAAGCAAAAGAACAGTCCATCATTTTAGGGGAGTCATAGAAAGGTTTTGAGCCAAAGCTGATTTCTAAGACCTCTGTACACATTATCCTTTTCCTCCACATTATCCTTTTCCTATTCCATTTGGAATCCTCCAAAGCTCAGATTCTTTGGCATACGTAACGCGTATTTGATGTGATGGGTGAAAATATGAAACCTAGGGCCGATATGTGTATAATAATGCAGTACAAGATTATTTTGATGATTCCAAGCTACAGATTTGTATGTTCTGTACAGCATTAGCTCTTAATTGGCCATTCTCTTATATGTGCATCGTATTTCTAAATGTATGGCAAACATGAATCTGTGGATTTCTCCTCAGGGTTCAAACTTTTTCAAAGCTTTTTCTGCAACCCCAGTTTTCAACCAGATCTGACACTATACATTGATTGTAAATATTTCCATAAAGTGAGTATAATATTTAAAATGCATTTTTTTAAAGCTTAAAATCAAGCCGCTGGGTATTGATTAACATATCTGAAATGATCTTAAGAATACATATACTTAGGCACCACATTTTAATTTAAACTCCTGTTATTACAGTAACTAGTCACAAAATGGCTCCCTATTTATGCAATATGTTAGCTGTAATGTTACTTAAATTGAACAGATGAGTGCCTTCTAATAATGTATGTTTACTTCATGAACTTGTGGGCAATTACATTGTAATTATGTCTTTGTAGGTGCTTTTTACTGACATATAGAGCGCCAGTGCATTTTAAATGTAATTGCAGTTCTCTGTACCATTTAGCAAAGCTGAAAATTGTTAAAGGTTTGTAAATTACCTACATTTAGACCATAGGCAACTAGGCAAATTAAGTGACACTGTCAGTAATGTTACAACATAAATTGGTACCAGGTATAAATTCAAGGTAGACTTTCTTTTCTAAATCAGAATGTTGTTTATAGAGTGCCTTCTAAAAAAGAGATAAGCAAAAAAAAAAAAAAAAAAAAAAAGAAAGAAAAGAAAGAAAGAAAGAAAGAAAGAAAGAAAGAAAGAAAGAAAGAAAAAAAAAAGAAAAGAAAAGTGCACACTCGTCATTGACAGGAGGATAGATCAGCCTTTTAATGCACATGAAAAGCAATGACCGGCCTGCAATAATGTTTTAAATTGTAAACCTGTTTAAAATTAGGAATTTGGATTGGTTTCATAGGACTCAGAGAAAATGAGTACAGGATGGCTCCAGAGAAACTGCTTCTGTAGTTTACGTGAAACTATGCAGCAAAGTGGGGAAAACCTGAGATTCAGAGTTTAACAGAATTGGCACTTTTTACTTCTACGGCCTTACTAAAGGGATTTAATTCTCGAGCCTCAACTTTTTAATCTAAAAAATAAGAAGTATAATAGCTGGCTTCAAAGGGCTTCTGTGATGATTAAGATGGAATATATTGTATTTAGGTCCCCCCAAAATGAGAGTTTTCTTAGTCTTATCTTCTCCTGACAGGTGATTTGGCTGCTATTTAACACACACACAGAAGTTTTCTTTAGATCTGGTGAAGAATAGACTTCTCTGAGGCTCTGTTGAATCAGCCACAGAACTGCAAAGCTTACATGGATTTACTTCACCCCGTGGGATTAAAGAGACGTAGCGACAATCGTATGCTGTAAAATGTGCACTTTTCCTTCTGAAGCAATGTCCCATAGAGGAGACCAGTCTCCAAAGACCAGCAATGCCAGTTAAGGAAATTAATTGTGAAAGTATTACTCTGTCACTTTATGCCTTCAGGCCAGTCGCTTATTGATGGCAAGGGTTTAGGTTCGGATAAAACCATTTCACCCATGCAAGCCCTCTCCATTAAGAGGGAAACGAGCATCTGAGCTTGACAGCTCTGAGGGCTCTGCTGTGCAGAAAACCATTCTTACGGGGTCATTTTATTTAAGTGTAAGATTAGAGAGTGTGTTGGTGCAAGGCCATGTTCTTAAAGCACAAATAATGAATTAATTATATGATAAAATTACATGCATTTTTTAAAAGCCCCATATTCATATGACATCCAGATTATTAAAATGAGCGTTTTAACTGGAAGATCCTGGAGCTACACAGAAAGGTTCTGAGCAAGCAGGAGACAACAGCGGTCTAAAAGGGAGTTGTTTCTCATTTACCAGGCAACCTCAAGGACGTCATTTGCCACATGGAGTCACTATTTCGTCTTTACAAAAATAACAATAATGAAGAGCTGTCCTTCCCCATGGCAGTTTTAAGTTTATAAAAGAGACAATGCACGATTCAAGACTTTCTCGAGTATTTATATAAGAGAGTACTTTAGGATGTACTGGTTTTTTTGTAGATAGTTGGTCTGGAAACTTAAAACTTTGCTATTGCAGGTCCCTTTCCCATATCCTACATCGTTACCTGTTTTTCGTCTTGCCTAGAGATGTATTTGAATGTTGGTTTTTGTAAGAGGATAGTCAAAGACAAAGCCACTGCTACATTCATACAAACAAAAAAAGTGGTATGTGAGTCCTGCCATGAGCTACTTTCTCCATAGTTGAAGCCACTAGAAGTCCATCCATAGGTAGAAGTAAGCCAACCTCAGTTGTCTACTCACAAAGGAAGTTGGGGCAGAAGTGTGCTATGGAGTGAAACTAATTTGATGGAAGGTTTGGAAATGGAGGGCATTTCTCAGGAAGGAGAGGGGCTGTTTACAGTGGATTTAGGATTTCACAGAGCTCAGAAGAAGGGGGCTGTTAGGTCCGGGAGCACACAGTAACACAGCTCTGGGTAAAGGCCAGCAGAATGTCTGCTTTAGAGCCAGAGGGCTAAGCATGATAGGGATTGGCAACTCCATGAAACTAAGTGGCCTCCAGATTACTAGCCAGTGAGAAGACCTGAGGCATTGTCAGAGGCCCAGTGAGGCCAGCAGTATATGTTCTGATCTGAAGTCTTTGATCTCACTCAAAATGGCATACTGGCACAATGCGTTTCAGAATTTCTGGAAATCTTTCCCCAGTTACTTGAGGGAGGGATTTAATTTCTCTGAAAATCAAATGGAAAAATCTTCTTGGGGGTCTGATTTTTACAGAAAGCCACTGATGCTGGAGAAGCAACACATGGAAGGACAGAGGCAGGCTACCAAGAAGTAGCATCAAAAGCAGATAAGAGAGGGAATTCAGAGGCAAGCTTTCTGGCACATACATCACCCATTTCCCATTTCCCCACCTAGGGTTGGCTTAACCAGACAAACTCCTAAAAAGAAAGTGATTTAGTTGTCAGTTAACTCTGCTGGATGTGAAGGGTAGACAATGGAGAATATGGTGTTAGTGATGAAGATAAAGGCCATTTGAACAGTAGTCTTTACAAAGCACTTTTAAATATACCTGTTCCTCTGAATTTCTTGATTATTAGTGGAATAGGTTCAACATATATTTGGAACCCCATTTTACAGAAGGTGGAATCAAGATTGAGAAAAGATAAGTAACTTGAAAACAGACAGGGGGAACATTGGGAGAGATCGCCTCTCCAAGGTTCCATGTTTCAAAGCTGAGTAACATGAATGCTATAAGCTGGCCACAATGAGGCTGGTAGGTGGTGAACAGAAGCTGAGATACAGATTGGATTCTGAAGGCCTGAGGCCCAGAAACCAGGAAAAAAAAAAAAAAAAAATTGAACTTTTGGAGGAAATGGCCATATTAAATACTTAGAGGGAGGATTTCTTTCATTTTCCTTTTCTCCTGACAAATATTTATTTCTCCCCAATAGGTAGCATGTCATATTAGCATTATTTATTAAATAACACATTACTGACCCTTTGAACCAGACAGAAATCAACTAACCTCAAAATAACGATAAAACTCACATTTATTGAACATTCCAAGGCATTCTAAACTCCTTACAAGCATTAACATAGACATTTAGCCTTTCAATGAAGAAAGGATCATTCTCATTTTATATATAAAGAAACTAAGGCATGCAGAGCTTAAGCTTTGTCCTAGGTCATAGAATTGGGACTCAGGAAAGCAGAACTCAAAAGCCCAAGTGGTCTAATTCTGGAGCCCCACTCTTAACTACAATGTGATAAAAATCAGAAGAACAAAAAATGATAATATAATTAACAAGAAAATTATAATTTTATATCAATAAACCCTTAAAATCTTATTGATGGGCCTAAAGAATTTTTTAAAAAGCTAGAAAAACACACCATCCTCTCGAAGGGTTTTCTCAGTGAAGGCTTCCTCTACCCCAAGGCCAGTGGAGAGCTATAACAGAAACTTTTGCCCAAAGCAGTAATACAACTGTGTGCTATGGTATTGATCACAACCGGTTCCTGTCTTGCTTTTTTTTTTTAAAGGATGTGGGTAAAAATTACCCACTAGCTGAAAGATAGAAATGTTTTTTGAATCCATGGGAATCCATGGGAATTCCCATTCCTTCTCACTAGTACAGTATGATTCAGCCTCTTAGCAATTGGTCTGTGTGTTACTGGGTTGTTATCTCCTGGGTGATCTCTTTATGTCCAGGCTTCTCTCGAATTCATTCCAGGCTATACTCAGGCTCTTCAAAGTCACTTGCACTGCATTCACTTTCAGTGGCTCCCTACCTTCTCTCACACTAAATCCTCCCTTCCCTGTGTGACTTGCCAGTCTCCCACCATCCTCTGTTACTATATTAGCCAACCTACTCTATTTCTGATTCTATTCCAAGGCATGCCATCTTCAATGTGATGGTTTTACTCAAATCCCCATGCCATCTTCTTTTGTAGTGCAAATCTATCCATTCCTCATAGCTGAATTCATGTCTTCTCTTCATAAGTGAAACCTTTTCTGGTGGCCAAGTTCCTTAGTTTCCCTCTCCTTCCAACTCCTATATGATATATTTTTTGTAGTATGAAATCAAATAAGTGCTTCATTATCCTATATGCCATGTTTATTATTCTTTCAAGGTAAAAGTTTTATCTTCCTAACTCAATAGTAGCCCCTTTGAGGACAAAGACAGATAAATAGATGATAGATAAATAGATAGATAGATAGATAGATAGATAGATAGATAGATAGATAGATAATTTTTTTTTTTAAACTCTCACCCACTGGCCTAAGTTAATTGCAAACCCTGCCTATTGTCAAACCTTTGGTTATCTGGAAGAACTGCATTTGGTTGCAGGTATCAGAGAACCAACTACAGTGACTTAAACACATGAGGATATTTTTCATGTAATGACAAATCTAGAAGAAAAGGACAATCGACATTAGTTTGGTGGCTCGAGTATGCAAGTTGCGTTCTTTGAGATTTCTCCTGGTCTTTTCCTCATGAGTCAAGATGGGTTCTGGAGCATTGGCCATCATTCTTCAGCTTCAGTCAGGAAGAGAGGGGAGGGCCAAAGAAGTCACACTTTATTTTTTAAAAATATTGTATTTATTTATTCGAGACATAGAGAGAGAGGCAGAGACACAGGCAGAGGGAGAAGCAGGCTCCATGCAGGGAGCCCAGTATGGGACTCGATCCCGGGACTCCAGGATCACGCCCTGAGCTGAAGGGAGGTGCTAAACCCCTGAGCCACCCAGGGATCCCCTCTGAGAGTCACACTTTAAAGAGCTTTCCCTAAACCCCTACCTGACTTATGTTCATACCTCACTGATCACCTCTCTCTTGATGAAAAGCCTCCTTGGGTAAAGGGGTCAGTTACTAAAGAAAAAGACAACACACAGTATTGAAGAGGTGATCATCAAATTCTTCCATATGCTATTTGACTCAAGATTCTCCTTCTGCTTCTTTGGCAACACACATTGGCATATTTATTCTCTCTATGCATTTTCTTCCCTTTTCAAAGTCAGATAGAAGAGCCTCCTGTGTGATTACCACATTACATGGGAAACCTCAGCCTGGCTTTTAATGCCCTTTCATGACTTGGTTCAACTATCCTTGCCCTAAGTAATACAAATACCTTGCTTACATATAGGTTTTTCTTTTCATTGTGTCATTCTTTCCTACTTCTGAGTCTTCTCTCATGTACTGTTGTTCCTACCTAAAAGGTTTTAATACTTGTCCATCCCATTTTTCCTGTGATTCTTTTTGGGAATCTAGGACTTATTCTCCTAGTGCTGTGAGTGTTGCTAGCAGAGAGCCCTTAGATCTCAGCCGCCTTCAGGATTTATCACAACTGAACAGAGAAAATTTATCCCAAGTCATGTCCCCTTCCCAGGGTAACCCTCACCCAATAATAGAAGTAGGGTTATAAAGGCCTGGCCTCCTAGCCCCAAATTGGAACAGCTCTAAAAGTCTGTACCGTCCGCAGGGCTCCTTGCCAGATAGGCTGAGGCTTCCATACTGAGACTGGGTTACCTCTCAGCCTCTGCCCACTTCTGCCCACTCTTCTTCTTTCCCTTCTCTTTCCTGGGTGCTGATTGCATAAGCATCCTTTGGAAATCCTTCAGGATATGAATCTCCTTCTCAGATTCTGCTTCCTAGGGAACCCAGCTTGCACTTGCAACCCTTCTCATTCCTGCTCCTCTTAAGAACTGCCATTTTCACTGTCTTCATATCTCGCCCCTGAGAAACTCCCTGCAAGGGCAGAGGGGAGTGCCATCTCTCTCACAAAGATTTTTCTGCCACTTCAGTTTACACAATTTCTTCCCACCCTGAAGTCTTGGTGCCTTGGTAATGTTGAGGGAGATGATAAGGAAAAAGAAGAGATAATTGAAAGTATCAGCACCATACAACTTAGTGGCTATTTGGTTCATAATTATTAACATCTGCAGCTTTATCTTTGCAATATATTGGAAGTTGATTAACATGGTATATAGTAGGCACAGAAAAAGAGAAAAGCAGGAAATATGATATATCTTTCCTTTTTTGCTGTAGTAAATAATATGCTATCCATACAGTAGGAAGAGCACTTGTTGATTTATAGTTAAAAACTTTGTTGTTAAGTTTTGTTAAATTTCAAATCTGAAACATTCTACATGTATCCAGCTTCTCTGCAGGAGGAGCAGTGTTTCCTGAAGTTTCATAAAGAAGAGACTCTCTATGCCTGGTGAACTGCTCAATCCCATTGCTATCCCTGTTTCTCCTTAATCTGTCTCCCTTTCCCAACCTTTTCCCCTCAGTTCTTCCAAGTGTCATATAAGCTCAGTTCTTTCTAATAAACCATTCCTTTGAGTGGCTTCTGATGTTTTCGTGTTTGTTTGTTTGCTTGTTTGTTTACTGTACTCTGGCCAAACACAGCAGGTGAACAACCAGTGTCCACTATAACCAGCTTAGTGATGGTCTTTTCCATACATCCCTTGTCTATTTCCTTCAAGTCTGTTACTCTTTCAACATTGGCAAGCAGTTCCAATCAGAAGAAGAAGAAGAAGAAGAAGAAGAAGAAGAAGAAGAAGAAGAAGAGAAGGAGAAGGAGAAGGAGAAGGAGAAGGAGAAGGAGAAGGAGAAGGAGAAGGAGAAGGAGAAGGAGAAGAAGAGGAAGAAAAGAGGAGGAGGGAGAGGGAGTGGAAACAGAATTGGGAATCCAGAGTTCAGAACACATTTTTCAGAAAATATTATTTGAAAAAAATGTGTTTATGAATGTTACAAAACAGAAAACTAAAGGTAAAAAAATGTAAATGTTGAGATCTACTTCTTCATGTAGATACAGAACAAAGAATAACCTACATTATGACTGCTCATAAAAAAAATGCTGTGCAGCAACGCAGGTTTCCAACAAATTTGATAACCTGTTTCTGTCTCTCCCTTTCTCCATTAAATTGAACTCTCTGAATTATTCATGAGGGCTATTTTAATGGGATAATTTTTTCTTACAAACGCTGACACTAATACTAAGGAATACCTTTAGGTATTCATCTTGGATAAATAAGGCTCCTGGTAACTAGTTTTCTTGATGCTTCACCTTATTCAAATGAGCATATATGGAAGTAACTAATGTAGACCATTTTTTAAACACTTAATGTTTTCAATATGTTCTTCTCCATATATGTATAGTCAAACATATGTTTACTCAAGAATTAGCCAGGATGTTGAATTAAATGGAAGTAGAGCCTAAAGTTAAGTAATTCTCAGGTGAACTCAGGCAGGGCATTAAGAGGAAATTTAAAGTCCACATTTTCCAGCTGTGATGACAGCTCAGAATGACTTTGGGAATTGCCCATCTCTCCATAGTGCTTTGACCACATTCAGAACCAATCATTCACTTCAATGTATACATTAGAGGTTCTTAACTCAGAATAGGAGGATTTTAGGGGGTTGATGAATTCCCTGAAACTGTATACCAAATATTCTGTGTGTGATTTTTTTTTCCTGAAAAAAAAAAGCTCATACACTCATCAAATTCTCAGAGGGGTTCTTGTCTCCACTGCCAACCACCTCTAATGGTAAGAACTTTCATTTCACAAAGAAGCAAGACTTCAAAAATCAAGATTCTTAAGATTTCTCTGGTACGTGGAGGAGTACGTGGGGGGTGGGGTCAATGGTTATCTGTCTTTCATTAAATTTAGTTCTATGAAGATTCACATGTAACATTTCCAGGACTTGGAGAATATTTATTATACTTTGTGGGTTAATTATATTTCATTACTTAACACAATTTAATTTTTACCAATATCTGATCTTTTTTTTTTTTTTTAAAGATTTTATTTATTTATTCATGATAGACACAGAGAGAGAGAGGCAGAGACACAGGCAGAGAGAGAAGCAGGCTCCATGCACCGGGAGCCTGACGTGGGATTCGATCCCGGGTCTCCAGGATCGCGCCCTGGGTCAAAGGCAGGCGCTAAACCACTGCGCCACCCAGGGATCCCCTGATCTTTTTTTTCCAGGTGTCTCTATAAGTGTGTTCATGTCTGTCCATAAATATTATCCTGAATCATTTTGTGTTTTTTCCACTTGACACACAGTAATAAAAAATACTAAGTTAAACATTGGGATGATCCTCTCTAACCTATTCTATCAGATGGATGGTGCTAAGATTCAGTGCAGTCAGACTGCTTAAAGCTATAATATACATAAGAATGATGCTGTCATTTAATAATGTTGAAGACACTACAGTTCTAGGGTAATAAAGTTATTTTTATTTTAGTCGCAGTGTTAGATTTACCTTCAGAGAAATAAAATTGTAAAGAAAATACTTATTCTCTTCCCCCCCAATGCAGCTTTCTAACATTTCTAACAGTTCTGTGATAAATCTAACAAGATTTTTAAGACACTGAGGTGACTGTCACTGCTGGAATGTGTCCTGGAGGCTTTTTCTGTCAGAGGAGATGACAGTGACTCTTCCCATGCAGATTAAGCTGGTGTTTACAGATTTGCCCTGGGTGTGCATTTTTATCCCGCTGTGATCAAGTAACACAGCCTGACGAGTGCCAGACAGATCTCTCGATAAGAAAGGCTTGAATGTGCCCTCACTTTGCACAGGGCGCAGCCTTAATCGGATGCCCTTGGCAAGGATCCCTTTCCTGTTCTCCTTTACAATGAACAGTTACGTACAATTTACTTCATTCCCTTCCTCTTTGGGTGAAACATTGGGAATGAATGTGCAAAAGATTCAACAGTGAAACTCAGGTCGATAAATGTAAGGAAAAAAAAATCAATATTAGGATTCAATTTTTGGAGATGACCTGTGCGACCATATGAGACATCTAAAAATATTTGAGTTGCTTACGGTAATTTAAAAAAATTTGTTAATTTTCACACTGCAGAGTTTTCACAGACAAAACCAGTGAGATAAGAAATCTTATTCCGGGTAAAAGCTAATCGGCCTCCAGATGCTGTGAGTGTAAAACCTGGAGCTGCCTGCGAGGGCACATCACTGAACTCCCTCAGCCCTCCCACCTCCTGTCATTTCCTTCTAAAGCCGGGATTTTTAACATCCATGGAAAAAGCTAGCTGTTGTCATCAAATACTGAAAATCAGCTCCCTACGTCTTGATTTCTTGCTTCATTTCAGTAAGAACAGTCCATAAAGACATTTCTTAGGTTTTGAAAGGGATCATGTTGTTTGTTTGGTTTTATTTAATAAGTATAATCTGGCATGCTGAATTAAAAACTTAGCAAAGTAGCATTGCTAAGGAAGAAAATGTGCTAACTTGAAGACCCAATATCCAGTTCTGCCACTGTTAAGCTTTGAGATCTTGGAAATGTCACCCCCGTCTATGAGTCTGACTCGCCTTACCTATAAAACAGGAGCAACCAGAACTTTCTGTCCCAATATCCACTCCGCCCTGGTTAACCTGTAGAGTAACCAAAAAAGAGCAATAGTCCAAAAAATTTTTTAAAAAGGTAGTACTTTATAGCATTTAGCACACATCAATGTGTGCTATGATTGATTGATTATTGATTATGATATGATTGATTATTGATATGATTATTGATTATGATATAATCAATATTCACTGACTTAATTACTAATTTTTAAAAGTATGTGATTTTAGTATTGTTAGATCCTTACCCAGACTTCGGACTAGAGATAAGATTTCTCATTACAACCAAATACTAGTAGCTAACACTTCTACTTCTCAGCAAATGGTGCTGGAAAAGCAGACTGTTTTTTATCACCTACTCTTTCACATGAAGTTTTAGGTCTGCGTTTTAAAAATAAGTTAAGAATAATGAATGTCCCGTACATGGGAGATTAAAGAAAGTACATGGAATCTTTAAAGAATAATTCTTAATGCTTTCTTCTAGTCATTACAAAAAGGTAACTAAAAGAGCCTTTAAGGATATGTTTAATTTCCAACAAATTCAATAAATTTCTATGACTCCCAACTATTAAGAAAAAGATTCTAAGAAACTATGATGCAATCCTAATCTTTCTGAGAGTATCTCGGGTACAATGTCATCTCTGAAGGGCTGATAATTTAGCCATTTATCCAGTTTTTGGTTTAGACCCATCAACTTCCAAAAAGGAGTCTATTCCAGGGCATGGGTATAATAAATTAGGCTGAAGGAAAGGGAAATGATGATCACTCACCCTATCAGTGTTGCCTAGCTGACTTCGCACTTGCTTTTCTTCACATTGTCTCCTTTTTACGGGAGAGCAGGCTCCAGGCCACACAGCTGGTGAAGGAGGTGGGGGTCAGCTGGATTCTGAAGCCTGTGTACTTTCTTCGTTATGTTCCATTCCTGAAAGATAGAAAGAAAGGTCAAAAGATTACCATATTTCTCTTCATACGTGTTATTTTTAAAAGCAGCATCTATTTTCATAATTTTGTCCAAGATATGTGTGCGTGCCTAAGAATTAGGTTATTCGTTTTATTGACCTGAATATTTCCAAAATAAGTGATTGGCTAATTTATTCCTTAACTTTCTCCTTTCTTTTCTTTTCTTTTCTTTTCTTTTCTTTTCTTTTCTTTTCTTTTCTTTTCTTTCTTTCTTTTCTTTTCTTAATATTCAGGCTCTGCCTTACATTGGGTTCCTCAGATGCTATCCTTATGGCAAGGATTTGAGTCTTAGTGGCTTATCTGGAAGGCGATTCCAGAAAACACCTGTGAGGTTGTAGGAGGTAAGACAGGGAAGGGAAGGGGGCAAGACAGGGTGGGTTCATGAACACGTTGCTGCAGGGAGTCCCTGGCAAACTCTGGGAGACAGAATAGAACACATCTCTGAGTTGTTCCAGCAGAACGATAAGAAAGCAGGGGTATTTATCTACCAACTTCTAAACCTTATCATCGACAGCTGCTCCCTGAAGCTATTAACCCCTAGGGAATCTACCTGCCAAGAACACAGCTGCGCATGCTCCTGCCACTGCAGACCATTCCCCCCACCCACCCCTCAAGGGACAGTTGCAGATGAAGAAGCCTCAGGTGGGTGCAGGAAAGGTGAGCCTTCCAGGAGATCTGGGTGGAGCACCCACAACCCTGCTACAGATAGATTCCATTCTGTGGTGAGAGGATCCCATTATCTATTCTACACTCTTTCGACAGATTTAGTTTAACAATTAAAATGAACAACAAACACACTGCAGTCAGAGAACGTCTGACCCTTTTCTGTGCAGAAAAATAAATGCCAGTAGGCAGACAGAGAATAATAGGTGTAGCCTGACCTAGATTGGGAGGAATTTAGAAGTCTGTCCCCTGGGAAGGAAGGTTTTACAGTGCTCAGAGTAGCTAGGATGAGCTGAGAAAGCTTTTCAGCCCTTCACTTGAAAGAACATTATAAAATGGACGGTAGCCTTTAAAAAGTACCTGTGAGGCCAGAGTTAGCAAAACTGCAAAAAAAGAGACCTGTGTTATGCTGTCATTAGCTAACGAGAGCTTATAACCATTAATCAGTGAGACTAGAATTCAACGTGTATTTAGATTTTTATTTTACATTAAGTTCTTGCTCTGTCTTGGGTTTTAAGCTACATCTAGAAAGCAAAACGTAAGTTTATGTATGTTAAGTTACAGAGAATTATTTTACTGAGAGACCAGCGGAAAAAGTCCCTTGATCTTAAAATTAGTTTCTCAAAAATATGAATTATATTACATTTTCTTGGAGAAAACTATTAGAGACTTTTGAATAATGACTTTTTTTTATCCTCTGAGGGGAATTGTGCTTATTCTTCAAAAAAAAAAAAAACAAAAAACCAGTGTCAGTTTTTTGAAGTAAACATATTATGTTTTACACCACCATCAGTCACGTTTAGTTAAGATGTAAGCCTTAGAGATTTGAAACTTCAGAAAACAAACTACGCGCTAATGAGAAAGAAGTTGGGATCCTGATCCTCAAACAGCAAGGTAACACAATTTTCTCTGAGTTTGAGTTTTTTGTTTAGTTTTTCGGAATACAATAGTAGACCAAAAAATACTTGGCATATCAATTTATTGCTCATTGAAGAGATTTTAGGTTCTTTTAGGCATCTTTGATAAAGAAAAGTTTTAGTAAAAGTTTTGGAATTACAAGAAAATGAGACCCAGAGGGAAATTTAGTTGGCTTGTATTTTCGGAGGTCTGTCCTGATTATCCTGATTATTTTTATGAAATACTTAGAAAATAAGAGGGAGGTTTTAATGAAGACATGCATGCATAGGTGTGTGTACGTGTGTGTGTGTGCGTGTGCATGTTCTAATTATAATAGGAATCCTTTCTAATTGAAAAACAGTTTGTAAAAAGGCAGAAAATAAGTTGCAAACAGTACGTAAGCTGGCCCCTGCCTACCTCTTCCCTGTGATTTTGTGCTTTTCTTCTTCTTGTCCACAATGTTCCAGCCGTATTTGTCTCCATTCAGTTCTAGAAGAAGGGTCCTTATGGATGCCCTTCTTCTGGTTAGGATGTTCCTCCCACCATTTCTCCCGTGGCTGACTTTAGGGTTCAGATTAAGTGTCCTTGTTCTTAGAAGGCCATTCATAAATACTTAATGTAGAGTGATTTCACTGTCTACCCCCTATTTGCTTCCTTTATGGCACTTAGCACCATCTGTGATTAAATATTATCTTATATATCTATTTATTTCTAGAGTAGATGCTCCATAAAGGCAAATATACTATGTTTCATTGACCAACCTCTGTGAGATACACTGCCTGAATTATTCTTTCATTATTTTTCCCTGGAAACAATAATGAAAAAAAAAAAAAAGTCCCTGAAGAAGGGACTCTATTCCTCTTACTACCCTGGTCATGCAGAGTCACTTTAGGACATAATCATTTTTCATGCCTTTGGTCCCCTCTTGTTCCCAATAAAGGGAAGTGTCACGTGTCACAAGTGGCAGTAAATCTGTTGGAATATTTTAACTATACATATTAAAACAATCCAAAGTTATCTTAAACAACATGGATGCTACTTGACATTTTAAGGAATCAAGCCACGAGGCAGTTCCAGGGTTGATGAATAGAGCAGCTTCGCATCATGACACACATGGCTTTTTACACGCTGGCCCAACCTCACCTCCCACCACTTAGTCACTGGATCCTGGGCTGTCCCAGACATATTTTATTTCTTTACACATTCTGCTCCCTCCCACCAGGGCAGTTAATAATTTCAGCTAATATCTATCGAACATTTACTACACCCGACACTACACCAGTCACTTTCTCTACATTATTACATTTAACTCTCACATGCTCTGATGAGGTAGACATGATTAATCTGGCTTTACTGATGAGTCAAATAACATAGCCAAAGCCACACAGCTGGAATGTGGAGAAGCCAGGAGGTAAACTCAGCTTATCTGACCCTAACACCTCGGCTTCATAAACTCAACGTTTGACCTACTGCTATGAAAGTCACCTTATACATTTCAACAGCTTCCTGCTTCTCCCGATAGATCCTCCCAAATTCTAATCCTCCAGAAATGCACTTTGTACTAAACTCTATTAGCATTTAGGTCACTACGATGCAATTCATTTTGCATTCATCATTTCAGAGACATTCTATGTAAGGCAGGATTCACAGTTTTTGTTTTTGCTTTTGTTTTTCAAGTTTTAATCCTAATAATGCCTTGAGGTGCTTGGTTTACAATACACGTTCAATCAAGTTCTGTTAAATAAAGGAGGGAGTTATTGTTCTGATTTAAACACTTATCCCAAACAAGTCAAAAGGATTCCATTAAAATAGATTGTTGAATGTGGTGTTGGAGCTTGGGCAAAACTTGCTGTCCCCGTGATGAGCAACCAGCATCCGATCAAGTAAACAATCACTATACTCCATTTGAAAACAATTTTTTTTTCAAAAAAAAAAAAAAAAAAATCACAGCGTGTAGCATTGCTCTTAAGTAAAAGTTAAATAAAATAGTTGGTTCAGCTGGTTAGAAAATGTGCTCCAAGTTTAAAACCACATATCATTGTTTATACAGATGATTATTTGGGACGGACTTCAATAGAATCATACTTCACTAGCAAAGAAGGCGGCTTTGGCAACAGCCCACAGTGATCAGTGAGGGTGACTCATATTTTCCAGCTGAGATCAATGGACCTTAATCCATTAGCACAGACCTAAATATCACCTGATAGCAAGAGATGACAGTGGAGGTATGAGTAAGGAAGGTATGGAGTATTTAGATTTAAGAGATGTTTTTTCATGTTATAATCCCTTTTCATACTCTATAGGAAAGCAGCATAATTTTAGATTTTCAATTAGTTTGCCCTAGGTATTAAATGAAAAAATATCTTTTTGAGTAATGTAAATTATTTTTGTTCACCTACTTCAAGCTGCTCTTTGCAGAATTTGATTTCTAAAAGTCCTTGGCAGCATCTTAGCAACAAGCCATTTTAAAATGTCAACAAATAGTTTCATTTTGGGGAGGATTATAATCATCCCAGTCCTTCAGATGCCTGCTAGATATTTAATTTTTAAAGGGTAAGCCAGTGAACTAGCCACAAAACAATCCACAATCAACTATGTTAAACTAAAAATAAACAATTCAGATACCTGGAAAAAAGGTATTTGGTGGCAAAATATGATCATGTCCTTTAGTTTAGAAATAAGATTCAGAATTTGCTCTTCCTCAGTTTATCACAGTATTTTTAAGTATGCACTTGCTAACCATTTTATTTTATCTACATATTTAAGTTATTGTGCAGCTTTTAATGAATTCTATATTACCTTGCATTGGTGTAGATTGAGAAAGGAATCTAAGACTTACTTTTGGATTCATAACGTGTAGTCTGTGATTTTCTTTCCTTTTTTTCCCTTTTTTCTCTTTCTTTCCTTCCTTGTACCCATGGATTTTCTTATAGTGTTTACTTTTTTTGGATATATTAATTTCTCCTTTTTCCTTTCTAGGATTTATAAGCCTCTTGAGGGTAAAAACCATAGTTTATGTTTCTTAACATCCTAAGGCTCAATCAGAGTGTGAATCATGTCCCAAATAAACATTAATTAAATGATCAAAACAATGATAATGAACAGAAGAGACTGTCATAAAAATAGCTTCAATAGTTCACCTACCAGAAAAAGCTGGATGAATTCATTCAGAGCACTATTAGCCAAAATAACACTGTAAAATAGATTGCCATATTATACTTTTAACTACTAGCAGTTTTTATATCAAATGCTCTTCTTCTAGACAACACAACGATGATATGAAGACAATTATACAATTTTGTTAAGGATGATACAGTGGACCCAAATAAATGCAGAGGTACACTCTTCCTGGATGGAAAAATTCAATGTTGTAGAAGATTTCAATTCTCCACAAATTAATTTCTAAATTTAAGGCATTTTTCCAAGTTTATAACAAGATGTCTAATTTTTAGAATTTGAAGGACAAATTTTAGAGTTACAAGGGAAAATCTAATTGATAATATTTTGAAAGAGGAAAAAATCGAGCAATGAGAAAACTTTACCTCTTGGATAGCATAACACATCATACAGAAACAGTAAGTGGAATAATATAATATTGCCACAAAGTAGTCAAGAGTGAAGTCAAGAGCAAAAAAGACCACTTAGGGGATTATCCAAGTAGCCCATGTTAACAATCCCGTCTCTATATCTTTACCAATTTGCTTGATTCATCAGTTTCTGCTAAGTGGGCTAAAATAATCCACAATGAGTATAGTCTATTTCTCTTCATGCTTGTCAGTCATTGTTTCATATATTTTGAAGCTTTTTACATGTTTGTGATCATTATTTTTTTATCAGTGTGTAATTGTTGTTTCTCTTAATGCTCATTTCCTTAAATTCCACTTGATTGAGATTAATATTGCTACACTACTTTGTGGTTAATAATTTATAAGGCATATCTTTTCCCATCACTATACTCCGCCTTTCTGTGTGCTTTTGCTTTAGGGGGTGTTCCTTGTAACACAATTTAGTTAATTTTACTTCCCTTTTTTTCTTTTCAAATTATCTCTTTAGTAAGACAGTCGTACCTATTTAACATTGATGAGATTACTGACACAGTTATTCCTGCCCTTTTATTTTGGGTTATCTTGTTACTATCCTTCCTTTTACACATATTAAAATGTATATAAATATTATATATACAAATATATCAGATATATTATATATATTTCTTTTCTATACACAATTGGGAAACTATAGATATTTATTTTCTTTTAGGGGTGACTTTTAGATTATTAAAATGCATGTATATCTCTCTTAGTTTTCTATCCAACCAACCACAATGAGACTTTTAGCATACTTTACATTCCCATTTAACAACCTCTACTTCCACCACATTATTGATATCTGCAGTTGTAATTTTGCCTCCTTTTAATCAAGCAAAAAATGATTTAATGTTTGTCTCAACAGTTACTATTTAATATTTCAGACATATTTTGTCAATATCAGTGCACACTATCATTTCATATGTCTAACACTTTCTTCCGTGTTCACTTTTATTTTATCAGAATTCCACCCTTTAATAAACATTTGAGTGATAGCCTTTATTTATTTTTATATGTTTGCAAACACCATTTTTCCCCCTTACCCTTGAAGAAGAATTTGGCTAGGAATAAAATTTTATGTTGACAGATATATTCCCTCTCTGTGAGAAGATACATTCTCCTCACTTCTGGCATGAATCAATGCCAAATAATTCTGGCAAAAAAAAATGTTGTTAGTTTAAATGTCATTTATTTGTAAGAAAAATATATTTTTTCCCTGGCAGTTTTTTAGATGATTTGTTTATAATTGATGATCTGGGGTATAATTAGGTATCTAGCTGTGGATTTACTTTTTTTCTTTGTTTTGCTTGTATTTGGAGAATAATTTCAGTTTTGGAAAGTTGTCAGTAATTACCTCTCCAAACACTGATTTTTCTGCCATTTCCTCCAGTGTGTTCTGGAATTCTTAGTAGATCAATATTGGAGCATTTCAGTTTAACCCATGATGTTTTTCAACTGCTCTTTCCATCTTTATATCTTTAATGCTCTATGGCACCATATTCTAATTTATTAATTTCCATTATGACCATATCCAGTTTTAAGTTTATCCCATCTATTAGATGATTTTTAATTTTAATAACTATACCTTTTATTTTCAAGAGTTTAAACTTATTTTTTGCTTCCTCATTCCTTTTCACTGTTTTGTTTCATAAATTGTCATTCTTTTAAAAAGGAAGAATGTATACTTGCATTTCTTTGGAAATCCACAGCATATTTATTTTAAAGTTTTTGTCAGACTGTTCTGCATGGAATGAATGAATGAATTTCCAAATGCTTATTCTTTGTCATTTTTAGCGTTTTGTTTTTTTTTTTTTCATGTTTGGCAATTTAATTTGGATGGATTCTTATATTTGTCCCCTGTCAGTTTCCCTCTTTGCCTCCCTCTCCCTGTCCCTGCAGGTTTTGCACTTGCCCCTACCCAGCTCACCAGACCCCCAACCTAGGACGATGGTTTTGAAAGGCATCCCAGAATACACCGTGACATTTAAGGTTTACAGATCCAGCCTCTGATTCAGCAATCGTTTATCTTAGCTCCAGATTGGAAGCTGGGCCCGTTCCCTCTGCAGCCTTAGCCTGCAGTACTCCTGAAAGCAGAACCCCATACAAAACATAATAAATGGTGGGAGAAAATTTCAGCTTCCTTTAAAACTCAGGGAGCAGCACTTGGCAACAGGCAGTGAGCCTGATTCCAGCCACTGCTTAAGGCGGGTACTTGCTTCCTTTGCCCCGTAAGGGCTAATTCCTGACCACACTTCTTGCTTCTGGACTCTGGGCCAAGAAAGCCCTCCTGCAGCCTTGGACTCTAGATTACCATATTGCATTTCTGTCTCATTTCTGATCTGAAATAAACATTTTTCCCTCCTCTCTTTTTTAAAACTTTCATGGATCAATGCTCTATTTTTTGGAAAAGAAAACTTTTGATCTAGGGTTTGTCACTCTTCCTTTAAAATAACCCTGTGAGGCGGAAAGGCAGGGCTGGGAAAGTCTGAGATTATTAGGTGCCTTATTTGCCTTATTTTATTAATTTTACAGGTAAGATATTACAGAAATCTAAATAGTTTCCCATTATTTAAGAGCAAGGTAAATAAAGAATGAGGGCTAGGGCTCAGGTCTTTATAGTTCCATTTCAAACCCTGTTTCTCTACAGTGTCCTTTTTGTTTGTTTTCTTTTTGTTTTGATCTCACTTTGTTCTATTTATAAAAATAAAACGAGGTAAATGTTTATTTGAAAATAAATCTAATGTTTCTACTTTGAGAATATATTGAATTACCGCATGCTTAAGACAGCTTGTACTAGTGTCTGGTGGCTTAAATGGCTACAGTATCAAGGTCAGGCCTTAGGAAAAGCTGAAGCTCCTCACCTCAGTACCTCAGTTCATTGGATCTCCATAGGAAACAACCCTAATGACCCCCTGACCTTTATCCATGGCACCCCTCAGAACAGGTATTTGACCTGTATTTGACCAGGTATATTCTTGGTCATTTACTCATTCATTCAATGAATAATTAATGAATACCTATTATGTGACTCTACTTTGCCAGGGTGGACTCAGTGCTCTGCCCAGTTTAGCATTTTTCTCAGGCAGAAGTGTCCCAGTTTGGATGATAAATAGCCAGTTCCCCTAAATAGGTGCCAGCACTGGTCCTGGTGCAGTGACTGCCCGAGTGACTCAAAACAGGCAACACTTCCTGCCTCTCTCTTTAGTCTCCAGCCACTTTTGCTCTATCACCAAAGCTCACCCACTAGAAATGGAAAGGTCAAGGGGTTCTTAAATAAGAGATGGCTATACTTTCTCTTTCTCTACTCAAAGAGTGTAATGGGCATTCAGAGACTAATAAATTGGGTACACGAGCAGAAGCTATACCCTGCCAAGAAGATAAAGGAATCAAAAGTGCTGAGTGATGGGGCAGCTGTCATCAGTGATGCCAACTCTGGAGCACTGCCTCCAAGTCCTTTTCTTTCTTCTGCACTTGGTCTCTTACCTCTTTTTACTAGGTCCATTACAGGGGAAACTCCTAAAACAAACACCGTGATCATTTCTCTAGTACATTGGTAGACTCTGGGAGAGATATAATTTCTGCACCAAAGTGTAGAAATCAGGCACTGTATATTTAACAGATAACAGACATGCCTTTCAGAGTAAGGTAAGTACCAGGGTTCTTCTATCTCCCAAGGCCTCCAGGAGGGTATAAAAAAAAAATGCCAAGATAGGGTTCAAAATATTGCGATCTCTAAAATGCAAAAATTGCAGGGTGAGCATCTTTCCCCAAATTTTGAGTGTTATGTCTTGGATTCCATGTTTATATTTCTTTGAATATTTTGCTAATAGCCTGCTATTAGTCTAAATGTGAAGCACTTCTAGAGCTTGGGCTTTCTATGCATACATGCATACACACAAGCACACACACACACACACACACACACACACACAAGGCCTCAGCTTTTAATGGCACGTTTTAAGATAGAAGCAATAGTGTTGTTTTTTGGTTTTTGGTTTTTGTTTCTCATTCTCTCCTTATTTTGAGCAAATTATTTTTTGTTGGCAATTATTTACTCAGGTATTAAGGCCGATTGAAAGCACAATAATACCCTACATGAATATTTGTAATATAGAGAAGGATGTGTTGCTTTATAGACCAAGTTGCCCATTGACCACTGGATTTTGGTATCCAAATTTCTAACCAAAGAGGAAGAAAAAAGTTTATCACCTTGGCTAGGGATGATAAGGATATCTTTGGAAAATAAGAAGCTAGGCAAGACTAGTTGTAAAAGGATCTCTTCAGGGGACAATGATCCCTCAGATGGGTGCAGACATAGGCAGAATGTGTTTTCTATGCACTGTACACCCCTACCCTTCCTTAAAGGACAATGGCAGGTTCATTGCCACGGGAAGTCATTTCCAATTACAAGTGTATCTATACCACCCCTGCCACTTAGTTCCCCAGGACAATCTTTGTGAAGAGGGATCACCCGAAAAATAGTTTGCATGTGTGCCCACTGACTTTGTAATCTTAAACAGATTAACAGACTTTGGAAATGACTCAGAATTGCCTCTGGTAGTAGTCATGACTCATATTATCAGTTTATTTTCTCTTGTACTTGTTTATGATCCATGCCAAAAATTTGGCAGAAAATCTTGACCATACTGACAACTGCCAGCTGCTTTTTCTTTTCAATTTCACAAACTACTTGGGTTGATTCTAATGAAATGGGTGGATAAGAAATAATCCAAGAAATGTTGAACTTTATTTACTTCTTGAGGATAAACTGGTACACAAATGCAATAGCTTATGATGACGTGCTGTCTTTCTGAGGCAACCAGGCCCACGCCTGATTCTCATCAAGGTATTTGCAGTCTAGGCTGTTTGCTACTTTAAAAGTATATTACCAAATTCCAGAAATCCAGGTATGCTCTTTACTTTTTTTTCTTCTTTTTTTTTTTCTCTTTACTTCTATAGAAGGCAACTATTTTAGGGAAGTATGAAAAATTTCATTAAAATATGGCATGGGGTAGAAACTCACATGGGATGACCTAAGGGATCCCTTAAATACACCTATGATTCCACCTGGAAGAGATCTATTCCTATGCTTACCCGCTATTACACGTTGTGTCTACCACTCAACTTACACATATATTGTTGGTTTTCGTCTCATACATATGTCTCATATTACTAATTAGATCATGAACCTGGAGGCTATAACCCAAGGTCCCAAATGTGAAGTAAATTGTCCAAAAACACACTGCTTATCAATTGGTGAAATTGTGATTCAAACTCAGGTCTGTTCTACTCCAAAGACTGAGCTTTTAACAATCCATGCTCCAGAGTACTCTTTACTTTTGATATTATTATCTAAATCAAATCTTAAACTCAAAGCTTAGGTTTGTGTCAAAGTTTATTTTTGCTTAAAGATTTTGTTACATCAGCAGCAACATATTTTGACTCTCTGAAATACATTATAAAAATATAAAAATACAGAAGAAAATGGAAAACAACTCTCTGTTGGAAAAAAAGATATCAAAAACTTTACTACATTGAAAACATTTAAGCAAAATGACATCCCAGAGGAATTCAGACATTGATTTTAGTTAGTTAGTTGCTTTTATACACTGTGAATTAGAATGTGAATTATTACGTCAAAATAATTCTGATTTTTCTTTCAAAATTTTGTATGAAATAAAAATTGAGCTGAATCTGAACATACTACATACATAATTTTCTTTATGAATTTTTCATATATCTTCTCTAGAGTTATTTGAGGTATGTGATCAGTTATGTTGAAATCCATGAGAAAGGCTCACGTTGTATTTTTCTCCTGATTGGGAGAAAACTCATGAGATAAATTATCCTCTGTTCATTGCACAATTTGCAGTCTCGAGAAGATTAGATAGTTCAAAGCAAAGCCTCATTCTGTTCTGAGATTCTTCCGTTATTTATTTATTTATTCCAAGGTCATATTATTGCATTCTTCTTTTTCCCTTTCTTCTGAGGGGGCTAAGATAAAATAGTTTTATGGAGGAAAGTAACTATCTTGGAAAAAAAGTTGCACACTTATTTATTCAGTCAAATGATTTCTTGTATTAATGATCCCTAATTTTCTGTGCCTTTTAATTTCTCTGTGACACAAGGAAAATAAAACTTCCCAAGTGGATCGGATAGTACTTCAGGGCTCTGTAGCTTATTGTTATATGTTCCTTTAAAAAAGTGACACATTTGCTTAATAACTGCTGAGTTATTTTTAATTCCTATCCCGACCTGCATTTGCCCAATACTTTATGACAGTGGTTGTATTTTTTCCTGAGAACCATGCCAGTCTGAGGTAAGAACAAAGATATTTTATTGTCAGAAGAGTCTTCATTTAGTGTATTGGGGGCAATTGTTCATGTCAATAAAGACCGTTCTACAGTATTATAATTTTGAACAACTTCAAAATATCTCATTGTATGAATGCACTACAGTTCACTTAAATAAACCCCATTGTTGTACATTTAAGCTGTTTTCCATTTTTCATTATGATTAAAAATACTGTAAAGAACACAATTATAACTAACTTCATTAACAAATATACAGCAACCTATTTTCTCACACACAGTTGAAGCAATCTTTTCCAAAGATAAATCTACTGATATTTAAAACTAAAGTTTTGAAAGGAAACCTTAGTTGTTTGAAAAAAAAGAACAAAACCCTGAAAAAAAAAGGGAGGGGGGAGAACGCTGGTGCTTTTGGCCCCTTCCTGCCTCATTGACCACATTCCAACCCTTCTCTCACTGTTCTAGCCACAAAAATGTCATGTCAGTTCCTATCCATGTTCAGATATTCACCATGTCTCTTCCTACCAAAGGATCTTTGCAATTATTACTTCTCTGATTGAATCCTGCTTTCTTCCTTCTTCTGGGTAACACGTGTTCCTCATTCAGCTTTCAGCTTAAAGGGACCTTCCTAAGAAGAGCCATTGTTGATCTTTTAACATTAAATACCCCTATTAAACACACTCATATCTCCCTTACATAGCACTTGCTATAATCACCACATCTTTATATGATTTTTAATGTCTCCACCCCTAAACTTAGCTTCCTGAGGGCAAGGATTTACTGACTACCTGGCACCTTACAAATTGACTGACACAACTCATGTGTTGTGGTTGTGTGTGTGTGTGCATACAATATATATTAAATATATACTATATGCCAAGTCCGATGTTAATTGATGTAACTCTGTGAATTTTCTTAAGCATATTCTTTATAGATTTTTAGAAGCAGAAGCTATTTAGTCAAAAGCTGTGCACATTTTGACATTTTTAATACACGTCGTCAACTTGTTTTCAAGAAATGTACCCAATTAAAATCCCAAGACCAGTGTGTAAGGGTGAGAGCCCTTTTCCTTGAATTCCCAAAATACTTAAAATTGTCATCTGCTGCAATTTTCATTTTTTATGGTAAGAAAGGGTATCTGTTTATATTTATTAATCATTTGTACCTACTGTGTGACTTCTTAGATTTAAACCCTTAAGCAGCATCTTACAAATAGAAATTTGTATAGTCTTGTGGTTCCACAAATTTCTTATTGGAGATTCACAATACTTTTTCAAATTTTGTGTTTTCATCTGGATAAAATATAAAAGGAAATTATACAGGTATATTCTAGCCATATGGAGAACCACTTTATAATCAAGTCTTACCAAGTAATTTTAGGACCAATGTTTGCATTATGGTAAAAAAAGGAACTACTTAACATAACTTTACTTATAAATAGTGAGAAAAGAACAAAGGCAGACTTAATATTAAGATGTTTTCATACCAAATGAAGGCCAAATGACGCCATGCTGTGCTCTATGAATAATAATGCCATAGTTATTTCAAAAGAGAACATTTCTGGAAGAACTCAGAAAACTTGCATGAGTACTATAGCATATCCTAAGAGGACATTTAGTTTCTGCAAAACAACATCATATTTTATATTTAATTATTATTGTCAGCTTAAATTATAAAGTTTTTATAGGGATTTCATTGTCATTTAATTTGAAAATTCAGCTTTATTAACATAGTATAATAAGATTTCTATACCGAGTTTTATAATTGCTCCTATTTGCCAATATATAATTAATTTTAATTAACATCAGGAGGCTTTAAAACTTTTTTTCCTTTGTTTTAAAGATTTGTGTATTTCTTTGCGAGAGAGCATGCACACACACATGTGTGCACATGTGAGCACATGCATGCAGGGTGGAGGGGCAGAAGGAGAGGGAGATAGAAACTTAAGTAGAATTCCTGCTGAAGGTGGAACCCCACGTGGGGCTTGATCTCACCACCCTGAGATCACCACCTGAGCAGAAACCAAGACTCGGACATTTAACCAACTGTGCCACCCAGGTGCCCCTCAAAATATATTCCTTTTTAAAAATTGCTTTGTATTATTCAACTGTGTGAAACCCAAGCATAGACTACCATAGTCTCAATCGAAATCTACAACTCAAAAAAAAAAAAAAAATCTACAACTTGCACTTACCTAATGAATTGTGAAGAAGGAACATCTAATATTGTTAAGAGGACCATAAAATGTGTCACTCAAACCACAAGCACACTGCAAGGGTAGCTACCTATGGAGATGTTGAATCACTGTTGTGGTACAGTTGAAACCACTGTAACATTGTGTGTCAACTATACCCAAATAAAAAAAATTAGCAAGAACAAAGAAAAGAATCACCAGCACACTTGAGAGGGTGAAAGGGAATGCTCTCAGTCACTCAGTCATTATGCCAGGACCATAGGTGTAAACCTTATCAGTCCTGTGCAGACTGTTGTTTGGTCACTCTAAATATATATTTGGCTTTGTAGTAACTTTTTTGTCCTATAACAGGCAAGGCAGGAAGAAATACAAGCTTAGCTAGTCCAGTGGTCTGGACTAGCACAATAATTAATTATAGGATTTGGGCCTTGAGAATTGACTCACTGAATTAAAGAGAGAGAAACAATAGAAGTATCTTCTGGAATGGTTGTATCTGGAAATAAGTAGAAAGCATAAAATGAGTCATTATGTACAAAACCAAGTAAGCTGAGCAAAGAACAGATAAAACTGGGTGTGAATTTTTTAAATAAATTAAACTCCAAGCACACTTGACCAATCCCATTCCTTTTCCTATAAATAGGAATCGCAAAGATAGAAAACACAGTAGAGTTATGCATCTTCAGTCTGACTTTAAATGTCAATGTTATAAGTGATGATAACTTCCAAATTCTTATCTCTGAACTCAATTCTCCCCTGAACTCCAGAATCCTATGTAAAACTTCCTAGCTGTATAGAAGACGTCTCAAAATTAACGAATGCTATTATAGTCTGCTCAAGTTGTCATAACAAAATATGAGTGGTTTTTAAACCACTGAGTGGTTTAAACAACAGAAATGTATCCTCTCACAGTTCTGCAGGATGAAAAGTCCAAGATCACAGTGTTGGCCAATTCGGTTCCTGGTGAGAGCTATTCCTGGCTTGCTACCTTCTTGCTGTGTCTCCATGTGGTGACATGAGTGAGAAAGACAGAGAGAGGACAGAGAGAGGACAGAGAGAACAAGCATATGTGTGAGCAAATATAGCTCTATTTCTGTGTTTAAGTGGATTCGATACCCATTTCCAAATATTTTTCTCTGTTTTCTCTAGTCATCTGCTGGTTGGCCAAATTTCATCATCCTGATGGTATCATTGTGCTGTGAGTTCTTGCATATTTGGAAATGTATGCTTTTGCCTTTAAACAATGACTTGACTCTACGTCATCTCTACACAGTGATGTATATCCTTGGACCCAAAGATACTCTCTCAAGCCATCCCTCTCCAAATCTTGCTGGCCAAGTACAGGGAAATGATCAGGTCTATTTATATTAGCAGAATTCTAAAATTTGTACTAGCTCTATAGAACTATGTTTTTTACTTGGCATTCTCCTTTAAATAGATCCAAATTTCAAACTGCAACCATTATCATTGAGTTTTGTGACTGTCTCCTAGTTCAGTGGAGATTGGGTTTATAATTTTTTTTTTTTGGCAACATTTGGCTGCTTTTAGAGAGAAGGGGGGATAGAAATGCCTTTATTCTTTCATCTTTAACTGGTAGTTTGATTCAAAAGATATTTAAATAAAAATATAAATCCAATTGTCAAGACACCCTATTTCCTATGCTACAGGGTGTAGTAGTCAATAGCTTACCTATTTAAAGCCTTCATCAGCACTTACAAAAATAGCTTTTTAAGTAAAAATATACATGTAAGCAAATTTTATGTTACATTACATTTACAAGCAGCTGAACTTATGGGTTTTTTTTCTGGCTAGGAATTTTTAAATTTCAATTTAAAATGATAATAGAATACTACTAAATACTCATACTATTGATGAAATTTTAAAGTCTGGCGCATTACCAGGATGGTAGGACACAGGAAACTCTATCACGGGAGGCATCAATGCTCCTCCCAGTATAGATCCTAAAAAGTGTTATTCTTTTGTGTAGAAAGAAAACTAATAAAAGGATTTTCATTATAACATTATTGGTAATAATACAATTTTGGTAACCAACTAAATATACCTTAACCAAAAAATGGATAAATTATAGTAAATAAAACATTAGCATATTATATGTCAATTTAAAGGAATGAACTAAAACCATAATTATTAACATGGATTCATTTCAAAAATATAAATTTAGTGAAAAAGCAATTTGAGGAAGGGTAGGCATAGTAGATCGCCATTTGCATAAAGTTTAAAATCACAGAGAACAATACTCACTGCTTCTATCAGGTAGAGTCTGATCAGGAAACTAGAAGCCACATTACATTCCAAATATTAACGGTTTTGATAGAAAAGATTAGAGGCATACAAAACAATAGAAAGGTCTGGGAGAGGGTGATTAGGAGATCCACTGGTGACCATCTCAGGTGTAACAACAGAACTGGTAGTTTTCAAGAGGTCATTTAGAAAGCATTGAAAGTCTCAAGAACCAAGGGAAGGTCCTGACTATCCCAGCAGGCGATACTGATTCTCAAGAAGCCATTACTTGGTGTTTCAATTGCTTACAGCATTAAAGAAGATGAGCTTGACAGAAAGCTGTTGCAGTCTCCTTGTTTGCCATCTGCCCAGTGTCTGTCTGAAAGCACCTCCAAAAAATCCTGTCCACCCCTACTTTTCTTCCTTCCAAATATCACTGGAGTGCTACTCATTGGTAAAGTCTCACTCAGAGCCACAGGAAAAAGGGAACTCTAAAATACCCTTCTTCGTTTCTCCTCTGCAATGCAGAGACCTTTGAAGACCTTGAAGGTGATGGCAGTGATGCCATATTGACAGTGGCCCAGCCAGATATCCTTCTTCCTGGATAAGAACAATTATAATAACTTTAAAAATGAGCTTGGGAATGATAAACAGTAGATGCAAGAGAGTGATTACTTCTGAACAGGGAGATAGTCAAAGTAAAAGCAGTGCAAGGGTTAAATGGAGAAACTACCCGTCTTAGAAAAGAATCTGATAGCATTGCAGTTTCTAATGAATAGAGTTGTTAACTGAGCAACCATTATTTCAAGCACATGTGCAAACACTATAAATTGACTAGTTCACTTATCATCTAAGCCTAATTGGATTTGTTTTATGCTTTGAGGTTAGCCAAGTAAGAAAAAGTTTTCGAATTGCCCAGATTGTCTGATTAAAAAAAAAAAAAAAAAAAAAAAGGTACACAATTGTTGGTAGTATGAAGGACTTTGTGACAATGACTCTGTCCATAATCATAGGGGTTCAAGATGATTTAATTCTGTGTAAGAGGAGGGGGAGAGTAAACATGTAACTAAACCGTTCAGTGTGTGCACAGCTTGAGTGCCACTTGGGGAACTTGTAGGAAGATACCTATGATTGTATTTGAACAGGAAAGCCTGACAACTTTCAACTTCAAACCAATCAAAGGACCAAACTGATTCACTTTTTCAAGTTTCTTGTATACATACATTTCCATATCTCATCTTATGGGGAAGTTTGAAAAAAGGAAATTAGAGAATCAATGTAGTGCTATTAGGCAGTGTGAAAATCTTATGAGATCCACTTTTCAATCACAATACTTTTTACATTTTTCTATCCCAAGTCAACGTAATCCAAATTTCTTCCTGCCATCTTGCTTTTAGTCTTTGTAATTATCACAGCTCTCTCATAGTGTTTTTATCTTGGCCTCTGACATCGAATACTTTCTTTCAAAAAGATAGTGTCTGCTCTTCTACAACTTTAAAAACATTTAAAATGATTTTACATTTTAAACTTTTGAAACATGGATGTGTTTAACGTCCTTAAAAACACACAGGTAAAATGTTTAGGTTATACAGACGTACTATTGTCTATAAGTATACTTCTATAAAACATTTAAGCATAATATCCATAAGTATCTTCTAAAGATACTTCCAAAAGTATCTTTGTATTTCCAAGAACCAACTCATTAATATCTAAAACCACAAATGACTAAGTTATAGCATATAACATTTCAGAAATGAAAATGTAGCAACACTGTAACTGTTATACTAATGTGAATGCCAAATAGATTATAAAGCAAAAAAAAAAAATCTGTTCAGAAGATATAAGTCAAAAGAAAAAAAAGAAGATATGAGTCAATCATGTAAAGTGGGTTAAAAACTGGAATTCTTTAATAGAAGGCAAGAGGAGTGAATCACCAAAATCAGCAAATCACAGCTACAGATGCCAACAGAAGAGCAAGGGATGAGAAAACAAAGAATGAGGAGGAATTCCTACAGTTGTTCAACAGTAAACACATGCCCATTTTTCTTGATCAAATGAGAACAGTCGCAGAAACTATGGGACTGGACAGTTGCCATTTTTTTTTCAAGAGTTTGTGATTGTAGCTTGCAGCAAATGAGAAGCAGACAGAAAAAAGATCTGCCTACAGATTTTTCCTCAGAATTGACAGTCAACATCTGTGGAGATTAAAAGAAGTAAACTAGTTTATCTAATTAAAGCCTTTGATAAATTGCACAGCTCACTTAGTAATAACTAACCTAGAATTTGCAGTTTGCAAAGTGTTCTCACATTAAAACTCTTCTAAACAAAGTACTTGAACATGGACACTCAACTAGAATATCATAACAAGCACTTAAAGTGTAGTGTGTGTTTATTTACTAAAAAGCATGTTCTCTTTCCATTCTGTTGAGAACCAAATAAAACAACAAATGAAAAAAAATTTAAAAAAAAACCAACAACAACAAATGAAATGACAACATCGGAAAAATCTCACAGTAAAAACTGACTTTTGGCGATTAATAGAGAAAGATGCTCTAGGCTCCGTTGGACTACACAGATTGACATGAGAGTATATTAGGAGTATAAGCTTAAATCCACTTTAAAATTGGACACGTTCAACCTCACAAAATTTTCCAGCTGCTTCAGTGTTCCCATATATTTCCAGTATTCCCCAGCAATAAGACACAAGGCAATGGGAGGTAAATAGTCCCTTGATTAATGATAGCCACTATCTAAGGCAATTCAGAATTAATTGTTTTTCTTTTTAAATTTGTACTTAAATTCTATTTAGTTAACATACAGTTCAATACTTGTTTCAGGAGTAGAATTCGATGATTTATCACTTACATACAACCCCCAGCGCTCATCATAACAAGTACCCTCCTTGATACCCATCCCCCATCCACCTCCCTTCATCAACCAGAATAAATTTTATTTAAAAAAAGAATACATTTTATATTGGTTTTTGATATTCGCACAGGTCTGTTTTGAAGATAGAACTCAAAAGGTAAGCTCAGGTAACATATTTAATGTGGCTCTTTTGAGCTGTTGTTCAAGAGTCATGTTTCAGGGACCATTTGTCTCCTACCATCCTGTAGTCTGCAATGTTATGATAAAGGAAACATGGGGGCACCCCAAAGTTAAATGGCTCCTGTGATTCATTCCTCGGCCTGCAGCTTCCTCAGTACCTATGGTGTCAGATAAACTGAGAGAAGGCTGATCAGGTTCAGCTCTGAAGTAGGAACACAATTAGCCAGAGCTATTGTGGTCATTCTGAAAACAGTCTGACCCAGACAGCATTTCAATGCAAGTCGGGCAATCTACCTAATTTTTCAGAGAGGGGTGTTACAGAGTTGTAGGAGTTTAAAGTCCATCTGACCTAATGGTCCTTCCAAGTTATTTTTTTTCCCTTTAATTCTTGTTTTAAAAGTTGTAGTTCATTTCCCACAGTTTTTTTTCATGGCATATAAGTTGAATAATATTTATTCACTCTTCTAGTAAATACTTATTGACTTCCATATAGGCAGCGCTGTTTTAGGCATAGAGGTACAGCTGTGACCAGGTTTCTTGTTCAATAAAGTCTTTTCTTATGTAGCTTCCATTCTAGCTGGAGAAGAAAAACAGTAAACGAATAAATGGTCCACATAATTTCTGACAGTAGTAAATGATATTGAGTCCATAATGGAATAGAGAGTACTTGAGGGTTGGAGGGGAACATAGTTGAGATATGGTTGTCAGGTAAGCCTTCTGAGAGGAGGCAGTGTTTGAATTAAATTCTGACCAAGGGCAAGAAGGCAGCTATGCAAGGATATGGGGCAAGACTATTTCATGCTGAGAGAATGGCAGGTGCAAAGGCCTTGAGGCAGAAATAAGATTATCCTAGTGCAGGAAAAGAAAGAAGGCCAGTGTTTCTGGAGCACAGTAAGCTTGAAGAGTGTAATATAAAATAATATGAAAGATACAGGCAAAAAATATATATAGGCCAAAAATGTAGAACCCTAAGATTATGGTATAAGAAAATGGAAACCACTGAAGGATTTTAGACAAGAGAACAACAGGATTTCCTACTGGATGCTGGTAAAGAGTAGACTGAGCAAGCAAGAATAGAATCAGAGAGACAAGCTGGGAACTATTGTAATAGTTCAGGGGAGAGAAGATTTTAGGTTAGTTAGAAATTCAGATGGGGATGCAGAAAAGGGGACAGATTTGTGAAACATATATTTTGAAGGTAGAATCTTATAATTAGTGTAGAATGCGATGGTATGTGGTAAACAAGGCTTACATCAAACCCAGACTTTTAGACTGAGTAACTGAAAGAGTTATTCACAAGGGGGAAAAAATGAAGGACTAAGATTGGGGATACAGGGTGAGAACAGACAATTCTGTTTTGGATATGTTAGGTTTTATATTTTTATTAGACACCCATGAAATGGATATCAGGTAAATTTAAGAGCCTGGAGTTCGATGGTAGCAACAAAGGTCTAGGGTGGTAGGGTAGTCATCAGCAGATAAGTGTTTAAAACTGTTGAACAAAATGAGATCACCTAGGATAGGGACGTGGATAGAAAGCAGAATAAGAACTAAGATGAAGCTTGAACATGTTGACATTTAGAGGCTGAAAAGAATACAGGCCTGAAAAGAAGAATAAGAAGCAACATCCAAAAAAAAAAAAAAAAAAGCAACATCCAATGATGAAAAATAAAATCAGGACATCTAAATATTACAATTATGTACCTCCTTTTTCAAAATATATCCAGACTCTCACTTCTTAATATACCAGTTGTTTCTACCCTTGTCCAAACCTCCTCCATCACTTGCATGAGTTGCTAGAATAGCTTCCTGCATCCACTCTGTCCCCCCAGAAGCCAGGTGATCCTATAAATACAACTAGTAGTTGATGTCACCCCTCTGTTCAACACCTTGCTTTGGGTCTCCATTTCATCTGGAGTTTTAAAGTCAACCTTTCTCCATGACCCCAAGGCCTTCGATAGTTTGCACCATTATCTTTCTGATCCCATCTCTTTCCCTTACCCATTCTGCTGGTGCCTCATCACCATGCCCCAAGCATACACAATTGGTTCTCCCCAACTATAGTGTTTTGCATCGGCTGCTGCCTCTGCCAGAAATGCTCTTCCCCCATAAGTGATCCTATTTTCTTATCTCCTTCAGGTTCTTTGCTCAAATATCACCCTGGCAGTAAGATCTTCCCTGAACATCATGTGTAAAATGGCAACCCCAGGGTCACCTGAGTGGCTCAGTCAGTTAACCATCTGCCTTCTGCTCAGGTCATGATCCCAGGGTCCTGGGATCAAGTCCTGCATCAGCTCCTTGCCCAGCAGGGAGCCTGCTTCTTCCTCTTCCTCTCCCTCTGCTCTTCTGTGCTGCTCCTGCTGTGGGTGCACTCTCTCTCTCTGTCTCTCTCTCTCTCTCTCTCTCAAATAAATAAAATCTTTAAAAAATAAAAACAAAAAATAAAATGGCAACCCCCTTTCCAAATTCTCCTTAATTTTCTTCCTTGCTTCATTTCTCCATAGCATGTAGCAGTATCTGATGCACTATAAATTTTACTCATTTATTTACAGTAGTGTTGTCTGAGTTCTCCATAAGATCAAGGTGTTTTTTGTTTTGTTTTGTTTTGTACCTGCAACAATTCCTGGCATACATGCAATCAATAAATAGTAGTTAAATAGAACCCCAGAGATTAAAATATTGGGAAAAGGAAAGGTTCAACCTTACTGAACACTGCTGAGAGATTGGATAAGATGCTGTTATTTGGTAAGATAGAAGCCATTGATGATCTTGACTAGAGCCATTTCATGAAGTGGTGGAGATGGGACCCCACTGGAACTTGTTGAAGACGCCAGAGGTGGAGAAGACCATAATCAGGATATACACAACTCTTTTATATAGTTTCACTTTAAAAGACAACAGAGAATGAAGTGATAGCTAGGGAGGTATGGGACAAGAATGTGTGTTTTCCGGTGGGGAGATCTAGGAGAGAGGAGCAGTTGATGAAGCGGAAGAGCAGGTTTTAATTATTGGGATTGAAACATTTAAAGGACAAGTTTCATTAAGTTCATCAGAGCTAACATTTCAGTGTTTCCCTAATATTATCATAATGTATCTTTCCACTCAACAATTAAGGAATTACTTAATCCTCAGTGTTCTCACAGCTCTGTTTGTATTTGTATCTTTAGAGAAAGCCTTGTTCTGAATAGAACTTCAAAGAGAAAAGTAACAGTCAAGTATCAGTGGCTAATTAAAGCAAAATGTGGAAAGTGCTTTAATGTTTATAATTTGAATTATCTCATTCTATGTACTCTTATACCTGCAATCCTTACAGAAGCCTTTGATCAAAAATTGGTAAAATTCTGAAGGACTTGGCATACATCATTATGATTCCGTTCTTTACTTATTTCTTTCTCAAATAGGTACCTTTTAGAATTTCTGTACCTGTCAATCAATTCCTTTTACTAAAGGCTAGTTTCAATATCTTCAATTGGATTCCTTGGAAAGAAAGATGTTCATATAGTCCTTATTGTTATGGAGCTTAAAGCTGCATTGGGGAAATATCATATCTTATATATAAAATTTTATACACAAAATATCAGTAGAGCTGCAAATTACACGTTGTTATAGCATATTCTAAAAGGAAAGATACTTAAGTGGGGACAAGAGTGACATGAGGATGATCCTTGAACCTACTCAACATCCATATGTCAACAATATCCAAATGCATACCTGTAGTCTGTAGGGTGACCAACTCATGCCAGTTTTTTTTTTTTTTTTTTTTTTTTTAGATTTTATTTATTTATTCATGAGACACACACACACACACACACACACACACACACACACACAGAGGACTCCTGGGACTCCAGGATCACGCCCTGGGCTGAAGGTGGCACTAAACCACTGAGCCACCCAGGCTGCCCTCATGCCAGTTTTCTCAGGACTTTCCTGATTTATCACTGAAAGTCCACAGGCAAGCAGGAAGACTGGTCATACTTAGAGCCCGCTCTATATCTTAAGATTCTAAAGACATCCCACAGATGTCTTCTTTTCAAGAAGACCAAAAACACATTTATCCTGACTTCTTACAAAACTGCTCTTCTGCTTGTATTCTCTACCTCAGTAAACTCTACCACTATCTACCCTGAAGATCATGCTAGACACCAGGCCTTTTTTCTTAACTTTCTTTCTCTATCATGCCTCATGGGATATGTCCTGTCAATTTCATCTCTTAAGGACATGGATCTTTCTTCCAAATTCCTTCTCAGTCTACCTTTAGCTTTCTACGTTGCTATCAAAGCACCTAACTGGATTTCCTACCTCATTCTTGTCCTATTTAATCTATTTCCACACTAAACTCAGAATGGTTATTTTCTAAATTACTCATTTCATCATTTTGCTTCTTTGATAAATATTTTTTTTGTGTGTTTCCCCTTTTCACTAACGGTGTGAAATTCACACTCTTCAACCTGTAACGTATTATCTTGCTTTGCTGCTTTGTTCACACAGTCAGTTTGGTACTGGAATATTTTAAGCCAGTCAAAAATCAAACAAGTAAAGACTAACAAAATAAATAAATTAGCTATCGAGCCATGAGTAGACATGGAGGAATCATAAATGCATATTACTAAACAAAAGAAGCCAATCTGAAGAGATTCCAACTATCTGACATTCTGGAAAAGACAAAACTGAGCAGACAGTGAAAAGATGAGAGGTTGCCAGTGGGTGACAGGGGGAGGGATGAACAAAGCACAGAGTATTTTTAGGGCAGTGAAACTACTCTTTATGATACTATAACGGTGGATACATGGCATGATAAATTGTCCAAACCCACAGAATGTACAACACAATGAGTGAACCCTAATGTAAATTATGGACTTTGTGTGATAGTGATGTGTCAGTGTGGGTTCATCAGATGTATCAAATAGGTTCACACTAATGGGTTATGATAATAGTGGGAGAAGCCTACACATGTGTGGGAGTAGGGGATACATGGGAAACCTCTGACCTTTTGGTCAATTTTGCTGTGAACCTAAAACTGCTCCTAAAATAAAGTCTACTGAAATAATTCCTGTTTCTACCAATGCAAAAGGAATTTTCTAAATATAAAAGTAATATATAAGTAGAATAAGATTCAAACAATAGAGAAATTTTCAAAAATTAACAAAGAATATCTTTAATAGTTTTACTAACTACCATAGTTTTAATAGTTTTACTAACTACCATAAATCCAACCTCAGTCATTGTGACTTAGTTCTCATTACTGAGTTTGTAGTTTTTTCCTTCTGTAATCCTGTGTAAAGCATAAACACTCATACCAAAATCCCCTTTGGATGGGTACCATTGCCAGGCTCAAACCACACTCATGAATTAGGAAGCTTCCTCATATCCTCTGAGAAGGACATCTTTCAAAAAAGTCTATGAATATTTAGAAACTCTAGAAAAGACTGATAATCACCCCCCCCCCCACAGTATCTTCTATCTGCTTATTTCTCATTTAGAGAATCTCAAGACAGAGACTGCTAGAATACAGGCTGTCCCCCAGCCTCCGTCCAACCACATTTGGCCTTTTGACTAGGTTTTGGGCAATGGGAGTTAAGAGGATGTATAGTGTTCAACTTCTGAGGAGTGTTCATGGAGATGAGAGTCATATTGTCTCCTTCCCTTTTCTCCCTGCTGTACTGGACTGTTGAAAGACTGTAACAGCTGGCTTTACTTGAGGATGGTGAAGCAAGCCAATAAAGACTGATGTTTGACAGTTCCATCAGCAACATGGCTGAATAAGACATCCTTCATCTGTGTCCCAGCCCCACAACCCCAATAATAATAATTTGGCATTTGTCCATAGACAAAAATGCTTTTGTGGGAGCTGTGGGATATAGCTAAGAAACCCAGAAGTCTCACCCACATGTGCACTGGGTAATAGATATACACACCTGTCCTGGCTGTAGATCCTGCAGTGGCCCGTAAACCTACTTCAGCTCCTCTTGGATGTGGTGCAGAAGTCCCTGGAGAACATTGTTTCAGAAAATCACCCACAGATGAAAATATCTTTGTGGAAGTTCAGGTTTCCTGCAAGTAAGTTCCAGTGCATCATTGAAGAGAAAAAAAATTAGAGAGAATAAGAACAGCCTGACATTATCTGTACCACTGCTTCCCTAAGACAACACAGCTCAAGGCCAAGAGAAATCTTCTTGGCCCATGATTTCTCCTGTGAGAGAAAGTGAGGATATATGCATGAGCCCCTGGCTTCTCCACCTGTGCAAGACAGTGCCAAAGAGGCTCATTTCAATCCTGTCCTAACCAGAGTACTGACTAGGATGCTGCATGACTAGGGAGTGGGAAGGACTGGGGCAGGGAGAGAAGATAGGACTCTCAGAGGCATTAAAGAGAAGCAGATTCTACTAACTGCTTCTTTATCAAGAAGCCCACCCACAAGCCACTAGGATGGCTCACCTGCAAATCTCCCCAACTGGACCAACGGACATCCCCGACACTCTGTGTCCTTTACCCACACACATCCCCACCCTGTTGCTGGATCCCTGTGTGCTCTCCTGACAGTGGAGGTGACAACAAGTTTTGGCAGATAGCTGGTGGGCAGGCACAGAAAGCCTACCCAAATTTGTGAGACAGGGAAGAATTAATATTGCTAAAATGTCCATACTACCCAAAGCCATCTATAGATTTAATATTATTCCTACTGAAGTTCCAATGGTATTTTTCACAGCATTAGAAAAAAAATCTTAAATTTGTATGAAACTCTGAAAGACTCCAAGAAACCAAAGCAATCCTGAAAAAGAAGAACAAAACTGGAAGCATTTGTATTTTATGATTTCAAACTATATTATAAGAGTGTAATAATTAAAACAATATGGTACTGGCATAAACCTAGACCTATAGACTAATGGAAAAGAATCGAGATACCAAAGTAAACTCTTTCATGTACAGTAAACTAATATTTGACAAGGGAACCAAGAATACTCAACAGGGAAAAGATAGTCTCTTCAATATGTGGTGTTAGTGATACTGGATAATCACATGCAGAAGAATGAACCCCTATCTTAAACACCAGTCAAGAAAATTGACTGAAAATGGATTAAATACTTATATAGAAGACCTGAAACCATAAAACTCCTAGATGAAAACCTAGAGAAAAAGCCTTTTGACACTGATCTTGGCAATGATTTTTGTGCATGTCAAACATTTTTATATGACACCAAAAGCATAACTGATAAAACTAAAAATAAATAAGGGGGACTACATAGCTTCTGCACAGTAAAAACAAACACTGGTTGTTGGTTAAAAAAATGTAAATCGAAAAAAAAAATGTAAATCGCTGCAGCCACGATGGGAAAACAGTATGGAGATTCCTCAAAAAAATAAAAAAATAAAAAAGGAAGGAGATTTTGGCACATACTACAACATGGATGAACCTTGAGGACATAATACTGAATGAAATAAGCCCGTCACAAAGGGACAATGCTGTATGATTCCAATTATATGAGATGCTAGAGTGGTCAAAACCATAAAGCAGAAACTAGAATGGTGGTTGCCAGGGGCTTAGAGATAGGATATGGAGACCTATTATTTAAGGAGACAGAGTATCAGTTTTGTAAGAAGAAAAGAATTCTGTGGATGGATGGTGGTGATGGTAGTACAGAAATACGAGTATACTCTGAACAGCACACTTAAAAATGGTTAAGATGGCAAATTTTATGTTATGTGTATTTTACCACAGTGTATAAAAAAATTTGGAAGAACAAAGAACAAACAAAAACCCATGGTGATTATGTAATTATCATACCAACTATGAACTGCCTATATCTATGTGACACTGAGATAAATTTCTATCACGTTTGATGCACTATTTTTGCCCCCATACAAGGTCGCTATACTTTATTTTACCTTTCCCAACTGATTTCTCTAATTTCTCTAAACTGATTCTGGCCATCCATCTTCCTGCTCAAAGTTTACAAATAACCATTAGCTCCAGCACATTGCTAAGTGTTCACGAGGAGATAAATGACCCTAAGGTCAATTTCTCAGGAGTAGCTTCTCTCTAGAATGATCTAGAAATACATATATTTTATATATATATATTATATATGATATACATATATTAAACATATATTAATATATATTAATAAATATTTTATATATAGAAATATATATTTCTTATTTATGTATACACATAATATATTTCTTATATAATGTAATAAAGACTTACAAAAAATTTTAATTAGGAAATAGGATTATGACTTTATAGATCCCAATTTCTGCTTTTGATATTAATAGTATTGTGGGGGATTTGGGAGAAATCTTTGCTTATCAGAAACTCCATTTTTTAGTACCCACAGCCCATTAAAATGAACTCCAATTTTGTTTCAAGAAAACTATGGAAACATTGCTTATAACTACAAACTGTTGTTCAGATCATAAAGCTGGGAGTTATCTTTATCGAAAATACATTCACATATACCTCCATGTTCTTTTCTGTAGACCATCTAAGATGTGGGAAAGGATATATTAGAAAAGAGTGTAAAGAGTGTAAAGATGAATTTGGGGGATTGAGAACACATCTTTCAAATTTAGGAACAAAAGATCTTTCAAGCCAGGGGCTGGGATGGGTGGAGCCCTATTCACAGAGAAAATGCCTCTCTGGTGTTAAGTCTGAGAGCTGTGACTTTTCCTGTCACACGGAGGCATCCCCAGACAGACAGCTTTTCCTTTCTAGTTCTTTAAGAAGTGACACCTTTATTTCTGGCTGATATGTCCAACATTTGAGAATATCCTGAACCTGTTCTGTATCCTACATACAGCTTCCTCCACAAAAACTTAGAACTTGGAGAGACAGAATGATCCAGCCATCATCCCTTGTCCAAGGGACAAGAAGAAATAGCTACAAAAAGTGGCTTAGAGATGCCTTAAGTTTTCCTAACACCCCTTGAATTAAAGCAGTTCACTAAGAATCAAAGCTAAGGAACCTTAATTATGGCTTTAAAATTCACCCCGCATACATGTATAAAACGGACATTTTTAGTGAGGTGTGATGTCAGGATCTGACTCTTGCTCAAGAATAACCAAGTCCATGTGAATCAAGCTAAGACCAAATGGAAAATTTTATTAATACTCTGGGTTAAAATGTTAAAATACTCATATAAAAGTTTCACAAAGAACGAAACAATTGAAGTAGGACACATATCCCCATGAGTTTTATAAAGGAGATTCAATGTCTTCTAATAGCTTGAAACGTTGTACCAGTTCACAAAACTCTTGGAAACCAGAAAAATAATATTTTACTTTTGGAGATCCCATGACAGGGGTTTACTAAGTCTGTCTGTGGTAATCAGAGAAATTTGCATGATTGAAATAACAAATGTGCTGGGCCTAGATAGATGACGTTTTAGGTAAAGAGATAAAGAAAGGATATTTCAGAATGAGGGTATTCATGTCATAAAATTATAGATCTGTGAAAGCGCATGTGGTGGATAGTGAAGTAGTATTTCCCATAACTTCCTACCCTTCCCCAGCTTAATTTCTTTCCTATCTGTATAAGTTAAAAATGGATTGGGCTGCAAATAAGGCAACCTTTACTTACGGTGACTTAAATAAAGATATCTTTTACAGCAAGATGTCTAGAGATAGGTTGTTTTTAGATTTTTGTTCTTTACCATTTTTTAGTATATTGATTTTCTTTTAAAAGTCTGTTGCCTCTTGGTTGAAGGTGGCTGCTCTATGTTCAGACATTGTCTATACTCAAGACAGAAAGGAGAGAAATAAAATTTTGCCGACAATCAATGTAGGGGAAGACAAAGTGATCCTCGGCCCTCGCTCGTAGAGTCCCTGGCTGTGTCTAAAAATTAAACTGATAAAGACAGATCATCAGAAGAATAGCACACAAGTTACTTTATATGAGTTTTATGTGACATGGGAGCCCTCAGAAGGAAATGAAGACAGGAAAAAGCGAGGAAACCTGGGTGTTTTTATCCTAGCTTTGATAGAATGTGGACAGTCCCGTGTAACCATGAAGAGTTTGAATTAAGTGTAGTAAACTGGGAAAAACTTAGCAAATCCTGTTTGTTTAGATTCTTCTGGCATCCCTTCATCTTCAGAGGTAAGGATGTTCCTTTTCTGTGAGGATAGGGAGGGGACCTCTCTTCTGAGAGTTTTATGACCTACTTCAAGGGAAACAGGTGAGTGGAAAGTCAGAGTGACCCTTCCTGCTGTTTCTATTCTTTCAAACCCCTTCAACTTGAATATTCAATATGGCCCCCATCACTGGTCAAATGTGTAACCTTACATCAGAAAAACAATAGCTTTTCAGATTTCCCCCAACAGATTTTCCTTACTTATCTCATTGGTTAGAGTTAGGGTACATGGAATCCCCCACTGCACAGAAGCCTGGGAAATGAGAGAATAAAATGTTTGTGTTTGGCTTGAAACAATGACTATTCATCTTCTAAGCTTGGCAAGCAACTGTCCTTAAGCACAACAACAAAAAGTAAAGAAGAGGAAGTAATATCTACCATTTTAGCCCATATATGCTTAGTCCTGTCCCTATGTCTCTATCGATGCTGTTTCTCCAGAATTAGATATCTTGTTTTATCTTCATTACTCTTCAAAGGCAGGCCACAGTACCGCCATCTTTGCAAGGCTTTCCTATATAGCCTATTCCTAATGGACTGGTACTCTTTTTGATGCGTATCACACAAAGCTGCCATTAATTACATCCTGTCTTCAATTGCTTGCTAATTGCTATGTATATAAGATCTATCTCAATACAAATGTAAATATTGTTAAGGGAGATAGAAACTGCAACTTACATTTTCCTTTTCCCTTCCATGCCCTGAACAATACTGGGCACATACAGTATATATTAATTAACAAAAAATTGTTGATTGTTCCATTTCAGTTTTGCTTCATGAATTTTAGATTCTTACAGTTGGTTAGCTCGTCCTTCCTTCACTTCCTTTATGAAATAGCAAAATTCAATGAAAAAAAGGGGATTTAATCAGCATAGTGGGGATTTATTGTCCATTCCATGTTCTTAAGCACGGGAAAGTTCCCCTTCTCCCACTAGAGTTTGGATGGTACATTCTCCTTCTATCTGATTCCCGGAAGGAGCACAGATCCAAGGCATGAACAGTCATCTGTTGGCCTCATTTATTGATACAACTATGGGCATCTGATCCACACCAGGCCAACATGGTTCAATTAAAATATTTTAAAACGAATTATTAGGAAAGAGAAGCATTCTCTTACTTTGAAATGGAAACTGGTTTGATACAGGCTGAAACCTGTTTCTTCCATGGAAGAATTTATGCTTTCAGTACCTAAGGCTTGTCGTTTTGTTTTGGTTCCCTGCTTGCCTCCCAACCCCCCCCCAACCCCCCCCCGCCCCCCCCCCCCCCCCCGCCACAATCTTTCTGTATTAGCATTCTTAGCAGACAAGAATAAGGTCAACCCAGAGGAATAAAGAGCCAAGGGAGAAAAAGGGGAAAAAAAATTGAACCCTGACAATCCCGTTTGTATTCCAGGATCTAGTCAAACCTGAAGTCTGAATATTTCAATTAAGCAATAAATTTCTTTCTGAAAGCAAATTCCCGTTTGACACAAATCTCCTCTTTGACTTATGCCACTTTTGGCTGGATTTCTATCACTTGCAACTGACCCTGACATTTAGATTGATGTTTTCCCTTTTTCACTAGGAAGTCTCTCACTGGTTCTGACAACTCTACACAGGATGGAAGCAGCATTGCTCTCAGAGTCAAAAACTTACTGTAATTTGGGTGCTGCCACTTTCAAGCTATGTAGCCTTAGACAAATGTGTTGGATTGTGGGTTGGCAGGTTGGTACTTCCACTCTCATTTAAGGATGGGAATTCCATTTTCCAGATCTCCCTTCCTTGCTTGGTTCTGAGTTGGAGTTAGCCAAGAAAGGAATTTGTATGATATTGGAAGGTAGAAGTGAAGAAGAAATTACCCTTAGAAGACCATGGGGGGTGGGGGGGTCAGACATGGTGAGGGACAGACAGAAAGGTCCTCAGTGCACCCCAGCTTGTCATTGTTCTCCCCTAGGTCTGCATCCAGCTTGCCTCTTTGCCTGCTGGCCCTACCCAGCCACCATTATATACTTGGCTGTGAGATTACAGAAGCAACATGTTCCTTAGAGGGGAGAGTTTCTACAGACACGTCCAGAGGAATACACCTCAAATTTTCCTGTAAGCTCTCACTTGTCCTCCTGGGCCAGTACTTCATTTGGACCTGGTTATTAACTGCACCTCCAAACTCTACCCCCCACCCCGTACAGACGTGTGCTTACATACTCCTCCACTCCCCACAATTTGGAAAAGATCTTATTTCTATACGACAACTCTGATTCCCATAGTATTTTTAGTGGTTCCATTTTCTTTACGGTTGTGTTTTCTTCACCCTATCTACTAGGGCCAGTTACACTTTCAAGCCTTAGTTACTCTGCCTGTAAGAAATGGGTTGTTGTGCCTGCCTCACACAGCTGTAGTGAGAATCTAGTGATAATGAGGCTGGTGTGTAAACTGTAAATATGTGACATTATTGCAGCCTGATTGTTGGGCCTTGGGAGTAAGTGCCTTGGCTCCAGCATACAGGACCTTACTACCCTTCTTTCTTGGATAAACAAACCCTCAAAATACAAAAGAAAGAAAGCAGTGTCTAATGTCAAGCAAGTGTTTGCCTTAGAAATAAAGAGAAATAAGTAAGTAAATAAATAAATAGGCAATTGTAGTTGAAATTCTCTTTCAAGAGTGTGCCTATATCTTTCTTTTCAATTTTTTCTCCTTTTTACTCCCAGAAAGAATATTGAGGTTTCCTTATTAGTCACTGATTAACATTAAAATATAGGTTTCCCCCTATTATTCCCAAAGATCCCACAACTCCACCTCCTTCCATCTCAAACCTTTTTAATTCTATGCCTATTTCTTTGCATGGGAGATACAGAAAGGATGAATTGTCAAAAACCTCAATCAAGTAAACAGCTATTTAAAATATTTTTTGAGATTTATCTATAGACTCAATCTTACCCTTTTTATCTATACAAAGTCCTTCCATAGAGTTAACTGAAGATTATACATTATATATATGCATATATATCCAAGCCACATATATATTTAAGCCACTTCCTTTATTTAAAAATACATGTATTTATACATATTATATATATATATTTAACACAGATATAAGTATTTTTCAATTTAAAATATACATAAAAGCCACTGCCCAGTTTTATTTCTTAACCAGACTCTTTCATTAGCTCAGAAATCTTAAACCAAACGGAAATATTATGGAGAAAGATATATTTTAATTTGATATCTTGCTCAGGATTGAGAATTGCTCCTCTGATGCAAGCACCTCTTTTCCCTTGTAAGAAAGTATAAAATGGGCATTTGACAGTGAATGCTCCCTTCCTACGCAGCGATTTCCATCAATGTATAATTAAAAGTGGATTTCCTTTTCCTTTTTTGGTTGGTGGGAGGGAGGGGCCCCGGTAAACCTGGCTAAAGAAGGCAGAACAAAGAGAACTTTCATGAGTTCCCCCTGCAAACAGTCGATCAGTTACAATTCCTCGTGTTCCAATAGCTGCACCATTCTAAAGAAGTTCTGGAATAAAATAAAATAAAATAAAAAAGTCAAGCAGGGGGTCCAAGAAAAATTCCACCCGCCTGCCAACTAAGGGAAAGAAAGAAGAAGGCAGAAACCCCATCTTTTGTTGTAAAAAGAACTAATGAAGCCAGTGTTAGAACTGTCCAGGGCGACGCCACCAGGCTGTGCACCCACCCGCATGGTGGAGCCGTCAGTCATCCCCTGGCTGGATGGAGATGCGACACGCGGGGATGGAGGGCAGGGGATGGCAGGTGCACACCGCTTTGGGGGCATGGCTCGGGAGCTCTCGGTGAGGACACACTTTGGCCCCCGGGTAGCTCCCAGAAGTTAGTGCAAAAATGCACTAGGGTGTCTACTTCGGTTGATCTTAAAGAAGAGCTGGACTGGTGGGGGGTAAAATCCCATTGTCATTATAAATTGCTAATTAAATAATTATCAATTAGTTGGCAGACAGAACTCATTCCAGTGTATTCCTCAGAGAGCCGTCAATAAAGAAAAACAGTAATTTGGGGGTTTTTCCCTATACAATATTCTTGCCTAGAGGTGCTGACTACAGATAACATATGATATATTCTGCGTTAGATGTTTCACATAGGCTATTATGCATTATTGATCAAAGATAAACACTAATTATAGCAAGCAAACGTGAATTTCCATTATTCTAGTTATGTGGCATTAATTTCACCATATTAACTAATTGACTGGGTCATTTTTTTTTTCAATGAACAAGATGTTATACTATTTCTTTGCCAGTAAAGAAAAAAAATGCCAATACTAAATTTTCTGAGCTATGGTACAGAAGGTATTTTGGGAAATAAAATGTCAGCTGATATTATTTCTTAAATCACAGACTCTGTCTCTGCATTTTTAACTGCAAAACTATTTTATTTAAAACTTCCAGGTATACTCATTAACTAATACTATGTCGATAATTTAAAAACAGCTAGTCGTTTAAAAATATAATTAGGAGAAAATAGACACATTCAGAAGTAAAGAAGCATAAATGTTACATATATAATATATATACACATATACACACATACATATATGTATATATAATACATAATGTAAATGTTTTATAATATATGCTAAAATATTATCTATATCTATATCATTATCTATCTAATCTACACCTTTTGTTGTGAATTTAGGACATCAGGATAAGTATTAGTACCCTCCTCATATTTTGGAAATGAAAAATCATGTTTGGTTTTCAGAGAATGAGATTTTTTTTCCTCTACCTTTGTAGAGAAATATGAAGCACTGAGCATCTCTACATGTCTTCCCTGTGAACTATGAATTTGAGAAGGATTTTATGTTTTTAAGAAACTTTAGAAAATTCAGTAGCATGCTATGGAAAACAACTAATAAGTAAAATAAATTTATTTTGGCAGCCATTGAGAAAGACATTTTTCTTTATACCAAGATATTTTCTACAGTGAATATGCATCACGGTCCATTTTGTCATAAAAATAATAACATTTTAATGTTTGGCTTTAAAACCGCTTATTTACTCATGACAGACATCTTGATTACACAAACCCAGCCCTCATTATATTCAGTTAATTACCTCACAACAGATAAAAAGGTGTCTCTTGTTACAGCCTGATGCTCCTTCTAGACAATAGTTTACTTTTGGAGACTTGGAATCAATTGACATCTCAAAATCTTAAAAGAGCTTCATTATGGCAAGGTCCTTAATTTGATTTACTTTAAGGAATACTTAATGGTTAAAGGTCCTTACTGTGTTGTTTTATTGAATTCTTGTTCATGGTTCAGGATTGATCCACTTCAGCCTTTCAGCAGGGAACAGTGTTCCAGGGAAGCCCAGCAGGACTCCAAATCAATAAGGTTAATAGATGTGGGGCTACGCAGTCAGAGGTGATATGGCTGGCATTTCTGATGCCCATGAAGACAAGTTCTGAGGTTGCTTTTGCACTGGCAACAATGTCACCTTGATTACCTGGTGCATACAGTTGTTCTAGGTAAACAGGACTACGAATGGCCCATTAATCTGAATTATTTTAAGGGAATAGATTTAAAAAAGTGTTTTTACTCTTCTCTAAATCGCTGGGCTCCATGATTTCTGTAACATCAACTGTTCCCTTGCTGTAGAAACTGGTAGTGCTCAGAGCTTCTTGTGTTTTAGTACCCCCAGCAAAATATTGTGACTCTATAAAATGTTAGCCCCTAAAATGAGAAGGCATTTTGTCCGAAAAAAAAAATATTTCTTTTATGAAAGGAACTCATCTAAAGAAGGGATGTTTAAAGAATAGAATCTAAGAGAGGCAACTCAAGACCTTTATATTTAGTAGTCTACATAAAACCACACAACATATGAACTAGTTAATCGAAGAATCGATAACCAAATTTTATTTCTATTGTTTTCTAGTAAGTGTTCTTTTTAAGAAGTCAATAGAAAGTTAGCAATTCCTCCCAATGTCTATCAAAATTTACCATTTATGGACATGCCACAAGGACTAAAGTAGCTGACTCTAAGGAGAAATAGGTTTGTTTCTTCCAATGCTTCCTGTAAATAAGTGTGTCAATAAATAAACTAATATAACATAGAAGTATTAGTGAGTAGTAATTTGGAAAATTTGCCTACCTGCCCTTTAGGAAAAAGCTCAGTACATATTATTTCAAATAGTAGATGCTGATTTTACTGTGCAAATTAAGGAATCATCTTTGCCATCATATCATTCACAGAAGGATCTGTTTTTCCTACTTTTTCAAGTCAATAGAAAGTTAGGAAAGTCTTTCTTTCCTTCCTTCCATCCTCCCTTCCTCCCTTCCTTCCTTGCTTTTAAAAACAACAAGCCAAACCCAATGAAAAATCTAAAGTCTGTAATGCTCCAAGAATTTCCTTGACAAACTCTACAGTGTTCATGTATCCACTCTGGACATATTCAACCTTTGATTTGCCATATTCTTAAAATAAAGATGTATTATTGATACATTTGGAAACATCAGATAATAATTGTTATTCTGTTCAGACAAATTTTGCCAGTGGAACCAGAAGGAACTAGCAAAGTGAAGCAGCAGATTGAATTACAGTATTCATTTTATTGTCTCCCGTACTCATTAAACCTGTTAAATAGTAAAACATATTAGGTTAACTTGAAATGCTTCAAGTCTGAAGGAAACTAGATTTTTTAAAAAATTACACTGGGAGCCTCTCCGTTAATTGAGTTGTAATCAGTTAGTATTGATCGTTAGCCCCTTCTTTTTTGATGAGGATGTTAATGATGATGGTGGTGATGATGACGATGCAACCTGCACACAAAATGATGGAAATGCGTTCTGCTAATCTGAAGAGGATTCGTTTTTACGCCAAATGTACATAGGTTTACATTTGTCACAACCAAGAAAAAGGCAGGAACGAATATTCTGGGCTCTTAACTAATCTAAAAGGAGGAGTTTCCTTAACCTTAAATTACCTTTTCCATGTTCATGTTTGAAATGCTAGCCAAGCCTGTTCTGAAATTGAAATGGTTTGCCGAGGATAAATACCATTCTTTTTTTTTTTTTTAACATTTATTATACTTATCTTCTAGGAGGAAAGCAATTCTTTTGCCAGTTGCACATTTTTAAAAAATCATGTCTAATTTGAATACATTAACATATTTTGTCGTCAAAAATTAATTCTAAGAAAGGAACGATAACTAGGAAAGCAATTTAATTGTGTATTTTATAAGAAGAGAGAGAGAGGGAAACTTTGTTATTCACAGGGCAGCTCAGTTAATTTGATGTGCTTTGATGTAAATTTGGGGGTTGCTTTAATTTCAAAACATATTTTTTCACTTAATAAGGGAGACAAAAGAAACTTTCAACCAGCATCTCCAGTTTGTTATCTCAGAATGTTTTGGCTTCTCAAATGTGAGAACATGATTGTTTTTATTTCCAGGAGGAGATAATAACACTGAAGCAATAAAAAAGAGTCAAGGCAGCTTGCACAGCACAGGAAGTTCACAGCCAGAGACTTAATTTCTCACACAATGTGCTGTGCAATGGGCCCATTAACATAGATGAATAGGCTCTTTAAAGGTTTTTTTCCCCCTTCTTCTTCTTCTCCAGATATGCAGCTGCCGCTGAATGGTGATATGTTAATAAGGTACTCACTTGCCTATTCTTCAGGTACTCTGGCATTCTCTACCTAGGTAATCTCCATATAGGAAAAGCTATTAGGGGGTTGTATCTGCTACCACACCTTCAATTATATTAACACCTGCACTGATAATCCAAGTAAGGTAAACTCGTAGGGGGCCTGTGGCCTTAGTCCACCCCTTTTCTCCCTACAAAGTTACATCTGAGGAAGGGGGGGCGGGGGGAGGAAGAAGAGGAAGAAAAAAAAAAAGGAAAGTCACTTTTATTACACATCAGTGGGAACCTTCTGAAAAAGCTTTCATGCCTAGGAAATTGTTATTTCTTCAAACAGCTGACAGCCTGCAGAGGAAACTCTTAATGGAAACCCAGCTCCTGCATTGTTATGCATGGCTCTCATGTAGATTCAGGGGGGTGGATTAAGTTAGCTTCCAAAGGGTCTATTGTGTGTAGCATTAATTTGCAGGGCTCTTGATATTTGAGTTTGAAGGTTTATAACCTCAGTGTTTACTTAGATGAACTACATCCTAGGTTTGTTTATTTCCGTCTGCAGTCTCTTATTTCCTAGTAAATGTTACATTTATATTTGTTAACAGCAAGAATGTTGTTATAAATCTGAAGGAAATAATTACACATGCTTACATTCATTCATTTTAAAGCCTTGATCCTGGTCCTCCGGGGTCACCCTTCACTGTTATGTCTATAGAAGATTATACACATAAATTCATTTTTCAAGAACATTTATGCCACCCAGTAAAACAGCAGTGGGAAGATGATATAGTTTGGAGCGAATGCTTAATTATAACCTACCCCAAAGTGGTAACTTCCTAGGAAATTAGCATAACTGCCTCTTGTTTCTTTCATATAGCGATATTCTGAATACATGGCCTCTCAAATCTGGGTCTTGTACTTCCAGATGAACAAATATACTATAGAATTCATCACCCTTTTCTTGTGAGACTGTTTGAATGATTATTTGTAAAGGGTCTGTTGTAATTTTGTAATTACGATTTTTTAAAAATATTTCCAACTTACTATCTGCAAACAACTCTGTGCGGTGTTCTTGATATAAGAACCCTTCAAAAGTCTCATCTTCCAAAATTAAATTGCAAACTTATAATTTAAAAACTTCAGAAATTTGTTCCACACCACCCCAAACCCTACTCACTCTTTTTTCCTCCTTCTTGGATTGTATAGGCAGTTGCTAACATGAATTTAGAATACAATATGAATGGCTGAGAGGAAAAAAAGCCATGCCCATTGGAACCTACTCTGGTCTTAATCTGGATTTAGGGGATCAATTGAATAGAGAAGTACATTATGCTTGAACAACGGAAGTTTCTATTATTTTTAAACCTTTTTGATAGAAAACAACACCAATTCACGTTGAATATTTTATTGCACATTTTCTGCTTTTAGTTAGATTTTTGATGTTTCACAGATCATTTAAAATGTTTCTATTCATGGAATTACCCGTTAGTATTTCTGTTTGAAAGGTCCTGTGATTCAGTGGTGAGATATTCATTTTCTTAAACATCAGAGACCAGGACCCTAGTTCCGGCTCCAAGTACCTTGGGTTGGTCTTTGAATCTCTTTTGGATTTTACTTTTTCATCTGTAAAAATTTGAGTGGTGGTCTGATTTCTAAGACCTCTAAGCAATTAAGTCCTATGATTCCCATCAAAATATATTACTTCTTTCTTATAGAAAGAATTCCCAATAAAGCTACCACACCTAGACTTCCCCTACTGTCAATAATTAGGTCTGCCAATCTTTAAATAATTCCAGGGTTGTATATTTATTACCGTTGCTTATAGCTGTCACACTTTTTTTCACTTACTAGTCATTCTTCCTTTTTTATCAGGGAAAACTGCTGATCAGGCAACTGTTTTTAGAAAAATTCTGACAGACCCAGCCGAAAACATACTGGCTCGTAGTTCTGAAACCTGGAAGCAAACTTTTAAGATTTGATGACACTTAGCCTGGCAAGCAACTGTGAAAGACGGGGGTTTATTACCACTTCATTGTTTGTTGTTTATGTTCTCATCATGCCGTTCTCCAGGCTGTTTCTGTGAACCCTGAAAGGAATCCATCCAAAAATGGAATTTAATTGATCCAGCAAATATTTCTTGAGCACCTATCAGATGCCAGGCATTGTGCTACATATTGAGGATACAGTTAGATACAAGAAAGAAATGGGCCCTGCCCTTGTGTGGATTATTTTGGAAGCAGTGCCTATCATGCTGTAGACATCTCACAAGTACTTACTGAATGAATGAAGGCATGTGTTATGCATGAATGAATGAGTAGAACATACCCTTAATGAATTTATGTTTTGCCTAAGGCAGATAAGATATAGAGGTTCAGTTCAGTTCCTTTTAACAGTAACTGATTGAACATCTTCTATGTGCCAGGCTTTGGGGTTAGCCTTGGAAACTTTTATTAAAGAAATAAAATACTAGCAAAAATTAAAATAGCAAGGTAAGAACCATTGTATGGATGATACTCTTAAACACTTGCCAGTAGACGTGAATTTCAAGTGCTATAACGTATGTGGAAGAGCTGGCTTACGTAGGCTTCCTTTAGTCCAGGTTTGATCTTGGTCTTAAAGTTGTTATGGGAGTTGTATATGTTGTTATAGTGTTGGGGGGGGAAACAACAATAAGAAAATAGTAGGACCTCGAATATCACTCATAAGTTTGATAAACCACTCTATGGCTCAGTACATAGTGACAGAAGGAAGAAAGAGAAGTCAATTTTTAGTTATTGCGTAGTTATGATAAAAGTGAAAATGACCATGATATTGTTTGTCAGTCGCCTTTTATACTGGGCTTATGAAATACCAAATTTTGTCCTGAATGTTCTACATGTGTTACATAATTCAGTTTTTTGGTTTTGTTTGTTTGTTTGTTTATAAGTAGGCTCCACATCCAGCACAGAGCCCAATGTGGGGCTTGAACTCATGACCCTGAGCCCAAGACTTGAGCTGAGATCAAGAGTCAGGTGCTTGACCAACTGAGCCATCCAGGTACCCCACTTTTTCTGATAGCCTTTGGAGGTGGGCGTTATTATCTCCATTTTATAGATGAAGAAACTAAGGTTCAAAAGGTAACTTGCCTAAACCACAAAGGTGGCAGATGATAGAATTGAAATTCAAGTCAAGTTTCCCTTACTTCCCAATCTTTTCTCTTAATCCCTGGTGTACTGTTATCCTTTCCTAGTGGCCAAAGCCCTCTAGCTATTTTGGGTCTACTTGCTAACTTTGTTCTTTCTGCAATTCCTTAGGTGACTGCTGTGTACAAACATTAATTGCTGCTTAGTACAGAACACCTTTCAGGACTGCAATCCATCAAAGAGAATTTGGTTAAGCTCTTGTCCAAAGTCAAGAAATATAACTCTGGGAGCAATTTTAGAGACTTCTAATGGAATATCAAATATAAGTGCTTATTAAAAGTAAATATGTGTGCATGTGTGTGTGTGTGTGTGTGTGTGTGTGTCATTGCAAGAATAAGATGAAGGAGGTGGTAATGACTAAACAGTGGGTTTATGGAACTTGCAAACTGACCTGTTTAGAGAATGACACCTGCATATCATCAGCATAGCAGAAAGTATGAGGTTTTCTAAATCTGAATGAGGAACATAGAAAAACACATAATATTTTTATTCTCCCAAAAGGCAAATGTAATACAGGGAAGGAAGGATGGAAAAAGCAGCTGCAAGTAGGCTGGGATTAAATGTCTGATCCACTACTTTGACAACTGTAAAAACATATTTGATCACTGATGTCATTACTGGAAAGCCTGATAATCACGCTAAGGGTTTGCAGACAACACGATATCTTCATGCTTCTAGAATTGCCATTCCCTGGTTATTTTATTAACAAGAACTTGCTATCACAATTTGTTTCCATTTACAACCATGTATTAGTAAATTGGTACATGTTCAAAGAAAATTTGGACCCAGTTTTAGTTAAAGATTTTGTTAAAGATGCTAACCTGAGTTTAGAACTTCCTCTTTTTTTAAATCCCAAGTAAAACTAATGTTGTTAAATGCTATTAAAAGGAAGACATAAGGAATAACTTCTATTTAATCATTTCAGGCATAAGTACATGCAAGAAATGAAGTAAGTATGTAGTTGTGAAGTTTAACAAGTGAGTATATTTTCCCCTATCCATAACAGAATTTCAAAATATACTTTTGATATTTTGGCTCAATATGATTTAGTTGAAGGGAAGGTGATTTGGTGCCTAATGCTTCTGGGAACAAATACTTGCTATCATAGTTACTGTGTGGCCTTAAGGCAATTCCTTTATCATGAGGCCCAGTATCAGATGGGGATGGGAATGCCTACATTTCAGGGTCGTAGCAAGAGTTCAAAGGAATACGTGTGAAGCATTGAACGCAGCAGAGTTTATATTAAGTGTTGACTAAATGGTGGTCACATTTTAGTAATAAGTAGGTGCCTGGGAAATCAAGGAATCAAGAAAAAGAATGAAAAAAGAAGGATAGTAGTAATAGAAAAGGCAATGCAATAGGTGAAAAGATGATTTACAATGGCCAGTACTGGTTGATAGAATAAAGATGTCAAAAGCCAAAATATTAAAAGATAAAGACACTCAATAGAAAAGTTTGTCCATCTAGAACTACTCTGACTTTTGGAATTGTGTTCTTACAAATAAGCACAATGTCCCAGACAAGAAAAAAGAAAAAAAAAGAAAAAGAAAACAATATAAAACTATAGGGAAATTAAACAAACAAACAAAAAAAACAAGAAAATTAGATTAAACATGGAACTTTTGTCAAAGAGCTGTTGAACAATACCAAGAGAACAATATGATAAAACAAAAACCCTGGGAAGCCTTGAAAAGGAAACAAAAGAAAAACAAAGAAACATGGGAAAGACAGGGGAAAAAGCGCACGCTGAGAATGCAGGGTTGAAGTATACATATGTTCAAGCTAGTAGAACATGCACAACTCTGCTTTTAATTTTGACAGCAAAAAGATATCTGAATTGAGCAGATTTATTATAAGAAAATAATTGTTAGAAAGCAATGCTTTTCCAATTCTCAAGTTATAACAGAAGGCTATGTTTAAGCATGATATATGTGTCTGTGTTTTAAATGCATATGGAATTCTAGGTTTGGGGCATAAAGAAATCACTTGATTTCATTATAAATTTACCCATCTGGATGCCAGAAATGAGAAACTTGACTGTTTACTCATCCACCCCATCAGAGAAGATACATTTTTTCAAATTGCTGTTATATCAATAGATAAAGTAGAGGTCTGATCCAGTTAAAAAATCTGTAAGTGTCATTTTGCTGAGCGGATAAAAAAACAACAGCCACAAAAATATTTCCAGCCATACAAAAAGACACCTAAAAATTCTTTGGGGATCCATTCCTTCCTTTCTATAGCAAAGTAGCACGTGTGTATCTACCACAAATCTACAGGCAAATAGACTTGTTCCTGTTCACTTGTCCTTGCAATGAAGCATCTGCTCACTGGTTTTTTGTTTGTTTATTTGTTTGATCGGTTTGGATTTTTTGGCTGTTGGTATATTTTTGCCCAAATGCTCCAATTCAAAACATTATCCTACCATCTTTTTTAGTTGGTCATTCCTCTTGTCCTTGTGGCTACATCTCTACAGTCTCATTAACAAACTAGTTCTGTGAGCCCTTAACACTGAGGCCCCTCGTCTGCAGCTGGAGGCAGCTCTCTGCTTAGCCTGCAGTACAGAGTGACACAGCCAGGCGACATAGTCACTGAGCACTAACTTCTATTAAATCCAGGCAGACTGTGAGAACCATATCGGAACTGCGTCAAGACATGAGAGAAGCGAAGGTAATTCTTCTGTTTCTATACAATTTTTGCAAGATTCAAATATCTCCATCTGGAAGGGACAAATGAGCAAAAGGGGAGGTTGTATGTTCAGTGTCAAAACTGATAAGCAAGGAAATGAATTTATCAATCAGCTAGGAACTAAATTGCAAACACAGAAAGAGAAGAGCCTCTGGATTATTTTTGTTTATTTGTTTAAATGAAGGTCTCATGCAAAATGAGTGCAGTGGTTTAGGATCTAAAGAGAAAGACAGTGTGCTAGTGAGGGTTTTGTTCATGGGGAGTAAACTAACTGCAGGCAAATATCCGGTAATGAGAGGAGTTTTTGTCTTTCTGAAATCTCTAAGTTGGAAAGGACTTTAGAGATCATCCAGTGTGTCACAAATGATCACATCTAATACTTTTCTTTTTTTAAAGGCGTAGCTGCAAAGTTTTGGACAAGGCCTCTGCAGGCAACTGGAAGCACAGTGTACCCAGGTGGTGGGTCTCGTCTGTGGCAATATATTTTTCTGTCTGTCCAATTGAATATGGCTGTAAAGGGAATAAAACCCATGTAATCTCCAGCAGTGACAATTTAATCAGTTGTATAAGGGGAAGAAGCAGAGTCCCCTCATTTTCATATTTGCATATTTGATTTTTGCGTTGGGGAATAGAGGTTATGTTTTTCCATTACGTCCCATTCAATTTTACTATTTAACTCTTTTATGAGTAAATCTTTGCAGTGATAGAAAATACTGAGTCAAATTGGTCTAAGAGAAAGTTTCCATTTCAGCAGTATAGCACTTGGTGGGTGCAGCATGCTTTGTGTAACATTTTTCCTTACAAAGAATCTATATGCCAAACGTGGCTTGCATGCTCCCAGCCTCTGCACGTGATGCATCTGCTATTAACATTCAGAGATCCACCCTGGAAATGAAGGCAACTGTTTGGAGAACAATGCAAAATGATGAGGACTATACCATAATATGCTCTCCTTTTTGGTTAATATTTCTTAAAATCTTAATAGCTGCATCTATTTCTGAGTAAGTAGGTTTCTAAAATACCTACTTACTTACCCCTACAGGGGTCATTTTTTTATGAGGTTAGAGAAGAGCAATAGATACAGTTAAATTAATAAAACTTCATTTTTTTTTTTTTTTTACAATTAACAGAATATTGTCGCCCATAATGTAGTAACAGATTATGGGATAGATTTTAAGAGAAATAAGATGCAAGTAATTTGAAATCATCATCAATTACCCCTGTGTGAGTCCCATGAGTATATTAAAAATCTATTCAAGATGGCGTTGGATTTGAATTACTGGAACATTGAGAGCTGTTTTTTTCATGCATCAATGCATGTTAGCCTCCACTTGTGTAAGCCCCAAAAGTATGTTGGGTAATTTAAAAGAAGAAGGGGGATAGGCATCTACTTGCTTAACAATTTAAAATTTCTTTATAAAAGGTGAACTCCGTACCCAACATTTCACTGGAGAGGGAAGGAATAATGATACGGTTCTGTACAATTTTACAAAAAGAGAAAAAAACAGTAAACAAAAGTTTTGAAATGTTATATGCATTGAAGTTAATCTGTAGATATATTCACACACACGTACATGTGTCTGTGTGTATACATATATATATGTTGCCTAATTACTGATAATCACATTTGATGAGAAGGAGCTAAATTTTGGAATTCTGAAAAGATAAGCCATAACATTTTATTAAAAGTAGAGCAGATTGTCTCTTTAATTTACATCTATGAAAAGTGCACCAGTGGAGTATACAGGCATGCATAATCATTCGATGCCAGGTATAAGATACTTTGGGGGTGAGCACAGTTTCACATTAAATTCAAGCACATAATATGTCAAGTTTTGAATATGTTCTTATTTATTTAAATCTGCATTCTGATGATCACCCTTTCAAAGAGGTTGCAAATATATGAATATGTGATCCAATGATTATGCATTCAAATTAACCCAGTTTCTTTGAATATGGTCTAATGATTGAATGATCCCCCAAACACTGCAACTCCTTAGGGAAATATGCTGATGCCTCAGCACATTTTCTCAAGGTCTGGAGAGTACTAGATCTGCCAAGGAGTGCCTTGAAGCATGGAAACTCTGCTCTACCTAAACAGGAGTCCTAGGCTTTAATCACAATGGCTAGGTTCACACTAAAGCAATTAACCATATGATTGCTTTCACAGGAGCCCAACCTCATCAGTATCTTTCCTTCCGGCAAACTGACAAGGCTGGATATAGTCAAGGACTCAAGTGGATTTGATTGCCTAAGAGGTACAAGTCTCTGAATACAGTCCCAAATGCAGAGTAGGAATATTCATCCACAATCTATTTTTTTGCAGTTGCCATTTCACAGTCAACACTTTAAATGATTCAGGTAAAATAATTGTTCCATTAAAGAGTCAAGCGTGGACAAGTATCATCAGAAAGGTTAAAACCAAACGATTATGACCTGTAGTATAGTTGGTTGTTTTGTGTGTATGCGTGTTTGTCTTTGGTTTTGGCTTTGATTTGGTTTATTTGTTTCATTCTTTTCTGGCTGGGTGTTGAGAGTGAGCCACGATAGCTTGCGAAACCTAAAATAAGAAAATTGACTTTGAAAGTTTAAAAGAGATAAAGATGCCTAAGGAATATAATTTGTAACTGAACAGGTAGCTTTAGACAAGTTCGGAACGTGTGTGTGCGTGTGTGTGTGTGTGTGTGTGTGTATACATACAGAAACATATGTGTATGTGCTTGTGGGCTTTTTAAGTTTTTTTTTTTAAACTTGTGACTTCGCTAGTCATTTCTGAACTTGGTGATACATCAAATGTGAGCTTGAAGCTTTCTAATACCCTCTCCTTGGTACCCCAATGGGAAGTTTCTGTTGGCATAACAGGATTTTTGTTTACAATCTATTAAAATGATTTCACCAGAAATGAAATATTAAAGGATTTTCAATGTTTTCATAGCTTAAAAGCCGAGTATGAATACAAGATCTGAACAACAGAAGTTTTCCAGCGGGTTTGTCATTTCTCAGCACCTTTATAGATTATCCTAAATATTCCTCAAATGCAATTAAAATGCAGCAGACAACAAGGACCCTCTCAGGCTGTATTCTATTCTGGAATGCCAATGTACTTATTTCTGTGAAAAACTTGTTGAAATCATGAAATCGATTTCCCAAAAGATTTTCACAATTTGGAATCCAATAGTTAATTTTATCACCTTCAGTGAAAAAGAGTGTGCCTGTGGAATTTTAGTCTTGATGATGTTGGGAGCCTCTCGAGGAAAAGCACTCATACATTTAACATGGGGATTTTTAAAGGTGTTAGGATGATTTGTCTTAAATCAGAAAAGACTATAAAATTACTAAATCTTACTCTTAGGCACCAAAATGCATTGCTTCTTCACGTTCACATTATTTAGATGAATGATCAGTTTATCCAGTGACTTGCCATCATTTTGGCTCCTCACATTCAAAGCGGGCCATTCTGAGACTCTGGGCTTGTCTGGGGGACAAGATAAAGCCCTGAGGGATGTGAGGGACCCAATTCTCCCACCGTCACTGAGAGAACAAACCCCAAGGAGATCAAAATATAGTTGTCCTTGTATTCTGTAGAGCCCATTCATCTATTTCTTTCCCTATTTTTCTATTCTTAAAAAACAAACAAAAAAAAAAAACAAAAAAACAGTAAACATATATAAATAAATCTAAGGAAAGTAGTTATGAAAAACTTTGGTCACTGTGGAGTATAATTGCAGCCTGTTGGAGGATTGATGAAAAGATAACTGTGCCCGTACCTCCTCCCACTTGCTGCTGGTTGCATGCTTCAGAGGGGGCTGAAACTCCCCAGCCCGGTGCTTGCAGCTCACTCTCCTTCAGCTATTCTTGGCTGTGGATTCCCCTGTGCTCTTTGTACACTTTAAGTTTAATTTTGCATTTAAAAACTCAATTGGCTCATCTGTTAAGCATTAAGCAGCTCCCTTTTGAGCCACAGGGGGAGCCCTGGGAAAACCCACAGCTGCCGGAACATGGAAAATGGGTTTAAAAAAACAAAACCATTTTGAAACTTTAAAGCATTTTAGCAGCCGTGGATTTCCCAATCCTTACCCCCCAAATGGTTCATCTGTTTAACTTTTATCTGGTATTGGAAAACACAAACCAGAGCATTAAATAGCCCTCAAATGACTTTTTGTTTAATACAGAATGAAAGTAAAAGCTAAGCAAGCCATGTGGGAGGATCTTTCAGAAAGCTATGGCCTGGAATACCTGCAAGCATATTCTCCCTCCAGTTACAGAAACAATTTTGAAATCCAGTCTTGCCTACTAGAACTACAGTGTTTCCTCCACTCCCTTAGACAGCCCCTGTCTCCCTCCCACCTCCCCGCCACCCCGAGAAAGTGGGGAAGGAGAGGAGAAAATAAGTCCAAATCCCAGCTTATAAAATGACAATAAAATTGATGGAAAAGTTCACAGGCTGGGAATATTAATGAAAATCTCAATCAAGATTTTAAGTTTCATAATGATTTATCATTGACTAAAAATTCAAATTTAATCACAGTTGGATGGGCTCTAGATAAACCTAGATTATTCTTGTTTTTTTTTTTTTTCCATGTTTCCCCAATATTCCCCTAACTAACCTGAAGTCTCATGATGGTAGGGCCCTAAGTCCCATGGTTAGATACCAGTTCCTTCGAATGATGGACACTGCTATCGAAGTGAAAATATTCTTTGGAAGAGTGACAACTGCAAGCCTGTTATTTACTGCTAATACCTGACAGAGGAACACTCACAAGGAAGTTAGAAAGACACTAAAGAAATCATACCCCTAACTTCTCCGCTTGGCTTTTGCCCTGGTGAGAATCACTGAATTCTCCTATAGAATTTGTTTGTTTTACTTTTTAACCTATGGAGACTATAATATTCCAAATCAGATGAGTAAATGAAACCCACAATATAATTTATTCAAAATCATTCCTTTTAATGATCAATATCAGATTCAGGAGTAAAATTATATAATTCCTGATTCCTAGTCCAAGTTTTGTCTTGGGATTTCTTCTTTGAGATGTCGTTGAGGCTTGGGGTGGGGATGGGGTGGCCAGTCTGTGAGGAAACACATTCAGGGAGCATTTTTTTTGCTGTGCACTTTTAAATAAACATTGCAGGGACACCTGGGTGGCTCAGCTGTTTAGTGCCTGCTTTCAGCTAAGGGTGTGATCCGGAGCTCCGGGATCGAGTCCTGCATCGGGCTCCCTGCATGGATCCTGCTTCTCCCTCTGCCTGTGTCTCTGCCTCTCTCTCTGTGTCTCTCATGAATAAATAAATAAAATATTTTAAAAATTAAAAACAAAATGAGTAAACATTGCATTTTCACAGTCTTCCATTTCAAATTTATTTCATACTATTTTCTTCTTCCTCTCTCTGTCCAATATGTTCACTAATATTTTCTTTTCTTCTATTGCTAGGGCACTATAGTAAGGAATCAAAAATATTCTATTGATCATTCAAACTTTATGATGCTCTGCAACAGGATTCTAAATAAATTTGAAAGGGCGTGTGTTTAAAAAAATGGTAAAATAAACTGGTAGTGGAAAAGTAATTGCATAAAATAGTTAAGCCAGGCACATACACTGACAAATTCTGAAATTATGAATAAAGAATCTATAGCATCTTCAATTTAAAAAGACCAGAAAAATGTCCATTTTTCCTATCATCAATCTCAAATATTAAAATTTCAAACTGAGAAAGAGGCTAATGATATTTGTTTATGTATTGGAGATGGGGACTACTTCTTTTTTGTATTATCTTTAAAAAAGTTTTTACCATCTTTATTGAACACCTATTATGTGCCAGGCACTATGCTAAGTGATTAATGTGCTTTGATGTGTCCAGGGATAATGCCAGTGACCTGTTTTCATATGGTTTAATTTAAAACTGTCTAACTTCCTCCTTTTGATCCATAGTCCTTGAGCTTCAGGTGCTGTTGGCAGTTTTGAAGAAGGGGCATTCAAGAATCGTACACCTATGAAAGAATGTGACTACTATGCCTATTGAGGCTAAAAACTATAGTTTGCAGCCAGCTTATACCATGAAATATAGAGCTAACCAGGACTGTTTTCTGTAAGCAAATGAAATCTATTTTAATCTAGCCGAAGCCAAAAAGAGCATGAGCTGTGGCTCATCTCAATAGGCAGGTAGAGCTAGATTCTAACAATGTTTTCTAGACTCTTCATCTTTTTCTTCAGTTCTCATTTTAGCTTTTTTTCTAAATTCTGGCCACATTCTCTCTTCTATTCGAAAAGCTTCCTTTATATCATAAAGGTAGAGGGTAAAGTTGTGGCATGTTTAGTAACTCCAGAGGGAAGATGGTCTTCTTTCTGGCTTCAGTGTAAATAATCCTAGTAAAGCTTCTGATTGGCCTGGCTCAGGCAGTGTGCCTGACTTCTAGACCAAGCACAGCGGTCAGAGGCTGTGGTACTATTCTGGTCAGGCCAGGGTCATCTGCAGGCTGCTACGTCTTGTGATTGACCTTCCTAAGAATCAATCGGTTGGAGTCAAAAGGCAATGGAAGCACAGAGAGGTTAAGTAATTTGCTCAAGGTGACACAGCTAACATCTAGTAGGGCTAAAATTCAAACCCAAGGGATTTTACTCCAGAATTAGTGTCAGTGCACTTGATATTACTATTGCAACATAACGTTTCTTTTGGTGTGGTGTGATCATGGTATCTTTTTTTCCTTTTTTTAAAATTTTTGTGTGATTTTGGTCAATTGTCATTGTGATAACACAACGTGTTTGAAGCTGCACCAACCACCTGGAGCTCTTAAGGGAAGCTTTTTGGAAGTAATGGACATTATTACTGTGCTGATGACGTTGAATTAACTATCCTGGAAACTACTGCTTTTTTACTTCTTATTATATGAGATAATACATCCCTCATTGTTCAGCCATTGTATCTTTGGTTAGATGTCCTGTTATTTGTAGCTACAAACATTCTAACTGGCTCAGGACTATAGATTGTGTATTTTTCTTTTAATGGTGCATCTTGGATGAATTGAGGCTTGTAGAACAACTCAGTAGACAGGGATAGCATTCAGGGTGATAAATGACCCTGGAAGAGAATGTATTTTAGAGAGAGGAGACATGCAATAAAGATCATGAGTTCTGTTTTGGATTAAATAATTCTATTTATACATCTAGGTGGAAATATCAAATAGTGGGTATATATCTGAATCTGTCATTCAGAGATATCTGGATTGACAACAAATATTTAGAAGTAATTTGCATAGAGCCAATCCATGGCGATGTGGGAATGGATGATGTTATCTAAACACAAACTTTTGGGTAGCCCGGGTGGCTCAGTGGTTTAGTGCCACCTTCAGCCCAGGGTGTGATCCTGGAGACCTGGGATCGAGTCCCACATCGGGCTCCCTGCATGGAGCCTGCTTCTCCCTCTGCCTGTGTCCCTGCCTCTCTCTCTCTCTGTCTTTCATTAATAAATAAATAAAATATTTTAAAAAAATAAACACAAACTTTTAAAGTCAAGTCATTAAAATATTTTTAAATATCTCTACCCCTTATTTGCAAGTGTGTCAACAACTTTGAAGATATCCAGATATCTAATGAATTATTAAATATCAATACAATTTCTTTCTAATCTTGCTCCATCTCCATCAGATTCCATCTGCTCCAATGTCTCTTTCTTAAAATAACCTAGTAGTTTTCCATCTCACTCAGAGAAAAGAAGCTTGATATAAAGGATAAAATTATTTTGTTCACAAAGAATGTATCTGACTTTGTTCTTCTCATTCCTATCTGTCCATCCAATATTTTATTATAGAAATAATAGATATCTATATTTTCCTGAGTCCCTCTTGTATTCCTTCTCTTTCTACAGATTATACATCTTTAAATCCCAAAGGAGGTATAGGAGAAGAGCCTAGGATTTCCAGATTTAGGAGAGGACAATGGGAGAAGAAAGGAAGGGCTTGGGAGAAGGTGGGAAGGTGAGATCCACAGGGAGAATATGAGATTAGTAATTTTTTTAAACATTTGACTTATTTATTCATGAGAGACACAAAGAGAGAGAGAGGCAGAGACATAGGCAGAGGGAGAAGCAGGCTTCCTGTGAAAAGCCCAATGCGAGGCTTGATCTTAGGACCCCAGGGTCACAATCAGAGCTGAAGTCAGATGCTCAATCACTAAAGCCACCCAGGCATCCCAAGATTAGTAATTTCTTGTAGGATTTTGATGCCTAGAATGAGACTATTTCAAAAAGGAAAGTGGGCCCTTCTCAGTTGACTGCTGTTAAGAGGAACACCGAAAAATGGCCTCTGGGTTTGGTGACTTCAGTAAGAGCCATTTGGTAGTATGATGCTGTTAGAAGCAAATTGGAATGGACTAAAGAGGGAGAGGAAGGCAAGGAGGAAATGAAGTGAGACTAGGCCACCCACTGGAAAAGTTTGGCTGTGGAGGAGAGAAGAGAGGTAAGTGGATGCCATGGGTGCTATGGAGATGGGGCAAGGCTGGGGGTTGTTTTGAAGTGGATGAGATCAGTGCATGTTTAAAAGCTGATTATGTAGAAGAGAAAAAAGAAAGTGCTCAATGTATGTTCCCAAATGAAGGAGCAGAGGGCAGAATCCAAACCACAGGTGGATTTGAAGAGATGTTCTAGATCAAAACAGGGAAGAAGAATAAGAGCAGGGAGTTAGATGGTTTACTTGTTGCTTCCCAGACATAGAAACATTGAGACTGTCCCAGTTCATTTTGGTTACTTTGTGTTACTATTGTATTTTTTCCTTATACTTGTTCTTACATATTTGAGATTTCTTCAAAAATCCTCATCTACGATTAAAAAGGAAGAGCTGTCATTCCAATGTTTTTATATGACATGGAAAATAATAGTTCAACTAACTATTTGTTGTAATAATAAAGACCAGAAGCAAAACCAAAGGCCAGGATCCTAGAGCCTTTCATGTTGACCCCTGTTCTATTATGAACTTGAAAATCTGTTTTACATCAGACACCGCAGGAAATAAAATAGGAGAACATGGGAAAGGCATATATCCTGCTAAGGTTGCCTGGGTCCAGGGGGATTGGTGATGTTCCCAAAGAGAAACAAACAGCAGTTGATGAGAGTTTTCAGTTCGAGTAAAAATGCTTTGATGTCAGATAATTTTTTAAAATAGAGAAAGATGCAGAGTTTAGCAAGTCACATTAAAACAAAACCCAGGTTAACTAAAGTTATGCCCAAGAAGGGAAGTTTCAGGGAAGGGAGTAGAGGTAAAGCCATAGGACATAAGAAAAGTATTCATAGGTCTTTTGTTAGAGTTCATTAAAAGTAATTTCTCTAGTCATGTGAATTTTTAAATGAAGCATCCTTTAACAAAAGTGTAATAAACTGTGAGGAAGAAGTTTTAAGATGACAAATCATTCAGAGCTTACTCTGGGAGTAAATATTTTGTATTTTACTACATTTTTAAATGAATATTGTCCTTTGGCCCTGTAGAACATCTTAATATATTATAGCTTTTCTAGCTTCTGTCCACTTTCCATTCCTCTCATTGTTTTTTAAAACTATTCTTGGTGTGACATTATCCGCCCTTTTCTGACAGTGGTGGAAGCACTGATTGGATGACTAGTTTCAGTGGAAGTGGTATGGTAACAGAGTAATGAGTAAACAACTCAGTGGCAGTGTACAACTGCCACACAACGCCTGTCTGCATGAACCAACATTTAACACATGCTAATACATGAGAACCATTCCGCCATGTGATGCCACACTGGACACGAGGGTCAGATCTGAGAGGTCAAGAGATAGGCCCAAAGTAATTTACTCCACATCATACATAGTTGTCTAGTTTCCACAACCTAATCTTCCCTCTTTAACTTGAGGAGATGGAGCTCATGGAAAGGGGCTCAGAGGCACAGAGTTGTTGCCTATCCGGTAAACACCACTACATCTAACTCAAGATTCACTTCAAGACTTATGCATTCCATGCGGGTTTTTCTGACCCTCCTTTCCTCTCGTAGTATTTATTTCTCCTTTCTTTACACTTCAATCTGAGGAGAGGGGAAAAAGAGAAGAGGGGAAAAAGAGAACGAATCTAAACTAGTCCATTTATTATTAGTTAGATTATTTATTGCATTTGTTTACAATTCTAAAATATGTTTATAATTTGACTTTTTGGCAGGATGAGACTGATTTCTTTGCATTGCATTGTTACCACAGTCAATGTTGTATTTGGAAAGACTTCCTAAAAACAGTCATCAGGGATCCCTGGGTGGCGCAGCAGTTTGGCGCCTGCCTTTGGCCCAGGGCGCGATCCTGGAGACCCAGGATTGAGTCCCACGTCGGGTTCCCGGTGCATGGAGCCTGCTTCTCCCTCTGCCTGTGTCTCTGCCTCTCTCTCTCTCTGTCTCTCTGTGTGTGTGACTATCATAAATAAATAAAAAAAAAAAAAGGAAATGCATCTTAAAAAAAAAACGTCATCAAAAACTGAGAGAGTCCAGCTGGATATTTTAAGCTGCTGAATAAGATGCAATTAAAATCAGCAGAAGAGAGGCCTAAGCATCTTTAAAATCTCAAAAATCAGGTTGACTTTCTCAAAGGAGTATACATGGGTTTTGTTTTCCTGAATTATGTGAAATTTTTTACAAAGAGTAAAATAGGGAGAGAGAAGCAACAATGTATTGATATTATTTTATTTCCTAAAATGGATTCAAATCTTAAAAAATTCTGATGCTGAGCTGACTTTGAAAAATAATCATCTTTCACGTTAGAAAAATTTAAATTGCCAGTTTAAGCTTGTTAAAAATATTTTTATTGCATTCTTAGTAATTTCCCATGGAACATTTCTAAAGGCTCAGCAAAACATTTACAATTTTATAAAACCCTTTAAATTAATTTACAACTTAGCTATGAGCTTCTTTTTGGGAGACTCAAAACAGTGGGTGACCTTATATCCATAATGTGTATGCTTAAATGTTTTATTACGACGAAATGAATTAGGATGGAATTACTTAACTGTAGATACCAGCATTTCATTTAACTGCAATCTGTTTGGCCCTTTACTTAAGCCAATTTAATTCCACTTTATCCAATCACAAGCTCACTTTTTGTAGGTTCTGTTTTGTTTTATTTTCAACTGTGCCATAGCTTCAAGAAGGAAACAGGAGAAATGCTGACCAAATTTAATAATTCTCATGGCATTTTATCCCATTGGATGTTTAAGAAGATCAATGTTGCCTCATAATCTTGCTTAGTCTCAACTCCTCGGGCATCTAATCTCATGTCCTCTTAATCCACCTTTTTTATCTCAGCCGTTGCTATGACAACCAACTGTGTGCAGGTGTAACCTGACAGCACATTGTGACAGCCATACCTGTCTTACTTTCTGTCCCAGAGCATTTTTATCCTTATTTTTAGTTCTATTTGTTTTCTAATAAATGCTCTAAGGGCTATGTATTTTCCTCTTTGTAGCATTTCAATCATGTTCACATGATGAGGTAGGTAATATTCTCATTGCTCATTTCTACTTAGAATTTAATTTTAGCTTTCATCTCCCTAGTTAACCTGGGGTTACTTAGAGAAGCCTTCATGATGTCTAAATAAGTATTTGCCTTCATTTTTGCAGTTTATTGCCTGAAATGTACCTTGAGTGATTCCTGATTTGGAGTCTTCACTGAGATTTCCCTTGTGTAAATGATTACATGGTCTTTTTAAATGAAATTTCCATGGATACTGAAAAATTTCTGTGTAATATGATGTTGTATTGGAACTCTTTCTACATCAGGTCTGGCTGGGGTCACAAAAACTGAGCGGCAAGTATTCTCATATTCTACCTTGAGGGGCTCTATCCAGTCATGTAACTCCTGCAAAGAAGGGCCTAGAATCAGCTTTGCAATTCTTGCCCACCAAGAGTCCAGCTCATGTAAACCGCAGACCCAGACTTCAGCCAGAGGTAGGTTAATAAAGAGGGGGGGAGCTTTTTCTGGAAAGAATTGATGACGGATGTTGAGTACCATCCACTCTTCTGTGGAAGAATGAGAAATGCTTCCAATTTACCTATAAAGTCTTGTGTGGAAGACGCTTTACTGAGACCACCCAGACAGCTTGGTATGTGTTCCTTACAATATCACACACATTCCTGAGAAATTTCAAGAATGCAAATTGTGTGAAGCTCCTTGTGTCATCAGAATGGAGAGCTAAAGTGAATGGTAAGAGAATTTCCACTGACAGAGGCCCAAAGCTATGCATGTTTCATGGTTAAAGCTACATGCGCAGGGAGTGGACTGAAGCTGACACTGAGCTGTGACATTCACTCCACTGACTGTCATACACGTGAAAACTGATCAAGGGCAACCTGTCCAAACTACCTACATTTTCTGTGGGATTATAAACCTAAAAAGATATTAATGAAAAATTATTTAGTCAATTCAAATTCAGTCTTCCTATTAATGCACATAATACATGCATATTACTTTCACTAGTACTTTCGTCAAAGTCCCTCTATCCCCTGGGTGGTGGGCTTCTCTCCCCAGCAGCAGTCTAGGCCATTACTGCGGATTGGGTTCCATACAATGACCCTTGTTAGTCAGAATGAGATCTGCATTTGTCTGGCTAGATTACTCTAGTGTTGGGAGAGCAGAGGAACAACCGGGGCCCTGAGGTGAGAAAAAAGTACCTTTGAACTATAAAACGCTTTATTCTCACCTGTAGCAAGGAACTCCTTTTCTAGAACTGGTTCCCCTACAAGTGTGGTTCCCATTCTGACCCTTGGCTATGACTGGCTATAGGCAAAGTAATCCTAATGTGTTAATCCTAGATGTTATCAGCACACATATATTCTTTCTGCTACTCACACCCATATTACCATAGCTTTTATAGATATACCAATTAAACAATTTTCATTCACTGGTGCAGATAAGATACTGTGGCTGTGATTGGAATTTAATATCCCAATTTGTGCACTCACATTCTTTAAACCCAATGACCAGGTGCAGATCATAGGAAAAAATCAGCTGGAGTAATTTTAGGAGTAGCTCAAGATAACTATCTGGGGTTTGGGTTGAGGTGACCTCTGTGGAAAGAAGCCAGAAACATAACACAACCTGAGACTGGGTCATCAGTTACACACAACAGGAAATGCTTTTAATTGCATCAAGAGACTCAGTGATTGGAGGTCTCCAGAAGAACCTTTACACATCCATGAAAGAAAGAATGAGATTCAATATTTTCCATGGCCAGAGTCAATGCCAATCAAGAAAGCCTTTTCCTGTCCCTTAATTTTCTTCCCTTCCCTGTTTCCACATTAGAGGAGCCCGATAAGTAGGAAGGAAAAGAAATAGAATCTAAAACTAGGACAATACTGCAGAAGTCAACCATGCCCCCTGCTTCCCGCCTGAAGGCTTCCCATCAAACTGAAGACAGATGAAGAGACAGAAGCCGTAACATTAAATTACGAACACTCTGAGTTTCAACTACTGCATGGGACTGGACATTTATGTAGTTATTGAATTAAGTGCGCATTATGATTCACAGTGTTTGAAGGACTTTTTAGTTTCTGAGAGTGATCAGAAAAATGATAGATTTCACTCCAGGAAAAGGGAAGGCTAGCCCAACAGAGTGGTGGTTTGGGATGAAAGTAGTTGCTTCCTAATTGTATCCTAAGTGTCTCACTTCTTCAGTGGTTGCCTTATATGTTTATAGATCAATTTCCTTGTCATACTATTCACACTTTTTTATTAGAGGTTGGCAAACTACAGTCCTAGGCCAAATCTTGTCTGTCACCTGTAGTCGTGAAGGGTAGAAGAATGTGCCACCTCAAAATAAGACTGTAGGAGTTCAGGACATGCCACCCCAAAATATGCACTTTGGTATATTGATTCTTTTGAAGTGTGGGCACTTACGTACACGTATCTGTACTTCCATTATTTACTTAAAAAGTAAATTCTCCAAAAGGAATCTGATTGTTGTAGATCGCCTCCCCAGGACTTTTCATCGATCAGGGAAGATTGACTCTTATCCCAAGAGAAGAGACTAGAAGTTGACACCTAGCCCAGACAGACTTTGTCACAGACAATCATACCTCCCATCTATTCTGTCTTAAAAATCATTTACTCTTCCCTAAGAAGTGTATATCCCTCCTCCCCTTTACCCATTAAAATGACATTTAATTCTGAATCCTAAGCCCACCTCTGTGAAAATTTATTCACTTTTCCTGGGTATCTCTGATGTATACATGAGAAGTTAATAAATTTCTGTTAGTTTTTCTCTTGTTAGGCAACCTTTTATTATAGGGGTCTGGGCCAAGAACTCACAAGGGTAGGTGGAAAATTATTTTTTCCCCCTCTACAGTTGAAAATAAAATTTTATTGGAACACAGCCATGCACATTCATTTATTTATTATTTTTGTCTGCTTTCATACTACAAACAGCAAAGGTGAATTGTATGACAAAGACCACCTAATCACAGGTCTAAAGTATTTCCTACCTGACACTTCACAGAAAATGTTTACCACTCTTGATTTATATCTTTCTCAATTTTTAGTCACTTAATCACTTGATTTCTCCTACTATGACTGTGAAATTGTAAATTTCCCTTGGTTTTTGCAACAGTTTATACTTTAAAAATTTCCAAAGCCATGTGGCAGTTTTATGACTTTATGTATTTTTTACAGTCCTCTAGCTTTATCACATCTAATATATCTCCTTTTCCTTTTTTTAATGAATGTCACCTGGAATTCTCTTTTGCCCAATCTCAATAATTGGATAACTGCTCTCTTTGAGTTAGTATTTGCCTAGTACTTCATTATCATCAATTAATTTTTAGTCTACTACATTACTTCATAGCTAGTTCTCTTTTCCTTGAAAAAAAAAAAAACTTATAATTACCTTTTAAAAAAACTTTGTCTTGGAGAATTTGACCCCTTTGTGTGTATGTGAATTCTAATGCCTGATTTTTTTTTAACCATATTGTGTATAACCCACACTCTTCTACTCTGTTGTATTCTTCTTATCTTCTTTTAACTCGATCCATCAAGCATACTTGTTTCTTATTCTTCCTCTCATTTGTGGGTTGATGATGTAAAAAATACTTTTCTCTTTTTAGTGTATATTCTTAAAATCTTAATGTACATATTTCTTTTTTTTTTAAGATTTTTTTTATCCATGAGAGACAGAGAGAGAGAGGCAGAGACATAGGCAGAGGGGGAAGCAGGCTCCCTGCAAGGAGCCTGATGCAGGACTCAATCCCAGACCCCAGGATCATGCCCTGAGCTGAAAGCAGATGGTCAACTGCTGAGCCACCTAAGCATCCCATGTACATATTTCAATTCATTTTTCTACTGTTATTTAGATGTAACCGTATTAATTTATTCCCTACCATACAATGGGAACCCTGCCTACCTTTCTTCATCCTCCCCACTTGTTACCACTAAATGTTGTGATACTTTGGAATATTATGAGTAATATTATGAAAATATTATTTTTAAATGATATACTCAATTATCTAGATTTAGGTATTCACTTTATGAAATTATTTTTCTCTATCCATCTTTTCCCAACATTTTCCCTTTGGGGGGGTCATTACTTTTTTTTTTAAAGATTGTATTTATTTGAGAGAAAGAGCAAGAGAGAGCACAAGGAAGGAGGAGCAGAGGGAGAGAAGAAAAAGAATATTTCTTTCAAGCAGACAAAAAGCCCAACACAGGGCTTGATTCTAGGGTACTTAGATCATGACCTGAGCCAAAGTCAGACACTTAACCAATGGAGCCACCCATGTGCCTTGGGTATTCATAATAATAATCTTTGTGAGTCTCTGCATGTATGAAGAATATTTATTTTGATCTTTCACTTGAATGTTTTCCCATCTCAACCATGTTACTTTAAACCTGTTAAGTCCTCTGTACACAGCCCATTAAAACTTTCATCAGTGAAAAATTTAGTGTCCTGACTGGTTTCTGCCAGGATTTGAATGTGACAGATTTTATTTTTTATTTTTTACTTTTTTAAATAATAAATTTATTTTTTATAGGTGTTCAATTTGCCAACATACAGAACAACACCCAGTGCTCATCCCATCAAGTGCCCCCCTCAGTGCCCACCACCCATTCACCCCCACCCCCCGCCCTCCTCCCCTTCCACCACCCCCTAGTTCGTTTCCCAGAATTAGGAGTCTTCCATGTTCTGTCTCCCTTTCTGATATTTCCTACCCATTTCTTCTCCCTTCCCCTCTATTCCCTTTCACTATTATTTATATTCGCCAAATGAATGAGACCATATAAAGTTTGTTCTTCTCCGACTGACTTATTTCATTCAGCATAATACCCTCCCGTTCCATCCACGTCGAAGCAAATGGTGGGTATTTGTCATTTCTAATGGCTGAGGAATATTCCATTGTATACATAAACCACATCTTCTTTATCCATTCATCTTTCGATGGACACCGAGGCTCCTTCCAGTTTGGCTATTGTGGACATTGCTGCTAGAAACATCGGGGTGCAGGTGTCCTGGCATTTCATTGCATCTGTATCTTTGGGGTAAATCCCCAGCAGTGCAATTGCTGGGTCGTAGGGCAGGTCTATTTTTAACTCTTTGAGGAACCTCCACACAGATTTTATATCTTGAAAACCAAAGAGAGTATAATGCAAACCATATCTTATTTTCATCTTAGGAAATTATCTGAACACTAATAAATGTCCCCAAACTATAGATATGTATGTGTGTGTATATATATATATATATATATATATATATATATATATGCACGCCCACACATATGTTTTACACAGAAGTCCCCCTCTTTATCAGTGGTTTCACTTTCCAAGGTTTCTGTTACCCTTGGTTAGTAGCGGTCCAGAAGCAGATGATCTTCCTCTGATATATTATCAGAAGATCAGTAGTAGCCTAACACTAAGTCCCAATGCCTATACCATTCACCTCACTTCATCTATTCAGGTAGGCATTTTATCATCTAACATCATCACAAGAAGAAGGATGAGTACAGGAAAAATAGGATATTTTGAGAGATAGCAAAACAGCATATTCATATAACTTTTATTGTAGTATATTGTTATAAGTAGTCTATCCTTTTATTAGTTTTTGTTGTCAATCTTTTACTGTGCCTAATATATAAATTAAACATTATCATCAGTATGTAGAGGAAAAAATATAATCTATATTGGGTTCAGTATTATCCGCAGTTTCTGGCATCCAATGGGGATCTCGAAACATATCACTCACTGGTTGGGCGGGGTGGGGGGACTAATGTAGTCCTTATGCTAGTTGACAAAACCTCTAACTTATCCAAGTAATTAACCATGAAAGGAAAGAGGCCTAGATGAAGAAAAGTATAACATCTCATAAATAAATAAACAAATTTTATTGATGGACAAGGAACCTGACCATAACAAAACCTAAACCACTCCTAGATAGCGTAACACGATGTGTTTGGTTGCAAACAAAGGAAATGAAACTCAAACTGGCTGCAACAATTCGGGCACTGCTTCTTAAAATGTGGTCTGTGAGCATGCTGCATTATTAGCATCACCTGTGATCTTACTAGAAATGCATATTCTCAAGGTTTACCCCAGAACTACTGAATTAGAATCTTGAGAGGTGGGGCCCAGGAATCTGTTTTAGGCCTTCCAGGTGACTCTTAATTCACACTGAATTTTAAGAAGCACAAGTGAAGACTCATTAGTTTACAAATTGGAAGGGTAGAGTTAAATTCTGTGGCTCAGTGTATCTTTTTTGCATTTTTGTTCTGTTTCTGTTTGGTCAGTTTCATTCTCATTCTGCTTCCTTTGGGTATTGCCAGGCAAGGCCAACAATGTTGGAGTTGTAGATTTCCTTACTGATTTGAGGAAGAAAGAAAGAGTAGGTTACATATGGGAGCATCTTTATAGAAAAAAGGAAATTTCTTTCTCAGAAATTAGAGTAAATATTTGTAATATATACAGCAATAACAAGTTGATAAGTACATAAAAGCCCATAAAGTTTGTCAGTGATATAAACCATCAAGTCACAGAGGAGGGAATGCCAATGGAAGATAGATATTAATATGTGAAAAGATGTTTAACTTCATCAGTAGTCAGGAAATGGAAGCAGCAGTGACAGGGTAGTTTGTTTACTCCATACATTTGGCAGAAATATGTGTATGTGTTTAATATATAATGTCCAGTGCTGAGGAGAAGTTGGAAAAATGGGAATTCTTATACATGCTGGCAGAAGTATGAAATAGTATGAGCCCTTTGCAAGAGAATTGATAGTATCTATTAAAATTAAATATATATTTACATATACTTACATATATTGCATACATATTTATATATACATATCTACACACATGCACACACATGCACATATATATAGCCTTTAACCAAGTAATCTCAGTTTGGGGAATCTATCAAACAGAAATAAAATCACAGATATATAAGGAAATATGTGCAAAAGTGTTTGCTGTGCATTTTATAAGTGGCAAAAATAAATCAGCAAACTATATTGTCAATTAATAGGAGACAGGTTGAATAAATTAAGGTATACTCATGCTGGGAAATGCTACACAACCATAAAAAAGGAATGAGCTTATTCATTATTCATTCAACAAACATTTAACATATACCTACAGTGTTCATGTCCTGTTGTAAGTGTTGACATTAAAGCAAGTTCTATGGGAAATTGTGTCTTTCATGTCTCATGTACTAGGGAAAATGGGAAATAAACGAGTAAATAAATAAATAAGAATTCTAGAGAGTGATTGTATACTAAGGATAAAGTAAAACAGGGTGATATGATAGGAAATGAGAGATAGGGAGATAAACTAAGACCTGAACAAACTGAGAAAACCTCATGAAGATAATGGAAAAGAATATTTTAGGCGGAATGAACATCTTCCTTATAGCACTATCAGTGGATCCAGAGGGATGTTCAGATAATACTAAAAAAGAAAAATGACAGGAAAATATGGCATAATGTGATCCCATTTTTGTTTAAGAAATTAGGAGAATTACTCTCCAGGTTGGTATGAATATGTTTTTTTTTTTTTTTTTTACATGAGCTTAGTGAAAACAGAAGCATTCATCATTGGTAACACTAGCTAACACAGGTGATGATATTGGAGTGGGGAGGTGTAGATATAGTCTACTTTTTCTTTGTAGATGTCTGCTTTGGGCTCATAACAGCAAGTAGATTTTGATTTTATAGTTTTGAGGAAAAACTATAAGCAAGGCTTTCAAATTATTTTTAAAAATTTAGCATGTAGGTCCTTTTTACTTTGAGATTCATTTCTTTAGTAATGAAAAATCTTCCTGTTTCTTGGATTATTTCCTCCCCATTGTTCCCTCTAACAGTTCCTTATGAAACACCCGTAAATTGGTCATGCTGCCTGGCTACTCTGAATTGCAATTAATTATTTCCACTTAATACCTGAGACTCCACTAGGGCTGATGCCTGCTTACAGTTGTGTTGAATATGGCTTTTCGAAGCCAGAGCCACTTCCACCTCCACAGCTGTCTTGTGTAGATATTTTTGGCTGTTGTTTCTTTGGCTTTCTCTCTTTCAGAATTTTTCCTCAAAGTTTCTTCTAACTACTCCCTCCTGTCCCCCAACATTACATTTATCCCAGTCAAGTTCTATGGCTCATTAGTCACATCCCATAGTATTGGAAATGCTTTCAGGCAATGGTTTTCAGTACCCTCCCCGCTCCCCACCCCCAACCCTACCTTATATCTCCTTTTAAAGAACCAAAATGTCTGGGTCCGTTCAAACTGCTATAACAGAAAATCATAGACCAGTGGCTTATAAACAACAAATATTTCTTTCTCATGGTTCTGGAGAGAGGAAGTCCAAGATCCAGGTGCTGGCAAGATTCAGCATCTAGTGGGAGCCCACACTCTGGTTCATAGGTGGCTGTCTTCATGCTACAGCCTCACATGACAAGAGGGGCAAGGGAGTTCCCTGGAGTCTCTTTTATCAGGGCACTCACTAATCTCGTTCACAAGGGCTCTACCCTCATGATCTAATTACACCCCAAAGCCCCCACCTCTTAATACTAATACTGGGCAGTTAGGATTTCAACATATGAATTATGAGGGAACATACACTTCAATCCATAACACTGAATAAATTTTGTGCTGGGGAAAGGTAGATGTTCAGTATATCATCTTTATCCAACCTCCTGTTCCTTCTGCCACCTTAGAATTTGCATGTCAGCCTTGCATGATAATTAAGGCTAAATGTGAGTACGTACAAAACTACATGGTTTTAGAACACAAATAACTCCTTACATTTCATGTGTTTGAGATATTTATACCAGTTCTCTGAGTTTCTGCCTATTGCTGTTTTTATTAGTCTGTCCACATTTTCCTCTCACAATCATTGGTTTTGAACATAGGCAACCATGATTTCTGAGGGCACAGCTCCAATAGCTAGAATGCTGGGTCTTTCATTCCCACTTCAACCAGAACCATTTAGTTGTTATCCTTTCGATATTGTATGTATCTATTTAAGGTCCTGTCAAAAAAAGAAAAGATGACTATTTTAAAACTCCAAAACTCCAAAGAGTTGGAATAGCACCTTAAGAAGGACAACAAAAGCATTCAAAATTCCTAAGTTATCTTTGGCTCACTCCCAATGTCCTCCTTGATCTTTTCTCATTTCCAATTCTCCTATGACCTGCCTCCCAGATGCTTACAGCCACATGTGGTCCTCAGATTCTAAAACCTAATCACACTCACTCAGCTTTGCAATAGGGATGTCCCTAAAAGTCCAAGATTACCTTTGTCTGTTCGCCCAATAAAAATGCAAATTGCACTAGTGCATCAGATTTTATCAAGATGTTATCTGATTAAAAATTCACATACACATATTAAAAGTGGATGGGAAATCCCTAGGAAGCATGTTGCATTTTAAAATTGGATATTATCTTATCTTTTTGCTGGTAGATGATATGTAGGCATATCTGCGTCGATGCTATCCCTTCCTCTCCATCCGCTTGTTAGTTCAGTGACCTGACATATTCTTCTTATTGAAAAGGTAGGATTCATAACACTGCACACTCTTTTTATGTGTCAGACTTAGTGATTCTCAAATTAGTGAAGTTCTGGGTGAATTTTCTACTGGTCTGTGACAAAGTTAGAAAAATAAGGCCACTATAACACATTTTCGTAAGGCCAAGTTGATTTCAGTTTGAAGAACTATAATTTATTCTGTGAAGTGTGTCTTGTTTTAACTAAATAATTATTGTAGTAAAAAGTACAGTTGACCCTTGATCAACATGGGTTTGAACCACATAGGTCCACTTATAAGCGGATTTATTTCAAGAAGCAGTACTCTAAATATATTTTTTCTTTTAATTTCTTAATAACATTTTCTTTTTTCCCAGGTTACTTTATTGTAAGAATACAATGTACAACACGTATAACAAACAAAATGTGTGTTATCAACTGTGTTACTGGTAAGGCTTCTGGTCAAGAGCTATTAGTAGTTAAGTTTTGGAGGAGTCAGAAGTTATAGCAGATTTTTGACTGTGGGGGCTCAGTGACTCTAACCCCTACATTGCTCAAGGGTCAGCTATATTCTTATTTTGATTGACTGACAAAGCAGAGTTTCTTGATCTGGACAAAGCAGAATTTCCTTGTACAACTGCCAATTAAAAAAATAAATCCATAAAATACCAAAGCCTTTCAACACAATATATGCTGACCTCTTTGCAGAAAGGACTTTGTCTTACCCTGCACCATATCCCCACTGCAGAGCTCAGTGTCTATCATACTGTTGGGACCACTATTTGAAGAACTGTATTATGAGGTAGAGTAAGCCAAACCTTTTCATGCTATCCTCAGAGTTTATGCTGATCCATATTTTCAGAGACCCTATTAAAATTACATGTGAAAAATACTACTTCATATAAACCTCATGCTGTGGTGTAGGTCTATGAGTATCTCAATTTTTTTTCCAGTTAGAATCTCAAGGGAGTTTATTTACTTAATCCCAGAGAATCAGCAAGATGATCTGTTTTCTGCCTCCCCACTTCTCCAGGTTTTCATTTCTAGAAAAAAGTCCCTCATAGCATGTTTAAAACTTTCTGCCATCTTTCTAAAACAGGTTCCTAGCCATCAAAATTGTGTGTCCTTTTACTCTAGCTGACTAGTTTCTTATCTATCTTTATATGTAAATTGTGCTAAATTTAACTAAGAAGACAAGGGGGTCTAATTTAAAATTCCTATGGCTCATTAGTCACATCCCATAGTGTTGGAAGCGCTTTTAGGCAATGTTTTTCAGTCCTCGAAAAGTTGTAAATGTATAGCATGTCTTGTTAGCAATGATTCTTTTCCCCCTGAGAAACTTACCAAATGACCTGAAGAAATATTTGTAATGTATACCTTACTCATTATTTCATCAAACTTTTGTGTTTTCTCAAATTTAATAATAATATCCATATAATTTAACTTTTGCCAATTGAGACTTCTTGGCAATTCCTTCTAAAAGAAAATTTTATTCCTTCAGTTAGAACTCTGGCCCCATAACATACACATACACATTTTTCCATATTGAGATCATTTAAGTACTTGTTTTCTCTCCATTTCAGTTAGTTTTATCCTGCAACAATGGAACAAAAATTCTTTCTTACAGATATCCCTTACTCTTGCTCTTTCTCTTTCACCCTTGCTTAGTCTGGTTGTCCTATCCTCCTAATGAATACAAAACTTCCTCCCAGCTCCTCACATTCCACACCATGGAAGTACATGGCAGTGATTATGCTTAATGTAGACTGTCATCTTAGAGGACATGAATAGAATGAGACTGTGGATATTAAAATAGTATATTTCACTTACTTACACTAATGCATTAATGAATGGCAAAGATATTTAACATAGGTCAATATCAATGAATAAATTGTTCGAGGTTCAAATATGTCTCTTTTGGTCAGTTGCAATTAAATAAAAATGCATATATGCAAATTTTGGTATAGTTGGCCTTTGATCATTAATGACAAAAAGGGCAAGACTATAGCATGGATGGCCATGGGAAAGCATGATGCCTCCGTGCCCTTAAAATATGGGCAAAAGACCTTGAGAGTTGAGACCATGAGCTCAGTTGTCCTTCACCGTCAAAGCACATCCCACTATCTGGACCCAAGCTCCACATCAGGCTCTATTGCTCTCATGCTATTGCACATGTTGTCCTTGAAATTACTGATAATCTCTAAGACTCTCCTATACCTTATCTTTTCTTCCCCTAAGTCAGGAGGATATGATTTAGAATTATTCTCAAATAGAAATATTTATCCTATCATAAATGTTTGTATCTGGCATTGTACCTTCATGGAGTCATTTTAAATATGTGTCTTTCATTCTATCTAATCCATATTATCTGTCCATCAAACATGTTTACCACTATTTTTTATGTACACTTGATAAATATTTTCTATCTTCAAATTCTGAAGTCTTACTGATGGCTATTTAAGAATACCTGTGCTCCTACCATCAAAAAAGATTTACTCCTCTGTACATGTTATGACAATAAGGATGATAAGCCCTTAAAGTCATGAAAACTTCATACATTCATATAAATAGTGAAGATAGCAAGTAATTTCACACTCATGAGAATGTCATAGAGCTAGTCCTCTTAACTCAAATACCATATTTCCAGTTATATTGCTTTAGCAGTAGATGGTTGATTTTCAAAAACTACTTGAATCAGAAATGTTAAAGATAATTTTCTGAGAAAAAGGTGAAATCGTGATCGTATGATAAAATGAACACATGTCAAAGATTTTAACGTATTAATTAATGAGGAAACAACACTGATTCAAAGAAAACTCAAGTATCACAGATTCATTGTGAGATAACAAATACTAAAATGAACTTACAAATGGATGTAGAATTAGGAAAATTAGTCAATATGCACAGATCAGTATGCATTGGTCAAATGCATCTATCAGACACATTTGTATTTTTATAGACAGAACTAATTTGCAACATTATTACTTTTTTTAGAAGTTAATATCTATCTCTACAGAGTTGTGAAATATTCTAGTCAAAGAAAAAATAAAGTGCAGTGTTCCTATAGGATCAGTTAATCTCTGGAAGCTATGATGTTCACTGAAAAGATACCCAGTGGTATCTTTTATCCCTTTCAGTGAAAATATGTCTAGTCATCTCTTTTATCCATAATTTTCCCTTCCTTTGTGATCTGCATAAACTCAAAGAAAGATTATCCTTGCTTACAAAATAGAGGTGGTTTGATGTGATTACTTGCGTATTTGCAGCAAAAATCTTAATTTACTATGTCTTCCTCCTCAAGATTATTTTTGCAAAATCCAGACCCATACAGTATTGAACAATCATAAAATTAACTTCTTTCTGTGAATTGCCATAAGGAATCTCAGACTGGATTTTAACTTTAAAGGCTTCTATTATGAGGTATTGCTTCAATATGAGAGTATAAAACCAAGTCAAAAACCCTTTTTATGCCAGATTTCACCTGCATTATCTACACATTTGGATGAATTTCTCCTCTCTTCAAGTCCCCAAAATATCCTTGGGTTTTTTGGCATGCCAAGAAGTGACCTTTCTTTTTTTTTTTTTTTTTTTTTTTTTTATTTATGATAGTCACACAGAGAGAGAGAGAGAGGCAGAGAGAGAAGCAGGCTCCATGCACCGGGAGCCCGACGTGGGATTCGATCCAGGGTCTCCCGGATCGCGCCCTGGGCCAAAGGCAGGCGCCAAACTGTGGCGCCACCCAGGGATCCCGACCTTTCTTTTTATAATTATTTTTTTATTGGAGTTCAATTTGCCAACATATAGTATATCACCCAGGAATCAGTGGCATTTCTATACACTAACAATGAGACTGAAGAAAGAGAAATTAAAAAAAAAAAATAATAAAAAAATAAAAATAATTTTAAAAAAATTTTTAAAAATTAGAAAAAATTAAAAAAAAAGAAAGAGAAATTAAGGAGTCAATCCTATTTACAATTGCACCTAAAAGCATAAGATACCTAGGAATAAACCTAATCAAAGAGGTAAAGGATCTATACCCTAAAAACCACAGAACACTTCTGAAAGAAATTGAGGAAGACACAAAGAGTTGGGAAAATATTCCATGCTCGTGGATTGGAAGAATTAATATTGTGAAAATGTCAATGCTACTCAGGGCAATTTACACATTTAATGCAATCCCTATCAAAGTACCATGGACTTTCTTCAGAGAGTTGGAACAAATCATCTTAAGATTTGTGTGGAATCTGGGATCCCTGGGTGGCGCAGCGGTTTGGCTCCTGCCTTTGGCCCAGGGCGCGATCCTGGAGACCTGGGATCGAATCCCACATCGGGCTCCCGGTGCATGGAGCCTGCCTGTGTCTCTGCCTCTCTCTCTCTCTCTCTGTGACTATCATAAATAAATAAAAATTAAAAAAAAAAAAAAGATTTGTGTGGAATCAGAAAAGACCCCGAATAGCCAGGGGAATATTGAAAAAGAAAGCCAGAGCCAGGGGCATCACAATGCCAGATTTCAAGCTGTACTACAAAGCTGTGGTCATCAAGACAGTGTGGTACTGGCACAAAAACAGACACATAGATCAATGGAACAGAATAGAAAATCCAGAAATAGGTTCTCAACTCTTTGGTCAACTAATATTTGACAAAGCAAATATTGGAAAGACTATCCACTGGAAAAAAGCCAGTCTCTTCAAAAAATGGTGCTGGGAAAATTGGACAGCCACATACAGAAGAATGAAACTCGAAGTGACCTTTCTTACCATCTGCAACACTGGGACTCTATAGCTAGAGTCTGCACCAGCGCAGTCTCTCTGGACTTTGTAGGCATTGCCTTTACAGGCAAAGTCAATCATAGTTCTTTAAAAATGGCTTGTCACACCAGATTAAATGAACATTATTTTCAGCTCTAATGCCCTATATGAGAGCATGCTTGCATAATCAATTATCTTAGTAGAAATAAGGATAGGTACTTACTAAACCTAGATAAATAACAGAATTAACATGTAAAGTCAGAAGACTTAGGAATTTCTTGAGAGGGTCAATGGAATATATTTTTAAATGTTTCATTTCGGTTTACAAAAGCAGTGTCTATCAAATTGTCATCTTTCACTGGATTTGGGATAACAACTCTCATGGGGTTGTTTTATTGTTGACTTATCCCAGCCTGAAAGTTGTTTAAGTGATGCCCTCAGAAGCTTTTATGCAAGAGTCTCTTTGAATCATCAGTAGTGTGAAGTCCCTGCTATGGCCCTTTTCTGGTGATCTGACTAAGTCTTTGTTGAGGACAAAAATGCTGGTAGCTTACAGAAAAGACAATCATCAGAGTAAAACAAAGACTATAGAGCACAGAGACTTAATTGCTATTGTTAATCTATTACTGAATTTTCAAGTGTGAAAGAATTAATGAGAGTTTGTAATAAGAATCTGTAAGTGACAAAAATCTGGGTTGTTTCTGTGGCATGCAAAACATGATAATAAAGTCATCACAAAAATAATTGCAGATAAACTGGCTCTAGGAAAATGATTAAGTCCATTTTCAAAAAGTCAGGAGTGTTATACCTAATTTATAAAACAATCTTGAGCATAATACCAAACTTCAATATCCTCAGCTATAAAATGAACGGACTGATACAAACAATTATTTTTTAAAGTACTTTATTATATATACTTATTTTTTAGAGAGAGAGAAGGTGAGGGAGGGGCAAAGGAGAGAGAGAATCTAAAGCAGATTCTATGCTAAGCACAGAGTCTGACTGGTGGCTCCATCTCATATCTCCATCTCACAGCCCTGAGACCATGACCTGAGCAGAAATCAAGAGTCAGATGCTTAATTAACTGATTCACCCAGGTGCCCCCTGATACATATAATTATTAAGAAGATAAATGAGTTAATATATCTTAAGCCCCTAGTGTAATATCTTGCACATGATAGGTACTCAAAGAAATGAAAGCTCTTATTACTTTATTATTGACTGTAGATCATTAAGGCAATAAATAATAATCAAAACAGACATTTGTATGTTACTTTGAAACACAATATTATCCCACAGAGTGATGTTTAGAATGACTAATTTTAAAAAGAGGTTATTTCTGTAGAAGGCCTATTTAAACCATTTTGTTGATTTCATCCCACTGAAGTCCGTGAAGGTAAAAGAAGTTTTCCCAACACTTTTTGAGGTCTTTAGTCTAATATCTAGGATGCTTTAAATGTACATGCAGATTTGTCATCAAAATATTCTCGTGAGTTCTTGATGAATTAGAAGACTGCCTATTTCATCATAGTTTAACTTCCCTAATATCAGAAGGAAGTTCTCTAGGGCAGGTGCAAGTGCCTTATTTGTTTTTCATACAGTACACAAACCATCGTGACTTTCAATTCACTCAATTTTGACACTATTCCCCTTTCTGGAGAATCTCGGAGAATTGACATTAACTATTGAAGACTATTAGTTTATTACATGAGCTATCTTAGGTAGCTAAAGAAAATGTATCAATATATCTCAACACAGGAAAAGCAAAAAAAAAAATGTTTCAAATAAAGATACTGAAAGACCTTCTCATTCTAAAATAATACTGTTTCCAGAAGGTCTCTGTTTAAATTAAAATATTCTTTTCATTTATATATTAATATATTATCCTAGTGAGGACTACCTAGGGTAGTTTGGTGATAATGGGACACAAAAGGAATATAAATGCATTTAGAGCATGATATAGACTCTAAGAAGGGCTGATTTTAGTAATTCAAGATGGTAGAGCCAAGTGAAAACTCTCATTTCCAGTTCTATGTGTCTGATATGTCTCCTGAGCATAGTGGAAAACTGGAGATTTCCTAGTCCCTGTAGTAACAGGGCCTAAGCTGGGCAGTGGGCATAGCCTCTGAAGTTTCAAGCTGTATACAGATGCTGGGGAAAGAGCAACATCTACAGAAGTAGTATCTTGTAAGAAGTTGTTTTTTTTTTGTTTTGTTTTGTTTTGTTTTTTTAGATTTATTGATTTATTCATGAGACAGAGAGAGAGAGAGAGAGAGGTAGAGACACGGGCAGAGGGAGAAGGAGGCTCTGTGCAGGGAGCCCAATGTGGGACTCAATCCTAGATCCCAGGATCATGCCCTGAGCTGAAGGCAGATGGCCAACCACTGAGCCACCCAGGCATCCCTCTTGTAAGAATTTTTAAGTCAATAGAAAGATAAATGCTATGAAGAGAGATTTCTAAGGTCAAAGACATCAAAGAAAGACCAGCCAACTAGAGATATCAAGAGCTTCCGAATCTAGGAAAACTGGTGTAGAGGAGGATTAAAGCTATGAACTGGAGCAATTCTCTTAAGAGTTGGGATATTTGCCAAGTTGGGGAGGGGGGTGTTGTTGTTTTGTTTGTTGTTTTTCTTATGTTTGTTTGTTTATTTGTTTAAGGCAGAGCTACATTTCCTACTGGAGGTAAGGGTTGAGGATCTACTTCATTCAACATTCAATACATGTTCACTGAAAAGATTAATGTCTGCCAAGCAGTTTGTTAGATGGCAGAGGTGCAATGGCAACTATATTCAGAATTGGTTCTTGCTCTCATAAAGTTCTCAAGTGAGTAAAGGACAGAAATCATCATATGAATATGTAGTTGCATACTAAATCAGCTGCTAATCATGAAAAGAAAGGTCTTCCATTACAGTAGAGAATAGGGAAAGCCCATCCATTGTGGTAGTGATGATGGTGTGGGGGTAAACATCAGAGGAGGCCTTCCCAAAGAAGCAGGCTGTTTTTGTTTTTGTTGATAGTGTGGGAAATTAGCAGCATGCCAAAGAAAGGGAATTCATGAGCACAAAGACTGGATGGGGGAGTAAAGCAGGCCCCAGTAAGTGGAAGATGGCCAGGAAAGATAGAACATGGAGATTGAGGGGAAGTGAACAGAGCCAGACCATGCAGGATATTACTGGCCATTATAGGGATCTGGGTCTATATTCTAAGTTTAATAAATAATCATTGGAAGTATTTAATAGAGAGTGAACAATCAAGTGTAATTTACAAGCATCCCTTTGACTACTCTGGTGACTAAGGGAAGATTCTTGGTAGGCTATCATAGCGCTTTGGCTCTAAGTTGATGACTTGGATTACAGTGAAAGCATTCATAGGACAGCCATGGGTGAACCAGGGAGATACTCAAGAGGTGTAACTGTCATGATCTCATCCTGGGTTAGACTTGGGTGTGAGAGGAAGGGAGGTGTCAGAGTTGCCTCATGCATGAGATGCTATCCCAGAAGTTGAACAGATACTGAAGCCTACATAGGTCTGATGGGGAAGATCACAGCACCATTGGATGTGCTGAAATACCAAGAGGCTTGGAGATACTAATCTGTGAGTCTTCTCTCCATAAATATCAACCAAAACCTTGGGCTCCTAGAAAATATAGTTAGAAGAAAAGAGGCCGAAGCCTGAGCTTGAAGAATCCCCATATTTAATAATTTAGCAGAGGAAGATACACAGACTGGAAAGAGAAAGACTAGCAGAGTATCGCACTCACTGAAGACAAGAGAAAAGCATCTCAGACAAAGAGAATACTAACAGAATAAAATCATGCTAAAAAGTTAGGTAAAGACAAGGATTTATTTGGACATTAAGGACATCATTAACCTTAGGGAGCTCTTAGCAAGAGATGTTTTTGGTGAAGGTACAGGCCAGCTTTTTGACAGAGTTTGAGTCAGAGGGGATCAGAAACAACGTCAGACACAAGTCTGGCTGCAGAATGTTCAAGTAATATTAGTGGTGGGATACATAGGTCAGAGGGAAATGGTTAAAAACTCAGCTGGCAGATGTTGAGCACGTTTAAACTTGAATAGAGACAACACGCATAGAGAAAGCACTAGAATAAAAAGATAACACAAAAGAGAGTTGATTACAATTATCTTGGAAAATCATCTGGAATTAGAAGTGGGTTGCTAAGACCCTTGTGAAGTTTGCATGCGCCTCTTTATTTGTGGTGCAAGCTCCCTTTTTGGTCAGCTCTTTGAAAGATTTTAATGTTCTCTCTTTTCTCTTTTAAATTATTATACATTCATGCCTAACGGTTTATTTATAATTTTGTATGACTTTTCTTAAAGAGGACCTTCTCTGATTTTGTGAGTTTCAGCTGGCACGTAGCTTGGTTCCACCCCACTTTGTAACTCAATCTTGGTCAACTTAATCATGTTTTTCCTACAAAATGTACCAAAGTAGCAGTTTACAGTCTAAAGGGGTTTCCTCTACTGTGGTTTCTAGAATTCATTTTCCTCATTCTAATGCTCTGTTATTCTTGCTTGGGTTACCTTCCCTTTAAGTAGAACTAAGTACAGTATTTTATAAGAATCCCCCGGAGGACAATTTTCCTGGAGGTTTTCTTTAACATATAAACTGTAAGCTCAGTTAGAGCTTTGAAAGTTAGAGTTGGGGCCCCAGTTCACTAGTTTTGGAAGCAAAGCATCCATACACCGTCATGATTTGCTATCACCTAAGCAGCAGGAGGGATGGAAAGGGAAAGCAGACTGGATGGATTCATCAGGAGACAAGGAGAAACCTGTAAGCTTGATCCAAAATGTTGGCTGATGTTGTCAAAGTGAAAATGGCAGTAGAAAGAATGGCTGCGTCATGGACTCTCACTCTTTGACTTATAAATTTAGATAGTCTTCGACTGAGGAATGAGCTAAGTGGTCTGGGGACTGATGTCCTTTAGACCTTTAGATTGGAGAAAACATGTGCTTCCAAACATGGCAGAGGAGTATTGCTACAGTCTCCAGGTGACTTTCAGGATTGCCCTGCGGCATTTCTGTGCGAGGCAGCAGCCAGGAATGGCCCAGGGAATCTTCCCATCTATCCACCTCTCTAAAACTGCCCTTTATCCATGTTTTGTCCATCTGGGGCCTTGCTTGATCCTTACCATGTCCAGTCAAGGAGAAAGAAGAAATGAGAACTTTTCATGGGAACTTCACTTTGAATGTCACAGTATTTGGAAGCTACTTAAGGGCCAAGTAAAATACATTTGGATTTTAAATTACTTCAAAGTGGGAGGAAAGAGCCATTACTGGCTTATCTATCTACAAAGACAAACAATGAGGTATTTTATGATGTATGTATCAAGTAGATGTGGCTTTATATCTATTATCTATCTATCACCTATTATCTATCTATCACCTATTATCTATCACCTACTATCTATCTATCATCTATTATCTGTCTATCATCTGTCATCTCTGTCATAATCAAGATGCCTGTCAGTGTCAGCATGTAGATGAGTTGCTTTTTGACCTTCACTTTCTGTCACGAATCCTATAGGCTACCCTTGCTTCCTGTGCTGTCAAAGGACTGACTTATCTTTGTGCCTCCGGTGTCTACAGTGGCTGTCACACAGGAAGTGCTCAGTATATCCACTAAATAAATGGGTTTTGAACTCTTATTTTTATATAGATAAAATGAAAAGCCTCCGTTATATTTTCCCCAGCTTTGTTGAAGTACAATTGACAAGAAAATTGAACATACCTGTAGTATACAACATGATGATTTGATACGCCGTGATATGATTACCACAATCAGGTTAATTAACACATCCATCACCTCACATAGTTACTTGTTTATGTGTGTGTGGGGAGAATGCTTAAGATCTACTCTCTTAACACAGTTCAAGTACACAATACATATTATTAACTACAGCCGTGGTGTACATTAAGTCCCTAGAACTTATTCATATTGTGACTAGAGGCTTATACCCTTTGATCTGCATCTCCCAATTTTGCCCCACCTCGCAGCCTCTGGCAACCAGCATTCTATTCTCTGTTTCTGTTAGTTCAACTTCTTTGTTTGTTTGTTTTTAGATTCCACATATAAGTGAGATCATATAGTATTTGTCTTTCTCTGTCTGGCTCATTTCACTTACCTTAATATTCTTCACATGCATCCATTTTGTCACAAATGGTACAATTTCCTTTTTCTCACGACTGAATAATATGTATATTTGGAAATATAGCACGTTTGTATATATAGCACATTTTTAAAATCCTTTCATCAGTTGATGGACACTTTGGTTGTTTCCATATCTTGACTATTGTGAATAATGCCGTGGTGATGATGGGGGTGCAGATATCTTTTTGAGGCAGTGATTTTGCTTCCTTTAGTTACATATCCAGAAGTGGTATTGCTGGATCGCATGATTGTTCTATTTTTAATTTTTTGAGTGACCTCCATACTGTTTTTCAAGGTGGCTTGACCAATTCACATTCCCACCAACAGTGTAGGGGGTTCTTTTTTCTCCTCATCATCACCACCACTTATCTCTTGTCTTCTTGATGATAGTCATTCTAACAAGTGTGAGTTGATATCTCACTATGGTTTTCCTGGTGATTAGAGCTGCTATCTTTTCATGTACTTGTTGACTATTTGGTTGTCTTCTTTGGAAAGATGTCTTTTTAGTTCCTCTGTCCATTTTTAAATCTGATTCTTTTTGTTATTGTGTTATATGAGTTCATCGTGTATTTTGAGTACAAACCCTTTTATTAGATATATGGTTTGCAAATCTTTTCTCCTATTCCATAGATTGTCTTTTCTATTATATATTTTTATCATTAAACAATGCTTTTAAATAATTTAATCCTAAAATTATTGACTATATCTTTTTTCTTAAGTGAAATGAGCCCTTTTCCCCTATAATATAATATAATATAATATAATATAATATAATATAATAATATAATATATACACGATGGAATCTCAAAATATATATATCTCAAAGATACATATCTTTGAGATCTCAAAAGATATATCAAAAGATATATATATATACACGCTGGAATCTCAAAATACTCTATAAGCATGAACACAGATGCTTTCAATTTTGAAGTTTTGTACAATTTATTTCTTTAGTTAAATACCTGTTAATAGAGGCAATTATCAGATATATTAATAAGGAATCTTTTGAGTCATTAACTCAAATCAACTTAAGAAAAAAAGGGGGGGCTTGTAACTGTAACTAAAATTCTAAGAGTAAATCAGTCTTCTTCAGATACCCTTGGATCCAGGGTGAATTATGTCATTTGCAGTCACTTCTGACTCTCTTCCCCTTCTCCCTCTTACTCCTCACATCCCATCCCTAACTTCTGCTGCCTTTTGTTGTGATTTTACTTCTCATGAAGATTGTTTTCATCAGGAATATAATACCATGTAGTATTATTTTGGAATCCTAATATTATAATCCTATATTATATTTAATATAATTATAATGAACATATAATATTACTTATATAGTAACATATACTATATCAATATTAATCACAAATATATTAATATATATTAATGATATAACTTAATTATGACACAATTTTTATATAATATTATACAATTAATATGTAGTGCTGTGATTAGAATCATAATACATACTTAGTATATAAAATTTCCTACACAATTCAACATTGTATTATGAACATAATTTAACTAAAATAATGTTACATTATGATAATTTCTCCATGCCATTAAAAATTTTTAAGTAGACCTATTTAATAAACTACCTTATAAATGCAATGGTTTTATAAAGTCTTCTTTGTTAGTGGAGAAACAATTTCTCAATTAAAATATGTTAACTTCTTTTTGGTTTATGCTTAATATAGGCAGGTCTTGTGGTTTTTTGTCTTTTTTTTTTTTTTTTTTGATGAGTAAATTTAAAAAGAATGTAGAGGCTGAAGAATAATAATATGCTATTCTTTGTATATGAAAATGGCAGTCCTGACCTGCCATTAGTCGGGGCACTTATGCCCATGATAGATTTTTCCAGATCCATCTGCTTTTCCTTCCAGGCACCCCAGGCTTCTCAGGACGAAAGGCATAATCGGCGGTCTCAGAACAGAGCAACGCTAATGAGGATGACCCTGACCTCATAAGAATAGTGTTCTGACCCCCTGACCCAAATGGAAATAGAAAAGCTTGAGCAGTACATTTAAGAGTAACTTTGGGATTAGTTCTATGAGTATAAAGATAAATGAGAAAATAAATTCCACTCACAAGTAGAGACACTTAGATAATTGTATGATATTTGAAACATAAAACTTAAACTGAAAACTATTACCCTTGTAAATTGAATTACATTATCATTCCTTTTAACTAACATCAGAATTACCTTTCCTTTAATATTTCCTGAGTTAATAAGAACCAAATCTTATTATAATAATTAAGGCTACTAAAAAGTCTTTAAGCCTTTTTCTTTTTAAGAGATGCATTTATTATCCATTTATTAGGTTTATTTGAAACATATGTTGAAATTGTGTTATTTTTAGACATTTCAAATTGAAATATATTGAATATTGAAATATTAGATTATAATTAAACAGTGTCAAATAATTCTTTCCTACTAAATATTATGAAGACTCTCTTTAATTGATAGACCCCTACCATGCATGCATCTTATCTCTATTAATAATGATCATTCTGAATTATTATCTTGAATCTGTTTTACTAAAATCCTTACATATAAATTCATTAATATTTTAGCTACCTGATGGCATATGGAAGCTCTATTAATATCAAAAATTTAAAATATACTATCTCTAGATACAAATTATATGAAAAGATACAGAATGAAATTATTGTTTATCTTTTTTTTGCTTTGGTGAGAGAAAGGGTTAATCCTCATGACAAATCATAGGCATTTAGAGGCAATAAATGTTTGTTAGTTGTTGAAGTAATAAAGACAACTGGGAACTGGTTTAAGAAAAACAAAAGCCTTATATTTCTCTTTTAAAAAGTAAAACAGCAACCGCCCCCATGAGGACTGGTTGTACCATTTCACTGGTTGCACCAATTACTTTTTTTTTTTTTCAATGGCAGCTTCAGCTCTGGATTACCTAACAGTGTATGAGAGCAAGGCACTCCTTGACTATAGGCACCAACTTTGAGATAAGACATAAAACCAGAGTCCTGGTATTTTCTGGAAGAGTAGAGTCACTAGCTCCAGTGTCCTGGCCAAATTTCAATTTGGGTAATTGCATTTTGCTTCTTTTAAAGGCCCCTGGTTGGTTCAGTTAGATAAGGAACTCTTCAGTTCCTGCCTGAACAGTTACAGAATGTGGCAATGCTCTGGGAAATGGCCACTGGGTTTGCCCCTGAGATAGGTGAATGTCAACACTGCAACACACACACGTATATAGAAGCGTTTACATCTCACACACACAAGTACTAATATGTGAATGGTGAATTGAAATCTCATATGAAAAGCATGCTTCTATACTCATCCACATTTTCAAATGGCCAGATTCTATTGTATCACCAATACCCTGGAAATAGGTATAGTCCCTGTCAGTACTCACAAAAAATTCCAGTTATTGAGGAAGCCAATGATTATTTAATTTTAAGAGTCAGTTATATGTCATTTATAACTAAAGCATAATACATAAAATAAAAGAGTAACTTATTAGAGAAGAAAAAATTCTATGTCTGATGCCCCGTCTCGTGGCTATAGGGATAGCCCAACTGATGGACATTACTGTGACTTCCGTTAAGAAAGCTTCAACACATGTGTAGCAATTTTTTAAGGAGATTTCCAGTAACCTCTAACTACTCCAGGTTACTATTCACAATAAGAAGAGTAGAATTTTAGAAGTCTCCCTAAAGAGAGTAATAGCAGGATTTAGTTCCTAGTGGATTACAGCCCACATTATGAAACTACTGCACATTTGGCACAATTATGCACCACTGGCAGCCTTTTCTCAAAGGAAGCCTCATGTTAAATGAACACTTAGAATCATTTTGGAACTCATGCATCTTGCAGCTAACACTGTGCTAAGTTAAGCATCTAACACCATGCCCATCTGGTAGAGAGAGAATATCAGGGCTGCAATATCATCAGTCTTTTCCCCTTAAAAGCTTCGATTTCATTAAAGGTGACCTCTCAAAGTACTTTAGAAAATGAGCTACTCAACGAAATGCACTGAATAGGACAGAGGGGCATTGAGTACATAAATTACTGTCTTACCCATTGTTGTTTTTAAGGTTTCACAGGATCACGCAGGTTGGCTGTTTTTCTGCTTTGGTGTCCTAAGAAGCCAGTCTAACAGATATTCAGTGGGCACCGAAGGGCTGAGAAATACACATTTGCAATGAGATGTTCTGGCCATTGCTCTCCAGTGTGTGATTGGGATCAGAGATTTTCAGAAGACAATTTGGAAACTTCAGAAACAAAATACAGGCTTCAGTTCCTTTCTAGAACTAAGGATTTGGAAAACTGAATTTCAAAGGATGAATATGTCTCTACTCTCACAACAAAATGGTGTTTTAAGAACTGTGACACAAATATTTTACAAAAATATGCAATCACACAGCCACAAACCATGTATTCCTGCCTCAGCCACCTTGCAATAATACCTGTTTGGAACATGGTACAAAACATGAACCAAGCCAAGTAAGACCCCTGAGAAGAAAACCAATGAGGCAAAGTTCAAATTGGCTTTTACTTACCAGAAAACCTCCGGAGCTACTGCTCAAAGATGATTTATTTCATTTATTATATTGAAATGATTTATTTTTGCTTAATTCACAATGCCCTGAACTTAGTCATCCAGCTTCAAAGTCAAAAGTAGGAATAACAATTACATGGGGGCTGCCATAACCTAGCCTACAAATATTAGTGGAAAGTGATAGTATTTAAAATTTCAAAAACTGCAGCAGCCTTTCATTTTCATTATTTATTTTGCCTATAGTAGATTCCAGAGGGATAAAGTAAAATGATCTTGGCCATCATATTTTTTTTTCTTATGCCCATGTGTTAATTTCCAAAATACAGAGTTGGAATCATCATCCAGGTCTATGTACGTATATCGGACTCCACTTTTCGTATCTTTATTTGGCTTGTTTGTCCATCTCTTAGTTTACTTAACCATTCAATGAGGATGATCGTCATTGTTTCCTAGAAATAGAGTTGAACTTTATATTTCAATGAATTTTAAACATAATTATCTCATATAAGAATTTTTCATTTCTGTTGAATAAAATAAAGCTAATGATCCTAACTGAGCAAGGCTGTATTTTAAAAAAAAAACAGGAGACTGTTTATATTTTAGAAATATTTTCATTTGAGTTAATTAAAGCAAATTTTTAAATGTTGATAATTTCATGTTGAATTTTCAATTGTTCTGGGGATGAGCTGGCCCAGATTGCACAATCCTCAAGAGTTCTAAATAGCTTATATTATACTCCATAAAACATGTTGATTTCATTTATTTCTTATTCCTTTAGTACATCCTAGGAGAATATAAAGTAAAAGAAAACTAAACTAAACTAAATAAGAAAATACGGACACCATACTTGTTTGTTTTTATCTTATTTCCATGTATAAATTTTCAAAATACACACTTAAAATTATAAGCAGATTTTAATTTATATTGTATTTATAATTTATTTATGATGTAATTTATTTACATTGTATTTTATCATTTTGATTTCAAATCTTTGTGTTTGGATTGTTGATTCTAGCTTTTGCCTTATCAATTCCTCATTTAACCTTTTTCCAGTTGGAAACACATATTTATATTATTATAATTACAAAATTATCCATAAATGTATGCTCATTGTATGCATTTTAAATATTAGAAGCTGACAAATCAATAAATAAAAGTCTTTTTTTTAACTCTCTTTACCCTTATCAAATAGTCACCAGTCAAAGAACTGTCAACATAAACCTTTTAGGATTTTAGAGTTCTGTAGACCAAGGATTGGTCTGGATCTCTTCTTTCACTCCATTTTGAATAAGAATGCTTCCACTGGCTACCTTATACTTGTCCTGCCATTGTATGTTGGGTAATGTTGGGAGCTGATAACTTATCTATTTCCTTTACAGTTTGTTTTTTTAATTGAGAAGAACTATTCTCCAGGAGCTGATACTTAAGAACCACATACTGAGGACCTCCTACGCAAGTGAACATAATTTAAATTTGAACTTGAACCTGAAACCGTAACAGGATAAGATTTGGGGAGAGAGGCTTAGAGAGGAGGTAAATTATTTTACATGTGGGATGAATGTGGATTTTGTAGCCAGAGGGAAACTGCGTCAGGTTGTATTTTATAAAATTAGACACAATAACATTTCTGGCCCCACAAATTTTTTGAGAGTCTTGTCATCCCTTAGTGAAGAATTACAGTCTATTTCCCATCTCTTTGAAACTGGATGGAACTTTGTGGCTGTTTTGATTTAATAAAATGTGGTGGAAATGATGCTACATGACTTTCAATTCTACTTCATAAAGTAATATGGCTTCCACCTGGCTCTCTGCCTTTTGGGACACTCACCCTTTGAACCCAAACACAATACCCCAGGCCACATCAAAACATCATGTGTAGGTGTTATGCCTGGTAGCCTCAGCCAAAATCCCAATCGACAGGCAGCAACAGCTGCCAGACATATACGTGAATATGCTTTAAGATGAATTTAGTACCCAGCAATCAAGCCATCTCTGCCGATGCAAAACAGAGGAGAGACAAGTTTGCCACACCAAGTCCTGCATAGATTATAGACCAAATTGTTAGCAAAATAAATTTGAGTCATGGAGTCTGTGTAGATAAAGATAACCTGAATAGATCATGAACTATTTTAGAGAGCTGATTAGAAAAATATATAAATAAATCTGAGCAAATATGGCATGGATTCATCTAGAAGACTGAGAATTGTTTATTACCTAAATCTTAATAGCCCATTTTTGGGGGTATTAGACTACTGTCTTAAGATCTTTTATTGGTGCTATAGGACCAGACCTGGGCATGCGTGTGTATGTATTTAGGGATAAAGTTTCCCCAGAAAGACATGTATATTCCCACTTTAAATTATACTATAAAGAGACCAATGCTGGGGCAGGAAATCAAAACTCAAGAAGTGAGCGAGTGAGTGAGCAAATGAGTTTGTAAAGGGAAAACTTTTTTCTTTCCTCTAGGGTCAGGAGTTACTCTCACCTAGACTAAAACACAATGATGCCTGGAGCCCGCCTGGTGGTGGTAGTTTGGGGAGTGAACTGCCTCTCCAGGTGGTAAAGTTGAGTTTTGTCTAATCTTGGGGGTGAGATGCCTCTGTCTTATTGAAGTCAGGGCCAGTCCAGGGAGGGCACCTGGACTTGTATAGTACTGTTTTCTGTTTTGAATTTCCCTTCCATTGTTTCTAAACATTCAGCAAAGTTTCATGAGAAATAATTTCTTGATCTTTGCTCACCTGAGCCTATAAGAAATGCCGAAAAAGACCTGTTTTATGCTTGAAAGAAGTAGATAAGCAGATATTGGTGTTTGATACCAGAGGAAAGATGGCAATATTGGTCTTTAGTGAAAAGTGGTACATAGTAGAGCAGCCATCTGGTGAAGTTCATCAGAAGCAAAGGAAGCATGTTGGTTGCACGATGCAGAGACTGGAACTAACTGATCGCAAAGTTCCCTAATCAAGTCTGATTAGGCAGCTCTCCAGGAAATTCATGTAGAAAGCTAATTTATAACAATAAAGCTACTGAGAAGACTTTTCATACTATTGTGGATTAGAACAGTTCAAAACACAACTTACTCAATGTTTGACCATCTGCGATAACATCTCCCTCTCTCTGTTTTCTGTTAAGAGTAGTGATGTCTATCTCATGGAACTGATGTGGTAGTTAAATGAACTATTGTAGATGCACTCTCCCAGGTGAGGTCTTCTTCTCTAACCAATCATTAAAATAAATCCCATAAATTAAATTAAAGTTAAACGTAACAAAATCATGAAGCACTCAGAAGAAAATATACAGTTGTTTTTTTTTTTTTTTTTTTTTTTTTCCTGATCTTGGGTTTGGGAAGAATTGTCTTAACATAAAGACAAAGAAAGACCCTAGCAAGACAGAAAATTAATTTGACTTATAGGAAATTAAAAAAAAAAAGAAAACTTTTGATGTTAAAAGTTAAAAGGGAAAATGAAAATAGGAAACACATTAACAGAGATGAAGATTGATAATTTACTTAAAATTAATATAAGTGTCCAGTAAAGTATAAAAATCCATTCAACCTCATTGATAAAGAAATGTATTTCAATATGCTCCCATGGAGATTATTCTATTGTCAAATCCCAGTGCTGAATAGAGGATGATAACCATGGAGCTTTTTTATTTTGACAGAAGGTCATAAACTGGTGAAAACATTCCAGAACATTCCAAACTCTAGAATTATCCTAGAAGCTAGAGAATAATTTGACAATATGTATGAAAAACTGCAACAGGGTACACGGTTGACACCACATTCCACTTAGAAGAAGATATCTGATAGAAGAATCAGAACTGAGGACATTAATTTCATTTCAGTTGCCAAGACAACCACTTCCTTTCACTATCCGCTCAGAGGGTGACTAATTTAGAACCTGCCTTTTGGGATGTCTGGACACCCCAACCGCACCTTCCATTGCAGGGGGATAGAAAGAGTAAAAGTGACAAAAATGATAATGAGTATGATATGGGTGCTTAACAGTAGCTTAAAAAACTATAACCCACCAGAATATTGGCATTTACCAACAATTCAGTATTAAATAGCAGTAAGTTGAGGTGTAGCATCAGCAAGATGGCACACTGGGAGCACCTGATGCTCATTGTTCCAACAAAATAGGAACAGTGAATACACAACTACATGCCAATGAAAATAGCTCTGGGGGAGCTCTGGCGTACAATAGGAGAATTGTAGAAACACTGTGGAGCATTTCTGGATATAAATCCTAAGGAAACAAAATTAGAATCTTAGAAAGATTTCTGTACTCCCGTGTTCATTTCAGCATTTTCCACAATGGCCAAGATATGGGAACAATCTAAATGTGTGACAATGAATGAAGAAAATGTACTATACACACACATACACAAAATGGACTATCATTCCTCCTGAAAAAAGAAGGAAATCCTGTCATTTGTGACATGAATGAATGTGGAGAACATTGCACTAATTATAATAAGCTCAGTGGAGAAAGGTAAATATTGCATGATCTCACTTACATGTAGAATCTAAAATAGTCGACTCACATAAGGAGAGAGAAGAATGGTAGTGTCCAGGAGCAGAATGTTGGTCAAGAGGTACAAAGTTGCAGTTATGCAAAACAAGTAAGTTCTGTAGATCTAACGCACAACAAGGTGACTACGGTTAGCAATACTTTATCATATATTTGGAATTTGCTAATAAAGTAAACTTTAAGTGTTCTCAGCAAACCAAAAATGTGGGAACTATCTGAAGTGATGGATATGTGAATTAGCTTGAATTGATTGTTTCACAATATATATGTATATTGAATCATCAAATTATATGCCTTAAATATATGAATTGTCAAAAAAACAAAAAATATCAAATAGCAATATATTGAATTTTACATACATAAAATAGAATGTTTAACATTTTCATATATGTACACATTTATGCATATGGAAAATCAATTTCTAAAAATACATTTTAAATTATTATTTAAAGTATGTATATTTTAAATGTCTAAAATGTCTTTTGAGTATGCATTTAGTTTAAAATGTTCCAATTTTTCTACATATCATGGTTAGCAAATAAAAACTTGAATTAAAAATTTGAAGGTTGAGGGTAAATTTAATCCTCATATTGACTTCCTAGTTATTCAAAATTAATGATTATCTACCTGTGTTAGAGGGACAAAGCAAGCCCAGTGTCCCCCCCCCCCCCCCCCACCGACTCTGCCTTTTAACTCCCCTAGTGGATTTCACTGTTTGGAGGGAGTAAATTAAAAAAAATAAATAAATAAAGGTGAATATGTTAAAACCATAATGTGGTCTTGAGTAACTCAAAGTACATTTTCCTTTCTTTTCTTTTCTTTTTTTTTTTTAAATTTATTTGTTTATTTGAGAGAGAGAGAGAGCAGAGTGAGAGGAGGGACAAAGGGAGAGGGACAGAATCCCAAGTAGACTCCCCATTGAGCATAGAGCCCAATGACCCTGGCTTAATCCCACGACCCTGAGATCATGACCTGAATTGAAACCAAGAGCCAGATGCTTAACTGACTGAGCTACCCAGGTGCCCCTCAAAGTACATTTTCTAACTGCAAAAACATTCTTACCTATATATCCAAGATATATATCTCTAGATACAAGGATATAGTTTTTAATTTGATATGAGAACCTTTGTGAGCTAGCCAAGATATTACAGAAAACATACAAAAATATATTTGTGAGCAACTTTGATGCGTTAGATGTAATAAGGTATTGTTATTATAGATTATATTAATCAGAATTTTTATTCAGATAAGGCCTTGGCATCATTGGCATCTTTAGAAGCCTAAAAGCCAGTAGCTTGTCCCCTACCCACGTTTGCCAGAAAAGGAAATCTAAGGCCATTAACAGACCTTTATTATTTATGTAGCTAATATTGGAGAATGTGGTTTATAGCTGCAAGCAAATGAAATATCTACTGTCATTTTCAGTATTCAGCATATTTACCCATCCAAAGACAGGGTTGGCCTAAGGATGACCCTGCCAGTGTAAAATGCATTCCTTGGAAGAGCAGAGCTAAATTTATGCTTACCATGGGCAACTGCCCCAACGTGCTCGACACTGGTATATTTAAAGGCCTTTTATCTATTTTACTATAACTACTGCTACTAATGAGAAATTAATAGTTCCAAACAGGCAAATTAATGTAGTTGCAGATATTTTGTCTACTTGGTCAAAGATTTTAGTAGTATGTGCTTCAAAGAATTAATAGAATATTAATAAATGATCCATATCTATTTATTATGGCTAATCAGAAACAAAGTTGCTTCCTAAGTGCACTTCGTCATAATCAGCTTTTGTAGCAAGAGTAAGAGTATTTCAACTGAGGTAGGAAAATATGTGCTAGGTGTTCACAAAGGAGAGTCCATGATTGTGAGGTGCCACATTTCTGATACGGGGCAGTCCACTTTCTCTGTGTGTTGATTTTATTACCATAGTGATAGAAAACACTAATACTGAGAGGGAAAGGGAAAAACTGAAACATGTGTTTAAAAAAGCAATTTTTGTGGTTAAAGAAAATAGTAGGTTCAAAGGTGATGAAAATGGAAGTATGATTGAAACTAGAGAAAATGTCGAGCGTGATTTAGGGGAGGCTTTTTATACAATTCTGAGAGATTCTAGATCTTGTATCTATTGCATAGTGTATATTGACCTCCCAGATCCCATGACCTCTGCTTGCTAAGAGAATTTCGTTTCATCCTCCCCATTTACTGTACCAGGAGTTCATCCACATTGATTTAACACACCATCATCTAAAGAATGTGATAAGTTGGTGTTTCTATCTATCAAGGGACCAAGGAGATGAAAACTAGGCTTCACCAAAAGGTGTAATTTTAGGTTGTTGGATACCCCTGCATTTTTCTTAATTATTTCTGACATTTTATCTATTTCACCATGAGCTCCCTTGGAGGTTACAGAGAAAAAAATGTTCTTCATGACCCCAAAGAAGAAATACATCTTCTCTTAATAAATCCCATCTGAAATCATATAGGGGAAGGAAAGAAGGAGTAACAGTTAACATTTATCACTTGTACTGTTTCATTTGCTAAACTCTTTTTGGAACCTGAAAGACAGTTTCTTTTCAGCACGAAGAAGATTCCAGATAAAATGTGAGAGTCGGAGAAAAAAAAATTTTTTTGGCCAAACGATATAAGGAGCTGTCCAAGGGGAAATTGAAATGTAAAAACTATATGCTCTGTGTGTCCTTATCTTAAGCTCTCTGAAGATAAGACCACATTTTAAAAATTGGTATACCCCTGACATTTAGAATACAGTAGGTATTCAGTGAGTATATCTTGAAATATTTTGAGTTTTGCATGGCATTTTAGTTAAGGTACCATGAACCCTTCAGGACATTAATGTGCTAAGCCAGAAGAACAAACCTAAAGCAGAGATGACCCCAGAAAGTGTGTCTATTGCATACCACGCTTAGAACCTAGTGCGTAAGTCCCACTCTTTGTGGTCTGTGATAGAGGATGTTGTTGAATCCATGGTTTAAAACTTTAAAAAATGCAACAGAAATATTGAGACAAAGGCAAAAATGCATTTCTTGTAAATGTAAATGTAAACTACCTTTCTGTAGTCTCCTATACTGAATCTAGGCAGGCTCTCTATAATTGATAGAATGTAGTGGAAATGACTGTAACTTTTAAAAAATCATTAACTAAATTTTTAAAAGTTTTTATCTAAATTCCGAATGACTATAACTTTTAAGGTCAAGTCATAAAAAGCCTAGTAGCTTCCTTCTTGCTTTTTCAGAAGGAGCATCCTTGGAAGCCAGCCACCATGCAAGAAGCCTGACAATCCTGAGCCTGCCATTCTGTAAGTGAGCTGAGCTAGCCACATGGAAAAGCCCCATGGAGACAGAGAGATGCCAGCCTGCTTCACAGTATTTTAGCCTTCTCAGCTAAGGCACCACACTTGTGTATGAATTGAAAAAGTATGTAAATGGTATGCTTAAACTTTGAATCCATTATAAAATCTGTTGAGAATTGGAATGGGGAAGAGGAATTTTTTTTAAAGCTTTTATTTTATTTATTTGAGAGAGAGTGAACATGAGTGGGGGGAATGGTAGAGGGCAAGGGAGAAGCAGACTCCCCACTGAATAAGGAGCCCAATGTGGGGTTCCAACCCAGAACCCTGAGACCATGACCTGAGCTAAAGGCAGATACTTAACTGACTGAGCCACCCAGGTGTCCTAGGGATGGGAGGGGGAATATTAAAGGAATAGCTTAAAAGGGGTTCAACTGCTATGGATCTAAATACCCCTATATTATATTCAAATTAAAAAGTCTAAGGAGGTGCACTGGGTCAGGAGGTCTCCACAGGCATAGATATTCATAAATTTAGGTATAATTGAAGGAGTTCCTATAATTCTATTTAATATTTAGGCTGTTGTTACTATAATTAATTCCTTAATTTGACTTATTTTCTATTTCTAATGGCATTTTCAGATTTCAATTTATTCTACTACTTTCAATAAGATCTCCTTGTACAGGTTTCTGTTAGGAGTAGGCGTCTATTACTGAATATGTATTTTTTTTCTGATATGTGTTTGGAAATACAGATCAACTGAAGTGTAAAAATTCTTTTGCTCTGACAGGTTACATGAAGCCAGGAGACTAAAATGAGATCATATGTGTGAACAAAATATTTTACTAACTACTCCTTTGTATAGAGGTCAAGACTAAACATGAGGGTTAAGTTGTCTCAGCAACAGATATTAGAGAAGAACCAAAAGAAAGAAAAGAATTTATTGGAGAATATATTTTTCAGACTAATGTTTTTAATTGATTCATTCAAACATTTATTTATTCAACTTTAATCAAGTGCCTATTATCTGTTAAGGATGGTACAAATGTAGAAGGTATAACTGGAAAGAAAAAAGAAAAAAACCCTCTGTCCCCAAGGAGACTGTAGTTAAGGGCTGAAGCTGGGAGTAAGGGCAAGTAAAAAGACAAACAGAAAGCCAACATAAATCTCCAGGATGTCAAATACTGAGGCAAGTTAGAAATTCTAGGTAATCGTCACATACCTGTTGATAATAGAATGCTGGAAAAAATATTCCATATCAGTTTAGTTGTGAAAGCAATTCATTATTAAAAAGAGAAATTAAAGCAGGACATCTAGGTGGCTCAGTCAGTTAAGGGTCTGCCTTTGGCACAGGTTATGATCCCGGGGACCTGGGATTAAGCCCAGTATGAGGCTCCCTGCTCAGCCAGAAGTCTGCTTCTCTCTCTCCCTTTACCCCTCCCCCTGCTCCTGTTCTCTCTCTCAAATAAATAAAATCTTAAAAAAAAAAAAATAGACATTGGCACGTATGAATACTTAGAGATTTTTATCTCTTTGTATGTGTCTGTATTTAGGCCAGTAGTCATATTTTCTCCATGTTCTTGTTCTTTCATTGTTCTTTGACCATGCAAGCAATTTGGCAATGGGCAGTACTATTGGTAATCAAAGTATTAAGACTTCATTCTGGGCATTTTTTTAAAATTTATCTTCTGACTTATAAACTTTCTTCTTCAGATATGTTTAAGCTACTAATAAACCTTCCATTGCATTCAGAATATAACTTACCATATTTTTTAGTTCTGGAATTTCTGTTTTGTTATTTTTTGTAGTTTTCAGTTTCCTGACAACATTTTCATTTTTCTTGTTTATCTTCTTAAACATGTAACTATGGATATGCTATAGCATGCATCTCCCTACTCCACTATCTTCACACACAGTGATTGTATTTCAAATGACTCTTGTTTCTACTGGTTCTCATTCATTTGTTTCCTTTTAATTTATGGTTAACTTTGATTAAGGGTCAATTATTTATATGAAACATTATTGTAATAACTGAGGTTTCTGGACAGAATTCACACTTGCTCCTGGTGAGTGGCTAGGACCTTTGCAATCCAAACTAATGTAATTGCACTCCAGGGTTTTGATATTTCAAAGCTCGGCTTTACTACTTGCTAGGGAGAGTCTACTTCTGGTTTCCCTTCCTTCCAAGATAATAGCCTTTCAGGGTCCCATCTCAGAGTGCTTGTGAGGATGTTTACCAAAACATACTCTTAAGGCAGACACTGGAATCTAGGAGTGATCCTCCTCCAGAGGCTGATAAAAGTTTTGCTCAGCTTTGCTCAGCAGATGCCTCTAGTACAAAAATGATGACCCTTCCAATGCAGTGCCATCGATGTGGGGATCCATCTTTCACTGACTTGTGGCCTTGCGAGTCCTCACTGCCTTTTTAGTTCTCTGATGTATTGAAGCAGGTTTAAAAAAATGTTTTATCTAGCTTTTCTGGTTGTTCTCAGTGGGAGAGTTGGCTCAAGTCACTTATTCCAATAAAGCTTAGAAGCCGAAGTTCTGTTTTCTTACTGCTTTGCATTCTTTTAAAAATTTAAAAGAAAAATAAAATATAAATTAATCCTTATACAGAAAGCTTGTGTATATATATATATATATATACACACATATGTATACACACACCCACACACATTTTCTTTTTCACAAGGAAATTAAAGTTTTTCCTTTTCACAAAGAAATTTTAAGTTATTTTACTTGATTATTCACAAGCTGTATGTCCAGATCTTTTTTTCAAGTATGTATTTATTTATTTATTTATTTATTTATTTATTTATTTATAGCAAAAGCAGGGAGGAGAGGGAGAAGCAGACTCCCTGTGAGCAGGGAGCCTGATGCAGGGCTCGATCCCAGGACTCTGAGATCTTGACCTGAGCCAAAGGCAGACACTTAAGCAACTAAGCCACAAAGGTCCCCCCTATGTCCAGATCTTAAGACACAGATTGAGACGGGCAAAACTTTAATGTTCAATAGTCTGCTTTCTTACATGTGAATTATTAGTTAAGAACAGAGTAAGATCATTTGCAAAATTCTTCCTTAATAAATTTTATTTTAAAATGAAATTTTGTTCAGGGTTTTTTGATTATATGCAATAGAAACCAACTCTGATTGGCAGAGCCTTATCAACAAGGAAAAGTATTGCAATATTTTTGATATAACCATTTACTGGTAACTTTGTTCTTTTCCAAGCACTGTTCCAGTTGTCTCACTTATTGCCTGGCCATAACAACTTTGCAGGGTATATATTGCACTTATCACATTACACAGAATTTGAATAAATTGTTTACTTATTTCCCTGGAGTCAGAAAAATATGAGTAATATTGATCTTTCTTTGGAGGGAAAAATGGATTTAAAAGAGTTTAAGTAATGTTTCTAAGATCATAGGATCAATACATGCAAACCAGTATTTCCAATTTGATTTAAGTCCTTTCTGCCACATTATCTGTTTACATTTGGGGACAGCTTGTTTTCATGAAATTCAATAGGAAAAGTTATGATAAAAAATAGACTTTCTCTGTTGACCTTAAAAGATTAAAAGAATGGTATAAAATTGAAAGCAATCTTGCTGCTGTGTTCATTTTGCCACTTCATCTTCAGAATTGTGATCTGTATTGGGTTGTATCTACCTTACAAGAATGATAATAGCTTTTTAAAAATGGACACAAAATAAAATAATATAAAAATATGTGTATACCAGAGTATAGCTATTAAATCATATTATTGGAAATCAAGAGAAAGAGATTTACTGCTGATGTGGGATGATGTTTAACCATTCATTAGTTAGAGCAAGTCATTATAAGCTCATTAATAAAGCCATACTTTTTTCAAACTTGTACAGATCTCTTTAGGGAAACTTCTAGATTAAAAATAAATTTTATTATTTTAGCTGAGAGCAGGCCTTTCTAGTCATAGAAATTATATAGCTAATTAGTGGTGTTAGTTACCAGTAATACTAGCAATCCCCAAAAGACAAGCTAATGTTTTTTAGCCAAGCTTATAAGAATTTGAATATCCTTGACTGGTTACTTTGTCTGTGCTTAGTTCCCAAACATTCTTCAAAGTTACCAAATCTCATAGCTGAGTATTCTTTTTATTTCACATGATTTTTTGGTAACCATGAAGTAAAATTTGGTAACCATTAATTGAGCCAATAACTTCAAAATTTATGGGTCACCTTATTTGGCATCTCTTTTATGAACTGATGTTTAAACTTCTCTACCTAATCAAGATCATGAGCATAGTAACTGGTCTTTTAAAATTTTTCTCAATGAAATGATACATACAGTAATTTTCTAAACAGTTCCAAAGACAGATGCTTTTTATTTGTCATATATTATCATACATGATTATTTAATTTTAGCATTTTTATTCATATTTTAAAATGTTTCATCCTAATACATTATTATATTATATAAAAATTATTCTTTTAACTTTATACCATAGTGAGACTCTATCAGATAGTTATGCACATTAAATCTATTTTCAAAATCTGCTAGTACAAATTATACAATGTCGATGTACAATTAGATGTAAGTGCTTTTCCCACTAATGGAAATTTTTTAAATGTCTAGACTCTTAAGAATATAAAGCTAAACTATTAAATGTAGAGTTATTTGATAATGCTATGTTAATCTGCAAATTATCAATCAGGCTTTTGTGAAATAAAATCACTACCAGGTCTGGGGGCTAAGTAGTTTGAAAAGATGAAATGGTTCTAGAATGTTCTCCGGGCAGCCCTGGTGCATTTTGTGAATAAAGTAAGGGATAGAAGTCAGCAGAAGCAATGGATCACAGAGAAGGATAGAAGGAAGAGTACACCACAATCTTCCATGCCAGTCAGGAAGGAACACAACCTCCAGGTATGAGGGTAAAGTTCAGGGACTGCACATGCTGAGGTAGCCCTAGAGTTCTCAGTTTCTAAATGTCATCTAAACACTTATATTTGATTTTTGTGCTATAAAGTATGTTACTTTCATTAAATTCTCTATTATATCTTTGTTATGTCTTGCTAGGGGTGCTCTTTTTCTGTATTTAGAAGATAGTGATTTTGCTGTCTAGCAATAGTACATGAGACTAATTACATGGAAATTACATTTTAGTGTTTCATTTTCCTGAGATAGTTATTGTATTGTGTTATTACACTTAGGTTATTTCTTGATCCTCACGACTACTCCTCAAGGAATAGGTTATTATTCTCCTTATAGAGGCTCACATTTGGGGAGGGGCAGCTCTCTGAGATGATGTGTTAGTAGAGCCATTGTCTAGACCCAGATTTGCTTTTACTAAAGTCTTTTTTGCAGTTCATCATGATGCAAAAAAAATACTCTGTTTCCCAAAAGCTGAGGATACATCCAAGCAAAGTGCTTTTTTTCTACACCTAAAGACTGTATAACCAATCATCACTGGAAAGTGAATATACCCTCAGTTTTGTTTGTTTTTTTTCCAGAGGTGATTATTTATTTCCTGTATTTTATTTCTAATCTCTTACTTATGATGTATTTGCAGAACATCTGAGAAGGTGGGCAGTTGGACATGAGTGGAGGTGAATGTCTTTACAGGAGATCAAGCCTGTAACTTAATCTCAATAACATTCTGCTCTGGTCTTAGTGGTGCTATTTTGCACCAAAAATTATTATATATATTTCTGATTATCATGGAAGGGCTGAGTTTGGACAGCCCCTGGGAAAAAAAAGGGCTGCCACATTTTTGTTTTCAGTATTTTTCATGGTGCTTCATGTCTCTTTCATTCTTTCTCCCAGTCTAATTGATCCACGTCACTTTTTTTTCCCAACCTGGTTATCAGTTTTTAAATATGTTAACTGGCCATATTTTAAAAATATGTTTTACTTTAAAATTCTGAAAAATGAAACTATAACACCAAAATATCAAGGGCTAGATTTTAGGCACCTTTCTTTCTTTCTTGGCGCTTCCCTCAAACATGTCATATAAGTGGTTACCTAATCTACTAAACTATAAATATTTTGAGCAAAAGAGCCTAAGTATATTTATTTTTGTATAAGTCAGTGTATATGTGTATTTGCTCCTATATACATGTACACACAGAAAACTACTTTCATGCATTACTATATTTACACGTACACTTGTAGGTGTTTATAAATGTCTCATATAAAAATATTACCTATTTTGTCTGACTATCCGTATGACAAGTTCTTTTTTGAAACAACATAAGGAGGACTTTGAGAAAACAGTTAGGCAGTTTCCCTTTCACGACACAAAACAAATAGTGGAAAAAAAACCCAAATAGTTCATTGAGGCAGATAAATATCAAATTTATAGGCAAATGTCAGAATTCGCATAACTATAGATCTTTTCAGCCAATTCTACGCTAACTTAAGATTAAAAATTTAAAAAGCAAACCCAGGTTTTACTCAGGCATCGTTGTCATGCTATTATACCCAGTGTTAGTCACACCATCTAAATTAAAGATAATTAAATTTTTTAGTATAGCAATTTGTTAATAGCACTCGTGAGTAAAAAATTATACAAACTGACAAAAGTCAATGCTTTCTTTTGTTATTTTGAAGTCATTCACCAACAGGAGGTTTAAAAAAAAAAAACATGCAAATGGGAAAACTGTACCAACTAACTAGTATATTTAAATGAAATCTATTTACCTTTTATCCAGTCTGAATAGATGCTTTTTAATTATTGCTAATTGTTTAAGATGCCTTTGCATGCCCCAGAAGATTTAGTCTGAATAAATTTAATTCCTTTAAAATCTCCTTCAGTTACAGGCAAATACAGTAAGAAGCCCCATAGGTATGGCAGTAAAAATAGTCATAAAGGCAGAAGCATTTAAATGAGTAGAGCAAGGAAGTCTTCCCCAAAAGAGGCAGAAAAGCTATATGGCTGGAGATGCAAGGACCAAACATGAAACACACAGTTGAAACATTTAAGATGACTGTGAAAAAGGTCTATGTTCACTTGTTAAAGAATGCATGAGGGCAGACGAAAGCATATGAATGGTTCTTTCACAGGTCACAGCGTCCATTCAGCCTGCGGACATTGTTATTACCCGACAGAAATAGATGGGCCTAATTAATATTCTGAACATACCTGGGAGAACATTCTTAAGGAAATCATCCTCTGGTGGTTTGGAAATTTAAAAGAAGAAAGAAAACTTAACAGTAAGCATTAAAAATTGGCTCTAGATAACAAAGTCAACTGCTCTCAAAGTTTAATGCCAGCAGCAAATAGGAGTCTTGTTTGTGTACATTTCTCGGTGTAAATGGCTGTGGCTTGTGAAATAAAGTTGAAGAGTCGTTTGAATTTATTGGTACTTATATTCTTGTCATTTTATCAAATAATGTAAAAATCAGCTACGGAAAGCTTGTGATCGTGGACTTGCAAATTTACATAGCAATGAATGATCTAGCAATTCGTGAAGTTGGTATTTATTAAAGTAAAATGCGTAGCGTGAAAATAAAATATCAGAAAAAAAAACACTATTTTAATGAAAAAGTGTGCATGTATTGACTGGGGAAACAACCACCTGCAAGGAATGTTTAAGGTATTTCAAAATGTTTCCAAAGTAAATTATTAACTTAAATATTATTTTTAGTATATGATTAGATCTAGATTTATCATACACAGCTATGATTAAATAAGCTATAAGCTTTTCATTTTGTAAAATGGTGAGCATTTTATATTTTGAATATCATTTATGCAAAATTAACTGTAACTGTATTTTAAAAAATTTGCTGTTGCAAATAGGGATCTAAAACATGATTAATTTAAAAATATAATAAAGATAGGGTATAGACAAATTTTATGAGCTACTTCTATATTTTCTGAGTATATGTAAAACATATATATCATATGCAGATTTATATATAAATGCATACACATAGATATAACACATATGTATATATACATATATAATACACATGCACACACATATATATATATACACATATTAAAGAAAGAACAGAGGATAACACTATAAAATATTTAATATAACAAGATTGGAGAATTGAGTAAAGTTCCTATCCTGTTCAAATACCTACATTTAACAAAGTAATTAATTCTGAAATGAGAGTCAAGTGTTTAATGACCAAACCTAATATAGTACATATAAAACAAAATCCCTATTGAAATGAATGGAGCCATTCATTTCCGAGACACAAAAAGCTGTACTTTCTTTGTCTTACTACTTTAAAGTCCCTTGATGGCATTTTTCCTTTTTATGGTGCTTTAGGTATAGATGCTTGTCTGCTCAAAAATCATGAAAAAACGACAAGTAGCAAATACCTAAATATGTAGCAGATGTATAAGTGCTCCTTGGGATAAATGGATTATGGACAATTAACTGTCATCACATCCCTGTTTCCGTTTCCACTCGCTCCTGTAGTGTACACCTGTGGCTTATTAGGAACATAACCAAAGTGGTAACACAAATTCCAGGTTCAAAGGTAACCTAGGAAAATCTGCTTCCTTACCTTAGTGAGTGTTTCTTGTGAAAAGAACAATAAGCAATGTAGAAACAAAGCAGTGGATGCATATTATTCAAGAAAACATTTGTAAAGCACTCCATCTTATATTTTTATCTGACTCAAACCAAACCTACCGTAAAAAAAATTATGAAAAAAAATCAAAGAAATCTGAACACTAATTGGATATTTAATGACATTGAAAATTATTTTTTTTCAGTTGTGAGAATGACATTGTGGTTTTGGGGTTTATTTTGAAGTATTTGTAGATGAGATGATGTGTCATCTGGAATTCCTTCAAAATCATTGGCATGAGGAATAAAGAGTGGCTGATATATTAGTGATTTTAAACTATGTTCAAAAATTCTTTGATACTCCTGCTTTCAAGATGTGGAGCTTCATTCCTCTTCCAGTTAGAGCTGCCTCTTTGTTATCTCTCTTGTATCTCTTGCTGTGTGGGGACAACAGTGGCCATGTCATAAGAACAATCAGCAGTTCTATGTGGTGAGGAAATGAGTCTTCTTACCAACAACCCTTGAGGCCTCCTGCCAATCGCCTTGGAAGTGGACCCTCAGCCCCTAGGGATACTTCAGATGACCACATCCCAAGCCAACATCTTGACTGCAAATTCAGGAGTGACTCTCAGAACAACCCAGCTAAGTTGCTCCTAAATTTCTGACCCACAGAGAATAAGATAATACATGTTTTTTATTCTGAGCTGCTAGGATGCTGTTGTTTCATGTTGTTTTTTTTTTTTTTTTGTTTTGTTTTGTTTTCTTTTTTGGCAGCAACAGATATATTAGCACAGTATCTAGGAAAATAGACTATCTGTTGAGTTTTCAGTGCTGGATAATGAAAACATGAGGAGTTATGATAGTATTTTATCTACTTTCCTGTACATCTTAGTGACTGTAGAATATAACTTTGAAAATTGATTTTCATTTTTCTTTATTTTGCAAGGATGTAATTTAAATGAAAACTATTGACATTTTGGTTAATATTAGGGTCTTTTAGTTTTCTTTAAAAACAGTCCTTTTAAATCCCTTTGCTGATTTTTTTCTCTAATAACATTTAAGTACATTTGGATTATCCTCACCCATTTTCAGCAACTTTCCAAAAACTAAATCTTAATGGAAAAGCCAAGCTAACAAAAAGATGTAGGGCTATAAAGTAGAGGCAACAAGAAGGAGAAACGTGGAAGTAATTTAGGCATATCCTCCCCCCCACGTGGTATTTATCACTCTCTCACAAATAAGCATACTCTGTGAGTGAAACAGTGGGCTTCCTTCATACACACAGCTTCCACATAAGACTCCTTGAGCTCTGACTATAGCAAAATAAGACTATAAATATGAAAAGATATTATCTTTAAAGATTGCTGTGCTATGATTACCTAAAATCTATCTAAAATGAATATACTCAGCAAATAACATATTTAATAGCCTTGAACTAAGTACTAAATTAAATTGAAATACATTTTAAACTTAAGAAAAACTAAGTTGTTGTTGTTTTTTAAAATTTATTTCTTTTACTGGGGAGAGAGAGAGTGACAGAGCATGAGTGGGGAGGAGAGGAAGAAGCAGGCTTCCTGCAGAGCAGGGAGTCAAATGTGGGTCTCATTCCTGGGACCCTGGGATCATGACCTAAGCTGAAGGCAGATGCTCAACTGACTGAACCACCCAGGTGCCTCAAGTTGTTGCCTTGTTTAATAGAATGACTTCTAAAGGGATTAATTTCTAAAGTTTTGAGTTTTGGCTTTTAAATATGTAAGTTCCACATACCATATTATGTGGAAAGCATATTTATGTCAACTATTCAAACATTTATGAAGGAAAATAATTCATATTAGACACAGACCGTGATTGATACATTTTATTATATCGATTTCTCATATTTTTTCCTGGGAGCTATATTTTTTTCACATTTATAGCAGAAAAAAAAACAAACTTGAAAGGTAAATTCTCTTGCTAGGGCTACACAATTAAAATTAATGGTCCTAATTTCAGATTTGAACTTCCCAGAATCTAAATCCCCAAATCACAAGCAGCATCACTGTGCCTAGCAAGGTGTTCATGCTGTGTAGACAGAAAAGACGACAACATAGCCTCAGCCCTCAGTGTACACTTGCATTTTCAGAAAACAAAATATCAAATGGAAAACATTAGGACATGGAAATATTAATGGTATATTGCATAAGACTGCTATAATTGAAAGGGAAATCTGCCAAAGTTAGGGATGTGTGTGGTCAGCAGCCGCTGTATAAATTTCTATGGAGGAGTTGAGAGTTTAGGTAAGCTTTGGGGAGAAAAAGTATAATTTGGACAGAAGGAGGCATATGGATACTACTGGCTAACTTCATCCGCATTCAGATATGTTTCAGTTGGAGGAACTTCATATAAGAGTTCTGAATGATGATGTTTAATGGAAAGCCAGCCATACAATCCCAGGAAGCTTGTTGTCTTCCTCATACCCCCCCCCTTTTTTTACTTCTTCTGGTTGGAATGCAGATATGATACTGGAGCTGTCAAGAAAACAATGTCGGGGGCACTTCATCGAGCTGCTCAACCAGCACCAGCAACTGCCCATCTGAGGCTTCCCGTTATGAAACAAAAACAAAACTGCATTTGTTTAAGCCTCTATAGGTGGTTTTTTTCTATTTCTTACTGCCACAAACATTCCTAATAGATGGGGCTTACTCTACAATATATTCCAGAGAAGAGACATACCACTGAAAATGCATTCATCTTGGGCATAAAAGGTTTTAAATCTCTATAACTGACAATATTTAAATATAACTAATTTAGTCTGATTCCAGGTCTAATCTTTGACTAATAAATTTTGATAGGCTTCTGAATCGGAGTCCCTGTTTCTCTTAAGGTGCCATCTTTAAATCTTCTCCATAGAGTAGCACCTGAGATTGTCCACCAAAAAGGTAAAATGAAGACTTGAGATTATGTGGACAGAAGGCCTGGGTAACTCTTATTGGAATGTTAATTGAAAAAAAAAAAAAAGTAATGTTAATGGAAACCTTATGAAATGAAATAAAAGTCTGGGTAAGCAACCATGGAGGTCAAATGGAAATTAGTAAACTAGTATTTATTACTTTCAAGACTTCAGTTCTGTGCTCAACTGTGGTGATTTGGTTTAGATTGTTTGGGGTGAGTTTCTTATTTCTGATACATTTGGAAGAAATTGATGATAATATTAAAATAGTTTTACATATGATATGAAGGCAAAACATTATCTGGGCTTTCCACATAAAGAGATTGCTGGTGTTGATACCTTTGACTGAAATGAAGCTCGTTGAAATGTGTGCTGGTCTTGAAGGAAGAAAAAATTTCCCTGTTGGATGTACTGCATTTGAGTACCCCCTATGTGGATTTTGGTAAGCCCGACCAGGCACAAGAGACAAAGGCAGTGGGTTATGAAAGGAGTTCCACAGTTAGAAGTAATCAGGATTAAAAAAATGGAAGCTTAGTAATGAAAGTGACCAATTGAATAAAACTGCTACATTAAAAAATTGTAGGTTATCAAGAACAGAAATGTGAGTTCCATAACAGGAAAGCAGCAGTGTAAGGGTAGAAAAACATAAATAGCTACAGAGAGGAATGGTGAGAAAGGTGAAGGGTCAAGTGAGCCAAGGAAAGACTAGTTGGGACACAAGAAAACAACACATCAAATGTAGGGTTGGGACTTAAGAGAGATCCTTGTGTTGAGAAGGCTCTGGTAACCTATAGGAGAGCAGTTCTGATAGAGTCAGGAGTGGCAAAGTGCCTACATTCCAGGCATGGGGTAATAAATGGTACAGAGAATAGAGAATGTTTAGCAAAAGAGTGAAAACTTCTAGCTCTGTCCAATAAAGAGTCAATTCCAAAAAGCACGTGTGAGGGACTGATGTGAAGTTTTAGGGGGATGGAAAAGGTTTATTCCCAACATGGTAGTTGTTGAAGAATGTATATTTTGGAAGCATAAACTCCGTTTGGCTTAACAATTTGAAATAATGTCTTTAAAATCCTTTGCTTTGCTGTACTACAGTAATTACTTTTGAATTTTTTAAAAAATTGTGTGAACATATTTGAGTTGTACAAAAATTATAAAAATTATTTTCCCCACTTTATAATAATTGACTTGAATGTGTTAAGACACAGAAAGCTGCAAGTCCATGTTCAATTCAATGAAAGTTTCTTTCTACTTTTAAAGATCAAACATGTTTGTACAACATGATTAGACAGAAAAAATACCTTTTGTACATAGAATAACTTCAAGTATCTTTTTATACTTCTGCTTTTGTATCCAAATTTATAAAATATAATTATTCTTTGCTATCTACATTCTAATCATGATTGTATGGCATCAGAGATCTGTAAACTCACCATTTATTAGCATGGCTTTGCACAAAATTGTCTCTATAGGATTATTATAAAACAACTATTTGATTTTAAAATACGTCACAACTTTACTCTGGAACCTAAGTAGGAAACTCAAGAAAAAAAATCTACATTAGATATTAAAATAAAAACAAACAATAAAATGTCTAAGAAAAAAAGATCCTGTGTCTTATCTTATTCATTATATTTTACTTAAAATTCACATGATTAATTCTTCTCAGGATGTTCATGCTAAGAAAACAGACAAAAGAAAAAAGTAGAATCATTAAAATAGTGATATATGTGTTTTAGATCTGAGTTTCCTGAGATAAAATGAAAGGAGAGACAATCTCTTTTTTGTCATGTGAGAATTCTATAAACCATCCCGTTCCTCCTTTCTCTTTGGTTCTCAGGAAGCTTAAATTGAAATTTTGTTGAGAAAGTCTAGATTACATTATGGCATAATCATGGCTCTCTTCTGTCTTTACTACTTGGCTCTCCATTCTTTCTTATGCTTTATGCATTTAACATTCTATGATACCTGCTTTAATGTCATCTGTTTTCTTTCTTTTTCTTTTGAATTGGTTAGAACATAAATTTTAACTAATGAATTTGTCCACTGTCAAATCACACTAAAGATCAATGCATAAATGTATTTTAGGGAAAATAGTAATATAAATTTTAAAAGAATTAACTAGCCTTAAGTTAAAAGTGCAGATTTAAACACCATGGATATTGATATCAGCTTTATTAACGAAACTTACATTACCAGTAAAATAATCTATAGACAAAAAGGGAACAATAGCATAAATTATTAACCAGAAATATTCTAGATTGTATGAGGCATGAAATGAAAATCAGTAATTTCAAGTAAGGGTCATAGAAATTGCCCTGATTTGGATGACTGGAAATTCATTCTTCACCCTGATTATGCCTTGACAATTTAGCTGACTTTCGCCAAGTCTTGACTTTTTGAGGCTTCAGTTTTCTTACCTATAAAATGAATAAATTTGACTTATTAAGGATCTTTCCTACTCTAAAACTTCTTTCCTGGATTTTTTTAAAAAGTTTATCTATTTTTTTAAAGATTTGTTTACTTATTTTAGAGAGAGAGAGAGAGCAAGGGAAGGAATGGGGGGCAGAGAGAGAATCCCAGGCAGACTCCTTGTTGAGCATGGAGTGGACACAAGGCTTAATCCCACCATCCTGAGATCATGACCTGAGCTAAAATCAAGAGTTGAACACTTAACCAACTGAGCCTCCTGGGGGGCCCTTTAAAGTCTCTATATTTTAAATACACTGTTGATTTTGTCGTTTTATTGGACATAATAATGGGTTAAGGGAGGCTAAAAATTCCATAGAAACAACACAGAAATAAAAGAACATAAGTATCTCTGGTGTTCTGGCACTTTTTTTTTTTTTTTTGAAATAACATGCTTATTACATTTTAGTAAGCTTAAATTAGAAATATTTAACTTCAAAAAGTTTGTGAAATGTAAACAATGAGCAGTACTTAAAACCAATTGCACTTTTCCATAAAAGATAGAATCTGGGAGTAATTTAACAGCACTTATGATTTTGGCATCTTATAAAGTTGTATTTGGTTTGCTGAGTTCTGTGGATAATGTGTCATATGAACACTTTCTTTTAGGATTTCAACACTTCTATTCCAATGGGAATCAAGAAATCAAGAGTTTGATGGAAATGAAAAGTATGTCTTTTAACACATTCTTCACTTTTTCTCTGTGTTTCCAAAAAGTTTGATTCTAATTTGATTTGTATTTATGGTGATTTGGGAGGGAGTTTGCTGGATTGCAAATCTCCATTTCAGACTGATGGCTGGAGGGCATTCAACAACCACAGACCACTGAAAGCAGCAAAGTAGAACTACAATTTAAAGGAAAACAAGGAATCTGCATTAGTAAAATTTCCATTTTACTTTACCAGCCGGCTTGGTTTCTTGTTTATGTCCTTTTTCAAGTATTCAGTATCTTTTTCTTTCCTTGTGTTTTATAACTTTTTGTACTTATTTAGAATCATTTTATCTACTTACGGCAAAGTTGTAGAATCCAAGAGAACAATATCATTTTGGCTGACTCATCTAAAGACAGCTGGTAAAATCTACAGTTTTTACATTTCCCAGTTTTTAGACCATAAGGCCTTTCCTTAATAACAATGTACATTCAATTACAATATCTGTTTCATTAACATTTTTTACTGTCTTCTACCCTTTTGACATTGTTGTAGAGAAGTTGATGAGTATTTTAATAGAAGAAGAAATTCAGTACTTAAAAACAATAGCATAGATCTTAGACCATTTAGTGAAATAACTAACTCAGTCTCTATAGCTAAAAATTGATATTATTCAAATGTTTAATTTATATAACAACTGTCCAAAACTCCTCCTGAGGTGTTTTGGTTTTGGATAAAAAATAGTGTTGCCATCAGCATCCCAAAGGTGATTAATAAAGAGAACCAACAAAACCAAAAATCGTTTCTTTGAAAAAGTCAACAAAATTACAAACCTTTACCTAGACTTTAAGAAAAGGAAAAGAGATGTAATTCACTAAAATCAGAACTGCAACTATAGCCTTTATTACTAATCTTAGAGAAATTAAGAGGGTACTAAAACAATAATGAGCAATTATACACCAACAAATTTAATAAACTAGATAAAGTGGACAAATTCCTAGAAACACACAAATTACCAAACTGACTCAAGACGAAATAGAAAATCTCAACAGACATAAAACAGGTACAGAGATTGATGTAGTAATCAAAAACCTTCCAACAAAAAAAGTTCAAGACCAGATGAATTCACTGGTGAATTCTATCAAACATTTAAAGAATAATTAACACCAATTATCCTCAAATTCTTCTAAGCAGAAGAAGCAGAAGGAGGAGGGGGAGGAGGAGGAAAAATATTTCCTAATACATTCTGTGAGGCTAGCATTACCCTGATAAAAAAGACCAAGATACCACAAGGGAAGAAAACTACAGAGCAATGATTCATGAATTTTGATGCAAAAATCATCAACAGAATACTTGCACACCAAATCCAACAACAAATTAAAAAGTTTATACACCATGACCAAGTGGGATTTATCCCATGAATGGCTCAACATAAAAAAATAAATTAATTTAGTAGACCATATGCTTAGAACAAAGGTAAACAAAACCTACCTAAACATCCCAACTGATGGGGAAAATATTTGAAAAATTTCATTATTCTTTCATGATGAAAATAGTCATGCACATGGAATGTCCTAAGATATAAGACATTGATGAAAAACCTAAAGCTAATATCATATATTCAATGATGAAAGACTGAAAGCTTTACCCCTAAGTTCAGACATAAGACAAGGATGCCCACTTTTGCCACTGCTATTCAACATGGTAATGGAAGACCTAGCCAGAGCATGTAAGCAAGAAAAAGAAATAAGATATCCAAATCAGAAAGGAAAAGGTAAAGCTATCTCTGTTTGCAGATGACATGAGTCTATATATAGGCTATCACAAGAGTCACAATAATACTATTAGAGCTAATTGAAATTCCAAGGTTCAAGATCAACATCTAAAATCAGGTGTGTTTTATATACTGTCACTGAATAATCCAAAATCAAGAAAACAATTCCATCTACAAAATAATTCTAAGTAATAAAATATCTAGGGGGCTCAATCAGTTAAATGGCTTCCTTCAGCTCAGATCATTATCTCAGGGTCCTGGGATGGACCCTTACTTCCGGTTCAAGGAGTCTGCTTCTCCCTCTGGCCCTAGTGCTTGTGTTCTCTCTCTCTCTCTCTCCCTCTCTCTCTCAAATAAATAAATAAAATGTCTAAAAATTAAATACTTTAAAATATCTAGGAATAAATTTAACCAAGAAGTGAAAGATTTGTACACTGAAAATTACAAAAAAAAAAAAGAAAATGCTGAAATTAAGGAAGACCCAATTAAATAGGAAATCATCACATGTTCATAGATGAAAATTGTTAAAATGGCGATGCTTGTCAAAGTAATCTACTTATTCAATGCAATCCCTATCAAAACTATAATTGCCTTTTCTGTAGAATTGAGAAAACCTATTCTTAAAATCATACCAAATTTGAAGGGGCCCTAAGTCACCAAAAACAATATTGCAAAAAGAAAACCAGTTTGAGAAATCAAATATTTTTATTTTAAAGCTGTCTCACTACAGTAATTAAAGAGGATAAACATATAAAGGAATAAAGATAAACATATAAACAAACAGAATAGAATTGAGTCCAGAAATAAACCCAATATCTATGGTCAATAGATTCTGACAAAATATTAAAACATTCTATTTGGAAAGTGTAATCCCTTCAACAAATAGTACTAGAACTATTGGATAACCATTCGGCAAAGAAATATATTGGACTTTTTCCTCAATCTATATATAAAAACTAACTCAAAATAAATCATTTACCTAAAGATGAGTTAAAACTATAAAACTATTAAAACAAAACATTGGAGGTATACTTTTATGACCTCAGATTTGACAATAGATTCTTAAATTGGACACCAAAAATACAAACAACAAAAGAAAAAAATGGACAAGTTGACTTCATGAAAACTAAAATCTTTTGAGAATCAAATGTCATTGTCAAGAAAATGAAAAGATAACTCATAGAATAGGAGAAAATATTTGCAAATCCCATATCTGACAAAGGCTTAATATCTAGAATACGTTAAAAAATACAATACCAACACAGAAAAAACAGTTCAATTAAAAATGGGCAATAGACCTGGCTATACATTTCTCCAAAGATGACCAAAAGCACATTAAAATATGTTCAACTTCATTAGTCATTAATAAAATGCAAATCAAAGCCACTAGGATGGCTATAATCAGAAACACAGAAAATAAGTGTTGGCAAAGATGTGGAGAAATTAGAAACTTGACACGTTGCTGTTGGGAATGTAAAATGAGGTACCCATTGTGGAAAATTGTTCACCATTTCCTCAAAAAGTTGAACATAAAATTACCATATGACCCAGCAATTCTACTCCTTAGTATATAACAAAGACAAATGAAAACATCTGTCCGTGAAACACTTTGTACCACAATATTTATAGCAGCATCATTTGTAATAGGTAAACACATCCACCAACTCAAATACCCTTCAGTGAGTGAATGTATAAAGAAATATGCATGTGATGGAATATTATCTAGCCATAGAAAAGGAATGAAATGTGGCACATCTTGGATGAACCTCAAAAAAATAGGCTAAATGGAAGAAATCAGATACAAAAAGGCAAATACTATGATTCCATTTAAATGAAATATTCAAAACAAGCAAATTCATAGAGACAGAAAATGTATTAGTTGCTTCCAGAAGACAGAGCTAGGGTGTTTGGGGAACAATTATGTTTAGGATACAGGGTATTCTCAGGTAATGAAAAAGTTTTGAAACTTGAGAGGTGATGGTTGTCCAACATTGTGAATGCATTAAATGCCACTGGATTGTACACTCCGAAATAGTTTATTGTATGTTATGTGGATTTCACCTCAATTTTTTAAAAAAGTAAAAAATAATAAAACCTACTACCTAGAGATTTTTTGAGGATCAAATGAAATAATGCATACATACCACATTAGCACAGTGCTTGCAACTTTAAAAGCACTCAGTATTAACCTGTAATGAGAATAATTGTTGTTTTAACTCCTTTTGTTATTGTTAACCCTGTCTCAAGCAATAATGTTTTTGACAACTTGAAGATATAGAAGACTTGTATGGCTATATAAATGGCAAAAAGTCAGACATTATCAGTAATATGTTGGGTGGAAGAATCAAAGTTTGAAAGTTCTCAATAGACTGAAAAAGCATAATATATTTGGAGGTAAAAGTAATAATTTACCTTGAGATTCCCAATATTACCAGGGGAGGAAGTCTCACAAGTATGAATACATAAAGGTACAATGTTTTAGGGGGCACCTGGCTGGCTCAGTTGGTAGAGCATATGGCACTTGATCTTGAGGTCACGAGTACAAGCCCCACCCTGAGCATAGAGTTTAGTTTAAAAACAAAAAAAGGTGTGATGTTTTGTTAACTAACATACTCAAAAGAATTGTCATTGTCATGGCTACAAAAAAATATTATAGTCTTCAGCTTCATTAGTTAATTCGGAGACCCATATTGAGGGAGGTGCTAATTCCTATCTCTAGGGTTGTATTCATACCTGGACAGCTCACAGATGGAAGATTTTTATGTACCTGAACATGTTGAAAATAAGTAAAATATGATTTGCTAGGCCTGGAATTTTGTCATAGAATAATAATTTTAATAGTTATAGATGATTATAGAAAAAAATCAAAACCTAGTTTTATAAAATTTGTATTATCTTTTTATATATGTAAAGCTCATTTGGTGAAAGATTACTCTGTACAATTCCACAGGTCTGGTAAGAGATATAGGTAAAAGTAACAAAAACAAAAAAGATACATAATTAATATGAGAAGGAAGACCCTAAAATTTATCATTGCCATCACATCTGGTACCTTACTCAGCAACAGCTTCCTATAGCTAGTAACAATCTAGCAGTGGCTACAGGATGAATGTCAGGTGATATGATATAGTTGTTAAGCATACAATTCTAGAACATGCCAGCCCCAAATATATTATCTTTTTCTGTGTTACGTTGGCCAATTTACATACCCTCCTTAAACAACCACTTTCTTCTCATTGTAAAATTAGACAATATCTACATCATAAATTTATGATTTTTATTTCTTTTATTATTTTTTAAAGAATTTATTTATTTGAGGTAGAGAGAGAATAAGCATATGCTGGAGGAGGGACATAGGGAGAAGTAGGCTCTCCTTTGAGCAGGGAACCCAAAGTGAGGCTCTGTCCCAGGACCCTGGGGTCATGACTTGAGATGAAGGCAGATGCTTAATCCACTGAGCCACCCAGGCACCCCATAAATTTATAATTTTTAAAAGTACCTATAAAAATGATAGAGTCTGATGTCTGACATAATACTAATCAGGGAATATTGCCTCTTATGATTTCAACCTTGCATGTAATGATAGTTCCCTAAGATTGTGCCCAAATTGATGACATATCCAGACAACAGGAAGAAGACAAAATTACAGTGCACACAGTGACAGCACTGGCTCCCATCTTTAGTGATGATTAGATTGCTCACGTGTTTGTAATTATTTTGTTCAAGATCCTCTCCTCCAGGGAATGAGAACCAACAGAGATTTTACCTAGGTAGGTCCTCGTCCAAATGGAGCAAGATCTGAACTGCAGATCATCCAAATTTGAATAATAGATGTGTAAATACGAAGCAGAAGCTTAATTTAGAATAAACTAGCTTATGATGAACAATTTTAGGATTCCTCCTTTGGCAGATACTTAATACTATGATCTCAAAATTTCCATGAACTTCCAAGTTAATTGTTAAATGTGATTTTATGAAATCTGTTAAAAAGAATCTGTCAAGAACTATTCTCAGATGTTAACTATTTGTGTGAACTTACAGACTATCAGGGTATTCTAAGGCTTTCAAGAATTCCAACAATTTAACAAAGGATGTACTTATTCTTTGTAGCACATGCTTCCTATTGTGTTATCCCCCTTTTACTTCTTTTTTTTTTTTGTCTCTTCATCACTTAGCCACCTTAGAACCTTTCAGTGTGTTTGCTTTTACTCTTGACTTTATTTTATGAGTCTCTAAGTTGCATAGAGCATTTAAGAGATCTTATCCTGCTTCATTTATTAGGTATTTCCTAGTATTGGAAGGATTATTGTTTATTTTTTCATTCACGTTTGTAAAGGATCTGTATTCCCTTGGAGAAAGGCATCCCAGAGAGCAGGACTAGTGTCTTATATCATCTTTTCTAAAGACTATACCAGCTACATTGTCAAAAGAAATGTGGTAAAATGCCACAAAACCTGCTAACTAAAATCTCTATCACAGAGTTTAGAGGAGGACTGAGGTCTTTCTACTGAGCATGAAATAACCTGCCATGCGCAAGGCTGGCAATAATATGGACATGTAACAGAGCACCAAAGGCAACACAGAGTTATCAGAGCTTATGGGTAAGAGAATATAGAGTACTGTGGGGGAGGTTGTGTCTAGAGACAGGACATCATTTTCTTCCTGTGAAGCAGTTATACCAGCCGTCCGGAATCCAGAATTATCACTGGAGAATCATGAGGGAATTTGTGTTAAAAAGTCTGTCTTCTTATTTTTGCTATCACATTTTTAAAAATTTCTTTATATTGTTTTAATAGAACAGGTTCTAAAATCCTCCTTTCTTCCTTTTTTTTTTTTTTTCCCCATATAGGACTTTCATTCTCTACTCTGGACAAGTCATGATTGGTCTTAATCTCTTACTTGCTAGATAGAGTCTTTATGACTAACAATCTTTACATCCCAGCACCTGCAATGATGCCTAGGATATAGTAATTACCCAATACATATTAATGGATTGCTATTAATATTAGATAGTTTGAATACATCCTCTCTTTCTGTTCAGAATCCATTTCCCAAAGATCTAGTCAACGAACTACTGATATGGCAAATATCGAAGATCTGCGAGAAAGCAGGTCTTATGGGCTGAATTGTGTCTCCTTGACCCCACAAATGTATACATTGAAGTCCTAACCCCTAGTACCTCAGAAGGTGACTATATTTGGAGAATTGATCTTTAAGGAGGTAAAATGAGGTCATTAGGGTGGACTGTAATCCAATCTGATGCCTTTATCAGAAGAGGAGATTAGAACAAAGACACACACAGAAAAGACCATGTGAAGACACAGGCAGAAGGCAGCCATCTACAAACCAAAAAGAGAAGCATTGAAAGAAATCAACCCCACAGACACCCTGATCTTAGATTTCTAGCTTACAGATCTGTGAGAAAATAAATTTCTGTTGTTTGAGCCATCAAACCTGTGGTACTTCATTATGGTAGCCCACCCAGACTAATACAGCAGGACCCCATAAAGGGTCTCAGTGTAGAGTCTGATCACACCCACTCAAAGAACAGGAAGTAGGTTGATTCAAGACACTAAAAAGGTCAGGTGCCTCCCAAAAATATCATTTGCATCTCTACATTTATTTACTCACAGGTGGTGTAGAAGAGTCTCAAACCCTTTTCTGAGGGCAAAGAGTGAGATAGGACACTACCCCTAAGAAGGATAAGTTCTAGTGTCTGTCACACTGAGCACACAGTGAATAGAAGATACATACAATTGAAGGTACAGATCAGAAGTGAGCTAAATTACTCTGCATAAGAAAGGAATGAGCTGTGAGAAGCCAGAAGACAAGTTTTTACACAGAGTCAGAAGCCTGGAAGGCCAAGGCCAAAAGGAGGAGAGTGAGAGAGAAGAGAGCCAGAGGCAAGAGAAGAGAGGTGGGGAAGCAATCTGTGGGGTTCCTGCAGCTGACCTGCCTATACCAGATTTTCTAAGAAATCTCTCTACAGGCCTTGATATGAATGGATTGTCTTTGAGACTATGGAGAAGTGTTGTCCCAGTTGGTAAGTTTGATGCAGACAAAAACAAGCAAAAACTTGAGAATGGGGGATGACTGAAAATCTAACCTCCACAGTGAGGATTATCAGGGAAGCAAAAAGAGATTATGAGGCACTGGTTTTGAACAGGTGGAATTGAGTAAAATTGTGGCTCTGGGCAAATATGTGGCATTATTCTGTAGTGAGAATCCAGGTGATATTCAGACATGGAAATGTGAGATTCTTTCTCAGAGAACTCGACTTGTGCTGTGAGCCTGACCAGCAGGAAAGCCATAGATATCACAGGTAGCAAGAGAACACCCCCATGGATGCCACTTCCAGAGCAAATCTCATGGAACTCATTGGCTAATATCATGAGAAATAGCACTTTCACTGATAGAAAACACAACTTGTTTCCTCTCTTGCTCCCCTTGCCTACTCTAAATAAGTAAATAAAACTCTGTACACCACCCGGGAAGAAGCAATGTTGCTAATAGTCCATCCAGGGATCCAGCAGGTGCCATTCTTCACTGTAGACCTCAGCACAGCTTTGGGCTGCTGGCAGCTAGAGGGCATTGGAGCATGTGCCCAGAAAAGGCCAGTGCCCAACAGAGTAAGGGTGGCATGTGAATATCAGCAGCGCCGGCCTACACTGCAGAAATTTCCATGTCCTTCAGAGTAGCAGTGACCCCAGCAGGAGAAGAAGGTGATAGGGCAGTGATGATGGAGCAGAACTAATTTAAGAATGGCACTGTGGTTGCAGGCACAGCATCTGGCTTCTTGTGGTGCCCACAGGAACCGCAAGCTCACCCTGCCTGCGGGCTTAAGGAATAAGAGTAGCAGAATGGGAGAACTATAAATGCAAGCAGGGTACCAACTGTACCCAGTGGGGGTGACTTGTTTAGAGCTAGAGTGAAACACCCTCTGGGGACTCCTGGAAACACTTGGGTGGGGTATATGCTTTGCAAGGGACCAAGGTCCCGTATAATTCATGTGAGGGCAGGAGGCAGTAAGATTCTAGTTATTAATGTTAATGTGATCTCATTTGCTTCCGTAGGCCGGTTTGGCCTGGGGAAATTTTGGTTCTATTGTGTGTAATGGGGAGCTTCTGAGTTTTAAAAGAAGAAGAGGGGTATAATGAAAGTAGTGTTTTAGCAAGATTAAATTCCAATTTATGAGAAAAGAGAAATGACTTTAGCGGTGGAAAAACATTAGTTACATTGCTTTAAAAATTGAGGAAAAAAAATCACTGTAGGTTTTAAACAAAGCTATCCCATTTAACATACTAATTTACATACGTACCTCAAAGAAAAAGAACAATGCCCAAAACTTTGGAATAACTCACAGAGTCTACAAAGCTACTGCTAATTAAGATTCTCAGAAGCTCTTTAGCTTGAAACAAAGGTAGCATGGCTTGACTTCTAGTCTGTTCTAACACTTCTGAATAATAGCTGACATCTTGCTTTCATGTATACTGCCAGCTTCGTGCTCCTTGAGCTGGTTTCTGAATCTAGTGTTTATACACAACTAACAAAGCTTCTCTACCAGCTGTATATGCAGAGGGAAATGATTCCTGTTTGGATAGTATGGGACAAGTAAGATAATTGGTGACTAAATCATTTAGCCAGACCCAAACACTTCTGTTTTACCACCTTAGATAAGTTACTTATGCTGTTTTTGGTTCATCTTTCTTATGTATAGAATAAAAAAGTCTAGGTGGTCATTAGTCTTTTCCTTCTTAAAATTATATGATTCTAGAAAAATTACCATACAATTGCTTGAGAATCAACACCGCTTTATGTTGCCTAAATCCTCACATACTCTTCTCTTGGGCCAGATAGAAAAGGATTCAGAATTTCTCTTTAATCTAAGCAAAATTGCTCTATCTTTCAAAAAAGGCAGATAACAGCTTTTGCTCTTAGAAAAGGGAGCAGAATGGAAGAAAGGAGTAACTTCACCCTAAATGAAAGCTTCATTAGGAAAAATGAACTAATCAACGTCTTCTGAGGAAAATTCATCTGTTCGGAAGGGCATAGTCTCTGCTGCTACACATCCTTAACATAATTTATATTATTATTAAGATAGCTACATAAATATATATACATATATTTATATTTATATATTTGGAACACAGCTAATGGACCATATTTTACTACTTAGTATCATTTCTATCAGGAATTACTAGCTATTGTGATATTACATTTGAATATGGATGAGATAACATATTCAAGCAAATATTATGTGCACTGTGGTGCTAGGAATATGAAATAAACTCATGAAACAGAACCTTCTGCAGAGTTCCATATTCTGTGGTGAATCAGTCAGTAGTACACAATAGCAGGGGTGAAAGATCAGTTCAGGTCTCATCCAATAGTAGTTTTTTGCATTAAAAAAATCTGAAAGCCTTCCATTTATCCAAGTTTAGACATAGCTGAAGAAAAATTCAGTATACAGAAGTAGGAAATAAAGATATTTATGAATAATTATTTGGTTTATCAAATACTCGAAATCAAACCTTAAACAGCACACAATTTCATAGAGTATGCTTAAGAAAGAGAGAAAGGAAGAAAGGAAGGAAGGAAAGAAGGGAGAGGAGGGAGGAAGGAAGGAAAGAAGAAAGGAAGGAAGAAAGGAGGGAAAAGAGTCCAGAACAATTATGAAAAATGTGGCTATCAAGAAACATCATACAGGGGCACCTGGGTGGCTCAGTCCATTAGGCATTGAACTTTTGATTTTGATTCAGGTGGTGATCTCAGGGTCCTGAGATGGAGTCTTGCATCAGGCTCTGTGTTCAGTAGATTCTGCTTGAAATTCCCTCTCCCTGTCCCTCTGCCCTTCTCCACCCCACCTCCTGGTGTGGGTACTCCCTGTCTCTGTCAAATAAATAAATCTTTAAAAAAAAAAATTATACAGTGGTGGTATAAATTAAATAATTTATTCATACTTTAAATAGATGATAAGCTTCATTGAAAGCAGAAAATAATTTTCTAAGTAATTCCTAGAATTTTATAGGAGAAATGGAAGCAAAAGAGAAGTATTTATTGAAGTCCACTATAGACTTAGCTGTTTATTTAACCCTTACAACTACCCAATGATATCAATATTACAAATTATTTTAAAATGAAACATTTTAACAGAGAATGATATGAATAATTATAAGGAAACACATCTTAGGCTTAGAGGGTCACATGAATAAGTATAGATATAAAGAAAACAAATTGCTGATAAATAGAGGGAAAAAACTATCAAAATCTTAGGTTAGATATTTTTTCTTCCATTAAAATTAAGAAGTAGTACAGACAATTAAAAGCAAGCAGAAGAGGCCAATGTTTAAAAAAAAAAAAAGTCCTTTAGAACAACATTAAGTGGTTACTAAAAGAAGAAATAATAAAGTACCTGGCAAAGATCAGACAAATATTCAATGAAAAGAGGAGGGATTAATTTCCTCTCCCTTCATTATTTTTTCTTTCTTTATTGAAGATGATCTTTTGTCCTCTGGATAATTAAAGGAAGATCAATGGCAATGTGGAAGCCAATAGACCAGATGCAGAGAGTGTAACCAAGTTAAAAAAGAAAACAGAAATCAAAAGAATCACTTTAAAAAGTCTTCACGAAGTATTAATGAAGCAAACATTTAGAGTTAATTATATCAGTAATAGTGGAAGCAGAATCATGTGGTCACACCAAAAGTTTATGTGGAAAGTAGGATACACACACGAAGGAGAAAAGAAGCAAAAACATTTAGAGGAGAAAACAAGGATGTATTAATTTAACTAAAAAGTTTTCTGTTAATTAGGCCATTGATTTTATTATACCATTTAGAGTAACAACCTAGTTTATTCTGAATAACTCTTTCATGATAATACAATTATTGTTTCCTTTTTTATATATTTTTTATATTTTATAAAACATATTTTTGGTTATCCAACAGCAAATATTCTGTAAACAGGTAAGCAAAAACAGCTATATATTAATCAGGCTGGGCTAGGTTGTGCCGTGGTAAAAATAAATAGATTAATAAATCCCTAATTTCCAAGAGTTTAAAATAAACAAACAAACAAATAGAAAGGGTTTATTTTTCTTTACTCATGCAATATTGCCTGTTGTGAATTGCTACATTATTAGGCTTTTTGAGCTGCCATAACAAAATCCCACAGTCTTGGTCTTGTAAACGATTAAATTTATTTTCTCACAAGTCTGGAGGTTCTTCTGAGGCCCTCTCACTGGCTTGTAGATGGCTATCATCTCACTGTGACCTCACTGGGACGGCCTTCTGTGGGAGCAAGAGAAGAGACAGATCTGACTCTCTTCCTTTTCTTATAAGGACACCATTTCTGTCAGATTAGGGCCCCACTCTTATGATCTCACTTAATTTTAATCACCTCCCTAGAGGCACTGTCTATAAATATACTCACATTCTGGGTTAGGGCTTCAACATATGAATTTTGGGGGAGGCACACTATTCAGTCCTTAAAGGTTGTCTTGAAAGTCACATGATCATGCCTAGCTTCATATTCTTAGAAAGGGGAAAAGTGGAATGTTGGAAAAATATCACAAATGACTATCATAGTGAGTCTAATTTTTTATTGTATTATTGTTTTTATAAGCAAACTAATTAATAATGCTCTGATAAAGGTCATTATATGAAACTTTCTAAAACATAATCATCTAGTATGAGTTCCACAAGACAAATTCTTAGAAGTGAAGTAGAGGTGTTAAACAGGTTGGAATATTTTGAGCATTTTATTGTGTCCTGGCAAATTTTCTTCCTGAAAAATATTGTACAATCTATTCCAATTCCTTAAATCCTTGCAAATAATAGAGATTATTATTAAAGAATAAAAAGAGGAGGACAAAAAGAAAACTTTTGCCAAGCATAATGTCCCAAGACACCATCTCATTAGTTTAATTTAATTTTTTTTTTTACCAACAAGTCGTATGATTATATTTTTTCTGTATTCTTGTTTTTGCTTGCATATCTTTTTGATGACATGGGAAATGTAGTCACTGTTTTTTTTTTTTTTTTTCCTCAGAGATGTGTTTGTTATTAAGTTACAGACATTTTACCCACCTTAAGTTATTCATTATTTTGGGGAAGAACTCTAAATTCTAATTTATATAAAAGTCTGTACATGCATGTTGGTTGGAAGATTCCATATATGGAATTGATATTTAATCAGCATTTTATCCTGACAAAGTTCCAAAGATCAAAGTTAAAAAGAAGTAGATGCAAAATCGTCTTTCTCTGAGACTATTTTTAACATAAATCAAAAACTCACACACCACCATCTGAAAGAGCATTATCTGTAATATAAGAAAGAACGGAAACTTTTTCCAAAAATAATACGAGAATCTGACAGATACATTAAACGTCTGTGATCTTCACCATTGCTTCTTTATCTCTTTATTTCAGTAGGGATCTGAGGTAGAGGCAGAAAGCCCGTGAAGAAGGTACAAGTCCATGAACCCAGCAAGTGCTGAACTTCCTCCTGGCTCTCCTGTGCTCCTAAGACGTCTTTAGCTGGATGTGAGCTCTTGCCTCAAGCTATTTACACCATGATCAGGCTAGTAATTAGCAAAATGTTTAATATAATATAGAAGCAATTAGGAGGTGATAACATGCAATTAAGATGTGTTTTCAGATTAAAGATTTTATAGTGCTCTTTTTCTTGAAAAGATAAAGTGCCTATCTCAAAATGTCAAACTGCAGTGATTTAATCTGAATTATTTTCAATTAATATGCATGTATTCTTGCGATGTGTTCACCGTTGTTATTGACATTGATAAATTAAGCTCATCCCAGCTGAATTTATCCTTGAGTCGCTCTATATTTCCTGAATGTCAGCTCTTCATTCTTATTTTTTTCTTTGCCTACAAGCTGTGCGTGATCTAACTATAAGTCCCTTGATTCATCCCTGGGATTACAGTGATGTGTCAGTCTGGAGGAACAATAATCTGAAAGGGCATTGTTATAAATAGAGTGTTAGAATATAATTGTTTGTCATGTCATTTCTCCTCTTTAAATTCCCTTGAGTCCTGTTGAAGTAATTTAGACAGCTAAGATGACAAGAGTCTTGAGACTGTACTTATAGAGTTGTCCAACACATCTTTAGCCTATGCTGCCTTTTGAGACCATCTTGCCTGCAAAGTAGGAAATGCAAACATCAAATGAGTTTTGACTACAGTGTGGATTTAATTTGAGAGTTTACATAGGCCACTCTTTGTACAATACGAGCATTATGTCTCCTAATTCATCTGCACTTGTTGGGACAATGGCTATTAAATGCCATTTAAAATTAATTAGAAATTGTCATGAGTGAGCACAGCAGCTATTGAAGATAACTTAAAGGAATTAAATATTTAATGTGTAAGAGGGTTTTTGTTTTTTGATTTGTAAAGGCGATGTACAGATTAATGGCTTAGGAGTGAAATATTTAATTTTTTAGCTAAAAGAACTGGAGAAAGTTATTTTGTATCAACTTTGCCATTTGTAAATTAAGAATAATATTAATGATTATAGCAGTAATATATATACCTTATAATATAAAACTGATAAAAGTTAGAAACATTTAATATTTCTTTCTAAATAAAATGTACAGAAATGCCTCAAATTTGAGAATTATTATTTTATTAAGAAGCACTTCAATTTACAGTTGATTTAGCAATTAAAATTATAGTTTTACAATTATGAAAAGTGTAATTTAAGAGGCAACAGTTCATAGAGTAATGAGTATGCCTTATACCATGGTGGATTTACAAATGTATTTATTGGCCCTAGTAAAGAGACACTTATTTTAGATTTTACTGAGGTTTTTTTTACATATTCAAGTTCACCAAAATGAAGAAAATCAACCTTTGATTAATCTTATTAAAGGTAACAATAAAGGAAGAATTTAACATTTATTAGTTGTGAGTTTGACATTATCAGTGAACGTGGTCCATGGTTTTTAAGAGGGTGCATCCATCTAGGAAAGTTAGACAATCTCTTTAGGTGTGAAAAAAAAAGTTCAAACTTAAAATTATATTTATATTTCATCTATAGATAAGAAATATATTAAACTTTATTAATATTTAACATGTAAATGACATCCTATCCTCACACCATCTTATGTCAAGAGACTATTGGCATGTACAATGTGTCCTAGAACAAGAGAAGGGTTCATCATAGTATGGAAGTAATAACAAAGGAATCAATGCTTTTGTTTGCTTTTGTTGTATTTCCACATAGTGCATAGTTAAGTGGATTTTGTGGACTACATTACTTAGTTTTAATTAGCTAGCCTTCAAAATTGACAGTGATTTTATAAGATTCCTGCAAAGAAACTATACCTGAACATACTCATCTTCCAAGTGTGAGTGAATTTCTACAAAAACTTTCGTATAATTGGAGATAGGATTGAAAATTTAGCGTTCTAGTTTAGTAAGAGGGAGCAATAATGCACTTCTTCTATTTGGGCTACTTGCCTTTGAGAAGTATCTTTTTCAGTGGTGACAATCACTAAGCAGGTATCAAAATAAATTGAACTTAAAACTTGAGCTTTAATAAATAACTATATTTCAAGTAATTAAACAAAAAATTTAAATAATGAACAATAATAAATGACTTCCATCAAATACTCAGTGATAGAGATTTGTAGCATTAATAAGTAAAAAAAAAGACATTTTTAAATTTTGTTTATTCTGGATGAATTTCATTCTAACTTTGAGCATATACAATATGAGCACTCAGTATTCACAGAATAAATATCATCTACGACAAAAAATAGACTAGCTCAAAGATAACTATTCATATTAAGATTAAGTAGTCATTTGGCAAGCATTTGGCCAAATCAAGCAATGTAATGCTTCATAAAAAAGTTTTGAGATCACTGCTATAGACAGTGGGTCTTTGCCCATTCAATAAACTGAATGTTATAAAGTGTGTTTAAGTGTGTATGTGAGCTAAACATGCACACATATATGTTAAAATGTACACCCCTGAATCCATATATGAGCTTGTGTAAAAATGTACTTTCATCGCTACACTTTTATTAAATATCAATGTGTTGTTCTATCCTGTACTAAGTGCAAGATAGAAAATATGTCATGAGTTTTGCCTTCCAAGGAGCCATGGTGTGAAATGCTTATAGGTTTGTTGCAAAATTATTTGAAAGAAGTATGTGGCAGGGAGATCAATAGGTAGTGAAAATCAAGTATAGAAAAATATCCGATAAGGGCAGCCCGGTGGCTTAGTGGTTTAGCACCGCTTCAGCCCAGGATGTGATCCTGGAGACCCCGGATCGAGTCCCACGTTGGGTTCCTTGCATGGAGCCTGCTTCTCCCTCTGCCTCTCTCTCTCTCTCTCTCTCTCTGTGTCTCTAATGAATAAATAAAATCTTAAAAAAAAAAGAAAAATATCTGATAATTATACCATGGTAGGAAGTAAACATTTTTTCTGTACAAATTATAATAATAAATAAATACTTATAAAAATATATGTATGAACACAAATAATAGTTTAACTGTATGCAATTGGCATCTTTGCAGATCCAAAATTGTCATGTTGGTGATTTATGGCTACTAAACTTCACAGAACAAAATTTATTTTGATTTTAGATAGATTCTATTTCTTTCTAAAACTGTAAATGCCTAAAACAATGCCTAGCCTATGGTAGGTGCACAATAAATATTTGTTGAATAAACACTAGTTTTAATACAGCTCTTCTTACACATCATTATCACCCAGCCATTCCAATCACCTCCTCCCCACTCTCAATCTCTTTCTTAGAGAATCTATTCCATGCTGGCCACAATTGATGAACAGCTGACAAGCTGCCCAGTTTAATTCTCCCCTCCAAATGAGAGACTGGCAGTCCAGAGCAGTCAGGGGCAAAGCATCTACTCAAGCATGGTGAGGTTTTTGGGGACCCAGACCCAGAGGTTGTTGAAGCACTTGGTAAATTCAGAGCATTAGGATGACTAAACATGCTTTTGTAACTGTTGCTTTGTGAATTCTGATAAATAATATCTTGGGTAAGCCAAATTACACAGACATGAGGCCCATGATTTTCTCTGGACTCAGTGGAACTGAAAGTCCAAAGACAGAGAGTAGGTATTAAGGCTCTAGTTATTTGATTTCTAACCTTGAGAGAAGCACATTTCCTCATGGCTGATCAAATCAGACATTACTTAAAAATTTGATTGAGCTGGTTTTCTAGTTTCAGAAAATTTCTCAAATGGTTTTTACTGCCCGAGGGAATATGAGTAAGTACTGGATCTGATGTACATGTCTACTCTTGCCTTTTTTTTGCATTTTACAATGTACCTAGAAGTAGCCTTTAGGAAGACACACCAATCAATAAATTGTGTTGGCAAAATGGTAAAGAAAACGGATCCTTTTAAATGAAAACACTTAAATAGATTTACTTTAAGTCATTTAAAATAATCAGTATTTTAAAAAATTTAATATTAAAATTTTGTGGATTTGGTAAAATAATCTCTTGAATCCAATCAGATCAATAAAAGCATTGTTTAAAAATTCCAATATTAATTTATTAATTTTTTTCAGAATTGGAAAAATACATTCTTTAAGTTTCTTCATATCAATAAGTAAGAATGTTTTTATCTAATTGTCAATAAAACATGAGTTATCTACAAATTATTTCACATATTTAAAAGGCTTATATTTTATATGAAGGCCTCAACAGAATAAAATTCTCCCCATTATATTATTATAAAACAATAAGGTGCATTTAGAGGTAATTTTTAAGAAATATTCTACAAAGTTCATCTTAAACAATCTAAGCATGTAATGGCATAAGGAATTTGCCATTACTTTTATCAGAGAAACAGCATCCATCAAACACTAAAACCACAGATTCTAATATCTGTGTAATAGGAAGATGATTTCTCGGCCACTGCCCTATATGAACCTGATCATAGGAAGAATACTCATCCTTTAATTAGTATTCCGAATATTATCAAAATTATAAATAAGCCACTGGTATTCAGAGGAGCTAATGATTTTAATTTTAATTTTAGCCAGTCAATAAGGAGTTAAGTTGTTTTCTACACTGGTCAGTGTTTGTAGCTTATTGTGGTTAAACAAAACAGTGAGACAATAATATTGATTTTTCCAAAATAATCTTATTCATATACATTATATATATATATATATATATCTTCATAAGTTTGAGAATACGCAGTTCTTTTAACACATGAAATGTTTCAGTTCATCAGTAACTAAGCTAAGAATCTCCAATGTAGCCTTTTTAAAATTCTCCTGCTCAAATTTAATTCTACTGGGTGACATAAAGGACCCATTTACATTTCCAACCCTTTAAGGAAAATTGAAAGAAGAGTTTTAACAACTGTGCAGTTTGGTTACAATTGTTTGCTAATAAAAGAACGATTTTATTTCAGAGCAAGTAAAAATCACCGATAGCAGCAATGCCCCAACTAACACACAGACTTCATTATGTTCCACCTAGACGTATGCATGTGTTTATAAAATGTGCGCTCTCTGCTTTACAATACGTAGAATAACTAACTAATTTTGAAAATCCAATCTTAAAACCTAATTCAAGGGGAAAACCTCTCAACCTGACAAAAGGAATTATTGCCGGAGATTAACCTGCTTGATGGTCTTCATTGTTCTAGTTGAGTCAGGAGGGAATATTAATTGAGATGTGCCATGGATTCCGGTGTGTGTTCCCTAGTGTTTCACAGGTTTCCTGGTGGTCCTTCCAACAGGAATAGCATAAATGAGTGGAATAAGACGGATCATTCTGAACCACAGTAGTTAAGCCATTGTTCTGTTTGGCACAAAAGGTAATGGTTGGTTGATTTGCTTTATTTCTGGGCTGTTCTGATTTTTCCCCCATACACCCTAATCTCTACCACTTCCTCTGTGAGTCATCAGCAGCTGGACCCAGTGAGACCACGGGAACTGGCTCCTGGAAAAGAGCTCTAATGGAGCTATTACTCAAGTTCAATTCTCTTGAAGTCTGGTAAGAACTGTGAGTTACAAGGAGATAGAAAAAAAGAATTATTTTGCATTTTCTTTTTTTGCTTTGAAGAGCCTCCAAATCATACTGACCTATTTATATTTCTGTGAAGATACATGATAGATATATTTATCCCAATAGTTCTTATGAACAAATAAAATTTAAAGGAGAAAAAAAAAGAATATTTTACATTATTACCCACAATAATTTAATGATTTCTACTGGAGTTTTTTGTTTATTAGTTTTGTTTTGTAGTAGTTTATTTTCCTTTGCAAATTCCAAAAACCGAATTTAGTACTTTTCTTCCCACATAGAATCCACCCAACAGTTTCTGTTGTCTACATCTGATACAGTTACTATTATAACCTCCGTTAGACATAAACATCCTTGTTTTCTCACCACATAAGGGGATCGTGAATCAGATTCACAGAGAACAGCTTGATTTGTAGTTGTTTTTTCTCCATTCCATTTGAAAAAACTTAGCATGGCGTCAGGCTTTGATATGAGAGAGTTCCCACAGTCTGCAGGCAAAATCTCCCTGGCTGTGTACCTAAATCAGAAATCAGTCCAGAGATTTTCCTAAAGACGAAGTTGTTGGGTGCACCTGTAACTGTGGCCATGATGTTGGTATAATTTACATTTAACAAGACTGAACAGAAAAGCCCAAATCTCAGGCTTTACTGTTACTTAACTACTTATGTGGAATCTCAGAGTCCTTCAAGTAAAACAAGATATTTTCAAAATGCTAAAAATTATGAAAGAAAGCTTATTATTTAACACAGTCCTCCTAGAGGTGATATAAAGGAAATTTACAGGAAATATAACAACCACAGATGATAGTGTATTTTCATTGACTGGGAGTATAAGGAAATAAGATGAGATCTATGATGGCAATTATAAAAGCAGAGAGAGAATGCAGTGCTGAAGACCCCTCTCCCCACTATGAACTCTCTACCCATAGAGACTTATTTTCTTCCATGAGCTCTCACCTTAAGGCACCCAGTGTCTTTTTGCTGCCAGTCCCCATAATACCATGTGTTGACCAGAAGGCTCCATCTATTGAACCCAACCCACCATTCATCCCTCAAGGGTCATGTTTCCTGAAATTCTTTTAGTCATTCTCCCCCTACCTTACATACTTCAATGGTAAAATTGTTGAAAAAGATTCAATAATTTGCCCTACTTAGAAATTTTTTCAGCCAACAAAAGACTCCAGGAGTTTTTAAAAGGGCAGTATAATTCTCTCGTACATCTACATTTAAAGTCTATTTCCCCTGAAGAGGATTAAGTCTAAATTACTATGTCGGTAAGAAAATTACTTTTTTAGCCTTAGTTATATCAGGAATTGGGAAGTTTTAAATATCATATATGTTAGCATTAATTCATTCCAAAAGTGTATTTTTAGTACCACAGAAATGCCTGCCAAAAATGTAATGTTACTTTTCTAGAGAATTTTAATTATCTCTATCTAAATTTAAAGAAAATCTTTGAGGAGTTGAGAAATATTAAGGGATTTAAAGACTCAATGTTTATAAATCCCACATCAGTCTTCAGCAATAGGTAGCTTTAAAAGTAACCACCTGAAGTCTTGAAAATAACTGTTTTTAATGTGTTTTGTATTTTATGACATTGTCAGATATTTTAAGAGTCATGATTACATACAGGAAAATATCACTATACCTATTCAACTAGTTTACCTTTCTCAAAATGAGTAACGTGGTACACAAGCAAAGTTTCACAAAATCAAATGTAAATTAGTTTTTGGTTAGAAAAAAAATAATTAAGATTTACTCGTGTGTTTGGGAGAAATTCACTAAGTTTTATGGCATTACACTGCAAATTAATCCCTGATTAATGCTCATTTGTTTTCATGCATGATCTCTGGTACTAGGAACACAATACTTTCCCCCATATGTTTTAGCTTTTATTCATACAGCATGTATTAGTTTTACATAATAAGACATCTGACAGTTTTCCAATCTTTAGATGCATAAGAAGTTGGAATAAGCCTGAAAGCCTGCCAGTTACACCCAGTTTTAACAGATTTATTTGCTCTAAAATGGAAATGTCTTTCTTCTTTAACATTTTGAACTGTTTACAATTGCTAGCTTTCTTACACTGTCATTAATATTTACTTTAACATTTGAATTACTCTAGAAATGTATAGTGGCTTCAGCGATGTTTATTGTACATGAAACATTAAGCAGATCCCAATGAGTAATTCCAAAAAAAATGTATATTTTGTGACCTGATGAATAGCAGTGATAGAAAGTGACCCCATATCGGTCATTAATTCCTCCTTTTTCATTATTTCCTCATTTTCTCCACAGAGGTTTGTTAAGTATCTTTTATATAAAGGGCATTGCGCTAGATAGTTTTTACTTAAAGCCCAAGTGGCTCATCTCTCAGCTTTACAAAAATTTAGTAGTGATAGTAATCACTTTATTTTTTGTAAGGTGTATAATTATTTTTTCAATGCCCTTTTACCCTCCTCAACAAGTTTGTAAATGTTTCATTTCATGGAAACTCTGAACTCCAGGAAAACAGGAAAGAAAACTTTTTAGTATCTTCTCCAAGTTTTCCTGCCTCAAAGCTTCTAGCCATGCAGTTTTCTTAAATGAAAAGTTCTCATCACTTCATCCATCTCTTTATATCCTAGCAATAGACAGTGTGAGAGTAACAGGGCTCAGCGTCTCTAGTCATTCGTTATCAAAACTGTGATAAACTAAAAGTGGAAAATAGAGGGGGCCCTAAGAAATCACCTCTTCCTCGGGTACTGTTTTGTATCTATCTCGGCAAAGTGGTGATGAAGACCAGTGAGGGACTCTTTGGAATTCATGTTCCTTGCCATTCATTCCACAGAGAAACAGGTATTGGCTCAAGGCACGTGTTTTGGTGGTGGGTTCAGTGATAAGTCTGGGGGTTAATATAGAAAATTGGAACCACAAATTTGGAAGATGGAGGGAAAAGTGCTAGAAAACTTTCAGGTTACAACAGATGGGACATCCTCACCAGCATTATCCATAAAAGTTTACTTTACTTGGTTCTAGTTGTAATTTTTGGATGCTCAGGCAGGCTGTACAAAATATCAGCCTAAGGAATATTTGGTCAATAAGGGATTTCGTGACTGAATAAATGTGGAAAGCAGTAACAACGCAAGAGTAAACTTATGGGGTAGCGTTACAAATATATGGAGACTTATTGGCAGAAAAAAATCATTCCAAATTGTGGTAAAGATTAATTGCATCACTCTACTTACAATAAGAATGATGAAATTGGTATATAGAAATATTACCTATGAGACTAGAGGTTTCAACTTCTACCCAACCATAAAAATCTAAGTGTACATGAAGTCATATCCTAAAACTGAGAAAGACCAAGAAGGAAGTGGTTCAAAGCATGAATGCTAAAGTTAGGCAGGTTTGGGTTTAAATCCTAGGTCTACCTTTGTTACTTTGGGCAAATGATGTCACCTCTCTAAGCTTGTGCTGTCTCATCTGTGTAATGGGAACAGTACTAGTCCCTGCTACATAAACTGGTAGTGACTCTTCAATGATTGGCTCCGAATTATTTTTATTGTGTTTTCAGCTTTTTAGGCCTCTCTCTCTCCTACAAAGTGTGTATTCATGAAGTGGATTCATCTATGAAGCTGTATACAAATAATTTGAAATTAGCTATGGAAATGTAACAGGAAAATGAAAATTCTCCAAAACACAAATGAATAGCTTCCATTGATAATGGTCAATCCTTGACATTCTTTGCCTTAGAGCTGCATCATTCCAATTCTGCCTCTCTTGTAATGTGGCATTCTCCTCATGTGTCTGTTTTTTTCTTATAAGGACACCATTATATTGGATTAGGAAACCATCCTAATAAACTTTACTTAATTCAAAATAAATAAATAAATAAATAAACTTTACTTAATTCAATTACATGTGAAAATAGCCTATTTCTAGAGTCACATTCACAAGTACCAGAGGTTAGGATCTCAACGTATCATTTCAGGGATACAGTTGAACTCATAAACAGGCATCTATTATATCACTGGCAGTGTTTAAGGCACTGGGGACACAACAATAAAAGGAAAAAAAAGACAAGGACATCCTGTGATAATGGAAATAACATCCATCTTTGCTTTGGGAAAAGAAGGTTTGGTCTCCATTATTTGCTCAGGATTTATTCATAATTTCTTCCTCCCAGCCATTTCTCATTTTCTCCACACTCCAATACAACTCTTTACAAAGTCAGCCATCAGATTTGTAGATAACTTTGAAAAATTGTTTGTCTTACATGATCAGCTTAGTAGGCAATTAATCCAACAGTAGATTAAAGCTAAAAAGTATCAAGAACCACATATCTACACTGTCCCCTTGTATCTGTTGAACAGATATGGAGACTCTATCAATCTTATTACTCTGATTGTATCACAACAATTGCCAGGCAACAATAATAGTGTGCAAGGGCCTCCAATTACAGAATTAGACATAGTCCTAAATTGTCATATTGTCATATTGGACAAAGACTTGATGCAAACAAATATTAGGAGGATGTGAATAGTAACAGAAAATAAAACTCATGAATATTTTCATTATTCTTTGTTTCTAGTTTTGCTTGTATTATAAATGTTGAAATTCTGAGAGAGTTAAATAGGAAAAAATGGAAATTCCTATTTAGACTTTTAGAGGAAATAAATACATGCTCCTTAGAACATTTCAAGCAATTTAGAGGAAAAGTTAATTTCTCCCCAATAATCTTCCAGTACCATACTCTTTTTTCCTGTTATAACATTATTTTATGTATATTGTTTTAAGGAAAAAAAACATATCATTATTGTATATAATTTGCAACTTGTGTTTTTCACTAACACAGTTCTATTATATACTGAAAACGGCATGTTAAAATGTCCCATAATTTATTCTATTAAATCTGTCAGATTCCTTTTTTATATTTTGAAACTATGTTATTAGGTGCATACATATTTTGATTGTTAAAACTCCTCAGTAGATTAATTTTATTAATTTATATTTATCATATAAAATGTCCATAGCCAGTTCTACAAATTCTTCTTGCCTTAAATTCTATTTTTCCCAATGTAAGAAAACCAAATCAACTTTCTTTTAGTTAGTGTTTCATGGTGTACATTTTTCACCATTCTGTTTCTTTCCATTTCTATGTTTTCTTTGTTTAAGGCTATCTATTATAAGTAGTATATAAAGGAGTTTTGTTTTTATTGTATCTAGCTTTATAATTTTTTAAATGGAGTATTATCTATTTAATGTATTATTACATTAGTTCTACCCTTTTAGTAATTGTTTTGTATTTGTCCCATCTAATTTTATTGACATTTCTGTTTTAAAATTAAACTCTTTGTTTTGAGATAGTTGTAGATTCACATGCATTGTAAGAAATAATACAGAGAGATCACATGTATCTTTTAAGCAGTTTGCCTCAATGTCGATATCTTGCAAAACTCTAGAACAATATCACAAGGATATTGACATTGATGCAATCAAGACAGAAAACATCTTCCTCACCATAAGGATCCCTAATATTGCCCTTTAATAGTCACATCAGTTTCCCTCATACTCAAACCCTTTCCTTAAACATTCACAACCATAATACGTTCTCCATTTTCATAATTTTGTCATATCAAAATGTTATTTAAAAAGGAATCATACAATATAATCATGTAATCATTTGAGATTGACTTTTCTCAGGTTATTCATCCAAGCTGTTGTGTATATCAGTAGTTTGTTCCTTTTATTGCTGAGTAATATTCCATGATACAGATATACTGCAATTTGTTTAACCATTCACATATTGAAGGATATCTGGCCACTTCCACTTTGAAGCTATAAACATACATATTCAAGTGTTTATGTAAATGTAAGTTGTATATGTCTCTGGGATAAATGCCCAGAAGTTCAACTGCGGGGCCATTTTGTAGTTGCATATTTAGTTTATTTTTTTTTAGGAAAATGCCAAGCTGTTTTCCAAAGTAGTTATATTCATTTTACGTTCTCATCAGCAACCCAGTATTCAAGTTCCTCTGCATCCTCACCAGCATTTGGTGTCGCCAGTATATATATTTTTTAATTTTAGCCATTTTGATAGGTGTATAGTGATATCTCATTGTGGTTTTAATTTACATTTGCCTTATGCCTACAAGGTTGATCCATCTTTCCATGTGCCTTTTGCCATCAGTGTATTCTTTTTAGTGAAATGCGCCTTCATGTCTTATCTCCATTTTTAATTGGATTCCTTCTTTTTTTTTTTTTTTTTTTTCAGTTGAGTTTTGAGAGTTCCCTATGTATTGGAGGTAAAATTCTTTTCTGGATATATGGTTTGGAAATATTTTCTCCCATGCTGGTACTTGCCTTTTTTATTCTCCTCACATGCTGTCACAGAGCAAAGCTTTTAATTTTGATAATGTTCATTTTATAATTTGTTTTTCTTTCATGAATCATATTCATAACTTTGTCTAAGAATTCTCTGCTTAACTTTAGATCCCAAGTATTTTTTCCCGTATTTTTCTAAAAGTTTCATATGATACCTTTTATATTTAAATCTTTTTTTTTAATAAAATAATTTTTATTGGTGTTCAATTTACCAACATACAGAATAACACCCAGTGCTCATCCCGTCAAGTGTCCCCCTCATTGCCCGTCACCCACTCACCCCCACCTCCCACCCTCCTCCCCTTCCACCACCCCCAGTTAGGGAAAGGTCATTTATTACTGTTTAATAACATCTTTTTTTTTAAATAATAAATTTATTTTTTATTGGTGTTCAATTTGCCAACATACAGAATAACACCCAGTGCTCATCCCGTCAAGTGCCCTCCTCAGTGCCCGTCACCCATTTACCCCCACCCCCCACCCTCCTCCCCTTCCACCACCCCTAGTTCGTTTCCCAGAGTTAGGAGTCTTTATGTTCTGTCTCCCTTTCTGATATTTCCCACACATTTTTCTCCCTTCCTTATTTAAATCTTTAACTCATTCTGAGTTAATTTTTGTGTGAGGTCTGATACTTGATTTCATTATTTTGATTCTGGGTGTTCAGTTGCTCCAGTATAAATTGTTGAAAAGCTCTATTTCCTTCACTAAATTGCTCTGCACTTTGTTTAAAAGTCAGTTGGGCATATTTGTGTGAGTCTATTTCTGGATTCTCTATTCTGTTCCATTGGTCAATGTGTCTATCCCTCCACCAATATCACACTTTCAATTTCTTGAAATTGGGTAGAATAATTCCTCCCATTATATATTTTTTCAGAATTATTTTAGCTTTCTTATTTCTTTGCCTTTCTATGAAAGTTTTACAATAATCATGCATATCTACAAATATCACTGGAATTTTAAGAGAAGTTGTGTTAAATTTTTGTATCTGTTTGGGAAGAACTAATATCTTTGTATATTGAATATTCCATTGTGATTCAATATATGTAAACATATTATGTCTCTCCATTTATTTAGATGTATTTAGATTTTCAAAATTGTATTTATCAGCATTGTGTAATTTTAGTATAAAGGTTCTGTACATGTTTTTGATGGATTAATGCCTCAGGACTTAACTTATTTTTGAGTTACTCTAGATAATATTACATTTCTAATTGACCTCCATGTATTGATCACTATGGTGTAGTAATGCACATAATTTTTGCATGTTAATTTTGTTACCTGAGAATTTACTGCGCTCACTTATAGGTTTAAGAGTTTTCTGGTAGACTCCTTAGAATTTTCTATGAGACAATCATATCATTTACAAATAGGCACCATTTTATTTCTTCCTTTACCATCTGTATATTAGTTATTTCTTCTCCTTGCCTTTTCACACTAGCTATAACTCTAGAACTGGGTCAGATAAAGTGGTGAGAATGGACATTTTTGTCTAATCCCTGGGCATAGTGGGGAAACTTTCAGTTTTTCACTATTAGATATAATATTAGCTGTAGGTTTTTTGGTAGATATTCTTTATCAAGTTGAAGTTTCTCTTTATTTTTATTTTTCTGAGAGTTTAATCATGAGTAGGCTTTGAAATTTATCAAGAGCTTTTTCTGTATCAACAGCATAGTCATGTGAAATTTCTTCATTCCTTTTAATATGAGGGATTACACTAATTTTTTTTTACAAATGTTGAACCAGCTTGCATCCCTGGAATAAACTCCACTTGGTCATGGTGCATAATTTTTATATATATTGATGAATACTATTTGCTAATATTCTGCTGAAGATTTTATTATGCCTACATTAATGAGGGATATTAGTCTTTAGTTTTCTTTTTTGTACTGATTTGATATCACAGCAGTATTTGTTTCATAAAATTGTTTTCCGTAATTACAGTCGAGTTCTTGGATAGTCTGTTTTGTCTTTCTTTTTTCTCTTTTTAGAAATTTCTATAGGCATGCTCACTGTTACCTTGCTCGTGTCCAATCATTCATGAACCTAATACAATCATTCTTCATTTCTCTTATAGTGTTTTTGAATTTAGGACCTAAACCGCTGAGCCACCCAGGCTGCCCTCTGTTCTTTTTTTAAACTAGTTTTAGCAGTTCAAAATTATAACTTTTATCGAATCACAATTTACCTACTTGTATTTTTTTTTCCTGGGAGAATGTCATGACACAGAGAGAAGATAGATATTAATCTTTGGGATTAGAAATCATGTAGTTCACAGTAAGGTTCACTGTTTGTTGGCCTGTTACTAGGGGCTCAGGTGTATGTGTATCTTGTCTGGTTCTTGAGTGTTTGGAACTTTGTTCGGAAGTGCTGGTTAAAGGACAAGAGTACGTTTTAGGGTCTGCAGTTGGGTCCACAGACAGTGGACCTGTTACTAGGTGTGTGTATGGTGTGACCCTGTAAAGTCCCCAAGAGGACTCCTGCTGGGCCACTGGGTGGGTCCCTGAGTCAGCAGAACTAGCCTTGAAGTTGCTGAGAGGGTCAGGAATTGAGTCCCAGGGCTGCTTCAGGATTAATAGCCAAGACCAAAGTCTATAGACCTGGCTTTAGGGGCACAAATGGGCATGTCTCCTGCCAGGTTCCTAGCTAACAAGACTACCCCTGACCACAGCAGGGAGGTCCTGAAGCTAAGTTATAAGACTGTTTCAGGATCTGCAATCAACCAAGGTTTGTGAGTGTATCTGCAAGGGCATAGCTGGGGAGTCTCTAAGGGAGCCAAATTGCTCAGGGATCACAGCTGAAAGTGGCTGGAGCTGAGTCACTGGCCATTTCAGGATCTGCTGTCATATGGAGGTTGGTTGGCTATTCTCCAGGGGCACCGTCGGAGGCCTCCCAGAGGGTCCCCAGGCTGGTAGGACTGTATATGGGCTATGGCTGGGAGGACCAGAGTCCAGTTACAAGGGCTATTTCAGAACCCAAAGTCAGATTGAGTTTTGTGGGCTTGCTTCCAGATCATAGTGGAGTGGGGCCAGAGCTGGGTCACAGAGTCACTTCATGATCCATAACACAGGCCAGCAACCACAAGTCTACTGCCTAAGACATGAACATGCTTGCCCCCTCCTCGGTTCCTCCAACATAAGTCAGGATCAAAGGCAAATCAGGTTGTAGCTAGTCCACAGAGGGATGGAACTGTTTTCCAGTTTGTAACTGGAACCACAGTCATCAAGTCAGCCACTTGGGCACAGACCTGCCTTATCAAAAGAGCCCTCCATGATCTTGGACTCCACTAGTATTACAATCTCTTACCCATGTTGCAGAGCTCCCACAAAGGCTTTTTAAAGGGACTTTTTGCTTTGTTTTGGTTTTCCTTTTGGTTTTGGTTTTTGGGTTTTTGGTGGATGGCTGACAAAATATCATTGTGCAGCGGGGATATGAGTAAGGGATATCTTATTCCATTATCTTGCTGACATCGCTCCCTCTGGAGAAACTCAGATCTTAGTAAATGAAAGAGGCCAATCTGAAAAGCTGTATACTATATGATCCCAACTATATGACATTCTGGAAATGGAAAAACTATGGAAGGAGTAAATATATCAGAGGTTAAAAATTGCCAGAGGTTAGGGGAGAGGAAGGGATGAATAGGAGAAACTACCCTGTATGATACCATAATGATGGATACATGTCGTTATACACTTCTCCAAACCTATAGAATATATGACATAAGGAGTTTACCCTGATGCAAACTACAGACTCTAGATGATAATAATTGTGTCAGTGTAGGTTCATCAACTATAATCATTGTAGGCTCATTATCTGGTGGGGAGTTACCGTTGGGGAAGCTATACATTTCTGTGAGAAGAAGGATATATGGGAAACTCTGTACCTTCATTTTTGCTGTGAACCTGAAACTTCCTTAAAAATGAAAGTCTATTAAAAATAATCTAGTCTGAAAGTTTCTATAAAAAGTTCTTGCAAAAAAAAGTTCTTGTATATTTGTCAAGATGCTAATATATTGAAAAATTATGAAAATATAGATTTCCTAAATATTGCATCATCCTTGCATTTCTTTTTCAGAAAGCTCAACTAGGTGATGTTGAAATAATGATATTTTAATACATTTCTTGATTAATTCAAATTATTTCTATAGTTCTTGGACATTTTACTGAACAAAAATTAACTTTGTTTTCCTGGAGAAAGAATCAAATTATTGATTAATAAAAAGTGTGAATTTTTTATGTTTATCTATATGTAATTATGTACCAGAGTGTTTTTGAACTATCCTCCTTATAATTTATTATTTTGGTTTTGAAAATAAATGATGAACTTTTAATTTGTAAAAAAGTCTCTCAAAGAGCTTAAATAGATAAAAACTTGTGGTCTTTCAATGTTTGAAAGAACTTAGCCAGAACTTAGCCAACTCTGTGTCCAGTGCCTTGTGGAAGGTTTTTACTTGGTTTTGTTTTTTTTTGTTTTTTGTTTTTTTGTTTTTTGTTTTTTGTTTTATTTTTGTCAATTCCATCTATTATGGTGGTTTTTTTTCTACTGTTTTTTTTAAATGTCTTACTAAGGATTTAAGGTATTTTTAGGTATTTAAGGTATTTGTATTTTGCTACAAATATCGTCAATCTGCTTAACCACTGTGATCACATTTACTTAGGATATCCATGGTATTTCACCAAAGAGATGTTGACTGTACTGGAGTGAATAGGTGCCTCTTCCCTGGATCAGAGAGGAAGTCCAGTCTCATATGCTCTGCTTCCTGTGGTGGTGGGGAGGTGGTCTCTCAATATTGTGTCAAAAGCTAGAAGCAAAAACTAAAGACAGTGACATTGCACCAAATACAAAGGTTTGGACACCAACATGAGGGTCGTATAACCAAAATGAGGTATGGTGATAAAAGGCAGCATTGCCAGGCTTTTTAGATTTTTTTTTTTAATTTATTGATTGCAAGAGAATACTAGCATTGTAACTGACATATTTGTTATTTTGAGCTATATTTGCCTTTCATTTACTCTGCACTCCATAATTCTAATTTTGGGGGCATTGAATAAGGGTTTGCCTTTACTGGCTTTGCTCATGCAGTCATATTTTAGAAGCTATAATTTGACAAGCAGTACTTCTGAGTAAGCTTCATTATGACTCCTATTTTATAGTGTGATAAAGCAGTGACTTAATCGTGCTTGCAATTCATATACAACCACTGTTCACAATAAGAGTACCTTTTGATTGTATTTCCTTCTTCTCTCTGTTGAAGTATATTTTTGGTTGCTGATAAGAGAAACTTAAAAACTTGGGACGGAAGGGTCTTCAAACCTGCCACATGGCAGTGTTGAGTGCTTAAGTGGTCATCAGATAGATCCTATAACAGCGTCTTCCCCGGCTATGGAGAATTTGAATGCAACTAGAAGTTGAATGGAAAGAGACTCTGTCAATCAAGTCTGGAGGTCTAAAGTCATTGGAGATGAGGATCCATCCTAAGGGAATCACCTCAGCTTCCATGCCAACTGTGGATTACCTCAACCCCCATATCTCATCTTCACCAATTGACTGCAGCTGGTAAACCAGAGGAGCCAAAGTCCCATATATGAGTGCCACACAGATAGAGCTGCATATGTCGCTGCACATTGTTTTAAGGACAGTAAGGATGCTTACCATCTCAAGTTAGTTGACATTTCCCTGAATACAAACCAGAGTTTATGAACTTCTATACTATTCTATTTACTTCCTTCAATGTTAGCCCATTCTATACTAAAATGGACTGCAAATTTGGCTTCTGACTGATGGCCTAAGAAGGAGAAGGCCAAAATGCAATTTTGAATAATGGGAACTTATCCTGTGGCCAAAAATCCCAGGAATTAACATAGACAAGTGAAGGTTCTTATTTTCCTAACTAGAAAATGACTGATTATAAGGATAAACATGTCAATAAATTCTTACCACACTACTAAATCAGGAAAATAAAAGTGCATCCTTCTCTTCATGTCGTTAGGACATATTTGTTTTATTTTAGCTAACATGTTGATATGATCACTGTAGCTAGATGATAAACAACAGACCAGGCAGCAAAATCATTTTAGGGAAGTGGTTATTTTTTTAAGTAGCAAAATATTTCTGGAATCTTTGCTGGCTATATCCAGAGCAAATTTAACAAAAATCGTGTTTATTAAAAGTCCCTTTGGTTTATCCCAGATTACTTTTCAAGATCTAGTATTTTACTCCCCTTATTATTTCCTCTTCACCATGTTTTCCCTCATTTTAAATTCTCCATTGAGACTGCTTACCAAGTCGATTATCCCCAAACTCTCACTTTATAAGTTAAAAAATAGTATATTCAATAATCCTAGAACAAATATAATTTATAAAAATAATAATTTGCAGTGCCAGTGCTTTGAAAGGATTTTTTTTTCCCTCCTCTGTGAATGTGTCTAATGAGAGAATGTGTATCAGGAGGGGAATATACCATTTGGGTTCCCAGATTGCTTGCCCTATTTAGCATTATTATTTTTTTTAAGTTGCAATTAGTATTAGCCTTAAGAAATGAATGAAAATTGGTGATGAATGAAAAAGTTAATAGATGTTGGTATTGTAATTAGCAAGGGTCTGATCTTGCAAGAGCCGTTTTACAACTGCAGTCTTTGGAGGACATGCAAGTCTCCAGCCTGTCTGCCTGGAGCTTTGCACCACATGTGAGGGAAGGGTTTCAGTGGAGAGAGAATGAATTGCCCTCCTCTGCCACCCATGATGATGAGGATGTAAGGAAATGATATGAAGCCTGAGCCTCACTCAGCCTCATAGACATAGTCCATCTTTTCCCCAGACAAGTGAGAACAGAATACAATAGAAACTTAAATGGGCTGTGGAAGTAGACATAATGCAATTGAGAAAATATTTTTATTTCAACACATACACAAAAAATGGGGCTGTTAGACTGAAGAAAAGAAGCATCTAAATATGTTGTAGAAAAGAGTGATCCTCTTACTTGAAAAAGTAGCAACCTGAATTTTTCTTTGTGCAATTTCCCTACCATTTGCCCAGGGGGCATCTTTATCCTTGGAGCCAGTCTTTTGTCTGAGTGGCACAGAAAACAAACTAAGTTTAGAGTAAAAAGTACTGGAAAAGATGTCTAAAGAAAAAGACAAACAACTGGGGATGAATAATGTAATTATTTGTGCTGAGATAAGTTTGACCATAAAATTTACTATTGGAAAATATATTTAAGACTAACAATACTCAACCTTAGTAAGGATGTCAAAAAAAAAATGACAGTTTACACATATTGCTTGTGGGCATGTAAATTGTTATAATGTTCATGGAGGGCCATTTGGCAGGCTACAAATGTGAAATATTAAACATAATTCTATTTGACACTGTAATTATAATGGAAAATAATCTATAATTAGGAAACAGTCATGGCTATAATAATGGATGTAAAACATATGGATATTCTTCCCAACACTGTCCAGAATTTTTTTTTAAAAAAGGAATTAAACCAAACAATCAAATAGCCAGTGGTAATGGGTAGTCTAAAAACTTATGATGCATTAATACCATGGGATACTGTGCAGTATTTTTAATAGAGTTTAAATACAGAGGAAATTATGAGAAGTCAAAACAGAATTACAGAAGAAGAAAGTCTTTCTAATTTAGTCACAGAGTACTTTTCACTACATTACAGTTAAAAAGCTTTGCCTACAGAAGCGGAAAGGAACTGCATCAATAAAGAAACTAATCTGAGAGAGACTAATTGTAACACATATGACATGCAAAAATATTGATTTACTTAATATGTAAAGAGCTCTTGTAAATCAATATGAAAATAATAATCACCCAATAATAAAACGAGAGATGTTCATAAACAGTCAATTTTCAGAAAGAAATGCAAGGTGTCAGTAGGGATGCTCAGCCTTATAATTTAAAAATTTTAGATAACAAGTAAATACAACTCTTTCACCTATTATATTGGAGGAGATTTTTCTTTTTAAATGGTATGCACAGTGTGGTGAGGGTAAAAGAATATAAATGGCTTCATTCTATTTTCCTCAATATGGAAAATGGTTACAAATTTGGAATCATATGTAATAGTTGTAAAAAAATTTAAATGTGCCTAAATTTTTACTCCACAGTTGCATTTCTGGGCATTTATCTCACAGAAATACTAGCACATATCTTACATTAATATGTAAGATATCTACTGCAATGCTGTTGGAAAAGCTAAAGATAAAAAATAAGCTAACAGTATACTTAAGAAACATAGTACCTTCTTTTAATGTGATGCCATATGGCCATCAAAAAGAGTGAAGTAGACTTATATTGCTCATGTTTGATCCTTTGAAAATCTGTAAATAAATGTATTATTAATGGGAAAAATGTCCAAACTTTGTTTATAGTATGTTACCATTCGTGTGAAGACCTGAAAAGATACAAGAGAATAACAGCCTGAGATGGGAAAATGATTAATTTTTCACTCTACATAATTTTGTTCTGTGTAATTTTGTTTTTATCATAATCATGAAAGTGTTTTTCAATATAAATTTTAGATTAGAATTAAAAATGGGTTTAAGTATAAAAATGGGTTTAAATTAAAAATGGTTTTAAAATGTTTACTGTAAAAACATGTCTAATTTTTATATATATTAAATATTTTATTGTATATTTTATCACATATAATATTAAATTATGTATTATATTGTATGCATAGTTAAGTACAGAAAATTTGAAGCAGATATAACAAATGTTAATAATTAGCATCTATGATGGAGTTATGAGTAAATTATATTTTGGTCTTTATATTCTTTAATTATTTTTATAATCAAACATTTATGTATAGAAAGATTATTGGTAGATGTTGACATGACTAATTTTGACATTTTCAGTATGCTAATTTAAATCTTTATTTCACAAAAGTTTTCTTGAATTATATATGTAAATATTTCTTCTGTTCCACTGTTTTAGGTTATTTTCAATATTTATTTATGTTGTTAATCCCTTCCACTTCTCGTCTATAACAATCACTTTTTCTTTTTTTTTTTTTTTTTTTTTTAAATTTTTATTTATTTATGATAGTCACAGAGAGAGAGAGAGAGGCAGAGACACAGGCAGAGGGAGAAGCAGGCTCCATGCACCGGGAGTCTGATGTGGGACTCGATCCCGGGTCTCCAGGATCGCGCCCTGGGCCAAAGGCAGGCGCCAAACCGCTGCGCCACCCAGGGATCCCACAATCACTTTTTCTAAGACATTTAAGCTACTTAAAATTTCTGTTTAAGTTTGGTTACTTTTTAAATTCTTCTGTGCACTTTGCTGCATTTTACTTAATTCCCATTTTCCTTTGTTTTCCTCTCCTTTAAAAAAATTTCTTTTATATTCTTTTACATCATTTTCCTCTTAATCTTTTGGAACTTCTGGCAGGTCATGTTTCATTTTATTTTATTGTCTTTCCATTTACTCCCTGAATTTTTGCATTTCTACTTTGAGGTCTTCCTTCAAAGAAGCAATTGCTTCATTATTTTTTTTTTTAAAAGGGGGGTAATTATTGCTTATATTTTTAATAAGCTGATTAACAACATTTTTCTGGTGAGTAGCCTTCATCTATTGGAAAGTTATACTACTCCTCTCTTTTCTTTTATAATGTTGGTGAGTTTTTAATCCAAGTTCTGGTAGTGTCTAATTTTTAAAGTCCATTGTTAAGTTAGTTGGGTTTTTTCTGGATCAGCCAGGGGCAAGAATTTCCTTTGAGAGAGACATAGCTTAGTAGTAACCCAGATGATTGGCTTTCTTTTTTATTTCCTTCTTTTTTAAAAAAAGATTTTATTTATTTATTTGAGAGAGAGAGAACACAAGCCAGGAGGAGGAGCAGAAGGAGAGCGAAAGCTGCCCCCTCCAATGAGCAGGGAGCTGATGTGGGACTCTATCTCAGGACCCTGGGATCATGACCTGAGTTGAAGGCAGATGCTTAACTGACTGAGCCACCCAGGTGCCCAATGGTTGATTTTCGTAATGCAAGTCTAAGTTCTCTGTTGTCCCACACTCTATGTCTATAAGATACTTCAAATAAATCCACCTTCTCTGTTTTTCTAAACCAAACCCAGTCTAGGGCTCAGTAGTTTACCTCTGTTCCTGGTCTTGCTGTTAAAAAAAAGAAATACAGATATTTCAACTTTGGTTATGCCTCTCATCTTCAGAAAGTATACATTTGCTACTGCTTCCAAAATCTATAATGACAGCCCTATCACAGTCCTTTTTCTCTCCTCTTCCTTCCATGAAGCTCTCTTATCACATTTTCAGACATCTCGAAACTGACTCAAGCTCATGACTGGAATTGAAAGAACTAACAGATTAATGTAATAGACATTGACCAAAAAATTATTGAGTAAGCGTCAATGCTCATCATTCATCCTTGTATTTCATTGGTTTGCAATGTGTCTAAGGCAGCTGGATCATTGTCCAATTACTAATAGCTTCAGGGAGAATATATGGATATTGTTCAGATCCTGCCTATTTAGGAATGCATATAATGGGTTTTATTTTCCCTGAAAATACAGAAGGCACTCTTTGTTGATTTCTTGTATTTAAAATGCAAGAGGGAGGGCACCTTGGGTGGCTCAGTTGGTTAAGTGTCTGCCTTCAGCTCAGGTCATGATCTCCGGGTCCTGGGATCAAGCCCTGAGTCAGGCTTCCTGCTTGGTGGGGAGTCTGCTTTTCCCTCTACCCCTCCCACCTGCTCATCTCTCTCTCTCTCTCTCTCTCTCTCTCTCTCTCTGTCAAATAAATAAATAAATAAATAAATAAATAAATAAATAAATAAAATAAAATAAAATGCAAGGGCAAGATTTCTTAACACATAGAGAAATGTTTTAAACTCAAGATGTCTGTATTTATTAGTAGCCTAATTTATTCACCCATCACATTGTTGTTTTTAAAGATGGACAGATTAGAGTAATTATATTTAATATGATTCTATTGCTGATATATTCACAGAACTTTATCAAAATTTCTTTTCCAATCTCCAGGACTTTTGCTGATTTTTACCCTATCATTGGAGTTCATTGATTACATTGGTGATGATGTGGGTGGGGATCAGTAAATGCATACATTCTTAATGGTATACACCTGACATCTAGAAATGTATTCAGATGAGGATGCTAAACCTCAAAACATTTATGTAGCTTCTATTGTATAGTAACCATTTTTTATGATAGTTGAATTACCTGTGATTTTTTTCCCCAAACCACTGTGAATTTTCTAATTTTAATAAGAAAACAAAAAAGTTAGTAAAGAACTCAGGAAATCACATTTTAGTCCACGAAAAGGAATTTATGACAAAAATGTTCAGGAGATTTCATGTGTGACCAATAACCTTACTTTGAAACTATTTCCAAAAGAGGATTCTCAAATTTTCTTAATTGCTGCAATCATTATTGAAGTAAACATACACTATCTCAAGATTAGTCTCTTTACAAATAGCAGTTACGAGGGTTTTTATGTTCAAATATGCACCTAAAAATCAATCTCCATACTTGACAGTCAGATCTCAGGTAAAATTATACAGAAACAAATTATTTAATACTTATTGAATCAGATTCTTCTTCTAGTTCATACACTATTCACTGTTTCAGTGAAATAAATAGACTTCTAGTTGCCTGAGTTATTCAGCTTCCAAAGTGCTTGGCTTCTTCCCAGAAAGTAGTTTACACAGTGACACTTTACAAGCGTTAAAGAGATATGAAGAGGTACTTGTATACTCACAAGAGCATACATCTGCTAATAACTGGAATTGCCCTCAGAGCCTGAGGCTCTTTATTGACCGTCTTTGATAGTGCAAATTTTCATCTTTTTAGGGTAGGTCTGCTTTTTATGTAGCCAACTAAGAATTGTCCAATAGCATTGTCTGATGTCCAAAATTCACAGAAAATCATCTAGTAAACTAAAATTAAATGTATCTTACACTAAATTGCAACTTTATGATTTTACTGAAAATGCAAACTAAGAAACCATAGACATCTAGGAATATAGAGCAAATAATTCTTGGTGTTTAAATAAATTTCTAGAACATGATACAATATTTTAAATTGTAATAAATATTTATTTGCATCTTATCTAGTAATAGTTTTAATGCCTATGCCCCTATAAACTATATAGCCAGTCACAGTTAAAAATAATTGAATTGGAAGCAATTATGAAAGTACATATTCATATTTAAATTTAACTTTTTACCCTTTTTTGTTTACTAGTAAGTTGTGTCTTTTCTCTTTTAATTGGGTAAGCTATCCCTATTTACTCCTACTACTAAGCTCTTGATTCTTTTATTACTACCTTTCTTTTTTAGATACCTTTAATCCATTTCTCTCTCCTAGATCTTGTCTTCCCATGTTCAAGAGTGTAGACTTCTCTTTATCTTGAAATATCTTTCACTTGACTCAACTTTGAAGTTATTGCTTTTATGTCTTTTGGGGTTATAGACAGGTAGGAAAGAGACAAATCATTATTAGTTTTGAATGTTCTATTAAATATTTTAATCATTATTACAAAAATAATTAAACACTTAAAGTAGGAGCGATAAGGTGCTGACAATGGAAGACATTATATGATGAGTTTTGAATTTTGAAAAAGCATTCTTTCCATGTGCAGAGAATGAATTTGGTGGTAGGGGGAATAGATGGTTGGAGACACTTAGAAACAGAAATTGACAGGACTTAGTGATGGATTAGATATAGGATGACTTGAGTTTCTGACTTCAGGAACTGGATAGATGGTGTATCTATTTTCTGTAATTGGGAATTTAGGTTTTGGAAGTTAAGATTCTAGAAAATGCCATGAGTTGAAGTATGTTGGAAACATCTAGGTGGAGCTGTTTAGTAGGTAGCTGTGTTTACAGGCCTGAAGCTCAAAACTAAAGTGTAAGATAGAGATAAATATTTGGGATTCATTTGGGTATAATTAATTACATCATAGACAAAAATAAGATTTCATGGGAAGAGATTATAAAGTAACATGAGGGTAGGGCCTAAGCTCAAAAGAATAATTACATAGTGAATGGTCAGCATAGGAGGATGTCTGCAACAGTTACAAGTAGCCAGAGTTAGAACAATAGAAATGTTAGTGTAAATCAAACCCAGGGTAAATGAATTTCCAAGAAAAAAGTTTTCAACAGTCCCATATCTGGCTTAGAGTTCAAGAAAAATTAAAAACTTCCATTGAATATTGGAACATGGATATCCAGGTGGATCTCAGCCACAGCTATTTTGGTGGAGTGAATATCCAGTCTTACTAACTCTTGTAGATGGTCTTAGACTACTATGCAAAAATTTATTCATATTGGCTGACAATGACTTACTGGTCAAATTCAATTTCCTGTCTTTAGTCTTATTGCTACTGAACTCTGTTGATGATGTTGATTACCACCTTTTCCTTGGCCTTATTGTCTGCTTTTTTTTAAGGCCTTATTGTCTGCTCTTCCTCCCTTGGTTCTTTTTTGGGGGGGTTCTAGGGTGTACTCCTCCATTTGACTGTTCTAGTCTCTTTTCCAGTTTTGCTTTGTATTTGCAGAGATACATTGAAAACCATACAAATTGCTTAGAACAGTACTGTCACGACAGGAGGGACACATACTAGTGGCAGGGCAACCAGTCTGACACTGATAATGTTTTTCTAAAAGTTTTAATTTTAGCCACAGGAATGTAGTTTTCATTTTATTTCTTATTAGTTAATGATTTGTGGATAAAATTGTAAATTGTTCTAACAAAAATCTTAATAACACGAGTCCAACTTTAAGAAGATCTAGTGTTCTAATCAACCAAGATAATTTATAAATTAGAATCCATGATTTAGAAAAATATTCCTTCAGATTTTCAATTATGACAACAAAGTTTGAAAACAGATGTAATATTGTATTTGGAGGGAATGTGAACAGAAAGAGTGACATTGAACTCGTAGTCTATGGCAGACTTTGTGCTAGCTTTTCTATGTGTTTTCTCATTTAGTCCTCAAAAACCTCTCTTTTAGGTAAATTTTATTATCCTTTTTCATTTCAATTCAGGAAATTGAGACTGGTTAATCACTTTTACTTGGGATATAAAGCTAATAGATGATAGAAACAGGATTTAAATTTAGGTCACTAAAACTTCTAATTACATGCTTTTCTCACCAAAATATCCAGTAGTGTTTTTCAAAGTTGTGCAATATCCCCAAAGACAAGAAAGTATAGATGGTCACATTTAGATCTTAATACTTTATTCAATAATTGAATTATAAAATAATTGCCATGAATCATAATTTTAAATAATTTAATTTTGTTATATATTTGGTAACCTTCTGGTATCTCTGTATACTTAGAAATGAAAATGCATGGTTTCCTTTTGAGGATGCAACTAACCATGGCTTTCACTGACTTTCAAATACAATGAAGTCATGCATCAAACTTTGGCTCTGAAATCACAATACAAATTATTCCATAAATAATCTTTTCCAGCTATCAAATTCTAAACATCAGTTTTAAACCTTTCAGTTTCATTAATGATAGACTCTTGAAAGACCAACCCTATATTTGCCTGATTACAGTAGTTTGCTCATGGATAGTGACTAACTAATAAAATGGCCTTTTAAAATACACACATAAAAGAAAGGCTTGTGATGTCAAGTTTCCTTAGTTCATGATGCTTTTGTTAGATCAAGATTCTGTAAAAGTGAACTCATTATTATTATTTGAATCACTATTCCTGAAAATCAGGCATTATCAATAACTTGACAAATTCAGTTTATCCCTTAGAAGGGCAAAAATACACACATAACCTAAAGTAGATCAGAGTATTCAGTAGATATTATTTGAATATCTACCCTAAGTTTTAAAATTGAGTTTATAAATGCTGATTTTACTTCAAAAATAAAACAAAGAGACTGGTGCAATTGCACTTCTTTAGAAAAGACAATAGGTGAAATTTAGGACTGTTTGCTCTTTCTTTTGTCTTTTTTAAAGATTTTATTTATTTGATAGAGAGAGAGAGAGGGCATGAGCAGGGAGGAGGGGCAGAGGAAGAGAGAGAAGCAGACTCGGTGCTGAGCAGGGAGCCTGACCCAAGGCTGGATCCCAGAACCCTGAGATCATGACCTAAGCCAAGGACATACGTTTAACTGACTGAACCAAACAGGCACCCCACTTTTTGCTTTTTTAAAGACAAGTATTGTTATTGCTTCAAAAGCTTGATGATTCTTGCACCAATGTATACTTAGATTTTCCATATTTCCCTTATTTAATTGAAAATAAGTGTTTTCTAAAATTTACCAAGTGCCGAATTTAAAAGTTTATCTGTTTTAAAATGTGAAATAGACAAAATAATGAATCCAAAGGAATGCTTCCATGAGTGAAATCTATATTACCTTCCTGACACTACTGACTTCTTGAATAGCAATAAGTTGTTTCATTGTGTCTGTCTTCAGGAATTTGAATGATTCATCATTTTTTGGTCATAGGCATAAGAGGTCACTTAACATGTGTAATACATACAGTTTCCTCAGGGACAAACAATAATTATGTGTTTAAAGCAAATTATAAATTAGCACACATGTTTAAAATATACTTAGTTTCCATTTTTGCCATTTTAAAGTGAAACTAAATCTTTCAGGTTAAGAATGATTTTACATTTAGGGTCAATTACAATTTATGACTTCATTCCACTTCTTTGTTTTGCTTTTCTGTTCCCCAGTTACTTAAGGAATGTGAATCTCAGTAAGTTACATTTATTTTGAAATAAAAATATAATTCAAAACAAGTTTCACTGCCAGTGGAAATTTTCTAAAGGTGTCTGTATTTTTTTAGGAAGCTGTGATTTATTTACACATTCCCTCTCTGTAAGCCACTCTGTTCTATCATAATAAAACGTACAAATAAAGGATCAGCTCTATGGAGCAATGTTGATATAATACTGAGTACAAGCACAGTACTTGTTTATCAAAAGAGTGTCCAAAGATTATTTCATCAAAGTAAAAATATAACACTTAACAGTAATTTCCATTATACACTTGAAACTTTGAAAATATTCATGGAAGATTAAAATAATATACATTTTCTGGCATATCTAAGTAAACATTGCTATAGATCAGAAAAATTAATTTGTTGTAAGTGATAATGACCTTGAAAAATAACTTAGTTTTTTACCATTTTATTTTCTTATTGAATTCACTTCTTAAACCACTCATATTATTTTTTGCCATTTATCTAAATACTTAAATTTTATTTTCTGATTTGGAGAGAAAAATCATAGACCCAACTTCATTCTCTAATCCACATTACATACATATAATAATATGTATGTGTGTGTGTATGTATTTAAAACATGAGTAGTATAATAGGCTGATTGTTTTTATTCTGAACAAGAAATTAGCTAACTCCTATTCTTTTTAATCTGAGGAATATCAAAAGTAATTTTTTATAGTTGCTAGTTTATGATTAAAATTTTCAGCTCAACTAACAAATATTTCTTTTTATGTTTCATAAAACAATTATACATCACTCTTGGTGATTAAATTTATATCATTTTTAATGTGGTATTTGCACAAAATCTTTAGAAAATCTTTAGAAATCTATTTAGACTGATACTGATGAGTAAAGAAGGCAAAGAAAAATGTAAAATCTCCTTTTACAAACATAAATCATAGCAGAATGTGAAAATGTGAAGCTCTTTTATAAGGTTTGTTTGAGATGTGCAAGATTTTAAAGAGTCTGGGTAAAATATTAACAAAGAGAAGTTGAGAATCAAAGTGACATGGAAAAGCACCTAGCACAAGAATCTGGAATATGGTAGCTCCTCAATAAATATTTGTTGAATCACTTGGAAAAAATCAGATTAGTAATGAAGGAGAAATATTTGTATGTATTTTGAATAGAGTAACTTGATATAGTTTTAATATGTTTGTATTTTGAGAGTTTCAGTGAAGGAGCTTCCTTTCATTTAATTTACTTAACTTTGCTTTAATTGATTTTTCAGAGAATTCCTTATGGTGGTGATGATTCCCCAGGGTGCCAATTTTGAATCATGCTATGCTTAATTTTTAAAAAAATAAACTGGCTCAGGCAAATGAATTTATCTAGAAAGAAAAATATTGAAATATTTCCTTTAGTCTGATCTAAATGCTGTAGCATTTTCTATTGCTGTTTTAATATTACTAATTATATATTATATGATCATATATCTTACAACTTAATATAGCTAATTAGATATTAAAATTTAAGCTTTAAAGAAGTTTTAGTATGATGTTCCTAGCATTTATATCTCATATAGTCATCAAAGGTGGAGTTAAAATTATTAATGAAGGCAATATTAAGTCGACTGATACTGAAATATGATGTGAGAGGTTATGCTTTTGGAGAATTAAATCTTTTCTAGATTGAGTTGTGTCTTATAGTGGGCTTTATTTATTTGTTTTTGTGTGTTTCTTTTTTTTGATATTTTCATCTATTTTCCCTACCTGACTCAGACAAAAGCAATAATCCATTGTATTGTGGCAAAGAAATCTATGTGTCGGAATGCCTGGATGGCTCAGTGGTTGAGCATCTGCCTTCAGCCCAGGGCGTGGGCGTGATCTTGGAGTCCTGGGATCGAGTCCCACATCAGGCTCCCTGTATAGAGCCTGCTTCTCCCTCTGCCTATGTCTCTGCCTCTCTGTGTGTCTTTCATGAATAAATAAATAAATTCTTAAAAAAAGAAATCTATGTGTAAACAAGTCATGACAAATAAATATAAAATGCTTTATATTTATATAGATAAGGATATATGTAGCTTGCAAAGTGCTTTGTTAAAAAAGAAATCAACGTAAGTGCTTTTGCCAGTATTATCTAATTAAATCTTCTTGCACTGTTGTCCTGGAGCCAGCTCCTCTTGGCTCACAGGAAATAATGGTTAAATTTACAAGACTACTGAGAGCTGAGTTGCTGAATGTAACTCTTAATATAAAAAAGTAAATTATAAAATTTTATCATGAAATAAATTATACCAAAAATGATAATATTCAAAATTCATTAATTCCTAATTATGATACAATATTTAACTAATGCCCCTGCTTTTGATGTTGTTTACAGTCATTGAATCCATATGGGGGAAATAATATCATGAAATAAAATAATATAATGAGAAACACTATAATATATATATATATATATATATACTGCTTACCCAGAAAACCTTCAAATGATGTGCAGTTGTACATCTCTTCCCAACTCTGTGTTGGAAGCTTGAATTTGGCCTTTGTGGGAGAATTTACACCAAAGAAATCATCAAATGCAAATTAGATATTTATAAGCATTTACTACCATAGCATAGATTTTGTGCCTCTATCAAATATATAGACTATTTCATAGCACTAGAAATTTAAACTCAGAGAATTAGTTGATTTACCAAATGCCACTCCTCTTACAAGTGTTAGAATCAACATATTCTATCTGATTGTAAACCTGCATGTGTGTTTGGGGGGGTGGTGGGGACTGGTGATGCTTTGTTGTCTGGCAAATACTAATAACAGTATAAAGGCCAACTTTGTTGAACTCTTCCTGGATGCCAGTTTATCTGGTAGGTATTTGATAGACCTTACTTTAATTGTTACAGAATAGTTATGACTCTCAGCCTTATTTGATAGATGAATGAAGGGTGACTTTGAGAATTTATTTACCTTTTCTAGAGTCAAGATATGAATGAACTCCAACCTTTCTAACTCTGAAGCTAGAACTCGACTCATACTGCTTACCCAAAAACGCTTCAAATGTTGGTTTAAAACAATCAAAAAATGGATGGAGAAAGTATACACATGAACTTTTCTAATATTGACACCAGACTTGAGTCTACTTTTATTTTTACCTTACTTCTTACTTATTTTTAAATATTATAAAGTTGCTGTAAAATTCATCTACTAACTTTGTTTCTTTTTGATGTTGGTTAAAAGAAAAGAAAAGTAAATACTGCGTCTCCTCATCTTCCATTCTATAAGGGCAAAGACTTCTGCTCAGGATTTTTCAACTTAAATATGCCTGATGAAGAGGAAACCAAATTATTATAAATTCATACATTAAATAGAGGCTTGAGTATGATTTCAGGAAGTATTTACAAGGGGCACAATATTATTTAAATATGAAATGTAAGTGTTTTTTACTCACTTTTCTAAGCTACTTAAAGTGGTCTCATTAAATATCGAGCTTAAATAATAAAGACTAACATGTGAACCTATCAATAATGTTATTAAAGATTGTTATTAAAGGAAGAGAGTCCATAAGAAGATACCAAGGTTAGGCAAAAGAAAGACACAGAAATAAGAGAGATAAAATGCAATGATGGAAGGAGAACAAAATTACTTCAAGTAAATTAGTCTTGGCAAGAGAAAAAGAAAAGAGCATTAAAAGAAATGGGATCTCAGTCTGATAAGAGCAAAGAAGTGAAGATGATGTCTTTATAGTTTCCAAAAAGGCTATACCATCCAATGAAGATGTTGCTATTTTAACATATTTTAAGATATTTCAACATATTTAAGATATTCTTTTAAAATTACATATGCATTCACTTACAAATGAGCCAAATTCAAATATTTTCTGAAAATACATATTTACTCTTTGGTTGTTATCACATTCCTCAGCTATTTTATTCTGTTATTAAATGGAGTTCTATCAGTAGAAAAATTTCTATTTAAAGATAGCTTAATAATACCTAATTTAGCAATTTTTAACCCAAAGGTGGCCAGGATTTGAAAGCAACAAGATTATTATCTGATGGGAGATCTACTTTGCTTATTACTATCACTTTATATCAATAACCCTATGTAATTTTTAGAGTCGAAATTCAAATAATGGAATGTTGATTTTTCCACCCTTCAAGGCATTATTTTATTAATATGTCAGGAAATTTAAAGAAAATCTATGTTTTGTTTTTTTTTTTCACCTCAGATCTGATGGGAAAAGTCTTCATAAATAAACTGTGAAATCCCTATGAATATTTCACTTTAACCAACGCTTCACTAAAGACTGATATGTGAGATAATATAAAAAGCATCCAAACATTCAGAAACTTAGGTAGCAGTACTAAAAGAGAAGCAAGCCATTCTTTTAAAGCATGTATAAAATTTTGCAACAAAATGAATGAAACTGATTCTTGAAGCCCTAAAAAGATAGATAAATAAAATCCATTTTTGTTTTTTTACAGCTTGAAAAATCTGTTCTTCAAATGCTGCAATGAAAATGGAAAACTTATTCAAGTTTTATATACTATGCTCTTTGTTTGTTTACTTGATTTTTAGATAGTACAAATGTAAGCAGAGTTATAAAGGGACTCCATTATTTCAACTTAAATTATGTTAAAAGAATGGCTTTCATATAAAACTGAGATTCTAACTTTTTTAACCATTCAAATGTTTTGGCTTATATGACGTACATCTCTGTTTAGAATATCATGAAGTCTGAAAATGCTACAAATAATACACTCATAAGTAGGAATATTTCTTTAAACGGAAAGTTGATTTCAGTAACATTTTCAAAGTTATAGTTTTATATTTAAAATTTTTCCATAAAAGTATTTTTAAATTGTCACCATTATGATTAAATCAAAATTAAGGTATGCTGTCTTCTCAGTAGATTTATTATTTATCTTTCCATACAAGTCCAAAATTTTTTTTGTAGAATTTAAGTCCTAAGTTCTATTGAAAATAGTAAGCTGTGATGCAGATTCAAGGAACATTTTGAGTTTATAATTATGTCATTATTTTTTCTTACTTTGTTGCTTTAAAATATTTGATGACAGTAAGTTATTGGTATAATTTAAAATATGAAAAAGAAAAGATTTTAATTTTAAAAATTAAGATGATCTAGTCAAGAATTTTGATTACTTCATAACATTTTACTCAATCTTTATTAAAAAATACTACCAATAACTAATAAGAGAATATGACAAGAGTCATCTTTCTAAAACATACATTATTAGACTAATTCTCCTTATGCTTTCTTAAACATTATAGGGTTTTTTTTTTCCCATTTGGTGCAGTTATTACTATTAATGAAAAATGAATTATTCCTATCTTTTAAAAAATGATTGTACTAGGGTATGTATTTCAATTTTCATTAGTAGCTGAAGAAATAGAACCTGGATAAATATTGTAGAATTTTATATTCAGAAATTGGAATGAAAACATGTTGAAACTCTAGTCAGTAGAAGAAATGAGCCTCTTGAAGAGATAGAAAGAATTGTATATAATTGTATCAATCCAACATCTTTGGGAAGCTGTTTCTGTTCATGGAGTACTTTATTTGGCTGAAAACATTCTTCAGAAAACAATGCTAGTCGCCCTTATTCATATTATTCACAGATCTACTTGAAGATGACCACAATTGGTAAAAGAATAAATAGTGGATTCTGTAAAGTGGAAAGTGAATTTGACAAGCAGAAACTACCTCCCAGAATCACTCACTTTATAATAAATTTAGATATCGTATGATTGCTCTAAAAAGAATAAAAAGCATGATTTGAGAATCTGGAGGCAGGATGGGAGCGGAGAGGGGAAGGAAATATTGTCAATTGTCACTTGAACCAGATGACAACAACATATCAAATGAGTGTATTATTCATCAAAGATACTGTCTTTTTCTTATGGAATGTTCATTAATGGGTTTCCGTTTGTTGTTTATTTCCTGAGTGCAAAGGAGTAGTTAAAAATCCAAGATGACACAAAACCTTGCTGAATTAACTTAGTCCCAATCTGATGAACTCTTTTGCTACTCATTTGTCAAAAGTGAAAAGATTATAGTACTTAGAAAATACAACTGCCCGGATTCTTAATTTGGTACAGTAAATCTTAAGCAAATTGCTGCATATCTTATTGAATATTAATCATACTGTGAAAATCTTGTCAATTCTGTTATTTTTTCTTAATAAAAATAGTTGCTTTCAAAATATTAGACATTTATAAAAATTGAAAACCTTTTATGAATGTAACTGCCTTTTGGGATTGAAAGAGCCCTCAGAGGTTACCTAAACCTATCCCTACATTTTCCTGGACAGGGAACTGAGGCCATACAAATTAAATAATGTATCTAGATTGCATAGTCATGTAAAGGCACTTAGAGGATTTTCATCCCAAGAAATTTAGGGAAAAAATGATACAGTGCAGCACCCATTTCCTTTTACTTGTCTCATTTGAAGTACTCTGAATCTGTAAAGCTACAAAACATCTAGGGTGACATAGATGTCCTTTTGGGGACAAAGCAGTGAAACTCAATGCATGTAAGTTTGTGTGTATGTGCATGCTTGTTTATCTTTGTGAATTACTGGACTTCTCCAATCGGTTTTCTCAGTCCCCTTGTTTACAGCTTCAAGTATAAGTGACAAGTATTAGTTTTTGTTGGCCTATTCTAAAGCTCAGCATACTTTTTGTTGGGGATTTGATTTTGATTCTTTTAGATAACTCTTTATCTGAGATAATATAAGAAACAAGAGGTTAAAAATAGAAAGGAGACATATACCCAATACGTTCTATAACAGAGCACTAGACCTATACTTCAGCTGTTCCAAGGATTGTGTTCCAAGACACAGAAAATCATCTCAGAGCAACGTGGTAAAACTTCATTGTATATTGTGATTCCCCTGTTGTAACCATCGCTGATGCCAACACATGTTCTGCATAAGTAGAGAAACACACATTGAACTCAAAATGCCCCGAGAGTATTGTCCTTCATAACACCCTGGTGTCTCGTGTGTAGCTGAATGAATAACAAATGACCGAGCTATTAAGATACTAAACAAAAGTCATCTAGGCCCATAATATTGATGTAACAGCATCTCAGCACTGTATTTGCTTTCATTAGTTTGTCTAGACTAAATCTTTCTATCTTAAAAAAAAAAAAAAAACACACACACACTGAGCTTGGTGGTAATTTGCTCCAGGAATTTTTAAAAAAGGGAATCCTGCTGCAGCTCTTTTTAGTAGTTGCACATGTTTAATATCACAGACATACCTACAAATGTGTGACTGCGCAGCTTCCAGGGATTTTGTTTTTGTTTTTTAAAAGGTCTAGTTCTCAATGTTGCCCTTTATAAGTTTATCTTCCTCATACACTGCCAAATATGCAATGAAAGTGGAATCTGCCCAAGAGTTGAAGTATATAGCATTCGTGGCTCTACACCTCTTCTCAGCATGATTAAAATCAAATTTTCAAATTGATTTGAGAGGGCATGAATCAAGGAAACTCAAAGTTTGCCATATATGTATATACATACATATATGGCAAACTTCCTCCACAAAGCCAAGCAGGAGTTATCGTTGTCCCATTGTCCTTTCAAATGTGAGCTCCAGTCTAAGTGTGGCTCTTGTGCATATACACATGGGTCATACATGCTCACAGAGATATTAGAAAATGGGTCATGGTACTGTGCTTTCATTCATATTTCATCAATATCCAAATCAAGATCCAATAAATTGTAAATAAAGAACGTCCCATCGTCCAACATTTATAACAGTTCATCTAAGTTTTAACATAAGTGGCACTCTCTACCATGAATATTTCCTATAAAATAGTATTTGAGATGAATTAATGTGGCTAGTTTCTGAAAGCCCCGAGATAGCTGCCCAATTTCCAGAGTGCGGGCAGATGTGATGTGAGCACCCCATTATGTGCGTGTAATTTTATATACCTCCCGATCACCTTTTATACTGAAAGAAGCATCCTCTTTTTAAAATTACTTAATTATTACTTAGGTTCCATGTTCACTTTTTAAAATCTTTCTATCAAGGGGGGAAATATTTTTTCCCTCAACACAGATATAAAACAGACTACGGCGCATAAAGGCCATGGACGCATTTTGTGGGGGATAGGTTCTGGTTGAATGAGATCTGGGATGTGTGCCAAATTAATAGAAAAAAAAATCCTGTTCTTCCTCTCCAATAGCCACAATGTTCATTATTAAGAAAAGCATATGAACCACAGGATTTGATTTTAATAACACCAATGTCTTCATTAATCTGTACATTCCATTTAGCCTCATTATTGGGCAAATGCTGAATTAATGCAGAACATATTATTGTCAGACTTCCCTTGGAAAACCTCTCTCCCTTCTTTTATCATTCATTCAAGGACCATCAGGTGTGTTATGTCATGTTTTTAAATAGGCCAGTGGCCCTCGACAGCTGTTTTCTTAGCTCAGGTCTAAGAGGAGACTTTACGCTTGGGGTGTCTACAAAGGGGTGTGGGAAACAGAACTGCAGATTCTCATTCAAAACCATCATTATTTTTCTGTCATTTTAATGCTGTCACGTCAAGAAGGCCTCTCCGTCACCTGCAACTGAGATGATGTTTCCTCGATGGTCTCCGGGCCTCCTTCTAAATCAAGAGTGGTGATAGCCAACACCGCTTTGTATCTGCGGAACAAATAGTGGCCTTTGTCCAGCACAAGTCCCTAAACAAACTTAATCTCTCTAACACGGTGACAGATGACATTTAGATGTCCTTGTTACCCTTAAAATGAGTTTTATTGACAATCAGAGAACAAAAAGAAGGCCCAGAGAAAGCCCAATGTTTTATAGGCTTGCTAACAACATCTTAGTGCAGAGGGTGAGGAGAAAGCCTGAAGTCGCCCCCATTTCCCCCTGCTTTGCTATATCACCATGACAACAGATATAGAAATCACTTAGTGACTCCTAGAAAGAAAACACAGTGACACAGTACCCCTTGTATGGCGAATCAAACTAAAGCCTGCATTCAAATAGCTATTCAGCTTGGGCATTCATGTAGAGGATAGGGTGGATTTTACACAGGTAACTACAAGGGAAAGGCCAGCAGAGCCTCCAGCCGCAGCATATGGCACAGTCTCTGTCTAATTAATGCATCCTCAATAGAATTGATCCATTTTAAATTTGTTTTCTTTTACTTGAAACATCATTAATGTAAAGGGCAACATTAATCAACATCGTGGAACTTAAAAGGGCATTAAAGAGTGATCTTTTTCCCTATGCAACAAGAATCTTTTCAAGTAGTTGTGTTAACCGCAGCGGATTCCAGGCTCATTCCAGAGTTCTCAGGCAGAAGGCAAATCTAGAGAGGCCTCTACTGGCGAGTCCCTCTCAGTGCACTTGTCCTATGGAACCGCCTTAGAGAAAAGCCCGCAAGAGGATGACTTCTAGCTCTGACCGGCAAGTTGCACACGAGGTGGATCACTGATGAACACACCGTACAAAACATTGAATAATGGCGTGTTCACACTTTTGAAGTGGTCATGTCTAACTGCTTCTTTTCAGGTAATAAAAAGAATCATAAAGCTCTGATGCATGAGCTGCTTGGACACTTTTGAGATATGTTCAGATTGTTCAACAAGGATATCACAGGTAATTTCTCTCTCTCTCTCTCTCTCTCTCTCTTTTTTTACTTTGTACATCAGAATCTCGTGCAAATGTGAGATTTAAAGCCATTCAAACAGGGAATTTTATTTCTTAACATTGTGTGCAAGGGGTGGTGGACGGGGCACCCTGCTGACACACATACTCCTACAATATTTCCCTCAATTTGCAAATTTAAGAAAAAGTTGAATCTTTAGATAGAACTAAAGTATCCAAAAATTACTTTTTGCTTAATTGCAAAGCAGAAGATTACTGCCAAGCTTTCCCACTTATAGTGAAGGAATATGGACCAAACATAGTCTCCCCAAGTGAGATTAAACATGAAAATATCATTGCAGCACGTTTTCATCAAATTAAGCCAAGAATAGACTCATTGCTCTTTCTAGAGGAAAAAACTTTGGGAGGAAAAAAGAGAGAAGATTTAATCTTCCCACCAGAAGCTTAAAATTATTTAGTATTTCTTAGGATAAGGATATATGTGATGTGTTTCTGCATGGGGAAACTTGGGGGTGTTTTTCTCTTTGAAAAAATCACCCGACTCCACAAGTGTCATTTAACTTTGAAAGTTTTCAAAAGACAAAACCCTCTTTTCTTGTTTTACAACATTTATATTTTTATATTCAATATTATTTGAAATGGGAGCATACCAAGAAAACACCTCAATTGCCTTTCAAAAATCCCATGGGTTATTTTTTGTTGCAATGACCAATCTCTTGAACCTTAGGATTTCTCCCTGCTTGCTTTCTGCAGGGTCATTTCATATTTCAAATCATTTCGTGTTTATTTGAGATAGAATTTTAGTCAAGCAATGTTTCGTAGGATAGTTTGGTGAGCACGTCAGTAAATTACCTTCTGGATTATACAGGTAATGCATGATCTTCTCTCAAGTAAATTTTGTTAGATGTCTTGGGATCGCTACCTTGTAGTCCCAATAGTGACACCTTCTGGTAGAAAGAGAACCAAAAATAGTTTTAGTTTTCTTTTTGCTTATTGTTTTGGAGAATGCTACCAGGGACTCTGCTGGTATAAATATACCTTTTCAACATGATCTTTTCAGGTCTTTTAAACCTAGAACTATACATTCCCAAACCTTGTGAGAGGAAAAGCTCAAGCAGTGTAATCTAAATTTTTATTTGTGAAAATGAAAAAAGTTACTAGCAGAGGAATGTTGTCTAAATTGCTATGGAATAGTGTATAGATACATAATTACAACCTTTTGGATTCTTATGTAACATAGAAAAGGAGAAGCCAAAATTTAGCAGTTGTCACTCTGGAAAGTGCCATGTTTCACAGAACTAGAAGGTGGATGGTCAGAATGCTTAACAGAAACCTTTAACATTTCTTTTAAGTTTCCTGAAATATTTATTAAACGTTTTACATTTAAGAAAGAGCAGAATTGATCCATGAACGGAGAGATCAGATCAAATACTTCACAGCAAACCTAATTGTCAACAATCTTTGGGGTTTTATCCTAGCTTAACTAGAATTGCTCCTAAACTAGAATTGCTTAACTAGAATTGGATTTTATTTTTTTCGCAAATCAGAATACTGGAATCACGTTGGAATGTGATAATTTCCTGACTGAGCTAGAAGCACATGGTTTGCAGAACATTGTATACAATAAATACATGCCCCGCCTGAGAGAGGATTGGATATTACAAACAAACTTTACCAAAGCAGAGTTAAAGCTTTGAGGAGAGATCTTCAGTTCCCTGTGAGGCTTCAGTGATGCTCTTCTCTAAATTATATCTGTTCTTAATTTTTAATATTATCACCTAGCACATCAGAGAATTTTCAGTTCTCCATACAACACAGGAAGACTCTGGTAAGAAAGCACTTTAGATAATTACCTGAAGACCCATGTAACACCTGTGTAAGTCTTGTTTTTTTTTTTTGTTTTGTTTTTTTTTGTTTTTTTTGACCAGGTAGCAATTTACTTGTTACACTATAAAACTATACTATCAATAATTCTAGGGCTTTGCAGTCACATAGATAAAAATGGCAAATTAGAAAGAAATCATTTCAACCCAGGATTAAATGGAGTGAGCGTTTCCCTGCAAAATGCGCCTGGTATTTCTTTCAGAAAACTTGGGATCTTTGTTGATATTTCAGATTACAAAGAAAATATGGCTATCAGTTCCCCCAAATATTGTTTTTCCTTGGGGATTGTGGTCAGCCATATGGTAAACCAGCGAATCGTTTAATCCCTGATACACATTTATGACTACTTTTGTGATATCACTGTGAGGAAACGTGAAAATGTCTCACAAATTATGCGGCAGACAGTTATATTGGTGTCTTTGAAACCATCTTTGGCTCTGCTGTGTGCCTTTGTTTGTACAACTTGAGCACATGCTTCAAAATGTCATCCAGATTACAAGCATGCAGGGAATGAAGTATTACTTCTGTATCAATATCAGAAGCACGCTACTTCATTTCATTAAATAGTTCATCAACCCATGGCCCAGGGAATTCACAAATTTCTTTCTTTGCATTTCCTACAAGACTTCTTTCATAATGTTATTTATGATCTGAGAAAAAAAATCGTCAAAAATTATTTATGATGATGGATATGGGGGGAAACAAAGGACTTTTAAAAATCACATAAATTACAACATAAAAATCACAAAGCGCAGCATTTATACAAAATCATTTGGCCAACCCCCTGGCAATTAGGTTGGGATACAATGTGCTGAGAGGGAAAACAAGAACAGAAAGGAGAACAAAATACCCACAAGGACTGGAAAAGTTTGGGTTTGGGTTTTCCTGAGTACCTGCAATAGCAGTTCAGTTGATCATCAGGCACAACTATAAAGAAAGGCCCTATTTTGCCTTTGGAGAGTTCATCCAGAGATTGCACAAGGGATTTGCACAGAATAAAGCTTCACAAAACCCAAGGGCTGTCAGAGGGAAATGGTATCCAGGAGGACAGGGCAGGCCAAGCATCCCTTCAACAGCAAAGCCACACAAGAGAGCCAGAGGCAGCGCAGCGGCTGCCAACACAACTGCCTACCACGTCTGCCAAGGAGCCAGAAGCCGCTTGTGGGAAAATATCACTTACCCTTAGCATCTGGGTCCTGTGATTGTTATCCAAAGAGACAGAGTGGTAAGATATAGTGGGATAAACAGCATCCCATTAAACACACACACACACACACACACACACACACACACACGACATTCCGTCTCTGTGTACAGAGGGAGATAAGCCATACATGGCCTTGAATTAGAAAGACTTTCTGTAGTTGGAATTCTGTGAAGCAAGATTCATTCTTAGTTATACATTCATACTTCATAATGAGGTGAGCTTTAGTAATTGCTTTTCACCAATAGCTCTGGTTTGCAAAAACCAGGAATTAGTTGCATTTGTGGATATTTGAGGGTGTGTATAGTCCACTATGAAATTGTAATTCCCTTGGAGTTGCTGGTTGTAGCTGGATGATGGGACTATTTAAAAATTAAATCTCGATGATACATAAACTGAAATGAAGTTTGATGTTAAACTCCCCCCCCCCCCGCTTTTTTTGGTATTGTATCACTATTTTTAAGAGACCAAGTTCCAAATATTAAGTCATAAATAATTGGTAAATTCTTATTTAATATGTACTATATTATAAGCGTATAATATACAACTATAATTTGTATGTAATATAATATATATTTTTGCATATATATTTAAGTTTGACAGAATGTCTTCAAAAGTAATACACTTTCAGTTTACATCTGGATGAGTGTTTTTAAAGTTTCCAAATGTGACAGTGTGATCATATAGATTCACTTGGTATTGAGATATGGAACAGGGAAGGGAGTGAATCTGGAGGATTTAAAGATTGGAGACACCTTGTGGTTAGCACAAAGGCCTTTACTTCTTAGCAGTATAACCATTTCTTGAAGATCCTTATTATGGCAGAAAGTAAGTAGTGGCCTTTTTCTGAGTATTAGGTAAAGGGATGAGAAAAGGATTTTTCATTTTAAAGATTTTGCACTGACATCAAGAACAGAAAAGAGTGCTGTTTTAAGTGTCAATGGCAACACGATATACCCCAAAGACGATTTTTTTCATGCTTAAGTTCATTACAAGTCAATTCTATTACGCAGACTAATGGAGAACATTTGTGATCACAATCTTGCTTATTTACACAGCATGTTTATTATTAAAACCTTTTGATTTTTCATGAATGAAATTAAATTTTCAATTGTGCTTGGTTGACTAAAAAAAAAAAAAATACATTTCAAGGCCATGAAATCCAGTTGCTTATTTATGCATGTTACATGAGATCATGTATAAGGGTCAGTTTATGCTGTAATATACATAATGACATGCATATAACTACTTATAAACATATTCCACATGTGCATAAACTTTATTATATGGACACTTAATTGTTTATTTGTATAAGTAGCAAAGTAATTTAAGAACGTCTACCATCTAATGGTAGCATGAGGACAATGTTCCAGGGAGATGAAATCTTATGGAAGTGCAAACCCATGTAGTAAACAATTGATGCGTTTTTATTTTTGTTGTTTTTCCTTATCACACACACACAAAAGAAAAATGTTTCTGACTGGTAGTCTTTTGATTAATAGATTATTTCTTCTCTTGTACCAAAAATTCTCAAAAATCATTCAAGTTTAGTTTCATATTTGTAGCATTTGTATACAAATCAGAAAGTTATGGTCAAAACAGTTTCTTTTACGTTGCATATCTGTGTAGTTGTGGAGGAGCCTGTGAACTCAAAGCAATGTTCAGTTATGGAAAAAGGAAGAAGATGAAGGAACAGATCCTAATCATTTTACTTCATGTAAAAATTTTAAATGTTCAAAGCAAACGTGAAATACTCCAATCTTTAAAAGTACGTAACATAATTTATGAACACATGCAAAAGACAGATAAGAATTTATAAAAACTTCTTTTTGTGCTACATTTTCCATACAGGAAATAAATATCCTCAGAAAGCTGTACATGAAATCAGTCCTACTTTTTCTAGGTTGCTTAAATCATTATACTCTACAACTATAATATTTAAAGCAAGTATTTAATTTTGATTTTACTGTTAAATGTTTGTACACATTTATCACTTTCGCTATATCTTTTCCTCAAAATTTTTGTTTCTATTTGCCTTTTTAAAAAATTTCATTTCCCATTGCCACAGTTTGCATTGAGCTGTTTCAATTTTCATTCTTTTAATTATATTTATACTATGCTTTTAATATTTAATAGTTTTTTTCCTCTTAAGGTAGGTGGTTTCTCAATCCACCAGTTTAATTAGATATTCTTTAATATCACATCATATTTCCTAGGATGTAGTTATACACAAAAACATTTCCCCAAATCCTAGTGTATTAAACCTGGTGAATTTCAACTTGTTATAATTGCATGTGGCATAATCATTTAACCCTTGATGATCTTAACGTTTTAAATTGTGAAAAGGAAGATCACACTCATTTACTAAAACCACAACAGTTTGCATACTTAACTAAATACATAGCCATGCTTCCCAGGGATTTTTTTTTTCCTCTGGAATATATACCAGCTGAAGCTGCAGAGGACAAGTTAGCCTCACATTCCCTGTATTCATCCTATATTCTTTACAACTGTCCAAATTGTATTAGAATTTGCTTATAATGATGTTATATGATGTCCTTGTTGTGATACCTGCGTTTGTAGAGAACTTAATATTGATTTACTGTGTCTTTTGCCCATCTTTGAGCAGCCTGGATAGCAATTACAGCTGTTGGTGGTATCTATTTTGTCTTTTCATAATTGTCATTTCTTGTTCTACTTAAGATTAAAATATGAAAATTGTACCACGTGCACATCAACAGTGCATTAGCCAAGTTATCAGCAATATCTGTGAAGAACCATCATTTTATCCATGGTTCTTTACATTGCCTCTTCATTTTATTTATGAAAATTGCATGCTACAATATCAACTTGAACAAGGAATGCATTCGAAGGTGAGCCTCCCTGACATCAAGTCCTCATCTGGACCATTACTATCTTCCTGAGAAATCACTAGGGCTTTCCCTATACCTGCCTGCCTCTGCCAAATGCTTTCTCCCCCCTCAGCCTGGGATTTCTGACAAGCAGGGGCTGCTTTGTTATTTTTCAACTCTTAACTGTAAAGAGCCCTCACAGTTTTTGAGCTCTCTCTACTATTCTCATTTCAATTCACATTTCATAAAGACTGTAGTATTTTCTACAAGGAAAGACATTTTTTTTATTAACAGAGCAGACTTGAAATGAGTTCTTCCTATCACCAATAGGTCTACCAGGTACAGATTTCTTAAAAACAAAACAAAACAAAATCTGTATATAGCTGTTCCAAAATTCAAAAATGTCTCATTTGAAGACCAAATACACTTATGTGGGGAGAGGTGGAGGGTATCATTGCCTAGGATCCTCTCATTAGGCAATTTATCAAATAGAGGTTGTAAAAATAATTTTTAAATGGTGAAGGGAGGAAGGTTTTTTACAACTAATTTGGGATTTTTTTTCCTGGTCAATTTATATAAAACACACAGTTGAAATAACTGAAGCATTTTGATTCTGTCTTGACTCAACAAACCTTGAACTACTTCAGAAGGATTCTTTGTGTTGTACAATGAAAATATAAATATCACATTTCAAGATGAAACTGAATAAATATTTGAATACTATCCCCTACACACACACACACACACACACACACACACACACACACACTTTCCTATCAGCAGACTAAATTCAGCTAGTTCCTGAAAGGCATTCATTTTAAGAGTCACTATTGTTTTATCTTACTACATCTGTTTGGAGATGTTTAAAAAATGACTATGTACAAGGAAATAATAAATGCATCTGCAATCTCTAGCAGAGGCCCCTCCTCATGAGACGGTGGCGGGCGTTTGTGGGTGTTGTTATTGCCGTTGTTGCAATCTAGCTAATAAAGGCTTTCTCTTACACAAGAGAATTTTGACAGGGTTGACTCCAGACAGCTTTCCAGCTGAGGTCTGGGGCCTTGCTGAACCTTCAAAATTTTCCCATTTGAGCTGCATCAAAGTGAAGGAAATCCAAGGATCACTAACGTCTCAGATGGTAGCACTTGCCCTAACAACGAAGGTTCAGGAATTCTTTGGAGCAGGCTGAGGTCATTTTTCTCCCCTTTTCTCCTAATGCTTTTCTCTATTAATCAGAGCTCGGAGCTCAGATTGGTCTTCAACTTCCTCCCAATCCTTGCTAAGCCTGTCATTTCTAGCTATTATTTACTTTAATGGACTTTGGCTGATCCCTTATGAAGCTTTGGATCTGAGAATAATAAGGCTGGAGAGTAACGGGCATAGACATGGGTGTGGGTTTGCCTGCAGATTAACCGTGGCAGATGGGCTTTATTGCGGTTTCCTGTGTACTGAGTGTTGATTGAGAGGGTATAATGAGAGAGGTGGTGTCTACACAATGGTCACAGCCACTTCATTGCACTTTGCGTCTAAACAACCCCATTTTTCTAAATCTTTGGGTTGTGAAATTTTAGGAAGTCAGAGCACAAGAACAAATACAAAAACAACTGTAAATAACCATGAATGTTAATCCAACACTAATTGGTCCCTTCTTTCACTATGAGTCCATTTTGCTCAGTTTTTAAAATTCTGGGTAAATTAAATGGTTAAACAAAATGTTCCTGCATTAGGTAGTTTGGGATGAAATAGTGAGCAACGTGTATTTTCTGTGTGTTTTTTGTTTGCTTGGGGTCTTTTGTTTGTATTTTGTTAAATATATGCTCTGTTTGATTATTACCGCAGACAACAAAAGCTTAAGTTGTAATTATTTTCAGATGCTTTGGGAGTTATCATGTTGGGGACATTTTTCTGAATTAAACTAGAGTATATTAAAAAAATAACATCAGGGTCATTGTTTTATCCCTGGCATATAAAAGCAAAGATTTTTTTTTTTTACCTTTCTCTATTTCCTGCATTTGATTTGAATGTTTGCTCAGTTGCAACTCACTATGCAATTAAAATATTTTTTTATAGGTGCTAGCTAAAAGTCTTTTACACATTTCTCATTTTTAAGATTTTACTTAATTCCTCCCTTTCACCAATGGATTAAATCACAACTATTGATTCCTTTCTTTCTTTGGGGCTTTACCCATCTGTCTTAACGCTTTCATCCTACACCCCTTGGTCTCAGAGGGGTGTTCAGAAAATGAACCGCCAAAACCTGGAGAAGACTCTAGGTCAAGTTTGTGTACAAGAGTTTAAATTTTTAGTGACAGTCCTCTCTCACGGCCGCCTGAAAGTTTCCACACAGTGCTGCACAAGCGAGCACCACCAATTATCCTCCTCCTTTGAAAACCATTATCAAGTTTTTCAAAACTTCTTTCATTTCACTGTTGTCATTCAGTGAAAAGGAAACTAACCACCATGTCAAGACAACTCCGCTGCCTAGCAACGCAGGGCCACATTTTAATTCTGACTTGCTTCTGGTCTTGACTAATAGAAAGTGACTATGTTAAGCCAGTCACAAGAGTTGTTTGTCACTTCTGAAATGCAAACAAAACTATATTGTTTTCCGAAGTATTGGGTGTGATTGATGTAAAGATTTACAGTAACATCATTCATTTTCCCTTGTGTTTTAGCGGGATTGATGTCATATCTTTTCATGCTTTATTAAATGCTTTAAAAGAGCTCAAAAAAAATGACGCTTTTTGTCCTTTAAAGAGTCTAAAGAGGGTTTTTTTTTTTCCAGTGAACTAGACTCCAACAACTTGTGAAATTTAATGAATCTATTCAACTAGTGTCAGCCACGTCCATAAATAATTTAATAAGAAACCATCATCCATGAAGGGGAATGCAAGTCAAACAATCAGAGAGGAACAGACCGGACCAAGGTCAACATTATGGGGTAGGGGAAAGAAAAGTGAAGCTTTTAAGTTGTGAGTCTTAGAGTGTGATTTATCAAATTTTCCCACAGCCCTGTGTTCTTGGCTTTTTGGTATGAAAAGCTGCAGTTTGCTGCCGGTGTGATTTTAATCGTAAATCTTTCCAGGAATATATGTTGAGAAGTCTACGGTAAAAACATGGCATATTTAAATTCACTAAATTCCTATAAAATGGTTATTTGAAGTGAGAGCTTGTAGCTGTGCTTAAGAATAACTCTGCTGCAACTGACCAGAAGTCAATTAATAAAATAGGAAGGTATTGCTATTATATTTTAAATGTTACCTAAGATCATTGATATTTCTACTATTTTGTGTAAGTAGCTGAGCTTCATCTACCAGACACTTTATACCAATTTGTGTGACTCGAGTATAAATAATCTAGAAAAAGGTAACATTCTTCCTCAAAATAAGATCTGAGCATAAAAGAGAAATTACAAGCATTAATTATAATTTCTCTGTGATATTTTAAAACTCTAAGCAGTAATATAATAATGTTAATCAGTAAACAAAATATTTATTAAAAAACTATAGCTTAGAAAGATCAGAATAACAAGTAATAAAATGAGGTGTCAGCATTATGGAAAGGCAGTAGAAAGGTCTCTTTCATTTCAATTCTGACCGGGAATCACTACCTTTCCCATAAAACCTTATTCATATTTGGAAATGGAATCTAGTTATTAAGTAGGACAAAAACATACAGTTAGAAAATTTTAAAATCATTATAGAAGTATTTTGAGATGAACAAAATATATTGCACATAAAGAATAAAATCAGAGATTAAAGGAAAGAAGGTTATCTCGAAATTAAGTGAAAACTTTAAAAAGCTTTCATAAACTTTTAAAGGCTAATTCATTCATTAGCAATATTTTGTCCAATAGACCTATATTGACATGGAATATGGACTCAAAGAACATTAGCTTTCATTGAAACAGAAATGGTTTAGGTTCCATCTACGCAGAATATATGAAATTATTACATTATGATAGCACTGTGATATGCTTAAAATATGCCAGGCCTTGGGCATCAGATATGAGATTGTGTCCCATCTTTTCCCTCTTCGATTAAGGGCATTACCCATCCTTCCGGAGCCTTAGTTTTTTTCACCTATGAATAAGGATGATAACATATTTTTCACAGGGCCATCAGGGTGATGAGAGAGCATCTGGTTCATTGAGGGGCTCAAGATAAGTAGTAATAGCAGCAATAGAACATGTTGCTTAAAAGCTCAAATTAGTCTGCAGTGGTTTAAATTCCACTTACTAACTCTATGACCTTGAGCAAATGGCTTATATCTTCTGATTCTCAATAACCTCATCTATAAAATGCAGTTAGTAATAGTACCTATATCTTTAGGTAATTATGGGCATTAAATAAAAGATTGTATGTGAAGTGCTTCAAACTTGGCCATAATGGTGCTCAGTAGGCAAAAGTTAGTTGTTCATATTATAATTATGTCTGTGTTAATGCTCTCTTTCCTCAGATATTAAAATAATACTAATAATTTGGCTCCTCACATATTTTTGTGGTAAATTAAAATCAAAGGCTTTGTGTACAGATTCATAAATAGACTACTTAGACTAACAAAGTCCATCCTGTAACAGAAAGATAAAAGTAAGCTTTTTAGATATTGATTGTTCTATCTGCATTTTTAATCAAATACCTTCATAAAATATAATTGAGCATTACTGTAGTATGTCTTGGCAAACCTCAGAGTATTCTTGTTCCAAATCAAGGATGTTTTGCCAACTAAGTTTAATTATTTCATGCAGCCAATCACCATGTGGTACCAGTAATGGCAGGAAACAATAGCAGACACGAAATCTGATATTTTGAAGCCCAGTCTTGGTTTTCTTAGAATTTCCAGCAGGAGGACATATTCATGGACCAAATGCAACACGTGGGCACGTTTTGTTTGTCCTACAGTTTTTTTATTATTAAATTACATCACCACATCCCAAGCTTAGATCTTGCATTAAAATCCAGATTTCCAGGTTCTCTCAAAAAAGCAGGACTGCCAAGATGGGCTGGATTTACTGGACTGGAGTGATGGCTGAGTGGCCATGGTGCCTTTCGTTGAGATCTCAACTCTCCACCTTACCCTGTTCACCCTTGCTCTCTCTCAAAGTATTTTCAGCCAGATTCACCTATTTTAAGCTAGGTGCCTGTTTCCCAAGGCATTTTAGATTTTTAGCATAAGAACTCAAATTAGAAATCATGAAAAATTCACTAGCTGAACCCAACATTACCTATAGCACTCTGGACCCCCTGCAATTTGTAATTTCATTACTTTTCCTCCAGTATCTTCATATTACATTTGGTTTAGTTATTCTTGAAAAGTGTTAGAGACAACTTCTTTACAGATTTGAAAATAAAATATCTTTTCTCGTTTCTCTTCCACTGCGTGCAGTTTTTCTCCTGGCTGGATAGAGCAGAAATGAAGTCCCCAGTTAGGAACTGAGATCAGACGGTGAACAACAAAGAGCCCTGAGGTCTATCTTATGGAATTGTGACAGCCTGCCCAGGATAGCACTCTTGGCCACAACAAAGGTGATGGTTTTTCTGTTTTTCCTACTCTGCTGCACCAGACACTTTATGCCAGATATTCAGAGGTGACACCATGTGAATTCTGACTGGTGACTCTTAGAGAATCTAACTGATAGCTTCTCTGGTAGTGATGAGGTTGGGCACATGAAATTATCTTGGCAAGAATACGAGCATATTTCTTCATACATATGTGTTTCCTTTATGGCTTTAAAAATTATTTTAGGCTGACTTATAGTGATAAAGTAAATAATGTAACATTTAAATAATACTTTTAAACTTTTCCACATTTCTAAATACCTGGCTATGCATTTGTTTGGTGATATTATTTATCCCAACTTTTAAAAGGAGGAAATATAGGCTATGAGAAACTGAGTATTTCAAGTTCCAGTTATTTCTTCAGATCAACATCATCAAATCTCATTTGCAACATGGTGGGTTTAACTAACCTGTTCATTAGCTAACTAATCAACCTACTACGTAAATAAAGGAACAATATGAAAGTAGACATTTCTGAGCTTCTTACTATGGCTAAATCAGAATCCTTTACTATCATCAGTATAGAATACACTTTTGGTTGTTTTGTCCAAATGTAGCAATGAGCTGCTGAGGACATGGGAATGTGTGGTGTAGTTAAGTGGAATTTAGAGCATTGCCAATGGCTTTGGGTGGAATAGACTTTTCCTTGTCTTGCACTTGAGATTGTGGTCTCTTCCTTATTTGTGAAGGGCTTTAATCATCAGAGCAAATTTTCTGGCCCATACTACAAAATATGTTAAATAGCTCATTACCTCTTTAAAAGTAGACATTTGGTCATACGCAACTTGAATTATCAAAATTTCAAAACACAAGTAGTTAATAAAAACAGTCTCAGTTAAAAATAGTGTTTCTATCATCATTTGTTTGTTATGCCTTATTTATAGGTATTCTTATTTAACTCTATAACACTTTTTATTTACCAAGAAGTTTAAAATAAGTATCTGCACGAGGAAGTTTCCTCATGGGAAAATACACTACATTTTCATATGATGTCTAGCTGCATATTTTTTTAATGTTCTGTTCATTTCCTGTCACAAGATGTTAACCTCAAAGAAACATTTGGTATCACTGAAATAAAAGATTCTTTAATATTATTTTCAAACCACAGAAATTGTTTTTTGATACATGTGCCAGTTGAATCCCACTGCTAGAATATGATATGACAGCAACCCAGAAAGATAGTCTTGATATGAGAAAAAGGTTTAAGAGAGATTTTTAATATCTAGTCAAGAGTTTGGCTTTAAGTTGATACATACATAGTTCTAGGTGTATAATTTCTATTCCCAAATTTAATATAGACAGTTCTTTTAATGAAGCATTATGGGTCTGGCCAATTTCTCAATTAGAAAGACAAACAAGGAAACACATGAAAAGTATTTGTAAATGGGATTATTCTTCTAGGTGGAGGCTATTTGGGCACAAATAAAGAGTTATATGCGCTCTCAGACTCTAGGTTTGGAAGGGGTTTGGAAATCATATGGTGCAATTGCACAATGAGGAGATAGCTCTCTGCATCATTCCCCTGTCCCAGTGCACTGCTATCTGGCACCTTCCAAGAATGAGAAGCTCCTTTCTTTTTTGAGGAATCTCATTTCATTTGGACTGGTCCAGTCCTATTTTAGAGTGAGCCAATGTTCCCTTTCTCTGACTTCCTAGGTCTCTCTTCAAAACCATCTCACAAGGCAAGTGGACAAAAAGGTTTTCAGAGCCACTGAGCATAGCCATGATTGTAAATAGCTAATGTGGTGTTTCACACACAATATGTATTCAATAATTGTCAGTGAGCATTGATATCTGAACTAGATTCTTCTATATCTGGGACTTCTTTGTCTTAAGGTGATGATAATTGTGTCCTCCCTCCTCCCCCAACTCCCACTCAAAGAGGAGAGAGACAGCAGCAATCACAGAGAATGTCAAGTCCACATGCAACCACTTCTCTTTGCTTCAAAATCTAACCCTACTCCTTCAATATCCCCACATAGTCAGGCCCAGCATAGTTTTCCTTGGGGTGAGCCCAGATCTAGGTTTGTCCACTCACAGTGATGAAAGGAGAAATAAAGCATGTGCCTTTCTGTCTTTTCATCCCTTAGAGTGATACTGAGGCCACAGGAGTTGTCTGAGTCCTAGGCAGCCCTGTTCAGGACTTACTAAATGTAGCTATGCTCCTATTTTGTGTTGCTTTTTTCTTTGTCTTGTCAGGATGTTTTCAGGTCATTATTTATTTTAATGAACATTTCTAGAATGTCTAGTAGAGATTAGCCACTTCTGTAAGTACTGGAAATTCAGAGATGAATCTGACATCAACCCTGCCCTAAAGTTGCTCACGGTCTATTGAGAAAGATAGACATGAGGACAAATCTTTTCAATTAAAAGAACCCCAAAGAAAAAAAAAAAGAACCCCAAAGAGACACTGGCTTATTGCTTGTATATAGCAGCAAATAACTATGAGAGGTGGAGCTAAATGAAGGAAGGGTTCATAGGCTAGTGGAAGCTGTATTTTTTATTTTTATTTTTTAATTATTTTTTAATATATGTATTTTCATTGGAGTTCGATTTGCCAACATAGAGTATAACACCCAGTGCTCATCCTGTCAAGTGCCCCCTTCAATGCCCGTCACACAGTCACCCCATCCCCCTGCCCATTTCCCCTTCCATTATCCCTTGTTTGTTTCCCAGAGTTAGGAGTAGAAGCTTTAGTAGAGCAACTGAGTACAGTTCCAGGGCTATGAGAGGGAACTGCATTTTCAATAGTTGCTGGTATTTAAGGATAGTAAACTGGAGGAATAGCAAGCCATCTGCATGGTTCAAACACAGAGGCTGATTGAAAAATAAGGCAGGGATGATGGAAATTAGATTAGATTCAAAAGATAGTTTAGGGTTATTAACACAATGTGATTGCTTCCATTAGCAGCAAGATATTTTATCCAGACTGTAAATGCACTTTAGGAAAAATAAAATGAATTAATCAAAAAGGCTGGCTGAATTTGCTTCTTTCCATGAATATACTTTTGCCCAAGCAAGTTTTTATTTACATGTGAAGGAGGGACAATGCCAGAAGATTAACTCACTGGCAACACACATGTTTTATACAAATTTTAGTTGCATAAATAAACCTTGAGGTGTTTTTTCATAAAACTCTTTATCATCACTAGGGAGTTGGTGAAATGAATTTTGGATTATCCATACAATGAATACTATGGATTCAGTAAAATGAGGTTGTAGAAACTGGATTATATATAATCAATAGTTATTATATAGATTGCTAGGCGAATAGAAGCAGGTTTCAAAATTCACAGTGAGTTCCTAATTCTTTAAAAATAGACATCTATATAAATAGAAACACATATTGAAATATATACAAAAATATTAGTGGTAGTCATTTCAAGGTGGTAGGATTAGGGATGAGCTGAACTTTCTTTTTGGCAAACCCATTTAATTTCTTTCTACAATAAATATGTATTATTTATATAAGAAAGAATAATGGTTAGAGATCAATAGGGGAAAAATCCAAACTCTTTAGTTGTAACAAGCACCATTTCCAAACACTCATTCTCAGGTCAACCTCCATATATATAGATAAAGCAGTAGAATAATGCCAATATGTTTCAAGTAGTCCCTAGATCCAATAATCACTATGGCTATCTCCATGATGGTAGGATTGAGTGGGACTCAGCCCATAGAGTATCTGAGCCATTCTGTCCTGAAAGTTGGATGAATTTCTTCTACAAAACAAAAGCTGGTTGAAATTCAGTATAACCGTTCTACGACTAGCAGCATATATATAGTTTTAGGTATAACACTCTGTACCTAAATTTGCTTTGAAAATCATATAAATGAAGAAATATATACTTTAAGCATTTATCATCATGACAATTGCCCCAGTTGCATAGAGTGCCCTTCTATCATCTCTGCTTTTCCTTGAAGAGCTGGGAAAATATATTTCTGCCTTACTTTACCCGATTGTTTTTCTTTACCTTTGTCTCAGCTGAAAATTTTAGAATTTCCACTTAGCAAATAACCCAAATTAAGTGGCCAGAAATGTATCTACTTTATTACAAATGCAAAATTGTGCTTTAGAGTGACTTTGAAATGTTACTAATCGAAAGATTTCCCATTTCCCATAGATCTAAAAACAAGATTACTGAATATCAACTTTGATCTACTTCATCTATATGATTCTTTATCTTTTATTAGTGTTTTGAAAATGAGCATCAACATTTAGTGATAGCCAGAAGGATTACAATGTTGTTTCACTTTTGAGTAAGGAGTTCATTTTTGGACATTTATCAAAAAGACAGCCATAAATCATCATTGTATTCCTTCGTAAGCAAAAAGTAGAAGGAATACACAGTTTGTACACCAGCAGTTTCATCTTCTCTTCATGTTGTGGCAGATTAATACCAGCTTAGCCCAAACATCCAAAGTTATGCTGTTGGCAATGTAGCCATCTGTTTTTAATGAATATCTGGGGTCCATTTTTCAGTTAAGCTTCTCTTATTGTGTGTGTATGTTGCTTTTTCACAGCTATCTGCATAATTGCTTAAAGATTTTACTACAAAATTAATATCCTTGCTGTGAACAAGGGAACAGGGCAAAAACCAGGATGACAGAGCCTGAGATGAGGTGAAAAGCAAATCCAATTTTTCCTTGCACCATAGAAACCTCGTCAGGACTAGCTTTATCTGGTAATCCACGTTTAAACTTTAACCTGTAGGGGGGCTCTTTGTGTTAGATAATGTAAGCATAAAAGGAGGCTGAATCACTAATCAGATTAATCATATTTTGTAAGACTCAAAAGCTTCATTAAAAGGACCTGGTATCCAAGTTACACATTTTTGTTGTTGTTGTTGGCAGAGGAGGCATTTGTCTTAAAAAAAAAAAAAAAAAAGAATGACGTGGAAATGCTCAAATGTCTGTAACTTTTAATGAACCTATAGCAAATAAGACCAACAAACAATGTGATACCCTAATTCCTAAAATCCCAACTTCACAAGATCAGCACATATATTATCTCGTTTTCTTCACATTTAAACATGAGAAGGCAGAATTGGGTAAAGGTTATGGTTGCTACTCTAGTTTTCTCTTATTTTGAGCAGTAGTCTTCTTTTAATATATTTGTACTCTGCATCTATGAGCTACATACTACATTTACATGTTATTAAAAGTGTAATTTATGTTAAATGTATAAAGTCTACCAACTGATGATTTTTTTCTATGTCATTTCACAAAGCATTCTAAAGTTGATTGTTCAATTAAAGAGAAAAACATTTGGTAGAAATGGGACCCTTGAAAAGGGGTAAAGTGAAAAGGGAAGATGATTTTAGGTCCAGCATTTTATAAAATGTGATGTAAGGAGTTACAGTCACAAATTTCTTTTGTTTATTGAAAAAAAAAAAAGGAAGGAAGAAAAATATGTCACTGAACTAAATCTTTGCAAGCAAAGCAAATCTTTCAAAAAAGAAGCAAATGAATTCTGTGGTTGACAGTCTGTAGCATGACTAGGTAATTGTGGAAAAATGCAATTGCATGTGTAACTTTATGCACACCAAAATCTCTTCTTTGAAAACTCAGCCCTTATACTTTAAATCAACAAATAGTTTTCAGCATATGGTCTGTTACACAAATGCTTCCTAACAAAACTGCTCCAGTAATAATCTTGGTGAAAGAGCATGCCAAGTAATAGCTATCGCAAATTGTTTCATGCTACCTTGCGAAGGATACCATCTAATTCTGATGTCTAATTGGGAGTACAAAAGCATTATAACAGTTTATTTTTCTCAGCACAACATATATCATCCTCAGGAAAGATCAATTTATCAGATTATATATTCGCATCTCTGGAACTCTACATCTTAAAATCAGCTATACAAAATTGCTAATCAAAATGTACAAGTCTTTATAAGCAAGTCATTTCAGATGAGGAAACTCAACCAAATGAAATGACAGTACGTTAGCAGGAACAACACCAAATAGGAAACAAAAGCAACATAAATGACTTTCTTAGTATGTGATGAGACTACATATACATTGAAATTATTCAATACTTTATAAATTGTAGTATGCAAGATTTAAGTCTACCAACAAATTTGTAGTTTGAGTGATAGAAATAATAGTTCCTGAATGAACCATTGGTAAGTCTGATGTATGATGTCTCAGCAGTATAGATTGATAACTGACAATTATAGAATGTACAAATCGAGAATTTCTGCACTAATAAATATATAATATGTATCTATTATTTATTATTATTATAAAAGTATATATCTAACCTATCCCCAATATTTCAATACTGCTGCTCAGCATGAAATACAAATACCACCTTTACACACACAAGTTCTTTGTGGAGGTGGAATTTGCATGGCTTGTTTTACTTTTATCCCAAAAGAATGAAATATTCTAAATAACCACTCTGAAAAACACTGTTTAATAAATTCTATTTTAGATTTTTTTAAATGCCTTTTGACTATAATTTTGAATTATAGAGACGTTGAATATCACATTAATTCTCACAAAGAAGTAGACTATTTCATTGTATAAGCACTCCTTCTACACAAGTATTTTGACTGTCTCCCAAAACAAACAAACAAAAACCATGTGTATGCACCAAAAAAAAGTGAGAAAGGTAACAATAACTCCTCTTTCTTTTAAAAAGCTAACCCTCAGAGATCTTTAGCAATTTTAACCTCAGATGTGCTAAAGCCGGTGAGGGAAAATGTATGTGGTGCTGGTGACCTGTTTACCAGGATATTGGGCATCTGGTTCTTCCAGAGTACCAGACCAGCTCTGTAGTTTGTGTAAGTCATGTTAGGGCCCCGATTATCACTGTGCAATTTATAAAATGAGGAAAATGATCTTAACTCTCTATAAGGCCAACTATAGTTTGAATAGTCATTAAGCTAAATATATAGATGACATTTGAAGGAAAGACCTTCCCCTATATACAAATATAATTATTTAGAGGTTTCTAGAATAATGCAGACAAAAACATGAGGTTATCTCAGTTTCACTCTGTTGAATTCTGGTCATCTCTACTACACAAAGAAAATCAAGAAGTTCATAGACCAAGTGGAAACAGATAATACAGGCAGTAATCAGAATCATTTACTTCCCATAAGCCCCAGGCTATTCTAAAGTTGACAATTTTGCCTAAACCAGGCATTTATTTAATTGATTTTTCTTTTCTTTCTGCTCTGAATAAACTGCGACAATTGTTACCTTGTCTTACCAATATCAACTCAGTCGTAGAGATAGGAAGCAAGAGATTCAACTTTTAGATAATTATAGTTCATGGGCCTCCAGGATGGAAAGCATTTAGCAGGATTCAAAGAATGAACAGAAATACAGACCGTGTTTTATTTTCAGATCTTGATGCAATTCTTAAGGCCATCTTTTCAGGTAAGATAATTTTTTTCTCCCAACGGAGGGAAAAATCTTTACAAGGCTTTAAATAAAAATAAAACAAACACAAAACAAAACAACAAAAAAACCTTACATGACTGCTTCTAGGAAAAAAAAAATTCCCCTTTGGAATCGAGAGCAGCTGTGGAGACATCTGTGGACTGAACAGAGTCCTAAAAGAACAATTGCGCATACATCTGTGGAGATAAAATAAGTGATGGATAAAATGTGAATTAAGAGCTCACATTCTGTAGATACTATTATAAATGTATAAAAATCAAATGAGACTCATAAAGCATCTTTTTTCCTTCACCATCAACTACGTTGAATTAAGATGCAACCATAAAAGAGTAAAATAAGGGCTGGATTAAGAAAGGTCAGCTGAAGGGGCATGGAGCTGCTCAGTGTTTTCTTTTTGTAGGGTAGACCTAAGGGCACATTCACCTTCTTGCAGTGAATACCATGTATTTTCATTTGACCATCTGCACGGGGAGAAATTTCAGCAGTATCCAGCATAACACAAGTGTCTTATGCCACTATCTATGCGTTCATTCCTCGATAGCCTAGAATATTTCTTCAAGCTTCACAATGCAGCTCTGTAAAATTGGAAGTGGACAAAAAATGATAAAATACAGTAAGACACTGTAAAAAATCAAAGGTTTTGTAAAATGACATAAAAAAAATTATTTAGGTGTCATCAATCTCCATCTTACTTTCGGAATAAAATTTCCAAGTCCAGCGCAGCCAAGAAACTTGGCCCAAATCAGAGAGATAGTGACAGAACCTGGACAAGGACTTAAGTAGCATGGCTTTCGATCTAAAGTTCTTTTTTTCATTTTTTAAAATTTAAATTCAATTAATTAACATATAATGTATTATTGGTTTCAGAGGTAGAGGTCCGTGATTCTTCAGTCTTATACATCACCCAGTACTCGTTACATCACGTGCCCTCCTTCATGCCCATCACCCGGTTACTCCATCCTCCCACCCCCTCCCCCAATCTAAAATTGTTTACACCATACTGCTAGTTAGTCACCTTGGAAATATTTTATAAGTTTCATAAAATAACATTATGTCTAAAGAATGCCAATTAAATTATAGACATCTTGAGATCAGTATGCACATGTGAGTGGAGTTATGTCACACCTTAATTCTGACCATTTTCAAGGCTACTTAAATTGTTCTAGACCACAGGAAAAGATGGAAATCTTCCTGAAACTTAGTGTACCTTCAAATTCCTTTTGCCCAGTCTAAGCAAGACATCACACAAAGAACATAACTAAATCACACTTATGCTTGAAGTTACAAAATCCTTCTATAAACTATGAGCAAATCAAATTGAGCAATATATGTATAAAATAACCAAGAAAGTTTTATTCCCAGGTATTGGAAAAAGAAGTCCAAGATTTGAAAGAAAAAAAGAGATGTGAACTTTGTAAATGAAGGTGATAGAATTCAATCTTCATTTCTTTTCTGAACTGTTGAGAAACCAAAAATATTTCTTTAACATAATAAAGACTATCTCAAGACAACAGACAACATAATTTTTTAAATTACTTATTTGATACAGAGAAAGAGACATGAGCAGTGGAGAGAGGCAGAAGGAGAGGGAGAAGCAGACTCCCTGCAGAGCAAGGAACCAGAGGCAGGGATCCATCCCAGGATCCTGGGATCATGACCTGATCCAAAGGCAGATGCTTAACTACCTGAGCCACCCAGGCACCCCAACAGAATTTTTTTAATTGTGAAATTCTGGAATCACTTCTATTATTCAACACTTATAAACATTCACTTAATTGTTATAAGATATGACCACATTTTAGGTGTAATTATTTCAAAAGGAGGGATAAAAACAGAACTACTTATACATCATATGCTTTATATTTGGAAAACCTAAGATAATCTCCTGAATCAATTGAAATATTATGAGCCATAATATAATAAGGAAAACAGTCACAGAAGTAATCAAGAATCAATAGCTCAATGACAATTTAGATTTAAAACCTGTCAGAGAGAAGAAAATCTTATTCAAAATAACAAAGAAAAGTATGATACATGAGAGAAAATAATTAACTGCAGTGCTAACCTAAATATAGAAAATCGAAAGCTTTACTAAGATAGTAAATGACATCTCGCACATATGTAAAGTCTTATTATGGTCCTGGATTAAAGGATTTAATAACATAAAGAGATGCATTTTCCCAGAATTAATCTATAATTTTGTATAAGTTGTTCAATATATCAAAGTCAAAGGGATTTTTTTTTTCAGAATTTTGCAAAATGGTTCTTAAGTTAATTTGGAGCACAATAGCAGAAAATATGAGAATTGCAAAAACATTATTGAAAAAATAATGAGAGAGCTGGCTGTATAAAATATTAACTTACATTCTAAAGATATACTAATTAAAACAGTATGATACTGACACAAGCATCAGTGTAACAAAATATAAAAGTCAGAAACAGGGCAGCCCGGGTGGCTCAGCGGTTTAGTGCCGCCTTCAGCCCAGGGCCTGATCCTGGAGACCTGGGATCGAGTCCCACGTCGGGCTCCCTACATGGAGCCTGTTTCTCCTTCTGCCTGTGTCTCTGCCTCTCTCTCTCTCTCTCTGTGTCTCTCATGAATAAATAAATAAAATCTTAAAAAAAAAAAGTCAGAAACATTCCCAAGGATAAGTATTAAGTACATGATAAAGGGAGTAGGTCAGTTAAAAAAGTAATAAAATTTTTAATAAATGGTATTGATATAGCGTATGACAGAATATAATAAAGTTAAAAATGAGTTCCTAAAAGCACTACGATAAAACATAGATTGAGACTTACAAACTTGGATTGGAGATGACTTTACAAGTACACCACCAAAAATAGAACCATAACAGCAAAATTTAATAGATTTGACTCCTTTTCACCTCTATACTACCCCCACACCACTACCCCCTTCACCACACTTCCCCAGCTAACGTCTCCCATAGGAGTTTCAACATGGGTGTTCTTAAATCCTAGAAGCAGACAAGTTAGGAAAAGGGTACTCAGTATCTGAGAACTTGAGAGAAAAACAGTAAGAAAGTGGGATAAGGGGATGCCTGGATGGCTCAGTGGTTGAGTGCTTGCCTTTGGCCCAGGGCATGACCCTGGAGTCCTGGGATCGAGTCTCACATCAGGCTCTCTGTGTGGAGTCTGCTTCTCTCTCTGCCTCTCTCTCTCTCTCTCTCTCTCTCCCTCTCTCTGTGTCTCTCATGAATACATAAATAAAATCTTAAAAAAAAAAAAAGTGGAGTAAGTGTTCAGAAAAAATAATGGTAGTTTTCCAGTGAAAATATTTCTTAATTTGTTGTGCCTACAGAGTGTAAAGACAATATAAAAAGACAACTCACTAGTATAAAAACTATAATGATTATTATTTAAAATAAATCAATATCATTATATTATTTCTTCCACACATGTGTTCCACTCATATCAGTATTTAGAATTTAGAATTTATACTTTCCTTAACTGCATTGTAAGCAGCACTGAGTTTTTAAAGTGATCTGAAAATCTAATATTCCGCTAAACATATGAGTCTATAGGAAAAAGCATTTTTTCCTCAAGTGACCGACTTTTAAATGGACCTTGGAGGGATGCCTGGGTGGCTCAGCGGTTGAGCGTCCACCTTCAGCTCAGGGTGTGATCCCGAAGTCCCAGGATCAAGTCCCACATCGGGCTCCCTGCAGGGACCTTGCTTCTCCCTCTGCCTGTGTCTCTGCCTCTCTCTGTGTCTCTCATGAATAAATAAATAAATAAATCTTTAAAAATTAAATAGATCTTGGAAATACAAATATTAATAAAGCATAGGATACCAACATATTTTCCTTTTTGTATAGATATCATACATATACACACGTTACTATGTTACTTTTTGAAGGTTCTTTTTATTTTAGCACTTATTTTTGTTTTAGCTTTGTCATTTCCTACAAAAGCAATAGAAAATAAGTCTTAGCAAGAGGTCTACAATTGAATATTTGAACAGAAAATCTGTATACATTATCATTTATAGCAATTTTACATGGTAAACTAACTGTAAAAAAAAAAACCTACTCTCTCTAAATCCCTCTGCTCCCTAAATTCATGGGGGTATTATAGATAAAGAACCTACTTACCACTGTTTGTAAGTACCAAATTAAGATTGTGTAACTTACATAAAATCCATTACTTGACAGCTCAGTATCTTTGACTATACGGTGCTTTGTATGAAAAAAAAAAAAAAAAACCCTAACCTTGACATATTGACAAAAAATAAGATGTGATTGCAGTGTGGAATGGGTGGCTAGGAAAGACCTCTGAAAAGTGATATTCAAGCTGAGATCTAAATGACAAGGAAGCAAGGATGAGAAAATCTGGGTGAAATCATTACAGAAACAGGAAAGAGCTAGTGAAAAGATCTTAAGCTAGTGGTCCAAAAGCCAAGAGGAAAAAGAAGAGCAGTATCAACTGTGTTGTATATTCCGGAGAATTCCAGGAAGATGAGAGAAAAGGAACTATTGAAATTGGCAACGGGAAGCCGTTAGAAGGTCTTATCAGAGTGGGCAGAGGGGAGACGTTAAAGTGAAGAGGTGGAGACTTCAGCTATGGACAATTTTTTCAGTACATTTTGCTATAAAATGGACAGAGAAATCAGATAATAACTAAACTACAGGGTGATATGAGGTCTTTTGTTTTGTTTTAAAGGAAATACTAAAGCATCTTGTCTACTGATGGAATGATCTGTAGAGGGAAACATGATGATTCAGGAAAAAGTGAGGATAGTCAGAACAAAGCCTCCTCCCTCCCCTCGCCCCCAACCACCACGAAGTAGGCAAGAGAGGATGGGTCTAGAAGCTGTGCGGAGAACTTGGTTTTTGTTTTGAGCAGATAAAGACGCCCATCCAGAGTAATGGGAGGGAAGGTCAAGAGAAGGCTCGGATGCTAATTTGTCAGCTGGAATTCCTGTAGTAGGAAGAGCAGCAAGTCCATCGTTCTTTTTTTTTTTTTAATAATAAATTTATTTTTTATTGGTGTTCAATTTGCCAACACATAGAATAACACCCAGTGCTCATCCCGTCAAGTGCCCCCCTCAGTGCCCGTCACCCATTCACCCCCACCCCCCGCCCTCCTCCCCTTCCACCACCCCTAGTTCGTTTCCCAGAGTTAGGAGTCTTTACGTTCTGTCTCCCTTTCTGATATTTCCCACTTATTTTTTCTCCTTTCCCCTTTATTCCCCTTCACTATTTTTTATATTCCCCAAATGAATGAGACCATATAATGTTTGTCCTTCTCCGATTGACTCATTTCACTCAGCATAATCCCCTCCAGTTCCATCCACGTCGAAGCAAATGGTGGGTATTTGTCCTTTCTAAAGGCTGAGGAATATTCCATTGTACACATAGACCACATCTTCTTTATCCATTCATCTTTCGATGGACACCGAGGCACAGTTTGGCTATTGTGGACATTGCTGCTAGAAACATCGGGGTGCAGGTGTCCCGGCGTTTCATTGCATCTGAATCTTTGGGGTAAATCCCCAGCAGTGCAATTGCTGGGTCGTAGGGCAGGTCTATTTTTAACTCTTTGAGGAACCTCCACACAGTTTTCCAGAGTGGCTGCACCAGTTCACATTCCCACCAACAGTGCAAGAGTTCATCTTTCATTGCTGCTATTTTCTCAAGCACATGAGACATGTTGTTATGTGACAAGAGAGATGGTATAGAAAATTTGAGATGAGGAGAAGATAACTTGAAAAGTTTGGTAACTTTTGGTGACTCCAGGTCTAGGCATGCATTTCTAGTATCTTCAAATGGTTATCTTGACTACAACTTCCTGAGGACAAAAGGATTTGCTAAGAACAAACGAGTTCTTTCTGCAAAAAGAATGAACCGTAATATACCATTCTAATATTCTCTCTCTGTGTGTGTATATACACATGTACTGTACAAACACATACAAAATATATTCAGTGAATATTAATGCACTTTGACAATGTGAGGGAGGTTATCAGCCACATTAACAAGAAGAGCCTTTCTTAATTGGGGCCCAAACTTAAAATAGCTCTTTAGCTTGGGGAGCGGCAAAACCCTTCCTGTGCAACATCATTAACACCCAGGCAATTATCGATTCAGATACTGAGTTTGAATCATTTCGCAAGACACAACGAAAAGCAGAATAAATAAATTATCCATCGTTCACACTGTGGCCAATAGTCAACACCAGACTTTTTTGTCCTCCTTTTAAAAATGGGCTGCCTTTTTATCCCCAAGTCTCCCAAAGGACATCTTCAAGGAAACCAAAAAACATATGAAGAAAAAAGCCTTTTTGCATAAACGCTATGTCCTCTCTTTGCCAAGAGGAAGACAGTGACAGTAGCATCGGTAGCAACTCAGTGTTCAGGCTCACTGAGAAACCACAGGCATATTCTGGGTAGCCCGTTTGCTCTAACAGCATCTCTCCTGTTCTTGTTCACACTCCAAGCACGGATAGCTCAGCTTTTCTGCTTCTCCAGATCCATGGCTCGAAATCTGTGTCTCTCTTGGCCTGAAAGAAACAACATGCCCAAAACACTCCATTGGTTAATGGAGCTATAGTAATGATCGTTTCAGAATGTGCAAGCTGTCCTGACTCAAAGTGAATAACTGAAAATCTAAAGAAAAACAAATCAGATTCAGGATCCAGAGTTGTGTTCTAAGTAAGAGTAAAACCGTAGTTAGATAAGAGCTGGCCTAGCCAGCAGCCCAGCTGGGGTTAGTGCAAAAAGACACATCTTTCCTGTCTTGTACTGAATTTCTAGCACAGGATTTAGAATAAGAGATGGCAAGTCAGGGTTAGATGCCGATAAAAATATGCCTACATTAGACTGCATCAGAGTAGGCATCGGAGATAGGATGACAGATCTTTGGTCTATCATGTGATCAACAGACTTGAGAGAGTTCTTTCCCATTCTATGTTTCTGATGGCCTCTTTGGAAAGAGCTTGGAGACCTGTCCTGTGTCAGGCTGGGCGTGAGGAGACAGGCCCAGAAACAAAGTCAGATTAAGTGATAACCCACCAGCCTGCCTCGAAACACTGTCAGTGTAAAGAGAGGACAGGAAGTTTGATCCCACTAAGAAAAGATGATGATAAACCAAAGCAAAGCGTTACTCCAAACAAGCATCAGGGACAGAATAATGATTGCAAGTGTAAGGAACATTGGCTTATACTTAACTGAAACATTATAACTCCAGAAGACAAAAAAAAAAAAAAAAAAAAAGGAGCCACTGTAGGGATGACATTTTCTATAAAACGGTTGCTAATGGTTTATTCTGTAGCACAAACTGTAAAGTCGATTTGGTGAGCCTCTGGCTTTTTAAGCTCAGATAAGCAGTATGGCTGCAATGCCTCACAAAGACAATGCACACCTTGTGGAGAAAGAAGAGAAAGGGATGCTTCTTTTTGAAGTGAAGATTATTAGGGACATTATTGGTAGCTTAATTAAGAAGCTTGTTGCTGACTGTGTTAATAAATTGGCACAATTTCAATTCAGAATGACAGTGCTCATGGGAAAGTCTCCCTCTCTCATTCTCTCTCTCTCCTTTCCTTTCTCTTCTTTCTTCCTTGTATATAAGATATGACATAAAATACATGGGCAAGTGCTTGATGTCACTCATGTGGGGAGCAAACATAGAAATTCAAAATCTCAAAACCAATCTTAGAGACTTTGTTCAGAAACGGAACAGATTGAAATGACCTCTAGCAACAGATTGTGTCAGAGGAAAAGGGAAAGAGGCCATTCCTATAAGGCAGCAAAATAATATGAAATGACAGGACCTGATGCTTTAACGGTTTACGTATGTCACCGACAAATTGAAATGGTGGAGGCATTTGTATAGACCAAGTAAGCCAGCGGTAAATCAAATTAATCAAGTCGATCAAATTAATTTCAACAACCAAAGATGCGGGATAAAGAAAAATGTTTTAAAATGAAGACTTAATCGGACCACAAATTTAAAATAATGTATCACAACCCATTACTCTGTCACAATATATGGCTTTTCTGTAAAACTTCTGTGCAAGTTCTATGAGAGCATTTCCTGGGTTACCAGCAAATAAAACTATGTCTTCCTGGGACAGTGTTGTCTCTTATTATCCCCTTTTGGAGCTTGAATCCTGTACATGGGCTCACACGTTATGATCATATCATTAAGGCATTGCATAGTCCATGGCAAAATTCTTGAGATTCTAATTATTTGCATTTTTAGTTGACATAAAATGTCATTTCACTTGCATGAGAGTAGTGCAAAAATCGCATTCATCATTACTGAAAGCTGGCTAATGTGGCTTGAAATTTACCACGGAATCAAAAATCTCAGAACTGAATGGAAACTCAAAATCTGTTTAGTCCAAAGGACATTACAGAAAAGAAAATTGTGGCTCAGAGGAATGCAAAGGGTTACCTAGTAGCCATAGGTAATTTAGGATAGAGTGGAAAAGATTGCACTCAGGTCTCCTCTGTGTTATCCGCTGGTGCGCGTGAAGGACTTTTCATGGGAACAGAACATGGGTCTAAAGCAGCCACTTTAATCATGTTACTAAAGTGGAAATAGTCACTTAAAGTGTTAATAATAAAAGTGATTAAAACCCACGTAGACTTTTCACAATGAAATCCTTTTTAAGGCTTGAATTTATAAAATTATACAGTGCTGAATGAACGAAACATAATAGCTCAAATTCTAAACAGATAAATCGCAGGTTCTCTGATTTTTTCTTCCTTCCTTCCTTCCTTCCTTCCTTCCTTCCTTCCTTCCTTCCTTCCTTCCTTCCTCACTTGGTTCCTTTCTTCTTTGCCTTTGCCTCTTCTTCCTACTTGTCCCCACATTCTTCTTCTTCTTTTGGTATTACTGCAGCTTGTGAATGTCCATCAGTTCTTCGACCCTCTTCCTTCTAGAAATGGGGCCTAATTTCTCAATGGGCTAGACTTGATTACTCTCTTCTAATGAATAAAATGTGGGGGAGGTAACCATATATAACATCTGACACCGGATCATAAAAGGCATTGCAATTTTCCTCTTGCTCTAATTTTTTGGATCACTCGTCTTGGAAGAAGCCAGTGGCCATGGCAGGTGGACATTCAAGCAGCCCTCTGTGGAGCCCTCGTGGTGAGGAGCTGAAGCCCCCTGCCAGGAGCCATGTGGGTGGAAAGGGACACCGTGGCTCCTAGGCTCTCAGAGGAGTGCAACCCCAGATGCTCTCCTGACTGCCACTTCATGACAAATTCCGAGCCAGAACAACCCAGATAAGCTGCCCAGGATGGCCTGACCTGCAGAAACAGGGAGATAATAAAATATTTGTCCCTTGAAGCCTCTAAGTTAGAGATAAATTTTAATAGTAGATAAGTAACACAGCCAGGTATGCTACCTTTAGCATGTCAAATTTTATGACAGTCTTCTTAAAATTAATTAGCAGCCTTTCTGTTTTGAGAAAAGTGTTATGAATTTTCCATACAAAAATAGAGAATTCAAATAAGCAGATAGGAATTAAAAAACACTTAAAATGGAAGTATGCCAGGTAACAACTATTCACGTTTTAATGTAGATCTTTGAAGACTTTTGCTAAGCATTTTGGTTTGGAAAAGCCACCAGGTTGCTCATAGTAAAAGAGTAAGAACATAAACTTTGAAGCTGTACTGCCCGGATTTGAATCCTTGCCCTTCCACTACCTAGTTGTGTCACCTTGAATAGGCTACTTCCCTTTGCTTCAGTTTTTGCATCTTTAAAATAGGGATAATAAAAGTATACCTGTCTCCCAGGCTTGTTGGGAGGTTTAGCTGAATGGAATTAATATACATAAAAGCATCAGAGTTGCACTGGAATCATGGAAATCATTCTGTATATTTGTGCTATCATTATTACGTCATCCTATGTGAGGAAGGATATTGATTTAGTTAGTTAGTTAAAAGATTTTATCTATTTTCCCCTATTTTTATTTATTTATTTTAAAGATCTATCTTTATTTATTTATTTTAAAGATTTTATTTATTTATCGGACAGAGAGAGCACAAGTAGGCGGGGCACAGGCTAAGGGAGAGGCAGAAGCAGGTTCCCCACTGAGCAGGGATTCCCTAAACGGGGCTCAATCCCAGGACCCTGAGATCATGACCCAAGCCAAATGCAGACCCTTAACCAACTGAGCCCCCAGGTGCCCCAAACCATTCCTGTTCTACCATTGTTGTCTCAGCAGTCTTTGACATAGTTGATTAGGCCCTCCCGAATATCTCCCCTGTTGCTATTTGCTCCCAGAAAGTCTTGGATTTCTTCCCCCATAACCAGGTGTTCTTTATCAGTTATTTTTACCTGTTTGTCTCCCTCTCACTCTAAGATCTGGAACACCCCAATATCTGTCTTTGGATCTTTTTTTTTTTTTTTTTTTTTTTCAGATTCTGCCCAAGGGATTTTTTGGAGGGTGATCTGCTGCTCTTTATTTACCCAGGCCCTGCCCCATTCTGCTTGGGAATACCGGGTATCCCTGAGAGCTCACCCAGGTGGAGAGTGGATGACCCCTCTCCAAGAAGCCAACCTAAGTGCCCTCCCCCATTTTCCCTACTGACCAGTTGATCCAGCTTTCCACACAGATGTTGCTGCCTATTGTGGTGCCTTCTTTCAGGTTAGGAGCTCTCAGCTGTCCCTGACTTCTCCCTCCCTCTCTTTGAATTGCTCCTCCCTCAAGATGCTCTCCCCCTTCCCTCCAAAGAAGGAGCCACAGAATCCTGAGAAGATGAATGTGCCCTAACCTACCCCCATGTGCCCAGGTCTTATGCATTCACTGACTGGCTCAGCCCCACCCCCCCTTCCCAGGCTCCTGAGGGACCTTTCCTACCCCCATCAGCATCAATAAAACCTCTTGTCTCCAGTGGGGGGGGGGGGGGCGGAAGCCATCTTTTTCCTCCTTCACTGCATCCCAGTCACAGTGGCCTCCTCTCTGCTCCCCAAGCAGAGGAACCCCCTGGTGCCTTGAAGCCCCTGCATGTGCCATTCCCTATGCCTTCCTCCAGCCCTCTGCATGGCTTGTTCTCATTCTCTACTGTAGAAAAGGCCTTTCTGCCAACCCCTCTTTTTTTTTTTTCTTTGCAAAAATCTGCAGGTCACCTGAGGCCAGCAAAAATTTATTGATTGATTTTTTTTTCCTTGTCTGTCTTTCACCAAGTGGCTTTTTCTTGCAAAATGCCTAACGTAACACCAAGGGGAATGTGGGAGTGAGGTCACCTGAAGTGGCAGCCCTGGAACTTCAATACAAGCTGGAGGGCAGGGTGTGGGTGGGACAGGCAAGAGCACAAGGGACCTGGCTTCTCAGGTAGAGATCAGAGGTTTGTGTTTCTGCAGGAATAAGTTAAGCCAAAGAGCAGAGGCTAGGAACTCTGAGTGGGAGAAGTTGGGGGGGGGGGTCTGGATTACACCCACATTCCCCAGAGGAGAAGCAACACTAAGGTGTGAGGATCTGTCCTTATGAAGCTCCAAGGGACAGAAGAGAAACAACAGACCAGATGTGCTGTGTCAAGGCAAATTCTCTTCTAGTTAGTCCTTCTATGCAATATAATTATTGTACGTTATGTTATGTTGGTTATGTTATATGTTATGTTATTCAGTTGTGTCACACACACATACTTCTGAGTGCCTACGATACGACAGGTAATGTTCTAAGTACTGATATCAGTGAAGAAAATAGCCATGACCTGAGCCCTTGTAGTGTCTACATTCTAGTTTTGATAAACAGTAACCAAAAGACACAATCCATGCGTATATTATATATTACAAAGGTGGTAAGTGCCATGGCTTTGAAGAAAAGGGGAAGAGGAAGAGCAGGGTATGGAGTTGGTTGGAGGTCAGGGACGGGACAGAGTTGCAGTATGAAATATGGTATCAGGGTAGCCCCCTTGGGTCTGGTGAGATTGAGCAAATTCTTTTTTTTTTTTAAGTATTTTATTTATTCATGAGAGACACAGAGGGAGAGGCAGAGACATAGGCAGAGGGAGAAGCAGGCTTCATGCAGGGAGTCCGGTGTGGAACTGGATCCCCAGGCCTCCAGGATCATGCCCTGAGCCAAAGGCAGATGCTCAACCGCTGAGCCACCCAGGCGTCCTAAATTTGAGCAAATTCTTGAAGTCAGTGAGAAATATATCATGTGCTATTTGGGGGAAGACTGTTCCAGACAGGAGGACGGTGGTGTGGGATCATGCCTGATTGCCCACAAACTACTGGGTAGCTGAGCAAAACAGAACAGAAAGAAGAAAAGCCAGAGAAGGAAGGGGGGTAGGGAGAGAAAATCAATGGGGAACAGTAGGTCATTTTAAAGGCAAGATGCTTTTTTACTCCTTTATATTTTACCTTGTTTTAAAAGTGTATTGATTGATAAAATTTAACAGTCCGACCAGCATGTTTTCTTAGGCTCCTTTCATTAATTCCATCTGGTAGCCAATAAGACGATCAATCTACACGTCCAGAGTTGTTGGACTAAAGTACGTTAGTCTCATGAAAAGCTTCTTTAATTTAGAACTGAGTTTCTGATTCTGTTATATTTATCCAGATTTACTTATTAGGAATTCCACTTACCTGTATCTTGATATCCAAACTCTATTTTAAACCATTGTGTTCCCTGTCATTGTTTTTGTCTTTTCTCCTTCTTCCTTTGCAGTCTGGCGAAGTTCTTAAATGTACCTTCTAAATCAGGATTTAGCTTTGTGAAATTCCAGTTCTGTTTTTTCCTGCTTTGAATGCAGATCCCATATTGTGATAATGCAGTATCACAGTATTACTCACCTTTCATTCTTTCTTTACCGCAGCCGGAAGTCTTTCATATCAATTGGCTATATTAAAAACTGCTTTCATCTCTTGTCCTCCCCCAATTCCAAGGCATATTTTGATGGAGAAGGTAACATACCTTTCTAAAACTACTTCTGTTTCCCATAATGTTTTCTTAATAAACATTCCTATTTTGGCTTCTAAAGTGATCGTCCATTTTAATTTTATGGTACATAATCGCTTCCATGTGTACATTTGTTTCTTTTTGTATATCCTTGAATAAAGAACATTCTATGCATGCTTGGTATTGAATAAAACTCCATTTGAATGGATTTCCCTTGTAACTCTTTAATGAAAAAATAAAAGTCAGATATCTCTCCTATCTTAACTGCCAGGGTTGGGGAACTTAAGTGTCCAATACCAGGTCAGTGAACTGCAATCGAATGGGGGAGGAAACTCAGTCACCCCAACAGGGAGACTTCACATCTGTGATTCCTGCTCTGGATTTGACAAAGTTGTGGTACCACCAGTCATTCGTCTCCTGTGGTTTTCTTTTTGGTCCAGCCTCTGCTCCAGGGACATGGCATTGTGGTTTATTCCCTGATACATTCCACACACCGTATCTGGAAAAAAACCCAGATTTGTTGGATGCTCTCTGAATTTCTCACCTGTGTGACTGATAGCATGTGGCTACCCTCCCCCAGTGGTGGGCCTGCAATGGTAGAAAACCTCACCCATGAAGTGTACCTAGAGGCTCTTTGTTGACATCAGCCTTCCAAATTTGTGCTCTTTTCTCAGAAAAGAGAAAACCTTAGCTTGCTGCTTTCTCAGAAGTGGATATTGCTGTTAATCTTTGAAGTTAGCTATTCCTCTGGTCTTATACTAGTGGACCCCTTTACCTGGTAAATGATTAAGTGAACTTAGCAAAGAGGCCTTGTTTCCAAATGTGTACGTATAAAGCAGATGAGGAGGCAATTCTCCACTTCCTTTTCTCTTCCACAGTGCTCAAAATCTCCTGTCATATGTGGAATTTAAGAAACAAAAGAGAAGATCACAGGGGAAGGGAGCGAAAAATAAAATAAGACGAAATCAAACCATAAGAAACTCAACTATAGGAAAAACAAACTGAGGGTTGCTGGAGGGGAGGTGCTGGGGGAACTGGGTGATGGGCATTAAGGAGGGCACGTGATGTAATGAGCACTGGATATTATATGCAACCTGATGAATCACTGACCTCTAAGTTAGAAACTATTGATATATTACATGTTAACTAATTGAATTTAAATAAAGTACGTTTAAAGAGAAAAAAAAATCTCCTGTAAGAGGAAGAATACAGACTGCTTCCTTGAATTTTTGCCTTTTCCCAACCAATTGGGTCATGTACAGAAAAATCATTTTTCCTTTACATTTATTATGTCCCAGGCATCTAGAGAATTACCAAACACAAACTTGTGATATGGATGGAAAACCTTCTTTATCTTGTCATTGGGAAATGAGTTATAACTCAACATTCACATTCAGTCCAGTCAGCCTCTGAATCATTAAAACTGATTCAAGTTCAAAAGAAATGGTGTCAATCACACTTTCTAGGGCGATTTTCGCTCCCATGTGTTGCCTTGAGGTAAAAGACAAGTGAAGAGAATGCAAGTAAAGCTATGTTGAGATTTCAGATAGGCCCTTCACAATTTCGTCTCCAAATTGTCAGTGTTTGCTCTCTAAATTTGAGAGAAAGAAAAGGCAGCAAGAAATTCATCCTGAAAAGGTAATTGCCATTAAGAGTAAGAAGAAATTCATACCCTATGTTAAATTTAACTTAAATCAACTGAGGGGAATTGGAAATCTCATGAAGGTAATACATTAAGGGGCTGGACTAATACAAAACTCCAATGGTCCTGTGACTGCTAAGTCCATTTTTCAAACAATCATATATTAATTACATTTTACATTTGTCTGAACCCCAACTATTTGACAATTGATACAGCTGAGACAAGAAGCAAACCATTTTGCGCACTCCTGATTGCGTTATATTTCTGTTGTTAACGAGAGTTGTTGTCAGGAGATACAGCTTTGTGAAGAAAATGCATCTTGTTTTATTTTAACTGTGTAGATTTGTGCCGTTTGTACAGAATGATTATATAATCGATGTCGATTAAGCACTGATGCTTGTGCATCATTAATGTCATACCCTTTCCTTTGTCACTGCATTTAGCTATAACACTGTAAGACAAACACGCCTCTTCTCGTCTTCCTATTATACTGCATGCCATTAAAAGTGAAAAGAAATGCTATATTTATCTTGATATATATTAAAAAATAATGAAGAGGATAATTATCAAGGCTGCATTGCAATTTCACGGCATGGCTGTCAGTTACGAACTGCTTGATCCGCACTCTTTTAGTTCATAATGTCAGAAAAAAAATCTTGTGATTGAAATACAATGATTTAATTAATTTCTCTCTATTATTTCTTCCAGGGCTATTCTTGTGATTTGAGCTCAGGGATGGGAAATTCAAGTTTGGAAAAATAGAAGACTATGAAAGTTGGTCAGTCTGTTTTTGTTTTATTGGGATATTTAATCCCTTAACACTGAGTGGCAGAAGCAAAGAAATGCCACAGATTTTTAAATATTCAACTTATAGTTATGTGTTAACGAAAGGCAAGATTGACAGACTGGTTTTGTATTTGCTAGTTCTTAACTACAAGAGCTTTTTGATGTAATGACATTCTCTTCAATAGTACATGATAAATAAAGCAATAAGCAATCAAGAAGCCATGAGAATGCTACTTTACCATTTTTCAGATGAATTTTTTTTGCTACCAAGGCTCTTATTACACATGAAACACAAGATCAACTTTCCTTTTTCTTTGATAGATCAAAATAACCACATATGGGAGAGTTGTCTTTTAGAAATATTAATCATTAACAAATATGCTACTGGATTTATGAAGCACCCTTCATAAAGGTTTAAGATAATCACCAAATGTAAAGTCCTCTGACCTCTATCATCATGAGGAGTCCTTATACTCACAGTTTTCTAACTTCTGATGCAATAGAAATTTTGTATTATGGTCATGAAATCTTCATCAGATGGTTAATTGGTAAGAATATAGATATAAATGATTTGGCAGAAAAAAGTATAAGAAAAATTCGTATAAAAAAGATTGAGAAAAAAGATAGTGGAAATTTGAAGGCATAAAACTGAGTACAGGCAAGATGTATGATAGCATCTTACTCTTTCTTATACATTGCTTGGCTATCACCAACTAAGCTAGTTAAGTCCAATTTGCCTTCTACTTGTAGGTCTTGTTTCTATAGATTATCATTAACATGATTTTTAAAGAATTTCCTAACAAAGTTTATCACTGAGGTTTGTATTTTATCTCTTGATTAACTTAAGCATTAGAGGGGAGGAGTCTTGAGGGCAGAGTCCATGTACCAAGCACTTTTTTATCTCCATTGTCTAAAACAACACTTTAAGTTAGTTGCCAAATAACAATTTCTCATACAAAATTAAGGAAAAATAGGGCAGCCCCGGTGGCCCAGCGGTTTAGCACCTGCCTTTGGCCCAGGGCCTGATCCTGGAGACCTGGGATCGAGTCCCATGTCAGGCTCCCTGCATGGAGCCTGCTTCTCTCTCTGCCTGTGTCTCTGCCTCTCTCTCTCTCTCTCTCTGTGTCTTTAAAAAAAATTAAGGAAAAATAATGAGATTAACGTTTCATTAATAGTTGCTCTCTGTTTTTATCAGAGTGCTATTTTACAGCATATTTAGCTGTTTCCACTATTCAGATATTTCTATTGTTATGATTTCCCATATAATTTGGCATCGTAGCCATTTTAGCATCATCACAAGAACTTTGAAGTGTACCTCCTTTCTAGGTGTGTCATGTTCTCATTATTATCTGTTTTAAACCTTAACTAATTTAGCTTAAAAAAATCCCTTTAAATCTTTCCAAATCTCAGCTAAAGTGGAAAATTGACCACAACGATCCTTCTGAAATATTTTAGGGCAGATTAGCTTGAATTTTGTTATATTTTTGCCCATAGTTGTTACATAATATCACTCTTTTGGGGCTTCATTTGATGTTCAGTGCCTTCTGGAAGAAAACGAAATTTTGGGATATATATGATTTTTAGTAGGGTAGCTCGCCAACCTGGCCAAGAAACATGCTTTATTTTATTTTATTTTTTTACAGTCAATGGAAAAGAGGTAGAGCCAACAAAGAAAGGGGACATCCAGAGGTTTCAAGTATTTTACTGTTTGTTTTCCTGCTTTATATATGATGGCACAATAGGCTATTGATGGGCAAATTCAGGATAATGAGAAGAGTCCACAAGTAGGAGGGGGAAAAGAGGAAGAAAGAAACAAAAAACGCTGAGTCCTATGTTTCAAAAAGCTTTAATCGGAAAAAGGAAGAAACAGCTGTATGGTTTGACATTCCTGGTGAACTGATCAACGGAAACTGGGAAACAAGAGTTCTCATGAAAAAGTTACTGCAGAGAGCATCTGACATTATTGGATGTGATATTGGCTCTGGCTTTTAAAAAATTCTTAGCTTGGGAAAGAGGGAATTTCACCTCAAACTGTACATTCTATCTTTAAAAATGAGCAACTAACCATTAACATTTTCTTACTGATAGGATTAGGTATCATGTCTGTGCTACTTGAAGGCAGAGCCCAAGAATTAATCAACCGTTTTCACTAAATGGTCTTCTTCAGTTCTTCAAAATGTAAAACAATGTATTTCCCCTTGAACATGGAATATTTATCATGTTATAGAAACAATTGACTGAAGTTTTAGAGGAAAGCAAAGAAAACACTCTACTCAGCTCCTTTCACCAAAATGTATGATGGCTGCATCAAATCTTTAAGTAGAAAAAGAAAATGTGGTTGAGTATTCTTATACCCTTGGGACATAAATTCTATTTCTAATCATGTTCCTCCAATCATGAAATATAAAGAGCTGTCAAGTTTGACCAGATAAAATTCAAAACATCTCGATAAAAACAACAAAAAAAAGATTTACTATTTAAAGGTGGTTGACAAACAGAAAAATAGGAAAATTATTCTTAAATAATATAGGCAAAAGTTCATAAGCATAACAATAAAATAGGAAGCACTTTTAAAAAACAGATATGAAAGAGTTCATAGCAATAGAAGAATTGCCAGGGTTAAAATATAATCAATATACATAAAGAAAAATAAAAGCATATGAAAAGAACTTCAAGTTTAATAATATTAAAATACATGAAAATTCAAACAACATTGATATGTCATTTTCTTTCTCTTATATAGAAAAAATACAAAATATTTCTTAACACCTAAATGAGAGTAATAGGCATTCTCATACCTGCTGATGGGTTTGTTAATTTGTACAATCTCTCAAAGGCTGAGTGTCAATGTGTATCATGGGGTAAATTATGCATTTGCTTCAACTCGGAAATCTAATTTCTAGAAATGCACCCGAGTCAATCACACAAGCATCAACCCCTGTGTTCACAAGGATATTCAACAGAGCATTATCTACAATCTAGAAACTGGAAATGGCAAATATATATATACCATATATCATAAATATACAATTATTTTTGTGAATTTGTTTATAAATATCTAGATTACCTAGTATAAAATGCATTGAATAAGTCTGTCAAAATATTGTCATTAATATGACTGTCATGATTCAAGGTGATTGTTCCCTTCTTTATTTATAATTTTGTATTTTAAAATTTGGGTTAGCTTTGTTTTTGTTTTATATGATTCTGCACTTGAAAGGTGCTAATATCATATTATCTTAAATAAACTAAAATATTTTCTGTCCACATTTAGGTGTCCAAGAAATGCTTGTTTTTTTTTTTTTTTTTTTTTTTTGAAATGCTTGTTTTTAAAACATTTCCTAATTGGCACACTTTGGTAAAAAACAAAAACAAAAACAAAAACAAAACAAAACAAAAAAAAACTTTGAATTGGCAGTACTATGGAAATAAAATCTTAGTCTAATACTTTATCCAAAAGTTTATTACTAGCTTTAATTTAGAATATGATGTATAATTTTGTTCAATAACTACTGTCACTCATTAAAATCATTATAATCAAATACTACAGCAGTTTCTATATCGAAATACTACAACAGTTTCTATATCCATGTATCTTAGTGGAATAAAAAAAAAGATTTTTTTAGTTATCATTAAAAATTAAATGGAGGGGCTCCTGGGTGGCTCAGTTGGTTAAGCATCTGCCTTGGGCTCAGGTTGTGATCCTAGGGTCCTGGGATGGAGCCCTGTACCAGGTTCCCTGCTCAGTGGGGAGTCTGCTTCTTTCTCTGACCCTCCCCCCTCACATGCCCTCTCTCTCAAATAAAATCATTAAAAAAAAAACTAGTCATCTAAATCTGTTGAAAATTGATAATTTGATCATTGTTTCCTTTTAAGGAGAGATACAGAGTAAAACAGTATAGGATGTAAGAATGTAGGATGTATTGCCCAAATTTCATGAGACCTTACTAGAATCTCAGTTGTACATTTTTTTTCTTTTTTTTTTTACTTTTTTTTTTACATTTTTTATTTAAATCTTATTTTTGCGTACCAGATTCAAGAACAAAAATTGTTTCAAACTTTCAAGAAACATTCTTTTCAATTATGACCAGTTTCTACAAGACTCTGAAAAGTGAGTTTTAAAACATTCAGTAAATGTTTGATATTTATCTGAAAATTCATTTTCTTCACTCTGAAATCTTACCTTAAAGCTACTTTTCTGTGGAGGCAGAAGAGAACCTATATGTACCTCATCCAAGCATGTAGAAAATTTGTATTTTCATGATATAATTATAAGGCATGTCTAATGTTCTCTAAAGTGAGATCAGACACGTGGGTGTGATGATCACATCCATAACATTTAACTTTTCTAGAGGACACAGCCATCATAGGGTGCTATGTTGGTAATTATATTGACACAGGAATGTGCAATGTATGCAGAGCATTTATTTACCAGACTAGTTGCCTGGTTTATCTTACTTCAAACCATCTGCTCTTTCCTTTTTATTGTAGCCCATGGATTTCGGACAGAATATTTTCAAGGGTTAGTTATCTCAGGTTTCAATTCTAGGAGTTTCTTGACCCCCTTCTCTTTTCAGTATCCAGTGGAAAAAACTAATGTTACTCCTCAGGTTCTCTACCTTTATAACTGGGGAAACACCACCAGCATGGCTCACTGGGGTGTGGTGACAGTTATTTTTTCTTAATTAGTCAAAATGTGCAATGTGCTAATTACTTGATTCACAAGGAAAAAAATCATTAAGTAAAAATCACATTTGACTGGTTTTAGCATATTAGGGCATATATTTTTATTTAAATGCAGAGAGCATCTGAATGTTAAATAAGCCACAAAATATGTTCATGGTGAAACTAATTAACACTACAACCATGAACACAATTCCCTTATGGGTTAATTTCTCAATGAAACTCAAAGATACTTTTTGACCTACTATAATGCTCCTTCTGCCAAGGTTAAGAGAAAGATATCACCATAATTGGAGCATATGAGTCTGTATTAACCTGATTTAGGTTGGGGAATCAAAGATTTGCACAAGGAAGGAATTCATAATAATTAGGGTGTAAAACATGCAAGCATAGGGGCTTAAACACAGCATGAATTAATTATTCAGTGTTGTTCAGTCCATTTGGACTTATAAATTACAAAAGGTCATAGCGAGAAGATTGTAACCCTTATTCCCTTTCCAGTCTAATAGCCTAAGACTTCTTAAACCTCATCCTTGCAGAGTATGGACAAGTATATTTAAAATTATGAAGTAATAATATACAAAGAAAAGATAGGTAGGTACATAAAACAAAAGTGAGGTATGTGAGGACAAACAAAAATCATGTACACTTTGTTAAGCAATCCCAGGAATCAAGAATGTTTCGATTCCACATGTCATTCAAATAGTTGTCATTTCCACTATTGTAATCTGTATTATAATAAATTGATGATTTGCATAATTTTATTTAATTGATAAAGTTGGTATTATCCTTACTTGGTGATACAGGTTTTAGTAAATATAGTAAATTATTTTATGATGTTTATTTATAATTCTTATTAGGAAGACCCACGAACTATCAAAGACAGAAACAAAATAAACCTGAAGACTGTGGTAGGCTGAATAATGGCCCTCAAAAATGTCCACATCCTCATCCTGCAACCTGCGAACATGTTACCTTGCATGGAAAAAGGAACTTTGCAGATGTGATTAAGTTAAGGATCTCAAAATTGAGAGATTATACTGGATTTTTCAGGTGGCCCAATGTAACCAGAGGAGTTGTGAAAAGAGAGTCAGGGCGTAGAAGCCAGAGTCCAGGCCATGCAAGGATAGAAACAGAGGTAGAGAAGATGATGTGATGTGGGACAAGGATCCAAGGAATGTGGACAGCCTCTAGAAACTGGAAATGGTAAGGAATTGACTATTCTCTAGAGTCTCCAGAAGGAATGCAATCCTGCCAGCACCCTAAATTTTGGTGATACTGATTTTGGCTTCTGATCTATGGGAGTATATGATAATAAATTTGTGTTGATTTAAACCATAATAGTTAATGATATTTTCAAGCAACAGCAATAGAAAACTAAAACAAAGACTATAAAAAGCCAACAAAACACAATGAATCTCCAAAACCTGTGTTAATGTGTAATGAATGATATCATCCCCCAAAATAATCAATGTGAATATAAGAGCTAGTAGATTTTATATAATTTTAAAGACTCCATGTCTTTGTTATTAGGGAAATACCTAAACTAAACAACTATTTTTTTTTTTCCTCAGAGGGTTAGCATTAACTTAATTCAATCAACAAAAATATATAAGGGACTTTTTTTAAAATAAAGAACTTCTTGTGACAAATGCATAATCTCTTGAATCACCAAAGAGGATAAAATCATGGAAGAGTACATTTTTCTGCCTTAAAGCAGCTTGCAGTTCAGAAGGGAGAGCTGCAAAATTCATGCAAAATAGGAAATGACACATGAGATTCGTATTTACTTATTTACTTATTTTTAAAGATTTCATTTATTTATTCATGAGAAACACAGAGAGAGCAGCAGAGACATAGGCAGAGGGAGAAAGCAGGCTGCATGCGGGGAGCCTGCTGTGGGACTCGATCCCAGAACCCTGGGATCACTCCCTGAGCCAAAGGCAGGCACGCACTCAACCACTGAACCACCCAGGCACCCAAAGATTTGTGTTTAAATAAAATGCTGAGAGTTTAATGGATGAGAATCTCATTGACTGAGAAAGGGTTTAGCATGATGGTTGTTAGGTGGTACAGTAGGAAAGGAGCAGGTAAAGACAGGAAGGATGCTGAAAATCAGATCAGAGGTAGCTAAAGAGCGGTAAGGAGTGAGGAAGTGGTGACATATATATATATAGTCTCATATATATAGTTTCAATTCGTTTTATTGAATATTTGGGAAAACCTTTACTCTAGAATTTCATGCATCTTGCAAACATGCTGCAGTCACTCCCAGTCATGAAGCCTCTGTCTCTTTCTCCCCTCAGCACGTCCGTCATGACCTTACATTTCTCTTCTGATCGTGAGCAGCCCTTTAGAGAGAATAGTCAACAATGAGTGCCACCAATTTCTTTCTTTTCACTTTCCCTGAGGCTCACTGTAAATCTGGTTTTAGCTCCAGGCATCACTCTGAAACTGCCCTAGCCGAAGATCATTCCACAGGTAATGAACACTCTCATGGCCTCCATTTATTGGACTTAAATCAGGAGTTAAACCCTAATCCTCTCTCCTCCTTCTGGCCCTTCCAGGTCTCTTCCTACTTTCTTAGTTTCGTTCTTTGGCTCAGAGTTCTGTACTGGACCCACTGCTTATTCCATTACCTCGGATGATCTCAAAGCCCACCATGTGACAAGTATGTGGGTTCATTGTCCTTACCTTCTCATAGTTCCTTCTTGTAGGTTCTTTGCATTCATTTCTTGGCTTCTGTGTTGCTTTGCTCCTTATGGGTTGTCATTTACACTTTTCTTCAGAAGACTTTCCTAAGGCTATTGAAATCTTTTTGGCCTATTGTACAGAGATCCAAAAGTACCTGATGATGTATGTAACCCTGGGGTAGCCCATAGCCAAGACTGACTGATCTAGAAGTAAGATCATCTGGCTTTCTTGATTTTGGGTGAGACAAATGCTGAGGTATCATTTAAGCTTCAAATCTCCCCCATGGGACACAGGTCAGTACTTTGCCTAAAACTGTACCCTCATTTGGTTACTTCCCTTTCCCCAGCCTGCTTCTCCTTCTCCCATACGGATTTCCCCTCAGAGCACTTTCTCAATAAATATGAATTGCATATGAATCTTCATCTGTTTCTGAGGGATTTTCTCTAAGACCTTTCACACACTATTGATTAAGTCACACTATGTCATGTTAACTCTTAAGAAATGTCTTTAGTCCAGACCGCCTCGCTGAAGAAGCTGTGGATTAGGGATCCAAGTATCTAGGCGATATCTCCACCTGGGCATATTTCACAATGATGACACTACCTGCCAGTACCACAAAAGGATCTTTTTTAGATCCTCACAGTGAGAACCCAGTGGGGTTCATGGAGGTAAAGGCTAAGAAATTATACGGGTTTCTTAAAAGACTGTAGATTGTAGATTCCAGGAGTTTCTCCCTCTCGTGCTAGTTCATATTCAGCCTCTAACAATTTGTCAAAATTACAATATAAGTATCCCTATCTGTGGCTCCTACAACTTCTGCTTCAGGTAAGCACAATGTAGCTGTTGTGTCTTTCTGGATGAATTTCTCTCTAAAATTCCAAGTGGTGATTTGCCCTGTGTAGGAGCCAAAGGCAGGCTGCCCCAAGATGAGCTGCTTTGGAATGTTGACTATTTTAAATAAAAGTTACTTGAGAGCTTAGGCAAGAAGGACACTCAGACTCCCCTCTGTCCTCCTGCAAGTGGGAAATAAAGCTCCCATGTGAATGGCAAGCTCTCTGTGCCAGGAAGTAAAGACACATCCTCATCACCAGAGATTGCAAGTTTAGAGTCCAGAAGGCTGTATAAATGGCCTGTGTTACGTTTTGCTAATTTACTACCCCAGCTCAAATTCTTTGTTCCATCAATTCCTCAGAGATTTATTGTCTCTTTGTCTAAAAAAGTATAAAATCTGCCTGCCTTGTCATTTCTCTGGGTCTCAATTTTAAAATTGGGCTTCTGTGCACATGTAAGAAAATGGTTTTTTTCTCTCCTGTTAATCTGTTTCATGTAAATTCCATTTTAGTCCAGCTGGAAGACCTCAGGGGCAGAAAATAATTTTTCCTTACCTTCACCTGCAACCTTGGTTCTCTGATAGGTCCCAGTTCTACCCAATTCGTTCAGCTTTTTCTTAGAATAAGGATAGGAAGGAAGGTTTCCAAGCTCCTTACACATTGGAATTGAAACAACAAGTCCTTTACCTGACTTTTTAAACTTTAAGACATCAATTTGCAATTTTAAATGAGGTAGTAAAAACTGTTTCTACTAAGACGGTAATGTTTCTGAGTAAAGAGTCTAAATAGAATGACAATGAAAGTCTAGGGCAGATCTGGGAATGAATGTTCAGGAAAGAAGCAATGGCATATGCAAAGACTGCGAGGCAAGGAGGCCAGTGTGGCCAGAGCAGAGTGAATGGACCACGGTAGGACATGGTAGATTGACCCAGAGAAGCGATGAGAAGAGTATTGGCCCCTTAGGCAATTGTTAAGATTTTTGGCTTACACTCTATGAGAAATGGAGTCTCTGGAAGGTTTTCAACCAAGTGATGGCATGGTCTGATGGGTTCTAAAAGTACTCTGGCTCCTGCAGTGATTAGATTAGATGGGAGCAAGTGAGAAGTGGGGAGACCAGCTGGGGTATACCTGCAGTACTCGTTGGGTGGGGTAATAATTTGGACCACATGGAAGTGGTTGTCATAGTGAGAACTCCTCACATTCTGGACATGAGATTAAGGTCAATAAGATTTGCTGGACCGGGCTAGACTACGACCGGAAGCTTAGAGTAAGGCAGGATTCCATATATGTTTTCTTTGAGTAACTGAAAGAATTGATTTACCCTGATGACAAGATGGCTTTCTAAATGATATATCTGACGACATCTCACCAACGATTGAAGTCTTTGACCACCTCTCCACTGTGTTCAGGCCAGCTTCTTCAACAGGGCCCTCAGGTGCTCTCCTGCCCACCAGGCCTTGGCATTTGGTGTCTGTGTAATGCTCCAGCCCCATGCCCATAACTCCTTGAGACGTTTGTATCATTCATGCCGAAGTGTTTGAGATTCTACTGAAATGCCATGCTGTCTCGGGTTTCAGCATACTTATACCATCATTTCTTTGATTCAGAATCCCTTTTTTTCCCGTTCCTTTCAGATAGCTTATTCCCGCTGATACTTAAAAATTCAGTTCAAATATTACATCCTCTGTAAACCATAAATCAGACTCTTAAGTATAGAGAACAAACTGAGGGTTGCTGGAGGGAAGGGGGTATGGGCTAGATGGGGGTGGGATGGGGATTAAGGAGGGCATTTGCTGTGATGAGCACTGGGAGTTGGATGGAAGTGCTGAATCACTAAATTCTATGCCCGAAACTAGTATTACACTCAATGTTAACTAACTGGGATTTAAATACAAATCTGAAACAAAGAAAGCAAGAAAATTACACCCTCAAACCATTCCTCTGTGTTTACCTGTCCCAAGTCTGGGAAAGCTGCCTGTGTCACTGAGGCTCTGTGATGGTCTGTGATTCTGTGCTATTTCATTTATGAGTGTCTGGCTACATGGTGGCTCCCCACATGACCATCTTTGGGGTTTAGGTGAGCAGAGACCCTATAATATCCACCTATCTGTGGTCACAGCCACTCCCAGTCTATGTGCCCAATCTGCATTAGTGGGCTACAAACTGATACTGTTTATTTTTTGGTTTTCGTAATTTTGTTCTGTTTTAAATTTTGGAGTCTAGAGAGCTCAGTAAGTTTTGGAAAGTGCTTGCAGCATGTAAAGGAAAATTTTTTCCCGTATTCCATGGGGAAAAATAAAGGTCAATAAATCACTACTCGCACTGGCCGCACGTGTCGCTTAACAATAGAGAGTCACTTTGAGCTTGAAGAAAGAGAAACTCACACGTGTGTAGTCTTTATAACAACTGAAATCTTAAGAAACATTTTTAGTAGATAAAAATCGGTAGGCACATGTTATACCACATTTTTAGTTGTTTTTTTCCTTAAATGTTAATGGGGCATTTTATTTTGGACAATTTAATTCACTGGTATTGCTCTTACACTCATAGTTGAAGATAAATAACCATAACCAATCCAGGGTTTCCCTTAGAATTTTACATTCTAATGTTTTTCTTGGATTCAAATAATCTTCTGAAACAATGGAGGATTGTATAGAAAGGCCAAGTCCATGACATATTCGCTGAAAAATAATGTGGATCAGTGACTTGGAGAAAGAACTGCTATTGGCTTCTTTGACAATATTCACTAAAGAGAAAACTATAAGATAAAATTTGTCTGTAAAGACCACAACCTAGAACCAGCAATATCAAAATTATGATTAAGTTTCAAAATAAAAAGTCCAGAAAATGGCTAAATTGGCTAGCGGTTTAGGACAAGACTCGGGTGTTGGAAATAAAATCCAAAGGAAAGACCTACAAATGTGAAAAATAGAGCAATTTTGAAAGAAACTATACCTTAATTAAAAAACATAAACATACTGTATAATAAATGTTAAGGCCAAATATGTTTCATCAGTTTATATCAATAGCTACTCTGTTGTTTCATAAACAAGGTAATTTTTTTCCTTTGTAGTTATAAGACCTCAGAAGAGAATTTCAATATATTGGAATGCAATGTTCTATGTTCAAAATCAATGTGAACTTCAGGGATTCTGATTTTGCAGTGAAATTGTGAGTGTCAGGGATTGAGTTTCTTTTGAGAGGAGAAAATATATCTTTTTTTTTTTTTTTTCCTCATAAGAAAGACTGAGAAAAAGGGAGGGGGACTCTGACATGGAATGTCTTTGAAACCTGAACATTTTGATGTTACCCATACAATTCAGGACATATATTGTTCTATTTTCCAATACTCCCTTTTGAGGAAATGGGGACAAATTTGGAAGATAATCTACAAAGATGTACTCATGAAGCCGATCTTTCGAGCCCTTCTTTTCCTTTAGTGCCCTGGCACCAGTCAATCCTTAGATAGCTCTGGAGCTAAGGGAAGTTGTTGGTTGGGTAGAAAGACATATGTGAGACTTTGTTTGTTCTACACATTCCTTGACTGTGTCCCCTGATGCTGTATACCAAGGCAGACACCTTGCATCCAAGGTAACTGGCGCCGTGACCTGGGTAATTTGGATATACCCAATCCAAAAACATAGAGGTATATCCCTTTTTGCACTTCTAAGGAATTAATAACAGAGCGCATTAGATTTTTTGACAAATGGAGAACTTGCACAAAATTAAATACACGTTTAATGTCTAACAGACAAGTTCAGTGTTTGCATATAAATAGAATCTAGTATATTAACTTGTTTAGAGGATGATCTATAAAATGCGTATACATTTAATGTAATTTATTTTCTTTTGAATTACATAAAGAAAACAAGAGTTTGTTCTTAGTGTAATGTTTAATCAATATAGATTAAGGGCTCCTTTTGATTCTCGTCCTACATGCAGCCCCAGAGCAGAAGTAAGCATTAGCACTTTTTACACACACATAAGAATACATATAAAATATATACTCTGTGCATTTTTTATGATTGACATCACTCAGTACACATTAGTCTTCAACTTGCTTTTTTTCTTCTTCTACATGGTTGAAAAGATCTTTCCATGTCAGAGAATATAGACACAGGTTATGCTTTGTCGCTCAACCACTTAGTAGTATTGTGTGCATTGCATTACCTACAAGTCACTTAAACATTGCTCTGTTGGTGGCTATTTAAATATTTAGGTAAATTTTCTCTTCTTTCCCTTTTTTTTTTCTTTTTCTCCTCTTTTTTCTGCCTCTATTACCACCATGTCTCTCCATAATAGAGCTGTAAGAAAAAAATTTCTAGACTGAAGGATATACACATTTACATTTTCATAGATATTCCTAATTACCCTCCAAAAATCTACATTGAATGATAGCTCCATCAGCGACATATAGGAATGCTAATTCCTCCCACCTTTAAGGCCACTCGGGTGTTATTAAGCACCCAATGGATGAACTATGTACCTCATGTTCTCTACATTTTACTCCGTCCTCATGAATAGTAAAGCTGAGTATCTTTTCATATGTTTATTGGCCATTTGTACTTTCTTGACACTGTATAAATATTAAATAAATGAATGATTAAATTACTGAATGAAGCAATACATTTAGAGTGCTAGAGAAATGAAAGTTAATCACTGCCATCCAGGAAAATGAAAATGTTTCCCTGGCATTATGATTACAATCTTATTATGCCAAACACAGAAATTAAATAGCTCCACTTTATTTTTTATTATGCACAGAGAGATCATATATGATTCCTGGTTAACAACTGGACTACATTTAATATGAGTTTACAAGTCCACTAGGTATCAAAACTCATCCTGGTTGGGTTTATTTTCCTTTTTTGTGTGTGGCATTCTCGATTTACCACCTTCCTTTAGTGTATTGTACCACGGCTTATTATATTTAGCTATAAATTCGGCTCATGGGTGGGGTGTGTGTGTGTGTGTGTGTGTGTGTGTTTATGCATGCTAAATTTATTTTTAATCTGAAAGAATTGTGTGAAAGTTCACATTTGGGGTCTTCCTTTTCCCCTTCATTCCTCAGTTTCCCCATTTCCTTTTCTCCTCTGGAGCATAGTTTCTTTTTCTCATTTCTTCACCTCCCTGGGACATGTGTTCAAAATCATCACTTACCCCAAGGACTTCGAGTATTACCTCTCCCAACAGAACTTTATTCTAACAGTAATCGAAGTCTAAGCCAAATGACAGAAATTCCAAGTGACACAATTGCTGAAATCAGCTAATTAGAGGGGAAGGTAGTGTACTTCTGATCAGCAGAGACAGTCCTGAAGTGAATGTCTGAAACATTACATAGGCTGTTATCCAGTGTTGGATTAATTGAATTTGGCCACTTAATTGCCATGGGCGTGGCTAACGGACTATGTGTGAGGTTCTCTTTATGTGTGAAGTTTTAGTTTAATCCTCATGGTATCCCTGTGCTCCTTTTTTAAGATATAGGAGACTGAGATTTAAGCACATACACAGAAAGGAAAATATGAATGAAATGTGCACCCTTTAGGTAACGTAGAGCTAATTTTCAAAGCTAACCTTTGTGGGTAGTTATGTATAGTATCAGGACCCTGCAGATGGTCAGGAGATCAAGGAAACTTTGTAAACACTCCCAAACATTAGAAGTGTCCCAACTTTGAGAAGACTTCTATAAACGACTGGCATAAAGGCCTTTTCTAAATTATGCAAGCTCTTTCATTTTAGCACATTTATTGAGTTCCTTCAGCATTGCAATAAAAAGGAACAAATGCATAATATAAAAACCAACAACACACTAAATTGGGAGGATCTTGATCTCGAAGGATCCAGCAGAGAAAAGGAAAGCGCCACAAAGCATGTGGCATTTTTTGATGTCAAATTTCTTCATATAAGGACACTGCTATAAAATGTAAATATCTTCAAAGGATTAACCCTTCCGCATCACGAAAATATGCACATTTTCAAAGGGGGTGAAGCATTTTCTAATCTGAACATCTTTAAAGGGGGGAAATCAATAAATGGCATGAAAAACTTCAAAGCAGGACCTCCTGTCAATGACAGAAGTTCCTCAGCGATGCAGAGGCTTTGAAGGAGGACTCCCAGCGCTGGGAAAGCTTTGAAGTGACTGGAAACAGACATTTATAATTACGGAAAGGTGCAGTGTCCAGCAGGGATCGTACAAAGACACGTCTGAGGTAGGTGCAGACGGAGATTGCGAGGAGGCCGGGACGCTGACCTTGCACCTCCCAACCCAAAAGCCTTTCGGGTCAACTCAATAATCATATGTAAAACGGCAAGTGTGGAGTGAGAACAGTGGTGAGAGGCAAAAAAACCAAATTATTTTAGATCTCACATTTCAAAAAAGAGAAAACCCTTCAGCACCCCCAAAGCGGATCTTAATACATCCCGCCTGTGCTAGGTTCTTGGGTAGCAGCCTGACCTATTAAGCTGTTATCAACACTCAGCTTTCTGCAAACAAGTGTTCCAGGAGTGTGAAAAAGTCTCAGAGTCAGCTTCTTTAGGTCCATTAGTCCTTAAATTTATGCTAGTGAAATCTTTTTGAAGGGAGCTCCTGTATTGGTCAGATGATGGTCTAAAGGAAGAAAAGTGATTAAAACCTCTAACTCGGCTATTGTTTATTCTGAGCCCAAACTATTGCGAACCAATGATTCGGTATCTCATTTTCAGAATTTCACTGAAGACCTTTTGTGTTTTTGTTTTTGGATGCCATAAACACATAGGACTATAGTATACTGAGAATCAAAGACAGCCCAGGCAAAAATCACAGGAGGTCAATTTTAATGCTCTAGGCTTTAAACTAGATTTCTCTTTTGCCTTATTTGGTCTGTCATCCATGGGGCCAGGTGAGTTCATGGTATCCTCTTGCTCTTTGGTGCCTTTCATTATGAAGTCAGCTTTCCCCAAAAGGTCCTTGCATCATCCAATCTATATTGAGTGTAACATTTTCTAGGCTCTGTTCTAGGTACTTGGAATACAAGGCTGTGCACAGATACTCCCTGGTTTTGTGGAGACCGCAGTCCAGAGGCACAGACACTGACCAATATAATCGAACAGGAAAAGGTACATCATACTGTGCTCAGGGCTTTAAGGAGAAGGTATGTAAAAGATCTTGCATGATCCAAAGAATCAGGTAGGCTTCCCAGAGGAACCGAGAGTTGGGCTGAGATCCAAAGATGAGTAGTCATTTACCAGGAGAAGATGGAGGTGAATAGTGCAAGAGGGAAGGATGTCAGGTGGAGGGAGAAGAAAGTACAGAAGCCATGTGATGGGAGGATGAGATGCACTTTTATGCACAAGGCGTGGACTAGTAGGAAGAGCTAGATAATGCCCACATTATTAAGGACTTTGGTCTTAATCCTAAAATCAATCAGAAGCCTTTGAAGGATTTTAAGCATGTATTTGATAGAATCCGATTTGCATATTGAATAGATTATTTTTGCTTGGGTGTGAAGAATAAATTCAGATGGGGGAAGGGGCAAGAGTGTCTGAGAGAAAACTAGTTAGGAGGCCACCAACTAGAGATTGCAGCAAAGCGTGAGGACAGCTTTGAACCATAGAATGGTGGCAGGGATGATGATGGAGGCAAATATGAAAACTTGGGAAACATTTTGGGAGATAATTCGATTAAATTTGCTGTTGGAAAAAATAGGTGAGAAAGAGGGAAGATCAGGGATGATATCCATATTTCTGCAGGTTTGGTGGAGCCATTCACTAAGAAAGAAACTCTTGGAAGGGGATTAGATTTGGAGATAGAATAATTAGTTCAATTTGGTTATGTTGAATTTGACACACAGATACTTTTGAGTCATGCCAGAGGGCATGTCAAGTAGCCATTTGTGTATATGAATCTGAAGGAGACATCTTGCCTAGAGGCAAAGACGTTTGACTCACTCATTTCTGATGACAATTAAGGATAAATACAACTGCTTAGGAAGAAGTGATGGAAACGTGAAGATTATTATAGTTCTTCCTGAGGAAGAACTCTCCAGCATTAAAGGCTCAGTAGTTTTCTTTTTTTTTTTTTTAAGACTTATGTATTTGAGAGAGAGAGAACATGCGTGCGAGGCTGCCATGCATAAGTCTGTCAGGTGCATAAGCAGGGAGCAGGGGGAGGAGCGGAGGGAGAGGAAGACAAGCTGATTCCCACTGAATGGGGAGCCTCACTTGGGGTTCAATCTCAGGACCCTGAGATCATGACCTGAGCCAAAATCAAGAACCAGACATGTAATGGACTGAGCCACCAGGTGCCCCAACTCAGTAGTTTTTTGGATAAACTGTGATGGTCTTCCTTTTAGGATTCCCTTTGGCTTCATATTTTAAAAATTAATGTGATAGTCTATCAAAGATAAAACATGACATTTCAATCTATGTTTTAGTTCTTTGAGATGAAGGAAAATATATACAAGCATTTTATTTCATCAACTTTTATAAATATATTTTCATATCTTCTAGAGTTTTATCTGATTAAATTTTCCATTGAAGTTAAAGTAGAAAATGTCAAATATTGCTATCAGCTCTTAATTATCACAAAGAATTGCCATAGCTGTCCATTGTCAGTTGCCTTCTTTAGTCTAGACTTCTCCAGTTCATCCTCTCCTCTTTTGCCAAAGTTATTTTTCTAACATTTGAATCTGACCATGTCACTTTCTTGCAAGAAATTCTCCAATGTTTCTTCTTGTCTTTCCAAGGATAAAATCTAGAACTTTTGCCCCTCTCCATGTTCCCTGGCTTACCTATTTAAAGATTTTTTAAAAATTTATTTATGCATGAGAGACATAGAGAGAGAGAGGCAGAGACACAGGCAGAGGGAGAAGCAGGCTCCATGCAGGGAGCCCAATGTGGGACTCGATCCCGGGTCTCCAGGATCCCACCCTGGGCTGAAGGCGGCACTAAACTGCTGAGCCACCAGGGCTGCCCTGGCTTACCTATTTATCATGATTTCTCCCCAGATTCCTTTCCCAATCTCATCTCCTTCTATTACTCTTTTTCTCAGTGTGACTCTCCAGTTACATTCAACTATTTGCATGACCGAAACATAGCATGTGCTAGAATATGCTTATGACTCTTCATGTGTACCTGAGCTGCCCTACGCTTAATGGTTTAATACCCATAATTCAATAAATACTTGACAAGTGACTGTAATGTAGCAGACACTTTTTTGGGAGCTTAGGATTCATGAGTGAACAAAGCAAAGATCCTGATGTTTACACTCTAGTGGGGACAGAGGAAAGTAGAAACGTTTAAAAAGTAGACATAAAAAATAAATTTTATATGTTTTGAGCACCTGCTATGAGTCTGACACTTCTAGACACTACACTATCAATGAAGTAGATAGATGAAACTTCCTCAAATTCTTGCCTTTGTGAAGCTTAGAGAGTGAGGTAGACATTAAGCAAAAGCATAATCAGTAATTACATATTAGAAGGTGGTGTATATACTACAGGACAAAAATAGCATGGCAAGTGGTAGAAGTATATTGTCGGATGTGGACTATAGTTTCGTATATGATTATTGAGGTGACACTTGAACCAAGACCTGAAGAAGTTGAGGGAGCTGAGCAGCAGGGCATCTAGAGAAAGAAGGTTCTATCCAGAATTTCATGCTGTGCCCGACACTCTCTGAAGAGCACTCCTGATGTGTTTGAGATGTTTCATCAAGTTGTCCAACGTGACCAGAATAAAGTGAGCAAAAGGTAGAGGAGTAGGAAATATGGTGAAGAGAGTAAGAAGCAAGTTGTATGGGTCTCTGTAGGCCATGCAAGGACTTTGGGTTTTACTCTGCATAGATGTTGAATCATTGTGGGATTTTGATCAGAGAAATTATCTGACTCACGTTTCAAAAGGATTATTCTGGTTGCCGTGTTGAAGAGGTATTGGCTGAAAGGAAACAAATAGAATTCTTCTAAAATGCTGTTAGAGTTCTAGCTGTTTCTTATCAGCCAATACTTGGTATTTTTTTTTTATTTTGGCCAATTTCTAATGGGTATATGGAGGTATCACTTTGTAGTTGTATTTGTGCATCACTGATGGCTAAGAAAGTTGAGTACTTTTTCTTACATATATTTATTTATTTATTTAAAAATATTATTTATTTATTTATTCATGAGAGACAAAGAGAGAGAGGCTGAGACATAGGCAAAGGGAGAAACAGATTCCCTGTGGGAAGCCCAATACAGACTCGATCCCAGGACCCCGGGATCATAACCTGAGCCAAAGGCAGACGCTCAACCACTGACCCATCCAGGTGCCCCATTTTCATCTATTTATTATACAACTGGACATGAGCTTTTCTGAGATGCCTGTAAAAGTCTCTTTTCCATTTTTCTAAAAGGTTGCCTCCTTTTTTGCATATTGATTTGAGGGAGTTCCTTTTTAAAATTATATTTATTTACTTATTTATTTTAGAGACAGAGAGAACGTGAGTGGGAGGGAGAGAGAGAGAGAGAGAATCTGAAGCAGATTCTGTGCTCTGTGCTGAGCACAGAGTCCAACATGGGGCTTAATCCCACGACTGGGAGATCATGAAGGGACCCAAAACCAAGAGTCAAACACTCAACCAACTTGAGCCCCTAGGTGCCCCAATTTGAGGGAGTTCTTACACTCTATTTTTCGTTAACTCTCTTGATACAAGACTTTTGCCAGCTTTATGTGTTGCAAGCATCTTCTTCTATGTAGCTTGCTTTTCCATTCTCTTAATAGTGTTTTGATGAAAGAAGTTCTTAATTTTAATGCAGTAATTTTTTTCTCTTATAGTCAGAATTCTTTGATTCTTGAGATCTTTGCTTACACCAAATTCATAGAAATGTTTTCCTGATTTTATCTCAAAGCTTATTATCTTTTATGATTACATTTTATGATTCATTCAAAATTGATTTTTATGTGTAGAATAAAGTAAGAGTAAATATTAATTCTTTTTCCTACGTGTACATTCAATTTACTCAGCACAATTTTTTAAAAAAATTTTTATTTATTTATGACAGTCACACAGAGAGAGAGAGAGAGAGAGAGAGAGAGGCAGAGACACAGGCAGAGGGAGAAGCAGGCTCCATGCACCGGGAGCCTGACGTGGGATTCGATCCCGGATCTCCAGGATCGCGCCCTGGGCCAAAGGCAGGTGCTAAACCACTGCACCACCCAGGGATCCCCTACTCAGCACAATTTATTGGAAAGGACACACTTGCTGCTGTATTTGTGTCAACTTTGTCATAAATTAGATGACCGTATGGTGTGGGTCCATTTCTGGATTCGGTATTCTGTTGGACTTGTCTGCTCCTGCCACTTCTGCACTGGCTTCATTACTATAGCTTTTATCAAGTCTTCATTTTTTTATAGTGTAAAATAACCAGTGTTGTTTGTGGGTATTTTTTTTTTCAAGTTTGCCATAGTTGTTATTGGCCCTCTGGATTTCCACATAAATTTTAAAATCAATTGAACAATTTACGAGAAAATTCTGTTGGGGTCTTCATTGGGATTTCATTGTCCTGTAAATTTTAAAAAGCTCTTCAGATAAGTTTTATAAATACCAAAATTGAACAACCACTGAGCTATGGTTCTTAAACTTTAGAACCCATCTGAATCACCTGAAGAACTTATTAGGACACAGATACACAGTTTGCTGGGTCTTACCCCTAATATTGCTAATTCAGTAGATCTGGGTAGGCCCAAGAATCTGCATTTCTAAGAAGTGCCCAGGTGATGGTGATGCTGCTGGCATACCATGAGTAACACTGCTCTAAGCATGTTGCAACAATCCTTTGTACTTCCTGCTATTTATCAAATAGCTTATATTTCCAAAGGCTAGTGAGTGTCATGAAAGATTATATTGCAATATTTGTAAACAATAAGGTGAATGGGCTACAGAACTCATAAGCAGTAATCATCTTGTGACTAGTTAGCATAATACAATGGCCTGGCCTTGATTTGGTTTATTCTGAGGGAAATTCAAATTGTGGGTGAAGAATATGGTTCTATCACAGCAAAATATAAAATATTGTTGACTCTAAGACTATCATTTACTGTCTTCCCTTGAGTTAACTCAACCTTCCAATGAGCACTTATTATTTTAAAAATCTGTACAGTTGACACTTCAACATAGGTTTAGACTGCATGTGTCCTCTTATACATGGATTTTTTTTCAACAAATACAGTACAGTATTATAAATGCCTTTTCTCCTATGGGTTTCTTAATAATATTTTCTTTTCTCAGCTTATTTTATTGTTAGAATACAGTATATAATACATATAGCATACAAAATATGTGTTGATTGACTGTTTATGTTATCACTAAGGTTTCCGGTCAACAGTAGGTTATTAGTAGTTAAGCTTGTAGAGATTCAAAAGTTTTATGTGGATTTTCAGTTGCACAAGGGGTTTGGTGTCCTTAACTCCTGTGTTTTCAAGGGCCAATTGTAATAAGACTAATGATTACCTCAATCCTGATACCCACTGTATTTCTCCGCATTGATACCATTTCAATGTAATTCATATAGCAGACTTTACACCTACTCCTGGGATTCTGTTTTTATCTTCATTAAAAATGTAATAGTATCTTTTGTAGCTTTCACTATTTGCTCACTCACTTGCTCATTATTTATATTTATATACTTGACAGAAGAAATAAAAATGAAAAAAGACTTCATCTTAACCTTCCCTCTTTTTCAGACGTACAGTGTGTCCCAAACACTTAATATTTTCTGCCAAGTTAGTGTCCTTTAACATGTTTATCCTAATATAGTTATACTATTAATAATACACTCTGCATTCTGGAGACAAATGAACTGCATGACTTGGTGCAAGTCAAAACTCAGTGCTTGTTCCTAAGATGATCAACATGGGCGCATAGTCAGTAATCCTCCTGAAGATGTCCAAATCAAAACGACTACACAAACTTCTCTTGCATGCCAGTTCAGCTAGCACTTAGGTGTTCTAGGCAAGATGAGAGTAGAGATAAATCTCATTCTAGGTGAGAAAAATAAAAGTACCTTCTCTGCCATATGTTTCTAAAATTTTCCGGCAAATCCCAGACTTGGTGGTCAAATCTGTAACCTGGAATATTGTCCAATTTTAGAAATGGTTAATGAATCACATTCAATTAACAAAGCTGTCCAGAGACACTACAGTTTAAGTGACCTTTGTCAAGTCATGCAGCTGCTTGGTCATAGACTCAGGCTGGGGACCCACTCCTGACTCCTACTGTGGTACTGTCACATGCCATAGAACTGACTCTCACTCTGTCTGCTGCCAGCACTAATGTCCTTTCCCACATATGTTTCATTACTGTACAGTAAGTAGACTTACGTTAGAGGCTGTGAGGACAAAACTATGGCAACTTGGAACTCAGAAATCATTTTAGAAAGAATTTTTCTCTAAATTTCCTCTTTGTCTTCCAGCTTTCACTGGATTATACTTTTCTCTATAACCGCCCCCCCCATTCAGTTATTTGAAGTAGGTCGTGCTAACATACCTTCCCATCTCCTTCCATCAACAACCAAACTTTGTTGTTTTCAAATGGGCCCAGTCCATTGGAAACACTTCCCCCAAGACATGGTTGCTAATTCCATGGCATTTTCCTTAAAGTCCCTGCAAAATCTTTCTTTGTTCCCTAGCTTACATCCTTTAAATTCACCTCAGTGTTCAACATCCTATCAAATCCCTTAGAAGTAACTTCATACTTATACTAACACTGTAGTGATTGTGGTAGCATTGGGGCTAGAAATCAATAAAAGATCAATATTGATATTAAAAATGACATGAATAAAACAGTAAAAATAATGCATGTTCATCACATGTATAAATAATTAGGGTTAAAAATGTTTTAGCTTAAGAGAGATGTCATATATTTATTGAAGATGTCAGTAGATTTTTTATTATCAGACTTCAGATTCCTGCTATAAAATGCAAGATATGCTTGTGGAAAGCTATTCTTTAGGAGAATGTAAAAGCTATAATTATTCCAATTAATAATGACTGCAATTAATTATAAACTTTTAATTAATAACTCAATTTTATATTATCTGTGTAAACAGGAAACCAGTTATATTATTTGCTGATTCTTTTTTCTTTATTTAAATACCAATCAGTCCTCTGGCCATAGCAATGGCATAAATAGTTTATGTTCACATATATTTATTATTAATATTCTAACATGTTACAAAACCGGAGGATAAAAATAAAAATAGGGAATAAGAAACAGGCAACCAGAGTCTATGTTACCCAGTATTTTGATCTTATTTATACATCATAATACTTTCGCTAGTTGGTCCACATTTTGCCTATTCTACTAAAATCCCCAAATATTAGTGATTAGAGCTTTACATAAAGCTAGTGTTTGCTATGGAAAATATGAGTATCAAAGCCCTTTTAAAATTGTTAAATAGCTGCGACATAGCAAAACTTTCTGGGTCTCATTTGTTATCTAAGAAAGAGCTGATTTATTACAATTAAGTAAGGATTCATCACTAGATCGCGCCCTATGGCAGGATCACACCCTACGGCAGGTAGCTCATGACAGTAATCGAAAAATGTGGCTCCCTCACTGTGTACAAACACACACACACACACACACACACACACATCTGGGGCCTTGGGACAATCTGATTTTCTTAACTCTTCATAACAAGATCCTGATTTGAGACTCTGCTTCGGTTTTTGTGCTAGAAAAATCTATAGATTTCTGTGGTCATTTATAGCTCATCATTTCAACTGTGAGCAAAACAGAGACATGAAAGGAAGTAGGTATTTTTCAAACAAGCATCAGATTCTATGAATCAAATTTAACTCAACATATCCTTTTTTTTCAGATTGCTTTATGTTTCCTATATCACAACAAGTACAATTGATTCAAAAACAGCTGAGAAATGAGATTTGGCACGATCCCTGTGGGATAAAAAATACTTTAAAAAATACCTTTGTGATTATGGACACTGTAATGCTAAACAACTCAAAATTTTTATCTGGATTAGAAAAAACCTCATTTCCCACAAATTTTTCTCAGTATTATTGTTATTTTGTAACTTCAGTATTGATTTCTGCCTCCAAATAGAGAACGGCTCATTCATGAATTGTTGGAGCACATAACAATAGAGGTGATACTCTAAGGAAGCCTGATAAATCATGAGATTCTGGATTGACACCTGGATACACTGAGTAATTAACAACAAAGGATTCAGCACAGGATTTCTTTAAAAGCCTATATGTATAATATGTTGTGTTTTTTTTAATAGAAATAGGATTACATGTAATTTCTAGGTGGATAGGAGCAATGTAAGAATGTACCTATTCTGAAATGGGGAAAAAATAGAATTGTGATAAGGATTTCAAGAAACTACATTCTCCTTCTTGTCCATCTTTTTCACTGGGTGAGATTATTCCAGGATCACTTTATATGATTGAAAACCTTAGTACATGGCACATAGAAAATGCTCAATGAGCAAATACTAAGTTAAAAGTAGAATGAAGAGATTTGAACTAAATGTTTATGTGTGCCAGTAATGTTTATAAGCTAAATGTTAGTTGTGCTGTTACTTGAAAATAATTTCCTCATTTGGAAGCAGTTTTGTGGTGTATTTAATCAGATGCACCTTTGCTTATATCCGTGATTATAAAATGACTGCTTTTACCTTTAGAAGTATTCCAAAGCAGTAATTTATGTTGACATTACATGTACATATCCTTCTACTTAGAAGAGAATCAATTTTTCATGTATAAACAACTTTACTGCCTACATTCCTTATTTTTTATATTTATTTATTTATTTATTTATTTATTTATTTATTTATTTAACTCCCAAGACCCTTCTTAGCATATTCCTGAACCACTGCTTCAACTAACTTCCTGCTTGGTACCACCTGTCCAGTCTCTCCTCACTCCACTCATTCTTCCCCTTTCTGCCAGGTTAATTTCCTGAATATCTTTTACATAATACCTTTCAATATCTTTTAAAACCAAACAAAATCATACTATATATTTGCTGGAGTTCCAGCCACTGTAGGCTAAAACCTATGTTTTTTTTCAAAGATTTAATTTATTTATTCATGAGAGACACAGAGAGGCAGAGACATAGGCGGGGGGGGGGGGGGGTGGGGGGGGTGGGGGCAGGCTCCCTGTGGGGACCCTGATGTGAGACTTGATCCCAAGATCCCAGGATCACACCGTGAGCTAAAGGCAGATGCTCAACCGCAGAGCCACCTAGGCATCCCCTAAAAATTATCTTTATAACCCCTTCAAACTCTGGGATTGAAAAATGTGCACCAGTGAGGGGTTCAGGAAATGCTGAGTAATTGAATGCATGCTATTTGGTTCTGGTCCTGATTCTGTCTCTTACTAGTTGAGCCACCTGACTAATTAAGTCATAGAAATGCCAGTGTCCTCTTTCTGCAAGTGGCCCAATGGTAATACTTACTTCATAGGGTGATTCTAAAAATTAAGTTGATAGTTTCCGTGACATACTTAGTGGCTGGCACCTAATAAGCCAGCTGTAACAGTAAGCTCCAGGTGCTTACCAGGATCAACAGTAAGCTCCCTCAAACTTCCCCACCCAAATACCCCCTACTACTCAATGTCTAAAGGAGCTTCTCTATAACGCATGAATAAGAAAGGGCAGAGTGAATGACTGCACATGGAGCAGATGGAATTTACCAGGGGGTGAGGGGCATGGGCCAGTAGGAGCTCTAGACCCCAAACCAGGTTCAAATCCTTCACTTACAAGTGCCTTTCTTTGAACCATGGAGTTCTCATTTGCAAAATGGGAATAATAGCTACCTTGTGAAGTAGTTATAAAGATGAGCTATTATAAAGTAACAATTGACAATATTTATTGAGCCAGCTCTTTGCTCTTAGCTTCAATTTTCTCATCTAGGAATTGAAGATAATAACATATATCTTACATGGAAATTGGAAAATTAAGAATGACAATAACGGCTAATATTTCTTCAATGTTGATTTTTTGCTATACGCTGTGCCAAAAACACTTTATGTAGATTAGACTCAGTAGTGTTTGCCCAGTGCTGGACGCACAGTAGGTACTCAATACACACTAGCTATTGTTATTGTTAATAATTACTTCATTGTGTCTTTACACCAAACATAAGCAGGTGCTATTCCTGCTCATCTGGGACCATTATGCTAAACAGACATATTTTTAATGTGAAAATTTCCGATTTGTAATTTTTCAAATTAATATTTTAAATCAGGTGGAAGCCAAACAAAATGTGTGTCCTTCTGCATGGCCACTTATAGTTTCACTAGGAACAGCTGATGACAGTTTTCAGGCCATGGAATTGGATAAATGGGGACCACAACAGGATGAAAAATGTGTGATAACCATAGTAGATAGATTTAAGGAAGCTCATGGAGCTGTTCCTTTGAAAATCCTAGAAGTAACTGTCCTAGACACATGGGAGGTGGAATTGGGGATTTAGATTTCTCCTCCTCCTCCTTCTAATCTTATTGCTATTACTTTATTTCCTAGATCTAACATGTATAGAAATGGGACAAAGCAACCTGAAAAGCAAGGCATAGAGTAAGATTTGAAGAATTTCTTTATTCCCTGATTTGAAATACAAAATAATAAAGTTATAGTATTTATAGCTCATTTATGCCTACTAAATAATTTCTAAATGAAGTTTTTATCCTCTAATTTTTTTTCTGCTCACTTGAAACAAAATAGGAAGAAAGTTAGGTGAAAAAAAATGCCCTTTTAGGTATATATTTACGTGTTCTCTTTCTCAGGTATTTTTAAGATAATCACCTCAGAGAATTCCTCAAACTTAAGTTCTCTTGAAAAACTTGTTTTTCTCCAGCCCAGAATATTCACACTTCACCTCAGACATATACATTAAGCATATTATACAACTCAGTTGATTCATGTGTGAAATGCTGATGATCAAGTGAGTGAAACATTTTGTCAGCCACATTTATTTTTCTTTAAAAATGTGATAAAAATAGTAGTTAAAATATGAACAAAAATGCACCAATATTTACAAATTGTATTTGTGAAGTTATCCACATAGAGATCCTAAGAATACAGTATTCTAAGAAAACAAGGAAATATAAATTGGAATGCAAGCAAAATATGAAATGGTAACATAGGACTGACCTATGGTTCTATCTCAAGAAATTAAAAAATCTAACACATTTCATCTTCCCCTTTACAATATCATTTATTTAGATGTTTGTAAATCTTTACCCGGATGCAGAAAGGGCAGTTGAGAACAAAATCATTTTTACTAGCAAGATACAAAGAAAAAAATAATAAATCAAGTGCAACTGGCGAATCTCTAACTAGTGGGAATCATCTATATTAGCACCGCAATGAGATATATTAAAAATATTTTTAAGCATTAATTTTGTGTTCAAGCCTTGAAAACACAGATGGGTTTGCCCTCTGTACTTCTGAGTTATAGGAGAATCTTTGTTTTATGCTACAGGCGTGCTCTTTCCTGATGCAACATCCCCATCTGGTGAAAACCGATCTTTGCAGTCAATGGCTCATTAGAACAGGAATCATTAGTTGAATTTACAGACATAAATAAAGTTACTCTAGAATAAAACACCATAACAATAACACTATTTTTTAAAGACTATTTTGAAATCACTTGCTTTAGGTTCAAGAAAAAAATCGCAACAAAGTTGTTGCTAATGTGTAGTTGGGAGAAAGGGCTAAGGAAATTTCAGAAAAGAATAAATAGTGAAGGGTCATTCCAGGGTAATTAGAACAGGTTAAATTTGGCGTGTGTTTCAATCGTCCATCACTTGGCTAAAACTAATCCTGGGTCATTCTAGAATTGGGAGAATGTGTGCAGATATATATAACAAGGACAAGAAAGCCTCATGGCAAATACATGTACATAAGGCTTTGGACATCTCATTGCCTCTTAATATTTCTCAGTAAAAAAAAAGGGGGGGGGGAGAAATGATATGACAACCAATTCACTTCTGTTACCAACTCAAAATGTAGATGAAGAAGCCAGAAGAGTGGAAATAGATTTTCTGAGATACCTCAGCTGCTATTGTTCGTTTTCGAGCTGCTTTTATTTCTTGAGCTAATGAACAGTTGGTTCTACTATTGTATGTCAAAAAACACATATTTAATTGTTGCTTAGGTCTAGCTTTTACTTGAAGATGCATTTTGTGGAAAATATTCCAGAATTACCATGATATGAGTAAAATATTTAAGCTATTGTGTTGTGCTTTTTGAATTATTAAACATATTAAAATGTGCTTAATAAATCGAATTTTTCTATCCTGGAAAAATATATGGAATGGGGTAAATGGATATTAGTAAAGCATCTCCATCACAGAGAGAACCAATAAAATATCTGGGTTATCTGTTACGAGCCAAGAATAATTCTTGGTATCCGAAACACACACACACACACACACACACACACATCCTCCTACTTCCAAAGGTGATTTGTGGTCAACTAAAATTGCACATAGTTATACTCTAGCTATAAAATTATTTACTGTATATATGGATACATACATGCACAGAAATACTATAATGATTATCACAAATTGAGTAATGACTTGACTAAAATCCATGAAGGACTTTTAAAGAGGATTTTTGCAAGCCTTATAAGCCACCAATTGATTGGTTATTAGTCTAGTTCAGTATCATAGCCCGAAGTGTTGTCAGTTACTATCACCAATCTCAACCTCTCTCTACGTATCTCTCTATTTATAGCTCAGAGTCTGAGTCATACCATAGGAAAGAGGACAGATTTTGTTCTTGGAAAAACCGTTTTCTGATCGTCTTTACATGATAGTGACTAATTTATAAAAGCCCTTTGTCTGGCTAGTAGCTTAATTTTATTATTATTCCACTAAGGTCTTGTAATAGTCTGATGTTATTGGTCACAAAATAACAGGAAAATAACCTAAATTTTTAAAAATGTTCTTTTTTTAAAAGAATCATTGATTTTTAGAGAAAGAGAGAGTGTAAGTGGGGGGAAAGGACAGAGGGAGAGAATCTTCAAGCAGATTCCTAAGTGCAGAGCCCCTGTGGGCTCCAACTGATCATCCGTGAGATCATGACCTGAGCCAAAACCCAGTCCAACACTTACCAACTGAGCCACAGAGGTGCCCCTAGAAAATGTTCTTAAAGGGATGAAACAATGACTCATTTTAGAAATATCAAAAGTTTTCCTGATGGGGATAAATATATATATATATTTATATATATATAAATATATATATTTATATACACACATATCTAATCTACATATATATGTATATACAGTTATATAGTTATATATAATATATAATAAATTTCATATAAATAAAATATAAAGGTATATTTAAAGTAGGTGGCAAAACATCACTATCAAATTAAAATAAATGCATGTTTTAGTATGGTTTTAGAAGTTGGGTTTTGAAATACTAATATAGCTTTGTACCAGACTCTTGTGAATCCTCAACAAGTAAAAAGCACGCAGTTATCCCTTCTCTTTTCTGGCTTTCTGTTGCCAGTTTCTATTTCTTCACATATACCACTATTAGGTACCCTCTTTAAAGCTAATATTTACAAGTATCAACAGGATTCAATCAAGTCAGTTGCTGCTTTGAAAATTGTATACCCTAATGTTTAAGATCATGGACTCTGAGTCTGAATCCTAACTGTTTCATTAACAGTTTACAGGACTTCTGACAATAGATTTAGACAAGGCACGTACCTCTGTGCCTCATTTTCCTCATCTGAAAAATGAGATTTTTATATATAACAGTGTATAATAACAAGCAAATCCAAAAAACAGTGCCTGCCATATGGCATGTGCTCAATATATTTTAATGATTATTTACATCAGCCTGGGAAATTTTTATGGATCATTAATTCTCTCTCTCTCTCTCTTTTTTTTCTTTTTCTTTCTTTCCCTTTCTTTCTTTCTTTCTTTCTTTCTTTCTTTCTTTCTTTCTTTCTTTCTTTTTTTTTTTTTGAAAGAGAGGAGAGGGTTCGAGGAGGAGCAGAAGATAAGAAGAGAGAGAAATCTTAAGCAGGCTCCACGCCTAGTAAAGAGTCCAATGAAGGGCTTGATCTCACGACCCTGAGATCATGACCTGAGCCAAAATCAAGAGTCAGATGCTTAACTGACTGAGCCACCCAAGTGCTCCAATGTAGATCATTAATTTTTAGTGTTTGGGGATTATCTTTCTAAGTAACTGTCTAGTTTTGGTAAGTGTCTTTCATAAGCAAAGGCTTGGTAAATCATTTTAATGATGCCTTTGAAGAAAATCATCATCATTTAAATCTAGTAGTCTAAGAAATCCATTCAAGCCACCTTACAACAGATAGTAAAACAATATTTTTTAATATTTGAAAAACTATGAGTTCTCACAGACTTCTGATTAAAGTTTCCATTTAGAAAATTGTTTCAGATATTTCTTTCACACTAGTGCTGATTGTCAGAAAAACTATGGCCATTATCTCCATCTCAATAGACAATTCTACATATCACATATCAGTGTCGATATATTGACAATTTTTAAAGACAACCTTTTAGTCACCTCTTAAGAAATACAATATTAAAACTGAAATGACTAAGGCTACAAAAAAGAAAAAAAAATTCAAGCTCTCAAATTGAGATAAGACCATCCATGATTTAAGGGAAAGCATGGGCCCGCAAAGGTCCTTTGAGCCATCATTCAGAACCATACAACTTGTTTTATTGAATAAATCACCATTTCTTTGAAGTTTAAATTGTGTCATGTTAGAAACAGTTTGAAACATCGAATACTTTTAAAGTATTTCAGATCATTTTGCATTTTTATTCCAAAAGTAAAAGCCAAAAATCTCTTCTTGTTAGAGATTTTAGCAAACGGTTGAGATTAATTTTTTAGATTTAATGTGCAGAGAAAGTAAGAGAAAAAGGCTTTTCTAGTGTACCAAACTGTATTTTGCTTCAAGATTATTAAAGGTTTTCACTGTGGAGTCTCCAGCTCAATGCTATCTAAATTAGCAGAAAAATATATGTAAAGTCACTGCAGGACTTTGAAAGCAAAGATATGAGACACAAACCCATTTTAAGCCTGCTGGTGGCCTAAGGGTTTTTAAAACATTATCCAGCAATGTTTAGTAGTTTGTCATACCAGAGTTGTCTTATCAAAAAAATATTTCTACTGTGTAAATGACATACCCAAAAGAGGGCTGTAGCTCAACACAAACAAGGTTGGGTTCACTTTTTAATAACTTTAACATTCCCAAACTCTAACCAATATATGATTTTTAAAATAAGACGTCCATCTCTAGAAGTCTCAAAGTTAGTGAGGGGTAAGTCTGGAAAAGCACTGTGTTTGGGAGACACTTGGTAGGACTGAGATCCAGAATATAGGGTATCCTCTAATGTCGTTTATTTGTTCGAGGAAATTTGCCCGAATGAGCCACTGTCTAACCTTTAGGAAGACACTTGGGTCCCTGATGATTAATCATTGCCTCTCACAGAACAATGTAATCATCGTGAGCAGATTGGTAATGATTGCTACAAGATCAAGGGAAGGGGTTGGGGTTGAATGTGGGAAAGGCTGTGGAACAGTAACACTGGAGAAGTAGCATTGCTCAATTGGACAAGATAATGTAAATGAATATTTTGAAACAAAAATGGCTCAGGGGTGAGTGGATAGAGTTTTGGAAAAACATCACAGGGTGATATTACCACGATATATATTTGACTGAAATACCAAAGAGCAATTGAAATAAGTATATTTTTTTTCTCGAATTGCTTATCTGGGTGGGGAGGTGAATGAGGAGTAGAATGGGGTTAGAAGTTGTATTACTGAGCATGCTTACTCTTTTTAATTGATCTTTTTTGATATTCTGAAAGGTAGAGAACTTATATAAATAAGCACATAAAAAATCAGGTAGGTTTACACTAGTGTGACTTTAAAGATTAAATCCGTCAGGTTTATAATATGACTGCTTATCATTTATCAGTTACACGAGTTGATGGTGGTAGCCTTGTGGATTTTGAGTTTTCAAAGAGCCTCAAACCATCCCTTGGATATTTGCATCTTTAAGGAGACAGTGAGGAATAGCAGTTTGGAGGATGGAAAAAAGTAACTGCAAATGGTGGGAGAAACAGGCTTCCAGCTTCCCACATGCTAAAAAGAAGTTTCTAAATGGAAACTTTAATAGAACTGAACGAAGGACGTCTGGGTGGCTCTGCGGTTGAGCACCTTCCTTCAGCCCAAGGCGTGATCCTGGGGTCCTGGGATCGAGTCCCACATCGGGCTCCCTGCATGGAGCCTGCTTCTCCCTCTGCCTGTGTCTCTGCCTCTCTCTTCTCTCTCTGTGTGTCTTTCATGAATAAATAAATAAAATCTTAAAAAAAAAAAAGAACTGAACTAAAGTAATGGCTACATGTTTTGGGAAGAGACCAGATTCAACATCTTCACTTAAAATGGACAGGACATAATGACTGTTGAAATGTGGGAAATAAGAAATATATAGTAAAGTAGGATTTGGATTTTATTTCAGAAGAACAATTGGGCAATTAATTATGACAATAAGAGCAGTGGAAGAGAGAAGATATAATAAATTCATATTGGGACATGCCTCTCTGACCCTAAGCTCAGGGTCCTGGGATAGAGCCCCACCTCTGGCTCCCTGCTTTTCAGGGATCGGTTTCTCCCTCTCCCTCTGCCCCTCCCCTGCTCATGCTCTCTCTTGCGCTTGCTCTCTTTCTCTCAAATAAATAAATAAATAAATAAATAAATAAATAAAATCTTTAAAATAAACAAATAAATGAAGGAAAATCTATTTTGGAATCGGAAGTGAGAAAATAGAGAAAACAGTATATCTAAGTATTAGCTTACATTGAGTTGTGAAGGGAAATAAGAAAGGGAGATGGAAAAAAAGACTTTTTTTGTTTTATTTGGATTTGGTTTGGGTGTCGTGGAAGGTAAAACTCTAAGATGGCTTCCAGTGATCCTTACCCATTGTGTAATTTTCTGTTATTTAAATATGAAGACAATCTGTCAATACAATTTGAAGAGAATCACTCTTATATGGCAAAAGGGAGATTATTTTGGATGGGTCTGACCTCATCAGGTAAGCCTTTTAAAAAGCAGAGTTTCTTGTAGCTGATCTCGGGTGGTGGTGGTGGGGGGGATTCAGAGAGGTATGTTCCAAATGGCCTGGAAGAAACCAAACACCATGTTGTTAACTATTTATGGGAGGTCACGTGGCAAAGGAACTGGAGGCAGACTTTGGGAGCAACCCCTAGTCATCAGCCAGCACAAAACCAGGAACTTGAGTCCTAGATGTTGCCAACAACCTGAATATGCTTAGTAGAACCCTGAGCCTCAGATGAGATAACAGTCCTGGCCAACAGCTTAGTTTTACTTTTTTTATATTTATTTTAAGCTGCTGAACTTGTAGTAATTTGTTATGTAGCAACAGAAAACTAATGCAAGTGTTTTGATGTTTTACTTTTAATCTATGGTGGAGGATGAGGAAAAGGCTCACAAGAAAAGAAAGATATTAAAGATGCTGAAAAAACCTAATGAGCATTTTAATGCAATTAACCTGGACAGGGTTCAGGTTCTCTATCTCCACTTCCTTTGAGAAAGTGGGGATAGAGAGTATGTTTTTGGATATTTTCATGTGTGCTATTTGAAGTTGAAGGGTGGGAGCTCACAATAATTACATATGGTGGCATCTATTTTCTTTATCAAGTATGAGAAAGGGGCTTACGGTTAAGATTAGGAATTCATGGCAAAGAAATGGCCTCTCATATCAAGTTTCTAATTCCACTCTTCATTTTAGAGAGAATCCTTGGAAAGGCCAAGTTTCCTCATTCTGAAAGATGAAGATTATGAAATTGAAAGATCGGGATCTTAGATCTGGACCACATAGTGGGAGCTCATGTTGGGGACTTAGTTCAGGAATTCCTGGTACATGTGGTGAGTCCCTTTATTAACATATTCTGGGTCCCATTTTTTTTTCCTATAGCTTTGCAGTACTGAACATCAGAGAAAAAAGAACAAAGAAAGTTATCTTTAGAGCATTGAATAAATGACCTCCCTGTATTTTGTTCAGCTTTATTTATACTTTCTATCACACAGAATTTAATTGGAGATAGATGATTTTTTTCTGAAAATCTGGTAAAACATGTCCTTAAAATTTTGAGTATGATACCAATTCAATTTTTGATAGTTATTAATATACTCTGGTTTCTATTTCTTCTTGATTCAATCTTAGAAACTTAACAGTATGAATTAGTCCTCTACATCTAAGTTTTCAATTTATAGGTATTTACCATAAACTCTTGCAACTTTTTAAAAATCTCCACTTTATTTGTAGTTACTGCCCCATTTTGTTCCTAATATTATTTACATGTATCTTTGATGTTATTTTCTTGACTGATCTTGCCTGTACTTTAATGTTGAATTATTCTTTTTAAGAAGCTTATTTTTCCTTTTGCAGAATTAGTTGCCCTTCTGTTTTTTCCCCTTTTTTCCACTTATATTTTCTTATATTTTGCTTTTTTTTTTTTTTTCATTTTCTGGCTTCTAGATGTGAATACATTTATTTTCAAGTGGTTTAAGAGTCTCAGGTTTTTAAGCATAAGGAAGGGAAAGATCTATCTGTAGTTGTACTTTTGATTTTGTATTTTATTGCATTGTAGCAATCAATGTAGTCTATATATAGCTATTTTAAAGATATTTTTGAGATTCCTTATATGGCCCAAACAGTGTTCAGTTTTCTGAAATGTTTCAAGTGTTTTTGACAAGAATGTGTGTTATTTATTTGTGGAAAGAGGGTCATAAGAGATATATTATATCAAACTCACCTATGTTGTCTAAATCCTTTTGAACTTCCAATTTGTTTTTCATGATTCTCAATTTCTACAAAGACTGTGTTAAAATTTGCCAAGAAGGCTGAATTTGATACAACCTTAAATCTGTAGATTTTGCTTGACATATTTATTTTTTCTGTATATTTTTTATTGGAGTTCGATTTGCCAACATATAGTATAACACCCAGTGCTCATCCCATCAAGTGCCCCCCTCAGTGCCTGTCACCCAGGCACCCCAACCCCCTACCCACCTCCCCTTCCACTACCCCTTGTTTGTTTCCCAGAGTTAGGAGTCTCTTATGTTCTGTCTTCCTCTCTGATATTTCCCACTCATTTTCTCTCCTTTTCCCTTTAATCCCTTTCACTATTTTTTATATTCCCCGTATGAGTGAGACCATATAATGTTTGTCCTTCTCCAATTGACTTACTTCACTCAGCATAATACCCTCCAGTTCCATCCACGTCGAAGCATATGGCGGTATTTGTCGTTTCTAATGGCTGAGGAATATTCCATTGTATACATAGACCACAGCTTCTTTATCCATCATCTTTCGATGGACACCGAGGCTCCTTCCACAGTGTGGCTATTGTGGACATTGCTGCTAGAAACATCGGGGTGCAGGTGTCCCGGCGTTTCATTGCATCTGTATCTTTGGGGTAAATCCTCAACAGTGCAATTTCTGGGTCATAGGGCAGGTCTATTTTTAACTCTTTGAGGAACCTCCACACAGTTTTCCAGAGTGGCTGCACCAGTTCACATTCCCACCAACAGTGCAGGAGGGTTCCCCTTTCTCCACTTCCTCTCCAAAACTTGTTTCCTGTTTTGTTAATTTTCCCCATTCTCACTGGTGTGAGGTGGTATCTCGTTGTGGTTTTGATTTTGATTTCCCTGATAGCCAGTGATGCGGAGCATTTTCTCATGTGCTTGTTGGCCATGTCTATGTCTTTTTTGGTGAAATTTCTGTTTATGTCTTTTGCTCATTTCATGATTGGATTGTTTCTTGGGTGTTGAGTTTAATAAGTTCTTTACGGATCTTGGATAGTAGCCCTTTATCTGATAGGTCATTTGCAAATATCTTCTCCCATTCTGTAGGTTGCCTTTTAGTTTTGTTGACTGTTTCTTTTGCTGTGCAGAAGCTTTTTATGCTGATTAAGTCCCAATAGTTCATCTTTGTTTTTGTTTCCCTTGCCTTCATAGATGTATCTTGCAAGAAGTTGCTGTGGCCAAGTTCAAAAAGGGTGTTGCCTGTGTTTGCCTCCAGGATTTTGATGGATTCTTGTCCCACATTTAGATCTTTCATCCATTTTTAGTTTATCTTTGTGTCTGGTGTAAGAGAATGGCCTAGTTTAATTCTTCTGAACGTGGCTGTCCAATTTTCCCAGCACCATTTATTGAAGAGATTGTCTTTTTTCCAGTAGATAGTCTTTCCTCCTTTGTCGAATATTAGTTGACCATAGAGTTGAGGGCCACTTTCTGGATTCTTTACTCTGTTCCAGTGATCTATGTGTCTGTTTTTGTGCCAGTACCACACTGTCTTGATGATCACAGATTTATAGTACAACTTGAAATCCAACATTATGATGCCCCTGGCTCTGGTTTTCTTTTTCAATATTCCCTTGGCTATTCGGGGTCTTTTCTGATTCCACACAAATCTTAAGATGATTTGTTCCAACTCTCTGAAGAAAGTCCATGGTATTTTGGTAAGGATTGCATTGCATGTGTAAATTGCCCTGGGGAGCATACACATTTTCACAATATTAGTTCTTCCAATCCATAAGCATGGAATATTTTTCCATCTCTTTGTATGTCCCTCAATTTCTTTCAGAAGTGTTCTGTAGTTTTTAGGGTCTAGATCATTTACCTCTCTGGTTAGGTTTATTCCTAGGTATCTTATGCTTTGGGGTGCAATTGTAAATGGGATTGACTCCTTAATTTCTCTTTCTTCAGTCTCATTGTTAGTGTATAGAAATGCCATTGATTTCTGGGCATTGATTTTGTATCCTGCCATGCTACCAAATTGCTGTATGAGTTCTAGCAATCTTGGAGTGGAGGCTTTTGGGTTTTCTAGGTAGAGTATCATGTCATCTGCGAAGAGGGAGAGTTTGACTTCTCCTTTGCCAATTTGGATGTCTTTTATTTCTTTTTGTTGCCTGATTGCTGAGGCTAGGACTTCTAGTACTACGTTGAATAGCAGTGGTGAGAGTGGACATCGCTGTCATGTTCCTGATCTTAGGGAAAAGGCTCTAAGTTTTTCCCCACTGAGAATATTTGCTGTGGGCTTTTCATAGATGGCTTTTAAGATGCTGAGGAATGTTCCCTCTATCCCTACACTCTGAAGAGTTTTGATCAGGAATGGATGCAGTATTTTGTCAAATGCTTTCTCTGCATCTATTGAGAGGATCATATGGTTCTTGTTTTTTCTCTTGTTGATATGATCTATCACATTGATTGTTTTACGAGTGTTAAACCAGCATTGCATCCCAGGGATAAATCCCACTTGGTCATGGCAAATAATCGCTTTACATATTTAAACCTAAGTTTTTGGATACTTGAAAGTTCATAATTATTACACTTTTTTATGAATTGTTTTCTTTATCAGTATGGAATACTTCTTTTTGCCACTACTAATAGTTTTCCCTTCAAATTTTATCTTGTCTAATAAATAATATTACTATATAACTTTAATTTTTATTTGAGTTGCTTGTTATACACTTTCCCACCAATTCCTCTTATACTACTTTATATTCCCCCCTTAGGTGTCTCTTAAAAACAAACTCAAGTTTTGAACTAAAATCTATGAGTCCTGTTTAAAAAATAAATGAATACAAATCCCATTTTCTCTGCATATTTCTGTCCATTTAAATTGATTTTATTTCTTCTGCCTCTACTTCTATTATTTAATAATGTTAATTTATTTTCATATTGTGCCATAAAAGGATAACTGATTAACACAAAATTATTCTTTAAATTGGGAGGTTCATTTATTTATTTCAAAATATTTTTTGGACTTCTATTATAAGTATTCACTCTTATAATAGGTGTTTATAATACATTGATGAACAAATAAGACAAAAAAAAAATCCCTGCCTCCCTGGATATTGTAATTCATAATTCATTCATAATAATGGCTATGTGTTAGACGCTGTTCTTAGTGCTTTATATATGACACCCCTTTTATTACTCATAATAACCTAAGAGGTGTTTATAAACAAGGAAACAGTAATAAGACAAGTAATATTACTAGCTGAATTGGGACAGGATTTAAAGGGCCATGGAATCTGATTCCTCAGGCTATACTTTATTGCATTCATAGTACAGTTCTTAGAATTGAATGGTTTTACAAGTAGATTTCTTTTTATATAATTGGCTTGAGTTCAATATATTATCCAAAGCATCTAAACTTAGGTCCAAACATTTTTTTTAAGTGAACCCTATATTAAGGTCATATGTAGAACTAATAATTATTGGGGTGCCTGAGTGGCTCAGTTGGTTAAGTATCTGCCTTCAGCTCAGGTCATGATCCCGGGGTCCTGGGATCAAGCCCTGCATCAGGCTTCTTGCTCAACGAGGAGTCTGCTTCTCCTTCTCTTTCTGCCCCTGCTCCCACTTGTGCTCTCTCTCTCAAATAAATAAATATATTTTTAAAAGGAAGTAATAATTATTAATAAAATCTGAGAGCATATTTTATTATTTGTTCTGTATTTTGTGAGAAATGCAATTTAACAATCTTATTTTTCTCAGACAATGCTTTATGGGTTCAACAAACTCTTAAGAGGGCAAAGAATAGTTGTCTTTGGTTAAATACAAGTTTTGAAAGATAGGACTGGAAACACAGGAAGCTCTCCTTTTGAATATGGAATAGTATTTGCATCCATTGAAATGAAAAGTCTGAGGTTTTGGGAACAGAACTCAAGTGCATTGCTGTGCTTACAGCTGTAACACATTGTTTCTTATGTTACGTTCTCCAAGGTAGTAAGAGATCATGGATTCATTTTGACACTTCATCTTATTTCCTTCATATTTTTTCTCTTTTCCCATTTCCTACTTCTTGTTTTCCCTCACTGCTTTTTGTGGCTTCCTCACCATACAGCCGTGAAGCATTGGTTAGACATACAGCTTTACAGATTTTTTTCTTGAGATGTCCTATAGTTTTCAAATCCATATAAAAGGCACTAGAATAAACTATGGAAAAGAGAGGGCATACAATAATTCAACTTAAATTTCACAGAAGGGAAGTGATAATTTTTTTGATCCTGCTCTGTGCTGAGCACTTCTCTAGTAAGTGCTCATTTTATATTTGTTGAGTTATTAATTATATCATAAGCTCTTTAGTGTATTTCATAAAGAATAAGAACAAAAGTCATGGATGCGACTCTAGGTTTATTTTTGACAGTATGGTATTTCAAGTTGACATTTAAATTCAAACCTTTGAAAGGAGTGCTTTAATACATTTTCTGGTAAAATTTCTATTTCAGAACATTTTCTGAACAAATGTGACCAGCAAAAAGTAAATTGATTAATTAAATTAAAAATAAAAAAAATTATTCTTAAAATATAAAGTAATTTTTAAAGGTCACTCAGCCAAAGGAAAAAAAAATTAAAAACTCAAGTCCACAATTATCTCTATTTTTTATTACTTTCTCATCTTATATTAGTAACTAGTTAACAAAGAGAGACATCAAATGTTACCAAGCAGAGCATAGCATGGCAAAATCAGGAAGAAGAGAATTACCAACGTATCTAAATTTATGCACTTATGACAGGCGTCTTAAGGGTTCATTATGCAGTTAATTATTGAAGAATAAATACAAGAGATCTAGACCACTTATAAGGTGGAATTAGAATGGCATAATTTAGTCGAATGAATATGGACCTCTTACCAGGAGAGACAAGAGAAAAAATAAAACTACAAAAGGACACCCTCTGGGAAACCTCTCACACATTTGGGCATGCTGTCTGGTTAGAGTAGGCAAAAACTTGATACTTTTATTTTCAACCTTTGACCCTGAACATCTGGAAACCCAATTTGAGTCAAACAAAAGGAAGTTTTCTTTTCTATTTCAAAAACTTTGGGGAAAAAAAAAGTTAAGCACCTAGCATTCACTCTGCTAGCAAAAGCTTCTAATATTTATGCACTTGTGGGGAACTCTAAAATATAGAGCATTTGGTTAAAAGAAATAGATGCCTCAGAACCTTAGCAATATTGACACTTTGTTATTTCTGGTGATGGATTTAGACAAGGGCTGAGATAAGCAAAATAGCCCAGGACTTTGATGCTCTTTGATGTCCTAATTTAATAGACATCCTCCAATTCCAGAATTTAAAGTACGCTGAAGCATTCTGTATCAACAGACATGCAATCCATATATATTTGGTATTGTGAAATTTAAAGGAGTTTTTACTTGCAATAACATTTTTTATCATTGTATTATTGTTTTAAAATATAACAAAGCAATGATGTGATTTGTCATAGTAGCTTTAATTTATTTGGATAATATTAAAATTAAGAAATTATGTCAATCTATATAAGAAATATTATTTTTCCATTTACTTAAAAAATCATTTGTTGTGACATATGAAATTTTTGTTTACCACCTCTAATATAGAGTAACTTAATTCTTGATTACAAGATGAGCACTTAACCACATAAAGATATACAGCATGGTAAATGGGGAAAAAACATTAACTCTAGGGTCATAGACATGTGGGCTTAGTCAATCAAGCACTTTCTAGCTGTGCAATCATGGGAAAGATATTTAGCTTTCTAAGCCCAGTTTCCTCATCTATAATAAGCATTGTTACTAGGAGTTTTTAGCAGGATACCTGTGAGAAGGAACAGTGATGGATGTAGAGCATAGAGTAGACTATAAATGCCATTATCATAGTTATTCTTATCAACTTTGTTATTAAAATGTTGGAAAATGCATCCAGTGGAACTAGATAAGTTCCGGGATTATTAATTGCCCAGGCAAATCTAAGTTGTGGCTGTGATTTTAATAATTCTTACAGCCCCAGGGGTCATGGCAGCAATGTGAAGGAGAAACTATCTTCCCTTTGTACACAGAAACCACACACAGGGATAATTGGATGTTGGTCAGTTAAAAAAAAAAAACAAAAAAACCTAGAAAATTCTTATGTCATTTGATTAAATTATATTGCAGAAACAATATCTACTCTATTATGAATATTAACTATCATGTAGTAAAGGTTAATCATTAGTAAAGGGTCTATTCACAACTCACACTGAAAACTATTCTTTCAGCACCATATAAAAGACATTATATTGCCATGCAGTTTGCCAAAATGAATTGACTTGGAAATAAAGCAATTGCTATTTGCAGTCTATTTATTGCCTTTTATGGGACTGACTCAATATTTTCTGGGTTTTTGTTTTGTTTTGTTTTATTGTTTTGCCAAGATTCATTTTGCAAGATTTTGATCCATGCTAGGAATTTGTGCTTAGCTATTGGCAAGAATTCAAAATATTTACACATTCCCCAAATTTTATGTACATCAAAGAAGCACCATCTCTGTTTGAGTTTTTGTTGTTACCTGTTCTAATAATAACTAATTTATATTTTTATCAACTATTGCCTAACTTGAAAAAATTCTTATGACTATTGTTTTATTTAAAGGATCGTTGGATATGTACATGCATACCAGAGCCTGTGTGTCTGGTCTCTACATAGAAAAAAAATTTATATTTATACAGTTACATTAATTCCAGAATTTATAATTATAATATTTTTAAATCATTGAAAATAAATAACTAAAAAGAGAAAAATAAAGTCAACACCCCCATGCAATATACCTACTGTTTTATGGAAGCAAATGAATAGCTAAAGTACCAGTTGCCAAATATGCTCTTGAATCTGAGCTTACACATAGGTGGGAGGGTATGTAACCACATTTAGTTTCTTTAAAAAGTGTATGCTTTCATTTTCAGCATCAACAGTTTTTATTATCACCATAGGAGTACAGAGGCAAAATGTTTTTAGTTCCTTTTCTTCTTTTTTTCTTTTCTTTTTTCTTTCTTTTAAAATCTCATGCTTGTGTTTTCTTTTTCTTTGCAGTTCACACAGTGTAGCGCTTTCTGCAAATACACATGCAATTCCCATTATCTATAATGGAGCTTGCACGCATCAAGGAGAGAACAAACCCCACTGCGTAGTATCTTTCTTGTGTGGTATTGTGAGCACCTGGTCTACCTTAAGACAAGCCCCTTGACAAGTTCTTTGGGCACTTTGTTTTTCATCAGGGAAGGCCATTCCCATCTATGCCATACAGAAGCAAACCCCTTCCAGGTGGCCACCTGTCTTTCCACATGGCAAAAATATGGGACTTCCCTTTCCCATGTAGACAAATATTTTTACAAGCATTCTTGATCATGCTTTGTGGAAGCATTCAAACATGGATAAAAAGTAAGTGATGTACGTACAAATGTAAAAGAAAATATAGCATGTATATAGTTTATTATGTTTCTTCTAGTACTCATTAATTGGGAGCAAGAAACAATCATTTTGTCAAGTTTAGAACCCAATGAGATCTTATACTCTATATTTAGAGACAGCTTCTAGCCTCTTGGGTTCCATTTCTGATATTCAATATCAGATTTTCTGCATTTATCACAGGAGCAAGCAGACAATAGGAATGATTGTATTCTACAATGTGTATGCTACTTACCATAACCATGTGAATTTTTATTCTTGATAATGAGGCAACTGATGCACTGTTTTAGAACAACTTAATACCTAAAGCCATACAAGTTGATGGCACAACCTATTGTGAATTTATTGGTGGAAACTATTGATCCTGTTTGCTATTGATTGCTAGGTACCTTTTGCTCTGGTGGAAGAGATCCCAAACAGGATTCACACAATAGCTTTGTCTTTTTATACTGTTTATGTCTGTTAGGTATGGTAAAAAAAGATGTATTACGTGGACTGTGATGGTTAATTTTATGTGTCAGCTTAGCTAGACCACAGTAAACAGGTGTTTGTACAAACATGATTCTCAATATTTCTGTGAAGCTGTTTCTAAGAGGAGTTTAACATTTAAATCAGTAGACTTTGAATAAAGCAGATTACTCTCCATAATCATTTGAAAGTCTACATAGGAAAAGACTGATGTCCCTCAAAGGAGAGGGAATTCTGCTAGCAGACTGCCTTCAAATTTGAATTGCAACATCAACTCTCTGCTGGGTCTCCAATCTACCAGTCTACTCTGCAAGATTTTGGACTTGCCAGCCTCCATGATTACATGAGCCAATTCCTTAAAATATTTATCTTTATCTCTATACCCATCCATCCATCCATCCATCCATCCATCCATCCATGTATCTATGCATGCATCCATCCATGCTATTGGTTCTGTTTCTCTGGAGAACCCTGAATAACACATTGAATACCAAATCTCCTTTCTTTTTCCCATTGTAGACTACACTATTTTTAATGCCTACAGAGATCCATCATCTACAGTGTAGGATTGTAAATTCTACTCAAAAAGAAGTATCTAAGATACTCAAAGTTACACCTGAAAAGAATGAAAACATTATTACTATTGTATTTTATAATAGCCCTACAGAATAGGTCTATTTAAAGTTAATGATAAGAACATCAAGCACATAGAATCTAAACTGAGCAGTGCTGCCCAGAATTTAACTGTTTGACAGCCAAAATTATTTCCTAAACAAGAATTCAACAACAAGAACAACAAAAAAGATGAAGTCAGAAAGGGAAAAAAAAGAGTGAAGGAAAAATGGACACATTAACAAAGTACATGTATAGTTGAAATAGCTGAAATCTAATTGAGCCATACTCATTTTAGGAAAACTGACTATTGAAATTTTCAGCCAACATAGATAGTAAAAACATCAGAAGATTATTTACACTGTGTTTTTCAATACTATCAACACCAGGATTATAAAAAACATAAGACATTATGCTTATATAATTGTTAATTCTTGGTATATATTTCCCTTGGCATCTATATCTATATCTAGCTATAGAGTAAAGGAGAGAGAACAGTTATTAACTTAATAAATATTTAGTGAGCACTTACTATGTACCAGATACAATGCTAGGCCCCAACAAGACAATAGTGAACCAGAGAAATAATCTCTACACAGAGAGATTTTACAAATCCACTAGGAAATACACAAAACTAAAGAGGAAATCACATTATAGTGGGAAAAAGTATTGTAACTGGAAACTTGGAGCATGTTAGGGAGTGCAGTGAAGACATAGCTGATCTGATCTTGGGCATCAAGCAACAATGTCTAAAAAAAGAAGAAAGTAAGCAGCTGTCAGGCAGATAGAAAGGAAGGTAAGAGTGTTAAGATACATTTCATTGATAAAGTTGAGCTCAACTATCCAAATCTAAATTTTCTCCTTTTCTTTTTCAGGGCTCTGCATTACCAGGAAATTGCTTTTTATTCACTTTGCACATAAGAATTCAGTTTTTGTATTTGGGTGCCCAACTGCGACACATTTTTTTAAGTAATTTGGTGTATAGGTGCCTAAAAGTTGGCATGATGTTATCATTCTGCCATTTGTAACTCCATCAGCAGAATACCATTGATGATATAGGCCAATGGAAAGGAACAAAGGAAATGATTATGCAGACATAATTTATGTTTCATTTTGGAGTGCAGCCAGAGATAAATACAGCCATAGACAAACACTACATTTACAAAACCTCCTGCCTTAGAGTCGTGACTAGAAGCATCAGAGCAAGAGAAATGAGACCAGGTTTTCCCAAACTATGCTTTGTGTGGTATTAATACACGTTCTGGAAAAACAAATAAGCAGAACCTCAAGGGAACCTGATGTTTTGCTAAAAAGTATCTTGTAAGTGGGTTTAAAAATTACATAGATTTGGGATCCCTGGGTGGCGCAGAGGTTTAGCGCCTGCCTTTGGCCCAGGGCGCGATCCTGGAGACCCTGGATCGAATCCCACGTCGGGCTCCCGGTGCATGGAGCCTGCTTCTCCCTCTGCCTGTGTCTCTGCCTCTCTCTCTCTGTGTGTGTGACTATCATAAATAAATAAAAATTAAAAAAAAAAATTAAAAAAAAAAATTACATAGATTTAGATGGTTATTTTTATGCAAAAATTTTCACAAGAACTAAAACATACTATGTGTTATTTTATAAAGGTAGTTTACTGCTGTTATTCATAGAAATAGCCATGATACTAGTACTCTAGGTTGCTTTATTAAAGAAAAGTTTGGGGCACCTGGGTGGCTCAATTGGGTAAGCATCTGCCTTGGACTCAGGTCATGATCCTATGGTCCTGGGATCAAGTCCTAAGTTCGGCAACCTGCTCAGCGGGGAATCAGCTTCTCTTTTTGCTCCTCTCCCCATGACGCTTTCTCTCTCATGCTCTCTCTCTCTCTCTCTCTCTCACATATCTTTTAAAAGATAAAAATGGGATCCCTGGGTGGCGCAGCGGTTTGGCGCCTGCCTTTGGCCCAGGGCGCGATCCTGGAGGCCCGGGATCGAATCCCACGTCGGGCTTCCGGTGCATGGAGCCTGCTTCTCCCTCTGCCTGTGTCTCTGCCTCTCTCTCTCTCTCTCACTGTGTGCCTATCATAAATAAATAAAAAATTAAAAAAAAATTAAAAAAAAAAAAAAGACAAAAGTTTGAATTCAGTATCACAATGTAAAGAAAGGTCTTTTTAGGTGGAGGCATTTAATGGGAGGAATTATTAAGAGCTCCAGTCTCATGTTTGGGAACCCCAAATATCAAAAACACACCAAAAATGAACTTAACAGCACATGGCTTATTCATAATAGCTAAAAATAGTTCACATGTCCATCGGCAAGACAAATTGTAGCATGTTCATAAATGAAATACTGTTCAGTTATATCTGCTTATATATGCAACAACATTGGTGAATCTCAGAAATATTAGGCTGAGCAAAGGAAGTCACACTAAAAAAAAAAAAAAAGGAAGTCACACTAAAAAATACATACAGTATTATCCTGCATATATTAGGTGTATTATTTTATTGCTGATATAACAATTGCCACACACTTAGCGTCTTAAAACAATACAAATATTCGCTTATAGTTGTGTGGGTTAGATGTCTAATGTGGATCTCACTAGGCTAAAATCAAGATATCAAGATATCAACAGAATTTTGTTCCTTTCTGGAGGTTTTAGGGAAGAATCTGTTTCTTTACATTTCCACCTTCTAGAGTTTACCCATATTGCTTGGTCATGGCTCACATCCTCCATCTTCAAAGCCAGAAATACCCATCTCTCTGGCTGTATTTCTATTGCCATATCTCCCCCTGATGTTCTCTTCTGCTTTGTTCCTCTACTTTTAAGGACATAGGATACACTCAGAAAATCCCAGACAATCTCGCTATTTTACATTGAGCTAATCAGTCACCTTAATTCACCTTTGTATGTAACCCAACATAATTATAGGTTGTAGGGACCAGGATGTGGGTATCCATGGGGGGAGGGGAATAATTACTCTGTGCACCACAAAAAGTTAAGGAAAAAGAAAAATCCTCCATGATAATGGGAATCAGATTACTGGAGGTGGGCAGGGATTAACTGGAAAGGGGTGTGTAGTACTATTTTAGGTTGATAAATAAATAAACATACTTATGTTCCATATTTTGATCGGTGTGTAAATTACATAGGTGTAGATATTTGGCATAATTTCATAAACTGTGCATTTTCACCATATACATACACTGAATGTATATTATATCTAGCTTTATAGAATTAAAATAAAAGAATGCAGATGCACCTCCATCCCTCGAGATTTGGAGTTCATTCCAGTTTTTTACATTCCGATTTTTTTGTGTCAACATCCTAACTTGAACATAGGAGACTTTGCAAGCTGTGAATCCAATTTACATTGTAGCTCAACCATCTGCAGAGGCAATCTTTGTTTTGGAAACCTCAGTCCTGCGATTATAAGAAATAAAACATTTTATTTTTCATACAGTCTTAGAAACTTTCTGGCTCCTTATTCATGTCTTGAGCTGAGAAATTAAAACCTCAAATTTGTCATTTTTAAAAATTATCTAGTGCAGTCAGAAATAGCCAAACTTACCCACGGTTTTGGTGTTCTTTTACCTATCATCAAGTTCTATTGCAAAAGCTATTTGACATTCCAAAGTTTTTCCTTCTATAGATACTTCACTCCATGAAAATACAAGTGATCAAGTAATAGAAGTAATGCTTTGGCCCCCACATACCATGGACTTAGTACTGTCTCTGGTAAAGAGGTCATTATCGCTGGCAAAGTTAATCACATGAGACCAATTGCAAATTTTTTTTTAATGTGGAGATAATTTCTAACTTATAGAAAGTTTGCCAAATTTAAAATAGCACAAAAAACCACTCACTGTCTATACACATTTATCTATTGTTTATATTTTACTACATTTGCCTTATTATTTGCCCCCACTCCGTACACTCACATTTTTTCTGAACCATTTGAGGGTAAGTAACTTAAATTATGTTTAACTCTATGTAGTTTTTGTATAGTTCTTAAAGGTAGAGAATTTATCTTATATAATCATAGTATAGTTATCAACTCCAATAAACTCATTATTGACACAAAAAGCTTTTACCCAGTTGACTATTTGTATTTAACCTTAGTCATGTGAATTGAAAATGTCCTTTATGTCACTTTAGTTCCCTCTGATACAGGATCCAGTTTAGAATTAGAAGTTGCATTTAGTTGTAACTTTCTTCCTTTTAGCTTCCTTTCTCCTGAAACATATCCACAGCTGTTCGATGTCTTTTAAGACATGGCTTGGGAGGGCCACCAAATCCCTCAGCCTATAATAGTGAACATCTGGCCTGCTCCTGCCTCTGGAGAATAGCTTCTTATTCACAAAATATAAAATGCATAAGAACATATTGGAACTTAAATGTTCATCAAAATTAATCTCTTTGTGGATAATTAAACTACAGAAGTCATAGGTACTTCCTGACTCAAGGCTTGTTGGACAGCATTAAGCTGAGCCTCATGAGCAGAAGTAACTCACTGGGCATGACTAGTATTTGTCCTGCAGGGATGGGGCATTTGCTTAACACTATTACTTGACATCACAACTTCTTCACTCTGTAACTCCATCTCCCTTACTCTTCTAGTCCTTTGAGTTGGGCCTTTATTCAGAAATTCCATATAAAAGCACAACTCCTAGCAAACGAAGTCCTCCTCAAGCTAGGAAGGTGGTCTTCCCCCATTAGCCTACAGAGAAGAGGCTTCTGGGACAGGCAGCCAGGTTGGCTGCATCATTCAGGGAGTTGATATGGCATCCTAGGCAGGTACCACAATCCAGGTAAGCTTCCCAACCACATTCACGTGGAAAAACATGGAGTGACTATTTAAAACACACGCGTGCACACACACACAGACACACACACACACACGAATAAAAAATGAAGTCAAGACATCTAATTACCAAATCCATGTAATCAGAGACTCTGGTCCAGAATATACAGTAACTCTTAATTTCTAATTATTGTTCTTAAGCATCTTGTGCTCACCATATCTCAGAACACCAAGAAAATAAACTTCTATTTGTCTCTCTTCAAATACAGAATGCTTTAATGTTATGATAAATCAGACGGCACTAAATTAATAACTATCAGGTGCAGCATATTATTATAGTAATTTATAATGCTCAGTACAACTCTTCTAGTGTGATGAATTATCTTCATAATGATGGTTCTACCAAAATATATCAACTAGCAGATACGTCCAAGTCTCAGCATTAGAGGATTTTCATTACAGAGAATTACATTAGAGGTATTTTGTATTCTTTTTCACATTTTGTGGGGTCTTTTCTTCTTAATGCCATATAGCATTGTTGTATACTATTGTTCTTATCTAATCCTGGTCCTGGATCCAGAGTCCTCAGTAAAAGCAGTAAAAATCTGAAGTTTAGAACTCTTGGGCATCTCTAACATTACTGTGGAGGACAGGCTTTAAGGTGGCTCCATTGGTCCCTACCTCTTGTATTGACCACTTGTACAGTATCTTCCTCTTGAGTGTGGGTGGGAATTGCTTCTAACTAATAGAATATGGTGAATATGATGGGATGTCACTGACATTATTATGTTATATTACATGGCCAACATCATGGGATATCACGCCTATGATTACTTTATGTTATATAATACTCCCACCTTTTTAGCAACCTTGCTACAGAGAGGCACTGTTGTTTTGCTGGTTTTGAAGAAGCAAGTGTCCATGAATTCTAAACCTGCAAGGAAATGAATTCCATCAACAACCAGAGGGAGCTGGAAAGCAAATCCTTTCCCATTTGTTCTGATGAGGCTGCAACTCCACCCTACATATTGATTCCAACCTCACAGGCCCCTGAAGAACCCCAAAAGTTAAATTTAAAAATGCATGTTATTTTAATCACTACATTTGTGGTAAGTAGTTACTTTTAAATAGAAAACTAATACAATTATGCTAAATGTACCTCATCCTAATGTTCTGATCTGAAGTTGTCTATATGAAATTTCTCTTGAAGGATGTTAACACAACTTCATAGCCTATCAGATTTTATTTTTGGACAGGGAGCAGGAAAGTATGTACCTGAAATCTTAACAGTCTAAGAAACAGTCACTGACTAACCTTTTATTATATGCTTGGGCAATATGTATGAATAGGATACGTTTCTAGTTTTCAAGGTGACTACAGTGTAGTGGAAAAGAAAAACACAGAAGCAAGATTATCTCAACATGGACTGTTATCAGAGAGTATAGAAAATGGGGCAGGGAGAGGTGATACAAATGGCTTTCTTGAGGAGATAGTTCTGAGATGGGAATTGCCATTCAGGGGAGGAAAGGACACAAGACTTGTAGAACTTACGCAATAGGAAATTGATTAACAGTGATTATAACACAACTAAATGGTTAATATTTATATGTCCTTTGCTAGGAACCAGGTATTGTTCTAAATGAATTATTTGACTAACTCTTACAACAATATAGTTATATGGATATTAGCGTCATTTCACAGAAGAGAATTATTGAGATTTTAAGGAACATCTGATTAGTGACAAGGATAGGATTAATTTCTCTGACTTCCCCTCCAGACTTCTGGACTTATGCTATTCCCATTATATATAATTCTTTGGGGAAGGAGTCTTCTGACCTGCCTCTCCTCTGCCCTACTAAATTGCATATTCCCCAAATTTTCTTTGGTTCCAATGGTTTCCTGATCATACATGTTTGAAACACCGAATATACTGTAGAACAATTATTGTATAACTCATTTGTCACCTTGAAGAGAAGGTAAATTGTCTGGTAGTCAGAACTGTCTACATCATCTTTTGCTCTCCTCTTTCTATCACAACCCTGAAATAATAGGGATCGATAATGGCAAATGGATAATGGATGTTTAGGGTCTTTCTAGGCCAAAGAATGTTCATTTTACTTATTATTGACCATGAAGGTGACTTCTAAAAAAGAAAGTCTAGTGTTTCTGGGAGTTTGATTCATTCTTACTTATAATCATTTTAGTAACACAAACAAGCAGATGAGCAAATAAGTGAAAGATGGATGGATAGATAAGTAGACAGAGACAGAAACAGATAAATAACTATGCCTAAGAAACGAGAAAAGGATGCTTCAGGGGAGCATACAATGATAGCCAGCATTACATAGCGCAGGCTCCATGCCAGGCATTATGCTAAACTCTTGACCTCTTTTGGTTTTTGTTTTTTAATTCAGCCTCAATAGCAACCATATGAGGGAGATACTAATCCTATTAGAGAGATGAGGAAAATGAAGATTTCAGAGGTTCAAGGAGCTTGTCTTCAAGGAGCATGTAAGTGAGATTGATTGTAGGAGAGTTAGCCTAATGTTCATGTCGGTGAACATACTGCCTCCTACTCAGTTCTATAGTTTGTCTCCCTGTTTTTTGTTTCTATCAATTGTTATGTGTTCATTCCATTCTTAGTAGGAGTATTTTGACCCCTTTCCTGGATGGGGCTCTTAGTTTCAAAAAGAAAACAGGCCTTATTGACCGTAATTGAATGGTAACCTTCCAAAAGTATGTGCAGCTCTCAACCCCTGGAAACTGTGAAGTGGCCTTATTGGAAAAAGCGTCTTTGTAGATGTCATTAAGTAAAAGATTCTGAGATGAGATGATCCCAGATTACCTGGGTGGACCCTAAATCCAGTGACCAGTGTGCTTCTGAAAGACAGAAGAGAAGACGGTCATATAGAGGAAGAATCCATGTGAAGAGAGGCATAGGGATTGGAAATACATGGCCACAAGAGAAACCTGGAGCCACCAGAAACTAGAAGAGGGCAGGAAGCATTCTTCCCTGGAAGTCTTTTAAAGAAAACACAACCCTCCTGACACCTGCATTTCAGACTTCTGGCTTCCAGGCTATGAAGAATAAATTTCTGTAGTTTTAAGTCATCAAATTTTTGGTCATTTGTTATGACAACTCTAGGAAGCAAATACACTATCTTTTGTTCCTATAAATACCTGATAATATTATCTTCCTTGGAAGAAAACCAGAAGTCATACTTTAGACAAACTTGAGCCTCAGGTGATCCTTGAGCCATATAAAATAATGTAGATATTATTCTGAGAAAATAGTCAGTACAAATCCAATGTTCAAAAGGGTCTCTGAGTTTCATCAAACCCATTGATTTTGAATCAGAAAATGTACATCATAGAATGACCAGAAGATAAATGTTGACAAAAAATGACTTTCTTTGGGTCTAACCTTTGGAGAATTCCATGCTTCTTGAAAATGAGTACCAATGGTCAATGGCTCAATTCCATGGATAAGCCATAAAGAATCCTAACCCTAGATAAAAGGTTTCCACAAAACACGTGACTTAAATCATACACATCTGTTTTTGTAGTTGACTATGTTTTTGAAAAAAATTAAACATTGTGAACTTTATATCCAAAATTAGTGAGGTAATATGGGTTGAAGATAAATAAGGGCTTTGGAGTGGATGATTCTGGATGATTTAATTCTAACACCTACTGCTCATATAACCATAAAGAATTTTACTTATCTCCTTGAACCTTCCCTGAACCACACCTCATTTTCAAAATAGGAACATGTACCCTGTAAGCTTTTATAAGCATTAGAAATAATATATACAAAATTTAAAGTCAAAAGGCCACTCCTTAACAAAACAAGAACAATAATAGTAGAAAATATACATGAATATTATGTTTGTATCTAAAACATTCTAATTATCCAACTCAAAAATCTAAAAATCTAGGTTCATAAAAATATTTATTAATGACTCTTAAGAATACCAATGACATTCTTTCTAAATCAGTCCCTATTATAGGCAAAAGAACCTTTTGTCTCAAACTTAGCTTCTAAATCATGAAGTGCCATTGGATTTTGTTTCCAGAATTCTGACACTAATTGTTGGTACAACACATTACATTTCAGCTACTGTGGAGATAGTGTCAACCTCAAGTTGATGATTTTTCTCAAATCCTCTTAATGACAGCCCTCATTTTAAGACTGTGATGAAGAAATCAATGATGTCTGATTTAGGAAGTCCTTTTCAAAGTCTATTCCCTATCTTGTAAAACCCAATTTACAAAACTCAATTGGTCCTTTTGATCACTTTCACTAATCCAGTTTAAGAGCTCAAAGTACCCCCAAGTGGCCTTTAATTAATGGCTAATATAAATGCTCAAGCACATACTTGGACCATATCTGGAAGTTAACAAATGCATCTGTATCTTGGGATTTGATAATGACCTTCCTTCTGTGGACAGCTGATTGAGACAATGGATATAGTAGTTGTTTATAAACTTCAAAAAACCTCATAGATATATTGATCTCAATGACTCCTATCCTCTCAGGTTTACTTTACCTGAGTCCTTTTCTTCAGAATATTCTGTGTGGGGGTGAGGAAAATCCCACTGCAAGAATATCATAAAGACAAGAGCATCAATCAACACTACTTCTGTTTTTAAAGCACGGTTATTTTATATTTTTAGAAAAGCTAATTAGCTTATTGAAGACCATATATTTTCTTAGGCAATGTTTCCTAAATACAATTTCTTCCCAAGGTCTTTTATATCAATAATACATTTTTGCCTATTGTTAAGCCATTGAGGTACAAATAAAAGCTTTCACTTATCTAATTTGTCTATTGCTACTTCTTGATTCATTCTAATGATTGTGTCACATGCCATTCATTAGAGTACATCTTACCAAAAGCAGCAATTGGAACATTATTTCACTCTAAGTTTGCCAAATGATTTGGCAAAAGAGCGATGGATGGATGAAAATAAGCAGCAACATTTTCCATCATAAGATTAAATTATTTCAACTTCTCTTTGCTGGTTAAAATAGTCCATCTCTTTCAAATGTACTTTTCAGATTGCATCAGAAATGACCCCTGACATTATAGCTTCAATGGTCTTATAGAAATTATAATTGTTTCCTAGCAGTAGTGTGTAAAAATAATAGGAAACTATTCACAGTGATTAAAACACCCTCAACAAATTTATATAGAAATAATCCATAGCTCAGTTGGTTAAGTGTCTGACTTTGGCTCAGGTCATGATCTTGGGGTCCTGGGATCAAGCTCCCCATTCAGCCCCACACTCAACAGGGTGTGTGCTTCTCCTTCTCCCTCTCCTTTTGCCCCTCCCTTGCATGTGCCTCCCCCTCAAATAAATAAATAAAATCTTAAAAAAAAGAAGAAAGTATCCATAGAGGTAATAACCATATATCCCCCTTGTAGTATCATGCTTTTTCATATTTATATATGTATACATGTCCTTTTGGCACTGTCTTTGATCAGTTTGAAATGAAGAGCCAAGAGGCTATCTTTCCAGGAAACACACACACAGACACACACACACACACAAAACATCTTTTGTCTTTTACTCATTGTCACCAAAAATAATAAATGATACAAATAGTTCTTTTACTGGTTTTAAAAGTAGAGCCAGAAATTATGTGAAGTTGGGACTCTTGAATTATTCATATGTTCTGATTGAATGGGATCATTATCTCTGGCCTTACAAGCTAATAAATACTGTCTAATGCCTGGATACTGTTTTGATGTAATAGTGTCAGGAAAGAGAAATAACAACTGACTTCTTTGCAAGCTTGGGCTTAAATTAGGGAGGAGCTCCCTGATGAGTTCGAAGCAAGGAGTGTATGTGTGTACGTATGTATGTGCAAGTGTACATGCATACACACATACACATGTGTGACTGTGTGTGACTGTCCACAAAGATGAAATACCTTAGGTGATTGTGTTAGTCAGGCTTCCTCCAATCTTTCTGAAGGCATTTTATTATTTTATTTTATTTTATTTCATTTTATTTATTTTATTTTATTTATTTTTAAAGATTCATTTATTTATTTGAGATAGAGAGCATGTACCCTAGGGCAGAGGGGAGAGGCAGAGGGAGAGAAAATCCTCAAGCAGACTTCCTGCTGAACATAGAGCCTGGTACTGGGATTCAATCCCACAACCTTGAGATCACGACCTGAGCCAAAACCAAGAGTAGGACGCTTAGCCAACATTGCCACGCAGGCACCCTTCCGAAGGCATTTTAACGTAGACTTGCAACCACAGAGCTGCAGAATGGCTGGGCTGTCTGGTGCTTGCTGCTATTTTTCTCTCCTTTCTCCATTCTCATCTCTCATGTAGTAAGTACGAGTATTTCAAAAAATGCAGATTGAGGTTCAGTAAATGATTATGCTATCTAATCGTTTGCCAGTGAACAGTCAAATAATCTTAAATTATAGACCAGTGGGTTTTTTCCCCCAGATTGATTTCAATGAGTGATTTTGCTTGAGTTTAATATCACCATAAACCGGAGGAGTGTAGGAAGCCTGAATTAAGGTTGCGCCTCTTAAAAGCAATCACAGAAAGATGTGCATTTCTAGAGGGTTTGAAAGCATGGAGATAAATACGGTTGACAGTTGGTTTCAGAGAAAGTAAAATTAGAGGTGGACTATGTTACAAAATATCTTTATAGGCTAATAGTTATAGAGATGTAGCAGAATCTGTTAGACATCAAAGAAAAATATCATTATTGACTATGCTGATTTGTTTAACAAAATACACACTGCCTTTCATTTCTTTAGAATACCACTTTTTTTTTTCAAGTGATGTGGAGTCTATTATGAGTATAAGAACATCCAACAAAGAGCCTGTTAGCAATTCAGTAGTTTGCAACATTTACACAAGACCCAAAGTCTTTCCTCTGAGACAGCTGGCTGGGTCTTATGCAGAATGCATAGGTTTTCCAGACTGTTTTTCTCAATTTAACACAAGCTAATAAATCATGCAATTTAATTAAGTTTTTAACAGGAATTAAAGTGTGTGAACCATCTACTGGAATGGGTGTGAACACTATTTCGATAATGCCGCACTAGTAGGGCCGTCTGCCTCTTTCTAATAAAGGAAGCAATGGAGGACATGTGAGTGTTGTGTGCTTTTTTTTTTTTTTTTTTTTTTAAGTAAACACTCTTTATTAGCCAGTATAGGTAATCCTTACCTGTGATCTTATTGTATATTTTTCCCTATAAAATGGCCAGAGAATTTTATTCCGAGACCGAAAAAAAATTGTATCTGGAGCACAAAGGGCAAGGTCAGAGGTGGGTAAACCCTAGTATTCTATTTGTGACTATTATTATTTTGACCTTTCTCTTTTCGAAATAGGAAGTGCTCCTCCAAAGAAAGAGAATAAGGCATTTCATGCCTTTGCCTCCTGGAAGACACAAACCGCCAATTTTTCTCCAGTGCTCTCCACCTGTCAGCGTGCTGGGTGCAAAGCTGACAGTCCACCCATGCTGCAATTCCACAAGGCCGGCATGGTTGGCAGGACCTTCACAAAGCGCCTGTCCCCAAACAGGGCCTTTGGCACTCAGCTTCCCCTGTTCACTTGCACTGTGACAGGCTGCACACAAGACAGATATGTGGATCAAAGGCAGTGCCTGTGGATACACCCAGCAGGATCCAAGGAGCATTACTAGTGTTCTCAATAATTTGCTATTAGGATTGCAGAAAAAGTGAGGAGTGCACTATTGAGTGCTAAAAACACATTTCATAAGGAAAATATACACAATATATATTCAAAAGGGTTCCAAAGAACTGTAGAATGGCATGCAAGAAAAAAGAAAGTGACAAGGTGAGCTGGGAAACTTTCAGATCCCTTCGCATGTATAGTTTTGCTCGACTGTGAAAATGTGACGGATGAGAATGAAAAAAATGAGGTTCAGAGAAAGATGAGAAATTAAGTAGCTCTGTCCTGACTCCTATCAGAGTCCGATATAATTTTGCATTTTTCTTTGTTTTTCTCTTACAATATGAAAATTTGATGGACTCTTTACAATTCACGTAGAATTTTTAAATTGTGTGTTTTAATTTTAATTCTAGTTATTAACAGACAGTGTTTTATTAGTCACCGGTGTACACTCTTTATGTAGAATTTTTCTGTCATGAGGCCCTGGAGCAGTCACTGTCACTTAGCATCGCCCTCGCCCTGCACACCTGAATACATATTTTTGCTGGTCGGCCCTCTCCTGGGTTCTCAGAAACAATTATGGAAAGGGATGTGCATGCAATGCATTTTTTAAAGTGTAAAGTGTGTACATTTATAATCCAATAGTAAGCTTATACAGACCTATAAAAACTGAGAGCCACGCCCGAACTCCATGATACATGGGCCTGCCCCGCCTCACTGGGGAGATCTTGGCAACTTACTCTCCCTTTGGTATTTTACCCTCCTGGACTCTGTAATAGACTCCATTTGTTGCCATTGACAGAACCCATGTTTCCAAGTTTGTTACTTCATATTCCCTCAACCAAACACTCCACTTTCTCTTCCAGCAGGACCCAAGGCAGTACATCCTCAAGGTATACCTTCCTTCAATTGTCTGATACCATTTGCAGGCACATAAAGGCCTGAGTTAAAAGAATAAGGGAAGAAACAGGATTTTCTTTCTTTCTTTTTTTTTTTTTTTAGAAACAGGGTTTTCAATAGCACTACCAATTTTTCTCTCACTCTCCTTTGCCTTTTGCTTACCAACAGCCTAATTTTCCTCGTTAATCATTCATCTGATTTCAAAATAATTTTGGTATTAGCATATAATAGCTACAATAAGCCAATAAAAATGGTGCCATAGATGCATATCAATTGGAAATTACAAGTCACAAAACAGTATGTACAATTTAAACTCACTTTTTAGTCTAAATATATGTGTATCTGTTTATAGAATAGCATAAAGGACATAAATGGACATAACAAATATATATATGTATATATGCATGCCTGAGAAATGGATTATGGCTGTTTTTTCAGTCTAACCTTATTGTTTACCTGTATTACTAATTTTCCAACGGTGAATAAGAATTGTTTTTGCCAGACTATCAAAATTGTTAATACTTTTTGATGTGTAGAAATGTGTTGAACTTTTTTACTATACCTGTATAATACAAACCCCTGGTCATATATCTCACATTTCACTATGTGAGAGAAAATCCGTTTGTCAGTATTGATTGGTTTGAAGATATAAATGAACCACTTGAGGTACAGGTAAATACATTGAACTTCATGGGAAATCCCAGGTTCTAGTCCCCTCCTTTACTATCTGCATAACCTTGCTAAACTACACAACCTCTCACATAATGTGTCCTCACACGTAAATGAGAGGGCAGGACTAGAGATTGGGAATATCTCTTCAATTTTGAATCTCTACGATCACTGAATATCACATATAACATGTAAGTTCTCTAAACAGGTAGACCTTAATATTTGGGAGGAATAACACTCTTCACAGGTAATGAGGCCACTACTGAGAATGCATTTAAAACTGTCTAATGTTTATTATCATGACCCCCGCCCTCCAAATAATAATATCAAGTGCCATTTGAGTACTTTTTATGCTACAAGTACTGTAAAAAATTATTTACATGTCTTACTGTCTTAAATCTTTAAAGCAAGCTGATGAGTTATATTATACTTATTTTCACTGTTTTACAGATAAAGGTATCCCCAGTGAAGTAGGTTGGTAAATGACTATTTTTTTTCAAGAAGTAAAAAATGATGTATCATAGTCAAAGTAAACAGGTAGGGATTCATCTTTCCAATAGGTAGATCTTAAAACATTCATTAAAGAAGGAAATTGTAAAAAAAAAAAAAAAAAAAAAAGGTAGGAAATTGTAAAGTTTTGCTTTTCTTTATACCCTCATACAATGGTTGGAGCATAATTAAATGAAAGTTGTGTGAAAGCCCTCTAGCTCCAAAATTAAATAATTACTTAGGATTTTACTCAGGAAATGAAGTATGAGTAACGCTGTATGTATTAGGTCCCTGACTGTGAGAGGAAGCTCCTGGGAAGGTATACCTCAAATATTTAATGCCTCCTTTACCAACCCTCAATCATTGTCTGGTGCTCTAATCCTATGCTCTAATTCCCTGAGTGGCCACTAGATGTCAGCCATAAAGTCTACTTGTGGCAATAAAGGAGAGACCCTTGCCTTTATGGCCTGTTTTCAAAGGGAATAATCCCTTGCTGTCCTCTTTCTCCCTTGTGACATGACACTACAAGGTAGCATGTCACGTGTGATCCATGAACTATCAAATCTTTAAGTCGGTGGATCTCTTGAGAGTGAAGAACAGGTTGTATATGCCCCACACATAGTATACTTTCTGATTGAAAATTCTCAAGAAATATTTGTGCTTGATTGTTGAAGGGCTTCTTGGATTTTTAGATCAGTTATGGAAGGTGCCCTTGTATTCTCAATCTGTATAATTTCGATGGTCTCATTGGGCTAACCTGTGGTAAGCACACAGAGATACTCTAATTGCCTATTATGGAGACTCACGTTGACCATGTTCATTGTGTATCTACATGCATAAGAGATCTGAAATAGCCATAGCTATCTCTTCCTTAGTTTCCTCTCTGTGAGGGGGAAAGAGTAGCCACATCTTTCCCTATCATGTGGCTGTTGAGAAGGACAGTTAGCCGCCTTTGACTTTTCCAAAGAGAAACATAATTCAATATCCTAATAAGCAAACTTCTAAAATAAGAATCTATCTTTCAATTCGTGTCAAAATTAAAGCTCAGATCAGATCATCTATTTCAAATCAAGACTCAGAGATGAAGCGAAATTCACCAGAAGAAGACATGCCCTCAGGGCAGAACCAATAGCAGGTCTTGAAGCAGGGCTTGAGATCAGGAAATTGTGAGCTAGGAAATGTGTGGAGGTCTAAGTAGGCAGGGTATTAGCGTGTCAAAGGTCTGCCACAGGTATCTGAGAACCAATGAGGACACTTGAACCTGGAAGACTAGCAGAAGCAAACTGGTCAGGGAGAAACAGAACCAACGAGGCAATGATACTAAGGTCAACAAGAAAGGGATATGCATGTAATCAACAAAGCAACAGTCCAGTTTCTAGAACCAAGTACACAGTCATACCAAGATACCAGGTAGAAAAGGTTTGAATGGCTATTAAAACATCGAGTCATTAATCTAAACCATGCGAATTCTATTTGGAAAAGAATTAGATTGATCCCACAGCTGGGGCAGGTGTAAATCTGTTACAAGTGGCCTACAATTGTGAATATTGGAAAAAAAGGAGTCAGATATACCTAAAATTTACCAGGAACCCTCTCACTTGGTAGGCATGATGGTGAATTAAGTAACAGCAGAAAGCATGGCTCCTGAATTTAAGTAAAGGCAGCTGGGTAGATAAAATGTTTAAAAATATCTTATCCTAGTCTAACGTTATAACGGCTCCTTTTAAACTAAATAGTTTGTGCTTCTAATTTCTGAGGAGCATCACAATGATATGGTCAGAAGGAAATCTACTGAGCGTTAAGCTTTTGTACATGATGCTATTGTAGCTCTAATACTTTCAAGTATCCTCACAAGGGGTATTGTACTCTAGCATAACGGAGAGGGAGACACAATCTTTTGTAAACTAAAATGGGCTCTAGCATGTGAAATGGGAGCCATATAACCTTTTTTTCCCATTATTTCCTATTAAGGGGCTAACTAATATATTACAATGAGATAGAGAATTTATCACTTACTGGGTGTGTGATCACTGGGAATGTATCTTTTAGAGAACCCATTTTATCGGTTGTAAAATGGGACTAATTGTATCTAACATGAAGGATTATTGTGAGGGTTGGAAGATACTCTGGCACATAGGTATGTAGTACTCAAATAATTACTATTATTCCAGTGGGTCATTGCTATTACCCTATTGAGTTCATATACACCTAACCAGTAGTATCCAGGGGTATACCAATGTTTATTGTTAAATAAACCTTGCTAAAATTGTTCATTGCTAAATAGAGGGATTATGTTACAGGGTTTTAAATGATCCCAAGTTCCTTCTAATAAACTTTGCTTAGAATGGGTTTATTGGAGATACCACACAGAAAGTTAGAAGAGCATTTTTAAAACCAGCTGGCACTCCCCCATCCCACGAGACAGTACCAACTCCCTAAAATGAACCATTCAGAACCCACTGAAGGGAAACATAGATCTAGCAGGTTGCTGAGCACAGTACCAGTCACAAGTCCAGAACAGCTCCCGACACCACAGGCTGAAATTGAAGAAAATAATCTTGTGCCCATGGGATGTCTCTTTGCCTTAACGCTGCTCCATATTGAACTCAACGAATCTACCAGTTGCTGAGCAATTATGCATGTAAAGTAGATGGAAAACACCTCAAAATGAACAGTGATGACTCTGCAGGATCCTGAAAGCCATCCTAGAATATGAATCAGGCTAAAATCCAAACAGTTGCTCCATGTGCTAATAACCACAGTGACGTCGAATTGATCCCTTATTTCCCTTATGGGCCCTAGTCAGTACACACAGGGAAAGCCAGAATGTTTCACTCTTCCCTTTTCTGTTTCTTACATTATAAGGAAAGGCTACTTTGGAAGGATGAAATTTGTGATACCAGGTTTTTCAAGAGATTATTGTTAAAGTCAATTAATTAATTTGAAACTTGTTTGATCATTTATTTAGCATAATCCTTAAGAAACTTTTAGATGTTACCTAGGGAAACTGGAAATAACCCAAAGTTAATTAAACACTGACAATGATGTTATTTTATACCATCACACCATTAGCCCCGACACAATACACACACACAGACACACACACACACACACACACACACCTTTCCTGTTTCTTTTTTTTTTTAAGATTTTATTTATTTATTCATAAGAGACAGAGGCAGAGACACAGGCAGAGGGAGAAGCAGACTCCACGCGGGAGCCCGATGTGGGACTCAATCCTGGGACTCCAGGATCACGCCCTGGGCTGAAGGCAAACACTCAACCACTGAGCCACCCAGGTGTCCCACACCCCTTTCATCTCCCACACAGGCACATCACATACCTTTCAGCCAGCCCCAAATCATTTTTAATATTTGGCCAAGTGGCATTGCTACATCCATCTGGGGGAAAGCTAAGGGCTTCAGCTTTCATGGTTGACATAAAATATCTAAATTTTAAAACTTATCACCCATGTGGAAAATGAAGTCTAAAAAGACATTTTGCTGAAAGATTCCAGAGGCAGGTGACTTTACATTTCTTTTATTCATCACTAGGTAACTCTTTCAATCCCTTCAGCTGCTGTTTCTAAGTTTTCTCACTCTCTTCAGGTTACCTGACACTGTTCCAGATCTTTTGTGCTTCTAAGGCACCTAAACTTCTTTTATTACTAAAATCACTCAAAGTAATTTCTTCAGCTTTCTTCTTCTCAGCCTTGAAACATCTCTATGGCTACATTCTCTATGAGACTGAAGGAAACCTTTCCCCATTCAGAGGCTAACCCTACTACCACACCCTAGGATGAATCTAGATGATTTTACTTTGTTCTATCTGGCCTTTTGCCATTGCTTTCCCTCATAGGCTAGATAACTGACAGAGTTATCTGCACCATGGTGTGGCTAAGGGTGGTATTTGGGAAACTTGACTCATGAAGCTCATCCTCATCTCTACCCCCAAATATGTTCTTCCTCCCACATTCCTTTTCTCAGTTTGTGACACCACCATACCCACCAGTATCTCAGAGGAGAAGCTCAAAGTCTCCAAATATCTCTGAATTATGGGGTACTTACTGCATACTAGATACTTTTCAAAATATTTTACATTTATTTGCTCATTTAATCCTTTCAACAGCGCTATTTGAGTGGGTATTATTAATAATTAATTATATAGATGAGAAAGAATGAGGCACAGAAATTACATAACTTTTCCATGGTCAGACCTAGGCCCAAAGTCTCTCTGACTTTAGAGGCTTTGCTTATAACTGCTGCAGACACCTCCTGCATGACGCCTGCCCCTCCCTCACACTCAAACCAGCTATGAACCCCATTTGTTCTATTTCCATACATTTGTCGTTTCATCTCTATCCCGATTGGTTTAGAGCAATACTTCACTTTTAATCACCTTGTAACTCATTTCTCTACCTCTAATTTTTCCAGTCCATTTCCAGAAAAAAAAAAAAAAACATGAAGCTCTGATTACCTCCCTATGCCTCTCGATTATATCTAAAAATGTTCACTTTGCTTCTGAATTATATATACCTCCTCAGTCTGACATTCGGTGTTCTTAGCATTATTACCTCTGTATGTCTCTTTGGGTTTATCTTGCAGGCTAGAGTATTGACTTTTTCTTTCTCTTTTTTTCTTTCTTTTTTTGTGTGTTCACTTTTCCCATGAGTTCCCAATCATATGCTCTATTCTCTCCTTAGCACTGGCCTCGTATCAAGCATGCAAAATATACTGTACTTCCAAGCTGGGCGGAATACATCGTGCTCCTCACCCGCAGCATAGACTGGGCTTCCCCTAATCCAATGCCTAGTAGTAGATGGAGATTTCCACTGGCTTCACACAGAATTCCAGGCAGCTGTGCAGATGACTAGTGTTTCTTCCCTTTGCCTTTAGCACCTCAAATTCAGAATACCGCTGACCAAGGTGGAGTCCGGGCAGACCGGTAAGTGTGTGTCCTCCCCTTGTTCCTCTCAGCCTCTGAGTCCAGGGGCACATCGGAGAGCCATTCTGATTTCTCCTGCCTTCTCCGATTCAGCACTTGTACCAACCAGTTTAACTCTCAAGTCTCCTATATTTCTTCTTTATAATCCCCAAACCCATATGCCCTTCTCACTTCCTCTACCATGAATCTCTTTGGACAACTGTTACTCAGATTGAGGTGTTTCCCCTTGTCTTGAACTGTGTAAACAGCCAGCGGGGAATCCTGGCTCAGCTCCCTCTGCTTTCTCTCAGTTTCCCCCAGTCCCTCCTCCTCAACTCTGTCTTTGATCTCAGTGCACCACCCAGAGAGGTGGTCCAGGCCAACAGTACACCCAGGATTAATGATGCCAACTCTGCGTATAACCTTGAACATGAATGTCCCTTTACCCACCTCAGCTAGGTAAACCTGGTGATACTCTGTTTCTATTTTAAAGCCAATCTCATTTATCATCTTTCTGGGAAAACCCTCAATTCAGACCATTTAAGGAATCCCAGTTTTTTAAAGCATTTAACTGTGTCCCAAGCACTACATTATATAGTTCAGGGGCACTGTACATTTAATCTTTAAAAGGAACAAGTCATCATTATTGAGCCTCTATTTTTGGATATGGAAATTTAGGTCTAAGGAGTTAAGTGGTATGATTGGGCTCATACTGAGTTGGGATCAAACTCAGGTCCATCTGATTTTAACATCTATAATTTACAGAATATTCTGTGTTATGTTGTTATTTGGGTGCTATAGTTTTCTCACTACTTTATTTTGGGACTTCATAAAGGCAGGTATCTTACCTTTCCCCATTTTGTATCTACCTGTGGCAGCTAATAAATGTCTTTAATATAGGAGGGCCTTAGCAAATATTTATCGAACTGAATAAATTATGTGTTTTTAGACTCCATTCTCTCCAAGTACATAAACAAAACAATGTGCAGTCTCTCTATCTCTCTCTTTCTGTCTTTCAAAGACACTGGATTTGGAAGTTGGATGTATTTGACAGTTGAAATGAGATGCATCAAGACAGGACTAAAGCTCCTGCATTTTTATGTCACTGATACCCTTTGGCCAACTCAACTGGAACTCCATTTTTCTTTATTTTTGTAAATCTTTTTACTAGAGGCAATAGAGGATGGGGATGAAATAGAGAATAAGTAGTCCAAATTCTCTTTGCCTAATTTAAAATCTGTGAAAATCCAGGTGAAGAGAAAAACGAGAATTATAGTTTCTTTTCGTCTCAGCAGAAGGGAAAAAATAAGGCAAGGGAAACCAGTTTAACTGAGCAAATAAACAATACAAACCACATTGAGCAGGAATGTTTATCTAGGTACTTAAGAGAACACATCGAATTCAAGTACTTCAGGAGCATCTTTCCGAGTGCAAGTGGCTAGTTAAAATTTAAGGAGAGCCTTGGGTTCCTGTGGCTGATACTCTGCTTTTCCAATTACAATTTTCACCTGCTCATTACAGTAGGGCTTCTATACAGCTCTTGGATTCAGTTCCATTCAATTAAATAAGTATTTATTGAGTGTCTATGTTGTGCCAGACTGGGACACTGTGTTCGGTGCTTGGTTCAATTACCTACGTGCCCTGGACAAAAATAAAACTGTTTCTTCCAAAGATCCTGTAATCCACATGCTCCCGCTAATCTCCACCGGATCTCATTTCAATGAATCTCAGTTGATGACATTTTATGTTGGAGGTTTGAGGAAGTGAGGATAAGGAGCTCGAGAAAAGGAACTGTTGAGATGTCTGACAGGGAGAACAGCGCCCCCTGCTTCATTTGCCTTCTGGGCCTCTGTGGAAGTCTTAGCTTGTTAGCACATTGTTTGATTTTACACAAAGACACATTGCACCCCAGTGCAGCAGTAAACTAGACCTGAGAATCAATAAAAAACAATCCAAGTGTTAATGTGGCATCATGCCAAAATCCACTTACTTCATAATATATTAAATATTGAGCTTAAACTTACCAAAATCCCTGTGAGATGCTACCTCTTAAAACAAGAGAATTTAATAGGTAGAACTGTCAGAGAAACCTTCAGAAAAAGAACCGCAAGTGTTCAGTTGCATGTGTATTTTATTGATTTAAAAGGAATACATTTTGGATAGGTCTTCACTCTGTGTATCCACATAAGCTGGGTCTGTGAGATTAAAATAAAAATAAATGTAGCACTGGTTAACCATTTTCCAGGAAAATAACTAATATCAGATAATTCACCAATTCAAAGCTCAGAATGCTGAAAGTCTGCACAAATAGAATAACTTTGTAAAATCACTATTGTTGTCATGTCTCTTCTGAACCATTGTGTGTAATTGCTATGGAAATGTGAAAATGCTTTTGTTTTCTCTTTTTCTTTCTTTTTTTCTTTCTTTCTTTCTTTCTTATTTTTTCTTTCTTTTTTTTTTTTTTTTTTTTTTACTTCTCAGCTAGCACATGATAACCCATTCAGTCTTTTGCAAGTTTGGTGCAAATGATGCCAGTCAAAGCATCCGATGGGACCTTCAGACATTAGTGTATTAGCCATTATCTGTTACACTTCTGGACCCAAATAACAAATCATATGCCTGGAGGTGCCGCCGTTTGCGACTGCTAGCTTCCCTGCGTGGCATATGCCTAGAGAGTCTCAGATGGGAGGTGATGGCACACAACTGTGGTGGCGAGATGACTTAGCAGAACCCGTGATGATGTCCTAATGGCCTCCCGCTGGGGGGACAGGAGTAATTGTTTGTCAGGGGAGGGAACACATCTGTAAGAAGGCATCGTCTGCAAACCAAGCAGCCATGTGGAAAGGGGAAGTGAGAAACGAAGGGCTGGGGAGACAACAGTGGAGAAAACGCACAGGTTGAGAGGGATACAGGAGCTGCTACAGGGCAGGCATGGGGCCAGGGAGGAGCCGGTTGAGTGAGATTGAAGTTGTGTGCCTTGGAAAACAATGCAAACAATTATTTAAAAACGAAATGCCTGCCTGCTAAAGTTACCAGCTTCTTCTGGCAACCTTGAATCATAATGAAGATGTGAGACAGTGAAATGCTTGGGAAGAAATTCAGAGGAGCAAACAGGGAGAAAGCTCGCATCATTGCACATTCTCTAGGAGTGTTTTCAATGCTTGGGCATTCTTTTAACAGGAGTCCTTTCACTGTTCTATTTTACATCCATTCGCTTCCTTTGTTCATTGCTTACCCTAGTGATCTAAAACGAACCACTGTTTTTAAAGCCGTACTTTTAAAATCAAGGCGAAGCTATTGAATTTACATGCATTAGAAACATCAATGTCATATCGTACAATTGAAGGATACTCATAGCCGTGTTTGTGGCTGCACTAAGCATCCTCCATCTGATCAGAAATAAGCGAGGGCAAGTAAGCTAATTAATGCTGCAAAATGCTAATTCCCTCCACCTTTTATCCTGGGTCTAAATTATGATTTTATCTAATTTCTGAGGAACTGAAATGCTCATGCCAGTGGAGTCTGTCATTATTAAAATATAAATCAATGCATAAAAGCATATTGGCCTATGGGAAAGACTGTAAAAATATTTAATGCCCTCCACAAACAGCTGTGCTCCTGACCTAGCAGTTTTTTTGTTTGCTTTCCTGACAACCTACCAGATTGTATCTATTTTAGTACTTCTAGCACATCTGAAGACCTTTCAACATAGATTTTAAAATATGAAATTGTATATCGAAGTCGTTAGTTTTGAAATAAAATAAATATTAGGCAAATAAATTTTCCTCTCACCTCACCTCTCAAGGCTACAAATACAATCTGCTGTTAAATGTCAGACTAAACACAACTGGATGAGGTTATTAGTTTAATGGTTTATAATAGTGATAAGGGATTTTTACATGAACGTGTATGAGGCCCATCAAACTTGGAAGGTACCATGTATGTGAAAGTCTGTGCAAAAATTCCCTCTTGTTGCTGTGGCTTGGAAGGCTTTTGACCATCAGAAGCCATTTTCAGCCCGAGGCATCTATGATGACCATGATGGTGCTGACGTGCAGGTGAATGCCATGAAGGGGAGAAAAATGCAAAAAGGTGAAGTGAAGGAGGAAAGAGACCCACCCATGCTCCTGTTACTCAATAGAGCATTCTAAGATTTAGGCTGACCAGTAAGGGTTTCTCAGGATGTGGAGACTTTAGTGCTAAACTGCGGAAGTTCTAGGCAAGTTCGTTCAAGCAGGTTATCCTACTAACTTTAGGATGAGCCCACATACTATAGATCTCATCAAAATGCAGGGTGAGTTTTCATTGCTTTATAATTTCTCACATTTCAGAATCTCTGATTTTAATAGCTTACCTTCAACTAAAATTTCTTGTACCTTTGCTGATGGCTAGTCGAATACCCCCAGGTTTCTTCACAGTATCACTGCTCTATGTATTTCTATCTTTTTGATCCCATTAGAACTAATTCAATATCCATGCCCCAAGTTTCAAGATAACTTCTTCTACTGTTTTTTTTTTCTTCTATGTGTAAACCATCAGGAAGAATCATTCTTTTGTAATCTTTCATGGCCATGCTGTTTTGAATGGATTTGTGGTCTGGACACCCAAGAGCAAGAGAGATTTATTTTTACCAGGTCAGGTCATCGCAAGCAAGCTATTATTTTCCAAAATAAGTGTGCTATGCTCACTGGTTGTACGTATATCCTCACTGGCCAGTTACCTAGCACATCTAGTTTTTGCATTTCTAAGAATCTCCACCACATCAAACAGATAACTAAGTTATATTTGCTTTATTAAGAATAAGAACCTCAAGACAGATGATGATATATGTTTGAATTTGTAACAACATCACCAACAAAAGCAATGCTCTCTTCTTTCTGTCACCATTTATTAGCTTTCCCTTGATTATCACATATTATAAAATAAAAATGACTCTACAAAAGCAAGAGTATGATCTGAGTCTACTGACTCTACTGTTTTTGTAACATCCCCACTAAATTGCAGCATTCCTTCTGTATGGTTAATTTTGATATAGGTATTCAGATTGAATAACTGGCATGTTCAGTTACTCTAGAAGGCTAGGTTTTAACACAAGTCAACATTGAAACCTGAAGGGTGAACCCCATCTGTTCATAGGCAGCATCTACACAGCGTTAAGAGTGTCAAATGACTTCAGCATACATATTTGAGACATTGATGTAAGTAAGGACTTGAAGAATCCATGAGACTAGAAATAAAACCTAAAGTTCATTCTTGGTAGAAGCACATACACATGCACACTTTAAAAAAATAGCTTTCAACACACTTTGAAATATCATAAATAGGAAAACATGTAACCCACTTTTTTACAAGTTCAAAGCATTCCACTAATTCTCTCAGAACTGGCAACAGATGCTTCCTTATAAGCTATGTAGTCATCTTTACTTTTGACTGCTCTTAATCTAGATCAAGATCTTATCTTAGTATTATAATAGTGGCCTAGATGGATCACTTGTGACAGATCCATTGGCTCCAGCTCACATTAGCTGAGGACTTTATTGCCAGATTAATCTTACTAAAATGCTGTTTTCATCATGTCCTTTCACAGACCAGTATTTTCGGTGAGTCTACATCACACATACAATAGAGGCCAGACTCCTTGTGCTCACAGTCAACCTGACCCCCAACGACTTTCTTTCTTTTGCCCTTTTAAATAATGTCCTTCATCATTAAAATATATTGCCACATTGCAGAAATTCTGGGAAATAAACTTTTCTTTCATGAATTCTCATAGAATTTATATCTCACTTCTGTTGGGGACCATGGGCCACATGCATGGCCCTAAATTGGACCTTAAGTTCTGGGTCTATTCTGCTTTTGTCTCTGCTTTTTTAGTCTTGATAGACAACTAAGTACGTAGTAAGAGCTCAAGAACAAAATGCTCATATCTTTATCTAGCAGATGTCAATTGTTTCAAAATATTGTTCTTGTCAAATATGTTGAATGAATGTAAATTCTGAATGTCAGGTCATCTCCTGCAAGTGTACAAATAGGTTCTCTCAGGAAACCAACTCTCTCTCCTTAGCATAAAAAGCTTATCTGTTCTTAGAACCCAGGGATTGATACATGAAATGAACTACAAAGTTCTGAATAAATGTGAGAATTTCAATGCCTTTGAAGATTGATTTACGTATATCCTCAGTTTATGAGTGATAATATGATCTAATTAGCAAGGAAAGCTATTTTGTGGTGTTGGGCTGTAGGAAAATGGTTAAAAAACAATATTTTTATTTCAGCTAAGCATTAATTTCATCAAAGCAGGAAAATGAAGTACAAATTAGAGACTTGGGATGAAGTGTAAATAAAGGGCCCCATATATGTCTCAAACAAAATACACACATTCTTTTCAATTTCATGATCTAATTTGTCCTCCCAGAAACTTGTTTGCAGAACAAGGATTGTTAGCCCCATTAAAATAAGGAACCTGAGGTTAGGAGACATTAATCATTTGCCAAGGATCAGAAAGTTAATAAATCATAGAACCAGGAGAGTTAAACTAAGTGTATATTAACAAATAAGTGTATTAAATAAATGAGTCATTTTCTTTTGAAAGAGCGTGACATGCAAGGAAGAATCTGGAGAGTATTTCAGTGGAAATATCATGCATCCTCCATTCATACATTAATCAATTCAACAAATATTTAAAGACTATCATGTGTCAGGCACTGTGGTTGACACAGGGAATCTATCAATGAACACACTATAGTCCTTGCCTTCAAGTTGCCTGCATTCTAGTGAAATAGACAGGTAAAGAGGACATTACTTGACCCATGAACCGCTATTTTCCAAATGACCTATGCAAGTTGTCACAAAATCATGCATGGATAAAAGAGTCATTCAAAGGACAAGATAAACCAATGGCTAGATATAGATGTGAGTGTGTGTGTGTGTGTGTGTGTGTGAGCATAAAAAAAAATAGACTCCTTGATATGATCTTAGATCCCCCATTGCAACTGACTTGAAACTGAAACTACTGCCTGTCCAATTTTCTGAATATCAGAGAATGTCCACAATTATCTGAAAGGACTATGAAATTCTCCTTCTAACATCTCTTTTTTCTTTAGATCCCTCAACCACATAAAACCGAGATACTATTATCTATTAAGCCAGGTATTAGAGAGATATGCACATATGTAAAAAAAAAAAAATTAAAGGCCATTACAGTGGAATGTATTCACTGCTCTGAAGCTGAAACACATGCCTGTGGGGCCATCTGATCTTGTCTTGGGAAGCCCAGAAGCCTTTTTCATTTTATTCCACAAATATTTATTGAGTTCAGTCTTTGCACTTGGGTGATGGTAGGTAAAATGGTGATAAATGAAAATAATTCCTTTGTAACCCCCAGTGAACAGCTAACAAAATGCAAATTCCAGAGTAGGTTTCTTGGCTCTCAAGGCTGTTGGTGTGTGAAGATGTGTTTTATCCTACACTCCTCAGATGACAAGGTTATAGATGTTTGGTGTTCCCCATCAGGCAGTTCTAATGTTAATGTCAACCTTCACTTGCAAAGCCCAACACTTACTATTAAAACAAGAAAATAAGAGGTAATAACAGGTCTTATGGAGCCTTACCTCCACTCACTTATTTCAGGAGCCACCATTTCTAATGTTCTCCATCAACAGTTTGGCATGCTTTTGTGAAACTCTAACTGTTCACTATTCTTTTGGTCATTCTGTGCCATAACTGGATCAATACCATGTTTTCGATGACTAATCCTAAGCAGAAGCTTTCAAGCCTGGCTTTAAATGTTTTAAAAGCTAGCAAAAATGGAAGTGCAGACATTCAACTAATAGGCAGCCCTACACTTGGAGCATTGGGCCTCCCTCCCTATGGGAGCTTGCTCTCCTGCATTTAGTTTGAAGGCCACATGGCTTGTCTGCCAGAAACCTCAAATGGTACTTCTAGTAGCTGCTGAAGCATTTGCTGCACAGTTGCAAGACTGAGTGTTTATTTATACTTACTTGCAAAGGAAATTGTCTGCTGCAGACTAACCACAGGTACTATTCCTAGGCTCTTGCCAGTTTCCCAGGGAAGACCAGAATCTGTGGCGGCACCAGAGATGCTCCAGTCTCAGTCTCTATTACAGATTTATGCTTCCTTGGCAGGTTCAGCAACTCAGATCTCACCATTTGGGTGGGCTTTAGCCAGAGGTTTCCCTTGCTTCCTGTAGCCATGGGAAACTCAGGACCTGATCTGTCATCGCCTTGGAGGTATCTACATTCTGGGTGACCCACTTCCTATTTTGGCTTCTGAGTGATCCAGGTGAGGCCTTCAGCTAGTGTCACTAAGGCTACCTCCATGGGGTGACCCCCCCACCCCGGATCTTTGCATATGAATATATTATGGTCAAATCTCCATGTTAGATAAGTGAAACATTACCATTTATTAATCATGGCTAATAAGAGTGTCCTAAACCCCGAAGTAATTGCAGGCCAGAGACAGGCTTTGCAAGTGAGTGTAAGTTTTAATTTAAAAGATTGGCCACTAATACCCATAACAACTTGAATGAAACCCAAAGGTATTAGGCTGAGTAAAGGAAGTCATTTTCAAAAGATTACATACTGATTCCATTTTTATGCCATTCTCAAAAAGACAAAACTACAGAGACAGAGAAAAAAAATTACTGCTTATTAGGGAATGGAGTGGGGAAAGGAGTGACTCTAAACTGATAGAAGAGACTTTTGGTGGTGATGAAACACTTCTGTATTCTATGGTAGTGGTTACATGAATCTGTGCATGTGTTAAATTTCATAGGACTATACACCAAAACAACAATAACAGCATCAGACAAATGAATGCATATAAAAATTGGTGAAATGTGAATATTGTCTATAGTTTGGTTAATAATTTAATGTAGTAATATAAATTTCCTTATTTCAATAATTCTATTATTCTTCAAGATGACATCATTGGGGGAAGTTGGTTGAAGGGGACACAAAAAATTCTCTGTACCAATTTTGCCCCTTCAATGAAAGCCAAAAATTCTTTTTAAAAAATGTTTTAAGTAGGAATAGTAAGTACGTAAGCAAGAGCCTCATTTTCAGTGAATATTTATATGTATATCTAGATATACATAATATATGTATGATTATTTTTTAATGAAGTTATGATCAATACAACTTAATAAAAAGAAGCAACATCTAAGGACATAGTTAACCTGTGGAATTGCAAAGGATAATCTTCTATCTTTGCCTGCACTATTTTGGGCATGGTCTTGGAGACACAGCCATTATGACTTAGCTGATAGTAATATGCACTATTTTTATTTCTGCCTGGTGGTTCTTCCATTACCTAGCTGCCTTCCTATGCATGAGTGTCAGACTTAAAGATCCCATTGCCTACTGGACACTCAGCCCTTAAAGTCAACCAGGTGAAAATGCCACCAATTATTACTACTCTGCCACTACCTGCCACACCATCCTGCTTCCTACCAACACAATTCTACTTTTCTATTGCTTTTCCCTACCTCAGTGGGTGAGGAACAGACATGAGACAGAATCCCGTGAGGCATCTTCGACAGCTCTTTATTCCCAACATCCAATTTGAGCTAAATCCCTCTGATTATATCTCTAAAATACATATGGACTCTCTGGCCTCATCACCATTGGCACTTCCTCAACTGTCCTGTTTTAATAGCCTGTGACCAAGATCCGGAATTCCAACTATGTAACCCTCAAGTGTATCAGAGTGATCTTCGAACATGCAGATCAAATGCCAGTGTTCACAACCCTGTCACCTACTAAAGGCCAGTCTGCCTTGTATAAAAGACAGCCCCTCAAAAATCAGTCCCTTATCTACCTCTGTGGCTTACTATCTCATCACTTCCACCTTGAAATGCATGCTTCAGAAACACTCAACTACCAAGCGCACCCTAAAGAAAATCTGTAGTTCTCTTTCACAGACTGTTTCCTCTGTTCCAAGTTCACTTCTTATCCTCGTCTTCCAGGAGAACTTTTTATTTCCCAAACCCTGGCACGGTCACAATTTTCTCTGAAATCCTGCTATAAGAATTCATTAACTCGTCATTACCTTGTATATATTTCTATTACTAAATATATACATATATGTTTAATGTTTTGTATAAAATTATATTTATATGTTATGTATAATTTATATATTACATATAATATATAATTTATTATATTTAATATATTATGTATAATTCATGTATATTACATATATAATATAAAAATATATGTCTATAATATGCATAATATATAATATACATACAATTATATATAATATACATGTGATTATAATAATATACTGTTATTATGTATTTATATATTATATATATATAAATATATAAATATATAAGATATATTTATATATCTTTCCAAATGGATATTAAATGTAATATAAAATACATTAAATGTAATATATAAATAATACTTTATATATATATTTTTTTCACGTATCTACTCTTTTTCTCTCTTAAACTCTGAATCTAACCATGCCTTTGTACTCCTGGTGCCTAGCATCAATATAGTAATACAGTAGGTCTTAGTAAGTGAACTACTGAATAAATAAATGATTAATGAATAAATCAATGCTAACTTGTCTCTTTATAGCTTTGTATTTAACAGGGATATAAATGAAAGCTGTGAATACAGTGTGTACTATCTAATGCACTCCAGCTTAGAGAACTTGTTTATCTACCGTTTTTATAACCAAACACATAAATAATAAAATAAACCAGATTGCTTTATAGTTGTTAAACTGGAGCTGTTAAATTCTACAGTTCTTCTCCAGAGAAGAGGCATATTTTCAGCATTTTATGTAATGGAAGGACTTTGCCCAGAAAAAGAAGCTAGGTACCCAACTTGGGTGTTCATTGGGTTGCATCTGTTTTGAAGTCACGTTTGCCTTCAGACCATCCCTGTTGTGGAGAAATGAAACACGATGTGCTGATAATGAATCAATAATATGTTGATACTGTGCACGGGGATTAATCAAGAGCACTCGTTCTCTTTCAGGACAATTTCAAGCTGCCAGTAATCAGCAGAGACATGCAAGCTGGAGAGCAAGCCAAGCACACACTTGACAGGGACAATCAAGCTGTACATACCGATCTCCACAGTGAAATTCAGAGAGGGCCTTCCAGTCCCCAAGGCTGGAAATGCACACAACCTTAGGTTAAATACCAATTCCCTCATTCTGTCTTTGGGTCAACTAGTACACATTCAAATTACTTAACCTTGAGTTGCTCTCTTGTAATAGAGACACTAACTTACCTTTTTCCTTTATACTCTAGAGGAGTATCTAATTAAAATAAAGATTTTCCCCTCCATTTGGATATAAATACTTAATTCTTGCAGTTGACCATTTTATCACTTCTTGCTTCCTCATTATATATAGAGTAAATATCAACTTCATAGAGTAGAGTAAACCATTACAGCTCTGATTAAAGTGACCCTAACAATCTGGTGTTGATTGCCTCCTTCGGGGAGAATTCATTGATAAATAATAATATGAGGACACAAAAGATGCTGTTTTAGCTCTTCTTCTGAAAAACAATACTTAGAAGTAAGACAATATAAAAACTGATAAAAAAGTTTGTTCCTATTTTTATTCTCCCATTTAAAAATTATATGAAGATCCAGCATTCATTCCATCGTTCCACATGAAAAATGTAAAACTAAGCAAGTTAAAGGGATTGTCTCACTGTCACTAAGTTAGTTGTTTCAAGAATGTTAATTCCGTTCAACTACCTGTGTTTGCAGAACCGATCTGCATGTCCCTGGACTTTACTGGCTACTACTCTCCAGATCTAATTCTCTATCTGGACAGATAGTGCTCTCACTCAATACTACATGTTCCCTTGGCATGAAACTGTGGATTGCATAAACCTCTGATCCCTGCCAGAAAAGTCTTCCAGTCTTGGTCTCTCCTGTCCTATATGTTAGCAACTAGCATCCCTGTTGAATATTTACCAGCTCTTTCATATTATCCTGTAGATCCATTTTTTTTTTTTTACCCATCTCCACCCTACTCTGTGCCCCAGGAGGCTAAAGAATATGGATTATATCAATTTACAACTTTATCTTCTGGATTCTAGTTAGATTTAGCCAACTGGAAGCACCCACAGGGGTGGGGAAAGGAGAGTAAAGTCATGATATTCATTTCTACAGTTCTCTCCCCGAGGATCAACTCCCTCAGTCCGAGGTCACAGCACCTCCCGGGTGCCTTCTCTGTAAGTAACACCTATGGTTACAAGCTACATTAGCAGGTGTGGTTTCCTGATATCATTCTCACTCTTTTGTAAGAGGTCTCTTTATAACTAATTCTCCTCCAACTATCCATTTTTTTGTTTGGACCCAAACTAATACATGAAAGGAAGAAAAAGAGTAGCATATAAAGCAGTGGATATATAAAATAATATTTGGTCTCCTTATGTTTATCTCATCTCTATTCCTATCTCATTTTCCCAAATTATGCCTAATGACAATGCAATGCTCTTGAGAGAAACATTCAATATGTTACTGCCCAATTGAACACACTCTTATTGAAGATGCTGATATTCTTACTATATGTGTGTAATAATTGGCTAATTAGTTAAAAAACTGATTAATAGCATAGAGTTAGATCAGACTACTGTGAAGGGACATTATCTCCTCCCCAACTTTGAAAGTTGTATTTCAAAAACCTTTACATAAAAATGAGCTCATGATTGAAGGATTAAAGTACAATTTTCAAAAAAATTCAAAACATGACTCATATAAATATAAAAATGAACACATATTACAGATTTAATTAATTAATTAATTAATGAAGGAGCCAGTAAGATAGAGAGCCTAGTTCAGAGGAGATGTTTACATACAGAAACACGTAATGACAAAGACATGCTCTTTTTGATCCAATTCTCATCAAACTCCTCTAAGACCTGGAAGTCTTGACCTTGGGCTTTAGTGTACTTCCTTGTGGGGCCTGCATCACCATTGTAGCAAGAATTTTGCCAAGTCAGTTTAGAAGGAATTGCCACACTAAATATATCATCACCTACAAAATCTGATCAAATTCCTTATCTCCCTAACCCCCCTGTTATCTGATATTTCTAGCCTGTCTTTAGGAGACTGACGCCCTAGTTTTGATACCTCATCAGTAATTTTCTATCCACCGATGCTCCCACCTCGCTCTTTGGCTGTAAATCTTTCCTTGTATTTAGAATTGAGCCCGATCTCTATCTCTCCTACTGCAAAATGCCATTGCACTAGTCCCCTGAATAAAATCTTCCTTACTCTTCTTTAACAAGGGTCAGAATGATTTTTAAAAATAACTGTCAGTCAAAGGAACGCTGAAATGGATTTGCTACTAAGATAATGGGTTTGTATTAAGATACAAAACTGTGTAATACTCCATAGAGAAATAAAACTATAACATGTGGCATCATCTTTTCTCCTAGCTAAAACACGCAAGTTAACACAGAAATGGAAAATAGTAAAAAATGATTAAGTAGCAAATAGTTAAGTCAATACAGGTGTATCCTCCTTTAAAATTAAATTAATTCTCAGATGTGTCTGTTAAACAATTACATTGAAAAGTCAGTCATCCTCTGATTTATTTACAAGTTTTGGATGATTTTTCTTAACAAAAGATATTAACATTTTATGGAACATGAAGATGAGCCAGATGAAGTTATCAGCAAGTCTACATGCCACCTCCAAACTTTTCATTTATTGAAATCAAAATGAAGGCAAAATCCTACAGAAGCATATAATAGTAAAATCTCCATTGATATTTTATTAAAAATAGATTTCTTGTGCTCTTCTGCTTCTCTATCTATTCCAGGTTGGAATGGGCAATGTAATGAAGTTCATGAGATTCTTTCTCTTTTAAGGAACCTTAATGAGTTTCTTTTATGTATACTTTCATAGATAACTAAATTATCAGGGCTTATAGCTTTTTTTCCCCACCTATGCTGATGCTGTAACTTTTCTCACACGTGAAAAACTAAAAGTTTAAACAATTTCTTTCACTAGATGCAGACTTTAAAACTACCATCTGCTTCTAGAAAGAGTTTTAAAGTTCCTTCTACCTGAGACTGTTCTTAAAAGTTTCCAATTATTTTCCCCTTTGGAATCTTTTTGAACCCCTTTTAGCATCACAGGATAAATTAGTTTATAAGTAACAGGATTCTTCCTCAAAAGGAGAGGTAATGAAATTCAAGAAAATGTGAACAACCAAACTTATAAAGGTGAAAAACAAGCAAAAATGCAGCTACAATAAATACTTAACCATATGTCAATATATTACATACCATAATAGCTTGTCTTCACCCCAATTCTGTATCCTGTGGCTCCATGAGGTAAAAAGGACTAAACCCAAACTCACACTGCTAAAAAGCATGTATCAGGATGTGATGTCTATCCAATGCTTTTCACTGCACCAGGGTGCCTTCCTAAGAAATAATATATTCTACATTTTTTTAAGGTCACATACCTGCCTTTATTGTGAGCAGCAAGCAGGTAGGACATTTCCAACAATAGTAAAACAAATTAATTTACTAAAGCAGGGATTCATTGAAGCTGCCTGGATGGAACCCTTGAGAGCTCATATGAAGATGCTAACCCAGAGCAGCAAGAAGAGGACTACAAAGCCCAGGAAGAGCGAGGCCACCAAAGGGATGAGGAGCTCTTTATAGATTATCCTGAGTGCACTTGGAGGAGTAACCTCATAAACGAAGAGCCAGGAGGTGAAGAACATGCCAATGGCCAAGAGCAGCACAGTCAGATGGGGGAAGACAGCCGAGTTCATTGGGCTGGTGTATCTCCTCATGGCCTCTAGCTCCATTTTGTCAAGTACATGATTATTTACCACTTCGCCACTGGAATAACACACCGGCAGGATATAGTCTACATTTTATAGCTATAAATTATACTGTCACCAAAACAAAAGAACCAGTCAAGTTATGAATACCCATTGATTCTCAAGTGTAGCACCTTCTCTTCCTTGTTGGTTCTGCAAATAATTTCTTCATGAAAATAAAATGAGGATATGACACTCTGTGTCATCAACATTAAAAGGAAAACTGAACACAATCTTCCATATTTTTTAATACGGAATGCTTCACAAATTTGCATGTTATCCTTGTACAGGGGCCAAATAATCTTCTCTTTATTATTCCAATTTTAGTATATGTGCTATTGAAACAAGCACCATGTCTTCTTGATTTTTTTTACAAATACTTCATTAAAAATATGAATGTAACAAAAATAACAAACTTAAAATAGTCTGCCTTGTGAAAAAGAAAGCTCTTTGTTTCTTCCAAAATTTTGATGTCAAATCTAAAATGTTTTGCTTTCCTGCAAAAGCATGCTTTTTCTCAGTTTTCACCTGCTGTGAGAATTATTCCTACATTATAATTAGTTCAGATAAATGAATGGCAAGATTGCTCTTCAGATTTTACTTTTTAAAGCTCATTTACATGATGGTCTATGATGACATGGTTATTAACAGTTTTTGGGCAATTAATTAAGGTAGTTGGTAGAGTTGTTAGCACAAAATGAAACTAAGAGGTTGTTTTAGTAAATCCTTCTGCTCAGGAGACATGATAGTAGCCATTAATCCACACTAACTAAATGAATAATGCTGTTCCTCCTCTCACACTATTCTCTTTGGTAGGCTGCTAAATAATATAGCAGGTTTAAAAAAATTTTTTTCAAGTGTAAAGTTTTGGTATCCTTCAACTACTGTCACAGCTTTCTTCCCTTTTCTCCCCAAGCTGTGAAGCACTGAGTGTGTACTGGCTGTTTTCTCTCAAGGAGCTCTTTCTTTCATCTCGTCACAGGCTCTATCAGACAGAAGTGTATCACAGTAAAAACTCCAGTGATCATTTTTGAGAATAAAGAAATGCCTTTCTGGGGCTCAGGATTTCTCCACTTGCTTATACATTCTCCTCTTCTTTTCCAGATATTCATCTAGGACTTCCCAATATCAGTTCTTATTTCCTTCCTAGGCCCACCCCATGGCTGGGAGGTGGGATTGAGGCTAGTGTTGTGTATGATATGTGTGAGTGGCAGGGACGTACGGACTCTCTGGCTGAGCCAACATAAGCCCGTGCTCAGTTTCCCACTCTGCCCCTTCCCCTGTCTGCCACAGCACTCCTGGAAAAGCCACAAGCCTGCTGAGATGCCACGACGAGGATGGTTGTCCCAGACTGTCACCCCCAAACTCACTGAGGGCTTTGCCTTTGTGAGAAATAAATTTTGCCGTGTTAAGCCACTAAGGTTATGAACACTGTAGGACAACTTAGTTTATGCACCTTGAAAAGAAACCCTGAGACTGATGCCTTCTTGGCTTATATATTCAGGAGCCCCTTCCCCGTTTATGTTTCTAATTCACAACATTGTGCAATGTGCCCTCAAAGATTTATTGCAATTCAGATATGGCAACACATTTTTGCAGCTTTATTGAGAACTCATTGACAAATTTGTAAGACATTTGAAGTATATACTAATTTAGTACAGAAAAACGTATTATTTTAGAAACAGGCTGTAGTTGCACCTGGCTGTATCAGTGAAGCAGAGGAAATCTCTTTGAAAGGAAGAACAGCTTTTGTTTGAAAATCAACAACTTCATAGGACTTTTTTTTTTAAATAAAAGCCAAGTTTCCACCCCCAAACTCTCTCACACACATATGAACACACACACAGACAGCATTTGGATTGAAGATATCTAAATGATTAGACTTTTGAATGTCCCTTCAACAGGACCGTGGGGTTTGGGGGGAGCAGGGGTTGGAGGAGGGGCATTTAGTTTGTAACTTAGACATAAGTTGAGTGAGAAGACTGCCCAAGAAAGTCTGGGTGGAGAAGGGACGAGGAACATCAGAACGGTTGGTTCATCAACCTTCGCTCTGTTGAAGTTGCCCTATTCTGTACTAGCCTGCGATCCCCTCAGGGGATCCACACACCTTTAGGGCTCTGCTTGTATTAAAACATTGGGTATAGCTTTTAAAAACCTAATATCCATTGAATGTTTCCATGACCGACATGCTTTTGTTGGTCATGGACCATTATTGTTTGTGCCTTCCAGGCTCTGTTTTCTGAGAGATGTGCAAGCTAGCATACCTTCGATGAGTTTCTCGATTGCGTATGAATAATAAGCAAAGAGGCATTGAAAACTGCAGCCACTCTGAACCTCTTAACCTTCCCATTCCACCTCTCCTGAGGTTTATGAATGAATAATTTTTAATTAATTAATTACTCAATCAGTGAGCCTTCTAACAATCAGTTCTGACTAATTCTCTTTCCACTAAAAAGAAGAAAAGAGAAGCAAAAGAAAGAAAGGAAGAAAGCTGTCGGCATGACAGGTAAATTAATGCAGTGTCAGGAAATAGTAAAGACTGACTGAGAAAGGGGAAAATGGGCTTAAACCAGATTTTCTTTCTTCTGGGAAAATGATTATGCATGAATTCCTCCTTGCCCTCTCTAAGGCTGTGCATCTTACGATTACAGGATCTCAGACAGGTCAAAATTAAACCACTAATACTGAACTGCACATCCTCTCTATCATGGGTAGGAGCGAACCATCCATTTATCTTTAATTCTCTTTTAAAATCTTTAATGGACTTTTTGTCAGAGGAAACATAGAAAAAAAAAAGAACAAGAAGAAAGAAAAAAAATCTTAGAACAGAGTGTGTTTAGAAATTTCTGTCTTGTAGTAAACATAAACTAGGTAACATACAGTATAAGTCAGCCAAATATTTTTGACCTAAAAATGTTATAGTATTTCAGGGTCTCTTCCACAAGAGTTGAGGTTTGGACAGTTCAGCTGCATCACTGTAATCCCTGTGTGCTGTAGTTGGGCTATGCAGCATAAACAGCCACTTATTTTTTATCTTTAAGGTACTCTCTGAATCTCCTCAATTCATAGCTGACCTGTGATATTTCATAAAATCAAGCATACTCTGAAAATATTTCATATTAGTATTTCTTTTCAGCTGCATTATCTTCAAATATCAATAGCAAATAAAAGCCACAATAATACTTTATAACAGGATAATCTGCACAATAAGAATCCTTCCTTGGACAATAAAATTCATATCTACATAAACAGAAAAAAGTATACCTTATATAATATGACACTACCTCCTCTCAAACCAGTTCATAAAATCCCTCTCTTTTTATAGGTATTTCTATTCAAGTATACACACAGACATTTCCCTGCATTTAGTTTACATGAAAATTATTTTAAATCATGAATTATTGACACAATATACTTGTACTTTATGTGAGATGTTTTCACTGGAGAAAAAATATTTATGGTTATACTATGCAAAAATTGAATTTTTTTTTCAATTCCCAGTCACGTTTTACTCTTCTAAATTTCATCACTTTAATATTTGGCATTTCTGTGGCCTAAAAAGACTAGACTCATTTAAGATTTAATGAAGAGCTATTTACCTCTTAAATCTTCTTCCCTTGAGTAATGAAATAATTACCCTCCCATAATCATGGAAACGTGAAACTTGAATCTCAAATTGAGCTGTTGTGAGAAGGGTTAGTGATGCTGCATAGGTGATCACCATGGTAACATTTGGAAATGGCACTGATGTCAAGCCAAGAGCATGGTATTTCTATTCCCACAAGAGCCCGACCAGGGACTGGAGATGAACTCTTGCATGGTCTTAGGAAAATGACTGAAAGCTAACATTTGCTGGGTCTCCCACTGGAGTATACACATCACCATTTCATATCATTCTCAGAGGAAGATGATTTGAAAATACAACAACGTATTCTCAATAGTTTTAATTAAAATTGCTTTGTAACGTTATAGCATTATGATGTGTGTGCGTGTATGTGTGTCTGCGTGTGTGCATGAACTTGCTGTACATTCAAATGAAGCTTAGCCCTAAGGAAGAACATGATGATGCTAGGAAGGGAATTCACTAAAGCTTTAGTCACATAATGGAGATAATTAAATAATTAGACATTCTTCAAAATATCGGAGCAAGTTAATTCATTTTTAGCAGCATGGATTAGGGAGGTGATTTTATAAATCCTAAGGAGAAAATGATTTACTTGGAATTGAAGAGGAATAATTAGTGTCACTTTGGCCCCGGTATGTGTATGTGTGTTTATGTGTTTGTGTGTGTAAAACACATCCTATTTTAATTTCAAACAATACAGGAAGCACCAAATTGGACTGAATAGAGAAAAGACAAGCCAACATAAATTAAAAACTAATACAAAACACATATATAAAATTTTGCATCACAGGCTCCTGGATGGCTCAGTAAGATAAGTGTCCTCCTACTCTTGATTTCAGCTCAGGTCATGATCTTGGGGTTCTGAGATCAAGCCTAGCATTGGGCCCCGTGCTCAGCAAGGAATCTGCTTAAGGATTCTCTGTCTCTCTCCCTCTCTTTCTGCCGCTCCTCCTGCTCACACTCTCTCTCCCTCAAATTAATTAATTAATTAATTAATCTTTTAGAAATTAGCATCATAATTTTCAAGAATATATAGTAATTTTAGGACTACTTAAAGTTTTTCCAAGAGAAGGGGCTCATACAATAAGTACATAATTACTATTTGTAATTAGTATATTAAATATTTGTATGCACCTATGTGCTAGTAAAGTGCTTCAAAGCAGTTTGTTCACCTGAGTAAATAAAGATTGCCCTTACAATCTTGCTTATGTTTTATTTAATATTAAATAAATATTTTAACAATGCATAATTTATATATTCATAATATAATAACCTATGTAAATATATAACAAATATAATAATAAATATTTACTAGAGCAACTGAAAGACCAACTTTAGCCCATTTCACCAATTCATTTATCTATATGGACATTCAATCAATCGACAAATCATTACTAAGTACCTGTTATTAAGCACTATGCTATGTGTTGCAGATATTTAAAAAAAATGAAAATAAGCACAGTTGTCTTGGAGGTTAAGGTCCACTGGTGAGAGCAATAATCAAATATTTACTTAAATAAATGTAAAAATCACAACTATAGCAAATTTTTATCAAAGAAAGTTACACGGTGGCCCATAAATCACTGAAGGAAAGATATGACCCATGAGAAGAGATCAGAACAATCCTCCCTAAGGAAGTGAAGCTGAAAAGTGAAGGAAATTTAGGAATGTGCTATTATCCTCCATATTCTAGAGGAAAATCTCTGACCCTTACAGTTATAATAGTAATTTACATATCTTTCCAATAGTGAGTTTGAACATTTTCCTACAGGCTTTTTTAATGATTTGAATGTCATTAATCATTTTTTTACTTTTTTAATAATATACTTTTTCCTCATTCATCTCCTGGGCCAATAGTTCTTTTGTAGACTCAGTAGAAATGAATAAAGAACACTATCTAGCAAAGCTCAATACTTGTTGAAGTCCACAGATATTTGTTGTTTGTCTATGGTTATGAGCTGGATGTGTGCCCTCAAAACAGATGTTGAAGTCCCAACCCCCAGGACCTCAGAATGTGACTTTATTAGGAAATTGGACCTTGCAGGTATACTTAGTTAAGAAGAAATTGTATCTGTGTGCAATACAACAACACACATGGAGAACATCATGTGATAAAGAAGACAAAGATCGGAGTTATGCAGCTGCAAACCAAGAAATGCCAAAGATTGTTAGCAAACGACAAGAAGCTGGGAAAAGGTAAGGAAGGGTTTCCCAACAGTTCTAAGGGACTTCAACTCTGCCAATACCTTGATTTTGGACTTCTTATCTCTAGAACTATGAAACAATACATTTATATTGTTTTAAGTCACCACAGCAACCCTAAAGAACTAAGAGCACCAGGCACTATGCTAGGCACTTATTAACTTGACATGACAAGAAATGCAATGACATAAAAAGTGTGGTCTTGCCTCACAGGAGCTTCCAATAGAAACATATTTATTGGGACACCTGGGTGGCTCAGCGGTTGAGTGTCTGCCTTCGGTTCAGGGTGTGATCCCAGGTCTGGGGATCGAGTCCTGCATTGGGCTCCCTGTGAGGAGCCTGCTTCTCCCTCTGCCTATGTCTCTGTCTCTCCCGCTGTGTCTCTCGTGAATAAATAAATAAAATCTTTTTTTAAAAAAAGAAACATTTATTTACTTGAAGAAAATGAGGAATATATCAACTTTTGATGAATATGTGGTGGAAATTACAAATAGTTATATAATATAACTAATCAAGAAAACACATTGGAGATACTTGAATTTAAAGGAGAGGAGGGACCCTATGGGGTACACATCTTCAAATCTGTTCATGTAAACGAGAACTCAAATGATGTCCCAGATAGAACTTAGTCTCCCTCATGAGAAATGAGTAGAATTAAAGCAGAATTTCTGACCACATCAACACCAAGAAAATATCATGCACAATTAAAGGAGTCCATACACACATAGATAGAGGTTTAGGCAATTACAAATCCCCCTGCTTCTGGAGATTGAGGTCAAACACTTTAGGTTGTATGAATAATGGTTTAGTAATTTAATTGCTAATTCCATTTTAACATATATTAAAATAATAGACTATAATGGAGATGGTATGGGAGTAGACATAATAAAATGTGGTAATTTATAATGTAAATAAAGGCAGTGAATGGCATACACAGTGGACCAAATTCTGCTCTTGGATGAACACACAAGGGTCCTATTAACTTTAGAATTAGCTGTGTTCACTCATGAATAAGATGATTCTTAAAATCAGTCTTTTTTTCTGAATGAACTGATGACGATCTATAGTTTTTATATAAATCCTATGAAATTTATATATATAGATATATATAAATCATATGAAATACATATATATTCACAGGTTTGTCCTAGTAATGCCTGAAATTGGTGAGTTAGTTTATATCCATTAACTTTACTTTTTCATTGGCTTTTAGATTGCAGAAAATGACCACAAATCCCTCCTCTCTCTGCATCCCTTTTGCAATATGACTTTATAGCTTTTCCCATTAAGAAGTGAAGCCCTTTTCTCCACCTCTTGCAACTGAGCTTGGCCTTGTAAGTTGCTCTGGCCAATGGAATATTAGAGACACATAAGTAGTGTCTGCTTTTGGAAATTTCTTTTTTTGGTGTTAGGAAACCTTCTGCCACCATATGAACAAGCCTATGCTAGCCTACTGAAGGATGGGAGAGCATGTGGAAAGGAAATCTCCAGCATCCTAGCTATTGCAGTAGAAGCCCCATATCATCCAGTCCCAATCCAATCAGCTAGGACCCAGAGAATGCCTAGCTAACCCACAAAAACACGGGAAATAATTTTTATTGTTTTAGCAGCTTAGTATTGGGGTAGTTGGTTATACAGTAAAAACTAACATATACAGATCTAAAAATCACAAGTCGTTGGGACGCCTGGGTGGCTCAGCAGTTCAGCATCTGCCTGGAGTCCCGGGATCGAGTCCCACATCAGGCTCCCTGCATGGAGTCTGGTTCTCCCTCTGCCTATGCCTCTGCCTCTCCCTCTCTGTGTCTCTCATGAGTAAATAAATAAAATCTTTTAAAAAATTACTAGTTGTAATACTATCAGAATGCTTACTATGCATATATGTGTCTGTTCTAAGCAGATATTAATCCATTTATTACAACAACTCTATGAGGTAGCAGTTATATTATTATCATCATCCCCATTTTGCAGATGAGAAGACTGAGGCTGTACAGGTAGTAAGTAGAGGAGCCAAGAGCCAAGAGGCAATTCCAACCAGTTTTGTCTCAAAGTCCATCTTGTTAACCTTTAATAGACAGCTTATCTAACAATTAGCAAAACATAAAGTACAAATTTCTATGAAATGCCGGAACAGTTTGCCTTCATTAGCAACCAAATAGATGTACAATAAAATAGTAATGGGGGGAAATACTTATGGGATAATGATAAGCAGAAAAAGCAGACCGTGATATTGTCTACTTATTAGGCTTAAACCGTGAAAAATATACAGAGAAGGAAGGCAGGGAGGATGTTAAAATATTAACAGGGTTCACCTGTAGATGTAAGATTAGAGATGACGACTTTTTAAAAACTTTGACTTTTATTGTTATTTCTCCACAAATATGGATATTCTTTTGTTTCTTTTCTATTATAAAGCCTTGAAGTTCCAGAACATATTAGAACTTTCCTCCTAATGGAGCAGAATGGAGACCAAGGAAGAGGCTACAGTAACTCCTTGCTGACCCAGGAGAGTTCTCCTATGACCTTGGGCAGGTAACTTGACTAAGGCCTGAACGAGCTGGATCAGTAAAATGCACACCCAGGGCATGCCCCTTTCTCTCCAACTTGTTATTTTGCTTACAGATGGAAAAATAGCTGCCTCAACCTCCTGGTCCTGGATCTCAGAGAGCCCATGGCTCCAGGCTCTGCTACATAGAGAAGCAGCCCCATATACTCTGAATCTCATTCCTTATCCCTTTGTTTCCAGTAATAAGCTAATAAATACATGAATTAATGCTTCAAAAAGGAAAGAGCCTGTTTTGAGGGGTAGAGCATGTTAGGAGTCATCTATTGTCCATACTACTCTTCAGGTTGAGGGCTGTCAAGTTTGGAAGAACTGAATATCATGACCTCCTTTAGCCTAGGAGCGAGGTCCTCTGCATGTTCTGCATGCTATAATCGGAGAGAAGCTGCTGAGATTTTTTTTTTTACTTTAACCCTAAAAGCATCTGATTAATTTCACTAATTATTAACTCATTCTCTAGAACTCTTTCATGAACCCTTTGAAACTTCTTTCCTATTTAGGGAAGCATTTCTTTCTCTAGGGTACAACTGTGGTGACTTTCTAGCCCTGGGGTTACTTTCAATCAGACCCTACAATTCTATAATCTCAAGGAACATTTAAGTGGTCTCAGGGTTTAACTCCAATAGAACCACAGTAGAGCCTGTGAGAGCCTGCCACTGAAGGCCCAGCCATCAAGCAGGCCTGGTACACAACTTGCACCCCAGACATGGAAAGCATTCTGAGCCCAGCTCATTACTGGCCTCTCATCATCCCTCATTTCCCTGGGTATCACATGTCAGGCAAGCTTGAGGTCTTTGGCCAGCCAGCAGCTTCCCTATTCTGGGATTTGAAGACAAAGTTCATGCTGAGGACACAGGAACTAGAGCCAGGGAACGTACTGGAGTTGGATAAGGGAAGATCTGGTAGGTCTACTCAATGTCAATGAGTGAGTTTAGGCAACTTCATTTGGATTCTAGAAAGGGGATAGGTGGGGGATGATTCTAGCTATAAACCCAGGAGGTTATCAGGGTCATGCTCACTAACTAGAGTCATCCCTGTTAGGAGCTGCTCAAGGTCACCTTCCTAAGACCCACACATGTCTCTAGCCTCCAGGGACTCTGGTCCCTAAGGGGGCTTAGACTCCTTGAAGGAGAAGCTCCAGAGCAGAGGTCATCTCCACAAATGCAGCAGCTCTGCCTTTCCTTCAGCACTGAGAGTGACTCAACAGCACCTGCTGCAAACATCATTCTGGCTCCTGAAGCCACTGCCTTCAAGAACCAGGCTGTCCTCCTAAGCAGAGAGGAGACCTTGTCACCCTCCTTTGCCACATCTCATTGTCTTGGTACTCTTCTATAATACATAGGTGTTAATGTTATAATAGGTCATTTTAATGAATTTTCTCAATAGAATAAAAGCTCTTCCAGGAGAATGTTATCTCTCTTGCTTTAATATTAATTATATGACTAGGAAAAAGGTTTTATGTTTTATTTATTATTACAGTGTAATTTTTCCTTTTCCAACACCTACCATCACCCCTCATGGAATCAGCAAATGAACTTTCTAAAAGGTCTAGGTATCTGGTATAGTATCTGGTATAAGAGTACCCAATAAATACTTATGAAATGAATGATTAAAAGGAACTATTTTACCAAAAAGAAGTTACTTGGAGTGATATCAAGAGATAGGCCACATATTTACTTTAAATATGTAGATTTAGGAATATAATAAAATTATAGAAATGTATTCTCAGTGACAATTACGCTGGCCCTCTGTAATGAATCATGTATTCATTATAAAGTCAGGAGGTTAGTACCTAAGTAAAATAAGCAACACATTTAAGCATAATTTTTAAGATAGTCAGCAATGGCTAACGTAATGGGTGATTCACATACTTAAAAATTGCAGAATGGTATGATACTAGAGGATTTTATTAGGGCTGGCAATTTCTATGGTCGTGGAGAGAAGGTGCAATTCTTCTTGCTATATATTGAAGTAGGAAGGGTGGGTGGTGCTCTTCGGGCAAAAGTCTCTTTGGTCACCAAGCTGGCTCCTCTTGGCTCTCCCTGTCAGGCTGCAGGACTAAGTTAACACAGGGCCCGCATCCCCACTGGGATTGTCAGAAATACCTCGTGGCATCATAAACCATCATCTGGTAAAACATCTGGTGCTGCTTGCAGCCTAAGAAATATACAGATGTGGTGGCCAGCAACTCACACGGCAATTGCCTCAATTATTTAACCACATATGGATAGAGTGCCTCGTGCTGGTGTTCGGAATGCATTATTTGAACACCTATGTGCATATAAAGAGAGTTGCTTCACGCACGCTGCGATAACCACCGGAGCATATCACTCTTAGTCACAGAGGAAAAGATATTATCATGTGTTATACTCATCTGATTAGTAGTACATGTCAATTACATTGGTGTTTTGCCTGAAAGTCAGGATGAAATTTTATGCTTGCTGTGGAGTGGCAGACATATTTTCCCTTGGGTGACCGCAGGAAAAGTGCCAAGAAGTGCATTTTGATTAGTATGCGGTATTCACGGACTTGCTTTTGCAAAGGCTTTCGTTTCTTTCAAGTGAGTCAGTATGGAGGAAACTTGCAAAAACCTAGACCTCTTAGAGAGTTCCTTTGCTGATTCCATGAGGGGTGATGGCAGGTGTTGGAATAGGTAAAATTATACTTGATTTTTTTTTGGTATTAAAAAAAAATCTCAGATAAGTACTAATATTACCACGCTTGGCAATGTTCATCTTCAAAGACTTCGTTTCTAGTTTAACCTTTAATTTAGGCTAAAGATGGGGAAATTCAATCTAAAGAGATTGACAGAGGAGAAAAAGAGAATTGAGGGCAATTAATAATATGTAAATCAATGACTGCAAACTTACACAAAACAATGCTAATTATTTTGCCAAAAGCCAATTTCCTTAGCTCTCTCTAAAACTAGAGGTTGAAACCAGTAGCCCATTCATTCAGCAAACGTTTGTTAAAATAGGCGTTGCATGCAAAATATTGGATTCCAAGATGAAAACTCAAAGAGCATAAAATTGCGTGGGAGGTAAGGAGACTATATGTTTGCTTTGAGAGCTACAGCAAGAGGCCATGTATCCCACACAATTTAGCCCTGTGGTTACTTGGTTGTTTAAAACTTTGTTAAATATATCTTAAATATCTTGCTTCAATTAAAAAGTCACAGATATCTTTACTCACCAATCTTTTAATTTAGAAACCAACTAAGATCTTTCTTCCAACTATAAATCTGGTGGTCAGACTAATGTTTTCTTTAAGAGCTTTAAATTAGGAACTTTAAAACTCTGTAAAGAGCAAGGAATCCTTTTAGATTTTTGTAATCCCATACCCTCCCCTCAAAAAGCAATCTTGTCTTCAGTACAGCTTATTCCAAAGAAAAACTTGTGGTAATTCTATTTATGAAATCTTTCCAGGGCATTCGAATTAGTTTTCACAGAACAAGTTTTTTGATAAATATTTTTCATTTATATAATGTTTAGTTATATTGTGCAATCATTATAAGAGCATCACAGACATACACGGGCTGGAAACATACACATATGACTCATATTCACTTAGTAGGGGCAGAAATACAAGTGCATCTTGAGAGTAACTTATTAAAATGCAGAGGCATTGGTTAATATATTTTATACAGGGAATAGAAAACATTGGGCCAGACTTCCAATTGGCTAGAATATTCTCAAAGAAAATCAAGCTTCCGATAGAGTAGAACAGTGCTTCTTTTGAAATCTTTGCCTACAACATGGAATAATTTTTATGTTGGTAAAAGCCGGGGATAATTAGAAAATATCTCCAGTCCTTCTCTACAAGCTCTAGAATAAAATCAATACTGAAACAAATGTGTATTAAGCTTTGTCGAACAGCTACAAGACACAATGTCGTATCTTCAAAACAATGGAAATATTGGCATTTTCAGAGATTCTTCTGCCCATCCAAAAGCAAGACACAGATTACAAGGTAATTTTACACTCGTAGAACACTGTTTCTTTTTAGAGAACAAAATACATCTGCTATGGCAGATAAATCTTATAATTAGAGAATATTTGAATCATTTGGCTGCCAACTGAATAATTCAATGCATATTTACTAGACTGTGAATCTTCCTCACTGTACTGGGATCTTAACAGTCAGGATTTTGTTTCCATCTTTTTTGTATTTCCAGCACATAGGACACTGCCTTTCACATAGAAGGCCCTCGAATAAAATGTCAGGATGAATGTACTGAAGAACATTACCAGGATATCAGAGCAAAGTTGTCCCACAAGCATTCAATATGCCATTTACCTTATCCTGATTTTAATGAAGGTCATAAGAGATATTTGTCACATGACCATAAATAGCTTATTGACACAACCAAGTTTCTAGGAAGAAATTAAACATGCGTAATAGCAGAGTTCTGCTTATGACATCTATAGAGTCTGATGGTTCTCTGACTGAAATATTTTTACATTTAGAGTCTCATTGATAAGAAGTTCTACTATACCTTTTAAGACAAATGAGGTACAGGTATTTGGTTTACCCACAAATCATAATCATTTTTCCTTTAGTATTATGGTGACATGTTTCTCAATTATTTTTCAAGTTTTCCTCACTCCTGGTTTGCTTTCTTTAATTCACATAGATAAGATGATCAATACTGGTGGCTCATGTTACAGAAATGGCCTGTCTTTATTCAGTTTAAGATCTCTCACGTTTGGAGAAATGGAGTGGAATTCTGGCATTATTCCATTTTTAGGAACTATAGTTTGATAGTGGAGAGATTTTGGATTCCTTTCCTGGCATGGCATCAGAATGAGATTTCATCTCAATGGAGATCACTGCCTAAACCTTCTGGTTATCCAATTAAGCAGTTTGGTCATCTGAACCGGGATTATTTTGTTTCAAACACGCGTTTGAAAATACTTAAATGTTTTCATCTTCAACTCAGCTGGTCATGTTCTCTCCATGGACTTACCATGTTAGATAAACAGACCTGCTAGATGTAGAATAGTCTTTAATTAATATACAGTGTATTATCACCCAAGGACTGGTCAGAAAAACAGAAATGACTCTAAATCTTATAAAGAAATACTTTAACATGAAGGATTGTTAATATAGGCTGAAAAGCAATCCAGAGATTAGCAGCAGTGAAAAGTCACTACAACCCCTGCCAGAGGACAAGCAGAAGAAGTGGTGTTAGCAGAATCCAGAAGAAGACTGATGAATGACGACTAGGGCTGGAAGTGGAAGGATTTTCCTGCTAGAAGACAGAACCAGGAAGATAGAAGCTTTCCAATAGGACCTACAGGCACAGAGAGAAATTAGTCATTGCAGGAACACCAAAGGAAGGAAAAAACAGGGGAAGAAATATCTTGATTTCTCTCACCCTCCCATTGTCCTATTTTGTAAGTTGTGGAGCTTCAGAAGGAGGAAGGAGCCTTGGAAATGAATTTCAGTGTGATAAAGAAATGAAAGAAAGGGCAGGTATGGAATTGAAGTATAGATAAACTGACATAATTTCAGTGGTTTCCAAATAAGATGCAGTCCGAAGTGTATAAAAGATCATCCACTGGGTTTCAGGAAGAAAATGTGAGACTTTCTTTTATTACTCACTTTTATCTGCCTGAATATGTGGATTTATGAGTTGCAGTAACTGATTTTGACAATACTTACCCACACATAGTGGACACTGAATTAAAAAGATTGACAATAATATTAATAATGTGAACACAGGCAACAAGAGGAAATGGCAGAGCAACTGAAAGCCTACAGCAGGGACACCTGGGTGGCTCAGCGGTTTAGCGCCTGCTTTTGGCCCCAGAGCATGATCCTGGAGTCCCAGGATTGAGTCCCACATCGGGCTCCCTGCAGGGAGCCTACTTCTCTTTCTGCCTATGTCTCTGCCTCTCTCTCTCTGTCTCTCATGAATAAATAAATAAAATCTTTAAAAAAAAAAGAAAAAAAGAAAGCCTACAGCAACTATTTTACATGGGCAACCATAATGACTTAATCAGAATGAAAACACTGACTCAAAACTTCAAGATTATATAAAAGACTATTTGAAATATAGGTTTACTTCAATTATTCATAAAATAAATTTTCCCCTAGGTTTATATAGTACCTTCCAAATTAGCAAATTTTGGGAAAAAAAATAAATTAGCAAATTTTGGTATTAAGAGACAGAAGATACATATTATGTTTTACAAAATTTCTAATTTATTCTTTTTGTTAGAATCTTATTTCTAATATGTTTGTATATATGTATGTATTGGTTAACAAATTCCGGTTAGAGTGAGAGACTATAAACCTATGGTAAATAGTACTTATGAAAAGTTTTTTTTTCTTGTAATAAAGTTTATTTACCCAGAAATTTTATTTTTAAGCAGAGCTAAAACTTAATAGCTTATGATGAAATTGAAGGCTAAGATTTACTTCAAGATACTGAATTTAAAAGAAAACTCATATTTCAGAACAACTTAAGAGTAAAAAAATCTCTGCTATTAATAAGCAAATAATCCAGACCCATCCTTTCAATAGGGACTCAATTTTCAGATTTACAGTCATCAGATTATGCCAATTTTTTCTATGTTCATTTAAATGCTCTTACTGTTTTTTATAAGGATGGATGTTATTTATAAGGATGGCACTTTAAAAGGATTAATGTGTATTTGTGTACACACTGGACTCCAAAGTTTAAAATCACTTCCTGTGACTGGAACTATCAATCTTCAAACCAAATTAATTAGCGATGTAGAACATCTTTGGTTCTTGGGGCAATGTCAAAGACGGAGAAGAGTCTGAGACACTTATTCTACTTGTTCCCTAAAAATTTCACCTGCCAAAGTTTTGTAGATATTGGCAGAAGACACGAGACTCCTGGCTCAGAGGAAAAGGACTTTATTACTTACGGTGCAGCACGCAAGGGTAAACTTCATATTTGCATCTGTATCCCTTTCTTCTCAAGTCCTACCAGAGCAATGCTGAGTAGTCCAGGGAGAGCTGCATATTCAGTGCATCTGCATGGCTGCCTGGGAAACCCCAGTCTTCTATAATGTGCGATGGGCAAACCTGTCTGAGTTTTGGCCTCGAGGCAGATACTACCTTTATCATACTGCACAGCAAAAATATTGCCCTCTGCTTCAGAAAGATACACTATCTCTATCTTCCAAGGTGATTCACTATACAAACATCCTTGAAAAGACAGTCCTGGACAAAAGACACTCAGTGCCTCTGCTCATATAATATGAAGAAACCCATGAAGAATTATCTGTCTCCCAGCACTGAATAGCCCAGATATATAAATTCCTAATTTGGGGTGGATGGTGGAAAGAGGGAGAGCAAAAATTGTTATTAGATTGATTCTTTGTGTCTCTTTTTGTTCAAAAGAACAAATTGAATTTTGTTCAATTCAAATTTTTAAATTTTTGTTAAATTCAAATTTTTGTTAAATTTTTAAATTTTTGTTAAATTCAAATTTTTAAATTTTTGTTAAATTCAAATTTTTGTTAAATTCAAATTCAATTCAAATTTTTAAATTTTTGTTAAATTCAAATTTTTGTTAAATCCAAATTCAATTCAAATTTTTAAATTTTTGTTAAATTCTTTGTGTCTCTTTTTGTTCAAAAGAACAAATTGAATTTTGTTCAATTCAAATTTTTAAATTTTTGTTAAATTCAAATTTTTGTTAAATTCAAATTCAATTCAAATTTTTAAATTTTTGTTAAATTCAAATTTTTAAAAATTAAGTATGTATTCTAATAATTAGTGACAGAAGTACATGCTCCTAACTTAAAGATAAATATATATACCTACACACATACACATATAAATATGTATGTGTGTATATATATATATGTATGTATGTATTACCTGGAAAAAAGAGCTTTACTAACATAACTGTAAGATTCATAGAAGTTTGGAGAGGGCCATTATTTTAACCAACTATTAGATTATAAAACTATTCAGAAGAAAATGGTTCAGGTCTCCATCAATGAGAAAGACAGTGAAAGAGAGAACCTAGGCTTTGGAATTAAGTAGATCTGGGCCCCATTGCCAAATCTCTGCAACAGAAGCAGGAAAATGAATCTCTGTACATCTCAGTTACCTTAACTTCTGGAAAAGTGTAATATATTTCTTAAAATATAAAAGGTATCTGCTACTGCTGTTAAAATAAGATTAGCAATTAGTAGTTTTAAAAGTACAAAATTGCAATTGTAGACAGAAAATAAAATTATTAGAAAAAGATTAGTTGCCATCTTAATTTTATATAACTATTCATTTAATTAGAGTAAAAGAGAATACAAGTCATATACTCTATGCCTGTGATATCTAAACAGAAGGGAAATTCTAAAGGTGGCAAAGTGAAAACATAAACTTTCTGGAATAGAATAGTAGAAGGAGGAGAAATGTTGGAGAGGATGCGGAGAAAAGGGAACCCTCTTACACTGTTGGTGGGAATGTGAATTGGTACAGCCACTCTGGAAAACTGTGTGGAGGTTCCTCAAAGCGTTAAAAATAGACCTGCCCTACGACCCAGCAATTGCACTGCTGGGGATTTACCCCAAAGATACAGATGCAGTGAAATGCCGGGACACCTGCACCCCGATGTTTATAGCAGCAATGTCCACAATAGCTAAACTGTGGAAGGAGCCTCAGTGTCCATCGAGAGATGAATGGATAAAGAAGCTGTGGTCTATGTGTACAATGGAATATTCCTCAGCCATTAGAAACGACAAATACCCACCATTTGCTTCAACGTGGATGGAACTGGAGGGTATTATGCTGAGTGAAGTGAGTCAATCGGAGAAGGACAAACATATGTTCTCATTCATTTGGGGAATATAAATAATAGTGAAAGGGAATAGAAGGGAAGGGAGAAGAAATGGGTAGGAAATATCAGAAAGGGAGACAGAACATGAAGACTCCTAACTCTGGGAAACGAACTAGGGGTGGTGGAAGGAGAGGAGGGTAGGGGGTGGGGGTGAATGGGTGACGGACACTGAGGGGGGCACTTGACGGGATGAGCACTGGGTGTTATTCTGTATGTTGGCAAATTGAAAACCAATAAAAATAAATTTATTATTAAAAAAACATATTTCATGACTACATGTGAATATAATCCAAAAATTTTAATAAATATTTGATGAAATTCCAAGTTATCAAAAATGTAATTTATAAAAGAGCAAAAGTCATACTTTCCACCTTCACTGTCGTAAAGTTTATTTGAGAAAGACTGATGAATGGCTTCCTTTTGCCTTGTCTTTCCCACTCTCTTCCCAAAACGTTACAATTCACATGGCACTTTTTTCCATCCTTAATTTCTATTTCCTGATTGTCAGTCTCATATGCCCAATGCTTGTGACATCACAAATCTCTTCCCATGGAGACAGCGGCTTGTGATATCTTAATTAAATGCACTGAGGATTGAACATTCCAAGAACAAATGATCATGCTAGGAGCCCACCTAACTACAAGTGAAAATAAAAATATTGTGCATATATGAATAAATTATAGACAAAAATAAGAGATGACATGTAAAGAATACATAATACAACCCTTTCTATGAAGACTAGTGCTATTGCAACCACATTCACTTAAATCCCATATGAACAAAAATAAATGCATTAAATGTTCATGTTTCCTGTGGCCCCAGCAAATCTCACTTATGCATTCTAAATTTACTAATGTTCTCAGGACTTGGTTCTGGAAAAATCAGTTATTAAAATTTCTTATGAAAAATCTGTACAGGAATACTTTTTTTGTTTTGCAATAGGAAATATAAAAAGTAGCACATAAAATTGTTGTCAGTTTCATGAAGTTCATCTCTTATCTGTTAGATCATTTTTAAGGTAAATGTACTAGTTATAACCAGAAAGAAAAACTGGTTCCCTCTAGCTAAGTCACCCTTAAACCACCATATCAGCCAATCTGATGGGCTGTTTAGAAAAAGCACTGAATATTTGTAAAACATTCATTTTTATTTGACTTTTTTTTTTTTTTTACAATATTCCCTTTTGATAATTATAAATACAATGAGCCTTCTTTAAAATGAGTTATGTGGTAAGGTGTCTTTTTTTCAAACTTGGGATTCCAGGAACTTCTAGTCATTCATTTTACTGCTCTTTTATTAAGCCTCAGCTCTGTGTATCTGTATACAGAATGAAAGGCTCCAGATCTAAAGATAATCAAGATCACATGACTGAAGAATGGGCCAATTGTGTGCAGATCCAGGATCCATCAGTGGAAAGCTAATGCCCTCCTTGTTGAAAGCATATAATCATTTTGAAGTATCTTCTTTGTTTTTTTTTTTTTTTTTAAAGAATGTCAAAAAAGCAGAGTCTAATTTTATGTGCCTGGGAGTAGCTATCTAAGCTTCAGGCAATACAAACGCTGCTATTACTAGGGAGTAAAAGCTCTGCATAATTAACAAACATCATCAGCCTTACAGTTCCTGCAGAATGCGGTAAGTTCCTTGCCTGAAGGCTGCTCTCATCCTAGTAAGTCTGTTTACCCTGTCCAAGATTAGATTAGTTTAATTATTATGAAAAAGACTGCTAAGATCTTACAGCCTAATTATGCAAATGTTTCTAAATGTTCACAAAAGTAATTTATTTATTTGGAGATAAATGAATCTGTTTTGTCATAAAACAGATTGCAGTCCTGGCAATGTACAAGCAGGGTTATGTAGCCTTGGGCAAATCTTTCACCACAAATATCAGTGGGATCCCTAGATTACAACATTTAAAAATACATAAATGTTTTTAGCAGGTTTTTATTGTTTTTGTAAATTATAGTAATCCCAGAAAGAACTATCACAGGTTTAATACTCACCAACCTTGTTATGAAAACATGGTTTCTCAGCAGAAGCATTTAAAAGATGCTAACAGCTAAAACATTCCTGGTAGACGTATTAAGGTACACCTGTTTTATTATGCTTAGAGCAGATATCTTCACAATACTGGCTCCCCCCTCCCCTTCCTTATAGTATAATAGTTTAAGTAACTCCTAAAAGAAAATGCTGGAAACAGATAGTGGGATATATGTATAGATCATATTACCTATATTCATTTTACGTATAAAAATAGTACTAAATTTAAAAAAAAAAGTACTAAATTTTACAGAAGTTAAACTAATGACCGTCTGAAATGACTTCTAAATCAGCTTTTAATTAGCAAATAATACTTTGATATGTAATTTAGCTACAGCTTGCAAACTTGGAAACATACACTTTGATCCTACTAAGTCTCTGAATCTAATAATTTATAGTATTACACATATTGTTAATATCCTTAAGTAGTCATGTCTTCAAATAACCCAACTGAGGTCAGTTATCCACAGCTTCAAATTTTGACATCAAAATATTTATTATTTGCACACGTTTAAGGATCTTTAGGGAAAAAAATTCAATATGTGGGCCAGATGGTTGATAAGGGAATTGTAGTGGATATAGATTGTTCTTGATTACCTGGCATTATTCCTTCTTCTGAAAATAAAGCGCATTAAGCTTGGGGTAATTCATTCTCCAGGTTTGAGAGGTGACTCCATCTCTCTTCCTCCCTACCACAAGTATGATCACATGACTTAAGTCAATCCCAAGACTTACCTACCAGAAGCTCTCAGGGGATGATGATGATGATGGTGATAGAATAATAATAAGAGTTGCAAATATAAAAGACCATCACTTATTGAGTACTTTCTATGCTGGACACTGTGATCAGCTCCTCATGTGCATAATATCATTTAATCCTCAATTCTATTCCCACTGAGGCTGAGAAGCTATTAGAGTATAATATTTGGAAGAATCAACAGCCCACCATAAAGGGAGAGTCTGTCAAAAATATGGACTCTGATGATATTTTTTAAGGATAAAGACAGCATACTCTTGGACTGGACTTGTCACCTACAGTTAGGAATCCCGATGTCATGAATGTTGTGTTGCAAGTAACAGACTCTAAAATGAGGGCTGGGCCATTAGCCATGGTTGACAAGATCATGAAGAGCCATGTTCTGACCAGGGGACAAATGCAGATAAACTAGAGAAATCTCAAACTTGGAAAAATATGTAAAATTTGAACATCAGAGAAGGGGCATATATATTTTAGAATCTATATGGTAGTTGCTATGTATTATGCTTTTTTAAATTATGTATGAAAAAAAGTGGGGGGTGCATATGTGCTGGGCAATCCACAGTAAATGTAAGGGAATCTGCTATTATGAGCTGCCCAGTAACCCTTTCCACTTATTTTGGTAATGATATCTTGCTTTCATGTAGGGTACTAGTTCCATGTTTGTGTTCGGAAGGGATTGTTCTATATTCCTGTTCTCTTGCATTAGAGATAGACCCACAACTAAATTTAGGTCAGTCAGATTCTCCACCAGGAATCTTTTGCCACATCAAATAGGGAAGAAACCATTTTTCAACTGAGATCATTAAGCTGGATTGATGTGGGTCTTTGGGGGTGATAGGTTGGGTACACTTCAGTTATCTTGCTCCATTTATGAGAAAGCCTGTCTGGAAGAGAAGCTATCTGGACTTTTCAGATATTTGAGTCAATAAACTTCCATTTCTGCTTATGCTAGTTGGAGTTTGATTCTTCTCACTTGTTGGTACAGTCCTGCTGAGAAGAGATAGTTTGAGGTTCAAATGAAATGAGCTAGAAACCAACATTGATTTTTTCCTATATTTATAAGCACTGGTTCTAGATTCAGTTTGTTTTTAGAAGTGTGAGTCCTGTTTCTCTCGACTAAGCAACCTAAACACAGTATGTTAAAATTTTATCAACTTTGCTGATATCCACTAGCTTCTTTTCCTTTTGAACCTGGGGGTCATGGTAACAGTGACCTCATTAGGCCCTTGGTCAGAAACTTGTACTTCCAGGCTTCCACATTTCCTGTGTTTTTAACCATTCATGATATTGTAAGTTTGGGGGATAAATCTCAACAACAGAAGACAATGCCCATATAAATATATGAAAGTGTCTCTTTTAGCCAGAATTTTATGACAGGAGAATATTGTTTACTAAAAAAAAAAAAAAATGTTAGAAATAATGGAGTTTGACTTTTTGCTGTGTGTTTAAATTAACTGCTATTTAAGTAAGCGGGACAATGAGTCTACAGGGAGATTCCAGCTGAAGTTCTCTTACGTATTAAATGGATGATATGAACAATGAGCTTAACAGACTTCTCTGATATTACCATTATCTTGGTTATTGAAGCTATTAGAAGCTGTTTGCTGTCAGTTAAATGATCATATCTCAAGTGCACCTGCTTTATAATTATTCATTTGGAGCAAGATCATTAACATATTCCTTAAGTCATTTACAGACAATTTGACTTAACATTTATAATTTTTTGCTCTTTATAAAAAATTAATAAGATATATAAATGGGTACACAGAATTTCTACACAATCAAATAATTAGGCTGCAAAAGATCTATAGTTTTGTGACTTATCTTTATATAAGTAATGGTTGAAACTCATTAGCAGTTATGTTTTTTACAAAGTTTCTGAAATAATGCAAAAATAATTGCAATGGACAAATTAATACAGATTTTTTTTTGTTAAGTAATCAGCAGAATACTTCAAACAACTCAGTTAAATATATTTATTATAAAATGGTAATGACATTTAATTAGTAGAATTCCAAGAATTAAATGAAATTAAAGTTCTTAGCACATTTTATGACACATAGTAAAGCACTCCGTTTGTAATATTAGTAATGATATGCAGGGTGCCTTGGTGGCTCAGTTGGCTGAGTGTCTGACTCTTGATTCGATTTCAGTTCAGGTCTTGATCTTGGGGTCATGGGATCAGGCCCCATGTCAGACTCCCTACTCTATGCTTGGTAGGGAGTCTGCTTAGGGTTCTCACTCTCCCTCGGTCCCTCCCTGCACACTCTCTCTCTGTCTCTCAGATAAATAAGTCTTAAAAAAATAATGATATGCTCAGTTCTCTGGGGGTATAGAAATAGAATTTTTTGCCCTCAAAGAGTTTAAAAGCTAGTAGAGAAAACATAACCAAAAGCAGTCAGGAATATAGATAATTTATATATGTAGTGCCATACACTTACCTGTTTTGTAGTTGATTCTTATAATGTGCCATGCATTGTCCTCTTTTACTTGGATATATCACTTTAATCCTCACAATAGACCTACAAGGATAGTACTATTAATATCTCCAGTTCATGCACAAGGAAAATGAGACACAGAAAAATTAAGTAACTTAGTTTAAGTCACACAGCCAGGAATCAGTAAAACCAAGATTTGATTTGAGGCAATTGACTCAATCCAGTTAACTTTACCACTGCCTCAAGGTATAGAGGCCAACTACCTGAGGCGGTAGTTCTAATTCTAAGTGAGCAACAGAATCACCTGGAAGGTGGTTAAAAAACAAAAAACCAAAAACCAAACCAAAACAAAACAAAACAACAACAACAACAACAAAAAACAGATGGAAGAGCCGAATCTCCTGAATTTCTTAGTAAGTCGGTGTTGAGGCTGAAAATTTGCATTTCTAGCAGTATTTCAGGAGATGCAGATGTTGCAGGCTCTGGAACTATGCTTTGTGAACCACTGGTCTAAGCAATATAGCTGGAGAAGAGGAAATAGAAGTTCATCAGCAAGGGGCTTGGAACTTCCTAAAATGCAGATCGGTGATACTTGTACTAGTGAAATCTTGGTTGGTACTGGGGGAGTCTTTGGAAAAGTCAATCTACTTTCCTTCTTAGCATGGAGGCAAAGGGCAGACCACCCCAAAATGTGCGACTATATTATTTTTAATTAAACTTACTTAAGAAACAGCTAGTGTAAGAAAAGCACTCTAATCCTCCTTTGATTCCAATAAAGCAGAAAATAAATGTCCCATGTGAAAAATACTCTCCTTTATACCAGGAGGTAAAGAGACATCCTTATCACTAGAGATAGGAGATTCAGAGCTGAGAAGTCTGTATAAACAAACCTTGTTACTTTCATTAATTTATTATCCCCTCATAAATTCTGTTTGGAATTCCTTACTTACTGAAGTTCCCAAACATAAGTTTTCCTTATCCTGTCAATTTCTCATAGATTTATTGTTCCTTTGTCTAAAAAAACAAAGCTGCCTGCCTTGGTTATTTCTTTATGTCTCAACTTTATTATTAGGCCTCTATCCATACATAATTAAACTTTGTGGATTTTTTTTCTCCTGTTAATCTATCTCATGTCAAATTAATACTTAGACCAGCCAGAAGAATATTGAAGGGTAGAGAAAAATTTTCCCTCCTCAACACTAACTGCTATTAGTTTTACTTCTTTCCAGACTTTAATGCCTACCTAGGAATTAATAGTGAAACAAAAGTATGGCTCTTTTGAGACTCATTTGGGAAGGTATGGCTTTTAAAATTATGCTGGGAGTACACAGCTGCAAAAATGGGATTATTTGTGTTCAGAGAAGGGATGAGATAGTTAATCAATAGGTTTGACAACTGAAAAATGAAGCTTCTCCATGAGATTATTTCCAAGGAAGAATCCATATATTTACTCATTTACTGATTGAATAGATATTTATTAAGATCTACGTTGTACAGTTTTTATGACAGTTATTAAAATATAATCACTGCTCCCATGAAATTTACATTCTAGAAGGGAGGAACTGGCAACAAACAAACATAACTTTAGAATATATAGGCAGTGATAAATGCTATGAATCAGGGCAGGAGTGGGAGTGCATTAGACAGCAAATCAGAAAAAGATTATTTTATGAGGTAACATTTGGGTGAAACCCAAATGAAGTGAAAAAGGAAGTCAGAGACAGAGAGCTAGGAATAAGAGTTGTCTAAGTAATAACATCCCCAAGGCAGGATGTCTCCTAGAGAATAAGCAAAGACACTAAAGTAAAATGGAAGAGATAGGACCAAGGAATTAGCCAGAAAAAGAGTATTGTGTCTTGTAGACCAAGGTAAACACTGCATTTATGAGTGAGATAGGAAAACATTGGAATAATTTGAACAGATCAGGATCTTGCTGCCTTTGGAATGGAGAGAGAGAAAAAGAGAGAGAAAAGAGAGAAGCAAAACAAAATAAAACTGTAGAAGGGCAAGGACAAAAGCAGAAAGATCACTTAGGGAGCAATTGCAAAAATCCAGGCAAGAGATAATGATGATATGGACCAGTACAGTAGCTAAAGAAAATGATAAGAAATGTTTGAATCCTGAAAATAGATTGGAGCCAATAAGATTTATGGCTGGATTGTCTGTTGGGCATTAAGAAAAATTTTCAAAACTTGGAAATATGGCAAAAAGTGGATGGCATCAAATTTATGAGGACAAAGGCCCACCTAACTGTTACCTAGGTGTTTGTATTTTGTTTTTTTAAATTTTTTTTTTTTTTTAATTTTTTATTTATTTATGATAGTCACAGAGAGAGAGAGAGAGAGAGGCAGAGACACAGGCAGAGGGAGAAGCAGGCTCCATGCACCGGGAGCCCGACGTGGGATTCGATCCTGGGTCTCCAGGATCGCGCCCTGGGCCAAAGGCAGGCGCCAAACCGCTGCGCCACCCAGGGATCCCGGTGTTTGTATTTTGGGTTAAAGGTCCTAGGCTTAGTGAAGTTACATGTTAAATTTGTAGACTTCTTCCCAGAAAAGATGCAAATAATTACTTTCTGGAGTTCATAAAAAATTATGAACTTATAATATGGGGTTTTTCAACCCCAAAAGTTGTAGTTTATTGCTCTGTGGGATGTTAGTTTTATATCTAACCTGGCAATCTTTTTCTAATATTTATCATTTAGAGTGCTTATAAATATATCTTACTGGTTCCATCATCAATATGTCTTTTACATATGTTCCTTATATACTTGCATGAAAGCCATACCTTTTACTTTGAAATATTATGCTTTGACATGAGAAAGAGAAAGACAAAATTCATGGATGACACCATGGTTATTGCCTGAGCATTCAGAAGAACGTAGTCACCATTTTCCAAGTTGAGAAAGTGTAACAATAGAGCAGGGTAGTGTAGAGGGTAAGAATGGAGAGTCTGATTTTAGGTTTAAATTTTTATAATGAAAAAAAATAGATTTTTATAATGAAGTCACTCCATTGGCAGAGTCATATATTGAGGTAAGACTTGGGTTGGAGAAATAAATTTGGAGATTCAAAGGCATAGATTGCATGAGAGTACTTAAGCATGAGGAAAAAAGAAAGAAAAAAGTGTCCAAGACCTGATTCCTGGGGCATTCCAACACTTAAATATGGAAAATATAAGGAAAAGCTGGCAAAAGGCACTGATGAAGACCAGCCACAAGGATAGAAGAAAAATTGGTAGAGTAATATCCCAGAACCCAAGAGAAAAAACTGTTTCAAGAAGGAGGTTAGTAAATTATGTCAAATCATGCCCCCCAAAATCCATTAATATAAGGTTGGAAATTGACCCTTGACTTTGGAAACCTGAAACCTTGAACAGAGCAACTTGGAGCCATAACGAAGACAACAGCGAGATGTATGCAGTGGCATAAAGAGAAACAGCAAACAACAGAAATATAAATTGTAGATTGAATAAACTGGGATATAGCCATATAGTAAGATATCACACAAGAATACAAATGAACAAACTAGAGGTAGAAACAAGAGCATAAAAGAACATAAAAGAACAAAAGTGAATACAGGGATTCCCTTTTGGGAGCAGGAAAAGTAAAGTGCCTAAAGGAGGATACATGGGAGCTATTGGGATGCTGACAATGTTCTATTTCATGTCTTAGGTGATGATTACAGGGGTAGTTCTCTTATAATTGCTCATATACATTATTCATCTGCATTATGTTTTTGTCAGTGTTTTACATGTGTGCTATATTTTACAATAAATTAATTTTTTATGGACAGGGGACAGGAGGGAAGAGAGGAGAGAGAGAATCATAAGCAGCCTCTATGCCAGCATGGAGCCCATGCGGAGCTCCATCTCACAACCCTGAGATCATGACCTGAGTGGAAATCAAGTCAGACACATAACTGACTGAGCCACCCAGGCACCCCCACAATAAAATAATTTTTAAGAATGAATAAAGGTATTTAGACAACCATTTCATAAGGGTGGAGGAAGAGAAATAAGGCAATGGCTGAAAAGAGATGAGAGTTCAATGGGAGATAATGGCACACATGTTCGCAAGATGATGGGGTTTATCCAGTAGTGAGGGAAAAATCAATGTCTTACGAGAGAGGAGGAACAGTGCACAAATGAAGTCTTTGAATAAGTAAGAGGAAAACATGTGGAGTTGGCTTTCAATAAGAGGCCTGTATATAATAAGCATGAAGGTATTTACAGGTGTAGATGCTGGCCATTTGGCAAACAAAATGATAGCAGCAGGTAGTAGATTTTCCTGATTACTTCTATTTTCTGAGTCGAGTAAGAAATAAGTCATTGTCTGATATCATCAAGAAGTAGGAAGTGTTGAAGATTTGAAGAGAAAGGAATAGATGAGAAATTATTGCTAAGAGACAATGGAAAATTAGATGTCTGGAAATGTCTAATGGGACTGTCTTTCAGACAGCAAGCACTAAGTTCCCACTTAGTGTCAAGAATTGAATGTAAGATGGTCACTGATATTCTACGTTTCTCTTTAATAACACTCAGCCATGTAGATACAAGACTAAGTGTAAGTAGTTTACGAATTGGATTTAACTAGAGTTGGGATTAGGCTGGGCAGATGTCATTTGGGAAGAAACCAGCAAGGGAATCCATTCAAAAAAATGTTTCTAATAGTGAACTAGAGAATCTAAGATTGACAAAGGGATAAATGACAATGATAACATGGCGGAGTCAACGAATTGGAGGTCCTGGTTGTATTAAAGAATGAAACCCATATCAACCAAAAAAACCCCACATAGATAGCTATAGTATTGAACTAATATTTGTGGTCAAATCCTAATTTAGGAATATAAAAAGAGTACAGCTTTGTACACTCTCTATGCGCTCCTTCATCTTCCTCAAACCTCCTTCCTCTTTCTCTATCCATTCCTTCCTGGAGCAGAGTGAAATGAATATGGAAAAAATGGGGGGGGGGGTAGATGTAGGAGTTATGCGCATAAAAGAAAGAGACATAGAAGGAAAAAGTCTCCCATTAAAAGGAATTCTTGCATCTCCACAGACCCAGACTAAAATAGTTCCTCCTGTAGGGACATAAGTAGAGCTGTTTGTCTCAGGCAGCATTTAAACTATGACCATTGTCCCTTCTAGGTGGGCAATGAGACTTTCTTTCTTGTGACTCCCCACAGCACCTAGCACAATGCTCATTATCATTAATAGCTTATTAACCAACAAAGGGCAAAATGCAGAGTGGAAAAGTTTTGCCAAGATCTCTTTCTTAAAAAAAAAAAAAAAAAAAAAAGTGCTCCTGTTACAATATGTTAAAACAAGGGCCAGAAATAGGGGTCTGGAATTACCAATTACAGCACAAGCTCTAAGACTCTAGACTCTCGTTTCCTTGCACAATATCTTTAGAAAGTGATTATTTTAGAGATGAGAAAGAAAATGAGGTGCATATATTTGTCCTATTAAATTAAAAAATGTAAGCACCAGATAGAGAAGTTCTATGGTATCATTTCCAACATTGCTGTTCAAAAAAAAATCTCCTGCCAGGTAATCTTTTAAACCTGTTACTTTAAGGACCCCAGAATATCACAATTTAAGAAACTGAAAGTTTATTAGTATCAGATAATAAAAATATTCACAAAATCAGAGGAAGAATTAGCCTGCACACGGTTGTATGTGAAGATGATTCTTTAATAGCCAAGTTTGTCTTTATGGTAAAAAAATGTGGAGGGAAAAATAGTGACCTTATATTTGATATCTTAAATTTTAGCTTGTTTTTCTTATTTCTACAGAGTAATATTGTCTAAACAGGAATAATGTATCAAAAATAGAAAAAACTGGGACAGTGACACCACTCTTCCCCAAGTGGATTTATGTCACTTGGAATGATGTCACAAGGTGTACTCAGTCCTGAATTTCCATGCCTTTAACTATTCCTTACACATCAAGTTATATGACAGCTCCTTTCTAGACTCCCTGAAGTCAAATTTTGTCTCACAGGTGTGGGTTGGGGGGCTGAATACATTGCACTTTTTTGAGGGCTCTCTTGCCAGTTGAATGATAAAATTACCCATACTGCCAGAGTGCACCCTGAGCAGGAGCTCTGAGAGCTGAGAGCCAAGTCCCCAAAAAACCAAAAAGAGTAAAGTCCAAATGTTGAAGACCATGCCACAAGCCCAGGTTTCTGGACAGCAGATGATCAAGCAAGGGTCTGATGCTGAGCTGCAACCAGCCAACATTTTGGTAGAACCTAGAGCTCACCAAAGGGTCTTGTTAGAACTTATGTTAGTACTAGTCAGTATATGGGAAAAGAAATATGTTATAAAATTAGGGAAATAAAAAAAGGTTTTCTTATAATAATGTACTTCTAAAAATTCAGAGAATTGAATTTTATTCTTCCTATAAAAATATAATATTAATGAAGAAAAATTAGAAAATAACAAAAACAAAAGGAATAATTTCAATAGGGGCCACCAGAGATACATGTGTATTTTTAAATAAAACAGAATCAGCAGATATATTTTAACCCTTTTTTTTTTCAATATGTTTAGAATGGCACTTTAAAGTATCATTCTTATACTTGTCTAAAAGACAATCTACAGAATGGAAAAAAGTATTTGTAAACATCTGTCTGATAAGGGGTTAATATCTAAAATATATAAGTAATTCACAAAAATCCATAGCAAAAAAAAAATCTGATTGTAAAATGGGCAAAGCATTTGAATAGACATTTTCTTAAAGAAGACACACAAACAGCCAATAGGTACATGAAAAGATGCTCTACATCATTAATCATCAGAGAAATGCAAAACAAAACCACAATGAGATACCACCCCACGCTTATTAAAATAGCCATTATCAAAAAGACAAGAGATAACAAGGGTTGGTAAGGATATGGAGAAAAGGGTACCCTGTGTTGGTGGGAATGTAAACTGGTACAACCACTATGGAAAAAGACACAGATTTTTCTCAGAAAAATTAAAAACAAAACTACCATACAATCCAGCAATCCCACTTCTGGAATATATCCAAAGGGAATGAAATCACTATGTCAAAGAGATATGTGCACCCCCACGTTCATTGCAATATTATTCACAATAGCCAAGACATGGAAACAACCTAAGTGCCCATCAACAGATGAACAGATAAAGAAAAATATATATAATGTATAGATAGATAATATAAAGAAATATATATAATCATATTTTCTTTATCACATATATATATGATCACATTTTCTTTATACATACATATACACATGCACATATATATAATGGAATATCATTCAGATATATAAAAAAAGAAATCCTGCCTTTTGCCACAATGTGGATGGACCTTGAGAGCATTATGCTAAATGAAATAAGTTGGACAGAGAAAGACAAATACTGTGTGATATCATTTATGTGTGGAATCTTCAAAAGCCAAACTCAAGGAAATATAGAGTAGAATGTTGGTTACCTGGGACTAGAGGTGAAAGAAATAGGGAGAAGGTGGTCCAAGATTACAAACTTCTAGCTGTAAGAGGAGTATGTTCTGCGGATCTAATGTTTAACATGGTGATTATAATTAACAATACTGCATCATATACTGAAAAGCTGTCATGAGAGTAAATCCTAAATATTGTTACCATAAAAGATAGATGATAATTATCTGAGGGCATCGAGATGTTACCTAACCCTATTGTTGTAATCATTTTGCAATATATATGCCCATGAGATCATCATGTTGTACATCTAAACCTATATATCTTATGTCACATTATCTCAGCAAAGCTGGAAAAAAAAAAGGAGTATCATTCTTCTATAATATTACATATCATCTTAATGCTGAATAAATGAAGGTATTTTGTCTATTCCATCCACACTTTATTGTTAAATATTTAGGTGGTTTTATTGTTGTACGCATCTGTGATGATTGCTTTTGTTTGTAAGACTTATTTATTTATTTTTAGAAATAGAGACCATGCTCGAGTAATGGGAGGGGCAGAGGAAGAGGGAGAGCATCTCCAGCAGACTACCCGCTGAGCCTGGAGCCTGAGGCTCCACCTGAGCCAGATGGAGCACAGGCTCCTTCTCCTGTCCCTGAGATCATGACCAGAGCTAAAACCAAGAGTCAGATGCTTGAGTGATTGAGCCACCCAGCCGTCCCTGATTTCTGACCACAACAACCCAAGTTAGGCCAAACTTCACAGGTGAATGGCTCAGTCCTTTACAAGGCAGCCTTCATTTCAGACACCAGCTCCAAGTTTGGAGGGCTCCAGGCCACTCTCCCTTCTGACCAGCAGGCTACAAGTTTAGGAGTTCCTACTGTCCCCTGAGGGTCCATAATCCCGTTAGATGACTTACAGAGTTCTAGAAAGCACTATACTTCGTATTACAGGTCTTTTAAAAAGATTTATTTACTTATTTTAGACAGGGATTGAGAGAGAGCACATGCAAGTGGGGAGAGGAGCAGAAGGACTGAAACCCAAGCAGACTCCATGCTGAACATAGAGCCCAATGTGGGGCTCAGTCTCACCATCCTGAGATAATGACCTGAGCCAAAATCGAGAGTTGGATGCTTAACCAACTGAGCCACCCAGGCGCCCCAGTATTATAGTTTCATTATAACAAAAGAATGCAAATCAGAACCAACCAAAGGGAGAGACACATAGACCAAAATCTGAGAATGTTCCAAACACAAAGAGTCTGTCATTCTCAGGAACATATGACCTTCCCAGCACATCAGTGTGGAACAGTACACAAAATAGTGCTGACCAGGAAAACTCACCTGAGTTTTATCCGTATTTCACTGGAAAGGCATGATTGCTTGAATGATTGGCCATGGTGTTATACTCCATCCCCAGACCACTGCCCACCCCAGGAGGTTGGGGTCATCTCACAAAGCTCAAAGTCCTAAGCCTATAAACACACGTTGGTCTTACTGACAACTCATTAGTGTAAAGGATCTAGGGTCCCGCCACGAATAACAAACACTCTTATTACTCACGAAATCCCAAGAATTTAGAGTCTACCTTCCAAAAGGAAGGGTAAGGGCAACAGCCAGCCATATTTTTTACCATACTGTACCTCATAGAAAATTGAGTTTGTCACACTCCTCCTTCATAGCTTATTATCCCAACCAATGCCTGCAAAATTCTTCTCTTTAAAAAAAAAAAAAAAAATTTTATACCTGTTTATGAAATGTCTGCTTTGAATAAGGCCCAGTGTTAGGTACAGACAGGGATCAAAAAACTTAAAAATTCTGATCCTTCTCTTTAAGGAACTTCCTTTCTAGTTGGAAAAACAAGAGACAGAAATAGTTAAAACAGATGGTAAAAAGAATATTTGTCATAGGAGTCTCATAAATAAATGAAATGTTAAAAGGTAGGGAGAATGTTAAAAGTGATAAATAATATGAAATAAGAGGATTCTATAGAATTCATTAGGTATGGAGGACAGTTGAAAATTTTTGAGTAGGAAAATGAAGTGATCTCAGTCACACTTACAAGATCTTAATCTACTAGTGGTATTTAGGATGGACTGGTGAAGGTTAAGAAACCAGCCTAAAGACTGATTGGGTGGTTGACAGAATATTTAGATCATGTAAGGGGGGTAATGAGGGACTTAACTAGGAAATTATAACAAAGATGGAAAGGAAGGAGAAGGGAAAGGAAAAGTTGGCAGGACTTAGTCTTTTTTTTTTTTTTAAGATCTTATTTATTTATTTGAAAGACAAAGAGACAGCAAGAGAGAGCACATAGAGGGAGAGGGACAAGCAGACTCCTCACTGAGCAGGGGGCCTGATGCAGGGCTCAATCCCAGGACCCTGGGATCATGACATGAGCTGAAGGCAGATGCTTAACAGACTGAGCCACCCAGGCACCCTGGCAGGATTGAGGAGCCTACATAATAGGGAGTGGTTCCAAAGTTTTAAATGTGAGCTATTGGAGTGACAGAGAAGCCACTAATACAAATGAATGAGGAGCCTAGAGAAAGAATGAGATGATCTGGGAAGCTGAAAAAATAATATGTCTGATATGTAGACAAAAGTTGGAAGTGTGTGTGTGCACACACGCATCTGTGTCTGTGTATGTGCAGACATGTGAGTACATACACACATGCATACACATAAGCCTATGTCTAGGTGAGAATGAAACTAAAGATAACTGATTTGGGAGCCATCTGTATAAGGCTAACGGTGAAAATCCTTTGGCCAAGATCTCCCAGGGAGATGAGAGAGCCAGAAGATTAAAGAGAGTTTACGTGATGATTTCTTAAGGGTTTAGAAGCACAGGATTGGCAGAGAAATCAGTAAAAGAGAAGAGGACCAGCTAGGGAGACAGGAGGAGAACTCAAAGGTGTGAGTTCATAAAGCCAAGGGAAAAGAAAGGCGGGGTTTAGTTGAAAGGGTCAAATACCACAAACAGTTCACAGAGGGTGAGGACCAAGAACAACCTCAAACCTGGTGCTCAACAGGCATCAGCGATGATCTTCAGAGGAGCAAATTCAGTGCCATGTCAGGTCTCAAAACCCTCAAGAATTCATCAGCCACAAGGAAGACTAAGAGTCTTCGAGTCTAACAACTCTGAAGGATTCTATCTAGAAGCATGGTGATGAAAACACGATGAGACATGAGATAGTGCCTCAGGAGAGTTATGGAAAAAAGGCTTCTTAGGGAAAGGGGAACCTGACATATTTACGGGTGGAGTAAATGGGACCTAGGAAGAGGAAAAGGTTACAAAAGGAGGGCATAATTCATGGAATAAAGCCTTTAAGGATGTAGACAGTATTGGAATAAAGGTGCAAGTGAAGAATTAATTTCAAAAAGGAGAAGAGGCACATTTTATTCAGAGAGCAGAGACAGTTTTTGTGACTAAGTCATCATTCACAAATGGAGCTGACGGTATTTTTAATGTGTAAAAGGGATTGAGTAAATTATAACCTGTAGAATTTAAGACTGAGAACATCCTCCAGTGAGTCCATTCTCCTCTCAGATCTGTCTACATAGGAGTTTTGAAAAGTATCAATGGCAAAAGATGCCCTCCTGATAACAGAATGGTGATTTCTCCCTTCTATTAGTACCATTTGCATTTATAATATTAGCGCTTTTGCTACATATTTGAGTCAGGGGATTACTAGTAAATAATTCAGGGTGCCTCCTTCTACAATTCCAGTTATAAACCAAGTCCAAAAGGCTCTATGGTAGGCCCTGAAAAACACCGACCAACAACTGGTAAGAGTCCTATGACTTCCAACATTTGAAGTTGCCTCTGATTACAAAACTAACCACCACCATCCTGCTATTCCCTGAGGCTCTTTTCTTTTGTGGTAGTCCATTCATCCTTGTAATCCGAAAGAATCAATATTTGACCTCATACTCTGTATCGGTTAAGGATTTGTCTAGTTGTGACACCACTGATGAGAAAAGCCACGTGAGCACGCTGTGCTGTCATTCTTCTCTAGTATACACAAAACACTATACTTTGTAGAAAGTGAAAGGGAAAAAAAATAAGAAAGCGAAGGAGACAATTAATTATTCCAACTGAAATCATTAATGCACCCCCTCCCCCATTAGTGGAAAGAGTTAGTTCACTTGCTAATATGACTGAAGGAGGAGCAAGTGGAAATGCCTAGAGTATCATCAAGGAGGGCAGAGTCCTCTTTGAGGCACTCTGGGGGTCAGGATTAGCAAATGAGACAATGCCTGGTAGTGTGCCCAGAATGTGATAAAACCAATTAATTACACATTAAGAAAGGACTAGCCCACTACCATAGAGGAAATGACATCTCTGAGAACAAAGCCATCTAGCGAAACACTTGCTTAGGAGATTATCATAAGGTTGGGGACTATTGTCCACCTTTCTGAAAGATGTGCTTCCAACCATGTAAGCTGACAAACTCCAAGCTGAGGTATTTTGTTGGAAAATAAAATTAGGTAACAATTTCCTAAGCCTGTGGTTTATGAACTTTAAAATATTCAGTAAGAGGGATCCCCCAGGTGGCTCAGCGGTTTGGCTCCCGCCTTCAGCCCAGGGCGTGATCCTGGAGACCCGGGATCGAGTCCCACGTCGGGCTCCCTGCGTGAAGCCTGCTTCTCCCTCTGCCTGTGTCTCTGCCTCTCTCTCTGTGTGCCTCTCATGAATAAATAAATAAAATCTTTTAAAAGAATGTTCAGTAAGAGAATAGTATATCTCCCTCTTTAAAATGTTGTGAGGTTTTGTTCTTTTCTCTAACTTAAGCTTTTTATGCTCTCAGACGTTTCATAGTCACAAGGTAAAGCATCTTGTTCCTTACCTGGGTACATCTGGAATAAGAGCAGATGGTCCCATACCTTCAACTGCTTTTAAACCCTTGTTTGATTTATAACATAAAACTTGTCTTGGCTTTAAATGCTGCTACTTTTTCTGGCCTGCCTTCTGCTTCTTTCATTTCTATTTCTCATTGCCCTCTACTGCTTTATGAATATTAAAGCTCAGGATTCAGTGAGACAATTACAAAATGAAGAAGCCACAGAAATTGAAAGAATTATAACAAAATGTCACCAGAAGTTATTCCTACATTGTGGGATTATTGGAGATTTGCTTTCTTGTTTATATTTCTATATGCTTACCTTGCTTGCATTTACTTAATATTCTTTGAAATATTCACAAAATAATGTGTTACTTTTGAGAAAAATATACTATTATGTTTTGATAAATGATTAATTATAAACTGTTTTGCTATTTTTTTTCTTCCTCATGCCATAGCATTTTGAATAAAGTTAGAATGAATTGAAACTTTCAAGTCTCACTTTTAAAATTCATAAAATATTGCCTCCCTTTTGTAATTACTTTAAATATATGTATGTATGTATTATACCAATGTTTATTTCTACATTTCCTGATTCCAAATGGAATTGGAGGTAAAGGAAACCAAATTAGGCAACTCCTGAGATTTAAGATAAGCTATTTTGCTTACCTAAACCAAACTGAATTCCAAACCATTCATTTCCACCCACACTAATCTCTATGAAACTCAACCAGTTAACCTTCTTTTGATTTTATTTTTCTAGAGTGGGAAGTATTGTGGTCAGCATTCTGAGTTCATGAAAAAAAATAAGGCATTCAGTCACAGCACGATAGCTCTTAGTCTAAACCATTGCTAATTTTCTTCATATAAATCTCACTTTAATTTAAAAAAAACACATTCATATAACAGAATAAACACATTTCATAATGGATTGAGAATATGGAGTTCTTTTCCCCTTACCATTGCTAAATTCAGTGGAACCATCTCTGATAACCAAAAGGTGTTAATTTAGAAAACTTCCTGCATAGAAACAGATCCCACTTCCTCTCAAATCCACACAATGGAGGTATTTCTTGTGCTTGTGCTATTCAATTTTTCCCGGAGATCTAGCTTACAGGTTTTTTTTTTTTTCTTATATTGTATTTTGAGAGAAACGTATATATCAATGTTACTGCACACCGAGAAGTAACCTAAGGGGAAACCGTCCCGATGGATGGATGTTCATTTCCAGGAGAGTCTCTATCTTTTAGAAAAAAAAAAATGGCTCAAAGGACTCGAGTTGGCAGAGAAAGAGAGGATATAATGATAAATCAATCCTATAGTGTCCTCTGGAAATCAATGGCTTGGACCACCTCATTGACTACCTCAAGAGATTACTGTGAAGGTAAAATGAGGATTTAGGTAAGAGCATTTTATAAACTCTAAAGTGCCATGCAAATATTAGTCTTATTTCTTTTCTTTTTTTTTTTTTTATTAGTCTTATTTCTTTTCTTACATCTCGTTCGGTACCGAGAACAGAGTAAAAATAGATCAGTCGCTTGACGACTCAAGTTCAATGCTTTCTGAAGCTGAGTAACTGAATCACAATTAGAAACACACAGATTGGGGATCCCTGGGTGGCGCAGCGGTTTGGCGCCTGCCTTTGGCCCAGGGCGCGATCCTGGAGACCTGGGATCGAATCCCACGTCGGGCTCCCGGTGCATGGAGCCTGCTTCTCCCTCTGCCTATGTCTCTGCCCCCCTCTCTCTCTCTCTCTCTGTGACTATCATAAATAAAGAAAAAAATATTAAAAAAAAAAAAAAAAAGAAACACACAGATTGTAAAAATTCTTTCATTATTTGAAAGTTGGAATTTGAGCAATGTGTTACAAACGAGGTGATAAAGAGACATTAACCTGAAGTTCAATCAGAAAATTGTGCAGTTCAGAGGGAAATAAAAAAATCAGACAATAATGCGACTAATTCCTAGTACTCTTCTGTCTTCCTGCTCTAGGTTGTTCTAGTTCACCACCCAACTCAGTGGGTGTTTTTTGTTTGTTTCTCTTCTACCATTGTTTGATATTTGTTGTTCAGATTGCATTTTAATCCTACTGCATTCACAGTTAACGGACTTAGTAATAGGATAGGTAGTCGGTATTTTATTTTAATATTAGCATTAAAATAAAATATTTGTGCTTAGGTTGAAAGCAACAAACATAGGTTTCCAGGTACAAGCTTTTAAGGGTGTAGAACTGTTCACAACTTCCACCGACAACAGCAGTGCTGATTACAGATCATTCAAACAAATGTTCTTTGATTTGGCTGTTACAACCATGTCTGTCTCTGCTAAGGGGGGAAAACAAAGCAAGTGATGTAATTCCCTATGTGTTGAAACCTTTTAGCTGGCAACAGCTTTTTAATGGCTTTTTTTGCAGTCAGCAAGAAATGTACATTTATTCAACTGAAAGCAACAATGATGATAAGGAGAAAAAAAATGTTTCCAACTCTTGTTTCACTACATGATTTTCAAGATGGTTTTGTGAAGTTTCATTTACAGTCTCTAACAAAGCAAATCAACAGATACATACATATATTATCTGTGTATAGAACACAATAAAGTATAAGGAGAAATAAAATGACTACATTAGATACTACAGAAGTGTATCTGGCCAGACAAGGCCTATTTTATTCCTTATCATAACGAATTGGCTTGCAAATGTTTGGGTATTTTTTCACCTTTGGGAAAAAAAAAATCTTCCTAGTTCAATTCAATATAATAAGTCACCTAGTGATCACAGTCTTTGCAACAGAAGAATTAGAAAGATGTTACAAATATGTTGGCACAGAACAGAGGAAAACATTACCACACCCATGTGCAAGATGGCTTCTCTATAATTAGATGGATGCAAGAATTGAAATTGATGTCACATCCCCTTTCTTGGCACTGGGGACAGGGGGATCCTGCAATTCCGTGTGCTAATTGTCAAATGTAGGCATATCCAGACACTATCTTAATACTAACTATAATAGGATTTAATGCCTTTTCTTAAGTGAGAAGTCCATGAAAGATTTGAAAATGAACTTCTGGAACACATTTGCAGTGAAGTTACACTTATACAAGGAATGGGTTCTAAAGTCAGCAGGTAAGAAAAAATCTTGCAGAGTCAAAATTACCAGTGAAAATCTATTGTGCTGTCTTTGAACTTCTAGATCTTAGAACCTTATAAAGTGAAAGGCCAAAACTATTTCTTTCTGTTTCCCTTTGTATTTTAGTTTTAGACTCCTGAGGAATAGTGGAGATTAGTTTAATTTGAACTAGTGAAGAATTCTCTCTTTTCGTAGGGTCAGTATAGTTGAATTCATGGAATTCAAATGAGAATATTAGAATACTATTGCACTCCCCTGGTCCTCACTATGCTATACTGAATATTTAAGTATATTATTTCCCCTTTAATTTTCAAGATGACATTTGTGAAATGATCAATGACTCCATTTCTAGATGAGGAAATTGAGGCTTAACAGAAGTTATCTAACTTGTAGGTAAATGGCCTAGTTAGAATTCAAACCATATTGATTCCATAGCTGGTGCTCTTTATGTTATACTTTATCAACTCCAAGAAATATACAGACGTATTTAAAGTATGGCGACAGTGGCTACAGTTGTAATAGTAATAATGGAGCTATACCTGGCTAGGTCATTTGAATAATTTTTAGAATGCTATATTAAAGGTCTCCATTAAATTAAAACAAACAAACAAACAAACACAAAAAGCCAGACTCTCAGTACTAGGGAAAAAATTGGTAATCTAGCCTCCCTTAATCACTCTCCTTAGCCAGCCCTCTTTGCTCCTACATAGAATATAGCTAATATATCCTTGCTCACTGATTATTCACTTCACCTCCTCTTCCTTTAAACCAATGTGAAAAATATCTTTGTAAAAATCTTCCTAATACATATTTTAATTACATCATTGTCTCCCTCAAAAACTTTCAATAGCTCCCGATTTTCAATATCATCAAGCTAAGCTCCTGGAGTTTCTCAATTTTGTCTGTGCTATTTTAACTGTCTCCTTTGCACTTCTATTCAGCGCTCTCTTTACTCTTTATATTTTTTACTCAAAATCACTGACTGATTTATCCATTATTGTAATCTCATCCCAAGTCCATACTCTTCCAGGAAGCCACCTTATAGGTCAGACCAGCCTCTTTATAGGTCTCTTTCATGAACTCCTACATGTGTGTCTCTCATAACATCAAGAACTTCATATGTCCAATACTTCTTTATCCCTAACATCACTTAGAAAACTTCTGAGCATTTGAAAATCACCAAATGTTTTAATACTCATTAGGAAAAATGTCCTGTGGAGATAATAAACAAAAGATTTAGACTGAAAGATTTAATCAATCTTATAATAATAAAAATGCTATTAGCATGCAATAAAAATAAATATTTAGGCCAGAGCTGTCCAATAGAAATATGCAGCCATATATAATTTAAAATTTATAGTAATCAAATTTTAAAAAGTAAGAGAAGTTGAGTTAGTTTCCTATTGCTACTGTAACATTGGCTGCAAACCTAGTGGCTTAAAACAATACAAATGTATTCTCTTATAGCTCCAGATGTCAGAAATACTAAAGAAGTCTTACAGGGCTAAGATCAAGATGTTGACAGGGCTGGATCCTCCTGGAAACTCTGATAAGAGAATCTGTTTCCTTAACTTTTCAACTTCTACACACCCCCTGCATTCCTTGGCTCTTGGCCCCTTCTTCATATCAGTCCAACTTCCTCCATGATCTCAACTCCAACTTTCCCATATAGGGTGCTTGTGATGACATTAGTCCCACTATGATAATCCAAGATGATCTCCTTATCTGACGGCCCTTAATTTAATCATATTGGTTAAGTCCCTTTAACCATATAAGGGGACATTCACACATTCACAGGAATTAGGACGTGAACATCTTTGGAGGTCACTATTCAGTCTACCACAGAAACAAATGAGCCTAATTTTAATACTATATTTTATTTAACCCAATGTGTACAAAATATATTATTTTAGCTTAAAATTAATGCAAAAACCTTACACTGCTTTTGTTTTTTAAGTTGATTAAAATAAATAAAATTAGAAATTCACTTCCCAAGTGGCACTATATTTCAAGTGCAAGTCATGTGTGACTAATGGCCTACCATATATGGATGGTCAATACTTTCTACCTGTGAAGGTTAGATAACTATGAAGTTAAAGGGAGCATAGCATAGTCCACATAAGACTGCTTTCACTTTTGATGCCAACAGAAAGTTTGGGAATCCTTAAGACCACCGTTGGTTTCAATAATTCACCAAAAAGACTCACAGAATTCACTGAACTTTGTTATAGTCACAGTTATGGTTTATCACAGAGAAAGGATAGAGATTTATATCAGACAGGGAAAAAAATGCATAGAAGTACTATATATATGGAGTTTCCTTGTCCTTTCCTTGTGAAGTCCTGAAAAGCACTGATTTCCTGAAATCCATGTGTGACAATATGCATGAATATTTGCCACCTAGGAAAGCTCAACCAAGCCTCAGCAACCATATGTTTTACTGGAGCTCCATCACACAGACATGATTAATTGCCCACATGGGTGATTTCAGTCTTTAGCCCCTCCGGAGGTCAACTGATACCACATGACCCACCCACCCTACATCACATTGTAAAATATAGCTCAGAGCACCCATCCTACATGATATTGTTACTAGCTTGTTGGCTCAAGGTCCTCAAGCAAACAAAGATACTTTTAGGCATCATGACATTCCAAGGGTTTAGAGATTACCTCCCAGAAGCCTAGGGCAGAGACCAAGCTTCTGTTCTGCTAAGCTAAATTCTTTACTACATACTCCCCAATAACTGATTTGATGAAATTTTATTATTAAATTGACTATTTTGACATCATATGGAAATAACCAATGAACTCCTATCATTTGTTATTTCAACAGATAGCCAAGTATCAAATAGATACTTACATTTCATAGTTACCTGATTTTTCTTTTTAAGAGAGAGTGTGTGTGTCCCAAGAGGGAGGGCCAGAGGGAGGAGAAGTGAATCTTAATCAGGATATATACCCATAGCCCAATGTGGGGCTCAGTCTCACCACCCTGAGATCATGATTTGAGCTGAAATCAAGAGTTGGAAGCTCAACTAACTGAGCCACTCAGGTATGCCTAGGTGATATTTTAATACAAATACTAAAAGCACCTTTCCTTTAAGTAATTTAGAGATGTTTAAGTAAATCTACCTGTTACCTGAGTCATTTCTTTGTTCCTGTTTGTCAAGAAGGCTGATTTATACTCCTTGGACATAAAATAAATATTGCTTTGATCTAATTAAAAATCAGTGTCACATTCTTTTTTTTAAATATTTTATTTATTTATTCACAAGAGACACACACAGAGAGACAGAGACATAGGAAGAGGGAGGAGAAGCAGGCTCCATGCAGACAGCCTGATGTGGGACTCGATCCTGAGACTCGGGGATCAAGCCCTAAGCTGAAGGCAGATGCTCAACCACTGAGCCACCTGGGTGTCCCCCAGTGTCACTTTTCTTGACTTATAACCCTCTATATCCAATTCAAATCAGAGAAAAATACAGCATTGCTGCTACCTAACTGTAATTACCCAAATGATCCCTGTATGGCTAAAGGTATTTCATAAATCCGGATTTTCAGCAACAGTGTCTCTAGTATTCACAGATCAAGAGGACTCTTTTGAATTAGTTCACTTGGAAATCTCAAATTACATAAAATTTCAAAGCTGATTAGAAAAATAAGTTCCACGTATAATCAAAAGGAGACATAGACATAGTGAGGTGATTTGTCCAAGGTTACATGAAGACGAAGTGGCAAGAATACTTCATTTTTAGTCTTCTAACTCCAAGTCCTCTGTGTGTGTGTGTGTGTCTGTGTTTGTGCTACATCATAACTCCTTCTAAACCTTGTGGATACAAGTAAATGTTTTGGCATCAACTTGCATGTCAGTTTGTAGTGGATGCCTGAAACACTGCTGAGAAGGATTTCCTTCTTGAGTCAGCAACAAGAGTAATTCATGAGCAGTGGAATGGAACTGGGGAGGGGAAGAAGTGGCCAAGTATTTGCTACATTTACCATCCCCACTGTAAGCATATAACTCAAAGGTGCTATGAAAGCATCAGTTATTATTATGATTTGTCTCTGACTTGGATAACTCTCTTTCTAGGCCTCAGTTCTCACATAAGGAGGAAAACTACAATGATCACTGGTTCTTTTGGTTTTCAGACGTGAAAGTCATCACCTTATGCATGGTATGCATTCACAATCTAGAACAGTTCCTGGCATACAGGACTGTTCTTTAATATTTGTTAAATGGTTACAGGTATTACATCAGGAAGGAGCTAGAAGAGATAAGGTAGCAAGGCAAATGGCCATACCTGCCAAAAATCTGCAATGAATCCTTATGTATAGTATCTCCCCTCTTTGGACAAGAAAGGCAGACTTACTCTAGAGAGTTTACATGGTAGTTAGAAGGGCCCTGCCCCAACATTTATTATAATAGGAAATCAATAGCATACATGGGAATTTTATCCAATACTCTGCATCATTTGCAAAACAATCAAGTGCCAATCAAGCCATCTGGAATAAAATAAACTAAATCAAATAAAAATTAAATGCAAACATCAATACACTGTTAAATTTAAAATACTGTTAAACTTCAAAGAATGGGAATAGCTTAAAATTAGCATGAAAATTAAGCAAAAACAGCTAAACTGAATTGTTAAATAGGGCCATTAAGGAGACAAAGTACTGCTCAGGCTATTTTCTAACCAAGTAACAATTTGTTAATATAAGCACATTGGCTGCAAATTAATTCCTTATAATGTAAAATGGGCATCATTTTCATTCTCTTTACTGATGTAAACATCTACCCTCTAAAAGCTAGCTTAAAAGAAAAAGGGGTAAAGAGAAATGCATTTTTGTTGTGGGAATGTTCAGTTGTGAGTTAATATTACATATTATGATGCTTCTATTTTTGTTGTTTTGTAAAATGAAGTAGAACTTATTATAGAGGGGGAAAATATCTCCAGGGTCACAGAATTTGTTCCTCTGCATTACTGTGCATTTGGCTCTGTCACTATGGTCATAAATAGCAATTTGTACTTTATCTAATCTACTCTTGAGTATTTCTTGTCATGTGACCTTAGTGGCCTTTTCTCAGCCAGTTGTTCCTAAATCTAATCAGCCCTACATTTAGAAATACTTTCCTAAAGTCTAACCTAATGGTCTAGTTTCAGGTTGTTATATCTCATTACACTACCCTTAACAATTTTAAAGAATTCCTTTTCCTGTTGGGTGTTATCACCTCCCAGGTATCTATGCACTACCGCGATCATTTGTACTTTTTTTTTTTTTAAGATTTTATTTATTTATTAATGAGAGACAGAGAGAGACAGAGACAGAGACAGAGACACCGGCAGAGGGAGAAACAGGCCCCATGCAGGGAGCCCGACGTGGGACTCCATCCCAGGCCTCCAGGATCAGGCCCTGGGCTGAAGGCGGCGCTAAATCGCTGAGCCACCCAGGCCACCCAATCATTTGTACTGTTTATTCTCTAAACAGAATTGGGCAAATAATGTTCCCTTAACCTCACTGCAAAGACCATGTCCTGCAAATCCCCTATCATTCATAATACTGTGGTCTAGATTCCAGTTATCTGAAGAACCAGAGTGACTGCATCTTTATATATAGATAGAGCATGTCTCCTTTGTGGTAGTGTGCAAAACTATGCCCTAAATTTGATCATCTTCAGGACAGAAATGAATATGTGATAATATTAGTAATGGTAGGTGCCCAAGACAATCTTGACCTTCCTCTCAGCTTGACTCAATTTTAAATGGGTTTCTTCCTGACTACAGAGTATTTATTTTAAAAAATTTGTAAGTCTAGACATTTTCTCTGGTTCTTTGAGATATAATTCTTTTAAAATCCAGGAATGTCTTTTGAAGGGATATGGGAGCCATCTTTTTGAAATGTAACTTAAAAAAAAAAAAAAAAAAAAAAGACGATATCTTTCTCTATGGGAAGGTAGGAACCTATCTTCAAAAAATGCTAGTTAGCAAACAGACGGCCTAGTTGTATTGACCAACCTCCACCCAGTATCCTCTAGTAGTTTTCCACTGGCTCACATCAGTGCTTAAAAACTCTTCAGCCCTTTAGCCCTTTGTTTCAATAAAGTTGAGTTCAATTTCTCTACCCTATTGCAATAGTCTTGAATAAAATCTTCCTTTCCTGTTTAACTTGTCTAGTGTAACGTTTCTTTTACAGAGGTCAGGACAGAGGAAGCCCCAGCCACCCTCTAACACCAAAGGATCTGGGTCATGATAAAAGTTTAAAGGAGCTATTTCAGTATAAGTAATATTATGTATAAATGAGTATGCCAACTTTGTGAGAATTCATTGAGCCATACACTTATATTTGCATATTTTTCTTTATGTATGTTAAACTTCAATCAATAAGCTGACTTTTTTTTTTTTTTAAGATTTTGTTTATTTTTTTGAGAGAGAGAATGAACAAGGAGAGCAACAGGGGGAGAAGCAGACTCCCAGCTGAGCAGGGAGCCTGATGTGGGGCTCAATCCCAGGACTCTGGGATCATGACCTGAGCCAAAAGCAGACACTTAAGCAACTAAGCCACCCAGGTGCCCCAGTAAGTTCACATTAAAATATAGTTTGAACTATAGCTCTGTCATTTACAATATTAGGATATTGGGGATGATATCTAACTTCTCAAAACTTCAACTTCTTTACAGGTTAAATGGGAAGAAAAATAATATATCTCACTGTGGAGTTGTGAGGTTTAAATTAACCAAATGTTACAAAGTTCCTGGTAGAGTACCCAGTCTCTAGTCATGAGTAAATGATAGCTGTTATTACTATTCATTGTTAGGTTTTACAGTCTTTTGTAATAAATGATGAAAAGTCACTGAAATAAAAAAAACAAAAACAAAAAACCAAGCCCCTTATTTCAGCAGCCTTCCAATGGGTCAAAGTATTCATTCTATTTTTCTTTACTTTTGTTTGTTTGTTTGTTGTGTTTAAGGTTTTATTCTTAAGTAATCTCCACACCCAACATGGGACTCAAACCTACAGCCCAGATTCAAGAGTCGCATGTTCCACCAACTGAGCCAGCCAGGTGCCCCTGTTTTTTGTTTTAAATAAAGCCATGTATGTTCAATATGGAGCAGTGTTCTTACTTTTTTTTTTTTTTTACATTTGTTTTAAGTTCGATTTGCCAACATATAGTATAATACCCAGTGCTCATCCCATCAAATGCCCTCCTCGTTACTTTTCTCTACTTTTTAGACTGCCAGGTAGTTATGGCTTTAATCCATTTGCCTATAAACAGCAATGAGTCTTGCATAGTTTAAATGGCAGAAACACTTAAATACGATCTAGGTTTTTAGTCCTATAAAAATCTAGTTTTTAATTAGTGTTGTAAACTTACTGATTAATTTCCTACATTAAATTCCAATTTAGCTAAACCAATTGTCCCTAATCACTGATCCCAGCCCCACCAATGTCTAAGATAGTTTAGTTTTATTGATCATTCACTAATTCAATCAATATTTATAATTACATGCCAGATGCTGTTCTAGGAGGAAGGAAAATTGTAGTTGAAAAGACAAAGCCCTTACCTTTTGGAAGTGAATTTATAGTGATAGAGTCAATAACCAGGTTTAAACAAATAGATCATTGTCAATTTTACTGTTACGAAGACATTTTAAAAATATAGAGAAGGGTTATAGGATAGTTAAGAGGGTGATCAGGGAAGTACAGAAACTTGAATTTTTTTTTTTTTTTTTTAGAAAGAGAGCCTTGTAAATAGTTAAGGCAAAGTGGTAGAAGCAAAAGTTGCAGTGACCCCACAGCAAGGAAAATCTTGATCTATGACTGAAGTGTAGGAAGCAAGGGAGAAAGTCATGTGATAAGATCTGACACATATAAGGGCTGATCAGGGAGGGCTATGATCAGAAGTTGTGGGATTTTAACCAGGCGAGGATGTAATTAGATTTACATTTGTCAAATGTTCACCATAGCTGTTATGTGGAGATTACCCTGGAGTAAGTGTGGATTAAGAGAAGACATAAGGAGACCAGTTAGAAGACTGGTATAGTATCCAGGCAAGACATGGTGGTGGCTTTGTCTAGGGTGGTGATGGATAAGATAATGAAAAGTGGTCAGATTTCAGATGTACTTTGTAGGTAGGGTCAACAGGATTTGATAGTAGATTTGATGATAGTGAAGCCTTAGAGAAAAAAGAAATAAGCATGACCTCTAGGTTTGGGCCTAAGGAATGGACTGAAGGGAAGTACAATTAAATGAGAAATAAGAAATATATATATCACTGAAAATAAGAAATATATATATTAGTCTCTGCCCTCAGTTCTTCCTAATATTTGATTTGGATCCATTCCTGATACAGAGTTCTCAAAACCCTTGTAATTTCTTGGGTGATAGGCGTGTCTTTTGTTCTAATTAAATAGCTCTTGGTGGGCTGCTGATTAGGTGCTAAGCACTAGAAACATCAAGCCATGATTAGAAGCTTGGAACTTAAAAAAAAAAAAAAAAAAAAAAAAAAAGCTTGGAACTTTAAGTCCTACTTCTTATCCTCCAGAGAGAGGGCTAAAAAATGAGTTATAATCTGTTGTGTCTATGCAATAAAGCCTTCACAAAAACCCTAAAGTACATGTTTGGAGAACTTCTAGGTTATTGAACATATCCATGTGATGGGAGGGTGGCACATTCCAACTCCATTGGGGATAGAAGGTTCTGGACTCAGAACCTTTGTGGAGTCTTATGTGTTTCTTCATCTAGCTGTTCATCGATATCCTTTATTGTATCTTTCATCAAAAACTGCTAAATGAGTTCTGTGAGTCATTCTAGCAAATTGTTGAACCCAAGAAGGAGGTCCAGGGAACCCTGATTTATAAGCAGTCAGTCAAGTACAGGTGAAAACCTGGGATCTGAGACTGACATTTGAGTGGTGGCAGTCTTATAGGACTGAGCCCTTAACCTGTGGGATCTCACTCTAAATCCAGGTAGACAGTGTCAAAACTGAATTAGATTGTAAGACATCCCCACTGGAGTTAGAGTGATCAGTATCTGATGTCAGAAGTATTTAGTGTAAGAGTAAAGGAGAACAAAGACTCTTTCCCTAAACAGGGGAGTATAATCCAAAGTATAGCTTGAAGTATCAAATAATTCCCTCTTCCTTTATCCTTTTGCCTGTTTTAGTCTTGGCCATTCTTCTACATCCAGGTCAGAAATATTCTCTTCTCCTATGACCTTCACCTGTGATTATAATTTAAATTTTTGTACCTGGAGTTTTGCATTGTTCAACTGATAATCTCTGTGGCTAATTTTATGTACTCACACATGTTGTAACTAGATTTTGAAGCCCTGAAAGCCAAAGAATAGACCTATTAACATTTTTGAAAAATTTTCAGCATTTATTATGGAAATCTTTAAAAACATATACAAATTTTTAAAAACATACATTTTCAGAATTTATCATGGACATTTTTAAAAACAAAAAAATGTTAAATAACCATTTTCTCATAATCTGGTTTCAACAACTAGCAATTTATTACCAATTTCATCTCATCTATATAACAATCTATTTCTCCTCTACCCCCATTGGTATTTGGAATTAAATACCAGATATATAATTTGCTCTGTAATAATTTCAGCATATCTTTAAAATGTAACAGGGTTTTTTTTTTAATGTAATTACAATACTGTAGTAAGGCCCAAAATTTGACATTAATTTTTTTTTCCGTATCATTATTTTTAATGTCCAATGTTTATAATATGAGAGCCAGGGCTTTCTCCTCAACTCAAGTCTATAAATTTTCTATTGGCTTGTGAGGCCAATAGCGATACTTCTTTTTGTCTAATTTGGTTTCTGTCTAATTTGGAATCTGAACTTCATTCAGGTCCTCAATGGTCATCTGATCAAATGGAATTATGTTCTTCATCTTCTCCTAGCTCTTTTTCATATTCTTCAATCTTGGCCTTAGAGAGGGACAAAAACTCAGCACAGCTTTTCACCTCTTCTTTTTCCTCAGCATCCACCTGGACAGTGTATTTATCCTCTGGCACAGGAACCTTCTTCAGGGCATTAAACTTCTTCTCAAAATCATCTACCAAGGCAGCCTTTGCCACATTGGCCTTGTAGTAAGCCCAGTCGATAGCAGGTGGTTTCTCAGGAAGAGTAGCCAACCTGGAGGTAAGCATCTCATTCCAGGATTTCAAGGAGTTGGCAATGGCTTTCTGGTTTCGGGGTATGATCTCCCCAAAAGCTACCCAGTCAATGGTTTTTAGAGCAAGTTTCACCCAGCCATCTTGAGATCCTTCACCAACCCCAGCGGCCCACCTGACATTAATTTTTTAATTAAATGTATTATTGTGTCATAAACACTTTTTTTTTACAGATTTATGTGTTCAAATCAGGATCCAAATAAATCTGCACTTTAGTATTGGTTGATATATATCTCAGAATTCTTATAATTTATAGTTCTACCTACATCTCCATCTTTCTCTCTCTCTCTTTCTCTCATGTGTGTGTGCACCTCTGAATGAAATTTATTTATTATTTATTCATTTAAGGAACCAGGTAATTTGTTCTATAAAATTTTCTATAAAGTTTGCTATTTCCATCCCTGTGGTGTCATTTATTATGTGTCCTGTACTTTCTACTGGAAAAAATGGTTAGGAATATAAAAATACTAGGGGCCTGGGCTGTGCCAAAATAACTTCCTTATCCCAACAGAGACTTTATTTTAAACTATTTTACATTTGTATTCTGTGTTCATCAACAAAAAGACCATGCCTTCTCAAGCATATGATGGGACGTTTTTAGACTGTACATTGCATTTATGTGCAAATAGTCAAAACTCCAGTTTTACTTCATTTTTTGCTTCAAAAATTCCTTATTTTAACACAATACAGCACCTACTAGGTGCTGACTAGGTACTGCACAGTGTTTTAAAGTAAAACCTATTTGCATCTAACATTATTATTTTGATCCTAAAATAACTATTTCCAATATTTATTTTGCTAAAATCAAGGTGCAAGTAGATGTTTAAAGTTGCATCAGTAAATCTGAAGGGGAAATGAACTAAATGAATTTGAATTTGTGTATAACTTCTCTTCAAATCTTTTTTGCATTAGATTTTATTCAGAGAGCCTTTTGTGAAATACTTAGTACACACAATGTAATTGACTTTTTATACCAGCTGAGAAAGAACAACAGGGGACTCATATCTAAATTAAAATACATCTCACCCAGGTCTATAAAAGAACCAACAGTGCTTTCAAGTGTGAGGAACTCAGTCTGGAAAAGAAAAGTTGAGAAACTTACTCAGATTCCTGAAAGCAAGGATGCTTCAGCCAGGTGAAACAGATACTGCCCCCTAAGAAAGAAAAGTGTTTTATCACCTGTAGTTTCCTAGGGCTGCTATAACAAAATAGCACAAATCAGATGGCTTAAATCAACACAGAGTTATTCTTACACTTCTGGAGGCTAGAAGTCTGAAATCTTCACCTGAAAGATTCTTCCGGTGAATCTTCATCAACACCTGAAAAGGTGTTGGTAGGGCTCTGCTTCCTCTGAAGCCTCTAAGAGAAATTCCTTCCTTGCCTCTTCCAGTTTCTAGTAGTCCCAGGCATTTCTTAGCATGTGACAGTAGAATTCCAATCTCTGCCTCTATCTTGACATAGCCAGAGCTTTTCTGTGTTTCTTTTTTTCTTACACCAGTCAGATTGAGTTAGGGCCCACTCTAATCCACTATGACCTCATTTTATTTTGAGTATATTTGCAAAAACCCTATTTCCAAATAAAGTCACATTCACAGATACTGATAGTTATGATTTCAGCATAACTTTTAGGGGATGCAGATCAATCCATAATATCACCCTCCTTTGAGATGTATGAAAATCAGGACAGACCAGCTATTGAATTTTCACCTTGCATAAATTAGTACCTACCTGGGAGCATCACTATTTACAAGGTTGGTTTGTACCATTTATCAATATACTAATTAGCTTCTGCAAAAAGCCATCAGTCTTGGGATGCCTGTGTGGCTCAGCGGTTGAGCATCTGCCTTTGGCCCAGGGTGTGACAGTGGGATTGGGGATCGAGTCCCACATGGGGCTCCTTGCAGGGAGCCTGCTTCTCCCTTGGCCTGTCTCTCTCTCTCTCTCTCTCTCTCTCTCTGTGTGTGTCTCTCATGAATAAATAAATAAAATTTTTTTTTAAAGCCATCAGTCTTAACACCGAGAACAATAAAAGGTGAAATGATACAAAATTTTCAGTAGGTCTGAACTGTATTTCTTTGGTCTTTGAAGGCAGATCTATCTGTTTTAGGCAGACCGCGTTCTTCTATAGATATACAAGACAAAAAAAAAAAAAGATATACAAGACAGAACAGAGGAAATGACACAAATAAGGGCAATCTGGGACTCACAATATTTTTTAAAGATTTTATTTATTTGAGAGAAAGGGGAAGCACAAGTTGAGGGAGGGGCGGAGGGAGAGAAAAGCAGACACCCCAATGAGCAGGGAACAGTGACTCCATCCCAGGACCCTGAGATCATGACCCCAGCCAAAGCCAGAAGCTTAACTGACTGAGCCACCCACACTCTCCTAGGACTCACAATTTTTTTGACTTTATGATGGTGTGAAAGTGATATGTATTCAGGGTAAACTGTACTTTGAGTTTTGATATTTTCTGGGCTAGTGATGCCCATACTGTCCCATGATGCTGGGCAGTGAGCTGCAGCTCCCAGGCAGCCAAGTGATCATGAGGTTGAACAACCAATACACTTGCAACCATTCTGTACCCATATAACTATTCTGCTTTTCATTTTCACTACGGTATCTGAGAAATTGCATGAGATAGTTAACACTTTATTTTAATATAGGCTTTGTGTTAGATGATTTTGCCCAGCTGTAAGCTAATGCAACTATTCTGAATACATTAAACATTGGCTAGGCTAAGCTATGATCTTTGGTTGATTAGATGCATCAAATGCATTTGACTTAAGATATTTTTAACTTACAATGAATTTATCTGGATATAATCCATCACAAATTGAAAAAGAAGTATACTTTTATTAGGGGAGAGTCTTCCTTTTTTTTGTTTGTGTATGTGGTTGACTGGTTAGTTCTGTTTTTCCAGAACACTTCTTTCTCTCTTTACTACCCCAACACATTGCAGGGGAGGAAAAATTTCCCTCTACCCTTCTTAATTCTTAGTTGAGACATCAGCAATAAACGATTAGTAAAAGAAAAACAAATTGAATTTTGACATATATGCTTCATGTATACATTGAAAATACCGATGGAAAAAATGAAAAACTTCCCAAGGAGGCTTAGAATTGAAAATTAAGTACCATTTTAATAGAAAAAGGGGAGGGAGAGATGCGGGCCTCTTAATGGAGAGTAAATTATTTTAGGAAAGATGAAGGGGTCCTTACAAGAATAGATAGGAATATGATAGTTTATGACAAAGTTTGACTGGGTCTCCTCTCCTCTCCGGTGAGAAAAGTCAATCTTGCCTGGTTGATGAACCTCTTTGGAAGGGATCTATAACAGGTGAGTTCCTTTTTGGAGCACCTGTTTTTAGGCAAATAAGGAAAGTTCAGAGAAAGCCTCTCCTTGCATTTTGGTGTTTTTGAAGTGACTACAGTTCAAAATAACCAGTAGACCAAACTGGCATATTTGGGGTGTCATACTCTGCTGCCCTCCAGCATCTGAAAAGTCCTTATAGCTACCTGCTTAAGTCAACAGGATCCTTGTCAGAGCATTCTCCAATCTCCTCTTGCCTTAAGCTTTTTCTTTGTCGTTGGTAGTATGGGAATCCACCAAGACCTTCAGAATTGGTATGAAGATGATTTTAAACTGAAGAGATTTGAGATGCAATAGATGTGAAAAGATGTGAAAAGCCACCGTGGAGCTTCCCTTATCTGACTAAAGAGAGAAACTTTAGGGAATGAGGCTGTGGTAAGTCCCCTTTCTGGAGCAGTTTCACAGCCAGTAAAGAGCCGGACCACTGGTGTTGAGGTGAGAAATTTCAAGCAAACATTAATATTACTTTCCATTTGTTTCCCTAAAAACCCATTTATCATTCTCCCATTAAGCTCATTTATTCTTTCTATAGAAGCCTTGCCTCTCTGCACCCTTTCCCCTATGAAGTGGGTATATAAATTCCTATCTCTAGCTATTCAAGGAGCCAATTCTTTTGTGCACTCATATGTGTATGAATACATTTTCTCTTTTCTCTTGTTAATCTGTTGCCAGTTAACTGCATGCCCCCAATCATTTGAACCAATGGTAGAGAGAGTTTTCCTCCAACAGTAGTGAAAACAGATCAGATTCCACTACAAGAGTTTCAAAGAAATACAGAAGCCAGTTGGGCAGAAGAAACAAGGAAAATGAGACATGCTGCCAGAAGATCCCTGCTTAATAAAAACATGTGAGAGGAATCCAAAGAGAGAAAAATCATAGGAAGAGAAAAAGAGTAAAAGGACTTCACTTCTGTATCTCGAACCACAAAGATAAAAAACGAACTCTATCTTGTTCCTCAAAGAGTTGGAATAGGTTCTAACTGAATTGACCTTTACTCCACCACCTTTCCTCCTCTTCTTTGAAAATTATTGGGGAGTTAACACCCACACTCCCTTCTTAGCCACTGTGCAGCTCATAACGTTCCCTTCAGCTTATTCACCGTACTTTCTACATCTCCCTGACTGGCAGTCCTTTTCCTCTGGTACACCTATTATTAATACAACAGAAAGAATTGCTTTCACAAAATGTCCAAGTATAATTGATTACACTTGGCTTGTTTCCATTTTAAAAAATGCAATTGACTTTCACTTTTCTTCCAACTATATTCTTGCATAAATAAAGCTTTTCTTGGTAGCCCTAATAATAATGCAGAGCATGATGCATAATTTCTATGGTTAGTGAACACTTTGTTTCAATTGCTTCCAAGGCAAATACATTTGGCTCCAACCTCTGGAAAGTTAAGCAATTAATAAAAGTGTCAGATAAATGGTATCAAAATCAAACCTTCGTTGAATACAAATGGACAAACACACAGAGTGCCTTTGATATTTAACAGAATCACCCTCAAAGGCCACAAAGTGATGACCACTGTTATTAGCAATAATTAACTTTGACATTGTGATTAACTTGTTTTACAAGTGTCACAAAAGTCTCCATATATGATACGTATTTTTTACAATTATGCTAGTCTTTAATGTGGCGGTTTCTTTTCTCCCTCCCCCATTATTCTCTCTTCTTTTCCCTCAGGTTCTCCCTCCCCTCTCTGGCTCTTTGAATTTTATCAAGAAGTTCTCATAATTTTCAGAAATCTGTGCAAAATGAAAATGTGGGCCCCTGTCAAAGAGCAGGAAAAATGTGCCATTAAAGGTACTAAAATATAGAGTTTTCTTTTAAGAATATTTTTTTTTACTTATGTAATAGGATAATAGTGATAGATGAATAGCAACATAATTAAAAATTGCAAAAAAAGTATTTTACTTCACAATAGAGCATTGTTTATATTAATAGAAATATCATTTTATTATATAAAATGGACTTCCAGGAAGAGAGACAATACAAAAATGACCTCCACAAGCAGACACAGACATAGATCATTCTGGTAAGAGTGCAACTGGAACTCTGTCTATGCACCTTTCCTTCCATCTCTTTCTCCTGCTATGAGAACCAGGTCTTGGGGTCACCCAATAGGATTGGCTCCCTTAATGGGAAAGAAGAGGGTGTAGTCTCTACTCACTTGGAGATAAGAGCCAGGCCTAATCTTGGTCTTTTTCCCTACCCAGGCCTACACATTCTCTTGCTTGCAAACTTGGGCCTCAGATCTAGATTCTCCTTAAGAAGAAGGTAGGGAGAATACAAGGAGGGTAAGAAGAAGAGAAGCTGCCTTGGTGTACCTCAGCCAGAGGTCTCTCTGGGAGCACAGGAGATAATAGGGAGACATATAACCATAAGGAGGGCTCATGGTGTGAGCTCAAGGTTCTTGCTGCTGCCCCCACAGCACCTGTAGTAATTATGTTTACTAAGCTCCAGAAGAAAACATGGGGTCTGCAGTAAAGGCACATTTTCAGAATGGCAGAGTTAATGAGGTTAGGTCACAGAATGACCCAAGTGGCAAAGCATTATACTTGCTATAGGAAGATGAGGTCAGACTCCACCAGGCCTGTGGATCATAAGTTTCTTGGACAGATGACCCATACCTCCTGCCATTTACCTCTGTAGTTCTGATTCTTCTCCTTCAGATCACTCCTATGGCTTCATGGTAGGGAGGATTTTCTATGACCAGTTGAGAGAAGAGTTCACAGATGAGTAAACTCAGTATATTCGTAGAAACTAAAAATAGATATCTGTCGACTACAGTCCTACACATGGGTGGCCTAATGTACAGTGGTGAGGGAAAATCCTCTAGCAATATACTAGATAATTAACTCTTTTGGTAAGGAAAAGTGGTCTGACACAAGGATATACATAGATTCCTGGGAAACAGAAAATGTCTTGATTTGTTGGGCAGGGAGTTAGACAGTTGGAGCTGGGATTATTGGGTACCAAGGAATCAGAGAAAGGGGTTTACGGCAGAACCAACTGGAGTGGGCACAAAGTCTACAGATTTTTATGTCTCAGAAGGCATCCACAACAAAGGAAGCTCTTAAAACTAGGAGGACAGAATGAGCTGGATAGTAGATATGAGTCAGACTCAGTCCTTGGTCACACCAACACTTGTTCAATGGGCTTAAAAAGAGAAGAGTCATGGTGGTAAGAGAGGAGACTGTGCATCAGTCCCATATCCTAAGCTTCCTATCACCAAGGCTAATGTAGCTACTGTGGTTGGTGAATATTGTAAGCAATAGTGGTCAACTCAGAGCACGAATTGCGTACCTATGCATGAGCTTCCCTGAAGAAAACAAGCAGCCACTTGATAGCAATTGATTACACTGGACTCCTTCCTCTCAAGAGGTAATAGTGGTTCATCCTTACTAGGACAAATATATATTTTGGCTATGGGTTTCCTTCCCTTACTCTCTAGCATCATATTTGAGATCTTGCAGAGTACCTACATACTAACTGGATCTACCTGCCTAATCTCAATGAGATGCTCTGGATCCAGGGTGAGGTAATGCATAAAAGACAACAGGACCCACTGACTCAATCATATACCACATGGTAAGTTCTTAAAGTTTCAGCTGAGGCAAGTGCAAGTTTGGGATGCTATTTTTCAAAGTGTGAGACATGATTCCAATTAAAGGTTATTATATGGTGTTGTGTCTCAGACAGTTAAAATACAATGATCTGAGAACCAAAGGGTGGAGGTAGCAGTGGTTTTTCTTGATTCTCTGACTATTTGGGTAAAGTGTACTTTCTGTCCCTAAAATTTAAGTACTGCAGGATTAGAATTCTTGGTTCCCAAAGTGGGAAAAATTTTCCCCAAGAGATACAGTAGGGTTCCACTAAATACAAAGCTATACCCCTCATCTGGTCATTTTAGGGTCCTCAAGCAGGTAGACAAGCAGGCAAAAAAAAAATATATTACTGTACTATGAGAATAATTGACTCCATCATAAGGAAGTAGGTTGGTGTTACATGAAGGGGGCAAGAAGGCATATGTTTAATGTTCCAGTGCCTGGTAATAACTTAAATTAATAACTATATTAATCATGGTTAAACATGGGACTATAAGGACACTGGGGTGGCTCAGCAGTTAAGCATCTATCTTTGGATCAGGGCATGATCCCAGGATCTGGGATGGAGTCCCACATTGGGTTCCTTACAGGGAGCCTACTTCTCCCTCTGCCTGTGGCTCTGCTTCTCTCTCTCTCTCTCCGGCTCTCATGAATAAATAAATAAAATATTTTTTAAAAATGGGAATATAACTAGTATATCCCCAAGGAATGAAGGCTTGGCTTATCCACTGGGCAAACAACCTAGACCACCAGAAGCGCTGGCTAAGAGTGAGGGGAACAAAGATTGGGTAGATTGTTAAAGAGTAAGATAAAGGGTATGGCTTACAAATTATGACCTAGAGACCAACAGGCAAAATCACAACCCCATTTTTGTCTTCATTTTGTATCATTTTAAAGGATATTTTATTTTTGAAACAACAGGCCATTATCTTAAAGAATCAGTGATCAAACATAGTAAAATTAAAGTGAAGCATGGGTGAATCTGAGGGGCACAACTGGTGGCTCACAGCACTCCCCATCATTGTACTGACATTCCTCCCTCAGCACTTACTGTTCTCAGACAGCTTCTTTTTTTTTTTTTAAGATTTTATTTATTTATTCATGAGAGACACAGAGAAAGAGAGGGAGAGGCAGAGACACAGGCAATGGGAGAAGCAGGCTTCCTCCTAGGAGCCTGATGTGGACTTGTTCCCAGATCCTAGGATCACACCTGAGCCGAAGGCAGACGCTCAACCGCTGAGCCACCCAGGCATCCCTCTCAGACAACTTCTTCATTCATGCAAGAACCCAAACCCAGAGTAAGTGCTGAGGAACATACTCAGCCACAACACGGAAAAGACTGGAAAGGCTGGAATTTTGTGTGAATCCCTGTCTCAGAGTCTGTTCCTGGAGAAGCCAACCTAAGCCAATATTGCAGAAGCATGGGAAGACTATCAACCCACATAAAAATCAAGCGAATGATATGTGCCAGAAAAAAAATACTCTTCTTAGATGAAAAAAATTACTTTTATTCTCAAGTATAGAAAGGATATAAAATTTTATAATTAGTCATGTAAGACCCAATTCCCAATATTTAGAGCAATTAAAAGAGACATGAGAATAGGAAGAGATTGATGCGATCTTTATCAAAATGATCCAAGCAAAGGGAAATATTGGATGTATTCATAGTAGAAGAGTTCTATTATGGAAAAAAAAAAGGCATGCTTTAGTTAAATATCTGATTTACATCTTATTCTTTTGTCAAATCAGGGAAATTAATGACTTGGATAATTGTTGATGAAGCAGAAGCTTTTGCATTAATCATCGACATAATATGTTTCTAAGATTTGCTATAAAGCACTTTTCTGTGTTGGACCAGCATGTTGGGCATAAGAATAATGGTAAAAATTGGGTCCCATTAGATAGTGTCTGCTCAGAAGCCTCACTATTAATCACTCTTCATTCATGCATTTCTTGAGGCAGCTGTACATACCGGGATCTTCTTTGTAGAGGCTTATGCTATTCTAGATGATAAAACTGGCTGGCAGTACTTGTAGCATCTGTCCTAGACTCAAGGTCCAAGAAGACTTCTTCCCCACCAAACCCAGAGGCAGAGCCTAACATCATCCTGATGCTAAGTCAGAAAGGATGAGCATGCTGAAGCACACACAGGAAATGAAACAAAGATCTATAAAAAGGAGAAGGACAAAATTGCAAAGCACTAGACAAAATAACTCCAGGGAGGAGTCAAAGTACCTTCAGGGCATGTATAACTTCTGCAGTGAAAAGAAGAACAATTAAATAGACAAAAATATTTGAAGATGACATAGAAGGCACATTTTCTGAAAATAGAAATAATTACACCCATAGATTAAATAAAACCTGTTTGGAAAACAGTGGTTTCAGAGGACCTCTTGCAGATTGAAAAATCAAAAAGACCACTGAGGAATTCAAGAAGGAAATTTCAGCTAATGGGATTAACTCGTGATGTAAGATTTAAGTGTCCTACTCACCACCCAGATTCAAATTCTAAGATTATTTTTTCTGAATCTTGAAATCTTTCAATCTATTTGCTTCCCCATGTGCCTAGTGTCTCTACCTTGTTCTAGGGCAATTGCATTTGAAGTACTGTACACTTTCTGTGGTCTCCTGTCCTCTCAAATTATTTTCCATGGTGTAGTCAAAGTGGTCTTTCTAAATCCTGACCATATTAAACTTTACCTAAGCCTTGTGATCCTGGAAAACAGCAATGTTTAAGAAGTTCCCTCACCCCTGGGGCACATGGCTGGCTCAGTTTTTACAGCGTGCAACTCCTACCCTTGATCTTGGGGTTGTGAGTTTGGGCCCCAGGTTGGGTGTGGAGATTACTTAAATACATTTTTTTTAAAAAATTTAAAAAGAGGTTCCCTTACCCTTCTGTTTTCTAGGATATGGTTGACTGCAATGAATCACTCTTCCTCATATTAAACTCACAGATGCCTTCCTTTTTTATAAGGACCAGGCCAGACACAGATTCTCCAAATTTTCATTCTTTGTTTCATAAACAATTAGCTGAAACAATTAGCTGTGATTCCTGAAGTCATCATGCTTTCTCTGGAATTTGGACTTTCTAATTCTCCTCCTCTTTATCTTGCCCTCAGCCTTTCTAGATTTATCCAACTTATCTCTCAAACCTCAGGTTTGATGCTCCCTCACCCAGGAGAGCTTTCTGGACTTCCTAGATGAGGGCTTGGTTTTCCTTTAAGTCCTTATAAAAACTTGGTGTGTCTCCCCCCTCATACCATTATTGTAACTGCTTCTTTAATGATGTTCTCTGTCATTAGACTTTCTACCTCAAGAAACAGAGACTATGAGCTTTTTATTGTTGCACCAATAGTGTCTGTCACATGGAGGACACTCAAGTATCAGTTGTATCAGTACAATTATATAATTAAATGAAAGAATAAGTTGATAGCTTTGACACAAGAGAAGTAAAGATCAAAATAGAATCTGCTTCCAGCAAAGAAGAGTTTATTCATATTATTTTGATTATAAGTGACTAAAACTGAACCTGAATGACCTTAGGCAAAAAATAAAAGAGTGATAATTAATGATTTCATGAGAAAATTAAAGAAAGAAACATATGGATTATTCAGGGCTCTCTCAATAGCAAACTTCAGCAAACTCAGCTCAACTTACTTTAGTTAAAATCTTCTGGAGCAAGTTTATTTTAGTGAGGTTTATCTGGAGGGTTCAAATGGTGATCTGAGGTCTGGTCTTTCATTGCCTCTGGTTTATTTCTGTTCTTTTCCACATGGAAACTTCAGTCTCTGGTCCCACTGGGTGATGAGATGAGAGGAACAGAGGTCCTTACCCTCACAACTGTAAAATCAGTTTCCAAACCAGCATTATTTTCTGTTTTTATTTTTGGTTTTGTTTTTCCAGTTGTCTTATAAAATGATCTGAAATCTCCTGGCCTAGGATTTTCATAACTGAACTTGGTTATGTGTCCTGTTTGAACCAATCTCTGAGATGAGAGGAAACCCTCTCACCTTTATCTTCTGATACACACCCCCTAACCCCTGCATGTGAAGGTGGAACCATGCCCACGCTTCAGAAGTGAGAGTGAGAGAGCTCACTCTTTATCCTACCATTAGTGCTGCTGCCAGACTAACACCGAAATCAGTAGAAGCAAAAGACAAATGAGCCCTACAGGTGGTCATAGAAATGGCCTATGGAAAAATAAATCTCAACGTCCTCAAGATATGCTTTCTCCACCTGTGCTACTGCTCTGCACTTCTGCATTCGCCATAAGGGAAAAATTATGACTCATCCTTTCCTTCTTTTTAATTCAAGGAATGTGACTACTCATTAAGGTTTTTACATTTAAAAACATATTAAGCAATTTGTTTCCTTTTCCACAATAAATAGGAAACGTTTCATTGGATTTCTAAACGGACATTTAGGCAATAAGTTTGCTATAGTAGTTACAGGACAATGGTAGGGACAAATACCCAGATCCAGTAGTATGCCACTAAACACTTGTCACACAAGGTGACAATAATAATTATAATTTATTATTCCAGCGGAAATACAAAAAAAAAAAAAGAATCAAAATATCCCAATACGTTGCAGAGAAAAATCTACCATATTCACTTCTTCATATGACCCCGAAGAAGTCAGAAAAAGTAAGAGTCCTTCAAGCAATGCATAGTACTATCAGAACCATTATCCAGTGCTGATGTGTCTTTTCTCCAAACTATTTCTAATCCTGAGTTTATGGAACTTTTCTCTCTACCCTTCTTTATCTTTCCAAGTACTTGACAAAGTTCCCTGTAAATAGATTTTAATTGCACTTAACAGTAAATTAATCCTTCCCTTTGGATATTGCATACTGCCTCATGAAACCAGAAAACAATTCAAACCTGGCCCACCTCTAACTGGAATCCACATGGTAAAGACTTTATTCTGAAGAGCAAGACGGCCTCCAATAGGTGAGAGTAACCAAGGTAATTTAAGTATGGGTGAATACAGGAACAAATTCCCAGGGTATGTTACTCTCTTTGTTGAAACCCATTCTTTTGGAAAATCATTTTCTTTAGCCATTGGACAACAAAATGCATTGTCAAGAAATTTTATAGCAATAATTATAAAAGATGTCCATTTGAACCCATTGAGGTCTCACTGATTTTATAACACCCAGCAGACCTCCCTGCAGGAGAACACTATATTTATGTGAGCAATATATGCGAGAATTGAGATCGTAAAATTAAATGACCACATAGAACTGTCATTTATATGATGAGCGCCTACATATGTGAAGGCTGGTTTATTTTGCAGCATCGGGTTGCGTTAAATGGTCCACTCTCAGTGAATGTTTTTAATCACGCATTTCTTCACTCTTTCTGCAATATTACACTTGAAGGACTGGTAAGCACTTTGCTATGAAATGCTAAATGGTTACTGGCACTGCTATTCTGACAGAAGAGCTCACTAAAATAGAAGTACAGTACATATTGTATGCAATTGTTTTATGAGAGACATTATGGTTACTAGAATAACATTTCACCATTACCAACTGCTGAGAGAAAAGTCATTAAGATATTTGGCGAGCCAGCGCAATTTTTCAACAGAGCTATAGTACAAGACCTAAGAACAGCTTCCATAGAGGGAGGCTGGCTGTCTCATAGAAAAAAAGGAAATCAGGTCTCAAGTCTATGCTATTTGATTTATAGTACTTGATTTTCAGAGTCCAAGGTGGAAGTTACTGGATATGTCAGGAGTGTCAGAAGAAAAGTAGGGAATGCTTGTGTAAATTATCTGTATCTTTTACATACAGGTATTTCTGGTACATGTGTATGTTTGTGATTTTATGTCTGTGTGTGTAGAAGATTTATCTCTTGTGTTATTCTTGTGACAATGTCAATGTGGTAAAAATCACATTTCCCAGTGAACTACCTTTGTCCAGAGATTAACTTGTATAGTTTGAACAGCGAATGTCTTCTTCTTTCTTTTTTTAATGAAAAGACCTTGATGGATGTGTGTGTGTGTGTGTGTGTGTGTGTGGGGGGGGGGTGAGAATAGGAAACTGTCTAGAAACACTTAAATAAAGAATAAAACAAGTAGTTTACTGTAAACATTCAACATTTTCTGCCATTGTTATTGGTGGTAAAACAGTGATGGTAACAGTTGCATACATATGCATACATATGTATCAGCATATACTTGTATGTATGTTTATATATAGTATATGCAGGACAGATAACTTTTTGAATGCCAAGCTGACAACGTTTACCACCTACTCCTGTGAATGCTACTTCTATTACTGCCATCTCATTACGTCAGGAAAAAACATAAGCATTCATCAAAAACAAATATACTTTGGGCTGTGTCTTTACATTGACAAAAATGGACAAAATTGGAATTATATAGTCAAATTTGTGAGTGTGTATGGGTAATTGTGAATGTGAGACTTAACAATATTATCCTCAACACTGCTGTGGTCACCTTAGTAAGTGCAATATTACCATACACAGAACCTCCAGTCACTAACTATTGATCGAATAAATACATACACACACACACACACACACATTTAAAAGATTTATTTATTTAAATATAAATATATATATAAATATATACTTATAAACTTATATTTTAAATAAATCTTTAAATATTTATCTATTTATTTAAGAGAGAGAGAGAGGGAGAGACAGCATGAGTGGAGGGAGGGGCAGAGAGAGAGGGAGAGACTCTCCAGCAGACTTCTCACTGAGCTTAGAGCGGGAGGCAGGGCTCTATCCCAGAACCCTGAGATCATGACTTGAGCCAAAATCAAGAGTTGGATGCTCTGATGATTACATATTTAAAAAGAAAAAGAACATTGGAGATCTTTTAATAAATAATAGTGTCAAAGAGATATTTTAAATTACCCAGAAAACTGGGTTCCATTCCCGTATATTCAATACTTTTGACTCCATGTAAAAAGGTCTTGAGTTTTTCACAAAAGTTATAAAGGGGGGAGAAAAGATAGTCACTTTACCTTAAAAAAAATTAAAAAAAAAAAACAACCAGCATTAAGAGAATTTTTAATTCTTTGACGTTTTGATACATATAGGACATGTAGTTGGCAGAATTATCATGTTCCAATTGGTCCTGATAGCCCACTCTTATGTGTTTTTATGTGTTTTAGCCCTCTATGACTTATTTTTTATAAGCGAGTTTTTATCTCCCTAGTTACTGATAATAAAACTCATCGATATCATTAAAACAAATGTGGAGATAGCTTTATTTTTTAAAAACACATTTGGGCAGCACCAAGGTGACAGTGAAGATAACTGTTTTTGATAGAGGAAATGTTTTCTAACAAAATTAAGTAAACGCATAAATGCTGATCCTCCAAAAATCTCCTTTTGATTCATGCACTTTGCTCTAAGAAACCCAGTGTGTTATATAGATGTTATATATAAAATAAATGTGATCTATTTTATTAAAAAATAACAACTTTCTCTCTTTATCTGCCCTCCTATATCCCACCATGGCTACATTTCTTTCCAGTGGTAATCAGGGAAGCCTTTCTTAGTGAATTTCTAGGTCTCAATATTTGGATTCTGTGGGGAGTGAAAGAACTGGAGAGTGTTGTCCTTTCCTTCTACTTCTCTGTACCTGTCCAAGATCCAAGCTAGAGCCATTAAGAAATCAGGTAACTGGGATCCCTGGGTGGCGCAGCGGTTTGGCGCCTGCCTTTGGCCCAGGGCGCGATCCTGGAGACCCGGGATCGAATCCCGCATCTGGCTCCCGGTGCATGGAGCCTGCTTCTCCCTCTGCCTGTGTCTCTGCCTCTCTCTCTCTCTCTCTCTCTGTGTGACTATCATAAATAAATAAAAATTAAAAAAAAAAGAAATCAGGTAACTGATTTTTAAATTAGATCATGTAGAAGTATGAAGGAGTTCACTCTAAAGAGAAAAGTGTAGGAAACATTAACTAAATCTTTTTCTTTCCTTTCTTTCTTTCTTTCTTTGAGAGAGAGAGAGAGAGAGAGAGAGAGAGAGAGACTGGCAGAGACACAGGCAGAGGAAGAAGCAGGCTCCATGCAGGGAGCCTGATGTAGGACTCGATCCCAGATCTCCAGGATCACACCCTGGGCTGAAGGCAGCACTAAACCACTGAGCCACCCGGCTTCTTGTCTCTTTCTTTCTTTCTTTCTTTCTTTCTTTTTTTCTACATTCCTACCTTCCTTCCTCTCTTCTTTCTTCTTTCTTTCTTTTCTTTCTTTCTTTCTTTCTTTCTTTCTTTCTTTCTTTTCTTTCTTTTTTCTTTCTTTCTTCTTTCTTTCTTTCTTTCTTCTTTCTTTCTTTCTTTCTTTCTTTCTTTCTTTCTTTCTTTTTCTTTCTTTTCTTTCTTTCTTTTTCTTTCTTTCTTTCTTTCTTTCTTTCTTCTTTCTTCTTTCTTTCTCTCTCTCTTCCTTCCTTCCTTCCTTCCTTCCTTCCTTCCTTCCTTCCTTCCTTCCTTTTTTCTTTTCTTTCTTTCTTTCTTTCTTTCTTTCTTTCTTTCTTTCTTTCTTTCTTTCTTTCTTTCTTCTTTCCTATTTCCTTTACTAGTATCTCCTAGCATTTTAAGTGTCACATGGCAGGTTGTTATGCAAATGAATGAATGCACAAAGGGAAGGATGAATATAGAGATAGAGATAGATAAATTAAATGATAATTGGAGGGGCACCTGGGTGACTCAGTGGTTGTGTCTGCCTTTGGCTAGGTCAGGATCCTGGGCTCCTGAGATCGAGTCTTGCATCAGGCTCCTGCATGGAGCCTGCTTCTCCCTCTACCTCTCATGAATGAATGAATGAATAAATAAATAAATAAATAAATATCTTTAAACAATAATTGGAATAAATAAATGAACAAAGGAAAAACTTGAATTATTTGAATATACATATTTGGTTATATATCTGAATCATGGTTCCATAATACTCTCTTATATTAAGCATATACACTTACTTACCTGGCAGTGGAAAATATTTACAAGAATATTATTATGCTTCTTAAATGTAGGTATTGAAGATGTTATTCATATTAGATAAAATATATCAGTATTGTGCCAAAAACTTTAGAGAAACATCTTCACCTAGAAGGCACTGTCTGCCACATTATTGATTTTTTTTTAATGGGGCAGCATACACCTTAAAAATGTTGAACATCAGCCCTTGGAAAAAGATTTTAACAAAATATATACTTCAGTTAAAAGAGGGCTGCAGAAACCTGCCTGGTACACAAAATACTTTATTTTTTCAAAGTCTTCAGGGCGCTGACCCTGGGGAAAGCATAATTAAACTCAATGAAGAAAAAAGAATTATATCATAAAAGTTGAATAAGTCAAAATATAAAATATTCAATTATTATTGCTTGTGGAGTTTGTTTTGTAAATATTTTATCCACAGTCAACACTACGTATTCTCTCCTCCCCATCTTTTAAAGGCCATCTAGGGAATAGCCCACGCTTCCTCGGTCGCTTGACTTCCTTTTAGTCTTCTTATAATTTATTAAATGATGTTTTTAGAAACACAAGTACTTCAAGTTTTCCTTCTTATCATTTTGTGTGTTGTTCCCTTCACCCACAGAATTGCTGCAATGTGAGATATAAAGACGTATTAGGGCATGAGTTCATCCTTTGGGGTTTTAGCCACAATTGTTTTCTTTCAGGGAACTGCCTCCCATCCCGCCACAATACAGGACATTACATGCCTCAATATGACATCACTCTCCCAAGATGGAGGGGAATTTGTTTCATTCAACACACAGAAACATTCTATAGCAGTTCTCATTTACATTGTAATTTTGAAAATATCAGAATGTATCTCATTACTTTTCTACTGTGTACTTGTTTATAAACTGTGAGCTCAAGGTGGATACAGAATGCATTTGATCGTGTATTAAATACTAATAAGCTTCCAAGAACTGAGTCTATGTTGAAATGAAAGGCCTCATGTTTGCATGAATACTAATATTATATCACTATTTTTTAATCAGCATCTTGGTAACATTCACCATAGTATCATGTTATCTCTATTCCAACAATAGACTACAAAGTTTTCCCAGTAAACTCAAATTATCAGAAAATATTAGTGTCAGATTTGTCTTTTATGATAAACAAAGATATTTCTTTACTGTATAGAGGTTCAGTTAAAAATACAAGTATTTTTCTTATTAATCAAGTCATACTTTATAGGCCAATGAGGGTTTGTCATTTAATGACAACTTGCTGCATATTTATGTTTTATAACATGATTATCATGTATTTAGTATCTTTAAATAGGAGGTTAATAAGTAAAACAATTATGTAAGTAGATATAGCCACACGTGATCAAAAAAACTGTTTTAAAATTTTAAGTTGCATTTATTCAGGGATGCATTAGAAAATTTGTCCACTCTCACTGTCTGAAGTATCATTACTGAGACCCGCCCCCGCCTAAAGATGTATGAGTAAGCTTGAGCTTGAAAAAAAAAGAAGAAACAATCTTAAAATATCAACAAGGAGGAAGTCTTGAAAAGGCAAATAAGACATAAAAATGACTTCAAGGAGCATGCTATAGTTTCCTCTTTGAAAAATCAATATTCAATAATCATTTAAAGGAATAAAAGTGGTAAGCAAAAGTGGCAAGGAGAAGTGTTCTGAAGAGTGACTCTGAATTATGAAATACCATTTCATATGCCAGAGTAGTAAAAGTGGAATACTAATTTGGTGCAACCAATTCATCCATTTCTAATTTACACTCCACACTGTGTCATTCATTTACTAATGCTTGAAATATAGAGATGACTAACAAGATGACTCTTGTTCATCAGGACAACTCTTGACACCAAAACAGTAATGCAATTATCCCAAAAGCAATAGACTATTACCAAATTGATTTATGTGTTATCTCTAGGATACTTTAAAATTCATAGCCTATCACAGGAGTATAATATAAAACTCAACTGAGAGTTCAAAATTTAGCTCAGAAAGAACAGCTAGCTACACACATAATTGCAAGTTAACGTTTCAAAAATTGGAAAATATTTAACAGAAAGAACCAGAGTTAATTGAATATTTATCCTCCAAAAAAAATAAAAATCATTATTTAAATGGTTGTTGGGATAGCACATAAAAGAAAGGGGGAAACGCTGTACTCTGAAGCTGAGTACTTATAAGAGCTAATATGCTATTCAAATGAGATCAATCAAGATGTGACTATTTTTCTAAAATCTATTAGTTAATTTTGACATTAAATTAGGGAACTTGGTGTTCAAATACTGCAAGACAAGACTCACACGTGATTTTAATACAAAGCTCATAAAACTATAATGTGAAAAAGATTTATTCACTTGTTTGATAAACTAATGGACGCACCACATCTAGTATGAGAGATTATTCTCTATATGATCTATTATGGTTATTGTTGATACTCATTTGTGGAAAGATACTATGTTGAGGTATTAACTGGTGTGCTTTCTCCCATTCTATACTCAGAGACTCCTTCATTTTCACCTTGAAAGCATCTTTTAACCACTTCCTTACCACCCCCCTGACAGCTAGACTTGAAGGTCTTGCCAGAACCTCCTGTTAAGCTGTCTCGTTGAAAGGAGCATAGCTAAGTGCTTCAGTGCAGACTCTTGTGCCAGACTCTAAATTCAAATGCAAGCTTTGTAAGCTGATACTTGATTTATTTCAAGCAAGTTATTTAACCTCTATGTGCCCCAGTTTCCTCATCTGTGAAACAGTGTTGTTGTATACGTGAGATTATATGCGTAGCTTGCTTAGAATAGCACCTGTCACATAGTAAACATCAAATGTTTGCTGTTATTAGTTGTTGCCATGCTCAAAATCCACTAGTCCCAGAATCTCAACTGAGTTTGTTGTACAATTTTCCCTCTGCTCCTAAAGACTAGATCAAGAGATACCACAGTCAGGGGAAGAATACAGTTAGGAGTTATACAGAGTGTGTGCGAGGGGGGGGATACCAGGGCAATGATTCTGTACCCCACATGCTGAGGGAAAAAAAGAAGCTGGGACAGCGTGAATCCAACAGCCAGTCTGTTCCTAAAAATCTCACATTCTGGCCTGATGCGTATCTGTTCCTTCAGACTCTATCCAGGCCCCTCTCCACACTCCCATCTCCACCCCAATATCAACAAATTTGTACTCAGCAGCCTGAGATTCTTTCGTATAATCCTTCAGAGAGAAGGAGACTTTGATACTCCATGGGGAGGGAAGGGCATATACAGGAATCCTAGCCGTGGATCAGAATGAATCTAAAAGAACTAGCTTGAAAGATCTCATTGAATTGATAAGGCAATGGAATGTGCTCTGCCTTACATTTATTGCATTTCTACTATGTTCTAGAATTTTCTACATGCATTATCTCTTTAATTTCCTCTAAAACTCTTTTTTTTAAAGGTTTTATTTATTTATTCATGATAGACACAGAGAGAGAGGGAGAGAGAGAGAGAGAGAGGCAGAGACACAGGCAGAGGGAGAAGCAGGCCCCATGCCAGGAGCCTGACACGGGACTCGATCCTGGGACTCCAGGATTGTGCTCTGAGCCAAAGGCAGGCGCTAAACTGCTCAGCCACCCAGGGATCCCCTAAAACTCTGTCTTGTCAATTTTCCCCATTCTCACGGGTGTGAGGTGGTATCTCATTGTGGTTTTGATTTGCATTTCCCTGATGGCGAGTGATGCAGAGCACTTTCTCATGTGCTTGTTGGCCATGCTTATGTCTTCTTTCATGAAATTTCTGTTCATGTCTTTTGCCCATTTCATGATTGGGTTGTTTGTTTCTTGGGTGTTGAGTTTAATAAGTTCTTTATAGATCTTGGATACCAGCCCTTTATCTGATATGTCATTTGCAAATATCTTCTCCCATTCTGTAGGTTGTCTTTGAGTTTTGTTGACTGTTTCTTTTGTTGTGCAGAAGCTTTTTATCCAGTCCTAAGTCCTGATAATGACGGTGTGGAAGGGGTCAAACTGATTACAAAGAACAGTCCCAGAACAGTGTTCCATATTTGACTTAATTTTATTGTGTGAACTGGTATTTATTAAAGTCAAATTCTGATTAGTTCAGAGTTGATTATCTAGTTTGTAAATTATCTAGGATTTTTTTTTTTTTTTTTGGTCTTTCATTCCCTCTGGCCCCTGAGTCTTTATCATTTCACTGTTAATTAGCCTCTTTTGTATGGAGGGTGGAGGAAGTAAAAAGAAACTCAAAAGATGCTATGCTGTGTTTTAGCAGTTCTAACAAACTCAGGGAGAATTTGAAAAAATTGGTTTGAATTATTTGTAGATTTCTTTCATTGTATTTGTGTTCTTCCTTATTTTGCCTCATTTAGTTAATAAAATTTTATCTCCCTTCTGATAAATGGTAACTCTAAATGTTTTTCTAAAAGTAAATTAATGATGCTTTAAAAATTTTTAATTTTGGTTCTCTGTATTTTATCCTGTATTACCAAAACATTATTTGTTTTTATTATATACTACATTGGAGGATTATAAAATTTATATTAATGGTATGCAATTTGCACATTCTAGAATTTATTTTTAACTTAATTTTTATTGTTTTATTTTTATTTTATTTTATTTTTAACTTAATTTTTATTTTTTTATTTTTATTTTATTTTATTTTTTAACTTAATTTTTTAAATGTATATCATGTTGGCACACACAAGCACACACATAAAAACATAGATCTCGCTTATGTAAAAATTGATATATTCTGCAAGATGAATTGCAGTATTTATTTTCCCAATTGATGTATTTTTCTTTCTTATGGTTTTTTTGCCATTATGAATTATGCAACGATCATTTTTGTATATGTTTCTTTATTAATTCATACAAGAGTTTTTCCATGGTATACATTCAGAGTTGTAATTTCTGTGTCATGAGATACATTAACTTTACTATGTATTACCTAACTGATCTCCAAAGATTTGGACTATTTAACGTTCCTATTAGGAGTATCTGAGAGTTTCTGTCTTGCTAGCACTTGCCATTGTTAGGCATTTTGTTTTATTTTGTTTTCATGTTTGCCAGTGACAGGTGTAGGAAGTTTTTATGTATATTATTCACAGCAAAACTGAGAGGAAGGTATAGAGAGATTTCCCATGCATGCACAGCCTCACCCTCTATCAACATACCTTCCCTCCCAAGTGATGTATTTGTTTCAATCTGTGAACATACATGGACACCAGTTGACACCACTGACACTCAAAGCCTATAATTTACATTAGGGTTCACTCTTGATGTTTCTGTGGGTTTGAACAAATGAATAATGACGTGTATCAATCATTATGGTATCATACAGAGTATCTGCACTACCCTAAAATCCTCTGTGCTCTGCTTACTCATCCCTCTTCTCTCCAGCTACCTACTAACCCCTGGAAATCATTGATCTTTTTACCATCTCCATAATTCTGCCTTTTACAGAATGTCATACAGATGGAATCACACAGTATCTAGACTTTTCAGAATGGCTTCTTTAACTTAGTAATATACATTCAAGTTTCCTGCATGGTTGTTTTTTATGGCTTGGTAGTTTATTCATTTTTAGCACTGAATACTATTCTATTATTATTTATCCATTTACCTACTAAAGGACATGTTGCTCATGTATAGAAAAACTTCAGTCTTCTTCCTGTATGTCTCTCCTTTACTCTCACACTATGGCCACACTCATGACACTTCTGGTACTACCAGTCACCAAATGTGTGTGGGTTTCTCATACCAAGCAATTCTCTGTGACATCAGCTGGGTGTGCTACAATTTAACTCAAATCTGACACTTCACAGCTCAATCCCATGAGGCTCCCTCCACTTCAGATGCTAATCACAAGTAGTAGGTCCTCAGGTTAATACCACTTCTGTCCAACTTGGCTCCAAATCAAAGGTTCACATGATCTCCTCCTGCCTAGATTCAATTATTTGCTGGAGCAGCTCACAGAACTCAAGGAAACACTTGTTTACATTTGCCAGTTTATTGAAGGGTACAGATGAACAGCCAGATGAAGAGAAACATAGGTGAGGTCTGGGAAGGTCCTGAGCAAAGGGTTTCTGTCATTGGGGAGTTGCAGTGCATCACCGTCTGGTATGTGGATGTGTTCATCCACTTGGAAGCTCTATGAACTGCATATGTCTGGGATTTTTATGGAGGCTTCATTATGTGGGTGTGATCAATCATTAACTCCATTCCTAGCCCTTCTCTCTTCTCTGGACAATGGGGGTTTAGGTTTCTGACCAAGGCTTGCTCTTTCTTATGACCAGTACCCATTTCTGAGCTATCCAGAAGCCCACCCAGGGTCCTCTCATTAGAACAAAAGAGATTCCTAGTGCTCTTATCACTTAGGAATTTACAAGGATTTCAGGAGCTCTGTGCCAGGAATGGGGACAAAAGCCAAACAGGTATTTCTTACACTAAATCAAAATACCAGATTTCTTCCAAGTTTTGGCAATTTTAAATAAAGCTCCTATAAATATTCAGGTTCAAGTTTTTGTGTGGGCTTGAACTTTCAACTTCTTTGGGTAAATACCAAGGAATGTTATTGCTGGATCATACGGTAAGTGTATGTTTAGTTATGTCAGACACAGCCAAACTGTCCTCCAACGTGGCTGAACCATTCTGCATTCCCACTAGGAGTATATGAGATTTCCTGTTACACCACAACCTCTCTGGCATTTGTTATTTATTGTTTATGTTCTGAATTTTGTCCATTCTAATAGGTGTGTAGTGGTATCTCATTGCTGTTTTAATTTGCATTTTCCTGATGATGAGCGATTTTGAGCATCTTTTCATATACTTATCTGCCATCTGTATATTTTCTTTGGTGAGATTCTCTTATGGTTTTAATTTACATTTCCTGATTGCCAGTGAAATTGAGCATTTTTTCATTCATTTATTGGCCACTTTAATTTTTTTCTCCTGTGAATGACCTATTCATATGCTTTGCATATTTTCATTGGGAAGTTGTACTTCTGTTTGTCATTCATGCTCTGCAAATATCTTCTTTCAGTTTGTGACTAATTTTACTGCTTTGCTTACAGTTGCTTTTTGTGTAAAGAATTCATTATAACGTAGCGAATCAAAATTTTCTTTTATGATTTATGCTTTTCATGTCTCCTCCCTTACCTGAAGGTCATAAAGATATTATTCTATGTTTGCCTTGAAAAGTTTTAAAGAATCTAATTTAACTTTACACTTGGATGATGACTGTCTGTCACCATCTATCTAATATCCCATTGGAGAGGAGGAAAAAAATCTCTTGACTCATTTTAGGTTTTCCAATTGAGGCTCTTTAAATTAGAGTGATAAAAGGCAGAATAACAAGAGGAAAACAAAAGTTTATTAATGTGCATCACATATACACATGGAAGTACTCAGAGATGAGTAACTCTGAGATGATAGCATCTTAGCAAAGAACAATCATTTTATACAGCAGTGACGAGACAAAGGAAAAGGACTTTGAGCTTCTAGGGGTGGTAAATTGTAGGAAGGCAAAAATATGGAGAAACTAATGGTAGATAAGGACTAGTTAGGGGATCCCTGGGTGGCTCAGCAGTTTAGCACCTGCCTTGGGCCCAGGATATGATCCTGGAGTGCTGGGATCGAGTCTCACATCGGACTCCCTGCATGGAGCCTGCTCCTCCCTCTGCCTGTGTCTCTGCCTCTCTCTCTCTGTATCTCTCATGAATAAATAACTACAATCTTAAAAGAAGAAGAAGAAGACAATGAAGAAGAAGAAGAAGAAGAAGAAGAAGAAGAAGAAGAAGAAGAAGAAGAAGAAGAAGAAGAAGAAGAAGAGGAAGAAAGGACTAGTTAGTAAAATTTGTTATGTTTTCTCTGGTGCCATCTCTGGGCTGGTAAGGGTCTAGAGTCATCTCAGTGATTAGCTTCTGTTTTTCCTTGGTAGACAGAAGAAAGATATCTTTACAAATTTATGTCTTGTTTTTTAAGCAAATGTGGGGAAGGCAGAGAACTTTTCTAGAGTCATCTCAGTGATTAGCTTCTGTTTTTCCTTGGTAGACAGAGAAAGATATCTTTACAAATTTATGTCTTGTTTTTAAGCAAATGTGGGGAGGGCAGAGAACTTTTCTTATATCTGCCTCTTAATAATCCAGATGCCCAAGAGGCATATTTTTAGGGTGGCCTATTCTATTACCCTTCACCATTTTTCCACCATTCACTTATAATATCATATCTCTCATCCATTATTGTCATATAAGAGTGTGTGAATTTCTAGCATCTTTATAACCCATTAGTCTATTTTTTCACCCTATGCCAATATCACTTTTTGTTCACTTATTAAAATTCCTGATACCTAGGGGGTCAAATCTGCTATCCCAGTTCTTCTTCAAATGGTCTTAGTTATTCTTGGCCATGTGCTTTGTCAGTTGTACTTTTCAAATTTCATGGAAAACCCTAAAAATATTATTATTGCAATTATGTTAGACTTAGAGATTAATTAGGGGCACATCATTTTCCTTCCTTAAAATAAGCATATAAACATAACTTTTCATTTATTCAGGTATTTTTTCATAATCTCTGATAATTTTACTCTATCAGGGTGCCTGGGTGGCTCAGTCGGTTAAGTGTGTGCCTTTATCTCAGGTTATGGTCCAAGGTCTTGGGTTCCAGTCCCACATTTGGCTGCCTGCTTAGCAGGGAGTCTGCTTTTGTCCCCATGTCTGCCCCTCCCCCCTGCTTGTGCACGTGCTCTCTCTCTCTCAAATAAATAAATAAAGTCTTAAGAAAATAATAATTTTACTCTATCGGTCTTACAGTATACAACTTTTTCTTCTTTAAATAAGATGTTTTATATTGGTTGATTTTTTTCTTAATGAATATTAACATATTAATTATTAGGAATGAAATTGACTGTTGAACATTGGTTGTTCTAGTAATTTGTCTACAGATTCTCTTGAATTCTCAGTGTAGGTGATCATATTATTGACAAATGATGAGAGTTTTATCTCTTATAATAATTTATTTCTTTAATTTCATACCTTTTCTTTACCCCATGATTATTTTTAATCATTGCATTTACTGTTACCAACGTTTTACTGCTAAAGACAAGACATGAGAGTAGGCATCCCTTTCTTGTCCCTGACAATGAAAATCTTCACCATTTTCTTACAGGTTTTTGACAGATGACTTCAATCAGGTTAGGGAAGTTCTTTTCTATTTATAGTTTTCTTGTGAGTTTTTATCAAGAGTGAGTCTTGGAATTTGTTAAAGGAGTTTTCAGCTTAGTGTATTTTTTGGTGGCTTTGCTCATATTCTGATCATGAAGCCATGACCATATCTATCCTGTATCTCAGCAGGAGCCATAAGCAGCTCTAGACTTCAAGTAGCAAATCTCACTGTGTTTCCCTTTCTTAGGTCCTAGAAACTTTTGCCTTTTCTGTACCTCAAGTGAGGAAGACACTATCATCTGCTCTCCTAACAATTTTGGTAGGTTTTTTTTTGCCATTACTGTCCTAAAAATATGTTGACTTTGTGTTTGAGAAAGCCTATGTCTTCTTGATATTGTTATTTTTATATTTTATCCATTTTTGGTATGTATTTGGGACAAAAAGTGTTATCAAAACGAACTTTAACACCTTTAAGTAAACAGCTATACAAACTTAGTTTTCTTTTTCAGAAAGAAAGCTTGGTGTAATAATTTTCCAGGGCTACTGTAATAAAGTATCACATTGATGTGGCTTAAAACAACAGAAATTTATTGCATAAAATTCTCACAGTTCTGGAGGCTAGAAGGCTAAAATCAAGATGTCTACAAGGCTATACTCCATCTGAAACCCATCAAGAAGAATCCTTCCTTGACTCTTTCTAGCTTGTGGTAGTTTGCCGGCAATCCCTGGCCTTCCTTGACTTGCAGCTATCGCACTTCAAGTCTCCACCTCCATTCTCACAGGGATGTTCTCCTCTGTGTCTCTCTCCTCCTCTTATGAGGATATCCATCATAATAGATGATGGGCTCACCCCAAAAACTTCATTTTCACTTGATTAGTCTGCAAAGGCCTTATTTCCAAATAAGTACTTCACAAATACTGGGGCCGAAGACTTCAACAAATCTTTTTGGGAGACACAATTCAATCCACAACACTAGGTATATGCAGCCATCAATGATATATTGAATTCAATATTCATTGTTATATAAATATTATATGTATATTTCCATTTCTATATTTGAATATTCAAACATATAGATATATGATTGATGATGGATAGATAGATAATAGATTAGATAGGTAGGGGCATGTTTACACATATTTCTCTAGTTTTTTTTCTTTGCATCATCTCAAATTCTAACTTCCATTTTTTCGACCTGGCTTGTTTCCCTTAATTCTACAAAAACAATTTTTCTCTTTGAATTTTAGTTGTAATCCTGACTATATAACCTAGTAAAAAGCACTGTCGTAGCTCAGGTTGTTACAGCAAAGTACCATATACTGAGTGCCCTATAAACAATAGAAATCCATTTCTCAATGTTCTGGAGGCTGGAAGTCCAAGATTATGGTGCCAGCACCATCAGGTGGTTCTGGTGAAAGCCCTTTTCTGAGTTGCAGACTGACAATTTCTCCTTCTTCATACACGCCATAAAGAGGGCTAGTAAGGTCTCTGAGGTCTCTTTTGCTAATCCCATTTATGAGGGATCCACCTTCATGGCCTAATTGTCTCCAAAAGACTCCACCTCAAATGTATGAAAGTGTTGAATATCTGTTGTTCACAATAGAGATTAGATTTCCACATATGAATTTGAGGGGAAACAGAAATATTCAATATATATTTAATGATCAGGAAATAAGTACATTATTTCTATGTTGTTATTTATGCCTCAAGTGTTGTTTTATTTATTTGACGAATAAATGCTAATTTCATTGGTGATGAGTAGAACATCCAAAATGACAAGTATTAAAATATGTAGGGCTTCTTATTTGCTCCTAATGTCATTTTGGGGATGTTTTCCAAAATCTCTTTATAAGGTAAAAATATAAGTGCTCCCAGAGGACAATACTCCCAACTATTATCTTATGAATATATAAGCCAACAGAGAAGCAGTGGCCTATTTCAAATATCACTGATAGACATTAATCGATTTGCCTTCATTTTTACCATGACAAAAATACTATTTCTCTGCCTCACCTGCTGGACCATGCCAGCTGGTTAGATACCAAATCTCAAAAAGTACCAATTAAAATAAAAATAGCTAAATCTGGAATAAGTAACAAAGAGCAGCTTTGGAACAGTGTGAAAATTTATAAGTGATCATTATCAACACCTGCAGTCTACTTTGCTTTGCTTATGATGACTTGCTGACAATTGTCTACTGGTAGTACAAAGTCTGAAAAGTAAAAACAGAAAACTTCAACTTTTTAGTGATAATTAAACTCATTTTCTCACCAGTTATTTTTTAAACTAATTTAATATTTATTTATATCAAACTGCATCTACATATATACCCTCAGATTTTTTCATTACTCAACTACAGTTCAACAATAATGGTCTGCCATTATGTATAGTGGATAGAAGTATTTAAAAAATCAGCAAAAAGATACTTATTAGATCAGTTTCCTTGTCTGTAGAATGAGGAAATATTCCTAGCTCAGAAATGCGTGGAAAGTGTCACTCTCAACTGCCACATCCAAGGTGGCATTGATCATGAGGATGTTTTGTAATCTAGGTATGTACAGTCTTCTCTATCAGGTTTTGATGTAGATTATCTTGCTCCTAAAACTTGTGGCCTGAAAGAATAGTTGTCTGTCTTCCCTCCATAAACTCAATATACTAATAGGGGTAATAGGGACAGCAAAATTATACAAATTATCATTTAGACAAGGAAACAATTAAAGAAATACTACTCAGTGGTCCACAGCAATGTAGGAATCCAGTAGGATCTGGAATTAGGAAGGTCTACCATCCTGGATTGGGAACTTTCATGATTAGACCAGACTCTGTTCTCTGGATTGGAAACCCTTGCTCACCATCCATTATAGTCCTTGTCTTTTCTTTTGCAAGGTTCTTCATTTCCATCCAACTTGCTTGACATATTTGCAATGGATGTTAGAAAGTATTCCTTCTTTTCGAGCTGTCTATTTTCTACCTATGTAAGGCACTCTGGGCAAATTTAATTTTGAGCCCCCAAACATCAAAAACCTTTTGGGTTAGGTCAAGGCTTATGATTTCTTCAGTAGTACAGTTTTGTTTTGTTTGCCAAAAACTTAGTTCTTGGGGCTCCTGGGTAGCTCAGTTGGTTAAGTGTCTGCCTTCAGCTCAGATCATGAGCCCACATCTGGTTCTCTGCTTGTGGGGGGTGGGGGGGGTCTGCTTCTCCCTCTCAATCTCCCTTTTTGCTCTCCCTCCTCCTCGAATAAATAAATAAAACATTTAAAAAATAAAATACCAAAAAAGTTAGTTCTCTTTGCTTCTAGACAGTTTCATAAACCAGTAGCCAGTTGAAATTGTTTGATCCTGATTTATTTTGTTTCCTACACCCTGTGACTTCCTTTGTCAATGTAATTATGGTAACCATGAGGCCATCTGAAACATAAAGGTGGGAAAAATCATACCTTAACCTAATCTGTGCTGTCAATTATTTTATCAAACTAAGAACTCTGATTAGGCTTTTTTTTTTTCTTTGTGGCCTTCTAAAATCCCAACTCTTACTATTAATATCTAGAAACAGCTTTTCAACCTGTTGATCATGAATTTTTGGATTTTTTAGGATACCTCTCATTTATGGCAGCAAAACTTGCTAATTCTTTCTTAAGCTTATTTCTTTTTATAATACCTCATCAAAACTATCAATAATAATCAACACACACTAAGGATTTTTTACCCAATAATATTTTACCCAAGCCAAGAGCTGCTTTATAAATTTTGACTTTCAGGTTACTCCAGATAACAGTGTACCAAATGGATCGTCACCATACAAAAATGAATTTTCAGCTTTCTAGCCTTTTCGGTAGCTGTCAATGCTTGTATTAATCTTGGAAATTAATATTTTCTTCCTTAACAAACATTTCCCAAAATTTCAGAGGCATAACTCTTACAAATGTACTTTTTGTTCATGTTGCAGTGTGATGTGAGTTTGGCAGAAATCCTGAAAATTTTCTTAGAAATGTGATTAGTAAATCAAACTTCTAAGTAAGGCAAACTTAGGATAAGGGTTAGTCCTTTACTCTCAGTCATATAAGATAAAAAGGGAGTTTAAAAGAGCCTATGAAATATTTTATGGCTAAGCCTTAGAATTAATGCATTATTTGTGTCCTCTTATAATTGGCCATAACTCAGTCACCTGGTCCCACCAAGATGTCAGAGATACTGGGAACAATTATCTTTTTATTTGACTAGAAAGAAAACCAAAAAAACAGTGAGCTCAAGAGCTCTGTAGCTGCTGTAAACACTCTTAATTTTTTATTATCACTCATTTAAATGTGATCTATCAGCCCCTATTCCTTGCTTTCAAGATTTTCTCCCCTTCTTATGTATGCTTGCATGTTTGTATGAATGTATTTGCAATTTTACTAGGTTATAGGTAAGCATTCATTCTAGTTTTCTTATACAAACTGTATATTACCATAATCAAATAGTCAACCAGGAGAAGCTTTTTTTTATTTGTATTTGCAATTAATAAATGAAGAAAGAAGGACAGAACTATATCCATTTTGTAACTCCTAATCTATGAACACATTTAAGCAATCCCTTCTACTAAACCTTTTATTTTGCTCCTATTTTGTAAGTCAGGAATTCAGGATGAACTTGGCTGGGCATTTCTCACTTGGGGTCTTCTCATGAAATTAAAGGCAATGATGGCTGAGGCTACAGTGATCTGAAAAATCAGATGGACAGAGTATACAAGATAATTCACTCGTGTAGCTAAAAGAGGATGCTGGCTCTCAATTAGAGCTCTAAATGGGACCTGACTAAAGTAGCAAGTGGATTCTTCAGCATGATAGTCTCAAAGTTACCAGACTTGGCATATGGCAGTGACTCCCCTTAGAGCAGTATATCTTATTAATCTTGGCACTACTGACATTTTGGACAAGATGATTCTTTGTTATAGGGGGCTGTCCTGTGCATTGTAGGATGTTTAGGAGCATTGCTGTCCTCTATTTAATAGACGGCAGTAGTATAATCCTCTCAGTTGTGACAACCAAAAATACCTCCAGACATTACCAAATGTCCCCAGGGGAGAACCTTTGCTGGGAACCATTGCCCAAGAGTAAGCATCCAAATCAAGCCAAGTGGAAACTGCAGGATTTTATTTCTGACCACACTTTAAAAGTCTCATAGTGGGATCCCTGGGTGGCTCAGCAGTTTAGCACCTGCCTTTGGCCCAGGGTGTGATCCTGGAGTCCTGGGATCGAGTCCCACATCAGGCTCCCTGCCTGAAGCCTGCTTCTCTCTCTGCCTGTCTCTCTCTCTCTCTGTCTCTCATGAATAAATAAATAAAATCTTAAAAAAAAAAAAAAGTCTCATAGTATTATTTCTACTGCATTCAACTGGTTATAAGAAAATCACTAAAGTAAAGTGAGATTCATGGGGAAAGCAAATACTCCCACATCTTAATGGTGGGAGTATATAAAAATTTTAATATTTTTAAATCGCCACAAATGGTCACCAACATCAGAAAGAAAAAAAAAAAGAAAGAGGAAAAAATGTAAAACCAATGTGAAATTTATAAAGCCTCTAGATCTAACTAGAAATTTAGAAAACACAGGGAAAACGTTAAATAACACACAAGAATTTAAGGAGCAAACTCCAGTCAATTCAGATCATGGGAGTCTAAAAATAAAAGACCTCGTTGTGTAACAAATAAAATTTAAGCCCCCCCCCCAAATTATTGAGAAGCCTATAGATTCAAAGAGGGTGGTAGTAATATCAAACATTGAAATGTATGTACTTTATTTGAATTATCAAACAATGAAGAAAAATTATGAGATATTTAGTGAATTTGAATACTGACTAGATATTTAATATTAAGAAATTATTCCTAAATTTTCAGCTATGATAATGTATTGTGGTTTTGTTTCAAAAAAGATTCCTTATACCTTAGAAACAAATCCTGAAATATTTGATGTTTAAATAATATAATGTTTGGGATTTGCTTCCAAATAATATGGGACTGAGGAACAGTCATTTCTAATTCTTAAAAATCATATGGTATATGAATCTTTACTCAGTATTTAGAAGATGGTCACAATCTTATTCACTAATTTTAGAGTAATCAATTTTTCCAAATGTTAAATATATTTCAGTAAATCTTAAGAGGCTATTTTTAATGATTTAAAATTTTTATTCAAATTCTAAAATATATACTTACAATAAAAATTTTTTTAAAATGTAGACAAATCTTGAGGGAAAACTAACAATAATTTAATACTCAGAGAAAAAAATGTTAAATTCTTATGTTTCCTTTTAGTCCTATTTCTATGCAATGACATAATGTAAAAATAATTAGAATCACCCTATATATGCCAGTTTCCCAACCAACATTATATAATGTTCATTTTCCCATGTTATATAAAATTCCTCAATAATTCTCTCTCAATAAAATTTTACAGTTGTAGTCATATAAGTCCTACACAAGCAAGGTAGTTCCAAGGTCTTTTGATGAATATTTTAAAACATATTACTGTAAGTAGAAACATATTTTTGCCTATGTCTACCTATTAGATATGAATATTGGATATTCATATTGGAAAATGTAATATGCTTATTTTTTAAAGTTTTAAAAAGAAAAGTTTTAAAACTCAACTTACATATTTTAAGAGTTTCTCTTGGATTTTATAGATAAAATTTGCAAATTTTCCTTTCACCTTCCCAATGATTATATTCTTATTTTTGCTTCCTTTCTTTCTACTCTGGCAAAACCAGCAATAAATTGGTTAAATAATAATGGTATTAACCATTATATTTTAAAAGTATGTATTCACCAGAATTCATTTATCAACATCAGATATATAATTTGAATGTTTCTGGACCAAAGACGTCATTTCAGTTTTTGTCAGTCCTCAAGAGATACAGACTCACAGAAGTCTCTGGTCCAAGATAGCATTAGAATTTTCAAAAAACAAAGAGTCATTGCAGTCCATAGGATCAGATCTAATGTAATTATTATATTTAGGTCTATTCCAGGAGAATTTGAGAGTGATTCCAAAGGCCTAAGTTCATAAACTCTTTGGGGGTGCATTTCAATGATAGCTCTAAATAATGTAGGGATGGATAGTTGAAATGAAATCAGGGACTGCGCCCAAAGCCTTCAGGATATTTGGAGCTATAACAGCCCACAACACAACATCAACCAAGATTTTTAAATGATGGACATTGGAAAACAGTTTCTTATCCTGAGGTCAGATGGCAAAGAGAAAGACAGCTTCACACTGAATAAATGATGAACTCCACAGAGGCACAGCTATGGCTCACAGATTTTATATTCTGGACATCGAGCTCAGCAGCCAGCCCTGGGCACATAAAATAGTGGCAGATGGAACTTTTGCACTTTATTAAAGGCAAAAGAACAGTCATCATATAAGTCCTAATATATTTTCTTGTCAAAGAAATATTTCTATAACAATGAAAAAAATTAGTCAGTTCTGAGCAGTTATGTTTGATTGCCAGATATGTAATAAATTGAACACTAAACAAAGTACCATTTAAAAATGTTCTTTGTTTTATAGAGAACAGAAGATAAAAGCAGAAATTATAAAAGCTTACTCTGTCTCTATTAAAGATTAGAAAAATTGAATCAGATAAATAATTATATGCACTATCTTTTGGAAAAACTGAGTCTGATGTGTACTAATAGGTGAGTTCTCAATCTCTCTACTTTTTTTTTTCTTTTATATCATATCCTACTAGCTAAAACCAACAAGGAAAATAATTCTAGGCAGATTATGGAAAGCTTTTATATCAGTAAACTCCCAGTCATTGGAGATATCTAAATAGGATCTGTATAATAACGATTGGCAATTTTGTTTAAAAGGGATTCAAACATCAGAAGGTTGATTGGATTTTGTGCCCTACAGTGTCACATTCAATGATGAATTTCTCTTATTCTTTAAAATCATAAAGTTTTTTGACATTCTACCATGTTCTAGTTATCTATTACAGAGTAACAGAACCACTCCATAACTTATTAGTGTAATACAAAGGTTTCATTATGCTCATGAATTCTGTGGATCAGGAATTCAGATAGGGCATTGTGAGTAAGGTTTGTATTCTCTGCTTCATGATTTCTGAGGTCTCCATAAATAAAATAGAAACACACAAATAAGATTCTCTCCTTACAATACAACAAAATACAAATCAAAACCAACCAAACAAACAAATAAACAAGCTTGATTCTCCCTCTCCCTCTGCCTGCCACTCCCCTTGCTTATGTTCTCTCTGTCTCTGTCAAATAAATAATAAATAAAATCTTTTAAAAAAATCTATGATATAATAATAGTAATGATTCAAAGAAAATTCACAGCCTTACATAAGTGTATCAAGAAAATGATATAATATGATTTTCTAACTCAAAAGATGGAGAAATAACATAAACTATGCAAAAGAAACACCAAAGGGGAAACTATAAGGATAAAAACAGAGGTTCATGAAGTAGAAATCAGAAAAAAGAACAGAAATAACAATGATGTTTTTTTAATATCCAACAAAATAAATAAGCCATTAGCTAACTAATCTAATTTTGAAAAGATAAGAGTAAGCACAAATATGCAAAATAAGAAGTAACAAGTGGAAAATAACTTTTAAAACACATATACATATATGCACACAGGCACATATATTTATATGTATAGATATATACATATACACACATATACATATATGTGTGTATGGCTAATTTCTATAATTCAATGCAAATAAATTTGAAATTAAAAATGACATACTAGATAATTTTCTATAAAATGTAATAAAATTGACCACAGTAGAAATAGAAAGCTTAAATAGACCAATTTTCTTTTTTTATTACATTTTTTAAAATTTAAATTCAATTTACCAACATATAGTATAACACCCAGTGCTCATCTCAAGTGCCCTCCTCAGTGCCTGTCACACAGTTACCCCATCCCCCCACCCACCTCCCCTTCCACAACCCTTTGTTTGTTTCGCAGTTAGGAATCTCTCATGGTTTTTCTCCCTCTCTAATTTTTCCCACTCAGTTCCCCTTCTTTCCCTTATAATCTCTTTCACTATTTCTTATATTCCACGTATGAGTGAAACCATATGATGATTGTCCTTCTCTGATTGACTTATTTCACTCAGCATAATACCCTCCAGTTCCATCCACATTGAAGCAAATGGTGAGTATTCATCTTTGTTGATGGCTGAAGAATATTCCATTGTGTGTGTGTGTGTGTGTGTGTATCACATCTTTTTTATCCACTCATCTATCAAAGGACATCATGGTTCCTTTCACAGTTTGGCTATTGTGGACATTGCTGCTATGAACATTGGGGTGCAGGTGTCCTGGTGTTTCTACATCAGTATCTTTGGTATAAATATCCAGTAGTGCAATCCCTGAATAGACCAATTTTCTAGGCACTATTGGAAAAAGTTATTAAAGCAGTATTTACATAAAGTCACCAAGCATAGATGGATTCATGGGGGAATTCTACAAAATCTTCAAAGACTAGGTAATAAATATTGTTGATGTCAATACAAATACTAATCTTAAATTGTTTCAGAGGACAAAGGAAAACTTCTGAATTTTCATGAACCAAATAGATATCTAAATCTAATTGATATCTAAATCTGATAAATATTTCACACACACACACACACACACACACACACACACATGCATGCACAATGATAGCTGTAGATCAATCTCATGGAAGGTTAATGTAAAATTTTCCTGTAAGGGACTGGTTTTTATGCCTTACTGGTTGAGTTCAATAAAATTTTTGAAACATATTTATATCCATCCTATTTTTTAAAAAATTTATCATCTAACAATGTGGAGGTCATCCACAGAGATGCCCAATGAATTTACCTAACAGAGAAAAGTGAATTTAGCAGAACTTACCAGAAAAGTGATTTTCATAGGCTGCATAAGCCATATGACATATTTCTTGACTTTCAGAGTGAACCCCAAATGGCAATAGAAGTTTAAACTTTTTATTTTGCTTCTGTATTCTGTTCCTGCATTGAATTTATCTTGATTTTTTTCTGATTTGCACAAACTGATAAGTTTTTCTACTTTGGTAAGTTAGCAATGATTGAGAATTTATTCTATAGTATTATGCAAGTGCTGGCAAACTAATTTTACAAAAGGCTGGAAAGTAAATATTTTTGGTTTTGAGAGTCATATAGTCTTCATTGTAACTACTCAACTCTGTCATTGCACTGTAAAAGGAACCATAGACATTATGTAAATGAATAAGCATGACTGGATTAAATAAAACTTTATGTATAGTCACTACAGTTTTAATTTTTTTAATTTTCATATTTCAGAAAATATTATTATTTTGATTTTTTTCAAATACTTTAAAATGTAAAATATGTTCTTTATGAGTCATTAAAAATGGACAGTAAGCCAATTTGGCCCATAGATTGATTTGCCAACCTCTAATCTAACCATTTGGTGATTACTATTCAATGATGATAAATATCTCTTTTCTCTGTTAGACAAAAGAAAATCCAATTTGTTAATCTTTTCGATTAATTTTCCATCTTGAGTTCAAAATGATTTAAAAATTCTGTACTGATTGGGAAAAACAGCATTTTGATGTATGGAACTATGTTACTATGTGTCTATATTTGTGCTCACTTTTGACATATAGTTGAAGTTGTACAACTGATGAATTATGGTATTCTATGTGTCTCTTTGTCTATACTTAAATGCTTTCACATGTCATTGCTTTTCTATTTCTGGATGCTTTCAAGAATTATTTGTTTCTTAAAATAACCCTGTTGGGATTGGTTTATGGAGATAAATAAGTATTTTTATAAATAATATATTTCTAAAATTCTCAGAAAATAAGAGAATTACCTTCAAATAGTTTAAATGAGCTGGACTTAAAAATATCCTTCTTATGGAAATTGTTAGCACAGAAACATTTTTGAAGTGAGACTAGTTTAAAATATTTATTTAAAAATAAAGTTATGTCTTTCCCCTGATTTATCAGTGTTAAGTATTGTACAAATATACATTTTGTTTTACTTGGATTTTTATCACATAGATAATGTTAATCTGGAAATCCTAAACCCATACAGTTTTATAGATCAATACACTGACAACACTCCTACATGATATTAAAGTTATAAAAAATTATGTTTGTAGTTAATTAAATTAAGTCATCATGCTAATGAACTTTTTAAATCAATAGTAATTTATAGTGTGCTAACTTAAATATAATTTCTAAAACCCTTGATTAATGTTAAATTGAGCAAATTAATAGGTAATTCTTAGATATGTAGATATCTAAATGAGATGGAATATTGAAACACTGATCAAAGACTAATTTATTTTTTAAATACTTTTGCTTCTCATTTTCTTTTTTTTTTAAAAGATTTTATTTATTTATTCATGAGAGACACAGAGAGGGAAGCAAAGACATAGGCAGAGGGAGAAGGCGAGACATGATTCCAGAACCTGGGATTACGCCCTAAACCAAAGGCAGACGCTCAACCACTGAGCCACTCAGGTATCCCACTTCTCATTTTCATATATTACAGAAAGTTCATATCTTTGAGGTATGAATTCATTTGCCTCAATTTATAATACTTGAGTCTGAGAAGAAGCTATGGAATATGCTACAATTCGCATTTTGTTTTGAGGATCTTGCTTCCTTGGTTTTCAGATTAATGCCTTCACCTAAAACAAAGGTTAGCAAATGATGTTCCATGGGTCATATTTGGCCAGCCACCTGCTTTAGTAAATAAATTTTTATTGTAAAACAGTCAAATTCATTTATTTACATTTGTCTATAGCTGCTTTCATGCTATAACAACAGAGTTGAGTAGTTGCAACAGAGACTATAAGGCCTGCAAATCCTAAAATCTCACTATCTTGCCATTTATAGAGATTGTTTGATGATCCTTACCTTAAATATGAAAGATTATTCTTTCCCTTCTATGAAATCCACATAGAGAGCAGAGATTCAGTATCTTATGAGAAGCATTTTCTTATTATATTTTATTTTATTTTATTTTATTTTATTTTATTTTATTTTATTTATTTTATTTTATTTTATTTTATTTTATTTATATCATGCCCTTCACTATTAACAAGAAACAGTTTCCTTCTCAATGAAAGAACTAAGATTCCTTACAATAGCATCCCCTCCTTCTATATTTATTTTTAGGTGTTTTGTCACTTTGATTAAATTGATAACCAAGTGTTGCTTTTCTGGCACTCATGATCCTAGCCATCTTAGTCAAATGCTCATATGCCCTATGATAACTTTCACTTGCTTTCCCAAGATCAGACCTAAATTTAGACCATATTTCTTAATTAGATACACAGTATATCTATATACTATATGGGAAGAATTATTAAATCAAAAGAGACACACTCTTAGGTTAAGTTTGTTTGCTTTACAAGAAAGCCCAGGAGCTTTATCAATGCTCTTTCTGAAATTATCTGTATTTATCTTAAGGGGAAAGACTGATCAAAATCTTTAGAACTAGCTGCAGTTATTTTTTTTTTTCTAGCTGCAGTTATAAAAGAACAACAGTCATTGTTTATTATCTACAGATAGCTTTTGATATTCTTCAATGCATGCCTGAAGCTTCTGTTACAAATTACATTCCTGAGGTATGTCTTCAAAAAGGGCAGTCAGACAGTCTTCAACAAATGGTGTTGGGAAAACTGGACAGCAACATGCAAAAGAATGTAACTGGCCATTTTCTTATACCACACACAAAAATAAATTCAAAATGGATGAAAGATCCAAATTTGAGACAGTAAACTGTCAAAATTCTAGATGGGAATATGGGCACTAACCTTTTTGGCATTGGCTGCAGCTACTTCTTATTGATGTATCTCTGGAGGCAAGGGAAACAAAACCAAAAATCAACTATTGGGAATTTATCAAAATAAAAATCTGCACAGCGAAGGGAACAATCAACAAAACTAAAAGGCAGTCTACGGAAGGGGAGAAGATATTTTCAAATGACATATCTGATAAAGGGTTAGTATTCAAAACATATGAAGAACTTAATCAAACTCAACACCCCAAAAACAAATAATCCAGTTAAGAAATGGGCAGAAGACATGAATAGACATTTTCCCAAAGAAGACATCCAGATGGCTAACAGACACTTGAAAAGATGCTCAATCAACATCACTCATCATCAGGGAAATACAAATCAAAACTACAATGAGACATCACCTCACACCTGTTTGAACTGCTAAAATTAACAACACAGGAAACAACAGGTGTTGGTGAGGATGTGGAGAAAGGGGAACCCTCTGACACCAGGGGTGAGAACACAAACTGGTGCAGTCACTGGAAAAGAGCATGGAGTTTCCTCAAAAAGTTAAAAATAGAGCTACCCTACCATCCTGCAATTGTACTACTAGGTATTTACCCAAAGGATACAAAAATCCTGATTTTAAAGGACACATGCATCCCAATGTTTATAGCAGCATTATCAACAATAGCCAAATTATAAAAAACAACAACAAACCAATAGCCAAATTATGGAAAGAGCCCAAGCATCCATCCACTGATGAATGGATAAGGATGTGACACACACACACAATGGAATATGACTCAGCCATAAAAAAGAATGAAAATCTTGTCATTTGCAATAATGTGGATGGGGCTAGAGTGTATTGTGCTAAGTGAAATAAGTCTGTCAGAGAAAAACAAATACCATGTGATTTCATTCATATGTAGAATTTAAGAAACAAAATGGATCAACATAGGGGAAAGAAAAAGAGAGAGGCAAATCATCAAACAGACTCTTAACTATAGAGAACAATCTGAGGGTTACTGGAGAAGAAGTCAGTGGGGGAATGGGTTAAATGGATGATGGGTAATAAGGAGGGCACTTGGGGATCCCTGGGTGGCTCAGCGGTTTGGCGCCTGCCTTCGGCCCAGGGCGTGATCCTGGAGTCCCGGGATCGAGTCCCACATCAGGCTCCCTGCATGGAACCTGCTTCTCCCTCTGCCTGTGTCTCTGCCTCTCTCTCTCTCTGTGTCTCTCATGAATAAATAAATAAAATCTTTAAAAAAAAATAAGGAGGGTACTTGTGATGAGCACCGGATGTTGTATGTAAATGATAAATCACTAATTTCTTTTTTTTTTTTTTTTTTTAAATCACTAATTTCTACACTTGAAACTAATATTACACTGTATGTTAACTAACTGGAGTTTAAATAAAAACTTAAAAAAAAAGAAAAAAAGACAAGCTAAGAGTCTCTTGGAAAGGACTATACAAGATACTCTAAACAACTGACATCTTGAATAGTAGTCTTTTAGGAACAAACTCCTCAGCTGACATTACTTAGACAACTTTTGGCTCATACCATTAGACTGGAAACAAGGAACAAGTCAAGAATGCCTATTACCTCTATTTCTACTCATCACTGTACTTAATATAAGTGCAATAAAACGATAAAAGAAAATAAAATTATAAAGGTTAGAAAGGAACAAAACTGCCATTATTCAAAGATGGATTTCCAGGACTCCTTTTTAGTCCAGAGGTAAAAGGCTTCATGAAACCAGACAGCTGACCCAAATTCATTAGATAAGAATTAATTAAGTAGCACTCACTGAACTGCTTAGGAAAAGTTTATCATCATTATTTGCTTAGAATACTGTCAATGCTATTTCAGTGCTCTTTTTTTAAATAACTATATGAAGAAATCCTTTCTCTTCTTAAGCTAGTTCTAACACTTAAATAGACTGCTTTCATAAACTAAAGTGAAATATTTTGAAGTGATAGCTGCTTCTCAGTGAACTCCCAGGTTCAGAAACTCTTACTGGTGTCCTTTCTTTTTAGGCAATAGAGTCATTTGCATAGGTTTAAGTAGAATCTGTCCTCCTTTCTATCAGGCAATAATTGCACAAATTGATTATCCAACCAAAACCTTACTTTCAGTGGCATATTTGAGATGGATTTCATTCAGTCAGTTACAAACTACTGACCTCCCGGGAGTACTGACAAGGTACCTGACTAATGGGTTCCCAGTCTTATAGGTGTAAGGAAGTTCAGCTCCTGTCAAGCAGGAGCCTTAGAAAATTTGGGAAACCTCAATAAAAGAAATTCCCCCAAGTTTCTAGATGCAATAAGTGAAATTTAGTGGAGAAAGATTTGGGGGGTTTTCCAGACTTTTAAAAATCCAATCTGAGATGCCTTGTGAAAACTTCCAGATAATAATTCTGCAGCTTGAATAGTTGCTCAATATTGCATGCCCCTACATTTGCAATGCAACTCCAGGAGGCCGACCTGGTTAATTAATATTCTTGCTACACGAAAGTGAATAATAACTACAAACCTAAATGGGACAAGCCTTTTTGAGAGAGAGATTGTATATGATGACAAGAGGGTTAGTGACTGTCACAAAGAATTATGGATGACTTTTTAAATATGCAAAAGAGACTGTCAGGTATCCTTTCAATAGGATGCTGATACAGGTAAAGATGTGGTTAAATTAATACACATATAAGCTATTAATTCAATTAAAAGGAATTGTAGATTAAAGACATAAAAGTATATGATTATTTCAATCAATTTTCAAAGACATTGATGGCATGCAGAAACTATTTATGATAAAGATTTTTTTAAGGGGGGAGAGGGGCAGAGAGAGAGGTAAAGAGAGAATTTTAAGCAGGCTCTTTGCCCAGTGTGGAGCCAAACATGGGGTTCAATCACATGACCCTGAGATCATGACCTGAGCCAAAATCAGGAGTTGGACATTTAACTGACTGAGCCACCCAGACACCCCTATTATAAAAATTCTTAATAAACTGTATATAAAAGTGCCTACTAACTTAATGTAACAAAGTACCTATAAACCCCTATAGTAAACATTGTACCCAGTAGTGAAATATTTAAAAAAAATTTTTTTTCAAAAACTAGGAACAAGTCAAGAATGCCTAGTACCTCTATTTCTACTCATCACTGTATTTAATATAAGTGCAATAAAACAATAAAAGAAAATAAAATTATAAACATTATAAAGAAACAAAACTGCCATTATTCAAAGATGTAATGATTGTTTTAAAGTCAGGATTCTACAAATAAACAGTTATATTAAGTTAGAGTTTAGAAAAGTTGCTGGATATGCTAAAGCTACTTACATTCCATGTAGCAACAAGGTATAATTTAGGATTATATGTGATTTAGAAAAAGTGTTCCTTTTCTGAAGAAAAAAACTTAAGTAAATGCAAGGCTATACTATCTTCATAAACAGGAATTCTTAATATCATGAAGATTTTAATTCTTCCCAAATTTCCCCCTTTTTTCCACATATATTTTTTCTTGGTTTGGGAGATTTCAATAAAAATTACAAAAATGTTTTCTTTATGTAATCTGACAAGTTGTCCAATTGTAGGTGATTAAGCAAAGAGATAGATTTAGCCAAAATACCGTTGAAGAATTAGAGAGGAGGAGTTGCTCCACCAGATATCAAAATCTACTAGGAAGTGATTATACTAATTAAAACTCTGCATTGTTGACACAGAAATAGGAAGCTAAAGCAATGAACAGAATAGAGGACCCAAAATAAGCCTGTGCATGTATAAAAAAGGATAGATTTGGAATTGCTGATTAGTGAGGAAGGGAATCAGTGAATGAGAGGATGGCAGTTTCCCAAATGGAAGAATAACTAAAATGGTTCCTACTTCACATAATACATGAAAATCAAATTCAGGTGAATTAAAGAACTTAAGTATTAAAGGAAAATCTATATAGTTTTAAAAAGAGAATATTGTGGTGCCTCAGTGGCACAGTCAGTTGAGTGTCAGACGTCTAGTTTCAGCTCAGGCCATGATCTCAGTTTCATCTGAGGGCTCTGGGAGGGGAGGAGATCCTTCCGTGTTGACTCACATCGTCTTTGGTGGTTGGCAAGATTCAGTTCTTGGCAGTCTGTTGGACTGAGGCCTGGATTCCTTGCAGCTGTTAACAAGGGGCCTCTCTCAGTTCCTTAAAATGTGGGGCTCTCCCTGGGAGCTCACAACACAGCTCCTGACTTTACTCAAAGAGAGAGAGAGAGAGTGAAAGAATGAGAGAGGGCAAGCAAGACTGAAGCCACAGACTCCTTGGAACCTAATCTCAGAACTGACATCCCATCATTTTTTGCCACACTTTGTTCCAAGGAAATCACTAGGTCTAGCCCTCACTCAAGAAGAGGAGACTACACAAGGGCATGAAAACCAAGAGAGCAAGAATCGCTAGAGATCATTTTTGAGGTTCTCTATCAAAGTCATGATAGAAATGTATAGAATAAAAACAGTCAATAAACATATTAAGAGTTGTTTCAGGGGATCCCTGAGTGGCTCAGCAGTTTAGTGCCTGACTTTGGCCCAGGCATGATCCTGGAGTCCCAGGATCGAGCCCTGTGTGGGGCTCCCCACATGGAACCTGCTTCTGCCTCTCTCTCTCTCTCTCTCTTTCTCTCTATCATGTCTATCATGAATAAATGAATAAATTTTTTTTTTAAAAAAGAGCCGATTTAACCTCCCTAGTTAAAAGGAAACACAAACCACAATTTTACACTCACTAGATTAAAAAAAGTAAGTCTGATAATACTAAATGTTGTAAAAAATATGCAGAAATAAAAATGATAAAAATGAAAACCGATATGGCTTTAAAAAATAACTTCTTAAAAAAATAAAAAAAAAACTTCTTATCTCTTAAATAAAAAAGTTCAACTGGCATGTCATCTATAACGCAGCAATTCCATACTCCAAAATTTAGTAATCTAGAACTCTCAAGTATATATCCTAGAGTGCTTGCACATCAGAAGACAATCTTAGCCACATTGTTCATAATAGCAAAAAGATTAGAAACTAGAATGGATAAATGAATGGTAGTAGATTCATGCAACAGAATAAACAACAGCTGTGTATATCAATAAATATTGTGTAAGGAAACCAAGTCACACATAAGAAATATGGTATGATCCAATATAAGTGTTCAAAAAATGTTCAAAAGCTAAACATGGGGTGCCTAGGTGGCTCAGTTGGTTAAGTGTCTGACTCTTGGTTTCAGTTCAGGTTGTGATCCCAGGGCCCTGATCTCAGGGTTGTGAGATTGAATCCTGCATCAAGCTCCATGCTCAGCCGGGAGTCTGCTTGGAGATTCTCTCCCTCTGCTCCTTCCCCATGAGTACTCTCTCTCAATTAAATAAATAAATCTTTTTTTTTTTTTATTTCTTAAAGAAAATCTAAACAATAACAATAGGAATACATTTATATACGATTACACCACTAAAAAAAAGCAAAGCAAATAAATGATGTATATAAAATTAAAACTAGTTCCATGTAAGTGATAGAAAGAGAGACATAATGGAAAGAAGTTTGTAGGAAGCTTCCAGAAGGCCTTTGTTCAAGAACCCATGAACCATTGATTCAATAACTGCTCACGTTTTGAAGAACGAATCCCCTGAACAAAATGAGGGTATTCTTGTATCAAAGTCTTCTTTATTCCTTTCTTCTTTTCTCCATCTAACACTTTTTAAATACATTAAATACTTCCTTAATTAATGAGAGTGTATCTGATTCTATGTTTCCTCAAACTACTTTCTGGAAATAAAGAAATAAAATAACTAACAAACTAATATAATTATCTGAATTATAACTGTAGCAATGAACTCCAATTCAGTTTTCATAGCAGTGTCTAATATATTCATATAATCAATTTACAGAATAATTTTTAAAAACCAGAAAAACACAAGACTCATATACATAAAAAATTAAAAATATACAAAGCAACTCTCTAGGATATGTCATATTAATACTATTAGTCGAAATAAGTTGGTTTGTATTATAAAAAATCTGAGAAATACTAATGTGGAGTCAGAGAGAATATTCTAAATGAATTAAATGATACAGCACAGTGGTTAGCTTAGCAAAATATTAGCTCTAAATTATTTGTCTCCAGTGACCCCTGAGAAGGGCTTATTTCTGTGGTTTGAATATAAAAAGCTCAGGAATGCTAATCATTCCATCTGGAAATTAAAATCCCAAAGTGCTAGATTAATGAATGTTTCCAGTTAGCGCTTATATGCAGAATAGTAAAGATGTTCTGAATTTGTTTTGACAAAAGTGATTAGAATTTTTTGACATTTTCAATACTGAGATTGAAGAAACCAAACATGATACAGTATAATTCAGTAACACACCAATCTTTATGAAAACACAGAATGCCACTAAGTTAATCATATGATGTTACTAATTTTAGGAATATAAATTTTTTTTACAAGTTGGGAACTTAAAAATAAAGCAACACTTTAGTGCATTGACCTTGTTTTCCTCCAAAAACACATTTTTATTTTATTTTTTAAATTTTATTTATTTATTCATGAGACACAGAGAGAGAGAGAGAAACAGACACAGGCAGAGGGAGAAGCAGGCTCCATGCAGGGAGCCTGACATGGGACTGGATCCCGGGTCTCCAGGATCACACCCCGGGCTGAAGGCGGCGCTAAACCGCTGAGCCACCTGGGCTGCCCCAAAAACACATTTTTAAATGACATCCTTTTCTACCTGCTTAGGATTTGTAAACAATATATAGGGACACTGTGTAGCGACATTTTACTTTTTTGTACAATATGAGATAATCTGCATCCTGTATTAGTCAACCTAATAATTGTTAAGTTTTCATGTAGAATTATTATCAACTTACTAAATGAATACACTATAAAGTATTTGGTTTTTAAAACAATTTTAAATTTTGATAACTACTTAGAGCCCCAAATGGAGCAATTATTTCTTCCCTTCAACTACAATAATATATGTATTGGGAAATAAATAAGAAATCTAAATCTACTTTTTTGTTAAATTTTATTTATTTATTCATGAGAGACAGAGAGGCAGAGACATAGGCAGAGGGAGAAGCAGGCTCCTCACAGGGAGCCGGATGCGGGACTCGATCCCAGGACCCCTTTGCCCTGAGCCAAAGGCAGATGCTCAACCACTGAGCCACCCAGGTGTCCCTAATTCTACTTTAAAAAAAAAAGTTTTATATAAATAAGTTTGGGGCCTGGGGGTCGTTAAGACTTACCTAGTCCCTCCCTGTTAAAGATCTCACAGTCCAGTAGGGGGAAATACTAGATCATTAATTACAATCATAACAAGTTGCAACTGCAAAGGAGTAAGGGTGCGCCACACCATATAATACTATAATTGGCAATGTTCCACTTAGTCTTGGGAATCTAGAAGGCAGCTTCAGAGGAAGTATAAAGGGAAAAAGAAGCACAAGGGAACTGCATGGAATGAGGCATTGTCCAAGACAGGAAGCAGCGGGACATGCCAAGAATTTGAAAGACAGCTCTGTAATTGGGACACAGGGATCTGGGGGAGGAAAACGGGAGTGAAATCTATTTCCTTTCTCCATTCTGGTCATTATCCTGGTAAGACTCCAAACTCTTTTCCCTGGAGTACTGCACCTTCCTCCTCCAAAATATTTTTGCTTAAATTCAAACTACACAGGGCAACCAGAATAATTTATCTTAAGCTCATTATTATTGTGATTTGTTACATGTTGAGATATATATATATACATATATATATATATATATGTATATATATATATATATAAATCATACATGCTGGGTGACCATACCATCAGTCCTTAGCCATCCACTTGATCTTGCAGTCGTGTCCTGCCTCTCCCCATCTCAACTATCTGTGAACTCACTTCCTCAGGTCTCCCTGTACCCACTCTACTCCAGCCATGCTGACTCCTTGGTGTGTGCTCAGGGCCTTCACACCTGCAGCTTGCTCTTAGCTAAATGTTCTTCTAAATCTTCTCAGTGCTTATTCTCTCCCTACACTCAACACTGCTCAAATGTCACCCAAACACTGTTAACAGACTCTGCTCCACCCCAACCCCACTTTCTTTTTCTTTATAGGACTGAATATAACTCAACAGGTGTTATCTTCAATTGTTTACTGTCAGTCATCTTTTAGAATGTAACCTATGAAAGTAGAAATTGGTTTGCTTAAGGCTATCTCTCCAGCACCTAGAACAATGTCTGACCCGTATTTTAGGGCTCAATTATGTTGCTTCAGTGAGTGAATAAATGGAAGAGTTCCCTATCATACCCTTGGTCTAGCATTCATTAACTGCAGTCTCTGTAGTTCAGATTGCCTTGGTTTAAATTCTATCCTGCCATTTATTAACAAAGACTTTGTGCAAATCATCAAAACCTTTTACCCTCAGTTTCTTCACTTGCAAATTAGGAATTATAATAATAGTACTACCTCGAGGTTTTTCTGTTTTTTTTTTTTTTTTTTTTGAGGATTAAATGAATTAAAATATGTAAAATGCTTGACACAGGAGCAACAAGGTTAGAGTATTTGGTCTTCTCTGTTTCCATTCCTTCTCCAAGCACCTTCCCACACACACTTGAGACTCCAGCCTATTCCCAAAACACTGTAACCTGATTGCAGCAGAATTCAATTTGATGTTCTTCCCATAGGAGGTGCCCACTTGCACATAAAGTGACTTAGTAGGAGTAAAATGTAGCTGCTCTGGTTGGATGACTCGTAAAAGGTACCTCTTCTAGGCTGCTGAAACCTTCCCATAGGCTCCCAGAAGGATTTCAACCTCCATTCCCTCAAGCAAGTGACCCACACAAGCATAAAATATACAACTTTACCCTGTTTTGCCAATCTCTGCCGTTTCCCTTCTCTCCAAGTAACAGCTAATTCAACACAAGTCTTAGCAACTGCGTTAGTCAATATGAGACAATGACAAACAATACCCAAATGTCAGTAGCTGAAAAAATAAAACATTGTATCTTCTTTCTGCTGAACCTTCATCTCAGATCATCAGAGACTTAGGTTTGTTTTTCAGGGGCCCTCACTGAGCAACCAGTATCGGGAAATTTTCCACATCAGAGGGTACAGACAGCTCTCAAGGGTCTCACCAGCAGCATTAAATACAGTAACTGTTCTGGCCCATGTCACATCTTCTTACAATTCATCGGCCAAAACTAGTATCATGATTCCATTCAATCGCAAAGAGTTAAGAAATTGCATTCCCACCATGAACCCAGATTGTGGAGAACCAAAAGATATTTAGCAAACAGCACTACTGCCATAGAGCATAAGTCTATGTGTGAACTTGTTCTCTAAGACCGCCCCATCTCTTTCCCAGGATATAAAAGTAACATTAAGTCATTACTTGGGCATTATCTCTAGCCTGTTTTCATGTCCCAAACTAAACTTATTTATTGAAAACAATAACCAATCTTTCACAGACACTCTTACATTGTCTTATGCATAGAAAATACTCAATACCAATAAACTATTTTTTTAATATTTATGAGGTATTGAATTCATATGTCAGCCTTAACTTTGATACTATTATTCAGGGTTCTCCAGAGAAAAAGAACCAATAGGAGATAGATAGATAGATAGATAGATAGATAGATAGATAGATAGATGATAGATAGATAAATGAGATTTATTATAGGAATTTGTTCCTGTGATTATGGAAGCCAAGAAGTCTCATGATTTGCCATCTGCAAGCTGGAGACTCGGGAGAGCCAGTGCTATGATTCAGTCCCAGTCCAAATACCCAAGAATCAGAGGCCCAAATGGTGTAAGGCCTAATCCAAAGCTGAAGTCCTGAGAACAGTAATGCTGACATCTAAGGGCAAGAGAAGATGGATATCTCAACTCAAGTAAAAAAAGCAAATTTGCTCTATTTTTGTTCTATTCTAGTCTTCAGGCTAGTAGCTTATCACATACTTGTGTTCATTCTTGCCTTCCTCCTTGCCTGAACAATCACCACATAAAAACTCCTATTCCATAGTCAAGATCTAGTTCATCCCCATATCTCTGTTTCCCTTTAAAATAAGTTGTCTGGTCCTGTTATCACCAATCTCTACTCCATGGTCACTTGAAGTCATGCCACTCAGTATTTTATGCCTACTACTCCACCACGACAAGTCTCTTGTCAAAGTCACAAGTGGCATCCCCATCAATAAATCCAATGAACAATACTGGGTTCTTATTTTAGCTGATCTTTTACTAGTATTAGTACAGTTCATCACTTTCTATTTCTTGAAGGATTTCTTCACTTCACTCCTAGGATAATACTCCTCCTTGGTTCTCTTCCAAACATCTACCCCTTTGGATTTTCATGGCATAGAATTACTAGTAATTCCATTTCTCAATATATAACCAAAAGAACTGAAAGCAGAAATTCACACAGATATTTGTACACCCACGTTCATTCATAGCAATATTATTTACAATAGCCAAAAGGTGGAAGCAAACCAAGTGTCCATTGATTGATGAATGGATAAAATATGGTATATGCATAAAATGAAATATTATTCAGCCTTAAAAAGCTAGAATATTCTGATACATGCTATGATAATGGGTGAACATTGAGGACCTATGCTAAATGAAAATAAGCCAGTCACAAAGGACAATTATTATATGATTTCACTTACATTAGGTACCTAGAGTGGTCAAATTCATAGGACCAGAAAGTTGCCAAGAGTTGAGGGGGGAGAGGGAATGAGGACTTAAAACTTAGTGTTTCCAAGTTTCTGAGTTACCAAGTTTCAGTTAGGGAGAATGAAAACATTTTGGAGATAGATGGTGGTGATGGTTTCACAAAACATAAATATACTTAATGCTGTAGAAAATGCACTTTAAAATGGCTAAATGGTACATTTTATATTATGCATATTTTACCGTAATCATAAAAAAAGACCATGTTGCTTTTTGAATATATTTTGAAGACAGACACCCAAACCTGAAGGATTTTATGTGAGTATGAAAGAAAAAAGAAGTTTGGGTTTGATCCAGTAAAATAAATGGGAAGACTCCAGGAGTTGGAGATCTGGGGAGAAAATTAGATATTTGGTTGAGACTGTGAGATTGAAGTGAAACAGGCAAATGGATCATTGTAATTGACTGATTGGTTTTCCTGCTTCTGCCCTTGCCTTAAGGTCTAATCTCAACACAAAAGAGTAGATGTTAGGGGTGCCTGGGTGGCTCAGTTGGCTAAACATCTGCCTTTGGTTCAGGTCATGATCTCAGAGTCCTGGGATCAAGTCCTGCATCCTGCATCAGGCTCCCTGCTCAGTGGGAGTCTGCTTCTCCTTCTCCCTCTCCCTCTGTCCCTCCTCCTGCTTGTGCTCTCTCTCTCTTTCAAATAAAATCTTTCAAAAGAAAATAAAATAAAATTGAGGTATAGCCTTTTTAACTGTCTTGCCCAATGGTGAATATTTTGGTGGTATTGGTAGAGAAGCCATCATATATCAGATAAGATATAATAATGCACCGGAGATATTAGGGAACTAAATAAAAGAATATTTCTGCACTCATAGAGTTTATACCCTATGAGGTTAAAAATGGACTTAAACAAATAAACATGCAAATAAATATATCATTAGTAATAAGTAGTAGATAGAAAAATAAAGCAGGAAAGGGGATGACCAAGGGGAGGGTTATTTTATACTGTCAGTGAAGGCTTCACTAATAAGATGGTATTTAAACTGAAATATCTATAAACATGCCAATAGCTGGGCGATGGGGTAGGAGTGGAGCCTTCTAGGCAGAGGAGACAGTGCATGTGAAGGATGTGAGGCAAGAGTCTAGCCGGGGTGACCTGGGGAGAGTCAGGAGGTCAAGTGCAGCTGGAGTGCAGCAAGGGATGTGAAGAGTCAGAGATCACAGGGAGAGCTCGTGTGGAGCCTCCTAGGCCAAACGTGAAAACTTCATTTTACTCTGAATGAGGTGGGGACCATAGTGATATATGATAGCTTCTCTACTATTTGTTAAACGAATGAATACATGAATGAGCCTTTTCTGACCACTCAAGAGAGGTGTTCAGAGCTGGTGTTCAGGCTCCCTACTCTTAATTTGTAGTAAAATAAGAACTGGGACTGCCCTGCTTACCTCTGCACTGTTTTATTTTTTTATTATTATTTTTTAATCTTTTTTTTTTATGATAGTCACAGAGAGAGAGAGAGAGAGAGAGAGAGGCAGAGGGAGAAGCAGGCTCCATGCACTGGGAGCCCGACATGGGATTCGATCCCGGGTCTCCAGGATCGCGCCCTGGGCCAAAGGCAGGCGCCAAACCGCTGCGCCACCCAGGGATCCCTGTTTTAATTATTTACTATAGAGTCCTGAATAGACCGCACCTAAAATAACATTAATATTCACTCGCTCTCCGCATTTCTGATTGTCTCATCCATGTAACTTTAGAGTGTGTTTGAATCAGGATCCTTGCACTGACATTGCTTGATAGGAATTTTACATCTCTCTTCAACTTTTCCTTGTATCTTTTAAAATCTCTTCTCTGTGGCTGACAAATTCTAACCCCCCTTCCCCCCCGCAAGGTCTGAAATGTTCCTTTGTCCTCTGCATTTCCTATACATTTGTTGTGGAATCTCAGTACTTCATCAGATTCAGGTCTGAATTTTTTTTGTTTGGCAACACCACTTCAGATGTGGTGAAGTGTTCTATCAGCCAGCACTTCATCTGTTCTTTTTGCCTCTGCTGAATTCCTTGCCCATTTTTCCTTTATTGGGAGTATATTTCTTCTACTCAGGTTTTTATGCTTTTGCTATATAGACATGTATCCATAAATAGCTTATTTTATATTACCATAACTACATATTTATGGTATCATAAATGGTACTAAATTTTATTTTTTTGGTACTAAATTTTATGTCTGATACAGAAACATGCTTTTCCTACTTTTTTGTCATCTATTAAAACTTTTACCTATTTCATTCATTTTAATAGGCATTAAGTATCCCAAATTATGAATATGCCATGATATATTTGTTTCCAATTTAGTAATGCTGTAATATTTGGTGTGCACATGTGTTCACCTAGATATAGAATTGCTCAGTCCTACAGGAGGCGTGTTTGAAACTTCACCATACCTTGCCAAATTGTCTTCCAAAGCCCTGATAAAAGTTTAAGCTCCCACCAGTACTGAGTACTGTTCTCCCAAACCTACACCAATACTTGGCTGGTCAGACTTTAAATTTTTGCTGATCTAATATATATAAAGTGCTTTATAATTTTTCTTTCCCTTTGCATTCTCTTACTACACAAGGTGAGTGTGATCACCTTCATGTATTCGTTGCCAATTCAGGATTCTTCTGTGAATGACCTCTTCATATTATTTAGTGGCTTTTGCCTCCTGAGATTTAAAAAAATTTTTTTTTCTTTATTAGCTTATCAGAGTGCTTTCTTTATTCTGCAAAACAATCCTTGGTCAGCTATCAAATTGAAACTACTCCTAGACTTTCACTTGTCTTCTGACTGTGCTTATATTTGTTTTTTGTCAAACTGTGTTATTTCTCCCTTAAAATTTATACTTTCATAGCTTGTTTAAAAAACCATTACCTCCCTTACAATTATAAAAACAGCCTCCTGTATTTTCTTTAATATTTTAGATTCTTTCACTGAAATTTCTGTCTTTAGTCATTTCTATTTCTTTCCTATGACCTGATATATGAATCTGCTTTTAACTTCCCATATTGTCCCCATCTGATTATTGGACAGTCTTTCCTTTCCTCCATTGATTTGTAATGCCATCTTTGTGGCTTACCCATTTCCCAGATAATGATGAGTCTGATGCCTGAGATGTCTATTCTATTCAATTTATGAAATTATTTATCCTTATATGCAGGCATTATTTACAGTTTGGGATGAAAAGTTCATAAAAAAGAAATTTTTTTAACCAAGGAAAGACTCAGCCAAACATTAATGGTCCTCTCATAGCTCATTTCCAACCGTCTACCAATAAACTATTCCCATTTTAAGAGATCGCTTCATCCATTTGTATGTCCTAGTGCACTTGCCAGGATCCTGGAATTGCTGCAAGCAAACACATTGTACATTCCCTCTCTCTTGGACAAATTCCCCACCTAACATTCCCTCCCCACCCCCCCATCCCCACCCATGGTCTAGCCAGTCCCTTACATATTCATGGCTCACATGAGCCCTGCACATGTCACAGTTCACCAACTTCCCTGGATTATTCACTTGGTTTTCTTCCTCCATGAACATTTTTTTTTCCTGTTGCCTGTGAACTCTGAAATACGTGTCACGACTGAAGAAACAATCAACATAATATTACAAATCTGGAAGTGTTTATTGAAAGACATGTCTGAAAAATGTTGAACATTTGCAGTTCAAAAATTATACCTTAAGCAGAGGGTCAAGGCAAATTTACCTGTATAATTTAAATGTAAAAGATCTAGCAGCAGGGAAGGTTACTATAAATATTTCCTTTCTACTCCTTTTTGGATTTATCTATTTGACCTCCTTTCTAGTCTCTGACATTTTTTTGGCCAACTTAGTACTAATATGTCATCAGTCAAACCAGCAACAACAAGGAAATCCTATTGCAGGGGGAAAAAATTAAAGGCTTTAAAATATTGTTGATTGAGGAACATAGAAAACATCATTTAAAAACCTTTTAAATTACCATTCCCTCCGTTACTGCTAAATTTCCCTTTGTCTCATTTCATGCAGCTGGTCTGAATGATGACAGAGTGGTTTGTGATTATGTGGGTGACATTAGGCGCCAGCTGAAATGGACACTAAAGGAAGAATCCAGCATCCTGCATTTATAATTCCTGCTACATTTGGCACTGCACCAACTTTACAAATATGCAATCCCCCTCCCCCCCTCTTTTTTTTTTTTCCTGTAAATCCCATGGCCAATGAATGCTGCTATGGCAACGAAAGCCAGGAAAGCCAGGGGGGCTTTGGCTATAAAAAGAGTTTTTAGAGCATCATGGTAACTGGGAGCCTAGTGGCAGACTCTCAGGCAACCATACATTGTTAAACATCCTGTCTAGAAGCAAACGCTTCTACCAAATTTATTTACCTGTGTTGTCGAATCACTTGCTACAGAATTCTAAGGGCTCTTATTGCTATGATGGTTTTCATTTTCAATTATTGTATGGTTCATTCAAATCACACAGGTACATTTCCAACAGTTATAAGAAGCTTCCTAAAATAGACTTTTAGAAACTGAGCACAGCTGTCAAAATAATGTTATCGTCTTCAAGAATCTGTTTCGAAGATAGTTATTCCAAAGAAATTTAAAAGTTATATTCCTATATTAGCACACTAAGTAGTTCATACCAGTTTAGTAAATCAAATATTCCATACTGCTAGCTTAATAAGATGGGGAGTCATGCATGAAATGACTGCCAGGTTAATGACATAGGGAGCCATGCATGGCATGTATTTGCATATAATAGCACAGAATGTTCTCCTAAATCCTTTAAATTACTCATCAATTCTTAAACAGGCATTTAACTAAATCCTCATTCAGAATCAGGAAGAAAGTTTTGTGTGTGTTTTTTTTTAAAAAAAAAAAACACCTACATATTTGAAGTAATTAGATTGGAGCTAAACAAAACCTAAAGGATTATTTTTGGTTGGAAATTCTAGCCTTGAGGAAAGGGTACAGATCTGCATAAAGAAACAAACACATCTCCTGGACCACGGTAGGGCACACACCAGCAGCCAGTCTGTTTCCCATCACTGCTTCTATCATATGCACAGTGAGCATAGATCAGAAGTTTCACCAGTAGCCTCAGAAATAAAGATGTATATCTAAAGCGGTGCAAACAATGTAGATTGAATTTGGAATTGTTTATTGTGTACAGTGTTTTGATGGTCCCAATTTTGAATAAATGAGCAGGATTTCTTTCACTTGACAACCTGTATATTCAAGGTATTAAGGAACATCTTTACTCTCAGATCACCTTGTTTTTACTGGTTGTGTAATCTTCTGCACAAAATGTGCAGACTGCTTACAATCAGAACAGTTATAAACCCCAGCTGTTAGAGGAAATCAGAAAACACCAATGTCACACAAAGTCTATTTTCTCTATTTGAGAGTGATGGTCTACCAAGAGCTTCATGAATACTCACAAGTACTCATGGTGAAATGAGATGTATTATCAAGGTCGAAAACCAAAACACATACAAAGAAGAATGGAAAAGAGAGAAATGCAAAGATTTAGGTAATTGGTATTCTCTTCCTATAGTGTCTAATGGCAACTAATCTTTGAGTGTTAATTCTATGTTCAGTGCACCAAGTGCATTATTTTGTAGCCTTCACAATAATATTCAGTGTATCATTATCTCCATTTTACAGATAGGGAAACTGAGGTTTGTAAATACTAAGTAATTTGGTCAAGTGAGAAGCTGAAGGCAGGTTTTAAACTCTCCTCATTTAGTTTAAATCTCATTTCCCTTCCACAAACTACACATCTTTCTACATTATAGTTATTAACAGAGTATAAACTAAGTCTTGAGAAAATAGGGGAAATGGGCTCAAGAATTTTCTTTTCTTTTAAAGATTTATTTATTTATTTTAGAGAAACAGAGAGAGCATGGACATGCAGAGGCAGAGGGAGAGAGAATTTTGACCGACTCACTGCCAAGGGGAGCCTGAAGGTGAGCTCGATGCAAGGATTCTGAGCTCATGCATGACCTGAGCTGAAATCAAGTGTTGGATACTTACCCGAGTCACCCAGGCATCCTGACTCAAGAGTTTTCTTTTTTTTTATAATAAATTTATTTTTTATTGGTGTTCAATTTACCAACATACAGAATAACACCCAGTGCTCATCCTGTCAAGTGCCTCCCTCAGTGCCCGTCACCCATTCACCCCCACCCCCTGCCCTCCTCCCCTTCAACCACCCCTAGTTCATTTCCCAGAGTTAGGAGTCTTTATGTTCTGTCTCCCTTTCTGATATTTCCCACACAAGAGTTTTCTTAAACAGTGTTCGCGATATGCTGGATATCTTAAGCTGTCATTTATCTTCAGTGCTAATACAGAAGAGAGATGAATGCCATCACCCAGCACTTTTCATGATACAGCTACTCTCTCTGGGAGTTTTGGTTGTTTTTAACTATTGATTATATGTGAAATTAACAATAGGGTGTGTTTTGTCACTAATATCTTAAAGCAACTCTGAAGTGTGGTTCTGGAAATATAAAGCAAAAGCCTACTCATTGACAACAGAGGCTGGAAGTATCTATGTGAATATTTACATATGGTCAGTGGGTTGACATAAACTCCATGAAGCAATGTTTTCTTTCAAGTGTAGCACTTTCTTAAGTGTTTATTATGTCTGACTGGAAAATGAGCTCCTTTCCAGTAAGACGGGTAGTCTTGCTGTCAGATAAAATAGTAGCCATAGCTGTATGTGTGACTCTAAACTAAGGTGGGTTTAGCAGTCAGCTGCTAAAACAAGTGATTTACAGCACTTAACATCCAACCAATAATAACTGAATAACTGAATATTTTTTAAGTTGCAAAATGTAATTGCACAAAACTAAAAAAAAAAAGCAGGGTGTTCTTTCTTTCTACTTGACTCATAAGTTGCATACAAAGAAATGCATTTGTAAATAAAGAAACCATAGATAGCTGATATGGAGTCAAATTACAGAGATACAAAAGTGAATAAAACATAGTTTTTTGCCTTCCCAGTGCTCATAGAGAATGGAGGAAGCACCCTAAAACATTTAATCCTGTAGATTCTACAACATAGAGATATTGGAGCACAGAAAGATAAATTTAGCCCAAACAGAGGTGGGTGGTAGGGAGGTCAGGAAAGGTTTCCCAGGTGACATCTAAGTTGAAAATGACAGGATACAAAGGACATAGTCGGGCAAATGTGAGAGAGGAAGCATAGAGTGTCTGTCAGGCTTTGGAGTGAAATCCAGCCAGAAAAACACAGGAATTAAATGCAGCTCAGGAGGCCTGGTGGGGCAATAGCCATGTCAGGACCCAGGCAGTGTTCAACTTTAGAAAACTCTATAATGGCATAAATGTTGAAACTCAGTGCTAAACTAAGCTATTGTTAGATGTAGTTACAATGGGCATATTTTCTGATCCAAAAAAAGTGGGATAAATTATTTGATAAGATTGATTATGTACAATGGAGTGAATGCTGAGGTGTGATTTTCTCAAAAAATCTGAATTTACCTAATCACTGTCTAAAGAAAGTAAATTTAACCTGAATTCGGTAATAAATTATTCATAATCTCTGTTTCTCATATAATCTAGAGATACCAGTTTCTTGTTGGTTTAACTCTAATTTTCTTCTTAAACCGCAAGTAAAAAATTGGATTACTCATGATCCTGGATTCATACCAACCTATAATCTGTCATATTTTCTTCTTTGTGTCTATTTATTCATTTTTTGATAACATAATAACCACCTGGAAACCCACCACTTCAAAACAAAAGCTATGACCTACATAAGCTACATCTAACTTTACATTTCCCTTTACCACCAACCTATCACCTCAAACCAGGTAACAGTCGTCCTGAATCCTATTCATTTTTTTTTAAAAATTGATATTATAATTTGAGACACTATCACTAATTAATCTGGGTTGACAATCATAAACAGAAACACATGGCAACTCTGTTTTTTTTTTTTTTAAGATTTATCTATTTATTTTAGAGAAAGAGGGAGCTCATATGTGAGCAGGGGGAAGGGCTGAGGGAGAAGGACAGAATCTCAATAAGACCATCCACTGAACAACCCTGAGATCATAACCTAAGAAATCAAGAGTCGGTGGCTCAACTGATGGAGCCACACAGGAGCCCTGGCAACTCTTTTACAGATAATTTATTAGAATAGATTTATTATATGTATTTGAACCCTGTCAACTACTTTAAGCTTACTACAACAGTTTACCCCATTGTACACAATCCTGTCAGCTAAATTCAATATATACTCAATAACTCAATATCTTTTATCAATGTATCTTCTGCTCAGATCAATTAGAATTTGTTTCTGCTGTTTGCATATAAGAACCATAATGAGTGTAACTTCCAAAACCGAAAAAAATAAAATGGAAGAAATAAAACTTGAAAAATAAAAAGAAGGTAGAAAAAAATGGCAAGAAAGATTGGGAACAATAATCAGATAACACAAAATAATATGTCAGAAATACACCCAACTATATTAGTAAGCACAATAAATGTGACTGGGTTAAACCTAGCTATTTAAAGACTAAGACTCACACACACAAAAAAGAATCAGAAACTCACAGGATTTTTAAAAATTCAACTTTGTGCCATTTCTATTTACAAAATTCCAACCAAACACAAAATAACTATAAAGTTTGAAGGTAAAAACATGGGAAAAAATATATATTGCAGGAAAATTGTAACTAAAAGCTCAGCATTTTTACTTGTTTTCTAAAAGCAATGATTAAACTTGTATCCCATTCCTTCTCATCTCTGCCCACATTTCTGCATACTGCATTTAGTTATCATACCCATTACTTATATCAAAGAATAAGGCTCCTTGCTTTGTTAGTTGGACTAGGAGCATTTTCATTCCTAAATTTTCCTAATACTTCAATTAACTTGAATTGTTAATTTCTATATGTAGAAAACAGTGAGAAGTGGAAATCCTACAAAAGTGGAGCAAAGCTGAGCTCAGAATCCTCTTATCTTTAATCTTGCATTTTGATGTATGGGCCAAATAGAGTTGACATTACATAAATAAGAGCTTAGGAAAAAGAACATAGACTCTGGAACCAAATAGAACTGTGTTTGAATCTAAAATCTGCCACTGACTGGGCATGTGCAATGAATAAAATCTTTGATTTTGCCAAGCCTAAGTTTCCTCTGTAAAAAAAAAAAAAAAAAAAAAAGAAATGAACATCTCTACTTTTAGAGTTTTCCTAAATATTTAATGAGATAATTAATCAAAGTAGTTGTTCTCAACCTAATTGGAATCACCTGGAGAGCTTTAGAAAGTACTGGTGCCTGAGTCCCTCCCCCAGAGATTCTGATGTAATTGGTCTGGAATAGAACCTCTCCATTTTTTTACAAGCTATCCAGTGATTCTAATGTGCAGTTAAGGTTGAGAAACACTAAATATACAGTCTAGCCCACTGTGTAGTATTGAAAAGGCATGCCAAAATTGACACTAGGATGATGATGGTAATAATGATGATAAAGGTGACAAATTTCAGCTACAAAATTCACGGAGTGAAGTTGACCTAGTGTGATTATTCCTCTACAGAACTCAAGAAGGAAAGAAGCCACTTGGCATGGAGAGTATCAGAAACTTCAAAATTACATATATGTATATATATTATTTCATAACTCTTAACTTCTAATCTATATAGCCTATGAGATAAATATCACATCGATTTTAGGAGTGAAAATTACTCAGAAAGTTTAATTGCTTTGTAAAGATGACATATTAAGGAGTAGCCAAACCAGAATGCAAATTTTAATCTCTTTATTCCAAGTTCAGTACTGCTTGTATTATGCCACAGTTGTCTATAGGGGGCAAAGGTAGAGTTGTCCTTCATAGAGAGAATTACAAGAAATTTTCTAAGCTTGGAAAGTACTTCCAAAATCATGTGACTGGAGTAAAAGGTATAGTCACTGCAGTCACTAATGATCTCATTAGCTTGTGAGTAGTCTGAAGCCAAAGACTGTTTTTGTTCATCATTACATACTTAGTGATTTGCACAGTAACTGGCACTTAATTAGTGCTCAATAAATGTTTGTTGAATGAATATTAGAATGGTCTAAAACAAATCACTTTTAACAATTTAAGGAAAGTTAAAAACAAAAAAAGTCAATATCTGAGTATAAAGACTCTATATGCATTATTTTCAATAAAAATTAATGACTGCAAGAATTTATTCCAAGTGTATTAAACAAGGATAATACCTGGAGCAGAAAGAATAATTTATTGCCTCCTCCTTCTCTCTCGCTCTCTCTCTCTTTCTCTCTCTCACATACCCATATATATATAAACAAAACTAACTCAAAGGGTATTATTTAATATTTAAAGGCATTCCTTATATACAGTGGCTTTAAATTGAACAAATTTGTATCTTATCAAAACATATCCATGATGCTTTTCCTGTTTCAAAAAAAGCTGATTGACATAAGATATGTAAGTTTTTAAACTTAAAATATGTGAAATTACCTAAGGTTTTACCTATACACAGAAAATGAAAACAATATGACTGCCTGCCTATATAGATGGCATAAAAAATTATTAGATGGCATAGACTAGAAAAACTTTTAATGGAAATGAGACACAAATAAGAAACAAACTTGTTATTCCAAAGAAATAATTTGCTACCTAAATACTAAAAATGGGCCACATATATCACAGTAATTACACATCATTTAGTGGGCATTATTGATATGATACATTTATGTGGTAGTCACTTGCTGTTTCTCATGTAATACTCTAAGATAGATTATTTCCTAGCAAATGGTGATATAATGATTTAGATACTTCTAAAACTGTATTTCAGAATATAGTCATAGTATTTTTTGAGGGCAAGGGGTGGGTGAATCATAATGTCCTATCCTCCATTTAGAGATGGCATTTTTTTAGTAACATAAACAGTTCACATGATGTCATATGACTTCAAAAGGATGCATGACCTTGTGTGGTCAGGGAAAGCTTCATGGAGAAAGCAAGATAAAGTTTGCCTTGGAGGCAGCAAACATTTGAGTAGGAGAGGAAAATGGGCTGGGAATTCCAAGCAGTAGAACAAGATGATGAAAACTAACTCTGGGAGATCCCTGGGTGGCTCAGCAGTTGAGTACCTGCCTTCGGCCCAGGGCATGATCCCAGGGTCCTGGGATCGAGTCTCACATCGGGCTCCCTGCATGGAGCCTGCTTCTCCCTCCGCCTGTGTCTCTGCCTCTCTCTCTCTCTCTCTCTCTGTGTGTGTGTATGTGTGTGTGTGTGTTTGTCTCTCATGAATAAATAAAATCTTAAAAAAAAAAAAAACTAACTCTGGAATAAATTATAGAGAAAAACAACAAGGAGATCAGATTAGCCAGAGCTGGGGGTTCATTGAAGAAAAGAGTGATAGTCAGGCTTGGGAAGTTGGGTTAAGACCAGGTAGAGTCCAGTTTTGAAAGGAAGGCTCAGCTCAAGATATTTGATTTTATGCTGACTGCCAATCAGAAACTTGAATGACACAAGATAGACTAAATTATGCTGAGGTTAAAAACAAAAAGTTGCAAAAAAAAACTAAAACAAAAAAACAAAAAGTTGCTTTAAAAAGAAGTTTAATTCTGGTTCCTGCTACATGTTCACCTCAATTTGGTGAGAGGTTTTCTTTGTGTTTCTTCTTCCAGAGATGTGTTAACCATATGAAAGGTCTCTGCCATCTAAATTGTCACTTGGAAGGGGGACAAGAAGAAAGCTATGCACAGCGCACCTGGCAGCTCAGTGGGTTAAGAGTCTGCCTTCTGGTTCGGGTCATGATCCCAGGGTCCTGGGATTGAGCCTCACATTGGGCTCCCTGCCCAGTGGGGCGACTGCTTCTCCCTTACCCTGTGCTCCTCCTCCCTGCTTGTATTCTCTCTCTCTCTCAACTGAAAAAATAAAATATTTTAAAAAATAATTTTAAAAAAGCTATGCACACACATAGGCTCTACAGCCTCCCCTTAGAAGTGACATGTATTCTAACATATTTCATTGGCCATATAGTCATGTCTAATTTCACAAAAGTAGAGATGGCAATCTTACTCTCTGGAAAACTAGAAAAACTGGTGAAGAGCGCTAATAACCAGTCTGATGGTTTTGCTCAAGTACATTTTGTTTTGTAGTTAGAAATTTGTTTAGGAAGAGCACTTGGTTGTGGAGTGCAAAACAGATGGAAAGGACAGAGCTGGAGCTAGAGAAGCTGGTTATCACAATTGTATAGGTACAGCAATGAAAATCTAAACTGAGGAAAAGAAAGGAATCACCACCACAAGAGACTCTGTGAAGGAATATACAAGAGTGATCTGTTAACTGACGTGGAAGAAGGGCCAATCTCGAAGGTGATTAAGAGATTTCAAGTTTAAATAAAATGATTTTTCCCTTAAAAGATCAAAGAAGATCCAGTTGGGGGTCCAAGATGAAGTCAGATTTATATGTAAATATCTTTCAGGTAGAAGTTCAGGGAGGAAGCAAGATTGAGCAGATGGAGAGTCTGAGGTGCAAGGTAATCTCACTGGAGGAAGCTCTAGCTGACCCATGGGAAGTTCTGAAGAATGGATGCCCCTTTAGAACTGTCCTGAGTCAAGGAGAGAAAGCTGGGCCTTTAAATCTATAAGAGGTGTGACCATGGGGCAAGGTGGCTGTCTTGGCTGAGACAATTCCTGAAGAGGGCTGACTGCTGGCAGTACTCCTGGCAGCTGAGGTGACAAGTCCCTCTTTTCTGAAGGGGCATCTGAGCAGCACATCACAGTATCATCACAATTACAGATGCCTTGATTTAGCATATGGGAAGATGAGAGACAAGACCTGAGAAAAAAAATGGTTAGAATACCCAAAGAGAATATAAATATTTCGTGAGGTAAACCATTTTCTTAGGGTTGGTATTCCCATAGGTTAACCTTTCACTGATCTGAGCTGACCCTATGTATAATTCACAAGCATGACATTCCTTGGGGAAAAATCATAGACCATGGCCTCCATGTCAAGCAGCCTGAGAAGTACATGGGGATTCAAGCTATCAAACCTTCTTGTTATCTTAATAGCTCACTCAGGTTTCGCCTCTGAGATTTTCATAAAAGACCTACATAATCTGAGGAATAACAGGCTGATCATATTAAAATCTGAGGGAGATGGTTTCATTTCTTGGGTGATTTAATTACTGTCTGGTGTTTAATCAGAAATTCAGGCAATGAAGAATTGTTAGAATTGGTAAGGAATCTCTGCTATAACTGCTTGAATGTGTGGTGTGCCCATCAGTCCCAGAAGGGGATCAAAAAAATCCAGAGGCAGAATTTCCTTAAAGATCAAGGAAGAAGGATCTGTTAGGTTAATTGACAAGGTAAGGGATATACATAAAAACATAAAAAAAAAAAAGAAAATGCTACTATAAAAAATGTCAAACCAGTTTGTATTATTTATTCCCATGTCTGTACAAATTTGTGCGTATCATGGTAGGAAAAAACCAGAAATGAATATCTACTCATGTATAGGGTTACCAACAATATATTCAGCAAACAAAAGCAAAAGCAAGTTGAAAGGAAATGCATAGAATATGCTACTATTCTGATGATAAAATAATCAACCAACCAAAACTACATTTTTTTTTTGCTTTTATGTGCTTGTATTCATTTGTGTGAACAAACAGAAAAGCAAATTTAGCAACGTATGAGAATAGGAGTAAAAAGAATGTGTGATAATTGGCATTTGTATCACATCTTTGTTGTATATTCTTTCACCAGTTGCCATAAGGAAGTGTTTGTGTTGTAAGTCGGAGAACATATGAAGCAATTCATACAAATGAAAAAAGATATAGCAACACTCGAATCCTATTCTTAAAGTCAGAATTTTAGTGCTGCTTTTAAAAAGCAAATATGGAAGCCAATTAGCAGAACAAAAACACCTGTCAGGAGCTTGATGTGCAAAAACCAGCATATATGGTATAGGAGTTCTTTTGTCGATAGTAAGCAATATAACCTTCACCTAAGCAGCAATCTGAGCTAATCAGCCTGTGTTGTCCACATAGGGCCATTCAGAGTAGAGGGTTTTTTGGGTTTTTTGTTTCGTTTCATTTTGTTTTACCAAAATAGTGCAATGACCAGAGAAAAATAACTGAAGAATGAGTTCATGAATTGCCAGGGATAGTTTGGATAAAAGTTATTTTAGATTTTGCCTCATAAAGGGCTAGTTCAGTAAATGTTTTATAGAAGATGCTTAAAGATTTTTTAAAAGAATGCAATGTTATTAGAAAAATATGAAAAAAGAGCTTTTCCAGATGGGAAATTCTAAGAAGAGGAAAATTATATTTGCCAGTGGAAAAACCAAAGATCCCGGATTAACTGATGATTTCCAATGGACTACTTTAAAAGACGCTAAAGGATCACTGCTAAAATTCCTTTAAAAGATTCACAAGTAGGTTGTATTTTGTATATGGGAAGACTGAACACCAGGAAGATTTCTGGATCATGAATTATAGCAAGATCTTTAAATATATTAGAATAAATTAGAATCATATACATAGAACTCCATCAGATTTCTTCCAGTATTCAGAAAACTTCACAATAATATCTTTAAATGTTCCTAAATGTCAGTTTTCATAGTTTGCAGCTTAATTCAATGTGAAAGTTTTCTTTCAAAAGTGAATTGTGCATAATCACATTCCATAGATCTAGCTATGTCAAAAATATCTGCAAAATTCAGTGCTATCTTATTTATCTGGTTCCTACCTAGCCAGACCTCCAGTTTGGATGGATTTAGTGTACAAGTAAACCTATTTTCTTAAAAATGAGGCCAATACATAAGAAGAAAATTCTATTAGGGAAAAGTACCTATAATCTTAGCTGAATGATCTAAAAAAAAATTACATCCACTTTTCATGAAATGAAAACCACAGGACTTCATAAATTCTTCCTTTGTAGAGGACAACTTGGTGTATCTGAAAGCATGATCCATCTGTACAATATATAAAAACAACTCGGAATAAGGCCGTGCAAGCCAGCCAAGGCGAGCAGAGATCCCACTGTGCAAACCCGAATCCCGTGCAGACAATTCCAAGATTATTTATTGCACCTTGGTGTTACAGGGAATGAAGGCAACTAATTGTGCATAATCATTTTTCAAATGGATTCCGCATCAGAAATATCCATTAAAGTCAGCACTACATGATTTTTCTGGCTCCCAATCTATCCAAGCCTTTAGGTTATGTTGATTTACTTTCATGTCACCAACTGAGTCCTGCAATGAGTCAAGCACTTTGCTAAGCACACTCACATACACTCTATAATTCAGTCTCTAGCACAGACCATCCACATAGGTTACCTTCTCCCATTTTATAGATGAATACGCTGAGGGCAAGAAATATTCAGCAACTGGTCCAACGTCATACAACTAATTAATGACTAGGCAAGGTTTAGTTAGTCTCTGTAAGTATGGCTTCAAAGGCTAATGTATTTCCACTGTATCATGCTGTCTCCAGGGAGTTTCTGCTCCAGACACCTTTTCTTTTATATATATATATATTTTAAATTAAAATAATCAGGCTGATGTCCTAGCTTTTCTTTATTCTTATTCAGAAGATGGATGGACCAATTATCCTCATATAAGCAGTTAATGAAATCACTGTGGATTCAACGAAGACACTACTGAGATACTTTACAGAATGACTAAATTCACTCTCTTTCATCACATTTTAAAAAGTCTACAAATATGCATGTATGCATAATTTTACATAAGGAATCCTCCTTCTTACTGAGGCACCACAAGTCCCCTATTTTCATGGAGCAAACTCCACGTTCACTCTCCAGCGCTCGGGAGTAGGTGGTTGGCTTTTTGAAGTACACCATTTCTTTTGATATCCCTCTCTCCCTCTTTTCCTTCTCATCTTCTCCCCAGGGAACAATATGCCATGTTAACAATCTGGTAAATATCCTTCTACACTTTTTTTCCATGTTCATTTAGTTATATGAAATACATGCATGCATGAATATTCACACCTACCATTATATATCACCTAAAAATAGAGGAAGGCATGTCCTTTTTTTTACAAATATGGAATCATATCATGCCTACCTTTTCTCTGTCTTGCTTTTCTCACTCAACAATTCCTAAGGCAAACCCCTCCAAGTTAACTAGCTTACTCTCTGATTCATCATTTTTTTAAAGATTTTATCTATTTATTTATTCATAATAGACACGGGGGGGGCGGGCAGAGACACAGGCTGAGGGAGAAGCAGACTCCATGCAGGGAGCCTGACGTTGGACTAGATCTCAGGTCTCCAGGATCAGGCCCTGGGCTGAAGGCGGCACTAAACCACTGGGCCACCTGGGCTGCCCCAGATTCACCATTTTCGTTGGTTTCATGATACTTACCAATGCAGTAAGAACCATTTAGGTATGTGCATTTTTATTTGCTGGTGTTTTTATTTGTATGAAAGTGATTCCAGGAATTGAATTGCTAAGATAAAGTCTGTAGAGTTGTAATTTTAATAGATGTTGTCAGATGGTTTTCCAAGAAGGCTGTCACCTTCATATAACCAGCTACAATGTAAGAAAATATCTTTTCCTCTGCATTCCTGGCAGCAATAGTTCTCAAGTTTTGCCAGGTGAATGGGCATAAAGTGATATCTCACTGTTACCTTGATTTGCATGTTCCTTGCTATGAGGTGCAACTGGACATTTTTTTACAAGTTTTAATCTTTGCTCATTTTCTATGAAATTGTTCTTTATCTTGCTTATAAGGATTTTCATATATTCTAGAAATCAACCCTTTGCTCAATAAAGATATGTATCTTCATCTTGTTTCCTTTATAAAAGTCTGTCATTTATCTACTATTTTTGTGGAGTCTGGCAGAAATATAAAATTTAATTTAGTCAAATAAGTCTGTCTTTCCTTTTTAAAGTTTCTGTGTCTTTCAGCTTGGTTAAAAACTTTTCTCTGCTCCTATGTTGTCAATATTATCATCTAGACAGTATTTTAAGATTATTGTTGCTTTATTTTTTACATTTAGACCTCACACTTAATAGAGAATTTTAAAAATTTGTATATCAGAGAGAATAAAGTTTACTTGTTTTCTAGGTGGATACTAAGTTGATGGCATTGTTTATTAAATAAACCATTCTTTCCTGCTGAATTGAGGTTTTAACTTTTGTTGTACAATAAATTCATAAACACACTGGCATCTCTTTATGGGATCTTATATAATTTAGGATCCCATAGTATCTCAAAAACACAACTAGTACCAATTTTCTTTCACACTTTGTCACCTACAGACATAAATTAAGTGTAATATAGAATAAGAAGTATGAAAACACAAGAGTGTGGTAGCTCCTGTCCCAAAAGGACTTAGCTATTGGAGCCTAATAAGATGATACTGTATGCATATGTAGTGTTATTCAACAATACCAGGTTTGATCTATGATGGTAAGACAAAAATGTGGGAGAAGCAGTTGGTGAGAAATACTCTCCTATCAGAAGGAGTGAACAGCAGTGTAGAGTGCAAAGTGCAAAGTAAACTTCAGAGCAAGGGGGATGGGCATAGCCCTTGAAATGAAATTATATGATTAATATCAGAATTTTAGCATCTAAACAGATTTCTCTCACTTTGTTGACATAGGAAAAATAAGAAAATATTTTTTCATAAGATCATAGCTAAAACTGATATCAATGATCAATAAATACACAATTTTAAAATAGTATTCAACAATTGCTTAGTTATTTACATTTTGCTCCTAAATCTATCTGTTCATGCTTTTTTGAGTTATGATAATATTGCCTTAAAAACCTATTTTATAACATTTTCAAAAAAATCAACCTAAGCAAGTACAGGCATCTCTCTGAATGGCTAGATACAACTAGTTTCCACTCATTCTTTTAAAAATTCTGCAACACATGGAAATAGGAGAGAAAAGAACTCAAGTTTGGTTTTTGTTTTTGTTTCTTTTTACTTGTGATATGTGACGACTGCTGCCAATTGGTAGTAGAGGTATTCCATCATCACGCCATTAATAGATCTCACCAGAACAAGGTTTCATTACTGTGGATATTGGATAAGGCCCTGCCAGAAGGCCTTCAATACCCTAAGGAAAAGATGTGCTAAGTCCCCACATTAGGTACAGCAGTCTTGGGGCAAAAATTTGAGGGTTTATACTGGGTTCAAGGAGCCTTGATCAAGATATTTCCCTAGGGTGACAAACCCGTAATTGCACTTATCAGCTTTAGGCTGCCTTGATTAATGCAACCTTCTGTGATTTATCACCCAGACTATTTTAAAACAGGTGCTCTCCTCATTGTAATAGACTGGAGATTTCAGGAATGACAATACAGGCTTGTCTCATTTACTTGTTTGGTGAAATTTCATGAGAACAATTACAAGCGAACATATCCAGTCATTTTGTAGAGACCTGGGATTAGATGATGTCAGACTGGAATGTTTTCTACCTAACCTTATTCATGCTTTAAAAGAACATTTCTGCCCTTTTCTCATGTTGCTCTGCTATGACCACACACCAATCCTGATGGTCAAAGCATATTGCCTTGGATCCCAGATTTTTCTATCCTTGGGGGATTGATCAGATCGAGGAAAACTGCCTAGTGAGTAAGAATCAAAATATAGCACACTAAAAGCTTGACAGAAAAACCATATATGCACACACACACACACACACAACATTGGTCATCCTTTATGAAAATAATACACATCTAAGTTAAATGTTATATACATGGTATATGCCCAAAGGCACCAATTTTACCTAATTTTAGCCTTACATATAGTCTGGGACCCAACTCAAATAACAAATTCTGATTCACTACTTTGTAGCTTTGTCCAGCATATGTCTATAGGTCAGCTGCACATGGTACTGGGTGACAGAGGTCCCAGGTTGTAAACCTGGTTCCACTGCTCCTGGCTAGATGACCTTGGGGAAATTACTTAAGCTCTCTGTGCCTAAATGATCTCATCTGTTAAATGGCGTTAATAACCATCTGCTTCACAAGATTATTCTGAGGATTAAATATTAAAAAGATGTGTAGGGAGCTTTTGCTCTTTTATTTATTTTTTAAATAAACACTACATAATCTATGGAAGGATGACAAATTGTTTTAAATCTGAAGCACCTTATATTCTCTAAGTTCTAAGTAAAGAGCAATTAAATTTGGGGATCCCTGGCTGGTTCAGGCAGTAGAGCAAGCAACTGTTGATTTCAGGGTTGGAAGTTCAAGGCCTACTTTGGGTCTAGCGATTACTTAAGAATAAGATCTTAAAAAAACAACACAGAGCAGCTAATTTTGGTTATTTCTATTCATTAAAGCAGTCAGATGGACAATACTTATCAATGCTGTTACTGATTAATCCATAAACTAGGAAATAAAAAAAATAACCTTAATGTTTAAAGAACTACTCTGTTTAACCTAGGCTATCATTAGATATACTCATTTCTTATTAGAGAAGACATAAGTTTAGAATTAGACTCAGACCCCATTACTAGGGATCTTTACATTGTAACCTATTTCCTTGGACAAAGAGAGAGGAAATACAGGAGAGAAGGCAAAGGAGAAAGAAAGTGAGAGAGAAGGGCAGGGGAGAGAATCAACAAACCTGAAGCAAATCTGAGGCTCCAAAAAAACCATATGAGCTGAGCAAAGATGAAATTCTTTTCCAGTTGTGAGGGAAGAATGTAAACATTTAAGGACTCAAGTTGATCTAGTTCCAGGGTTTGTATGCAATCTGCAGTTTAATTCTGTAGGCTAGTCATTCCCAAACCTGCAGCATATCAGAATCTTTTCAAGAGCTTCTTAAAAATACAGCTTCTTGAACCCATACCCAGAACTACAGAATCAGTATCTCCAAGGATGTGGCCCAGAAATACATATTTTGTTTTTGTTTTTTTTTTGTTTTTTTTTTAGAAATACATATTTTGAAAAAATTTCTTGTAGTAGTTCTTATGTACAACTGTATTGGGGAAATCAGAGCCAATGAAGTTATTTTTTAATACGCATTTAAAATTTTGGAGTAACTTCAGATTGACAGAAAAGTTGCAAAAATAGTAGAGTTCCTACACACCCTTCATTGTTTCCAGTAATGTTAACATCTTATATAATAACCATGGTATATTTCTCAAAACCAAGAAATGAACATTGGTAAAGTATTATTCTATTAACTAATCAGCAGATTTCATTCAGCTTTCACCACTTTTCCCACTGATGTCCTTTAAAAAAAAATCTAGAATCCCATGCAGGATACCAGAATGTTTTAATCATCATGTCTCCTTAGTCTTCTTGAGTCTTGGGCAGTTCTCAGTTTTTCCTTTATTTTCATGACTTTGAGAACTGTGAAGACTGCTGGTCAGCTATTTTGTTAACTGTCCTCAGTACAGACCTTTGTGACGTCTTCCTTCTATTTAGACTGGAGTTACGGGTTTTAGAGAAGGAGACCACAAAGGTTAAGGGCCGTTTTCATCACATCATAACAGAGGCATGTGATAGTAACATGACTTATCCCTGGTGATGTGTAACTTTGATCACATGGTTAAGGCAGTGTTTGCCAGATTACTTCACTGTAAATTTGTATTTTTTCATTTCTATACTCCGTTCTTTAGAAGTGAAATCAAGAGTTGGGTGGTTGGGTGCATGTGTGATGGCGGGATGGATTAGGCTCTACCTTGTGTCAGTAGAGGAGGGGAGTATCAGTAAAGGTTTTTGAGCAAAGCCTTACTTCAAGAAAATAGAAATGCCATGATACACTGAAGGGGGAAGAGACTGTTGGCTGAGAGATGAGTTCGAAAATTTAAAGCCTGAAGAGATGAGGACCTGAACAAAAGCAGAGGAACTGGTGAAACAGTGTACAGCTATGAAATACTGTGGAAAAGGAAAAAAGTCTGATTGGAAATCAGAGAAAGGAAACCTGAGATATATTGGGATTTTGGTCCTGAGTAATGAGGAAAAGATAGAGACTTTAGCTTTGGGACATACAGACTTTGAGGTTCCTGTGGGCATCTAGGTGGACATGTTGAACAAGCAGTTAGAAATGAAGTCACAAAACAACGTACCTCCTCAGGATATTTGCTGCCTTCTAGGATCCATTGTATTGCATGTAGTTGCTCTTTTCCACTCTCTAATCATACTTCTAAGAAAACTGTACACTCCTAGAGTCCAGGCTCAGGTAACACATTAGGAGTGTTGGTAGAGGTCAGAGGAAAAATCCTCAGAGAATAGATTTGGATCATTCCTTCTATCCTATAAATGAAGCTTGGCATTTGCGCAGTAATCACTACTTCACTGTAAAAATAATGAATCTATCTTCATTGTGAAAATTTGGGGCCTGTAATTAATGAGTACAATTACCTTATGGATTGAACATTCAGTGTTTTCCATTACCTATTCCAAGAGATAATCCGAAGATATTTGAGATCTAGCACTTCTCAGCTTGGGGAATGGTGATAGACAAGGAAACTCTCATTAGCATTTCCATTTTGCATTTCAAATAGAAGGGGTGTGTGTTAAAAACTGAGCCTGCTCAAGCTTTAAAGCATTCCTTAATTATATGTTTGGTAAGGCCTGAAAGCAAAGGAGTCTCTGAAAAAAAAGAGTGTTGAGTAAATATCTATCCCTTTTGAAGGTGAATGGGAACAAGGAATCTTAAAATCTCAAGGTAGAAGGAGGCTACAAAGGTGATTTATTCATTTCCACTCCTTTGGCTGGGTGAGGGGCAAGGGCAGGAAAGGGGTGTAAAGGTATGAAAAGGGTTCCAGAGTGAATGGCTTTGTCCTCTTCCAAATGTCCATCTTACTAGGAGACCCACAGCCTTCATGCAGGCTGTTCCAGTATCTACTAACTGGTCTCTGCAATTTATTTCTCTCATGTCACCTAAATAGCTCAAGTTTATAATCCATTCCTCTTGTGCTATTAGTGATATGCCACTTGTAAAGACCAGTTTAATTTCTAAAGATACAGTGCAAAATATGAGCGGAAGTTATCAGATACAATGACTCTGAGAAATGTTCTCTTACTTCCATTCTTTTTGTTTTACACAAACTTCATTTTTGCTTGTTTCTCCCTTTTCATTTATCAACTCATTTCACATTTATAGTGTTACTTTCTGCTGTGTTAGTAGCAAGATCACATCCATGCAATACGTTTTTGGTGAATTTGAAAATTAAAGTAAGTGTCTGGTTGGTTTCTTCCTAGAAATGCCTAATATTAGAGTTTTACTTGCTATTACAAAACTTTTCATGTAAACTGCCTAGATGAAAAGCAAATGAGAAAGCCTTCATGGGAAAACTGACTTTATCCTGTTATCCTCCATGTATCCTGCAGCCACTAGCCTCACACGTTTTCTTGTCTTACAGACATTTAACCACTGCCTAACACGCTCTCCATGCTCACTGGCCAACATAGGGAACTTCCCGTTTTGTGTTTTTCTCGTGCTTTTCATTTTCATTTTCCCTTTTACCTTGTAGAACCTCTCCTTGACCCTTTCTGTGGTGATTATTAAACCATGACTCTGGGGTTGCCTAAGTGGCTCAGTTGGTTAAAGCATCTGCCTCCGGCTCAGGTCATGATCCCAGGGTCCTGGGATCGAGCCCTGCATGGGGTTCCTTGCTAAGTGGGGAGTTTGCTTCTCCCTTTCCCTCTGCCTGCCACTCCCCCTGCTTGTGTTCAGGTGCTCTCTCTGTAAAATAAAATAAATAAAATAAAAAATAAAAAAATAAAAAAATAAAAATCTTAAAAATAAATAAATAAATAAACCATGACTCTGTCCTTACTCAGCTGCAGTATGTAACCTAATAGCGTTTTCCAACAATTTCAGCAGTGATTAAAAAGGAAGGGAACAATTGAAAAAGAGATCGTCTGAAAGACTGTTCTTTCATTCTCAACAGGGTCATTAATCCTTTGCAGTCTTGGGCCCCTTCGAAAATCTACTGAAAACTAGAGAGATTTCTTCAGAAAAATGTACACAATTGCATACATATACAAATTCGGGGATTCCCTGACACAAGGTTAGACCCTTCTTTTCCAGGGGAGCTAAATTACATCTTGGATTAAGACAGCCAGTTAGAAATCATTGTCTCTGAATTGGCTCATTTGTGTGACTCAAGAACTGATTGTACTGAGTCACCTCCTAATATTGAGCCTACTAGGCACAACGGGACCATCTTAAGAATGACACCAGAGAAGAGATGTAGTTGAAGGATGTGTCTGCTGACTCACACCTACTTCAGCTTCAGAAATTCCTTTTTGTTTTACTACCAGGACACCTATGGCAGGCACATTCCCACTTACTAACTCCACTGCCTGCCTTTGCATTCCTGCAGTGATCTGCTGGGTTGAAACCCTCATCTCCTTGCAGGCTCTCCTCAACTACCATTTTCTCAGTGAGGCCACCCTATTTTAAAGTTACCACCCTCAGCATGACCTCCAGTTTCTCTTCCTTGCTTTACTTTCCCTCAAAACACTTCTCAAATCTACATACTCGGGAGTTTATTTTTATTGTACATTGTCTGTCTCCTCCCATTGAATGGGAGAGTATGCTGTTTTGTTCACTCATCTATCCCCAGCAACCAGAAGAGGTGCTTGGCAGATAGGAGGTGCTCCAATATTTGCTGAATGAGTAAATGGACAAGAGAGGAGTGTGTCCTTCTTTACATTGCCTCCCAGAAAGCTTGGAATAAAATTTTCAGCAGATTGGTATGACACGTACAGAAATGTGTGGTATGCATTTTCTATAATCGCTTTAACTTCTGACTTTTTCCCACCTTTTCATGCCCTTCCTTGACCATGACCTGTTCTCTAATTCTCACAGAGGGAGGTAATTTCACCTTCTTCTGAAAAGTAAGTGAATTAATATTCACTGAAATAATAAAATATAAAATGTAACTGATTGAGGAAATGAAGGAAAGGAACTAGCACTTATTAAATTCCCATAATACACCAGCATGTTTACAAATCATTTTAACGCTTGCACCAATTCCTTGAGATTCTTACCGTTATTCTCAATTGAGAAACCATAAACTAGATGTTAAGTAACTTCCCCTGACTCATACTGCTAGCAAGTGGCAAAGATAGTTAGAGTTTCTTTAGTTTCCAAATCCATATTTTTTATTACACCTAGGTTGGCACTTTGGCCTTAATAGCATCTGCCTCTCATAGGTGAAGAAAAACAAATGGGCCTATTACTTCTAAAAATAGAAATGCTAATCTGCGTTGGTATTAATTTTGCGTTTTAGCATGCTTTATCACTGAAGGAATCACTTCGAAAGCCAACTCTTACTTCTTCACAACAATTTTTCTCTACATTGTTTTCCATCCCTCAAGAAGTAGCATATCACTAAAGAATTAAAAAAGTGTAATGCCAGAAACTATTGCTTCGCCATTTGGAGCTAGGGATACCAGTCCTCTGGGAAGCCTGACTTGTTCCCAGATTCCTTAAATCTCTACGTGTAGCTAAAATTGCAAGCTGAGGAATGTGTCTATGAAAACATAAAATGACCTGTCTTGTGTTAGTTTTCAAATAAGTGAAGATACCTTACCCAGTAATAAATACAAATTCAATGAAACATTTTACTGAATTGAGTAGTTTTAGGACCTTGAGTATTTGCCTTGTTCAATGGATACTTAAAGTATACTGATAACAGACACAAACAAGAATTCAATTCTGTTCTATTCTATTCTATTCTATTCTATTTGATTCTATTCAATTTTAGAAGTGGTTTTAGTGCTGATAAAGGTCAGGGGCTCCTTGAATAAAAATAAATAAATAAATAAAAAGGAATTCTGTCCCATGTGGTTTTCTGAAATAAACTGAATTTACTTTTGCACTGCACTGCATTTTATCTATCTCTGGAAACATTTTGAAGTACATGGTGGATTTAATCCCATTAATCTTTGGAAATATGATGAGTGGTTCAGTTTCTGATTTTCATAATCAGCTGTTCTAGCTGTAAGATATTATTGCCTTACAGGGACATCTGCTGGTGGATAAATAAAGGTCTGGAACAATAAAACACTGTCTTCTCCTCAGGTTTTGCCAGGGCATCACTCTCAGGCCACGGCCTCCCTCCTATGCATCTGCTTCAGATAGTGCATGGCTGTTAAAATTCTAAATATTCTATCATTTCACGGTCCAGTCATTCTCAGGACACATAAAACTTGCCTTTGTTACACATGTGTCTTGTTCCCACAACAGATTCACACATGTATTTAATTTTTTTTTTCCAGCCTGACCATATATTATCCTGAAAACTTCAGGCTTTCTGGAAGCTCATGCACTCCGGGCAGATGGCATGGAAGTTGCAGCACTTGGAGTGCTCCCCCCAATAAGCCGCCACCTGCTCTTTTACCTGCCGTGTTACCAGAGCAGTGTGCTCATCTGAAGCCTGCAAGAGGAAAAAATAACACTTTCTTTCAGCTCCCAAGTTGCAAAAACAAAAGTAAAATAATTTTGATGATGTTATGAACGTCTTGAAAGTCAGGCCTCTAATTTTTTTTCATGAGAGGGGAGGAAGCATCTTAATTTTATCCTTAAATGCACCTCTTCGGCTCAGCTACAAGCTTTCTCAGTAATAATTAGCTGCAGCTAATTAATTATCACCTTTCACTTTAAAAATGATTTGCTGGTGAAAGTAAAACAACTAGTAGTACTATTTCTACTCACCTTAACCATGACCAGAAGGATGAAATGGTTTATTTTCTTTTGGTGTTTCATTGAACAAGGATCACCTTCAACTCCCATCTTTGGAAAAGCAGAACTGCTTTAAATCATATATTGTAGACTTAAAATTAAATTGCCCATAAAAGTCAATATTACCAACAGTACAGTGTAGCTGCTTATTCATGCCACTTCTTTAAACTCACCGCACATTAATGTGCTAATGTGATGGAAAATAAAGAATCATCACGTGCCTTCTCAGTGCTTCTTTCTCTCTATTGTTTATATATGTATATTTTTAAAGTGAGTAGAAGATTGTTTCATCAGTTAAGGCATTCCCTGCCAAAAGAAACGACATAATCATTAACTAATTACAACTAAATAATAGCATTGCACATTTTGACAGGTTAAAGCACATTCTGTTAGGAGTTGAAAGCTCAAGAAAGAGAATAATAAAGCTACTTCTCTCACAAAATCCTTAAATGCCAATATGGGAAATAAACTCTTCCAGGGTTTTCACCAACCAAGTGTCTTTCTTTTTTCCCTCTTGCCTCTCATTGTATAAAAAAGCATTTGAATTTGTATTAACATTCCAAACTAATTCACTAAGCAGTCAACTCATTTTTACCAATTTTATCCAATCATAAATCATAGAATCTACTGACATTCACAGCTTCAACATGCTGAAATCATCATTTTGGTTGCTTCCCCTGTTACCAATGAAGCAGCAAGATACACATGGTGATTCTCAGATGTGAAAAGAATAAGGAAAACCAAGTCAAGAGAGGAAAACCAGAATTTTCAAATGTAATCTAGCCTGTTCAGAAAGCCAAAACAAAACACAAAGACATGCCTGGAATGGCATATTATCAATATTTGCTCTGAAGAGCTTCAGAGCTAAACAGAAAAATAATTTTGGAAGGATTAATGCATAATTAAATAGTCTACTTTATGATTTCTTACACTGTGACTCAAGTAATTTTGACTACGCAGAGTGTCTCATTGTTCCCAATCTCTGCACATGTATCCCACCAAAATTCTGCAAAGAATAGGAAAAGAAAACAACAACAACAACAACAACAACAAGAAAATGGCTTTCTAAAAACCCTGTCCTTTAGCAAGCACATTAAATGGCAATTAAGGAATATGTTCTCCAGTGTTCTAGGTACTATAGACTGTTAAAGCCCATACAATGTGACTACAGAGGGAATCAGTACATGTTAAAGACCATGAGTGTAGATACAGGTATCTAGTAGGTTTTTTAGAAATCACTTATTATACTTTGAGAACATTTCCCCCTTAATTCTACTATCATTGAAACTTAATAGTAGACTTAAAAAGTTGGCCAGTTTGCTGCTAAGAGAAATGAGGGAAGGAAGGGTACTTATCAAAGACTGAAGAGGTTTGCACTAAATTTTAGAAGCCAATTATAATGTAATAGAAGTAGCAAGTCAATTAATATATTTCCTTTTTGTAACTTGGGTATGGAACAATAAAATTTGTTCAACAAACGACAGTACATTTTTCTTGTGAGAGACAAATGAATCATGCTTACCATACATCAAAAGGGAGCTCAAAGGGAAAAAAAAAATAACATTAACATCAAAAGAGAGAATGAGATCCATGTATTAAAGGGTGGTATTAGTATTGCAAACCACAAAAAAATGTAAAAAAATTTTAAATTATTTACCTTTCTAGTTCAGCACAAATGTCCTACAGCTAATTATCATGAGATATTGCCTGGAAATTAACCAGTCATGTTGTGTTTCTATCTCCAGATTTACAATTAGTAATGCTATTAATGTGGTTCCTGTACTTAGCGTTACTAATTATATTGCTATGAACTAATGGTGTTAAAAATAGCAATAGCCATCAACTACCAATTAATGCTTAATGAGAGCATATAAACCCTGGCATTGTAATGAATTTCAAAATTATTGTTGCTTGTGTTCCTCTTGTAATCGTGCAAAAATGGGTGTAACCAGTAACCACTGAAGTAGGGCATTGATTGAAAACATAGTTACCACATCATCACAGAAAAATCAAGAAATAAATGGCTCCTTGAAGGAATATATATTCCATTTTCACATGAGAATACAACACACCGGTTTTAGAGAGGAATCTTTTCCAATTATGCAATGTAAGAAACAGCTTAAACATAATCTGCAATGATGTTTCAAATCCAAGAATAAGAAAAGAAATGGTAAAAGAATATTGGAAGAGGAGTCTTTATAGAAGAATCATTCAACAAATAATCTCTCCTAGAATTTATGTAAGGCAGAAATCCCAGAAGTTCAGTATGTACCAAACGGCAGATGTAAGAGAGGAATTCCCTATAGTAGCAGGCCAGACCAGGTTATGCTGTAGTAACAAACACTCATCTGGGGCTTACACAAGTTTATTTCCTGCTTACATTTCATGCCCAGGACAGTTACTCAAGGGCTGCTGTTTACTATAATGACTCAGGAACTCCAGCCTAAAGAGATTCATCTAGTCATGTGTTTGTATTATCTCTAGAGGAAACTTGGAAAATTATGTCCTGCCTATTATTTATGCATAAGTAACATAGCATTTAAGACAATAATTCATTGGAGAAAACAAGTCACATGACTAAGTGATGAGGAATGGTACTCAGAAAGAAAATAACCAAAATATTAGTGAACAGCCTCATATGTGTTAGTACTTTGGCCATTTCCCAAAATGGGCTAGTGGTGTTACCCTATTAGTATGTAGTGTTGCAATATATTAAACGCAAATTTATCTTCCCAACTATAGAAATGTACTTTAAAATTTTATCTTGGCAGCAGCCTTCTTAACCCTCAGCCTTAGTCAAACACATAGTGTATTTCAAGACTATGAAAAAGCAGAGGCCACCATCCAGCAGAGTAAGAAAAGAAGTAACTTAACCAGAAAAGAGGTTAATGATGTGCATGAGGATGTGTAAGCGTACTCTCAGACCAAACATAAATATGCTTAAGGTATCCACAATAACAGTGGCAATCAGACACTGAAGAAAACTAAAGAGCACACATAGAAGGCTCACAGAACTGAATCACAATTTTTTCAAATCTACACTTTATTGCAGGAAAAACATAAAAATGTAGTATCAGTAGTTAAGGATATATATCAGAGCCAAAGGCTGCCTCACAGCAAGGAGGTCCGGGGTGGACTCCAATGGTCCTCCCTCTGCAGGGCCATGTGCTTTCTCTCTTGGAACAAGAACACCTCGAAATCAGTAGCTCAAACTGGGATCTCAGCTGGATCTTATAATCAATCCACTGGTCAGGGAGGCACATCATTGTTATGTGACCAGCCAATTGTAGAGCCCATAGGCATTGCACCCAAACCAGGTGCAAACCACCGAAATTGCTGTTATCAGTAAACTTAGTCACAAGCTGGTACAAACTGCCCAGAAACTTGTCTCAGAAGCAGGCCTGTTTCATACATTGGCCAAGAATCAGTGGCATGAAAGGATACATCTTATAAAACAGCTCAGGCCAATATCGGGCTTGGTAGAAGTAACCCTTATAGCACCACATGCAAATAGATTTCACAAAAAGCTAAACATACGAACGTAGAAGGACAACTATATTATTAATAGATTAAATTGCAACATTAAGACCTAGGTACAAATACACTTCTGAGCCAGATGGCATATCTAAATTGCCTTAAGTTATTTTCAAACTGTACCCCAGCCTAGCCCAACCCTTGCTAGAATCCTAATGACTTTCATTAAGTCCTTAAAAGAGATATAGATACTGAAGAGGATACGTTTTAGGCATACTTGTTCTAGTTACTATCCCTGTGTGCAATATATTGTACCACAACTTAGAAACTTAATTAAGAGCAACCACTCATAGACTTACTGAAGTTGTGCTTCAGGAATCTAGAAAAAAAACACACCTCTATAACTTGGTTTGAAGGACTCAAACCAGCTGGAATCATCTTAAAGGCTCCTTCACTCACATGTCTGACAGTTGATGCTGGGGGTTTGCTGGGACACCCACGCTTCTCTTTGTGGTCCCTTTTTTCCAGAAGGTAGATTCAGGTTTCATACAGTATGTCTCAGGGCTCCAAATTGAGTGCCCAAAGAGTCAGGAAGGAGAAGCGCAGGTTTCCTGCAGCCAGGCCCTGGAAACTAGCCCAGTATGACTTTCATTGTTAAGCAGTCTTAGGACCCAGATACAAGGGGATGGATAGACACATCTCATCTTTATGGAAGGTTACTCAGTATCTTGAACAGATTGAGAGTTTTCTGAGAGTGATATTTGTCTTCTCATTGGCTTCCAGTATTTATTCTAATGAACTGATTGGCTAGAAGTTGCTCCTTTTTTTCCCTCCACATTTGTGTGTGTGTGTGTGTTGTCTATAACACTTGGCAGTTGCCACTCAATGGGCCACTCCACTGAGAAAAAGGAACAATACGCTTTAGACAAGATTATGTATATACTTGATCTACAGTGTTTCTCTGCTTTTAGTTTTTCTTAAATTTAAGCTTGAACCATTCAACACTTTTCAAGAGATAAGAAAGTTATATGCTCTTGTATAAAATATTGATAATTCTATGATGATATGGTAATGAGATTAAGTGCCCCCAACTTAAAATAAAAACATTAAACTTCGGAAATGGGAAAAAAATCTATTTATATAAGCAAACAAAAATATAAAAAACTCTCGAAAAATTTTGTAAAAACAAGGTATAGGACCTATGAGAAAAAAAGATGTAAAATTTTATTTAAAAATGTAAGCATGTGAAGAGTGTAAGATATGTGTGTATATACACATATAAATATATCTAAAACTTGGTAGATTATAGTTCCAAATAAAATTATATTGAAGTTGACAGAATTACACTATAATCCAGGCAAGAAGATAAAAATATAGACAAATAGTTTTTGAAAAAAAAATTAAAAAGAATCTGGGGGTTCCTGGCTGGGTCAGTTGGTGGAGAGTATGACTGTTGATCTTAGGGTTATGAGTTCAAGCTTCACACTGGTGTAGAGAACACTTAAAAAAATAAATAAAAACAAAAATCTTAAAAAAAAACAAAAAAGAATCTGGGAGGGTAGGGGTCGGAAGCTCCTTAACAGATACCAAGACATACTGTAAAGCTATTGTAATAAAATAATAGTTGTGAGTATCTAAATAGCAAAATAAGTCACGGAGCCAAATAATCCTCAAACACAAAATGATACTAGGAAAACAGTAAATACTATAGATGGCATTTTATCTCAGAAATGTTATAGGTGTTTATATAGGATAAAAACAGAGTCCCTACCTCAAACCATTAAAAAAAAATCCTCCATATAGAATAAGGTTCTAAATTATAGTTAAAACATTAGAAAAAATATTAGGAAGTATTTGTTTCTTAGAATAAAGAAAAGCTAAAAGCAAATAATGAGACTCAAAAATAATATTAGGGAAGAATATATATATGACTACTTAAGAATTAAAAAGTATAGCTCACAAAGCCATAGACAAAAATATCTGAAACACATATAACAAGAGGTTAATAGCTATAAAGCTACACAAGTGCTTACAGATTGATAAGGAGAAGATTCACAGAAGAAGAAATGCACATGCGCATAAGCATAAAATAAGATTTTCAACCTCACTGGTAATCAGGAAAATATAGTTTAAAACAATACAAAGTACCATTTTTCATCTATTGAATTAATGAAAATTACGGAATTATAATATGCAGAATGAGTGAGTACCATAGGCAGGAGTGTGCGTCCATAAAACCTCTTTATAAAATAATACAGCATTATAAAGAAAAACAAGACATACATACACATTCATTGGCCTAGCAGTTGCATTTGTGGGAGTCTATGCTAGAAATAGTGCTACCATGCCCAATGATATACAGAGGCAGATGTTTACCACAGTTTTGCTTGAGTATCATAAATACTAGAAAATAACAACAAAAGCCATTATGTCCACTTAAAGGAGAAAAAAGCTTAAAAGCTTCCAAAACATCCACACCATGGAATATTATATAGTTATTTCAAAGAAAGTCAGAACTTTCTATAATGACTTTCTATAATGGGTGACCACATTGTAGTAAATAAAAAGATAGTTTAATAGTAATTTCTCCAGTAGGATCTCATACCTACTTAACAAAAGAAGAAGAGAAAGAAAAAAAAGTGTGTGTGTGTGTATATATATATACATTTATACATATACATATATACACATACACATATATACTCATATACATATATATTCATATATATATGAATAAAGTTTTATTAGCTTAGACAATGATGTGGAAGGATCACATTAAGGTTAGTTACATTTGAGGGGTGGGATGTGGGAGCTAACAGAACAGACTAGGATGATTAGTGATGTTTTTCCTTTATCTTTTATTTCTCTGAGCATGCATTGCTTTGTAATTAAACACACACACACACATACACAAAAAAAAAAAGCTCAAAAAAGAGATAGAGTAACTTGATTTCCATTTTAAAAGCAAGTTTACTTAGCATGCTGTATTTGTTCTAGCTTTTGCACAGATTCTTCTCATCCCAGGATAATATCTGGAAAAAAATATTGCAATCCATCTTGGAACTATAGATCTTTTCCTCCATGTGCCTGGTAAAGATGAATGTAGCTGAAAACAACCAGTCTGACTTCTAACTGTATATGCAAACAACATTTGTGCTCTTAAGAGTAAAGAGAAAGCAGATATTTTGACATATTGGGTTAATGTATTTTCTTAAATTGGATTACTAAATAATACCCTATGTATAATGTAGCCATTATATAGCTTGAGCCTATTTTGCCTTTGTTTTGTGTTATTGTGTTAGTACTCTTTCTTATCTCTTTCCAACTTCATAGTAAGCAAAAGGCAGACAGAAGTTAATGGCCATGTATAGGGTATTATGTGCTAGAGAAAATAAATGATCAGGAAAGGAGAATGCTTCATAAATAGAAGGTAATTTCTATGGATGCTCTTACACTTAGAGATAGTGTGTGTGTGTGTTTCTTGTGTGTTTTTCCTAGGTTGGTTAACATGGTAAAGTCCCCCATCCTGTAAGACTCCAGAATAAACAATGTGTGATCTATAGAGCTCTTGGGGCAATGAGAATCTGTCTTCACCACATTTCATATCACAAATAAAAAATAGTTCATGTAATCCTAAATAGCTATACAAAACTGAACTAAATAGTGTGATACACACAAATAAAGGTGTATATGTATACATAGAGTGGAGCTATTGGCCCAGGAGGAGTAAATATCTGTCGTATTCTTGGGTGCAGAGCAAGGAATCAAGGACTTGGTATCTTCCAATTGTCAGAAGCTGATTTTTTTAGATAATTGAGTAGTAGGTGAATTATTTATTCCACTATTTACATAATCAAAATATAAAATTCAGGCTGACTAGTAAAAATTATACTAATCCAGGAGAAGTCACACAGGCCTAGAGCTTGGGCCAGCTGAGGGCTTCTCCTGGAGGAAGGGTCTCATTTTATACATGGCCCTAGGAATGACTGAGGAAGGTAATAATGTTGTTTTGCTTTTATACTGGGTGGCAGGCAGGCATTTTGCCAGATTCCCTTATAGTCAGGAGAAGTTCTCAGGAGGATATGAGATCTTTGAGACAGGGAGAGCTTCTAGCACCTACTGGCTGCCTCACCCCACATAGGCAGTTTCCTGAAGAGCTGACTCCTTGTGGGATCTCTGAGGGCCTGCAAAGAAGCTCTTCTCTCTGAAAGCATGCAGTATTAACACCTGTTTTGCTTAATTTCTGCAAGAGTATCTTCATCTTGTATTAGTAAAGAAATTGTATGTCTTTGGAAGGCATCTGTTGGTGTCCTATCAATCACAATACTCCTTCTTGTGACAATAATGCATTTATGATGTGAGCTACAAAGAAGTTATAAATTATGTGGCTTATTTTCTAAATAAGTTGAATATATAGTGATTAATTTTTTTAAAAAAATATTTTTTTCATTTTAAAGATTTATTTATTTACTTTAGAGAGAGAGAGAGAAGGAGCACATGCACAGAGCACAAGCAGGGGGAGGAGCAAAAGGAGAGGGAGATGGACAAGCCAACTCTGTGCTCAGTGGGGAGCTGGAGCCAAAGTGGGGCAGATCCCACAACCTTGAGATCCTGACCTGAGTCAAAATCATGATTTAGATGCTCAACCAACTGAGTCACTCAGGAGGCCCAAAGTAGTTTGTTTTCTAAACAGCTGACAAAATTCCTCTTTTCATACACACAAGCCAGTAAAATTATAGTTACAACTAGGATGATATTCAAAACACTTAACAACTAGTATGACTTTGCCATGGACCCTTCAGAACAGATGCCACTCATAAACAACTAGTATTGATGGGTAGCATTCAAACACAGTCCCATTTACAACTATCTGTGAATAGTAAATACAAAAATAAAAAATAAAACTGTGCATCAATCGGTGACTGGTATGTACATGCTTCTCTGGTAAGTTCTTAAATAGCCAAAAGATCTTGCAAAAAATAAATAATGTATTGTGCTGAATTACTTGTGTCTTCCCCCAGAATTTCTAATACAAAGAGAATTTATGATGATAAAATATTGGCAATACCTGAGAGAGAAATATAGCAGTTATTGATGCACTTAACATTTAGAATTTTAGTATTGCTACACTTATTTATTTGTATATATATTTATTTATATTTCACCTTGTTTTGTATAAACTTTGGAGACTATAAAATTTGATTAATAAGGACTTCATTGATTGTACTTCATAATTCTTGAAAAAATTATGAATTAAACACAGCATAGATTGAAGCAAGTATATTTGTGCAATACTGGGAAATATATCTAAGTAATACATTGATAAATGGTCTAATTTTACCTATTAGTGCCCATTTAAAATTAATTCAAATGAAGTTTGTTGGCAAAGCCAATAAAACATCTTTATAAATAGTCTATAATTTTTTCCAATCAAGCTATACCCTTTATTTTCATTCACTTTGCTGAATATCTAACAAATACCCAACAAAACTTAGAGACTAAACCCATTTGGAATTTGACTTTCAAAAAAGGTAAGTAATATCATTGCCTATTTTTAACTTCCATCTGTGTTTTTTCCAAAGATAAGAGTGAAAGATTACAGTTAGATATCTGTACCTATATACTCCTTGACCTTTTTATTCATCACACAAACACTTGCACTAATTAAAATAATAGACTTTTTTATGTGCCAAATTCCAACTAACTCCAGAATCATGGAATACTGATTTTTAGCATATAAGGAAGAGATTTCATCAAGCAATTTGGTAAGTTGACATAGTTGAGCATTTTTACTGTATATCTTTAGAAAATGCAACTATCAGTTGTATTTTAAGTCCATGAATCCTGCAGCAAATTATCTACGTTACTCATATTCCTATCTTTCATTGATATTTCAACTTTATCTTAAAGAATTGGAGTTTATGGACATAATTTATTTTTATGTTGTTTTTCATGTCTAATAGCATAATATATAATTCTCCTATTGGTATTTCTAATTCCACATTATTTTGCAATTCATTATCATTCATCACAGAATTTGGTGTCTTCATCACCATATGGGTATATGGTATATGGGTTTGTGGTCAAATAAGTCATTAAAATATGATATGCAGCTCTTAAAATATACATGGCTCTTCCCAATTAAAACAAAAATGTTTTTATGAAGTTACACAGGTTGTCTAAGTCCTTTATCATAAGAAACATAAAAGATATACACTAGCACACTAAATAACTTTGGCATGACAACTATCTTTAATTTAACCTTTGGATTAAAAGACTTATTCCCATTTATAATCCACGTGTATGGATGTGGCAACAAATGTTCATGATCAGGAGACCATTCTGTATATCATATTCATATTACACATTTACCTTTCAAATAAGTCATGTATAAAGTAGGAATAATAACATGAATAAATAAAACCTATACAAAATAATATAAAATATTTATTCATGTTTGCTAATAGTTCCAATCTCTATCTCACCTTATCCTCCCCCAAATTGTTAATAAGCAGCAAAATGGACAGACTCAAAGGTCACACCCTTGCCTTGCCCAAGCTCTAGAGGAAGTGCTAATGAGCACAAAATTAGCCAAAAGTTGGCAGCAGTTAGAAGGAAGAGAAGCAGGGGGCCTGTGGACGATTCGCAAACTAATCAGCTTCTGAGTAATTGGAATTAGGCCACCATCATTTTAAACTTAGTTACACTCCACTATGCGATTCTCCCATGAGCAACTTTGCTAAGCATTGCATAATATGTATTTCCAATCCTGCCATGCAAATATGTCCACACATGAAGTCTGAAGGATATTATAATGATTTAAACAAAAGCCTATGATGTAAAAATTCAAAAGCATACTTCTAGAGCACCTACTATGTGTCAGGATATATTCAAAGTTCTAGGGATACTGAGCTTAACGAGATACATTTTCTTTTTTCATGGCACTGGTTTACTGATGGAGAAGACTTAAACGAGTAAATAGGTGTCTTTGCAGATTGTTCTACTGCTGAGCAAAATAATAGAAAATGGTAGCTATGGAAGCCACATTGAGTTGACTGAGAACAAAACAGGGGTGAATAAATATAGATGATGAACATATACCACTCATTCCAGGAGCTCAAAGTTAAGAAGTATAAAAAGAAATTTCTGTTCTAACCCTGTATCCAATGCAATATTTTCTTTGCAACTTCTAAACAAGTTGCCCTTCTGATTGTAATATTTTTCCTCACTCTCATCAATCCTCTCTTACTAAAGAAGTCTTTCTAAAATGTCATTTGAATATGCAATTACCCTGCTCTGTAATCTATCACAAAAGAATCAGCTCCTTAGTGTGCATGGCTTCCAAGACCTTCTGTTCTGGCTCAAAGTCTTACTCATTTTACTATACAACACAAACCTCTGGCTCATCAGGCAAGCCTTCACATCTGCCATGTTCATTCCCATCTCAGGCTTCTATTGCTGACCTCCTGTCCTCTGTTTACTTCAACCCAGCACATTTTTGGAAATTCAGCTTGAGTACCACCTCTGGCTTTCCCTAACATGGTGACACAGCAGAAAGAACACAAGCTCTGGAGTCAAATTCCCAAAAGCCACTTTCCTCATCTAAAAAATGCAGTGAAATAATTCCTACCACAAAGGATAATATGAAAAGAATACTGAGCACTCGCTAATCTTTCATTTCTCCTAATTCCTCTTGTATTTATTGACTTAATGCTATTCTTATCCTTATTTTATCTGGTAATATTGGTGATATTAGTTAATTCTGGCACCCAAGCAAACTTGGAAATTCTGTGAGACATAAGCAATGTTTCTCATCTCTTTTGTATTTCCTGCTGCAGTTCTGGACATACTCTAAGTGCTCAAGAGGTATAAACTTGTAAACTGATTAAGTACATAGATGCCTACAAATAAATAAAGATAGCTAAAGAACTAATTTGGGTGCTTTGGATATAATACAAAACTGCTTCATCATAAGCATAATTGGCTAGCCATGAAATCCACATATGACAAAACATAAAGGCTAAGAGAAATAAAGTAATTTAAACAAAATAGAATATTTTACCAGAAATTGAAACAAAACCAAAAATGAACTAGCAGCTACAAAAAACAGATTGGTGATTGCCAGAGACAAGGGATAGGGGAAGAAAGGCATAAAATGAGTGAAGGTAGCCAAAAGGTACAAATTCCCACTTACAAAAGAAATAAACTGGTGATGTAATATATAGCATGATGATTATTGTTATAGTTAACAATAACTATATAGTGTATATTTGCTAAGAGAGTGGGTCTTAAAAGTTCTCATCACAGGAAAAGAATTGTACCTACATACAGTGATGGACATTACCATTTTGCTAAACTTATTGTGGTGATCATTCCATAATACAGACACATATCAAATCACCGTTTTACACCCTAAACTAATACAATGTCAAATATATTTCAAAACAAACAACAAAAAGATGACTAATTCACTAGGAGGCCAGTGTGATTTTGCTTTATTGACCTTCAAAGTATAGGACATTTTATCTTTTTTTTTTTTAATTTGGGAAATTAGATAGAACATTACTCAGTTATAAGCTGCTACGTTGGGATGGAAATCCAGTCTGTTATTTGCTGAGGTGTGGGAGGGAGGAGATTTCTTGAGATGTTAAAAAGACTCACAGGGAGCTAGTAATGTCCTCCAATTAATCTGTTAAAGGTCACAGTTTGGCTGTTTTTCTTCGAATATGCATTCTCTTCACATCTAACTTGGTCACAGGGACTGTCATTGAGATACTCATGTTCAGTCCTCATACTCCAAAAAAAAAGAAATGTTAATATTCCCTAAAGTTTAATACCTAGACATTCAGGAAGAAGTATTCATAGAAAAAGCATAGGAAGAAGTAGGTTCAATACACATTAACAGAATGCCTGGGTGGCTTAGCGGTTAAGCACATCTGCCTTCAGCTCAGGGTATAGTCCTGGAGTACTGGGATATAATCCCACGTCGGGTTCCCTGCATGGAGCCTGCTTCTCCCTCTGCCTATGTCTCTGCCTCTCTCTCTGTGTGTCTCTCATGAATAAATAAGTAAAATCTTAAAAAAAAAAAAAAAACCAAAAAAACACATTAACTTAATCAACATTAGCTATTCTGACATGAAGCTATACTAATCCAAATCTGAATTTTCACTTTTAACCACAGGTATACAGATTACAGTTGCTTGAAAATAATCTGATTTTTCTACAAAGGGTGGTTATCAACTCTACAATCACAGCTCAAAAGCTAGTTATCAGATTCTCTGCTTACATATTTAGAAAATAAACTAAACAAAGAAAAGAGTATATATACTTTAAAATGTAGAATTTTCCAGTTTCTAAAAGGTAAGGAATATACATTTCATGTTAAGTATAAAAATATTAATCTTCCCATATAAAAGTCAGTATGAGCTGACCCATTCCTCATTCTCCTGCAATAATCCACAGTCTCTCATATTTAGCAGTTAAATACAAAAAACTAATATTTTGAGATATTTTATTCAAATACTGACTCAGAGAAGCCTGTATATAAATTAAAAAGGCATGATCAAGGATTTCTGAAAAGCATCAAATACTGGTCTATGTAATCATGGGATCCGTTTTGTCTCTAGCTCAAATTAGATACTGCTTGATGATATCTTATGTCACTTATAATGTTTTGTTTAAAATGATTATTTATAGAAAATTCAATATAACATGGCTTTTATCAGTTTCTGGCTTGCAAGTAAGAGGATACGAGTTCAAATCCTGACTTTTTCATTTGCCAATTAAAATACTTTAAAGAAGTTACTTAACATCTTCAAACTTTTTTTTTTTATCATTTGCAAAACGAAGTTAATAGTACCTCACAGAGCTGTTGAAAGAATTAAATACTCAATATATATTTTTAACTGTTTAGCTACGTTCTGGCCCTAAAACTATAAACCTTAAGGATATTAATAGAGTTGATTTTTATATCAGTCCAAGTACCTGATAGAATGCCTGACATATAATATTGAATAAATACTGAATAGATGCAAATAAAATTGGGAATTGAATGCAAAACATTACAATACACACCTGTGTACTTTCAGGGTTTCATACAAAAAAAAAAAGCTTTTTGAAAAAAAACTTTCCTATTATTTTACAAGCTTGGTCAGAATGGAGGGAGAGAAGAACAAATGAGATAAGGGGTCTACTATAAATTTATTTTGGGAATTTGGGCATGATTGTACTGAATTTAAAGTCTACTCATATAAATTTCAAATCTACTTATGTAGATGTATCAAAACTCTCCTAACTTATTCTAATGAAACAAATAATTAAATTCATTGCTTTTAGAATTCATCCAGGATGAAGAAAGTAATATGCTTTTTTAAAATTATATAAGAACCAAGAGCACAAAATGAGTATAGAAAGTGAACAAAACTACCCCAATAGTTTAGATCCTAAAAAATTCTCACATGGAATGAGTTGAATTCTCGAGTTTTACTTGAGAAAAGACATAAAATGTGCAGATCAGAATTTTAATTATTTCCTATACTAAAAAAGTAGAAATCATTTAATGCATTACATTCAAATAACAACTTGTCATTTATTCACTCAACAGCTGTTTTTCTGTTAAAGCATTTCAGTAGACCTTCCCTGTTCATATAGTGGCCACTAGCCACATGGGACTATATAATTTATATTGAATATCAGAATTAAATACAATTTAAAATTTAGTTTCTTAGTCACATTAGCCACATTTCAATTGCTCAAGAACCACATGTGGCCCGTGATGTATATTATATCGAATAGTATAAAAAAACATTTCTACCACTGCATAAAGTCCTAGAGCATGAGCACCCTTCCCAGGACAGTTGGGGGACCCTGAAAGAAGTTGAGACCAGGACCCTGTAGCCAAAGAACAGAAGATATTATTAATGAGATAAGACATGAGCAAAATCACTTTAATACCAAACAATTTTAATTTTACAGAAACAAGTGCCCTAGGAATATGGAGGATGGGGCGACCACCAAAAAATTTACATTAAGATTTGAGTTTAATTTTTGAAGAATGAGCATTTGCATCAGTTGCAGATCTCAGAATTTCTCACCTTAAAAAATTAAATCCTTAGAGTAATGATTCTAGGAAAGTGAAGATTTGTAATACTATTTGACTAATGTTTTTACTGACTTGATAAATGTTCTTACGGTTTTACTAGAAATAGGATGAGTTTATTTTCAACTTAACACAGTTAATATTTGATGATTCCTAAATAACTTGTTCGTTGACTACTTGGGAAATAATGCACTTCTGAGTCCTGTCACGCTCAAAAAATTGTTTTATTGAGATTTGACATTAAACCTAGCTCAAGTTTTTAAAAATGAGTACGATGTGTCAAATGCAAAATCAACTTAGGATCAGAGCTATGAGTTTAGCTTACAATTCTTTCCTGAAATAAAACATTTATATTAAAAGGTGCAAAAATACTTTTTGTTTAGTCTTATAGTCATCTATTTTGTTTTCTTTATCTTTCTTAGAACATAAACACAGCTAAATACATATGGCTATGAGTTTAAAATGACCTAAAAACTGCTATGTAGGCCTATTTCACTCAATAGTCTTCATTACTGCGGAGCTCTCATTTATTACAATGGCAAGGGCCTCCCGTAGGTGTCCCAGGAAGGTGTAATAACTTACCAACACAAGGTGGTGCTCTGTTCTTATGAAACAGCCTGTCTTTGATTTGGTTCTAAGGAAGCAGAGGTCAAACATCCTTATTGCTTGACCAATGTTTTGGAAGATTTAAAAAACTGTTAATGTTTAATTCTTACTTGAAAACCTCATTGTAGCCATTCAAAAAGTCATTCTTAGAAAGTTTTCCTAATCATAACTTCAACCACTCCAGGAGGATTCAACTGATCTCATTGTACTCAACAGTAGACATTTGGACGGCAGTTGACAATATATCTCTCCGATTGCTTCTTTTCATTTTTTTCTGTTTGTGATTCCTTTTAATCGAGTGGTTCCTATGCTTTTCTTTGGGCTGTCTCAAGCCTACTGTTTCTGGGAACTGATCAGACTTTCTCCAGATGAAGTCTTCTAGGTTGACCCCCAAATGGTTAGAATGACTTTGAGCCTCCTTCAAGCAATCAATAAATTAACTAACCATTTCTTTGTTTTATTCTGCTTCCATAGGTAATAGTCACATGATTATCTACTTTTATATTTACCCAATGACAAATCTCTAGCCTCCATTTTCCTCTGGGGAATAGGTGACAGCATTATTTGAAAATGTGACTTAGGCAGAGTTCTGCATTTAAATAGTCCTCCTTACTGCTGGAGAGACAGCAAGCCATATTCCATTTAATAAGTTTTTTTTCTAGTGGAGAATAATTAGATATTGCTTCAAATCTAAGTGTTTTCCTTTTTCTCCTTTTCCTTCTTCCATGGTCACTGGACTATTAGGAAGCTTAGAATATAGGTACACATCCCCAGAAAGAACTAAAGTAATGATTATAACACTAATTTCACATATGCCAAACCTGTTCCTGGAATGGAATCTGTAATGCTACCCTACCAGGTAGGCATGCATTTTTAAAAATACTTCTCAAGGTAATCTTCCATAACTGTTTTAAATTTCTGGGATTCAATCTCAAAATAATGTCCATCCATATTCTTCTATTCTGAATCTTACAAAAGCATGTATCCTATTTACAAATTGGTTAAACATTTTCTCAAGAAATCAGATTGGGAGAGGTTGCATATTTCTCAAATGTTTTAAAATTGCAAAACAAATAAATTAAGGAAAAAAGATGAAAAAAAGTTTCACTTGTTTGGAATAGTGTTCTACAGTCACATCTCTAATGAAAATTTGTTGACGCCATGACAATGTCATGGGTTCAGCTCTTTGAAGAACATACTGTCTGGTTACTATAGCATTTCTATATTTGGATTAATTAGAAACGGAAATGTGGATAGCATTAGCTTTGAAATTAAATGAGCCCCCTAACGGGGAAGCTAATTACTGAATTCATTTTGACGTTCTGTTGTACCAGTGAAAATTTAGGTTATTGAATTGAACAATATGTACCCAGGGCTAGAAATGGAAATCAGGGCATCCATGGACAGAGCAGAGTGGAACCAGTGGCTCTTACTGAGTCAGACCTGATATTAGTCTTTTGTTAGAGAGGATTATTATTGTTAATATTGTCACCTTTACGACAAAGGTTCTAATATGAAGAGTACTTGGAATTCTTAAAAAGCTTCCATTAGTCTATTCAATGCCATACTTCTGACTTCCATTAATGTATCTTTCCCACTGTGTGATTAGGTGGCTCCACCGGAAGCCATAATCTGGATGTGCTAGGGAAGATTTAGGGAGGAAACTTCTATGAGCTTGAAAGACAAAATGGTAATTTATCTGGGTTTCAGTATAAAAATGTTTCTTCTTGAGATTCCATTTTCTGAACAGAAATTTGTAGTGAACAAAGACTACATTCATGGTATTTTGCTTTTCAACCAACACACGCGCACGCACACACACACACACACACACACAATAATAAAGATAACAGGGAGTAGATGATGGTTTGGGGAAATTCAACTGTCTTTGTTATGCTATTTTAATAATGACACATATAGCACTAATATCCATGCCCATTTAAAATCAAGTACTAGTAATTGTACTATTTCATTAAAGCACTCCAGTTCTCAGGAACTGGAGAGAAGTTTCTCTGCATTACATGAGATATGCAGCTAATACTTAATAAAGGCTGATCTGATTATGCAGATCTTTTGATCACTTTTGAAATGAATATCTAATTTGTGTGTGGAAAATGCTGGCCTAGAAGGGCCTTCATGCTAGAAAGCTGATATTTGATATTCTTAACAGTGCCCTGTACTAAAGATATGGGAGTTTCACATCTACTCCATCTCAATAACCTCTCTGTCCATCTGCCATGGCCCAAATTGGAATAATCTCAAAAATTCTCCCTAAAGGAGATAAAACATTTGCTTGCTGCATTTCCTATCAATCTTTATGTTTCTCTTTCTGGATTCCCCACTATTCAGAGAGCTTCCAGCCATACTACTGTTATATGGGCTAGAGGATGTCATGAATTCCTTGTAAGATACACAAGGCTTGAGTATTCCTGGGCGGCTCAGCAGTTTAGTGTCTGCCTTTGCCCCAGGGTGTGATCCTGGAGTCCCAGGATTGAGTCCCGCATCGGGCTCCCTGCATGGAACCTGCTTCTCCCTCTGCCTGTGTCTCTGCCTCTCTCTCTGTGTGTCTCTCATGAATAAATAAGTAAGATCTTGAAAAAAAAATAAGATACCCAAGGCATAATGAACTAATAAGGTCTTCAATATGGCATATGTCTCCTTGTTAAAGTGAGTTGAATTATTTGTAAATTATGTGTCAAACATAATAATAGAAACTATACGTTTTCCTATTTTGCTCCAAAAATATCGGCATTCTGCAATTAGAAAATTAAAAGTTGACTATGTGCTGGAACACCTGGATTGCTCAGTAGGTTAAGCTTGTGACTCTTGATTTTAGCTCAGGTCATGATCTCAGGGTCCTGAGATTGAGCCCCACATTGGGCTCCTTGGTCACCATAGAGCTTGCCTGAGATTTTCTTCCTCCCTGTCCCTCTGCCCCTCAGTGCTCCCTGTACGTTCAGGCTCTCTCTCTAAAAAATAAAGTTGGTGATGTGCTGATGTACTATTTATCATAGACTTGTGAAGTATTAATATATAACAATTTAAAAATATAGCTCCAGGGGATCCCTGGGTGGCTCAGCGGTTTAGCGCCTGCCTTTGGCCCAGGGCGCGATCCTGGAGCCCCCAGATAGAGTCCCACCTCGGGCTCCTGGCATGGAGCCTGCTTCTCCCTCTGCCTGTGTCTCTGCCTCTCTCTCTCCCTCTCTGTCTCTCTCTCTCTCTCTCTCTCCCCCTCCTCCTATGTCTATCATAAATAAACAAATAAATAATAAATCTTTAAAAAAATAAAAAATATAGCTTCTTTATTTTATCTATAAGAAATAGGCCTAAAGACAGTGGACTAATATTTTTTCTTCTTTTTTTTCTTTTTCTTTCTTTCTTTCTTTCTTTCTTTCTTTCTTTCTTTCTTTCCTTTCTTTCTTTCTCTTTCTTTCTTTCTTTCTTTCTCTTTCTTCTTTCTTTCTTTCTTTCTTTCTTTCTTTCTTTCTTTCTTTCTTTCTTTCTTTCTTTCTCTTTCTTTCTTTCTTTCTTTCTTTCTTTCTTTCTTTCTTTCTTTCTTTCTTTCTTTCTTTCTTTCTCTTTCTTTCTTTCTTTCTAGAACCCACAGCTGAGAACTCCAGAGGTTTCAGGTCTAGGAAATAGGAAAAGAGGATCCTTAAAAAAAGACGGATTCTGGCATGGGCTCCGTAAAATAAAAGGAACAGAGACGAGGTATAGTCATGGAAATGAGGGAAGAATCATTCCACAGACTTGTGAGAGAAAACCAATGCCGAGTTGCAGAATCTTTAGCCTCTGCTTCTTTATCTGCTTTTTATGTGAACACTCAGAATGTTCTCACCAGTATGTAGTAAGTGACATTTTATCTGTATATATCATAGTATATTATGCAGTGACTTAAAATATGTTGGAAATGTCATGCCGCTGGAAAATGTTCATAGTAAAGGGAAAATATTTAAAAAGGCTTAATGCAAAAAATTAAAATATGTGGCATAACCTCAACTATGTAAGATAATTTAAGTAGGAAACAAAACTAGGAGAATATATGCCAAAAAGTTAAAAGTGGTTAAGATTTTAGGTGATAAATTTAGGCCTTGCATATCTGGTTACTGTACCTCTTTGAGGTCATCTTTTGCTATCGCCCCTCCCATTACTCTGATATAGCTGTACTGCTATCCTGCATCTCCCTTGAACATGCTAGGCACACAACCTCCTCCATATTAAATTGGAAACATGCTCTATTTCTTTTTTATGCTTCAGTTGTTGACATTATCTCACATAATAGGAGTTTTATTTATTTTCTTTGTTTTTTACTAGTCTCCCCAACAAGAGGATGACAGGAGCAAACTGAAGGTATATCTGAGGGCGTGATTAAACAATAGATCATGGAATTTAGGTGGATACAGAAGGAAGTCAGAATCTTTGAAGAAGGTCAAAGTGTCAGGCAGTAAACAAGGAGAACAATAATTGTATTGGACGTCATAAAGAAGTTTTAGGATCAGGGAACTAGCGTAAATGACTCTGGAAAAGTAAGAAGTACTGATTTGTTGGAAACTCAGATTGTGGAGGGTGCAACTACTGAAAAGGACAAAGTCCACCATAGCCCCTACTCCTCATGGAGATCCCACCCAATGGCTTTGGAACTGAATTATTCTGAAAGAGAAGGGAAGGCATAAGGGGATGAGCCACTGTCACTATTCTGATATATATTACATAATTAGCAAGCTTTTGTTCATGCAGGTATCACCTATAGAGATGTCCCTTCCTTTTGAAAAAATTAAAATAAGAATTCAACCGAATAAGATACCATTTTGCAAACTTTTTCTTGCACTCATCAATGGGTCATGAGCTTTTTTTTTTTTTTTTTTTAAGATTTATTTATTTGAGAGAGAGAAAGCACCTGCACAAGCACAGGGGGTGGGTGGAAGATTGCAGGGGGATAGGGGAGAGGGAGAGAGAGGGAGAAAGGGTCCTAAGTGGACTCTGCAGTGAGAACTGAACAAGGCACAGGGCTCATCTGACAACCCTGAACTCATGCTCTGAGCCCAAACTAAGAGTCAGATGCTTAACTGACTGTGCCACCCAGGTGCCCTAATCATGAACATTATTTCTTGTTAATTCATATATAATTATAATTTTAAACTATATAATATTCCATTGTATGTAAAGACCATAGAATATTTAACCAAAACCTGGTGGTTGAACACACAGATCTTTACTTTCTTAGGACAAATATTTAGAGGTGGAATTGTATACAAAGACCATATAGGAGTTAAATGTTGATATTAATCTATTGAACAGCATGTATAGAGCTAATTTATGGGAATTACAACATGCCAAGTACTCTTCTAGGATTTGTGAACGTGGCAATAAGCAAAACAGAAGAGAATGGCAGCACTCATGGAGCTTATATTCGGGTAGGAATATAGTTGAGAATATTCTACAGAAAGTTACATTAGGGACGCCTGGGTGGCTCAGCCATTGAGCGTCTGCCTTTGGCTCAGGGCATGATCCTGGTCCTGGGATCGGGTCCCACATTGTGCTCCCTGTGAGGGGCCTGCTTCTCTCTCTGCCTGTGTCTGTGCCTCTCTCTGTATCTCTCATGAAAAAATAAATAAAATCTTTTAAAAAAAAGTTACATTAATTTATATTCCCAGTAACACCCTATCAAAGTGTCTACTACCTCACATTCTCACCAGCACTGGATATTTCCACACTTTTATAATTTTGGTTGATAATTTCTTTGTATATCTTAATTGTTTTAATAATTTGCATTATTTAATTAAATAGATGAATCTACTTCTACGCTGCATTTTAATGTCATGTGCTCATTTTTTTTGTTGTTGTTGGAGTATCTGTTCTTTTCTTATTTAAAAGGTCTTTAAATGTAAAGGGTTTCACATTTTCTTAGAAAATAATTGGGCTGCCCAGCAAACAAATTCCCTTTCTAATCTGGGAGAATTCCATCCCACTTTGCACTCTGGAAGCTAAATGGGAAATAACAGTTTCTCTCTACATCTTCTGGCAAGTAGAATAGAGTCACATGACCTAAGGATTGTCAATCAGATACTTCTGCTGGAAATGTTGAATCTAAAAGAAGTGATGTGGACAGTCTATTAGAGATATTTGAGATGACAGTGGTAGAGTAAAAGGTCTAGAAGTTTCATAATGACTACCTGGTGATAAGATGCTATTCCTGTATAGGACGTGGCTATAACTGCTCTGCCTTGCTCACTGATTCAAACCTCTCTCTCAAGCCTTCCTCTTGGTTTTATGAGCAACTCCCAAAATTACTTTTCCACTTATGTTAATCAGTCATTTTCTGTTATTTGTAACTAAGAACATTCAAGTATTGATGTTTTACAAATATATATCTCCAACCACGTTTTTCTAATTTTTCATAGTATATTTATAATATACTATGTTTTAATTTTTAGTCAATTGAATATATGAATATATACTCTATATAGTCTACCATTGATGTATGCTAAGAGGACTTTGTAATGCCAAAATTGCTAAAATATTTGTCTAATATTTCTTCTAGTACTTATATTACATTTTAATACATTTGAAATTCATGTTGATTTGAGGTATGACTTAGAGCTCTATTTATTTTATTTATTTTGGTTCTCAAATAGATGTCCAATCACTTCTCACTTTTTTTTTAATAACAGAAACCTTGCTCAATGATTCAAAAAGCTATTTTTGTCAGATATTAATTTTGCTGTCAATTTATGGAGACTTTGTTCTGTTTAATTGATTAATCTATTCTTGGCATTTCAACACACTTTCAATCAATGTAGCTTAAATTATAATTTGATATTTGACAAGGTTAGTACCTTCATTATCTATCTTTTTCAGAATTTTATTGGATATTTTTATCTACTTATTTTTCTAAATATATTTTACAAATTTTTCAGAAAAAAGTTTGTAATTTTGATTGCTATTGCATGAACTACACAGCTCAATTTAAGAAAAAAATCACAAATATTCCAAGACCATGTAATATTTTTTTATTTACTTGTTTTCTTGTCTACATTCCTCAGTAGAATTTTCTTTTCATGTATGTTCTGCACATTTCTTGGTAAGTGTATGTGTTTTGAATTAAATCCTTATTTAATTGTATTTTTAAACATTATTGTTAGCTTTCAAAGGAGTTATATGGGGGGTTTAGTATACTTATTTTGTATCAGTTTATTTACTGAACTCACATTTTAATTCTAGTAGTTTGGTTTTCTTGGTATGTAATCATATATATAAATAAGTATAATTTAATATTTTTTCAACTCATGTCTTGTTTTGTAATTACATTTTAAAATTATAACAGAAAAATATCTCATATGTTGCTCTACCTACCTTAATAGGTCATATCCAAGGTTTTTTGTTTGTTTGCTTCCTTTTGTTTGTTTGACATTAAATTTGATGCTTTTTTTGGTGGTGGGGGGAGGCTACTAATTTTAAGCATGATACAGATTCATATTGTTAATAACACTAATTAAGAAATTTGTAGGAGGTCATTGTGGTTGTGAGAGTTGAGGAATTTTTGTCTTTGTCTGCCTTTTCTCTATATTTGTTGGAACTTTTACAGCAGGAACAGGAACCCACCCAGCCTAAATAGAGAAAGGAAGATTTCATGATCATTGGAAAGTACATTCCAATTTTAGATTGCCCGTATTTCCATTTTGGCAATACATTTGATAGAACATAAGATTTGTAGTCTAAGACTTTCTGTGGTGATTCTCCACTTGTCTGTTATTAGTTCGCTGCTGTAAAAAGTGGCTTCAGACAGATTGTTTTCATATCTTCTACATTATTCCCCAGTCATAGCAAATTTGATGGGATCTTGGAATATCTCCTTTCTGAAAAACCATACTCAACATGCACATAATACTATGTATCAACTGACCAACCTTTTTGACAAAGTTTGCAGGATACAAACAAGACAAGATATGGAATGTTTTCTCAAACTATGTCTTGAAAATCTGAGCTAGAGTATAAACAATTTTAGCAAAGGTGGCACAGCAAGACGGATAACTCCTGATTTCTGAACAATATCTTGCTGAACATCATTTTACAGTTACAGATAGAGGTTACATCTTTGAGCTAGTCACTGAAATATGTAGGTTGCTAGAAGAATCCCTAAAAGAGCTTTAATTTGTCATGCACTTTTGGGGATAGAAAAAGGATACAGAAAAAATATTATGTACATACATACATACATACATATATAGTGTGTGTGTGAACGTGTGTAAAGTGGACCCAGATGTTCCCTCTACTAAATAAACCTGTTTAAACAGTCCCTCTGTAAGAATTACCAAAATCCAATCTTTTCTGCTATAAAATACAAATGACTACAAGTACAAAAAGACAAGTCTCTAGAGATTATAGCTAGAAGCCTAACAGACAGAAGGGTAGTTCAATTGTTGGTCCCCATTCACTCTCTCCACTCTTCTAAAGTGGCTCAGCCACTCCAGGAGCAGCTCTGAAAGGAAGATAGTGAACCAAATGGCCAATGATTGTTGTGCACCATTTTCTACAAGCTAATTAAATTTGAGGGCTCTGCAGATAGTGTGGAAGGCACAGATACACAACTGTGACTTTATTCCAGTTTTCCTTTTTATCTTTTTAAATCTATGTTTAAAACATGCAATAAATTTAAGAAACTTGATATACAGCAATCTAAACAAAGGCAGTGTCTGGCAAAAAGCCCTATTGATTTGTTTGTTTGTCTTCCACAAGGGCAGGGGGATCAAAAAATAACAATAATTTCCAGGAAACAATGAGACATGGCCAGGCAAAGTCCAGCCCTACTAGATAAGAAATGCTATTGATCTATAGTGGAAGAAAGAGTTTCTATTTTTCCTATAAGATCTAATCAGAGTGTACATGGATATTCAATGAAATTTCCTATTTCTCATAACAATGTACTGATATCTTGAGAAAAGAAGTTGTCGGTTCCCAAAGTCATCTTTATATTTGATATAAATACCTGAAAAAATGCCCTGAAGTTCAATAGGAAATAGTAGCAGCCAGTAGAATTGTTGCTACTATTCCTTATTTCATTGCTGATGATATTTTATTCCTCAATTCCTTCTTGTTTAATCATTTGGGCAGATTTTAGAAGTTGATAAAGGAAGTTCTAAGGCAATATTTTTGGCTCCATCTTTTTTAAAAGTTTCATTTAATTTTTCATATCTGTTCTGGTCACCATTTTGGTTACCTAAGAGTCAGCTTCTAGGAACTAAACTGTGGTCAGGAAAGCAAGTATGAGATGAACTCTCTTTTCTCTTGGAGAAGAGGAAATATATCAGGTGTTTCATGGTAAATAATTGCAACTAAGAGTAATGAGGTAATTACAACCTGTATTATCATAAGCTAAAGATTTTTTTTTAGAGATAATGGACATTGTACAAGGATGTAATCTGCTTCTTTTATTGAAAATCAATTCTGCCTCTCTACTTCTAAAGATTGTGTGGTCGGAGCTCTGGTAAATTGAGGATTGTTTTCAATGAGGAAACCTGGTGAGGAAATTGTTCTGCTGTGAATGGTAACAAATTAAAACTTGAAATTAACATGAATCCACAGGAAATATTGAATATCACTTTAACTTTGTCAGTTAGCTAAGGGTACTCCATGTTACACTGAATTTGGAACAGTAGAAATAGGACTATAACCACTGCCACACTTCTTGTGTTTTCAACAGCAGAAATAAAAGTAGAGAATTTGGCTTATTACAAAAGCCAAATATTACAATTTCCTCGTAAGATGAGTTATGTTGGTCTTTACCTAAGTTTATTTTTTTTCTTAATTTTTTTATTTATTTATGATAGTCACACACAGAGAGAGAGAGAGAGGCAGAGACACAGGCAGAGGGAGAAGCAGGCTCCATGCACCGGGAGCCCAACGTGGGATTTGATCCCGGGTCTCCAGGATCGCGCCCTGGGCCAAAGGCAGGTGTCAAACCGCTGCGCCACCCAGGGATCCCTACCTAAGTTTATTTTTAAAGGTATTTTCATCTACTTAAAATAAATCTTCCCTTTTAAAGAATGATTTTTCAAGGAACATCAATTTTACAAGAATATTACACAGTATTGTTAAAATATGCACCTTTAATTTTTTATTTTTTCAGTTACCACATTCTGTTTACCTTACACACATACACATACACACAGAGTTATTTCACTACTTAAATGGCTATTTTTCAATGACAGATATTGAAGTTTGTGCCACACATTGCATTTTTCCTAATATATCTACAATTATAAACAAAAAATACTTTGGCACAAATTATAATGTGTTTGATAGCTCCATGTATCATATTATAACATAAATTTTCTCTGAAATTTAGACTTTTTGCTTTGCTTTCCAACTGAAAAGCAAATGAGCACCAACATATTTAATACAAACTTTTCACATAGCTATATATCTCATAAAATAGAAGAATCAAGAATATATACCAAGTAATTTATTTCTCTAAAGTTGTCTTGCTATATTTCCATTCTTCTAAATGCATTTATATTCATATTGCTCTTCTACTTGGTAAACACGCCTCCCTTTTTAAAAAGTTTTTATTTCAGTTTTAGTTAGCTAACACACAGTATTTTATTAGTTTCAGGTGTATAATATAGTGAGTGATTCAACACTTCCATACATGGTCCAGAACTCATCACAAGTGCACTCCTTAATCCCCATCACCTATTTAATCCTTTCCCCCCTCTCACCTCTCCCACTCTTCTCTTTTCTTGATTAATATTTTCTCTTTTCCTCTAAGATTTTATTTATTTACTTGAGAGAGACAGAGCAGGAGCAGGGCAAAAGACTGGAGGGAGAGGGACAAGCAGACTCCCTGCTGAGCACAAAGCCTGGCAGGAGGAGGGAAGGGGCTAAATCCCAGGACCAGAGATCATAACCTGAGCCAAATCAGACACTTAACCTACTGAGCCACCCAGGTACCCTTTGATTAATGTTTTCTGAACATTCCATTGGTTAGCTGAAATCTTATCAGTTTGGAATTTTTCAACTCTAGTCATTAATTGTTCTACTTATTCTGTGTGCTCAGCCATTACCTGCCTGTCTGCCATTTTACTTAATATACATACATACATATGTACATAAATCCCTCTCTATTTTTTTCCTCTCTATTTATAGCTAATAATTGTTTTAAATTTTATTTGTTTTGACTGTGTATGTAATTAAAGATTATATCATTACTAGTGTCCACAGTATTTGCTTTTACACTTCCATTATCAAAGTTAATTGTTTGTTTAAGTAAGAAGTCCTCCTCTAATTACAGGACTTGGGTAAAGGCAAGTGGTTAGTATTTCACAAGTCTTACAGTTCACACCAGGAAGCCATGTTAACACCTTTGATCTAGGTAGAAGGCTTTAATTAAAATAAATGTATTACAACAGAGGTGTTCACAAAGCACAATTAATGATTCTGTTAATTGGTTTTTTCCTTTGTTGTGGATATAAGTAGCATTAGTTTTTTTATTTGTAAAACAGAGTTCTTATGCCTGGAACCCCTTCTTACTCTTTAAAAATCCATTATTTCTAGCACAGTGTCTAACATATAGTAGGCAGTTCTCAAAAGTTATTAAATGAAATTTTAATGGATTCATAATATAAATATAAAGATATGTTTTCCTGTTTTCCCTATTAGAATATGAGCTTCTTAAGAATAATGGCCATGTTTTCCACTGATTGCCTGTAGTATAATGTTCATTTCCAATAAATAACTAATTTCAAAGAATATAAATTCTAATTACATTTAGGTACATTTTAAGTTGGCATCTTTAAAAGAAAAAATGTCAAATATAAAACAAAGGTATGCATAATCAAAAACTAGTATCTTGATATAATATAATTTAAATGGCTAAAAAAGTTCTGTAGATGTTTCCAGAGTTTTGCACTAATTTATTCATCAAGAAAAACTACCTATTGAGTTGCTCCTATAAATCAGGACTGGAGAGATGAAGGGCAGAACCTTGTGAACCTTAGTGACCTACAATTTAATGCAGAGATAATGTGCAATTATAATAGAATAATATAATTTCAACAAAGATGCTGAATGCATGATACATTGGGAGCACGGTGACAATTGTCTAGTCTGCCCTGTTGAGGAGGCAAGGTCAAAAAACTTTTAGAGAGAAAAAAGAAAAAAAAACTTTTAGAGAAGAAATGAGTAATGCAAAAGTTAAGATTTACCTCCAAAACTGAGCTTTTGAAGCCAGGAATCCTACCTATTCATCTACCTCTATATTAATAACATATAGCATGTTGTCAGACACATAGTAGGCACCAAATAAGCATTATTAAATAAAGCTCTAATGAATGCATAAGACAAAGTTAGACTGAATACATAATAAGGAGATAGATTAAACAGATTGATTAATAGATTAAGAGAAAGACTTAAGACAAGAGCAACATGAAAAAGAAGTGAAGTGCCTCCATTTCAGGAGTTAGCTAGGTAGGTCATAGAGAATAGGCACTGGAGATAGAACGGGAAGGTAGAAAAAAGTACTTGTGCCAATGCAAAGGTGGTTGAGAGAGCATGGCCTCTTTGGAAAAGTACATGAAGTTTAATATTTTGGGAGTTCAAGGTAGAAATAGGAAAGAGTTGAAGTCAAACACAGGTGAGGACCTAATGAAGATCTTTAAAGAAAACCAAGGGGAAAAAGGGAAAGACTAGAGTAAGAAAGACTGGAGACAAGGTATCATAATGATCTAGACAGTGATGAAGCATTTCTAAATGAAGATGGTGACTGAGGGCCAGCAGAGGAGCAGTTACCTGCAAGAAAATATGGGTAGGATCAATAGGACCTGGTGAATGACTGGATGTAATTGGTGGGGAAGAATAAATCTAGTCTGATTTCCAGTTTCTCATTTATGCAACTGGCCAGGGTTCTTAACTGAGATTGCGAGTAAGGGAGGACTGTTAGGTTTGGGAAGGATGAGGCTAAATTTATTTTAGATTCATTGAACTTGAAGCACATTCCAATAAGTGAATTCCAATTAACAGTTCAGTAAATATACTTGGAGTTAAATACAGAAATGTAAGATAGAGATAAAAATTGGAAGTCATAGGGGCCCCCTAGGTGGCTCAGTTGATTAGGCATCCATTTAAGTCTTGAGTTCAGCTGAGGCCATGATTTCAGGGTCGTGAGATAGAGCCCCTTGTAGGGCTCTGTGGTCAGTGTGGCGCCCGCCTGAGATTCCCTCTCTCTCTCTGCCTCCCCCCAAGTCTCTCCATCCTTCTCTAAAACAAACAAAACAAACAAACAAACAAACAAACAACAAAAAACAACTGGTAGTCATTGGACTGTATATGGTCACTGACACCCTAAAAAAGGTTGAGCTTGCCTAAGGAATGAAAAAAGACACCCCCTCCAAAAAAAATCGGGCCGAAGAAAAATTCTATGTAAGGTGAGCATTCAGTGGGTTGCAAAGGAAGATACTCCAATGAATCAAATTGGGAAGCAACAGGGTAGGACGAAAAACAGGAGGATGTGATGTCACAGACTCCAAAGTAAGGAAGAGTTTCAGAAGAGAAAGAGGAATCAGTAACAGCAATTATTGGCAGGAAGTAGGGAAGGCTGAAGACTATGAACTGTGGCAAAGAGGACATCACAGGTGATCAGCTGTGGTGGGAAAGGGAAGTGACCAGGTGTCCAGAGGTTAAGTACTAAACAGGAGCTAAAGAAGTAAAGGAAAATCTAAATGATCAACAATTTATTCAGCACAACATTGGTGCAATGCTGATAATTTTCTCCTTGCCCAGAAATAAACGGCACAATCTCATGAGTGTACAGGCAAAATAACTATTTTCCTGATAAAAGCATGACAAAAATTTTAGTAAGTATGTTGTAGGCCACTGTTTGTGGTACATTCACAAAAATTATATGAAACGCAGGTAAGATAAAACAAATGAAAGTTTATATTTTAAAGCTATATAATATATAATGCAAAGTTTGAGAAATAGTGTAAAACTGCACCTCATAATCTAAAGCTTTCATGCAACATATTTATTTCTGATTCACGTCTTAGAGTGACATAGTAAAAAAACCAGTTGCCAAAACTATTAAGGAAAAATAGAAATAAAGATCTAAAATATCACCAGAGAATTTTAGGAAAGTTTGTACAAGCAATTTTGAGAATTTAAGACAAACTTAGATTTTCCCCTTTTTTTAGCTCAACCTTTCCAAACAGACCACTGAGATGGCTCTATGCTTAGCATTTTTATAATGGGGTTAATGCTATACAATTAAAACTAGATATTTAAGTTGTTTACTACAATATCACTTATTTGGATACTGATGGGCCAGGGATTTCTATTTATGAAAGAAAAGAAAGAAAAGAAAAGAAAGAAAAGAAAAGAAAAGAAAAAAAAAAGAGAAAAGAAAAGAAAAAAGAAAAAAAAGAAAAGAAAAAGGCAACCTTTAAATTTATTAAACTGCATCTGGAAAATATGATTTTTGCCAATATTAGAACCCATTTGACCTTTTTGAACTGGCTTTAAATCTTTGGGGACTTGTACTTGTTTATCCTTATAAAAATATGACTTCCTGTTTAAGAGGAAAACTAAAAAGCCAAAAGCCTTCTTGAACATTAGGTAGTTAGTACCATAAGTAACTTTTTCACGAGTCATGCATTAGTTAATTATAAACATACGTATTTGATTTTCTCTAAAAGGACAAATTGTCTTTTTGAATAAGGGAAAATATTGGCAAAATGCCTTCAGAGTTCTGCTACACGTGAAATACTCTGAAAGAAAGTTTTAGAAATAGCACATTTGCCATCTATACTTAAAAACAGAATGTTGGGATCCCTGGGTGGCACAGCGGTTTGGCGCCTGCCTTTGGCCCGGGGAGCGATCCTGGAGACCCTGGATCGAATCCCACATCGGGCTCCCTGCATGGAGCCTGCTTCTCCCTCTGCCTGTGTCTCTGCCTCTCTGTTTCTCTCTGTGTGACTATCATGAATAAATTAAAAAAAAAAAAAGAATGTTATTTATCTTGAATAATAGCACTGTGCTAAAACTACAATCATATACCAGGACTACCTTTTATTTTTATAGCACTAACTTTATAGGGAATTCTCTAGGTTTGTGGCATATGAAGATTTAACACTCTTGAATGTCTACTTCTTCCCACTAGCCCAAAAAGTCATGTCTTGCTAAATTAGCTTGCTAAGGTTTAAATGTAAGTCAGGAAACAAAACCCTGGTATCTACATTTCAAAGTAATTTTGTAGGTTTTGTACTCATCTTGTGACATTAAAACTCACGGAGTAAAATATCTTTTCCTTTAAGAAAAGTTTCCACGAAGGAAGATAGAAGTGTTAGTTTAAAATAAGTGAAACAATAATTAAATTGTCTTTTGAGAAAATGAACAGGAAACACATGACTTTTGACAAAAGGACTTGAAAAAGTTGGAACCTCTGCAAACATTTCCACATCTGCAAATTTGCAAACAGATGTTTTTGGGAAGAACTGTTCTTGAAAGCCCATGGACTTTTTTCCACTCCATATCTTCAATGCAAGCAACTAAATGACATTGGAATTTCAAAATAGAATAGATGAATTCCAAAGACTGCCATTTTATTTATTTATTTTTTTTTTTTTTAAATTTTATTTATTTATTTACGATAGTCACAGAGAGAGAGAGAGAGAGAGGCAGAGACACAGGCAGAGAGAGAAGCAGGCTCCATGCACCGGGAGCCCGACGTGGGATTCGATCCCGGGTCTCCAGGATCGCGCCCTGAGCCAAAGGCAGGCGCCAAACCGCTGCGCCACCCAGGGATCCCAAAGACTGCCATTTAAAATGGATGCCTGTAGCATGAGATAATAACACTAAAAATAACAGGTACTTAGTATTTACTGGGCACTTCCTTCCTGTGTGCCCACAGGAAGTACTTTGTGTAATTCACAAAATAACCCAACAAGATAGGCCTATTACTTCTCTCATTATACACTTGAGAAAACTGGAGGTTCTAAAAGGTTATAGAGCCTACTCAGAAAGGTTAATAAGGTCATTGTAGCTTCTCCGCCAAGTCTGTTGAACTTTAGCCTGATTTTTGTGAGTTTTTGTATAAAATACATATTTCAGACATGAAATATATTGACTGCCTATGGCTGAGCTCATCTGCTAGGTTCTATGTAAAATATATTTAAGGTAAATGGGAGTCTTGAAATTATTACTGAGTATACAGCAGGTTAAGTGAGTGGGCTTTGGAAACTCGGATGAGTTCAAAGCCTAGGGCAGACTCATACTGGCTAGGTCATTTTGGACATGTTACTTATAATCTATGGCCTCAGTTTCCTCACCTGTAAGATGGGGAAAGTATTGGTGCATACCTCAGAGTACAGGTACTTGTGTAAAGCTTTTAAAACAGCATATGGCACATAGGGCTCAATTATATTAGCTACTATTATGGACAACAGATCTCCATGACCCAAGTAAATTTTCATTACTTAATTCTTTGTTATTGTTCTCATTTTCCCTAGAGTTTAGTCAATATGGTCAGATATAATAAAATAATAGGTATTTTGTTAGGGTAAGTACTTTTATAGAGAAAGATATACTTTTAAAGATTTTAAAAATGTTTTCTGTTTATATGTGCTACAAATATTTTCACTATTTATGGTAATATGTATTTTGCAAGTTCATCATGAAATTATACATGAAAATAAGCTTTAAATAAACCTCATTAATAATAAGTTTGTATAACATAACATAATATAACATAACATAACATTTCATTCAGAGCTGGAAATAAATTTTTAAGTGCCACAAAAGAAGAGGCACCCAATTTGATATAACTTAAGTGATTTGAATTCTTTTTAAAATGGCATTTAACTAGCAGACAGAGAGACAAGAAAGCTGAGTTAACTTAGAAACTTCCTATATTTTGCAGCAGTGGTGTTGTGATCCTTCAAGTAGAGGGAGATCAGTTTGATGCCATTTTGAGCTCACTGTGCATTGGAGCATAAAAGGAAGAGGTGGGTGGAAGCAAAGCTGAGCTAGGAGCCGACTGGCATGAGACCCGGCAGGAGGCGATTGGAGCAGTTAGACAGATGGGTGGATGAAAAGACTGGGGCACAGAGAAAGATGTTCAATGATGACGCAGCTAAGAAGGGGGAAAAGGTTATGATATGACCCAATTACCACAAATAACCAAAGAAATAATAACTGTGAGAAGAAAATGCAAAAGGAGAGATTACAGGCTCATTGGGATCTTTGCTGGAATTCCTTTTGCAGTCCTCCTCAGACTAAGTCACCCAACTATAATTATCTCAACTGATCTGACAATTCCTCACTTGTGTTCATGTATTTCAGCACAAATATATATGAATATATTTTTTGTTTCTTTTTCATTGGATTACAGTCTATAACGGGCTGGAATCGCATCTTCTACTTCAGTATTTCTCCATGCTGATGCGATTTTATTTTTTTTTTCTGATGTGAATTTAAAATGTTGTTGCTTGTCATGAAGAGACAGTATTTCAAATATTGATCAGAATTTTTCATCATTGCGGGTTATCTTAAGCTGGATTCAAAGGTAAAGAGGGACACCTGAGTGGCTCTGTGATTGAGCATCTGCCTTCCGCTCGGGGCATGATCCTGGGATCCTGGGATCGAGTCCCACTTCCCGCTCCCTGTGGGGAGCTTGCTTCTCCCTCAGCCTATATCTCTGCCTCTCTCTGTGTCTCTCATCAGTAAACAAATAAAATCTTAAAAAGCAAGGGTAAAGAGAAGTTATTTGGATATTGATTTAAAAATCTCTGCATATTTGAGACTGCCTTCCATCGTTTATAGCAGATAATCATATTTCAGTATGACTATCATATAACAATTATATACAGAACATCAACCTAAAATTTCAGAAAATTTCACTTTGTAAAATGATTAGACTCCTAATCAAACATTTCTCACCTAAATATTTAAAAGTTAAAAATTTTCTATTTATTTATTTGCAAAGTAATTAGCTGACAAATAATTCTTGAGCATCCTGCATATATGAGCTCTGCCAAGGTACTTATGACTGACTCCATGTTTAAGTCTCAACTTTTGTTTTCTGGGTTTAAAGATTTTGCACTACAAAGAGATTAACAATGGATGAAGACATATTCCCAAAGACCCCATCAATAATTGTGTAACTAACCTCTCTATCCAATTCATATATTTACTGGTGAGCTTATCATATCATATAATTTATTTCTTGTTTGTGTGTTTGTACCTTATACTATACAATGAGATTCCTTGAGGGAAAAGTTGATTTTATTATTTGCAATATTTAGTACAGGCCCAGGCACATAGTGGCATTAAAAAATAATTGTAGAAAGGAAAGATGGAAGGAAGGAGGGGAAGGAAGGAGGGAAGGGTAGGGGAGTGGAGGTAAGGGAGGAGAAAAGAAGGAAGTCAGATGTGCGCAAACAGAAGAAAAGAAATGAAGTCATACAACCTGCTTTCATGTTCTATTGAAGCATAACTTTGTAGGACAGGATTCCACTGGATTTAGGTCCCATGAAAGGCCAAAGGAAAAAATAGTGTCTTGCATGTATATAGCATTTTATAACTGACACAATTCTTCCATAGTTATTATTTGTTTGATCCTCACAGTACCCCAGGAGTCAGGAATCATTCCTGCCCTCTTTTGCAAAAGAAGAAACTGAGGCTCAGATAGTTTAAATGGTTGTCCCAAGTGTACCCAGATAATAAATAGCAAAGTTAGAAGCAAACTAAAATCTCTTAAATCCATAAATTTCTCAGGAACATAGTTTAATTTTATTAAATTAATTATACACAACAGAATACCTTGAGAAGAGGCCTAAAATTTGTACATACCAAGGAATAATAATAACAATAGCAGTAATGACAACACAGCATACATTGACTACTTGCTACTTATGAGACATTGTTCTAAAGATTTATATATATTTGTTTGTCCATTTAGTCTTCGCAACAATGCTATGAAGAAAGGACCATCGCTATGCTTATTTTAAATGTGAGAAAAATGAGGTGCTGAAAGTGAAGTAATTAATCGGTCACACAGCAACAAGTAAAGCTGAGATCAAGTCATTATTATCTTCTATTAAAACATCTCTGTCCTTGATGTAGTATAAACATGCACTAAAAATAAGAGAAATCACAGCTAACTCAGAATGTCAATCTGGAAACTTTCTACCAGTCTCTGAAGCCAGTTAGTTGTATTTTTTGGCAAAACACTAAGCCTGTTCTGTATCTGCTTTTTTTCCCATGAAATGAGGCTAAATGGGATGATGCCCGAGCTACTAGAGTTCTAAGAATCTAGGATTAAAATCTGCATACAATATTCATGGCACCAAAGTAGCAGACCATGAAAGAAGAAATCAAACTGTAAAGGTCAACATATAAATCAAGAAAATGATGAGTCAAGAGGAGGAGTAGTAAGCACTAAAAATAAAATATCTATAAAGTCTGCAATTATTTTAATGTTCAGTATTTATCCTGGTATAACTGTCTAGCCATTCAGGGTAAACCACTTGTGAGGACACATTTGTGGTCTTTTATTTCAACCCTCAATAACTCTAGAACTTTGAAGACAAGGTTTAGCCCAGAGAGCAGGTTACATTTGTTAAGCCTCACAGGGAGGTGGGAGAGACAGATATTGTGCAGGTCTAGTTGACACTCAGGTATCCTGAATAAACTGGCTCCATTACAACCTACTCATCACCAGTATCTCAGGCCCTTCCAAGACTGATTTTCAGCATTGGCTTTTGGAATGCTAAATTACCTTGATTTCTATCTTTCCTTTCAATTCTTCTGCTGCTTATTTTCACTTCTCTTCTCTAATTTCTCAGTTTTTAAATCTCATTTTAAAACATGAGAATCCTCTGTCTAGTTCCTGACCCTTTGTCCTTCTTTTGCTTAACTGTCCCTTGGGAAACTTGCACAATCTAAATGACTCACTCGAATTTATGAGATGAGCCAGATCTCTCCCTTGCCCATTAGTCCATTTCAATTAGATGTCTCAGCATCACTAAAAGTTAGATAGGTATAAAATCTGAAACAATAATTTTTTTCCCAAACAGTATTGTGTCTGGAATGTCCTATATTGTTCTGCAATTCACCTGCAGCTTCCTCCTCTTCCTTCCACAACTTAATTCCTCTGTTTTCTTAAAATGAGCACCAGTGGATGAAACAACAAATATATTATTTTTTGTGTTGTGCTTTATTCTAAATAATTATTTCCAAATCATTTGAATGAAGAATGTTGAAGAGAGAACTGATCTAATCTCAACCAAAAATTCTTAAAAGAGTTTTAAAAACATTAAATCAGTAAAGAGAATAATTAAAAGAAAAGTCTGTATTTTCTATATCTACATCAAAAGTCAAATATAAAAGAAAATACATATTAGTCGAAAAATACTTTTGGAAGATACTGATATTATGTATCTATCTTTATCTTTCTCTCTCTCTCTCTCTCTAACTAGATTATCTCACCTATTACTTTATGTGTTTTCAAAGTTACCATGACTATTGAACAACATTGAAACTTAAATGATAGACATAAATTCATAAAATATAGTTGGAAGAGTGTTCATGTCTCAATCCTGTCCCAGTGTTGACATCAATTTGGGCTCTGAACACCAAAACTCCCAGGAGCATTTCAGAATTGAAAGCACACTACTCAGTGGGAATCAGGTATTAGTTCTTGATAGGCCACAGCAAATTTGATGAGTTTTTTGAACAAGTACCACACCCCATGAGTTTTATTGTTCTCATCTGCAAACTAGGGTACTAAGCAAAACATCTCCTGTACTTACAAATTCTAGAATGATATGCTTCTCAATCTTGTTCTTGTTCTGGTCTCGTTCAAATAGAGCAGTGAATGAATACAAATAAAATTAAAAATTGATTTGAAAAGCATATGTTTAAAGCTTAAAACATGAATTGTAAATATAGAAGTATTTGGTGCCCCTCCAAAAGAGACTTTAGAATGATCAGGTAAGTGGCACTGTTATCTGCAGACTTGGGAGATTGGTCTTAGCTACTTTTAGAACTGTTCTTGAGTACTCAGTAGGGGGAAAGCACTTTTGTATATTTTAAAATTTGTCATCAACTTGAGGATATATTCAATTAAGGTGTCATGTCTCATCTCAAGTGGAAAAACAAAGGTAAAAAGCCTAGTGGTACAATAGCATTTAACAGCTGATAATAGTGTTTCTGCCTGATTTGGTGTAATTACCCAGATTGAACATGCTCAGCTTCAGAATTATAGGCAACCATTAATTATCTGTTCCCTATCCCAAAGTGTATATATTTTTCATGAGCTTTTAGGGTTAGGAATCAAAAGGAAGTACAGCAGTTTGTTTTATTTAAACTTTAGTTTGTGGCATATTTTACAAGACTTTTAGGAGATAAGCAATTTGTAACACCTCCATGAACTTTAACTGGTATTGAATAAAAAAAAAAATATTCTGGCTTAGCTAGACAACACTATGGGCGTTAATGATGTCGGCAAGTGATTTTTTTTCTTAAATATCACACTGTATTATATTTCTCATCTTTTACCTGTACATAAGGCCAATTCCTATAAAAATCTGATGACTTTTAAACCAGTGGGACAGGAAAAACATATTTCCTCTACTCCCACCCACCCATGGGTACGAGATATTGAAAGAGAAAGACACATGGAAAAAAAAATAAGTTCTGTTTTGTGAATGCAATCCCTTTTGGCATTTTCTCTAAGCACTACAGTAAAAATTTAAATTGCTGTTCAATTATTATAAATGCCAGGTTCATATTTCATCAAAGGCAACAGTGAGCTAAGGTACGGTAACTTGGCTTTATACAAATAATGCAAAATTTTGAGGTTCACTGGTATCGCTGGATTTTCTGTGATAGCATATCCAAAAGTAAAGTGCATGGTCTTTTATATAACCTTCATTTCAGCTTATCCAAGTACAGTTGTGCAGGCTGTTCTCTGCACAAAGATTCCTTGCTAAGAAACAGGACTGGTGGCTGAAATCAGCCTGAGTTCAGCTCTCCAAGTCATGGGGCTGTGGCATGAAGCTTGCACTCCCCTGCATCCACTCTACAATGAATAGCTTTTTTCTAACTCTTCCACCCTGAGAAGGTGCCTTTTCCTAATGTGAGCTTAAGTATGTGAAAGCAAAGGCCCTTGCTAATTCTCCATCTAAAACTTTTATTATTAAGTTTTATACTCTATTATAAAGGAACGGTGTCCTATTTGTCCTTGTAATCTAGCACACTGCCAGCCTCCTACTAGACACTGAATATATGTTGAGTTAGTAGAGGCCATGGTGATAGTAGAGACCACAGGTGATAATGTGCTTTTTATACAATGTATTTTAAAATGTCTCATTTACTCTTCATAGTTAGCAAAATTGTTATCACCATTTCTTAGATGAATTAACAGCCTTGGAGAATTAACTTTCCTTCTTTCCTAAGATCATACAGCCAGTATTTTTCAGAGCCAAAACAGTTTAGTCTGAGACTGTAAATTATGTGATTATAAATTGTCTTCTTTTATATAAATATTTGAACGGCTTTTATTTTTATTTATTTTTTGAACGGCTTTTATAGAACTACAGAGTTCTATATATATGATTGAGTCCTAAGGAAATAGATTTGTCATGATAATTACTAATAATGCCAGTAAGGCATGAAGTAATATTTCAATTAGTAAAATATTATATCATGCTAAATTGTAACAGTTAAAAGTACATACTAACATATTTTTACTCTGATTTTTGGTAAAATAACAAAGTTCTGGAGTAGTCATTAAAGTTCACTTTTAACAGAGAGACAAAAAACAAAACAAATGATTACCTAAGATCTATCTGATTTTAGCTTGATAGATATTCATTTAGGGAGGATACAAGAAGTGCAAAACACAAGAGCTTATGTTATTATACTAATTTCTAGAGTGTTAAAAAATACTTCACTCACATTATTCCATTTGATCTCATTTTATATAAGGTAAAAAGATGCAGAGACAACTAGTTACTTTAAAAAGTGATGATGCTTATAAGAGGAAACTGATACCAAGATTTGAACATAGGTATTCTAACTCTAAATTAAGAATAATATCTATTTCATCAAGAATATTTTGGCTGTTACTGACCACTGACCAGACTGAACAAATCAAATATGTTTCCTAATACATTTTTTTTTCTTAGCAAAGATGCTTACCAACAATTGGTCAATTTTACCTATTTAGATTTGACTAGAACTCCTATTGATCAAAGCAAGGCAATTTCTATTATCTTGTTGATTTTTCATGTTCAAAGAGAACTGGAAATAACAAAGATTACTGCTGCTCTAAACTTAAGAATTACCAAAAAAAATTTTTTTGATGAAATGAAAATGGCAAGAAGCTTAGAAGAAAAAGATCATGTCATATTAGCTAAGGCAGGCAACCCTAGGCCTGGTCTCACATGCATTCCATCTTATAGGGTAGGATGTCCATGTCGGTGGAGGAGTGCAAGCTTTGTGCCACAGCCTCCTGACTTGGAGGGCTAAACTCAGGCTGATTACAGCCCCCCATCACGTTTCCTTCAGGGCACCTTTGTGCAGAGTACAGCCTGCATCACTGTGCTTGGAAATACTGAATTGAATGTTATAAAAGAGGGATGCACTTTTGGATACGCTATCCAGAAAAAGATTTAAGAAAAAATTGATTTCTAGAAATTGAGGGGATAAGAAGGATTACTGCTATTATCAAATATACACAGAGGTAAGATATTTCAATTAAAGAGAATATGTAGTAGTTGTGTATGATCCTAAGAAGAATAAACCATGGGGGAAGAAGACCTTTATTCTTTAGCTAATTTCTAAATAAGAATTGTATATATTTGAGGAGTGCAAATGATGACTTGATATGTATGTATATACGTGGTAAAATGATTACTATAGTCAAGCTATTTAACATAACTCCTCACATAGTTACCTTTCTCTGTGTGTGATGAGAGCACCTGAGATCTACTCTCTTAGCAAATTTCTAGTATTCAATACAGGATTATTAACCATAGCACTTATGCTGTACATTAGATATCTAGACTTATTCATCCTATATAACTACATCTTTGTACCCTTTACCAAATCTCTCCATTTCCCCCACTTCCATCCCTGGTAACCACCATTCTACTCTGTCTCTATATATTTGATCATTTTTTTAGATTCCACATGTTAGTGAGATCACACAGGTTTCTTTCCTTTCTGTGTCTGGCTTATTTCAATAGGATAATGTCTTTAAAACATAGCTCCCAGGGATGTCTTTGATGATTCCAGGTAAAGTACATATGGATAAGTGGAAGAAGGAACACAAAAAAAAGAGAGATAGAAAAAACCCATGATAGAGATGTTAAAATGTATAGAAAGGATAATTGCGAACAATTTTAAGGACAAACGACAATGTAAAGGGTATTTACAAGTACGGTTCAAGCTAGACAGAAGAGGAAGAGAAGGACATTCTCCAGTATTGTAATATTATGCCTCTATTAGTTTTGCACAGTCATCTATGTCCACTGATGGAATTAGGAAACATTTGTGGGAGATAGAAAATAAGCATTACCCTGAATCCTATTTTGTTTCAGGCTTCTCTATTAAGAAGAATGGCCTTAAAGCCAAATCTACCACACCCAACTAGATTAAAGAGAGACAGAATTTCAAGCTGAGTAAGGCCAGACTTGTAACTTGATATTAATATAAACTTTAGATTTAAATACTGATACTTCTACTTATGAGTTGTGAGCTCCTTCAGTAACTCATAGGAACCTTCTGTTCGGCAGCTTCCTCTTCTATAAAATGAATGGCATCTGTCCCATGACACTGAGGAAAAATGAGTGTCTAGGAAGCAGATATTTAATATATAGTCCTTATACACAAACACTCAATTCCTTTAACTATTATTATGATGATACTTAAAGTCTTAGAAAGCAAAATCTGTATCTAGTTATCATAGCTCCATCCCCAACTCTTAACCCAAACATGATGGGCTTAAATAAATACTTGGTGAACAAACAAACAAAAATGGAAATAATACAAGACCATTAAGCTGTTTTAGATGACTTCCAGATTCTGGGTTCTGACTAATTATATCCTAGGAAACAAAATCTACAGATATGATCACAGAACCAACTGTTAGTGATTATTGAAGAATTGTAACAAATATGACAAATCTCAGAAATACAGAATAAAGAAATAGTCTTATTTTTAACATGAGAAAAATGGATAGATTCCAGAAATTACTGACTAGCAATTTGGAGTTTGCCTCACAGCATAATCCTAGAGTGAAGCATTGAATATAAGCCTGCAGACTCTTCAGGAAATTGTGTTCTCTAAAGGAAGCTAAACACCTGAAGTAAACAGAAGAGATATTGTATACTTGAATGTTTTTTTATTAAAGTGATACTATCTCAAGATATCCTTATAAACATAAAAAAAACCTAGGCAGGATAATAAAAATAATAGTGATTCATGGGTGCTTAAATGACAAAAAAATAAACAGGATTCATCATTGTTATCAGGAGAGAGATCTCAAATGCTTGCACACTGCTAATGCTGCTTCTGATTCTCTGCCTTTTTAAAAAGCTTTATTGATGATTAAAGCCATACAATGATAGAAACCATGTACATGAGAGATAGTAATTACCTTTCTTATCAGATCCAGCCCTGTTGGGATGAAATCCTCCATGTCATACATACAATTTTGCTGTCTCTGGCCATGGTGTTATGAAATTCATAGATCAAGAAGCACCTGTCTACGGCCATACCACCCTGAACGCGCCCGATCTCGTCTGATCTCGGAAGCTAAGCAGGGTCGGGCCTGGTTAGTACTTGGATGGGAAGAAGCACCTGTGAGATATTTAGGGTACTCCCCCTGTTCCTGGCTTTCCTGTTTTCAAAATTGTTTTCTTTCAGTTTTTCAACTGTAAGGCATAGCTGAGTGGCTGATACAAAAAAGTCCAGAGGGGAGGGGTTTTATTCTTAAGCTATGTCAGTGAGTATTACATTGTAGTCACATTCTACAGACCCTAAGGCCAGATATAGCACACAGATATGCTGTAGTTTGCCTATTAGTGTTAATTTGCTTTGCTGTCAATTGAAACCTATTTCTACAATTGAAGGCAAATGAACCTATGGGCAGGGTAAAAGCAACTTCCTGGATTATACAGTTGCTTGGAGCTCAGTAAAAATTACCTCCTTTAGAGAGGATATGTGCTGTTCAATCGGCCAGAAAACTTCGCCTTACTAGCGCCGTATTCTTCATGTCCAAAATCAGGTAAGAGCCAAAAGACAGACATTATGAGGAGACAAATCTCAGTTTGTTACAAAGAAGTATTAACAACAGAGATTCAAAATTTATAGGACTTTAAGTTTCAATGGGATTTGATCACATGTGTTTACCTTGATCCTACTGAAGTGCCACTGAAATGACCATATCTATGTAAAACTAAATATCAAGGAATTCTGTTGTGAGGTACTAAGTTCCTTGTTAAGCAGTTTTTAAAGAAAGAACAGCAAACCCTTGTCAGGATGGAACAAATTGTTTTGGAATTGGATATAGGGTTGAATTAGATGATCTCTGTTTCTTCAAAATGAAAATTATATACTTTTTTCAATGAAAAAATTATTTTATTTTTCAATATATAAATACTTATACATGTTATATCCTTAGCAATAGGCGTTAGTGTGGTATGTTATATTATTTTTCACAAGAATTGCTCACTTGTCACTCTATCGATACTACATTTGGCCAGGTGAATTGTTTTAGCCAGTGAACTTGAGTATAACTGATGTGTGGCACTTTTGAGCAGAAGCTTTAAGAGCCAACACATGGTTCATCATGTCTTTTTACCACTCCCGTAAGAGTGGCAGTGCCAGCAGGGGTACTAGAATGAACATGACACACAATGGACTTGTAACATGAGCAAGAAATGAACCTTTGTTACTGTAAACTATTGAGATTTGGGGGTTGTTTGGTACCGTCACAAAACTTATCCTATCCCAATTGTACAAATGGAGAAGGTCAAACGAACAAGAACCTAAGATGCCAGTGTGGTGACTGTGTTTTCTACACAAGGATAGTGAAGTCACTCTGCCAGAACATAGGGTGGAAACAATCCCTGAGAGGAGCTGCTGAGGTCTTCAATGGGTTAGAGGGAGTGAGTGAGGTTATGAGATCCCAGAGGTGGAGGAGGTAGAGGATGGTTTAGGCAAATGGCATGAATCTCAAAGGACAAACTGGCTTTAACAAGAGTACTGGAGAAGGAGTACCCTATCTTTGTTATGATTAGGTGGCAAGTGGGGGAAAAATAAGATTGATCATTTACTGTTTCTCTCTTAAATAGGAATAAGCAGTCCAATGTAGTTAGAACACTCAAGGTATCAGAGACCAAGTAGTCTTCCTGTGGCTCTGCCATCTGTGGCCGATATCCCACAAACCACAGCTGTTCCAGCTCCACCATCACAACCACTTCGGGCTGATAGGTGGGAAGAACGAGAAGAAAGGTTTGTCCCTCACCCTTTAAAGGCATTTGAGGAAGTTTATACACTACTCCTGCTGGTATCCCATTAACCAGAACTTAGTCACATGCCACCCGATTGTAAGGGATTCTGGGAAATAGCCTTATTCGAGCTGACTACGACTCAGCTAAAAAAATGGAACTTCCCTTACAATAAAAGGAGAATGAGTAACCACAGATAACGGTCAGTCTCTGACCACGGACTCAAATCTAGACCAAAATACACACAGGGTTTGGGAGAATGACAGCCTTTCTTCCATTGCAAGCTGAGGAAAGGTACAAGGAAGATGATTTCCTCAAGAGCCAGTGCTCACTTAAGGGCAGGCATTGTCAGGAAGGATCAGTGAGAGAATTAAGGATGAATGGGAGTCTAATAATCGAAGAAGAGAAGTTTCTCAGCACGTTTGACATTTTGGGAGTTGCCCAGAGAGGACAGAAGCAGGCTGAGAAAATGAAAATGAAAATGGATGATCCAAGGGGCTTAACATCTTTAATGATGATTAGAGAAAAGAGGGCCATGGTTGGATCAGCTTGCTGCAAGTGTGTCAAGATAAGAACTGACCTATGTCCTCAGCTCATCAAGACTCAGCTGCATCTTGAAAAGACTCTGAGAATGTGAGATGTGAGAGGGTGTGCATATTTGACAGCAGCTCTGCATGGAAAATCTACTAGCAGTACAGGAATGAAGAAGGTTTGCAACTGAGACAGCCCAGTTTATGGCACTAAGGTAGAGAAAAAGTTGACATGATTGAGGGACTCTAACAGAATCTGCAAAATCTAGTCCCTCAATTCTCAAACTGACTTTTCCTACTTCCTGTTAGAAGAACTATCCTCTAACAGGAAAGGAAACAAATAGCATTCAATGTGAATCAGCACCTCTGATGGTGAGAAGTATAAGCAGATCCAGACTCAATCACTCAGGTGCCCCAGGGCTAATAACTTGCTGCATCTTTTAACAGTTGTTGGGTAAATATTTTAAATATTCATTTAGAAAGGACACAGAGGATCGCATGTCAGAAAGACCAGAGGAAAACTACTGGTGGCAGAGCTCAAACTCCTCTTTCAGCTTGCTTTTAATTTTTACTCTTCTGTTACTCTCCTCTTTGATGAACTTGTGCTTTCCACTAGAGTACTCTAAAGCTCTACAATTTTAAAAAATCCATGCTACTTTCTTTTTTTTTTTTTTAATCCATGCTACTTAGAAGGCAGTTTACTGGTCATCTGTTATTGCTTTAACATACTCATTAAGATCTAGCTTGCCAAACGATAGACACAGCAAAGAATCTCATCTAACAGAATGCAATGGTCTTCCTAAGAGGAAGCCAAGAAAATACCACCACCCACCAACATTCCTACTGCATTTCCAGTGATGGATCTGAGCATTCTTACAGATTTGTACCTTAGCACTTGCTATGTAGACAGACTTTTGGTTTATATCTGTATTTAGAGTTCAACTCGTCTCTTAGAAACACAAAGAAGAACAATACGTGGCCCTTGTTCTCAAAAATGTACCGGGATTCCAGAATAGACTTTGCAACTATTTTTCCTTATAGAAATAAAAAACCATACACAAATTTACTTCGTTTGTTTTGTAAATAATCTAAACTTGTCTGCTTTTAAAAAACTGTTGTTCTTAATGCTAATGCTTTAAAATACTTATCTATGAGGACAGTTTTACTATCCGACCCTATAATTTCTGAATATTTGCTCATCTATCCTTGCATTGGGCATATTTTTCCTTTTCTAAATTTCAATCCAACGGTGTTGGCTGCTTTTCTCCTTCAAGAGAAATGATTATTTTTCTCTTCAGAATATCATTTTCAGATTCTTGCATCAGCTATTCTAGTGTTTTACCCTTTCCTTAGGTCCTAATGGCATTTTGTCATCTGGAAGGTCACTTATGAACCTCTGTAAGACCCTGGAGAGAAATATTCCTATTTAGAAAATAGAGCTTTTCAATTAGTAAAAATGATATTAGCAACAATCTTCCAGAAAATACTGTACCTCTGAAAGGTAGCACTTGCAGAATTCAGATCCAGCAAAATCTTGTTAAATACTTAAAGGCAACTTTCCTAGAATGAATTCATTTATTTCTAAAAGTGTGTGTGAAACAAAAATACTGCCATCTCTAGCCTACTTGGTGAGAAAGAGAGAGAAAAAAAGTCTTGTTTACAGTTATAATGAGTTGGAACTAATTCTGTTTCTTTGTTTCTAGTTTGCCATACCCAGTCTAATTGTTAGGGTATGTGTACCCTTCTAAATACACTGCTTTGAATAAGATCTGAGTGGGAAAGAGTCTCAGTTCACAGCCTATGGAATCTATTTGCATCTCCAAGGAAATAGTTGTTTACTACTCTGTTGTCATTTGTTCAGAGTACAACACAGAAGTGAATTGCCATCAATATTCATAGTCCTTGTAGCCTCCAGAGGCTCCCTGTGTGATTGTGCTCCATTTAGCTCTAAATCTGTATTCCCATATAGATTTAAACAAGAGAGCTAGGGAAATTTTGAAGTCTTTTGTTCTCAGTCACAGTAATATTTAAATAGTCCACTGGGTATGCAAGTATTGCCGATTCCTTTATTGCTTTGTTATAGTCTACCACAAAAAGATCCACCTTAGGGAAACATAATCCTTTTTTGTTTTTTTCATTACAGATTCTGAAAAATCTTTACCTCCACCCTTACTGGCTTAGTTATATATCAATTTTGTTTCTTAAATTCACACAAGGTCAGGCACATCAAATTCTTTTCAATGCTAAGGTCATGTCCTGCACGTCTATTCCCACTCCTATGTTTACTCCTCAGCTTATGCCTGGACTTACATTCTTCTTCTTATGAAACATCACAAAATATTTAGTACATCTGTAATTATTCAGTATCTAATACATAATGAGCTGTGCTCATAAGATTAGAGAGAAAAATCTTCCAGGTTATATGTCAAATTAGTAAGAAGTAAGAATTTGCCTAAAAATCAGCATTCTACATCTATCTGTACCTTATTTTGAAACATATAGGCAGCAAACTCTGAATTGTGTATATATATCCTATCAAACAGGTGAGACTTACTCTGTTCTTGTAATGGGAAGGAGACTTACTGAAATTTTCCTTTCCCATCTTTTCATTGTATCATTGTTGTTAAATATGCATACATACCTAGAAGAACTTTTATTCAAATAGATATATTCAATTAAAGTTCCAAATTCCTCAAAGTATTTATCTAACAACTTCTTACATTGAAAATGATATAATCTGCCACAGGTACAACAATAGAAAATGAACTTAAAATTAGTGGATTAATATAAAGAAGTAATTCTTGGTGATAACGTAATGAAAATACAGGTCTAAATACCAATGGAGGGTCTGGAATACTGTTTTGTAGGTTCTTTTCTTTTCAAAAAGAATTTGTGCCATTTGCCTAGAGTGGTTTAGAAAATATAAACCTCAAGGGAAAACAAGTAAATGAGATAGACAGAAATGAGGAATAATCTATTTTAATAGAATCTTTTCAATATGCATTTAAGATCCTGGTGCCAGTTCAGATAAAAGCAAACATACCTCATCATGTCTCTCCTACTGAATACAACTAAAAACCTAGACAGATGCATTGAGCAACTATCGGAAGATTCTGAAAAGTTAACTGGTAGCAGATAGAATGATAAAGGAAACCAGAACTCAAAGTAAGGCCAATATTAGGGTAGATTTCTTGTATTTTCCCCTCCATTATCTCCAAGACTGAATGGAAAAGCAGTGCAAAGGCCAGAATTACACTCTGGCTGTAGGCAGAAAGAGTTCTAAGAGAAGACCTTCATTTATGGTCTGAACAACAGGGAAGAGATCCCCAGGGTCAGAGAGTGGGAAAATTCACTTTATCCTCCTATTTTCTTCATTCTAGTCCCAGGCAAACCCATAGTAGTGGTGACAGGGCTAGGCAGCACCAGCTGGGCAGGTGCTCAAACTCTGAGGGAAAAGAACCCTTTTCTCTACCATGATAAACTGTGGTCCTGAAAATGTGAAGAAGGATCCCATTTTTTTTTCTCTCTCTCAATTGCCTTGCTGCTTGAACTCAGAAGCAGATACATTTGTGGGAAGTACACAGCAGGTGGGAAAATAAAAGCCCTAGCTTTCTAGAAAGAAGAGAAGAATGGAAGCCTCTGGGAGAGTGTCAAGGAGAGTGCAAAGAGGAAGGAATTCAAGAAAGTGATCCCATATGGGACACCTGGGTGGCTCAGCAGCTGAGCGTCTGCCTTTGGCCCAGGGCGTGCCCCCAGGATCCAGGATCATGTCCCACATTGGGCTTCTTGCAGGGAGCCTGCTTCTCCTTCGGCTTGTGTCTCTGCCTCTCTCTCTCTCTCTGTGTCTCTCATGAATAAATAAATAAATAAAATCTTTAAAAAAAAAAGTGATCCCATAAAATTGTGTATAACTTGAACTACATATGCATGAGTGTGACCCTAAAAGGCATACCAAAGGCTCTAAGAACTGAACTTACTGGTTGGTTATCGGTACACCATGTTGAAGGTCTCAGACTGGCCTCTGGATGGCATAGAGATGGACAGAGCCAGTTAACACCACAAACTCCTTAAAAAATGAATCAACTTAGAACCATAACTCATAGAAGGTAGTTTGGAACTTTCAGCCTAAAGCAGGCCAGGTCTATTAACGGATAAAGCTAGCTTGTTAACTGATAAAACACACTACACCCACATCCATACACACCCACCTACACAAAATTGACATTCTCTAAGAATTAAATAGGACTCAGAATTTCATGACACAATGTACCAAATGTCCAGGATACAATCCAATAATCTAAAAAGAACAAAAAAGCAACAGATGTCAATTCTGAGATGATGCAGATATTGAATTACCTAACAAAGACTTTAAAGCAGCTATTATATATAATCAAGCTTCAAAAAGTACAAGTGACCATTTTTTAAAAGAATGGAAATAGACAAAGTATCTGCAAAGAAATAATGATAATAAAAGGATCAAAATAAAAATTTTAAAACTAAAATGTACAATAACTAAAACAAACAAAAATTCCCTGGAAGGACTCAATAGCCAAGTAGAGAAGACAGAAGAAAGAGTCAGTAAGTTGAAGATAGTTCAATTATAATTACCCAGTGAGAACAACAAGGAAAAAAGACTTGACAAAATTAAACAGACTTCAAGGATCTGTCATACAACGTCAACAGGTCTAATATCTGTGTGGTCAGGGTTCCAGAGCAAAGAATAAAACAGTGTGCTGGAAAACATTTTTGAAGAAATAATGTTTGGAAACAATGAATTGGTTAAATACGTAAGCATGTAAACTCAAGAAGCTCATTTAATGCCAACTAGAATAAACACAAAGAAATCTATGTTTTGAATTATCATGGTTGAATTTCTGAAAATTTACAGTTGAAAAAAATCTTAAAAGCAAACAGAGAGAAATAAATGATACATTATCTATAGGAGACCACGGTCTAAACAAAAATGGATTTTTCATCAGAAACCATCGGTACTGGAACAACATTTTAAAGTGCTGAGAGGGAAGAACTGTCAAACCAGAATTCAATACACAGAAAAAATATCATTCAGGAATGAAAGTTAGATAAGCTCATTCTCAGGTGAAGGAAACTTAAGAGAATTTATTACCAGCAAATATGTTCTAAGGAAATGCTAAAGGAAATTCTTCAGACAAAATAACTTTGGAAATGAAGGAAGAACAACAGAAATGGTAAATATCGGTGTAATATAATAGACTATTTTTCTTCCCTTGAGTTCTTCAAAATATGTGATCACTGAAAGCATATTATAAGATTACCAGAAATAAAAGGGAAGTTCTTCAACATGATAAAGAAGGGAAGTCAGCTTGCCCTCTGCCCCTCCCTGCTGCTCCTGTGCATGTTCTCTCTCTCTCTCTCTCAAATAAATAAATAAATAAATAAATAAATAAATAAATAAATAAAATCTTTTTAAAAATTTGAAAAAGAATGCCTGATTTTATCACAGTTATTGTACTGGAAGTTCAGTCAGAACACTTAGACAATAAGTAAAATTATTTCTACTCACAGAAGAAATGATCCTATGTATGAAAAATCCCAAAGGCTCCACAAGAAAACTACTAGAACTAGTAAATGATTTCTTCAGTCGCAGGACACAGAATCAACACATAAACATCAGTTGAATTTCTATACAGAATCACTGAGCAATTAGAAAAGTAAATTAAGAAAGCGATTCCATTTATAAAAATATCTAAAAGATTAAAACCCCTAGGAAGAGGTACGAATCTTGTACACCAAAACCCATAAAATATTGCTGAAAGGAATTAAGTAAATGGAAATACATCCCAAGTTCATAGATAGGAACATTTAATGTTGTTAAGATTGTAACAGTATGCAAAACAATCTACGGATTCAATGCAATTCCTATTAAAATTCCAATAGCCTTTTTGCAAAAATAAAAAAAAAAAACTGATTCTAAAATTCACATGAAATGCCAGTGGTCCAAAGTACAAAAAAATACAGCATTCAAAAGAGGCTAATACTGGCATACAGATAGACATATAGATCAACAGAATAAAATTAGGAGTCCAGAAATAAACCCAAACATCTATGCCTAATTGATTTTTGACAAGAGCACTAAGACCATTCAATAGGAAAAGAATGATCTCTTTGACAGGTTGTACTGAAACAACTGAATTTCTACAAAAGAATGGTGTTGGACCCTTTCCCCACACCACATAAAAAAACTAACTCAAAATGGACCAATGATCTAAATATAAAAATAAAACTGTAAAACTCTTAAAATAAAACATGTGGGTAAATTTTCATAAACTTGGATTTGACAGGGCTTCTTACTTATATGACACTGAAAGAACAAGCAACAAAAGACAAAATAGGTAAGTTGGATTTTATAAAATTAAAAACTTTTGTTCATCCAAGAGCATTAGTAAGTAAAGTGAAAATAACAACCTACAAACTGAAAGAAACTTTTTTGCAAATCATACATCTGATACTGATTTAATAGGTAGAATATACAAAGAACTCCCAAAACTCACAATATAAAACTAAACAACTCAATCCAAAAATTGGCAAAGGACTTAAATTGACATTTCTCGCTCCTTTTTTTTTTTTTTAAGATTTTATTTATTTATTCATGAGAGACACAGAGAGAGAGAGAGAGAGAGAGAGAGGCAGAGACACAGGCAGAGGGAGAAGCAGGCTCCATGCAGGGATCCCGATGCGGAACTCAATCCTGGGACTCCAGAATCATGCCCTGAGCTGAAGGCAGGTGCTAAACCACTGAACCACCCAGGGATCCCCAGTAAATAGACATTTCTCTTAAAGAAGATATACTAACAGCCACTGAATACATGAAAAGACGCTTAGTCACTAGGGAAATGTAAATTAAAGCCACAAAGAGATTATCATTTCATACCCACTGAAAGTCTATAATCAAAAATATAATAACAAGTGTAGGTAAGAGCATGGAAAAATTCAAACCCCCATGCATTGTTTGTGGGTATGTAAAACTGCAGCATTTTGGAAAAACAGTTGACTGTTCCTCAAATTGTTAAACGTAAGAGTTAGCATATGATACAGTGATTATATTCTCAGATATATACCCAAGAGAAATAAAAACTTATTTCTCTACAAAAAGTTGCAAACAAATGTTCCTAGTAGCATTTCCCAGCAGTACAAAAAAAAAAAAAGAAAGAAAGAAAGAAAGAAAGAAAGAAAGAAAGAAAGAAAGAAAGAAAGAAAAGAAATTGATAGCAACCAAAATGGTAATCAATGGATGAATATATAAACAAAAGGTGGTATATCCAAATAACATGTATTTGGAAATGAAAATAAATGAAGTACCAATACATGCTACCACACTGGTAACCCTTGAAAATATTTTCCTAAGTAAAAGAATCAAATAACAAAATGCACATATTATGTGATTTGATTTCCTCGAAATATCCAAAATAATTAAATCCATAGAGGTGGAAAGTAAATTAATAGTTGCTTAGAAGTGGAGGTAGGAGCAGTGAGGGGAGTTCAGGATAGATTGCTTAGGATCGATGATATTTTCATTCAGCAGGGGCAAAAATGCTCTAAAATTAGACTCTAGTGACTGCTGCACAACCATGTGAATATATTTTAAAACATTGAATTGTGCATTTTAAATGGGTGAATTTTCTGTGTTGATTTTATCTCAATGAAATGGTTAAAGTACGTCTGTTTTTAATATATAGACTAAAATATATAAACATAAATAGACTAATTAAAATAACGTGATAGAATATATATGTACTAAATAATTTCTATATCTCCTGTAAACTTCAAAAACTATAAGCCTATAAGTTATGCCCTTTACTTGGGACTTCTAATTCTAACAGAGCCTGTTTACTGTCAGAATCACCTCAAATTCTGAATTAGAGAAGTCAAAATTGAGGTGTTGTTAGTAGAAGGTATCTTTGTTAATTTAGAAATTAGCATAGATTAGGGGCACCTGGGTGGCTCAGTTGGTTAGGCATCTGCCTTTGGCTCAAGTCATGATCCCATCCTGGAGATCAGCCCCATGTCTGGCTCCCTGCTCAGTAGGGAGTCTACTTCTCCCTCTGCCCCTTCCCCTGCTCATTCTTTCTCCCTCTCCCTCTCTTTCAAATAAATAAAAATCTTCTTTTTTTTTTAAATTAACATAGATCGTTTTATATTCAAGTCATAAAGAGAGAATGGGAAATGTACTGAACACAAAAATATTTTAAGTGATATGTTCATAAAGTCACTTTATGAAACCCAGGCAGCAAATATTTTGCACTAGACCTACTGATGTGAAAATTACTTATGAGGCAAACTTTCAGGAAGAGGAAAAATATAAAGGAAATCTAGAGTAGAGAACAAAAGCCTAAAATGAGTCAGTCTTGCACAATACCATGGTGTTGACACCATCCTATGCCAATGACTTTGGCTTTGGGAATGAATTTAATATCATAAATGATACAGCCTTTCTTTGATTCTGTAAGCAAACATGAGTATCATTCTCACAGAATATTAGTTATTGAAAGAAATATTGACCATCCAGTGATAGCGTTTATCGTAAGAAAATGGTCACTTACTAAAGATTAAGAGATCTACAAAATTCATAGAGCTAGATCTTGAAAAAGTTAGAGGAGAATCAAGGACTCCTGTTACTTGTCTGATTTTCTTTCAACCAGTCTCATGCCGCCTAATTTGTTAAGTCCACTGGGTGAAAAAGGAATGTAACTAAACCTTAGTATAACTTTAGAATTGACCCTGTCAGCTATTTTTTCATTGTGTGCAGCTGCTTAAATGTATTGTCTTCAGCAAAAAGCAATGTAAGTAATTGCATAGCATAAAAGTAAATGTTAAATTATAATTAAATTATTCTGCAAGCCTATCACACTAAGTTTATGGCCATTTCATCATATTGCAGCAGCACACAGAACAACAATTAGAGAGAAAGAAATGTTCTAAATTGAGATCTCAACTTTCTGAGAACTCGTCTCCTTGAAGGCATCTCCTAACATTGTTTACGTCGTTACTTTTCATTTTAGTTTTTCAACTGTCAGCTCTTCTTTTATATATACATTTCTTGTGATCCTTTTTCCTTCAGCAGAGAGCCAAACACTGGAAGATTCCAAATTAAATGCCTCCGAGTTTGACTTCGTACAGAAAGGTCCTGATTTATTATTCAAGAGTTTCTCGGTGCTGTTCCTTCTCTCAGATTTTTGCAATCATTTATCAGCTTTTCCTGAGGACTATCCTGTGAAGGTCATTTTTAGCACGTTCGTTTGACAGATGAGAACACAGACCTTAATTGAGAAAATTATTTTGACTTAGGTGGCAGAATAAGGTTAGCTCAGAGTCCAGAACAACGTCCAAGGTCATGGCAGCACACTTAGTTCCGCTTTTTTTCCTCATCATTCCTACTTTTTTTTTTTTTAAGATTTTATTTATTTATTCATGTGAGAGAGAGAGAGAGGGAGAGACAGAGAGAGACGCAGAGACACAGGCCAAGGGAGAAGCAGGCTCCATGCGGGGAGCCCGACGTGGGACTCGATCCCAGGCCTCCAGGACCACGCCTGGGACAAAGGCAGCGCTAAACCACTGGGCCACCCGGGCTGCCTCCCATCATTCCTACTTTAACAGAGAAGCACAACCTATTCATTTTGCAAACCCTTTTTCTCCTGTTTCTCTTAGAGCCCCAACACTCTACAGGGGCCAGCACTGCTCCTCTGTGATCTTTTACTTAGCCCAAATAAATCTCTGCAAGATACAAAGATCCCGAAAGTACACATCTTAACACAACTGTGACAGCCATGTCAATTATCTAGCAAATATTTGTGTGCATGTGTGTGTGTGTGTGCATGTGTATACATTTGTCAAGCCAAATGGGGGGTGATTTCTCTAAAATGTATTCATTCAACAAGAATTTGGGGAGCTTGCCATGTGGCAGATATCAGGTTCCGATAGTTTTAAGGCAAGTAAGAACCAATTCTTGTCTTTAAGAAGCTAAAAACCCACTGGGAAAACAAAAGAATATGACAGTAAGTAGGCAATTATATAAAACACAAACATACACACACACCACCACCACCACCAACAACAACAATGCGAAGTTTCAGTGACATTAAACATAGGGAATGCTATTGGAGTTCAAAGAAGAGGATGGCCAAGAAATCAGTGACACATTTGAGAAGAAAGGGACCTGTCTGTGTAGCTTTAGAGGCATATTTTGTGGGTAGAAACTGCAGGAGAGGAGTGACTCAGAGTCAGTTTCCCCTCATATATCTCATCTCTTCCTACTGCACACCCACTATGAGAAGGTGATAGAACACAAAAGTATATTAGGCATGCGCTGCGTCCACCTGAAATATCAAGATAATTGAGGAGACTGTCTTGTCCTTTGCTGTCACCAGGGACTGCAGGAAGAGCAAGGGAATTCACCCTCCATAACACTGAATGTCATGAACAAAATGATCAAAATAAGTGCTAGGAATATGGTACAGATAAACTACTTAGTACAATGTCAGACACAGTGTAATTGCTTAATAAATGTTGCTATTGAAATCTCAACTACCGTATAAATCGCTCTTTTCAAATGTATTTTCTTCTGCCATATTGATAGAATGATAGAAGGGAAAGAAAAAGAGGGGAACAATTAAAAAACGTTGGCATTGGTGTTTTAAGTGGAAAAAAATAGCATGAGATAGAATCCATCCTTCATGTTACCCTATCTTTGTGTTACTCATTGTGCCAATTATACATTGTTGTATTTACTTCTTACAACAAGGAAGGATGTAGGTAGACCTGACTCCATTTTACAATTAAGAAAAATAATGATTGAATAAATTTAAATAATCTTGTAAGGTCATATAGCCAGTAAAAGGTGGCACCAGGGATTGAATTTTCTCCAAACTCCAGCCTTGCTGGTTTTACACCTTCTCTTCTGAGACCCATAAAATAGTAAAACCATGGTTTAACTTAACAAATATTTTCTGAGTTCCTACTATGTGTCAGAAACTATATACAAGGCACTGTACAAAGAAAGGTGTCCCTTCACCTATGGGATCTGACCTTATCCAGCTAAAAATATAGAGGGAGAGGAACAGATAACAAGGCTATTGTAAAGCAGACACAGAGGAGCACACAGTAGGAGTATATAACCTATGGAAGATTAGGGACAATCCTCACTCAGAAGGAGTTGAATCTAAGCTGAGACATGATGCCTGAATATAAATTAGCATAATGAAGTACAAGGAGATCCGTGATGCAGATACAGAGAACAGACTGTGCAGAGGTTCAGAGAGAAAACCAGGAATGTTGATTTTGAGAATAAGACTCTCGACCATAGGATGGGGCTGTGGAGTGGACGGGAGATGAGGCCAAGGGGCCCAAGTCATGGAGAGCCACAACTGAAAAGAACAGTCTTCTCCTAACTTAGGATATGTGGCCTATGACACATTTTAAGCAAGGAATGAAACGATTAGACTTGTGTTTTAGAATGAAACTTTTTTAATGAAGCAATAAATTAGAAAAAAAAAAAAAGAAAAGGAAATGACAATCACATCTTTTTCTGAACTCAGCTTTGATAAAAACTATGAGGCTTGTGTAAATAATTAGTAGGTGAACAGCCCTGCAGTGAAATACAGTCAGGCTAGAGAAAACTTTCGCCATCTTCAAAGCTAAACAGGCTTGGCCTGACAAGATGTTCTGGTGGAGTTAACTGTGGAAGGCCATCTGTTTAGTGATCGTTGAGGAGGTGTTAAAGAAAAACATGCATTTAGCACTCAGTTGGAACTCTGTGACAGGTTGCTTGTCATGCCTCTACTTGTAAGAAAAGATTTACAACAGAGAAGGCAGTTCAGGTAGTTGAGACGTGGCCATTTACTGAGCATCCTGAAGCTGGTTCCATTCTAATAAAGAGGAAATGCCTTTTTTTTCCTTCTTCTTCAATTTCTGACTTTTATTTCTGTCAGCTCCTACCTAATCTGACACCTTACCTTCAACAGGTAATTTTGCCTTTGGATTCACAGAGAAATAAAGGCAATTGCATCCTGCGAATTCTCTCAACTTCCGTTCCATCCTCTCCCTCTTTCAATTTATCCTCTTTATTACACCTGAAGTTGAAAATAATCCTGTTCTTGGTCAAGTCTAATCTTTTATCTTACTTCTCCCTCCATTGCCTCGCTAATGAATTAGAGCCTCACTAAACCAGTTTTCTCCCTCTTTCTCCTGTCTTCCGCCTCTCCCTTTTTGCTTATCTCTGCCTAAAGCCTACTAACAGACTCGTCTTTCTCATCTAAAAAATAGTAATAAAAAAAGTTTTCTTACATAAATATGGAAATGTTGGCTAGATTTCAATTTCACAGAATTCATGATTATATCAGAATTGGGGTAAGAGAGGGAAAGTGATGAAGAGGAAGGCAGAAACTACTTTTCTTGATCTTGTACTTTCCTGTTACTACTCTCTCTTTTGCTTTCTCTCTTAAACATCTTGGCTGTAGTCTAAATTTGCCATTGGCATTGCCCCTTCTTCCACCATTTATGCCATCCCACTGAAATTCGCCCCAACATAGTCATTTCTCTTGCAAAGGCTAAGGCAGATTGCCCAACCGATGGACCTTTCTGACTCTTAAGTGGAAGAGAATGCCTAAAGTGAGGTTGACTGGGTATTTATCTTCCCCCAACTTAGTTAGGCTCTAATAATACAGGTTAGGCTCTGGCTAATTAGTTTCCCTTGAAGCTTTATGCTCTGGTGTTTTTCAATATGGTTCTTTTTCCCCTCCTCCTTCCAGTAGCTCAAGGGGATTTTTCTCCAATATTTACTGTGAGAGCCTATTTGAGCTCCTGGAGGTAAATCTTACAGAATTGGGCAGGCTCCCCTATGATTGGGTCTCCCTGGATTTTTTTTTTAATTGTCTAAGTTTTCTAAACCAAGCCTCCACCAATCCATCAATTAATTAGTTCATGTTTTCCTATTCTGGTACAAGTTCCTTTAGTTTCTGCTTACGAGTCTCTGCTCTGGATAAGCCACGACTCCTTATTCAGCTAGCTGTCTGTTTCTCCAGTCATGTGCCTGTGTCCTCACTTCTCTTGTATGATCCAAGAAAAGTTGTTAATTTTTCAGTCTGTTTAGCTTTTTACTTGTTAGGACAGAGTGACCATTTCCAAGCTCCTTCCATGCAAGCTGCAAACCAGAAAGTCCTAATTTGATATTTTAATCTGCTACTTTCCTAGATTCTTATCAGTCCTAGCAGTTTTGCAGAATGGATTTTTTTATTTAGAGCATTATCGCCTACCAATAATGATACTTTCCTTTCACTTATTTAATCCTTAACAGCTGTTATGCTTTTCCTGCCCTTTATAACACTGTCCAGGAATTCTAGTAATATTAAATAAGTGGGAGTAAAAATTGGCATCTTATCTTATTCTTTCTCTTGAAGGGAATATGAATAGGTTTCTCCATTAAAGGTTGTGTTTTTAATAATTTTTTCACATATATCTTCAGGTTAATGAGTTAACTTCAAAATTCATTTTTCTGCTTATTTTTTAATAAAGAATCATTCAACATTATGTAATGCTATTTAATGATTATTTTTCGATTTAGTCCATTAATGTGATAAATTACATTGTCAGAATTTTCTGATTTTGATGCATCCTTGACTCCATATTAAACTGTATTTGACTGTCATGTATATATATATATGTTTTAAATTAATTAATTTCTTTCTTAGAGAAAGAGAGAGTGCAGTGAGAAGGACTAAGGGAGAGGGAAAGAAAATCTCAAGCAGGCTCCATACCCAGTGCAGAGCTCTGATATGCGGCTTCATCTCATGACTCTGAGATAATGACTTGAGCTGAAATCAAGATTCAGATGCTTAACTGACTGAGCTACTCAGGCACCATAGTCCTGTATACATTTTTAAATATGGTTTAATTTGGTTAGCTAATTTCTTTAGTATTTTGCATCTATGTTCATAAGTTAAATGAATTCATATGTTTTTTTTTGTTTTTTTAATAATAAATTTATTTTTTATTGGTGTTCAATTTGCCAACATACAGAACAACACCCAGTGCTCATCCCATCAAATGCCCCCCTCAGTGCCCATCACCCATTCACCCCCACCCCCGGCCCTCCTCCCTTTCCACCACTCCTAGTTCGTTTCCCAGAGTTAGGAGTCTTTATGTTCTGTCTCCCTTTCTGATATTTCCTACCCATTTCTTCTCCCTTCCCTTCTATTCCCTTTCTCTATCATTTATATTCTCCAAATGAATGAGACCATATAAAGTTTGTCCTTCTCCGATTGACTCATTTCACTCAGCATAATACCCTCCAGTTCCATCCACGTTGAAGCAAATGGTGGGTATTTGTCGTTTCTAATGGCCGAGGAATATTCCATTGTATACATAAACCACATCTTCTTTATCCATTCATCTTTCGATGGACACCGAGGCTCCTTCCACAGTTTGGCTATTGTGGACATTGCTGCTATAAACATCAGGGTGCAGGTGTCCCGGCGTTTCATTGCATCTGTATCTTTGGGGTAAATTCATAATTTTATCTAATTTATTCTCTTATCTAATTTTGGAATCAATATTAATTTCACAAAATTTGTTGGCTAGCTCTCCCACATTTATTATTTTTGGGGGCACCTTAAAAGCTTGAATATCTCTTCCTTGAAAATTTGACGAAATGTACCTATTAGGCCCAACTGTGTCAGGACTTTTTGAAGGGGGAAGGTCTTTAAATATTGTTTCAGTTTTTTACTCATTATTTGTTTATTCAGGTCTTCAGTTATTGTTTTTACCCTAATTTTGGCCTTCTACTCATAAATAAATCCTCTTCAAATTATTGTTAATGAATATATAGTTATTGGTGATAATTATCTTACTTGTGTTAGTAGCTTATTCTTTTGATTTCCTTCTGCATTTTGCTTAATTGCATATTCTCTTTTAATTGATCATCTTAGCTAGAAAGTTTTCTAGCCTATTAATATTTTCAAAAAAGCATGGTTTTGCTAATTATTCTGTTATCTCTCTTTGTAAAATTTTATTGATATCTACATAGCTTTAGTCCTTTTTTTGAGAGTTAAGTATGTTTCATTACTCATTTATTATCAGGTATAGAGTAAAATATAGGGATACAGGTATAAAAGTTACTATGTGGTATTTTAAAAAAAGATGGAATTAAAAACAAACTAAATATTCACCAACATAAATGAATGAATAATTTGAGATATACTAGATAGTAGTGAAATGAGTGAATTTAAACTATACATATATATAGGATGAATCTCATAAATAGAGTTGAACAGAAACCTCAATTTTTTTAAAAAAATTATAAAATATTATCTCATTTATGTAAGTTTAAACATGCAAAATCACTGAGTAGAGCTTCCTACACGCATACATCAGCCAGGAAAGTCTAACTTCTCTGACCAAAGAACCAGTGGAGAGCCCAGAACAGACCTGCAGTGAGCCCAAACCCTGCTTTACAATGCAGGTCCCATCTGTAATGTTCTCTATCAGCAGCAGTGGCAACGGTGAAGCCTCAGGCATTCCTGGTCTTGGGACATTAATGAGTGGACATTAGTGTCCTCAAGACAAGTGTAAGCAGCTCCTGAGTCTCCCAGAGATATAAAAAGATCCAGGCCCAGGTCTCTACCATGCATAGCAAAAGGTAGCCAAGTGACATCCACTATCATTCACCTCAGAGATGCCACCAGCAGGGACTGAAAAGGACCCCCAGGAGTACCTGAAGAAAGCAGCACACTGAAATAGCATTTGCAAGGACTCTGAAAACTGTCATGGGAACTAAAGCCACCAAAGGAGACCAGAACCTACACATTAAACCTAAACTGAGCAAATACCCAGGAAATGTAAGGGTTAGATAAAACCAAAAGTCTCGGAGGGGAGGAGCAAGATGGCGGAGGAGTAGGGTCTCCAAATCACCTGTCTCCACCAAACTACCTAGAAAACCTTCAAATTATCCTGAAAATCTATGAATTCGGCCTGAGATTCAAAGAGAGACCAGCTGGAATGCTACAGTGAGAAGAGTTCGCGCATCTATCAAGGTAGGAAGACGGGGAAAAAGAAATAAAGGAACAAAGGCCTCCAAGGGGGAGGGGCCCCGCGAGGAGCCGGGCTGAGGCCGGGGCGAGTGTCCCCAGGACAGGAGAGCCCCGTCCCGGAGGAGCAGGAGCTGCACCGACCTTCCCGGGCGGAAAGGGGCTCGCGGGGAGTTGGAGCAGGACCCAGGAGGGCGGGGATGCCCTCGGGCTCCCTGGGACAGTAACAGCAACTGCGCGCCCAGGAGAGTGCGCCGAGCTCCCTAAGGGCTGCAGCGCGCACGGCGGGACCCGGCGGGACCGGAGCAGCTGAAGGGGCTCGGGCAGCGGCTCCGCGGAGGGGGCTGCGCGGCCCCGGGAGCAGCTCGGGGGGCTCGGGCAGAGGAAGAGGCTCCGTGCGGAGGGGGCTGCGCGGTTCCAGGAGCAGCTCGGAGGGGCTCGGGCAGAGGAAGAGGCTCCGTGCGGAGGGGGCTGCGCGGTTCCAGGAGCAGCTCGGAGGGGCTCGGGCGGCAGCTCCGCGGAGGGGGTTGCGCGGCCCGGGAGCGCGAATCCACCAGCGCAGGCTCCGGAGCACAGGGCGCCGGGACACAGCCCAGGATCCCGCCTCCCCCGGGACAGGCAGAGGCCGGGAGGGCCCAGGACAGCGAGGACGCTCCTGCCCCAGCTGAGCAGATCAGCGGCCCCGCCCCGGAGCCTCCAGGCCTTGCAGGCGGAGAGCTCTGGAGTTCCTGCGGGGGCTGAATCCAGGGCTGCAGAGCTGGCCCCGCCACTAGGGCTGTTGCTTCTGGGGCCTCACGGGGTAAACAACCCCCACTGAGCCCTGCACCAGGCAGGGGCACAGCAGCTCCCCCAACTGCTAACACCTGAAAATCAGCACAACAGGCCCCTCCCCCAGAACACCAGCTAGACGGACAACTTCCAGGAGAAGCCAAGGGACTTAAAGAACACAGAATCAGAAGATACTCCCCGGTGGTTCTTTTTTTGTTTGTTTGTTTTTGTTTTTGTTTTTGTTTTTGTTTTTGTTTTGTTTTGCTTTTTGATTTGTTTCCTTCCCCCACCCCCTTTTTTTCTCCTTTCTTTTTCTTTCTCTTTTTCTTCTTTTTTTTTTTTTTTTTTTTTTTTTTCGTTTTTTTTTCTTTTTCTTCCCTTTTTTTTTTCTCTTTCTCTTTTCTTTCCTTCTTTCTCTCCTCTCTTTTTCTCTTTTTCCCAATACAACTTGCTTTTGGCCACTCTGCACTGAGCAAAATGACTAGAAGGAAAACCTCACCTCAAAAGAAAGAATCAGAAACAGTCCTCTCTCCCACAGAGTTACAAAATCTGGATTACAATTCAATGTCAGAAAGCCAATTCAGAAGCACTATTATACAGCTACTGGTGGCTCTAGAAAAAAGTATAAAGGACTCAAGAGACTTCATGACTGCAGAATTTAGAGCTAATCAGGCAGAAATTAAAAACCAATTGAATGAGATGCAATCCAAACTAGAAGTCCTAACGACGAGGGTTAACGAGGTGGAAGAACGAGTGAGTGACCTAGAAGACAAGTTGACAGCAAAGAGGGAAACTGAGGAAAAAAGAGACAAACAATTAAAAGACCATGAAGATAGATTAAGGGAAATAAACGACAGCCTGAGGAAGAAAAACCTACGTTTAATTGGGGTTCCCGAGGGCGCCGAAAGGGACAGAGGGCCAGAATATGTATTTGAACAAATTCTAGCTGAAAACTTTCCTAATCTGGGAAGGGAAACAGGCATTCAGATCCAGGAAATAGAGAGATCCCCCCCTAAAATCAATAAAAACCGTTCAACACCTCGACATTTAATTGTGAAGCTTGCAAATTCCAAAGATAAGGAGAAGATCCTTAAAGCAGCAAGAGACAAGAAATCCCTGACTTTTATGGGGAGGAGTATTAGGGTAACAGCAGACCTCTCCACAGAGACCTGGCAGGCCAGAAAGGGCTGGCAGGATATATTCAGGGTCCTAAATGAAAAGAACATGCAACCAAGAATACTTTATCCAGCAAGGCTCTCATTCAAAATGGAAGGAGAGATAAAGAGCTTCCAAGACAGGCAGCAACTAAAAGAATATGTGACCTCCAAACCAGCTCTGCAAGAAATTTTAAGGGGGCCTCTTAAAATTCCCCTTTAAGAAGAAGTTCAGTGGAACAGTCCACAAAAACAAAGACTGAATAGATATCATGATGACACTAAACTCATATCTCTCAATAGTAACTCTGAATGTGAACGGGCTTAATGACCCCATCAAAAGGCGCAGGGTTTCAGACTGGATAAAAAAGCAGGACCCATCTATTTGCTGTCTACAAGAGACTCATTTTAGACAGAAGGACACCTACAGCCTGAAAATAAAAGGTTGGAGAACCATTTACCATTCGAATGGTCCTCAAAAGAAAGCAGGGGTAGCCATCCTTATATCAGATAAACTAAAATTTACCCCAAAGACTGTAGTGAGAGATGAAGAGGGACACTATATCATACTTAAAGGATCTATTCAACAAGAGGACTTAACAATCCTCAATATATATGCTCCGAATGTGGGAGCTGCCAAATATATAAATCAATTATTAACCAAAGTGAAGAAATACTTAGATAATAATACACTTATACTTGGTGACTTCAATCTAGCTCTTTCTATACTTGATAGGTCTTCTAAGCAAAACATCTCCAAAGAAACGAGAGCTTTAAATGATACACTGGACCAGATGGATTTCACAGATATCTACAGAACTTTACATCCAAACTCAACTGAATACACATTCTTCTCAAGCGCACATGGAACTTTCTCCAGAATAGACCACATATTGGGTCACAAATCGGGTCTGAACCGATACCAAAAGATTGGGATCGTCCCCTGCATATTCTCGGACCATAATGCCTTGAAATTAGAACTAAATCACAACAAGAAGTTTGGAAGGACCTCAAACACATGGAGGTTAAGGACCATCCTGCTAAAAGATAAAAGGGTCAACCAGGAAATTAAGGAAGAATTAAAAAGATTCATGGAAACTAATGAGAATGAAGATACAACCGTTCAAAATCTTTGGGATGCAGCAAAAGCAGTCCTAAGGGGGAAATACATCGCAATACAAGCATCCATTCAAAAACTGGAAAGAACTCAAATACAAAAGCTAACCTTACACATAAAGGAGCTAGAGAAAAAACAGCAAATAGATCCTACACCCAAGAGAAGAAGGGAGCTAATAAAGATTCGAGCAGAACTCAACGAAATCGAGACCAGAAGAACTGTGGAACAGATCAACAGAACCAGGAGTTGGTTCTTTGAAAGAATTAATAAGATAGATAAACCATTAGCCAGCCTTATTAAAAAGAAGAGAGAGAAGACTCAAATTAATAAAATCATGAATGAGAAAGGAGAGATCACTACCAACACCAAGGAAATACAAACGATTTTAAAAACATATTATGAACAGCTATACGCCAATAAATTAGGCAATCTAGAAGAAATGGACGCATTCCTGGAAAGCCACAAACTACCAAAACTGGAACAGGAAGAAATAGAAAACCTGAACAGGCCAATAACCAGGGAGGAAATTGAAGCAGTCATCAAAAACCTCCCAAGACACAAGAGTCCAGGGCCAGATGGCTTCCCAGGAGAATTTTATCAAACGTTTAAAGAAGAAATCATACCTATTCTCCTAAAGCTGTTTGGAAAGATAGAAAGAGATGGAGTACTTCCAAATTCGTTCTATGAAGCCAGCATCACCTTAATTCCAAAGCCAGACAAAGACCCCGCCAAAAAGGAGAATTACAGACCAATATCCCTGATGAACATGGATGCAAAAATTCTCAACAAGATACTGGCCAATAGGATCCAACAGTACATTAAGAAAATTATTCACCATGACCAAGTAGGATTTATCCCTGGGACACAAGGCTGGTTCAACACCCGTAAAACAATCAATGTGATTCATCATATCAGCAAGAGAAAAACCAAGAACCATATGATCCTCTCATTGGATGCAGAGAAAGCATTTGACAAAATACAGCATCCATTCCTGATCAAAACTCTTCAGAGTGTAGGGATAGAGGGAACATTCCTCGACATCTTAAAAGCCATCTATGAAAAGCCCACAGCAAATATCATTCTCAATGGGGAAGCACTGGGAGCCTTTCCCCTAAGATCAGGAACAAGACAGGGATGTCCACTCTCACCACTGCTATTCAACATAGTACTGGAAGTCCTAGCCTCAGCAATCAGACAACAAAAAGACATTAAAGGCATTCAAATTGGCAAAGAAGAAGTCAAACTCTCCCTCTTCGCCGATGACATGATACTCTACATAGAAAACCCAAAAGTCTCCACCCCAAGATTGCTAGAACTCATACAGCAATTCGGTAGCGTGGCAGGATACAAAATCAATGCCCAGAAGTCAGTGGCATTTCTATACACTAACAATGAGACTGAAGAAAGAGAAATTAAGGAGTCAATCCCATTTACAATTGCACCCAAAAGCATAAGATACCTAGGAATAAACCTCACCAAAGATGTAAAGGATCTATACCCTCAAAACTATAGAACACTTCTGAAAGAAATTGAGGAAGACACAAAGAGATGGAAAAATATTCCATGCTCATGGATTGGCAGAATTAATATTGTGAAAATGTCAATGTTACCCAGGGCAATATACACGTTTAATGCAATCCCTATCAAAATACCATGGACTTTCTTCAGAGAGTTAGAACAAATTATTTTAAGATTTGTGTGGAATCAGAAAAGACCCCGAATAGCCAGGGGAATTTTAAAAAAGAAAACCATATCTGGGGGCATCACAATGCCAGATTTCAGGTTGTACTACAAAGCTGTGGTCATCAAGACAGTGTGGTACTGGCACAAAAACAGACGCATAGATCAGTGGAACAGAATAGAGAATCCAGAAGTGGACCCTGAACTTTATGGGCAACTAATATTCGATAAAGGAGGAAAGACTATCCATTGGAAGAAAGACAGTCTCTTCAATAAATGGTGCTGGGAAAATTGGACATCCACATGCAGAAGAATGAAACTAGACCACTCTCTTGCACCAGACACAAAGATAAACTCAAAATGGATGAAAGATCTAAATGTGAGACAAGATTCCATCAAAATCCTAGAGAAGAACACAGGCAACACCCTTTTTGAACTCGGCCATAGTAACTTCTTGCAAGATACATCCACGAAGGCAAAAGAAACAAAAGCAAAAATGAACTATTGGGACTTCATCAAGATAAGAAGCTTTTGCACAGCAAAGGATACAGTCAACAAAACTCAAAGACAACCTACAGAATGGGAGAAGATATTTGCAAATGACATATCAGATAAAGGGCTAGTTTCCAAGATCTATAAAGAACTTTTTAAACTCAACACCAAAGAAACAAACAATCCAATCATGAAATGGGCAAAAGACATGAACAGAAATCTCACAGAAGAAGACATAGACATGGCCAACATGCACATGAGAAAATGCTCTGCATCACTTGCCATCAGGGAAATACAAATCAAAACCACAATGAGATACCACCTCACACCAGTGAGAATGGGAAAAATTAACAAGGCAGGAAACAACAAATGTTGGAGAGGATGTGGAGAAAAGGGAACCCTCCTACACTGTTGGTGGGAATGTGAACTGGTGCAGCCACTGTGGAAAACTGTGTGGAGGTTCCTCAAACAGTTAAAAATATACCTGCCCTACGACCCAGCAATTGCACTGTTGGGGATTTACCCCAAAGATACAAATGCAATGAAACGCTGGGACACCTGCACCCCGATGTTTCTAGCAGCAATGGCCACGATAGCCAAACTGTGGAAGGAGCCTCGGTGTCCAACGAAAGATGAATGGATAAAGAAGATGTGGTTTATGTATACAATGGAATATTACTCAGCTATTAGAAATGACAAATACCCATCATTTGCTTCAACGTGGATGGAACTGGAGGGTATTATGCTGAGTGAAGTAAGTCAGTCAGAGAAGGACAAACATTATATGTTCTCATTCATTTGGGGAATATAAATAATAGTGAAAGGGAAAATAAGGGAAGGGAGAAGAAATGTGTGGGAAATATCAGAAAGGGAGACAGAACATAAAGACTGCTAACTCTGGGAAACGAACTAGGGGTGGTAGAAGGGGAGGAGGGCGGGGGGTGGGAGTGAATGGGTGACGGGCACTGGGTGTTATTCTGTATGTTAGTAAATTGAACACCAATAAAAAAAAAAAAAAAAAAAAAAAAAAAAAAAAAAAAAACAAAAGTCTCCAGACATCATAACAATAATGTCTATAGTACATTTGAAGAAAACCACTTGTCATGCCCCCCCATAACAGAAAAATCACAACTAGAATGAGAAAAGGCAATCAACTGAGCCAAATACTGAGATAAATTAGATATTAGAAATATTTGGTAATGATTTTAGCTATCATAAAAATGCCTAAACAATCAATTAAAATTTTTAAAAACAAAAAACCAGAAAATCTCAGCAAATAAATACAAATGATAAAAAACAGATGAAAATTACATAACTGAAAAATACAATAAACAAAATGAAAAACTCTAGAGGATCTCAGTAGTAAGGTGGAGATAACAGGATAAAATCACTAAACTTAAAGACAGATCAACAGACAAAAATTTACTCACTCTGAAAAACAGAAAAAATAAACCAAAAAGTGAGCAGAAACTCAGGGATCAGTGGAAACCAACAGCAGATTTAATATTCATCTCATCACAGTCCCAAAAGCAGAGGAGAAGGAGAAACTGAAATAATATTAAGAAAATATACCATAATAGTTGAAAACTTCCTAAATTTGGTAAAAAAAAAAATGCTGGTGGGAGTGTAAAATAATACAACTATTCTGAAAAATACTTTAGCAGTTCCCTTGAAAACTAAAATGGACATCTATATTACCTAGTTATTGCACTGTTTGGAAACAACTTATCTGAGGAAAATAATTTATCTGAGGGAAATGAAAACTATGTCTACACAAAAGCCTGTAGACAAATGTGCATAGCAACTGTTTGAAAACAACTAGAAACAACTCAGATGTTCTTCAACAGCTGACTGGTAAGACCAGCTGTGGTACATCCATAGTATGGACTACTACTCAGCAATAAAGAGGGGGAAATAATGATACAGGCAACAACTTGATGAATTTAAAGAAAATTATGCTTAGTGAAAAGGGACAATTTTCAAAGGATATATACTACATGATTTCATCTACATAATATTCATAAAAATAACACAAAGATGGAGACCAGACCAGTGGTTGCGAGCAGATGGAGCTAGGGGAAGAACATGGGTGTGGCTATAAAAAGGCAGCCTGAGTGAATTTTGTGCTGACAGTACAGCTGAGTGAGTATCTTGACTGTGGTGTTGATTATCCAAAATGTACACATGCGATAAAATTGCATTGGGCTATACACACACATAAATGAGCAAATGTATATGTTATGAAATTTAAATAAACTCTATGAACTGAACCAATGTCAATTTCTTAGTTTGGATATTATAGCACAGGGTGAGTTTGGGGGAAGGGAGCATGGGACTTTCTGGCATATTTTTTTACAATCTTCAGTAACTCTATCATTCTTTCAAAATGTTTAAAAATGTCTAAAATGCATGAATAGCATAGAAAAATTAGAGCCAAACACTGGGAATCAATATTGGACAGCTTTGTGGGATGCCATTTATTCTGGGCTTCTAGAGGTAGGGACAAAACTGAACAACCAAGATTCATTTCATGGGTAGAAAGTGAACTCTTTTCTATTAGGAAAAGTAGCAGAAGTTAAACTCTTGCTGAAGATACAGGACCTATCAGAGCATTATATTATGAACCAATTAATTAAGCGAGATGACTGCATAAAGGAAATATATCAAAACTATATAAAGAGTGAAAATGGAATTCCCAACTATATCATCGTAAAACAACTTAGTCTCAGCAGTATATGTCTTAAGTTAGTGATGAAGAGAAGGTATGAAATAGAAAATTTTAGCAATATCCATGGCAAAAGATACACTGTTTTTATAACTATGATGTCAGAAGAAAAATTCCATAAACCTATCAATGATCACAAATAAACATAATTCATACATTTTGCACAATCCATTAGCGATTTTCAAACTAGACTCTAGCTAAACTGTGCAGAGTTTCTTATAGTATCCAGTAAGAACATATATTTTAAGGCTAACGTTCTCTGTAAAAAGGCCCTGAATGATGTAACTAGTCTACATATCTATCACTGAGTTCCTGTCAGTATATTAAGGAAGTGCCTCTGGAAATAATTAGAGTGGAAATAAAATTTGTTTAGCTACATGCATCAGAAGATATGCATTATCTTAATTTTTCCATATATCTCTTTGGTTCCTGTTACTTTATACAAATGAAGAAACATTGCTGCAGCAGGATAAATTAGTGTTTAATAATGATAGTAAAACATTTGGCTTCTTGGCTTTTTAAGAAAAAGTACAAAACAAAATAACACACTGTCCACAAACATGTCCATAAGTACTAAAAACATGAAGACATGCATGTAATGATGCCCACCAAATTCAGCATAGTGAGAAGGAACTGGGTTTGGTGTGGGCAAGCAAAGTACTTACATGAGAAATCTACTAATTTATTACTTCTTAACCTAGATAATAGATACATGGTGTTTATTTTATTATTTCTTTTTTATATGTCACAAGTGTATAATAATAATAATAATAATAATAATAATACAATTCCATATTCAAATTCTTTTCCTTAGAGAGAGTGACTTCATTCTTGCTTTGAGTGTCCCTACAGAGAAGTTGAGGTTTATCTCAGTCCTTTTTCCATTGTTAAAACTTTTGGAATGTCTTGCTATTGCTGATGTCCTTAAATTTCACCACAATGTATCTATGTGGTGAAATTTTCTTTATTTTCTTTATTTATTCCATTTGACATCATAAGGATCTTTCTTTTCTTTATTTATCCCTTTTCTTTATTTATCCCATTTGACATGATAAGAATCTTTTAGCATGATTTATCTAACTTTGCTTTAGTTCTGAGAAATCGTGCATGATTATTCCTCAGGAATTTCCTCTCCATCCTATTTTTCCTCTCCTTAGTCTCTTAATATTTAGATTTTTATGTCTACTGAATTTCACATATCTTAACTTTTATTTTAAAGTTTCTATCTTCCTAATTGTTTACATGAGAATGTCTTGACCTAATCTTCTAATTTATTCATTTCCAGTAGTAATCATTCTAGTTTTTATGCCATCTATTATTTAATTCTAATTATAGTCAATTTTTCCACAAAGTGTGATTTTTGTAATGGCTTGTTTTTTCTTTATTTTACCATATATTAGAGGATATTATTTTATTTTAAATTCTTAATCTGCCTATCTCATCTAGTCTTACTCATTTCATTGACTCTCCGTTATCATTTTATTTACTCTCCTTTATCTGACCTTCAAATGTCTGGCTCCTTTTGGCAGTGAGTACATCTTCCCCTGGTGGTATCCATTATCTTAGCTCATAATGCCGATAGGGTGGGGCAGCATATGCTGTTCCTGATTTGCTTATGGTGGGAGGATCGCAATCCAAGGCAGTGGTTTAGGACCTAACATTCTGGACTTGATTCTCTCTCTTCTGTCCCATTTGCTGACCCCCAACAGGTATCACTGCCCCTCAGGGAACCTCATCTCCAGCACTTCTGTCTCCCTAGAGCCTTTCTCCATTGGTTTGTTTATCTAGAGCTCAGAGGAGTGGGTAAAGAAAGAGAGGAGAACAAGGGTTGCTTAAGAAGCCTGCCGGGCAGCTCAGGCTGCATGTCGTTGAGACTCTCTGATGTCACTTTGCTGGTTCCACTGATCCTGGAAAGACCCAGTGACATTTCTGTCAGTAATGAGGAGGCAGGTGGGCAGGTGGGCATCACGACAATGTATGATCAGGATTCCAACACTGACAAGCAAGATGACGTGGACTTGTCTTTATTTGCATTCAATTTGTTTTGAGGAAACTCAAAAGCCAACAATGCAAAGAATTAATGCAAATGGGAAAGGGAACATAGTTCCCTAGGACATCTCTAATCCCTCATGGAAGGTGTCCAAAGTCTGGTCATCTACACAATGGAGGAGAGTGCCAACGCAGCCAGAGCATTCTGGGGCCAGGACTCATGTATTTTTCCATCAGGCCACACTCCCTCAAGGGCCTACCTACGTATGAGGTAGTATCTTGCTACACCTGTGCTGTCTTCCTGCTTTGTAGGGCATACAGCAGTCATCTGCATCACATGATCTCTTTCTACAGTGACAGGAACCTTAATTCTATGGAGGCCGAGAAAAATTAAGGCCATTCCACCTCAAGCTTAGCATTAGCACAAAGAAAAGCCATCTTAGGCCCCTGTGGATAAGAGCTGACTTTACAGGAAAAACTGTAGAATGTCCTCGGCAGGGAATCCCATATCAGAAAGATGACAGCGCACACCCATGGCAGAAAGTCCCATATTAGAATGAGAACGGAGATCAATGCCCTTGAAAGCCCCATATCAGAATGTAAACAGAACTTGAGAAATTCCTCCACCCCTTCTGAAAATCCCCTAGACCAGCCTATAAAAAACCCAGCTGTAACCCACTTCGGGGTCCAAGTCCCTGCTCCGCTGTGTCAGGTACACTTGGACCCAAGCTCGAGCTTGCTAATAAACCCTCGTGTGCTTGCATCGGTGTCAGCTCCTTGATGGTTTCTCGGATTTGCAATCTTGGGCACAATAATTCTTCTCTATTTTCCCCATATTTGTTTCCTATGCCAAGTGCAGACACTCTATTTATTTCTTTATCTACAACAGTTTGCACATTGCAATAAATGCTTGTTTTGTTATCATTGCTTTTTTGTTTATGAGCAAATGGAGGAGGTAACGGGTTCACATGGTAAATGTTAAACAGTTGAAATCACAATTCACAAATGAGACATTTATTTGTGAAACAGTTCCCATCTGGGGGTGTCAGTCTTGGAATGAATTCTACTCTAAGGTAAAGAAAGGAAGGTGTTCCGCAAAGCCAAGATGGGTATCCAAAGGTCACAAGCAAGTTAGGAGCATGGGGACATCATTTAGAAAAAAAAAAATAGGCCAGTTGTCAGGATTCGATACAAAGGTGAAAGAGAAAGACAAAGTTAAGCTTGTTCAGGTCAATTAATATAATTGTGGGGCCTCAGTAGATTGGTTATAGAAAAAAAAAAACTGACATAACAAAACAAAACCTGTTCAAGTGACACATGAGGTAATCCTCTCTTTAATCAGTGTTAGGTTGGAGCTACCAATGAGTGGACCAATTCTGCCCCTGAAAGAGGTGAGAGCAGCATCTAAAACATCAAAGAAACTGTTGAGAAGAAAGCCTCCCTTAGCACTATCTTCTTAACATTTTCCCTCCAAGCAAGCCTCCAAGAGGCTGGGATGGTGAACAGTCCTTCTGGTAGTGTCTGTGGAACAGATTACAGACATCTCTCTTAACTCCAAGGTAAAAAAGAAAATTATTTTTCCATGCAGTGTTCGAAAGTTTTCCAATCTCTAAAATCCTGTCTCTGTGTTCAAATTTAATGAGGTCATTAACTAAAGATGCTTCATGTTTGAGAGTTGTTTTTAAGGAACACATAAAAAATAAATCAAATGACGGTATATACAATCAAGTAAAGGGTCATTACCCTCCTTTGAACAACCAATATACAGAAATTAATGGAGATTTCTCAGTTTAAAAATATTTTCAAGGAGCAAGATTAAATTACTTTGGTAAAAATGAAAAGTTAATTAGTTATTCTTGACTTGTGCTGGGCTTGATTGTTATGCAATCTTTTGAGGTCATCTTTAGAAATAGGGTACTTGTGTGTCCAAGGTGCTAAGCCCATCTGCTTGTTCTTGGGGTTCTAATTAACTTCCATGCTGGTCTGATTAACACTGGCATTTGTTTTTCCTAGTGGAAAGCAGCCATTGTGTGAAAGAGCTTAAGTGAGTCACCTTTTGTTAGCAGGTTTGTCAATCACAAGGTTTTTTTACCTATGTGGCATCAAACTTTTTTGCCTGGATTTTGAAATACATGACTTTTCATAGGTGTAATGAGTTAGATAAAATGCATATCATTTTTCATTTCTTCTGAAAAAGTCAAAGGGCACTGTTACTATGTTTCTATGAAGATAGGCATGAAAAATAATATAAAGTGGGTCATTTCATTTATCCTCAGTTCATTATATTAATGTTACAATATTAAAATAACCAGCATATTTTATACTTTCAATGTCCACTTGGATAGCATATACAACAGTGATTTCCGAGTTTCTGAATCTATTTCTAGGGTTCTTCTCTTTCCATCTCAGTCACCTGTTCCAGTAGCCCTGCCCTGGACATTACAGTCATCTAACTGCTCTATAGCAAAACCACCAAACACTCTACTTTATAGCCACAGTGATCCTTTTTCCTTCCAGCTAGAGAAGCATGATCAGTGCCCAGAGTGGTTCTTAGGATGATATATAGAAGACAGAAGAGCACTTAAAAGGTCATTTCAGTGAAAGAAGAAGAAGAAGAAGAAGAAGAAGAAGAAGAAGAAGAAGAAGAAGAAGAAGAAGAAGAAGAAGAAGGAGAAATGAGATTCTAAATCAAAGTGGTAGCTATAAGAAAATGAAAGATGGGAGTAAGAAATACTATACAAGCAGAAGAGTAAATTCTGCCTCATTTGAAGAGCAAATGTGGAAATTGAAGGAAAAGAAGTGTGTTAGTCTTCTATTGCTGCATAATAAATTACCCCAGACCTAGTGGCTTAAACAACACACATTTCACACATTTATTATCTCTAGTTTCTTTAGAAGTTTGGGCATGGCTTCACTGGGTACTCTCTTCAAGGTTCACAAAGCTGAAATCAAAATGGTAGTGGGGCTGCATTACACCTGGAGGCTTGACTAGGTAAGGATCCGCTTCCAAATTTCTTCGGGTTGTTGGCAGGATCCATTTCCTTGCTGCTATAGAATTCATGGCACCTTATTTCTTTAAATTCAGCATAGAATAAAGTGTATGCTATTTCCTCTTACAAGGGACTTACATGATTAAGACAGGCCCACTCAGGATAATCTCCCATTTGATTAATTCAAAGTTAACTGGTTAGGGATCTTAGTTACATCTAGGCAATTCCCTCACCTTTGCCATATTTTACTAGTCAAAAGTGAATGACAGTTCTGCCTACACTAAAGAGGAGAGGATTACAAAAAGATATATATTTCAGGGGTAGAAATCACAGGGGCCACTTTAGAATCCTGCCTATCATAGAAAGAAATAAGCAGGGCAGCCCGGGTGGCTCAGTGGTTTAGCGCTGCCTTCAGCCCAGGGCATGATCCTGGGGTCCCAGGATCGAGTCCCATGTCAGGCTTCCTGCATGAAGCCTGCTTCTACCTCTGCCTGTGTCTCTGCCTCTCTCTCTCTCTCTGTTTCTCTCATGAATAAATAAATAAAATGTTAAGAAAAAAAAAAAAAGAAAGAAAGAAACACAAGTCTAAAAACTTGATCCTAGGGACTGGGAAAATGGTGGCACTCATAAAATGGTACCCCAAAATCAACATATAAAAGAGTTTGGGAAAGCAGATCAATTCAGTTTTGTTCATATTTTTATTGAAACGCCAACAATATAAGAAGAGTTGTCCAGAGGAATTGAAAATATCAGATGAAACAAAAGATGGAAGTCCAAATTAGAAATATTGATTTATCCACAGATGTTACATGTTAAAGTCATGAGACTAGGTCACCTCACTAAAGGAAAGAATAAAGAAAAAAATACCTTGGTGGAAGGGAAACAGAAGCCAGGAAAGAAGAAAGCAATTGGAAGTCTAAAAGTAGAATAAATGTCATGCTGTATTTGAATAAAAACGACTAGAAATATTGGAGAAAATGGAAAAAGCAGATGACACATAGCATGCAGGCCAATGGGTTTTAGACTTAAATGTCCAGAAGGATCCTGGGACAGTTTCTTAAAGATGCAGTTTCCCAGGCCCTACTCTTAGAGTTTCTGTAGGGAGAACTATCAATCTATTTGTCAACAAGCACTTCAGGTGATACCTAATCAACATTTTCAGAAACCTTGTTCCAAGGATTAGTAAAATAAGACCAGCATAACAGGAAAGGATACAGTTTTCTTAGAGAGTGCATCACAAAGCTGTAGTGCTACCTACTCTCAGTAACAGCCACCTACTCTCTGTAAGAGACATACAAGAGGTGTTGAAAAATTCAGATTCTTGGACTCTACTTTAGATCTATTGACTCTGAATTTGCATTTTAATAAACTTTACAAGATATTTTTATGTCCTGTAATTTTGAGGCCAAAGGGGTCACTGAACTGGCACAGATCTCTGCTACTCATCTGGAAAGGGAGAGGTAAGTACAGAAATTGAAAAATAAATGTTTAGAAATGTTTATAACAATTCAATATTGCTGTGACATCCAAGTGCGGAATCAGCGTTCTCATCTCATTAGCAGTGCATACACCAAATCAGGTGTTATAAAACTCACATGCAGGGCAGCCCGGGTGGGTCAGAGGTTTAGCGCTGCCTTCAGCCCAGGGCCTGATCCTGGAGACCTGGGATCGAGTCCCACCTCAGGCTCCCTGCATGGAGCCTGCTTCTCCCTCTGCCTGTGTCTCTGCCTCTCTCTCTCTCTCTCTCTGTGTCTTTCATGAATAAATAAAATCTTTAAAAAAAAAAAAAACCTCACATGCAGCACAATGTTATAATGTGTGACATTTTCAGATTAATTCATTAACCAAAATCCAAAACCATATAAAGATATGAGAAAAATAATTATTTATATTTCTTTGTCTTGTTATTTTAAGATAATTTTAATTTTTAATCAAGCTTGTTTTAAAATTTGTAGTCCAACATTAGTAATTAGGAAAATAAAATTTGTATTTATTTTTAACCCTAATTTACAAAAGGTGAAATCAGCTTCATTAGACCTTTTTGCTAAGAAAGACATAGTTCCTCTATATGTAGCCATAATAGCAAATCAAATGATGATAGTTGAAATATCTCCAAAAAATGAGGATCAGTAGACTACATAATGGTTTTACCACAAAGTATATACAATTGCTTATACAACGGATTTGAATTTTTAGTCAGAATTAATGGGGAAGTGCTAAAACCAAGGTATATTATTTTGTTTCTTTTTTAAAAATTTTTATTTATGACAGCCACAGAGAGAGAGAGAGGCAGAGACATAGGCAGAGGGAGACGCAGGCCCCATGCACCCGGAGCCCGACGTAGGATTCGATCCCGGGTCTCCAGGATCACGCCCTGGGCCAAAGGCAGGCGCCAAACCGCTGCGCCACCCAGGGATCCCTATTATTTTGGAAATGTACTGGCTAGTGAAGATTAAAACCATAAGAAACATAACATAGAGAATAAGTAACTTAAAATCAAAACAATTTTTTAAAGAGTTTTGAATTCAAAAGCTGGTAGACATTCAGTGATTCTCAGTTAAACATTAAACTTTGAAGACTTCTTGTAGATTAGCAATTTGGTTTACTATGAATAAAAATCTAAATATTAGTCTCAAGATATAAGTATAAAATTATGTCAAAGATATTTGTTTGAAAATGTTGAGTATATGCATGGTAAGGTGGGTAGCTCACGTACCACTTCAGTGACACCATAGCTTAAAATTTAAGAACTGTTAATGGTAAGGAGGATTCAGTAAAGCTAGTGACTCATTTTTACTTGCAATTTGTTAAATTCACAGATATTGCTACTTGGAATTTCTTTTAGTATAACTGCAATTCAAACATGAAGCTGATATGAAAGGAGTTTTATTTCTTTTTTTTTTTTAAACCTCATTGCCAACAAACACAACTAGCTTTGAAATGTGTAAGAGTAGTCAGCAAATGTGGTTTTTGGAGTGTAAACTTTGTGTAGAAGTATTTTCTGATGGCACATTTCACAGGTGCAAAAACAAGGAAACATTCTGGGTTTGTGCCCAGATTTCAGAACCAGAAAAAGTATAAATTTCAGCAAAAAGTATAAATCAACATGGAGCTTCCTTCATCAAGAGAGTCTTCCTATAAAAAAGTTTTTGATGGAACTAAACAGAAAGTGTGGCGTCATAATGAAAACTGTGATTATATAAAGGCTAATGTATTAACTTTGAGATTATTCTCTATTTTATAAATATAGAAGCTGATTATTTAAAAAAATTATTGCATGAATGAGGCATGATATTTATTAAGGCAAAAGTTTTATTGAAAATGTTTAAACTGGGGTGCCTGGGTGGCTCCATCAGTTAAGCATCTGCCTTCAGCTCAGGTCATGATCCTGGGGTCCTGGGATTCAGCTCCATATCAGGCTCCTCACTGAGCAGGGAGCCTGATTCTTTCTCCCTGCCCCTGATCCCCGCTCATGTTCTCTATCTCTCTCTCTCTCAAATAAATAAATAAAATATTTTAAAAAATAATAAAAAGACAATGTTTAAACTAGGTAATAAACAATCCATTTCCAGTTTGGTCTCAATTTTCTAAAGATGTGGGGCACCTTGGTGGCTCAAGCAGTTGAGCATCTGCCTTCCGCCCAGGTTGTGATCCTAGGGTCCTGGGATCGAGTCCCACATCGGACTCCCCATGGGGAGCCTGCTTCTCCCTCTGCCTAAGTCTCTGCCTTTCTCTCTGTACTTCTCATGAATAAATAAATAAAATCTTAAAAGAAAAAAAACTTCTGAAGATGTGATTCTATGGCCAGGCTTGCTTACTTGCCTGATATATTTGGTATTTTTAATTATCTTAATACTCCCATGCAAGGAAGCAATGGGACATATTTTTTCATAGAAGATAAATTAAGGGGGAAAATGAAATCTAAAAGCATGATAGAACAAAATTCCTACAGCTTGTTATGTAAGTTCCATGGTTTAACAATAAGCATCACTGAAAGTGTGATTGCCTTGATACTCCTTACCTTAGCACCAAATACCTCGTGCATTTGATAGAATATTGTGATTTCACTCTTTCATTAAAAGAATACACAGAAATTTCCATACGTGGGAATTTCTTGACTTTGGAATCCATTTCTTTTCATCTAAGTATCATTTAAATTTAATTGCAGATTTATAGAATGAATTATTAAAATCAACTACTGATGGAAGATTGAACATAAATTTTGCAAATAGAGCATCATTTTGGATTAAAGTTAAGAACAAGTACCCTAAGCTTGCTGAAGTTATTTTACATCTCTCTCACATTCCTGTCAACCTTGCTTGTGAGCCAAAGGTACTTATAGGTATTATAAAAGGATAATATAGAAACAATTTAGGTATGACTTATCTTCTACAAGTACGTAGTTATCATAGACTCTATATTAGATGAATTAGGCAATAAGCAAGCTTATTTTTCATATCAAAGACAAGTTTGTATTTGCGTGTTATTCAGAATAAATATGGAGAGGATAATACAGGGATTTGTGATTTCACTTAAAACTTTTTGTTCCTCTTTAGTTATGATTGCAGAATACTACACTGCTATGAGTAACATGGCTATACTCTACAGTAACATTTACAAGTACAGTTTCAATGCATTATATTTGATTTTTATAATTCTTGTCATTTTATCTTATTTTATTTGTTTTGATTATATTTATTGAAATATAATTTTATGTTGAATCATATAATAAAATTTTCTTTTGTATTTAGTAATGTCTTGGCTTTTTATTTTAAATTCATATTTTTAATTCATATTTTTTTAATTTCTAATCCATATTTATCGTATTTTACATATAGTTGACAACAGGTTGGTAAATAAAAACTTTTTTTACCTCACAGATACTTTGAAGAGCACTGCTCTAGAGTACTAATAAAGATACACAAGAGAGGCTAAAATATGAAGAGAATAGATAGAGTGAGAGATAGAGAGTCAGATGAAAATGAAGAACAGGCTCAGGAAAGAATAAAGAAACAGGAAAAGTTGGAAGGGATGAAGGGTAGAGTCGCAAAGTGGAAGCTGGAAGTTCGTCATTTTCCATCTAGTAAGATCCAAGGAATTTCAAGGTTCAAGGTGTTGTCATACTTAAGGGAGGCTATGGGGTCATGATGATGGAGGCCACTGGTGTCGAAGGTAAAACTCGTTTGTCTCACATCAGCGACATGGACAAGAAAGCCTCTGGGAGAAATGATACTTGCAAGTCATACTAACAAAATGATGAAGAAAATGAAGACTGTGAAGGTGTGGTCCTTGAAGCAAACAGACTATGTCAAGAATGGGGAGAGAAAAGTAACCATCAAAAAAAAAAAAAAAAGAAAAAGAAAAGTAACCATCAGATGTCATTCCCTGGGGTTGTGAAATGGTGGCGGTGGAATAATGATCTGGAGGAGCCTTCAAGAAATAAGGAGCAGGGTGCCCCTTCTTGCACCTTGAGCATGAGAAGTAGAAACAGAATTTACTTTCAGTGTAAGATCTGGTGGACATTGCACCTCCAAAAGAAAGGAGTGCTTCACTCTCAGGGAACCAAAGCAGCACTTAGAAAAGAAATGCAAGTTGAGGAACTATGTGCTAGAAGTAATGTTTCCACTTCACATGAGGGAGTGGCAGGGAAAAGCCCAGAGTTTATGAAGTAGGTGTGTGTGGGGAGGCTGGGCAAGTTGCATCAACATTAATTTTGTGTAACTTAAGCATGGCTACCTGAGATAATGGGTGAGCCACGTGGATGATAAAAATGCTGGAGTGCAGGAGAGGTAAGAAATCATGGGAAATGTTGCCAAAAGGAGGGATGAGTGGTGAGAATTTTATTTAGTAGAGAATTCTGTGCCACTAAAAGGCTGATAGTAGACAGAATGATGCTCCAACCAAGATGTCTGCATCCTAAAGTCCAGAACCTATAAATATACTACCTTACCCAGCAAAAGTTACTGCTGCTCTGGTTAAATTAAGGATTCTGAGATGGAGAAGAGGAATTTAGCCTGCATCATCTAGGTAATGTAATCCCAGAGGTCCTTATAAGAGGAAGCCAGGAGCATCAAAGTCAGAAAAGGAGAGGTGTTGATGGAAACAGACCAGAGTGATGCCATTACTGGCCTCAAAAATGGAGGAGGGAGCCACAAACCAAGGAATGAGAGCAGCCTCTGGAAAACAGAAAAGGAAAGGGAAAAAAAGATTCCCTTAGAGCCTCCAGAAGAGGTAATCCTGCTGACACTGATTTTAATCCAGTGAAACCCATTTCAGACTGCTTGCCTCCAGAACTGAAAGACAATAAATGTGTATTGTCTTAAGCCACTACATGGGAATTTGTTTCAGAACAATAGATGAATACATCACCATCATGTTTTAATTAAAGTATTTAATTATAATGATAAAACCATGACTCCCTTTTGTACACACATACCCACACATGCACACATATGCACATGCACATGCACAAATACATATACAACACATAATCACAGATCTGCAAAATCCTGCATTGGAACCAACATGTAAGCCAGTACAAAATTAAACTAATTTACTTACTGGTTTTCTTTTTATTTTCAAGTTGTTTGTTTTTTGTTTTAATAAAGATTTTATTTATTTATTTATTTATTTATTTATTTATTTATTTATTTTAGAGAGAGAGGGAGCGAGCAAGCAAGTAATAGGGAGGAGAAGGGACAAGGGAGAGAGGGACAAGCAGACTCCTCCTCACTGAATTCATGCCTGACACAGGGCTCGATTTCATGACCCTGAGATCATGACCTAAGAGGACACCAAGAGTCAGATGCTTAACCGACTAAACCACCTGGGTACCCCAAATCTTCAAGTTTTATATAAAGTCGATAGATTAAAAAGTTGCCTTCCATTTAATTAATCTAACTATAATGAAAACTAATATTGAAAATATGGATGCAAAACAAATATAGTCAATCTCCTGATCTTAAAGGAGTTGCTAAGGTAAAAGTGTAAGGTACTCAAAATCATCATTTAAAAGAGAATCTTCCAAAGGAAGTAATTTCAATATAATAACAAAAAATGTCACAAGGCCAGGACTCTTAAAAGCCAAAGTGGAAAAGTGATTGTTGAAAACTCTTAAATCTCTTAGAAATTTATTGATTTCAAAAAATGAGCAGGAATGTCACTACAACGAGAGAAACCCAAGAAAGAAGCTTTGCACAAACATCTGCTTTTACTAGGCTTCTTGTACAGCAATAAAACCCTCAGTTGTCCCAAGGCAAGACCTTAGGAAGTGCCCACCGACAGTTTTAACAGTCATTACGCATGTACTGTGTTCTCATCTCTGCCCTAAGGAAGTTCAACAGCAACCCGTACTTTTTTGTTGTTGTTGTTTACATGCTTATTAAAGTCACACAGGTAAAACGTTTCTGAATGTGTTTTCAGAACACGTTTTATTTTAGTGCTTTCAAATGTTTTGAGGATAATTGTTAGAGGGAGAAAAAAAATATAGGAGCTCAGTCTGAGAATAAAAATCTGTTTTGGCATTTTAATGTCTAAAGACTCAAGAACTGCCAAATGTTTGCTAATCAAGAAGCAGTAGAAATTCACAATCAGTCCCCAAAATATAAAACAATTCTATTCACTGTAAAAATATGTTTACTGCACTTACTTACCGGCTGTTTAGCACAAATGTTTTTTGTCCCAAAGTGGAAAAGCTGGCAATTCTTTAATTTCCAAAGTGCTCATAGAGTGCAGCTGTAGATATACAAGGCTTTTGTTAATAGCGTATCCAGGTACCATTTGCTTCCCTTTTGTCAGATATCGCCTTTATTTGAAGTCAACAGAAGCCCTTTCCCTTTTCCCTCTGGCACCATTTGTAGTTATTGTGTTCTCAGAGAAAGCACAAGGCATCAGGGCATGGACTGATTTTGCTCTGAACCCGTTCAGATGCAATGTTGACATTTTGGGGGTAACTTTATATTTTTTGCTTTCCAATGCACTATAGTCTTCAAAAATAGCTGAGAGTATTGCACTTGGGACTCATCAACATTAAAATATCTGCTATCCAGAGTAAAATTCCAACAATAACTACGGTTTTTAACAACTCAAAGTGCATACCTTATACTTGAAGGAATTTTCATTGTCCTTTTTAAAAGGCAATTTATTTAGTTGAACCATAGTCTCATCTCCCTTATTAGATCCCAAATTTCCTTTTCAAGCACGAATCTTGAGAGATCAGTGGACTAGCCCTTGCTGATATAATCTTGGTCTCACAAAAAAAGCACAGTCATCAGGGGAAAAGATTGCCTTTAATGCATAGGAATAATGACTCCAGGAATCAATAAAATAACTCTGTTGCCCATAAAAGTAAATCAAGATTATGGCTGTCTTAACTCCTCTCTTGAAACAAGGATGTTTGGCATTGAAGAAAGAGGGGAAAAAAAAGAGAAAAGGAGTAAAATTTTTGGAAATCCCAATATTCAATAAATAGCATATGTGTGCGCAACTATTTTAGAAAGAGAAAAATGGTAAGAAAAAGGCTTTAAAGGGTTAAGTCTATAAATGTGCTCTTGGGTGGTATAAGCATCACCATGTTACCTGGGGTCCAGCCTGTCAGCAAAGTAGGTACTAGCTAAAGAGATGCTCAGAGTTTCTTCAAATGAGAGGACCTTTTTCAGAAACCCAACTTTTTCAGATTCCACCAGCAGTTTGGCACCCCTTTCAGAAACTCACATTTTGCTACCACCTCTTAAAATACTTCAAAACCGAAACCAAAAATCCTCATCAAAATAATCACTATAGAAGTCTTACAGATTGTTACCTAGAGTATCAGATTCATCCAAAAGAGTTCATATACCTGATTAGCAATATTCCTCTGAGTAAAATAGGAAGTTCAAAAAGATATTTGATGGAACAGGTATTTTGGGTACTTATTTCTGAGGCCACTTTAAATTTCACAATAACCCTCTAAGGGAAATAAAACTCCTATTAAAGCCTTAATTAAGTTAAAAAGAACTCTAACAGGAAAACATAAAAGCAACACAGCCACTGCTGACTCCAGCCATCAAGATCTATAAAAGAATATCTAAGAAGCAGAGATGGGGCTGGAACATTCAGAGATGTATGAATCTAAATTTCTGCTTCCACCCTGCATTTTCCAACCCCTGTGTTGGTGCAAGACTAAAGACTCTAGAATATTATGAAGCATTAATCATTCAACAACATGCTGTGAATATAATTTCCCATCATTTTTTTTTCTTCTAGGCCTGGAAGCTTGATCATTATGGAAGATTATATATGGGAGGTATATCAGGGCAGTGCCCACAGGTCAGGAAGGAAAAGTTTTGAAACTAAACAAACTTCCAGTAATAAAATTACTAAATTATGGGGATCTAGTGGTGCCTGGGTGGCTCAGTCAGGTGAGTGGCTGACTCTTGATTTTGACTCAGGTCATGATCTCAGGGTCGAGCCTTGATTGGGTTCCAGGCTCAGAGCAGAGTCTGCTTGGGATTCTCTCCCTCCGCTCTCCACCTGCTCATGCACACCTGCTCATGCACCCCTGCTCATGCACTCTCTCTCTCAAAAAGTAAAAATAAAAAAATTCTGGGGATCACCCCTGCTCATGCACTCTCTCTCTCTCTCTCAAAAAGTAAAAATAAAAAAATTCTGGGGATCTAATGTACAGGATGGTGATGATTAGTAATACTGTATTATATATTTGAAAGTTGCCAAGATCTTAAATGTTCTCAACACACACACAGAGACAATAACTATGTGAGGTGGTAAAGGTATTAATTAGGCTATGGTGGTAATCATTTTGCAATATATAAGTGTATCAAATCAGCATGTTGTACACCTTAAACTTACACAATGTTACATGTCAACTATATCTCCAGAAAGCAGGGGGGAAATTAATGGAGTGTATGTTAACATGGTCCAAGAAATATGTACCATGCAGAAAACGCATATATTCAACAATCACTTAACATTCTGACCTCATTTTCCTCCAATTTTCCTTAAAGATAATCAATAAAACACATTTCCAAAAATCAATGCCATATTAAACCAAATTTGAGCAGAACCTGCACTCAGCCTCCAGAGTGTGTGTTTGTATACACAAAGTGGAAGAAGAGGAGGTGGGGGAAAACAGAGGGGCGGGATGTGAATTCTGGTTGTGATTGAGAGCTAGACACCTGACGTGTTCCCCATTTAGCCTTCCAACTGATGGATCAAATGAGAAACTGTTTTGCTCTGTTTCAGAACTGATTGACATTTTAATTATTCTACAGCTGGAAGTGTTAATCACACCAGAGAATGAGGGAATAATTCCCAGCTGGTAAAATTTCACACAATACCTTGGCAGGCACCAACATGCAGATAGTTTAAATCATTTGTTAAAGAATAAAAAATCAATATTTAAAATCCTTTCACAAATTAAACCAGCAACAGTAGACCTATACTTAAAAAAAATCTCTTTAAGTATGATTTGCACTTCTTATTTTTGACTGCCAGAAAGTCAAAACACTTTATGAATCTGAGGAAATTACAATTTAAATATAACCCATTTGAATAGAGTGAGATGATTAAAAGGAATTAAGATAATGAATTAGTTTTGTTCATAAAATATAAATTACATTACTCTTCAAACTTTCAATATTTTTATTAATAGAAGCTTCTCTTTGAGAAAGTCCATGCTGCCTTTTACTTAAATGTCTCAAAAGACATGTTTAATTCAGAGAAACATTGTTTAAGTTAGTTCTTCACACACTTCTCTGATTAGAAGAATCACCTAGAGTGTTTTTACAAGTTCTCATAGAGCTTCTGATCTGATAGCTCTCGAATGAGCCCTAGGAATCTGAATTATCAAAAAGGACCCTGGGTGATGCTTAAAACCAGAAAATTTTGGAACATACTGGAATACATATTTGGATTTTTAAATTAAACTTTATTTAGTGCTATGTGCATATATATGGGAAAAAACTGCAAAAAATTTTCCCAAATAGTAAAAGATAGAGACACTACCAAAATTAATTGAAATACAAAGTTTCTGCCTATTTGTGATAAAAAATAAACTAGAATTTTTTTCCATCAAATTCTGGTAAAAATTCTAGTTTTGACATGTAATAAAACTTCTGACCGTCAAATGTTTTTCAGTTTTTAACTCAGCTGTAAACCCTGAGAATGTGAATGTGCTTTCCTTTTAACAAAAGTAAAAGTTTTCAACAGAAAACACATTCTAAGAGGAATACTATTAACTTAGATATTAACATTTTGCCTTCCAAGCAAGTTTTTATCTAGATTTTCCTTAATCTGTATGAAAGTGTCAAGCTTCAAAATAATTATAAAGATTTTTTGAATCCATATGAAATACACAGCAACAGAGGTATGCCAGCGTCCCTGATTAATTAGGGAAAGTCGTCAAGGAAAGGATGGAGCTGTCCAGCATTTAATTCTATACAACCTGGTGTTACTGTGCACCAGGTTTCGTTCTAAGTAAAAAAGCAACCTCAAGGGAACTAATAATATTATTATCATCATTACAATTCCCATTTTATAGCTGTGGAGATTGAAATATAGTGAAAATAAAGAATTTAATCAAGATTACACATTCGTTTAGTTCTTAATTAGTAGATCTGGAAACTGAACTTATGAAGTCTGGCTAATAAAACAAAACAAAACAAACCCATCTTTTCGCTATACTGCTCCTTCATTTTTTATCTTTCTCCTAAATATATTAATAAAATATAACCATCATTAAGTTTGTATCCTTCATAATCCAACAGACTTTTTTTCCCCTCAATTCAGGAATAAAGATCTAAAAAAAATGGCCAGCCCTCTGACAAGGCTGTGGAGGAAGCCCTGCTGTATCAGACGCTGTCCATGATATTCAGCAAGCTGTTGCTGCTGCTGTAGCTGCTGGTTTGAGATCAAGGAAAGTAAGGAAAGGAAGTAAATAGAATTGACTTCCAGACTAAAGGTTTAGGAAGATATTCTCAGAAAGTCTTTGAGTTGTAAAACAAATGAATCTGGCAAAGTTATTTTTCAGAGATCTCTTTAATAAATTAACAAAGCAGACACCAGGTTGGCGATTTTCCCAGTACTTGGAAAGGATCGCCTTGCCACTCTGCACCCATTTTGTCTTTCCCACTCCTTTGCTAAAGTTTTGAGTTATAATAAAGGTGAAATGGCTTCTTGTTACGTCACCTAACTTTTAGAGGAAAACATGATTTAAAAAATTAACTTCATTTCTTTCTCTAAGACTTACATTGCTTTGTTTCAACAAAGAAGCAAATCCAGCCTTACTTTTCAGGTTAGATGTACTTTTAGAATAAGAAAATTGTTCTGTATGGACATTGTACATTCTGCTTTTTGTTGTTGTTATGTTGTTAAGAAAACTGAAGCAAATTGCCTCTGCTCTAGATTGTGAAGCTCTTAGGCCCTTGGGTTGCTGATTTACAAGCTTGATGTCAACATGCTGTATCTTTTTATGTCCCAGTTTATAATGCAGTTATGCAGGCCTCTTAAGCTATTAAGACATCATCATTGACGTTGCAATTTGTGTATATGTTTTATACCTCATTAAATTCTCATCTTTCTAGCTCACAGCAATAGGCTTCTGGCCTAGGCTACAGCATTATCTCATAACCTAATAAAAAAAGTAAAATCATCACAGAGAAAGTTGATCGTTGAAATCTTTACCCCCAATCAATTGATTTTTGGTGATAATGGCTTTATAGTCAAATAGATATTTATCCATGGTACAATTCAGGTAATTTCTAAAAGCAGAAGTTTAGCATCCTTGTCAGTAAATCTTTCTTTCTTTTTTTTTAAGCTGTATTAAGTGGAATCTAGATTGACAGTATGGACTGTTTCTCTACAACATGATGAAGTTTTAGATTCCCTAGGAAATGAATAAATTTGTAATTGATGCTACTTTCTCACTTCTGCAGTTTATAATTCAGGAAAGTGATTCTTCCTTTTCAATCTTATGATGTTATCATTAGGAAATATCTCAAGCAATTCCAGAGACTAAGGATTGCTTGGAATTTTCCCTGACCTGGTGATTAATCCCAACCCCTGATTCAGTGCTTCCCACACAGTGGGAGGCCAAGAAGGATCTGTTGGCTGAAAATAACCAATTCATTTAACTGAATTACCTGTTACCTAAAATAAAAAAAGCACTACTGAAAGTCCAGAGGAGGAAAGAACAATTACGAAATTAAGAGATTCATCAATTGTTCTTGTATACTTCTATTTAAAAAGCTATTCATCTGTTTAAGTATGTATATATATGTATATATATGCATATTTAAAGAAAAATAATTTTGCAAAACATCTAGGGATCCTGTATTCTTTATATGAAGTGAAAAAAGTTGAGTTTTCATAATAAGTTGAAATAACAAATCTCTTTTTTAAAAATATTTAATTTATTTATTCATGAGAGACACAGAGAGGGAGGTAGAGAGGGAGCAGAGGGAGAAGTAGGCTCCCCGCGGGGAGCCCAATGCAGGACTGGATCCTGGACCCCCAGGACCCCCTGAACCCAAGGCAGGCACTCAATCACTGAGCCACCCAGGCGTCCAGCAAATCTCTTTTCACACATAAAAAATATTAGTATTAATAATAGGCACATAAAGAGAACTTCATTATAATCTCTTATAAAAGAATGTCTTTCCAATTCGGATATAAGGTGACAAATGTTTGTTCTAAGACTTTGACCCTGTAATTCCTTCTTCGAACTACAATAATCTTTTTTTTTTTTTTTTTTAAGATTTTACTTCTTTATTTATGAGACACACAGAAAGAGAGGCAGAGACACGGGCAGACAGAGAAGCAGGCTCCCTGCAGGGAGCCCATGTGGGACTTGATCCCCAGACTCCAGGATCACGACCTGACCCAAAGGCAGACGCTCAACCATTGAGCCACCCAGGCGTCCCCTGCAATAATCATTTTTAGTATGTTCTAACTATGAAAAATTTATAAGATATTAGCTATAGCTTATGTACAAAATATGATATGTATCAATCATAAAAATCTAATAGGCTTGCAGAGATGGGTTTACCTAACCCTCATCTGCCTCATGATACTGACTCAATCTTCAGAGTAGTGGGCAGAGGAGAGAAGTGAAGGAAATTTTTCTTAGGAGCTGTAAAAGCATATTCTGAGAGTCTCAACTCCAATCAGTCTTGCTTCAGTGCATACATTGATTACAGTAAATAAAATATGGGTTAAATAAATGATAAAGTCAACAAAATAGTAACATTTGGCAAAGAATAAATCAATAGCAAAGAATAAACATTTGGCCAAGAATAAATGTCAACCTCAGACAATTAGATTTGGGACAAAAGAGGAGAAAAGAAAAAATGTATTCCTCACAGAATAATTCTTCATGAAAAATGCTTTTTTTATTTTTTTTTTTCCTTTCTATTGCTCCTAACCTAGATTTACTTTCAGACAAGGACCAGAGTTAAGGGAGAGTATCAGTTGGCTGCAAATAAAACACTTGTGATTCCTTCGTAGTCAGGCTCAATCCCTGAGTGCCTGGTACCTAGTACAATGTCAAAGACATAACAGCCAACCAATAATCACTTGCAAAACTAAAATGCAATCTGTACCATGGCAAGGAAGAGTCTACTGCCAAAAAATTCAGGCTTTTAGCAAACTGATCAGAGAGGCAACACTGCTGGCTGTGCAGCATCCTTTACTCATAAATCCTATGGAATTTATTTCAACACAAAAACACTAGTGTGTTTGTGTGTAGGGGAAAATTTGATTCACACATCTGATTTATTTCTGCTTTGATAATCAGGGCTATTTTAAGAAGGTCACAAAGGCCAAAGAGGATTTATAAAATAGTTGCTTATCAACTGTTTAAAGCCTTGTTTTTATTATAAACTGGTATAATTTTTTCTTAGCATAAACAATTTTACTATACACATAACATTTCTTTTCTGAAAGGGATCTGAACTCTTAACTTTACATTTGCTTGGCTTTTTTTTGTTGTTGTTAGCTGGCATACAAAGAGTAAATACAACACAGTGCAGGTACCTACAGGGATGAGCCTGACAATACTTGGCATATGCATCTTAGGCACAGACAATACCATTCTTTTTTTGAACTCTTGATCATCCAAGCTGCTGGTTTTTGTAGAACTCTGACATACTTCAACTCATAAGGCATGAGTTAATGTACTCTTAAAATATTGTGTTAATAGTAATTACAAACACAGCAATCATTGTAAATTGAATCAACTCCTAACCTTAGAAAAAGTATCAGGAGTCATATGACTGAAATGCCCATTTATACATGTCTATTGCTTATAGTTTCCATCTTGGACCACATGTAAATGAAGTATAAGTTACGAGCAAAGTAGATATAAGTACTTCAAGTTCTAGATAGAGGGTAACACATCTTTTGGAATTAATATTGATAATAAAAGAACTGGGCAATTCCATAATCACTATCTGGCAAAAGTGAGGGGGGAGAAAGAGCTACCCAGGGGTATGTTTTATTTCTGAGGGAGAGTTTTGAGAAGGAGGGTCAGTAGCATGTGCTCACATTTCTCAAGGGCTGGCTGTGTTTTTGATTGTTTGAACATGAATAGGAATGACCAGTTAGCGTCAAACTAGTAAGCCTGCACGGATCAAGAGAAACTGCTGAGATGCAGCTCTACACCCAGGTTTCACCAGTGTAGTTTAAGTAGAGGAAGTGACCTCCTAACAAGACAGGCACTGAATTTTCTAGAAATGAAACAAAAGGTCAGAGTAAAACCAGACGAAAATAGATTCACTAGAGAATAGATTTCAGAGTCTCTCTGAAAGCTCAGTTATAAATATTTAAACTTCTTTATGTTGAAGATAGAACTGGTTCCACATGCTAGAGCAGAACTGACCCCATAGTTGGTACTGGTGTAAGAAAAGGGTGCTGGAGATAGAGGGGAGTCAGACTGTTATTAGCGTCATCTTCAACTCCTTTCTTTTCTTACTGTTTGGATTTTGGACCAGTTCCTAGCACTCCATTTAGATCATGTCTTAATTCTTAAGCTAATAGAACTTTTAAAATGCATAGAGCAATTTGGTATAAGTGTGACCAGCCCCTTTAAAAAGAAAAGAAATTGGATCCCCGAATTTCATCTATATGCCCTAATTTTAGGGGAGAAAAAGACTTGATAAATGACTAAAGCAACACTAAATTGGGATGCTACTACTTTTTTTTTTTTAAGATTTTATTTATTTATTCATGAGAAACACACAGAGAGAGATAGAGGGAGAAACAGGCTCCATGCAGGAAGCCTGACGTGGGACTTGATCCCAGGTCTCCAGGATCACGCTCTGGGCTGAAGGCGACGCTAAACCGCTGAGCCACCCGGGCTGCCCAAGGGATGCTACTACTTCTGAGTAATTTATCAGAATTCTAGCACCCTTAGAAAATGAAAAATAAAATAATAGATCTTTTGATAAATATTTCTTGAGGGCATAGCAACATGCTGGGCACTGAAATAGAGTAATGAGCTCACAGTTCAGCAGGGAAGGTAAACAAATAAAGAGGCAGTTGCAACTACTATGAGAGGGGAAAGGCAAAGTTCTTTGGAAGCACACATCCAGGCACCCTGTCTGCAGAAAGAGTCCTGATGAACGAAGGGGATGAAGAAGGCTCAAGGATAGGAGAGGAGACAATGAAGAGTATTTTAGGCAGAAAGGACATTATGTATAGAGGTGTAGAAGTAAAGGACTAACAACCTGGAAGAGCTGTAAATTCAGCCTACCTAAAACTCAGAGCACCAAACACACTGGGTGAGTACCGGAGGCTCCCAAACCAGATAGGACCAAGTCACATTCTAATATAGGAGCTGTAATGGGGCCTAGGCATCTTCATTTTCTAAAGCTGATTCTAACAGTTAAAAGAATTGAGAGTCTATTCTTAACAAGCTCCTTTTGAGCCACAAAATTCAGTTCTTTCAATTAGCTGGCTTTTATCCTCACTACGTGGCTGTCTGGACCTTGGTGAGTAGATCCAAGGAGAGGTAGGAATGAGATCCAAGCTGGTCTTTCAGCCACTGTGGTTCCTAAAGTTTCCATGGCAAGACATCTTGGGCCATATATCTCCCAGTTCCACCCACAAGAATCCTCAAGCTGGTGGTGATGCTGGTACTTACAGGACTACTTCTGAAAAGCACTGGTTTACACATTTGAAATAGGTTATAGATATTTTATACCTTTAAAAGGAATTTAAGGTATTTTTAGAAATGTTAATTGTTCTTCACATATTTTATCTGAAATTTTTAAATGCTGATTGAAAGAAGCAAATACAGGATGTTGAACTGTTGATTTTCTTTCTCTATCATAAAAAAAAACCTTTCTGAAAGAAAATTCATTATTTTTCGGCCTTTCAATTTAAGCAATTGCTTTAGGAACATCATTAAAATATTTAGCAAACGTTTTCAGTAATACATTTTAAAAATATCTGTTATTACTCTTTTCCAAATTTCTTTCCATGATAGTGAAAACGCTTAATCCACGCAGGGGATTAATTTCATGTAAAGTTTTATGTCTTAAAGCTGAATTCATTTTTTCACTGGCATTGAACACAACAACATCTGCAAGCCATTAAAAGGAAATTCCTTTGGAAAGCACTATAGTTTGACTCTATTGAATGATCTTCACTTGGAATAAAGTCATTCATATGTTTCATGATGTTCAAAAGCAGTTATGACCTAAATTAATAAGAATAAATTTTGTTTTAGTCAATATATTCTAAATCAGTTTTCACAAAATATTTTTCTAATACTTGCTGTGTTCTTAAAAGTCTTTGGATATTAAAATTATCATTATTTTAAAAAGACACTCTAAAACAATAAAGGAATTCTTTGAGAAAAATTACCCCTCTTGTCAGCTAGAAAATAATGCTGTATAATAACAATCATTTTCCACAATAAAATATACTGCACATAGCTATTTAGAACCTTAATAAAGAGCACATGAAACAAATCCTGTTTTCCCATACATTTCAAAATTAATTTCAGAATTGTGCAGATTATAAAAATATATACATACGTTTACATACATAGAAACATGCCTCCAGAATATGTTAAAAGTTACATATACAGAAGTCTGATATTCATGTGGCCTGTGTAAAATTAACACTCTAAAAATAAAACACCAAATTTTAAAACATGGTCAATTTTTAAAATCTTTTTTCCTTAACAAAAAATAGAACTAAAGCAAATGAATTGTTTGAGTGAATCTTTTTTTAAAAAATCTCATATTGAAATCCTTATATCCCAGAATCTTGCTTAATATGAATTTTTGATCCTCTGTCTTTGTATACCAACTGGAAATGAGCATGAAAAGAATAAAAAGATTTAAGAAGAAAATGCAGGACATCTTGGTGTCTTAGTTAAGTGTCCATCTCTTGATTTTGGCTCAGGCCATGATCTCAGGGTTGTGAGATGGAGCCCTGTGTCAGGCTCTGTGCTCAGCAGGGAGTCTGTTTCTTTTTTTCCTCTCCCTCTCTCTACCTCTCTGTACATCTCTCTCTCTCTCAAATAAATAAGTATTTTTTAAACAAGAAAATAAATTATCTCCTTTTTCTACAACAGTAGAATATATATATATATCATTTCAGTAAATCATTCCATAGTTTTATGGGAAACTGCTCAACTTTAGGAAGCATTAATAAATAGTCCAAGTCAAAAACTTACTTACTTGCACAATACTCAGACATTCTGAAGTCTTTCTTAAAACTTCACTGCAGTCTTTGACTTGTACCCATTTCTTTGCCAACTCAGGAATTAACACACATTTTAATTTAGGACTAGAAAATATGAGGTCAAACTAAGGGAAGAGAGAAATGTCCCATATTCTAGCAGAATTTCATTTTCAGGTAATAGGCAAACACAACCCTCAGAAACATATATTAATTTATTTTAAAAATAACTGGAGTCCTTTTTAACCATATAATGGAGTCTTGACAGGTGCAGATGTGGGGGGGAGGACTGTTCCTCCACCAATCCTGAATAACAAATAGAGAATATATACATATATAATATATAAAAGATCTTAATATACATATATTATATATACATATATATAAATATAAATATATAAAAATAATATATATACATATATATGTAAAATCATCCATTATGAAGAAGTAAAAATCCTTATAACCCTTCTACTGTGGACCAATATAAACTACTTTTTTTAAAAAGAAGTGTTTAATTTTTATCTAAATCATTCAGAAAGAAGAGTTATGGACACCCTCTTTCTAAGGAGAAAGGAACAAAACTGTTTTTGTGATAAGTGAGAAATATTTAATTTTACCTAGAGATTCTAGCTTTTAATAACAATACCACCATCTGCTGGAATTTAAGAATATTATTGCTGGAAGCTTTGGACTCTGGGTTGCATTTTTACAACTATTGGCCTAAAGTGATTTTTACTGTATATTTTTAAACAGCACTAAGTGACTATTTTCAAAGTGGAGGAGTTTACTTGTAGCTGCAATCTCCCCACCCAAGTCATACAAACTGAAGAAAAGAAAAAAAAAAAAAAAGAATAGCTTTGACTTCCCCTCTCTCTATTCATTTTTGGGACCCCTCCCAGTTTATTAATATACAGAATAACCCATTTATTCAATGAATAGCCATCGACTGTTGACTACATGCTAAGAAATACGTTACATATTAAGGACATACAGTTAAGTAAGCTACTGGTCTCTAGGTCTTAGTCTGCTGAGAGACCCAAGCCTTCAAATAAATAAGGGTATTTCAATGTGGGAAGTGTTGAGGCTGAAGCCAGGAGCCTTTTCCTTCTGCCAGACTGGGGATAGCACCTGGATGTAGATACGAGGGGCAGGAATTCTCTTGATGAAAGATGTATACATCAAGCCCTGAAATTTGAGTTGGCATTTTTCAGACAGACAAGACAAGGACAAATAAATTTTGGAGAACTTGACAAATACAATTTAGGAAAAAAATCTTTCACACTGCAGTCACTTGTGTGTATTCACACCTTCACTTATTTATTCTTCCATTCATTCACCTGATTATTTTAAACATCTTTAGGGGTAAGGTTAAGAAAGAGACCAAGAGGTATCTTCATGATATGTATCATCCAGGCCTTCAAAGACCAGGAGAAACTCATTTCTAAATAGTCACATAAAATGAATGTGATAATTTAATTCAACTCTATTCAAAGGGGGTCAAACTGGAATGTCTATGATAGCAGGGAATGCTTCATAATGGAATAATTAGCAATTGTTAAATTAATTGAACAAAGAAGCCATTAGGTTGAGGTGGAGCTACTGCTGTGATGCCTACCAAAGCAAACCAAAATCAAGGCCTATAAATGCTTCAAGGTTAGACAACTGAAACTTAAGAGGGACAACCAATCACAAATAGTTAGGCTTTAAGCAATAGTCAATCAAATAATTTATCTTATTTGCTTCTGTACTTTCTCTATAATAAAACTATCCCCTGGCTCCTGTTGGTAGAACGCTCCCAACACTTCCAGTTTGGCACTGCCAGATTCAAATCAACTTTTGCTCAAATAAACCCTTAAAATGTTTTTAATATGCCTCAGTTTATCTTTTAACACCATAAAGATTTTGAAAAGCAAGTTTGCATTCACTATTTAAATAAGACAGGATGATAGAAGGTGACAAACTCGACATCGTCAGTCAAATGGACAGGGACTGAGTCAATTTCCACACTAGTTCTATGACCACACTAGTTCTATGACCACAGAAGTTTCATTAACCTCTGAGAGTCTTAGTTTCCTATATTGTCAAATGGGTATAATAGAACCTGCCTCACAGGGTATTTGTGAGGTTAAATATATTAATGAATATATTCTAAGGGCTCAGCTGGCCCTTAGAAAATGCTGGCTATTTCTTTTTCCTTTCCTTCTCTTCTTCTAACTTTATTTAGCTACTCAGAGCACTGATTATTCAAAAGGGATACATCAGCAAAACTCAGAGTGATGAATTAACTATGATGCTAGCCTGATGAGGGAACTGCAAATGATCAAGTTACCCATCCACAACATAGTCGACCACTAGTCAGTCTGACAGCAAATACTAAATGCTTATTTTGTATCAAGTAAAACCGTTTGTCATAACATGTTCTAGAGGCTGTGACTGAAAAATGAATAGCATACAAAGAGAACCAAAATGAGTGGCTAATTTTTCCTCGTTAGAAGTTTGTAGAGAAAGGTCTCATGGAAAAGCTCACGTTTGAGTCCTCTTAATGGAGAAGTTGAGAGCTCAACCAGTTGTCTATGCCGGAAATTGAAAGGCATCTCAGGCACCTTAGTTCAAAGGTATGAAGTGTAGCTTTGGTGCATGGATCTTAAAGAATCTTTGGATTAATGTAAAGAAAAGACTATCCCTTGGCTTGGTGCATGAAGAGCAATATAAGAAGCCAATATCAGATTATCTAAAGATGACAAACTCTGAAAGCCTAGTACTTAATAGGGCAATGAAACAGAATGTTCTGCCTCTAGATAACTTTCTCCTTTTATACGAAATAAAGACCTGCATTAGATGGATTTTTATATACCAAGGGTTGAATTCCATCTTCTGAAATGAAACAGCTACATATAGAAATTTTAATAAAAGGTATAAAACTACTAGTGTATCCAGTGATCCTCACCAACCTTATGGTTCTTTCACGGGCAGGTTACATGAAGTACTCAGGAATGCTGAATCACACTGTAAATTTTATTTCTAAATATATCTACTAATCTGTCCTCACAATAAATGTATTTAATTCTACCAAAAAGTTATGCATGAAGTCCTAAATTTGCCATCACATGTATCTCCGTGAATACTGTCATTTTATGAGAATCTTATTCTAGCCAGCGTCACGTTCCTAAAAAACAGGGGGGAAAGTTACATGCGGATTCTGACTTGTATCACGCATGTAAAACAATAACTCTTTGTGATAAATTTACATAATCCAGGGACCAGAAGGTAAGAAAGATTACATTCTAAGAAAGATTACTCAAGACATGCTTTGAAAGAAGAGTTCAAAGCAATTGAGACAAAAACTAAAAAGGCATTTAAAATAGAAGCATGGGGTGGTTTTTTCCCCCCCAGGTTTTCATTTAAGCATGTGGCTGCCCTTCAAGCCTTGAAGGAGCTTACATATCTCCTTCCATCTCACTGGCAATTCTTGGCCCCTTTTTCTTTTCTGACCCTCTGCTGAGTTGGAATTTTCTGACAGTTTGCAACTTAAGTGTGGAGTTGCCATTGTCAGGGTTGGAAGCAAGGAAGTGGGAAGGTGGCGGCCTCATTGTAGTGTTGGCTGACTTGACCTCTGGGAAAATGGAAGGCTTGAATCATCCCTGGCTTTGAAATCACCCCACTCAACTTTATCATTCCAACAAGAGCAGTAAAAGGAAGTTTGTCATTATCCACCTCTTTTCTCTGCTATGGTGCAGCAAATATTAGAAGCATCAGAGACAAAATTCAGACCAGTAATAAATTAACTAGGCTCTTGCTACAAAGAAAAATAAGACAATAAATAGGAAATAAATGGCTGAAAGGGTTTTCTCAAGCATTAGAAATCCAAGAAGGCAGAATGCACAAAAGAAGAACATAAAGAAGAGAGATACAAAGAATAAATGCGAGGCACCATGGAGGGGCCTGTGAAATAGAGTCTTAAAAAAAATACAAAGACGACCAAAGAAAGAATTAGCGTCGAGGACTCTGGAAAAAAAAAAAGAAGAACCAAATCAAAAAGGAAAGGAAAAGTATAAAACTCAAAGAGAGAAAAGGAACATTAAAAGATACTGAGCTTTCACGTGAGGCCACCACACCAGAAAGCCCAGTCTTTCTGCCAAGACTTTGAAAACATTAAAAAAAAAAAAAAAAAAAAAAGCTCAAAATGTGTTGTCAGTAGGTATTGGATTAAAGTTCCAGAAGCCTTTCAGTTACACATGCTTTTAAATATCATGATAAATTATGCATCTATGACACAGATTGGGACGGCTTGGCCTTCAAATAATCAATAATTCAAAAACTGTGAACATGAACCTAATCTAAATGGGAGTTCAAGGTTGGATGCTGAAAGGACTCACACCATTACCAAGAAAGGTGTGACCAGAAAACCACTGCCCTTCCCTCACAGACAAAAAGGAGTAGCTTTAGCATACACTTGTATATAGAACTGAGATATTTCAGCTGAACTTTTTGTGCTAAATGGTCAGATGAATTTTTCATGATTTCCAAAACTTTCTTTTTTTTAATTGTAAATTTTCCATCAAGGCTCTAGAACCATCAGCTACATGACATCTCATAGATGATTTCCATTTCTTCGAACAATGACAGTGTGAATTTTGGACCAGCTCCGTAAAGAAAGAAGCAAGAGTTTTTAATCTTGGTGACATCCAAGATATGACCAGACATTTTCTTTTCTAATATGCCGATGTGTCAATGTAAAGGAAATATGGTGACACTAGTAGTTATTTTGTAGTTTCTCTTTCTATTCAAAATATTTTCCTACAGACTTAAACAGAGTTAAACTGTTGCCAAGTGATATACAAGGCAATTGCTACATTTATGTGAGATGTTGTATAGACTTTAAATCTGACATTTGAAATTGCTTCTAATTGAAGAGCTGCAAGTTGTAGTTTAAATAATAAAGCTTTTCCATGTATAAACTCCTTTCTTGGAAAGCTAGCAAAGTGAAGACTCTTATTTCCCCTCCAAATTAACCTCCGCTATTTTCTGGGATAACAGCCTTCAAAACGTAGTTTTAGGCTCAGTTTTTTAACCAATGGAGTGGGAATCCTATCTTTAAGGATTTTTTTTCTTTTACTGACTCTCTGAAATCAACTCACAGCCAGTAGTGTTATTTCAAAACCACAGGCATAGACTAATAGGGACATTGTAAATTGGCCTAACAACATATAGTTAAATATGTGGATTAAACCAGTTTTTCTTCCCTTACTTTCCCAAACATAAATCTCTCAGTTTAACTGCTTGAATGCAGGTATGGTGATTTTCTCTGTGTCTCAATTTGCAGCAGTTAAAATTCCATTTAACTAGGGCATTTTAGCTGCTCGATATTATACTGCTGCAATTGCATTACAGAAATTATGTACTAAGGATGCAGTGATTAAAATTGATATTTGACTTAATTACAGGGTACAGTACATGGATATTTGAATGTAACTTAATGGAAAACAAGATGCTTTATTTGTAGCTATTTTCAAAGCTTTTATCCTTGCAGAAAATTCCCTTGTTAGTAGCTGTTGGGTCAAGTCTCTAGCTACTGACTCTCTTTAGAAGAAACACAGAAGAATGTACAAGAATATAAAGTAATGATGTAGTTATCCAGCTAAACATGTTAAATGTTTAATATATTCCCTTCTAAACAACATCTTTCTCAACAAATCATCTTAACTGATTTAACTGAAGTAAACAGCTGACACATTTTCATGGCACTATAAATCAAATACTAAATATAATATGTGAGATATGAAACTAATAAAAACGAGTTGAAAGGTCATGATGACAAGAAGGAAAAGTACATTCTCATAACTTATATGAAATTCAATTGACAACTATACCTACAAGTCATCCTTACTCTGCTGAGAAAGTGTTTGCTTCTAGGGGTACAATTATTATCTTCTTAGTCATTTTTGTTTTTTCTTTTCTTGCAAAACCACATTGCAAAGTAATGTTTTGTATTTAAAATATAATATGGTATCTAAAGTTCTGGTTAATTGCTCCAAATGTATGCTTCTAAAATATTTACTCTTTTAAATAAGTAGATCAATATTAATAATAATTTGGTTTACAGTTCAAATTCTGCTCTTCCACTAAATGTGTATATATACACTTTCCAGTTATCCTAACTTTCGGAGCACAGACAAATAACATATATTTTAATTAAATTCAAATATGGATTTATCTACCTATACCCAAAGCATTTGATTTAAATTGATGATGTAACTGTCACAAATGTGAACTGGTTTCAATGTAGGGAAAAATATAAAAATAGAAACAAGAAGAGGCAACTTCATTCAACAGGGGATCTTTAAAAAAAAAAAACTAGAACTTTACTCTGGAAGCACATTTAAATTCACTTTTCTATGAATCAACTTAGCCAGCAACCTCAACTATAAAACTACATCTGAGGAAGCATCTGAAGAAAGTAAACAGATGTTACAAAGTTGAATGACCACTTACTGATCACATATTTATTTTTATTTTATACAGAGTTCTAATAAGGGCAATTACCTGGTTCCTCAGACTCAGTATATTAGAAAGGATAAAAGGAGTAGAAAAAGAGAAGATAAGGGGTATCGTCATGGATTCAGCATCAAAAAATGGACTTGACATTGAGATAGGAAACAGACACTGAAAAGAATAAATAAAAACATTTTGCCACTTCCAAATTCTGCAACTTTGGCCAATTGTACTTAATCTTCCTGAGCCTCAGTATACTCATTTTACCCCATACAAACCTCATATTACTCTACAGAGCTGAAAGAAAGAATGAGAAGAGACTGTGATAATTGTGATTTATAATAAGAAATACATGTTTGTTCTTTGTCCCGATTTCTGGCACAGAGCTCCTGAAAGCCTTGGAATTTCCCAAGTGCTGAAAGTGATAAAATCTTTTGTTACATTAGTGGAAGTCATCTTTGGACTTAACTTAAGGAGGGGAGCTTCCAGAAGAGCCTACCTTGTAATTAGAGTCCCATCCTCAACCCGACCTCTAGGGAGGGGAAGGAGTTAGAGGTTGAGCCATTGCCAAAGGCCCCTGATTTATAATCTTGACTATGTAACAGAGCCTCCACAAAGCTCCAAAATAACAGGGCTTGGAGAGCTTTCTGGTTGGTGAATGTGTAGAGCTTTGGGGAGAGTGGAACACTTGGAGAGGGCATGACAGCTCTATGACCTTTCCGCATACCTAGCACTATACATCTCTTCCATCTGGCTGTTCCTGAATTATATACCCTTTCATAATAAACTGGTAATCTAGTAAGTGAAATGTTTCTCTCAGTCCAGTGAGCCATTCTAGCAAATTAATTGAATTTGGGGAGGAGGCTGTGGGAACCTCTAATTTATAGCCCACTGGTCAGAAGCACAGGTGACAACCTAGAGTGTGTATGTGTGTATGGAAGGGGGTCCTCTTGTGGGACTGAGCCCTTAATTTGTGAAATCTGATACTAGCTTTAGGTAGATTGTGTCAGAATTGAGTTACATTGTAGGACATTCAGCTAGGACATTATTTATTAGGGAGATGAACTAAGGAAAGGCCCGTAGGGTTATGGGAAATTGAAATAAGGGAAGGTGAACAGCTAATACAAAGAGTGTTATTAAGTTATTTTACTGTTCTAACTGGAACTTCACCATTACCAGGGGCTGAGTGTAGAACAGTTGCCTCAAAATCAATCCATTTGAGGGGAGAAGGAACTGAAATGTTTATGCATCTACCCTCATCACCCTTACCTGAGGAATCCCTCAACTTTAGCTCACTAGAACGTCAGCCTGCCAAGCAGAACAGGTTCTCGTGAGTCCTCAGCTGTTAGAAGTCACAGGCCTGTTTTATACTGCAATAGCAAGATTTTGGGGGGATGTGAGAGAGGCTGACTCAATAGATCTACCTATGCCTCCTGTCAAGTTCACACCATTCTAGGAAAGCTTTTTCAAAATGGTAACCAGATACAATTTTGAAGGAAAAAAAAAAAAAGACTTTTAATTGGGGATAAGTTCTAGTGCCAGCTGCTGTACTTAGCATTGAAACCACAACTAATATTCATCATATTCCCCCTTTATTACCCATTCTTGTTTCCTTTCACTTTCAATTGATATTTCTGCCAGTCGAAGTTGCTTATCCATTGGGATAATTCAGATAGAGGAATCTGAGCTGTAGGTATCCTATTTGAGCTTCTGGTGGCTATAATTGCTCATTTACCAGTGAGCATGGAGGTACTAAAATGGGACTAAGTGCATCCCTAGACATACTCTTCCATGTTCACAGTATGCAGTATGGTAGCCACAGGCCTCCTTATGACATTCATGGTGTGCATTCATCCACCTGTTATTATGTAATTATAATAGTACAGTAACATACTCTTTACCTATCTGTCTACTGGCAGTGGTAACTCTAAAATGACTGAGCAGTTGGGGCACCTGGGTGGCTCAGTTGGTTAAGCATCTGTCTTTGGCTCAGGTCATGATCTCAGGGTCCTGGGATTGAGCCCCATATCCTGCTCAGTGGGGAATCTGCTTCTCCCTTTCTCTCTGTCCCTCTCTCCACTGCTTGTGCTCTCTGTTTCTCTAATAAATAAATAAAATCTTTTTTTAAAAAAAACGAGCAGTTTAGAAGAGCCCTAAAGCCTTACTCAAATGGGCAATCCTCTGAATCTTTATTGGGTTTTTCTCTCATGTTCTGACACATATCCAGATTACTTTCAATTTCCTAGTTACCAGGTCTGATTAACATGCTGTCATCAATATACTGGACCAGTATAATATTATATAGGATATCCAAATGTTCAAGGTCCCTTCGGGCTATACTGTGGTAGAGAGCAGGACAATTAACACAGATTTGAGCAAGATCAAGAATATGCAATGCTGTTGTTGAAATGGGAATGTGAACTGCTTCTGAAATGAGTTCGCTATGGGAACTGAAAGCATGGCGGAGTCTGTGTGGATTTGTCTAGTAAAAGCCCATACCCTATACAACAGCAATAGTAGAAGCTACCACTAAGTTAAGTTTATAATACCTGACCATTATCTATCATAAGATCTGGGGTTTTTCTTTTTTTTCAGCGACTATGTAGGCACAATAAGCAGCGATGTGATTAAGATTGCCATCTCTGTATCCTTGAAGTCATTGAGGCTGGCATTTATCTCTGCCATTCCACCCAATATGCACTTAGGCTTACTACATACTATCTTGGTTTGGGATAGCACAGGCAAATGGCGTAAGAGTTTTTTTTCCAGCCGCTAAGTACATCCATCTCAATTAGGCACTTACATAATAAGGAAATGACCATACCATAAGGCCATAAAATCATATTGGGTGCATTTTGAAACAGGCTTGGGTCTTTATCACTGGGCCTTCATACTTCCTCACTCTGACAAGTTTACTATGGCATTTTGGATCCTCTAGTTCAACAGCTTTTTTTTGTTGTTGTTGTTTTAAGATTTTATTTATTTACTCATGAGAGACACATAGAGAGAAGCAGAGACATAGGCAGAAGGAGAAGCAGGCTCCCTACTGGGAGCCTGATGCAGGACTTGATACCAGGACCCCAGAATCATGACCTGAGCCAAAGGCAGATGCTCAACCATTGAACCAACCAGGCATCTCTCAACAGCTCTTTAAAAAATCTAGATTATTTCTCTTTCCACAGTGAACTGCTTCTCTAATAAATCAATGTCCATAAATATCTTTATAGGACTGAGGAGCCTTGGTGTGTCTTTACATACAGTACTGACCTTCCCTTCCCTTGGCCCTGGGCCCAGATCTAAAAATTGTGCAATGTATTATATTTTTTCTGTTACTGCATTTTACTCATCCGCTATCTTAGTTATCTATTGCTGTGTAACAAATTACCCATAAAGTGGTGGCTTAAAAGAACATTTATTTCACAGTTACTGTGGGTCAGGAATATAAGAGTAGCTTGTTCCTGAATCTCTCTGGACAATGTATTATCTGTAACATCATGATGGGTAGCTCTGGCTCAGGGTGTCTCCTGATGTTGCAGACTTATCTGGCCCACACTTATGAGCCAGATATTCAGAGATCTAGGGGCTCAACTAGATCCAAAGGTTTCATTTCCAAGCTCACCCACGTGGTTGTTGACAGTCCTCAACTTCTTGTTTGCTGTTTATAGCATCACTTTGCAGTATACCCATCTTGAGTATGACCTTTTGGCATGGTTTTGAAGCAAAGCTGTTATCCTCTAGAAAGAGAAGTTTCTGTGGCTTCTAGACCTCTTGTTGCCAAGCTACAGAGCCTACCTCAAGGTCATCTACTAATGACCCTATCTCAGGCCATGGGGTCCCAGTTCTACTTAATGTTCTCTGATTTTGCATAGGCAATCAGTGGGACTGAGAATTCAACCTTCCTTTGTCATTCTACTACTGTGACAATCATCAATCTTCAGCATGGTCTGCTCTTGAGCTGCAGGAGACACCAGATCCTGAGTTAATCTGACTGATCTGAGCTTGTCATTTTCTTCCTCCAAGACATGATGGCATTTAACAATTAATTCACTCCACAGTCCTTAATCACATTGTCCCATGTCACTCAACTGCTAAAGATATTACAAAAGCCAATGTATCTCCTTTCTCCTGTATCCAAACTTAATTCACTACATGTGAGAGATTTAGTAATTGTCACAATCACTTAGTAGTTGTGATGTTTTAATATGCCAGGGTTTAACAGCATCCTTTATCACCAACAACTGATTGCTTTTTGCCATGTGGCTGGCAAGTATTTAATTCCAAATTCCATTCTAAGAATCTAATTTCTTTTCCCCCTCCTGTAACAAAATATCTTAGTTTAGGTTTTGCCATAAGGAAATTCTGTAACAAGGAATCTAACATACGGAATTTATTTTCCAATGACCCCAGGAAATACTAGCAGGTACAGAGAACTAAGACAGGGAAGGAAGAGCAACAAAGTAAAGTGTCTGTTACCAAGTCACTTACCTCCAAGGGAGTTAACTGGAATGCTGGAAGACTGAGATCCAACAGGGAGCAAGCAGCTCTGAGTTATCTCAGGGCAAAAAAAAATTGGGACTTTTATAGCATTCCCACCAGTCATCAGTTAAAGGGTTTTCCTGGGAGTCATTAATTCCCAGAAAATCTGGCCTAATTTGCACGTGAGTAGAGGAGTCTCCAAAAGCCAGTGAAAACCATCAGGCAGTTAAAAATCAGAATGAAATATACTATAATGATAAGAAACTTAACGAGATGAGGGCAGGATTTCAATGGCACGTGCTACTCATTTTGTATTTAATCAAAAAACACTTTGCATACTGCAAAGTATGCATTGCAGATAGATAGGCTAAAAAATGTTTAAAAATGCAGAAGTGGATATAATGAGATATTAATCTACTTACTCACCCATCAGGTGTGTTTTGCTTTGTTTTTCACATAGAAGTATTTTAAATCTCTGTACTACTGAATGAAGAAGGTTTATGAATCAACCATGTTAAAGGAAACTCTAAATTACCTTTATATAATCACAGTGAAAAATGATGTTACAAAGTCATTGTCACAAACAGGGAACAGAAAATTCATATGAATATATGTTTTAACAACATGATTTACAAAACTGGGTAATATACATTCTTTTCAATACACATGAAACACTTACTAAAAGAAACGATTTTCTAGCCCATGAAGTCTGAACAAATTTTGAAAGACTGAAATCATACGCAGTATATTCCCTGGCTATAGTAGAATTAAGATAGAAATAAACAAGAAAAAGAGAACTAAAATATTCTCAAAATGTTTGAAAATTAAACAACACACATATATAATCTTGGGTCAAAAAAATAAATTGTAGTGAGAATTAGAAAATACTTTAAAATAAATAAGGGGAACACAGCAAATCAAAATATGTGGAAAGCAGCCAAAGCAGTACTTAAAGGGAAATAGATAGCCTTAAAAATGTATGCATTCATTTGAAAAAGATCATCAGGGGATCCCTGGGTGGCTCAGCGGTTCAGTGCCTGCCTTTGGCCCAGGGCGTGATTCTGGAGACCCAGATCGAGTTCCGGATCGAGTCCCGTGTCGGGCTCCCGGCATGGAGCCTGCTTCTCCCTCTGCCTGTGTCTCTGCCTCTCTCTCTCTCTATGTCTATCATGAATAAATAAATAAAATCTTAAAAAAAGAAAAAGATCATCAAACTACATACTTAAGATCTTTGCACTTTAACATAGATTTATTAAACTTCAATTTTAAAAGTTTAGAAAACTGGAAATCATGATTTAACAAATTTACACTAAACTACTAGTGATAACATTCAATTATATCTACCTGTTAAAAAGGGTTTATCTAGGGGCACCTGGGTGGCTCAGTCCTTTAAGCGTCTGCCTTTGGCTCAGGTCATGATCTTAGGGTCCTGGGATCAAGCCCTGAGATTGGTTCCCTGCTCAGCAGGGAGTTTGCCTCCCCCTCATCCTCTGCTTATCCTCATTCTCTCTCTCTCTCTCTCTCTCTCTCTCAAATAAATAAATAAAATCTTCTTAAAAAAGATAAGGGTTTATCTAACTAAAATTATTTTGACACATTTTCAAGCAAAGTGCCATTACAACCTGGAAAATTTCAGGTGGCCAATGCAGTACAGTTTAGAAGCCTTTCAAATGGACCTTAGACCAATCCATCCAGCAGGAGATTATATAAAAATTGCATTTTAGGGACACATTTGTGTGAAACAGAGCTTAGAAAGTAGGTGTTGTTCCATGATAAAAGAAAGAGAAGACTAGAAAAAATAACACCCCAAAACATTTTCATAGGTTCGGACTTAAATATAGTAAGTAGGAACCTAGGGAGCTCTTTACTGGTGCCAACTGCACTATGTCCAGGATCACCCATGGAAAAGATCCCCTCCAACTATCAGTTACCTTCAAATTTATAATCGCAAATAGATGTCTCTATAATTCTATAATTCTTTTTTTTTTATAATTCTATAATTCTTAACCTGCCACCTTCCACCACTGGTTATTCAATACGTTGTCATGATTTTGAAGCTCATCTTAATAATAACTTTAGTTAAAGGTGTTAATATCTATAATTGTGGTGCCACACATATGGTTAACTGACAAAATGATTTGTTTACCAAAAACAGTATATGCTTCTGTAGTGTATTCCACAATCAAATTTAATTTGGTTCAAATGAATCTTATTGTTCCTTCTTCAAATACATTGCCACTTGATATTAATATTTTTATTTAATCTAAAATTGAGCTTACCTGCCCTCTCTTCCCCCAAGCTAAGGAAAAATGTCTCCCACTTACATATAATTTGAAAGTGATCCCTTAATTTTTATCTTTTACTGCAATGTACTTACTAAGACACTTTCTTTTTCTTCCTCCATAAACAACTATTTCTTGTTTTTCCTGGTTCCCCATCAAAGAGTTTAAAGACAACTTATCAAATAAGGTGGCACTTGCCAGCTTACACAGGAAATGCTGGAATAAGAAAAAAGATGTGTGGCTTTCAGGAACTACAGATACGAGTAGATCACCATGTTCACTCAGAATGATATTTAGTGTCATTTGAAACTTACAAAAGAACGATTTCTTAACTTTGAACTTGAATTGCCACTTATACCGTTAAGGAAATCTAATATATAAAACTATCCCAGAACATTTTGTGAACACGAAAGCAAAAATCCACTTTATGAAATACAACCAGCGCTTAAAAGACTAATCAGTAGTAAGTTGACAGATTATCAAATCACAGGGCCCTTAAGTTTCTAGTATACTCTTAATCAACTGGGGTTTGTATGCAGGACTACCATTAACCATTTTTGCATTTCCGATAAATGCATAATAACTGATGACAGAAAAAAATAATTTGATGTTCAATAGAGGAAAACAGTATTATCAAAATATAGGAAATAAATATTGTCTCTTGAATATACTCAGTGGTTCATCATTTTAAAGCCATATTATACCCAATACACATCAAAAACTTGGAAAATTTCTATGCCAGTTTATCATAGTATTGATTTGGATTTTTCTTTCTAAAACAAAGTTTAATAGATTTGTTCTGTTATATAAGTAGTACAGTCCCATTATAGGCAATTTAGAGAATATAGAAAAGTTAAAAACTAATCATACATACTTTGTGTACATGCAATTATTATTGCTAATTTTTTATTGATATTCCTTCTTTTTAATAATTTTCAGGGACTTTAGGAGTTTATCACATAGTTATGATTGCATTAAATCTTTGCACGCTATTTTTATCACTTAAATTTTTCCATGTTAGTATGTAGTATTTCATTAAATTTTATTTATGTCTTCGTATTTCATCACAAAATAGCAATGCAACAGTTTGCTTAATCATTTCCCTATATAAATTCTTAATTTATTTCTCCTGCTCTCTTTATGACTTAAAGCTTCTTTTTAATATTTATGGTTTTTCCTTTGGGTAGATTTTTAGAAGTAATAATTTTAATAATAAAATTAAAGGGTACAACTGTTCTCTTTAAAATTTTTTTCTTATTGATGTATATAATTAAGCATAGAATTATTAATAGTTTCACATGTAAAATATAATGATTTAAAAATTCTTTACATTACTCAATGTTCATCAAGATAAGTGTACTTTAAATCCTCTTCATCTATTCCATCCATCCCCCCCACCTACCCTCTGACAACCACAAGTTTGCTCTAGTTTAGTCTGTTTTTTTAACTCTTTTTTTCTTTGATTATTCATTTAAGTTCCACATATTAGTGATATTATATACTTATTCTCTTTCTCTCACTGACTTATTTCACTTAACATTATACCCTCTAGGTCCATCCATATTGTTGCAAATGGAAAGATCTCTTTCTTTTAATGGCTGAGTAATATTCCATTGTTTATATATACCACATTTTCATTATACTTTCATCTATTTATAAACATTTGGGTTGTTTCTTCTCTAATATAAATAATGCTGCAATAAACATAGGGGTGCATATATCTTTTCAAATAAGTGGTTTTGTTTTCTTTGGGGAAATACCAGTAACGGAAGCTTCATGCTATTTTTTCACAGTGGCTGCACCTATTTTCATTCCTACAAACAATGCACAAGGGTTCCTTTTTCTCCGCAGCTTTGCCAACACTTGTTAATCTTTTGTTTTTGATTTTAGCCATTCTGACAGGTATAAGATAATATCTCGTGATTCTGGTTTGCACTTCTCTGATGGTGAGTAATGTTGAATATATTTTCATGTGTCTGTTTGCCACCTATATGTCTTCTTTTAAAAATGTCTATCAGGTCCTCTGTCCATTTTTAAATTAAATTATTTTTTAATGTTGAATTATATAAACTCTTTATATATTTTGGATATTAACCCCTTATTGAAGGTGACATTTACAAATATCTTCTCCCATTTAGTAGTTTGCCTTTTTTTGTTTTGTTGATGGTTTCCTCTGCTGTGCAAAACCCTTTTTATTTTGGTATAGTTTCAACAGTTTAATTTTGCTTTTGTTTCCCTTGCCTGAGGTGACATAGCTAGAAAAATGTTTCTGTGATCAATGCCAAATCAATTACTGACTATGGTTTTTACTAGGAGTTTTATGGTTTCTGGTCTCACATTTCAGTGTTTAATACATTTTGAGGGTTTTTTTTTTTTTATGGTGTAAGAAAGTGGTGCAGTTTCATTCTTTTGCATGTCCAGTTTTCCTAGCACCATGTGTTGAAGAGAATGGCTATTCCCCATTGTATATAATGCCTTCTTTGTCATAGACTGACCGTATAAGTGTGGGTTTATTTCTGGACTCTCTATTCTGTTCTATTGACCTATATATCTATTTTTGTACCATACTGTTTTAATTACTGCAGTTTGGTAGCATACCTTGAAATCTGGGTTTATGATACCTCCAGCTTTGTTTTTTTTTTTTTTTTCCAAGATTGCGCTTGCTATTGGGATCTTTTGTGGTTCCATACGAATTTTAGAAGTATGTGTTCTAGTTCTGTAAAAATGCTGTTGATATTTTGATAGAGATTGCATTAAATCTGTAGATTGCTTTGAGTAGCACAGACATTTTAACAATATCTGTTCTTCCAATCTATAAGCATGGATATATTTCTATTTCTTTGTAAAGTCTTTAATTTCTTTCCTCAGTGTTTTTTAATTTTTGGAGCACAGGTCTTTTACTCTTTAATTCCTGTGAAATCACAGGATACAAAATGAATATACAAAAATATGTTGCATTTCTGTACCCTAATAAATAAAGTAGCAGAAAGAGAGATTAAGAAAACAATCTCACTTATTACAATTACACCAAAATAGTAAGATACTATTTTTGGTGTAAAGGCTGTTAAATATATTTTCTGCATCTGTTGAAATAATCATAGAGTTTTTATCCTTTTTCTTGTTAATGTGATATATCACATTGATTGATTTGCAAACATCTTTGGAAAAAATCCCGCTTAATCATGGCAAATGATTTAACGTATTGTTGCATTCATTTTGCTAATATTTTGTTGAGGATTTTTGCATCTATATTCATAAAAGATATTGGCCTATAGTACTTTTTTTTTTTTTAATGATAGTCACACAGAGAGAGAGAGAGAGAGAGAGAGAGAGGCAGAGGGAGAAGCAGGCTCCACGCACCAGGAGCGCGATGTGGGATTCGATCCCGGGTCTCCAAGATCATGCCCTGGGCCAAAGGCAGGCGCCAAACCGCTGCGCCACCAGGGATCCCCTATAGTACTCTTTTTTTTTTTTTTTTTCTTTATCTGGTTTTGAAATCAGGTTAATGCTGGCCCCATAGTATGAATTTGGAAGCTTTCCTTCCTCTTCCATTGTTTGGAAATAGTTTGAAAATAGGTATTAACTCTCTTTTAAATGTTGAAATTGAGCTGTGAAGCCATCTGGTCCTGGACTTTTTTTGTTGGGAAGTTTTTATTATTATTGCTGATTAAATTTCATTGTTAATAATTGGTCTGCTCAAATTTTCTGTTTCTTCCTGATTCAGTTTTGGAAGGTTTAATGTTTCTGAGAATTTACCCATTTATCCATTTCTGTAGTATCAGCAGTTATTTCTCCTCCTTAATTTCTGACTTTATTTATTTTTATCCTTCCTTTTTTCTTTCTTGATGATTCTGACTAAAAGTTTAAACTAAAAGTTTTAGACTAAAAGTCTAAAGAATCTGCTCCTGGTTTCATTGATTTGTTCTATTGTTTTTTTACGTCTCTATATCATTTATTTCTGATGTAATATTTATTATTTCCTTCCTTCTACTGGCTTTGGGCTTTGTTTGGTCTTCTTTATCTAGCTCCTTTACATGTAAGGTTAGGTTGTTCATTTATTTTTATTGTTTCTTGAAATAGGCTTGTATTGCTATAAATTGTCCCCTTGGGACAGCTTTTGCTCTATCCTAAAGATTTTTGGACTGTTGTGTTTTATCATCTGTATTCATATATTTTTTTAAATTTCCTCTTTGATTTCTTTGTCTCCATATTTGTGTTCTTTACAGATTTTTTCTTTTCTTTTTTTTTTTACAGATTTTTTCTTATGACTAACTTGTAACTTCATACTCTCATGGTCAGAAAAGATGCATGATATCAATATCAATCTTTTTTAATTTTGTTGAGACTTGTTTTGTGACTAATATGATCTATTCTCAAAAAGAATATCTATTCCATTGTTTTTAAGTAGAATCCTCTGAGTATATACCTTAGGTATATCTGGCCCAATGTGTCATTCAAGGCAACTATTACCTTATTGATTTTCTGTCTGGATTATCTATCCATTGATATAGGTGGGGTGTTAAAGTCCTCGATTATTACTATGTTACTGTCAATTTCTTCCTTTCTGACTGTTAATAGCTTTATGTACTTAGGTGTTCCTATGTTGGGTGCATAAATATTTACCATAGTTATACCCTCTTGTTGGATCACTCCCTTTATCATTATGTAGTGTCCTTCTTTTTTTCTTGTTATAGCCTTTGTTTTAAAGTCTAATTTGTCCAATATGAAAATTACTACCAAAACTTTCTTTTTGCTTTCATTTTCATAGTAAATATTTTTCCAACCCTTCACTCCCAGTCAGCATCTTTAGGTCTGCAGGAAGTCTCTTATAAGCAGCATATAGGTGGGTCTTGCCTTTTTATCCATTCTATCACCCTGTGCCTTTTGATTGGAATATTTAGTCAATTTACATTTAAAGTAATTATTAGTTAGGTATGTCCTTATTGCCATTTTACTTGTTTTATGGTTGTTTTTATAGTTCTTTCTGTTCCTTTCTTCTCTTGCTCTCTTCCATTGTAATTTGATGGCTTTCTTTAGTCATATGCTTAGATTCTATTCTCTTAATTATCTATTACATAAAAAGATTTTTGATTTGTGGTTATCATTAAATTCATCTATAACTTCTTATGCATAGAGCAGTGTATATCAAGTTAATGGTCACTTAAATTTGAACCATCCTAAAGGCACTAAACATCTACTCCTTGCCCATATTTTATGTATGTGATATCATATTTTACATCCTTTTTTTTTTTTAAATTTTTTTATTTATTTATTTATGATAGGTACACAGTGAGAGAGAGAGAGGCAGAGACACAGGCAGAGGGAGAAGCAGGCTCCATGCACCGGGAGCCCGATGTGGGATTCGATCCCGGGTCTCCAGGATCGCGCCCTGGGCCAAAGGCAGGCGCCAAACCGCTGCGCCACCCAGGGATCCCGATATTTTACATCCTTTTACTTTCTGAATCCCATGACTGATTTTTATAGATATAATTAATTGTACTGCTTTTATGCTTTATCCTTAAGAACCATAGTGATACGTTTAAAACCATATTGATTAATCTACCACTTTTATTATATGTTTGCATTTACCTGTGAAATTTTTTTCCTTTCCTAATTCTCTTACTCTTGATTATAGTGTTTTCTTTCCACTCAAAAAATTCCCTTTAGTGTGTCTTGTAAGACTGATTTAGCAGTGATGAGCTCCTTTAACTTTTATTTGTTCAGGAAAGTATTTCTCCTTATATTCTGAATGATAGTTTTGCTGGGTAGAGTATTCTGCAGGGTTGTCTGTGGTGTCCTGGAACACAATGCTTCTTCACTGTTCACCCGAAACCAGCATTTCACAGGTGTCTCCTATGTGGGTTGTGTGTGCTCTCCTATTGTGGCTGAGCCACATTCACCTTCAGTTCAGTCAGCTGCAATAGCCCACTTTGCCTCTTGTGGGCACACTTGGCAGAGTTTGGTCCCTGTGCTCCTAAAGGGTCAGTCTGGGACCACTATGGGCTTGTACTTGGGCAGCGTCAGCCATCAGACCAGATGCGCCTTCAGCCAACCTGCCAGGGCTGCAGTTGCACCAAATTGCGGGACTCTGAACCTATGCTATTCTCAGAGAGGTTTTTATTGGTGAGTGGGGCCAACACTCAGACCCGATGCCTGACTCCAGTTTGTCTGTTGGGGCTTCAGAAGCATGATTGACATGGTACTCCTTCTGTATGGCCAGCGATAAGGTCTGGCTGATGGGACTATGTGCACACTGGTATGTGTGGTTATAGTCCCCTTTTCCAGGTTAGGAGTCATTTTGGAGAGTCCCAGTCTCTGCTAGGGCCGTTTGCAGGATATATCAAGGAAGGCACCACTTTGAAAAGACATCTGCCAAGTTGGGCAAGTTTGATGGGTCAGACCCACAAGAGAATGTGGGGGCTGGGCACACAGTGCTAGCAAGATAGAGAATGTTCACACTGGTTCCCACCAAATGGCCAACTTATCTAGGCTAAGGGAGTTGCAGGGGAGATGGTACCTGTCAGCAATTTGATCTTGGAAAATTTTGCTAAAGATCCCTGCCCCTTCAGCATATGTTCTGAGATTAGTCAATAAATCTGAGGTCAGTAAATAAAACTCCTTCATGTATACCCCAGATGTTATTTCAAAATGCCACTTCTATGCTGTATCTCAGCTAGATTATTTGTTATGCTGGGGCTCTTTAAGGACAGGGATTAAGTTTCCTACTGCCCTCTGGCTCTCCCAAAGCTAAGCCCACTGATTTTTAAAGTACCCAGTGTTCAGCACCACTTAACTGGTAAAGTTAAGCCCCATTGGTGTTCAAAGACAAATGTCATGGGGACTTGTCTTCCTGGTGTGGGTCCCCTGTACATAAGGTCTGAATCTCTAGGTTTTCATGCTTTTGATGTCCTTCCTGTTTGTGGTTAGTCTCGCTAGGAATGTGGTTCCCAAATGTATCTTCATAGGCCATTATAGTCACCTTAGCTATGGAAAGTCTGTTTGAGTTTGTCACATCTTCTGAGTTAGTTCCATGGATTTATGTCTATTATCTTGGTGTGTCCATAGGACAAAGTGAGCCTAGAATCGTCCTACTCAACCATCTTCCTAGCAGTGCCCCTGTGGCACTTTAATGTGTAACTTCTACTCAGACTGGCTGTCAGCAAAGTGGCAGTGCCTCATCCTTTTCTCCTCTTTGGCTGCTACATTACTGGAAAAGTCATGTTCTTGGTCTCCCCAATGCATGCCAGACTACTCAGGGCACAAATCTTAAATCTCTTATTTTCTTTTATTAAATTGACTTTGATAAAATGTTTTATTGTTTATGTAACGACTAGCAACAATGAGAATACCAGTTTTGATCATCCCCTCTCCCAAATTATTTTTATTAATTGTTAACTTGATATTAGAAATATAGTTAGATGTCAGTGTCTTGTTTTTGTGTGTCACTAATAGATGATGGCTTCATTAGAAAATTGTCTTTTGAAATATGTAGGTTTATATTTAATATTTGCTACTTTGGTAATAAAATATAGCTAGATATCAATGCTATTCCTCTCTTGGCTTGAGAAACTACTTCATATTAAACTAGCTTTGATAAAAAGCCTGGTTATTTGATAGTAGATTTCTGTAAGAAACAGTTTCAATGCTCTTTCTAGAATTTGTTCAAAAGTTCATTGACTGTCCTGAGTGATCCCAAAGAGCCCAGATTTTTAAGCTCTTGTCGTATTTCAGTTGTTCAACTAAACTCATGAAAAAATTTAAACGGTTGAAATGAAAACTTTTATTATGGTCTATGCTTCCAACTGCAAAAACCAACAGACATTATATCAGAAACAACTGTTCTACTCCAATGGTGCTGAAACACCATTATTTATATGCTTATTTATAATATTTTTATTCATTTGGGTTATACCTACTTATTATTAAAAAAAAAACCAACAACCATTTTTCAACACATAATTCAAAGCAATGCAAAGTTACTATTGTCCCTAACTGGCATCCTGTAGGGAAGATAACTATCTTATTCTGTGGCAAAACAGCACATTATGCAGTTAGCACAATAACTCCCATCTCACAAGTACTCTTTGAAATATTACACATAAAATCTGTTTGTCTTCATGCACATGCACCTGTCTTCATTTGTTTAGTTGCCAAAATAAAATATTCCTCAAATAATAGCATGCTTCCAAGAGGGACAGAAATGGTTAACTCTTCCTTTTATAATTGAAACTTGCCATCCTCAAGTCTAAATGTAATTATGGAAGAAAAGGACTTTCCTCTGCTTATACACAGAATAATATTTTATTGTAATAATTAGTCATCTTAATTGAAGTGAATTTACATGTTCAATGTGGATGGCCAGCATGCATTTTAATCCCATTTCCTGTATAAATAGCAACTGAGAGTCGATGACAAGGAGGCAGTATTTCTGTAGTGTTACCAAGTAGAGAACATGTTGTTCACATAATATCCTCTGTCACTTGCCCCTCTTGCAAGGATTACAGCTCTTCCTTGCCTCATTAAAACTCAGGGAACATGCTGATGTAATTTTCAGTCACTCACTGGAGCTTACCATTTTTAATTGAATCAGAATACTTGGACTTAAAATTTTTAAGATTTATTTTCTGCATTTTTTAGGCTTATTTTGCTTTCTGTGAATTTTCCTATCTGATCCACTTTTAAAAAACCAGTTTGGCTTTGAACTTAAAATAATTATTAATTTTCCTGACTTATGCATGGAGGAAAAGGAAAGATGAGGAGAAAAGAAGAAGGGATATGAATACAAATACTGCTTTATTCTTGAATCTTTTTTTTTTATAGGCTTCCTAACAAGTGGATACCTCAGAGAACATGGTCCACTTTTTTTTCCATGGTTCTTTTTTGTTCATTTGCTGTATTTCTATTAATTAGTATTATATTTATTATTACTATTGTTATCAAATATTGAGTAAATAAAAACAAGTACTTATAAAATATTGTAGGGTATAAAGCAGCATATACAATGAATACCCACATATTATTCAGTTTAGGAAATGAAATTTTACCATCATTTCAGAAATTTCTAAAGGCTCCTCCCTGATCTTACCCACTCCTCTGCTCTCTCATATATAACCACTTTCCTCAAATTTTAGTGCATTACCGCCTTCTTTCTTCCATATCATTTTACCACTTTTGCCACATATATTTATTTCTTTCAATAAGATACCTTTCAGTTTTTCATAATATTTATAATTATTATGTTTTCACTTGCAATTTCTGCCTTGTTTTTTGTTTGACTATTATCTTTCTGGGATTTATGTATATTGCATTTAACTATAATATATTCATTTCACTCTTATACAGTATTCATTTATAATTTCTACTATTAATAGACACATGGATTATTTTAGCATCTTGCTATCATAAGCAGATGCTTTAACCTATTTGTACACGTTTCTGGTACATATGTGCAAATCCTTACTGCAGTAGTTCTCACATTTTAGCTCTATAATCACCAAGAGGGCTTATTAAAACGTGATTGTTGGGCCTCAGCCTCAGTGTTTCTAATTCAGTAGGTTAGGTATGGGGCCTGTATTAAGGTTCTCCAGAGAAACAGAACCAATAAGAAATATATAGACATAGATATACGTAAGAAAAGATACAGGGATTTGTTCTATTCAGGCCCTCAGGGTTTGAAGGATGCACACCCACATTGGTAAGGGAGATCTTTTCAGTCTACTGATTCAAATGCTAATATCCTCCAGAAACAGCCTCACAAATAATGTTTTACCAACTATCTGGGCATCCCTTAGCCCAGTTAGGTTAATATATAAAATTAACCATTACAGGGTCCAAGATTTTGCATTTCTAACAAGTTCCCAGGTGATATGGATGCTACATGTCCAAGAAAGAACTTTGAGAACATCTGTTCTAGAGTATATAGCAAGGAGTAGAAATGCTGAGTTACAGAGAAACAGCAATTTCAAATTTATTATATACTGCAATGTTATTTTCCAACAGTTTTATATCAATACAAACTTCTACCAGCAGTTGTATAAATGTTTTGATTTCTTTATGTCTTTGTCAATACCTGTTAGTGTGTAATTTCTGCCAAAAAGGGGGATGTGATATTATCTCCTTGTATTTTAATTTTAATTTTCTTGATAATACAATAGAGGTGAGCATATTTTCATATGCTTATTAGTCATAAATTCTTCCTTTTAGTTCCTTTTCTATATTTTCCATTGGGTTGTTCTTTTTCTTACCAATTTATAGTTCTATGGTCTCTTCATGAAGACTATTACCATCTAATTTCATCTTACAAGATTTAGGAGGAAAGTTGCTTTTATTTTTTATCCTTCTCTACTCATGACTGAATATGGCTTCTTTTTGCTGCTTAACACAGACTTGATGATAATAATAGAATTATTTATTAAAAGCTTGCCCTTACCAAATACTATATTATATGATGATGTCCCATTCGAATGCTCCATCACTATCTCCAAGTCAAAGCTACAGCTTTGTCTCCTGTACCTCAGTGTTAGCCTCTCCCTCACCCTTACCCCACCTCTACCTTCTCTTGCTTCTGTCCCAGCCTCTCTAAAAGCTATATCCACTCAACAGCAATACTTATCTTTGTAAAGCACAAATCAAATCATCTCCTCCTCCATGTAAATTCCTCAATGATTTCCCATTATAATCCTTAGAATAAAATATGTATTCCTATCCTGGGCCTAAGAAATCCTACTACATTCTCAGCTCTGCCACTCTCCTCTTTTATCACCAAAATGTGGCCACTCTTGCCTTGTTCCTGTTTCTCAAACATTCCAAATCTGTTCTTCCTTCTCTAAGACATTTCTCTAAAAATGCTACCCAGACTATCCTACCTAAAGTAGCTATGTCTCCTACTCTTCAAACTCATATATTCTCTGTTGCCAGTCTTGCTTTGTCTTCACAGAACTTATCTATAAGTGACATTATTTTTGATAGTATGATTTTTAGTCATCTATCTTTATCCTCTACTAAAATGTCATCACCATTGGCTAATAAGATTGTTTTGTTCACCTCAACATTTATCTCAGTATCTCAGTGCCTAGAGGAGTTCCTAATAACAATTATGTTCTCTATAAGTATTTATTAAATAAATGAAGATTTAGTCTCACATAATCTTCACAGTCTTTTTAGCTATATAATCCTTGAAGGTAGACACTGAGTATTAATCATCTTCATCAACCCAGAATCTTAATACATGATCTACAGCACATTGTAACCACTTGATAAAAGTGTCTTACATAAATAATATACATAAGTAGGACTATCCTCATTCCAGATATGAGGAAACTGGGAATCTTGCTTAAAGAGTCAGGAATCTGTCAGTCTCCAAAGCTACTCCACTGTGCCATGTTCTCTCAACCTGACATCATAGCACACCAATGGGACACTGAAATTAAGATGAGTAGATGGATTAGGATGGTTCACACCAATAATATAGCCTGTAAAACCTGTGATATCAAAGAGTGCTAGAGATGAATTAAAATTCTCAGTTCCCTCAATTTTTGAAAGAAGGTCTTTCCCATCCTTCTACAATTTGGAAATTCCTTGAGGTAAAAGGATAGTTTTTCATTCACTCAAACAGCTATGTGCTCTGGTAGTATTTGGAGAGAATGGTATGTTGATTAATGCTTAAATCTTACTAAGGCATACTTCTTGTTTGTAAGGGTGATCTGAGTGCAGATATTTAACTCCTTCCTTTTCCAAGTACCCACCAAAATGACAAACACAAAAATTATGTAGAAGTCCATATAAATCTTATAAACAAGCACGGTGGGGCCATATACATGCCAACAATTTCAGGGACTTCTTGTTAAAAATATTTCAGGTAGGGCAGCCCAGGTGGCTCAGCGGTTTAGCGCCACCTTCAGCCCAAGGAGTGATCCTGGAGACCTGGAATCGAGTCCCACATCGGGCTCCGTGCATGGAGCCTGCTTCTCCCTCTGCCTGTGTCTCTGCCCCTCTCTCTCTGTGTGTCTCTCATGAATAAATAAATAAAATCTTTAAAAAAAATATTTCAGGCAAGTCCAGATTAAGGCAGTTGTTCATTCATCTGTTGGTAAGGAATATGTGAATAAATAAGATACTTAATATAGTCATAAAAGCAATCAAGGTAAAGAAGAAGCACTAATCAAAGAAGAAAAAAATCCTAAACCAAAGACAGAATTGACGCCCCAAATCAAAAAAATTCTTCAAGTGAAAGGCTAAAATTTTCATTTATTTATTTTTTATTTTATTTCAATACCATACTTAAAAATAAAACTGACACACTTCCAAGCAGAAAAAGTAGGCCTTAAAAGCAAAGAATCTGTCATTTGAATTCTCTTTCTTACATTAGAGACAAACTGCTAGGAAAGAATAGAGCAATGCCTTAAGAATGTGCCACCTACCTAAGGGATGACTTGTAAGTGAGAAAAGGAAAAAAAAAAAAAAAAGAACTGTAATGAGTGTTTGAGAATGGCAAAGAAGTGGTATGAAAATTGTGGTGAGTAATAAAATTAATTGAACTTCACAAAGGTTGATACCTCCTAGAATAGTACCAAAACAAAAATTTCCCAAAGACTTCTATAAAGAAAAGAAAGTTTTACAAAGTACAAATCTGAATCTGGACATCATCTAAAAATAATCTTGGAGATGATGAGAGAAGGCATGAGAAAAACTGTCAAATATATCATCTTACTCAAAGGAAAAGTGTGCCAGTGCTAGGCCAATTTTCCCTCAAGTTCATTGCTTGCCCTTACTCTGGCTTGCTTTCTATTGAAGGGAGGGATTCCGATAGATTGCATTTCCAACTGAGGTTAGCATATGAGAGATACCAAAAGAAGACTGGAGGGAGTGATGAAAGGAAAATCCAGGAAGTTTTGTCCTCACATCTCTCCGCCGTGAGGGCATCTTCCACAGCAGTTGCTTCCCCTTCAGGGCCAATGCCCCCCAGTTAGGTCTATCATGGTTCAGCTTCAACCAGGTGACCTGGATAAAGAAAAAAATATACTATCTTTAGATGAAAAAGAAGACAGATTATCCCATCTCCCAAAATATAAGTATCTAAGACAAATACGTTATGACTCAAAATTACATATTACATCTGAAGTTATCCTTATAAATAAAAAAATCAATATTATTAGACAAAGAAAATCAATATTATTGTAATTTATAAGTAGCATTTTATAAAAACTCTGATTTCTCACTCTAAAAGAGTTTTTTCTTAGCTATTTATCCCTTACAAAAAGATTTATTATATTTCAGGTTATCATTACATGAATATAATATTTCTGTATTAATATTTATTTGTTTATATTGGTTCCTGATTTTTATTACTATAAAAAATAATACATAATAATGCAGTAAACATCCTTGAATGTGTATGTGTGGGAGTGTGCAGGTGATTATTTTATGGGATATATTTCTAAGAATGGAATTATTATATCAAAAATATGTATACTTTAGGTGGTGGCTCCGTCGATTAAGTATCTGACTTTTGACTTTGGCTCAGGTCATGATCTCAGCATTGTGAGAATGAGCCCCACATCAGACTTCATGCTGAGCATGGAGCCTGCTTAAGATTCTTTCCCTCACCCTCTACCTCTGCCTCTCCACCTCCTCCCTCTCTAAATATATATGTACACACACACATATATATAGGTATACTTTAAAGCTTAACAGACATTGCCAGATCATTTTTCCAAAAGGGCTGAAATTTTTTACCTGGCCACCACACCAGTATATTTCATTGTATTTTTAATTTTTGCTGTCCTTATAGATATAAAGACATATCTAGCTTTTTCTTCAATTTGCATCTCCATGGTTACTAATGAAATACAAAGTCTTCTTACATTGGCAATCTGGATATGCAATTCTGTGAATTGTCTTTCATATCCATTTTCCTTTTGGGCTGTTTGGCCTTTCATGTTGGTTCACAAGAGTTCTTTGTATATTAAAGATTAGGAATTCCCAGTGCTTTTCACTTCATGACACTCATTTGTATATCATCATGTGGTAAACAGACTTAGGAGTAGATGTATATTTTTACATCATGGGGTAAATAGACTATTAGGCTGCCAGTGACTGCTCTGGACCAGCCTGGGGATTCTAGCTCCCTCCCTGCTGAAAGGAAGGCCAAGAAGAGAAACATCTTGCCAGAGATGTAATCTGACTGGACCAAATATCAACAGTTGATATTATAACAATTTTCCAAATCTATTATTTAAATATGACTTTGACCTTTCTTTACTCATATATTCTTTATATTGTCCAAAATTGTTTTGCTTTGTGCCATGACTTCTAGAGTTTGTGTCATTTAAGAAATCTCCCTCCACCCTTGAAATTTACTCTAGTTTTTAAAGATTTTCATCCACGATATTTGCAAATCATGTATGATAAAACTTTAACATTACTCTTTTTTACATATGAACATTTCAGAAGATGCCAATGTAAAAACAAGAACATAAGATGCTTCTAACTTCTGAAGAATTATACATATTTGTGCTGGCTGAAACAAAATGAGTAAGAAAAAACATTCTCTGGAATACTTTTACTTGAACAATATTTTAATGATATATTTCAAAGAAAGGTCTTTGAAACAGTCTTTCCTTGGGAATTAAGTCCTTGCTCTAGGTTCAGCTCAATCCCTGCTTTAGCAACCTCTCAGCCTCTCTTGATCTCAGTATTGGCATGTTCAAGAGGTATACTGAATCAAATAATGTCAGGGGCCTTTTTAACATTCCACAATTCTACAACTTTGCTCAGAGTTACAGATTAATCAGTCAGAAGAAACCAAAAGAAATATATTTTTCTGGGTAGTGGTGGCATTTCCTTTGGGGAAGTCCATTAAAGGTAACTCCCAGTGTTAGAACCTTACATTTATTTTCTCCTCTTTCTTTATGAGAAAATAATATCCTGATGAGTGGCTTTTAAGGACTACTTAAGTTCATTGCTGAGGTGACCAAGATTATGGTCTTACCCACAGGGTTTCACAATTTACAAAAATTATTACCTTGTTAATACCTGTTAAGAAAGGCAGAAACAAATTATGGAAAACCAGGCAGCTTTTAGGGGCATTTTGTCAATTCTTTCCATATTATGGAATAGAATTTCGAGTCAGGAACAGGGTTCAAAATAAAATAAGGCATCAAAGCTATACAGTATAATTCAAAATTGCATAGTTCTTAAGTGTTAGCAGAACTTCGGCTGATTATTTTATTTTTTTTAAAGATTTATTTATTTTAGAGAGAGAGGGAAGGGAGAGGCAAAGGAAGAGGGGAAGGAGACTCCCTGCTGAGTGCAAACTAGATATGGGGTTCAATCCCACAACCCCGAGATCATGACGTGAGCTGAAATGGAGTTGGATGCTCAACGGACTGAGTTACCCAAGCGTCCCTGGGCTGATTATTTTAAAAGGCTGAGATGCTTCTGCAACACTGACCAGAATTCAACTTCATTTGATTCTGATAATATGTCATTAATCTTCCATCAGTAAAAATTTCACTGATTTTGCTAAAAGCGAGAATTTACCATTTTTATAACATGACTCAGGAAAAAAGGTAAATAGGACATTATTCCTATAATAAAATTCTGCCCACCAATAGTAGCATCTGAACAGTCTTGCTATAATCATAGATGAGATGCCTCTCCTTTCTTTTCTGTTCAAGACATGTCTTATCTACCTCTGAAGGATCTTTCTTAGATACTGTCCAAGTGAAATTCATTTAAGCAGAGTAGCTATAACAAACTTCTACATATTTGAAATAGGAGAGGATTTTGTTTTGTGGACTCTGAAGGATAAAAATGACTCTGTTTACATATGTAATTTTACCTAAATAGGATCATAACAACTAGATTGAGGTATTCTAAATGAAAAACTTTGAATTCATTGTTTTGCTTTTCGCCTCCTCCTCTTCACTTTCCCTTTTCCTCAAACATAACCTAACTCACCCAAGATAATAAATACATTTTGATATTGTGTATATGTTCCTTTTTTGTTTTTACTTTTATCTATGTTCAAAAAATATGAATATAGATATGTGTTGCAAATCTGCATACATTCGAATATACACAAATATCTTCACATAGAAAGAGACATAAATGTCCTAATTTTTGTAGCAAATTTTGTTTGTTTAGCTCTAAGAATTGATTTCATTTTCTAGGTTTTGCCACCATTAACAATGCTAAAGTACTCATCTTTGAACACATATATTCTTATGTTTGCTTCTTCTATCTTTGTAGGATAGATTCCTAAGATTAAGACTGTTTGGCCAAATAGTCATTTTTGTGTATTTTAATACACAAATGATAAATATGCCTTTATTTTGTATAATATACATATAATATATAATAAAATACATCAAAGATATATCTCATTTTTTATACATGTTGCCAAATTGCTTTCCCCTCAAAACCTGGAAACACACCAGGCTTTCACCATTATTGTGAGCACTAGGTATTACAGATTTAAAATATTTTGTAGTATAAGCATTCAAGATCTCATTATCAATTTAATTTGTCCTTCCTGAACTACTAGTGAAGCTAACCATCTTTCATGTTTGATGTCCATTTAGATTTGCTCTTCTTTGAATTGCGTCTTCCTATTTGACAAATTTCCTATTGGCTTGTAATTTTTCTTACATAACTCTTAAAATAATTTTGCATAAATTTTAATTCTTTGTCATTGGTTTTGCAAACTTTTTTCCACAAAACTACCATTTATCTATTGACTTTGCTAACATTTCACCTTTCAAGATTCTTTTTTTAAATATTCTCAATCATTTCTATATCTTTTTAAATGACTTCTGAGTTTCTTGTCTTGGTTAAGACGATCTCTCTAACTTCAAGATTGTATATATAGCTTCCTAGATTTTTTTCTAAGATATTTATTATTTAATTTGTATTTTTAAGTGTGAATCCATGTGAAATGTGTTCCCAGCAATAAATGTGAAATGGACAAAATTGTACTTATCTTTTTCACATGAAAGCCACTTTTGCCACATCATTTGTGCCTGTGTTATCCCATTCAATGGAATGTTTACCTTTGTCAGATTTGAACTTTCATTTAGGCTGCATCTATTTCTGGATTCTTTATTTCATTCCATTGGCCTATTTGCTTATTCCCATGGGCTACCACTCATTTGACTATAATAGCTTAATAATATGTTCTGAATCTATAAAGAATGACTCCTCTTATTCTTAATTTATATTTTTTTATTTGAGTATAGTTGACACGCAATGTTACATTGAATTAGTAATTCAACATTTATATGTCATGCTATGCTCCCATACACGTAGCTATATAGTGACCATCTGTCACTATACAACACTATTACAGTATTATTGACTATATTCTCTATGCTGTATCTTTTATTCCATGACTTATTCATTCCTCAAAAAAGTAAAAATAGAAATATATGATCCAACAATTCCAGTACTGGGTATTTACCAAAAGAAAATGAAAACACTAATTTGAAAAGATATAGGCACCTCTATGTTTATCACAGTGTTATTCAAAATAGCCAAGATATGGAAACAACCTAAGTGTCCGTTAATAGATAAATGGATAAAGCTGTGGTATATATCCTTCATCATCTTTTATAATTTTTTGGCTATTGATGACTTTATTATTCAATGCAAAATTCAAGATCATTTTATTTATTTATGAAAAAGACTCAATATTTCTTAGGATTTATAGAGAAAGAGAATTTTTGGTACATATATTTCTCAAGAAGGTAATTTTGATTTTAGTTTTAGTTGTCTTTTTCTTATGCTTACTGGAAAAACTCATACAAACTGGCCCAGAGGGAGATGACTTTATTTGAAGTATGAAGTGCATTATAAATCTTTGGAATAATTCTGGCAATGTGACATTTATTCCTCTGTGTATACATAGAAACAAGAAGGTTAAGTTTCCATAGAAAACAAAAAGGAAAAAATTTAGTTTTATTACTTCTTTGTATCTCAAAAGAAAAATCTTTCACAATGTTTTGGGGTTAAGATTGGGGATATAGTGGATAAAAATGTATTTTTCCTTATTTTCATAAATGACATAAATTATCTTATGTCCTTTCATGCTATGATCTTGCACTTACTGTAAGGTGTAGCAATATGCTTTTAAGATAGATTTCAGCCTAAGATACTTGACCAAATACCTGTACAAAGGAAATCCTATCATCTGATACATCTAAGGGCAAATAAGAACATCTTCATTTTAATTTCCATTAATATTATATATATTTCTTTCTTTTAAAAAAGATCTTAATATATTTATTCATGAGAGACACACAGAGAGAGGCAGAGGGAGAAGCAGGCCCTCTGTGGGGAGCCTGATGTGGAACTTGATCCCAGGACCCCAGAATCAGGACCTGAGCCAAAGGCAGATGCTCAACCACTGAGCATCAGCACCATTTATTTCTTAAAAAGCTTTTGAATTTTGTGATACTTTAGAACTTTGGAAAAAAAATAAATTTAATTGCAATGGAGAATATAATTTTGTAGCTTAATGGAAAGGGCAAAAGTTTGGCATTTTACAGATTTGAATTCAAATCCTGATTCCACTGTGTGATTTTTGGCAAGTTATATAAAAACATTCTGAGCCTCACGTTCTTCATCTATAAAATAATGCTAAGTTTAGAAACTATTTGCGTTAATTGCAAGAATTAAGTGGAACTAAAAGATTCAATACCATGCCTGGCAACAATGGTATTCTAAATACTCCTACTATTGCTATAGATAGGAAATAAAGATTTATTTATTACAATTTTATAATGTATCTATTTATGTATTATTCTTTCAAATGAGGCCTCCTTATTTCTTCCTAATAGGATTATATAATTTGATTTTTAAAATCCATTAACTCTTTCATTCAATATAAATATACTGACCACTAATTATGATTCACATATTATCCTGTACACTGAGGATACAGAGGTAAATTAGATAGGTGGGCTCCTTTTTCTGGTGTAGCTTACCTTTTAATGATAAAATATATACAAACAAAGAAATAATCAAAATAATTAGGTTACAAAAAGCATTATAAATAAAATAGCATGATGTGACACAGTAACTCAGTAACGTGCAGTAGTTACATATTTGAAAGTTCCATGTGAACAGTTTTCAAATGTTCAAAATACATATGCTATTTTATTTCAAGTGTGAGCTAAATATTTATTTATTTTACAACATGACAATGTAATATTTTTAAATTGAAGAATAAAGATGTTTAAGAAACTGATTAAATAATTTGTAATTAATACAGCAATTACTTAATGGGTAGTTTAATTCACAAAATATTTTGGGAACCCAATTATGTTCTAATTACATAGTAGGTGTATAACTATATAATTAGTTCCTAGTAATACAAAGATTTAGAAACTCAGGCTATGTCCTCAATATCCATAACTATAATAATGTGACCAAGATTATATTAGGGGGATGCATGGGTGACTTAGTGGTTGAGCATCTGCCCTCATCTCAGGGCTTGATCCCAGGCTTTCTGGATGGAGTCCCCGCATCAGACTTCCTGCTGGGAGCCTGCTTCTCCCTCTGTCTATATCTCTGCCTCTCTCATGAACAAATAAATAATTTTTTTAAAAAGACTATATTAGGGATTTATAAAGTAACACAGGATCCCAGAGAAAACGTTTTAATTTATATTTGTGAACTTTTAATGAAAACTCTTCTGAGATATCTGTACCACCCTTAACTACCAAACCTGGATCCTTTGAAGTAGGACTGAATAAATGTAACATGTCTTTCTTTGTTATGTCTTTATATGTCTTTTTATTTTTTATACATCTTTTTAAATACCACTTTTATTTCTTGTCTCATTCTAAGAAGAAGAAATTTGCTTGAAGACAAGCTTTTGGAAGAAGCCCTGACTTCATGAAGAGCCCATTCTATTACTTGGAAAGATAAGAAGTTGCCTTCATCAAATCTAAAAAAAACAAACAAACAAGCCCCCCCCCCCCCAAAAAAAAACCCTTAACTGTTTGATCCAAATCTGCTCCTGCTCACATATTCTCTATTTTAATCAGGAAATCACTTTTTTTTTTTTAACCTAAACCAAACAACACACTTGAATTTCCTTCTATACTGCTACTGCCCATTATTCACCAGTGTCTCCTGAGTCCCACCTCCTCTGGTACTCTCACGATAACTGCTTCAGATTACATCTTTATCATCTTAATCCAGGATTATAGCAATGGCTGCCTAATTATTATCATCTGTCCATACTTTACTGTCTATTAGAGCTAATTTTTTAATGACAAAATGATATGGTATTACTCTAACCATTACCTCCATGAAAAAAATAATCCCAACTCCTGTCATGCCTTACTTCTGGCTATACCACCCCTCTTGTCCTGGATGGCAACTTCCCATTATTGCAGCATACCCCAGACTCTCACTTTTGCATGGAATGTTCTTCACTCCCTTAACTATCTGAAAAACTCAGACCTTAAGACGAAGTTTAAATATCACCTCCTTTGGGAAGTCTTCCTCATAGTCCCATAGCATATTCATTTATCAGTACTTCTCACTCCTTCAACCTCTGGACTGTGAACTTCTTGGGAACCATGCCTTAGACATCTGGATATCTAGTAGAGTGCTTATTAGGAAAAAAAAAAGAATTCCTGACTCCTTACCTAACTTGAAAGTCCATTCCAATATAAAAATTCATACACTGACAACTCATATTTTGACCTTTGGAGTCAGTCACCAGTTACCAAGAAGGAGAAAATGGCCCTCAGCTGGTATTGCTCTGCAATGGCCCTCAGCAATTTTTGCCATCACTACTAGAAGCAAAAGAATCAGTGAAAAAAGCCTTCTGCATTTGAGACAATATTTGTAATATGATGAAGAAACTACTAGATAGTAATGTACAGTAAGATGGAAGATACTAGGTTTTTCTAATAAACTACTATTTCCCAAATGAGGTTTCAATTAAAAATTCTGTTTAAAGGGATCAACCTCCTCAACAATATAATAAATAATTTTGGGATATTTCGTAAAAATAGCATCATGCTGACTTTGCATATATGATCACAGCCCTTATCTTTTCATCTTTTGAGATGAAAGCAAACCAAGAACATAAATGCACATATTTTTGCAAGGTCTTAGAAGAAAAATCAATCTTGGTAAAGTGTGTGTTGACTTATTACCAAGACATTGACTTACTGGTCCATATTCACAGGAGAGGGGAATCTATGTTTTATGCTGTTTTCATCACATTAAGATCAGGGGGAAATGGAAAAACAGAAGTTCTCGTAAGTCTACATCTCAGGTCCATCATAAATATTACAATATGAGTATTTTCTTAGGGCAAAGTTAGGAAACATTGCAGAAGGCAAATATAAAGAATAAACACACTTTAATGTGTCTGTTATTCCCCAGAACTTGAATGGTCATATCCAGGAACAACCCAATAATGTGAGCAAAATACTTTCAAATGGGGAAAGAACAAAATGTTAAGTGCTGAGCCATTTCCCCTATTTTATTTTTATAAAATCTTATTCTTCCATTATATATGTTATCTTAAATATTAATTTCTTCCTGTGTCTAACATGTTCATTCTATTACAATTTTTTCTGTCTCTTTCATCTTTCCAGGATGAGAAGTTACCTTATTTAGAATATTTTCTTGTGCTCTCCTATTTTTAATAAAAAACTTTTCTCTCCACATATAAAGGAAAAAACAAAGCCTCAAAACCTTCTAATGATTCTAACAAATCCACTTACAGTCCACTGTCTACAACAGTTTGGAAAACTTAAACATCAATATGTTCTCTTTTTAATCAAAAGGAGGGATGGGGGACAAGAACAATTAATACAATACCAAACTACTTTGATAATGAATTGCTATTTTAAAAATATCAGCACATACACTGGGCCAAGCACAGTGTGCTTCCCAAACTCCCATTAAAATTTTAACTAAGGACCTCATTATCTCACCTTTATTTATTCTATGCAAGTGAATTGCTCCAGGCATCATGCTCAGAACTAGCATGGTTACAGTAGACACATCTGACTTAGGTTAAATGTTACACTTCATTTTCTTTCAGATATTTATTGTCATAAAAAATTGTGCCAATTCAGTGTACATTATCAACAGAATGTTTATAAGAATAAAAGTCACTTTAATTGGATGAGGGTAGGGCTGTGGAACTGGTATTTTTAAGTCCTTCAGGTGATTTTAATGAGGAATCAGATGGAGAATCTCTTTTCTGTGGAAAAGAGCTTTGTAGATGGCAAAGTTGTGTGTACTTAATGTGGTTAGGTTGTTTTTTTTTTTTTTTTTGTCTCAAAAACAATTGATTTCATGTCATATCAAAAACTCTTAGTAAACAAACAAATGACATTAAAAAAATTGAGATGATGTTTCACAATGACTGTCTACATTAGTTACTATAAAGTAATTTTTAAAGAGGGACATTGAGCAGAGGCTTTGAACTATATTTCATATTGGAATTTTTATTTAAACTGCATTTATTCTATGCTTTTGACATATATATCCTATTACAACATTTTCTTTTTGTTCCATTTTAAGTATTAAGAAGTTTCAGATCTTTGTTTTGTAAATAAGTTCCAAAAAGGAATAATTATACTGAAATAGCTGAAATAAATATGCTGTAGAAAAAAACTAGCGTTAATTTTCTGAAATATTTGCATTTTTAATACAAAGCATTAAGAGTAGGAATTAAATTTAAATGTTCTTAAGCTGCTCCCTTTAAGAATTTTCAGGGTTTTTTTTTTTTTAAGATTCTGTTTATTTATTTATGAGAGACGCAGAAAGAGAGGCAGAGACATAGGCAGAAGGAGAAGCAGCCTCCCCATGGGGAACCCGATGTGGAACTCCATCCCAGGACCCTGGGATCAAGCCCTGAACTGAAGGTAGAGGCTCAACTACTGAGCCACTCAGGCATCCCAAGAATTCTCAGTTTTAACTTTAACATAGTTTCTCTAAAATGTGTTTTTACAACATATATCCCTCTTTGGTTACAATCAGAATAATTATTTTCTTACATATTTATCTCTTCGAATGATCAAACTCAACAAACATTTATTGATTACCCACATGGACAAGATAGTTTCTGATATATTCTTTAATTACTTGAAATACAATATTCTGCTAAAGGATATGTTAACAAAAAGTGAACCAGTCCAGCTCACAATGAGTTATTTCTTCCACTTTACTATTTTAATCAGTGCTAAATTAACGAAAATTCCTATGAAGGTCTGAAAGTTTAAAAATGAGTTAATAAAGAAAATAAAATTCTGAAGTTTGAAATATTTTGATATCTCAAACCTGAGATTTGATTCACATTAGATGCAATGTTCTATGCATTATTATATTTGAACAACTTGAGTGATTTAGAATGACTTGTTTAAACAATTTACCACTTTAATATTAAGATAGAAACAAAATTTTTAAAATTTCATCTTCTCCTTCCTTCCTTCCTTCCTTCCTTCCTTCCTTCCTTCCTTCCTTCCTTCCTTCCTTCCATGAATTTACGTATTTATATTAAGTGGGTATTTATTTATGCATTACTTCTGCAAAACTAACACCAATTCCTTACCAGAAACTATGCTAAGCACTAGATATTGAAGAGGAAGAAGGAGTGAGAAAAACAGGCAAAATCTATTTTGCAATGCATTATCATCACAGTTTAAATCATAGAGATTTAGTGGACACAGTGAGCTGGTTCATATGCCTTTTCAGTCAAGGACAATTTCATAATAATAGTAAAGTTACCTGCCTCAATTAATTTCTTTGACTAAACAGCAAATCAAAAGCATAGGGTTATACATACTCATCAAATACTTTTGCATCTTCAAATCATCCCTTGCCTAATTAGAGGGCCAAACTGTAGATATGAAGAAGAAGGAGGAGGAGGAGGAGGAAAGGAAGGAGGAAAAGAAAAGATTATAAATTCGGTTTATGGCAATAGGGTACACTAAATAACCTGAAAACCTTCAAATAAACAGATTTTCTGGAAATCTGAAAAATTATAAAGTAATTCTTGTTAAAGGAATGGTTGATCTATAACAAAATAAGGGAAATCCCCAGGGCTTGATATCTAGGGGGACAACAAACTCCAGAGAGATGAGAACAAACTGATTCTGAGAATATCCTAGGTATAGGAGCTAATCTCAACAAAAAGAGCAGGAATGACGCCTGAATCTCTTAGAGCAGGAATGAAGCCTCAAGTCCACGCAATGTAAAGATTTGGTGCAAGACTCACTCAAAAGCTAGGACCCTCGATGAACCATAGATTCAATGGAAACTAAAAATGAAAGAAAGAAAGTGGGGGGGGGCAAGGAGGGAGAGAGAGAGAAGAAAAATAGGAAAAGGAAAGGAAAGGAGAGGAAGGGAGGAGAGGAGAGGAGAGGAGAGGAGAGGAGAGGAGAGGAGAGGAGAGGAGAGGAGAGGAGAGGAGAGGAGAGGGGAGGGGAGGGGAGGGGAGTAGAGGAAGGGAAGGGAAGGGAAGAGAAGAGAAGAGAAGAGAAGAGAAGAGAAGAGAAGAGAAGAGAAGAGAAGAGAAAAGAGAAAGAAGAGGAGATGAGAAGGGAGCTTGTTTCTCTCAACTTAGGCTGCAGGGTGTGAAAAAAAGGCTTTCTTAAGAATTCATAAGCATAAGCCAATCAAATTCAGGTTTAGGTAAAGGAATATACAAATTTGTGGAGAAAGCTACACAAGCGATGACTGTTAACAGTAATAAGCTCATTGCAAGAAAAAATTGTAACAATGGGTGGTGATGGATGCTAATTAGACTTGAGGTGATCATTCTGCAGTATATACATGTATCAAAACATTTGTTGTACATCTGAAACTAATATAATGTTAGATGTCAATTATATCTCAAAAAAAAATTAGATGAATGGATAATTTTTAGAAACATACAATTTAGCATTTACACTCCATGTGGCATTTAAAAACCAAATCAGTAATTAAAACCTCCCCCAAAAGAAAGCTTTATGCCTTGATTTACAGGTGAGTTCTGCTGGACACTGAAGAAATACATAATCCCAATTCTATCAACTGATTCTAGTTAAATGAAATATAGAGAAATATTCTTCAATCTTTTTATAAGGCTGCTATAATCTTGATACCAAACTATGTAACTATAGGATGAAAAAGTAATAGACCAGTCTCAATTAATAAATAAGGATGTAAGTATCCTAGGTTCACTATTAGCAAATGGAATCCAGCTAAGAATATAGAAAATAATATATGATAACCAAATTAGGCTCATCCCAGGAATAGAAAGATGAGATTATCATTTAAAAAGTGATTTATAGGAATCCCTGGGTGACTCAGTGGTTGAGCATCTGCCTTCAGCCCAGGGCGTGATCCTGAAGTCCCAGGATCAAGTCCTGTATCGGGCTCCCTGCATGGAACCTGATGTTCCATGCCTGTGTCTCTGCCTGTGTCTCTGCCTCTCTTTCTGTGTCTCTCATGAATAAATAAGTAAAATCTTTAAAAATAAATTTTAAAAAGTGATTTATAGAATTCATCACATTCTTATTTTTTAAAAGGAAAAAGTGATGATTTTAATGGATTCAGAAAAAAAATTTAATAAAATTCAGCATCTATATATCGGGTTTAATCATTATCAAGCAAGAACGAAAAGGCAATTACCCAAAAATCTATAGCAAAATATATACCTGATGATGAAATATTGAAGCATTCTCTTTAAAGTAAGGAAAGGGTAAATCACTCTTATTCCTCATTGTGCAGTAGATTCAAGGCAGCATGATTAGAATTAAAAAAAAATTTTTTAAAGTTTTTATTTACTTATTCATGAGAGACACAGAAAGAGAGGCAGAGACATAGGCAGAGGGAGAACCAGGCTCGCTGCGGGGACCCTGATGTGGCACTCAATCCCAGAACCCCGGGATCATGCCCTGAGCCAAAGGCAGACCCTCAACCACTGAGCCACCCAGGTGTCCTATGATTGGAGTTTTAAATGTAGGTTTTAAGAAAGGATATTCCAGACATACAGGGAGCACTGTAAAAATGGACAGATGTGTGAAAAGTATGAAGCCATTTCAATATGGTTGGAACATAAATTGTGAGAGAGGAGGAGAAGACACTGAAAGGAGATAAGACTAGAAATGTAGACCAGGATCTGGTCTCATAGAACTTTGGGTTGAGATTGGGCTTTAATTTATAGGTGACAAGGAGCCATTTTCAAGCCAGAGAATATTTTAGAGTGATCTCCATGGTATCAATGAGTGGACTAATTGAAAGGAGGAAAGATTAAAATGAGGAAAGATTAAAATATTAATTTTACTTGGGTATGGTGAATCCAGACTCTGTCTTCCACCTTGTATCCCCAATGCCTCCAACATGTCTGAAATATAGAAGGTACTTAAAAAAATACTTGTCAATAATTGAAAAGTATGAACAATGTTCCCAGTGTTCAATCCATAGGAAAATAAGGACACGCAGAGGAACAGGTAGTTTTCAGAGAAAGTGAAAGTATATTCTGGATTTGGTGATCCATTGAAGGCAGAGATTGATATAAGAGTGTGAATCAAAGGTGCTAAAGATTCTGGCCTGGGTGAGTTGTAGAAACATAACTGAGAGAGGAAATAAATTTGGAGAATCTGGTTTGAGGCATGAAAGGGAGATTCCATTTTTGTCAGACTGAGCTTGAAATGCTTGTGGAATTCCCAAGGGAAGAAGTTCCAAGGAAGGTGGAAATAAGCCTCTGGAGTAAAGGAAAAGATGTCTGGGCTAATGATGTATATGTGTAATTGTTCAGTACTTGCTTCAAGGTCCCAGGTCAGTAATTCCGGATGTTAGAAAAGATGAGATTCTCTGGTATAAAGCAAAAATGTCTGTTTTTCTTGTTTAGGGAAAATGTTCCACAATGCTTTCAAGGAATTGTCAATACTTTGGGGGTTTATTGCTTTAAGTGGGGGTAGGGAATGGGGGCTGTTTCTCTGTTTGGTTTGGGTTTTAGCAGACTTGACCACTGCCCACCCACCTACCCATCCATTCCCAAACACACTGAAACAGAATATTTTAATGAAAAATGCTTGCCTGAAGCTACCCAATAACCTTACTGAAATTTGACTGCTTCTTTATCTAAAGTGATGAGAGCCAGAAATAGCACTAAAGCATAACTGAGCCATTGGATTATTGTATCTGTGCTGTGAAAACAAATAAATCCAATATTAATCCAAGTGATTTTCAGATATACCATCTCTCTGCCTCATATCTTGATAACCTTTCCTCAAATATCTTAAAATCCACAAAATCATTTGTAATTGAAGCACCTTTGTCAAATCCCTCACTTTAGAACAGTTTTTTTTTAATTAGAAAATTAAAAATGAAAGTAATCTTCCCTCAGTTGGAAGGATATATTGTATATGAAATAAGATTTTCTCAAGGAACTATGGAATAAAAGCAAGTAAACAATGTGTTCATCTATTTGGAATTGCACATGACCTGAGTACATATTGACAACTCTGAGTGAGTGGTTGGTTCCATGTTAGCCTTTCATTCTTCTCTTTTCATCTTTCATCTCCCTCACCAAACATCATGTACACAACTGGGCTCTTACAGGATTCTCTGTGTAATCAAGGAGGCCATTCTATGTTGGCACTTTGCTTTATTTCAGTTGTAATCGCTAATCAGAATTGTAGGCATCTGAAATCAGCCCCATTGTGCTATTTGAGATGCTGCTGCCTGTGGCAATAGGGGATAGAGTCAGTAAAATGTTCTGGGTATCCCTCTTACATTCCACTTAGACATTTAACCCAACACCAGCTGGCTTTTGTAAATATCTGTCCCCAAAATTAGCCATCTGTAACTTCTCAATCTCAGTTCACAAAATTGGGTTAACACGTGGACATTACTTTAAAAAAAAATTCTTTATCTCCACGTTACCTTTCCAGAGGCTTTATAACAATAACTGTACAACTCTTTTCCCATTTTTTTCCCTCTAACCAGCAGGTCAGTTAAAAAAAAAAAAAAAGTAATGAAGTATTTTAGCATAACAATATACACATGGTGGGAAAATAAACATTTCTCATGATTGAACTAGAATTCACAACCCAAATAAACAGTGATGTACAAAGTTCATTGAGAGTTATTTGTTACCAATCATTTGGAAGGTCAATGCTTCAGCAGCGTGACTTTATTTATATTTGTGGTTACTGAACAATATGCACTGAAGAGGACATAGAACCTATTTGTGGATATTTATATAAGGCCTATCAAAAAATTATCTTGGCATTTGACATCTAAGCCGTTTTTAGGAAATATGAAAATTAAAAATGAATATAAATAATAATATGTTAATGTGGAAGTTTATAAAAAAAATCAAAGAAAAACTGAAATAGTAATCAATAGTTATGTTCAGGGGAGGGAGAAAAGAGAAGAGAAAAAACAAACAGGTAGCAAGAGTGTGAATAAGACAGAAAGGTGAATAAAAGATACTAAAAGGCAATAGCTTGAGTGTAGAAGTGGAAATGAGTTACTTAAGCAAAGGAAATACAAAATGGAAAAGATATAAAGAACATAAGTTATATAAAAACACAATCTAAATTTACAGTAAAATCTGAAGTTACCCTAAACCATCAGAGCATTCCAGACTTGATGACTGAATGCAGAGGTAAGCACACAGGGTGGCATGATTACACTAGAAGACAACTAGCTGTTAATAGCATTTGGTTTCTTATTTACACTTCTTTTTTTTTTTTTTTCTGGTCTTGATTACATTTCATCTAGAACATTATAGTAAGATATCAGAAAACCTGAAAGACCACTGAACAAGTCTTAATCCTTAAGAATAGAAACAAAATCAATGAGGATTTTAATAACTAAATTAGATTCTGATGTATTGCCTCAAGTGAAAAAATAGTGAAAAATGTTAAACACTAATAAATGCACACACAATTTTTGTTCATTAAACATTTTCGTTTTAAATCAGTAGGAAATAATTGTTAGCACGAGAGTCTGGATTGTTACAATAGCCTCCCATCTAGTCTTCCAATGCCAATAAACACCTATCTTTAGGTCTGTTGTAAGCCTTTATATTTAAGAGATCATACTCCTCTATTGAAAAACCACCAGAATAAAAGGCAAGGCCTAGGGGTGGTAGAAGGGGAGGAGGACGGGGGGTGGGGGTGAATGGGTTACAGGCACTGAGGGGGGCACTTGACGGGATGAGCACTGGGTGTTATTCTGTATGTTGGCAAATTGAACACCAATAAAAAATAAATGTATTATTAAAAAAAAAAAAAAAGGCAAGGCCAATCATGCCATTCAGGATCCAGCCTCTGGCCCTCTGTTACCAAATCTCTGATTACTCTCCTCCTGGCTCAATCCCACCCAGCCACAGTGGTCATAACCATCCCACAAATACTCCATCCACATTCCTGCTTGGGGCCTGTGCACTTGCTATTCTCCCACCTAGAAAAATATTTCCTTAGCTACACTTGCTATTTTTCATAGGAGCTTCTTACCCTGACTACTTTGTTTAAAATACCAATCCTCTCCCCCTTCTATGCTCTAATTGTCTCTATACCACATAAATCGTATTTTATTTGTTTATTGATTTGTTTCACATAGAATAGTGCCGCTTACATAGCGGACACTCAATAAATATTTTTGTCATTGAATACTACATATGTCAATGAATTGTCAATTGCCTACCCTTATGTAGTACTTGATATATGCCAAGCCTATTTAAGTTTTTGTTTTGTTTTGTTTTTTGCATGTAGTAACCCATATAAATCCTCATAACAACTCTTAAGGTTTTTTTTTTTTTTTCTACATCCATACGACCAACTAGTAAGGAAATAAATACCATTTTATCATCAAGAAAACTGAAGTATAGGAGCCCCTGGGTGGCTCAGTTGGTTAAGCCTCTGATTTCAGCTCAGGTCATGATCCCAGGGTCGTGAGATCTAGCCCCACATTGGGCTGTTTGTTCAGCAGGGAATCTACTTTTCCCTCTGTCCCTCCTCCTGCTTGTGCTCTCTCTGTCTCTTTCTCCCTCAAATAAATAAATATTTTTAAGAAAAAGAAAGAAAGAAAGAAAAGAAAACTGAGGTATAGAAATTTTAACTGTCTTGCCCAAGGGTATATAGATAGTAAGTGATACTGCCAGGATTCCAACCCAGGCAGTCAGCAGAGTTCCATGCTTTTAACCACTATGCTCCACTGCCTCTACATGAGTGAATGGATCAAGACAATGAAAACATCTGACATCTGTGCAGTGTCTTGTGATTTTCAAAACCTGTTCACACACATGATCCCATATGGAATACAGAGGAAGTATGGTGCCTTTGTTATTTTACTGGATAGAGATAGCATATTTTCTTCTTTTGACAAATTCAGTATAAATTTTAAAACATCTCCATTTAATATTTGGGAAGTACGCAGCACATAACTGGTGCCAAGCCAGTCCCTAAAGAATAAAAAAAAAGATTTTATGAAACAAACTAATAGATATTGTGATAATTACTCCAACAGAACTTATACAATGGTCGGACGCCTGGGTGGCTTGGTGGTTGAGGGCCTGCCTTCAGCTTGGGTCCCCTGCTCTAGGTCCTGGGGGTCCTGGGATTGAGTCTCACATTGGGCTCCTTGTGAGGATCCTATATCTCCCTCTGCCTATGTCTCTGCCTCTCTGTCTCTCTCATGAATAAATAAATAAGATCTTAAAAAAAAAGAACTTATACAATGGTCTATTGCATGCATATAACTAATCTTGCCTTAGAGTAGGTGAAGAACACTTTATAAGTGTGAGTGGAAGGTAGCTTTAGAACAGAGAAGATGGACAGATATCTGTTCTGCAGAAAAGAGAGAGAAAGAGGCATTCCAAGAAGAGAGCTTATCCTGAGCCAACCATAGGCATGAAAGCAAGAGTATGGCAAAAGTAAGCACAATAGATAATTCTGAATAGCAAAATTGTTGAGTGGGTATGAGAGAGTGGCAAGAGAGAATACTAAAAGGTAGAGTGGGTCCAGGTAATAAAGGAGACTGAAATTTCCCCTCTATGCATTGGGAAGATATCTAAGTAAGAATATCAAACTCATTCTTCAGGACTGTAGAGGATTTGCGTGAGGCAAGATCTAAGGAAGAACCTGAAAATTGCTTGTAATTTTTCGAACATCCTGGTTAAAATCCTGATGTGAGTATCAGTAAGGAAGCTCAGGGCCACATTGGAAATCTCTTAGATTTTGCAGAGTTTTCTAAGCAATTTAGAAAAACAAAATAGCCCCAAGAGTGGGATGTGTTCCCTCTTGGGGAGTACAGAGGGGAGAAAGGCAAGCAGAGAGGGAATTACAAGCCAATTATGATGATAGAGGCCAAAGTAAACCATTTGACTCCAGTAGGCCTGAGGGCCCTGGAGGAAACTTAGTTTACTTCTGCAAATGCTCCTAAAAAGTGATTGATTTTTTTTTTCTTAGGCATTAAGTTTGTTCCTTGCTTTTTTCCCTTCCCATATACATACTAGCAACCAGCATGGAAAATAGACTCTTCAAGTACTTCTTTGAGAAAAGGACTGCTAAATTAGATGTTTAAGAATCTTAGATAATCAGACAATTACTCTACATGTTATTCTGAAATAACACCCCTTTTAAGTCAACTGTTCAAAATTGTTGAATTGTTGTCTGTCATCACGAATCAAGATATGCTTGTCCTCACAAAGCTCTCCAAAGAGTGCAGCATTGTAGATGATGAATAAATCTCTATTGTGTTGATACTATTTCCAGGGTAGAGTCCTTATTTTCAGAATAAAGCTGTTTGCTTTTTCTAAAGGCCTCTGGAAAACAAAAGTAGAAGCTCATTATAATATCCTATAATTTGTGTATCAAATTTTTTCTTAAAATTTTTTTATTCACTTCATCTCATTTAATATTCAAAAAACTCCATGAGGTATTTTCAGGTACATTAAGTAGATGAGAAAACTTTAGTGGTCTCCCAACTTGTACTTGAAAATAATTTTCTAATGGCTTAAGTTATTGTTTAACAAAATGTCTTTTCCTAGATTCATGTGTGATCAAGATTCATTATTAACTCAAGTAGATTTACAGAGATTTAAATGGCCTCCTCAACCACAAAAGTGGTAGAGAATAGCATTAGGATGCAAATTCATGTCTTTTGAGTCTGAAGCATTACTTCTCTCCAGTATCGGGTCTCAGAGAATGCAACCAAATTCAATAATATTCAAGTCACTTCCATAATCAATAACTCATGATACTTAACACTGATACTTTAGCCATTCATATTGTGTAGTGTGTGTGATTATTTTAAAAGTTTTGAAATTTCATTAATTCAGGTAGCTTCAATTAAATCATCAAATATCTAGAAGCCAATCTGGATCCAGATTTACCTGGGAAGAAACAAACACTTGAAAAGAGAGTGTTTCTTAACCACACTATTATAATATAGAAGGTAAATTAAATAAGATTTTCACGTTTTATTGTCCAAATAGAGTTCCATATCCTCAAATTTAACTAATTTCTGATCTACTGTAGTCAAGGCAATGTTACCTAAGAAGTCTTTAACAGTTCCTTGGATTTGAATTCTCTAAGAATTCCTATATTACGAAGTAGAATTGTAAATCATTTTGTATACTTGGTTAATATTTTCTTATAACTTTCCAATCAAGATTTAAGCTCATGGAGAGCAAGGACAATATCTTGATCTTTACTAAACTCTCCACATCCTGTAGACCAGTACTAGGCATAAGGTTGATATTTGTGCATGTTTGTTGAGTTAGAAAATGCAAGTAATCAGCAAATGTAGGGCTGGGGAGGGAGGGTCAGTTGATCAATGATGCAAGTTATAAATTATCCATTTAGTAAAAAAAAACAGTCATGCAGAACTTGTACTGAGAAAGAGCTTTCTAACTGCAGAAGTTATTTTATTTCATTATAAAGTCATAAAATCACATTTCCTTATCCTAATGTGTGATTCAGACTTATTACTAACTCAGAGAGTCCTTGGTCTAATTAGTAGATTTTATTGTTTTTATTTTTTTTAACATATGTACAGCCAAATTCCAAAGATGTGTCTTTTTTTTTTAACATTCATTTAAACAATTCTTTGCACATCACTGAACTCAGCATCTTGTAATTCTTATATTATGGAGCATGCAATTGGCTTCTTTTATGAAGAACCGAAAATAGAGAGTTATTCTGTTGAAATAAAGACTTGAAACTCTGAAGAGTGTTTTGTCATTGCTTTCCATTTCACTTGATATCTTTACATTCTGGTGATTAGGTTGTTTGAAAACTTCCAAATCAGCATAAAGAAACCAGAACACTCTGTGTTCTGTCAGAGACACTTACAACATCTCTCTGATTTAAATTGTATACCCGGAGGGTAGAAATAGAGATTTATCTATTCTGGATAAAATATAACTCAGGCGCCAAATAATATATAATAAAAGTAATGACAGTACTTCCTCATCTCCTGTTAGTGTCTAAAACAGCATCAAGGAGACAGTGTCTTGGGAATTTTTTTAGCGTTCATTTATCTTGAAACATAGCATATGCCTTCGTTTAGAACATTTTATGTAAAAAAAAAAAAAAGAACATTTTATGTATATTTTTGTTTAATTTGAAAAAGTACTGTTATAGTGTTTCTAAAGTTAGAAATCACTTAGGAGGGGCACCTGGTGGCTCAGTCTGTCAAGCCTCGGACTCTTGATTTCGGCTCAGGTCACAAGCTGAAGGTCATGAGATAAGAGCCCTGCATCGGGCTCTGTGCTCAGTGATGAGTCTGCTTGGGATTCTCTCTCCCTCTTCCTAACCCCTCAACCCATGCTCAATAAATAAATAAATAAATAAATAAATAAATAAATATAAAATCTTTAAAAAGAAAGAAAGAAATCACTTAGGAAATATGACCTTTAGATAGCTTGGTTAACTTGTCTTCCAACATCTTTTTGTTTTCCTCTTATAAAAAGTACTAGATAGAGCTAGAGGGGGAAAAATGTACATCTATATGCAGATCCAAAGAGTATTCCTGTGCCTCACTCAACTTCAGGCTTATCTTGGGAGAACGATGTTTCTGTTACTATTGCTGCATAACAACTTGATGCCAGATTTCATGGTATAAAGTAACCAACTACTTGATCTGCTCATGGATCTTGTGGGAATGAGGTAAGTCACCTTAGGAATGACTTTTCTCTGCTCCATATCCAGGGCTCTGAGGATTTAAAGCTAGGGACTCAGGATGGCAAAGGCTAAAATCATCTAGAGCTAGGATGACTTATAGGCTGCAACTGTCAACAAGAGTGCTTATAAGTGATCTCTCCATGCATATAAGGACTTCATTGCCTCATCACATGGCCACCTTACTATCGCTGGATCTCTTATCTGGTGCTCATAGCTCCAAGAGACAGTGTTCCAGCAAACAAAGTGAAGACTGCTTAGTCTTTTACAACACAGTGTCAGAAATCACACAGCATCATTTCTGCTGTATTCTAAGCAGTCAGGGCAGATCCAAAGCCTACCCAGACTCAAGGGTAGGGAAATGCAGGAGTGGGAAGCTTACATTGTAAAAGAGCATGTGCAACAGAAGATATGGCGTGGCCATCTCTGGAGAAAGAAATCTGCCACAGGTGGACTCAATCTTTCATGTCTGGCTCCACTGGCTGCATGAATAGAACTTGCCTGATGAGGGAGTCTTACGTGGCTGTGTTGCCTTTTTATCTCTCATATCAATTAGCAGTTGCTACATTTAGTATTCAACAAATGTTTATAGAACCTGAATTTGAATTAATCCCATTAGCCTTTCCAGTGAGGTCCCAGGAAAACTTTCACTTTCTGTCACAAGAGATAATAATTTTTGCGCCATTATGAAAATGACAGTGAATATTAATGTTTCAGTTATCTCAGTTGCAGGCATAACATTGCAATAAATTCATGTATCAGCTTCCTAAAAGGCAGTATTGCCCAGCCCAGACTCTGAAGTCAGGCATGCCTGTTGTTCAGTCCCTGGTACACCAACCACAAAGGTGTATCCTTGGGTAAGTTACTCACTGAGCTTCAGTGTCCCCATCAGTAAAATGAAGAAAACACTGCTGACTCAAAGAAACAGAAGTGAGCAAGCATATCTGTAAAGCCAGCTTGAAAAACTGTGTCAAACATCAGAGGGGAGTAGATAAATGCCAACCACGGGTGCAGATTAAGAGGTTATCCTTTTATAATATGTCAACCCTGAAGGGACGTCTTTTCTAATTTGCACTAATCGCTATATGTACTAGCAGAGGCCACTGTTGCAGCTGTAAAAGCAAAACATAACAAAACCAACAAAAGCAAGCACTGATATAAATATTATTGTTAAGTACACAAGTATTTACCCATTTTGCCTCCATGTTACCAGTCCAACTAGTTAATGAGGCCTGCATACAGCAAAAAAGAAATCCATACATATTTTTAGTGCCAAATTTGGGTTGTATTATTACACTGAGGCTCCCGAGCGATATTATTAAGTCACTATTCAATTTACAACATATGCCTTATACTATGCTAGAATGTGATGATATTTAGAAATGCATTGAAGTGTTCTTTTAAGTATGGAAAAATGACATCCATCTTGGAATTTGTTTTCTCAAAATCTTGAAATCAGTTAAGCAAAGGTCCAGCTAGACTCTCAACAAATGAGCTGGGGTATCTGATTCTTCACAGTAAATTTACACTTCTAGGCCAAGACAACATTTTTTCATAGGTTTAAACTCCACAGATGAGAACTTGAGATACTCCCCGTAATTGGTAGAAAATGTGGCCCTGCTTCCCACCCCGGTCTATGGAGGCAGCTGGCTTTGATGATTCTATTTGCACCAATATTAAAAACCAAACTTGATCAGAACTCAAAACGGGTCCTTTCAGTGCCCATTAGAAAGCACCAGTGCAGCTTGAAATCATCACCTAATGGAACAAAAAGCATTTTGAATCTTAGGCTTATTACTGAACTGTCTCGAGTGTATCTTTAAAAAGCTAAGAGTTTGCTCAAAAGGAATTACAAGTGGCTATTTTCCAAAGAAGAGTTCACATAGAGACACACACACAAACTAAAATCTACTTTTGCTTCAAATAAGGAACTTGTTGGTACCTTTTGCTGCACAGCATCTCCTCCCCATGCAACAGCAAACATCTCTGCCTGGTATTTATCTTGCTAAAGTTTCTAATCTGAAAATTAACATTAAATTAGCAAAGTAGCTTGAGCCAGCAGGAATACAATCATTTATTTCCTATGCTTGAAATAAAAATACTTCCAGTAAGATTGACACATACTGTGTTTTCTGTAGGAGTTGCAATTAAAAAGGCAAACCTCCAATGACCACATTAAGCTCTCTACCAGACTCTTTACCTTTTAAGTGTATTTACATTTCAGTATCTGGCCGTTGTCCCTGAAGTTCTGGAAGCTTTGTCTATGTCACATATGTAACACATTTATAAAGATAAGATTTTTTTGATTGTTAAATATACTTCAGCTCCTTCTCTATCTCTCAAAATTCACTTTTTCATCATCTGACCATCTGTTCAACAATTAATAGTTGTCAGGGGGTGGGAGAAATAGGGAGAGGGTGCAAATTTTCAATTATAAGATGAATAAAGTCTGAGGATCTAATACATAGTATGGTGGCGATAGTTGATAATACTGTATTGTAGAACTGAAATTTGCTAAGAGAGTAGGTCTTCTGTGTTCTCACCAAAAAAAAAAAAAAAGTAAATATGGGAGGTTATGGATTAAGTTGATTGCAAGAATACTTTCAGAATGTATAGATTTATCAAATAATCACATTGTACACTTTAAATATATTAGAATTTTGTCAATTATACTTCAGTAAAGCTAAAAAACAATGATAGTTGTTAATACATCTTGCTATCTTTTACAGGTCATCAGGAAAATAAAAGCAAAGATATTTTTCCAATGTCACAATGCCTAACCCAGGTTTACATCTGGCCTCTATTCCTTTCTTCTGTGGTCTAGGGGACAGGAAACTGTCCTCTTCTTTTTCCCTCCTTAGTTGAGGGGCAAATCAGGTCAAAATACCCTTTCTCTGTCCCAAAGTTTGCTTTACCGCTCCCTATGTAGATCATAACACCCTGGACCCAAAGAAGATTTAAGTTATTCTTAACTCAAATATTCCAGCGAGTATCATAGTTTGATGGCAGGAAGAACACAACCCTAGTTTAGCCAATAAACTCCTTTGAACTCTGTAAGGATCAAGGCCTGCTTGCTTAGCCCGTGTGTTCTCCTTGGTTCCATAATTTCTTTATTCCCCTCCCTCTCCAAAATTCTACCCCTGAAGCACTTCCCGGCTCTTTCCATCTCCTGATACACTACCCTTTCCCATAGGACAGTGAACATCCATCCCCCAGTGAGGACTTGGGTCTTACAAATATGTTTTCCACCTAAGGTGTTTTCCAGATCTCTGTAGTTCTCTACTTCTGTAGAAGAGTGAGCTGGGGGACAGGGGAGGATGCTTTCACTCCACACTGTGGCTGATTTTCTTATAAAAATGTCTGAAATTGCGACACTTGGATGGCTCAATGGTTAAGCTCTGCTTTCAGCTCAGGGCTTGATCCTGGAGTTCAGGGATCGAGTCCCACATTGGGCTCCCCTGAGGGGAGCCTGCTTCTCCCTCTGCCTATGTCTCTGCCTCGCTCTCTCTCTCTGTGTCTCTCATGAATAAATAATCTTAAAAAAAAAAGTGTCTGAAATCAAACACAGCTCAGCATCAGGGGATTAATTTCCTCCAAAGAGCATTTTAGTCTTAAACTAAACTTGTGGGGTTTTTTTTTTATTACTGATGCTCTTGATCTTATGCCACATGAAATAAACCTCTGGCCTTATTATGCTCCCTTCCTAATCTGAGTTTTACTGCACTGTGCTTCTGGATTTAATGTAGATGTTTCTTTCTAAGTGATCCAGGCAAACAGTATTCAGAATACCTCTCAGAACACAATATTCAGAACACCTCTCTCTGATCCACCAGGTCTCTTGCATACTAAAAAAGTGTGGGATGAATTTCAAGTCATCCCTCAGTACCTGAAGAAGTGCTTCCAACTCTTTTTGGATCCATATTAGTACTATAGAATTTGTAAGATTTTAAGGCCACTTGTGGACTTTTAATTCCCAGTATGTTTTATATCTTCCCTATTAAACTCCTACTTGTGTTGAATGTTGAAAATCCCATTGTTTAGGTGATCCAGCATCATCTCCCAAACTCATGTTAACTCTGGAAGTCCTTATAAAAGAGGCCCAACAAATAAAGGAAACTTGAATATATTTTTCTAAATGGTCTGCCAATGAAAAGTTGGAGGAAGAGTTTCTAGAAGTAGTATATGATCATATATAATCAATTAATAACAGAATATATATATAATATACCTATTATATATATTAGTAATATAGTCATAGAGTCTGACTTCATTCTAAATGTAAGCTCCCTTACACATACTGGATATGTTTAAAGCTATAAGAAAAACAAGTGCAAAGTAATTAAAGTATTTCATATGAACATTTAACTTCTCAGGATTTAATTCTGTGGTCTACACAAAGGAAAGAGGAAAAATCATGGAGTGAGAATGATTTAAAGCGTAGCTCAGAGATTTTAGCTACTTTTCCTCTCAAAGAGCAGGTACCTGCTGTTGGTATGAGAAGGAAGACAGAAAGCAAGGATCTATGCTAGCAAGGATCTATGCTATTCAGTCCTACCCATGTTAATGAGACCTCACTGCAATTGAAGGCATGTTCAAGGCTAATTTTAACTATATGTGATCTTCCCTTGCACACAGGAGACTTCAACCCTAGGAAGTGATGGGTTTCTCCATATAATGCCATTTCCTCCCTATCCAGCACACTGAGAAGTCCAAGTAGCTCTGCTGCCTGAGGTGGCTCTGAGGAGCCTACCACATTCCCTCCTTCAAAAGACCTGTGCGACTTGTACTGATTCACTCTCAAAACTTTCACCTTTGTGAAGTTTTCTATTCTTTCCAATATAAGAGAAGTTTGTGAAATATTTGAAAATAAATTGGATTTTCTGTCCCTCCAAAAGAAAAACAGAATGAAAAAAGAGTTGGACAATAGTTCTTTAAAGAAAAAAAAAATTATTGGGTGCCCGGGGGGCTAGTCAGTTAAGCATCTGCCTCAGCTCAGGTCATGATCTTAGGGTCCTGGGATCAAGGCCCTTGTAGGGGCTACCCACTCAGCAGAGAGTCTGTTTCTCCCTCTGCACCTCCCTACCCGTGCACACTCTCTCTCTCTCTCTCGTAAATAAATAAAATCTTTAAAATAATAACATTTAATTTAAAAAGGTTTATTGATTTGAGAGAGAGAGAAAGAGAACACCTGCATAAGCAGAAGGAGGGGCAGAGGGAGAGGGAAAGAATCCTCAAGCAGATTCCCCACTGAGCGTGGAGCCCCAGGTGAGGCTCAATCTCATGACCCTGAAGTCTTGACCTGAGCTGAAATCAAGAGTTGGAGGCTTAAACAACTGAGCCACCCAGGCGACCCATAGGCAATCTTCTTTTTGAATGTGAGATTATGGTGATCTTTTCTCTGTCACTACATTTTTCTAAATTTCCCAATCATAATCATGTAAGTATTCATTTTTTTGATAAGATAAAAAAAGGAGTTAAACTTAAGAATGATCTTCTGGACAAATCTAAATGTTTGTTATTATTTTATATATGTTACTTCCCTGACCTAGGTAAAGATGATCAATAAGGGTTACACAGGGAAATGATGAGAAAATTTTTTATAGTAAAATTTTCTGAAAAGCATTAGGACAACTTTATCATGTATGTATTAGAGAAGAAAGTTAGTAAAAAGTTAACAATTCTTTATGTTTATAATTTCATGTCAATTCTCTCTGAGCTAATAGAAAAATCAATTAATTAATTGATTGATTCTTAACTATAAGATTTTCCTTGGTTTAAGCAATGGAGGATAGATTAGAATTAGCCTATTACATTGAGCTAAAATTTGCTTTATGCATCAAAATCATTATTTTCAGATCAGAACTTTGAAAACTACAAAATAGGAATGGAAAAGAATAGTTACTAAGTACATTATGGGCCTAATTATATATTAGATATTTATACATATTATTTTCTTTGATTTTACCAAAAACCTGGAGCATATTATCTTTATAGCTGAATGAAGGGAAACTTAGAAAGGTTAACTTTACTAGGGTCATGTAACTAGTAAATAGAAGTGACAAGATTCAAAACAGATTGTTCTGATTCAAAGTCTTTCCTGGAAACCAAAATGAAAGCAAATAGTATATAAATAGTAATCTATTTTGAGATTAGAATCAAGATGAGATAGGGATCACTTAATAAATTTTTGCCTGGGTAATATTTTGGATTACGTGCTTTTAGGCAAATCCTGCCTAATTACACATGTATCCTTTAATTTTCAAACTTAGCAGGGCAACAATAATCAGAGCAACTAACTTTTTTTTTTTTTAAGTTTTTACCATGTTTCAGGCACTATTATTAGGCACTTTAAATGAATTAACTCGTTTTATCCCCAGAGCACTATAAGATAAGATTGTTTCTTATATTTAAGGAAAAATTACAAGATTTCTGAAGACTCAAGGTGGCTTTCATATTAACGGATTAGAAACCTGGAACAGCTGGAAAACTGGCTTACAAAACAACTTGAATTTCATGAGAAAGTGTATGGTATCTAGGCCCTCCTTATCCTAGTTTCAAGGATGAGGGGATACAGCCAACTGATCAAAAGCTCATTAAAATACCTTACACATTTAAAAAAGAGGAACAAGCTTTAACATTTTTGTTGCTGTATTTTACTGCCCATTAAATGTCTTTCTAGTGGTCTGCAGCGTTTAACATTTTCATATCTATAAGCTCTTCAAAAGCAAATTAGCTTTCAAAGTTGACTACTCTGTTAACTTGTGAATATCTTGAAGTAGGATTATGTTGCTTTAGTCTTGCTTTGGGGAGGATAATTCAAGGAGTGCTTTTGTTGCTATAATTGTGTTATTTGGGCCTGTGATGTAGGTTAATCTTTAAAATAAATTCATTTAAAATATTTTAAGTTGGAAGAAAACAAAGTTGTGTTTCATAACATACTTTAAAACATTTTTGGCGTTTCAAATTGTTACATTTTGAGATTTAGGAATATAGGTTTGTTCCTTTCCTTATTATTTTTTTAAAAAGTGGTTTGTCAAATATCTTACAGATTAAATTGTTGTTTTCATCTAGTCAAAAAGAAATGACTTGATATTTGAGTGTTTGGTGATTATTTATTTGAAGAATTTAGAATCCCTATTGTGTGAATTAATGATAATATTCTAGGCATTTTTTTTCAAAAGTAATTGATATTGAATCCATAAATCTAATATTGGGGATAATGAAATGTAGAAGCAAATAGGTAAAGGTGCAAATAATTTTCATATTACATAAGAAGTAACTCCATAAAACTTGAGTAGACTTCTGAAGATTTCAGTAAGCTCCAGAAAAATATATATTTTTCTAGTCCCGAATATGGTAATATTGGAGCTGGAAGAAAATTAAATATTAATATATAATACATTATAAAGATAAATTATTTATAGAATATCATATTGAGGGAACTATAATATAAATTTAAGAAATAAATGGATTATTTTCACATCTATATGGAAAAGTAATATTCATTTTTTGTTATACAAAAGGAGCCTTTAAGATGATTTTCACACAGCAGTTTTGTTGGTTTTTTTTAAGAAACATTTAAACCACTGAATTCATATTTATATATGTTAACTCTTAGTCGTTCAAAACTGATATTCCTTGTGATGAACCATGTGTTCATTGTCTCATGTGCACAGAATTTCAAACTCTTTGTCCATTAGACCATCACTGGACTATCTAAGTATGTAAGTCAATTCCCAATATAAATCACAAAATGGCAAATAGTGCCTAAGAGACGACATATGTTATCAAAGAACAGGGCAATTCGAGCTTATAATAACAATTAGAAGAGCTCAATGATTGTTAGGATTAGCAGGGTGAAAATAGTCACAAAAAATATTGAATGTTTGAAAATACAGGTAACTTTTTCATGCTGCACAATTTTCAACTACTTATGATGGTAAATACAAAACATTCCTTATTGTGAATCCTTGTTTAGGGAAGGAAGTACTTATAGGTTGACAGTGATTAATAAATAAATGTTTATTATGGCACTTGCCATTTATGTTCTTTTTCCTCCCAATTCAACATGAAGTCATTTAGTCAGCCATGTAATACTAGGTGAAGCAAAGTATGATAAATATATTTATTTACTCTTCTGTAGTAATTTCTGTGACTGACTTGCTATCCTCAGAGGGTGGATTTAGGAATCCTCTCAAAGCCATGTTAGGCTTTCCAGGATAGAACTTCTTAACTGGGGCACCACAACAAGATGATGTGCCAAATGTAGGATCAAGGTGCCCCAATATTATTATATCCTCAGCCTTTAGGGCAGGCAGATGGAGCTGGAGCTGAGTCATCTTAGAATTACCATTTTGTACTGTGCCACAACTTGACAAAAGTAGGGTCTCTGACATTCAAGGAAGACAACACTAAAGTGTGTTATTTTGCTAAGTTGTCAGCCTTTCAAGTTGTCAATGAAGGAAGAAAAGTTCCCTTATACGTTTTTTCATTACACTTTATTTTGAGATAATTTTATATTCATATTCATTTTATATTCATAAATAATTTAGAAAGCTCTCTTTCACCCTATTTCCCTCATTTAATGACATCTTGCAAAAACTACAGTACAAGGAAATATCCAGAATGTTGACGCTGACACAGTCAAAATACAGAACATTTTTATCACCGCAAGGAAACTTCCTGTTCCTCTTCGTAAGTACCCCCACTCCACCCCCTATATCCCTAACACTTAGAAACCACTAATGTGTCCTCATTTCTTTTTATTAGTCATCCTAGTGGTTGTGAAGTCACAATGTATTGTAGTTTTGATTTGCATTTCCTTGATGACTAACATCAAGCATCTTTTAATGTGCTTACAGGCTATTTTTGGAGAAATGTCTATTCAACTGCTTATTTTTAAAATGGATTGTTTATATTTTTTAGCTGCAAGAGTTTTTTTATGCATTCTACATTCTACATTCAAGTGTCTACTTGAATCAAGTATGTTGTATCAGACATACAATATTTTCTCTGATTCTGTGGGTCATCTTTTCATTTGATAGTATCCTTTGAAGTACAGAAATTTTTAATTTTGATGGTGTTCAATTTTTTATCTATTTTTTTCTTTCATTGCTTGTGATTTTCTAAGAAAATCATATCTAATGAAGCTTTGCCTAATCCAAGATGATGAAGATTTATTCCTATATTTTCTTTAAAAAAGACAAAAACAAAAACAAAGGTTTATTTTATTTATTGAGGGAGAGAGCCCAAGCAGGGAGAGGGGCAAAGGGAGACGGAGACTGAGAATCCTCAAGCAGACTTCCTACTGAGTGGGCTCCATGCCAAAATCAAGACCCTGAAATCATGACCTGAGCCCAAATCAAGAGTCAGACGCATATCCAACTGAGCTGCTCAGGTTCTCCACTTATTATGTTCTTCCAAAAGATAAGTTTCTATGTACAAATAATTTTTTTTGTATGATGTAGGGATGGGCACAACACCATTCTTTTGCATGTGGATGTCCAATTGTCCCAACTCCATTTGTTGAAATGACTATTCATTCTCTCAGTGAATTGTCTTTGGATCATTGTTGACCATCCATTGACCACAAAATATTCTATTGATATATTACATTGGTTGATTTAATATAGTGAACCAACCTTGCATTCCTTGAATAAATCCTGTTTCATCATAGTTTATAATCCTTTTCTTATGGTCTGGATTCTGTTAGCTAGTATTTTTCTGAAGATTTTTATGTCTATGTTCATTAAAGATAATGGTCTATCATTTTCTTATCTTGGATTTTCTTTGGCTGGCTTGGTATGAGGATAAACCTGGCCTCTTAGAATGAGTTGGAAAATGTTCTCTCCTGTTGTACTTTTGGAAGAGTTTGTGAGAATCTGGTATCAATCTTATTCTTTAAATATTTAGTAGAATTTACCAATGAAGTTATCTGATTCTGGGCTTTTGTTTTGGGCAAATTTTAAATTGCTAATTCAATATCTTTACTTGTTATAAGTCTACTCAGGTGTTTTGTTTCTTCTTGAGTTAATTTCAGTAGTTTTCTTTCTAGAAATTTGTCTACTTCACTTAAGTTATCTAGTTGGTGGCATACAGTTTTTCATAGTACTTTATTATAATCATTTAATATCTTTAAGGTTTAAAATAATGTTCCCACTTTAATTTCTGATTTTAGTAATTTGAGTCTTCTCTATTTTTTTTCCTTCATCAGTTCAGCTAAAAGTTTGTCAATTTTGTGGATCCTTACCAAGAATCAACTTTTGTTTTTATTCTTTATTGTTTTTCTAGTTTTTATTTCATTATTTTTCTACTCTAATCTTTATTATTCCTTCACTTCTACTCTATTAAGTTTAGTTTGCTCTTTTTCCAGTGTCTTAAGTAAAGAAGTTAGATTTTTAATTTGAGATCTTTCCTTTTTAATTAAAATGTTTGTAGTTCTGTATTTCTCTCTAAAAATTTTTTTCATTGCATCCCTAGAGTTTCAATATATTCTGTCTTCCTTTTTATTTATGTAAAATTATTTTCTAATTTCCTTTCTGACTTATTCTTCACCCATTGAGAATGTTCAATTTCCATATTTGTTAATTTCCCAAATATCCCTGTTATTAATTTCATTTCATTATGATATAAAACCTACTCAGTATGATTTCAGTCTTCTAAAATTTATCAAATCTTGTTTTGTAGTCTAGCATATGATCTACCCTAGAGAATTTCCCATGTATACTCGAGAAGAATATGCATCCTGCTGATTTGGGGTGAAATGTTTTTTCAATATCTGTTAGGTCTAGTTGGTTTATAGTGTTGTCCAAGTCATCTATTTTCCAGTCTTTTCCCCTTGTGTTGTCCATTATTGAAAGTAAAGTGCTGATGTCTTCCAACTCTTATTGTTCAATCATCTATTTCTCCCTTCAATTCAGCCAGTTTTGCTTCAAATATTTTGGGTTCTGTTGTGAGGTACATATATGTTTATAAATGCTACATGTTCCTGATGGATTAACTCTTTCATCATTCATTATCTAGTTATATTTGTGTCAAAGTATATTTCATCTCATTTTAATATAGCCTTGCTAGATTTGTTTATTGGTACCGTTTACATAATATATATCTTTTCATTATTTTACTTTGAACTTATTTCTGTCTTTAAATGTAAAGTGTATCTCCTGCAAGACAGCACATCACCTAAAAAACTTTCCTTGAAAAGAATCCAAACAAAGCCAAAACATGATAGCATTTTAATAGACAAATCTGAAAAAAGCAACCAGTTTTTACATAAAAACAGTAGACACTTTAGGTCCACACATTTCTTGACTATTGCAAGCAATCTTTAAGGGCCATGACAAGTGTTTTGTTTTGCTTTGTTTTGAATTTTTTTTTCTGAGCCACAAATATAACAATTCACTTAGGGAGGCTAGTGTGTATGGCTGAACCTCTTAATACAGCCTAACAGTAGGTTTCTAGGCTTCAGGATTTCACAAACTAGTTTTTTTTTTTTTTTTTAGGTTTTTTTTTTTAATTGGATAGATAGATGGATCACGGGTAATTCTTATTTTGTCAAATAATCACCTTAAAAAATAACTGCCACCTACTACCTCCAGAATGTTTAAACTTATTGGCTATAAACTGTCTGAATTGGGAATGGCATAATCTTTTTTACAAAAGACAATATTTTCTTCCTTTTTTTCCACTCATGGATGTCAAAATCTTTATTTTAGCCTCATAATGATTCCCAGAACTGTGGTGTGATCATTAACCTGCCATCTAATTGAATCCCTTGGACCCAGCCTCTATGTTATTATACACTATTCTCTACATGTTGCCATGATATTGGAATTCTTAAGAAGTGTCATATCTGCATCCTGTTGAGGGAGAGGGCCAACAAGCAAGATAAATCTTTTAGGAATGTTGAAAAAACTTAAAAATAAATGTTCTATACAAGAAGAGGAAGTAACTGCTTATGGAACTATTTTAAGCATCATTACCAAAGGTGAAGCATCTTCTATATTACAGAAGACATATATTTTTCTATTTTTAAAAATTTTGATTTATTTATTAGATTGAGAGAGAGTGAGATAGATAGAGAGAGAGAGAGAGAGAGAGAGAGAGAGAGTGCGAGGGGAGGAGCACAGGAAAAGGGAGAGAGAATATCTGGAGCAGACTCCACACTGACTGCTGAGCCTGACACAGGGCTTGATTCTACCACCCTGAGATCATAATCTGAGCCAAAAATCAAGAGTTGAACTTACCTGAGCCACTCAGGTGCCCAACATTTTCCACTTTAATTAATAATGTGAATTTTAAGGGATGGTTGTCATTCATTCCTGATGATTACATATGTGGTCCTAAATATATGTGATTAGTATTTCAAATATATATGATAAAGACATTGGAGTAAAATGACAAAAAGTGGAAAGAATGTATTAATATTAGCTCATTTGACATTGTCTAAACCTTTATTCTGTATATCTATTACATAGGAAATGCTGCTTTCCACTTTTTCTGTTATCATAGGCCCCTACTTAGATGAATTCCACATGCAATGCTGTTTTTGTTTTTGTTTTCTAAATATTCATCCATTTATTAAGTGTGGTCTCCTGAGTCCAAGAAATGAATTTATGTTCTTTATACCAGTGTCCAAGAATGGAAACAAATTAATGTCAACCATATTATACATAAAAGACTCTTTTTAAAAAATGTTCAGTTACAACCTCCAGAAAGAGAGCAAAGTTCAAACACTGAGTAAGAAAATAAATCGCTATTTATACTAAAATTTCTCTAAATACATGATTCAATGAAAGATAACTTATCCACACATATCAGTCTTATTTATGAATTACCAGAAAGAACCTACTGATGGGCTTTGAAGAATGAGATGTATCATTTTAGTCATATTTTTCGTAAACTTTTTGAATGTGACAGATTTTTAAAAGTCTTATCCAAATACCAATAGCAATAATGGCAGTATATTTCTTTTTAAAATTTATTTATTTTTGGCAATATAATATCTCAATCAATAGACCTAAGATTTGGGATCCCTGGGTAGCGCAGTGGTTTGGCGCGGGCCTTTGGCCCAGGGCGCGATCCTGGAGACCCGGGATCGAATCCCATGTTGGGCTCCCGGTGCATGGAGCCTGCTTCTCCCTCTGCCTATGTCTCTGCCTCTCTCTCTCTCTCTCTCTCTCTGTGACTATCATAAATAAATAAAAATTAAAAAAAAAAAAATAGACCTAAGATTTTACAAAGTTGATACTACATTATTCCAAAATGCATCTGAAATAAAGAACTGCAAAAGTAATGGGATCCCTGGGTGGCACAGCGGTTTGGCGCTTGCCTTTGGCCCAGGGCGTGATCCTGGAGACCCGGGATCGAATCCCACATCGGGCTCCCGGTGCATGGAGCCTGCTTCTCCTTCTGCCTATGTCTCTCTCTCTCTCTCTGTGACTATCATAAATAAATAAAAATTAAAAAAAAATTTAAAAAAAGAACTACAAAAGTAAAACACAGAGATTACAAATACATATTTTTAGAAAGGATGGCAATATAAATGAGAAAATTTATCATTTATTTTGAAATGATAGTATGTTTTTAAACATAGGTATATTCAGATAAAATACAGGAGGCCAAATGAATCATCTGCCTTTCTCACAGGATTTAACCAGAGTTGTATTATTACAGTCAATATAGTATTTACATTCAAGTGGTGGGTGCTTTTCACCTTATCCTCTATCCAACCATGTGCTATAAATATAATAATTTCTATTTTATGGTTGAGAAAACTATGTTATCAAATGGCTAAGTAATATTTCAAATTGCCACAGATTTTTCTGGTCTGATTTGTCCCTTCTTATTAATTTTTTTATTTGTATTCTATTGAAGAATTCTATAGAGATTTGTTATTAAAGTCATATGCATGTGACCCAGCTGAGATTCAGATTGTGTGACCCAGCTACTTTTCACCATATCTCTTTCAAATATAGTTTGAAATTTATGGAATAAACCAGAAAGAAGACCCAATTGTCTAAGTTTAACTACCAACCACCTTAAGTGAACACATTTTAACTTCAAATGATACACGTTAAAATAAAAAATAGCACATAGTGGGATAAAAATTAGTATTTGAAATTTTAAAAATCTGTGTTCCAATCCTTTGTTCAATACCTACTAGGTATAAAAGTAAGAAAATCACTTGACTTTCATGAAATTTGCCTGTCTCTTCTAAAAAGTGTAGTTAATTAAAAAAATAATAGCAATAACAATATACCTAATGTTACGACTTCATAGTGTTGTTTGAAGGAACAAAAAAACATATATTACATTTCTGTGCAAGTTGTAAAAAAATTATAATGCACCAAATTGACTTATTTGCATAATTTACTCAAAGAAGTTTTAACTCTTTAAACATGACAAGAAAACATTCAAAATTTCAGTAGCATTAATCTCAAAAGAACTAGTTCAAATAAGCCTTATAATCTGAAATGTTATATTATAGAATTTATTTCAAATTAAAATGAATAACTGAAATCTACATGATATGTGTTCATCATAGAATACAACTAAAGGGAAGTATTTATATAACATATAGACAGTATTTGAGGAGATAACAAATATTTACTGAATATCGATTATGTATTATGCACTGGCTTGATAACGGTGTGAGATTACATGGGTAACATTCTGATTTTACAAAGGTAAATAAAATTCATCCTCTAACATTAATGAGATTGTTATCTGGTGGATAAATCAGACAAAGAAATGGTTAACTCTAATACAATGTGAATAGTGCTAAAATGAAATGGAAAGTTCATTGATAACCCAATTCTGAGTCTATTTTCATTTCATAGTCTTATCCTGTGTAATTCTGATCCTTCAGAGGTCTTTATCTTTGTAACTACTAGTTATTGATTCCTAAATGAATCCAGTGTATGCAAATTAATTCAGAATTCACTGAAATAAATATCTCCAAACAGAGGCTAATATTATTTGGTATGAGCAACAGTTGACAGGAAAAACAAATTTCCTGTCAGCAAGGTGATTTAGAATGGTTCAGGGTCATCACACTTCTGCTCTATTTCTTTCTGCTTTTCACACATTGTAAATCCTATAGGCCACACCTGTATCTCAGAGTCAACAACTCTAAGGCATTTATGTATCCGGGGGCTGCAAAATGACCTGAAAACTAGATGGACATTTTCAATAGAACTAGATATTTCCTGCAGTTAAAAAAAAAAAAAGCTTCATACAGTAACCACCACCTTAAGGGCATGCAACGAAAGCTAGGACATTCTGCAATGCAAACATTCATTCAAACCTGGGAGATTTCCAGAGCAGGTTTGCAATAGTCTTCCATCATATACAAAGGTCAGAAAAATAAAGACTTAAAATCGGAATGTTTTTATTCAATTTAAATGCCATCTGACCACAAATGCTCTGTCTGGATGAGAAAATTGAAGAAATACATCAAGATTCTTTCTCTTAGTGGTTGTTTTCATTGACCAGCACTTGGTAATATGACTCAAGGCCTGGATTGAATTTCACTTTGGGGAAACTTCATTTATCATGATTCTAAAGGCAGGTACCAGCTGCCATTTGGTTTCAGCTACAAAAAAAAAAAAAAAAATTACTAATCCAATGTGATTTGTTTCATTTTGATGCATGAAGGGCGAAAATCACAATAGTGTACTCTTCTAGATATGGTGCTTTTGTATCAAGATTTTTTAATTTAGTAGTAAGACATTTGGTAAAATATTTGGCCAGATATAGCTGATAGTAATAATGGCATATTTCTAAAACACACTAATTACTTTAGTAGTAATATTTCTTATTTCTTGTATATCAGGCTGGTCTGCATACACCAAATCTACTATGGTGATAAAGGGGAAAAATCAGGTAAAATATTGGAGTGAAAGATTCATTGTTTTTATTCTGCTTTCAAAGTTAATCTATTGAGACACTCATTCATCAGCATATACTGACTGCCTACTCTAAGGCATTTTGATAGATGCTAGAAGTATTAAAGTGAATAAGGCAAAATGCTAGCCTTCATAGTCTACTTTGTACAGAATATTGAGAAGACAAACATCACGAGTTAATACATACTATAATCAATAATATAAGTTGCTAATGGGAATGAAATGGATAAAGTGTTAAACGGACCTTTTTTTCCTGTAACCTTGATTTTCTGTGTGGCTCAGGATGTCTCTGAAGATCTCCAGGTCAGTGCTTCTCTCTCATAAGCACTAATAGATTCTAAGTGAAATTTGGGGACTGAAGTTTAGCTTTTGGGGTCAGAATCTTGACTTACTGCATGATTTGAGGCAATAACTTTTGTGACTGAATTTAGATCTTAAAATTGGAAAGGAATGGTACCTATCTCTGATGGGTAGTTATGAAGATAAAACGAGACAATATATAAGAAAATGCATTGCAAGAAAATTGACTGTAAACTGATACAGATGCCATTTGTTGTTATTTGTTGGTTGTTATTATTAATGAATCCTTGGGGCCCAATAAACCCTTTATAAAAAAGTTAGCCATCCAAAAGGGAAAAAGCCATAAATCACGGGAAATAAAACTTCCTGCTTGCCTTCCCATGAGAAAACTATATCTGACAACAGTTTCAATTAATCCCTAACCATATAAAAGCAAATATACTAGACTCAATTCAAAATTATGAAATTTAAGAAGCCCTTGTCCCAGGCCTTGTATTTATGACTCAGGGCAAGTGTTTTAATCTCTCTGAATCTCAGTCTCTATACCTTGAAAAAGGGAATAAAGCTACCATATGGAACTATTGAGTTGTAGAGACACCAAATGAAAGGAGTGTGTAAAACATGAGGCCCTGTTCCAGATTCATAGTAGGTCGTCTAGAAATATTAATCAGTTCCATCACTGAAACAATAAGGGTCCTGAAATTATCATTAACTCTAATTTAATGAACCAATTACCCTTTACTATGAGTTTTGCACATCAACTCAATCAGCATTTGCATTTTGACACTTTTATTTCTAATTAAGTATAATTTGCCGTGCTGCTTGTGAATAGGAAAGAGGCCCTGGCATAGCACAAAGCGACAACTGTGGAAACCAGCGGCCTCCACCACCACCATGCCAAGAAATGGACGCCTTGCCCCTGGCTTTCTTGCTTTCACAACTCGGACCCAAGTCCAAGGTTTCCCAGAATACATATGATTGGCAGAACCTAAACACATCCAGAAATTTACCCACAAGGGAATCATGGAAATGAAATATTTTGCTTTCCAGCGTCTTCAAAACAGGAGTACTAGAGAGGACCTGGGATATACAGAAGTTAGACCATTCTAAATCTCTGCCATGAACACTGTAAAATAGTGAACCGTGCATCTTGTATTTCTCGACTGTATTTGGAAGGGAGGGACCAAAATGGTTTGCAACTAGAACATATCCTCTTTGTTAATAAAGTAGCACGATTAACAACCAATGAACTTAAAGTCAAAGACCTCAAGTTGAAGACTTAGAAGTCTAGAGCTTGCTCTGCCACTAATTAGTTTTTGGACTTGAATAGATCCATTTAGTTTACAGAAACATAATTTCCTCCATGTACAAAATGAGGAGATTAAACCCAGTGATTGCTGAGGAAGTATTATTTTTATAATATGCTAATGTCTATATTATTGTTCTTGGCATAAATAACTTTTTATTTTTGATTGACTGATAAAAAGGTCTTAGTATTTTTGTGAAAACAATGTCATTCCAATTAATTCTAATTGGGGTGTCCACAGAAGCAGATAAGAGCAAGCATCATGTTTTCCCATGCTCAAGAGGTTTATAGATTCAACAGCTTAACTAAAGGACCCACCTGAAAAATCTATGATACTTTCTTCCTCGCAATGTCTTCAAGGCCCTTTGGAAAGTAATGTCCTTTTACCCTCTTAACTACCTTCCAAACTCCCACAGTAGATACTGAGATGGTAAAGGTAATCATGTTACTGAATGCCATGGTGTTTGGGAAGCCAAGGCAGTAGACCAGGGCCTCTCAGCCCAGTGTGTTCTTGCTGTGTAGCAACATGCCAATTAGACCTGGGCTCTGCAAGACAGGTTTCTATGGTTTTCTAAATTCCAATTTTCACCCTCTTACATGTGTATCCTTATAAACTCTTAAAGTAGTATAATAGCATCTATTTAGTCAGCTTGGGTTGGTAAAACAAAATACTGTAAACTGGTTGGCTTAAATAAAAAATATTTATTTTTTACACTTCTAAAGGTTGGGAAATTCAAGATCAAGGTGCCAGGATCTCTATGTCCAGTGAGAACATTCTTCTGGATTTGTAGACTGCCATCTTTTCATTGTATCCTCACATGGCAAAGAGCAGAGATCATCTTTCTGGGTCTAAGGACACTAATTCCACTCATGAGAGCTCTACCCTTAAGACCTAAGTACCTTCACAAGGTATTACCAATACATTGTAGGTTAGGATTTCAACATAAGAATTTGAGCGTAGGGGAGGAACATGAGCACAAAACTCCCTTGATGTTGGGAGCACAAAACTCCCATTTAAGATACAAAAATTTGATCATTTGAAGGACAACTAGGGTATAGATATCAAAATAACCATTTCTCAGTACATTCATTTAGATTATTTATTCCTTCATATTCCCTTCCACTATCAATGAAAATAAGAGCTCCTGAATAAGTCTTTCAAAATAATGAAAACAGAGTTGAAAATGAGTAGCTTCTCTTGGCAACAAATTTTTAGTGTTCATGAGGTATGCAAAGTTTTAAAGTGTTTACTGTTATATCTGTAGAACAGTAAAAATACACTTCTTAGATTATTCTAGTTTAATTATATTTAGAAGAAAATTCTTAAAGCTCACAGGAAGCACTCCTCCTGTCATTACAGAAAGTGTTTATTTAAACTCTTAAAACAGTACTAATCACAATGTCTTCAGATTTTTTAAACTTTTAATTTTTTTATTTAAATTCAATTTGTCAATATATAGTATAATACCCAGTGCTCATCTCATCATGTGCCCATCACCCAGTTAACCCTCCTCCCACCCACCTTCCCTTTGGCAACACTTTCTTTCCCAGAGTCAAGAGTCTCTCATGATTTGTCTTCTCTAATTTTTCCTCACTTAGTTTTTCCCCCTTTCCTTACAGTCCCTTTCACTATTTCTTATATTCCACATATGAGTGAAACCATTTGTTGTCTTTCTCTGATTGACTTATTTCATTCAGCATAATACCCTCCAGTTCCATTTACGTCAACGTAAATGGTATGTATTCATCCTTTCTGACGGCTGAGTAATATTCCATTGTATATACAGACCACATTTTTTTTATCCATTCATCTATCATAGGACATCATGGCTCCTTCCCCAGTTTGGCTATTGTGGACATTACTGCTATGAACCTTGGGGGGCAGGTGTCCCGTCATTTCATTTCATCTGCATCTTTGAGGTAAATATCCAGAAGTGCAAATGCTGAGTTATAGGGTAGCTCTGTTTTTAACTCTGAGGAACCTCCACACTGTTTTCCAGAGTGGCTGCACCAGTTTGCATTTCCACCAACAATGCAAGAGGGTTCCCCTTTCTCTACTTCCTCACCAACATTTGTTTCCTGTCTCGTTAATTTTAGCCATTCTCATCAGGGTAAAGTGGTATCTTATCAGGGTTTTGATTTGTATTTCCCTGATGACAAGTAGTGTGGAGCATTTTTTCATGTGCTTGTTGGCCATGTGTATGTCTTCTTTGGAGAAATATCTGTTCAAGTCTTCTGCCAATTTCTTAACTAGATTCTTTGTTTTTGGGGTGTTGAGTTTGAAAAATTCTTTATAGATCTAGGATGCTAGCCCTTTATCTGATATGTCATTTGCAACATCTTCTCCCATTCTATACGTTGCCTTTTAGTTTTGTTGACTGTTTTCTTTGCTGTGCAGAAGCTTTTTATCCTGATGAAGTCCCAATAGTTCATTCTGTTTCCCTTGCCTTTATAGACGTGTCTTGTAAAAAGTTGCTGTGGCCAAGGTCAGAAAAGTTGCTGCCCATGTTCTCTAGGATTTTGATGAATTCCTGTTTCACATTTAGATCTTTCAACCATTTTGAGTTTATCTTTATGTGCGGTGTAAGAGAATGGTCCAGTTTCATTCTTCTGCATGTGGTTGCCCAATTTTCCCAACACCATTTATTGAAGAGACTGTTGGTTTTTTTTTTCATTGGATATTCTTTCCTGCTTTGTCAAAGATTAGTTGGGCATAGAACTGAGGGTCCATTTCTGGGTTCTCTATTCTGTTCCATTGAATTGATCTATGTATCTAGTTTTGTGCCAGTATTATACTGTCTTGATGATCACAGCTTTGTAGTACAGCTTGAAGTCAGGTATTGGGATGCCCCCAGCTTTAGTTTTCTTTTTCAACATTCCTCTTGCTATTCAGGGCTTTTTCTGGTTCCATACAGATCTTAGGATTATTTGTTCCAAGTCTGTGAAGAAAGTCGATGGTATTTTGATAGGGATTGCACTGAATGTATAAATTGCTCTCAGGGCAATCCCTATCAAAATACCATGGACTGTCTTCAAATTATTAAAATTTAGAAGTTAAATTAACTTTAAATAGTTAGATGCCAAAGCCAGGAAATTACCTCCAATTTGCAAATCAAAGTGTATATATATATATATATATATCATATATATGTGTAACCATATATAGTTTTGCAATCATATATATATATATATGGTTTTTATTTTATTTTGAGAGATACTTATAGCTTCAAATGCACTTGAAAGAAATAATACACAGATCTCAGGTACACTTTATGCAAAAGTAACATCTTCAAAACTGTAGTACAATATCATAAGGATACTGACACTGATACAATAAGGATACAGAGCAATTCTATCATGACAAAAATTCTTCCTGTTACTCTTTAATACCAGCAAAGACTTCCCTCTTCCATTCTGTCTGCTGTCCTTAACTGGCAACCAATAATCAGTTCTCTATTTCTACAATTTTGACATTTACAGTGTGTTGTACAAATAGAATCATGCAATATGTAACCTTTTGGTATTTAGATATCCACACAAATCATTGGTTCTTCGTGGCATTCCATGGTATGGATGCACCACACTATGTATAGCCATTCATTTATTGAAGAACATCTGGATTGATTCCAGTTTTGGATATTATGAACAAAGTTACTATGACATTTGTGTACAAGCTTTAGTGTGAACCTGTCTTCATTTCTCTCAGATAAATGTCCAAGAGTGCCATTACTTGCTCATATGGTAGCTGCATATTTAGTTTTTAAGAAACTGTTAAACTGTCTACCGGAGTTGCCAGACCATTTTGCATTCCTACCAACAATATGTAAGTGAACCAGTTTCTCCATGTCTTTGCCGGTATTTGGTGGTGTCACTATTTTTTTTATTTAGCCACTTTAATAACTGTTTAGTTATGGCTCACTGTGGCTTAAATTTGCATTTCTCTGATAAGTTAAAGGTATTTATCCAACTCTTTGATAACACATGATATCCAACTTTTCATGATAACACACGAATCCAACTTTTCATGTGTTTATTTGGCAAATATATATTCTCTTCAGCGAATGTCTCCTCATGTCTTTTGCCCATTTTCTAAATGAATTCTTTTTTTACTTTTGTCAGATATGTCACCTGCAAATATTTTCTCCATGTAGTTTGTTTTTTCATCCTCTTAACAGGTTCTTTCACAGAACAAAAGTTTTTATTTTAATGATCTTGAGTTTATTATAATTTATTTTATGTTGTCTTTTTGATCAATAGTCTAGGGCAGCCCTGGTGGCTCAGCGGTTTAGTGCCGCCTGCAGCCCAGGGTGTGATCCTGGAGACCCGGGATCAAGTCCCACGTCAGGTTCCCTGCGTGGAGCCTGCTTCTCCCTCTGCCTGTGTCTTTGCCTCTTTCTCTCTCTCTCTGTTTCTCATGAATAAATAAATAAAATCTTTTAAAAAATAGTCTAAGAACTATTGACATAACCCTAAACCTTGAAGATCATCTCTTACATTTTTCCCTAAAAATCTTATAATTTGACATTTAACTTCATGATTCAATTTAACTCAATTGATGTATAGGGTGTGAGGTTCAGATTGAGATTCAATTTTTTTTGCCTTTGGATGTCTAATTGTTAAGCACATTTGTCAAAAAAGATATCCTCTCATCATTGAATTGCTTTTGCACCTTTGCCCAATGTCACTTGGGCATATTTGTGTGGATCTATTTCTAGGTCATCTACTCTGTTCCTATGATCTCTCCTTGTGTCAATACCACATAATCTTAATTACTGAACCTATGCAGTAAGATTCCTCCCACCTTCTTTTATTTCAAAATCTTTAGGTATTTTAAGTCCTTTTCAATTCCACGTGAATTTTAGAATAATTTTGTCTATATCTGGAAAAACATTTTGCTGGTATCTTGATAGGAATTATATCAATTTGATAAGAATTGATATCTTTATTATCTTGAGTCTCCCAATCCATGAACACTTATTTATGTAATTTTTATTTCTTTCATCATAATTTTAAGCCCATTGTATGTTTTAATATTCTGTATTATATGTTTTGTTAGATTTGTTAGATTTATACGCAAGTATTTCATTTATTGAGTGACTGTAAATCATACTATACTTTTAATTTCTATGCCCACATTTCTTTGCTACAACATAGAAATATAGTGTCTTAAAGTGTTAATCTTGCATACTATGATCTTTTGAACTCACTTATTTGTTCTAGCAATTTTGGAAAATTTTGTTTGTTTGGTTGGTTTTGATTCTGGCTTATAGATACCTTAGGATTTTATATGTAGACAACTATGTCACTGAAAATATGAACAGTTTTATTTTTTGCTTTCCAATCTGTATGATTTTCTTATATAGATTTTATTACTTTTTCTTTTTTTATACTGCTGGCTAGCACTTTCAACACTATGTTGAATAAAGAAGGTGTGAGTGGATATGTTTTCCTTGTTCCTGATCTTAGGGGTTAACTTTTTGTTTTGGAAACTATAGTAATTGCTTATAAAAACATGCTATAGGGCAGCCCAGGTGGCTCAGCGGTTTAGAGCTGCCTTCAACCCAGGGTGTGATCCTGGAGACCCAGGATCGAGTCCCACGTCGGGATCCCTACATGGAGCCTGCTTCTCCCTCTGCCTGTGTCTCTGCCTCTCTCTCTCCCTCTCAATGTCTCTCATGAATAAATAAAAAATAAAATATTAAAAAAACATGCTATATTATTCTTTTAAGATTTATTTATTTATTCATGGGAGAGAGAGAGAGAGAGAGACAGGCAGAGGGAGAAGTAGAAGTAGGCTTTATGCAGGAGCCCAATATGGGACTCGATTCCAGACCCCGGGATCATGCCCTGAGCCAAAGGCAGGTGCTGAACCGCTGAGCCACCCAGGCATTCCTGCTATATTATTTTTAAATGAATTAATAAATGTTTTAAATTTTATCAGTATTAATATCTGACATGGCAAATATCTATAGATATACCACACATAGGTGGAAAACTCTTTGGGGGTCCTCAATAAATGTTAAAAATGCAAAGTAGTCCTGAAACTAAAAAGTTTGGGAACTATTGCTATAGGTTGACAGAAGTCTTTAAATTTTAGTAGAGTTAATGATTAATTTCTGGTATTTGTCCTGCATTTAAGAATGTTACTAGAGACACAGTTTCTGTAAGTGTATGTATAAGTCTGTCACAGAGAATTTTTTGTATGCTTCTTACTGACTTTTCCTTGAAAGTGTGTTGTTGACTAGTAACCTTCTCTTTCAGCTAATAAAGAGCAACACAACCAAAAATAAAAATTTACTTTTGGAAACTTTACATAGTTACACATACATCCAATAAATATTGAATGTCTATTTTGTGCACTGGTTTATAGTGGTAAAGAAAACAGAAATCTTTGCTTTCCGGCAGCCCAGGTGGTTCAGTGGTTTAGCGCCTGCCTTCAGCCCAGGGCGAGATCCTGGAGACCTGGGATCAAGTCCCACGTCAGGCTTCCTGCATGGAGCCTGCTTCTCCCTCTGCCTCTGTCTCTGCCCCCCGACCTCTCTCTCTCTCTCTCTCTCTCTCTCTCTGTCTCTCATGAATAAATAAAATAAGAAAAAAAAAAGAAATCTTTGCTTTCATTGACCTTGACTTCTGGTTGCAGGAAAAGGAAAATAAAGTTAATAACATACCACATACATGGTAGGGCGAGTAGGCATGGAAATCTATAGCCCATTGGGGTCTCTCTTGCTCTGGGGCTAAGAAGTCCTGGCATAGGAAAACCTCTTCTAGAATTACTGCCAACATAAAGAACACTTCTACTGATAGGGTACAAATATTTATGAGAACATGTATCTCATCACTGGATGAAAGTACTTTACTCACTTTTCCTTAATCCATCTTCCTTTGCTTTGCCTTGTTCTTCACCAACTTTGGAACATTATTGTCCAGGTTTCTTCTTATAAGTACTCAAATATGTATTACTATTCTAGAGTGTTTTAATGACCTCTACACTTAGGGGAGTTAAAAAAAAAAAAAGATACTCAATTACATCAGGAAGTTATCCATCAACTTTTCCTTATCCTCTGACGGTTTTAATGATGATACAACAAACAGCCCCACATTTTTTTGTAAATATAAATAGCAATCTTATGAAGAATGTGTTTCCTGCTGACTGTGAGAAACAAGGCCCTAGGTGAAATGCTGGCTTTCATTTGTTTGCATTTTGCCTTGTCTTGAGATAAGGAAAGAAGCTAGAAGTCACTCCTGCTGCAGCCAACTAGGGCCAAAGTCATGGCATAAGGAATCCCCCAAGAATATGCAATGTGGCAAGTCAGACTATGTAGAAGGCTTCTTGGCTTAATAAGCAACTGGCTTAAAATATCCCATCAAGTTGTTGTGGTTTTGTTGTTGTTGCTTTTGTTATGCATGTTAATATAATCATCTTTTTCTTTTTCATTTCTGGAATAGCCTCAGGAAAAACACATGTTGTTTCTTCCGGTGATGATCTAGACTGGTGGATTAGTCTTATATGTATATAGCACTTCCCTAACTCTGAAAACATCATCACTAAATATTTGCAAGTGCTTATTTATGTGAGGGAGAAAATTTTAAGTGATAATAATTTGGTATAATTCAAGCAATCAAAAGAATGTTGTTAAAAATTGCTCTTAAATGGTCACCTTCCTTACTTTCTACAATTAAAGCAGCCCTCCTCTTACCTTTTTTATATATTCTTTTCCTTAGAAACACAGCATTGTCGGTGATTTTTTGCTTAACTAAATTTTCCTATATGTTCATTTTTCAATTATGTGGAACTCAGATATTTGTTTGAATATACTTAGTTATGAAATACATTGAGTATGGCCCCATGTAAATGAAGCTTATTTTTGTTTTCTTTTCAGTTGATAAAGTTCATGTCAATAACAGCTATTTTAAAAATGATCTGAAGTTACATCCATATCCTGCGTCAGCCACTAAACAAGTTTCTGGATTTAAATGTCCAGTGTTGATAACACATAGCAACCATGCTTTATTTATATAGCTAAGCAATTAATTCTCTGCAATCACTATTTTCATATTACACTCAAAGGATCTCTAAGATTTGTCCTATTGTGACCCCATGGTATAAGAACAGAAATTCAAACAGCATAAACTCCAACCCTATCCCAATAATTCTCATTTTTAAATATTGGACTTTCATAGAAGATTTCATTCAAAGGACCTATAAAGTGGACAGAAATCTCTGTCATGAACTAGTAAGATAAAAAGATATTTTCCTAAAATTAACCTCTATTTATTTAACACCAGGCAATGTGCTAGATGATAAACTGGTAACTCAGAGAATCTGTTAAATAGGATTGGCCTAAATTAGAAATACTCAAATTTTTAAATTTCAGAATCCTTGTAAACCTTTAAAAATTCTTAAAGACCTTAAAGAGCTTGGGGCATCTGGGTGGCTCAGTTGGTTGAGAATCCAACTTTCGATTTTGGCTCAGGTCTTGATCTCAGCATAGTGGGTTTGGGCTGCACATTGGGCTCTACACTGGGCTACTTACTTGAAAGAGCTTTTCTTTATGGAGATTATATTGATCAATAGTTTTTATATTAAGAATTGTTTTAATTTTTTATGAAATTTTAAAATATTTCCTTAATAATTCATTTTTAAAGTACTAAATGCATCTCATGTTAACAAACATAAAATATCTTATGAAAAATAACTATATTTTTCAAAACAAAAGAATTAGTGAGTGGCATTATTTTGCACTTTTGCAAATCTCTTCAATATGTGATGTAATAGAGGACTCCTAGATTCCTAAGTCTGTGATATCATGTGTTATATAGCTTCTAGAAAATTCCACTGCATGCTCATGAGAGAATAAAAGCAAAAATGGCAAATAATATCTTAGCAAATTTTGAACAAAGTTTTGACCCTGTGGACTCAATGAAAGTGTTTCAAAGGATTTCTGGGAGTGCCTAACCATGCTTTAAGAACCATTAGCCCAAAGGGTGCTTGGATGGCTCAATGGGTTAAGCAGCCAGCTCTTGATTTTGGCTCAAATCATGATCTCAGGGTTCTGGGATCAAGCTCTGTGAAGGGCTCCATGCCCAGCAGGGAGTCTGCTTCAGGATTCTTTCTCTACCTCTTCCCCTGCCCCTCCCCCCTGCTTGTTTGCTTGAGTACTGTTTCTCTCTCTAAAATAATTAAATCTCTCTTTTAAAAAAAAGAACCATTTTCCTAGGTTCATTTCAGAAATTCATTGATATGTTCAGAGTTATAGAAAATAACATAAAATGGAGAATAATTTTTTAAAAACACAAATATTTGCTGTAACTTTAATAGTACAGGTATATAAGCTCCAAAATTAAGACTGTCCTATTTGAGGATGACATAATTTTCTGCATTGGACATCTTGCAAACTGTACAACAAACTCGTAGACTTGTGAAGTTAATTCAACAAGGTTGTAAAATACAAGGTCAACACAAAAAAATCACTCACATTTCTGTATGCTAACAATACACATACAGAAACCAAAATTTAAAATATAGTATCACTTACAATATTTACAATATTAAATACAAGTATTACATTTACTCTAAAGAAAATGAAATACTTTAGTATGAAACTAACAAAATATGTATAGGACCTATGTACTTAATATAAAATGTTGATGAAAGAGGTTAAATAGATAATAGAGACATATACTGTGTTCATGAATTCCAAGCTGCAACACAGTAAAAGTGTCAATTCTCCTGAAATTGATCTACAGTTTTAATTCAGTTCTTTTCAAAATCCTAGCAAATTTCTCTTGTAAACAGAAAATCTTATTCTAAAAAAATATTTCAGAAAGCAAAGTAATTGCTAAAACAATTTTTAAAAGAATAAAGTAAAAGGAATTACTCTACCCAATGTTAGGCTGACTGTAAAGCTCTGGTACTCAGGATCATGTGGTATTGGCAGAACAGAACAATGGAATACGATAGAGAACCTAGAAGTAGTCCCACATAAATATGTCCAAATGATTTCAACAAAGGTGGAAAACGAATTCAATGAAAGAAGTATATAGCCTTTCAACAAATGGTGCTGAACCAATTAACCATCCATTGGCAGGGGCAAAAAATGAACCTTGTCCTAAATTTCACACCTTACACAAAAATTAATCAAAAATGGATCGTGGATCTAAGTGTAAAAAAATACAACTATGAAACTTTTAGAAAACAAAAAAAGAGAAAATCTTTGGAGTTTAGAGGTATGCAAAGAGTTCTTAGACTTGACACCAAAAAGACAATCGTAAAAGGAAAAATTTAGATATTGGACTTCAAAATTAAAAACTGCTCAAAAGACCCTGTTAAGAAGGTACATAGAGAAGCTACAGATTGGGAGAAAATCAATGTGACAAAAGATGTGTATCTAGAATATATAAATAACTACCAAAATGCAACAGTAAAAAAATCAAATCAATTAGAAAATGGGAAAAAGACACGAAGACACATTTCAACAAAGTGGATATATAGGTGACAAAAGAGCATATAAAAATGTTCTATTAGTCATTGGGGAAATGCAAATTTAAGCCACAATGAGATACCATAAAATGACTATTAGAATGGCTAAAATAAAAATGATGGTACAACACTTGAAAAATAATTTGAAAGTTTTTTCTCAAACTAAATATGCACTTACTATTCAATCTATTAATTGTGCTCTTGGACATTTATCCTGTAAAAATGGAAATTTAAGTTCACACAAAAATCTGTACATGAGTGTTAGAAGTAGCTTTATTCATAACAGCCAAAAATGGGAGGTGACACAGATGTTTTTCAATGGGTAAATGGCTAAACAAACTGTGGAACATCCATATCATGGATTGCTACTCAACAGTAGAAAAGAACTCATCATTGAAACACTAACAACATGGATTGATCTCAATGGAATTACACAGAACAAAAAATCCCATTTCAGAAAGTTATATACTGTGTAATTCCATTTATAGTCCTGAAATGGCAGAATTATAGACAGGTAGAATGGATTAGTGCCTGCCAAGATTTAGGTATGGAAAGGAGAGGGATAGATGTGCCCATAAATGAACAAGCCTTTTGGTGACCGAACACTTTTCTATCTTGGTTATCATGACAGTTTAGCAAATCTGCAGAAGTTGTAAAACTGCATAGAACCACACACACACACACACACACACACACACACACAAGAGTGTGTCAAACTGATGAAATTTGAATAAGCACTGTGGATTTTATCAATGTTAATATCCTGGTTGTTGATATTATGCTATAGTTACAAATGATGTATCCATTGGGGGAAACTGGGTGAAAGGTATATGGTACCCCCTTACACATTTTTGCTACTTCCTGTGAGTCTATAATTATTTCAAAGTAGAAAGTTAGAATATATAATTCAGCCTAATACATGCCCTCAATGTAAAGATTATATAAATACACATCTGAAAGAAAAAAAACCCTGTAAGTGTGTGAATAGTTGATAAATGCATCATGGTACTGAGCCCAGTGGGACAAGGCAAGGATAAAATACCATTGACATATAAAGCACCACATGGGGTGTCTGAATAAACTCGTAACTGGACATAAGCATGTGATTAGTTACTTGGTTCAGTTCCTTTGTCAGCTATCATCCAAGCCTACTAAAGGCAATTTTCTCTAACTTCAAAAACCTCTGGTCAATTTTGTATTGACCTGATCATACAATTATGCATTCATAGTTTCCAGGTCAAACTCTGATGTCATCACTTAACATAATCAGAATAGCAAATGTTTTTAAATCAAAAGGTCTGGTATCCTTTAAAGTTCCTCAATCAAATAGGTCATTACTATCATAACTTAAGTCATTAAAAACTAATTCTATAAAAATGATGAAATGATGAAAACCAACTTTAAATTAATTTAAATAAAACAAATATTAATACTGAAATGATTCCCAGGCCAGTTAGTTTACATTAATAAACCTGAATTTGCAGATTGGTAAACCACTAATTTCAGCATTATTTCCAGAGAGAGAATATATTCTCTCACTTCTCAGAAGTAACTGGCTAGGGCATGCCTTTGGGGGAAAAAAATGCATTAAAGATCTGTTTTGTCTAAAATAGTGACATTTTATGAATTAAGCCATAAGCTATTTCTTTTCCTTTCTACCAGAGGGGTATAGAAATGCCAGAATGTCAGGAACTGCTCAACAAAATGATGGTGTTAATCTTAAGAGGACAAAACTAAATTATCTATTGTGTCTTATTCTTTGACTGTTATCATGGAATTTTTCAGTCTCTTCTGCAATTTTAAAGAAGCTTTCCTTTTGAAAGCAGAACTAATTCTAATCCACATCAGTTTACGAAGTTTCTCTGAAGTGTTTTAATTCAATGCTATTGAAAGTTTAGGTGTTGCTGTTTACTTAGTAGACATTTCTGCATTACACAGGTGTACAGGTAAAGAAAATATGCCACCTTTACACATAAATATAAATTACAAGCTTGAGAAAGGCCACTCTGTGGCTAATATTAATTGATATGTTAATAAAAACTCCCTTGTTACACATTGCCACTGTCTCAGTCCACCACCAAAAGCCACTGTGGTAGAGGGTGCATTTGAAATCAGAAGGTTTCTTTCCATCAGCTTTATGAAAGTGTTTGGATTTTTCTGAACCTTTATGCTCTGACTTTGAAGACAATACATGTCAACTAACTTATTCCAGCATTCTGGCCATGCAAACACTATAATAGAGCAATAAAGGACATTTCTCTCAAAATCAATTCAGTTCTACCAAAAACTGGTATAAACATAGCTAACAACTGACTGGATATTGGAGCGAAGACATAGAAATAAACGACCAGGCTTCTATCTTGAAATGTTTATAGCTGTCGAACTGACTGTATAAAATAAGGAACTCCTAAGTAATGAGGTACAAATAGTTTGCTGCTTTGCCAAAGAGCTTGGAATGAATGTAATGTCAAGTTCATTGTCATGGCTATCCAAAGAACAAATGTACAGATTGTCAAATAGATAAGTATTAGGAAAAAAAAGTATTTGTTTTTATTTTACTGAAAGTTAGTTTGCATTCAAGATAATATACACAAGTCTTTATAAAATTAAATCAAGATTACATCTCAGAAACGTCATGCATTCTGTTATCATGTGCCAACAAAGTATATCTATCTATAATTGCCAGATGACCAAAGCTTGACATGGCAAATTGCTGCACTTCCAATGCTGGTTTCCTTCCTTTGTCATTTCTAACACAAAACCTCTTTCGCTATAAATGAAATGTGATTAGACAAAATTTCCCCATAATACTTAGAAGGGAGAATATATGCACAAAGAGCAAAATAAATGTAGCAGAACATGGGCTTCAAATTCATAATGGTTGCTTGGCAGTAAAATATGTGTATGCAATGATAATGACACTCTACTACCTTCAAGAGCAACGATATTCTTCTCCATGAGAAAAAGAAATGCATCTAAGTGCCAAGAGTTCCATCCTTACAGCCTCAATGAGGCCCTTCCTCCCATTCCATTAATCAACCAGGTAGGGTAGAAACACTGTCCTCTGGGCCTACACCTGAGACTAAGGTCCCAGAGTAAGGTCTGGAGCATGTTGGCTATACCAGCAGCAGCACAGTGAGGCTTTCCTTTGGAATTATGGCATAATTCAATGTGAAGGATTTGGGTTATCATGATACATAATAGCCAGGAAATATCTGGTTTGGTAATGGAATAATATATTTATTCATAAGATACAGGATTCTTATTTTATAATTTGAATTCATCAAGGAATGGTATTATAGTCTATTAAGATGCATTACTTTCCCCTCACTTTTGGCTAAGTTTTCTTTTTCTTACAAAGAAATAAAGAGAAAAAGGTAGGGAGAAACCTAACTATTAAAAAAAAAGATAGCGTATTTATAATCTTAGTCTGAACTTTTGTCAGGAAAAGGTTCATGCACTAGGCTTAACTCCCAGTGTTGACAATGTGCATTTGGAAGTCTTTAGACCAATGTATGACTGACTTCATGCAACCCTTTAAGTGTAAAGGGTTTAATTTCACTTTGATAGTTTCAGGGTTTCCAAATGCCTTCAGAGAGAGGAAACTGATCAATAAGATTCTCCAAATTAAGGTCACTTTTGCTGATATTCCCTGAGCATAAGGAGCAAATAGGGGGGAAAGAATAGACATTTTTACCCCTAAGTCTTCTAGAATAAATAGAAATTGCAAAATGAAAAGAAGAAAAAAGCTTTTGCAAAAACCAGAATGCTTGTTTCCATAAAAATTCAATGAGATCATTAGTTCTCTGTAGTTTTTAAATGATTGGTTTGCTATAAAAGGAAATATCTTATAGAATATGTCACACAATATGCTAGTTTTCCTAGCAAATATAGCCTATTGTGCATCCTCTGTGAAAAAGATTATTTCTGTGCTTATTCCAAAGTTCTATTTTAGGGAAACCTCTGCCCTCACCCTCACCCAGATAAAGCTACATTTAGAAACATTTTCTTAGAAATATTTAAGGAGAGGCACCTGGGTGGCTCAGTTGGTTAAGTGTCTGCCCGTCACCTCAGGACATGATCCCAGAGTCCTGGGGTCCAGCCCCCAGTTGGACTCCCTGCTCTGCTTCCACCCTCTTCCTGCTCCTGCTCTCTTGTGTGCTCTCACTCTCTCAAATAAATAAATGAAGTCTTTAAAAAAAACACATTTAAGGATTTTTTTCATCATACATTTTTTAATGAATTAATAAATGTCATTGGTAAAACTTGAAATTCACTTTTCATTAAACAATAGTAGGTAATTAACAAATTTATAGTTGTGCTAAATTGAATATTCAAAAACATGGTATAGTTTTCGCAAAATGCAGACCTCTTTTAAAAGAGATTACAATTAGCTTGAAATAATAAACAAATAGGGAAATACCTTTTTTTATATAATAAACTTATTTTTTATTGGTGTTCAATTTACCAACATACAGAATAACACCCAGTGCTCATCCCGTCAAGTGCCCCCCTCAGTGCCCGTCACCCATTCACCCCCACCTCCCGCCCTCCTCCCCTTCCACCACCCCTAGTTCGTTTCCCAGAGTTAGGAGTCTTTATGTTCTGTCTCCCTTTCTGACATTTCCCACACATTTCTTCTCCCTTCAATAGGGAAATATCTTAAGCAGTAAGAAATACGAGAAATAGAGGGCTAAAAGAACATCAGAAATGTAAAAATAATTTATTCAACAAAGTGTTTGAACCTACATTGCAACTATAGTAGACACTGTTAATTCCCTTCCTAACTTGCCTTACTTGCAGTGTATCCCTCTCCCAGCTACTGTAAATTTTGATTATAAGGGCTCACAGCTGCTTCTTTCACCAAATAATAATTGTCCAGGAGCAAGGGGAGATAACTTCTTCCAGAAATGTCTTTGTGGTTATAGAAGCTTCCACCCACCTCAGGGAGAAGCCTAGCCCACAGACAATAATTGATAACAGGGGTTCAAAATCCAATTTATCTCAATGGGACAACTTCAGGGCACCACTCATATCTCACGGCACCACAGAGCTCCATGTGGGATTCAGCTGAGCCTAGCCTTCTGCTAAAAGCCCATCCATCTTCAGCTTCATCTATTCTGTTTGGCTTCTGTCACTTCCTTACAGTATTTTCTGAGAGCACGCCCTCAAAAAAAAAAAAAAAAAATCATTTGCACTGAAATTTCTAACTTAGGTTCTGGTCTAAGGAAACTGACCTCACAACAATCAAGTTGATATTTTAGCATAAAAAATCATGGACTATGAAATGACTAAGGTAATTCCTAATTTTTTTTACACTTTAACTTTTGCTCCAGTAAAATTTTATCTTATGTACATTTGAAAATCACTGATACCAAATCAGATAGTATTTATTGATGTCATTCCCAGTTTTTCAGGAAAAAAAAAAAACCTTTTTATTTAGAATGAAAATATATCTTCTTTAAATCCCCTTAGAGCCAATAAAGTTATGTTATTTTGAACTGATATCTTAGAATTCCTTCTTGCCTGATGCTTAGTTTTTCAGATAATACAATTATACATAGAGGGAAAAATATATGTGGCTTTACATTAAACTATTCAATACTCAAATGTGTTTCAATATTGGCTTGGTATACTGAATTATGCCTTTTGATCATAATTTTGAAAACACCAGGGCATCTCCTTTTGCAATTAGTTGATTTGCATCAGAATATTTTCAAATTATTTCTACATTTCAGGGTAACTAACCAGATTCTTAAGGAAATGACATCTATTAGTGTCAGTGATTTAAAATTAATTCCCTTTCATATTCACACTGGAGAGTGCATGTGGATAGACACAAGGGCTGAAAATGCTAGAGGGCTGGTTTCCTTGTTTGGATTTTGCTTTCTTTTTCATAATGAACACATAATCCAATGAGATTGTCTACACAATACAATCAAAATCAATTAAGAACCAGTACTGATTTGTTTTGCCATATTTAACTACATTAAAAGCTTATCACTATTGCAACTTAATGTTTACCAACTCACTTTATTACATATTAAATGCAAAAAATCTATGTTAATATAATGTTGAGACTGCATATTTGGAATTAAAGAGGGAAAGAGAAAATGCAAGGTTAAATTCTCTTAGCAAAGGTCGATTTTCCTTATTGGTTGAAGGATTCATACTATATAAGTGGCAAAAGTGACAATTTTGTGAAGGCAAAAAGTATAGTCAATTATATAAATATGCATGTGGTTTGTGCTTGTATGTGTATATATCTATTTTGTATCTATTTCAGTTATAAAGTGACTTACTTAAATAATTTTAAAGCAATTTATCACCTTTTGTGGACTAAATAGATTAAAATGTTAAAGAAGATATAATTTCATTTTTTAATTGATAACAATTGGTTCAAAAAGATACAATAACAGGTATCAGTGTTGATTCAAGAGCTCCAAAGAGAATCTTTCAGAAGCTATTAAAATTTAATACAAGTTTAAAATATACAAATTTAAAAGTCTGATAGATGAAAGTGATGATTTGGCTGAAAATTCACCAGCATAGGGCATGGAGTAAGAAAGTCAAGGCAGGATAAGATATATCAAGAAGCAGACTTTGGGACTTGAAGCTCCCTCTATCTATTCAGAAAGTCTGTGAAATAATGAAAGAATTCAAACAAAATTTGTTCATTTAATGGGCATATCAGTTACTTATCACCACAATAATAGTACTTAACAAGCAACACAGAAACCTCAGTGACATAAAGCAAGTATTTATTGCTTATATATTGGAGGTGGTCATTAGGCAGCTCTGCTGATCACAGGTATCACTCATTTATTCACCTGAGATTTGCTGAGTATGTTAACCGGGTGCTCTAGGTTGGCCTTAACTAGGCTTACTTTGGCTTATTTACCTTCTATAGGTGGGCTTATTCCACATGTCTCTGATCCTCCATAAGGCTAGCTTAGCATTTTCTTATACCAATGGCAAAAAGTGGAAATGAGGACATTATATTCGACCCTCTTCTAACCCCTATTGGCCAAAAGAAATCACATTGCTGGCCCATTTTATGCACCACTGTATTCTAGGTCCAGCCAAGTGCAATAGACACACAAAAATCAAAGACATATCTACTGGAAAAGAAGAGGTGATATTATTCACAAATGGCATAACTTTCTATGTAGAAAAGCATAAGGAATGTACAAAAAAAGTTACTAGAACAAAAAAGTGAGTTTAGCAGAGTCACAAGACATGAGTACAATTTACAAATATCAGTTATGTTTCTTAATATCAGCAATGAGATATATTAGATGGAATTTTTTTAATTTTATTTTAATAGCACTTACAAATAAGAAATATTTCAGATTAAATTTAATAAAATGTGCACGACTTGTATACTGAAAACTACAAAAACTTGCTAAGAGAAATTAAAGAAGACCAAAAAATAGAGATACTACATGTTTATAAATAAAGGGACCCAATATTTTAAGATGTCAATTCTTCACAAATTGATCTCTTGATGCATTCCCAATCAAATTGATCCATAGATACATCCCCAGCAAAAACGCGGATAGGTTTTCTGGGCAACATTAATAAGCTGATTCTAAAATTTATAAGCAGAGGAACTAGAATTAACCAAAATAGTGTCAAAAAACTAAACAAATTTGGAGAACCCACACTAAGTGATTATTATTATTCAAAAATTATTACAAAAGTACAATACTTGGGACGCCTGGGTGGCTCAGCGGTTTGGCGCCTGCCTTCAGTCCAGGGCGTGATCCTGGAGTCCTGGCATCAAGTCCTGCCTCAGGCTCCCTGCAGGGAGCCTGCTTCTACCTCTGCCTGTGTCACTGCCTCTCTCTGTCTCTCATGAATAAATATATAAAATCTTTTCTTTTTTAAGTACAAAACTCAAAATAATTTGATATGGAGGTAAGGGTGAAAAAAAGATCAATGGTATATAATCAAGAGCTGAGAAATAAACCCACGTTAATTTTAAGCAAAAGTGCCAAGTAATTCAATGAGGAAAAGATAGTCTTTTCGAAAATAATGCTGGAACAATTAGATATCCCTATCCCCAAAGGAAACATAACAAAATCTGATCCTTACCTCACATCACCTGCAAAGAAATGAACCGGAAAAGAAGAAATGGGCAGCCCGGGGGGCTCAGCGGTTGAGTGCCTGCCTTCAGCCCAGGGCGTGATCCTGGAGACCTGGGGACCTAGGATCGAGTCCCACATCGGGCTCCCTGCATGAAGCCTGCTTCTCCCTCTGCCTGTGTCTCTGCCTCTCTCTCTCTCTCTCTCTCTCTCTCTCTCTCATGAATAATAAATAAATGAAATCTTTAAAAAAAATAGAAATAAAATAAAAATAAAAAATATATAAATCAAGAAGAAGAAATGTAAACATAAAAGCTAAAACAAAAACTCCAAGAAGGAAACATATAAGAAAACTCTGTGATATTAGGTTAAACATATTAGTTTAAACAAAAACTCCAAGAAGTAAACATATAAGAAAACTCTGTGATATTAGGATATTAGTTTGGGATTCATCAAAATTAGAAACTTTTGCTCTCCAAAAGACACTGTTAGAAAAAAATAAAAAGGCATGCTAAAGACTAGGGAAAAATATATCTGATAAATGGCTATATCCAGAATATGTAAATCTTATAACTCAATAATAATAAACTAACTAAATTAAGAAGTAAGCAATAAACACATGAAAACTGTTCATCATTAGTCATTAGGGAAATACAATTTAGAACCCCAAAGAAATATCACTACACACTTACTAAACTGAATGAAATTTAAAAGTGCTGCTGAGGATGTAGAAAAAATGGAGCACTCATATATTGCTGGTAGAAATGCAAAATAATACAACCATATTTGGAAAACATTTTAGCAATTTCTTTCAAAGTTAAATGTACATTTATCATATAAGCAACAGTATCAATTCTAGGTTTTTACCCAGAAAAAATAAAACCCTATGTCCACACAAAGAATTTTACTTGAATGTTCACAGCAAACCAGTTTAAGTCATAATAGCATAATACTGAAGCAACCCAATTATCCATCAACTGATAAATAAATAAGCAAAACGTGCTATATTTATCCATAGAATGGGATACTACTCAGCAGCAAAAAGTAAATAACTACTGTACATCATAAATGATCTAAAAGCAATACGCTAGATGAAAGAAGTCAGACCCAAAAATTATGTACTATATAATTCCATTTATATAGAATTCTAGAAAGGGCAAAATTGTAAAGGCAGAAGGTTATAAGTCATTGCCAAATATAAGAGGTAGGGGAAGGGAAAAAGCCTGAAAAAGAAGCATAGGAGAACTTTTGGGGTGACAAAAATAACCTATGTTATGACTTTGATAGCTGTTACATGACAATATGCATTCACTATAATGCATCAAATTGTACCCTTTCAATTTATGCAAAAAGATAATTGCAAATATTACACATCTCAATAAAAAATTAAAAACAAAAAAAGTCCATTTACAATAGTCACAAAAAAGAAAAAAATAACCAAGGATAAATACAAGTGTGTGAGAGACTTACATGAAAAAAAGAAGATATATATGAATAAAAGAGCTTAAAATGTTATAAAGAACACAAAATGAGACTTTAATATATGAAAAGTGATCTCATCCTCTTGAAAAGATTCATTAATAGGTAAAATTTATTATACATGTGAACATGGTGTGCTGTTCTAAGACTTTTATGGATATTAACTCTTAATCTTCAATCTCCTGCCCCTTCTCCCTCTCCTTTTCCCTTTCCTTCTCCCTCTCCCTCTCCTTCCTCTTCTTCCCCCCTCCCCTCCCCATCTCCCTCCCCTCGCCTTCCTCTTCCCCTCCCTCTCCTCCTCTCTCTCCCTCTCCTCCTTCTCCTCTTTCCCTTCCTTCCCCTTCCCTCTTCCTCTTCCCCTTCCCCTTCTCCTTCTTCTTCTTCTTCTTCCTCTTTTTATCATCCAGGCAGGGATTTAGAAAGTTACTTACTAAAGTTCACAAAGATAGTAAGTGGTAAAGTCTGAACTTAAGAAAAGTAGTCTGGTAGTCAGGTGTTATATACCCATCAGAGGTCATTCTGCCTCTGAACATCATAAAGATGCCAATTCTCCCTCTATTAACGTACAGATTTAATGATCTCAATACATCAATTCTAATTTTTAGAATGAGAACTTTATTTATGATAGTCACATAGAGAGAGAGAGAGAGAGAGGCAGAGACACAGGCAGAGGGAGAAGCAGGCTCCTCTCTCTCTCTCTCTATGTGACTATCATAAATAAATAAAATTTAAAAAATATATATATATAGAATGAGAACTTTATTCTCTATTCATATGGAAAGATAAACAATAATTAAAAATCTAAAAAATAAGTGAAATAAAAGAAGACCAAGTCAGTGGAACAGAATTGAGATACCAGGAATAAATCTAAATACTAAATAAATACTAAATAAATTTATTTATATGTAAGTATATTTAAAAGTTGCATTTTGCATCAAAGAGGATTGGTCAAAAACAAATGGTGTTGGAACACTGGTAGCTTACCTGGAATAACATAGCATTCGATCCCTACTTATTTCTTACAACAAAATGAAGTTCAAGTAGACTAAGATTTTAAATGTGAAAATTGTAACCATAAAAAGTATAAAACATGAGAGAATTTACTCATAAACTTGGAGTACTGAACACCTTTAAAGCATGATATAAAGCCCAAAAGTCATAAAACAAAAGAATGATCATTTCAACTATTAAAGTCAGACATATCTGCAGGGCAAAAACACCACTGTCAGTAGTTAAAGGCATATGAAAAAATGGGGGAAATGTTGGCAACACACATTACAGAAAAGAGGTAGTTTACAAAACTAGAAGATCCTGCAAATAAATCAGCAACCTAACAGGAAAAGGAACAATGGACAAACTATTCCGAGAACATAAATTTGAATAGCTTAAACATAACAAGATATGCTTAACTTTAGGTAAAATAATTATTTGCATGTAAATTAAAACCAGAGAAAGCTTCTGTTTTGTCCACCTGATTGCCAAGGATCAAAAAGCATGTATTCTGTGTTACAAAGACATGAAGAGACAAGCACTCATACATTTTTGGTGGACACATTAATTGATGCAACACCTATGGATGGTAATTTGGTATATCCATCATAACTGAAAATGCATATGTGCATTTGAAACCGTAATTACACTTTTAGGTATTTGTATTATATACACACACATTTCAAAACTTATTTTTGGTACATTGAGTACTTATTGCATCGATATTTATAACAGCTAAAGAGGTAAACTATAGTTCAAAAATCATGGACTTGCTAAATCAATTAAGATATATCCACATAAAAATACTACGTAGATGCTATCATATGTATGTTTGTTAAAACAATTCTATTACTAGAGTTTGAGTATTGTATTAAAAAGCATACATATACACATATATATTCATTTTTCCACAAATGTGTATGTATAGGTTTCTATCTATAATCTCTGGAAAATTACACATAAAATTAGAGCAGGGATCGCTTCCAGGGCTAAAGAACTGAGTGCCTATGGGAGAAAGGCATATGATCTTATTCATTTTGGATTTTACGACATAAATATAATCTATTTGAAAATTAACGTGTTAATTAATTACAAAATAGACGTAGGAAAAACTTAGTAATTTAGTGTCGATAGTTCATGGCAAGTCACTCAAGTACTATGAGATGCTCGGAAATTTGCCTTATATGTTGTAATATTAACCTGTCAGAAAGCAAACTGTACTATCTCTGTCAGAGGAGAGATACTAAACAGGATAAACTTTCGAACTAATTACAATGGGCTTTTCTTCTATTCTAGGGGTAGAAATGAGGGGAGTTTATTGAGAGTGGGCATGGTAGGCTCATGTTATCTCCTACTGTTCCAATTACTAAAGGTTTGGGCTTAAGCAAGAGCCATCTGTATGTGTGTGTGTGTCTGTGTGTGAGTGTGTGTGTATGTGTATATGTATGAGAGAGAGAAAGAGAGCGACCATAAGCAATAGACATTAATAAAGAAAGGAAATCCCGAAACTAAGAAGGATCACAAGAGGATACATTTTCTACTGATTCCTATTACTTTGAGTCTGTAAACAGTTAATGGGTCTTTCTCTTTCCCAGAAATGGCTGCCTTTCAGCACATTATGGAGTGAGTGCTCCTACAGGATTTATTTAAGTGTGTGACAAAGGGCACATTAAGAACCTTTTGTATTGAAAGGCATGATGTTATTTTAAGACATGTTTATTACTGCTTGACATTGCCAATGCAAAACAGACCTGGGGATGAGGATGGCACAGGCAATGAAAAACTGTTTTCGGGAACTGACATCTCTCCCTGTGTTCTAGAATTGACTCAATGGTCCAAACAAACAAAGAAAAGGGCTTGCTCGAACTTCAAGTCTATTCAACTAGTGTTTTGTGTAAATGCTAGGAATGTCCTTTCCACTTAATCTATAAATACCAGTACTGTTGTTCCAATTTATAATCCTAGCCTTATCACCACCTGCTTTCTTACACCACCATTTAGAGTATTTACATACCCACCTCCCACCACACACACACAAAATCTTATTTTTTTAAATGTCTCTCAATAAGTAAATTTGAAGATAAACAATCACAACTTTTGTTTGATTTGGGGAAAAGGAGGTGGGGAAGTGAACTTTCTAAAAAGAAGCAATTAGTAATTCTTGATCAACCTAATTAAAGAGTGGTTGGATTTTCAAAAATATGTAGGCTCTTGGGGTACCTGGGTGGCTCAGTGGTTGAATGTCTGCTTTTGGCTCAGGTGATCCCAGAGTCCTGGGATTGAGTCCCACATCAGGCTCCCCACAGGCAGCCTGCTTCTCTCTCTTGTCTGTCTCTGCCTCTCTCTGTGTGTCTCTCATGAATGAATAAATACATAAGATCTTTAAAATATATATATGCTCTTGTCTTTCCCACAACATATCTACATAAAGCAGCATATTCATAATGCACTACCATGAAAGCCCAATGTGGAAGTAGTCTTGAAGGGGTACTCAATACAGGGATGAAACACAGCATCATGGTCCCTAATGAAAGAGGAGTATGTGACCTAAACGAGCAATAAAACAATATAGAACACACACTGAGATGTCATTACCATATTCTTTTTTTTTAAGATTTTACTTATTTATTAAAGACAGAGAGAGAGAGAGGCAGAGACATAGGCAGAGGGAGAAGCAGGCTCCATGCAGGGAGCCCAATATAGGACTTCATCCCGGTTCTCCAGGATCAGGCCCTGGGCTGAAGGTGGCACTAAACTGCTGAGCCACCTGGGCTGCCCTCATTACCATATTCTTAAAAATACAATATGTTATATTTTATAAAATCTTCAATACATTTTATTTCCTTAAAATAAAATAATTTCTCTAAGTTGTTATTATGGTAATTTTGGTTTTGTTCAAAGTAAAAACATGCATATGAACCCATTTTTTCATATGACGCAACAATTAATTTACTGGAAAAGTCGTATATTGCTTTCTACATTCTCCCCAGCACATCTTTAAGTGATGAGCTCCTGTGTGCATTCTGTGGATGTGTTATCATCATAAAAGTTTTCTGTGGGCTACTGAGTTTGATAAGTGCCACCTTAAAGGCTGCTACTCACTAGGAATTCCACGTCAGCCTCTTTACTTCTCACTTCCTTGATCATCAGGATCCCAAATCCCAACTGCTGCTCCTAGTTGACATAACTACTAAAAGCCACAACTAAATTTCTAGTTGTTTCAGCTGCCTGCCCATAGCCAAGTTTATATTTCTAATCTAATATGCTTTCTCTCTAGACATCCCAGTCTGTCCCCACAAATAGCTCCTCCCCTTCGTGCTTTCCCCACTTTGGTCAGTGGCATGTTTACCCAACCATAACCCTGAGAATTACATTAGCTATCTCCTTGTTTCTTACCACCCACATTTAATTTTGCCTTCTTATTATCTCTATAATCCAACCCCTCCTCCCAAGTCCTACTACTCTTCAGGCTTTTATTATCCCTCATTTGCTGAATCACAGTAGATCTAAGTGCTCTCTCTGTGTCTACCTTCCCCAGCAACTGCCCAATCTATTCCCCATGGCTCTCAGCATGGTATCTCTCACTACAGAGCTAACCACACTGTCCTCTGACTCTCCCATAGTAGCTCATGTGGCCCACAGATGATCTGTTTGTTTTGCTAACCCTTTTGATAGTTAAAATTAAAATGAACTGCTGTTTAAGTTTAGAGATTTTACACAAATTTGAGATTTTGACCTTTTCTCAAAAACTCAAACAACATGGCAGCACTGGGCCCTGCATTCCCAACTTTGTGGCAACTAGCTGAGGCTAAGTAGAAGGCACTGCATTTGGACACTGGATAAGGGCCTCTCCAGTTCCCAAAAACTCATGTGATACTCATTTCTCCTACTTACCAAGTCACCTTCCCACCTGTTGGACACCCGATGATACAGGAGGTCATCTGAATTTACAAGCTCTGGCCCACCCAGACTCTATCTGGTGTTTGAGCTAATAAAATCTTTTAAAATTATTCCTCTGGGTAAATCATATCACCTCTCAATTCAGGTTTTTCACATAGAAAATGAGAAGCAAAGACTAAGTGGTCCCAATTTGCTAACTATAAGAAAGGGAAGCCCAGAAACCCAAAGACAGATGAATGGTTTAGAAGAATTTAGAACTCAAAACAGTCAGGAAGCATTTAATTTATCAAAACCTCAATTGCGTTCCCTAGGAGAAGGTTCCCTCTCTAGAACCTTAAAATTCATAAAGCCCAGGGTCACAAGGACATAAGATAAAAATCCTATGAATGGTTATTAGGAAAATTAGTGAAAGAAACGATTCTCATCACTGTCCCTTGGTTCTTAAACATTTTCTGACTATGTAGATGGAACTAAATATTAGCTGCTGGCTTAAGGGGTATTAGCTGCATCCTACCGAATAGCATTGAACCTCATAAAGTATTTTTTCCTAGCTGTCACTGTAACTTAGCCTTCCTAATGCCATTACACTGTTCTATCAAGATAATGGTTTTGAGAGGATGGGACACAAAGTAAGATCAGAGTGAATGCCATAGGTGGAAGTCCATAGTCACACTTCTTTTGCCGTAAAATAAGTCCCCTGGTCAGAGGTGGTGTTTTATGTGCTATGGATACAGGAATCTGTAATCTACAAACCAAGATGCTGGCAAAAACCCTGAAGGTAGAGAAGGCAAATGTGTTCCTAAATAAGTCTGTCCCTATATGGACAAGTACTACCTCCTCCTTGATGAGCTGGCTGCCAACTGTTCCCTCGTAAGGGATGTTGTCCTATGCAATGGTCAGGTTGGACACCCAGAGGAGCATCTAGAAGCCAGATCAGCCTTGGTGAGAGCAGATCCATGTTATTGAGCCTATGCATAACCTCTACTCTTGATGCCACGACCATTTTGCAGTGAACCCATGCAATAGGCTTGTCTGGGATAAGAAGCTGACCGACATCCATGATGGATCAAGTTGTCTATGTTATCATTAAGAGGCTCCTTCACAGATGAAGCCTTCTATAAGCATTTATGTCAGTTACAAATCACACAACGCCCAGTATAAAAGACTCATCTTTATAACTGTTCCCTAGACCTCTTTTGTCACCAATCTTCTACATGTGCTCATTTCAAATCCATGACCATCCCATCGTTTCATTAGCCACTGTTCATGAATCAAGTACACACGTACTCAAGCCATCTCTACTTCCAGAATAGGTAGGTATTCAATCACATGAATCGCTTGAAGTCCTGCCCATTTGGGGGATTCCCTTCTACCATTATTTTTCATAGTTTAGTAGTTGCTCCTTTTTGGCTCATGCCAATTCTAATAGCATGAAGCAAAGTCCTGTTCTCCTAAAATTCTCCTAATATTTATGCCCCAAACTATCCAGAGCATGAGATAATCTCTACAAGTTCTCTCAGATTTATAACAAGAACACACACCACCACCACCCTCGTACATAAGCCCGCATCAGCTTTGTCCCTAAATGGGGCTTCTCATTTCAGAAACATTTTCTGTAAGACACCAAGGCTTGTAAGCCTTAATAGTCAACTAGAAATGAACCTTTCTACAGCATTAGAAAGAGGCAGTGAAAACATTCTTTTAGATGTACATTTTTTTAAAAAAATTAAACTTTGTTTTAGAGCTGTGTTAGTTTCCCTCCCCCATTTCTATTGTAAGTGAACTTACTCTTCTTACTGGAAGGGATAAAACTGATGGCAGGAAAAGCAAACAGCACTCACTCATGTAAACAATCACACCTGTAATTCATTAACCCTGCTACCCTCAGCCTCCTAGAAAAAGTGTCCCATTTATTAGCTTCCAATCCCAAGTTCATGTTTGTCTTTCAGTTCTGGGGCATTATTGGGCAGTAAAGAAAGGAGACACTGTATTACTGGTGACATCTTGTACATGGAGTTACCAATCTTACACGGATGGTAGAGGCTGTTTAATGAACTCTTTCCATCTCTGTAGGATTCGTCACCTCACTCTTCCTATTATTTGTATTTCCTACTTACTGAGGAAAGTAGAAAAACACATATTACTGAGGCACTTTACTCTTTCTCATTCTCCCATCTAAAACAGGAAAAATAGAAACTGAAATTGTAATAGCGACTGAAAAATAGCAATGCCCCCCAAACTGGAATATAATTGTATTTGAGATGATGACTCTAGTTAGTATGCAAGACTATCAGTATCAGGGGGTACTTGAACCAGGAAAATGATATGAAAAAATCATAATAAGAAAGCTATCTCCTTTCACGGTTTCCTTCAACTCTTTAATTCTATGAGGAAAAAAAATTCTCAGTTTGGGGTTAGACTTTCACACTTAATGTTTCAATGCAGAGGAAGCAGACATCATGCTCAGAACATTTGGTGGGCAACAACATCTAGCTAGAACTTAGAATCATTATTCAAAAAAATCGTTATTCCACTTTTGTCATCAATGTATGACAAATGATACTAACTTCATAGTAGTGATAGTGTGATTTCTCTTGATTGACAAGTTTTAAAATAAGTTATTTTAAGTAAATATGTTAAGTAAATAACAGTACAGGTCATACATGCATATAATGGAAATCTCAGAATGGGAATACAAAAGAAAGAAATTCTGAAAACACTGCAAGAGAAAAAGAAAAATATCATAACTATTTAAGACAAGACTTAGTCCTAAAGGTAGGATTCACTCATTCTTTGTGGGTGTTTGTGTCTGAGCTGCCTGTGTGCATAGAAGGGCAGTCGGGGTTCTGAACTTTCTTCTATTTCCCATTTCCACATGATGAAAAGACTACATTATTGTCACATTTCCACTGTGTTAAATATATACATGTATATTCTGTTAAATATACATATATGTGTCAGCATTGGCTCTTGATATTGCTATAATAATATTTTCAAAACTTGATATATGTGTACATCACATTTTTACTTTTTACAATTGTATTTAATCCTGAAAGTTCCTTCTGAAATATCAGTTATTTCCTTCAATTAAATGTCTGATACATTGTTTAGTGAAAATTATGTCTTCGAGTATTTCTCTTTCTCTTTGAATTATCTTCTATTTAGAACCTAGACTTAATAAACTCATTTTATTGATGTAAATGTGTTTGGAGATCTTATTCTTCAGAAAGAATGAAAGTAATTGGCATTTTGTGTACAGGAATAGACAAGCTTTCATTAAACTCCATTAGTCTTATTCAATTGAGGTTAACGGTTAAAAATTATATTTTGTTGCAATTATTTATGTTTCTCATGCTGTCATATGCAAATTTTATTATTTGTTAATTTCACACAAAACAAGTATGTAAACAGATGAAGATGAAGGGCTTATACCTATTTAGAATAATTTGTTTTTCATTTCACTATTGTCAAACACTTCTTTTACAGTATTGAAAACAGTAATAGAAGAATGTGATTATTTAAGGATTATAACTTTGCCAATTTTTCACTTTCTGCCATTCCACTGTGTCTCCCAGCAATTATTAGTACCTACTTCACTGGAAATGCTCCCCATAGGTCACTAAACCTTAAGGTGTCCCAGATACTTCCTAAGGCACAGCATGTTCTTTTCCTTCTTTGAATTCTTGAATTGGAGCTGAGAGTGCTATGGCTTTTGAACATAAATAAATAGACAATTTTTAGGATTGTTTTTGGATTACTGAGATTAAGATTTCACTAATTCTCATTTAAAAAAAAAGACACTGTTGCCACATGTGCATAAACCCAAAGGGATACTAAAAGCTCTAAGAAATAGATTAGTAATCACTGCAGAGTAAACAGATGTACACTTTGGCAAGTACTGAATTTTTTAAAGACAAAAAAAAAGTTGGTCAAGTTTATTCCCATGCTCAAATCTTTGATTCTCTAGTACAAAGGGCATTTTGTAAAACTTTTTTTTTAAGAATAAAAATTTGCTTTGATATTGAATCTATGTTTGGAGTCCCACAGCTGTGATATCCTGGGACCAGGAATCACTTGTTCTCCATCATATAGATATTTTTAAACAAACTTTCAGCAAGAACAACAGCAGCATCAACAAAACCATAAAGTTCAAGAGAATTCTTTTTGCATATTATCTCTAAATATACATTTTTTTTAACTTACAGGACATTGGCACCTGGCAAAAGCACATCATTTAGAAAATGGTTCATGTGTAAGATAGAACTTTTATTTTATTTTATTTAAAGATTTTATTTATTTATTAATGAGAAACACAGAGAGAAAGAGAGGCAGAGACATAGGCAGAGGGGGAAGCAGGCTCCACGCAGGAAGCCCGATGTGGGACTAGATCCTGGAATCATGCCCTGGGCCAAGGGAAGGCAGGCGATCAACCACTGAGCCACCCAGGCATCCCTAAAATATAACTTTTTAAAATTATATTAAAAATATAGCTTCTTAAAATAGTCTCCATTAAAGAACAAATTTCTTTAAATCCTCTTTTTTTTTTACAATATCCAATGTTGAACTTTACATTCATTTTAAAATACAATCTATCCTTATATATCTATCACAACTTACTTTTGGTCTTCAATTAGTTTTTCAACTTAAGATTCACAAATATTTTAAGGATCAAAGAAATATAATTTTTGTAGTAGTTGAACTGCTGAATAACAAAGTACTTTTTAGCATAAAAGAAATTTCATAATAAAGTCATTAAGACATTAAACATATCTGAATACTATCAAAGTCTGTCACTTTTTCCTTAAAAAAGACTTTGCCATTAATAAATTAAATAAAAACTTGAGACTCTGTATCAGCCAGGATTTTGAGGCCTATATATATGGAAAGACAAGTTTTCTAGAAAGAAATGTAATATAATCAATCTGGCATCCAGATTGCTTCCAAGAAATTTTCACTCTTAAATCTTAAAATTAAACTAAAACCAAAAGCAAGTTGAATTATGGGTTAAAAAAGAAAGAAAACCCCAAAGGATTGAAATTGGCTGAACTTATGTTATCGTAGGGTTTTACAATGCTATTTTATACAAATATAAAAAATGGTTTTTTTAGGGCTTGTGAAAGACAGAACATTTTGTTTTATGTTATTGATCTCCTGTTGAAAAGATGACTTATTCTGGTAGATTACAAAGAAAATTATAAGAAAAGGATAGTTCCAATATAAATTATTCCAAATATTTAAAACTATATTTGGAAAAGGAAACCTTACTTACTTCACCCTAGAAGTGAAAAGCTTCAGTACAGAAACACAGCTGGTAAAAAAGGGGAGGGATGGAGAAGCAAATCTTAAGAGACCATGCTACCCTGAAATGCCATTTGATATGGTGTTACTTGTGAATGCGTGCTATTACTCGGCTTTTTGTAATCAGTGTCTTCTTGTCTTTATCAAAAGTAAATTTATCCATGTTCCTTTTCACTTTTCCCTCCATATATGCTATTTCATCGTGTGTAATTAACACCCTGGTAGTTCAAAACCAGGCTGCATGCTTCCAGTTCAAATTGTGAACAGAGCCCAGGAATTTATCAAACTTCCATCCCAAAATCTGATTAAGACTTAAAAAATATCGATAGTAGCAGCTAAAATGGCAGTAGCTAATTTCTATTTAGCACCTGTTATGTGCCAGGCACTCTTCTGCATGTATCATGTAATCCTTAGCAACTCTCATTTTACAGATGAACAGACAGAGGCATCAGAAAGTTAAGAAACCTGTGTCAAGTCACAAAATCAACATTTGCTAAAGCCAAGATTTTATTTTATTTTATTTTATTTTTTAAGCCAAGATTTTAAATCAGAGCCCATGAAGGAGGCCCCGATGCTAAAGTGCCAGTAAAGAGAAGATGATGAGTAAGGAGGAGGAGGAAAAATTTTAAAAATCAATAAAAGTAATGAAAATAATAAATGGTTCTTTTGGTAAGCAAAATTTTTGAAAAATCTCTGGAAGACAATCGATTGATGGAAGGAGTACAATCATAAAAACAGTGGCAGACTATGGGACAATCATCATCAGGATATTTAATTAAGAAATGTCTATAATAAAAAAAAGAGAAATGTCTATAATACAGCTAGACTAATTAGCCATTCTCTCTCCCCCCCCACCCAAAAAAAAAAAATCACAGTGAAGCTGAAGAATTTGTCCACACTCTAAAGCAAGCTACTCGATCAGTCAGGGTCCCACCAAGGAAACAGGAAGTAATTACACCAGAGGGAATTTAATGCAGAGAACCAATTACACAGGGGATGGTAATGCTAAGAAGCCACACAGGGGATAGAGGGCAAAAGTAGGAAGCAGGGTGGACATAGAAGCAGGACATAGTGTTCCTGAAGGCAAAAGGTCAGGTCACTTAACAGAGATTTGGAGGCAGCCTATTCAGGGAAAGCATAAGAAACTTCTGGAAGCACTGCCTGAGACAAACAGACAGAAAGGGAGGGGAGAAAGAGGCCTTTTCATTGTCCTCCTCCATGTCCTAACCTGCTGCCTCTGTGTCCTATTGAACAAACCCATCCAAAAGCATTTTAGATGATACCTAGGAAACACAACCTTCCAAAGTCAGCTTTCCTGAGATACAGAACAGACCAAAGGCAAGGAATGATTTGAGCACACAAGTCCAGACCAGCATGGATATTTCTAAATAAAGTGAAAGACTATCCTGGCAAACTGTCCCAGCAGGGTGTGAGGGCCAGAGATAAACATAACAGAGCCTGATATAACCCTGGAATCCTAACTTAACAATATTAGTTGCCTAGAATTATCATACTAGTCCTTATTTATAAATTTCAAAGGACAACCTAGAATCAACAAGCATCTGGGGAAAGTGAACAATATGAAAAAGAATCATCATCATAAATAAACACAACCTCTAATCCTGGAGGAAACAATGAGAGGCAGAAAAGAAATTTGAAATAATTCTAAATTACTGTCAGAGAAATTAGACAACACCTGCATCCATAAAACTAGAATATACTTCTATAAAAAAGAAGCAATCAAAGAAAAAGAAAATGTTCTTGGAAAGTAGGTCATAAAGTTGTTAATAAAAATTTCAGACAGGCTGAATCACAGAATGAACATCACTGAAGACAGAGTTTGTGACATGGAAGTTAAGGCTGAATAAATCTTCTAGGACAAAAACAACAACACAGAAATTGAAAATATAAGAAAAAAGTGAACTCCAGATAGACAAAATAGGGTTCAAAAAACTAAGAAAATAATAATTGAAAAAAGTAGAAGAAAACTTTTCAAATTCAAGAAAGATAAAAGTGTTTAGACTGGAAGGGCCTATTCAGACCTAAGGAAAAAACAATGAGAAAAAGATACACATTTAGACATTTACTAAAGTCACTGACCAGAGAAAGAACTCTGAAAGCTTCCAAAATTTTAAAACTAGATATCAACAAAGAAATGAGAATCAGGTTCTTTAAAAAAATATATTTTATTTATTTTTTCATGAGAGACCGAGAGAGAGAGGCAGAGATACAGGCAGAAGGAGAAGCAGGATCCTCCCAGGGAGCCCGACATGGGACTCGATCACAGGTCTCCAGGATCACACCCTGGGCTGAAGGCAGGCACTAAACCGCTGAGCCACCCAGGCTGCGAGAGAATCAGGTTCTAATCAGACTTCTAATCAACTGTATCAAGCACTTAAATAAAATGGAACAATGGCTTCAACGTTTTGAGAGGAAATTATAGATATAGATATGGATGGAGATGCAAGTATAGATACAAATATAGAGTCAAAAACCAGAAATATATACACTATAATAATGAAAGAAATTTTCCTAGGTAAAGACTGGTAACCTGTTTGTGTTTACTCTTCACTGCCTCTAGCACAGTCCCTGGCACAGACAAGTTGCTCAATCAATACTCTTGGCTCTATGAATCAAGTATTGTTGAATGGCATACAGAGGGGCTGACTGGGACCCTGAAGTCTTAATGGGAAGCTATATAGGTAGCAAACACCTCACTTCTATGAACGATTACAACTCAGTCAGTATTACTCCCTTAAGGAATTCTTGCTTTTTGAGAATTAGGGTCCTCATATTTGATTAATTAATTTGGATATAGTTGGATGCATTTGAAAGCCACCATGAAGCTGGCTTGTGCCTCTAAAGATATCTTGCCTAGTACTGCCAAATAACAGTACATCCTGTAATGGCAGGCTTTACCACTCAAAATCTGTCTTTGGTAATTTAGATGTCAAGATGCAAGGCAACAGAGGCAAGATTGGTTCCTCAAACTTGGCTGGTGTCTTTAGGGTAACTGACCTTTTGAAGCTTACTCTACACCTTTGTTGTGAGGGCTTGGGACCCAGTGAGAGGGATACCAGGGGTTCCTGGCTCTGTTAACACCATGTCTAACTGCGGTTGATTTTTATCAACTCAAGTAATTTCTCTCATACTATAAGAACCTGACCAATACATACTAAAAAGCACTTTATTATATAAGAAATACATATTCATTACATAAAATATAAAAGTAGAGACCAGAAATTAAGAATTACTCTTAGTTCAATTGACCAATTACTACTATTAAGATTTACTCTTAATTCAATTACTACCATTTTTATGTGTATTTTACCCATATTTTTCTTATAAAAACAAAATCACACTTTTCATTGAATGAAATATCACTAACATTCTTCCATGTCAATACTTGTACTTTTATGTCATCAGTTTTTAGTGCTTTGGTTTACTATATGGATATATCAATATTAATATCAGCAAGATCCTATGTTGGATATTTTGGATATTTCCAATAGAACTAAAACATTTTGTGAAAGTAATATCTTAATTGACTACTAACACATATCCTTCTGATTGTATCCTTAAACCTTTTTTCAAATAAAAACTTCCTTTCTTTCCATTATAAAGCAATAGTAATATATTTTGAAATGATATAACGTTTTATCTTTTAAAAGTCAAAATAATGCCTGTTCACAGTAGAAAATTTAGAAAATGCAGAAAAATTTCTTGAAAAAATTTAAAACATCATAATCTCACCACACATCCTAATCTCACCACACAAAAAAACCTGACCACTGTTAATACACTGAATTAAGTATTCAATTCTAACTGAAGAATTAAGTTACAGCGTACCCTTGGGATTAAGGGAATTTATTAACATATACTTTGTTGTTTTCACATTGTCCTATTTCTTGTATTCCCTCTTTGTTCTACTAAATTATACCCTCAAGCAATGATTTTAGGAAAGGAGTATGTTGATGAATTTCCTGAGTCCATGTTTTCCAAAACCATTTTTTTATGTTGCTCTCACACCTAATATTTTAGGTGTAAAAGCCTATGTTTATAATAATTTTCCTCAAAACAGATGAGACTTAAGCTATATTTGGAACAATTAAAAAATGTTAGCCAAGAAAGGCAAGAATAAAAGCGTTCTGAAAGTAAAAATACTAATTGGTTGACTGCAAACAGCATTTGAGGACTAAAAAAAGATCTATTTACATCAGAAAAAAAATTCCTAAAATGGAGTAATGGAGTAGAAGATAAGGTCAAAAGACAGGAAGAATATGAACATCTTCAAAGACAGGTAAATATTTTTACCAATTTATTAGAAATTCTTGGGAGGTATGAGTGATATGAAGTAAGAAGGACTTTCAGATCCCAGTAGTATAATGCCCAGCATATAGTAGGAACTCAGTATTTGTTGAATGAATGAAGAAAGTTTGACATTAACCAAATCATTAGGTTAAAAGGGTCCACACTAGAGAAAATGGTAATGATAACAAATGAGATAGTCATTAAGCATGTGTTCATTTCAGACAGGATGTACTAAAAGGCAACAGACACTATTTGCCCAAGGATCTGAATTTTCCTACGACAATGATGAATGTGCAATAGTTCACTCATTCTGTTACCTGAAACAGTGTCAGAGAATTGTAAAATAGCTCACTTTTAGCTGGAAATGTCCTAAGACATTTGTCTTAGGAGTAGCATATTCTAACTTTAAATGTCTCTTTCCAAGAAGCAAAAATTTTTACCAAGGTACTAAAAGGCGTGTAAGAAAGTCTTTTAGTTATATTAAAAACCAATATTCCTGCTCTTTTATCTATCTCTGCTTCATTCTCCCAAGTGGCCTTGAGGAATTCAGTCACTTGGGATGTGTCCTAACGCTAACCTCTTGATGTGATGCCCAGCAACACACGAACTCTCAATAAATATTTAGAGAACAAATATATTTACATAAATAAATTACATAAGTACATTAGTTGCAGAGAAGTAGTTCCATCAAACAATTAAGCCCTTGAGTTTCTATAACACTTCTTATTTCCTGGATGCACTTTCACATGTATTTTCTAATGAAATACAATGCATTGTATACAGATATTTCAACTGTCATTAGTAAGAAAACCTAATCCAAACTGGCCAAACAATAATAAGATCCGAAGTTTCTAAAAATATAAAGATTTTCCAATGTTAACTACTCCGGAAACTTAATGATGTCATCAAGAATCCTGATTCTCTGCTCTACTTTCTAGAGTCAACTTAATCATACTGCTTTCCTCAGAGGACCACCGCCAAAAATAGAACGGGAGATACAGCATTCCTCTTACACGTCCAACTGAATATCTTCCTCAAAAGTTCTTTCCTTCACTTCGATGATGGAAGGAAAAAGTTTCCCGGAAATCTCTCATTGAGAGATACCTCATTGTCCCGAATCATTTTACATGTCTATTATTGAATCATTCACAGTCCAAGGGGCTTGACTGCTCTGATGCATGTGGTGTGTGTGTGTGTGTGTGTGTGTGTGTGTGTGTGTGTTTCTGCATAGTGGTGTGGAGGATGAGAAGATAACAGAACAAAATCAGAACAATTTAAGCTAACAGAAGGGAGGAATGGATGACAGGGAGACATTCAACAACCATCCATTCAAGCCATTTCCTTCCTAGCTAATATGAGAACTCTGAAACTGCATGCCATACTAGAAAATTTCATAGACTCATAGAATTTTAGAAGTGGAAGGACCAAACAAGTACTTTAATCTTTTTTTTTTTTTTTTTTTTTTTTTACAAATGAGGAAAACTAAGCTTTAAGCTTTCAAGAGATTAAATGCCCCACTGTAGGTCACCATTCAGTTAAAACAGAACTGATTATTATGCTCAAGTTATTTAATGACCAACCATATGCTGGGTGACATTCCTCTTCAAAAATTAGAATGATGACATTCTAGATAAGATAGGAACACTCAGTTGCTAACATGTCAACAGATTGATGAAAATATCTACAGCAGTTACTGGGCAAAGACTGGAGTAGCAATTATTTTTAAACTAGGTAATTATTAATGGGTAAATTTTGTTTTCAATTGTTTATAATCAGTGTACCCCAAAACTTAATTTTTAGGAAAAAATTCCTAGGACTCCTTCTCTACTGTAAAGAACCAGCCACATCCTAAGAAATGCTGTATCAGTGGATCCCATCCTCATCAAGAATGAGAAAAATGGGCAGAATTTATAACTAGCAGAACTTGAATAAGTGTAAAGTAGGGAAAGTATTAAGCATTTTATCATTTTTTTTTAATTTGAGTGTAGTTGACACACAATGTTACATTAGTTTCAGGTGTACAACTTAGTGAGTTGGCAAATTTTTTAGTCTCTACATCGTTTATTTCTGCTCTGATCTTTATGATTTCCTTTCTTCTACTCACCTTGGGCTTTTTTTTTGTTCTTCTTTCTCTAGTTCCTTTAGGTATAAATTTAGATTGAGATTTTTCTTACTTCTTGTTGTAGGCCAGTATTGGTGTATAATTCCATCTTACAACTGTTTACATTGTGTCCCAGAGACTTGGTACCACTGTGTGGTACATTTGTCTCCATGTATTTTTTTCGTTTCTTCTTTAATTGCTTTATTGACTCATTGGGTGTTTAGCATTGTGTTGTTTAGTCTCCCATGTTTGTGTTTTTTCCAGTTTGATTTCAATCTTTTTAAATTTATTGAGGCTTGTTTAATGGCTTAATATGTGATCTGTTCTGAAGAATGTTCCATATGCACTTGAAAAGAATGTGTATTTTGTAGTTTTGGGATGAAATGTTCTGTATATATCTGTTAAGTCCAATGTACCATTCAAAGACATTGTTTCCTTATTGATTTTCCTTCTAGATGATATATCCATTGATGTAAATGGAGTGTTAAAGTCCCCTACTATTATTATATTACCACCAATTTCTCTCTTAATGTCTGTTAATATTTGCTTTATGTATTTAGGTGCTCTAGGGTTGGGTGCATAGATATTTACAACTGCTATAGCCTCTTCTTGGATTGATCTATCATTATGTAATGTACTTTTTTGTCTCTTGTTACAGTCTTTGTTTTCAAGTATATTTTGTCTGATGTAAGTATTGTTACATTGGCTTTTTTTCACTTTCATTTGCATAAACATTTTTCCATCCCCTCACTTTCAGTCTGTATGATCTTTAGGTCTGAAATGAGTCTCTTGTAAGCAGCATGTAGCTGGGTCTTATTTTTTATTCATTCTACCATTCTATGTCTTTTGATTGCAGCATTTAGACCATTTACAGTTAAAGTAATTATTCATACATATGTACTTTTTGCCATTTTTAAAATATGGTTTTGGTTGTTTTATGGTTCTTTTTTCCTTTCTTCTCTTGCTCCCTTTGTGATCAGTAAGTATCTGTGTTCTATTTGACTTTCTTTCTTTCTCTTTATTTTTGTCTATCTATCACAGGTTTTGGATTTGTGGTTATTATGAGATTCATATATAACTAATCCTAAGTAAATAGCAGTCTATTTTAATGATATTGATGATTAATAATTAATGATTTTGATTAATGATATTGATGATCATTTAACTTCAAACACATTCTTAAAAAAGATAAAAAGAAAGAAAAAAGAATATAACAAAAAATCTTTTTTCTTTTGCTTTTTCCTCTTCTCCCTTTTTACTCTGTTCTCCACATTTTATTTATATGTTGTCATATTCTGCATAATTTATTCACATTTTTCTTATATCCTATTATAGCCATTTCTTTTCCACTTAAAAAATCCCTTTAACATTTCTTGTAAGGCTGGTTTAGTGGTGATAAATCCTTTATCTATTGTTTTTCTGGGAAATTCTATATTTATCTGAATGTTAACCTTGCAGGATGGAGTATTCTTGGTTGTAGGTTTTTCCATTTCAGCACTTTGAATACATCACACTACTCTTTTCTGACTTCCAAAATTTCTGCTGAAAAGTCAGCGGACAGTCTTATAGGTTTTCCCTTGTAGGTAACTTTTTGTTTCTCTCTTGCTGCTTTTAGGATTCTTTATCTTTATCTTTTGACATTTTAATTATTATATGCCATGCTATGTACTTCCTTGAGTACATAGTTTGGAACTCTGGGATTCTTGGACTTGGACACTTCCCTTCTTAGGGAAGTTTTCAGTTATTATTTCTTCAAATAAATTTTCTACAACTTTCTCTCTCTCTTCTTTTCTGGGACCCCTAAAATGCAAATGTTTGTTCACTTGATATTGTCTAAGCAGTTTCAATCTACTCTCATTTCTTTTCCTATTTGCTATTCAGCTCGTGTGTTTTCCATTACCTGCTCTTCCAGACCACTGATACAGTCTTCTGCATCCTCTAATCTACTCCTCTAGCATGTTTGGTTTTTTTTTTTTTTTTTTAATTTCAGTTGTTATATTCTTCAGCTCTGATTGGTTCTTTATAATAATCATTACTTTGAATTCTTTATTAGGCATATTGCTTATCTCTGTTTCATTTAATTATTTTACTAAAGTTTTTTTTCTTTTTCTTTCTTTTGGAGCATATTCTTCTGTCTTCCTATATGCTTGACTTTCTGTGTTTGTTTATATGGGTTGGGCAAATGACTACTTCCCTTAAAGCCAAAGAAGTTATCTTCTGTATGGTGAGCCCTATACAGGATCTGTGTACTTGGTGATTTTTGCTGGTTGGATGCTAGTCACTCTTTTAAACCATAGCTTTTTTTCAGAGAAAATAAAGGGGGAAAAGTAGTAGTAGTAATAATAATAATAATAATAATAATAATAATAATAATAATAATAAAACAAGAGGAAAACCTGCAGCTGTTTCTGTGCCCCAATACCACAGGGCAGCTGGTGTAGGCTTGGTGACCCTGGGCACACTGACATTGAAAGCTCTCTCTAACGACCAGACCTGGCAACCCCCCAATTTTGGTGTCTGAACCTACCCCTTATGCCACCTAGGTCCTGTTCAGTCTAGGCTTCTAAGGTGGAGGGCGAAAGTGTGTTCCTGCAGTACCTCAGCCCTTTGAACTATGGCTTTTTTCTTTTTTCTGTGTCCCAGTGCAGCTAGGGCTGGTATGGGCCTATGGACCCTAGACTCACTGAAGTCACAAGCTTACTGAGACAACTGGATCCACCTTCTATGGTGTCCCACTCTGCTCCAGTCAAGGCTTTTAAGGTTGGGGTGGTGGGGGTGGGGTGGAGTGGGGTGGGGGAAAATTGTAAACTGTGTTGTTCTCCAGTCCCTTTGACCCGGAGAGCTTTTCCACAGCTCCTCCACCACTTGGCAGAGTTCTAGTGTTCTCTCTTTTATATGCTAGTTAAATCATGGTTTGTTTGTATGTTTTTTTTCTGTGCCCAAGGACCAAAGAGATCTGTTCCTGTTCCCTCAGTGCTTTCCCTCTCTGCTGCCTTTCACAGCATCAGGGGTAGGGGTTCCCTTTGTCTTTGGTTGTTCAGTAGCTGTTCAGTAGCCCTCAGTTCTTCTTCAGGAAGAATTGTTCTATTAATAGGTGTAATTTGGTGTATTCCATGGAGGAGGTGAGTTGGGTCTTCTTACATTGCCATCTTGAACTGGCTTCCTTAAAGCATTTCATTTTCCAATGACCTCAAACATTTCATTTGAGATTATTTATATAGTTTTCCTATTTTCAAGGCCATTCTAAAATTTTCTGTATTGTAAGACCTATTAAAACTAATGTATATGAAATATGCATGATGAAATTATGTCAAAGAGGCTCTAACTTTTAAATGTATATGTTTTCCCTAGTCCCAAAAATAGCAGATGTGCAGAAATTACTTCCACGTATAAAATTAAAAGTTTATTGTATAGGAAAAAATTCATCCTTGTCTTTTTTTTCTATTTCTGACATAACAGAACCATATGTTGCTCTCTAGAACTGTAATACCTCTGTCACCAATGATAATTGCTAATGTATTTCAACCTTTCATGAAGCATTAACAGGATTCTAAGAAATAATCATTAAAATATTCCAGAAAAACATGTGAGATGAATAAAATTAGCCATTTCCAAAGAAGAAAGGACTAAGAACACTAACTATTGCTTTTAAGCCATTAAAACTTATATTCAATCACATTTATTGTTATGGCTCCCAGCTAGTTAATTTTTTTAATGCATGACCTTGAATTAGGAAATATTTACAGGAAATATTTTATGTGACATGAAATCAGGCATAAAAATTAAGTCACCATGTAAGAGAGCACCAGTTTCCATTACTTTGGACATAGCTGTCAAATAATAACATATATCCTGAGCCAGAATACATTAACATCAATTTTCCCATTATTCATCTTCTGCTTGATATTTTTGTGATGATGAGATGCAAAAACATTTAAAAGTATACATTAATCCTCTGATAAAATTCTAATAATGAAAAATTAAAGGCCAATAATTTAATGGTGCAAAATAATCTATAATTTTTGGAGGAGAAAAGAAGAAACATCAACTATAAATTTATAATGTTTCAAGATAAATTAGCTGGTATTACAATTATATAATTATAATTATAATATGTATAATTATAATATGTATAATAAGGAAAACAATTTTAAATTATAAAATATAACTATGTAGCATAATTATAATACAAAATCATAATTTTACGTTATTTTTATATTCTAAAATAATCCTAGACATGTTTAGGCTATTTGAAACCATTTTCCCAATGTTGTTTTTTTTTTAAGATTTTATTTATTTATTCATGAGAGACACACAGAGAGAGAGGCAGAGACACAGGCAGAGGGAGAAGCAGGCTCCTCGCAAGGAGCCCGACATGGGACTCGATTCCAGGTCTCCAGGATCCCGCCCGGGCTGAAGATGGCGCTAAACCGCTGGGCCACCAGGGCTGCCCACCCAATGTTTTTTTAATTTAATAGTTCTTATATGTTGATATTTCAAATTATTGCATGTTGATATTTGGTAGTTATGTTGATATTTAGCATGATGATATTTAGTAGTTAGTTGAAGTTTCAAGCCTATAGTAGGATTATCCTATCCTCCAAGGAGAATATCCATTTACAAATATAATTCGTTTACTGTTTTTAAGATTTATTTATTTATTTTAGAGAGAGAGCAAGCAGGGGGAGGATACAAAGAAAGGGAATCCTGAAGCAGACTACTCACTGAGCATGGAGCCCAATACAGGGATCAATCTTAGGATCCCAAGATCATGACCTGAGCCAAAACCAAGAGCCAACTGCTTAACCAACTGAGCCACCTAGGTACCCCAACAAGTATAACTCTTAACATATATACAAAATAATATAAACGTTTTCAGCTAAACATACCCTACTTTGCAAAGCATTTTGTGAATTAACATTCACATTTGTTCAACATTTGTTCAACTTTGGCCAACAAAGGTGTTGTATTTGGAAACTGTAATATATTAAGAAAGTAATGTCTTTGAACTACTTTTCTCAAGGCTTAGCAATCACTTTACTACCCCTAACTACGTATCTATCAGATCAGTTATTATAAGGGTCCCATTCTACAAATTAGGAGACTGAGAACAAAAACGAACCAGCCTTTATTAATCAAAATACAGACTTACAGTAGCTAAGGATCAAGAAGAACAACAGAGAACCACAACATGGGCTTTAGAAAGGTAATGGGAGTAATATTTTTGAAATATCTTTTGGTGTATTTTGCCTTATTCATTAGATGGTCTCTTTCCCCATAAACATTGCAGTATTACTGCTCCAGTAAAAGAGAAAGCAATTATCCCAACACTGGGAAGAAGCATATGCTGTAATGGAAATAATGTTTGTCAAACCATCTCTTTTTCCTCCTGTGCATACAAGAAAACTCCCATTCCCAGCTCCCACACACTTCTATCTAAGTAGGACCATGTATCTTAGATTGAGTCAATAAAGAATGCCAAATCTAGTCCTTACCATTAGATACCCATTAAATGCCCCTGAAATCTTTCACACACTCTCTTTACTCTCTATATTGTTAGATGTGAAATATGTTGAGGTTGAAGGGGCACATGGGAGTTAGAAAAATAATCCCCTGATTTAATTCTTGGAGGAGGCACATACAGGAGATCTCCCTTCCTTTTCCCACTAACCCCCACTGGTCTTTGCATGAATGAAAAACAAAATTTTATTGCATTAAACTTATGGGATTCATTATACTAATACATATTATATAAAAGTTCCCCTTTGACAGGAAACCCATAAGTTCTAGGAATATAAGAGTAAAGAGAAAAAAATGAAAGAATTTCCTCAAGAGCCAACTAAGGAGGGATTAAGGCTTTAATATTAACAATTTAAAAATAGGTTCTGATAAAAGGAAGAAAGATGATAAGATATCCCTTTGGGTACCTCCCAAGGAGGGAGAGGTAGTACTTTCCAAGAGCTCATTTTCAATTACAGGACTAACAAAAAGACAGTACTCCCTTCAAGGGAACATCTTTCCAATCACTGAAAAATGCAAATCAAGTTTATGACCTTATCCTTGGTGTCATTCATAGCCCTGCCCTTTGCTTCTCACTCTCCCTCAAGACGTTAGAGCACTGTAGTCCAACGTCACTATATTTCTCAAAACCTGGGTTATTCCATTTTAGACTACAAACCAAGGTCCAGGAAAAGCCTAGCCTTCCTAGACTATTCACATAGCTCCCATCTTCTACAGTCAACTGATCAAAGAAAAATAAATACAACTCTGCAAAAGGCCTTATAATTTTTTTCCTCAATATTAATTTTATAAGAATCATAATTCACAAAACAGAGATATGATAAAGATAATCCCAATTTATAGCATCCAACAGAATACAACTTTCTCATGTGAATATCTGCATTTGGACCATTTCTATAAAGGGCTTTCCCAAGTACCATGACTAAATATTTGCTTTATTTTTTTTATTTTTTTTTGGATATTTGCTTTAAATACACTTAAAATTTTTGTTTCTTTTTTTGTACCTCAAAATACAAAAATGGTCTGTCCCAAAGGTAAATTAAAATTTCCACCTCAAAAATAAAATAAATAAAATAAAATAAAATAAAATTTCCACCTCAAACTTATCTACTTAATAAGTAGAGAACACTGCATCAAATAAATGCAGAATATACATTATTTTCAAGTGTATACAGAACATTTACCAAAATTAATCATACACTAGTGCATAAAACAAATGTTAACAAATTTTCACAAATTGATATCATACAGATGTTTTCTGACTATAAAAGAATTAAGTTAGAAAGCAATAAAAAAAATCCTCTTATGTTTGGAAACAAAGTGATGTGCTGCCAAATAATACTTGTGTCAAATTAGAAATCACAATGAAAATTTAAAAATATTTTATTTATTTGAAAGAGAGAGCACAAGTGGGGAAAGGGGAGAGGGACAGATGGAGAGGGAGGAGAAGCAGGCACCCCAATGGTCATGGAGCATGATACAGGGCTCAATGAAGGGCTCAATCCCAGAACCACGGGATCATGACCTAGCCAAAGGCAGATGTTTAACCAACAAAGCCACATGGATCCCCCTGAATATTAAAAAATATTTTAAATTGAATGTGTAAGATGCAGTGATACTGTGCAAAAAGGAAACTGATAGCATTAAATATACATATTAAAAAAGAAAAGGGTTAAAATGAATAATCTAAGCTTCATCTCAAAGAGCTAGAAAAAGAAAGCAATTAAACCCAAAGTAAGTAGAAAATAGACAAATTTCTGAAAATAAACAAAAACTGAAAATAAAACATACTTGCCAAAATTGATTTAAGAAACAGAAAATCCAGATATTTCTGTATCTAACAAAGAAATTAAAATCATTATTAAAAAACCACACACAGGGGATCCCTGGATGGCTCAGCGGTTTAGTGCCTGCCTTCAGCCCAGGGCGTGGTCCAGGGATCGAGTCCCACATCAGGCTCCCTGCAGGGAGCCTGCTTCTCTCTCTGCCTATGTCTCTGCCTCTCTCTCTCTGTGTCTCTCGTGAATAAATAAATAAAATATTAAAACGCACACACACAGACAATATCAAGATCAGATATGCTTCACCTGTGAATTCCTTCAAACTTTTCATAAATTATGTCCATTTTATGCAGACTTTTCCAAAAAACAATAAAAGAGAACATGACTAACATAGTTCTCCATGCAAATAATTCAGAAGAGTATATAACTTTAGCATTAGTAAGTGAATTTAGTAAGAGCACTGGATATGAAATCACTATAAAATCAATTTTATTTCCATAAATCAGACACAATAGTTAGAAAATAAAACTTTTTAAATATTAATTTATATTAGATTTAAAAGGCTTATGGGGCAGCCCCAGTAGCTCAGCGGTTTAGCACTGCCTTCAGCCCAGGGTGTGATCCTGGAGTCCTGGGATCGAGTCCCACATCAGGCTCCCTGCATGGAGCCTACTTCTCCCTCTGCCTGGGTCTCTGCCTCTCTCTCTCTCTCTGTCTCTCATGAATAAATAAATAAAATCTTTTAAAAAAATAAAATAAAATAAAAGGTTTTTAGTACCTAAGAAGTGAAGATCTGCCAACAAAAGTATAGCAGACTTCTCTACCAAAAAATAATATATATATATATATACATATATAAAAATAAAGAATATGTAAATATATAGAAAAACATAATAAATCTAAATTCTTGGACTGGAAGACTTAAGATTTTTAAAAATATGAGTGCTCCCCAAATTACTTTTTAGATTCAATGCAATGCAAATGACAATTCCAGCAGAACTTTTGTGTGTCAATCTGATTCTCAAAGGCATATGAGTGCTTGCTTCAGCAGCACATACACTAAGATTGTAACACTATAGAGAAGATTAGCATGGCCTCTGTGCAAGGATGACACACAAATTCGTGAAGTATTCCATATTTTTTTAAAATATAATGTTAAAAATTCAATTCAGAAGTACAATTATAAAGTTACTGGTGGCTCTGCAAAAAGCATAAAGGATTCTAGAGACTTCATTACTGCAGAATTGAGATCTAATCAGGCCGAAATTAAAAATACCTTAACTGAGATGTAATCAAAGACATATGAATTTAAATGGCCAAGAATAGCCAAAAACAGTCTTTAGGAGGAAACAAGTTGGGATACTACTCTATATTCTTTTACTGGACATTAGAACTTACTATTAAGGTATAATAAAGGTAGTTTCTCTTGCTGCAAAAATAGACAAATATGAACCAATGGAGCAGAATAATATTTCAGAAGCAGACTCACAATCTGGGGAATGTGGCATGTAGAACAGTGGTTAAATATTTCTTAGCGGCACCTGGGTGGCACAGCCAGTTAAGCTTCCAAATCTTGGTTTCAGCTCAGGTCTGATCTCAGAGTGGTGAGATGGAGCCTCATGTCTAGCTCCACCTGGGCATGAAGTCTGCTTGAGTGTCTCTCTCCCTCTCCCTCTGCCTCTGCCTCTGCCTCTGCCTCTCTCTCTCAAATAAATCTTAAAAAAAAAAAAAAAAAGACTTGACTGTGCTGGAAGAATTAGTGGTCCATATGGAAAATGATGAAACTAGAACCCTTCCTATACCACACAGAAAAATTAATTCCAAACAGATCACAGATCCAAACATGAAAGGATAACAATAGAGTTTCAACAAAATAATATCAGAGAATATAGTAATGATCTTAGGGCAGCAAAGTTTACTTAAGTAAAAATAAAGAACATTAACCATAAAAGAAAAGTTGATTAGTTGGATTACATGAAAATTTAGAACTTTTCAGGTGTGTGAACAATCACAACACAAAGGTAGAGAAGATGATAATAGTATATATAATTGACTAAGGGCTTATATTTCATATATGTAAAAGATGCCTACAAATTATATAAAAAAGAAAAGAAAATAGAAAAATGGGCAAAAGACTGGAATCATCTCTTCACAAGAGGATAAGCAAATGAATAATAAAGATATTAAAAGGTGCTTGCCTTCATTAATTACCAAAGAAATGCAAATTAAATCCAAATATGATATCACTCTACACACATCAAAATGGGTAAAAATTTTTTAAAAGACTACCTGTCAAGTGTTCCTGGGTGGCTTAGTTGGTTAAGCATCTGCCTTTGGCTCAGGTCATTATCCCAGGGGCCTGGGATTAAGCCCCGTATCATGCTCCCTGTTTCTCACAGTGTCTGCTTCTCCCTCTGCCTCTCCCCCCTGTTCTTTCTTTCTTTCTCTCTCTCTCTGTCTCAAATAATTAAATAAAATCTTAAAAAAAAAAAGAAAAACTTTTAAAGAAATGAAAAAAGACTAACAATATCAGGTGATACTGAGAATACAGAACAGTTGGAAGTCTAACACTCTGCTAGTAGAAGTGTAAACTGGTGCTATTTTGAAAAACTAACAAAATTTACTTAAGATAAATGAACATAGGCACACCCCTTGACACAACAACTCCATCCCTACATATATACTAACAGAAAAAGGTACATATGTTCATGCGAAGGCATGTAAAAAATATTCATAGTAGCAATAATGATAATGGCTAAAAACTAGAAACAATTCAAAGTCTTATCAATAGTAAAAATGATTTAAAAATCAAATAATTCACTGAGCCATACAATACAGAATATAATAAAAAATCCAAATAAATTCTACAAAGAGCATGAATGATTCCATAAGCATTTGTTGAGTGAACATGGCCAGACCCAAAAGTTATTAAGCTAGCAGGTAAATTTTAAAACGTTCAAGACTATTCTGGTGTTACAGCCAGAATAGTATCACCTTTGGAAAGAGGGAGGGAATATTACCGGGAAGAGACATGATGGCTTCTAGGGTATTGACAGTGTTTTATTTCTTGAATTAGGTGTCTTTAATAAATGTTCCAAAACATCGATATTCTCTCAAGTCACCATGATTAAAGATATATATATATGTTTTATATAAATATAATATATATATATATATATATATATATATATATATATAACGTGTATGCATATTAGTTACATGTTAAATGTTAACTTGGAATGGTTAGAACAAGCCAGCAGTGGAAAAGAAATAAAACCTAGAGTATGTTAAGGTATTGGTAAATGTGATAACAAACTTACATAGTAGACCTCAGCCCTGGTTGATTAGCCCCAAAACACTTTTCTGTATTAACCTGATAAAAATTAAATGAATGTGACATTCTCTACACAGGCAGAGAAACACATATATTAAAAAGTCTATAGATTGACTTGGAGTATTTCAATGCATCCCTCTTTCACTTAAGGAAGCAGTTAAGAAGGAAAATGTGTGTACAGAATAAAATCATGAAGAACAGTTAAACATTTAGATAAGAAATTAAACGAAAGCAAAATGAAAATGTCGTGTTTTTACAGTTCTATTATTACATAAAATGCACCCACTAATGAAAAAGGAATATGAAAAAATGGCAAGACTAGGGGGATTACTGAAAACAAAACAACTCAAAAATGAACATTTTAGGCATTTGCTTTTATTTTTTTTATTTTTTTTATTTTTTTATTTTTTTGCATTTGCTTTTAAATAGTACTAATTCATTCTTGGTATACAATAACACATGAAATACAATTTAATACCCCCCACTACAAAAATAAACAAGTTCAGACAGTCATCCTTTATCTTCAGACCCAGTAAGAGCATTTGGTCTCAGTCCAGAGTTTAATATTTCCAATACTCTTCAAGTGGGGGTATACAGGCCAAATGCTCACTCTATTTTCAGGATTTTGGTGCTAAGTCAGGCAAGGCATAAATCCCTGGGGCAGGCAATGTAAGTGGTGACATAATCAAAACAGAATTTGAATTCCTTCAAGCTGATTTACCCCACAGAAATACTTGGGTTGGAGGAAGAAATGCTTTACATGGTATTTCACTTCGGTTTATTTTTGGCATTTGAGGTTTTTGTTTTGTCATATACATATATATATATATTTTTTTTTTTAGGTGTGTGTGTGTGTATATATATATATATACACACACACACACCTAAAATTTAGAATGAAAGTTTAGTCTGCTGAGAACTGGTATCCTACTATCATATTTTTGGTTGATTCCTCCTGGTTGTTTAGGTGTGTGTGGTCAAAATCTAATCAAGTAATATGTTACTTCCTGGTTCCCATATTTAGAAGAGGATAAATCCATTTGATTTAGAGCAGACTGAGTTTGGGGCTAATTTCTTAAACAATTCTAGTACTTTGAAATTGCTACATCTATCTTCACTTACTCTGCATTTCTGAAACTACATGTTATTACATTAAGACTTTGCTTCAAAGGTCCTATTGATATGTTTGGGTTGATTGTGGCATTAAATGTACATGTATCCATATAGTACTTGACATTGTAAATTATTTTTCTCCTTAAACCTAAGCCTGTGGACAATGTTCGCACTCAGCTGTTCCCAGGAAGCCTAGTGAATGCAATGCCTCTTTGATGTTTTCCTTGCTTTATGTCATATATAACTTGTTTTACTAGTACATCTTGAGCAGGAAGTGTACCGATCAGGACACCATTAAAAAAGGTGATGGTGCTTACAGGATATAAACAGGGCAATGAGAAGGAAGAATCAAGTAGTTAAGGAGGAGGTAAGAGGGAAATGTTGATGACAATTAAAATTTAAGTGACAATATGGGAGAATGTAGCTACAATTGTTTCATCCCTGATACTCTAACCCAAGTGTCTGGCACATACTAGGAATATAATAATATAATGTGAATCATTATCATAATTAATAATTCTCAGAACAAAACATGGTGGAAAGAACAAGATCAAAAACTAACTCGACCAATATACATTACTATATGTATGATTTTGGGCAACCTCCTTGACCTTCTGAGTCCCTGTTTTTCATCAATAAAAAGATGAAAATCACACCCACCAAAAACTTTAATTGTTAAAGTTAGAAAAGACAATTTATGTCTAGCATCTAGGAAATATCAAGAACTACTAGACAATCCATAAATGATCAACTACTATCATTTTCTCAAAGTGTTTATTGATATATACATATATGTGTACCTATATTCAAATATGTGAAAAACACTGAAACCAAAATACACTATTAAAGAGGAAAAAAGTCACTGAAAGTTGTGCTCATTTTAATATAACTTGTTAAATGTCTCCTGATAAACAGGTTTCATAACCATCTCTTGTTTTAAAAATGGCTTTATAATGGCATGAAAGAAAAAGTAATGACTATGGCTGCCAATTTTCACATCTGGACATCATGGATATGAAAATATATTGGTAATTGTTTTCTCTATGGTTCAGTGAAACCCTATCAGTTATTGTTTATTTGAAATAAAGGAAATTATGAGGCCAATAATAATGTTACTTATGCTATTTAAAAACATGATAGTTTACATATCTTAAAAGACGGGCATATAACTTAGATCTTTTATAAACTTAAAACAGTTATAGCCAGTCCCTTTGTAGCACCTAAGCAACATTTTTTTTTCCCTAGATCAATATGGCTGCAACCACCAGATTTCGCAGAATCAGTCCAGTTCTGGTCATTACTGAGTCTGGCACCTTCAAGATTATGAATAGACCTTGGGAATTTATGGCTCCAGGAGATCAGGGAACATGCCTAAACTTCGGTGGTCACCACCTTTACTATAATTCTATTTATTATTGTTACCTTCTGGTCCTTCACTGTATCTCCAGACAAGTCAGAGAGGTGCCTTTGATAGCTATCCATAGCCATAGGGGCATCTCACACACTGCTCCCCAGATTTCTCCCAATAGATACACACAACTATACCCTCCATTTAGAAAACACATCCTAAATCTCTCTTGGAAATTCACAAAGCCCAAATCCTCCACTCTTCCATCCTTTCCCCAAATGGCCTACAAGAGGCCTGTTTATTGCCTTTGAAACACAAATAGCTTTAATTTCCCTTGGGACAAGAGATCCCAGAACAAATTGGCAAGACTATTTTCTGAAGGTGGTGTGTTAGGGAAAGTCAGGGACAGAGGGAAGAAAATTACTACTATTCATTCAACTTCTTGTAGAACAAAGTTGAAGTTAAAACCTCAGTGGTACATCCTTCTAATAAATTATGTAGAAGATGAAAAAGCAGTCTTGAGTAATTGGAAAACAGAACAGGGTTCACAGTTAGCAAGACCTGGGTTTAAGATCTCTATGCCCATATGGTCCAGCAATCCCATTCCTAGATATACACCCAAGAGAAATGAAAGCATTTGTTCACACAAATCTTTGTGCATACCTTATGCATAGTATTATTATTCATAGTATTTTGACAATGGAAAAAAACAAATATCCATTCACTGATGAATGGTTAAACAAAATATAGCATATCTTCACAATGCACTATTATTGAAAAAACACGGTATGAAGTGCTTATGGATACTACATTGGTGAACTTTAAAAACATTATGCTAAGTAAAGAAGTCATACAAAAAGACCTCATGTTGTATGACTCCATCTACATAAAATGTCCAAAATAAGCAAACTGATAGACACAGAAAGTAAATTAGTGGTTGCTTACAGCCATAGGTTGCAGGGCAAGCTGGGGAGGGTAAATGGTGATGGATGGTAGAGGAATGAGGCAAGACAACTAATAGACATGGGGTTTCTTTTGATGATGATGAAAATGTTCTAAAATTAGATTGTGAGGATGGAGAAGTCATTGAAAGAGGTTAAAGTCATTTCCTATTTCAAATCAACACCTGGGTGGAAGATTACTTAGCAAGGGACAGATGCATGCAAAAAAAAATAAAATAAAATAAAATAAAATAAAAATAAAAGATCACATCAATAATATCTAAAATCTACAAAATTTTGGAACTCATTAGGATGATTTACAACTAATTTGCGTACTATCCAATTTGTGTTACAAATTACAATAAGTAATTTAATTTACTCAAAAAATGAAAGAAATATATTGCTGATATATGTAGATTTATAGGTCAACGAAGCTATAACTCGATGTACTTGTATTTTATAGGGATGTACTCTTTTAGAAAATATAAAGCATTAACAAGGTACAATATCTACACATTTCCTGAATGTGTGAATATCTCCAAAAAATGTCCTGGAAGTGATTTCTCCTGTATCAGCTTGGGTACATGTCCATCATTGAACCAATCACTCTGACCTAAAGGATGGCTTATGCTGATTAGTCAGGTCTGGGTCATTTGACTATCCTAGAGCCAATAGATGAGGTCACTTCACTAGGACCACAGAAACTGAGATAATAGCAAAGGCTTTTTTTCCAAAGTAGTATCAGAAGAGAAAATGGTTGCCAAGCAATACGAACAACGGAAGCTAAATATAACTGAAAAAAAAAAAAAAAAGACCTTTATTTATGTTGCAAAGAATGAGTATTTATTAGGCAATAGGGTCATGTAATTGGTTTGCTTGTGACTACAGATGTCCTTAATGTGTAAAGCTGGGATCCCATCTACACTTCTGCACATCACTATAAAATTCTTATAATTTACTAAATAAAGGAATACAATTTACAAACTGGAAGGACTTCAAGTTCATTTGTTCCAAATCCCACGTCTTATAAATAAAAAAGCTAAAGCAGGGAGACTGACTCATCAAAGTCACATACATCATAGCATGATAGAGACTAAATCCAGCTTCCTCCATGCCTCCAAGTGAGTTAAATGGCATTTAGCATGAACTCAAATGACTGTAATACAATGATGAAAACAGCAAGTGCCATTAGAAAGGTACAAATAGAGTGCTCTGAGAATTCAAATATAGTAATCATCTTTGGGAAGGAGGCAGACCATGCATTTCATCTAGATAGCTCAAACTTACCCCTTTGGATGCTCAAACCTATTTTTTATATCACTTTATGTAAATTTTTGAAAACTGTATTAAATTCCCCTCTGCCTTTTTAAAAATAGCAAGTGCTGAACATAAAGTGGCCTTTTTGATAACTGTGCTATCATTATGAATCATTATCACTGCATAACTCTGTAAAACACACATGGTTCTGTGTTTCTTAATTTTTTGCTTCCCCTTTCCTTACCTAATAAATGTCACTTCATTACAGCTAGTTTGTTTGCTTCGAACATTCCTTTGTCCCTTTCCAATTTGTTACTTCTAATCTACTTTGAGCTGGGAAACCAGAAAACTCCCAAATTATTATGACCTCAGTTAAGTCAGAATAAACAATTTCTAAGTGACAGCACGTAAGCCTGTAAGAAAGAAAGTCCATGGCTTTAGTCTGGGGACATAGTCTATTTTGAGTACACAAGGACCTTTTTGCTTACTTCTAAGTTTGCATTACAGGGAACAGAGGGTGCTGGGAGTCTGACCTCTAGCCAAGTAGGACATTACTGTGTATAAATTTTGTAAAGATCTACTAACAAAGGGTTTCACCAACAATGCCACATTGCCACACTGCCAGGTGAGTGTTAGCTGTTGTGGCAACTGGCTCAGGTAGAAACACCTTCCAGACACATTCTAGGAAAGCTCCTAGAATACTGGCCATGGTTTGAGCTTCTTTAGCTGTGATCCTATAGTTGTTTTATTTCCTAATTTCTATTGGCAAGAACGTAACTCTCCATCCAGATCCCCTAAAGTGCTAAATCACTCTGACAGTTTTTGAGGCTAAAATCAGGAATCTCTTCCCCACCACAAGAGTCATCCAAAATGCCTGCAAAGCCAATAACATTGCTGTAAGCCCACTGAAATGTCAAACCACGCCAAAACTTCCAGCTCATCTTACCCAAAAAATATACATGTCTGTTGAAATTCAATATTCCCAGACTTTATGAAATAATAGGATCACAGCAAAAATTGTCCCTCACATTTCACTGGCTCTGGCCTTTCACAGAAATTTCAAAACCTTTAGCGCCCTACAAAATCCCATCAAATATTTGTGATGATTCCCAAGGGGATTCCAACAACAGCTGTGGTACTATTCTTCCATCTTCGCCCAGGAATCGAACTTGCCAAATGATGTTCCCACCGTTCAAGGAAGCATGGTCCCTCGAGGGCTCACAATGTGTCTGTTCCCCTTCCTGCTTCATGATGTCTAGAGGCATCTCTAAAGCTGTGTTCTTTGTGTTCCAGTGACTTGCAAAGTTTTCAGGTCAACAAGTCTCTCTTGTGGCCGCTTTAATCTGCATTGGCCTCACCCATGAGCCAGGGGTAAGGATGCTTAAGCCAGAAGATAAAGCTGAGGGTCAGTTACTGTGTTCTACTTCAAAAGACTTTCTCGCTCATTCAATGTCTTGGTCCAGGTGCCTTTTTCTTCAGGGTAAGTGCTTTCCTAGGAAAATCCCCAGCCCCCATGTAAAACGCCTCTGGTGAACTTGTCTAATCAATTTGTAGTATATTCCCCCAAAAGTCTCAGAATTTAGTTCTAGAGGATAGAAGGGGAGAATTATGTGAACTAAAAACTCTGGCAATTGATCATCTCCTTCCCTCCTTCACCCTCATTGTAATTGATCTTCATCCATTAATGGTACCTAAATTTTAACTTTAAATGTCATCCTTTCCTTCATCTGTGTCAAGTAAATCAATCATGCAATCAGCTTGGCTCTAAAGAATTGATTTATAAAGGGACTAATTACTTTATTAGAGGATGATTCACCCCTCCTTTATTATAGGATGATTCACCCTTCCTTTATTTGTTCCCACTCAACTATTCTCATGATCCATTTTCTAAAAATGGTAGCCTCACTGCTGGTCTGAATCCTAAGTGGCAAAAATAGGTATATAAATGAATAAAAGAAATATGTGTACTCTGGGGAAATGTGTAAAAGTTGCACACTATGAATGTTTTATATTTTTTAGAAGAGTACATTCTTATCAAAAAGGTAAGTTCATTAAGATATAGCCCCCATTGTTTTTCATGTTTTGGAAACAGATACTATCATTTTCCCTGTTCTGGTTATGAGATACAACATCCTTCCACAAAAAGACAGGGTCTAGATCAATAAAACAGCTCTGCTGCAAGATTGGATACCAAGACATCTCAGGTACCGAAATTCCTTCATAACGAAGTTATAGGGATCCTCAGATTTTGGAGACTGGACATTAAAATAGCAGGGGAGAGTGAAGAAGTGTGAAAAAACATTTTTTTCTCAGTGTGGATATGTGGCAAAGCCCTCACAGGCCTGGCAGCCCAGTCCACAGTGTTCTCAGAGACTACAGAGCTCTATCCATTGTACCACTGAGGTCCCTGCCACCCTGAGGCCAAGTGCCCACTCATCATTCTTGTAGGATGCCTGAGTAAACACTGTACGTGCACTTGCACGGGGGCTCAAGAGTACTCTCATGTACACATAGGTACACACATAGTATTTGATTCTAGGTGAGCATGCTTCACTTGAAAAAACAGACATTAGCCTTCTTTCTACACCTTCTCTTCCACTTCCTCCTTTTCCCTCTCCTTCCTCTCTCCCTGCTTTCCCTTCAGGTATATCTCTTCCTCTACTTTCTTTCATATCCCCCATCACCTTCACCCTCTTTAGCTTCAGATGTAGAGAATGTCCTGAATGTGTGGGAATATGTGGGAACGCTTCTCTGAGCGTCTTACATTCATTTCATGGCTAATAACAAAGTTTCACAAAACCAAAGATGATGTTGGAACACAGGCCTTCATGAACAGCACAATTATTTCCCTGAGTAAAAGGTAGAACAAAGAGGAGAAATTAGGTGTCCTGGGTCATCCAAGCTCCCTTACAGACACAAGCTCACCCTGTCTTCCTTGGACCAAGACTTCAACCTTTCCCCAGCCCTCAAACGATTGCCCTTCCTTGTGGATGAAACTGAGCCTCAGGAAGCCTACTCATACCTTGCAATTCAACTTGTACCTGGTCCCAGAATCACACTATAATTTCATACATTTCCCTTATTGCTTTATGTCTGTGTCAACACAACATATTTTTCATCAGCCTCTTGCTGTTTTAATCGGCATTTCAAGGGAGAAAAAGATGTATAGAGGGCTCTGCTTGGAGAATAGGTAATTTAGTTCAGTGTTGCCAGGGGTCAGGTGAGCCTAAAATGTTCATTTGTCACTCCCTTAAACTACTAAGATTATTCTACAGAAATATCTATACAAATGTTTGAAAAACCTATTAAAAATGAGTCTGAACATCTGAATGCTGTACCTCTTCCCATGTATATATAAAGAATGCAAATTTTTAAAAGAAAGCTCCTTTCGCTTCAGTTTTTTAGTCATTGAACTGCTTGTTCTTTTATAGATCATTCTTATTTTTCTTCTGAGAATTGGAAAATGGGAGACACTTTAAGGGATTTTTTCAATTAAAATGAGTTGCAGAAAACTAAGAAATGTAACACTTCATTAGCAGGCATTTAATTCCCTAGCTTTTTATTTTTAAGGAAATTAAAAAACCGTATGCTCTCTGGTACCATTTGTGTTTTTTCAATTGCAGTATACATTATAACCTAGAACAGGGAATTTTTTGATAAATATGAGGTATTAACAAAAGGCTTCAACCAGAATTACTAACTGTGATTTCTGTCATTTAATGCCAGTGAGTGTAAGTTGTTGTTTTTGCTTGAAGAAGCAAGGAGAATGATTAAAAAGCATATATTAGAAGTTGCACACACTATTGATGCAATGTTTAGAGCACTAGCTTAAAATGGTGGATGTCAAACTGTTATTCTTTTAGGGTATTTCTAGTAAATACCCTAAAAATAAAATGTTTATTTTTAATAAATATATTTTAATGTTTATAATAATGCCCTATATATTATAAAGGCTTACCCATTCATGAAATATTTTCCTTTGAAATACCATTTTTTTAGAGACCATAATATGATGCAGTCAATTCTAATGCATTCAGAATGGCAGGAGATAGTTAACAGTTTTTTTCAATAAGCTGAGAGCTTTCATACGTGTTATATACATATTTAAAATTCTTACAGAATTCAAGTCCAGTCAAAATATGTTTTGCACTAAAGCTATTCAAGAACAAAATTTAATTTTTCTATGATAATGGTTCAAAAATCACTTTAAAGTCTGGTAATCTGGGAGCTATTGCTATGTATAGCCATTCTCATTGCACAGAACATGAATTTAAATTCTATCTACTGGGCATTTACAAAGTACAAACTGAATTCTGCATAAAGAAAAGTTTAACATAAATTCAAATTCTGTAACATGGTATCTCCTGGCTTTGGGATGTCAAATCACTATTTCAACATTAAGCATCTAAGAAATTGTTCCACAAGCAGAATAGCAACTCAATGTCAAAGATTATAATACGTTAATCTGAAATAAATGAATATTGCCACATTCTCTCCTAAAGAGAACAATATAAACTATCCTTTTTTTTTTTTTTTTTTGACGTCTTCTTTTTTGTCTTCTGGTCATTACATCAGATCAAAATTCTTGTATATTCTATCTGCATTTTAATCTTTGAATGTGACATGTAAGTATTAACAAGTATTAACAACTTTTCCTACATAGCATTATATTCACTTATATATCCACATTTAGCCACTAAATATTAACCCACATAACTCCTGATCAAAATAAGTCACTTACAGATGATTTCAAGAGCTTCCTGAACTGCTTCATTGAGGCCCCTATCAAGTGAGGCTTTCAAAATTACTTTTAATAAAAAAAAAAAAAATCTAGAGCTTCTCTCCAGGTCACATTAGCCACAGTTGAGCATTTTCCCCCCCATTTCCTTTCTTTTCTTTCCTTCTTCTTCTTCTTTTTTTTTTTTTTTTAATTGCCAGGAGATTTGCTAGCTTCTATTGACTCATTCATAGTCTAGAACTACTACTAAAGATTTTAAAATACACATTCTAAAAACAGTCACAGGTCTTTTACTCAATGTTTCCTGCCTTTATGTCCTTTAAATAAAATATTTTCCATTTCACAAGTCTAAGCAAATATAATGAGCAATTTGTGACAAAAGGGTGACAATTTAGAGATAGTATATGCATTTTACATGCTGACTACAAAAAAGATGGAAATTTCAACTGAGCTCTTTATCTGCCACTTACCATTCTTAGAATAATGGCTGATAATGATAGAAATCACACTGGCTAATAGCACTATTAACATCTTCCATGTTAGCGTACACTCTTGCTATATATGAGTTCCTTTTGTAAATTTTGTAAGTTCTATCTAGATTTTCTATGAAAAAAAAGGAAACATGCCATAAGCCACAAACATTCACCAGTTTGCAAGCTGCCCTCCATCTTTAGTCTTCTTTCACTAAAACCAGAAGATTTTGATTTCATATTCAAATCATAATTTTACTTTTTCCAATTCTTTGAAACTAATCTATGAAATCTCTTATGGATCTAGTAGGCCATTTAGTGGTACAATAATCATTAGATGTATTTATCTTTCTGCACCAATGTGAGGCCAAGAAACAGTGTGACAGTGATGCATATGTCTTTTCAGAGGCTGCAATTTCAGACTCTCTCAGTATTATTAGCCCAGTATTGATGGGAATACATGCGCATCTTTATTAAAGATACAAAACTATCATGAACAAAATGTCCTAAGTGAAATGTATTTTGTTTACTTGTTGTGTTTTTTCTTTTTTTCTTTCTTTTCATGACCTTAAATGGACACAATTAACTTACAGAAAGAATACTGACTGCAAAATTGAATCCACAATCAGTTATATAGCTCTTTTCCCTGAGGAATCTTGGCACAATTTATTTTGGCCAGTTTCTGTTTCTTATGATGAATCACTGAGACTCTGCAGAAAAAAAAAAAAAAAAAAAAAGCCTAGGTTTTCTGAGCCAAGATAATTACAGCTGAAAAGAATGGATTCATTTCTGAAGATAGGGAAGTTAAAACACAGTCATCATAGGTTGACTAGAAAGGATTTTGCTGCCTAAGAGATATGGCATAATTTGCTTTCTGCAGTGTAATTGTGGACACAAATAATCCATCTGCAGCAGTGGTTCTCAACTTATTGTTTATAAACCAGCCTTAATTTAAATCAGCAGAATAAGTTCCGATGGCACCCTTGTAACTTAGTTATTGGGAGCTCAGAATGTATTTTACTGTGGATGAAATATTAGGAATATTGTTTAGGAAGCTAGGCAAGACCACAAAATTTATTTCATACTTTCCATCATTTCGTTATGTGTTTGTCAAGTACCAATCAGGTACAATCTAAGAAACTGTGGACGCTAATATAATAGAAAAGAAACTCAGGATTTGTACCAGCAATATATATCTAGGCTTTTCAGCAGTGTTCTATATGAACACTGCCCCCCACCCCCAACACACAAAACCCTACACAGATAATTCAGCCTAAGACAAAATAAGTCTTTAAAAGGATACAATCAAGTACATTGGTTTATCTTCTATTACTATAGAAACTGAACTAAGTTTGCTGGCATGACACCATGCAGCAGTGAGACAAGTGAAGCCCAGTACTGGTCTTCTGGAGTTCGTGTTATCTCCATTATTAGAGTTCAAAAATTTCAAGCAAGCTGAAGCCCCAGGCTTTGGAAGAGTCAGGGTGTGGTGGGGGAGGGGCGGGGGGGGTGGACTGTAGTTAAGGCTACCTATTAAGGCAATCTCAGGGTTACAGGGTAGTTGAGTTTTATGCATTGGAGGCATCCACTCCTAAAGGTCCTCCTATAATTCAAAACTGGAATTATTCAAGATTATTTCTCCCAATAGAATAAATGGAAAGTACTGAGTATATATCCTGCCTGCATATATCTATAATCTTTAGAAAGTAGTTTTGCTTAATGATTCTTTTTTTTTTTGTCTCAATATTATCACTGATATTTTGCAGAGTATTCTCTCCTAAATTAGCATGGCAATATTTAGCCTTCTTAGCCATGTTTTTTGACATCTAGCTTTGTTTCCAAAATTGCCAAATTTCAGGTGAGTATCTCCACCATTTAGTGAATGTTCATGATATTGTAAGAGGAGAGTTTTTGCGATTTCAAAGTATAATAACCATGGAGGTCAATAGAAGAGTAATACATTGACCAAACCCCTATCCCCAAAAAGTGCCAGTCCCTATAAGACTGTGACATGGTTACGGGTCCTTTCTATTTACCAGCTTAGAAATAGACTAGTTTGTAAATTACTGGACCTGTCCGTGATTGAAAGTATGCAAGTTTTGATTTTGCTGCTTTTGTTTTTGTTTTTAATTTGGAACATGGGACAAACTTTCTTGATCTTGAGTTTCAGCATAAATGCAGAATATGCAAGCAGAGTCTAAGATTTCTCCTGAACTTTTGGGTTTTGAAAAATCCTTGTAAGAAGGATTTTAATTTAATTTCCAGCATGATATGGCAATTAAATTTCATTAATATTTTAAGTCATAATATTTCAAATGATCATAAATTAAATTTGTATAAAATTTAATCAATTCCAGGAGTCCTCATAGAGCAAGTACCCTGATCTTCCCCACAGAATGGCCTGGAAATGACTGTTACATATCAGACTTCACACTGGAGAAAAAGTTGGTTCTGAAGGAGGAGGAGGAAGAGGAAGTGATAGCAAAGGTCAAAGAGAAGAAAAAGGATTTAGGCCCTGAAACCTGATGTGGTTTAGCAAGTGCTCTCATCCTGGCCTCTGCCTAGAGTGGACTGGAGCTGAGGCCACAATCTCATTCCCGCAAGCCCAGCACACCTGGGAACCTGAGCCCGATGAGGAAGTTAATGGAAAAAGTGTGCATCAGAATGATAAACATTAAGCTCAATGCCACCAGGTATAGTCTTTAAGAATAAAGGTTTAAGAATGTCTTTATTCAGTACCAATCTAGTTTTGTTTGAAAGGAGTGCAATGTTCAAATTAATATAATAAAAACACTGAAGAAAGAGTATTTATAAAAGTAACACAAGTTTGAAAATGTGATTTGTAAAAAGACATATCCCTAGAAAAGTACAGAATTGTGAACTAAACATTTTCTTCAAGACTTGATTATGACTGGTGCTCTTTCATGTATCTCTTTTTCTGTTTTCAGTAAATCTTAGATTTCTATCATTTTGGTATTATGTTGTTGTTTTTCTTAACTTTATCATCTCCCTACTTTCACACTAAAAGAAAAGGCACGTGGCTTTCTACACATGACCCAGCAACATTTTTAAAAACCCTTTCATAATTCCCTCTACTTAAACCTGATGTTTATTAGTGCCTCTTAGAACTGTGCAGGGGGTTATTGCTCTGAAAACCTATGCAGGAACTTTTACTGTGCATTTCTACCAATACCCAGAGATTCTTTTCCTCTTAAATGTTTTGCAGCATATGGCTACTGACAGCACATTCCTTTTGAATTTAGTGTCTAGGATCATTACCTTACATCTCTATATATTGAATTACAGATACCATTTATTTACATATGCTCTTTCTAGTCAGCCAATTCCCTCAGTTTCATTGTGTCCTTTATGCTTAGCATCCCCTACCACCATTTTACATCATTTGCACATTTCATTGTGTCAATTCATGTTTCATTTTGCAAGCGATTGCTCTATGTATATATTTTAATTGTCTTAAATGCTTCTTGTGAAGTTCTATAAGATGCTTTTACAAAGCACAAATTAAACTTTTAACTATCTGAAATTTTCATTGTTTTAATTCTTCCTTTTTTTCCCAATATAATAGAAAATACATCAAAATGTCCTAAAAGTATCATCCTTAGGGTATGTGACTTTTTTTTAACAATTTTTCATGATGACAAATCTTTCTAGCAACTAAATTTTTTTGTATTTGTCTCCAAGATACACTTGCCTTATATAGATTTTGACACTAGAAAAAGGGAGCAACCATTGTATCAGGAACATGGCATTTACCTAATTATGTTTAGAATCCCAAGAAAACAAATTACATAAATCAGTTGTAACTTTTCTGTGTATAATTTTTTAATAAAATCATTAGGATTCAATTTTCCTCTGTATTTTAAAATACCTCTAAATTATATCATGACATTTTCCCAGTTAAAATCAAGTATAATTCCATAATAATATTGATTTCTGTGACTTTTATCATCCTGACATTCTAAATCAGGCCACAAAAACAAAATTAGTTTTTCCAATCTCTAAATTCCTTTGTTCTTGTGCCCTTATTTTATTCTGTGATTACACTTCTAAGTTACACAATTAAAAGGTAACACTGGGAGATCCTCATTAGACTCTGGACTCCTAGAGGGAAGAGACTCTATCTTATTTATCTTTGTAACTCTGGTACCCTTTTGGAAAATAACCCTGCTAGTAATATAAAACATATTTGTCAAATTGGCTTTTGAATGCCTTAATTTTTTACTCCAACAGCCTTAGTGCATTCTTAATTTCCTATTAAATTCTTTGCCATCTTCAGGTTCTTCTCATGCTGTTCTCTTGCTGCCTTTTGTATTACCTATTCCATTGTAGAATCAAATATATTTTGCTATTTTTAACTAAATTTCATTATACAATATATATTCAAAGCAGAAAAAATAGAAAATATAAAATCAAACTGTCCCTGAATTCCTGACCCAGAGATAGCCATGATGATTTTAGTGAATATAATGCAAATCACATGCAACAAATATATATTGTATGTATCTGCAAAACTTAAGATCATATTACATATGCTATTTTGCAACATCTGGAGTATCTTACTTTGTTGATAAAGATGCAACCATAGCATTGTTTTTAATAATGGCATTTTGTTCTACTATAGATTCTCATATAATTTACTTTGCAAGGCTCTCTGCTTTGTTCTCAATGAATGTAGTCATTACAATGTTGGATAGTGGCAGCTCATGACTTAGGGCCCACAACTACATTTGGTTTTCCCTGCACATAATCTTAAAACTTAGAAGATGTCTTACAAAAAATATAGTTCACCAAGTTATCTATATAAATCAAAAGCTCTAGCAACCCTGATCCAACACCCATACACATGGCAACTATCCACTAGAACTGCCCACAAGCACTCCTGATCTGCCACTACTCTCTCCTACAGTCCCATAACCAGCTTAGTTCACCAATTTCAGTGAACTAGCAAGTGAACTAGCTTTCACTTGCCTTGGTGTCTCTGATTTAATTATTCTATGCTTGCAGGGATTTTTCATTATTCTATAGCCTTATGATGAATAACCATTTTTATACATTTATCTTCATAAGTCTTCTGATTTTTTTCATTAAGGTAAGTTCCTAGTAGTGGAATTGCTGGGCCAAAGGATATTAATCAAGACTTACAGAAGTCTTGATTCCCATCACCAAATACTCTTCAGAAGGTTTTACAGTAGCACACACCTAACATCAGATACTGTGAGCAATGTTTTGACCCACTAGCCCTCCTCTTTTCTGTCCATGTGGACCATGATAGTCTACTTATGCTTTGTTGATCTGGAAAGGATAAGCAAAGTGATTATTATAGCAAGGGTGAGACAGAATGGGCTATCACATGCTTGCATAACTCAGTATTTCTCTTACAGTTTGCCTAAATTGTAAGTATTCACTTATTTCTCTCCTATTAGATAATAGTTTCTGATAACAACAGCATTTCTCACAGAACCAGAACAAACGATCCTGAAATTTGTATGGAATTACCAAAGTTCTTGGATAGCCAAAGCAATCTTGAAAAAGGAAAGCAAAGCTGGAGGCATCACAACTCCGAACTTCTAGTTCTGTTACAAATCTGTAGTGATCAAGACAGTATGGCACTAGCACAAAACAGACACCTAGATCAATGGAATGGAATAGAAAACCCAGAAATGGACCCACAACTATATGCCCAACTAATCTTCAACAAAGCAGGAAAGAATATCCATTGGAAAAAAAGACAGTCTCTTAAACAAAGATGCTGGGAAAACTGGACAGCAACATGCAGAGAAATGAAACTGGACCACTTTCATTTGATAAATGAAGATACAGAAAGATAAATTCAAAATGTATGAAAGGCCTAAATGTAAGACAGAAATCCATCAAAATCCTAGAGGAGATACACAGGCAGCAGCCTCTTTTACATTGGCCGTAGTAACTTCTTACTAGATATGTCTCTGGAGGCAAGAGAAACAAAAACAAAAATGAATCAGGACTTCATCAAGATAAAAAGCTTCTCTACAGAGAATGAAACAATCAACAAAACTATAAGGCAACCTTTGGAATCGGAGAAGACATTTGCAAATGACATATCTGATAAAGGGTTAGTATCCAAAATCTGTAAAGAACTTACCAAACTCAACTCTCAAAAAATAAATAACCCAATTAAAAAACGGACAGAAGACATGAATAGATATTTTTTCCAAAGAAGACATCTAGATGGCTAACAGATACATGAAAATACGCTCAATATCACTCATTATAAGGGAAATACCAATCAAAACTATAATGAGATATCACCTCTGTCAGATTGGCTAAAATTAACAGTACAAGAAACACCAGGTATTGGCGAGAATGTGGAGAAAGGGGAATCCTCATATATTGTTGGTGGGAATGCAAACTGATGCAGCAACTCTGGAAAACAGTGTGGATGTTCCTGAAAGCATTAAAATAGAATTACCTTACACTCTAGCAATTACAATACTAGGTATTTACCCAAAGGATACAAAAGTACTGATTCAAGGGGACACATGCACCCTGATATTTACAGCAGCATTATCAATAATAGCCAAGTTATAGAAAGAGCCCAAATGTCTACTGACTGATGAATGGATAAAGAAGATGTGGTGTATACACACATACACATACACATACACATACACATATAAATGGACTATTACTCAGCTATTAAAAAGGAATGAAATCTTGCCATTCGCAACAACATGAATGGAGCTAGAGAGGATAATGCTCAGTGAAATCAGTCAGTAAGAGAAAGACAAATACCATATGATTTCACTCACATGTGGAATTTAAGAAACAAAACACATCAACATGAGGGGGTAGGAGAAAAGAGAGGCAAACCATAAAACAGACTCTTAACTATAGAGAACAAAATGAGGGTTGCTAAAAGGGAGGTAGCAGGGTGTGGACTAAATGGGCGATGAGTATTAAGGACGGTACTTGTGGTGAGTGCTGGGTGTTGTATGTAAGTGATGAATCACCAAATTCTACACTGGAAACTAGTATAACACTATACATTAAATGAAATTTAAAAACAAACAAACAAAAAAGATGACAGTTTCTAAAACATTGTTAGGCATGGAATTTTCTGGGATGCCTGGGTGGTTCAGCAGTTGAGCATCTGCCTTTGGCTCAGGGCGTGATCATGGATTTTATGTATTTATTCATGAGAGACACAGAGAGAGAGAGAGAGAGAGAGAGAGACAGAGGGAGCCTGATGCAGGACTCCATCCTAGGAGCCCAGGATTATAACCTGAGCTACCCAGGTGCCCTGAGGATTATTTTGCCTTTTAATCCTTTAATTTAAACCAGATAGTAGGTTTACTTTATATGAGAAATCCAGTTTACATGTTGTTGCCCTTTGAGGAAAGAGTTTACTAATTACATGAGTCATGTCAATTGTTATACAAAGCAAGCCATTAAAATAGTTCTGACAATGGGAGAGAAAACAATGAGAGAAAGTGACTGCAACCATTAGATTCTGATATATTTTTGTACAAATTATGGGAAGCCCCACAGTTAAACCCAGTCCTAGATTGTTATTTTCTCAGGGACTGAGAACCTGGAGACTTATTTTGTGTTTCACTTTACACATATTCTTCTCATACCCGCCTCCTAGACTCATAGATGATATTCAATACATAGTCATCAAATCAAATGAATTTCACAATTAAACTAATTAGTTCTATTAAAAGGAAAACTTTTAAATAAAAATTGGGTATAAAATACCCAAGTTTCCCTTAAAGACTTTTAGGCCATATTCCCTCATGTGTCCAATCAATTCTGTCTCATTATTAAAGAAAAGACTTCAGTTTTGAAATAACAAAAGAAAAAAAATAAGTGAAATAATGTTCTTTAGTTTTAAAAAAGACTTCAGTTGTTTAAGAGTAGGAACTTGCAGGGGTGCCTGGCTGGCTCAGTAGGAAGAACATGTGACTCTTAATCTGGGGGTTATGAATTCAAGCCCCACATTGGTTATAGAGATTACTTGAGTAAATAAACAAACTTAAATTAAAAAAAAAAAGAATATGAACTTGCAGTGAGTACTAAATAAACCATAGAGATCTAATGCACAGTATAATAAACACAGACAACAGTACTGCACTATAACTATGTCATGTGATGAATATCGCTACAACATGGATCATATTACAATATATAAACGTATCAAATATGTGGTACACCTTAAATTTACACATTATATGTCAAATTTATTCAATAAATTTAAATTTATTCAAATTCAATAAGAATTTACAAATAAAATAAAAAGACCTTACAGCTTATAGTATATTCACATAATTTTACCACCTATATATATCCACCTGTAGTTTTATATAGACTTATACACACATACAACTATATGTGTGTGTGTGTGTGTGTGTGTGTGTGTGTGTGTAGGTATACACATACATATATACTATTACTTAAATCATAGACACAGCTATAGTATAATCTTAGGTTTTGCAGGCAGGGCTATTTGTAAGAAATTGTCAGAATCAACACAAATAGCTCAAAATATTGGATATTTATGAAAATTTCTAAAGACAGAAAACTTTCCATTGGCAAAGCATATCTTGGTAGAAATTGCATGTCTCCTTTTCTAGTAAAGTCTTGGAAGCCATGGCAATTTCCAAACCTCAAGTGAGCCCACTGACAGTAGTCTCTTTTCTACCACAAGATATTGATAAAAGATACATCAGCATACACCACAGCATTATCACCAATGAAAGTTTTTTTCCCCAAGAAATAAGAGAAATAGAGATGAGCTAGGGTTATTTTATAAATCATATTTTGAATTGTGAATTTTTTCAGGTGACTAAACTGAAGGGTAGAAGATAGTAAGCCATTTGCCATTTAATCCATTTCATTTAAAGGATCACTAGCTGTATTTAATGACATCCAAAAATAAACTCTTCAGATGCTGAAATACTGGGCTGAGAAGGCAGGCAGTGGAAGCAGGAAGGTTATTCTAGTTTTATTTCATTTTCTTGAAGGGCAAAGGCAGCTTCTCATTCATAATAAGAAACTGACCCCAAAGTGACAGAAGGTAAAAACTATTCCAGGCCTGTAGAACCGGAGTTGACAACTGATATCTATCCACAATAGCAGCAAATTGTTTCCTTCTATAAAAATTCCAGATAGAGTCTCTGCCTTTTATGAAGCTGGATACCATAGTGTTGATTAATTCATCTAAATAATGTAAGAAAGTTTTATGTAGCAAAGTATAAGTAGACCAGTTACTTGATTTTGTGCAAACAGTTCTTAGTGATTGCATAATGCACACTTTTCAAAGGACGTAAGACTCACCAGGAACTTATTTCATTGAACATTTTCAACACCCATTGTAATTGGGCCTTTTTATTCAGCAGTGCTCAAGTGCATTAGCATCGTCAAACTGCATAAGAACATCAAGTTCTGAAACTTTCTCTTTGTATTTTTTGTCTTAAATTTGCATGTTAGGGTTTTTTTCTTTTGATTTCAGGTGCAAAAATACTCACATAGATAATATCTGTCAAAAAGCTGTCTTTAGTAATTAGGCAGCTATTGCACAGTTGGATGGTTTAGCTAGAGTTGGTGATATTTTTAAAGCAATACTTTCTTGGGATAGAGCTGTCTCTGTTAAACACTGTGTTTCCTATTGCCTTTTCTCCTCTCTAGAGACACTGGATTCTGACTATGGAGATCTCTGGCTTACTCGTGTGAAATCCATTTATTCTTATTGATATGGTAACCTAATTTCGGAATCAGTAATTATTGGTGGGACACAAGAAAGAGTCATGACCTGCCAAAGAGTGTCATATCAGAATCATCTATTCTACTTTATCAAGCTGCATATTATAGACACCTGTCACTGGAGATTTGGCATAGCTTCTTCTGGCAGGTGAGAATGGGAGAGAACAGCACATTCTACAGGCTGAAAATCAATACCACAATGAGCTACTGTGGCTGATTATGAATATGTGGTATCCCTTAGCTGTGTTGGTGAAGAAAAAGTTGAGGACTACTCTTCTAAATACCACTCACTCAGAAATATACTTACAGCTCTTTTCCTCTTCAAGCACCATGCCTCATATATAATAAGTACATAAAAAGATGTTGTTAAATAAATGAGTGAATCAATTTATGGATAAAATGCAAGCTTCTCAATAAATCTAAAGTTTTACCATTTGATTTACAGTCTAAAATTCTTGTAATCATTGTAGGACAGGTGATTTCACAATAAACACAGCTTCTAAGAAAAAACTACCCAAATCTTAATCAGTGAATCAGTAAAGTGAGTATTAATTCTTTGATATCTCCAATGACAATTCAATAAATATAATTAAAGGTTATAATCTTGTTCCCTCAATAACTAAATCGATCTTCCCTTCAGCGGATCCATACCTGCTCTGGAAAAAAGCAAGGGGCTTCAGAAAGGGTGGAAAAGACAACTATCCTTCTACCATCTATGCTCCCTCTAACGAGCTACCACAGCTCTTTAATTCTAATTTAGACTTAATCAAACTGATCAGTGAGAAGTTAATGTGGCTAAAGGGACAAGTAGTTCCTCATGGCTGAGAAGACTAGCTGTCCACCATACATGGTGTCCCATCCGTAGCATAAGCTGCCGTTGAGAAGTGGCTGCCCGGTCAAGGATTACATTTCCCAGCTCTCCTTGCATCTAGTTGGGACCCATGTGACTAGTTCTTGTGAATGGGATGTCCACAGAAGTGAAATGTCTCACTTCTGTGCTAAAGCATTTGAAGAAGTAGATGTACCTTCTTCTCACTGCCTCTTTTCACTTAGGCAGCTGGACACAGAGATAAAGTCTTGAGGGATGGCAAAACCACAATATGAAAGGAGCCTGGGCCCTTGAATCTCTGTATGGGGATAGAAGAAAAGCACTCCCAATCAGGAATGCCCTCACTGGCCCCTTACACGAATAAGAAATAAATCTGTGTTCTATTAGGCCACCGAAATTTCGAGATTCATTTATTAAAGCAGCAGGAATTATAATAATAAATACATTCCTCATCTTTTGCACTTTATGCTTCACCAAGAACAATCTATGTACAATTTCCCAGATCAACCCTGCAGTTTCATGCTCCCGTGTGTTTGTACATGCTGATGCTTCTGCTCACAATCCCTAATTTTCTCTACCTATTCTCTTTCCGGCTCTGTATCTGTCTGGCTCTTTGTCTTTGACCAACTCGTATTAATCCTTAAAAATCCAGCTCCTAAGCTTCTGTGAAGAATTATTCTGCCAGTGGGCTCCATTCCTGCCATGTACTCCTCTGGTTTGTACATAATTCCACTTTTGCACATGTCACAATATTTTAGGATTCTCTGTCTATAAATATGTCAACCTTACAACATACACATTTGTCATGTTTCCATACTCTAAGGCTCCTAGCAGAGGGGTGATACATAAGAGATTTATGACTGTATGCTAGCTTCCTATCTAATTAGAACTTTGTTTGTTTATATTAAATTAATCTGGTCCATAGAGGATCAGAAACAGAATCTATTAACTACTGGAATATGAGGGCAGCAATGAAAGAAAGGAATCCAATTGTATGCAACTAAACCCTCCCTGAACGGGTAATAGCAATATGAGCTTGCAAGGAAGAAAAACAAAAACAAAAACAAAAAACCAGACAATACATACACTTCTATAGGTTTCTAAATTTGGCAGAAGTTCAATGGAAACACAAATCTTGATAGGACAAGGCCTGATTTTTAGATTAAGGCCAAGGTGGTTTGACATAAGATGTTTATGACATGCAGTGTTTGTATTTTCATGTAAATGGATTTTATTTTAAAAGACATAATCCCATTTTTTTTTTGCTGGCATCTTTGTAAGGATTAAATAAGACCATAGCGTAAAAACACCTAGAATAGGGCCTAGAATATAATGAATATTCAATAAACCTTGGATAAAAGTACTTATAGAATAATGTCAATAACCAAAACAATAACTATTTTTTAAGCCAAATCCATGTGGTTTTACATCCCAAGTGTTAACGTAGATTTTTTGTCCTCTTAATCCTTTGTTGATGCAGGGTTAGAAGATGATACATAGAAGAAGAATGTGAGACACTGTGGATAGTCATAAGGTATTAGGAGGTGAGGAAGCATATTTAGAAACTTTTCTGTGCCCTTCATTTGGTGCAAATATGAGACAGGTTGTTTTTCAATTTAGAAAGAGAGCCTCTCATTGAATTTTTCTTTTTAAATTATATTTTATTCTAGTCACTAGTTTTACACTGGTCCCAATAAAATGTACATTATAAAAAAATAAAAAACCTCATTTGATAAGCCTATTACCTTATGTTCATGGCTGCCAGCTTTATTCTATTGAATTCAAATTTGCCTGTGGCAGTGCTTCGTATCTAATTTGTGACTTTTACAAGGTGAACCTTGCATCATTTTCCTTTGCCTCTGCTTTCATTTATCTAAATGAAAACAGTTTCTCTAATGCATAGGTTTGCTTGAAAAGCCATTAATACCACAGATGGGCCCTGAAATGCTCATAAAAAAAGCATCACAATAAATATTTATTGTTGTTTCACCCAGACACACAAACCCAGCATATCTTTAATATGGCTGGCTACTTGGTTTCTCTTTTAATAGAGCGTATTTACTTGATTTCATTTTCTCAAATAATTGCTCTTCCTCTGAGGGTTATTTGAGGGGAAGGGGTGGTTGAAAGAGTGGAATGAATTTTGAAATATGTGAGAGTGAGGCCAGTGGTACATGTAAATTGATTAGAAGGAGACTGAAATGAAATGAGGGTCAAGTGTTTTGTGCTTAAATGGATGAACTTGTATGGAATTTATCTAACTCAGAAAAATATCTGTGTTAAACACAGCATTTCATAAACACAGCTTAGGGAAAAACAAACAGTTTTCCTGGCTTGCTAAAATTCACAGAGAATAATCCTCAAGGGGGAAAAACAAATCATGGCAAAGCTAGTGGTGTTTTCTTTAGCTATGATATCCTTTATGGTTGTTGCCTAGTATATTTTTACATCATATTTATACTCCAAATTACTTCTACCATATGATAAACAATATTTGCTTACCTTTGAGAAAATCCTTAAGAACTACTTAAAACAATTTCATTAAACAATATGCAACAAATTTAAAAAGTCTGTTCTTGTTGCCAGAACTCTGTGAAGAGCACCTCACTAGACATATACAGTCCCTGAGGGTCCAGAGCTCATAGTCTGATGGAAAAGACCACATGAACGTGCCAGGGTTACAAAAAGGGGGCAAATCAGCCTAGTGTGAATTTCAAGGGGCATTTCTTGGAGGATGTGACAATGCAACTGGATTTAAAGAATGTGAGGACACATACAGGAAGCAGCAGGCAAAGAGGGAGGTGGAGAAAAAGGAACCGAGTTTGCCATGTGTGACATGGCAACATGTGCAAGAGAGATGACAACTATTTCTATATTTCTAGAACATGTTTTTAGTTCCTTTTCTTGATGGCATTTAAGGACATTGTTTCTAGGAATTATCTTTTTCACTATTAGTTCTTTCACTGGAGGTTTATGCAATTAAATCATGTTTTTAAGCACACATGATGTTGAAGATGGAAACACGAAAACTCTTTCTAATGTCCATCGTACAAAAGGAAATCTAATACCTGTTGTATTTGTATTTACTACGTGTGCATACATATGACTGAGGCATCTGATCAATTGTGAAAGCTGTGGAAAGAAAAAGAAGCACCTTGAAAACACTAAGGTTTAAAAAAAATCATCAAAACGAAGAAAATTTTTTCACTTAGAAACATTTTACATGGCTTTGGTAATTAAGGGAGAGCTTGGGGTGAGTGAAGAATCTTTACTTAAAAGAATGATGACTTTACAGAAAGTTATTTGAAGAGACTGTAAATAAAAGTAAATTTAATCTATTTAAGCTTAGATTTAAGAAATCCCTAGTGCATCATTTGAGCCAAATGAAAATTACCTCCTATAGATTCCTTTAGATATTTCCCTGGAAACAGCATCTCCTGGGAACCAAAAGAGATATGGCTAATATTGGGGAAGCATATCCCTACTAGAAAGAAAATGTAGTCTGTATTTCCACCGGGTTTTCCATGCTGATAGTATAATATTTACTTGTTACAGAAAAGGCTCATTTCTTAGTTTCTCATTGTTAATCCACTCAATTTCAGGAGTTATGTGCATTTGAATTTATTCCAATTTCTAGCAAGCAATTATATGTGGCTTTTCTAATTAAAGCTTTCTAAATTAAGGAAGAAAATAATTTACATTTTGTCAGAGAAGTTGGGTCTGCAGAGGATTCTCATTTTATAGGTGTAATATAGTGCTAGGGCCAGCATTAATCTTGCAAAAGCAGATTTTGAAAATCTCATTTCGCTGACCACGACAATGTTGGTTTGGCTCAAAAATATTTAGAAAATTCCTTTAAGATAAACTATAATAGGGATTCTAGTTAATAGATTTCAGTAACCTTTCCATATATATAGTTATTGATTCCATAATTGGATTATGAACTCCTTAAAAGTAGGAATTACTATGCTGCATACCATCTCAGAAACTGACGTTTCCTCTGGGAGAATCCATATTTCCAATTTTTATATTATTCAACAAATGCCCATTACTGTCCAATTTTTTTGAGACTTTATCTTTTTAGAGTAAAGATTCTCAGCAAAATTGAGAAGGCAAAGAGATTTTTCATATATTCCCTGCCCCACACGTGCACAGCCTCCCTTATTACTAACACCCCCCACTAGAAATGGTACATTACGGTTGGTGAACCTATCTTAACACATCATAACCACCCAAAGTTCATACTTTACAGTAGGGTTCACTCTTGGTATTATACATTGTATAGGTTTGGACAAATGTATAGTGACATGTATCCACCATCATGGTATCACAACACAGAGTAGTTTCACTGCCCTAGAAATCCTCTCTGTTCCACCTCTTCATCGTTCCCTTCCCCATCCCCAAACACTGGCAACCACTGATTTTTTACTATCTCCATAAGTTTAAAGCCTTTCACAGAATGTTATATAGTTAGAATCATACAGTATACAGCCTTTAAAAATTGGCTTCTTTTACTTTCCAGGACACATTTAAAGTTCCTCCATGTCTTTTCATGGCTTGATAGTACATTTGTTTTTTTAGTACTGAATAATATTCCATTGTCTGGATGTACCACAGTTTCTTTATACATTAACCTACTGAAGGACATCTTGGTTGCTTGCAACTTTGAGCAATTATGAATAAAACTGCTACAGATAGCCATGTACACGTTTTTGTGCAGACGTAAGTTTTCAGCGCTTTGGGGTAAATACCAATTAACATCATTGCTAGATCTTACAGTAAGGGTATGCTTAGTTTGTAAGAAACCACCAAAGTGTCTTCTAAAGTCACTGTACCATTTTGCATATCCACCAACAGTGAATGAGAGTTCCTGTTGTTCCACATGCTCCCCAGCATTTGGTGTTGCCAGTGTCTGGATTTCAGCCATTCTAAAAGGTATACAGTAGTATCTCAATGTTGTTTTGATTTACATTTCCCTGATGACACATATACTGTGGAACATTTTTTCATGCTATTTGTCATCTATATTTCTTCTTTGGTGAGGCATCTACTAAGGTCTTTGGCCTACTTTCTAATCAGATTGTTGGTTTTTCTGAAGAGTTTCCAATTACTTTGCAACTTGAAAACTAACCTTTGGAGCATTAGTATGAACTAGATGACAAATTCTCAAACACAAAACCTATCAACTAAAGGAGAGGTAACATCCCATAATAAATGACCCTGCAACGCTGGGCAAATGAGCATAGAAGTGATTCCTCAAGTTCTTCCCCAAGGGAAGCAATAGGCACAACTCAGGTATTGATATATTGAGGGAAGAGAATACTTGTTGGATACAGGTTCCAAGTTATGACGACTCAGGATCTAAAGCACTACAATGGCTCAAGCAGGGACACATGGATATCAGGTAATAACTAGAGTCCTGGCCCAGATCCATCTCACAGAGAGGCCAAGTGTCCATCTTGTGGTCATTTCTCAAATAAATATTTGGAATGGATATACTAAGCACGTAGAATCCTCAGATTTATCCTTTGACCTATAGAATCAAGAGTTACTATAGTAAGAAGCACCAGATATAAGCCACCGAGACTACTCTTCTATACCATCAAGGTAGTAAGTCAAAAACAATGTTGCAACCCAGGGGAATAGGAGATTAATGCCACCTTCAAGGATCTAAAAGATATAGGAGTTGGCAGTCTCTCAAATATCACCAATTAATTCACCAATCTGGTCTTCACAGAAACTATATATATCATGGTACATGACAGTGGACTACTAAAAACTTAAATCACAGCTCTAGTCACAACTGTGCTGAATATGGTATCTTTACTGGAAGATATTAACATTGCCTCAGGTACATTATATCCAGCTACTGATAGGACAAATGCATTTTCTCCAGACCTGTTAGAAAAAAAGGATCAGAAATAGCTTGAGTGCATTTGGAATGTACAGCAGTTCATATTCATGATTTTTGTCTTATACCTATGTCAATTCTCCTGTGCTCTATTATAATACAGTTCAAAGGAAACTGTATGACCTGATCATCATACAGAATATAGCTTTGGTCCACTATATTGATGAATCATGTACATTAGACCTGATAGGCAGGAAATGGCAAGCACTCTGGATGCCTTCATAAGGCACATAAGCTTTAGAGGGTGGAAGAAAAATCCTGTAATGATCAAAGACCTTCAATAGAGGAATCTGGTAGTCTGAGGCATACTGGAATATCTTTTTTAAGGTAAAAACTGCATAGTACCACTAAGAAAAAAACACACAATGACTCTTGTATTGGGTCATACAGAAGACTGGTTGGTTGATTTGAATGGTTCCCCAAGATTAGAGTTTTGCAACATATCCAGGCAGCGGCAAAGGAAACATCTTAGGAAGTCTTTGGCATGCTACAAGAGCTGTAGTAAAGACCTCTAGTGTATTAGAGCAAGGTCAGGTCATCTGTAGCAGAGGAAAATATATCATTTAAGAATATATCACCAGTTCCAGCTTGCAACTGGGCCCTGACAGAAACTGAGCATATGACCATTGGACATCAAGTGACCATACAGCCTGCTTTCTATCAAACCAATAAATTCATAAAGTTTGGAGAGCAGTAGCAATCCATTATTAGCTTCAGAAATTATAACCAAGCAAGAATCCTGCAGAAGCTGTGCCCAGAATAGACTAAAATTAAGGTGAAAAGCAAGTTTTTCTGTGTTGTGCAAGGGCAAGACTATAATGAACACTATTGATGCCTAGCCTAGACTCCCTTTCTGGCTGGTACACCCCTTTCCTATTGGTTGAGTGTTGGCTGCTAACAGCTCACAGCTGCCCCCTTCTGGGAGCCTCCTGGTCCTGGAAACTAGTACTTCCCCACATCGCCAGGAATGGGAGGTCCTCAGTCAGGGAATGACTGGCAGTGAACGCAAGGCCACCCACCTCCCTTCAAGATGGATCACTTCAGTACTGCAATTTGCGCTCCAGAGCTTCCTTGTGGAATCTGACTGAAGATACTCAATGAGGCCACATCCTTGCTTAGCTTTTTCCCCTGACGCATCCCACTTCCCTTGCTCCCCTTCTTCTGAGATTGTTCTTCAGTAAAATCACTTGAACAAAAATTCCTGTCTCAGGCTCTCCTTCCAAAAAAACCAATGTAATCACACTATTTAGTAAAAGACACTATGTATATAGGGACACCTGGGTGGCTCAGTGGTTGAGCATCTGCCATAAGCTCAGGGCATGATCCTGGGGTCCAGGATTGAGTCCCACATCAGGCTCCTTGCAGGGAGCCTGCTTCTCCTTCTGCCTATGTCTCTGCCTCTCTGTCTGTCTCTGTCTCTCTCGCTCTCTCATGAGTAAATAAAATATTTTTTTAAAAGACACTATATTAATTAAACATACATGCACATCAACAACAATGCATACTTGCAATAACACACATAAATAAAAGGAAGTACAACAAACACATTAGAAACATTGCCTCAGTGCAGAATAGGCATAAAAGAGAACAAATAAGTAAAATGAAAGAGAGGATTCGCAAGACCAATGTAGATACTATGATATGAACTGAGGATTGTGATTACCCTGTGCTGTACACTTGAAATCCAAAAATAAATAGACAGGTAGTTAGGTAATTCTTTTAAGCAATTTTTTTTTCTTTTTAAGATTTATTTGTTTGTGTCTGTGTGAGAGAGAGAGAGAACATGAGTGAGGTAAAGGGCAAAGGGAGAGGGAGCAAGAGAATCCCAAGCGGACTCCCCACTGAGCACAGAGCCCCACATAGGACTCCATCTCACAACAGGTCATGGTTTCACCTGAGCTGACTCCAAGAGTCCGATGCTAAACCAACTGAGCCAACCAGGCACCCTGCAAATTCCTGCCTCATGCTATGTAAGTGTATTCAGGGATCAAATTATTCTTTCCTTAACATTTGTTATCTGAGTATTCTTTTACCTTCCAAATAGTCAACTTGAAAAGATTAAGAAAGTAAAATTCCAGTTGGTTTTTATGGGTCGGGACCATTCTTATTTCTAGTATTCTAAATAGAAAATTTGTAAATAGTGCTGAATTTATTACTTTAACTGGGTCCTACCTTTTCTTCTCTCAGCTTGGCTCCCATCTTCCCCTGGCCATTCCCCACCCCCACCCCTTACCATGAATAATGTGAAAACCTTATAATCAGTATCAAAGCCACCAAAAGCATTTCAGCCTGAGTTATTCTCTTTTGGCAAGCCCTAAGAGTATGTACTAATATTACAAACACGTAAGAACAGAGAAACATAATTTTAGCATCAGAACTGAATAATGAATTTCCTTCAGAATGTGTCTTATGTGTTTTAATAACTTCATAATGCTGGGCACAATATGTGGTCTCCTTTATCCAACTGAATTTGCCACTACGCTCTTTTTTTTTTTAATTCAATTAGGTTCAACTAGCAAATACTGACTAATGGTCACTGCTCTTGGTTGCTGCAGAAATCATTAAGACATAGTCCATCTATTTAAAAAGTTTGTAATCAGTGTTAAGGAGACTATCTGAACATTTGGGCCTTTTTCAAATTTTCAAGGGAGAATGTTCACTTTCATAACTTCCAAAAGTGTTCTTATTCCATTCTTTTAAAATTAGCTCCATGCTTTTCCTAGTAAAGAGTTAAAATTATGTTGATATAATCTTTCTTTTCAAATCTGCTTTGTAAAAGTTTATTATCCATAATCTCTTTCTTTCCCTGAGATAGCAATGTTTTATTTACCCCTCCTTGTTGGATTGCTAAACTACCCATAAAAAACCTTGAAAGATTCTCAAATGTCCATAACAACACTGTTCTTTCTCTTGATAGCAGAATTGGCTTGAGACTATCGGGATGGCCAGGGATTTCATCAGTATAGACAATTTATAAGAAGTTCTCTGGGTTTTTTAGGCATACAAGTGGCTAAATCATTGCTTGAGAATGTTGGGAAGGTGTTCTGGGCCCTGCTTCTGTTTATAGAGTCCCAGAGTCCTGCCAATTCCATTCATATATAAGCAACTACCCTGTTATGTCACCTGATCTTCTTTATAAAGCATAGGCTGGACTAACCTGGACTAGCCTCATATCTGGCTATGAACTATTTTACTTGATTTATATTCCCAGTGTGACTTCTGTTTTTTCTCAATATTCCCAGACATCCCATGATATTTCACTCCTGAATGGTACTATACATACCCATCTAATGCAGTGCCTGTGCCCCCTTACTCTACCTGGTGAATCAGGACCCACTTGCTAAATTCATGACTGAATGCTCACATCTTTCATGTCCTATGGTCTCAGAGCTATAAAAGTTATTTGTAGGTAAGATACTGGTGTTTTAGAACAGTATTTATTCCCACTGAGTCTACATCTGATCAGCAGGACTGGCTGCACAACCCCTCCCCAAGTCATCCTCAATTCAGACAACTCAGAGAGAAACTCCAAGGCAAACACTTGCACTTATTCACTCATACTTACTCCTCTCACAGACCGAAGTGCTCATCCTCATTCCATCCAGCTCTCCACTCCAACCCTCTCTCACATCATCTCACCTCTCATCATCATCATCCTCCACCTCTGGGGATAGAAGTGCCCATGTAAGGGAATTACTGCTCTCTGAATGTCCATGTGTCATCTTCCAATTATGGGATTTATCTCTAGTCCAAGATTAACCTGAAAAGTTAACTCTCCTGGGGCATCTGGGTGACTCAGTGGTTGAGCATCTGCCTTTGGCTTGGGTTGTGCCGGGAATTCTGGGATCAAGTCCTGCATCGGGGTCCCCGCAGGGAGCCTGCTTCTCCCTCTGCCTATGTCTCTGCCTCTCTCTGTGTGTCTCTCATGAATAAATAAATAAAATCTTTTTTAAAAGTTAACTCTCCTTCCTAAATACTACACATAGTTGAAATTCAGTCTTATAAGTCAAGGGGCCTAGAATTAGCTACTTTGTCTTGCGTGCATTTTGCTTTATCTCCCACAGTACTGTCCAGTAAGAAGTGCAAATCTTTAGTTTCACAAAACTCAAAACAGTTTAATTACTGGGTATAAGAGCAGCAAAGATCCTGGGACCAACTTGATTATCTGTACCAAGAGTTCCTAGGACAAGTGGTTCACCTCAGGAGTAGCTGACCATCCAGAGAGACCTGATCTTTCTCTCCTCTCATCAGACACTAGAGACAGCTGGGAACATTTGATGGGAAACTTAGGAGCAGTAAAACCTTCATGTCTCACATCTTTCCCTCACTAATCCCCATCATGCTCTGGGCTCCCACACCCAGATTCTTCTCCTCAGATCCATGGAATCATAAACAGAGTGTCCTCTTTTATCAGTTTTTTCGACTGAACATTTCATCTCCCACTTCCCCATATTGAAACTGGCTTTTCTAATCAGACACCACATTCCCTGTGGCTTCACAGTGAGAGACAGTGTCGCTTTGCTTCCCAGTGCCAGCTCCAGGCCTCTATACCTCTTTCCAATGTTTGTAGCAAATGGTTGCCTCTTTGAGGCCTTCCCTCTCTGACAATACCCTCCACATCACCATCACTCTTGGAAGATGTTAGCATCTATCTTGTTATATTTCCCCACATCAAGATCTGATGTAATTCTGGGGAATATTAATGGCCACTTGAACTACCCAACACCTTGACCTCTCCCTTGTCTTCTCATTGGTAGGGGCCCACATATTCACTTCACTCACAGCTTCCTTGGTCTCTAAACAGGCACTTCCACCTTCATGCTGCTTTGGCACCACAACCTTCATTCCTACTAACTATCGGTTGCAGTTACTCCTCCTGTTCCTTTAACTTTCTGAGCCCTCCAATCCCACTGCCCTTCCACTTTATTCCAAGCAACCATCCTCTCCTCACTTCATCATTTTCCTCTCGAGGTGATCCTCAATTTTCAGTTCTTCAATAATTACTTCCCAGTATTCTCTACTCCCTTGAACATTATCTCTCCATAGTCCCTATGTGACAAAAAAAAAAAAAAATCAGCTTTATTTGTACTGTTTTATTCTACTGTTTAACTTGGAATACAACTTGGTATATTACCTTACATGCTATTTTTTAATCTTCTAGATCTTATTATATTGTAATTTTTAGATGATTTTCTCATTTATCATTTCTTAGAATGTTAATAATTTGATGTAAAATATGATGAATTTGAAAATGCCATACAGAGCTGAATTCATGCTGAAAACATAGATAAGTAAGATGGTTTGCAGCCTGACTGCAAACCTAGCCAAGAATTCTGAACAATGCAGGTCCCTTGCTTGCTTTATGGGGAAAATTAGCTAATTTTTAACCATATATTAATAATATTATACTTATCTCTGTCTACAAATGAAGCACAAGAGTTGGGAGGTGAGAGTGCCAGGACTGGGTGGGAGTCAGTTGCAAGGGAAGTCATCTGCTATGTCTCCCTATATGCAACCCTGTCAACCCTCCATGGTTCATGCTTCTAATAAGGACCACCACAAATAGTTTCATAGGTTGCTCCCTGTAAAAGAGCACCTAGTAAGAAAGTTAGTAGGGGCTAGACTTGAACGCACATGCCCTACTCTCTGATCTCTATGCTCTGGCTTGGAGGAAGAAGTGCCTTTTCTAATCAATACAAAGGTATAATGTAAATGACTTTTTCCCCGTGTCCTCCAATGCTGAACCGCAACTCAAAAACATTTAAGACAAGTTGATCCAGCAAAACTACTACTGATCTCCTTCTTTATGTGTCGTGTCTGGAGTCAGACATAAATGAATTTCATCCCAGCTCAAGCACTTATAGACTAGGACCTTAGATGAATTACTTGACCAGTCTTATGAGCACTAACTTTTTATAAAGATTTAATGAGATAAAGGTAGTGAAGCCCCTAGTACAGTGCCTGCATATAGCATGTACCTAATAAATATTTGCAGTTAACTAATAAGCAATCAAGACAGATTGATGGATGGGTGGATAAAGCAAAATATGGCTTTTGGCTACTTCCAGTCACTCTGCCTTTAAGAGACATATGATCTACATGACTAAAGTGATGATATTGGAGGATCCTAATCTAAGAAAGTAACAAGGGAGAAATTTTTGATAAGTGACTTTATTCCTGAAGTTTCTGACATTTATTTTGTCTGGCCAAGGCAGGGTTTTATTACTGCAAGATGAGAAATAATCCATAGCCTAGGAAATTGTCCATCTCTCAAGTCTCTGACACTTTACACCAAACTTAAACTTTATGCATTTTATGAACAAATTAAGTGAACTACTAGCATTGTAGGTGCTCAGTTTTAATGATAACTTGTTTACAGTGACATTCTATTTCTAAGAAAAGGTTACTTACCTAATTTGCACATACATAGTACATGGGGTGAGTAAAATAATATGAATTAGTTTCAAGCAGAACATATAAAAAGTGAATGAATAAAGTAATTAAAAAATGAGAGATAGTCTCCATGATTCATACTTGTTTCTGTGAAGAACTTGTACAATCATTTATTCATTGAATTTTAGGTGCTGACCAGGTGCATTGTTCCTGAATTTAAATATAGCAAATGCAAGGTGACAGCATGACATAACAAAAATGTGTGTTAACTATGAAATAATTACTGCTAGATTTTTATGTCTCCTTTAACTAGTCTCTCCCTTCCTAACACACACACACGCACACAAATACACACAGAAAAATATGTATATACATAAACATACATGAGGAACAAAAAAAAATTATTGAAAAACAAACTCTACTTTTTAAAGTAACATGATATATCTGTTATAATTTAAAATACTGGGGATCCCTGAGTGGCTCAGCGGTTTAGTGTCTGCCTTCAACTCAGGACGTGATCCTGGAGTCCCAGGATCGAGTCCCGCATCAGGCTCCCTGCATGGAGCCTGCTTCTCCCTCTACCTGTGTCTCTGCCTCCCTCTCTCTGTGTCTCTCATGAATAAATAAATAAAAATCTTTAAAAATATATGATTTAAAATACTTTTTTTTTGTTAAAGATTTTATTCATTTATTCATGAGAGACACACACACACACAGAGAGAGAGAGAGAGAGAGAGAGAGGCAGGGACATAGACAGAGGGAGAAACAGGCTCCATGCAAGGAGTCCGACATCGGACTCGATCCCAGGACTCCAGGGTCACGTCCTGGGCCAAAGGCAGGCACCAAACCACTGAGCCATCCGGCGATCCCCTAAAATACTTTATCAACAAAAAGAAAGTAAATCTGTTTCAGACAATGGTCTACAAAATGGCATGCTGGTGTGTGTCTCTATTTAATTTTAAAAAAATTTTTAAAAAAAGTCCTAAACAAGGCTTAAAAAAAAAAAACCCAAAAGTTATTAGACGTGAAAAAATAGACTGCAAGAACCCTAAATTATTACACCAAAATCATATTTCTTTTTAAAAAAAGCCTAACAAGTCCATATCATTAATTAAATTAATTAAAGTCAAAACATCTTATGAACAAAGTTATTCCACAAATACTTATTGTGGGTATACCATATGCCAGATGCAGTTCTATGTGCTGGGCATACATCAATGAATGAGTAAAATACGATTGGGCTTGTATTCTGGTTGGAGGAGAATGACCACTCCATTTAGTTAACTCCTAAGCATTATGAAGAAATCGCTGCAAACCTGTTAGAAAAGAACATTTGTTCCAACATTTTAAAAAGTTTTAGGAGGGAAAGGAATTTTTGCAAGAAACAGGAATAAGTTGAAGTCCCTTAGACACAAATAACTGGCGGGTGGGGGTAAGGGGGCATGATTTATGTACTAATTTTATCTCAAAGAAGAAAATAAAGAGATAATCTGGAAAGATATGTCCCAAGGAAGACTTCTTGATTCCTCAGCCAAACCAACCTGGGCTCCATTTCCCATTGTAATCCCATCCATCTATTTGTGTGCCTTCAAACAAAAATTACTTATTAAACTCATACTATATCCAAGAATATCAGATGCCCAAAAGCCTAGTTTCTGGTGTAGGAGACAAAGAAGTAATTGAAAAATTAAAGTGTAATATAAAATGTTCCACAAGAATGGTATAAGGATCTTGGTCAATCTTAAATGATCAAATCCACAGGGGATTCCTGAGCTGAGTCTTAAAACTGATTAGGAGTTGAGAGTATGCTATAAATTGCTAGTAACTTTAGGAATGGATAGGATTTGAGATGTCTGCATGGGAGTGGAAGGGGTTGCAACTGGAGAAGTTTGCATAAGACTTAACTTATAAAGGTCTTTCCATGCCAGGCTAAGGATATTATAGTTTACTCTGAAGTCTCCAACCAAATTTTGAAGTAGAAGAGTTCCATGAAAAGATTAGTATTTTAGAAAGTTCCATTTTAGGTAATGCAGATTCTCACCTTCTCTAAGAGTAAAACTGGAGGGAAGAAGACTAGTCTGGGAGCTGTATTAATTTCCTAGGGCTGTCATAGCAAATTAAGACAAATTAGGTGGCCTGAAAGAATAGATATGTGAAAGAAAAAAAAAGAATAGAAAAGTATTCTCTTACTGTTCTGGAGCCTAGAAGTTTAAAATCAAGATGTCAGAGCCACATACACTATCTCTCTCAGAAAGCTCTAGGAGAGGGATTTACCCTGCAAAAATCTTACTGGTTTATTTAAAATCCTATTTACCTATTGCTTATTGATTCTCATTTCCTTCTTTTTCAGTTGCAAAGTAGAAACTACTTTACTAATCTTCACATGTTTATAATTGCTCTCTCTGAACACTGGACTCAGGCCAAAATCTGTTAAATTTCTTTCCTTTAAATTCTAGGACAGTGAAGAGCTAAGAATAAAATGAAGATTTATCATTAAGACAAATAAGGTTATGACAGTCACTTAAGCCAGGAAATGACAAGAATTCTAAGTAAGGAGAGTTACTAGTCTGGTTTTTAAATAGCCGTGTTCATCATGAAGTCCCTCCACATGAATTTATTCAAGGAAATCCTCTTTCCTTAATATTTACCAATATATCACATATTTTAATAAATAACGCATTTTAGAATATTTTCTTTTATTAATAACTACCCTTATGATATCATAGTATTTATTAATCAATTAAAATATTGATTTTATAATTATAAAAACATCTTGAGGTCATTACCAATAATGTTGAAAATATATTAGCATTGGGTGGGAGGAGGGAGCATTGGAGGAGGATAGTCAAAGATACAAACTTCCAGTTATAAGATGAAGTACATAATGACTATAGTTAACATTGCTACATGGTAAATAGAAAATTTTTAAAAGAGTAGATCTGAAGAGTTCTCATCACAAGGAGAATTTACTTTTTGTTTTTATTATATCTATATGAAATGATAGAATTAACCTTATTGCAGTCATCATTATAATATGTGTAAATCAAATTTCATGCTGTACAACTCAAGCTTATACAGTGACATATGTCAATTATTTCTCAATAAACTGGGAAAAAGGAGATTTTTGTTTTTTGTTTGTAGAGGGAGAGAGAGAGAGACATGTAGGGAAGGGCAGAGAGAGAAAGGGACAGAATCTTAAACAGGCTCCATGCCCAGTGCAGAGTCCAACACAGAGCTTGACTTCACAACCCTGAGATCATGACCTGAGCCAAAATCAAGAGTTGGATGTTTAACCAACTGAGCCACCTAAGTGCCCCAAAAGATATATCTCAATATCAATATTGATCATTATCATTCTCAATCATGATCAATCACCAATAAAATCATGATCAGCAGTTTCTTTTCCTTTTTTTGCAGAGCAGTATTCTACTGTATGGATATACCACAATTTATTTATGTACCTGTTGACAGACTTCTGGGTTGTTTCAAGTGGTTTTAGCTATTACACATAAAGTTGATGCATAAAATTGTGGTAAAAAATAAAATATTGTGGTTCTATGTTAGTTTCGTGTAAATTAACCAATTTAATCTTCACAAAATCTGAAAAAAAATGTTATTATTACATCCATTTTACAGATGAGGAAACTGGAGCCTAGGGAAGTTACTTGCCAATAAGTAACAAAAACACTACAATAACACAGACAGTGTAGCTGAAGAGTCATTCTCAACTACTATGTTCTACTATGTAACAACACCTTGCATCATGTGATGCTTTGCAGTTTATAAAATGCTATCACATCATCTTTTTGCCAAAGCCAAGAGGTAAATATACCCATTTTCAAACCAAAGTTGCTGAGACTCAGAAAAGTTAAGCAATCTTTCCAAAGTCTAACAGCTGAGATATGATAAATCCAGGACAAGAAATCCAGTTTTCTCCAAATCTGTATCCCTTCTCCTATACTCTGCTTCCTTTAAAAGCAGTTAAAATTATTAACCTATGAAATGCATCTCAATAGTAAAAATTCTTATTTTCTTGTCAAATTATTCTGTTTTCTTTAAAATATCCAGAATTGATTCATTATATTTAGTGCTCTCTCTCTTTTTTTTTTTTTATGTGTGAAAGACATTCATACTCTAATAATGTAACATGAAGATCAGTTTGGGAATTAAGACCTATATCAGTGTTTTTTCTAATTAATTATAATTCATTATCAATTTAAGTAATCATTTGACATGTGCTGAACAACAGAACACTGCGTAAGGGAGTTAGCAGATTAAATTTCTGGTCCTGGTTTTATCAGTAACAAGTGAAACTGGATGAGTCACTTAACTACTCCAGGCTTCAATTGCCTCACCTATACAATAAGAGGACCCTCCAAGTTCTTACAGCTCTCTACAGCAATAAGAATTATGAAAAATCAGTATGTCTTTACAGGACACTTTCCATGTGCTTTACTAAGTTTGTGGCAAGTAAATAGAGAAATCTGTAAAAATTTATTCAACAGGGAAGTTTCAAAGAATACACTGAGCTCTTTCTATTATTCAGATACTGTACTACACTGAGCTCTTTCTATTATTCAGATACTGTACTAAATGTTTTTATGTGCATACTCTTGTTACACAATCCAAAATTACCCCAAGAACCTTAATCAATTCACTTGAAAATGTTGATTGGATACTGCTAAACCTGCTTTTTCTATTGCCAATGTTAATTACGCTCTACTTTCGTTTTGGCATCTTACCTTAGTACTGATTTTTCCTATGATGTTAACTGGCTTCATCTTGTATTTTTTCAGAGTACTTAACACATTCAATTAAAATTTAGTCAAGGATCAGAAGCCAGAGTCAGTAATTATTCAGCATTAAAAATATCCATATATATATATATATATATATATATATATATATATACACACACACACATATAAAACAATAGATTCATTATAAATCCTCAGAAATTTCACTTATTTATGAACTTTAAGCAATTAAAAGTTAATAGAAAAGGAAAAATAATTAACTTTGAAAACTGTAAAGGCACTGTAATGTCAAAATAATGCTGAGCGTTTACTTGTACTGCAGTATGTGTTAAAATCCATTACATTTTTTTTTCTTTTCCCTAGGTACAAATGTTAGTGTAATGTGTTGATGCAAATTATATTTAAACTTGTTCTCTTTATTTAAAAGCCTTATGTTTTGTGTTAGGAGAGGACAGTTGTAAAATTATTAACTGTACATTAGTCTCATACTGATTTCAGAGGCTATTAACAATACAAACAACATCTTGGTGGTTGGGAATTAGCCTCAATCACAGCATATTCCATAGGAGTTCATCTTTACAATCTGTTTCATACTGCCTGCAAAACACAAAGCTATAAGCAACAGAACTGTTAGAATAGCAAATGAGGCTTGTATGTTAATAAATATTTGGCAGGTATGAAGGATCAGAATGGATTTTTTCAATGAATGGATGACATTTGGCTTTCTCAACAGCAACATATGGTCTTTATTGAGCATCTAATATGTGACAGTCATTGTTCTGAACAACAGGAATTTCATGAGCAATATTACACCAGCCTTTTCCTTGGCAGTAACATAGGAAGACCAAGATTTCTTCTATTATTTCAGCTTACGTATTCAAAGGGAGTTGATTAAATATTTCAACAAATAAAACCGTCACTACTTATATCTATCCAAGTATCTCTAAGGAAATTGAATATGTTGACCCTTATTTTTGGTTTTTCTTCCTCTATAGGCCTAAAGCCTTCGGGTGTTTGTGCTTAAATATTTCATGTTTATATGCTTGTACATTCGATGTACAACAATGCTAGGAGAAGACAGTTTTTCATATTATGTTCAAATTAAACTATAAATGGTTTTTAAAAATTAACTCCTTTTATCATTTGAGCTAAAATTTAATAAAATCAGAATACCCGAAACAAAAACAGATTAGCAAATATATGGGTTTCCTCAGTGTAGATTTAGGAATTCAAACCAACCTTAGAGTTATCAACACCAACAATGCCTATGAAAGCAAAGCTAGAATTATATGCTATTCTGAGTTCAATAGAGCAGGAATTCTGGAAAGGCTGTACATATTTTCCTCTTCTAAACTGAAATGCTAAAAAACAGAGGTAGAATCTATGACCAGTGAAAAGCTGAAAATTCTGATTCTTTCAGTAATTCAACTTTGTTACCACATTTGTGGGTATGATTGATATGCTCTGCAAAGACCAGAATAAAAGGAAGTTAGACAAAATGCAGAGGAACAATTTAGTTGGTCTTGAAGAAGAGTCTCTTAAACTCACTTATTAAAGTAAGGCAAATAATAAACCCTTGAGTATTAGAGATTTAGAAAACCATGAATAATTTGACTAGTCATCAACTTACAGACAAGGCATATGGGTTCTCATTTATGATCCTAGGCTAATTCATATATGGCATATTTCAAATCATTTTTAGGCAAATCACCTAGTACTTAATTACCTAGCCAGTCTTTGATATCTCTTTTTATACTGGGATGGGCGTTTTCACTTTTAGCAACATTTTCTACTTAAACTTAAAATAAAATGTGACAACTATTCAAGAAATTTGAATGGGCATTGTGTTTAAAGAAACACAATTTCTATTTAACAGAAATTTAAAATCCAGCTGTCAGGTAGAGTCCCAATAAGAAACAGAATTTACCCTAGCAGGATCATTGAAATTTTCAAAATCTTTATAGAAGTGTGGATAGGGGTAAGAAAATAAATAAGGTACAATAAGATACTTAGAGACAAGCAATAGTGGAAAACCATTACAACCCCTAGGACTAACGGGACGAAGAGAGCCAAGTGAAAACTGGAGCTATACAGAATGAGTTTCTCAGAATGAACTAGACACTTGGAGGAGTGACACTACTGCCAGAGACTCCATACCAAAGCAGAGAGGGAGCTGAGAAGAAATAACCCAACCTCCCGCCCTTCCGACCTTTTGCCTGTGCCCCCTTTTTAACCAAATCCAACAAAATACCAGAACCAGAAGCTAAATCCAATCTTCCATTGACCAATTTCAGCCAGAGGCCAACCAGCAGGACAACCAGATGATGTCTTCAGTAGTAGTCAATCTCTCTAGGAACAGAGAAACATAGAAGATACTGAATGGATTTTTGCAGTGTATGGGTGCAAATGGAGATTAATCATCACACCAGAAGGGCTAAGTGCCCTTCATTTTTTTTTAAAGATTTTATTTATTTATTTGAGAAAGAGAGAGAGAGAGAGAGAGATGGTGTGAGTGAGGTGGGGAATGGGGGGCAAAGAGGTAGGGAAAAGGACAGGCAGGTTCCACAGAGCACAGAGCCCTACCTAGGGCTCTATCTCACTACCCAGAGATCAAAGCCTGAGGCAAAACCAAGAGTCAGACGTTCAACTGACTGACCTATCCAGGTCAGGGTCCCTTTTTGGAGTTCACCAAGTGACAATAGCATGAAGATAAAAAGCTTTCAAATGTATTCTCCAAGACAGTGGTTATTACAAAGCTACCACAAAATGGCAAATCTAAAACCAATGCTCCTAAACCTAGGCTTTTTCTCTGAAAAACGGTATGATCCTGTCTTCTGGAGTGAAGAACAGAAGTCACATTTCTAAAATAAATTTATACTTGAAATATTATTTTAACAAACTCTATGAGCCAGATACTCCATTCTACATATGTACCCTTGAGAAATGTGTATGTAAGTGAAACCATATACAGGCATGTTCATCCCAACAATACTCATATTAGCCAAAATGTCAACCCAAATAGCTATCCACAAAAGAATTCATGTGGTAGGTATATCAATACATTTAAATACTCTGTCATAATAAAAATTAGCAGGCAGACACTATTCATAACAACATAGAAAATTGGGACCAACTAGATGTAGAGCAATATACATTAACAGTATAGTTCTGTCTACATGACATTTAAAATCTATGCTGTTTAAAGATATATTCATATGTGGAAAAAGTGCAAAGAAAAACAAAGAAATAATTATCATAAAGGTCAGCATACTGGTGACCTCTAAAAGGAATGTGATAGAAAAGAGACACAATAGGGGCTTCTCACATTCTGGCAATGTTCTATTTTTTTACTTGCACGGTATATTAGTTAGCTAGAGATGCCTTAACAAAATATCACAGACTGGGGGCTTAAATAGTAGACATTTATTTTCTTATAATTCTGGAGTCTGGAAGTCCAAGACCAAGGTACTGCTAGGGTTGATTAAGGCCTCTCTCCCTGACTTTTACAGGGCTGCTTTCTCACTGCATCCTCATGTGGCCTTTTCTCCATGTACTTGTGTAGGGGGAGAGAGTGTTCTTGTGTCCTCCCTCCTTCCTGTAAGGACACCAGTCCTACTGGATTAAGGCCCCACCCTTATGACTTCACTTAACTTTTATTATCTGGTCTATCTCCAAATACTGTCATACTGGAGTAAGGGATTCAATGCATGAACTTTGGGAGGACAAAATTCAGTGGCATAACACACGGTCCTTACATGGATGTTTGCATCTCTATGTTCATTGCATCATTTTTTACATTAGGCAAATTATGGAGGCAGCCCAAAAGTCCATCAATAGATGAATGGATAAATAAGATGTGGTGTATATGTGCAATAGAATGTTATTCAGCCACAAAAAAAGGAATGAAATCTTTCCATTTGCAATAATATGGATGGAGCTAGAGAGTATAATGCTAAGCAAAATAAGTCAGAGAAAGACAAATGCCATTTGATATCACTCATATGTGGAAATTAAGAAACAAAACAAATGAGCAAAGGAAAAGAAGGGGAGAGAGAGAGAGAGAGAGAGAGAAACCAAGAAACAGATTTTTAACTATACAGAACAAACTGATGGTTACCAGAAGAGAGTGGGGTGGGTGAAATAGGTGATAGGGATTAAGGTGTGTACTTGTGATGAACACCAGGTGTTGTATGGAAGGGTTGAATCACTATATTGTACACTTGAAACTAATATTATGCTGTACGTTAAGCATGCTGGAATTAAAATTAAAAACTTAATAAAAATATTAAAACATTAAAGAAAATTGGTAGGAAAGGTTGTTACTCAAGCCTCCTAAATTATCACTTCAGTATTTCTTCTTACCTATAATAAATGCTTGCCTATGAAAGGAAAATAATGTCAAGGTGAAACAGACTTTTCTAAATTTCAAGTAGTAGAAATCAAATATGTCATATTAAGGCTAGATTACTCTTTGAATAAATTATTTCACAGCTCTAATTAGGACTCTATTTTAAGTTACATTTAATTTTAGAAGGCCTTTTTCCTCCTGCCCTAGAGTTGCTTTCTTGCCACTTTTCTGTCCCTGAGGACATCACTCGTTTATCAGTAAGCTTGACCCTTACTGTGATAAATCCCAGTCCAAAGTCACCCAGAATAAAATTTTATATATTTTATTGGCACACCGGTATTATTTTAATTATTATTTATGATGTTTTCATACTATAATTCTTCCCTTCTGAGATCAAACAATGCAGTTATATTTTCTATGTTGTATCTCTTTCGAAAAACAGATGCTTAGCACATGTGTCTGGAACAAATAGTCTTCATCATCAAAGGAGGTACACCTATGATGCCTTTCCCAAAGACGTGGCAGAAACAAAATGTTTTGGATTTTTTTCTAATTTATTATATCTGGTGACTGTCATAATTAAGGATTAGGAACCAAAGGAAATTATTTCAAAGCATAAAATTTCCTGGAAAGGAATTATCTAATTATCAAGAAACCTCTTCATGTAAAACTCAAAATAGTCAAGTAGAAGAAACACAGGAAATAATTTTTAAAACATTTTTATGTAAAATGTTACATACATATAGAAGAATACCTGAAATAAATATATGACACGATGTCTGGGTGGCTCAGTGGTTGAGCATCTGCCGAGGATGTGATCCTGGAGTCCTGGGATTGAGTCCCAAATCGAGCTCCCTGTGTGAAGAATGCGTCTCCCTCTGCCTATGTCTCTGCTTCTCTATGTGTGTCTCTAGTGAATAAATAAAATCTTAAAAAAATAAACATATGACTTATTTTGCTTAGCATTATAGTCTCTAGCTCTATCCATATTGTTGCAAATGGAAAGATTTCATTCCTTTTTTATGGCTGAATAACATTCTATTGTATATATACACCACATCTTCTTTATCCATTCATCTATTGATGAACTTTTGCGCTGCTTCCATAATTTGGCTACTGTAAAAAAAAATGATGCAATAAACATAAGGATGCTAATATCCCTTTGAACTAGTGTTTTTGTATTGGAGGAGGCAATAAATACCCACTAGTATGATTACTGGATCATAGGGTAGTCCTATTTTTAACTTTTGAAGAAACTCCAAACTATTTTCCACAGTGCCTACACCAGTGCAAGAGGGTTCCTTGTTCCTATCAACAGTGCAAGAGGGTTCCTTTTTCTCCACCTCCTCATCAACACTTGTTGTTTCTTGTGTTTTTGATTTTAGCCATTCTGACAGGTGTGAGGTGGTATGTCATTGTAGTTTTGATTTATAGTTCCCTGATGATCAGTGATGCTAAGTATCTTTTCATGGGTCTCTTGGCCATCTGGATGTCTTCTTTGGAGAAATACCTGTTCATGTCTTCTGCCCATTTTTAATCAGATCATTTGTTTTCTGGGTGCTGAGTTTTATCCAATTTTTATATATTTTGGATACCAACCTTTTATCATATGTCATTTGCAAATATCTTCTCCCATTCAGTAGATAGCCTTTTAGTTTTGTTGACTGACTGTTTCTTTTGCTGTGCAGAAGCTTTGTATTTTGATGTATCCCAACTTCTACTGTTTCTTTACTAATATAAAACTCCTTTTCCCAACATATTTTTCTTATGACCTGAAATGTTTTGACATTTATTTTGTTTTCATACTTGCTTATTTTTTCTTTTATTTTTTTTTTCATTTTTTTCTTTTAAATAACTTTCCCTGGAAACCAAATCCTAAAATGAAAAAACACCACAAAAAATACTCTTTAGTCATCACCTTTCCCTTAAGGTAGCACCTTAATTCTGTCTTTTCCTTCCCTAACAAACTTGTTAAGAAAGTCTATACTTATTCTGTCGAACTCCTAGTTATTTCCCAACCTGTTATAATGGGGTTTTGCTCCTCCATTCTACAGAAACCACTTTTGCTGGCCATGAACCTCCTCCTATTTGAGGAGGAGGAGATTCAGTGATATTTTTTTGGGTTCACATGTTTGCATCTGACACTTAATACTCTCTTTTTCTTTAAACCAAGATTTAGCAAAGCACAGCCTGCTCCCTGCTTTTATAGGGCCCATGAGCCTAGAAGAGTTTTCACATTTTAAAATGGTTTAAAGAAAGTTAAATGAAGAATAATATTTTGACATATGAAAATTATATAAAATTTGAATGTCAGTGTCCGTAAATAAAGTTTTATTGGAACACAGACATACCTACTTGCTTATCTATGGCTGTTTTCTCCCCTCATAGGCAGAGTTGTATGGTTGTCTAAAAAGCCTAAAATATTTACTATCTGGCCCTTTGCAGAAAAAGTTTGCCAGTGCCTACTTAAAAGTTACTCCAGCCAAGTTTTCAGGATGCCTGGAAAAGCTCCTACTTCTCTGATAAGATCTCCCAGGGCTGTTGTGAAAATTAAACTAGACAACATATGCAAAATAAGTAAGACAGCATCTGTCTCACAGTTTGTGTTCGAAACAATGTTAGCTCTCTTGTCTGCTGACTCTTCCCCCTCTGTCTATCATTTAGATATGGGTTTCCCGAGACTTCATCTTAATTTTTCTCCTCCCTTTTCTCTTCACTCTCTTCTGTAAACCTCATTTTCTCCCATAACCTCAAGTATCATTTCTACATTCACGAGTCCCAAAACCACATATCCCAGCCCAGATCCTGCTTTACTTGGATGTCCTTCAAGAAACCAAGCTGAACACAGCCAAATTTAAATTCATCCTTTCTTTAAAATATGTTCCCCTTTGGTATTCCTGATTTCAGTTAATAGCACTGCCATCCACCCAACCTCCCAACCCAGAAATCTCATCTTTTCCTTTGTGTCTCTCTCTCACCCTTCATATCCAACTAGTCAGTTGATGAATCCTTTCCATTGCATTTAAGAAACTTATTCCGCCATCCACAGAGCCAGCACTTTAGTTGAAGTCCTCTTCATTTTTCTTCTGATATTTTAAATTTGTCTCCTGGAATTTCTCACTCATTGGGACCACAATCTGGTCCCAGTAGGATATATCCTTTACATTTCCACCAGAATTACTTATTTCCTTCTTACATAACAAATGATATTATAGGACTCCCTACTCAATGACCTCCATGACTCTCATTACTCACAGGATAAGTCAGATACTTGAACCTGACCTTTCAAAATCTTCCCCCACCTCATCCATTCATCCCTTCATCAAATTTTTATTGAGCGTGTACTGTGTACTATGTGCCAACTGTTATGCCAGACTAAGGGTACAGAAGTGAATAAGGCCACCATGATCTTTGCTTGCTGGGGGATTCCAATACAGCAGAAGAGATCAAGATTAAACAAAGAACCATTACCCTCCTCCCCATATTGGAAAAGATACATTGTCATGGTGTCATCTGTACATGTAGTGACCTCTGTCTAGAATACTATAACCAAAGCAAAGCTCAAACATCCCCCTGGTATGGTAACTTTCTCCAGCTGGGCTATCAGAGTTAATTCTGGACTTCTTTGCATTCCCTGAATATATCTCTAATGTTTAAACATAGTGTTATACAGCCCTGCTAATTTTGTGTTTTTTTAGTTTTAGCCATTCTTTCATTTGCAAATATCTCCCTGAATTGTGAGCATCTTATATTCAGAGGCTATGTCTTATTGATGCCCTCATGCCTAATCCAGTAGTTATTATTGGTGCTTTAATTAATTAATAGTATCTCTTCTGTGACTAAAGGCCCAAAATTGGCTTATGTCTACACTATAATAATAAGCGATATTTGAAACCAATCAAATAGTAAGAAAATATTTAAAGAGACAGCATATGTTGTACATCGATAATGATGTGAATAAAATAGTACTTTATTTGCATTTTTAAGTAATTAATTTACAATTTTTTACTTTTACATTTTGTTCATTGAGGAAAGGCCAAATGATTTGCCAATAAAAGTATATTTTATCTGTTAATGCATAATTTTTATCCAGTAATTTTATGTCTTATTTTAATATGTTCAAAGTATAGTTTCATAAAATATAAATCTCTTTGCTAAGAAATATTTGAAAATATTATCCTCACAGTAAGATATTTGTCTTTTACGAATAATATATTTACATCCTGTAGATCTTCAAGTCATAAACAATGCAGAAAATAGAGAATGATGGATGGGCTGCAGAAAGATTCAAGAAAATAATTATAATAATAACTATTCTAATCTTTAAGATGTGCCAAAGGGGAGATCCAGGAAATTACCAAGCAGTTAACATCAATACTAGGAAAGAATAAGAACAAATAATAATAGAATTGATCAAGAAGTACTTAGGCAAGAACAACTTAATGAACAACTAGCAGCATGAGTTCATGTAGAAAGATCGTGGAATATTAACCAGACAGAAAGTGTGAGTACAAGCAGAGTCAGGCAAAGGAACCTGAATTTGTCTATTTAAAATTATACAATAGCCATTGAAAACGTGTCCTTAAAATAATCCTATAAGGATAAATATAAAATTAACTTTTGGCTGATATACTAGAAAAGATAGGACCTCATTTTTAAAAATTTGCTAGTCAGAAGAAACCTTCAACCCAACCACACCTCCACCAGCAGATTTAAAGAAGTACATAGGAGTGGTGCTAGTATTACTTCAATACTCTTACTTCATCTCCCAACAAACAATTGCTCAAACTTTGCTAATAAGTAGTTTTCAAGCCATCCAAATGTAAACTGTTTATATGGGTTGTCTTTGTGAATGCCTCTAACATGAAAACTAGTGTAGATGAAATCCTAACTAGATGACTTCTGTTAGCAACACAGGGGCAGCAAGTGAGTACATTAAGTTTTGTGTTGTTGTTGTTTTTTGTTTTGTTTTATTTTGTTTTTAAGATAATTTGCTTATGTGTAGGGAAGTATTTTGGGACTGCATGGTCAAGTTAAAAATTGTAAATAGGAAAAAAAAATTGTAAATGGGCCAGAGGAAGCTTCATTCAATAGGAATGGTCTCTAACCCAGCAAGGCTCAGAACAGCTATAAACATCTCCCCTTTGCCTTTCACTGATTAGGGAGGAGCCTTCTGCTTGGACCAGGTATCCTGCAGCTCAATCCACAGGGCAGGAGTGTATCCTAGGCCAGCATGGGTGTTCTCAAGATGGCCAGATGCCAAAGAAGCATTAGCCAAGTGGGCAGCCTGATATCATGACCTATGTAGTGACTAAAGGACAGCCAAGATGATTGTGTGAATGAACAATCTGACAGTAAGTAAAGGGTCACCCACCAAAACTGAACCAAAACAAATAATGTGGTGGAAAATATTTAGATTGTACTATTCTGAAAACAACAGGAATTTAACTAAAATTGGGATAGCCTAATTTCCTTATCTTTCCTCAACCACTTAAATTCAAACACAATTTTACAAACATCACTCATTTTTCTAGAATTTTTAATCTGAAAATCTGTTGAATTCTTTATATGGTCAAAATATATCCTGCTTGCCACCCTAAATACCTACCTTATTCTTCCTAAATACTTCATTTCTCAACACCTCCACCGTTTTAGCAATTATATAAAACCTCCTCCTTTTAAATTAAATATTCAGTGAATTTATACAACTCTTCTGTATGTCATTTCCTCTATCCCAATTAAATGATTATTAATAATGAGGTTCATAGGGGCATCGAAGTGGCTCAGTCACTTAAGCATCCAACTCTTGGTTTCGGCCCGGGTCGTACTCTCAGGGTCCTGAGATCTAGCTGTGTGTTGGGCTCTGCTCTCAGCAGGAAGTCTGTTTGAGATTCTCTCTCTTTCAAATAAATAGATCTTCAAAAAAATAATGATGTTTATAAATTTAAAACACTGATATATTACAACTCTCTTGTTGGGAATTTTATTTGTGTAGGATTTTTTTAAATTCTTTCCTATCATCTATCAACATTTTTATTTATAGTATCAATATACTAACTTTGCTTTTTTTTTTTAGAGAGTGAAATTAATTCAATACTAAATCAATCCATCTTCACTTACTACATCTGATTTCATCTCTAAAGTTAAGAATAGCTTTATTCCTACTAGTTTTTCCTTCATTCCTCATGAACATTTAAATAAATATTAAATGTTTAATCATAGTTAAAGTCAAATATAACTTTGAGTAACAGATTCTACTCTTAGATCTTCCAAGCCTCTACAATTATGTCACATTTGCCAGTTTCTTGGATAACATTTATTGGACTATTCTTATGCTCTGGTGAGTTATAGAACCTTGCAAATGTTCATTCTCTATCTTTATAAATGAAGATAGTAAGAAATAGTAGAAAGGCTGTTTCCTTAATGATATATGAAGTTTATAACTTGGTTTTTTTAAGAGGTTACATCTGTAAAAGAATATTCAACAATGCTCTTTTGTTGTCATAGTCATATCTTTCTCTATATTCCTATAAAACTATTTAAAGCAAGGATATCAATTTTGGTAAAGTACATTGTATAAGACAGATCTATATCTTATCAAAAATATTTCTTAGAATAGTGACTATATTTGAATAATTGGACAACATACATGCTTAAATTATTGGAGTTAACTTTTTCTAAAAGCTAACTTTTAAAAAATACTAACTATAGAACAGGCTCTGTTCTATTTGCTTTACATAGTAGTTATATTAGTTTACTCCTCACTCACAATGAATCAGGTACTATTCGTACTCACACTTTAATAATAATTAAACTCAAGTACAAAAAGGTTAAAAAACTTGCTCAAGTTCATATAACTTATAAACAGAATATTGAAAATTAGAAAACCTTATTTTATGGAAAGATCTAGATGTCCACTGGTTTGGCCAACCTTTACTGTTGCCTCTTAAGAAAACAGAAAATGGACTCCAGGTCTCTAAACATCTCTTTCCATAAAATCATGCTACTTTATATTTTCAAAAACAGTCACATAAAGTTCAAGGGATTAAGTGATAACCTCTGGCAGATGTGAGTGGGAAAATTAAAAACTGGCATGTGATCTGAGTCTTTGAAGACAGCCAAGTTTTCAAATGGCAAAGGTTGGAAGGTAGTCGAGAAATGGATCAATATGGGCAAAAAACCTGAAGAGATATGAAAGGCACATCTGAGAAAATCTAAGTATAAGGTAAAAATTTTAAAAGTTGGAGAGAGAGAAATTGGAATCAAAATGAAATTCTTTCTGTAAGTTTAAACTTGACAAGGCTTAATGATATATTCTTTGAGAAAAATTTTAGAGCAAGAAAAATATAGAAAACATAGGTGTTTCTTTCCATTTTGAGTACTGTAAGTGGCCTGTGCATGAATTCCAATTTATAATCACCAGTAGCTATACAATGAATTATTTGGAAGTACTATACATAGGATAAGAGTACATGATGCGATCAGTCTTACCCAATCAATGTTCTCTCGAGACAATAAACCAAAGTACATGCAGGAGTAGATTACATTAATGTCTGCCATAGTATCCATCTCAAAAGCCTGGCTATATTCTCTTAGCAACTCTACAGTCACTAGGATGGACTCCATTTGGGAACAAACCTGAACACTGAATATTTATGTATGTTTATTAACACTTTTTTCCTCATATAAATGCCAAGTACTGACTTGTCATAAATATGAAAGAACCAACTGCACATTCTAAACCATAGGAATGCCCTAGAGTACAGGTGGCACAAGGTGGCACACTCATGTGGTTGCAGCCATTAGACTTTCAAGTTTAGTGTCAGCAAAATGTGTCCACACAGTTGTTCCTTGTTTTCCAAACAGTTTCTGAGCTAAGTTCCCTACCTTCTAGTTCACCCTGCTATGCCGATGTAACTGTTATACAAAATTCGGGTAATATACACAAATATAAAAAGCAAATATAATCTAAAGGTATCCATAAGTATGCCCTTCAAATAACCACTGTTAAAGTACATCCATTTTTTTCTATGCATATGGGTGTGTGTATATTTGAAGCTGGGTTTCAAATCCCTGTCTCTAGTCGTAAATCCTTAGCTCACCCTTTTGCATAGGATCAATGTGTTATTATATCCAGAAAAGCCAAGTGTTTAAACCATACCGTTACTCAGCTGATTCACCACAATAATGATGCCATTAATTTCTTGAAAACTTTTCCTTCTCATCTGCTTGTTTCTGATGATACAATGTCCCTAAGAGCAAAGCCTACCCTTTCCAGAAGTTTCACCCAAAATAGCTGACTCTCTACTCAAGACTGGTCCTCAAAACTATCATCATTTCTAAAAACAAGGAGGAATTTAGTACAGACATGATGGTGGTTAGTGATTTATAGCACTAAGTCAATTTTAAAATATGAGGCTCTCCTGAACTTCATATAATAATTACAGAAACATTTCCAAATTTCATTCACAGACTCTGGCATTTGGTTGTCACATTAGTTGAAAAGACTATTTTCCATTATCCCCATTGGAATTGTCTTGGTACCTTTATCAAAAATCAAGTGAGCATAATATGCTAGAATTTCTGGACCCAATTCTATCCCATTGATCTGTATACCAATCTTTACACCTAATAAAACACTGTTGAAGTTATTACAGCTTCACAGTAAATTTTGAAATCAGGAATGTAAGTCCTCCAACTTTGCTCTTTTTTCAGAATTGTTCTGGATATTCTGCGTCCCTTGCACTTCTACCTGAATTCTAGGATCATCTTGTTTATTTCCCCAAAAACAGCCTATTGGGATTCTGATGGAGACTGTGTTAATCCATATGTTATATGGAGATTACTGCCATTTTCATAATATTAAGTTTTCCAATCCATGAACATAGAATGTCATTCCATTTATTTAGGTCTAATTTAATTTCTTTCAATGTTTTATGGTTTTAGAATACAAGTTCTACACTTTTCAAAATTTATTCCTAAGTATTTATTTTTTTGACCTATGGTAAATGCATTTTTTCCTCATTTCATTTTTGGATTGTTTCTTGCTGACCTCGCTTATTAGCTCTAATAGCCCTTAATTGATTCCTTAGGATTTTCTAAATATAAGATCATGTCATTTGCACATAAAAATACTTTTATTTCCTTTCCAACCTAGATGACGTTTATTTCTTTTTCTTGCCCAGCTGCCCTGGCTAGAACCTATAGCACGATTCTGAATAGAAGTGAGGAGAGACAACATTCTCGTTTTAATCTTAGATGCAAAAACATTTGGCCTCTCACCATGAAGTATGATGTTAGCTTTTCATAGATGGGTTTTACTGACTACGTTCCTTTCTAGTCCTAGTTTGTTGGGAATTTTTATCATGAAAGGATGTTGAGTTTTGTCAAATGCTTTTCCTGATTTATTGAGATGATCCTGTGGTTTTTTGGTCCTTTAATATATTGATAGGATGTGTTGCATCCATTGATTTTGAGTAAACTAATCTTGCATTTCTGTGATAAATCTCACTCGATCATGGTGTACAATCATTTTTATATGTCACTGGATTCAATCTGTTAATACCTGTCAAGGATTTTTATCTACATTCTTGAGAGATATTTATCTGAGTTGTCCTTTCTTGTTCTGTCTTACCTGGTTTTAGTATCAGGCAATAGTGGCCTCACTGCATGAGGGAAGTGATCCTCTTTTGCGTTTTGGAATAGCTTATGAAGAAATTCTATTAATTCTTCCTTAAATACGTGGTCATATTTTGTTCGTTAACTTTTTCTATTTTTTTTTTAAGATTTTATTCATTTATTCATGAGTGACAGAGAGAGAGAGGCAGAGACCCAGGCAGCTGGAGAGGCAGGCTCCCTGCAGGGAGCCCGACGCGGGACTCGACCCCAGGTCCCCAGGATCGCGCCCCGGGCTGAAGGCGGCGCTAAACCGCTGAGCCACCGGGGCTGCCCACTATTTTTTTTTCTACTTTTATTTTTTCAATAATAAATTTATTTTTTATCGGTGTTCCATTTGCCAACATACAGAACAACACCCCGTGCTCATCCCGCCAAGTGCCCCGCAGTCGCCCGCTCCCCTTCCTCCACCCCTAGCTGGTTTCCCGGTTAGCCGTGCAGCTCTGAGCGCCGGCCCCAACGCGGAGGCCGTAGATGTCCACCCTTTCAGCGCCTGAACCTCAAATCCATCTATGCAGTGATCCACGACAGGATGGCCAAAGCCGGAGTTCCAGGAAGGAGACGTCGGCTCATTCCTCCTTAAAAAGTTCTCCCAGTCGAGCGCGGGCGAGCGCCGGGGGCAGCCCCGGGCCGTGAGCGCGCCCCGCCCCCGCACCCGCCCCCGCACCTGGTCCCCGCCCGGCCTCGACCCCCGCGGGCAGCCCCGGAGCCCCGCGCCCCGCGCCCCGCGCCCGGGGATGCTGCGCGCATCCCCCGCCTGCGCCCGCGTCTGGAGGCGGGAGGCGGGAGGCGGGAGGCCGGGTCCGGGGGCGGGGCGGGGCGGCCGGGAGAGGATGCTCGGCGGGGCCTGGGCCGCGGCACCTCCGGGGCGGCGCCGCCCCTCGCTATAAACCCGGGGCTGCCGGGTCGCCGAGGACTGCAGCGCCTGGCAGCGGAGCCCGCGGCCGCCGGTACCGGTGGGCGCAGCGCGAGGACCCGGGGAGCGCCCCGGAGGGCGGGGGCGGGGACCCGACGGCGGGCGGGCGCTGGGCGGCTGCGGGCACCGCGGAGACGCCCCCGCACCCACCCGCACCCGCACCCGCACCCGCACCCGCACCCCCACCCCGCACACCAGGCGAGGGGCGCAGGGCTGCGGGGACCACCGGGGGCTGTTCGCCGCGCGGCCCCCGGATCTCGTTCCGAGTCGACCAGACCCTTCGGAGCCACAAGCGCGGACTCCGCGGGACCGGGATGCAACCAGGAAAACTTTCTTCCCGAGGCTTTTAGCCGCATCTCCAGGGCGAAGCCGGCGTGAGTCCTGCGGGGCGTCCGTTTAAAAGTTGTGCTGCTTCTCAGGTGAAGTTCCCGGCGCCCCCGCCCCCCCGCCCCGCGGCCCCGGCAGCTCGTGTCCCCCCGAGCCCGCTGCAGGCCGACTGGGGGCCCTCGGAACGGCACTGGGTCCCCACCTGGAGCTCACTCCCCCGCCCTCAGCTGCCCCCGGGGGCCCTCTGGTTCCTCAGACCCGCAAGGGCACAAGCCTGGGCGTCCCCACGGCCCGACCCCCACGGCCCTGGCCGGCACCTCTGGAACGGAGGCGGGGTTTTAAGAGCAGCTCCTGTTGGCTGCTCTCCTCCACCGCCTACCTAGAACCCCATTCCCCGGCCACCCCCCCCCCCCAGCCTTCTTCTCCCCAAGACCTCAGCAAGTCTCTCCCAGGGCCTCTCCCGCCCCGCCGCTTTGGGGCACCCAGTAGAGACCCCCGCTCTTGAACCCACCTGGGGCTGCTTTGCCTCCTCTGCTTCCTGCTGGGGCATCAGACTGCTGCGACTGGCCCTCAGAACCCCTCTTCTCAGTGGAAGTCTGGGTGCCCATGTTCCCCCGGGATCAAATTTGGGACTTGGCTACATTTATTTCTAGTGTCATTCAGACAAGAGAAAAGTAACAGGGAGGGACGCGAGAAATCTGGGACCCTACTGCTCTGTCTTAGGACTTTGTTGAGCAACTCGTTTCTCCTAAAGGTGCCTTGTCCCCAACATCGTTCGGTAGATACCGGCTGAGTGGCCTGGGTCCCCAGGCGTTTACTGCCTGTAGCATAAGCTGTGACCGTTTTGTACGTTTTCTCTGCGGCACCGTCTGCTTCCCCGTGTGCTGTGGAGCGTCCCTAGCTCTAGAGGCCCCGCTGGATCATCTCTGTTTAGGCTGTTCTGCCTTCTAACCCGTCCCACGCAGACAGTGCAGGGGGGAGCACAGGAGCCCGACCGAGAGACCCCCTTAAATGGCCCTGTACTCTCAGCAGAGTATTTCACAGCTCTGAACCTCAGGCCCCAGGCCATCAGGTTCCCTCCAGTGAGTGATGAAATCCCTTGATTCCTTTTGTTTCCTAGTGAGTTGCTTAAAAAATAGTACTCTAAAATAATTACCCTTTTAGCCCATGTGTGGGACCCTCAACACTCTCTAAATAACCCCCCTGGTAAATTATCTGTTCTGGAAAATCATTAAGTTTCCAAGGCTGGTTCCAAAAGTCCATACACCCCCCCACACACACACACACACACACCCAGATTACAGCTGGCAGTTCCCAAAACCTGGTTCCATGGTTCAGGGAGTGTACCCCCGGTGCCAGTTCTCAGCATTTGTTAGAGTTTCACAATTATTAGTGTCACGTCTGTCATCTACTCTGTCTCTCCCTTTTTATTTCTGACTTCATTGTTTTTTGTGCCCATCACGAAGCCTCCATTTCTGGTAAATCTCCTTTCTTTGACCATAAGCTGAATCAAATGCTCCAATGTCCAACTCAGAAGCAAACTGGTTTCCTTCCACTGGCTCCAGTGACACCAAAGGAAGACTTCTCTTCCTTGAGATGTAGAAAATGTCTTGAGTCACCGTTGCTTTGCCAACGCTGTCCGTCCCAAGAGTTCTGAGCTTAAAGCTTTCCTGTCGCTCTTTAACCCTAGTTCAGTGTTCAAGAGGGAAAGAATATGGATTGTTCAGGTTTCTTACACTGTGTTTCCTTTTTTTTTTCCCCTAGTTTGAGGTAAGAATGTGTGTGTGTGTGTGCACGCACGCACACGGGCACACGTGTATACACATTTTTTGGTTTGTTGCTGCTGCTTATTACTTTTGTTGTGACTATCACTGATTATTTACCCTACACAGGAGGGAAAATAGTGGAAGAAAAGTTAATCTGCTACTTAACCAAAGCCCAGGTAAAATACTTAGCTGAGGGAAGCCTAACACCAATAGTTTAAATGCACGACGCACGTTTTCTATAGTTTGATCTGTGCCACTACATCCTTTTCAAGCAAATAACAGATTTGCTGTATTTTGTTTTCAGATTTGTTACAGGGACCTAGACCAAGTCCTATAACACGTGCATGTTTTGGCTGCCTGATGCAGGCTCCCATCCATTAGCCTCACACTCATTCGTTTACCTAGTGCTCTGACTGCTTGGCCATAACTGGGCTGTGCCAGTGTCCCAAGTAAGCTAGCCAATTAAGAATTTTATTTAGATATTTGAAGTAAATCCAAATGTTTCAAAGATTAGAAAGCTGTCTTAAAGACACACTGTGGCAAATAACAAATATAGAGCCAGATCAACAAACTGTGACAGAGCAGTCAAGGCCAGGTTGGGAATGCTCTTCTCCCATGCTGTCTAGTAAACTGGACAAATCACCTTTTAAATTCATCACCACTGAAAAATGCTATTATTTTTCTTCAAAATAGTTCTATGCCTTCCCTTCCAAACTGCCTACAGTCGTTGGATTCCCTGGTTTGTGTTCCTTGTCATGTAGTTACTTATTAAAATAGTATATCAAAGTTCCCATGAGCGAAAGTAAGTTTTGTTCCATTTCCAGCCTGAATTTAGCTGTCATTTTATATTTTTCTATTTTATTCATTATATGAACTTTAGCTACCAAAATTCAACTTTTCAGCAGCTTAATATATAAAATATATCTTAAATCAAGGAGGTCTATAGGGACTTAAGGTAATATTCAACTGATTTGGCATATGATGACCATTATCATTTTAAAGCTCTTAAATACATGCAAAATAAATCACAGCAAACACCACACACACACACACACACACACACACACACACAAACTAAAAAGCTATACATGAACTATACATTTGCCAAATGTTTTATTATTCAGTGGTCATTTTAATGACACATTTGACAATTTGAAATAGAAAATAAAGTATATATCTAGAACTGTCATAGAAATGACAAGTGAATTTTAATAGTAGGTGCATTAACATTGAAAGTTTTGCTATCTGAGTTTTGATTCTCTGTAGCAGATGGTCACAAGGAAAAAAATTCCCTTGAATGTTAAAATCATCTTTCAAATATTTTACTAACATAGGTCACTATATGCTATAAATATTGTATGACCACTATATTTTACATTATTCTTACAGACCAGTTTAGAAGAGTTTTTGTCGTATTTGTCTGGCTCCTAAGTAGATGCATCATCCGAACGTCTTAAATAGAAATAAATGTCTAGATTTGCAGTGATTATTATACTTTCCTTCCTATATCTAAGAATATTTTAAATTGGGTTGCTAGGCTCACATTTAATTAATTTTTTAAAATTTAATAGTTTATAAAATGGGTGAAGAAATGGATATGCTTTGTTTTTCCTAATCACATTGTGCCTTCATATTCTAAGTCCTAAGTCTAAATGTCCCTAAAATTTAAAATCATAGAATTTGGGTCAAGTCTTACGTGATTTCTTATTCATTTTATACGCGTATAAGCTGCTTTATTCTTCACCAAATGATGTTAAAACTTATTTAGATCAGTGGATTTAAGTACTTTGAACGATTAACTTCAGAGTAAGAATACTGAAGAATACATACATGATTGTGTACTTGTCTTTAGATATTTACCAATTAATATTAATCAAGTTTGCTCTATCCACCTTGGAAAACAAAGAATTACATGTATGAAATGTATCAGCAATAATAGAAGATACTTACAAAGGAATACTATGTGTTTGAGTGATATTAGCTCCTTAAGGACACACTAAAGTATAAAAATGGTCTTTGCCCTAGAGAGATGTTGGTCAAGCTGAATACATATTTGGATATGAGTCTCTCCAATCATCTCAGTGCCACTGGAGTGGGAAGCCATTTTAAACCAAGCCTCCTTCTGTCCTATTTTTCAGACCAAGTGGAATGTCTAATGTGGTCACATTGTTTGATTCCATAATAACCACCCCAACTTTCCCTTCCTTATGGGAGTATACCTCCTTTGATACTATATGTGCCACATCTAATGCATCCTTGTATTCTATTACTAAATGTTCCACAAATCACTTTCTTGCTTGTTAGTTGTTTTCAGCTAAAACCATGGAAAATGTTTTTTTCCATGAAAATTAAAATCAAAAATACATTTTTCAGATACCTATATTTTAGAAGAGATACACTAAAGAGAAACCATTTTTCTAACCTCATTTGGGTATAGAATCCTATTGCACACAATAAAATGACTTGAAATTGATGTTTTACTAACTGGGGGAACTATTAGTACTGTTTTTTAGTCTAAAGCTGTAAAGACAAGGGGAAAGTGGAGGAAAGAGTAAGAAAAGGAGAAACAGAATAAAAGTTGAAATAGCAAATCAATAGTTCTTTAAGTATTAGGGAAAAGGTAAGGCAAGCATATTACAATCACCTGGGAGGCATGCTAAATCTGTATATATTGTCTATACTTTCCTTATTCCCATTTCCCCTACTGAGAATCGCTGTGTTGTAAATTGGGAGCAGCCATCCACAATTACCTCAAGTGTCGAGGCAAAGACCAGCATCGTGGGCATCATGTAGAAGCTTGTTAGAAATGCAGACTTTCTAACTCCACCCAGACCCACTGGATAAGAATTTTCATTTTAACAAAATCCTCAAGTGATTCAGATGCACAATGAAGTTAGAGGAGTCCAAGTGTACAGCACCTAGGCCTTGTTCAGAATGATTACCTAGAGGTTATTTTATTGGCTTTTTAATAGACTAGCATTTTTACCTAACGCTAACATTTATTGAGCACAGACAATATATCAGACACAATGTTCAGCCTTCAATATTGTTTTTATTTAAGCCTCACAACTTCCCTATGAAATAGGCACTGCTTTATCCTCATTTTATAGATTAGGATACTGAGTAATAATGGGAGAAGTAAGGGATACTGAGACATAATGAGATTAATAACTCACGCCAATGTGGTAAATGATAGAGTTAAGATATAAACAGGAATTTTGATTCCTGTGCTCTTTAGCTGACACCCCACACCGTCTGCTCTACATTAGGCTGCCTGCTTTTTATTTGAGAATTTATTGTATATTATAATTTGAAATCAAGTTCTGTTTCTCTCATAGAAAAAACGTAATCTATTCCATTTCAGTTGTTGCATTTGCCTGTCACCTTACCTTTAAGTGCAATAATGAAGAATTCTAGAAATTCCTTTAGTTGGAAAATAAATACTAAAACTATGACAGCTCATTATTTAAAACTTAAGGTTTTATATCTCTATTTTTTTCTCATAACTTACTAAAATTTACTCTTTTTACCTTTTGGTGTTCTGATTCTATAAAGAGAAATTTTTCTTTTAAGTAATTCCCTACCTATATAAACTATTCAACCTTCCAACTCAAATTATATACCACTCTTTTCAGCTTTAATATAAACATTTATCTACAAGCATGGTTCACAAAACTAGATGAACATAGTTACTAACCAGTCTGCAAGCAAATGGTGGCTTATTTTAAAGCCAGTGATTCTCCAAATGACTGAACCTCTGAACAATTTCTTCTAGTGCATGTAGATTCTCTGAGAGCTGTCAGTTGGATCTGGCCAAAAGCCTGTTGTTCTGACAAGGGCTCATTGATGTTGGTCAAAAGACTGAGGTGAGTCTGGGTTCCCTGTGATGATGTTTGAGAGGAGAGGTGTGTCAACAGGACTTAGCAGCTACAATTTTCCCAGTGATAAAGGGACATCCTTGGGAGATGGAACTTCACCAGCTGCTTAGATCTGGAAGTTAGGGCAGCACTTAAGAGTACAGTATCTAATTTATAACTTACAGCTTAGGACACAGTCAACCCAGGGCTGCCATAATGCCAAGTTGTAGGGGCCTGGCAGGGCGGTAGTGCCCAGGAGATATACTGCACATAGCAGCAGTTTCCTAGAGCTAATAAATGATAAAATGCCAGTGATTCTCTTATGATCCTTTACAGTCCTGACGGTCTCACTGAGCCCAAATATTTGTGACTCTGGCTGCACAAGAATCTACATCTGTTTTTTTTCTGAAATAAATTGAAAAACAAGGCATTTCTTCTGGTAAACTTCATACATTTGTACTTTTATCATCACTTTTGACCCAAACTCCTTTTATTATCCAATTCAAATGCATTCTACATGCTTCTAAATCTGTGTAGTATGCCACTAGAACAGGAATGTCCATTAACCCAGCTTTAGTAATCTTTCTGTTCAAATGATGTCACTTCACATGAAACACATTGTACCATGATGGATCCCAGCCCTTCACCTTCACACAGTTAATTGCTGCCACTTTATCAGGAATGGAAAAGAATCTGATGTGATCCCTACGTAATGATTTCTTGAGTATGTTCTGGCATTTAATCTTCTAGTTTAATAGAATAAATTTTTGAGAGAAACACAAATCTATTTCTTTGAGTTCCTATTAGATTAAACCATATGATGGGACATTATATAGTCATTTTTACATAGTTAATAATATTTAATGGCAAGGAAAGATAATCATAAGTGAGTAGAGCAATACCTAAAACATAAATCATGACTGTGATCCAGTGTGTGTGTGTGTGTGTGTGTGTGTGTGTGTGTGTGTTTGATAGATTCTTGTCAGGTTGCCATTTGGCCTTACTTGGGTCATTGGTGTTCTAATGAAAATAGTTATATTAGTACTGATTTGTGATTAAAGTCACTGATATATTTTTTAAATAGCTGCATCTTTGTAGAACAGATAAGACTAGGAAAAATATATAACAATCTTAAAAGCTTTGGAGAGTTATTAAGATCAAGGCTAAGATCAAAAGTTACTTTTTTCTTTCCCCCTTTTTTGGTATGCGCTTTCAAAATCGCTATTACTTTTTTAATCCTTACTTTCAGTTTGTCTCAGAATTTCTATTACTTTCCTTCCAACTAACTCTAGATTTCAGATCTTTAGACAACTGCTACTCACTCTGTAGAGAATGATACTGGCAAATCTAACCTTTTCTCTGTTTTTGTTTTTGTTTTTTCCCCCTAAGGTACAGTAGTGCTTTATAGGAGTTCGCAAGGTTTTATACCATGGTGGTATTTTTCTAAGAGAAATAATCTTGTGGGAAATTTCTTTTTCTATAACAACAAAACCACTGAAATACTGGGATAAAAAGAGATTTTTCTAATGCCAAAAACATTCCATATAACAATGTTATAGTAAAGTCGGTATACGTTGTGTTTTAAAAAGTAACCTATACTATACCTATAGCCATCTTGAATCTCTTCAGTTTTACAAAATTTCTTTCTTAAAAATGTCCCCCAAATCCATAATGAAAAACATCGGTTAATGTGGCTACATAAAAATATCAAAATGATCATAAAGGAAAAAGACCCATAAACAAAGTCAGAAGATAAACAGGAACTTGGGAAAGCTATTTGCCATATTCTATATTGTAAATGCCAGTTTCCTTAATATAACATGAGCTCTTTAAAATGAGAAACAGTGAACAACTCAGTTGAAAAATGAGCAAAGGGTCATTACTAGGCAAACTAGTAGAATAACTACAAAAAATAAGAAAACAACAACAAAAAAGCTCACCCTCATTCATAACTAAAGAAATGCAAATCAAGACAAATATATACTTTTCATTTATCAGACTGAAAAAAATTTTGAGATTTGATATAAGCTAGATTTTTAGGATCATAAATTGGTATAACCTATATAGAGGACATTTTTCAAGTATCTCTCAAAAATGTGGATTATACAGTTTACTTCAACAATCATTTTGAAACTTTTCTGATACATAGTTTAGAAATGCCTATGTAAAAACAGGATCATTGAGGCCTATTCTCAAGCAGCCCAAAAGGGAAACTGAAAAAATAAAACCATAAAACCCATTAACAGGGGGCTAGTTGAATAAATTATCATGTGTCAGTGCAATGAATGAAATACTGTGTAGTGGAGCACCTGAGTAGCTCAGTGGTAGAGGTCTGCCTTTGGCTCAGACTATGATCCAGGGTTCTGAAATCAAGTCTTGTATCGGGGTCCCCGCAGGGAGCCTGCTTCTCCCTCTGCCTATGTCTCTGCCTCTCTCTGTGTGTCTCTCATAAATAAATAAATAAAACCTTAAAAAAAGGAATACTATATAGTCATCAAAATAAATGAGGCAGATATATGGATACAGTATAAATAGCTCTAACCATATTAAATTTAACCAAAAAAAGCAAAGAACAGAATAGTATGATGTGTAAAATGAAAAAAATGTGGATATATACATTTGTATGCATGTGTATCCTTTTTAAAAGTCGTAAAAGGATACATATGAAACTGTTAGTAGTAAGTACCTCTAGGAAGTGGATCTGAAAGACCATTACAGAAAGCTAGGAGACATGTACTTTTATTTTTATACTCTTTTATAGCTTGACATTGATATCGCAAGCATGTATCACTACAATGAAAAATAAAAACAGAAATACAGAAAAAAAGATCTTTTAAAAAGATTTTTTTTTCAGGATGCCTGGGTGGTTAAGCATCTATTTACCTTCTGCTCAGGGTGTGATCCCGATCCGGGGATCAAGTCCTGCACTGAGGTCCTTGCAAGGAGCCTGCTTCTCCTTCTTTCTGTCTCTCTGCCTCTCTCTGTGTGTCATAAATAAATAAATAAATAAATAATTAAATAAATTCCTTTTTTTTAAGATTTTCTTTATTTATTCATGAGAGACACACACAGAGAGAGGGAGGGAGGGAGAGAGAGAGGCAGAAACACAGGCAGAGAGAAAAGAAGCAAGCTCCTTCACTCAAGGAGCCTGATGTGGGACTCGATCCTGGGTCTCCAGGATCACGCCCTGTGCTGAAGGCAGCTCTAAACTGCTGAGCCACCTAGGCTGCCGAATAAAATCTTTTCTTTTTCCCAATAAAATCTTAAAAAAAAAAAAGATTTTTTTCAATTCTGGTGCAATAACACTTATATAGGTTTGTATTAAAAAGAATCATTTATCAAAGTTTAACTGTAGATTCACAAGTATCTAATCTATTTTATTTCTTATATTAGTAGTTACGTCTACAGAAGTATCTTAAATAACATTGCACTATTTTACCCGAAAACATTGTTTTTTCTCCTCTAGTGCGTATCTACAAGGGAATGGGGAAAGATGCTGACTATAACCAGGAAGAGGATGAAATTCCATGACAGACTGCCACTTAGCACAGCCTAACTCTACATAAGGACAAATATATCCTTGATAGGGACCAGATGATTTCATTCCCTTTAAAAATACATTTAAGATATAGTGTTAATAGTTACTTTGTCAATTAAAAATGAAAATCTGACCTTATTTAGTGAATCACATTAATCTTTTTCTTTCCAGATTTAATATATGATAAATTGGTCGAAAATGTCTGAGTTCTCATCTGAATAAGACGCAAAAGCCATCCCACAAGTTCTGCATCCAGGTAAAATGTCTTACACCTATAGCACTGTATCTGTCAGTGGTTTTTCTCTAATGTGTCAACAGTGGAGGTAGCACAAGAAGCCATATACACACTATTCTTTAGTGACAGAAACAGGAAGCAGAAAAGAATGTAATCCAGTCTTATCCCTTATATGCACCTTAAGAACATATTTACTTATGTAATTTTAAATGTCAACAATGTTAGAATTATCATGATATTCCTGTATTGATATAAACCATGTGAGAGATTTGTAACCCCTTGGCAAGGATTTCCATGGGTGGATTGTTCTTCAAACTAGGGCTTTAAGAGAACCAGGGAGGAAATGACTGTCCTCTCCTCAGCCACCCAATGGGGGATTTGAGCTCTATGAAGCAATCACTTCCAGAAACATGTGTCCAAAGACCATAAACCTTGAAACTTGACCTGTTCACCTTCAGAAAATACAGATGTCTCTGAGTCTCATTCTTATAAAAGTTTCTCTTGCTACAGTAAGATACAGGTAAAAAGGCTATGTGGAATTGGAGACATAGTCCAATTTTAGTCCCCCTATGGTCTAGTCCTCTACTAGGCATGAATCCCTATGGAGTCATGAAGCTAGGTGTTATACTCAGAACCTGAAAGGGCAGTGTTGGTAATCAGGGACTTCTCTGTCCATCCATTTCCTATCACATGGCCCTGCCTGATATTTTTCATAAAATTCCTGGGTTTTCCAGATCAAAAGGTTTTTTTTTTTTTTTTTTTTTTTTGATCCTGACAAAAACTCAGCTCAAGGAACAAGCCCTTAACCTCCTGAATTAACAAGGGAGACACTCCCTGGTCCCTCCAGGGAGAATAAAAAGAGTAGCTTGTCCCCTTCTGAATATTTTGTGATTATATTTTATCAAAGCAAAAGAAAGATAGGATAGGTGGTAACTGGGTAGACAAATGTTAGAGGTGACTTTATTCTTTGAGTCATTGGCAAATAGGAAATAGTTGCTGTAAGGCACTCCATGGTGGTGTTAGGAAACCGTTTAAGATTGCTTTAATCTTGGAGACAAAAAACAGTAACATTCTACAGAGTTTTGTTACTGGAAATCTTTAGGTTGGGGGGTGTTCTTGTTTTTTTGAGGTGTCGTTAAGCTTAGAAAGCTGGGCTGTACATGTTTTCAGCAAAAATCCAGCCCTAGAAAAAGTACATTGAAATATATGTTCTTAATAGGAAGCTTTATTTTACATCCTAAGAGAACTGAACAGAAGGAACTCTTTGTCCATAATTCCCCATCACCCTTATAATAGAAGAAGCAAGGCAGTAATCCAGGGAGGTTCCTGATGGAAATAATTTTATGAACATCCTCTCTTCCTTGTTTTAGAAGCCCTCAATTTCTAACATTCACACATTTGTAGCAAGACTTTCAGAATAGTATGTTTTGCTTACAAATAACAAAACTGAAAAAAAGAACACTATAAAATCTTAAGCCTTTTCAAACCATTAAGTTGCAGATGAATACGCAAAACACGCTTAATTCGAAGAAGTTATCTTTTGGTTGGTAAAGAACTGATGCTATACCAATTCTGCTACTAACTAGCAACTTTGCTTTTGGTCTCTTGTAAAATAATCTCCAAGGCCCCATCCCAAACCATGGGCACTTACTGAAATACAAAAGGTGTGTTCAGACCTTCTGAACATTAGAGAGTCCATTTTACCAACTTAACAACTAAAGAACTCTGATCTCTTATTGATTTAAACCAGTAATGTGTAAACAGCATTTCAGAGCTTGTTTTATAGGACCAGAGGAATTTAAGGTGGAATCTATTTATGACAAATGAGGAAAACCAGGACATTTAGAAGAATAAATAAAGACTATATTCAGTGGCTTAAAATCTGTAGCCTTGCACTGTCTGGTGTGGTAGTCATGTGCCATGTGTGGCTATTCAAATGTAAATATAAATTAACTCTAAATGAAATTAAAAATTCAGTTCCTCAGTTATACTAGCCACATTTCAAGTATTCCAATAGATACATGTAATTAGTGGCTACACTGCTGGACAGCAAAGCTTTACAACATTTCTATCACCATAGAAAGTTCTATGATACTATTGCTATTAGTAACTTACTAATAATTGTAGTGGAATTCCATTGTTATTTGGAAGGAATTTTTTTTGCTCTTTTAAACTTATTTGGAAATGTTAAAGTATTTTTTAAATTCCAATTTTTTTCAGTTGTAGGATATCTAGTATATAGTTCTCACAGTGCTTTTGTCTTTTTCCTATTTATTTGCATATTAAAAATACATGGAATTAAGTATCTTATGTCTCTTCTAAAGTTAGAGGTTCTCGTTTTCTTAAAAATCGTGAGAAGAGGTACATGCAATTATATTGAACTAATATATAGCTGTTGGGTTTTTTTTTACCTGCATCACTGACATCTCCAATCCACTGACATCTTGGAGACAAGGCACCTCTTAGTCCCCCTATGGTCTAGCCCTCTACTAGGCATGAATCCCTATGGAGTCATGAAGCTAGGTGTTATACTCAGAACCTGAAAGGGCAGTGTTTTGTTTATCTCCAAGTAAACAAAACTAGAAAAGATATAGGTCATTTCTAAAAACCTACATTTTTTTTTATTCTTTATATTCCGTGAGGTTTTTTTTTTTTTTTCTGCAGTGATAGATAGGTCTCAGTTGTATTGACGTAAGTACAGATGACTTAATGTTTTTTCAGAAATTGGAGAGCCAAGCAAAATAAGTATTAGATGACTTATTTCTTTTTTTTTTCTGTTTTTATAGAAATGTACAAGGTGCTAGAAGTCTCTGGTTTTGTTTCCAAATTATATGTATCACAGAGAACAGTAGTTTTTCAATTTTTAATTAATGTAATCACTACATGTTATATAGTATATTCTTAAAGTTCTTAGTCATCATTTTTCTACTAATATGATCCCATTATTAAAATGTCAGTCTCCATTACTTTCTAGTCACTTATACCTAGTAGTTCAAATCCATTTGGTTCCTGGACTAATGGTTGTGTGTTACACAGGCAAAAAATTAAAAACAAACTTGTCTTTGAGTCATTGAAGCATCAAGGGTTTGAAACAGCTATATAACTAACTATGAGAAAAGCATATACATATCTAGCCTATATTCCCCTTACACATGTAATAGCGTTATTTTTCGATAAAAGCATATATAATAGAAGTTTGTACCCAGTTTAGAATTATCAAGTATAAATCCTTGAATCTTACCAATGGAAAAAAAGCAAAGTAAAGGGTACTCATTTGAGTGGTTGTTCTTTCAATTTTTTTTATATATATAATTACTAATAATACTAATATTATAGTATAATACTAACATATATATTATAACTTTCTTTTTAGAGTAACAAGTTTACCTTCAATTAAGCCATTATCCACAGTATATCTATAGAAACACTGTTCCTAGGCTTGAAAATAGAGCTAGATATGCTTAGCTCATAACTGACTGTATAGGAGACTCAAATTTAGGTTACTGTTAATATTTTTAATAATTAAAAGAGCTCAGAGAATTAGCATCAAAATGTGGAGACTGTTTTGCTGGCAGGGAGAACTTTTGACTAGTACTAAAAATATTGTCATCCTTCCCGTTCAACTAGTCATTCCTTTTTTAAAAATATTTTATTTATTCATGAGACAGAGAGAGAGAGAGAGAGAGAGAGAGAGGCAGAGGCAGAGGGAGAAGCAGGCTCCATGCAGGGAGCCTGATGTGGGACTCGATCCCGGGTCTCCAGGATCATGTCCTTGGGCCGAAGGCAGGCACTAAACCATTGAGCTACCCAGGGATCCCAACTAGTCGTTCCTTTTAAGACTTTTAGGAAGACTTAGATGTATCGGAATCATTTTTTAAATTCCAGAAAGGTGTAGGATAGCTTAGAAACGTAATAACACAGCACAGACCTTGTGGAAGGTAACCAATTACCTGGAACTAGGTCTTGGGCACCTTTCCAGAACTTAAACAAATGCTGTGGAGCCCTGGGACAACAGAAACAATGTCATACTGCGAGTCCAAAATCCAGTCAGGAGCAGCTTTCCTCCTCCTCTCATCCAGGCAAGGCCAAAATATTTCTACACACAACATAGGTCACCATAGAAAGCAAACAGAGCTGCAGTAGATAAAACCAGGCAGTGGGTAAAGGCTGTCTCTTAACATAGACCTTGAAACTTGGCTCCTCAGTGATGTTCCCAAGTCAAAGAGGAAGAACAGATTAGGTATTTCATTACTTCTGGTCCCTCTAGGATGGTCGGTGTACAGAGCCTGATGAAAACAATTGCCTTAACAGTGTAAAGCAAGAAGTCCAAACTGCTTTGACAATGTGAAAGCAATGTAAATTTGAGTCACCAATGACAACAGTGATATATGTAATACTAATAGGTCAGCCATATTTTATTCAACTCTAAGCCACTAATAAATGCTAGTCTTTGTTTTATATAGAACATGTTTATTTATACACAACGGAACAAATAAGGAGCTTTGGAAACGGCCTGATTTGTGAGAACTCTTGCCCAGAACACATCAGCTTGGTGGGACAATTGAAGTAGTAGTAGGCTCCCCCTGGATTTCTGCTAGAATTTAGATTTAATTAGATGGATGACGTAGAACATACCATCTGAATTAAAGAGTAAGAAATAGAATATGTTCCAATTAAATAAAGGAAAATTCATACTATGAATAAAACAATAAATGTCAATATATTAAAATTTCTATTTTAGCTACCTTAATATGACAGATTTAACAGACCTAATTTAATATCTTAAAATGAAGAGATCTATGTAACCTATTTTATGATTTTTATCTTCTTAGGAAGATGCTTGACATCTTTAATTTTCATATTTAATCAATTTTTTTCTGCATTTAGTTTCTATGGTGTCACTATCCATCAACCCATATTGGTTGAGTGTATGTATATATATATATATATATATATATATATATATATCCCAAGAGAAAGTAATTCTGAAATCCTCCTCAGCAATTCATTCTAACAATTAAGAACCCTTAAGCTAAATAGAATAATTCATTTCACAGGAAACTTTTATTCAATATGTATAATTAGTTTTAGTTAACTTTATTAATGAAATGTCGCAAATCAATTAGGTTTGCAATAATCAGATGCTGAGGACCCAAGAGGGGCCATATCTCTCACAAGAGGGGAAGGTGATATACAATTTAGCTGGGAAGCAAATGTAATTAGATTTGATCAGTTGAGTATTCCTGTCCTGACGTGGAGTCAGACACATATCCAGACCTGAGTACATAGGTAAAAAGAAGTAGAAAAAACAATGTGATTTGCAAAATGTCTTCATGGTCCTGTCAGCCACATGCTGAGTGCTGAAATGGGCCTTTGAAACCACAGGTAGACACGTTTTCTTCAGACAGTGCTATGTTTTAAATTTCTTTTTCAAATCCAAATGCCTTATAATAGGGCAGTATATAAACTCCCCTATGTATCACAGACCTCATCATTACCTACATTTTACATAGGGTGTTTCACATATTTATTTAACTGCTCAAATCCTGATGATATTTCAGTTTAAAACTATTGTGATCTAGAAGTTTATTACTAAGTGGGTATTGGTTAATTCTGAAGTTTCTTCCTCAGACTCTAAAATAAAAATATCAAATAAAATGTCATGACAGTAAGAATCCTTCTGAATGAGAATTATATTAAATACAAGTTATTCCTATGAAGGGTTGTAGTTTGCAACAGATTCTGCTGTAATTCATTTAATGAGTATTTTTGTCAGATACCTACACGCCAGTCACTATTCTCAGTCCTGAAAACAAAGTATGAGCAGCAGACAAAAACCCCTGGCTGCATATAACTTATAATCTAGTGCATATAGACAGAAAAACCATCAAGTAGAAGATACAATATGTTCCATGACATGGAGAATGGAAATAGAAATGAGATGAGGCAGTGCAGTTTTAAAAGGGTGTTTAGAGGAAGCCAGGGTGGCCACCTTCAGCCCAGCGCGTGATCCTGGAGACCCGGGATCCCTGCGTGGAGCCTGCTTCTCCTTCTGCCTGTGTCTCTGCCTCTCTCTCTCTATGTCTCTCATGAATAAGTAAATAAAATCTATTTTAAAAATAATAAAAATAAAAGGGTGTTTACAGAAAGCCTCCTTCGTAAGAAGGAAGAAACTCTGTGGACATCTGGGGAAGGATTTCTCTAGGCAAAAGCAAAGACCATAGGCGGTACTGAGCCAGCAAATTCAAGGCACAGCAAATAGGCCAATATCCTTAGAAACCACAAAAGAAGAATGTATGACAAAAGAGAGATCAAGTTACTGAAGGATACCAGAACTAATAGTTAGAAACTGGGGGCATTAGGGATCCCTGGGTGGCGCAGCGGTTTAGTGCCTGCCTTTGGCCCAGGGTGCGATCCTGGAGACCCGGGATCGAATCCCACATCGGGCTCCCTGCATGGAGCCTGCTTCTCCCTCTGCCTGTGTCTCTGCCTCTCTCTCTCTGTGTGTGTGTGACTATCATAAATAAATAAAAATTAAAAAAAAAAAAAAGAAACAGGGGCATTAAGAATGGATGCTAGAAGAGACATATTTTAAACCTAAATGATTTAAAGACTTACACTGCTTTAAAATGTAGTGAAATGTTTCCAAAATTGAATTTTTCAAAAAGAAGTCAGATCTATGATTCAATCCCCAATGGTTGGTTCTGTGGCTATAATTTGAACTCTAAATATTAAAAACGTATGTTTGATGTCAGTTCCTCCTGGACACCCAACTGATTTCTTTGGGGCCTTCAGTATACTCTAAAAACACTTTGCCTATCACTGGCCTTAATCCCTTGTCTCTGGGTCTGAAAGTGAAACTCCTCAAGTAATAAAGAGTTGCAGGTACACGACATTGCCATTGGATTATTTTTAGTGAAAGCTTTGCCTCCTTAGACAGATATACCAAGGAACTTAACACCAGTGAACTTAACAAGGGGATACCATCCCAGGGATACCGCCATATGTAAAATGATTTCATATATTGATTATCCCATTTCAATTATTTCATCTACAAGTCCAACAAAAAGAAAATTATTTTTTTAATTTTTTATTTTTTTAAAGATTTATTTACTTATTTATGATAGACATAGAGAGAGAGAGAGAGAGAGGCAGAGACACAGGCAGAGGGAGAAGCAGGCTCCATGCCGGGAACCCGACGCGGGACTCGATCCCAGAACTCCAGGATCGTACCCTGGGCCAAAGGCAGGCGCCAAACCGCTGAGCCACCCAGGGATCCCCAAAAAGAAAATTCTAAATAAAAAGATACATTTGGAATTGTAATGTGGCATTCATCCACATACAACTAGGAATGAAATTATTTAATGAAAAATTTCAAATTCAACCAACTCTACAAATATAAGATAGTCTGAAGAGAAGGAACAGTCCTGACTTTGCATTATATTTTAGTACTGTTGTTTTCTCATAATCCCCATGCTTTTTTCCTGTCCTGCTATTCTTCAAGATTTCCTAATGAGGATTGGGGAACAAGTGTATTTAACAATCTGTATTTGCAGGTTGGAAACAAGAAAATGAAGACTAATAGTTTCTCTCCTGCTAATTTGATTTTCTACAGCTCCTCTCCTACCAGCATAGGTAAAGGACTTAGTTACTATTTCTAGCAGATGGGGCCAAGGAAGAGACAAGCATCTGTGATGTCATGCTTCCCCCGAAATGGGCCAGCTGCCCTACAGGCCTCCATTAGAGACTTCCCTAAGAGTAATAAATGAGAAGTGATCATGAACAGAATGAGAAAAAAAAAAATGCAACTTCCTTTATTCTAGAAAAGCAATACTCAATGGCTGGCTAACAATGCTACAGTAAATGTTTTTGTACATTTCTTGCACACATGTGGAGAGTTTTTAGGGTATGTGCTCAGAAGTGGATATGATGATTTGATTTCCAAAGTGGTCGTGATATAGGGAGATTCCTGAAAATGGGGTTGTGCTGAGTTGACAGACATAGGGGTTCAGTCCTTAACTGCCAATGTGTGGCTGGCTCTCTAAACTGAAATATGACCCAAAAGAACTTCTTCTGGTATAATTCCAGGTCCTAAGCCTAGTTAATAGTACAAATAGTTATTTATTGATAACTATACAGAAATTTGTTTCCCATTACCCCATATGTCAATGACATCCCAGAAAATCAGCCCGACAAGGAACTAGACATTTTGAGAATATACAACACATAACTTTAAATGAGAGGTTTTCCTTTTCTCACACAAAAACATGAAAGTCAGTTTGAACTGATGTGGACTTCTGTCCAGGTGAGTGCCTCTGATTTCAGAAAGCATGTACCTCTTTTTGTAACTCCAACGTGTCCTTGGAAATTGCTGCATAAAGGCCAAACTGCCAAGTCTAGTCCTTCTCTGAGAAAAACCTTTTTAGTTGTATGTCAGTAGCCGGTCTTTGTTCTCCTCAGTGCTCATTGCAAAATACAGCAATTCTAATTCTAACTCCCAGTAGTATTGGGAAGACAAGTTGAGTTAAAATAATGCCTGTAATTTAATCAGTATTCGGTCCCTAATAAAAAGCTAGTTAGTCACAGCTTCCTTCCAATCCCTCTCCCACAGTTTTCCCTCCTGAAAGGAGATACTTACTATACAGCATTTTAGGGAAAACAAACTTTCCTCAATTGCTAGGGCTGGAGTAATGAAAGGTTTGAAAATAGTATTTTAAGCACGATCACATTTTTTCTTTCCATTCCCTGAGGTCGAACAGATTCTAATTTCAGTTTTTTAACTTCCCCGAAAATAATTTGTCTCTACTTGCCTACTATTTCAATGCAATATTTTATCTTCTTAATGTGGTAGACTCACAAATTTAAGTCATCATCTAGATCAGAAAAAAAATAAGTGAGATGTAAAGCATCTAAATGGCAAATCTTCTCACTCAAAAAACTAAAAACGAAAAATCTCAAATCCAGGAATGAATCATCCCTGAAATTCTCCCAAACTGTGAGTTAGTTTTATGGGTGAAAACTCTGGGAGACCTGTTCGAGAAGCAACGACGCCAGGTACTGTTTCAACATACGTATAATCTTAACTTGTCACAACACTTAATAGGTAACTATGATTGTTACCATTGAATTGTATTACTATTTTATAAATATAGACACAAAGCAGCAGAGAAAATAACATCCATTAACTGGACACTTACTGGGTCAGGCACTGAGTCCATCACTTCATCTGCATTTTCTTACTTAATCTACCAAAAAGCAAACAAACAACCCTATAGGCTAGTTTCTCTTATTGGCTTCATTTTGCGTGGATGCTGAGCCTAAGGGACCCACTTTGCTAACCAGTGTCAGGACCAGAATTGGAATTTGGGACTGACTCCAACACCCTGGTTCTGACCATTTCTTTTCCAGATATAACCCATTAAATTCTCCAGAGCCTGAGATCTTCCTGCTGTTGCTTTTAATTATCTGCTTCACCATCAGCATTTTTTAACATATATGTATATAAGTGAACACCTTGTTAATATTTGTTTATACTGCTATTGGGTGCAAGTTTAAGCTACCATCATTTTGAATAGTAGGAGAGTCCAGAGCTCTGAAAGGAATGTTGAAGAGACAGTAAAGCAGATATTTTTCTGTCACATTTCAGTGAGAAAATTGTTAATTCATATGCCACCAGCCAGACACAAAAATGCAACAGGAAATGAAGAAAAAAAAAACATAACAACTTTAAATAATGTGGCCTGTAGTCCCAATTAGTGCACTGTGAATTAGTTTCCTTCTGCTGTAGAATTGATCATTTGGATTATGTAGGCAAGCAGGGTAAGATATTACTAAAATTATCCTTGAATCCTAGCTTTGAGATCTATGGAAGACACTAGGTAATTTGCCTGAGAATACAGAGAAAACACTTTTTAAAAGGATAGGGATGGGTTATTTCCCTCTCTGTTAAATATTAGCCTTTGAAATGAACCCAGCTGATCTGCTAAATAACACTTGCAAATTGTTGTGTTTTAATAAAGTGACAGACTGAGAGAAAAGCCACACTAGACTTGCTTATGCTTCTGGAAGCAGTACAGGCCAGGAACATTATGCAATAATGCTTTTTAAAAGAAGGGAGCCTCTTAGCATTACACCTTGCCTGGCAACAAATGTAGCCACTTACTCCAAATGCAGGCATAATTAGAATCTATGAAAATCTAGCATCAGAATCCCAAACCCCTGGTGCAATACACAGTAAATTACAGCTTTTATGTCTGTAATATTTTCAACCGTTCCATTTAAATATGTGAATATATGAGTGTGCTGTTTCAGGGAGCCTTGCTGTATAAGCCTATGGAAAGGTTTTTACCATTATTAATCAGGTATTCTATAAACAGGACACCTCATTTTTAGATTTCTGGAAAGCTCAGAACCTGTAATGCTACTGGCAGGGGGCAGACCCAAATGCGCTACTCTAGTAAAAAAAATCCCTGGGCAAACATGGAACACAGTGAAAACTTGGGGGACCCAGGCTGCAGTAGGTGCCACTAACAATCATCGCCTCAATCACTGCTTTACCATGCAAACCCAGGCTCGTTCGTTAGTTTATACAATCACAGCAGAGTCTTACAAAGTAAGCCTGAAAGAACATTAATTTTTAATTTATTCTTGGTTGACCAATTAAAGAAAATCTTATTTTAAAACCCTCATAAAAGTTGTAAAATTGGTGTCTTAAACTGAGAATAACTTTTGTTGAAAGAGAAAAATAAATGCTTTAAAATCTAAAGTTAAAAAAACATAGGCATCTTTAAATAAATCAGGGAAACAACTGTTTTGCAGAAAATAAATTCTGTTCCTCTGATTTGTGACTGGCCATTGAGTTTTGAGTTTGACTATGAAGCTGTGCTCAGCTGTCTAGTGGAAATAGTAGGGGAAACAGGTTATCTCCTTCATTTCCTAAAGTGTGGTGATTTTTTATTCCCAGGTGTTATGTCTTAAAAAGATTTTAAATCTTAAAAAATAGAAATGATATTGAAATTAAGAACTGAAAGTCTCAGCCAGTTGGGTATGATTTTTTTTTTTAAATAGGTAATACAGACCTCTAGTGGTTGAACAGTTTGAAAGCCTCTGCAAGGAAAAGAAATTGTGAGGGGAATGCAGGCATTTTAAGGAGGAAAAAAAAACCCAAAACAGTTATTAGATAAAATTACTCGCATTGCAAAATTCACGTTTCACACACACACACACACAAAAGGTAAGCATGTGCTTCATGGGAATGTGAAGCACTTGCCTTCCTTTTCAGTGCTCTTGATTCTCCTAAAATAAGCAAGGACCCTCCCACCAAAGTCCCAGCAAGAAGTCTGGATCTGTGTTAATTTTCATCCAAAAGATTAACATCCAGTTCTTTTATTATATGAATGAACCTGACAGATATCTGTGTTACGTGAAATAGCTTTCCGTTCCTTGGTACACAGTTTTGCCTCACTGGGACTCTTCTAAATTTCCCAGAAAAGGGCTCCCCAAGAAAATGCAAGAGACCCTCACACAGCCAAAGCTCACCTGTCCTGTTCCCCAGTCTCTCCAAGGGCAGCTTCACTCCACTGGAGTGGGCTTAGTGATTGGGGCTCTCCACAGTCTACAGGATGGGCAATCCATTGGATCCATCACAGCTTAAGTGATTGTTAAATGTCTAACTAGACCAGGTTTCTCAAACTTAAGTGAATCCACAAATCACCTGAAGAATCTTGTTGAAATGCAGATTCTGGCTCAGTAGGTGTAGATGGGACCTGAGATTGCTTTACTAGTAAACTCCCCAGGGTGCTAACTAATATGGCTCATCTAGGACCAGGCTGGGAGTAGCAAGGAGATCTTATAACATCTCTCTTTATTTTTTTAAATAAGACTTTTTGTTTTTACTGATTTCTTCATTTTTTAATGGCATCTCTTAAAATTTAATTTTTGAGTTTATAAAACTTTTTAAGTTCCCTTTCACTTGACTATGTACAAGTAACACTGGAAACCTGTTACTCAAGTTCTGTAAAGATGAACTTACATTTTAAAAAGGGATTCAGTGTCATCTGGTTATCTTGAGTTCATGGTGGTTGTGAGCACCTCTCTAAGCACTTGTGGCCATTGGGCACCTGTAGCTACAGTTAAATATCTGATTAGCCATACCTGGACAGCAGGTGAGATCAGGTTTTGTGCATGCTTAAGGTCCCAAAATAATATCCACATCATAAAATCAAGCAGAATAAAAAAGCACAAGCTGAAATCTAAGAGTCAATAGATCAGAGTAGAAAATGGGAAAATATATTTTTCAGACAAAATGTATTATTCCATCATCTAAATAATTTCCTATTATAGCATGTTGTCAACCTTAATTTTGAAATCCATAATTTTAGAACTTATGTCACGGAGTAGTCTTTAAAAGCCTCTTGCCAACTTTTAACATCTAGTTTCAAATCAAAAATAATATATTAACAAGCTGTAGCATGGAGGGAGTACATAAATTATCATCATTGCCCTGCATGAACAGTAATTCACAGGTTTGGCTCAGACACGACTTAGATGAAATAATTAACTATGTACAGTACTTAACAGTAAAAAAGTAATTAATCTAGCTGCCTCATACTGGTTTGGCCTAAATAAACATGCAATAAAAAAGCCATACAATTTTAGTATTTTCTCACATTACTAAGTTAGAATTTTAATATGTCAGAAAACAGATATCTTCTCTTTAAAAAACATCACTTTCTTTTAAAATGTCAAAGTAGTGATCATAAACTGAATGAATTCCATATATTTGTAATTGTAGGCAGATGTTCTCAATTTATAATTATGTATTTTGCTTCATAGGAATTTGGTAAAACTGATTAAGGTGAAATAAAGAAAAAAAACAATTTTTTTAACCACAAATTACACAGACTCTGCTAATGGGATTATAATACTGTGGTGGTATAGCTTTGACAGAATGTTTCAGGTAAACTTGTTTTTTGCCCCATGGGTTCTTGGAGGAGACAAGTTGCCTTTTGGCCTGTGCCCCCTTTACCAGTAGGTCCACAGGTAAATGGCAGGGTCATTATTTAGAGTAAGGGCAATATATAAGGCAAATGCCCCTTTTTTGGACAAGAAAAAAAGGTTCAGGTGATTTCTGCTAGGGAGAAAGTTTATCCCATTCAGGTGCTGTGTTTTGTTTTGTTTTTTTAAAGTTCACTTTCAGTGTATGGATACTCCTGTGCCTAATCTCATGGACTATAACATGTTCTCCCCTGTATGATTCCATCAATTAATTATTGTATTATTATCCCCATTTCATAAACAACGAAGTGGAAGAGGCTGAGTAATTCTTCCAAAATCAAATAGCACACAAGGTGTAGGGTCAAAACTCAAACCCAGAGACTTCTATGTCCAGCCAAGATGTAGTAACAGGGATTTATTTACCTTCTCACCTAAAACAACAATTAACTCTCTCTCTCTCTCTCTCTGTCTCTTTCTCTCTCCGTGTGTGTGTGTATGTTTACATATATATGTGTGTGTGTGATATATGAAACAATGATTTATATTTGTATGAAACAATATATGAGGAACAATGGTTTTCAAGACAGTATACATCAGGCAATAAAGGGCAGTAATCTCTGAGGGATGGAAAACAAATGAAGTGAACCCTATGGTTGTCCCAGCTCACTGCCTGGGGGTAGTTTCTAGCCTTGGCACAAAGAAGAATCCAGAAGGAGCTCCCAGGTCTCCCTGAGTTGAGGAGATAAAGCTGGGAGTCCAGAGAGGCAAGGAGCTAGAGTTCACAGGGCAGAGTACCAGAGAGTTTTACAAAGGAAGAGCCCAGTAATCTGCAAAGTATTCCCCTTGTGCTTCGGTGCATGTGTATGAGTAATCATCCAAAAGGATTAGAGGGGACGATCCCCAGAGAACACCCAAAGCCAAAAAATAGTTCCTGTTCCCACCAGCCTGAATAAAAAACCTTGTAATTCATGGGGCATCTGGTACTATACTCAAAAGGATTTTTTTTTTTGCTTCCAGAAGAAGAAAAAAAATCATCACTAGACTAAATGCTGTTCTGGTCCCACCTAACAAAGCATAAAAGGCAGATGTGAGGGAATCGAACTGTTTGCAAGGAACTTAACTGCCTCCCAGAACAAAGCTGGAGAATTTTCCTAAGAACACAAAAACATCCTATAACCAAGAGCGCAAAATCCATAGCATTTGACATCCATTCAAAAATTACCAGGTATTAAATAAAAGAGGCAGGAAAGTACAATCTATAAAGAGAAAAAAATCAATTAATGGAAACAGACTTGATAATGATACAGATGATAAAATTAATGCAGAAGGATATTAAGTGGCTATTATGGGTTCCAATGTGTTCAAGAAGCTAAAGGAAAGTTTGAACACATGAGGTAGAGACATGGAATATATAAGAAAGACTGAAACTGAATTTCTGGAGATGGAAACTATGGTATCTCAGATGAAAATGCACATGTAGACTTCAGATACTAAGACGTTCCTTCTACTGTACTATACCCACAGTATTTTTTCCTGTATCCTGAATTTGATCCCAGCAGCCTAATACTTAATATTTGCTTATTACTACAATTCCCAGGCAAATATTGCCTTTAATAGGTGGTTACCAGCTAAAGACGATAGCATTCCTGAGGCCATGGAGCCCTCATGGGCCATCTCATTTTGATCCCTCCACCCCACTGCCTATCTCTCCCCAATGAGCAGATTCCACTACTTTCCATGAACTGCTACTCCTTCATTCTACTATACAGACTCCTCAGTAAACTAGCTGCTAGTGGTCCTCAACATGCACCTCCTGAGTTAAAAGGAAATTCACATTATCAGACCAACATTTTTTTTATCTTTGTCTTTTATGTCTTACCTTGAAAACTCTGTAGTTTGAAAAAGCATGAAATTTGATCTTTTCACACAATTTTAAGTAGAAGTTAGTACTTTTACTAACTGTGGTTTTGATTTGTATTTCCCTGATGCTCCCCACTCTTCCCATCTAAGGTACTATGCGTAAAATCATGAACTGTGTTCTTCTAGCTAACCAGGCAATTAACCAAAATGTACATGCTGTCCTTTTGCAAAATGCAAAACATGCTCACAAGAACTAAACTATTTTTCCAATAAAACTGAAAAATCAACATGTCCAGGAAGTTTTATCAGGGCTAGAGGCCAAAGAAATGTATCTGCTAGCCAAGTATTACTATTCATCAGAAATACTCCATATTCATTTTTAATCTTGTATAATTCCTTCAGTGTATCCACCTAATCAATATCAGATAAATTCTCTTTACATACTTCTGTGTTTGTTTTTTCTTTTTATTTAGATTCAAGTAATTAACATATACTGTATTATTGGTTTCAAAGGTAAAAATCCGTGATTTATCAGTCTTACATAATCCCAGTGCTCATTACATCACATAACCTCCTTAATGTTCATCACCCAGTTATCCCGTCCCCCCACCTCTTTCCCCTCCAGCAACCCTCAGTTTGTTTCTGATGATTAAGAGTCCTTATGGTTTGTCTCACTCTCTGATTTCATCTTGTTTTATTTTTTCTTCTCTTCCCCTATGATTCTCTGTTGTGTTTCTTAAGTTCCATATATAAGTGAAAACATATGGTAATTGTCTTTTTCTAATTGACTTATTTTGCTTTACATAATACCCTCTGGCTCCACCTACATCATTACAAATGGCAAGATTTCATTTTTTTGATAGCTGAGTAGTAATCCATTTGTGTGTGTGTGTGTGTGTGTGTGTGTGTGTGTGTGTATACCACACCTTCTTTACCCATTCACCTGCCGATGGACATCTGGGCTGTTTCCATAGTTTGGCTGTTTTGGACATTGCTGCTATTGGGGTGCAGAAGCCAATTCGGATCACCACATTTGTACCTTTCTGGTACAGTAGTGCAATTGCTGGGTCGAAGGCAAGCTCTATTTTCAACTTTTTGAGGAACCTCCATAATGTTTTCTAGAGTGGCTACTCCATCTTGCATTCCCACCAGCAATATAAGAGGGCTCCCCTTTGCATCCTCTCCAATATCTCTCATGTCCTGACTTGTTAATGTTAGCCATTCTGACTGGTGTGCAGTGGTAACTCATTGTGGTTTTAATTTGTATTTCCCTGATGCCGAGTAATGTGGAGCATTTTTTCATGTTTGTTGGCCATTTTGGATGTCTCCTTTGGAGAAATGTCTGTTCATGTCTTCTGCCCATTTCTTGATTGGATTATTTGTTCCCTGTGTGTTGAGTTTGATGAATTCTTTATAGATTTTGGATACTAGCTCTTTATCTGACACATCATTTGCAAATATCTTCTCCCACTCAGTTATCTTTTAGTTTTGTCGACTATTTTTCCTTTGCTATGCAACAGCTTTTTATATTGATGAAGTCTCAGTAGCTCATTTTTGTCTTTGTTTCTCTTGTCTTTGGAGATATGTCTAACAAGAAGCTGCTGCAGCCAAGGCCACAAAGTTTGCTGCCTGTGTTCTCCTCTAAGATTATGATGGATTCCTGTCTCACATTTGGGTCTTTCTTCCATTTTGAATCTATTTTTGTGTATGGTATGAGAAAATGGTTCAGTTTCATTCGTCTGCATGTGGCTGTCCACAATTTTCCCAACACCATTTATTGAAGAGGCTTTTTTCCATTGGATATTCTTTTCCGCTCTGTTGAAGACTAATTGACCATAGATTTGAGAGTCCATTTCTGGATTCTCTTATTCTATTCCACTGATCTTTATGTCTGTTTTTGTGCCAGTACCGTACTGTCTTGATGATTACAGCGTTGTAATAGAGCCTGAAGTCCAGAATTGTGACGCTATCAGTTTTGGTTTTCTTTTTCAACATTCCTTTGGTTATTCAGGGTCTTTTCTGGTTCCATACAAATAGAGCAATTTATACATTCAATGCAATCCCTATCAAAATACCATCAACTTTTTTCACAGAGGTGGAACAAATAATCTGGGTTTGTCCTTAAACCTACAGTGAATTAATTTAGAAAATATATTTGTATCAAAAGCACAAATGTGTAAATAATTTCATGCTTGGCGCATAACAGTTCACCTTAGAAACACTTTACTTAAATGAAGTTTTCAAAAATAAATATTTTTCAGCACTTATTAAAAAATATTTTAAAACCTAACCTCAATGCCAGTTATATAACCAGGGCCATTAGGGCAGTGTAGCTCTATGATTAGCATCAGTCTCTTTCATTATTGATCATCCTTTTGGTACTAGATGATATTTTTTGAATAAATGTTAAAATAACAGCAAGTATACCCAAATGTCACAGATTCTATGCTGTATTCACCCATTTGGAGACTTCCATGAAATGAAGCAATGGCTCTAAAAGATTAATAGTATCTTTAACAGTGTGGAACAATCAAAAGGGAAAAATAAGCTGCCATCAGGAACAATGAAGCAGGGAGTGACATCTAGGCTGCCATTCTGGGACAGTTCTAATACTCTGAGCTAGGCTCTCCTCCTGCAGAGCCAAATGAGGCAGACTGGCTGGATGAGAGCAGGGTTGAACAATAACCTCAGCCCATCTCATATCTGTTCTCCAACAACCTCCAACTCCTCTATCATAGAGGAGTTGTTGAATATGTTGAATATGAATATGGAAATGGAAAGGGAATTTCCAAGAGATGCACTTCAAGTATTTAGTGTAATATAAAAACACTGAAATAGGGATCCCTGGGTGGCGCAGCGGTTTAGCGCCTGCCTTTGGCCCAGGGCGCGATCCTGGAGACCCGGGATCGAATCCCACGTCAGGCTCCCGGTGCATGGAGCCTGCTTCTCCCTCTGCCTGTGTCTCTGCCTCTCCTTCTTCCTGTGTCTCTGCCTCTCTCTCTCTCTGTGTGACTATCATAAATAAATAAAAATTAAAAAAATAAAAATAAAATAAAAAAATAAAAACACTGAAATATGGGGGTCTGTAGCATCTTGCTGAGGCTTAGAGTCTGTTTTCTGAGTTGTAAAATTAGGCAGTTGGCCTGGATCCTAGATTATAAATTGTCAGGCCTTGGACCAAACTTGATCTGAAGAAGAGTTCTGTTTAGTTCTAGGCAACATTGCTATTTTTTTAGATATATTTTTATTTTATTTATTCAGAGAGAGAGAGAGAGAGAGAGAGAGAGAGGCAGAGACACGGGCAGAGGGAAAAGCAGGCTCCATGCAGGGAGCCTGATGTGGGACTCGATCCCGGGTCTCTAGGACCACACCCTGGGTTGCAGGCGGTGCTAAACCACTGCGCCACCGGGGCTAGGCAGCATTGCTATTGTAATTATTTGCATTAACTGAATACATTTCAAGACAGGGGATTTCAAATAAAGCTTTAAATCTCTAGCTTATCTTTTAAAAAAAAAATCAGTCAGTGCCTCCCCACATCATGACTGGCACAATTGGCTATAAATCAGGTGAGACTCCCACCCCCCACCTCCTCTGAGAAAAAGGAGAGTCCTCCATTCACCACCATGACTGCTTCCCTCAACTGTTATTCCCAGCCCCTGTAACATCTGAATATGTGAACCTTGGAGCATGTAATTCCAGCAATAAAATGTGATGAATCTCTGATTTGTTTCAATAAAAGCAAAAGACTGTAGATAATAATGTTCAACTACATTATAGGTGTTCAACTACAGTTCAGCTATAGTTCAACTACATTATAGGTGAAAATAGACTTTGCTTGGATAACCTGACAACAAATATACCATTTAGAATAAAGTAATTATGTATTTTTACAGGGACAAAGGATGAATATATATATATATATATACACACATACACACACACTGCCTATGTATACACTACACTGCCCTAATATGTATTCTATGAAGAAGAAAAGGAATAAATATGACCTATAAATTTCCTTCTATAGCAGAAATTTCTGTGACTTCCTGATCCACATTGAGATAAAACTGCTCTCCAAACGTAAGCTGAAAGACTATTCAAAAGTCATTCGACTTTTTTATGTAAAGAGAACATCTTAATTTGTTGGTGTAACGTAAATCATGTAATTTATCTAGAGAATGGCTTTACACTGATCATTGACATGTATACAACTATGCCTACTGAAATACTGATTTATAAACACTTTCTGTGAATTAGGACCTGTTTATATCAAGATATCCAAAATTATTAGCACATTTTGCTATTCTCACAAAATTCTAATGAACTTCACAAATCTGCCTTGCTCTATTCTGAGCACAAAAATATTTAGCCTAATTTGTTTTCCCATTATTTTATATAGTAATAAAGTAGTAACACAAATGTTATTACCAGAAACAATACAGTGCTGTATAATTATTAGAAAGTGAATCTCATGAAATCATATTAAAGAACAACAATTACCACATGTTAAGTCAGTTAATTCAAGGAAGAAACTTATATGAATACTAGGGGAGTTGTTGGCAAAGAAATTCTTTTCTCTGAGTTCTGCATTTTGAAGGAAATTTTTGCCGTTTAATTAGTTGAGGTATGATTCACCATCCAAAGGTCCATTGTGTGATATTTTTTCTCCCTCCAACTTAAAGTAATCTTAAGACCATCTGCCCTTTAGATGTTCACACTTTCACTTCTTTTTAAAAAAATGGATTCTTCCCAGATCCTTTACATTGCTTTATGGGATTAGTAACAAATTATATCACTAGATTGTATTGTATGGACAGGGCTCCTAACATCATTCCAGCCTGTTTTCTGGATTGTATTGTATGGACAGGGCTCCTAACATCATTCCAGCCTGTTTTCTGGCTATGTGTGATAACATGACAAATTACACATATGTAAAGTAAAATTTTAGGGGGTAATTTACTTAGTATTCTGTGGGAACATATAATATATATCAAGAATATAAGTAATTATAATAACAATAGGTAACATTTACTGTTTAACATATGGAAATCTTTTCCCCCATGTTTTATTTAACCCTTACATTAACAGTATATAGTTTTTATCCCATTTAAAAGATGAGGAGACTAAGTCTCCAAGAGATTGAATAAATTAACCAGTTACATGATTAAGTCGAAGGTGGAGCCAATATTTTAACTGACCTTTGTGACTGCAAAGCTTATGGATTATTTCCTATGATGCCTGATGGCCAACAGACTCTACTAAAGCTAATGTTTCCTTTTAAAATTCTAAGTGCTGAATATATATACCTCTTGATATATACATTAGCTTTCCACTTCAGTCATGTGTTAAACTTGTTTTTATTGTATCTATTGATACTGAATGGGTATAATATACGGTCTTTTAAGTAAATTATGTTAAACATATACTCTTACATCATTCTTCCAAGGGTAAGGTAGAGGCTTTATAATCTCATTCCCATTTGTCAGGTCAAAGTCTAATGAAGGTTTAATGATTTGCCTAAGGTTTCAATTTCCAGAGAGACAAAGAAAAAAACCCCCAGGACCTCCAGCCCCAGTTCTAGACTAGTGTTTGTACTAATCCTTTTTTACCCCTGTTAAATCCTGCAATCAACTGATTTCTACTCTTCAATTTCTTAAATTATGTTGCTTTCTTACTCATTGCTTTTGGTTTTATATAGCATTAAAATTTGACATCAACATTCACTATATCTATTCACTCTTAATTCTGAGTATTTCCATTTGATCCCTTTTTTTGTACTTTATGGGGGTTTTTTTTCCCTTATTTCTCTTTTACCCCAATTATCCAGGAAAGGCTGCCTGCATCTTTTGAAAGCTCTGATGTTCTCAATGAAAAGACCTTCTAAATGACCTTGTTTGTCTCCCATGGAGTTGCATATCACAACTTCAAATGCCTCACTAAAATGTTACCCGTTTGGCATCAGTATACAGAAAAAGCTGCACTCTGTGATAAGAAGTACAGTGGTGTTTTCCTAGTGAGAGACTAGAGTTCTTAATAGAAAATGGGGCAATATAATTTCCTCAGATTTAGCTGGTATTTCAAACACAACAGTGCTTGTCTTGTCTTCTAGAACTAGTCCATAAGGAATTTGTAGGGACAGTACCACATGAACCAAAAATTAATATTCTGCTCATGGGACTCTATTACTATTGCTCCTTTAGAAATCCTTTTTCCAGAAATGTTCTTCTTTGGCTACAAAAACAATTACTCAATGCCTTTATGGATCAGAATGGCAGTTGGGTAGAGGAAGCAAGTATGAGAGACTCAAACTAAGTAACTGAAACTCTTGGGTTGCCAAACTTGCAGAATATGGTTTGTAACTAATGGTATGTTCATCCGCTCTCTCACTTTTTTGTACTTTGTTTTATTCTAGTGAGAGCCTCGATGACAGACTACATTTAATGTGTATTCCACAGGGGGTAAAAAAAAGCCCTCATGTGAATGTAAAGCTGAATTTAAATTTAAATATTGCAAAGTCAGTTCAGACCCTAACACTGCAGATTGACTCTGGTCCTGTCAGATTCTCAGCAGTGTCTATGGCAGTGATGCCACCAGAGGGCAGGGTTTGACTTCCGGACATGGTGGCTTCCTCCTTCCCGAGGTAATTTAGGGTCCGCTATAACAGCCATCAAACCTCTTAAACATCTTATAATGATTCTAAGCTCAGATCTCTTTTCTGCTGTACTTATGCAGAATCCTGGAGTTTGGAAAATGGTTAGAGAGGGTATTTTCTAGAATAATCTGGCACAACAGATATTTAGTCAACTCTCATAATTTCAGAGCCCCTACTAAGTATTCAACATGCCCTTGGACATTTGAAGGTTACTCAGCAGGATTTTACCTTTGATCTGTAGTTTCCCTGGGATGATATGAATATAATACTTGAAACACAAGCTACTAATAAAAATATAGTATACAGTTAACTTATTCCATAAAAAAACCCAAGAACTACAGAACCAAGAATTGAAAAAAACCAGGGGTACTAGAATAAGGTTTCTTAAGAGCTGCACAATTGACATTTTAGGCTAGATAATTTTTTGTTGTGGGGTCCCATCCTGTGCCTTGCAAGATGATTAGTAGTATCCTTGGTCTCTACCCACTAGATGCAAGTAGCATTGCCCCTCCCCTCACTCCCCCTATTTTAAGAACTAAAAATGTTTCCACTCAGCATAATACCTTCCAGTTCCATCCACGTCAAAGCAAATGGTGGGTATTTGTCGTTTCTAATGGCTGAGAAATATTCCATTGTATACATAGACCACATCTTCTTTATCCATTCATCTTTCGATGGACACCGAGGCTCCTTCCACAGTTTGGCTGTTGTGGACATTGCTGCTAGAAACATTGGGGTGCAGGTGTCCCGGCATTTCACTGCATCTGTATCTTTGGGGTAAATCCCCAGCAGTGCAATTGCTGGGTCATAGGGCAGATCTATTTTTAACTCTTTGAGGAACCTCCACACAGTTTTCCAGAGAAACATTATATGGTCTCATTCATTTGGGGAATATAAAAAATAGTGAAAGGGAATACAGGGGAAAGGAGAAAAAATGAGTGGGAAATATCAGAAAGGGAGACAGAACATGAGAGACTCCTAACTCTGGGAAAGGAACTAGGCGTGGTGGAAGGGGAGGTGAGCAGGGGATGGGGTGACTGGGTGACAGGCACTGAGGGGGGGCACTTGATGGGATGAGCACTGGGTGTTATTCTATATATTGGCAAATTGAACACCAATAAAAAAACAAATTTAAAAAAATAATAATAAAAATAAAAAAATAAAAAAAAAATGTTTCCAGGCATTGCCAAATGTCCCTAGAGGGCAAAATTACCCCCCCATCAAGAAGCGCTGAATTCTCGTCTCGAGAATGAAATGATGACCTTACCCACGCCCCCAAAATAACTGAGCCTTGAAATTTTAGAATCTCAAAAATATAAGGACCTGCTTTTTCAGCCTGTTTCCTCATCTGAATGGGAATGATGATACTTACCCTCATAGGCCTTTGTTGTTATTAGGGCTACCTTAACAAAATACCACAGCCTGGGTGGTTTCAACTACAGAAATTGACTTACTCACAGTTCTGATGGCACAGGGTTGGTTTCTGGTGAGACCTCTAACCCTCACTTGCAGATGGCCACCCTCTCACATAGCTTTTCCTCCATGCAGGCACATTCCTGATGTGGTCTTCCTCTTATGAGGACACTTGTCACATTGGATTAGAGCCCCAACCTCATGACTCATTTACCGGTAATTACCTCTTAAAAGGCCCTACCTCTAATACAGTCACATTGGGTATTAAAGTTTCAACCTATGGATTTTGAAAGGACACAATTCAGTCCAAAACAGGGCTCTTGTAGATACAAAAGCAATTATCACGATTCTTGGCACATAATAAACACTCAATTAATCATAACTCATAAATATTACTAATGTTAATACTAAGGCACCTTTATAAGTCCTCTTAGTGAATCAGATACCAGCAAAATCATAGAGGAGTGTGAAACAATGGTACATTAAATAAGTTTATTTGAACTCTTGTGTGTCACATTATGCTGAAATTATTAACTGAAAAGTTTACATTGGAATTTTCCCCACTGACATAGCTAATCACTTTGAGGATGCTCTGTCTGCCTCCATGTGAAGTTCAAAGGGCAGTAGGTCTTGCATCCCCAATGTGTGATGCGTAGTTAATGTTCCAGAAAGAAACTTGTAAGTACTTTGGTGGATTTCAATGTGTAAGAAATTCTATGCACAGTAGTTCCCCGTCCCCAACCTAATGTGTGGTTTCACTTTCCACAGTTATAGTTACCTGCAGTCAGGAAGCAGAGGTCTGTCCTCCTGACATAGTGTCAAAAGGTCAATAACAGCTTAATGCTAGGTCACAATCTACATCATTCACCTCACTTCGTCTCGTCACGTAGATATTTGATCATCTCACATCACTATAATAGAAGGGTCAGTATAATACAACGTATTTTGAGAGAGAAACCACATTCACATAACTTTTATTACAGTATGTTGTTATAATTGTTCTGTTTTATTATTAGCTATTGTTCTTAATCTCTCATTATGCCTAATTTATAAATTAAACTTTATCAAAGGTACTTATGCAGAGGGAAAAAAAACACACTATATATAGGGTTCGGTACTATCCATGGTGTCAGGCATCTTCTGGGGGTCTTAGAATGTAACCCAATAAATAAGGGAGGAGTACTGTAAATATTTCTCCAAGAGGAGGCTTAAGAGTGATAATTCACTTTCACCTTCTAATTTGTTTTATAAGCTTCACCTGTCTTACAAAAGATAGGCCCAAAATAAATTGGGGAGGAAAAAGAATAGTTGCAAACATCCATGGTCTTCAGCTAGAGCCAAGTAACTGTCGAGATTTTGAAATTGCAAAGGAACATGGGCCTTCTTTAGCCAAAAATATTTGCTTATAAAAACTCGAGGATGTTAGATATTTCTATCACACTGGCTTAGCATTTGAAAATTCTGCTGGCTCAAGTGCAACTGTGCTGTCTTATTTGGGACTGGGATTCCCTCCCTAACTACAGTTGATTTCTGATTGGAGGCTTGTAACTTTGAGGACAAGAACAGAGTCGACTTAGCTAGCTGGAAGAACAAGAAGACTTTTACTCTCATGAAGAGAAGGAAGTGCTGTTGTTACAGCAGGTTTGGGAAGAGTGGAGTCAACGTTAACAGTTGCTGACTTGAGCAGTTTTGTTGTCAGTAATAAAAGCAGAGACTGGGGATCCCTGGGTGGCACAGCGGTTTGGCGCCTGCCTTTGGCCCAGGGTGCGATCCTGGAGACCTGGGATCAAATCCCACATCGGGCTCCCGGTGCATGGAGCCTGCTTCTCCCTCTGTCTATGTCTCTGCCTCTCTCTCTCTCTCTCTGTGACTATCATAAATAAATAAAAATTAAAAAAAAATTAAAAGCAGAGACTGCTTGCTGAAAGCGGAGGCAAGAAAAGGAGAAATTGCTTTGGCAAAGTTAAAAACAAGAGGAGATGGTGGTCTTGGTGTGGCAGAGAATGTTCAAAAATATTTCCTTGTTCTTAAAGAGTTGCTGCTGCATGAGTAATATGCCACTTCACTACATAGCCCTTCTATGCAGAAATGCTGTATTTCCACTTTACAAACCAAGGGATGCATTTTATTTTACATTTAGAGGAGAAACAGACAATCGAAGGCAAAAGTGGTGCAGCATCTTATGCAGCTCTCTTGGAAAGGCTTCTTTTTTTTTTTTCCCTGCCGCTCAGACTGCACACAAATACTGGGAATATATTTTAATTTCAAATCTGACGTGTGACATCTGGTAACCCATTTATTGCTAATGAAGTTTTCACAGGAAGCAGCAGTCACCAGGATCTCATTGTATTTTTCAGTTGGCAAAGTGCTGTTACCTTTTATTGGCCCAGCATTCATGCCGCTTATCACAGGCTGTTTAGTTAGAAAATACAAGTAGTCCCACATAGAAGCGAATGGAATGGTAAATAATAGCAAGATAGAAGGGTCTAAACTTTTTGTTACAATCAGTGGTGTGGTTTCATTGTAATTCATATTTAAAAATTATGTAGGTATTCGAGAGAATGGTCAGAGCTGGAGAACCGTCCAGTCCAAGCAGCTTGTCAGCAGTGCCACCTGCCTCCCTCTCTGAGCCTCTCTGCCTCTTTTTTGGTACATTAGCTTCTTCCACTTCCAGCACCCAGTGCAGCTTCCCAATTCTCCTTATCCAGATTTGCTTGTAGGGGGGAAATTAGTCATTTATACCGTCGTATACATTTAATAACACTAACAAAAGTCTCAAATTTTCAGGATCTTATGACAGCTCCATATACACAATCTCATGAGGTTCCCAACAATGTTGTGACACTGACAGGAATTTTTTTCTTTTTTTTTTACTTCTTTGTTGTCATTATCATTCTCCAGATGAAGAAAATGAGTCACAGGTTAAGAGGAAAGCTAAAGACATCACAGCTCATAAGAGATAAATTCATTTACTGATTCAGATCTTTCAGTTTCCATCACCATGCTCTTCTACTGTGTTAGTCTGGCTTTTACCTGAGTCAGTGTATCTGTTTCCTCCCTCCGGCAGATCTTGGAGGTGTAGAAGTGGGTACTGTCAACCCAGTTCCCCCTTAGAGAAATTCCAGACATTTATGAATAAGTGCAAGGGGTATTTTACTGGATAACATCCTGTTGGGCACCCCTAAACTACACTAGTCCTAAGTGTCTGAAAGAAATACACAATCTAATGAATAATTCTCAAGCTATATTTTAGGAGTCTGTCATACTGACTTTAGGTTTTGATGCCTCAGAAGAGCCAAATGAAAAACATTTCAGCCAAGGGCACTTTTGTCATTTGGACTTGGTTTTGCTTATTAATCATGATTAGCAGCATACAAGCCAGAGTTGCAAATTAAGGTGACAGTAGGGCAATGATTTTAAAACATTAGTGTGCATCAGAACTACCTGGAGGGCTCATTAAAACATAGCCTGCTGGACCCCACCCACAGAGTTTCTGATTCTGTAGGTCTGGAGTGGGGCCTGAGATTTGCACTCCTGAGGAATTCCCAGGTGAGGCTGATGCTGCTGTTTCTGGGACCACATTTTCAGAACCATTGCTAGAAGGGCTCTGTAGGTGAGGGAAGCATCTAACACTGTATTTTCTAATTTGGTAGTCAGCCTCAAGTGATGACTGAACTCTTGAAGTGTTCAGCTGCTTTCAACTGAGATGTGTTGGAAACATAAATTATGCTCTTAATTTTTAAGACTAGGTACCAAAAAAAAAGTAAAATATTTCCATTTGTATACTGATTACATGTTGAAATGATAATATTTTGGCTATATGGGATTAAATAATATATTATTAAAATTAATTTCATCTTTTTCTTTTTACTTTTTTAGTATGGCTACTATGAAATTTTTAATTACGTATGTGGTTCACATTAAATTTCTTTTGAACAGCAGTGACCCAAAGAAGTGGAAAATAGAGAGCAATGAAGATTAGTAAACCACAGAAAATTCAAATCCCAAAAGCCATAAGTGCTTCAGGGGCCAAAGAAGATACATCTATTGGTCAGATTTAATCTAAGGGCCCCACTTTATACCCAGACATTTGCTGCTACAAGTACTAAATGTAGAAGCCATACAGTATCTGCCATTTGAGCTTTCTTTCAGCATTAATCAAATGCCTCATTATAATTCTTGAAATAAATGCATTAGATTAAAATAATGAAAAATATTTTTGCTGAATTTCTGAATGAAGAAAGCTCCACTAGTTTTTGAAGTTCTGAGCTTTCCTTCATTAAATTTCACTCATCCTTGCATTAGAGAAATTATAAGATTTATATTTTCAAATTCTTTTTATGTCTTCCGAAGACTTCACTGTTTACTTTTAACAATCTATGAAATAGAGAGGTGAGAACAAGTGTATTTCCATTCTAAACATTTTGTGATATTTAAGGGGTACCTGTATAAGATTGTGTCAGTGGTTAGTGACAGAGCAGACTATTTGACAGGACTCTAGTCCAGTGCTTTCTCTAAGAGACTATTCTGTTGTCTCAGTTTTTAATGCCTTAAAAAAAAAAAACACATAAAACTGTTTCAAAAATAAATGTAAGTCTATGATATCAAAAAAAAGTAACTCTCTGATAATATCAAACATTACCTTACAGAATTCATTTTCTTAGGGCAAAAAAATCTATTTAGCCCTTCAAAACACTGACTAATACAACACTTCAAAATAGTATTTCCAAATAATATATTACTGTGAGGTTCTTTTATAATACTCTGCCCTCACCCTCTGTGTTTTTATCTGGCCACCTGAATCCCATTAACTATTTGCTAAACTTTAAAAAGTTGTATTTTCCCCACAAAGAAACCTGAAAATAGGTTTGTTTCGTATGAGTTATTTTAACAATAACACATTGTGCCACCTTTTTCATAGGATGATGTAATCCAGACTTTCTAACTAGGGCATGAACCATGACTGGTTCAAAGCCACCTAATTAGTGAATGAGAAACTCAAAATTAGAATCCTAGGCTCTTTATACATTGTGTAGGACCAATTTGTAGACTATCATTCAGAGAGTATTCCTATTGCAATCAGAACATAGGACAATTTGGGGAAACATGTACAATATAGGTATTATTTGATCTTTCTAGCTTCATTTAAAATGTATGATCACGTGATTTCTATAAATGTTTAAAACTTTAATCTGAAATGAATTGCCATGTGGCCAATAATTTCTAACATAAAACTCATATAGCATATAAATTCTGCAGTAATACCATAATTTCTTAAGAGTACAAATTAATTAGTGCTTCCTTTCTTTCCCAGTAACTTTCCTCATACTCCTTAAAGTGGAATGTGAAATGAGACAAGCAGCTTCTGCTGCTGATTTAGTCTCAGAGAAGTAGAAAAATAAATAAATAAAAAGAAATAAAGTCTCAGAGAAGCAAATATGCAGTGGCTTAACATACAAAATTTGGGGGTTTGCTCACAAGTTGGATAAAACAGCTGTTGATGGAGATACCTGTATAGGAGCTGCCTTTTTCATCTGTTGAAAAAGAAAAGCTTGTGAACAGTCTCCAGGAGCCTTATTATTAAAAATGATGTTTCCTCCCTTTTGATGAATGGCCGAGATGCTGATCCTTTGAAATGTGATTATGATTCCCTTGGGGAAATTCAGTGAGTCCCTAAGTTTGAGGAATTTGGGAGTATAAGAGGACAGGAGTTTATTTATATACAAACTTTCTTCCAAGTTGGATTTATTTTCCTTTTCCCCTAGTCTGTGCAGCACAACTCTTTCAAGGCTCACTGAAGCCTTCCATGACCCTCTATTTTTAACATAAGAATATTTTCGACTATCACCAACATGTCAAAGGAAGATTTCTAGCACATGATTAGACTTAGGACATATATTTCATCCCTACCTGTTTCTCTTTTCTTTTTGAAAATAAAAAATAAAAATAAAAATACAACAAAAAACAGCCAAGAGTTAGAACAGAGTGGGAAGAAATATCATAGGAATAAAGGGAGTTAGTTGTTTGGGGGCTTGGAATATTCATCACAAGTGAGTTGTTTGAACTATTATGATAAATAGAAGCATCTGAAGTGGAGAGAAGCTGAACAGTAGTTTGGTGTTACTTTCTTATATATTAAAGTACTGAATCATTTCTAACAAGCAAAAATTTAGGATTACTTTCCTTGATGTGTACACCTAACTTGGAAGGAACTTCTGATTTTCCTTCCAGAAAGCTGAGTTCTTTCTATTCTTAGGCTATTTTGCAAAGCAAAGGGGAAGGCTAGTTGAAGATGGCAGGACATTTAACCACCATCACCACAGCTGGTTACAACTGGTATGTGCAGAAATAGGAAGGCAGTTCTGTTTTCATTTCTTGTGAGGGCGGGCCATAGTGGATGAAACTGACTTGGGAAAAGGGCCAGAAACCACTATTTACCACTTAGACGTATCATTAAATTTAAGGACACTGAATCTTGAGTACTTATTTAATATGGCAATAATTTTAACAAAATATATTGTGTGTCCTAAGAGAAATATTCACCTAGGAATTGCAGAGGTGAACCAAATCATCTCCCAGAAAAGTATTTAACATAGAGACGTTAGTTGGACTGCCAGCCATTCTCTCCTGCATCTGATTTAAAAGCAATTCTGGTCACTTGCCCCATGGTGCCAAGCTCTTTGCCAAGCTCCCTTCTTCGTGGCTGCCAGGATTACCACTGTGGAGGAGAGTACCACCAGAAGGGCTTGGGTGCTTCGCTAAAAGGCATGAGGGTAAACATGAATGGGGCAAGACTATAATCAAAAGCTTACTGGGTCCAAGCAACTTAACCATTATCTCCAAATAATGTGTAGGGCAACTTCCCGTCAAGATGAAGACAATGAACTTAGCAATCATGGGCATTACCCTTCTTTCTCCAAACACATAAAATATCAGATCACAGCTCTGAAGAAGAATTGAGGCCACATGGGGCTCCTGGGTGGCTCAGCCAGTTAAGGGTCTGTCTTGGGCTCAGGTCATGATCTCAGGGTCTTGGGATCAAGCCCCATGTAGTCAGGCTCTCTGCTCAGCAGGGAGCCTGCTTCTCCCTCTCTCTGCCACCCCCTAGGTCGTGTGTTCTCTGGCATAACCTCTCTCAAAAATAAATAATTTTTTAAAAGAAAAAAATAATTGAGACCACATGGGCCAGAGAAGAATCAATACCGGTTACACAATCAAGATAAAGTTTTAATGAGTTTACCAGGATGGAAGTCAAGACCATTAGACATGTGCACTAAAGGCAAATGAAACAGGCTTTCCTAGGTAAAGCCAGAAACTGGAAAATTACTGCCTATTGTGACCAAAACTAGATAACTTCTGCAGACCAGCAAAAATCTGAGAATGGGCGAGAGGCCTAATTTGCATTATCTGAAGAAAAAGTATGGCATTGGAAACTAGGCTGAGTACTGGCATTAAAAACTTATCCAGATCAAGTGAGTGTTTTATGTCCAAGCAGAAATTTCACAGGCCACCACTATCCAGACACCAGGCCTCCTAAAGAAGTTAATCCCCACTACAGATTAACTCACAGTCAGAGATTATAAAATTTTAGATGAAGGCAAATGCCAAGAAAGAGTGTCCACAGATGAAACAAACAGAATTTATATGAGAAGAACTACGAACTACAAATAGTAAAAGAATTGGATAGGGACTCTTAACATACAGATGTTTGAAATGTTTAAAGAGAGAAGGGTACAAATAGACCCCATAAAATAAGAACAGAAGGTTAAGAAATAAGAACAAGTCGATTTGAAAAAGAAACAAGTAGAAACTCTAAAAATTTTACTGCCAATTTCTATGATTCAATGAATTCACAAATGGATACTGACTAACAGTTGTTCCCTATAGAATGCCTCATTCATTACGGAGGGGAAAAAAACACACAGGAGCAGAAACAGTTGCTTTCTAAAGTCTGAATTATAAAATAAGAGCAATAAAGAGAATGACTTTTGAACAGGATGGTTTATTGAGCTGCCCAGCACTGTAAGCAAATGACTTACAAACACTAGTCTACTCTTTTAGATATCTGAGAAAGATACTTTGATAGAAGATTATTCTAAAATATAATTACTTTGTCTGTTAGTTCTCTCTTTATTATCATAGGAAACTATGTGGTATTTTTTTCCCTTAGATTACAAACTCATTAAAAAAGGAGCTTGTAATGAACAATTTAATTAGATTGGTCTTGGCTTGCCTAAAAGCTTAAGGAGGTATTAATATTCTAATCAAAAGTCTTGGGGAAATATTCTTAGCATTAGAAAGAAGAAGGAAGGAAGGAAGGAAGGAAGGAAGGAAGGAAGGAAGGAAGGAAGGAAGGAAGGAAGGAAGGAAGGAAGGGAAGGAAGGAAGGAAGAGGGAGGGGGAAGGGAAGGGAAAGGAAGGGAAGGGAGAGAGAGAGAAAGAATGTTTCTTAGGCTTGTTTTTAAGAATAAAGGAAGCTGTCAAGGAACACAAGGTATCTACTATGAAAGCAAGCGATGGATAAATGTAGTGTGACCACCAAGGGCCAGCTTTGTGTTTACAGCAGACTGAAAGTTCCCACCTGACTCATGGCCAATGTATTCAGCTGTTTAAGGTGACTTTTTTACTCATACTCTGAAGGAACAACATCCTGCTATTTTTAGCCTTTTATGGCAAGAGAAAGAGCTTAGCAATGATACAATTAAAAAAAAAAATCTTGCATGGTTTTTTGAGCCATGCCTAAGTCCATGTTTGCCTTGCATTAAAAAAATAATAATAATAAAGATTCAGAAAAACACATTTATTAAAAACAAACTGTTTGAAAACTATGCCCAGTGCTTTTGTGTTACTTCATTTAATTACCATAACAATCCTGTGCAGTAAGAATCACTGTTCCCATTTCCTACAAATAAGGGAACTGAGGCTTATGTTCAGAGAAACGAAGTGACTTACCCAGAGCCATACAGATTTGTGGCAAGGGAAGATTCCATTATAAATATTTTGACTCCAAATCCCATCTCTTTTCCCCTAAAGAAGAAATAGTGCTATGGAATTTATATAAGCCACACAGACTGTGTAAAAGCTATGGTGAGACCCAGAAATAGGGAGAGGTGGATCCTCCTGTGTTTTGTTGTTGTTGTTGTTGTTGTTGTTGTTGTTGTTGTTGTTGTTTTATCAGTATAACCTGCCTGCCTAAAACCCTACTGGGAGAAAAAGTAGGATAAAATGTAGCTGCTTTCTAGGACTCATAAGTTTGCCGTCCCTAAACATCACATCTCTTTCCTTTGGTTCCTCATCAAAACAGCGTCCTTTCAGCTTCAAAGAGAAAAGAACCCTACACTTTTCACACTCATTTATCATCATCATAGGTGCCTACTAATCACAGGAGTTCCATTTTACCTCTTCCTGAGAATCAGTTTTTCTCTAGAAAGCCTATCAGCGGCAACAGTGCAGACTGAGAATGAGATTTCTTGCACACCAGTATGGCCATGTCACCCTCACATCCAGTGCACATTCAGACCCCACACCACTGCCCAGGGGATTGTACGATATCTGTAAATTTACAAGAGCAGTTTCCCATGAGTGAGGCTGCAGATGTCTGTAGGGAGGGCAAAGTTCAATGATGACAATGTCTACTCTACCTCAGCTGGCCCACTGTTGCCTTTAAGTTCTAACCACTTTGTTTCCATACGTCTTCCAAAGTCCAAATGCCAACTTCTCTGGGAAGTGCCCCTGAGCACTCCTCCAGTCTCCCACCACCAAACTGGATCAATGATAAATACAGAATATTCCACATGACCCTGTTATGGTATAGTATTCAACACTGGAACAATTCTGTCTTTAAAGCTCTTCTCCCCGCCTTGCCCCCGCTAGACTCAAATGCCTGAAGGAATATGAACTTTTCACTTTGCATCCTTAACCCCAGCACATAGTAGGTGTTCAGCGGATATATGATAAATGGATGACTGCCCACTGAATGAACTGTTTGCATTTATGCTTCCCTATGCTTGCTCCCACAGTTTCTATCATCTAAAATTCCCCTTCCCTTTCCGTTCCCCTCAAATATGAGAAAAGTTGTTTCCTTACCTGGCAGGAAGTCTTGGTCGTTACTTATATAAACATTTATGTAAAATGTTCTTCTAATTAGTATACTCAATGTGATATCCAGAGTTTCTCAAGTGATATACTCACTTAAATAATAAATACCTTACTAAAATGTCCAGGGATGTTCCCCTAGTTGTTCAGAGCAGCCTTTTATATATTGAGTATTAGTCAACGTGGATCGATGGGACTGAAGAAACTGAACTCAGATTGTGAAGGAATTGGAGTCCAAACCTATGTTTATAAATCGGTTCTTTCAAATGCAAACTCTTTCCCATAGAAATTCTTTAATATATGATGGTTACGGTTCCAGGCTATTCAATAACCTTCTATCCACTCAGAGATAGTATTCATAGAACCAGCCTGAGACGTGTACTCTTAGAGTTAGGGTCAAGAGAGAAAAGAAAAAGAGGAGAATTTCCTCCCTATTTTCCAGCACCCAAGCTCAGAGCACCCAAGGGATTCTAAAGCATTAAGTTTATCCCTTCCTATCTGTTAGTGGCCTTGCATCCAAGCTGAAACAAATATTTACCTCTGCCCTAGTTTTCAGTTATAGAGTTCACCCTGGCTGCTTTTTAATCTTTGAGATTCTTTAACCTTGACATTTCCACTTTTTTCCTAGGCAAAATCCAACTGATCTCAACCAGATGTTAGAACAAATATGTAAATTAATACACATTAAGGCATAAATGACTGCTAGCCCATAAACCTTCCATGAAGCCTTTAATTTTTAATAGGGAATAGTTATTTACCTAAAGAAATTTATACTTCTAAGTTGGTATAATTTCAGCAACTATGATAAAATAAACTGAAAAGTCAGCAAAATGTAGGGAAATCCTTCTGGATGAGGAAGAAACACGTCACATCTCCTTGAGAGCCTAGCCCTAGTTTCCATTATATTTATTCCTTCTTTTCATCTTCTTCTGTTTTAGAAACCAAATACTTCTAAAAGTACCAAGGAGGTTTTTTTTTGTCTGTTTGTTGGGTTTGGTATGATTTTGTTGTTGGTTTTGATTTTTTTATGCAAGGCGAGGCCCAGGTTAACACTGAGTGTTTTCTGTAAGATCCTTTCAGGAACAAATATAAATTATTTCATTGGTCCCAAAGAAACTACTCTCAATATGCTATACTCATAGCTTTTAAGTTATATGCTATTTACTCATTCTTTTGTCCTCCGGCACACTGTTCATCAAACATTTATCATCTGTCCCCTGGAATAGTCTGGGGCCTACATTATTCGAAACAGGCCCTGCCCTCAAGCAGCTGATGTACCACTGGAGAACACTGGTCAACAGACCGTTATAGTGTCTGTATCCAGAGTGGCTTAGCAAATGGAACAGCCAGTTGCCTAGACAAGTCAGAAAGGCTCCACAAAGGATGTCACCTTTGCTTGTTTGTGGATGCTAATGAGAGAAGGGGGGAAGAAGTTCCAATTACATAAGGCTGAGTAGAAAAGGAGAAGATAATGAGGATAAAAAGCCAAAACCTTGGGTAAGGAGAATACCTACCTCTCGGGGGAGGCAAAGAGCCATTTAAGAAGCTCATTCTTCCTAGTGTTCTCTCTTAAGATCTGGCTACCTGAGTCTTATCCTTCTCACAGCACCACCTACCCCAAGATGGACACCACCATTAGGTGTATGTGTTCATCCAGCTCTCCTGGAGGCCAAGCACAGCTATCCTGGGCAGACTAGCAGTGTCTTATTCCTGTTCCTCTTCTTGTCCAGGACACCTTGCTACAAGAGAAATGGATGGCCAAGCCCTTCTATGGACCTGCCCCTGGTGTAGCAAGAGGGTCATTACCCAGCACCCCTTTCCTACCCAGACCCCCTCCCCCACCCAGCACCCCTTACCCACCTGTGCCAGATGCTGAGCTTCTACCTCAGAGTGTGCCTGTGCCACATCCTGTGATGTTACACTTGCAGTGTCCTCAGCCTCCCTCCCAAAGGTTTTCTGATGGACTCTGCTAGGGCAGAAGATGTTGATTTTCTAAATCACATAAATAAATAACTTGATTACTTATTATGTAAAATATTGAAGCAAATATTTGCAAAAGTCTTTATGGAGCCCATTACTGAGCATCTGATTCTTCCAAAAATCCTAAAGAACTGCTGCCATCTTAAGCCCCCACAAAAGATATGTTTTATTGATAACCCTGACCTATTCTGCTCATCTGACATTCCTGTTATATGAATGGTTAACCCCAGAGTTCACTCCAGAAATCTCTGGCAAGCACAAAAGTTAGGAGATTCAGTCTCTTTTCCTAGACTGAGCTGGAAGTTAAAGAATAAAGTGGGTATTGACTGTAGTGGCCTGGGAAACCATGGCAAGAATGCTAGTCCACAAAGTTTTGAGCCCTCTCCCTTATCCCTTCCTAAATCAGTTCCCACAATGACCAATTCCTCAGTAACCCAGAGGCAGCTATTCTGACCACTTCAGGGAGGATGCTAATAATGTTTATATTTAAGTAAAGATTATGAAATGTAAGATATGGTTTGAAGAATAAGATACAGATTGTCATACTTCTAAGGTTAAAGACTAATTAATTAGCCTTGCCTACCTCTGAAAAACCTCAAGTCTTCCTGAATAATGAATTTAATTCAGTGTTATTTTCTGAGATTTAGATTATGTTTTTAAAATCAATTTGGAAGCTAGGATTTACTTCTAGAAAAAATGTAAAAGACATAAAGTTTATTTACATAGGATCCCCACTTCCATTTGTCCGGAGGGTGTTTATCACTTCCTAGAAAAGCAATATGTTCTAAAAATTAATTTAAATGTGTAAACTTAGACTCTCTCAGTTCAGTTTTTCTCCAGAAAATATTATTGATTTTTTCCTAAGACTAAAGTTGAGTTACTATATTTATTATTGAAAAATAAAACTGCATGTTTATAACCCAAAGTTAATTTTTTTAATCTTTTCATTTTTATTTTCTCCAGGTGCATTTGGCATAGTGTCTGAGACTGATTAATTAACCCAGGAGATCAAAATGATCCTCAACTCTTCCACTGAAGATGGTATTAAAAGAATCCAAGATGACTGTCCCAAAGCTGGAAGGCATAATTATATATTTGTCATGATCCCTACTTTATACAGTATCATCTTTGTGGTGGGAATATTTGGAAACAGCTTGGTAGTGATTGTCATTTACTTTTACATGAAACTGAAGACTGTGGCCAGTGTTTTTCTTTTGAATTTAGCATTGGCTGACTTGTGCTTTTTACTGACTTTGCCACTATGGGCTGTCTACACTGCTATGGAATACCGCTGGCCCTTTGGCAATTACCTATGTAAGATCGCTTCAGCCAGTGTTAGTTTCAACCTCTATGCCAGTGTGTTTCTACTTACATGTCTAAGCATCGATCGTTACGTGGCTATTGTTCATCCAATGAAGTCCCGCCTTCGGCGCACAATGCTTATGGCAAAAGTCACCTGCATCATTATTTGGCTGCTGGCTGGCTTGGCAAGTTTGCCAACTATAATCCACCGAAATGTGTTTTTCATTGAGAACACCAATATCACAGTTTGCGCTTTCCATTATGAATCCCAAAATTCAACCCTCCCCATTGGACTGGGCCTAACCAAGAACATACTGGGTTTCTTGTTTCCTTTTCTGATCATTCTTACAAGTTATACTCTTATTTGGAAGACCCTAAAGAGGGCTTATGAGATTCAGAAGAACAAGCCAAGAAATGATGATATTTTCAAGATAATTATGGCAATTGTGCTTTTCTTTTTCTTTTCCTGGGTTCCCCACCAAATATTCACTTTTCTGGACGTACTGATTCAGCTGGGCATCATACATGACTGTAAAATTGCAGATATTGTTGACACCGCCATGCCCATCACTATTTGCATAGCTTATTTTAACAATTGCCTGAATCCTCTCTTTTATGGCTTTCTGGGGAAAAAATTTAAAAAATATTTTCTCCAGCTTCTGAAATACATCCCTCCAAAGGCCAAATCCCACTCAAGCCTATCAACAAAAATGAGCACACTTTCCTACCGCCCCTCAGATCATGGAAACGCATCCACCAAGAAGTCTGCTTCATGTGTTGAAGTTGAGTGACACACTTGAAACCTGTGGGTGAAGTAATCTTGTAAAAGAAGAAGCAAGAAAAACATTCCCCTATAGTATATTCCCCTTCACTATCAAATGAGCATTAGCTACTTTTCAGAATTTAAGAAGGTCATTTGGTCTCAGTGAACCTTTCTAAAGCTCTGAACAAAAGCTTTCCTTTCCCCGTGCAACAAAACAAAGCAAACCACATTTTGCCACATTTTACATTAGAAAGATGATGGCCACTCAAAGAATGAGGTCAGAAACTGGATGAATGTGATTGGGAAAATTTTACTGGCAGAAATTCCATCTCCCCAGTCTGCTCTTGTTCTGTTAAGTTTGATTTCCACATAAAGGTATGTGGAATATGTTAAACCTCGAGAGGAGTAACAGGGGATCAGAGCTCAAGATTGCTCTGCCCAATTTCCAAAGGGCAGTAAGCTTTTGTTCCTATTTAGCTATTAGCAACCCTGGCTCACTTGTACCTGCTACTGCACATTCTGTACATAGACTTGCTAAGTAGTAATTGTCAAGTTTCAGAAACTTCTGTGAAATTCATCTGTCTTACAGATTCACACTGCCAAAACATGCCAACTATTTGGCTTATTTGTATACAGATATTACCAAAGTCATATATAAAAGCTAAACTACTTGTAAAGGTGTTACTCTGGTCCTAGGTAGTAGTGTCTTCCTAGTCATATCGGTTGTGTTTCATAATCTGAGAAGTATATATATTTTGTGGTAAAAAGATTATATATCATAAAGTATGCCTTACAGTTTTAAAAAATATATGTTTTATCTGTATATGTATATCTATATCTCTAAACTGTTGTTACTTGATTAAAATCTGGTAAACATATTTACATTAAAATAAAATAATTTTATTGTAACGTATTTAATCTCCATTACTTAAAATAGATGCTGATTTCTTTTTAAAACAAGACAAATATAACTATGAACACATTTCCATTTAAATTTTAATACAACAGACAGTTTAATACTATTTCTTATACATTTTATATCCTGCCATTGCAAAGATAAATAATACAATTTATTCCACTGCACAGCATGGAAAAAATATATCCTTTTGAGTTTTTCAAAATTTTTCATGCAACAAAGAAAAAACCCATTTCTTATGACACTAATATAAGACACTGTTTTACACACAATTTTTTTAATAGAACTTTTCTAATTATATACATGATCATTGTAGGAAATGAAGATATAGTAAAGCATAAAAAATAAGTTACAATTAGTTTTCCTGCTTAAAAATTACCATTTTTAACATTTGGGTGCATTTTCTTCTACTTTTTTTGCATTCATTATAAACACATACATATATGAATTGTATATTTGAGTTAGAATATGTATAGTACTTTGTATACAGACTTTTCACTTGATGTCATAGCATGGTAGCTTGCTACACCCTTAAATATTTTTTCTAAAACATTTTAATAATTGAGTAACATTACAAAATACAGACACATTCTGATATAGTTAGCTAGTCCTAAAATTGGAACATTTAGCTTTTTCTGATTTTTCAAGATCATAAATTGCACTGTGACAAATGTGCAAGTATTTAATCTGATAAATTACTCACAGTACAGTTCTAGAAGCAGTACAACCAAGGACATAGATATGAACATTTTTAATACTCTTAATACATATTGCCAAATATTTTCCAGAAAACTTATAACAATTTATAATACTACCAACTATGTATGAATATATCTCAGCACAGTTCCCGAAGCATGCCATATTTACTAAATTTAATAAGGAAATTTTACTGGAATCCAGTTACTACATCCTATAACAGGGATGCACCTGCCCTAGAGAAAGTACTCTAGCATTCCTGCCTCATTTTTCTCCCTAGAGGCCTCACTGGCTTGGGAGCCCACATGGAGCAGGCTGATGTGATCATCTGACTCAATAAACAGTAGCCAAAAGAAGGGGGGATGTATGAAACAGTCAATGGAAGCTGTGGGCAAGGGGGCGGGCATTCAGAGAGGCGTTGGTGGGCTGGTCAGAATCTCCACAAAACAGCCTATTATATTCACATTGCCAAGGATAGAGAATTTATTTGAGAATAAATGTGGCTACATATGTCTCATATTATTTTCCTTTAACATTATTTTTAATTTCACTAACTCCAAAGTTCTGTTGCTATTTTCACAAAGTATTATGCTTAAAAAATAAATTCTATCTCACTCCAAATTATAGTGTAAACTTATCCTATTTGAATTCCCTCCAAGTCAAACGTATAACTGTTCATTTTTTAATTCAATACTCATCTTAATCTAAGTTATTACAAGTACTTCAAATTTGCAGAACCATTTGGTAAGTTACAGTTGGTAAGATTTCTGGCAGATAATTGCATTTAGATATCCTTTATGTCATGCATTTATTAGCTGGCATGAATAACATGTTCCAAGCCTCATTTTCATTTAAATTTAATCAAATTATATTGTGATTTTTTTCCCAGTCCCATTTTGTGAAATGGACATTGGTAACTTCAATGATTAATCTTGCTTTTTTCAGTAAGACCAACTTAATATTGAAGTGCAGATTCTACTTACGAAAATGTTAGGACAAGATGCCATAATTTACTCTTCATGGGCATATTCAGAGGTTAGGTGAACTCCTTATTTTTTTGGAATTTTTTTGGAATATTTTGAAAATTTATGCAGAAAGGAATATTTACCATAAGGATACAAGTGCCAAATCATCCCAATATGCATTCCAACAGTAAACATTTCAATCAGCTGCTGTGGGCAGTATGAAAGAGAGCCAAGTAAGCAGTAGCTTGATTGGCAAGCCATGGAAAGGCTCACAGAGATTGGATGCCACAGATTCTCAGTTTTATAAATCTGTATACTGGGCCATTTTTCCCCCAACAGAACATGCCAATCTGGGTAACCAGAGAAGAGAAAACAGATTCAGATAAATCACAAAAGTGAAGTGAGTGAAGAAAACGAGTCCCAGGGAATTTTGGATACTAGTGTGTAAGATGATTTTCCCAAGGGTAAAGAAGAAAGTAAATCAGTAACAGATGAGACTGAGGAGTAAACAGAAGCCTGGAGGCAGCCACATACTGCCTCAATGCTCAGGGTGCAATCCTCACAAAAGAGCTAAATGTGGATGTTTAGGTCCCCAGGGCCATGTTGTATCCACTGGACCCAGACTAACCAGAGGAAGATGGGACCTAAATATTAGGGAGGGAAGCAAGTTATAAAGAGCAGACAATGTTAAGGGGCAAGATTTGTCCCTTTATGATTTTTATATATTTCAGGTTGCACGTTGGGAGAGAAAAGGTCCTGGAGGCTTTGAAGAGACTGAAAAATTAATGTAAAAGGAACAAGAAAATGGAAGAGATAGAATATCAGAGCTAATGGTTAGAGAGTCAGATTTTCCAAATTTAAAAATTTGATTGAATAGTTAAAATATGACATCTGTAACTACATCCACTATCATCTGATATATTTGTGTAGTGAACACCTGTGGAACTATCTATGCAGTGCCTCTTCATAGGAATTTCCCCACCTCACTCAAGGACAGGACCATCTCAGAATGAGCCATTTTCCTACCTAATCCTATCCCCAGGCCACAGTTAACTGATCCAGGCTTGAAGTAAACCAATCACAGATTTTTTTCCTAAGGATCTTTCAAACAGATACTGATGGATACTTGGCCCTTTCCCAATGCTGGAAGTTGTGAATGTAAGCTTGGAATTTATTAGCAACCAGGACCCAAGTGAGAGTGAAGTTAACAGAAAAGACAAAAAGCCCTGAGATGCTTGAGTCCTTGATTCTACCTGTATCTGATGCCTATGTCATACTTCAGAACCAGCATCCATGTCTCTAATCAAGGAACAGAATATAATGATCTATAGCTGATAGCTACATGTGTTCCTTCCTGCTTGACCAATAAAAACTTGCTCTCTGATGGCCAATAGGCACATGAAAAGATATTCAACATCACTAAGCATGAAAGAAATGCAAATCCAAACCAATGACATATCACCTTACACCATCAGAATGGCTAGAATCAAAAAAATAAGAAATAATAAGTGTAAACAAGGATGTTGAAAAAAGAATCCTCATGTAATATTGGGGGGCAGGTAAATTGATGTAGCCACTAGCGAAAACAGTAGGGAGGCTCCTCCAAAAGTTAAAAATAGAAATACCATATGATCCAGTAATTCAAATACTGGACATTTACCCAAAGAAAACAAAAACACGAATTCAAAAAGATGTATGCATCCCTATGTTTATTGCGCGTTACGTACAATAGCCAAACTATGGAAGCAACCCAAGTGTCCACTGATAAATGAATGGATAAATAAAAAAGATGTAAGATATGCATACACATACACACACAGTGTATATACATGTGTGTGTGGGCACACACACACACACACACACAATGGAATACTCAGCTGTAAAAAAAAAAAGAATCTTGCGATTTGTAACAAAATGTATAAACCTAAAGAGTATTATGCTAAGAGAAATAGAGAAAGACAAATACTAAATAATTTCACTTATAGGTAGAATCTAAAATACAACAAATAAACAAACAAACAAACAAAAAGGAAAAACAGACCCATAAATACAGAAAACAAACTGATGGTGGCCAGAGGGGAAGTACGTATGGGGATAGGCAAAATGTGTGAAGGGAAAGGGAATACAGGTTTCCAGTTATGGAATGAATAAGTCATAGGAATAAAAGGTATAGCATAGGGAATATAAAAAAATATATTTTTTACCTTATGTATGGTAAAAAATGGTAAATACACTTGTGAGCATAGCATAACATATGGACCTGTTGAATCACTACATTTGTTGTACACTTGAAACCAAGGTAACATTGTATGTCAACTATACTTCAACTAATAAATAAAATAAAATAAAATTTTAAAAAGATTTTCCTTTTATTAGTGGCCAGCACATCACTCACTGGCCATCTAGTGGGAATGATACCAGTCTAGGTCCCAAAATATCTTGGTCCCTAACTTAATAAGGGTCACATGAACTGTCCTTCTTTCATGTCTCCTTAGAAGAGGGTGAGGACTAGGACATCCAGTGTAGTATGCCTGTTAGAGGGAAGAGGTATGGTGATATGGAAGGATTTGTAGTTGGATGGGACTAAGGGTACTCATAGTACCTACTGTCATAAATTATTTTAAATAGAACTCTCCCCCTGAGTTTTCACACTGATAAAACACTCTTGTGTTGCCTACAGCATTATAATAAATATGATCTAGACCATGAAATGGTAAATATAGAGAGGAAATGAGCACCCGTATCACCTGAGAGTTCCAATACATGATCTGCATGCTGTCTAGGCTCCCCTCTCTCTCTATGACCTGGATGTTCTCTAAACTCTTCAACCCTATGAATACCATATCCTACCCTCCCCAAATCCAATGGGTAAGACCTTCATTCAACAAGCTGACCCTCCATACTTGAGAAATGAAGTAAATAAGGTCCAAAAATACAAATTTTCAGAGTGAGCCAAAATTAAATTACTGCCTCTTTTTTTCATTTTTTAAAAGATTTTATTTATTTATTCATGAGAGACAAAGAGAGGGAGGCGGAAACATAGGCAGAGGGAGAATCAGGCTTCCTGCGAGGAGTCTGATGTGGGACTCGATCCCAGGACCCTGGGATTGCAAGTTGAGCCAAAGGCGAGACACTCAACCACTGAGCCACCAGACAGGTGCCCTACTGTCTTTTTTTTCTTTCAAAAGAATGTTAGAATGAGAGAATTTATCTTTAATGGTATTTAATCTAAATCACCCATTATACAAATTAGCTTTGTAGAATAACCCTTTAAGAATTTAAATACCTGAGATTTGCCCTTCAATCAGTATTATAGGAAAATACTATGTGCACAGAGATGTAAATCTGATGAATAAATGTTAATTTTTTAACTATTTTTTAAGATTTGTTTACTTATTTTAGAGAGAGAGAGAGCACGCATAGGGAGAAGGGCAGAGAGAGAGAGAGGGAGAATCTCAAGCAGATTCCTAGCTGAGCCTAGAGCCTGACATATGGCTCGATCTCACCATCTCATGATTTCACAACCCTGAGATCATGACCTAAGCTGAAATCAAGAGTCTGACCCTTAACTGACTGAGCCACCCAGGAGCCCTTAATTTTGAAACTGTTATAAGCCAGTTTGCCATTATAATTACTCTGCTTCAAATATCAAAATGGTAATGAGTCATATATGTCTCTGAGTCCATTTCTTCATTCTTTCCATGTCTTAATAAGCTTCCTTTGAAAAATTGAACACGATGAAAAATAGTAATCCTGGCTGACCCTCCCAGTGAGTTGGGACATACTTCACAGAACCTCTTTCCAAGCCAGATGAAGTACTACTATGCCAGATCAGCACACACATTTGCTAAATGAAAATTTTCACAAAATAAGCTTTGATTCTGCTAAATGGCAGAGAGAAAGCAGGCTGGGGTTAGCCAACAGAAAGAAGCCTTCATAGAGTTCACCACAGAGAAAAAAAACATCATATCTGCAGACTCCTGAGCAGAGATACTATGCATCAGCTAGCACTGTGTGATGGAGAAGCCCCCAGATCTGGATTTGCTTTGATCTGGCATTCTCCTAGCAGCTATTGTTACAGCCAAGTTTCTAAAGAGTACTGAATGGACACAAAGCAAGGTATGTTAGCCAGAGAATGTAAAGCTGTACCTCAATTTCAATCATTGCAGACATGCACCAAAACAAAAAAGAGAGAGAATAGAGTCCCCAAACACATAATCTGATGCCCTTACAAATAAGTAAATGTGATTTTCATTCATTCATATAACAAGTGGAAGGAAGGAAGGAAGGAAGGAAGGAAGGAAGGAAGGAAGGAAGGAGAAGAGAAGAGAAAAAGAAGAGAAAAGAAAAGGAAAGAGGGAGGGAGGGAAGGATAGAGGAAGGAAGGAAGGAAGGAAGGAAGGAAGGAAGGAAGGAAGGAAGGAAGGAAGGACAGACTTTTTCACTAATTATATAATCTTTATGGCCGCTCTTTGAATCCCCCTATCTGTTCCACCTTCTTCCAGAAACAGCCACCTATTTCCATTCGGTGCCCACCACTTCCCATATTTAGTCCAGAGTCTGGTAGAGCTCTACTCCTATTGCCAAAACATCCAATGGGGAATGTGAGAGGACCTAACCAAATCTGCCCATCTGATTGCAATAGAATGGGCACATAACCTAATTGAAACCAATCAAGGTGAATCTCTTGATTTTGAAACAGGCTATCAGATAAAAAGCTTTCTCTTTCTCATACAGACCATAAGTAGATATGAGGAGAAGTTGCAACCATTTGGTCATTCAAAAGGGAGAGGCAAGAATTTCCTAGAGTTTTCACAGGAAGCCTAAGAATAAAGCCAATGTATGAAATCAAGATATGAAAGGCTTGACTAAGAAATGGAGAGAAACCAAGTCCTTATGACATCATTTTAAAATTGACTTTCTGTGCCAGGAGCTAGCATTACCCTCTAAACTTCTCTTCTCTCTTAAGCCTGTTAATAGGTTTTCTGTCAACCAAAATCCAATCCTTAGCAAAATCTAAATTACAGCTGCCATTTATCAAATTCTTACAGGATAGTCACCGAGTTTCCTGTTTATATGCATTATATTATTTAATCCTCACAACAACCAGTTTATCATTCCATTATTATCCAATGAGACAAAAAGAGGCTTAGAGATTTTGTATAATCAGTGCAAGATAACATGACTGGCAACTGCTAGAGATGAAATTTAAACCCAGGCATTTTAATTCCAGAATATGTGCTCTTATTTACTAAACTATGCTGCCTCCCTCCATAAAGGGGGGTGGCATCACAAAATATGAATCATATAGGTACCTTCCAAAATATTGCCCACATCTGCTTATTCAAAATCAGTGTAATATTTTACTTTGTCTTAAACTCATACTTACTGGGTTTCGAGCTATAATTACAATAGTCTTCATCCTTGAAAGTTGGACTCATTAATGGAAAGTACTAATTGACCTTATACGACATAACACTGGATTTTACATTTATTGTAATTTGATTTTGGATGAGCTTATACTGGTTCTAGCAAATAAACAGGCTATGACTGCTAACCATCACAGTAATTAGTTCAGTGCTCTCTGGTCCTTTCTGCATCCAAGATTTTAGATAGCATTTCCTAAATGAAAGGGGGAAGGAAATTCCGAAAATAATTTTCATATCGAATTTTACTTCCTTACAACCTAATGGAATAATGTCCTTTTGGAAAAAACATTGTGGAGAAACTCTATTCTGAGATAGATATCCTTTTTGGGTATACAGCTCAGATTTGGCAATAAATTTATATGAAGAATATACCTCGAATAATGAAAACAAAAGTGTGATTTTATTTATTTGAACTATGCCTAGAAAATGGGAGGATGAAGGTGAAAATCACAGCCATGAGTCCTGAGGACAGTTCTAGGAGCATTATTTAAAAAAAAAAAAAAATCACCTCAAAATAGATGGTACTCAAAACAGTGAGAGATAAGAGAGTTGCAACTGATGAGGTAAAACATGCTTACCACCTCACTTTTTGCTTCCAGCTGCAGGACAGATAGAAAGTACTGGTTACATATGAAACATTTCTTAACGTTTTAAAGCAATTCAGCCACAAGCTGAGAGAATGGCCATGACATGATGAAAGTTCCAGCAGCCAAATGAATCAGAAAGTAGTGATGAAACCTATCATGATAGGAAAGTGAGCACAGAGGTAGATGAGTGATTCTCAACTGGGGATGATTTTGTGCTTCAGGGCATATTTGGCAATGTGTGGAAACATTTTTGGTTGTCACAACTTGGGTGAAGAAAGCACTACTGGCTGGCACCCAGTGGGGAGAGATCAGAGATGCTGCTATAATGCACAAAACTGTCCCACAACAAAGGAATCATCTAGTCCAAAATGTCATCAGGGCCAAGTTTGACAACTCTTGGGATCAAGAAGGAAGGGAAGGGCAGGGTGCCTGGGTGGCTCAGTCAGTTAAGCATCTGCCTTTGGCTCAGGTCATGATCTCAGGGTCCTGGGATGGAGCCCGCATTGGACTCCCTGCTCAGCAGGGAGCCTGCTTCTCCCTCTCCCTCTGGCCTTCCCTGCTGCTTGTGTTCTCTCTCACTCACTTGTGCTCTCTCTCTCTCTCAAATAATTAAAATCCTAAAAAAAAAAAATTAAAGAAAAGAAGGAAAAGAAGAGCATTATGCAAGCAGCATGTGTTAGCATCATGCATGGTAGTAAATGAGAAAGTATTTGGTCTTCAATTTTTATGACTCCTCTCTTTTACATGCTTCTCCCCTCTCTTCCCCCTCTCTCTTTTATGTGTTCTCCCTCACCTTCTCAAATTGCACTGCATGTGACTTCATCCAAATAACCTATTTCATGGAAAAACTGTAATAAAAAGTACAGTGTCAGGGCACCTGGGTGGCTCAGTCGGTTGAGCATCCAACTCAGTTTCAGCACACGTCATGATCTCAGGGTTGTGGGACTGAGCCCCACTCAGTGGGGAGTCTGCTTGAGATAGTCTCTCTCTCTACCCCTCCCCCTGCTGACTCCCTCTCTCTATCTAAAATAAATAAGTAAATCTTTTTAAAGAATGCAGTGTCGTTTCTGAGGCTAAATAGGCAAATCTAATAGGCTTGCACAAAATGTATATTTTAAATTCACTCATGAATATTGGGAACAAAGACAGCTGGTAGCATGACTTAAAGCCAGTGGTTACACCTCCACTTCCACGGGAGACCAAATAAAGGTGTGGGTCCCACTAAGCAGCTAATCCTCAGAGAAGGCACTAAGTGCAGAAATGAAATACGTGGGCATGATGGTGCAGCTGGCAGCTCTACCAGGACACCCTATAGTATTTCTAGCATTTGATGCAATTCTAATGAAAAATTTTATTGAACAAAATCAAAGGTATATTTTATTTTTACTCTAGATATTTCCACAGAGGATTTTAGCAGCTTTCAATAAAGATCACATTAAAACAGGGCAATATTGTAGAAATCAGAAATAAGGACCACAGAAAGGAAAAAGCAAAATGACCGACGATGCAGGCTAACAGAAGAGTTGTGACTGAAAAAGATATTAGGTTCTGAACCTCTTGCAGGCAGGATGAAAAGAAGAAAATATTACAGTACTTCCAGTTATTTCTATCAAAGCAACAGCAGGCCAGGTTCCCAAGGAGCAGAATCGTCTTGACACTAGATTCCTTAAGAGAATTTCTCATATAGGATTGTGGATGGAGATAAACAGTCACATGATGGATCATTTTTCATTTAGGACTGATTTTTATAGTGTTGTTTTTGTAATGATTCTATAAAGACCAAGAGCATGACACCACCAATCCAGTAGGTGGTGATGTGAGGGTATCCACTACTGTGGTACAAAAGCAGTGCTTGGCAGGAATAGCAATGCACTTGTGAGGTCAGCGGGGACCTCTGGGTCCACTGAAATCTTAGTAAGATTGACTCAGACTCCCTGAGAAAGCCCAAGATCTCCAAAACTTTCTGCAGAAGTCTGAGAAGTTTACATTTCCATGGTCTCATTCGAGCCATCTGCTTCTCCCAGTTCAGTTTAGAGGTCATCTCACTATTCCATACAGGCTGTAGGATGCCCCCATTCCATGTGATACAGATGTAAAACAGTTCCAACTACACACACACACACACACACACACACACACACACACACACATTCATAGACATTAAAGGATACTTTTTATTCAAAAAGCCCTCTGGACATCTCTCTCTATATCCCATACAAGTTCCCACCTTCACCCCATCTCATACATCATCCCTTTCTTTCTCCACACTCTCCTCTAATATTAGCATCTCCCTTGGGAAAGCAAATCCAGTTTCTCTTATTTTTTCATATAAAGCAGCCTAGTCATTTACCTCACTATCTCCCCACTGCTGATTATCAACCATATCTGAAGCAGACTAAGCGACTCAGTTTCTCCCCAAAGCAGACTGTCAGAAATGACTCAGTTTCTCCCCGAAGCAGACTGTCAGAATATTTCCTTAGAAAAATTCTAGCACACACATGTAAGATAGAGAATTGTTCAACCCCATTACTGATAGTCTAGTGGTACTCAATATTAGTACTTTCCCAGTAGTGGAAAGCAGAAAAACTCGTCATGGAATAGAGGGATCTCATAATATTATTTATTCAGGATTCATGCCCCATCAATCTTCCTATTTTTCTGCCAATCTGATATGTCACTTCCTAGTATTCCTACTTTCCAGAACCTCTTACTGCTTTGTGTATGGATGTGCCCTCAAGATCTGTGTGGATATACTCACTCATGAAGCACACTCATGGGGTTCATCCAATGGATTTTTAGGTGGAACTAGCTTCTCAACTTTTTCCCCCCTTATATCCATTTAGCATATCACTAGGCTTAGTTTCGAACAAGTTCTCATATTCCACAGTTATTTGAAAAATTTAAAACACCATCTTTATTTTAAAATATAAATCATTGTGTTGCTAATGCCTAAATGTACACTTTCTAAGTAATCATATCCATTTACCATAGGTGGGCATAAAAATCATGTTATTATAACCTCACATTTTAAGAAATACTGGGGGCAGGTGATTAATTTTGTTGAAGTTAAAGATTAATTTTTCTTCCCTTTAACTATATGTTCTTTTAGTAAATTTCAGGGCTAATCTCTTACTTACCAAATACCTTACACTTGTATAAATTTTTCTTCCCCTGTCCCTTATCAAGGCAGATTTTAGTTCCATCAAAAAGGGTCTAATAAAGCTGCACATGTTATCAACTTTAGGAAAAGAAATGCCATTGGATATGATCTTCTGCAACCCCTTCATTTCATAGGCAATGACACCATGGCCCTAAAAGGTGAACCTAGACTTCTTGGAGGCTTTCGGCTTTAACACAGGACAATGCCTTACAAGAAATGGGATTTTGAAAATGGAATTCCAACTCTTAAATATGGGACAGAGGGAGAGAAATTTGGAGCAGATGTTTCTAGGACTCCTGAAATCACTCCATAGGTCAACCCTGATAATAGGAAAAGGCAATTAGAGGAAATGACAAGTCACCTCTCAGGGGATCTGGGGAAGGGGAAAAAGAGAAGTTAGCTTTACCAGTAATTAGGAAGGAGAAACCTAGTTACATGAAGAAGCTGCTCAAATAAGCCAAACCCAGCCGAGTAGCAGTTCGTCATTATTTCTTCATAGCGACAACTTCCACATGCCCCAAGGGCTGTGATTCCCAGTTCCTGAGACAGTGAAACTGCAAAGCAAAGGACCTGTGGCAGGAACAATCCAACCCTGCTTCAGGAGTGTTATCTACTCACACTGGAAAGTGAGGACCCAGTTAGTACAGGAAGTCTGAGTACAGCCAAAGTTTGAGCTCAAATCTCCTATTTCCTAGGAGAAATGCTGTCACCTAGGAAGTATTTCCCATATGAGAGAGTTGTACTAAAATGAATCTTGGGGAGCTTCTGCTCAAAATTTGACTTTTGTTACTTTCAACATAATAACTATCTATGAAGTATCATTTAGGCTGCTTGACAATTATAATAGCAGAAACTCAAAACACTAAATGCATTCAAACCAGAAAACGCTTCACACCACAAACCAAGGTTACTGCAGCTGCTCCCACCCTGATTCTAGGGTTTCTCTAATCCCATTCCAAGTCATCGAACATCTCTGAAGTGTCTATCACTCTGTCTTTGCCACGTAATGTGGTATTGCTTTGAGGAACAAGCTGGAATTTCTTGCCTGTTAAAATGACAGTGCTTAGACTTCATGTAAATTCTAAGACTCAGTCTGTGCAGCAATGTCTCAGGCAGACTGTCTATTAAAAGATGGAGAGAAAGAGCCATTATATCTCTTTCAGGGTTTTATCTTCTCTCAAATGCATATGGATGCACAGCAAGCCAGCAGCAATACCACACTTCCCTGGTCATTGAATATCCTGCAGTGTACTTCTTAATTAAAACCAGAATCACAAATATGATTGCTTAAGTGCCAAAAACCTGGCCAGCTTAATGGCCAATCAGAGAACTACATAATCATTAAATCCATTTGAACTACTATTTTTTTTTCTGAGGTGAATATGGTTAAGCTCTAAATATTCTTATTGTTTTCTGTCCAGTGTATTTTTTTCAAATGCGGCTTCTTTTGTCAGCATCATAACTTCCATTTCAATTCTGTCATCAGATTTAACCCTATGTTACAATAGTTTATTATGTTTTTTTGTGTGTGCTTTTTTTTAACTGAGTTTGTAGCAATGCTGGGGATTAAGGAATAATTTGAGTGAATGACACATACAGTGTTGCCTAGTAACACAGGCTGATCTGTACAAAGCCATAAATTGCAAAATTTCATAGCAGCATAAAAACTTTTACTGGCACTTAGGCATATTTTTCCCTGATTGAAGCAGAATTCATGCAACAATTACAACCACATGACAAAAGCTGGTAATGATTAGCCTTCAAGTGCTGCTGTTATTTCCTGACAGTTCCAAAGCTGTTTTTGTTTGTTTCAGGAAAGAAAGCATCAAATTCTTTATGGACTAGCCTCACACACAAGGCAGCACCGAGCCTGTTAATTAGCCGGTGCCAGCATTTTAACTACTGCTCCCAATGAAGAATGGAAGAGTCATATAATGATTTACAATTCTAATTAATTTGTGTCAACCAAAACCAGCTCTAAGTATACCAATACACACTTTAGAGGGCAGCCCTCCACACAGTGGTGCCAACATGCCTGAGATGAGAACTTCATGAAGATCAAAGCTAGAAGCCGGGAAGGTTATTTTCAATTATTGTAACAAATATCTTCAGGAACCATCTTAAGATATCTTCAACATTTAAAGATATTGAAGTACAAAATGACAAAACAAGTTGTTAGAGGGTTCAGGGAAAATTATTATTTTCACAATGAATTCAAGGCAACCTGTTGAGTAATATCCCCTCGCCAGCCCAAAGAAAACACGGGTTTGTGGAAATAATAATTTATCATACCCTGATACACACACACACACACACACACAACGAATGAGTATTTCGCTGACTGGATACCGAGTGACTTCTTTTTCTCTGACAAACACATGTTTCTATGAATAGATTCACCAATGTCAAGGGATTCGTACTACAGCTCAAGGAAATTGAGGAATAAATGCTTTGATCCTTTCATAAACTCTTCATTCTTCTAACACTGGCTTGAATAAAAAAACACTTTTGAAACTTTAATAGGTAATGCAGGCACCAAAGAATGCATCATGTAACACATGGGAAGATTGTATGTTCAGGCTTAGTCTTTCCACCAACTTTGTGACTGAGCTTCCTGGTATACATCTGAGTGAATCCTAATTTACTTTCATTCAAGCTCCATAATGTCAAACTTCTAGTCTGATTTCTCAAAATCTCCAAGCCCAACATTGCAACAGTAAAATACTCGCAAAGATTCAGATGCCACCAAAAGAGAGGAATAAGATGGCACTGAGAGCAAAGGCAGACAACGAAATAAACTAAATAGACAATAAAACAACAAGAAAAAAAAAAAACAGATAAGGGTATCCATCTAATCCAGAGATTGCAGACCGAAGAGAGTTCATCCACACACCATAGACTTGGAATGCAAGGAAAATAGTCCAGAAGTACAAAAAGCCCACTACTTAGTGACCGTGGGACCTTGAGAAAGCTGTTTAATCTCCTGGAGTTCCAGTTTCTTCCTCCACAAAATTAGGGGATTGAATTAGATGAGCTCTAAAGTCACTAACAGGAGTGCCTGGATGGCTCAGCCAGTTGGATGTCTGCCTTCAGCTCAGGTCATGATTCCAGGGTCCTGAGACCACATTCCAAGTTGGGCTCCCTGCTCTGTGGGGAGTCATCGTCTCCCTCTACCCATCCCCTCTGCTCATTCTCTCTCTCTCATAAATAAGTAAAATCCTTAAAAAAATAATAATAAAGTATCTAACAGCTCGGAGATCCCATAGGTAAATCCTTCCACTGATCTATAAGAAAGTCTCCAAGGCTTCCCAGTCTCTGATTCTACAATGAGCAACAACAAAGAAACCAGCAGACAGGCAGAGCTGAGAAACTAAAATTATGCATAAGCCACAATGGCCAAGGTGTGATTCGCTTTCCAAACATACAACTGCACATTACAAAAATGAGACCTGAAAAAAAAATGAGACCTGTGTAATTACCTAGCATGCCCAGAGCAGAGTGGACACTTAGCAAAAATGACCCCCCACTGTTACCCCTCTTATATACACGCAAACCTCCAAACAAGTTTTGCTGTTGGCCTCCCTATATGGAGTGAGTGTCTGTGATTGTGAGTGTGAATTAAAAAGATTAAAAATAACAAATCTTAAAAACTTACTTAGCAAGTGGCAACACATTGTCTGGATTATGTATAGACTGAGTAACAATTTAGTCACTAGTTTCTGATTAAATTTTAACACCGATTCATTTCTTTTGAAAATAAGTCGACATTCATCAAATAAATCCTAAGCGAAACATGTTCTCTATACTGTGTTAGAAAGCAAAAGAAACACCAAATTCTTGAATGATCAGTAAATGAATTAAATGGATTATGAATATTTTTTGTTTCATTAAAACTAATAATTCATTCTGAAAAGCAGCTACGGAACATGGATTCAACACTCTGCTGAAGCTAAGAAAAGCATAATGAGAATAACAACCTCTGAGCATCTTTCTACAATTAGTCCAAGAGAAAACAAATAGATTTAACAAACTGCTACTCACTTATTTTTGGTCAGAATGAAATAAAGCTTATAGATTCCCTGAAATATACTCTAAAATATATTACTTGAAATTTCTCAAGATTTCTTAAAGATGAATATAGTATAATTTTCAATAACTAAGGTAAACATTCTAAACTACATGACTCATCAGAGCCATGCATAATTTTGTAGTTTGATAAATTAACCAGCATGACCAAAGTATTTTAGACACTGCATTACACAAATGAAATGCACTTTTATTTAAAGTTTCTGGCCCAAATTGACAGGTAGAAAATTTGTGAATCTGCCAAAAGGACATAGTCTATTCCTTAACCTCACAACTTAGGAGTAAGGTCTATGTAACCAAAATTGGGGGACTTTAGGTTCTTAACCAATTAAAGGGAAAGTTCCAAATTAATTTTTTGTCTTCTCTACAATGTTATTTCATTTTCCAAGGAATGCAGTCGTGATGCTTTTTATTACGCTTGAAAGAGCTTAGTGTTCTTTTAGGGCTCTCCCCATTTTTATGAATGATGTTGGACACACAAATTGCCTGATATAGGAGATCTGAAGCGTCAAAAAGGACCAGGTTTCTTAAATGTATACTTTAAATCAGAAAAGCATTCAAATAACGTACTTCTCTCAGAAGAGCACATTAAAAGTGCTCTACCTTTTAAATAAGGTGCGACAGAGAGGATCATTATCACCATTTATTTTAGAAATTGTAATGGGAGCACCATTAAAATGTAACATAATGAAGGGGAGAGGATAAAATATGAGTTTTGTTTTATTTTGTTCTTTCCTTTTACTTAAAATAGTGGCTTCCTAAAATCTCATGGAAGACTGAAAAGTAGTTTTCAACTCGAGACACAGAAAGTTAAATGGGTCAAAGTTCATCGCATCTATTTTCAATTATTAAGACATACAGTCCTCAAGCAGCCAGAGTCAGCCAGAATTGTCTGAGACCTAGGGATCATGATGAAAATATCTTATAGTAAAATGTATTCCCCATAGGTTTAAATGCAAAATGAGAACCCAACTTTTTATTACTCGTTAAATGAAATGTGCAGTCTTTTTCCCCTTTTAAGGTCAAGTATGCAGTATTTTGGAAAACAAACCATAAAAACATGATTAGAGAGAACAGAGGAAGTCATTATTTTCTTCAGTCATAAAGAATGCAGCATCATTCTATCAATCTAATGTATCTTTGTAACGGCAGTGGCAGCATGTGGCAGTGCTTAAATTGCAAATACAGTATTTAAGAAAAAGCTTAAATTAAAAGAGCACCAAGATGAGCCAGAAAAATATCCACATGGATTAGATGATTTTTATAAATTCCATGTCCTTCCTAAAGACCCACTTAACATTGTATATTGCCATATTCTCTACCTACACGGAAATAATGCATTCAACAGGCCCCAAATCATAAAGTAAATCCAAATGTACATAGTTGAAGGCTAATGGAGAGAAAGTCCAAGTTGTGATATATGGTATAAGAAACCAAAATATCTGTGAAATCAGTGTAGAAAATGCTGACTCTGCATTGATAAATGTACATAACATCTCTCAGTTTAGTTTGGTCTCCTGGAAAGATTTATAACAAAATCCAAAGATAGCAGGATGCACCCTCTCAGTGTTACCATCAGGACAGACTTCTTGCAAAAGCTTATCACAAAGACAAATATTTCAGAGTGTGTGGCTTCTACAAAGCACAGCTTCATTGTTGAGGCAGTTCCAATGCAGTGTCAGTTTTGCAACAACAGCTGCTAGCTATCTGTCATATTTAGGGCAGTTATGCTTTTGAGATACTCTGCTAGAGGCAGCTGGATCAACTTGAAACCAATTTGAAAAACATGTTTAGGAAAGTAAAGGAAATGACCTGTAACTTTATAAACACACCATATCGTACATGAGATTCTCACCAATCTAGCTCTATCAAGTCAGCTTATCTAAGAAGGGATGAATTTTTAAGCCACCATTCAGGCTCAGGATTTCATGTTTCAGGACTTAGTGATGGCTTCCATTTCCAATCTATCTTCTTTCAGATGATGTATAACATTTTGTGCCGGCCCTGGTTCTCATAAAATAAAAGAACAAGACGCTAAATCCTACCAACAGCTTCACCATCAACAGTGCATAACAAGCAAAATTATTCTGACTGAAGAAGAGCATAAAACAATTTAGAGATTCTGCAAAATCCATAGGAGAGGACTTTTTGTTTTCTTGGTCGGTTGGTTGGGGCTTTTTTATTTTGTTTTTTGGGGTTTTTTTGTAAAGAGTGGAGATGTTGTCTCAGTACTAACATGAATTAAGAAAGTTGCTTCTGCCCAGGCCAGTTTGTTTCTCACCCCAATGGTTTGTTATGAACAAGATAAATAGCCTGCCTAAGAAATAAAACTGACCTCATGGATAAGCTAAGGAAATGTCAGGCCCCACTTGTTACTGAAAACTCAGCAGAAACCTACACAGACCCAGAATAACTGGAAGGAAGCCAATGGTGCAAGCACCAAATAAACTGAAGATTCTCCTTTAGGCTTCAGTTTATTTTTTCTACAAATCTCCATAGTAAGACCCAGGATTTGGCTAGTCACTGGTAAGTAACAATGTTGAGCCCATTAAAAAAAAGGCACTTACAAAAAATCAAGATTTCTTATTCTAAAAGTGGTTTTTTCCTTATACTCTTAAGCTAAATGTTCACCAGACTCAAAGTTGGTGGCCAGACTGGAACATTTATGTCTTCAGTCTTTTAAACAAAATGCTCCTTTCTATTCAGCAGTTTAGAATTAGTAACAGTAAGATTGCTCTCACCTCCAAGCAAATTAAGAAGATAATGGTGCCAGCTTTTCCTTTGAGCCATTCTTGGCTCACAGATCAGAAATCCATTTCTAAGGGCATGTGGGTGGCTCAGTGGTTTAGTGTTGCCTTCCGCTCAGGGCATGATCCCAGGGTCCTGGGATGGAGTTCCACATCCGACCCCCCGCAAAGAGGCTGCTTCTCCTTCTGCCTATGTCTCTGCCTCTCTCTGTCTCTCATGAATAAATAAATAAAATCTTAAAAAAAAAAAAAGAAATCCATTTCTAAGGGGAGATGCAAAAGAGTAGATAGGACACCAGCTAAGGTATCTGGGTACACAAAAATGCAGATGTGCCCAAGTGGAGAAAGAGTCTGCAAGCCCACCCACATCTTGAGCCATGGCTCAGCATTTGCATTTAGCAAAGCAATTAAGAGCTGAAATAGTCACATAGATGAGTCAGTCTTGGTAACAATATTGTGCAGTGTGTGAATCAGAGCTTTCATTTGTGTGAGATCATACTCCAACATACAAAATCTTGGTAGGTTCAGCAGACAACACTAGTATGCTGTGCATTTCGTTGGTTTAAATATTGTTTTCACATGTTCTAAGTGCTGCTGGAATCTGATTCCTTTTGATAATTTGATATTGCACTTAAATAAAATGTACCTTCATGAGCCTGGTTCGATGTGCTGGACAACTGATAAATATGAGCAAAACTGAAGGTTGATGAAAAGAAGGATCTAAGAATGTCAACTCCTTCTCTCTGTCATTCTTAATGACAAAGTAAAGTTAAACTCACAATAAGACGTGAATGTAACATTCATTCAACAAATATTTTTGAGGGATACCTGGGAGGCTCAGTGGTTTAGCGCCACCTTCAGCCCAGGGCATGATCCTGGAATCCCAGGATCGAATCCCACATCAGGTTCCCTGCATGGAGCCTGCTTCTCTCTCTGCCTATGTCTCTGTCTCTCCCTCCGCCCCCCATGAATAAATAAATAAAATCTTTAATTAAAAACAAATATTTTTGAGCACCTAACACTCCTAAATTGTTGGATATACAACAATTAAACATTAAAATAAACAACCTCTGCTTAACAGAAATAGCATTCTACAAGAAGTAAGAAGATAATGAATGGGACAGACAAGTAAAATAAGTAGAATATAAGTAAATAAATAAGATACATAGAACACACAGGTGGTAAGTACTATGGAAAAAAGTGGGCAAAAAGTTAGCGATTGCCAGTGTTAGGGGTGAGGCAGGGATTCTGTTGCAAATTGGGTAGTATCAGGGAAGACCTCATTGTGATAGCGACCTTGAACAAAGATAATGAGAAGTCAACCAGTGTAATATCCCGGAGAAAAGCATTCTAGGCAGAAAGAAAGGCAAATGCAAAGTGGGGAGGATATGCAAATTTTGCAGTGATTATGTAGGTTATTATAAGGTTTTTATTCTGAGTAACATCACAGTAGAATTTCTAGAATTTTTCTAGATTCCTTCTGAAACAAGGAGAGATACACTTCTACACAAATATGAAAAATCCTATATACATAAGTACTTAAGTATACTTGTCTGTTATCTTCATAGAATATTAAAGGACAGTGGCAAGTTTGGGATGGGTCTGATCTAAAACTCGCTGATTTTTAAGTCAGAGAAAGAGAGGCCCTGAGGGATCAAATGGTTTCTCAATGTCATACCCTTATCTGGGTGGCAGAGCCAAGGTCAGAACTCCAGTGCTCCTCACTCTGGAATCTTTTCTTACTTGAATTAATCATAGTAAAGGCTCTGGATTCCTTCAGAATTAGGGCAGGAAATCATTGGAGCATTTTAGGAAGAAGCGTTCACGATCAGCTTTACCTTTGTAAAGGCTCACTCTGGCAACTATGTGATGAATAAACATTAGGGAGGGCACAGGTACACACAGAGAGACCAGTTAGGAAGCTGCGGAGGTGTCCTCTACACCTCGGAAAATATTTTCAAGTCAATAAATGAACATAGATAAGTGGTTCACAAGACATCAAATATTATTTCTTTAAAATTATTTCCTTAGTATATATGTTTCCTAAAAAGTGCCTGGCACTTTGCATATACATTTGGAAGAGTTGGAAATACCACAGGAATAATAAAAATACAGCCCCTGGGGATTTGCACTTCTGGGAAGATGGAGTAGAGGTACTTTTCCCTATTCCTCCCACTGAGTACAACTAAAACCATGGTCATTATATAGAAGATAAAAACAAGAAGACTCTGAAAGATGGAGAGAAGCCAGCAGACTAGATAGGGGCTTCAGGACTCTACAAAAGACATGATGCTGAGTTCCTGGGGGTTTTATCTGAAGTTGAAGTTGACTGATATGACAATGCAGAAACATCAACAGGCACAGACAAAAATTAGCCCCATCCAAAACTTGCTCTAACCAGAGGACTAGGAAAACGGCAGCCTAGAAAGAAGAACACTTTTAGATAATAACTGCTCTACTCCAGATAAATACCACAGAAAAAATGTGGCCTCACTCCCACCCACAGCAGGCAAAGGTTAAGTACAGAGCCTAGACTTCCACCTGATGAGGAACCTCAACAGCCCTGCACTCAGTGAGAGTCAAGTAGTGAGCTGGGACTTTCACCTCCCCTGGCCAGAAACCAGGTCCTCCCCTAATGTCAGTAAAGACCACTGGGAAGCTTGGATTTCTACCCTCTCCTCTCAGTAGAGACCACATGGTAAGCCAGAACTTCCACCCTCCCTGCAGTAAGGTTAGAGCCCCCCGGCCCCAGGCAGGTGTCAGAAGAGGCTAAGTGGGAAACTTGAACTTCTAACTCCCTCTGGCAGCAATGAAGTAGCACTGTGACTTCCCCGGACACAGCAGACTCAGAGAAAGCCAGATAAACCAGAAGGCTTAAGTAAAATCCACAGCCTCACAATATAATGTCCAGGTTCCAGCAAAAATCACTTATCACACCAAGAACCAGGAAATTTGAAATTGAATGAAAAAGGAAATCAATAGCTGCCAACATTGAGATGATAAAGATGTTAGAATTATCTGGCATAGAAATGTTTCAATGAGCAATTGTGAACACTCTTAAAACAAATTTTTTAAAAAGTAAAAGCCTCAATAAGGGGAGAAAGTCTCAGCAAACGAACAGATGATACACACACACACACACACACACAAAAAAAAAAAAAAGGAAATTTTAGAAGTGGAAAATAACCAAAATAAAAATCTCAGTGGATAATCTCAACAGCAAAATGGAGGGAGCATAGGAAAGAATCAGAGAAATGAAAGAACAATAGAACTTACCCAACATGAAAAAGTGAGAAAACAGATGGTAAAAAAAAATAAAATAAAATAAAATAAAAAAGTAAATAAATAGAGCTTCGGGGGCTTGGGAGACTGCTAAAAAAATTTCACATTCATGTCACCAGAGCCCCACAGAGAGGAGAAAGAGGGCTGGGCTGAAAAAGTAGTCAAAGACATGATGTCTTAACACTTTCTGTATTTTGTCAAGAGTGATAAACTTATAGACACCAGCAAACCTATCTCTATAAGAACAGCTACAGAAGTTTCTCTAAACAGAAAGCTAATGACAAAAGGAACAAACTCAGAACCTCATGAAAAAAGAAAAAACACAGTAAGAAAAAAACATGGTGAATACAATAGTTTCTCCTTCTCTTTCATTTTCTAAACTACATTTGACTGTTAAAAGATGAAGTAGAACAGTGTCTGATACAGCCCTGAGTGTATGCAGAGGAAATATTAAGACAATTATAAATGGAGGAGGATAAAATGACAATAGCAGTAGACTGTGAGCAGTTAGGCACACATAATACCTAGAGCAACCACTAAAAAAGCTAAATAATATGATGCACTCAAAAACACTATACATAAATAAAATACAACTCTTAAAAACTGTTCAAATAACCCAAGAAGTCAGGGAAAACAGAGAAATAAAAAACAGAACAAATAGAAGACAAAAAAATCAATAAAACAAGCTCTAACCTATCAATAATTACATTAAAAGCTCTATTGGTTTTCTGCTGCTGCTGTAACAAATTACCACAAACTTGGGGGCTCTCTAATAACACAAATGTATTGTGTTATAGCTCTAGGTCAGAAATCTGACCCAAGTCTCACTAGGCCTAAATTAAAATCTAGGGGTCAGCAAATCCACATTCTTTTATGAAGGCTGTATAGGATCTGTTTCCTTGCCTTTTTCAGCTTCTGGAGGGTCTTTGCATTCCTTGGCTTGTAGCTCCCTCCTCCATCTTCTTTTTTTTTTTTAATAAAATAATTTTTATTGGTGTTCAATTTACCAACATACAGAAAAACACCCAGTGCTCATCCGGTCAAGTGTCCCCCTCAGTGCCCGTCACCCAGTCACCCCCACCCCCCGCCCACCTTCCCTTCCACTACCCTTAGTTCGTTTCCCAGAGTTAGGAGTCTTTACGTTCTGTCTCCCTTTCTGATATTTCCCACTTATTTTTTCTCCTTTCCCCTTTATTCCCTTTCACTATTTTTTATATTCCCCAAATGAATGAGACCATATAATGTTTGTCCTTCTCCGATTGACTTACTTCACTCAGCATAATACCCTCCAGTTCCATCCACTTTGAAGCAAATGGTGAGTATTTGTCGTTTCTAATGGCTGAGGAATATTCCATTGTATACATAGACCACAGCTTCTTTATCCATTCATCTTTCGATGGACACCGAGGCTCCTTCCACAGTTTGGCTATTGTGGACATTGCTGCTAGAAACATCGGGGTGCAGGTGTCCCGGCGTTTCATTGCATCTGTATCTTTGGGGTAAATCCCCAGCAGTGCAATTGCTGGGTCGTAGGGCAGGTCTATTTTTAATTCTTTGAGGAACCTCCACACAGTTTTCCAGAGTGGCTGCCCCAGTTCACATTCCCACCAACAGTGCAAGACGGTTCCCTTTTCTCCGCATCTTCTCCAACGTTTGTGGTTTCCTGCCTTGTTAATTTTCCCCCTTCTCACTGGTGTGAGGTGGTATCTCATTGTGGTTTTGATTTGTATCTCCCTGATGGCAAGTGATGCAGAACATCTTCTCATGTGCATGTTGGCCATGTCTATGTCTTCCTCTGTGAGATTTCTCTTCATGTCTTTTGCCCATTTCATGATTGGATTGTTTGTTTCTTTGCTGTTGAGTTTAAGAAGTTCTTTATAGATCTTGGAAACTAGCCCTTTATCTGATAGGTCATTTGCAAATATCTTCTCCCATTCTGTAGGTTGTCTTTTAGTTTTGTTGACTGTACCCTTTGCTGTGCAAAAGCTTCTTGATGAAGTCCCAATAGTTCATTTTTGCTTTTGTTTCTTTTGCCTTCGTGGATGTATCTTGCAAGAAGTTACTGTGGCCGAGTTCAAAAAGGGTGTTGCCTGTGTTCTCCTCTAGGATTTTGATGGAATCTTGTCTCACATTTAGATCTTTCATCCATTTTGAATTTATCTTTGTGTATGGTGCAAGAGAGTGGTCTAGTTTCATTCTTCTGCATGTGGATGTCCAATGTTCCCAGCACCATCTATTGAAGAGACTGTCTTTCTTCCAATGGATAGTCTTTCCTCCTTTATCAAATATTAGTTGGCCATAAAGTTGAGGGTCCACTTCTGGGTTCTCTATTCTGTTCCATTGATCTATGTGTCTGTTTTTGTGCCAGTACCACACTGTCTTGATGACCACAGCTTTGTAGTACAACCTGAAATCTGGCATTGTGATGCTCCCAGATATGGTTTTCTTTTTTAAAATTCCCCTGGCTATTCGGGGTCTTTTCTGATTCCACACAAATCTTAAAATAATTTGTTCTAACTCTCTGAAGAAAGTCCATGGTATTTTGATAGGGATTGCATTAAACGTGTACATTGCCCTGGGTAACATTGACATTTTCACAATATTAATTCTGCCAATCCATGAGCATGGAATATTTTTCCATCTCTTTGTGTCTTCCTCAATTTCTTTCAGAAGTGTTTTATAGTTTTGAGGGTATAGATCCTTTACATCTTTGGTTAGGTTTATTCCTAGGTATCTTATGCTTTTGGGTGCAATTGTAAATGGGATTGACTCCTTAATTTCTCTTTCTTCAGTCTCATTGTTAGTGTATAGAAATGCCATTGATTTCTGGGCATTGATTTTGTATCCTGCCATGCTACCGAATTGCTGTATGAGTTCTAGCAATCTTGGGGTGGAGGCTTTTGGGTTTTCTACGTAGAGTATCATGTCATCGGTGAAGAGGGAGAGTTTGACTTCTTCTTTGCCAATTTGAATGCCTTTAATGTCTTTTTGTTGCCTGATTGCTGAGGCTAGGACTTCCAGTACTATGTTGAATAGCAGTAGTGAGAGTGGACATCCCTGTCTTGTTCCTGATCTTAGGGGAAAGGCTCCCAGTGCTTCCCCATTGAGAATGACATTTGCTGTGGGCTTTTCGTAGATGGCTTTTAAGATGTCGAGGAAAGTTCCCTCTATCCCTACACTCTGAAGAGTTTTGATCAGAAATGGATGCTGTATTTTGTCAAATGCTTTCTCTGCATCTAATAAGAGGATCATATGGTTCTTGGTTTATCTCTTGTTGATATGATGAATCACATTGATTGTTTTATGAGTGTTGAACCAGCCTTGTGTCCCGGGGATAAATCCTACTTGGTCGTGGTGAATAATTTTCTTAATGTGCTGTTGGATCCTATTGGCTAGTATCTTGTTGAGAATTTTTGCATCCATGTTCATCAGGGATATTGGTCTGTAATTCTCCTTTTTGGCGGGGTCTTTGTCTGGTTTTGGAATTAAGGTGATGCTGGCCTCATAGAACGAATTTGGAAGTACTCCATCTCTTTCTATCTTTCCAAACAGCTTTAGTAGAATAAGTATGGTTTCTTCTTTAAACGTTTGATAGAATTCCCCTGGGAAGCCATCTGGCCCTGGACTCTTGTGTCTTGGGAGGTTTTTGATGACTGCTTCAATTTCCTCCCTGGTTATTGGCCTGTTCAGGTTTTCTATTTCTTCCTGTTCCAGTTTTGGTAGTTTGTGGCTTTCCAGGAATGCGTCCATTTCTCCTAGATTGCCTAATTTATTGGCGTATAGCTGTTCATAATATGTTTTTAAAATCGTTTGTATTTCCTTGGTGTTGGTAGTGATCTCTCCTTTCTCATTCATGATTTTATTAATTTGAGTCTTCTCTCTCTTCTTTTTAATAAGGCCGGCTAATGGTTTATCTATCTTATTAATTCTTTCAAAGAACCAACTCCTGGTTCTGTTGATCTGTTCCACAGTTCTTCTGGTCTCGATTTCATTGAGTTCTGCTCAAATTTTAATTAATTCTTTTCTTCTGCTGGGCGTGGGGTCCATCTGATGTTTTTTCTCTAGCTCCTTCAGGTGTAAGGTTAGCTTTTGTATTTGAGTTCTTTCCAGTTTTTGAATGGATGCTTGTATTGCGATGTATTTCCCCCTTAGGACTGCTTTTGCTGTATCCCAAAGATTTTGAACAGTTGTATCTTCATTCTCATTAGTTTCCATGAATCTTTTTAATTCTTCCTTAATTTTCTGATTGACCCTTTCAACTTTTAGCAGGATGGTCCTTAACCTCCACGTGTTTGAGGTCCTTCCAAACTTCTTGTTGTGATTTAGTTCTAATTTCAAGGCATTATGGTCTGAGAATATGCAGGGGACGATCCCAATCTTTTGGTATCGGTTCAGACCCGATTTGTGACCCAGTATGTGGTCTATTCTGGAGAAAGTTCCATGTGCACCTGAGAAGAATGTGTATTCAGTTGAGTTTGGATGTAAAGTTCTGTAGATATCTGTGAAATCCATCTGGTCCAGTGTATCATTTAAAGCTCTCGTTTCTTTGGAAATGTTGTGCTTAGAAGACCTATCGAGGGTAGAAAGAGCTAGATTGAAGTCACCAAGTATAAGTGTATTATTATCTAAGTATTTCTTCACTTTGGTTATTAATTGGTTTAAATATTTGGCAGCTCCCACATTCGGGGCGTATAGATTGAGGATTGTTAAGTCCTCTTGTTGAATAGATCCGTTAAGTATGAGATAGTGTCCCTCTTCATCTCTCACTACAGTCTTCGGGGTAAATTTTAGTTTATCTGATATAAGGATGGCTGCCCCTGCTTTCTTTTGAGGACCATTTGAATGGTAAATGGTTCTCCAACCTTTTATTTTCAGGTTGTAGGTGTCCTTCTGTCTAAAATGAGTCTCTTGTAGACAGCAAATGGATGGGTCCTGCTTTTTTATCCAGTCTGAAACCCTGTGCCTTTTGATGGGGTCATTAAGCCCGTTCACGTTCAGTTACTATTGAAAGATATGAGTTTAGTGTCATCATGATATCTATTCAGTCCTTGCTTTTGTGGATTGTTCCACTGAACTTCTTCTTAAAGGGGAATTTTAAGAGTCCCCCTTAAAATTTCTTGCAGAGCTGGTTTGGAGGTCACATATTCTTTCAGTTCCTGCCTGTCTTGGAAGCTCTTTATCTCTCCTTCCATTTTGAATGAGATCCTTGCTGGATAAAGTATTCTTGGTTGCATGTTCTTCTCATTTAGGACCCTGAATATATCCTACCAGCCCTTTCTGGCCTGCCTGGTCTCTGTGGAGAGGTCTGCTGTTACCCTAATACTCCTCCCCATAAAAGTCAGGGATTTCTTGTCTCTTGCTGCTTTAAGGATCTTCTCTTTATCTTTGGAATTTGCAAGCTTCACTATTAGATGTCGAGGTGTTGAACGGTTTTTATTGATTTTGGGGGGGATCTCTCTATTTCCTGGATCTGACTGCCTGTTTCCCTTCCCAGATTAGGAAAGTTTTCAGCTATGATTTGTTCAAATACATATTCTGGCCCTCTGGCCCTTTCGGCGCCCTCGGGAACCCCAATTAAACGTAGGTTTTTCTTCGTCAGGCTGTCATTTATTTCCCTTAATCTAACCTCATGGTCTTTTAATTGTTTGTCTCTTTTTTCCTCAGTTTCCCTCTTTGCCATCAACTTGTCTTCTATGTCACTCACTCGTTCTTCCACCTCGTTAACCCTCGTCGTTAGGACTTCTAGCTTGGATTGCATCTCATTCAATTGATTTTTAATTTCTGCTTGATTGGATCTAAATTCTGCAGTCATGAAGTCTCTCGAGTCCTTTATGCTTTTTTCTAGAGCCACCAGTAGCTGTATAATAGTGCTTCTGAATTGGCTTTCTTTTTTTTTTTTTTTTTTTTTATTTATTTATGATAGTCACACACACAGAGAGAGAGAGAGAGAGAGGCAGAGAGAGAAGCAGGCTCCATGCACCGGGAGCCCGACGTGGGATTCGATCCCGGGTCTCCAGGATCGCGCCCTGGGCCAAAGGCAGGCGCCAAACCGCTGCGCCACCCAGGGATCCCTGAATTGGCTTTCTGACATTGAATTGTAATCCAGATTTTGTAACTCTGTGGGAGAGAGGACTGTTTCTGATTCTTTCTTTTGAGGTGAGGTTTTCCTTCTAGTCATTTTGCTCAGTGCAGAGTGGCCAAAAAGCAAGTTGTATTGGGAAAAGGAGAAAAAGAGAGGAGAGAAAGAAGGAAAGAAAAGAGAAAAAGAAAAAAGAAAAAAGGAAGAAAAAAAGGAAAAAAGAGAAGAAAAAGAGAAAGAAAAAGAAAGAAAGGGAAAAAAAGGGGTGGGGGAAGCAATCAGAAATAAAAAAAAAAAAAAAACACGGGGGAGCATCTTCTGATTCTGTATACTTTAAGCCCCTTGACTTCCCCTGGAACTTGTCCCTCTGGCTGGTCTTCTGGGGGAGGGGCCTGTTGTGCTGATTTTCAGGTGTGAGCACTTGGGGGAGCTGCTCTGCCCCCTGCCTGGTGCAGGGCTCAGTGGGGGCTGTTTACCCCGTGAGGCCCCAGGAGGAACATCCACAGTGGCGGGGCAGCTCTGCAGCCCTGGATTCAGCCCCCGCAGGAACTCCAGAGCTCTCCGCCTGCAAGGCCTGGAGGCTCCGGGGCGGGGCCGCTGATCTGCTCAGCTGGGGCAGGAGCGTCCTCGCTGTCCTGGGCCCTCCCGGCCTCTGCCTGTCCCAGGGGGAGGCCGGATCCTGGGCTGTGTCCCGGCGCCCGGTGCTCCAGGGCCTGCGCTGTTGGATTCGCGCTCCCGCCCCGCAGCCCCCTCCGCGGAGCCGCCCCCGAGCCCCTCGGAGCTGCTCTGGGTCCCGCCGAGCGCGCTGCAGCCCTCAGGGAGCTCGGCGCACTCTCCTGCACGCGCCGCAGGTGTCTGTTAGTGTCCCCGGGAGCCCGAGGGCATCCCCGCCCTCCTGGGTCCTGCTCCAACTCCCCACGAGCCCCTTTCCCCCGGGAAGGTTGGTGCAGCTCCTGCTCCTCCGGGACGGGGCTCTCCTGTCCTGGGGACACTCGCCCCGGCCTCAGCCCGGCTCCTCGCCGGGCCCCTCCCCCTTGGAGGCCTTTGTTTCCTTATTTCTTTTTCCCCGTCTTCCTACCTTGATAGAAGCATGAACTCTTCTCACTGTAGCATTCCAGCTGTTCTCTCTTTAAATCTCAGGCCGAATTCGTAGATTTTCAGGATAATTTGAAGGTCATCTAGGCAATCTGGTGGGGACAGGTGATTTGGGGACCCCACTCTTCCGCCGTCTTGCCCCCAGTCCTCCTCCATCTTCAAGACCAGTAAAGACAGATAGAGTCTTTCTCATACTGCCTTACTCTGACCTCTTATTCTTTCTCTCCCACTTTTAAAGACCTAGATGCTTACATTGTGCCCACCCAGATAATCCAGGTATCTCCATGTCAATGTCAGCTTATTAACAGCCTTAATTCTATCTGCTACCCTAATTCCCCTTATCTCTGTAACGTAATATAATTTTTTAAAGATTTTTTTTTATTTATTCATAGAGACAGAGAGAGAGAGAGGCAGAGACACAGACAGAGGGAGAAGCAGGCTCCGTGGGACTCCATCCAGGGTCTCCAGGATCACGCCCTGGGCTGCAGGCAGCGCTAAACTGCTGCGCCACCGGGGCTGCCCTCTGTAAGGTAATATATTTGCCATGTAAGGTAAATAAGTTCTGGAAACTAGGATGTGGACATCTTTGTGGGAACATTTTCTGCCTAATACAAATGTAAATGATCTAAATAAATCAGTGAAAAGACAGAGAGTAGCAAAGTGGTTTTTCAAAATATGACCTAACTGTATGCTGTCTACAAAAAACTCACTTCAAATATAATGATATAACCAAGTTGAAACCAAAAAGATAGAAAAGATATATCATCCAAACATTAATCAAAAGAAAGCAAGGGTGGCTATGTGATATCAAATAAAGTAGACTTCAGAACAGAGAAAATGACCAGAAACAGGGATGCCTGAGTGACAGTTAAGCATTCAACTCCTGGTTTTGGCTCAGGTCATAATCTCAGGATCATGAGATCCAACCTCTCACTGGGCTTCATGCACTGAGCATGAAGCTTGCTTAAGATTCTCTCTCCCTCTCCCTTTTCTCTCTCCCCACAAAGAAAGAAAGAAAGAAAGAAAGAAAGAAAGAAAGAAAGAAAGAAAGAAAGAAAGAAAGAAATCCACCTAGAGGATGTAGCAATCCTAAATGTGTATACACCAAACAACAGAACTGCAAAATATGTGAAGTGAAAACTTATAGAGCTGAAAGGAGAAACAGGCAAGTTCATAATTATAATTGGAGACTCCAACACCTCTTCCTCAACAACTGACAGAAAAAATAGGCAGAAAATCAGTAAGGATATAGAACTCAGAAACATTTATAGAATACTTCATCCAATGAGAGCAGAAAGCACACATTATTTTCAAGTGCTCATGGAATATATATCAAGATAGACCATATCCTAGGCCAGAAAATAAACTTCAATAAATTTAAAAGAATTGAAATCATATATAGTATATGTTATGAATTGAATTGCGTCTCCCTAACCCCTACTGTGACTGTATAGGGAGACAGGAACTTTAAAGAGGTAATTAAGTTTAAATGAGGTCATTAAGAGTGGGACCCTAATCCAAAATGACTGGTGTCCTCATAAGAAGAAAAAGGGATGCCAGGGTTGTGGTGCACAGAGGAAAGGCCATATGAGGACACAGTGAGAAGGTAAGCATCTGCAATCCAAGGGCAGATCCCTCTAAGCCTGCCAAAACCTTGATGTTGGACCTGTAGCTTGCAGAATACATTTCTGTTGTTTAAGCCACCCAGACTGTGGTATTCTGTGATGGCACGGTCATCAAACTAATATGGTGTATTCTCTGACCACAGTGCAATCATACTAGAAATCAGTAACAGAAAGATAACAGGCAAATAAATCTCCATAAACTCGAAAAATAAACAAGATACTTCTGAACAATCCATAGGTCAAAGAGGAAGTCTCAAAGGAAGGCAAAAAATTCACTCAGTAACAATACAAGTAGATACAGGTAGTGTCAAAAGGGAAATTTGTAGTACTCAATGCATATATTAGTAAAAAAGGAAGCTACCAAATCTACAATCTATGCTCCCAATTCAAAAGTTTAGAAAAAAAAAAAAAAGAGTAACAAACCCAAAGCAAATAAAAGGTAGGAAATAATAAAGAGCAGAAATAAGTAAAAATACAGCTCCAGGTGTATATATTTGCTTGTTATCTTTCTGTTACTTATTTACACAAGGTAAATCTGTATCATAAATGTGTTCTTCATTAAGCCTGTCTTAGTACACATGACTATACCTTATACTCTTATTAAGAAATAATACCACAAATCTGCATTCAAGAACCTGCAGATCGTAAAACATAAGATATATCGCCAATTATTCTACTCTAATTTTTCTGTAGAATATGTCTCAACCAATAATAAGCCATCGAAAGTCACACTTTTTCTTTGCCACTAAACTATCTGCAATACTCTGCGGACAGCCAAAAGAGTCTACCATTTGTTATTATCATAAATCCATTTTCTGAAATTGCATCGGTCTTCTTGAATATGACAGTCATATCTATTACACATAAAAATGTCAGTATCCAAATTAAGCAGCTAAACACTCAATTACCCAATACACATGCACAAAATGTAAGTTTTCCATGTGAAAGCAGTACCAAGAACTTAATAGAATTGTTCTGGAGAGACACCCGAGGCATCTGACTATATAAATCAGGAATTTATAACATTTACTTCCACTATCTCATCAGCCACTGGTTACCATGGAGGCATGCAGCCCCCATGGTGATCAATTTTGCCATTGGTTCTATCTATTCCAGAACCACATGAGAACAAATTTAAGTAGGTCAAGGTAAAAATGTTATCAGATCAAAGGTCTGCCTCTGCAAACCTGCTGTCTTGATTCCAAGCTTACAGGGCAAATTTGTCTACTTCAGGCTAGAGTGGATTGCAAGAGTTCCATTTTTCTATGCTGGCAGGCTCAACTGATGGACATAGTCTTCCTGCAGGTTCAGTGGGAGGTTCATGTTTGGTTCATGGGGAGGACTCTGGGTGCAGTGGAATGGGCCATTTAAGTCTTTGTTCAATTGCCCATGAGTCAGGTACTCTTATAGCAAGTCACTTCATCTCTCCAAGCTTCAATTTAATCATCTGTCAAATAGAAATACTGGTTCAACCTCAGAGTTATTGGAAAGGCAGAGCAAAGTAATGTGTGGTAAAGAACTTGGTAGGTATCATGCCCTCAGTAAATGTTAGTAATATCAAGGGTAGCTGTCTGTTTCAAGCTAGAATGCCAAAAGGGAGATTCAAAAGAGAGCATCTTCCTGGTTCCTCAACTTGAGAAAATGGTAAAATAAAATGCCCACCCCTGGGTGGCCTTAAGGAGCTTAAAGAAACCCGGGTTACAAACAGCCTCTGTCACTATGAGTTCCTAGTTGATTTACTATCCCCATTGCACTTTTCCAGTACCAGGAAAATGGAATTACCCCCTACTAAGTTTCTCACCATTGTGACAAGAAATCAAGAGGTTACTTAACCCTCACGACTGCAGTAAGAGGTGAATAATAGTATTTCCACTTAAAAGACTGAAACTCTAAAAGGCTGGGAAACAGTAAAAACTTGAACCTTACTCAGTCTCATGCCAAAGTTCATACCCTCTCCTCTATACCACATTGCTTTGTGATGTATTTCAATACTAGCATTAATATTATTCTGAAAGTGACCCAAGTATCACTAATACCTAATATTTACAAAGTATTTATAATGTGCCAACTACTTTCATTCATTAACTTACATAATTTCTATAACAATCTTAAGGGATAGGTGTTACTGTTATTCTCGTTACACAGATATGAAAATTGAGACCCAAGAAGTGAACCAGCAATTTGCCCAAGGTCAAATGAGGCTCAGATTCAAATTCAGTCAACCTTCCTTCAAGGTGGTCCTATTACTCAAGATGGATGTACCAGATAGAACCAGGATTATCAAAATTTATCACATAACATTTTTTCCAGGAAGATATGGCCAAAAATTCTGAACTTCATTAGAGAAACGAAATGATTTGTTCAATATCACATAGCACCAAGACCAGAACTTGAACCAGGGCTTTGTTGATATTAATAATAACAGCTACTATTTATGGGTAGCCTACCAGATGCCAGGCATGTAATTAGGTATTGATGTCTCAGAACGATCCAATCAAATGACTATTATTTCTTCTTTTCATAGATAAGAAAAATAGAGTCAATAGTTATGGAAATTACATGAAGCCAGGTAGCCAGTAAATTGGGAATTTGGGATTTGAACCCATTTCTTTCTATCTCCAACGTTCATGACCTTTCCAAACACCTCAGGTTATTCTCTTGAGCCTCAGTCTATTGTTCTGTCCACTATTTATAATTTATTGCCTTTACTCAAAAAGAAAAACTTTGTTATCCAAGATCTTATTTCAGCCAGGGTTTGCCCAGGTGTTTTTAAGATGGAACAAAAACATTCCAAGGAACAGAGATCTTCTCTAAGATTTTTTTCCCTTATCAAATTGTATCTAGTATTATTTCTTATAAATTACTATATTTTCTCTCAAAGGAAAATGCCCCCACAGATCTTGGAGTTTGTGAAACGCTCAAAGTGCCAAAACCTAACATAGACGTTCACTCTAAATGAAGTGAAATTACCTCATAGGAGTGGAAATTTGGTAGGTATTTTGATTAAGATATAAGAAACTGGAGAAATCACTCTCGATTTGAAAGATAAAGGAGAAAATTTTGGATTTTTTGGTAACTTTTTATACTCTCATTAGAAAGTAAAAATATTCTTGGTCCAAAGTTACTTTCACAATCTTCTATCCCAATACTCATTTTGTTTTTCCATAATTGTTTATTCAGAAAAAGATTTAGCAGAATATATAAAAAAGATAGGTGATCTAGAGCATTTAAAGATAAAAAGATAAATAAGAACCATACAGAGGAAGGGAAGAGGTCATTCCACCAGGAAACTAAAGAAAGATAATAATTGTACTTGGATATGAATTACATTTTTGCAGCAAAAATAAAAATAGAAAGTGTAATTTGCATATAACAATTTATATTATGTAATAATGTGAATAGCCAAGAAAGGCTAAGGTAGTGCTTAGCATAAAGTGGGTTGCTCAGTAAGTATTTACTTTTTCCTGCCTCCCCTTGAAAGAACCTTTTTTCTTTATTTCACACAAATTTGAAATTAGAGAATAGCATCCCTTTCTCGAATAATACGGTTTTGAGACTATTTTCTCCAGGGAATTGTTCCTGGATACAATTCTTTCCTTAAAATAAATAAATTAACTCTTAAAAAATAAAAAAATAAAATCGATTAATTAATTAACTTCCATACTGTAAGATAAAATTCAAAAGATAAGTGATAAATTCTTCATAACCTTAAATTGCTCAAAGGACTAGATTTAAGAAGAGAAAGAGGAAAGGAAGGGAAGAGCAGGGAAGGGAGGAGAGTAAGAAAAGAGGAGGGTAGGATGTAATCATATAAAACTACCATCTAATATGTTTGTATGTTTATTGTAAATTTCCTGAAGATCTCAAGATTCAGTTGACAACACTTTTCCCCTAGATACTTGAGACAACTCACCCACAAACACCCAAGAAAGCCATACCCATTCACTTATAAACATGGATGAAGCCCAATGATATAGAGGTGGTGATCATTCTTTAAAAAAACAAACAAAAAAAAGATTTTATTTATTCATGAGAGACACAGAGAGAGAGAGGCAGAGACACAGGCAGAGGGAGAAGCAGGCTCCATGCAGGGAACCTGACGTGGGACTCAATCCCGGGTTTCCAGGATCACACCCTGGGCTGAAGGTGGCGCTAAACCGCTGAGCCACCCAGACTGCCTAAAGTGGTGACCATTCTTAAGAGCTATATGCATTTGAGGATTTCAGTACTTAAATAACTACACATTTTTAAGTGTTGGTTCACTCACTCAAAAGTTTTAAAGTTTTAATAAGAGCAGAAATAGTTGAAGCATATGAGAATTTCAGCCCCTGTAGATGAAATCCTAATGAAATAGAGACAAGATAGGATCCTGCAAGACTTCCCAACTGGCATGCCACCTCCAAGGATACAAGTGTGCCAGCAGGGGACAGGTGATCTGAGATAGTGGCCCCTCAGCCTCAGGGGATCAAGTGGCCATGCTAGTTTACCCCAAGTATATAAAAATACTATCATTTTCCATGTATGAAAAAGGATGGGAAAGTACCAAAAGAGACTATGAAACAACAACAATGAAAATGGAAGAAATGTTGATGAGAATAATCATTTGAAACAGAAGAAGAAAAAAATCATTGGAAAACCAGTCTCAAATGATTATGGAGATGTAGTCAATTCAAAAGAACACGACAATTAGAAGTATGACTTAACAGTTGTGAGCATTTCCAAGCAAAATAATAGGGTAAAGAGTTACAGATAAATAAATACATTAAACACTCTAATGATGGTAAAGTGTAAAACAACTACTTTATTATAAAGTATGCATTGGAGATACATGCAGACGCATATTTTGGTTTAGTTCAGTTTGGTTATTTTTCTTAAAGCTGTACAACTCAAAACTGCATTTACTTCAGTGTACTCTAAGATGAAATCACCCATAGGACACAGTTACTCAGCTTTTAATTATATACACAGCCAGATTTTAAAATGCATTATTTTTTATTAGTAACTATAAAAATCTACTTGAATACAAATATATATGCTATTCCATGAACTGATAAGTAGTAGTACTTCTTAATTTAATGAGTAAAAAATTCAAATTTTAGTCCTTGGGGCACTAAGGAAAACAAAAGATTGCCTAATTTATAGAATTTTATTTAAACTTAATCTAGATAATCATATGGAGGTCATTTCTTATGAATATTCAATTCAAATACAAATGGTAAAATTCCTCTGTGAATGTTACAATGGTCTGAAACCAAAGTACTTTCTTCATTTTCAAAACTCTTTATTCAATCCCAAATGTAGGGAAAACTATACAATTAAACCTCCTAAAAACCATTTTTACTTCAAGGTATAGCCAGTCAAGATATAATGTCTTCACAGCCCTTGAATATTTTTGTATTTCTTCCATTATTTATTTTTAAAGTAATATAAAAACTGAAAGAATAAGATCAGTTAGTTCTCAAATCACAATTTTAATTGCTTAGTTTTCACTAGTCCTCAACATCAAAGTACTTTATTTCAACCAATATCCAGATAATTAGCTAATATTGGAGTCATAAAATACCATTTAAATTGTTATTATTTGAGGAATTCTATGGAATTTTTAGGAATGTTTGTCAAGGTTATTTTTCTGTTACCCTAGAGAAAACAGAGTTAATTCAATAATAATCCCACAAACTAGAGCATTACTCTTAACATTCTAGCATGTTCTTATAGATATTTTTCTCACATGTTATTTTTATTGTTTTACATAATTAACATCTTATAATTTCATATCATGCTTCCTAATATTATACTATAAGCATTCCCTATCTACTTTATTATATTTCAATTACATTATTTGTAATAGTTACACATTATTCCATCTTACATTATAATTTATTTCAGCACTCCACTACTGTTAAATATTTTAGCCATTTATAACTTTTCATTTCTAGAAACAATACAGACTTCCCTGGTCAAAATATTAAAATGTGCACTATTACATAACAAAAAAAAAACAAAAACAAAATGAAAACTATTTTAATATATAAAACCTAGTACACAAGACAGGGAAATTCCTAGGTGCCAGAACCAAAGCGAAAACTAAAAGTTGTAAGTTATCAAGAGGAGACTAAACCATTCACAAGGGGTATTAGAATCAGATACAGGCCAGAGGGGCTGGAGGCTGGGATTTAACATGTTAGGAGATGGAAAAAGAAAAGTCATACCCCTAAGAGTCAAAACTAAACTTTGCATAAAACCAGAATCCCTAAAATGCTGTGCTTTCTATGCTACAAGTTCTGTTTGCCAGTCTCAGAAAACTACAAGGTCATGCATGTACAATAAGGTTGAAAAAGAATCACTTACAGGAAAGCAGAACACCAAAGAGGCGCCCCTTATGGGTATAAGGGTCATATTCTCTGGGTATGGAAATCTCAACATGAGAAATAATTAGGATAGTTTGTCCAAACCTAAACTCATAAATTCTTAGAAGCAACAAACACAAGATCATTCCATAAGGAATGACTCCACAGGCACAAGTCCACAACCCAAGACACTGGAACTTTGGTGTTAAACAACCGCTACTGAAGAATTGCTGACAGGAAAAATTATAAGCCCTACACAGAAATGAGCCACACTGAAGCAGAGTAGGTGTATGCAACTAATGGGATCATTTGAACCCTAGGAATGGAAGACAATAGAGCAGTCCAAAGGCAACTTGCAAATAAATATGAAAGGTTTCAAATGATCAGAGAAATAGAGAAAACAACAGAAACTCTGTCAAGAACAGAAAATCATGCATTCTGATCGACCTGCCTGCCTTGTCTGTTAGTCTCACAGTGCCCTTTCCTAAGAACCACTTCTTCAAAAACAAACTATCTGCACATACACATGCACACACACAGATTTTTTAAAGAGATTTTTTTAAAGAGATTCTAGGAATTAAAATATATGCTCAATGTAATCTTAAAATAAAACTTTAATATTTCAGTTCAAAAGTCATTAAGTTCAGCTGAGCAAAATGGATGCCTGTGCAAGGTCACCGAGTGGGAGGCACAGCTGCAATGTGAAATGGGCTACGATAAAGGTAAGACTGGTGCAATAAATAAGAACATTGATGATAACGGGAGTCGGTTTCCTCACTGTTGGAGAATGTAGTGGCAAATAGGAAAGAGAGAAAACAAAATGTATTGGAAATGAAGGTATCAGTGAAACTCATTGTGTCAATTTAGACAGTTTGTTAAGTAAATATAGAAATATATATATATATATACATTTACGTATATGGGAAGAAAGAGAGAGAGAGAGAGAATGAGAGAGAACTTGGGAATAATGGTAATGATTACACTTAACACTCAGATCTTAGTTTTTAAACAACCACTCTCCACTAAAAGGAACCAGGTTTCCTTAGAAAAATAGCTGCTACAAGAGTATAAGGTGAGCCTAGAACATCTTCAGGACAGAAAGTAAGAAAATGCTCAAAGAGTCATGAGGAAATATCAAAGACACAGACACCAGTGGAAAGGAACTCCTAGCTAAACTTTGGACAATTTGAATATCAAAATAAATCATTATTGTAGGAGATTATAATCCATTGAATAAAATAAGAATTCATGAGTCCATGCTGATATAAATAAGAGAATATGTAAATGTGGAAAAAAGAAAACTCTTCCTTACAGTAGACTTCCAATGAATAAATGGGCATAGAATAAACAAATCAGCAAATCATAGTTTCATAACAATCAGATAATAATTAATTCAAGAAACATCAGTGGTTAAAGCTACTTGGTGAAAGTTTAATAAACAAAAGTATGTTTATATAGTTTCAAAGTATTTTTCCACTAAATCCTTATTAATTACAAACAGATAAAGGGTACCTTTACAGTAGAAAATCCTGATAAATGCCACCTTAATCATGATTATGATCACCAATAATGAGACAAATCAAAAGCATGTGCCACCAGATAGGATGCAATAAGAATATGGTATGACTTCTGTGTTACTCCTATCAAAATAGATAATTAAGTCAAGCCAAGATAAAAACTGAAGAACATTACGCAAAATAACTGGGCTATAATCTTCAAAAGCTTCAACATGAAAGTCAAGAAGACTGGGGAATGTTTCAGACTCAAGGAAACTAAAGAGATCTGAAAACTATATGCAGTGCGTGATTCCATGTCCATCCTTTGCTACAAAGGGCATTACTGAGATAACTGGCAAAACTGGAATGGAGTCTGATTAGATAGTAGTAATGGATCTATGTTCCTGATCTTGATGTTCCTTGTGGTTATGGAGAAGAATCTCATTGTTTGCAAGAATTATACACTGAAATAATCGTTAAGTGTAGGGCATCACTTACTCTTAAATGTATCAGAAAAAAAAAAGTTCTTTATCCTATGCTTACAAGTTTTCTCTAGGTTTGAAATTGTTTCTTACTTAAAAAACTGAAATGTTAGGGGTGCCTGGGTGGCACAGTCAGTTAAGCATCTGACTCTTGTTTTAGCTCATGTCATGATCTCAGGGTGGTGAGATCCGGCCCCATGTGGCACTCAGCGTGGAGTCCACTTGGGATTCTCTCTCCCTCTTTCTCCCTCTGCTCTTCCCTCCCATGCTTGTGCAAATGCATGCACTCCTCCAAAAATATATATATAATAAGTCTTTTTAAAAACTGAAATGTTAAAAAGTAAAATAGGCAAAGCTTATAGTGAATTAATGTTTGGAACCTAGAACAGAAATTATTTTAAAACAAGGGGACTTCAATATAGACAAAGAAAATAAGGGGGAGATTTCAGAGTTAAGGATTGATATTGGCTCAGAGGAGGATAGATGTACTATTAGAATTTTTTAGAATTATTTAGAATTTTTTAGACTTATTTAGAATTTTTAAAGACACACAAATATTGAAAGGTAAAAATGTAGAAAAAGAACGAAAGGGCTCTCCCTTTGAGGAGCCTGCTTCTCCCTCTGTCTGTGTCTGAATAAATAAAAATATTTAAAAAAAAAAAAGAAAGCTGGATAAAGAATAAAGCCATAGAAACTGAGCGTTATTGAAAAAAAATAATAAGTTAGCAACACCATAGTAAACAACCTTGGATATAAAATGCTACATACGTGTGTGTATGTGTGTGTGTGTGTCTGTATATATATATATAAAATCATGTCCTTAGAATCCTTAGAAATGGAATAACTGTGCTAAAGTTTATGAAGACAATTTCATTATAGATGCAATACCTTGATTTGTGAACAAGTAAACTAAAGTTTTACTTTACAAACTATTTTGTAAAAATTTCTTACCTGTGTATCTCTTAAACTCCACATTGCCATGCTCCACCCTGTCGATAATGCCCCAGCCACACTATTCAACTAGCTCCTGGAACATGACAACCTCTTTCTTGTCTGAGGCCTTTGCATATGCTGTTCCCTCTGCCTAAACCGGTCTGGCATTTTCCCCCACATCCCATTATAAATGCTCCTTTCAGCCTTCCCACAATCCGCACCCTCTTAATTCTTCTTTAGGCAGCCTCTCCTGGAAGATCACCTCCCAGATGATCAGCTACGCTCTGCAGAGAACTTTCCACAATTTTCTCTCCTAACACTGAGAAATGTAGTGTCACCTTCTCATATTAATTTTTACAGCCAAGTCTTTCTCCTTTGACACACTATATTCAATTTTTTCTTTCATAAATCAACCAGCTAAGTGCTAATAAAACATGTAATAAAAAGGTAAATGGCCTCTATATTAATCTTGAGTACTGTCACCTGTAATATGATTTTTAAAACTATATTCTCAAATTACATAAACCCTGTGGGGCTGATTGTCAATGTCTTTCACACATAAGAAAGCCTCATTGTGGCTGTCATAGGACTTATGCAAAATCTGTTTTCTTCTCTTAAAAAAAAAAAAACACCTTATTATAAAGAGACTTTTGTGAAATTAGTGTAGGTGAAAAAACACACACACACACACACTAACAGTCTTTGTGACCTCATTGTAAGCCTAGGAGAAACACTTTCTTATAGTGCTGATATACCTCACAGGAACTTCAGAATATCCAGTTTTCTGTTAACAATCATCTAACACTAATCAAAGGTTTTGTCATTCATGTCTTTGCCATTTCCAGTAGGAAATGACCTGGACTTCCACAAAGCAACTGGCTTTAAGGGTCTGGTGATGGCTGCCAGGCGTGAGCTGGTGAATTATTAACATCACCAGACGTTACCATAGCACTTTGGATTTTCAGAGTGTTTTACAATCCTTTTCTAAGTCATAACTCCTAGACCTTGTGAAAGAGGCAGCTTCTGTCATTTTTGCTGTGCAATTTGGATGCTGATCCATGGAAAGGTTAAATAGCGTTTCCAGGGTCACCACGAGTTTTCCTGACAGAGCCTACTTAATCATGTATTGCCTCTGACATCAGGCTCTGGGGAGAAGGCAACTGAAGAGGTGAGGAGAAGCCCTGGGCACCAGTGAGAATGCAACAATATAAGCACAAACTGGCGACGATGTGCTTCTCATAAACCGCTAAAGACAACTATGCCACAAAATGGCCAACTATGTCCTATTCTTGCTAATATTAAATAACATCCTCAAAATCCCTGAGGAACAGCAAAACTATAAACTGAAATAGAACAGGAGAGGGGATGAAAGGAAGTAAACTGACTTTGTAAGTATGTGCCAAGATAAACTAATTTTCTATTTATACCTTGTTGGTGCTGACATGGTAGTTTCTATTTACAAATACTAATGTAGACCTGTTGTATGTGCTTGGAAGCTTCCGACATCGTTTGATTTTTCTGTCTAAGGGTCACAATAGAATCTTATTGTCAAAGGAACCCTCTCACTTTTCAGAGTAATGCACTGTGTTCAGAAAAGTTAAGTGCCTTGTCCAACATCACACAGTTACCCACTGTGCCTTGCCCCCAACTCAATGCTCTGTGCCCAAGCCATGCTGTCCCCCTCTGGCCTTCCTCTGATGGATATTACTGATGACCTTAAATATATGGAAAACAAGATCCATGAGGACATTTTAATTTGGGGGAAGGGCTTGAGTAGAGGAAATCAATCAGGAACAAGAGCTACTAGTTAATGCTGAAAATACCATGAAATCATATGATCTAAAGACTTTTAAGGAGAGGAACTCATCCTTGCTCAATAATCATCATTCCCTGCATCCTTCATCCTAAGAACATGGACAAAAAGGAGGTTGATTAGCTCTGGAGGCAAGCTATGATCCCAATCCTAGGTTCTTAGCCCTTATAATCATTTGTTTAATCGGTCTGCCTTTTGCACAATGAAAGGTACAATAATGGCTAGTTCTCACAGAAAACGAAGTAAAAGTGTACAAATCAAATCTCTAGTCTTTACTCTGTTATCCCAGATACTAACTTCTCTCCACTGTACTGTGGTCCATGAATACAGTTGATCATAAGAACCTGGCAGCTCTTGGGAGTTAATGCTGCTTAACCTGGAATAGAATGGATGTCAAGGCAGGGCCTCAGGCTACTGAACAGATTTAACAGATTTGGACCTTTAAGAAATTCTTTTCAGTCACACCATCCTCTTAGTCCAAGCATGGCCCTTTCACTCCTGCCTTCAGCAATAAGCCACAGACTTTTTACTTTATGGGATGTGGGAATTTGGTTTCCCTTAGCCCTGTGATCACGACTTTCCTAGCATGTGAGCAAGTTCACTGCCTCTCTGCTAAGTTCCCCAGCTGGTCCCCACAGAACCGACTTGGCACCCATGGCAACATAGTTAGGCAGACCACATAGTCTCCAGAATAAGGAAATGTTGGAAACAGATAATATATTCAGCTGAGCATTCTTCCTGGCAGTATGAGTGAGAGCCTGATTTGGATCTTAAAAGCTTAGTGGCAACAAAAAATGAGCATTGGCCTGGAAAATCTGCTTTCTCTCAGGCAAGACAATGTAGGTAATATGAAAATAAGTTTGACGTTATTTGCTGAATCTATCTGCATTTAATAAGGGGGGAGGAGTGTCACACTCCCAAAGAGGCCACTTGCACAGAGTCATTCAGCTCTGCATCCCTTGTGTGCAATCCAAAGCTCTTTGCATCTCTGACTGCTTCCCAGTACCTGAGGGTCAAGTATCCCACTGACAGCTTGGAAATAGAAGCCAAAAAGATTTGGAGCTGGTGTGGGTGACTGTCGAGCACAGATGGCCGGTTATCAATGTAATCTGTGTATCTGGGAGGCAAGTGCTATAAGGAGGCAGCTGCTAAACCAAATGAATCAAGCCATAGTTTTTAAGAAGAGAGATGTGTATTGGAAAAGGATAGAAGCTATGGATGCATGCACTGTACAGGGCTATGATCTATGGTTAAAAATCAGGATTATATGCACTAATTGAGAGTTTCCCAAAATACAACCCTATCCTATGGAGGGTCAGAGCAATAATCTATTTCCAGGGCAGGGGATGGGGTGGGAGGAATGTTATGAGGAGTAATTATTCAAGTTCAGCTTTAACTTTCTAGGTTCATTGTTTTCCTGATATACAAGACTTTCTTATATTACTACTGATGCTCTGTGCTTTAGGATAAGATAGCAGGTCCAGGTTTAAAGGATGGTATTGACTTGTCATTTTCCTATGGAGGGAGAAGAGGAAATGCTTTTACTCCATTTATTGATCAGTTAGTTCTGTGACTTAATCTGTACAGCTGGGTAAATTCTGAATTTTCTATCTATGGTATAACCCATAATGTTAGTGGAAAATGAGCCAACATTACTTTGTTCTGGCTATGTGAGCAGCACTGAACTCTAATTGTGTTGCTCTATCTAAACCCCAGAATGGAAACTGCCAAGATCAATTCATTTTGATAAATCAACTGTTTCTGATGGCCATCTACACTGAACTACAGCTGCTGCGGTTTTTTTTTTTTTCTCTAACAAAATGATTATGAAGCAAGCGTGTTCCAACTATTATTCACATTGTTTTACTGAACTAATGAATTGCTCTGGGAAGCCTGTTACGAAGACTTTTGATCAATTATTGCATACAAACTGGTTAAAAGAAAATACATCATAATTAGGCTAACAAATCTGCTGTGATGCTGCCTCTCCTGATGAATGAATTCTTTGGAAGTGGGGGAGGGGAGGCACAAAGGGGTACTTTGCATTTTTCTATTTATTGGTTTTCATACTTTATAATATGATGGATTAACCAACACTGGCTCACAATTGCTCTTTGTCCAGAGTTTAATGAAGAAAAAAATACCTTTTGGTTCCTTTAAAAGAAAATCTTCTCCTAGACGTGTGAGAGGAATAAGCATATGGTCTCCAGCAATACTACTGAGAACATTCACGTAGATCAAAATGAGGAAATGCATTTCAGCTGTCACTACCATGTCATTACAGCCCCTCTTCAACTGCATTTATGTTGCCAACAAGAATCCTCACCAGATCAAAATGATTGGAATCAGGCCCAAGACAGCTGTGGCCTAGATAAAGAAAACCAAATGATTTTCAGTCTCCTAGATACCGAGAAACTAGATATGTCATCGATGGCCAGTTAGTGATCTTGTTCTATACTTCAGTACTGCTCATCTGAGTGTGACACTTTCAGTAGAGTCCTTGGACTATCACTGTTGGTTAAAGGAAAAGATTCTCTTTTCTTTAAAGCCTTTTACTGCAAAGTTGGGGACTTAGACACCAAGTGATACAGAGAAAACTCCAGGAGTGCATAAAGAGACCCAACAATCCAATCAACTACAATGCCTTTTCTTCTAATAATTTCATTATTCAAAAACTGAGGAGGCATTTTCTGCAAACATATTCTAGACTAGAGACAACCAAATGACATCTGGAGCCTGAATATGAATTTCTTACAACTTGACCTTACATATTACATAAAAAGAGGGAAAATAACTACATGAAGACAAAGTCACCAGTCAAACCTCTCACAAAAAGTTTTGAACAATAAGAAATTACTTCTTTTATAGCCACCTATGTTTCAAGACACTGTTAGCATTATGCTCTATGAGATACACGATTACATTGATAATTGGCCATCTGTGCTCAACAGTCACCCACACCAGCACCATATATGATATAATTTGAACAAGTGAGATGTCTTTGAAGGACCAGTTAAAAGAATGAAATCAGGGCAGCCGGGGTGGCTCAGCGGTTTAGCGCTGCCTTCAGTCCAGGGCGTGATCCTGGAGACCTGGGATCGAGTCCCACATCGGGCTCCCTGCGTGGAGCCTGCTTCTCCTCTGCCTGTGTCTCTGCCTCTCTCTGTGTCTCTCATGAATAAATAAATAAAACCTTTACCAAAAAGAAAGAGTGAAATCACTAGTAATTTAGATCAGTGCCTTCCAACCTTTCTCATATCACAGTATACTAAAGTTAATGTTTGTACAGACAAGGCTGTCTGAGGTCCTGCCACGCTGGATGGAGACTGAGAGCATAAATAAATACCTTGGGCACACTGTAAATTATTCCTGTGGGAAGCTCTGCTGTCCAGCAGAGGTTCTTAACTTCTTTTGTACCACAGATCCCCTCAGTATCTAGTGATGCCTAAAGAACCTTTCTCAGAATAATATTCTCTAAATACATAAAATTCATAGGATTGAAAAGGAAACTGATTATATCGAACTACAGTTATAAAATATCTAAAAACAAATGTATGGGGCAGTCCAGTGGCTCAGCGGTTTAGCGCCGCCTTCAGCCCAGGGGCTAATCCTGGAGACCTGGGATCCAGTCCCGCATCGGGTTCCCTGCATGGAGCCTGCTTCTCTCTCTGCTGTGTCTCTGCGTCTCTCTCTCTCGGTCTTTCATGAATAAATAAATAAAATCTTTTAAAAAATAAATAAATAAAAATAAAAACAAATGTATGATGTAGTATATGCGCTTTTTTATTAAAGCAGTACAAAAGAAGATCTAGTGGCAAATCTAGTAACTACTGTAATTTCAAAGTAGTTAAGAATATAATACTTTAAGATATCTATAATAATTCCATCATGATATGAAAATATTTATTTCTATGAAAGACAATGCCATTAATGATGTTGCTAATACTACAGTGATTTATGGCCTATATTCACAGTAGAGGGAAATGTCAAATTGTTAGAAGTAAGAGAAAATGAGGATGTAATTTTTTCAAATCCTAACTCATGGTCCCATTGAGTTTTCTCCATGGATCTCAGAGTGAGAATCTTGCCTTAGAAGGAAGGGGGATCCCTGGGTGGCTCAGCGGTTTGGTGCCTGCCTTCAGCCCAGGGCATGATCCTGGAGTCCCAGGATCGAGTCCCACATCGGGCTTTCTGGATGGAGCCTGCTTCTCCTCTGTGGCTCTGCCTCTCTCTCTGTGTCTCTCAAGAATAAATAAATAAAATCTAAAAAAAAAAAAAGAAGAGAAGAAAGGTACAGGAAGAAGAGCCTTCTCTGTCTCTTTCCATTCCTCTTCCTTTCCCTCAACTTGTCCTCAATCTCTTATTCCCTTCCTCTGTGCCCTTTTCCTGCAATTTCTACTTCTTGTCTATATTTATCTGTCCTTACTTCCTCCTCCTATTCTCTTCCTTCATTTCATTTTCTTCTCTCACTTTTCATAATCCACTTCTTAGTATACTCAGTACATGATCATCAGGAGCAGGCCCTTGAATTAGTCTGTTCATGGCAAATAGATAAAGTTTGGGCAAAAGGGGAAATGTACCATGACATGCAGCCAAAATATAAGATGGATGCAGCTTGCTCCAGGCCAGACCTCTTCATCATAAGTAAAAGAAAGAAAGCAACTTCCACAGCTCAGAATGAAAATGGGCAATTGTTTGTTCACTTTAGTCAATATAGAATCAATAAAGTTATCTAATCTCCAAAGTAGAAAATGTACAGGCATGATTTTCATCACTTAAATATCAAATCCTTCCTATAGATATTAAGGTTTCATTAGTTACTCCAATATCATAATAGAAATTAATACTAGCAATAATAAAAATATTTCTGGACAGTCAAAAAGACTGTAAGGAAGCTCAAACACTTAAAATTATTATCCACATACTCAAATGCACAACCATAGACTGGCACTCAAAAATATAATCATACTTCACACACACAATTACCACCCTCCTCAAATAATATTCTAGAAGCATCTTATATGATTATTCTCTTAGAAGCCACTGAATTTTCTGGTTGGCATTCTGGACCACTGCTGAGTAATCCAGAAAACCATTAAGTCACCCAATAAGTAGTTAAAAAAAAATACTGAATAAATATGGAAACAATAGGAAAACAAGAGGCTCATTAATGAAATTTATTTTTAAATTGTACTGAATAGATTAGACTTACCAATGAGGCAGGGGAATTCATTAAATGTTAAATATTTTATTTCAATAAAGCACATGTAATAGCATTTCATGTAATTTTGTGTAAGACCATCTGAACTAATTTTGCATCAAAAAAAAAAAAAAACAGCCACCTGGGTAGAAAACTGAAAAAATAACAATAATTCATAAGGATGCCAATTGGTGAAAAGCACTTAATACCATGTCGTCTAGCCAAAGAAAATGAGAACTATTCCAATTACTTCAATGCTCTGACATGAAGCTTTTTGCATTATTTTGTTTGTAATTCCTCATGAAGAAGAGCCAATCAGGAGGGAGGGAGAAGCATCTGTGTCAAAGTCACAACTAAATTTGCATGCTTCCTTCTCTTATGACTCATTCCTTCCCAGACTACAGAAGTGTCCCTGCTTGTTGTTTCAAGTACAAATAAACATGATGTCTCTGATTCAAATCTTGGCTCCTGACCAACTGTGTGACCTTAAGCAGTTACTTTTTCCTAAGTCCCAGTTTCTTCAAATGTAATATAGGAGTAATTCAAAGAGCAATTATGAGTAACAGTATAAGCAATCCACATTAAATTGTTAGTTCTGAGCCTGGCACAGAGTAAGTTCTCAATAAATAATACGGTGGGTGCGCCTGGGGGGCTCAGTTAGTTAAGCATCTGCCCTCGTCTCAGGTCATGATCCCAGGGTCCTGGAAAATAGTACCACATTGGGCTTTTTGTTCACCAGGGAGCCTGCTTCTCCCATGCCCCTGGCCTGCCTCTCCCCTTGCTTGTGCTCACTCCCTCTCTATCTGTGTCAAATAAATAAATATATATATTTTAAATAATAATATGATAGTCTTCAGCTGATCCACTCAACTGACATAATATATTCAAACTATGAAAAGGAAGCAGAGCTAAATTTAGTGTAATGTGGAATGCCTTTTACTTGTATAGAAATCTATTTTGTTCCCCTTATATTTGGTGAAATATATACCAATGGCATGCAAATGCTATGCCATTTTTCACACATCAAAGTTGGCAGAAGTATGATTTTAATTTCAAGCAGCTCTTATTGTGCCTAGGACTGTATCATCTGCCTTGATGTAACATAAAGAAAAATCACATCCACCTGGAGAGAGAACAGCTATACCATTGTTTCTGTTAGAATAAATGAAATTTTGTGATTTCTGTAGTTTGAAATACAAAGTACATTGGCTTAGCCTGAGGATTTCCAAAATAATAATTTTTTAAAGTAATAGTAATCTTTAAAACTAGGAAAATGATTAAAATTCCATCTCCTTTATTCATCCCATTCAAACATAATATCTATAAAAGCTTTGTGTTGTGATAATAATCCTTTACTATTGCCTCTCTCTCCTTGTTCTTTTCATTTATTCATTTCCCATTAATCGTAAAATTGAAATAAAAAGAGAATGAATTTTTTAAAGTCACTTTCCATTCTGGATCTTTGTTAATTTCTTCTAAGTGCACTTTAGTGCTGTTTAATTTGTATCTAGGGGTAGTGCACTATTACGGCACTATTTGCTTATTCCTCCAGATAGAAGCAATTAGTTGGGCTAGCCAAATCCTCCACCTGGCCACCATCAGCATATGCATAGCACCAGGAGAAAACAGGAGGCTGAGTGTTCCTTAGGGCCTGTTTCCTTTGGTATTCAAAAGCCCCACTTCCTCCAGTGGGCCTGCAGTTGTAGAGGTATATTTATGGAATTTAGATCTCTCTGATCCTAATCCCAGCAGACGATGAACATAGCTATATTTCCATTCTAATGTTTCAGTACCAAATACAGTTTTTCTATTTAAAAGCTAAACTGACAAGGAATCTTTAAAGTGCACTTACTAATTTGGCATTCATTGATGTTTCTAGGGGGTCTGTATGTGCATGTGTGTGCAGTGTAGATGTGTGTTGTTAACACCATCAAGCGATTTTCTATGACACCATCTGGGTGTCCTACAATTTAACTCAATTCTGAGACTATCTACCTGGAGATAGCATCAGATCCCAATATGGTTCTAGTGCTAATGGCTAGGTTAAGGGCTTAGTCCCACAAGACTGTCCCTACACCAATTCTAAATCCAAGCTGTCACTTGTGCTCTGGCCAACTGGCTATAAACCAAAGGTTCCCATAGCCTCCTGCCTTGGGTTCCATTAATTTGCTAGTTCTGGCTCACAGAACTCAGAGAAACTTTGTACATATTGGATTACTAGTTTGTTATAAAAGAATATAACTCAGGAACAACCAGATGGAAGAGATGCATAGGGCAAGGTAAGTGGGAAGGGCCTCAGAGCTTCCATGTTCTCTGGGCAGGCCATTCTCCCTGAATCTCCACTTGTACACCAACCTGGAAGCTCTCCAAACCCTAACCTTTGGGGTTTTTATAAAGGTTTCATTACATAGGCATGATTGATTAAATCACTGGCCATTGGAGATTGATTCAAGCTCCAGCCCCTCTCCCCTCCAAGGAGGTCAAGGAGGTGGGAATGGAAGTTCCAATCCCCTAATCAAGCCCCTGGGCAACCAGTCCCTATCTTTAGGTGCATTCCAAACACCTATTTAGCCTAAACACAGGTGTGGTTGAAAGGGGCTTGTTCTGGTATCAAGACATTTTTTATCAAGACATCTTTATCACTCTTATCACTTAGGAAATTCCAAGGGTTTAGAAGTTTTGTGCCAGGAACAGGGACAAAAACCAAATAATATTTCTTATTAGAAATCACAGTACCACAATATGGAACTCAATATTTGCTAATATTATATAAGAAAAGTCAGAAAAAAACAGGAGTGATCTTGGTGTGGCTCAACCAGGATTATAAATGTCCACACTTTGGAAAATATAGATACTGTACTATGGTAAGATTGTCTTTATAAGGTCCCTGGACAACTCCATACCCCTTTAAATCAGAATTCGGTAAGTCTGAAGTGTAACTTGATATACACCTATTTTGAAAATGGTTTTTCTCTTAGATGATAGCATCATTTGTTTCTAGGCTTTCTTCTCAACACTGAGACTAGCATTTTCTCTAATTTGTAAGAAATTTCACTCCATAGTTGTCACCTGAACTGTGCTTGTTGTGATTTGGGAAAGTCTGAATTTAACAATTAAATATGCTTTATCTGGGAATCTGGTAGCCAAGCAAGTAGCCATTTTTAACTAAAGATCTATCATGTCACATTCAACTGAAGCAAACACTAAACATCTAACACAATATCAACAATGTTAAAAATGTGCAAGAATTTTAAATGTGTAGGACACAGCGCAATATTTTTTATTCTGTATGAAGTGCTTGTAACTAAGCTCATATTTTTATTTTTGAGCAATATTTATATCTTTCTCCTTAGGTTTCCCTCTAAGGTGTCCCTTAGAGGGACACCTGGGTGGCACAGTGGTTTAGCATCTGCCTTCAGCTCAGGTCATGGTCGGGAGGGTCCTGGGATCAAGTTCCGCATCAGGCTCCTCACGGGGAGCCTGCTTCTCCCTCTCCCTATGTCTCCGCCTCTCTGTGTGTGTGTCTCTCATGAATAAATAAAATCTTTAGAGAAAAAAAAAAAGTTGTCATCCAGGTTCAAAAGAGCTCATCTTGGAGGTTTTGGAACTTTCACCTTAGAGAATGATTCTTCTTGTTCTTGAGCACGTTTTTCCTGGTCTTAGAAGCTGCTAAATACCAAACCGACAGGTTATTCAGGAAAAATGCCCACCAAGTTATTCCACCAAAGAAGCAAAGGGAAGCCCCTAAGATCTTTAAATCAAGTAACCAAAAGTTGCAAATTTCTTCTCCTAAGGCAAATTAAGTTTCTTTAAATTAGTTGGCAAAATCATCTGCTAAATAGCTTCTTTACCATGTACAATTTAGACTGCTGTTCACGTTTGTCATCTAAGTACCTAGCTTAGTGCCTTACACATTGAAGATTCTACATAAATGTCTTTGGAAAGAATAAAAGGCTAGTTTAGTGATGACTGAATGAACACCATATTCTGAATTTTAATCGATTGCTACTAATTTAGCAGAAATGTCCTGAGAAGTGCTGCTAATATTATTTTAACATTCATCAGAAAACAGTTTCCCTCTCCATACTATCAAAAATGTGCAAATGTAGAGTTAGGCTCTACCTTGCTCTGCAGTGTAAGAGGTAACGAAACAGAGCAGATCAAGGGGAAATTTTTCTAATCTCTTAAATTCCCTGGTAAATTAATAAAATATCCTGCATGTTTTTCTGGATTTAGAAATGTTTTAACTTTTTTCCTCTTGGTCCCTTTAAGAATCAATTTAAATCCTAGTTTTTCAAATGTGAAATGCCCTTCAACCATAAAAGGACAAAAAGGGAGGGGATAAAATGATACACTCAAGGACACAGTTTTAAAGAATTAGATTGCTACATCACCTCACAGCAGACAGTCTGGAAATGACAATTGCTAGGCTTTTTGATGGTATTAGCAGAGTAGTAAATATAATGTATATGTCATTTTTATTCCAGACAGGAAGACTGGAGGTAGTTACCAGTGAATGACAGTAAATTGTACCAGATGCCAAGTAAATTTTAACAGCCTTTTAGCAGCACTTCTCATATTCACATACTCATTAGTATTTTAATTTTTAGGTATATAACTCAAGGTCTCAATATAACCCCACGTAAAAAGAAAATTTCAAAGATGTCTATAGAACAACATCCTGCTCTTGAGACAAAAATCCATAGTTTGATCAAGAAATTATTCTGTCTCTACCCAAGAGAAATGAAAACATATATCCACACAAAGATTTAAATGTGCATGTTCTTAGTGGCATTACTCATATTAACCAGAAAGTATAAGAAACCCAACTGCCCGTGAACTAGTGAATGTATAAACAAAATGTGGCCCATTGAGACAACGAAGTATCATTGTCTATCGATGATAGATGCTACAATATAAATGAACCTCAAAAACATTATGCTAAATCAAAGAAGCCAGGTGCAAAAGACCCATCTTCTATTATTCCATTTGAAATACCTAGAAAATAAAAATTTGAGAGATAGAATACAGATCAGTGATTACCTGGACCTGAGGGCAGGAGCAGAGATTGTCTTTAAAGGGGCCTGAGAGCTCTATCCGGGGAAATAGAAAGGTTCTACCTAAATTTGAGTTTTAGTGATAGTTACACAACTTTGTAAACTTACTTCCTCATCAATTCTTAGTTTACATGACCTCTCAGTAGTTTGGGCCCTATGCTTGATACTACAGTGCACTAAGATTTGGAGGGACGTTGAGATGGGTGAATATATTTTGTACTTTTACCTCTCCAAAGACCCCATTCACTTCCAACGGCTTACTGCACATTTCCACTTGGATAACACATTGGCAGTTTACATTCATATACTGTATTTCATCAAATCTAAATCACCACCATTTAGAAAATCATTAAGAAAAAAGTCACCAATTCAATTATGACATGGTATTCATTGTAAGAACCACAGTTAATTGAGACATATTAAAATTGGGTGGGCAGGGGGGAGGTTTCCACGAAACACTGTGCCCTGAGTTCAATGAACTAACTATAGTAAGGAGGTAAAAGAGTCCCTCAGCTGGATTTCAGAAAGGAAAGTATTTTAAGCACTGAACAAAGGGATGAATGTTTGAAAACATTTGGTCTGTTTGGACAACTATGGCATCTGGAATGACCAAAGACAACTTGAAATAGATCTATTATCAAAAATATCTGAACACTTAAGCAGGCTTTCGACAATTAACCATAATCTACCTCTGAAATGTATTTCAGCATCTACATTCCAACTCTCACTAAAGCAGAGTCTCATTTCAAATGAAAATGCACCATTCACTACAGTCTTGAAAGTACCCTCTTTTAAAATCACCTAGTGAGCAGTTATACACTTTTAAGAATTCCATAACTCAGGGCAGCCCAGGTTGCTCAGCGGTTTAGCGCTGCCTTCAGCCTGGAGCCTGATCCTGGAGACCTGGGATCGAGTCCCACGCCGGGCTCCCTGCATGGAGCCTGCTTCTCCCCCTGCTTGTCTCTACCCCTCTCTCTCTCTTTCTCATGAATAAATAAATAAAATCTTAAAAAAATAATTCCATAACTCAGAAATTAGCAAATTGTATTAGTTCTTTAAAATTTTAAATAAGGAGTTTTCTTTTTAAAATATGTGTTAAGGATGAAAGGATAAAAGAACGTAGTAAGGACAAATGTCTAGTGCTCTCATAGATTTTAACTAACAAACAGTATTAAACAGGCCAAAGTCCAGAATGTTCCATAGTCTATGGGAAAATGTCAAGGATAACAAAAGTCATTTACTTGGATCATAAAGTGACAATAATTAGCAAGAAATGAGTCCCTCTTCCTCACTTCACTTTTGGGAGATAGTTTATCATAACTAACAGAAAGGAAGGAGACATTAGTACCCAGGTCCTGGTTGTTCCTGTCCCAGCTCATCTTCACCTGGAAAGGGTAGAAAGAATCGAGCCCAGGAAAGATGAGGAATAATAAGAGGCATACAGTCTATTTATTATGGTCACAGCCTCCAGGCTCAGCTGGACTGTGCAGGGAACTCAATTTCCCTGAGGGACTGGAAGGAAGCACTTGCAGATGTTTAGATGGAATGAATGCATGGCATATTGAAGAAATCTAAATAGCTCTATTCAAGAAAAGCCTCTCACTCAATAACTTCTGCCCTCTTTGTAGCCAACTTGTCAATCTGAGCTTCCACTCTTCAAGCCATGCTGCAGGATTTCTTCTACCCTGGGTAAAGTTGTTCCATTTCATCTCACAAAACTGCAGCTGCCTATAAGGCTGCCAAACTCTCTCCCTGTTCTGCACAACTCCAAGAATAATCTATTGGAGCAAGCATAGTTTTCATGTTAGCATGTAAGTACCTCATTGTTGCTGATACTGTCTTGTAATTTAATGCTTTAATAGGTTCTTAGGTATGTTGGTGGAGCCATCAAAAAGTTATGACCAATGTTATAATCTAAACATACTACACATATAATTTTTCCTGATTTGTTTCTCCATCTATGTCTACAATCTTACTAAAGCTCAAGGAAGCCTTAGCTAGATTTGGAAACAAGCTTATCCTATCAGTGGGCCAATGCTTCTCAATAGGAGAAATTTAGCCCTGAGGAGACATTAGGCAACGTCTAAAGACATTTTTGGTTGCCACAACTCAGAAGGAATAAGGGAAATTACTACTGGCACCTAATCAGTACTCTCAGAGGATAGTACTAAGCACCTACAATGCACAGGACAGCCTGAACAACCAAGAATTATCCAGCCCAAAATGTCAACAGTGATAAGACTGAGAAAACCTGCAGTAGTCTAAAAATCTTACTACTTCCATGACTATAAAGTCATTTCTCATTTGACATATATTCTTGGTGTATAGAGTTATACAGTACCTGCCTTCAAAGATTTAATAATAAATGAGCCAGAATACAAACCTGTACTGCATACCTCCCATGCATACATTTATTTTTTTAAGATTTTATTTATTTATTTGAGAGAGAGAGAGAAAGAGATAAAGCACAAGCAGAGGGTGCAGTAAGCAGAGGCAGAGGGAGAAGCAGGCTCCGTGCTCAGCAAGGTTCCTGAGGCAGGGCTCAATCCCAGGACCCTGGGACTATGATCTGAGCTGAAGGCAGATGCTTAACCCAATGAGCCACCCAAGCATGCCATGCAATGCATACATTTAAACCACATTCAGAGCTCATCAGCCAACAGATAAAATAATGCATGTTTAAAACATTGTTGACTTTTTAAATATTATTCCCAAAATACATGTAAGCTATTAATATGAATAAATCACAAAAAATCATTTAAAGAGTGCATGAAAAAGCCGTCACTAATGGTTTCTATGCATAATTTTCATCTATGAATCTGTCTCTAGATTGTCAGCTCCTTTAAGCTTTATTTGCATTAAACATCATATCCCCTCACCCAACCAGGAAGAATATAAGGAGTCCTTCTGTCATATCAGGAGGTCTGAGCCACACACCTAACCCTACATGGCTGGAGTACATATTCTGGATCTGCCTAATGCCCATCATGATGTTCCCACACGGTGGTATTGATTTATGTGAACAGTTTCTTTGTTGGATAACATGCTAAGTAGAAACATGAGCAGATATATGGTTTAAAAAATGTGTATAAGGGAGAGAGTGAAAAAAGGAAGAAAACTGGGAACAAAAAAAGAGAGAGAGAAAGAGTCTGGCTTTTTTTTTTTAATCATCAAGGTTTATGCCAGAGATGTTGAGGATAATTATTTCAACTGTGCCCTTGCTTTGCCTCTGAAGCCCTGCCATTTTCCACAATTTGTGACCTGCTCCTGTATTTCTCTTGATCAACTTGTCTGTCAGTTAAAATTTGCCATCAAACAAAACTTTTACCAAATGCTACCCTTATGCCCATTGGACTTAAACCAGCTACTCTTCCCCACATTTTATACTCTGAATTAAATTGTGTGTGAAAATTACCTTTTATTGACTTTAGTGAGAGCCTTACACAAACAACTGAGGGCAGATTTCAACTGCCCACTGCCAAAATAGCCCTCTGTCCCATCTGTTGGATGCACATATCATTAAGACTTTTATTAGCCTCAGAAATAGAGAATTCATTTTATGGTGTTAGCTAAAAATCTACAAAAGTCCTTGAAAAGCAGCTCTTATTCGTCCTGGTAACCACTGCAGCAGAACAGGTAGGAATAGATATCAAACTAGGTCGGAATAGATATCAAAATCAGACTAGGTAGGAATAGATATCAAAAGTTTAAAATGCTTCTAAATGATAGCACCAAAAGGTAATTTCATGTCTATAAATTCATACTTTATATTAAACTTCCCCCCAAAAAATCTGTATACTCCCTCCAAAAGTGGATACTTTTTAAAGCTTAAGTGTTAAAGGAATATTAAAAAAATTTCCTCAGAAACATTGGAAAACCTTAATGTCTTACAGAAGCCACTATGCAGTAAAGACATGTCATAAGAGTCACCAGCAGAAGAAATCAAGAACTTTCTTGGCAATGAAAAAGTTGTAAAAGGCTTAACCATTAGAGGCCCAGGGAGAAGTAATGACCTTTTACCAGAAGAAGAGAATAAAATCATGGAAACCTAATATGGCTTTTTACAGTTCTGCTTACAATTACGCATTAGACAATTTACCCCTTGTGGATGAGTTCCTAAAGCCTGCTGAGATGTTGCACTCGGAGAAACGAATACATGCTGTTTTTTCTTCTGTTGTGGTTCATTTTTATTAAAACAAAAAACTCACAACAACTAAAAAAAAAATTCACTTTTGCTGAATTTTACTGTTTCCAAGAAGATTGATAGCATGGATGAACATTTGTCCAATATTTGTAGTAAGTCCAACAGTAAAAGACAATGGCTTATACATTCATGCCCAGTCAATGTCCTATGGGCTGGAATTCATAAAACAAAGGCAGCAGATGGCACACCTAAATTTAATTTGCTATTTGATTTATCCTTGTGTTACCATTCTGAAATGCAGACACTGAATGTTTCTAACAGTGTTCGAAAACACAAGACCATACTTTGAGCAAGTTTATCATATAATCTGATGCTGGATCATCAATCCTGAAAATGAAAACTATAGCCCAACCACAAAGGCACTCTCCTCAAATTAAGGAGGACCTGTCAACAGCCAATACTCCACGTATCAGGAATGGCATTTCATATAGTTTGGAATCACTACTCAGGGCAGTAAAGCAATACCAGACACCATCAAAAGGAAGAATGTGCTTTTGATTCTGCTGGTCTAATTTGAAGTTAGCAGGGACATTTCATGTGTTTCAGTCTTACCTTCCAATATTTTCCTGAGAAAACTGGTGTTTTGTTTGATTAATGTGATGACTTTTCTTTGTAGTTTCTTCTCTCGAACACTGTACTACCATCCTTGATTGCCCATTAATATGTATACAGATCAATATTCTAGGCTACCACATTCTAAAATGAAAACTTCTTGAGCCTTATGTTACTGCTTCTGGCAGCTGTCAAAATAATTCCTGCTGACATCATGTTTAACCGACTTGCCTCCAAGTCAGATCAATGTTGGGGAACAGCATGCAGTGCTGCAAAATTAGGTCATTAATTGTGAAGCAACCTCAACCCTCCTTGCATTTGGAGACCAAAACTTCGAAGGTAAAAGAAAACTGAATAATCAAAGATTCTGAATCTTTTTTAAAATTTCAATCAAGGTGTCAATTTAGGTATTTAATTCTCAAAATTATTTGGAAGGATTTTATTATTTTAAAGTATGGTGATAAGATATCTAGTTCTTCAAAGGGACTATAGAACATTCCAACATTAAAATATATCCCTCTTAAAATATATATATATCCCTCTTAAAGGGTGAAAATCCAAGTGCTAATCCAAGTACTGATTATCTTTCTAAGCACTTAAATGCCAACTTTTTCAAATGACTCCAGGAGAATCTACTGTCAACCTACCCTCAAATGTCAACCAGACTGGTCGTCATATGGTTAGCCTATCAAATGACTTCATAGTAATATAATAGAAACACAAGATTCTCAATGAGTTAGAATCTGGGAACAGAAAAAAACAATCTGGTAGTTAGAACCAGACTGCCAAATGACAGCATCAGCTGCATTATCTGTGTCTCTGGAGGCTGCCCTTCCAAACTAATTTTAAGAATAAATTGAAATTGAACTGGAGCCATGCAAAGTAGAACACAGACATTTTTGAAGATTCATATCAGGTAAATATTAAACAGCTTGTCAGAAAATATCGATATTTCTTTTTTGAGATGATTTTATGCTTTTATTTCTCTACCCATACAGCATTTTATATTAACATTTATTTATTAAAATCTTGCCATTTCCTCAAAAAGTTTTGAAGAACTTTAAAGTGTCACAGCATTTTAAGAAAAAGGTAATTCCCCACTACCTTACAAACTAGCATAAAACAAACATTTCTTGTATTTGAATTAAAGGTAGAAATGTACATCTTCTTACAAGTTTGTTTCCATAAAGATGTTAATATAGAAATACAATATTTAATTTATTCATTTAATAATTAAAAGACCTTGGAATTTCTTCCTAAAAATCCATAATCTAATACACAAATATCAAAATATTAAGATGGTCTATAAGAATTAACAAAGATAAATGTAGGTACAAAAACAGGTTGATTTATTTGGAACCATTCCAATTTACCTCCCCACTCTTCTGTCCTGATTAATTGCCCTCAGCAAGGAGCTGGAGCCTAGTTATGCTGTTTCCTTAATTCTTGTTGATGGAGTGTTGACATAAGGATAGAAAGAGAACAAACTACCTTTGAACTAACCCATTCTTCAAGAGTTAATCAATCATAACCTGTCCATTTTAATTATCTCCCAAATTCCAAATAGAAATATGTTTGCAGTTTCCAAATATTTGCTTGATTAAAGATGTTTTCCTTGTTTCAATAAGGAATCTCAAATTGATGAGTCAGGTGGTAAGATTTATGGGATGAAATAGTCCTGTTTATCTTCCAGCTTTCAAAAATACTGGTCTGCAATTCAGTAACAAACACTATTTCCCCCAGAGATATGTAGACAATACCCATTAATGATGATAATCATGTTTAAAAACATATATATAAACATATATCAACATCAGTAGATGCCAGAGAGAAAACCTGCCAAGAAAATGTTTACTAGCTTCCCTCTTCATATCCATAAAATAGCAGTTTATTCGAATATTAAATATAATTACACAAAGCTAACAGGCCATTGGTGCACCTGGATAGCATTTTCCGGTTGTTTTTGCCCTCCTTGGGGCAATACCAAAATATCAGGTCATCAATCAGTTATACCCATCAAGTTACAGGGAAATTCTAGTTGCTTCACAACCAACCAGGCAGTTCAGTTAAGATAAGGATTTAGCAGAATTTTCCCTAACTTGACTGAACTAATCAGTTGTCTTAATTAGATGCAAACAAAAGCAAAAGCTAACTCTTTCTGGAGCTTTCAGGAGCTTCCCCTCTATCACCTAAAATCCCATTGTAACATCAGAATGGAAACACCAAAGTTCTCCTTTCATTGTAAATTGTCTAACAATGATGATAGAATACGATAATGTTGATGATGATTATAGAAGATTTCTGAAAAAAAAAAGTTTTATATAAAATTTCTATTTAATATCAACAGACACAAATACATGTACAAAGTACTTGGACTCCCCCAAGTCTTTAAAATTGCTTTCTCTCACTTAACAGAAATTACACATTCCCTAATTTATCTCTCTCCCATGTATCTTTCAGTCTGTTAACAGCGAAGAAGAGTTCTCACCCACTGGTTCTATACAGCATGCAAGCTGAGAGAATGATTTACTCAGAATCATCAACTGACCCAATTGTTAAACCCATGCTCTAAAACAAAGAAGGAAGATGTTAAGAAAACTATTCCTTTAATATTTGTGCCTAACCACTTGCATGTCTGGCACAGCAGGGTTTGAAGAGCAGAAATCAAGCCCTTTTCATCTCTAAATACTCCATAGCACTTAACCTAGTGACCTTAACGTTGAAATCACAATAAATTCTTTGGCCTTGTACAAAACACACCAAGAATCCATAGAACCAAACTTTTAAGTTAATGTGATTCCATTTGTGAACTCAGTCTAGAGTTTCCCAAAATGTGTTCCCAAAATCACTGGTCCTAACTGATGCGTTTGAAGAAAGATGTTTCACAGCCACATACTTGAATGCAGCAATGGTCCTAAGTCTTCCAATTCTACTTAGACTTAACAAACCTGGCACTCTATTGTGAGATACATTTGGGAAATGCTGTCAGAGTCCCTTTTTGATGATTTACCATACATATTAAAGACTCTAAAAAGCCCTACACTAAAGGAGCTTGCTTGTTTTAGTATAAAGCAAACACATTTGACCTCAGAACCCTTTCCTATTTAACACCATGGAATGTGTTTGGAGAAATGCTTTTCCAGAAACTGTAAGACATCATATAGGATGAATTATAACACTATGGGGCAGTTTACAGACTCTCCAAAATCTCATGCTGTTACATGAAACACAAAGAGACACAAAGGTGCCTCTGGGCTTATTAATCACCAAGCTGTGGATTAAAAAGAATTTAAATATATAAACATGAGATTGGAAGCAGAAATTTCAGTATCTATGAAAAAATTATTACAATTAACAAAAACAAATTTTAATTATTAACTGAAAACCCTAATTGCCCTCCACTTGCATTCACAAAGCATCAACTAAAATAAACTGTCTAGTGTGCTTAAAGTTCCAAGTACAAGACCACACATCACCCACAAATGATTATGTCCCCTTTTAGTGTATATCTGTCATTCCTTTTAACCATCCAGATCTCAGCCCCTTCTCTAAGTGTGGAGAATGCTCTAGGTAAAGAGCTATACAAGGCTCCCACTATGAAAGTTAAAGTTTGAAATCTTACTTTCCCAGCCTCTCTTGAAGCTAGGGCACTAACATAAGATCTTGACTTTGACTTAGGAGCTGGTGACAAATACAAGTGAGGACTGCTCAAGATTCATCCTGGGAAGCGTGGCAAAAGCAGAAGTAATAGCTGTATGCGATTTTTTGCATGGGGTGTATGTTAAGGTTCTAAGGGTAGTCAAATGACTTAGGTCTGGCCAATCAGCCCATCCCATCATCCTGACTACAGAATTGCCTCAAGGATACAGAAGTGAATGTGCCAAGTCAGTCCACTAAGATTTAATCTGAAGATCTGGGTTAGAATTTTTGATAAGAAACTATCTTTCCAATAGAACTGTCAATTAAGTAGTATATAAAACTGAACCTATTAATGACCATCTTGTTATCACATGGTGGAATTCACCAAAAAGAGAGATCTGGGTATAATATATATCATCAACTGAACTTGTGAAGCCTGCAGTACTGCTGAGCACTTCAGTTGTATGAATAATGAGTTTTTTCTTTCATTTAGACCAGGACTGTTATGCGTGGTAGAAATGCCTTAGACTCTCTCTTTGCAGGCCATGGTAGAATTTGTGCAGTAGCTAACAGATCCTGTTGTAACTGTAGTATTGCCTCAGGGGAAGTGAAATAGTCAATACTGAAACTGAAGAAGAAAGCTACCTGGCTTTCTAAAGCAAACACTGATGGTTTATGGAACCTGTTCAGCTGGTTGGGTCTGATACCCTGGAGAGGAATAGCTGAGGCCAATGTTACAGAATGGTTTCATCATGCTGCTTAGAGTCCTGTTGATACTAACCTTAATTAAACGTCACATTAGATAAAATGAATTTGGTCCTAGCCACTGTCAGTCAGACTAATCAGACCGACCAACACAGTAGTATGCTCATGAGAAAATTCACCAGAAGTCAAGAGTGTAAAAGGGTAGGTATTGTTGAGAGAATTCTCCATGGATCCCTCTGTTTCTGCACATCCTGTGACAGCTTTTATTCTGGACTATCTTTTCAAAAATGTTTATATAGCAAACAGCTTGGAAGATAGAAATGACATCTCCCTTTGGGGCAAAGGGAAGTTCTGTTAGCCCTCTAGGGCAATAAAGCTAATATCTCCTCTAAGGGGTAAAGGTTGAGCAGATTTGCTAGCAGCCCCCTCATGAGATTGAGAGTTTCCTAAACTCAATATCCCTCAACTGTGACACAAACCTCTGTACCCAGTATCCAGCTGAGATACGGTCACATCATCCTCCATGGGACTGGGAAATTAGAGGAGTGACACAAACAAAGTCTTCACTATTGGGACACTTGGGTGGCTCAGTGGTTGAGCATCTGCCTTCCTCTCAGGGTGTGATCCTGGGGTCCCAAGATCAAGTCTCACATCAGGCTCCCCACGAGGAGCCTGCTTCTCCCTCTGCCTATGTCTCTGCTTCTCTCTGTGTCTCTAATGAATAAATACATAAAATCTTTTTAAAAGAAAAAAGAAGTCTACACTACCTCCTATGTCATGCATAATAAAGCCTTTTGATTCTGGCCCAGAAGTTTCATGTCTTCTGCCAGTATCTATGAATAACTTTGTGGCAGAATAACTTTATATCTTGTAGGTAGGATAAAATTTCAGACTCTTCCGTTTTTTGACAGAGACCAAAATTAATGTACAGAGACAGCATGTGTATGAGTTGAAAGACTAAATATTGTAATTATACCAGTTCTTCACAAATTGATCTATAGATTCAGTGCAATCCTGATCAAAATTCCAGCAAGATATTTCATAGAAATTGATAGGTTGATACTAAAATATAAATGTAAATGTAAAGTATTTGGAATCAAACTGGGAAAAGAACAAAGTTGGGGGATTTACATACTATTTGGCCTTAAGACTTACTATAAAGGATAATAATCAAGACATCATAATAGTTGTATAAAACTAGACAAATACATCAACGGAACATAATATAAAGTCCAAAGTTACACCACACATATATGGCCAAATGAATTTTGGCACAGAAACCAAAGTAATTAAATGGGTAAAGAAGACTTCTCTAGATATAGTACTGGATCTACCAGATATCCATTGTTGAAGATTTTGTTGATCCCTGCCTTACACCATATGTAAGACCTAAATGACAAAGCTCTTATAAGAAAATGTAGGTAAATATGTTTGAGACCTTGGGATAAGGAAAGATTTCTTGGAAAGAATATAAAAGGCATGAACATAGACAAACTGAAGCTTCATCAAAATTTAAAACTTCTGCTCATCAATTGAATTGAGAATTGAGAAAATGAAAGCCACATACTGAGAAGAAATGTTTGTGATATATATTTCTAATAAAGCACTTGTATCCAGAGTATATAAAGAACTGCTACAATGCAATAATATAAAGCCAAATAACCAATTTCTTTAAAAAGGCAGGTGACTTCAATAGATGCTTCACAAAAAAGGATTTACAAATGGTCTATAAATATATAAAAGATATTAATATCAGGGAATACAAAATAAAATCACAATTATAAACCACTGCACATCCACTAGAATTGTCAAAATTAAAGACTAATTAATACCAAAATGTTGGGAGAAAACGGAGAGCCACTGTGTACTGGTAAGAGCTTAATATGGGACAACTACTGTACAAAATATTTGGCAGAATCTTGTAATGTTAAACCCTCACCTACAATAATATTTAGCAATTCCACTCAGATCTTTACCTCCTGCAAAGTGAAAACATATGTCAAAAAAAGTTCTGTACAAAAATGTTTACTGAAGCTTTATTCATAAGAACACAAAATTGGATACAACACAAATAGCCATCCACAGGAATATGGATAAACAGATTGTGGTATATTCATAAAATGAAATGTTACTTATTATTAATGAAGAATATTATAATAATGCAAATAAAAATATTAATATATCTCAAAAATAGTATCTTGAATGAAAGAAGCCAGACAGGAGTATTTATGATATGACCTTATTTACACAAGTTTTGGTATAAGCAAGATTAATGTATGAAGCTAGAGATCCAAATGGTGATTGCCTGAGGGGAATCCAGGAAGAGACTGGAAAGGTGCTCAAAAGAACTTCTTAGAGTGATAGAAATGTTCTATACCTTGACTGGGATCTTTGTTACATGAGTGTATGCATTTGTCGAAACTCATCAATTGTTACACTTAAATCTATATAATTTATAGTATGTAATTCTCAATTCAAAATGAAAAAAAAATACTACTAAAAAAAGACTACAAAATGTATTTTATTTAAAACTCATTTATCACCAAACTATTCAAGGTCTGACACCCACATTAGATAGGCTGAAGTTGAGATTATTTGCTCTGTATTCACAGGTGTTGAGAGAGATATCCTCCCAGACTTTACAGAGCTACCAAGGCAACAATGCCAGGAAAACCATTAATCAAGATTTGATAGTGCCTATCTGCAATCAGAAGAAGAAAACAAAGAACACTTTGGATTATAAAAGCAGGTAAAAAACATCCAAAGGACCTAGTCAGTCAGTCACAATGTTGGCGTTCTTGATTCTTGTGACTTTGGCCCTAGCATCTGCTCACTATTCTGGTGAGCACTTTGAAGGGTAAGTAAGAAACTCTTTAAATGAGCAAGTCCTCTTCCTTGCTGTCCCCCAAATTTGAATGCATTACCCAACTATAAATTGTCTCTTCTTCTACTATCTCACCATTCAGTGAGAAGGTGTTCCGCGTCAATGTTGAAGATGAAAATCATATCAACTTACTCCATACATTGGCCAGCACCACCCAGGTAAATAACAATCCTGTAATATAGGTTTGCTTCACACTTACTTTAAAATCTTAGCGTGCACTGTGACTCCATCAAAGGAAGAATGACTAAAATACTAACCATAGCAAGAAATAACTTGAGAAACATTCAATGCCACAATACCTTCTTTTTCTGCCTAAATTAGATTGCCATAGCCCTATAGGATTATAAATCCATGGCAACTTTTTAAGGAGCTGACAGGACATGACAACTAGATGAGTTGGAACTGTCGCAAAGGTCACACAACATCTAATGTACAGTCATTTCCCTTCTAAGGCAAAAGTGAAAAATGATCAACTTGGATATTACTGAAAAACTGGGCTTCTGTCCAACTTGAAATTCATTTCCACATCCCATGTATCATCTGTTCCCTTTGATTTTCTTTCATTCCAAATCAAACAGCTTGAATTTTCATGACCTTGATTCGGCCCTCTTAATGATATGACATGAAGGGTGGGGGCAAAAGAGGTAAAAAGCCATGAGTGATTTCCATATTTTTCTTTTACTTTCAAGAAACCAAAATCTCTATGCTACTTAAAAAAAACCCCACTGTATATGGCATGAGAAATGATATTTTTAATTATATATCTAGTTAGCTGGAAGCTATTGCTGACCACAAATAGTTCACTTGGGCCAAACATGTATCTTCATAAAATATAAACCAAAATAATTTGCTAGTCCCTAAATATCCAGCTATTTATATCTATCTATCTACCTTTCTATCTTTTTATAGAATTTTTTTCTTTTTGCTTTTAAGATATGGGAGAAAATGGGGCACCTGTATGGCTCAGTGGTTGAACATCTACCTTTGGTTCAGGTCATGATCCCAGCATCCTGGGATCAACTCCCGCATCAGGCTCCCCACGGGAGCCTGCTTCTCCCTCTGCCTATGTCTCTGCCTCTCTCTGTGTCTCTCATGAATAAATTAATAAAATCTTTATTTAAAAAAAGATATGGGAGAAAAAGAAGGTACAGTATCATAATCTGAAACATCCGAAAGTTTAGAAATGAAAGAAAATAAAGTCATTTATTCTAGCTTTCCACTCAAATCTGGAATTTTCTCCATAGAAATACCATCTCTGGTGGCTAGCCCTAATATAACCTGTTTGAGTATCTCCAGGGATGGCAGGAATACTGCTTTTCAGGGTAGAACATCTGCCTTATTAGTCATTCTAATTGTTACATGAAGCTGAAAGCTACCTTCTCTAACTTTGGTCCATTGGACCTAGCTAAGCCAAGTATGTTCTCACCTCTAAGATTTATTTTTTCCAGGCCTTCTATAATCTCTCTTAACACTGGTATATATACACCTGATCATTCTGGTCACCTCTGGATATAGTTCAATCTTTCTGTCTATATCTCTTTTTTAAAATGTGGCTTTCTGAATTGACAAAAGACTTCTAGGTATGCCCTGATTAATACATATTACAGGACCATTCCCTATCTTCATCTATAAAGCACACATTTATTAGAGGGGCTTGAGATTCTTTTCAACATCTTGAAAATTATAGAATAATTTTAGTTTATAACAAACCTATTGTCCCATCGAAACCATTAGGTCATTCTTCTTTCACACGAATCACCCTCAAACAAGGTATTATTTTTTCTTGCCTAATTTATTTTAACCTAAATGCAGGATTTTAGATTTATCCTGTTAAAATTTATCTTTATAGCCTGTTTTCAGCATGTTGGGATCATTTCAAAAACAAATTCAGTCATCCAAGGAAATAATTCTTCCCCCTAACTTTGCATCACCAGCAAGTTTGACAAGCATGTCTTCCCAACTTTTATCTTTGTCTCTGAGAAAGAAAAATATTAAGTCAATCAGGGGTTAGCACAGAAGTAGAAGCCTCCTTTATGGTTCATTCATTCAGTACATATTTATCATGAGTTTCCAATGTGTTAAGTATTGAAACTCATGCATTAACCAACTATCCACAAATAAGTTTGCTCAACTACCCACATTATTGTTAGCTGTAGCTAAAACTGTGCTTTCCAGCTCATAAAGAAGATTATAAATGCAGAGACTTGGTCAAATGTTTTGCTAAGATCCAGATTCAGCATTCTATCAGGCTAGTGGTCTCTTTCAATAATAAGATGAAGTTAATTAGGCCTGACTTACTCTTGCTTTAAACCATGCTGGCTCCCAGGGATCACAGCTTCCTTTTCTCAGTATTCACAATCCATCTGCTTCCAGTTTACTCTGCAGCTTTGCCAGAATCCATGCCAGGCCCCAGGAGCTCCTGCTTCTGGAATTCACCTGTCTTCCTATTTATGAAATCCAAGATTCACCCCCTCTACTCCTTAGTGATTTCTTCAAGCTCTGATTCCTCCAAGAGTGCTGAGAAAAGTTCTGCAATCAGATGTGCAGTTATTTTTTTAGTTACCTAAAGTTCAGCGTTTTACAATAGGCTAGAGCAGAGAATCTGGACTCAGATTCCTGGGTTCAATTCCTGGTTCTACTACTTGCAAGCTGGACCTTGAACACCCCTCTGAGTCTCAACTTTATCATTTGTCAAGTGAGAGGAAGAATAATATTTACCTTATAGTATTGTGAGATTTAAAAGACCTAATATAAGTAAAGCACTTAGAAAGAGCTTAAAAATAGTGAGACCTAGGTAAGTATTTATTATTACCATCTTTAGAACTGGAATTTTGAATGCAATTTCCATGGCCAGTATAATCTCCTCTCTCTTCATTTATCTTAGGCCTCAATGTTCTCTTTCCAAAGATGGTATTCCTGCTAAAAATCATAACATGTGACAAATTCTTTACTTATGGTAATTTCATCTCTCCTGAGTAGAAGAAACAAGAAATAGTATATCCCTTTGGAAAAGACAAAAGCCAAACAATTGTTAAATAGGGTGACTTTCTCTCTTCCAGCTGCAAACATCATGCTTTAGCTCCAACAATGGGACTGCATGTTTCTTCTTCATTCATTTTATTTCCAACATGAATGAAAAGAATATTTTTATTCTCCTTAGCAATCTTGCAAATGCAGCATATTCTGGACTGTAGCCTTCCTGATAAGATCATTACAAGGGCATCTAGTCTTTGTATTCATCCTTGGCCATGTGTCCTTCCTCCCAGCTTTTGAACATATCCTTTTACAAGCTGAATGTAATGGAGAGCTGTGACCACATGGGACTCTAGCAGCCTCCTCTTTTCATCTGTAATTATATAGTAAGAGTTTTATGTCATCTCCTTGCAGTCAGAATTGCACTTGTTCCTTTATTAGATACATTAACCATAAAACCTATTCTCTTTTCTCTGTACTTTCTTGAACTCTATTTTTCTATGGTAAATTGCATGTTAATCTATGCCCAGAGTAACATGGCTATAGTCTTCCAGTGTTCCCATCGCTCCCATTGAACTTTACTCCTGAGTTCCTCTCTGCTGTCTGGAACTAAGCCTCAATTAGAACTCACTTTTTCCAAGAGGAAAAGAAAATTCCATAAGATAAATGAAGAGTCTATCAGATGTTCAACTTATAGTCAAGTGCAAGAAATGTGAAGAAACAAATTTGTAAAGAACCAAAGATCCCCAATACAAATATTTACTCTCTTCTAAGCCCAAAAGAATTTATAGTATATATACTACTTTGTCTTGCTTTTGTGCTGGTTTTTAATATATTTTAAGAAAGATTCTTCAGTTATTAGCCAGATGGCTGATTAAGTTGACATTCCCACAGTGCTATCACATAAGATATTCCTTTATCTTCCAAAAAATGTTATGATTTTTTAAACTCAGATTCCTGGATTTATAATTTTATAACCTCAGTTTTATAATTTATTAACATATAATTCAATTCCCCATATCTCATATATGTTTTGCTCTATTTCCACATTTCAGATATAGATCTCAATCAGAGGTCTTGGTAATTACTGAAATATATATTTATCTCCTTATGATAATACTTTGAGTTTATTATTTGTCTCCATAATTGATGCATTGGTAAACATCTATGAGCCTTTAGAGTTGCTCCTGATTTTTGGCTCCATTTATCCTAAGAAGCACTGGGAATTAACTCCAGTATAGTTAGTTAGTAAATGGAGATCATAGTGATCACACCTGGAGAACTTCATAGTGTTGGGTGTTGGTATATTTCCTGACCAATTTTCTCCGTGTCAAACTGAAACCTGAAGGTACCTCAGATTAGGTCTGCAAGTTTTCTGTCAAACATTTTCATGAGATTTCTCTACCCTATTTAAAGAATCACTGCATAATCTTAAAAGTCTCTCTCTCAGTCTCTCTCTCTCTCTTTCTCTCTCTTTCTCTCTCACTCTCCCTCTACAGATATATATATATATATATATATATATATATATATATATATATATATATATACACATACATATATATGTTTTGTGTGTAGATATGTATGTAGAAATGCAGATAAATATATAGAAAGAGATTGACCTCCCAATATTTAGGAGAGTCGAGACCAATAAGCAAGAAGTAAGAGATTAGGAAAGGCAAGTTTCAACTTAATATTGCAAAGAAAACCCATTTAAAGCAATTAAGCTATTCTGAAGTGTACGAGATGTACTCAAGATTGTATTACAACCATCACCAATATCCTGTGCAGGTATATGCTGCTCTCAGTGAAAAGCTAGCATCTTAATATAGATTCTTCAAAGCAGAATCTTAGACAAAGATTTGATGGCAAAGATTTTATTTGGGAAGTACATGGAACACTGGTAGAAAAGTGAGGAGTAATGTAGAGAAGAGAAGGCAACCCAACAACGCTGACACTATTAAGACACCTACCACGGAGTACAACTAGAGCTTAATCCTACAGAGAAACTCTAGGAAAGGGTGTAAATCATACATCTTAGAATTATTACACCTGAGAAATGAAAGAATTGGAGTATTTAGACATCCACTTCCCGGGCTCTCTGGTTGAGCACTTCCCTAGAAAGAGTTATTTGCCACCTCCTGCCTGCTGCAAGCTGTTAAGCTTGGCTTTTTCCAGTTCTAAGGGAAAGAGTTTTAAAACACAGAGATGCAGATATTAGCAGTGGGGAGTCCCCTGAGTACACGGAAAGGTCCCAGCATTATGTATGGGTGGAGCACTGTCAAGTTGCCTACAAATGTTTGGAGGACATTACGCACTTTACCAATTCTAAACCTCTGTGTCTATAATAAAGATACACATCCTTGTTCCATCCTACCTTGGAATGACAAGCATTTATTAGAAGCACAGAGTTAACTTTTAAAAACATGCTTTCTCCTATTACATGCTTGTCTTTATTGCTCTCCTCTTTACAATGTTGGCTAACTAGAATTTATCACCAGCCCCTTGCTTTCTCTGTTATTATCATGGCATGTCTTTATACTTTCCCCACTATTTTTTAACTTTTCATCCTTATCCTCTCATCTTTGACTCACTAAATCACATTGTGTAGCCAATCCATATCAAATCATCAATACTGTCTCCTTTCAACACATTAGTGACAACCACACTCACATTTTTCTTCTGGAATCCCTTCTGATATTGTCCTAATGTCTCTGCTTCCTACTGCCCTGATATTCCCTATGGCCCCGACTCATGATACAGCACCCACTAGACATCTACAGTGGTCTAAAGATTACCAGAACAGGATATAGGTTATTGGATTCTTCACAGGCAAGTGCATCTGAAATTGAGTCATCTTAATATCGTATCTGATTAGTTTCTACTAAATGACCTCTAAGTCTTTCCCAACTCCCTTCTAAGTCTCCAAGCAATGGTCTTAAATATCACCTGTCACATCTCCAACCTGAGACTAGCTTATAAACACCTAAACAGGGATCGGGTGAGACACAGGGGCAGAGAAAGACCCACCATTAAGCTCACCCCAAGCTTGCAGGACTTTCTCCTGCTCAAGGAAGAAACAAGAAAACAGAAACCTGAGAGAGGCAACACATCCTTGGTTAATTTTTTTCCATGGAAAAAGGATATTTGAAACCCCACACCAACAAAGAAAAACACTAGAATTATCAAATATGTTATTTGGTTATTTTTGTGCATAATTTTCTCTAAAATCTCCTCCAAAAGGACAGAAGCTATATTTGATTTGCTCACTAGTGTATTCCTAGTCTCAGGCACAGAGCCTAGCATATTGTAGGTCCTTAACAACAGCTGATGAATAATTGAACAAATAAAAATGTCTGGATCTTTGAGAGCATTTTGTTTCTGGTCATGATGCCAAGATGACCACTGGGGAGAATACATTTTCCTTTCCAAAATATCTCCTCCACAGGTCAGAGATGCAGATCCTGGTTCTGCACATTACTATGACACTCACAGTGCTGAGTTCCAAGTACGAATTAATTAAATAAATCAAATAAAGTAAAAAAAAGGAAAAATCAGTTCCTTTCTATTAAATTTTGTGGCTCCAGTTAATTCATCATCATTCATTCAGCACATTTATCCATTACCACAAACACTGCTATCACAATAAGTAACTGCTCCAGAAAATCAATAAATAGAAAAGAATCATTTATAGAATACTGAAATTAACTAGCATTATGGGAAATAATTATATGTTTTTCATGCTTGATGATAATCAATTAAGGCCATGTATGTATGTATAAACATTTTTATTGATATCTAACTGCTTGGTCCCAATTCTTGTTCACTCAAAGGAGACATTTTTAAGAGATTTCATGGATAATTTGAGTTTGAAAAGAACTCAATGGAGTAGAGTAATAGTGCGCTTGCTGATGATAATTCACCCATTGAATTAGAGGTGTCAAATACAATGTATCTTACTCCTTATTCAGATTGACTTCTGGAAACCAGATTCTGTCACACAAATCAAACCTCACAGTACAGCTGACTTCCGGGTTAAAGCAGAAGACATTTTGACGGTGGAGGATTTTCTGAAGCAGAATGAACTACACTATGAGTAAGTTTATGTTTTATAGCTATTAAAATTCTCTCCCATGTATGCTCTCATCTGAGCCTCTGAATAATCCTGGGAAAGTGAAAGGAAGACCAAGACCATGGCTCCCCTGGAGCCCACAAATAGATTGTGGCAAAACTGGCCCGGGATTCCAATTTTAAGACTTTAAGCCTGATAGATCTCGTATTTAGTTCTTGCTCTAATAAAAAAAAATGGATTTGACTCTTGAACCCCAATTCAGCATGATACCTGACCTACTACTGGTTTACAAATGATATATAGACCATAGGGCAACCCAGTGAACACTCTATTATCAGCTAGACACAGTTTCAGTCCCAAATCATATCAAGTCTTCTTTCCAAGTGAGCAGCCAAACCTATTATGAGCTCTAAGGACTCCCCATGCTCCTAATTTTGTGTGTGTGGATTCAATAAATATTTATTTCAACTTGACCAATTATTCATATTTTTTTATCATTTGATTTTTTTCATCATGGTAAGTGTACTCTTTAATCCCATCCCCTATTTCCTCCATTCCCCCACCTACCTTCCCTCTGGTAACCATCAGTTTGTTCTTTATAGTTAAGAGTCTGTTTTTTGGTTTGTTTCTCTCTCTCTCTCTTGTTTTTCCTTTGTTAGTTTGTTTTGTTTCTTAAATTCCACACATGGTATTTGTCTTTCTCTGACTGGCTTATTTCACTTAGCATTATACACTAGCTCTAACCATGTTGTTGCAAGTGGCAAGATTTCATTCTTTTTTATAGCTGAGTAATATTCATATATATATATATATTTGTATTTATGTGTGTATGTTATATATAGATATATAGATATATATGCCACATCTTCTTCATCCATCATCTATCAATGGACACTTGGGATGCTTCCATAATTTGGCTATTTTAAGTAATATCACAATAAATGTAGAGTTCTTGCATCCCTTTGAACTAGTATTTTTGTATTTTGGGGGTAAATACCTAGTAGTGTGATTTTTAGATCATAGAATAGTTCTATTTTTAATTTTTTGAGGAAACTCTATACTGTTTTTCCACAATGGTTGCACTAATTTGTATTTCCATCAACAGTGCAAGTAGGTTCCTTCTTCTTCATATTCTCGCCAACAATTGTGGTTTCTTACGTTTTTTATTTTAGCCATTTTGATAAATGTGACATGGTCTCTCACTGTAGTTTTTATTGCATTTCTCTGATGATGAATGCGGTTGAGCATCTTTTCATGTGGCTGTTGTCTATCTAGATATCTTCTTTGGGGAAATGTCTGTCCATGTCTTCTCCCCAACTTTTAATTGGATTATTTGCTTTTTCAGTATTCAGTTGTATCAGTTCTTTATATAAATTGGATACTAACCTTTTATCGGATATGTCATTTGCAAATATCCCATTCTCCAGGTTACCTTTTAGTTTTGTTAATTATTTCCTTCGGTGTGCAGAAACTTTTTATTTTGATACATCCCCTATAGTTTATTTTTGTTTTTATTTCCCTTGACTCAGGAGACATAGTTAGAGAAATGTTGCTAGACCCAATGTCAGAGAGATTAATGGCTATGCCCTCTTCAAGGATTTTTATGGTTTTGGGTCTCATACTAGATTTTTAATCCATTTTGAGTTGATTTTTGTGTATGGTGAAAGAAAGTGGTCCAATTTCATTCTTTTGCATGTAGCTGTCCAGTTTTCTCAATACCATTTGTTGAAGAGACTGTCTTTTTCCCACTGTATATCCATACCTCTTTTGTCAAAGATTAATTGACCATATATAATTGTGGGTTTATTTCTAGGTTTTCTGTTATAATCTATGTGTCTATTTTTATGCAATTACCATACTGTTTTAATTACTACTGCTTTGTAATATAACTTGAAAACTGGAATTGTGATACCTCCAGCTTTGTTTTTCTTCCTCACACTCCTTTGAGATTAAGGACAATAATAGGGTCAGACTCGATGGTTCTTCTGTCCTTCAACCCCCTACAGCTCTCCCACTATCTCTAATGGTAGAAGTTATGGAAAGAAGGACTGAAATAAAGGAAAGTGATTCCCTAAAGGCCTAGACTAAAGTTGGCTAAGCTGACCAGCCCATGTCTCCTCTCCCCAAATACCACACTGGTCCATCTAAGCCTTTTCAGATAAGAATGCCTTCCTAAGTACAAGCAGTTGTCCATTGTTGATTCAACAAATAGGTAGGAAGTGCCTACATATACCAAGTACCAAAAAGGACAGATATGGCCCCACTTCCTTCAGAAGAAAACAAACTTTATACAAAAAGTAGCAAAATAATGTAATACATGTCAAGAAGAGTAAAGAGCTGGAGATAAGGGGAAATGACCAACTCTAAAGAATCAGGGAAGGCCACCAGAGGAAATGAGGCTTCAGCTGAGAACCTAAAGATAAGCCAGTTAGCCAAAGAAAAGAAAAAATCATACTCTAGGCAGCAAACAGACTATGGTAAGCTTAAAACTGGGAGAGACCATGCTAACCTGGAAGCATTTGCACTAGAGGGAAGAAAGATGAGATCTCTCATCTAAAACAGAGTTCTTCCTCCAGGAAGTAGATCAGTAAGAAGCAAAGAGGCAATGTCAAGCTCCAGTTCTGAACATTCAAATGTTTACCCAACACCTCAAGACAAGCTCAAGTCTTCATTTTATTTTGAGTAAACGTAACTTAAAATTTTTTAACAGAAATTTTGTCTTGTTTTTCACATCTTAAAAATATAGAATAGTATTTATGCTAGTGAATACATCAGAATCATTATCTATAATGTCTGTGCAACATCACACAACAAGTAAATGCCCTGGAGAAAAATAGACCGGATTCAAATCCTAGCTCTGCAACTTCCTGGATGTGTGACCTTAGATAATTGCTTAATTTTTCTGAACTTCAGTTTCCTTAAAGATATAATGCTTCTCTCAAAGGACCGTGAAGATGAACTAAAACAATATATAAGTAAATTGCAACTGATATTACCATTACTGAATGCTGCTATGGTTTCCTACTGTACAGAGAGAGATAATACATTTTTTAAAGGTCAAAGGAAATTGCCTTGTTTAACCCCATTATCATGCTTCATATAGCTTAGCTATCTGCTTCTGCCTGAGGGAAGTGTCAAAATATGACCTTAAGAATTGACTGTCTTTTTAAAACAAAGATATAATACAGTTAAGTTTCAAAATTTGATTAAGATTCATGTCTGTGACTTTTTGCTCTTCTTACAACACTAGGAAGAACGTCTAAAATCCTAGCCTGTAGGAGCCTTCAGTAATAGTTTTTAAATGACAGTTTCCTTATAATTCTTTGAGGAAAAACAAAAGGGATATCAGAGACCACAAGCTAACCCTAGCTACCTGAATGATGTCCTAATTCTACCTATATCACAAAGTAGAAAAATGGCTTCTAATCATATATCAATCTCCCTTTATCAGGTGGAAAATTCACATCCTCTTTTAGTAGATAAACTTTTTGGGAATTGGGTGTGAATGTTGTCTCACCTAGAACATAGGCTATTACCCAAGAGCTAAGCTTTTGTTAATTTTTGCTTCTCTGTTCACTGCTTAGCACTCTTGTAGCACACAATTTTCTAAATATTAAATAATAGTAAGTCCCTAGAAACCCCAGAGAAACACACCAGCAATATCCTTGCTGGGGCTGCAAGTAGTCCCTGTGTATTCCATTATTACCTCATATGGTAACTAATTTGTATTTAGACAGTTTCCTGCTGGCAAGATTTTGTAGTTGTGTTTATTTCCAACAGGAACCATCTACTGCACTAGTTCCACCAAAATAGCTTTGCAAATTTTTCCATGGTTCCATCCCTCTTCACCAAGACTTGTATCACTTTGGCAGCTTTAACCAGTTTGAGTTACCATGGGAAAAAAATTTCAAAATGTGTTGCACCAAGAAAAATAACTGCCTTCTTATGCTTATGTCTCACCCTTAAGCACAGAAAGACTAGGAACAGGATGGTGCAAATCTCCAATTTACTGTTCTGAAGCCACACTGACAGACCTTTTGGTGGACAGGCTTTCACAGAATGCCTTCCTACAAACTGCAGGAAGGTTGTCTTTGCCCTATCCAATCTAGGGAGAGACTGTTAGTAACTTTCTATAACATTATTTTCCTGTGTATTTCACACTAAGGAACATGTCCTTGAACAGCAATGGGTACATAACAGTGTTCTTCAATAGCGATGGAAATGTAGTAGAGGAACTAACCAAATACTCCTTTTTCAAGAATCTATAAGGGGAGAAAAGTGAATCATTTCTCTCCTTCTCAGATATTCTGTTCCTTGTTTTGCTGGGAGTTCCTGTTATCTAATTTGCCTGCATGTTTATAAAAAAGAGGTTGAATAGCACTATAAAAAGAACATATAAAAGTATAAAATAGTATACATGCCTCTGTATTTTGGAGCTGTAATACAGTCCTATTACATTAAGAGGCATTGCTTTAATCTCCTAGAATAGAAGCTCATTATTTAGTAATAATATTTGTAATATAGCTAAAGTAGTGCTTTGTCCTAAATCTAATAAAATCAAATAATCACAAGGCTAGAAAGGATCATTTGAGGTCAATCCCCTGGCTTCAGGCGAAAGTTAGCACCACATTTTAGCCTCAATCTGATGTTATTTTGCAACTTTCTAGAGAGTACTTTTACTCCTGGGTGTCAGCTTAAATTAACAGGTTGTTTTGTTTTGTTTTGTTTTGTTTTGTTTTGTTTTGTTTTGTTTTATGCTTCTTCGCCCTGATTATTTATGTAAAGGTCTAATAGTTAAACAGTAATAACTCTAACAGAATGTCTCATCTAACTACCAAACAAAAGATTAATCCCTATATAGTCACTGATTCTCCTAAAGAATGTGAATTTAAATATTAGGTGCAGAGAAAGGATAGCAATATGCTGTGGAAGGTCAATTGCCCCCTCTACTCAGCTGGTTCCTGATAGATCAGAGCTGGCCATGGTTATGGTCTTGGATACAGTTGTCTATTGAATGTCTTGAGGCTGTGAAATGCCTGGGAGCATTTAAGTGATGATTTCTTTACTCTGGGCACCCACTAACAAGCCATGTGACCTAGATGATATTGTACTCACTCACTGACAATGAAAAATCCTGTTAAAGTGAAAGTAGATGTCGCTTACCATTTCTATTTTTTTTAAAGATTTTATTCATTTTTTCATGAGAGACACAGAGAGAAAGGCAGAGACACAGGCCAAAAGGGGGACTCAATCCCAGTTCCCAGGATCACACCCTGGGCCAAAGGCAGATGCTCAACCACTGAGCCACCCAGGCATCCCACACTTACCATTTCTTCTTGGAGTTTAAATTCTGTCATTCAGCCCGAGAAGTTCATCTTTGTTATGCAGGATTTGTTCTTTCAAACTGATGATTTGGGAATATATCAGTTTTCATTAAGATTTTGGCCAGTTGAGGGGCACCTGGGTGGCTCAGTGGTTGTGCATCTGCCTTTAGCTCAGGTCATGATCCCAGGGTCCTGAGATCTAGTCCTGCATCAGGCTTCCCCCGAGGACCTGCTTCTCCCCCTGCCTATGTCTCTACCTCTCTCTGTGTGTCTCTCATGAATAAATAAACAAAATCTTAAAAAAAAAAAAAAAAAGATTTTGGCCAGTTGACATTTTTTGTTTTCTTTTTAAGGTTTCTCTTCTTCTTGTTTTGCTCTGGTTTTAGTTTGTTTTTATTTTTATAAATGTCATATTTGAAAATCATTTTCCTGAACTATCTATTCTAGGTGTTTTCCTGGACTTTATGAAGTTTATGGTAACCGGCATTTTAGTTAAAAAAAATTTTTAATAAGCCTCAAAAGACATCCATGACCAAGGCCTATAGATTTGAGTCAAGCCACTGCATTTTAGAACTGTAAAGGAGACTTAATACCAGCTAATCAAATGCCCCATTCTAAAAATTATAAAAGTAAGGCCAGAGATTAAATGATTTATCTGAAATCAACTTACAAGTTAGGCAAAACTACTACCCCTGACCTTTTGATTCCCAATTCTGGATTCCTTCTACTTCTGTCCTATCCCCTAGCGATCCAATCTGGGTGCTGAATATAATTATAGCACTTACTACAATCTTTGGTATTATGACAATGCCTAACTATAGCAGGCAGAATTATGGGACCCCCCAAATGTCTATATCCTAATCCCCAGAATACCTGAATATGTCACATTACATGGTAAAGAGGAGTTAGGGTTGTAGATGGAATTAAGTTTGCTAAGCAGTTAAAGTTAAAATAGATTATCCCAGATTGTCCAGATAGGTCCAACATGATAACAGGGTCTTCACAAGGAGCAGAGGGCGGCAAAGAGGAGGTCAGAGTGATGTGACAAAGGACTGGAGCTGCTGTTGCTGACTTCAAAGTTAAAAGAAAAGGGCAAAAAGCCAAGGAACATGGGCAGCCTCTTGCAGCTGGAAAGGACAAGGAATCAGAATCTCCCCTAGAACTTCTAGAAAGTACATCCCTACTGCCATTCTGATTTTAGTCCATTGAGACAGGTGGACTTCTAGCCTACAGAACTGTAAAATAATCAATTCGTGTTGTTTTACACCACATCTGTGGTAATTTACAGCAGCCATAGATATTAATACACTAACAAAATGCTGATGGCTGCTCAAAGAGAAATTTTCTTTCTACAAGCTAAATTTTTAAATCTCCTCCTTTTCCCTTTTCTTTTTAATACCACCTTAATACACTTAAGACTTTAAAATAGTATTTTGCCTCTTGCTAGGAAGCAAATATCATTTAGCATTAATTTATTGCATTTTTCCATAAACAGACAAGTTCATTCCCAAGTTAACCAAATGAAGGAGAGACTAGGAGGGAGGTTCAGAGGATGTCCCTGACATACTTCATCAGAATGCCCTTGGGGCAGCCACAGGAGAAGTAGACTTTTGATGTGTGGCTACAATTTTCTGTGTGTCAGATAAAAACATTTCAAGGCTTGACTGTGGATAATAGAAGTTTCTGCAAACTAGCTTCTGTACGTAATATTCACAATGCTGTGATCAAGGACATTAATGTTCATAAAATTTTGTTCCTTCAGAACATACTTTCCACTCAACAGTAGCAAAGACAAATGAAGTCACATATATCCACACCTTCCAGCCTGTCTTTTTTAACAGAAACTTTCACCTGAACAATCTAAGAAATAAGCAGGCCTCAAAGATCTGTCACCAATTTTCATATTACGTTGCTCCAGAATCACTCTTTGGTTACTTTAAACTAGCCAAAAGACAAGCAAGCAGAAACTAGTTCTTTAAACCCAGCATTTTTTGCCTAATAAATGTTTAGTTTATTAATATTTCTGTATTTCCATCCATCAAGATATTTTTCTCAAAACCTGGAGAAAGGCCCTCAAGTGACCAACTATCCCAGTTTACCTGGGACTGACTGGTTCCAAGGACATGGGACTTTTAGTGCTAAAAACAAGAAATTCCTGAGGAAGAAAGACCACAGATAGGGCTCAGGTGCATATTTTAGTGTGACAACCTAAGGTCCCCATCCAAAATACCCCATGTACCAGAGAAAACCATTTTATGAATTTAGGATCTAAGGACACCTAAATATGTCCAGTTTAGGCTGAGAAAGGGCCTGCCTTGCTCGCACTATCCAATGATATATTCACTCTTTGTGATGAGCAGCTCAGGTTAAAGGGCATCAGGAACAATAAGAGGACACGTGTGACTCAGTGGAGAGTTTTTTGCACCATTTACTAAAGCAGTGACTCTGGTTTGTTGCATATGTTCACTGTGAAACACTCTTACGTTCAAAGGAGCATCTCCTTTGGTTTATTACAGGGTATTGATAAACAACCTGAGATTGGTGCTGGAAGGTCAGTTTGACAGCCAGGTCCGTGCAACTGGACACAGTTATGAGAAGTACAACAGATGGGAAACGGTATGACGTGCATATTATTTAGACAGACATTTCTTTGGGAATTGAACTAAGAATGGCACATTAATCCACAAATGGTTGCATTGGTAGATAGAGGCTTGGACCCAACAAGTCACCAGTGAGAATCCAGACCTTATCTCTCGCAGATCCATCGGAACCACATTTGAAGGACGCACTATATACCTCCTCAAGGTAATTATTTTAACCATGACCTTGCCATGTCTCAAGGCTTTAAATCAATGAATTCTAACACATTAACATCTGTTTCCCAGACATGCTCATCCCAAACATTGTTATAACTCTTTCCCTGCCTATATGCCCCAGGGAATCAAACAGATTCCCCAGCTTCTTTTATCATATGTGGATTTTTAAATCATTATTTTGATTTATTCAAAAGGAAAATGCAATAAAATAAGAGAAGTCCTATAAATTTAACCACATTCCTGTAAGCAATGTAAATGATCACCTACCTTGATGAAATTCTTCTCTCCCAGATGTTGTTTGCAAATCCATTTGCTAAAGAGGTTCATAAACTTCACGTCTATCAGACAACATTACAAAGCGTATCAACGATTTGTTTCTGTCATCCTCTAATGCCATTTTTGTCATGTAATTCTAATGAAGAAAATAAAAAGACAAGGAGTAAGTGGGAAAGAAGGAAAAATTCTTACAAGATTAGCAACAATCATGATTACTTCTAATTACTCACCCAGTTGTCTTGGTCATGTCACCTAATAATAGCAGCTGAAAATAACCTCCACGTGAGTACAATTAAGCAGGGTAATCAGCATCTTCTGAAAATATGAGCTTGTCAAGCTTAATAAAAATAATAAACAGCCATGTAAGCCTTCAGCTCAAACATTGTATCTAGAGGCAAGAACATACTGTGCTAGTATTATGTTTTAATTTAATCACGGGATATATCTCTTGCTGCTGTCAAGTTTCACCTGTTGAATCCAAAGCCCAGAAGGGCTGTGAATGTTAACCTCTGAATGTGATAAATAACCAAATAACCATTTCCCTTTTCCTTTTGTTTGCAATAGGTTGGCAAAGCTGGACAAAATAAGCCTGCCATTTTCATGGACTGTGGTTTCCATGCCAGAGAATGGATTTCCCCTGCATTTTGCCAATGGTTTGTGAGAGAGGTCAGTCTATGTAGAACAATTTTTGGCTGAGGGAAGTAGAAAATATTTTTTATTTAAGTCAATTTCTTATAATCTAGCTATAATAAGAGAGAATAATAACACAGAAAAAACTCATAATTCCAAGTTTCCATTTCTGGGTATTAGTTTCAACTTTCACAAGAGACCGTTGTAAGGTAAGATTTTAAGACAGTTATCAAATTGTATTTATTTAGATTTGACTCGTCTGAAACCAGCAGTATACTACATAGATCATTTAAAAGTTAATGATTGTGGATAAACCACTAGCTTGATCATTATCTTCTGAACAATAATCATTGTATACTTCAGAAAAAAAAGAAGAAAACGATACATGGCAGTCCCTACTGCAAATGATACTGTTTTTCATTCCTTATAATTCTAATAATAAAATATATGTAAAAGCCCTTTAGCTGAATTTTTAAAATATCCATGAGCCCATATTGATACAGATAAATTATTCGATAAATAAATAAAAGGGAGAGAAGGAACAACTTTCTCTTAAAGAACAATTACAACTAAGGATGTACAAACAATGAACAAGCCAGAAAATTATCATTAGAACACAAGGGCAATAACCATTTCATGAAAACCTACGTATGTTTGCAAAAATTAATGAGTGAAAGTTCAAGGACAAATGGTATATTTGCAGTCTCAAAGTATCTCCCCAAAAATATGTACAAAATTACAAAGGCAAACTTTACAATGGAGAAACTTAGCAGAAACTTAACCAAGGGATCAAGATTAACATCACCAATAACATCACCAGCATAAAGACAATCAGTATCACGAACCCCCTAATATTATGTACTGAAAAGACACATCATCTGTATGGTATCATTCCTCAAAATTCATAAAGCCTTCTTCTAATCATAAAAAAAATGAGACAAATTCAAATTAAGGGACTTTCTGCAAAGCAAACAGACCAGTACTCCGGAACACGGTCAAAATCATAAAAGACAAGGAAAGACTGAAGAACTCTCACAGAAAAGAGGAGACTACAGAGACGTGACAACCAGTGCAATGTGGGACTGTATATTGTATCCTAGCACAGAAAAAGGGTAACAGTGGAAAAGCTGTGAACTTTAAATAAAACCCATAGTTTAATTTATATTATTGTACCAATGTTAATTCCTTCCCTTTTATCATTGTACCATGGTTAAGTAAGATGATAACATTAGGGGAAGCTGAGTGAAGGGTATATGGGAATTCCTTGTATTTGCAACTCTTCTCTAAGCCTAAAATCACTTCAAAATTAAAAGTTTAAAATACTGGGATCCCTGGGTGGTGCAGCGGTTTAGCGCCTGCCTTTGGCCGGGGGCGTGATCCTGGAGACCCAGGATCGAATCCCATGTCGGGCTCCCTGCATGGAGCCTGCTTCTCCCTCTGTCTATGTCTCTGCCTCTCTCTCTCTCTCTCTCTCTCTCTCTCTCTCTCTCTCTCTCTCTGTGACTATCATAAATAAGTAAAATAATAAAATAAAATAAAAGTTTAAAATACTGAAGTACTTCTAAAATATAAGAATATTATTATATACAATATACTGTCTTTTGTGTGAAACACTTCTGTATCTATTTGTCATGATCTTGGTTTCTAGACATGTTTTGTATCCAATTCTAACCATTTAACTTCAATGGATATCTCACCATCTGCTGTACAGAAGGAAAAAACTTTTATCATTATTTTGGTTATCACCAAGATTAGACCACTAAAAGAACATGGTTCTATAGCTTTTCCAGCCTAAAGATCATGCATTTTAAAGAGTCATGAAAAGTAGATAAAAACTATTAATATATGGAAGCCTTAAATATTTTTAAGTCTATTCAGGAAAGAGTTGAATTTAGGTTTAATATGATCCTGGAGCTGAGGAACTATGAGTGAAAGAACATAATAAATGGAATGAGCATGAGTTCCTTCATTCATAGAGAAATGTCCACTTGCTTAGCAAAGAGTACTAGTCTCTTAACAGGGTTCCTTACTCAGTATAGAAGAGTAAGAAGGAGACTCATGATTATGCAGCCTAGAGCCTTGGTGAGAGCCACCCAAAATCCATCAGTGTGAGCTCACTTCATAATGGGAGGCTTTCTCATTCTTCTTCCTTTCTGGATACTCTCTCTAGTGAGACTATCTGCAGGAGGTTTCATAAAAGTTAAATAAATTTCTAGATGATATCAGAAACATGCACAGCCATCCATAGACATTTTTTACTTACTAAAAATAAGTCTTGCCCTGATATCCTACTGACTTTGAAAAAAAAATATTGCAGTTACTACTACAAAGTGAATATATGTTTCTTAAAAGTATTTAATTTTATTAAATCTTTGGCCATCTTTATAGTAAAAAGTTAAATAAATAATTATGTGAGTTATATATAGATAGAATATCCTGGAAACAGAGAAGGATTAAAAACAACTATTTCGGGGGGCCTTGGTGGCTCAGTTGGTTAAACATCTGTCTTCAGCTCAGGTCATGATCCCAGGGTCCTGGAATCCAGCCCCATGTCAGGCTCTCTGCTCAGCGGAGAGCCTGCTTCTCCCTCTCTCCCTGCTATTCTCCCTGCTTGTGTGCTCTCTCACTCTCTCTCTCTCCCTTTCTGTCAAATAAATAAATAAAATCTTAAAAAGAAACTATTTTAACCAAAATTATGGGTAATATTTTGCTAACTGCCTCTTAAATATCAATAATGTCCACTTCAATAGGGGATATAGCTTCCATTACCAAAGTGAACATTCATCCAGTCTATGTAAATTTTAGTAGCCTCACACATTCCATTTTACCATGAAATTCTCTTCCTAATTCACACACAGGCTATTCGCACCTATGGACAAGAGATCCACATGACAGAACTTCTCGACAAGTTAGACTTTTATGTCTTGCCTGTGGTCAATATTGATGGCTACGTCTACACCTGGACCAAGGTATATGAACCAATACTCAGAGGGGCTGATGAAATTAAAACCAATCCACTTTCTATTATACTTGGCCTAACCACATCATCCACTTTCAGAACCGAATGTGGAGAAAGACCCGCTCCACTCAGGCTGGAACTAACTGCGTTGGCACAGACCCCAACAGAAATTTTGATGCTGGTTGGTGCAGTAAGTATCTGATTGACCTTTCTGCAAGAATCTGTTGAAAAGCATAGGAGGAAAAATAACACAGGAAAACACAACAGTGTCTAAAACAAGAAAAAATATCAAGTTTCATATTTTAGCATTCTACCTTTCTAAAAGCACAGAAAATAAACAGTTTATTTATTCACTCAAAAAAAAAAAATATCACGTGCTCTATTGTGTTCCCAGCTGTGTTAGATGCTGGAAACACAAGACTGAACAATCCAGACATAATCCTACTACTTCGAAATGTATAATCTAGAGGAGACAGTCATTTAAAAATTATTTAAATGAAATTGTGATATAATTCCAATTTTGTGATTCAACTCTCAGAAAATGATTATAGTAATAAGGAAATTTCTCATGGATATTAGCTTGTCTCCTACTTATAATTTTCTTCTATATTATTGATCTCATTGTATATTACTACACAAGAACACACTGATGATTTTACATGCAACTTTTATCCTATTAGCTTTTTTTTTTCTTTTTAAATTTTTTTATGATAGTCAGAGAGAGAGAGAGGCAGAGGGAGAAGCAGGCTCCATGCACCGGGAGCCCGACGTGGGATTCGATCCCGGGTCTCCAGGATCGCGCCCTGGGCCAAAGGCAGGCGCCAAACCACTGCGCCACCCAGGGATCCCCCTATTAGCTTTTAACTAACATACCAACCTAATCTTGTGACTAAATGCATGCATGCTTTATAATATATGCCACATTATCATAAGGACTCCTGTAAAAACAGCTTATTTTTAATTTTCCAATTTGAAAGTTTGAAACATGCCTTGTGATAACTTTAGTAGGTGACCATTCTATTAACAACATGTTTCTCTAGAAATTGGAGCTTCTCGGAACCCCTGTGATGAAACTTACTGTGGACCTGCTGCAGAGTCTGAAAAAGAGACCAAGGCCCTGGCTAATTTCATCCGCAGCAACCTCTCTTCCATTAAAGCATATCTGACAATCCACTCATACTCTCAAATGATGCTCTACCCTTATTCCTATGATTATAAACTCACAGAGAACAATGCTGAGTTGGTAAGTAGTTGTGGTAGTAAATATGGTATTTCACTGTTAAGATTTTTAAAATCCTATTCCTGAGAAAAAAATTTAAGAACAATTTCTGAAGGTTCCATGATTCATTTAATAGCAGAAGCAAAAATCGTACTACAGATTTACAGGGAATCCAGAATTGGCTAGATAAATTAGCTAAAAGAGATAGGCTTTTGATACAGGAAACAGTTCCCAACATGTTAAGCCAGTTTAGGCACTAATCTTCAAAATGTCAATAGGTACACTTATTCCTGCTTTTACCACAATACTAACTCACATGATGATTTCAGATGCATCTGGGATAATCAACAAAGTTGCTTCATCACACACAACCAGAAAGTCAATTTTGTCAAGTTGTCTTGAACTGGATTTGACATAGGCGGAGCATGGCAGATGTCATTAGGAATTTGGCACATTTGGTTGATACTGTGTTAAGCGATGAGATCCTAAAATTGCTTAGTTCGCTGCTGATCAGGAGAGACAAAGAAGTAAACAATCAATGAACAAATGATATGAATGAGTCCTTACTAAACATGGAAAATAATGCAAAAAAAAAATTTAAGTATCCATGATTCAAAAAACTAGCAATCTTGTTAGAGAATCATGATATAACCACAAGAAAAGTTAAGTAATACAAGAGTTTTATAGCAATCACATTAACAAATATCACATATCAATGCATAATTTTTTTTTAAATCAGCAGGTTTGAACCCTTCAAACGATTTTTTTTCTAATTTATGAAACATCTGGCTACCAGAAGTTGGGATTAGTGATCTAAAAGAACAAGTGTAAGATTTAAAGCATTTGAGTTATGCTAAAAAAAAGTGTTGCACTTAAACAATGACATAGATATTTGGCTTACCTAAATGCATAAATTTGAAGACCCGGTAACTTTAATAACTGGAAATGGTTGTTTTGTACTTTCAGTCTTTCAGAGACCAAATAAAACATGTAATGCTATAAATATTTTGTTAAGAGCAAAATGGAAAAATAACTCAGCTTCTTAGAAAATTGATAGCTAATAGTTGGCCACGTCCTTTTCATTTAAAAAAAAAAATGCTATTTTTCAAAAAGCTTCACATTTTCTCTCTCCAGAGCCAAAAAAACAAAGGAAAACATCATTAGTTGGAACCTTTAACTATTTCAGTTTTCCAATTATGCTCCATCTGTTAAGTGTTCCCAGTGGGTGCTCAAAGTCCTGTTATCCCAGAGATGGGTGTGGTCAGCTCCTCATTTCAATCCCAGATTTAAGTCCCAGAGGAGGGAAGGTGGAGCTATGTTGTTTGCTTTATTCATGTGAATATGTTTAAATTGTACCACATCAGAAAAGAAAAAGACAAAGCCATAATAACTAAGCACCAATGAGTTAAGAAGTAAAATATTAAAACTAAAATTATAAACCACATTAAGTGTAACAATAATATATCCAAATTGCTTAATATAACTAGTATCAAACATAAATTCTACAACAAGTGCTAACAGAAAAACTTAGAGTGTTCTCTGAAAATGAGCTGCTTTACAAAATTTCAATACCTTTTCTTATTTGAGGAATAAGTTAATTCTAATTAGCAAAGAAGTAGAATAAACAATTATATCACAATAAAATATTCATAATCTATTCTCAACAAAAGCACAAACCGTATAAAATAATCTATCTTGGATGTTTAATTTTGTATTCACAAAACTAATAAATTCAAGAAGTACATGCTACTCTTTATCTTTTCCAAGCAAAATAAGATAGGTGGCTAGACTGCAAAATTTAATTGCATGTATATCACACTAATTGATTTAAAAGTTACTTCAATTTCCAAAAATAAAAAATAAATAAAATAAAATAAAATAAAAGTTACTTTAATTTCCAACAATTTTTTTCTATGATTAAGATTTTGCCTAGCATCTTAAAAGAAATATTTAAATCCCACTAGTAATATCTAAGGTGAATGTTAATCTGATTAGTTGATTCACTGGGAATCTGAATTTAGTTCAGCACCCCAAAGCAACTCAAATCTTTTGAATAACTAGAGATGCTTTCCATATTTTTCTTATTTTGCATAATTCCAATTCACTTCCTTCCTAAGCACATTTTGCAAGAACAACTCATAACCATAGTGTTTAAGGAGCGTGTGTGTGTATATATATATACATATTTATATATATACATATATACATACATATATATACATATATATATATGCCAAAAGAGAATAAGTCTCTCATAAAGAAAAATATTATCTTTTTCATGGTTTTTATTTTTAATGAAGATATCAAGAAAAACAAAGTAAAAGCCTTTATCTAGGCACAATAAATGTTCCATCCAAATCTAGTGCTTCTGTATGAATTTTCAGCTAGAAATATGTGACCCGACTATAGAAAACTAACAGTAGGAAAAGACTAATAAGATGCATTCTTACTATATCACATTATGGATAACTCAGAATTTCTTAAAGTAATGCAAAGTGGGCTTTATCTTATCCAGAATTCTGTGCATAGATACAGATGTGATTCTTACTTATCTTTACACTTATAAAAATTTTCAGCTTATATTTGTAGCAAAAAAAAAATGCTTCAAAAAAATGCTTCAAGGAGAACATGACTCTAAATTGAAGGAAATTATTCTGTACTTATATTAACATTGTCAGCCCAAAGTTAGGACATATATAGCAATATTTGATATCTGAGTCATGATAAAAATGTATGTGGCTTCATTTATGAAAAATCTTACATGTACATCATCGAAAATTATTTATATCATAAGACAATCTTCAGAGGGAAGAAAGGCAGAGAGAAAAATGCAAAAGACCAATGAAGCAAAAGAACAGAAGTAATAAAGATTACAAAGAAAGCTACCAAAAAATGTATCTGCAGATCAGTAAAAAGTATGAAGAATCGTAAAAATACCTTACATATATAATGCTTTTCAGTTTGCTATCTGCTTTTATATTATTTATACTATATTATTTAAAGAAAGAATACAAAGTTACTGTGAGTTTCCAATGGCTTCATACACCTTCCAGTTCCTCAGTGTTGACTTCTTCAATATGGAGGTATCACTATCTTCAAAGGAAGCTGCAAGGCCCACATAAAGAATATACTTACATTTTCAAAATTCTGAAGGATAATGAAATATTGAATTGTATGACCTCATTATTGCCAGAGTAAATAAAAACTAGGAGACTTAATTGAAAAGGCTCCTCAACCTATCCATATCTTTGCATTTATTTATTGAGCATGGAAGAAGCTCCAAATCCTTGGTCTACATTCCCCCAAAAGAGGTGTATGTAGCACTTTTAATCATTATAATTATTACCATAATGCCATTTCTAAGTCCAAAAGCAGGAAATGCAGAATAATAACTGGCCAACCTAATATTTTGAACCATTCCTCAGAATGACCAAATTAGAAGCTGATATGCACTACACACTACACCACAGTGCTGACTCAGGGCATACATCTCACACCACATTTCTACATAAGCAGCACAAAATTTTACAGCTAGAAATCCTGGAATTTCTTTGGTTCCGCTTTCTCACTTTCCAGGTGAAACAGTGAAGGTTTGGCTAAGCCAACACCAGTAGTACAGGCACTGTTGGGCCCAGAGCTATTGGGTCCTGAAGAATTTCCTAGACTGCCCCAATGTCCAGATACCCATACACACTTGTGTGACCATGTTCTATATTGGTAGCCATTTTGCAGAACATTCATCAAATAGTCTTTCATCACACAAATACCTTATTATCTCTGTCCCTGGACATTGCTAAGGATTTCCAGTGGTCAGCTGAAATGCCTAACTTCTCAGGACTCCGTCTTTATGATTCTGGCCGTATACTTTCATGAGCAAATATTCATTAACCAGGAGAAAGATGACAGTCCTGAAAAATTCTTAAACTTAACCAAAAGATAGGAAACTGCTTCCAAAGTCTAACACCTTCCAGACAACTGGTACCTCACTATCTCTTAATTAAAATTTGAGTTAATGAGCCACCAAGATAGAAATCCACTGCTCCACCCAAGCATGTGAGCATAAAGCAAGACATGATTAGAGACAAACATAAAAATCAGAGGGAAGAAATGTTGTGATTAGAAGGTGGATAATTGCAGGGCCATGTGCACACCCAATCACCGCTGTCCCCATGTCCCTGCCTAATAACAATAACAACAAGGCCATAGTCACACTGTCAAGCAGGCTACCAGCAGCTTAGGAGACAGGACCTGCAGCACAAAATATCCATTTCAGGTACTTTTTTCAGAATTTTTCAATTTCACTTATAATATTCTAAAATAAAATGCAGAATTTATTTAGTTAGAGAAACCAGTTGTTGCTTTATCACTATACTTTTTAAGTGACTTCTTTGCCTGTTAAAATTCTCCTACAGGGGCCTGGTCAGTACACGGCTCATCAGACAATTACCAAAAATTTCACTGAGTAGCATAAACCACGGTCTTTGCTATTAAGAATGCAGGGCCCTATTGAAATGGTAAAACTCAGATACCGGAAACCATACAAGAGAAGTACAAAATTGGGAGTTTCAAACTAAGCACAGTAGTAGGAATTTAGGGCAGGAAATAAATGGTAATATGTAATGAAGCTATTTGGTGAAGGTTACAGAAAGGAGAAACCATTTCTTCTGCACCCTGAAGGATGGGCAGGATTTGGGCGATAGAGAACAGAAGAGTACACTTTAGGCAGAGAAAAGAGCCAACAAATGTGCAACAAGAGGGTTGAAAAATGGGTATGGAAAGAGAAGGATCAGCCTGTTTTCTAGTGTTCTTGTGAAAGAGTGGAAGTGAAGTAATGAGATTATGGAGAGACTTAAAATGTCACACTGAGTCCTGTGTTGTAGCAGGCCCCAGAGCCAGTAACCTGGTAAATAGGATTGCCAGGTCAAATACCAGACTCCCAGTTAGATTTCAATTTCAGATAAAGAACAAGTAATTTTTAGTATAAATATCTTCTAAATATTGAAGACTTATACTGAAAAAGTATTCACTGTTTATCTGAAATTTAAATTTAACTGAGTATGCGATATTTTTTGCTAAGTCTGGCAATCCTGCTAGTAAAGTGTATTTTAGCAGAGTTGACCTAATAGCAGTGGTTAAGAGGCACTTGTACTATCATCAGCGAAGAAGATAGGCATTCAGAGCACCTTCAAAACCAGCTGTCTTCCTTTTTAATTCTTTTTCTAAAATACACTCATGTTTACCATAATTATGTCTTTTATCTGATTTCTTTTAAACCAATTTTGCCCCCCTCCCAGCCCCTTCCCTACCTCCAACATTTGGCAATGTTGGAGAGACATTTTTGGTTGTCGTAACCGTGGGAGTACCACAGGCATCTAGTGGGTAGAGGCCAGAAGATGCCGAAAACATTCTACAATGCACAGGAGAGCCCCCACAACAAAGAATTATCCAGCCCACATGTCAAGAGTGCCAAGCTTGAGAAACCCTGCTTTAAGCTTAGATAAGAACAGAGTCACATTCCTGGCTAAAGGCCCCTGGCTTTCACCCTCCTCATAAATACTTTACAGTGTTCTATGAATCTGAAAGTGCAAGAGATCTAGTACATTCCCATCATACAGCATTTATTTTTTAATAATTTATTTGGAAGAAGTATCACCTCCACACACATGCACACACAAAAATTCTCTAGACTTTGCAACTTCAGCTGACTCACGTTTCACATTCTCCCTGAATTTTAAAGAGCTTAAGAATATGCATGCAGACCAGCCAAAGAAAAAAATTGCTTTACATCAGTGAAAGCATTCCCACACTCCCCAGAGGCTCTGCCAAGATGGGCAGGCTCTGCTCTCCCAAGCCAAGCCTTTCCCCTAACTCCTTGCCTTTCTCTAATCTCAGGCTTTGCAACCAGAGCTTGTGCTTGTTTATCCTCCTGTTTTTCTCAGAAACGTATTTGTTTTTTTCAAATCCCAAAGGCTTTCTCCTCAGTGCCTGCTTGTAGGCCTTGCGGGCTTCTCCTCTTGCATCAAAATTATAAAAGTTAAATTCCTCATTGGTCCCTTGGTGTAAGTTACCCATTATCACAGAACAGAAGGAAGGAAACCACAGTTAAAGATCATTTTGATGCTTCCATTATCACATGTATTCACCCAGAGGAATAATTAAACTCAGAACTTCAAGTTAGAAACAAAGTTCTGGAGAAAATTTCCTTCGAATTGGCTTATAACCCATAGTCAGTTTGGAATTTTTGTTTTCTTGTACTGTAATAATGGACCAGTGGAAGATTAGAAGAGGCGGCCCCCCACCTCCCATGACACTGGCTTGCAATGAGGACCATGAGCACAGCCATGAGGCAGGGGTTTCCTGATCACATGTTACCTGGGAAGGCAGGTCAGCGGAAAAGAACACCCTCACCGTATTCATCTTACCAGCCCCCTGGAGCTCAGAGCCTGGGAAACATTACACTAGTTGGTCTTTTGTCTCTTGGGCTTTGAGTTAGATGTGACATTTTAGACTCTCTCTGTCTTTTGCTCTATGACCAAGGCCTCTTTTTAAGAAAACAGGTGACAAAAGAGAACATGCATAAGACATGGTAGGAAACTCATATCTAAGGATTAATAAAGGCTGGCCATGTTTGGCCTTGACTGAAAGCAAAGTTTTCTCTGAGGCTGATTTATATTTAGCTTCCTTCTGTTCTTTACAATTGGTAAAACCAGCTCCAGCAACACTTCTTTTGAAGTATTCGAAGGCCACAAGGAGAAGTGAAAAAGAGCACAGGATTTAAAGCAAGAAGAACCTAGCTCAAGTCAGCCACTTATGGGGCTGCATGCCCTTGGGAAAGTTCTTTTATCCTCTCTGAGTTTCAGTTCTTTTATCCGTAAAATGGGGATAAAAATATCTAGCCCTTATCAAGAGCTCTTTGTAAAGTCTAAGGTTTTATGTAAATGTTAGTTCTTATTTTGAACCCATTGAGCAAGGATGTAAGATGTTCCTCAAATGACAGGTTGTATAGAAAGTGTCTTTAATTGGAGTTTCAAGATGTGGATAACGCTTTCTGATGTGCTATTGCTTCTGCGGGTCTTTCGTCAGCTGTCTTAGTCCCTTTTCACAGAAATGTACAAGGGGAAGGAGTTACCACTCTAACATTTTAGCAAATGCAGGAATTATCTCTCTTTTACCATTCCTGCCTGGGGTCAGTCACCCAGCTTGGTTGGAACATTCCCACTGAGCGTGCTGCCCCACGTGGCATTCCATTCTGCGAGAAAATTCTATGCCGATGAAATGTGGACAGATAGTGTTGGAAAGATAAATGAGTAACATTTGTGAAACTATTTGAACTCTTCAAAAGAAAAGACCCACACTGATTCCAGGGATTTTTGTTAAGATCATTGGAATTTAAAATATGATATTTTGGTCAATTAATGTCTGTTCTGATTTTTTTTTTTTTTTTTTTTTGTCTCTTGACCTCAGAGGGGCAGAGAGAAAGGGTCCACAGACTTCATTTAAAAAAAAAAAAAAAAAAAAAAAAAAAAAAAACCTTAATGGAAATAAGTAAAATGCACAGCAGAAGTCATTGTGTAAATGTGGCAACCCAACAACCATCACTACATGGTATCACCACCCTCCCTAAAACATCCCCAGTCTCCACTCATATTCATCACAGCCTTTGCAGCACTCAGTATCAAGAACACCCACCCAAATCAAGCCATCTATAATGCCTCAGTCCTAGGATAAGACTCTATCAACCAACCATGTGCTAGATGCTATACAAAATCTGTTGAGAATACAAAATAAATAGCCAAGAGTCCCTTCCCACAGTGAACTCGCCTGGGAGGCAAATAGATGCAAAAACAACTCATTATAGAACAGGATGACAGGAACTCTGACGGTGATGTTAGAGGAGGGGGAATCAATGCTCCATAAGAGAGTTAGGGGCAGCTTCAAAAAGAAAGTGACACTAAAACTGAATCTAGAAGAACAACAGTAAATCTCCAAATGAACAAAGATGAGAAGAAGATTCCAACAAACGGAGAAGGACATTCAAAGTGAGGGAGGTAAGAGGCAGGAACAGGTGTATAAGGAAGAAGTTTGGGGAAACCTAGCTCAAACGGAACACAGAATACACAGCCAATAATGCAGACTGAAAGAGAAGGAAGGGGCTAGATCATGCTCTTTATGCCCAGAAAGGAAGCTGCACTTCAACTGAAGGTGAGAAAGCCACTGAAAGATGTGGTGATGAGATGACACTCAGAAGATGAGTGATGAGGTAGGCAGCAAGACGACAGAGCAACTGAGGACAAGGAGAGCAAAGGCTGACACAAACTAAATGTTCCTGCAATGTGCACCAGTGACAGGAACATATTAACATCCTTTGTAAACTAACATCAATCTTATATATTATGGTCAGCACCAAAGGCATAACAATTGCTTCCAGAAGATGCCTGTGCAGTATCAGAAAGCACTTGGTTATCAGTCTGAGGAAAGGCAAACTGAACATTTTTGTGTGGCCCTAATAGTAGTTATGACTAAAATGATAAGTTGATATGTCAAAAGAGATAACAGATCACAAGTAGGCCCCTTTCAGTTTTGTCAGATAACTCCTATATTACGTTACACCACGAAACATACTGAGACGTGAAGGTCAACGGACACACAGGAGTTTAATAGATGATGATGATCTTCTTGTCTTAAATCTTCTCTAGTCTTCATAACTGTTTGGAACTAATCCTGAAGAATCATACTTCTTTTTTTACAGCTTTATTAAGATATAGTTGTCATATAACATTGTGTAAGTTTAAAGGGTATAATGTAATGATCTGATACACATATATACAGGGAAATGTTCACTACATTAGTTAACATAATCTTGACCTCACACAACTACCATTTTGTTGTTGCTGCTGTTATGTTGTTTTGTTATGGTGATAACATTAAAGCTCTACTCTCATAGCAACCTTCAGGTACACAGTACGGTACTGCTGACCATAGTCATAATGCTATACTTTAGATCCCCAGAACTTAGTAGAATTGTATTTCTAACTAGAAGCAATAATTCAAAGCTTCAAGGGGAAGGGGAGAAACCAGAACAGATGAAAAGCCTCAGAATGGTAAAGTAGGAAAGGAATAAGAGTTCTTTATAATCAGAGTTTCTGCCTTACAGAAAAATAACTACGGATGTCCCGAGATGAATGGCAAGTCAAAGAAATTATGGAATAGTAAAAAAATGTACTATTTACTTACTAAAAAAAATTAGTACCTCACCATATTTCACATCCCCACAGGATGGTTTTGAATATATTCTAGACATTATGCAATTATTAACTTATTACCTTCATTTCAATCTGCAACAGACCCTATACTAAAAGGTGGAGAGAAGACCTAGCTCTAGTGCATTGGTTAGAATAAGATTAAATAATAGGAACTATACATTTAGATCACAACAGTAAAGATTTAGTGCAGTAAGAGGAAGCAGATATTAATTTACCAGATGGGGAAAAAGGGGAAGTAAAACCCTAACATTTTCAAGTTACTGTTCCAAAACTCTGAGAATAATAAATTAGTTCCAAGAAACTGATTACACCATTTCAGTGGACCAGACCAGAACATCATGACTTATATTTTAAAATTCTTTTTAAATTTTCTAATTTACCACTTGGCTGGGGAAGCATTAACAATTTGGGAGCTGAAACTCTGAAGTTTTATAGATATGCCCTTGTCAATTTGACATAAGATACTACTAAACTGATTTTGATATTAAAACAAGGACTAAAGGAAGCTGCTACTTTGTAAAACGAGGAGTATTTTGATTTCATCACCAACCTCATAGCTTTCCAAGCATATGTACAAGACATAATCATGATGCCAAAGTATGAAATATAGCTAGTTTCATAACCAGAATGAATTATGGCTGATTCTCCTGTAGTAAACAATCAGATTTTCAAATCTGTATTCCCAAGATAGTCAAGTCAGGCCTTACTTTTCAAGTGATTCATTTAAATATGCAGTATATGTCAGTGGATGTTAGGAAGTCTGCAGCACATGGGGGATGGAGGTACAGAGCCATTGTCCCTGAAGAGTTGGGGGGCAGGGGCACAGAAAAGCAATGGATCTTTTGAGAAAATGAAGCTGCTTCTCAAAGAAAAAAATACACATAATATTTGCCGTTTTTTTTTAATTCTGTAAATCGAGTGTTCTTCATTTTGAAATAGCATAGATGTTGTCTAATTCTTCAGTGTAAAATCTTCCAAGCTAAAACCACCCTCATCCCTGGAACTGCCAATTCCCAAATATCCCCCTGCCGGCAGTAACCACAGTATTGAGTATCCAATCATTCATATGTGTAGCTTTTAATACTCCTCCCCCATTTCATATAATCCTATCTTATCCTGGCTTTATAACCTGCCACATTTCCAGGTAGTTTTTGTTTTGTTTTGTTGGGGGGGGGGGTATTTTGCATGTATTTGATTTTTCTTTACCTGTATTAGGTTGACAACCTCTTTGTACAACCACAGAGACCTCCTTTTCTCCTGCTTTTCTCTTACAAGCTCCAGAGACAATATGGATTTGCCAAACTAATTCTTAGACATAACCTAATTCTTAATACACAGTGACATTTTACTATATCAATGAATGTGATATCTGGGACAGTTATAGACTGCTATAGCCTCATTTCTTGAGCCTGAACTAAGGTTTAAAAAAAAAAAAAAGAAGTTTAACAAGCCTAAGTAAGAATATTTGGGAGGAAAAAAGACATACTAGGTTCTATGCAAATAAAAAAGAAAAGAAAGTAAAAGATTGTCCTCTGACTAAAATAGAAGTTATTGCTATGACCCATACTTTACTCCAACGATTATTTAAAATGAATGTAAAGACCTAATTCTCAAATAAGAGGGTAAGAAGAGTGGTAATTATCTTCAGAGTTCCAACAAATAGTTCCTGGACGACCATTAAGTGGTAAGCCTTGGTGTAGACCCTGAAGAATGAGATAAAAGACAGAAAAAGTCCCTGATAACTCAGAGGCCAGCCCATGGTGTTGCCACAATCTGACACATTCTGTGTGCTACAGAGGGAAGCTCAGAGCGAGTGCCTGGAGAGGGCATTAGGGAAGACATGTTTTCACAACACTCACTTGGATCACATGACTAGGTTAGCTAGAAAAATTAGAATGGGCACTGAGCAGGTATAAAACTGACCCAAAGTGGGTCTTATACCTCTTCGATGTCTTAAAAATAACGTACAGATGTTTGTTTGTTGTCAGCATGTGCCTTTATTTATTTAACTCACGAACTACTGCTTCTTTTGCAGAATGCCCTGGCTAAAGCTACTGTAAAAGAACTTGCCACCCTGCATGGCACCAAGTACACATATGGCCCGGGAGCTACAACAATCTGTGAGTGTTGGCTTCAGAATGGTGCAAAGAGACCACATGCCTAAAAAGGCGACAAATGGTTCCCAGAGCCTTTCCTTTCAGATCATTTAAAGCATGTGGCTTTTGCCTGACAGTGAATTTTTTATACGGCATGTATCAGTTTTCTGTTCAGAAAAAATATCCCTTTCAACCCAAGAAACACGTGCTCTTGGTAAACATCCATTGAGCATCCACTACTATGTGCCAGGTCCTCACTAGGTGCTAGGGAAGAAAGGGAGGAAGAATGGAGAGAAGGCAAGAGGAAAGGAGAAAGGGAAGGAGGGGAAAAGGAGAAAGGGAAGGAGGGGAACCAGCACAGTCTTCAAAGAATACACACTAGGGCAGCAGGAAAACTAACTATAGGAAGTGTTAGATGCTATAACAGGATACACAAGGAAAGAACACACTCCAGCACCAACCAGCCCATCCCACAGTATCAGGGAGGACTCCCCAGGATAATGACACAGAAGCTTTACCTGAAGGACAACTGCCGAGGAAAGGCATAAGAAGGCATGTCTTCCTGACTAAACAGACTGCAGGTGCGAGGGCTAATTCAGGCTTAGGTCACTTTCCAGGGGTAGATGTCAACCCCTTTGACCAGTGACTCGGTGTGTTCAAGCAAGTGGCAAGAGACACATAGCAAGAGAGTTAGGTAGGGACTAGACCTCAAAGTTCAGATTTCACTTAGATGCTACAGAGTGTAAATTTACTGGGAAGACACATCCTGAAGGCCCTCTTTTAAATTTCTACTTACATTTTCCTTCGCCTTTGCATGATTTCTTTTTGCCCCAGATCTCAAAGGACTAGAAATACAAGGGAAAAGGCCCAATCCTGTCATTACAGAGCCTCCCATGCAGTTGGAGAGGCTCAAATCCTGGGTTTTGTTTTTTATTTTTGTTTTTTAAGTTTTATATAGAATACAGTTTTTCTATATCCCGGTCCTTTTTTCAACCTGTTCTTAATCATATGGGAGTATACTGTTTTCCTAAGGGGGTTCTAGCAGAAGTAGCCCACCTATTCATATACTGGGAACTCATTATATGTTTTATTCAGACTAGTTCAGTGAAGATTCTTTTTTTATTACACTGTGAGCCGTTGGAGGGCAGAAGTCACGTCTTTCCTCTATTCTGGCATCTACAGAGTAGAGCCAATGGCCTGCTGCTCAGTGAGGGCTGTACAACTGTTGACTGAATCACAGGTGAAAGAATGAATGAATGAACGAACGAATGAACTAGTGACTGAATAGATACAAAATCCACAAGGCAGTGACATCGTAACTGTTACTGAATGGAGAACTAAACAAATGCCTAACCTATGCCAGACCATCTGCTAGGCCCAGAGGAAACCAAACAAAGACATAGCCCTGACCTCGAGGGGTTCCAATTTCATCACTCAGCACTGTTTCATTGGGGTTTGGAGTTCTCTCCTATCACCAGTCATCATGTAGCTTTCTCTATTTTCCTAGAAAACAAACATTCTCTTCCCAGAAATTATACATCTTTTGTAAACCAATTATATATGATATTGCCTACCACAGCATACAAGCACAGTGAGAAGCTTATATTATAAATTACATACTTCCTGGGGTATTAAATACAACATTCCCACGAATTAGGCTTAGAGGTAAGATTGGACTGATTTTTTTTAAGACTTCATTTATTTATCCATGAGACACAGCAAGAGAGAGGCAGAGACAGGCAGAGGGAGAAGAAGGCTCCTTGCGGGGAGCCCAATGCGGGACTCGATCCCAGACCCTGGGGATCACGCCCTGAGCCGAAGGCAGATGCTCAACCACTGAGCAACCCAGGTGTCCCTGGACTTATTTTTTTAAAACAGCTCCCATATCTTTTATAATCCAGTTTTCTACAATATTGGCCTACTGAAAATATTTTGCCCAGTAAAACAGTTGTAATTATAAAAGATCGCTAGTTTTTGTTTGTTTGTTTGTTTTTAATTTCCTTCCTGGATTTAAAGTTTTTTGGTTTGTTTGTTTTCTTGCGGTTTGCACCTTTCAGATCCTGCTGCTGGGGGCTCTGATGACTGGGCTTATGATCAAGGAATCAAATATTCCTTTACCTTTGAACTCCGGGACAAAGGCAGATACGGCTTTGCCCTCCCCGAATCCCAGATTAGGCCAACCTGTGAGGAGACACTGTTGGCCATCAAGCACCTTGCCAGATACGTCCTGCAACATCTGTACTAGTAGAGAATGCTGACAACCTTATTTCAAAGTGTTCACTCTCTTTCCTATCCTGAAATCTTATTTTTGTCTGCCTGGATATTTTCCAGATCCCAATCTTTTTATAAGCTTCTACTCTGTTAAACTACTTGGATCTTTTAATACTGATCATAATAAAAATGAATCATTATAATTAGAGACCTGATAAATTGTCTACTTCTTTGGGAAAGAAAAAAAAAAGTTGCAAACCAATGACTAGGCAAGCCATATACAGTTAATGATGGGGATCAGCTCTACTGGAGATAAAGTCTTCGGGGTGTTTGCCAATACTAGCAGAGTGCAGAGATGTACAGGTTGTAATGGGGGCTCATGAGGAAGAAGACAAGTAAGGGGAAATTCAGGAAAATATAGCATAGGTAAAAACACCCCATCTTGCTTTAGCTTTCATCTGAGCTCATTTATTTTTATGAACTAGGTACTACGTATCAAACACTTTGCTAAGTAATTAGGGACAGAGCAATGAAAAAGAAAGTTCTGCCTTCAATGGACATTTGGGAAGACAGACATGAAAAAAGTAATTAGCTTTTTCACTAATTATTTAATCATTCATCATTTAATTTATATTAAGCAAGTAAGTTCTAGACAAATGACATAAAAAGGCCACATACGAGGTCCACCTCCCTGATGGAGAGATGGCTCTCTTCCAGGGAGTGCTGGAACCTGAAGAATAAGTCACAATTAGCTCAGGAGTGTCCCTTCCAAGCCTTGTAATTATGCAGAACCAGTAGGAAGAAAGCCAGAGAGCAAGGAACCTAGAGAGTTGAGGGCAAACGGGCTTGTACAGGGGCTGAGGAGGGAGGGAGGGACTACCAGGCAGAGCTTAGGGCTTAAGGATTTGGAAAATTGGTCTAAGAACAATGGGGAGCCATGGAAATGGCTTCAGTTGCAAAAGAGGTGATCAGAGTTTTTAAACTCTGTTTCAAGGTATGGAAAGCATACCATACCATACCATACCATACCATACCATACCATACCAGAAAGGTATGGAAAGCAGACTGGACAAGAGAGTGTCAGGAGGGTGTTACAAGGAGATTGTTACAGGAGGGTGTTACAAAGCAGATTGGAGATAAAAGAGAAGGGTGTTAGGCCTTAAACAAAAAAGGCAAATATTACTCCATGACTTGAAGTTTCCCAGAATTAAAACCAAACATGCTAATGTCAGAGAGTATTATGCAGTTTGAAATTTAAAATATAATAATAGGTATTTAGTTACAATTTGGGGGCATCTCTTAATTTAAAATCTACTACTCTATTTACTTCAAAATACAAGTTCATTGTTTTCTATGTGGATCCAAGGAAAATAAGATTCCATATCTAGCAAAACATGTTAAAATATCTATGATAGTGTCCTATTCAAAAGAAGAATACTTTGAAGTCACAATGGTTTGGAAGTTGTCAAGCCAAAGAATGATTAATTGCACTAATTGTCCACTAGATGGTAGCAGTGCAGCTGCTACAATTTGTCAAGCAATCATCTTCAAAATAATTTAGTAATACATCATTTAAATAGACACGTAGGTGAAAAAAAAGAAATTTCCATGAATTCTCAAGCAGTACTGATGGTAATAAAAAAAACAGATGTAATTTAGCTAGATTATCTTTTCCCATTTTATTTAAATTATATCCATATTGGGAATTGGAAAGCTAACTCAACCAGAGTTACCTAAGTGAAGTCATCTTGTTGGACATATATTATTCAATCCATAGACAGTTCCACACGACACTCCCATACCCCACCCCATTACTGACCTCTAATTAAGAAATGCTATGTGTGACCCAAAGTTCAGGGGTTATGTGTGTAAACCGTAAAGAACCCTTTAAAATCTCTAAATTGAGTGCTTTAAATTAGAAATCAGGAATATTCAAAAATTCCAAGGAATTTTTAAGAAAAATAGTGACTAGGAAAGTAAATATGCAAATATTCTCATTTAAAATCCCATATATCCAAGATTTCTTGCATCAGAAACATTTTTGCTATATCTTTGGCTGACTAAAAGTCAACAGCTAGCTGGCTAGGAGTGTCTTGCCTGAGCTAAACTGAGGGGAAGAAAAAGAGAGAGAGACGTCTGCCTTAGTCCTTCCTGACTGGTTTTTCCAGTGTGGAATATGGGAGGTCTCCATATCCAGAATAATATCCCATGGATTCACTTGCTTTTGCCAGCTAACCTATATGAATTGCTAAAAATTTTCAGGCACAGGGAAAAAAAAAAAAAAAAACAGAAGGAAACATGACAGCAAATGAGGTTATTTGGGGGCCAACTGGGGTCTTGATGATCCTCTTAGGTCATCTCATTTGAGCAGACAGTCACTCCCCCTCTAGCCAGGTCTGACATTGCCTGAGCCACACACCCACATCTTTGTCCAGAAATGCCATATTTCCTTCAACTAATGAAGACAAGTTTCCTGCAGCATTTTGCTGGGCAGCTTCATTTCAATGTTAAGCCAATATCCACAATTAAAGGCAACAAAGTTTTCTTTCAACATATCCTTTATGAGATGTCTAAAGGTATTCCAGTTTATTGGATTTGATTTGAAGATGGAGAATTATTTGAAAGATTCTAGTAAAATCACAAGAGAATCTTCACTTTCGTTTTCTAGGATATCTCTTTTACAGTGATAATTTTTTTAAATATGCATAAAAGTATAGGTTAAAAAATAAAGCAATATTTTAAACTGTGGCTACACATATACTACTATAAAACTCCTAGGAATTCAAAGATACAGAAAGACGGAAAATATTGTTGTGTGAGGTATTCAACTTTAAATATCTTTTTAAAGAGATTAATTTGTCCTATGAAACATCACACCACCTTACAAAGTCAATCCTAAAAAGATATGTTGTCCAACAACAATTCATCTATTCTGTACATATGCCAAGATCTTTTATAATTTTTGATGCAATAATATAAGATTGTCCAGAACTATGCCTGCCAAGAAATCCCACCTGTTCTGAGAAAAAGTTCCAGAATACTCTTGAAATCCATCTACTGTATCTGTTCTTCAGATGCTAAATAAATTGGGGAGGAGTGAAAAGTCTTAAAAGTATCACATGTCAATGTCCTATTCCAGAGACAGAGAAATGAAATACATAACAGATATCAAGAGGTCTAAGATTACTTATAATCAGAGTCTTATCCTGAGAGATACCAGGATCCTTCATACATTTACCTAGATCCCCAAATAAAACAGAAATGTCCTTCCTATTTGACCTGAAAAACAGACATACAAGTCTTCTCCACAATTTTAACTAGTCACACAGAAAGAGACTTTAGGAAAACATAGAAGAATGCTAGAATTAAGGGTGATGTCTATTTTTTCTTTCAAATTTTCTGTATTTTGCTAAATTATTTTTAGTAGATATTACTTGAAGAATCCGAAAATAAAACTCCAAAAAGAAAAGCTGTAACATAGAAAATGTTTCCTGAAATAGTCCACATTAAACCAAATACAGAAAGATATTTCACCCCTTAAGGGACACAGCCACCACTTTAATCTACCGCATGATATATGTTGATATTCCAGTTGACAATGGCCAACTTTAAGTCTGTTTATAGAACCTGGCAGTTTTATCAAGTGCTTAGAAGACACGAGCATATTTTTTAGCACCTACTATCCACCAAGTCTTTCACATATGCTATCTGGTTTAGCCCTCACAGCACTTGCCAGAGTCCAATTTGCATCTCCATTGTACAGATGAGGAAACCAAGGCCCAGAATGACTAAGCAGGGTGAAGGAGCCACTCCAAGCTTACATGTGTCTAATTGCAATGTCAAGCTCTTTTACTCTGTACCCCCACCAAATATATCCTTAGAAGCAATGGAGCAAACATTTATTTTGGAAGTTTCTAGTGCTGATAAGCTTGTCCAGTGTCAGGAACATGAAGGCATTTGTAAAACCCTCCTCTCCCTTACCTACAGGGTTGGAGCAAGGGGAGCCCCCTGGAGGGTATGTCCTAGTGCACATCTAACAAAGGGAGAAGAATGAAGCTGCTCTATGGGTAACACGGGCATCTCCCAAATCGTATTATTTTGCTAATAAAAATATATAACCATGACTCTGAGAAGTTTCCTATAGAATGATCTATATACATTTTTCAACGTGAAGTAGTCATTTTTAAGAGGAAATTCTAGGGGCGCCTGGGTGGCTCAGTGTGTTAAGTGTCTGCCTTTGGCTCAGGTCGTGATCCCAGGGTCCTGGGATTGAACCCTTCCTTGGGCTTCCTCCTCAGGGGGTAGTCTGCTTCTCCCTCTCCTCTGCCCCTCCCCCTGCTTGTGCTCTCTTATTCACTGTCTCTCAAATAAATAAATAAAATCTCTTTAAAAATTTTAAAAAGGAAATTCTACTTAAAATGGTCTATAAATGGCTTTCATCAACTTGACTTTCTGAAAGCATTTATTGAACCCTGTATCCAAACCCTGAAGAAAGCAGCCAATGAACAAACACTTGAGCAACCATATTATTGTGCCTTCTAAGAGTCCTCAAGTTGCTTTAGGAATAAGGGTTATCTCTGAGACAGAGGAAGAGAAGGGGAAAGGAGTGGGGATGTGATTACTTTAGGTCTTCCTATAACATTTACTTCTTTACAGAGAGGTACAGAGAAAATATGGCAAAAGTATAAAAGCTAGACAGTGAACAAATCAGTATTTTTGAGATTATAGTATTTTTAGTATATTCAAAATATTTTGTGATTTAACAAGTTACCAGTGTAGCTTCAAAAACATATTTTATGTCATTAAAGACCACCCACCAAGATTCTGTAGGTGAGTACAAATTTAAAGTGATTTCTTCCATCATTCAATTCAGCACATGGAAAAACTGTATTTTAGAACAAAGAACTGGGTTTAAATCTCAATTCTGTGAACATCCTAGCTCTGCTACTTTGGACAAGTTATTTCCTAAAAAATGAATTTGCCTGCCCTCTGTAAAATGGGTATTCCCAACTGCATAAGGGTAGCATGACCTTGCATCTGCCACAAAAGGGACTTTAGTGTTAGTATTGCCATCTTACCCCTCCCTCCCCAACTAGAAAACACAAAGAGAAAAACATTTCATCCACCAGAACCCTAAAAGGAAATCAGCTGCTCTTCCAGATAAGAGCTGAGGCATAAAACTGGCAGAGGGTCTTGGGCAGGCAAAGAAGAACCATGTGGTTCATCCTGCCTGTGGGTCTGATCGCTACCACCCTTGCAATTGCTCCTGTCCGCTTTGACAGGTAAATCTCACTGTCCTGCGTTCCAGTCTCTATATAAGAAGAGAATGAAGGAATGCTTTACAGTTCACATGTTTCATCTTTCTACATTCTTAAAGGGAGAAGGTATTCCGCGTGAAGCCCCAGGATGAAAAACAAGCAAATATCATAAAGGACTTGGCCAAAACCAACCAGGTAAAGCATTTAGAGGGTTATTTTATCTTTTCTTTCCATTCTCTAAAAGCTGCCTCTTTTGTATTTTATTTGTAATGCACACAGAGCTCCCAAAGACAAACATGGGGGAAGCGGCTGGAGCTACTTGGAGAATTCAGCCAGTGACCACTATCGTGCTTTCCTCGTTTTTACTTTTGTCCCCAAATTGCCACTCCTGTTTTCCTTCCCAAAAGCTTTGCAAAACAACAGCTTTTTCTAGGTGAAATTGTGAAAGAAGGAGGGGGTGTTCTTGGTATCTTTCTGGGAGCCTCTCCCCCTCCCTGCTAGCGCCTTGCCTGCTTCACTCTCCTCTCTCCCACCCTGATCTCCACCAGTGGCATAGTTTCTCTTAAAATTATGATAGCATCAAGGTACTCGTTAAATGGTAACATCAAAGTAATGTTTTATAATGTCATGATGCGACCATTCCCAAGAGTAGGTCCATTTTAAAAGGAAACTCTTCAAGTTTGATCATTCTTTTAAAATTCAATGAACTAACAATCATTTTATCATTTATTCAGCTGTTCCCATACACAAGGCACACTGTGCCAGCTACCGTATACCTATCATTTCAAACTCTCAAACAGATTTTCAGTATCAGTGGTATAATTGAACCTACTTAACACAAAAGAACGGAAGTTCAAAGACAGTAAATTAAGTGACCAAGATGACACACAGCAGACTTAAATCCAGTACTAAATCTGAGATTTAGTACCACCACCACCACGACCACATCAAACTAATAAAAAGTTCAGCTGTTCAAATTTCTCAAATGTTTTTCAAATCCATACTTTCCTCTTCATTCCCGTGCCACTGCCAAATTTATGTCTGTCCTACCTTTCACCAGGACTATTTCAATGCCCCTTATCCAGGGTTCAGGTTATAGTCCTGCCTCATCAGCACTACAGCCTGACTGCTCTAAAACTGAATGATTATACTCTTCCATTTGAAGGTTTCTAGTGAGAGGCAGCCTAGTATGGAAAGAGCATGATCTTCAAAGTTTTGTATATTAGCTCTACACTTGTTCTGTGGCCTTAGGCAAGTTACTTGGCCTCTCTGGATCTCAGTTTCCTCCTCTGTAAAGTGAGGATAATAATCATAACTACTTCCTAAGGTTGTTATAAAGACTAAGTAAGCTAATAATTGGGTGATGCTCAGAAGGGCGCCTGCTCATAATTAAGCATGGCAGAAGCATTTTCTGTTGGTATTGGTGTGATATTTGAAGTCCTTCATGATCTGCCAAACTGCCAATCTTTACAGTCTCCTGCTCCTCCACCCTCTTTCTCACTGTTAAAGCTCCATGAACACCAAAAATGCCTTTAAAACACACTACATCTCTCATATGTCCAGTTTATGCTGTGGCTTTCTGATCAAAATAAATCAATACACATTGGTTGATTCATAGCACCTCATATTAGCATATAACAGACTGCCCTAGAGGTAGAGTGAGATTCAACTACAAAATACCCAGGTGGACTTAGACATGTCTACAAGCCTGGAATTCTGGGTGGGAATTGAGCATTTCCTTCACATTTCCCAGGTTGGGGAATTGTACTTCATTTGGTTTCACAATTGAGTATGATTTCGAAGAACAACAAGAATTGGAATCTTCTAAAAGTTATTTTAACCTGAATGCTACCCTTTTGGGCACATTCACCAAATTTCTGAAATTCTCAGCTAGAGAAAGAAAAAGAGAAGGGAATCAGCAGCCATTAAATGCCTGCAGGTCCCAGAGCTCATATTTATTTCACAGTATTTACAACATTCCCAATGGAGTCCTCCTAATCCTAGATTTTAGAGAAAAGGACTGAAACTCAAGGAGTTTTAGTATTGCCCAAGGACATACTGCCAGAAAAATGACAAGGCTGGAGATTATTATGCCTTCTGTTGGACACAAACTTTCCAGGAATTCCATACTTCACAGGGACAACTGGTTTTGAGGCCTGATGCAAGGGCAGGGTGGGGGGAGCCATATTTTTAATCTATATTCCCAATTAGAGACAGATTCTATGTAAATGAATTGTGAAACAACCCAAATCAAGATGGTAGAAGGAAACAGATGAATTAAAACTACCCTTTTTTTGCACTTATAGATATTACCTATGTCCTAAAAAAGTGATCAGTACAAATGATCTCTCCCACTCCCTAATATTCGACAGTATATTTGGATACTCTCATAAGCCTATAAAGAACAGGATCCATGCCTTGGCCACATTGAACCCCAAATTCCTTTTGTAGTGTATGACACATATGTTTCTTAGGAAATATGTGTTGCATGAACAAATAACTGTGACTAACATTGAATTCATCTTCACAGCTTGACTTCTGGTATCCAGATGCCACCCACCACGTAACCGCTAATATGACGATAGATTTCCAAGTTAGTGAAAAGGAATCCCAGTCCATCCAGTCTGCCTTGGACCAAAATAATATGCACTATGAGTAAGTCCTATGAAATATTCCAAAATTCAAATTCAATGTTTGGGGTATCTTAAAATTAAGAAGGAAGTACTATTTTTTAATTGGGCTAAAAAAAAAAAAAGTTCTATGAGATAAAAATTTACAATTACTTCCAAACAGACTATTAAGGCCTGCTTACAGAGGTGATGAGATCACTCAGCTATTCAACTTCCATCTTTTTTTGTTCTGATATTCAAGGACAATTACCTATGTCTGCCCTCTCCTCTCAAAAATCAGCTCCAAAAATAAAAAATTAGTAAGGACATTGTGCACTTGCACAGGAATGGATGGTTTAGCCATACTCCTCGCCTCTGACAGGTAATCAACACTGAGCTCAGGCACTACTAGTGACTACCAGCACCGCCTTCTTGAGAATTTGAATTCTCTTGCTACATTAAAGGAGACCCAAAAAACTGTGCTCATCTTTGAGTCATAGATGTGGGAAATAAGACATATAATAAATAATTCTTTATGAAAGAAATTCTTCTCCAGAGAAAACAAAAGCAATGCAATAAGAGTAAAACTTAAATCTAACAGGAGAGAATTCTCAAATGGCCAAAGATGCAGAAATGAGTCATTGTGGTCCCATAGAGAAATAAGGGAAAATTAGAACTCACTGAAAACCAAACATGAGCCATGCACAGTCTGGACCGCAGGCAGTGAATAAGGGAGCCCAGTGATAAATATTACAAATCTACACATAACATAGAAAACAAAATGTGTTTGATGTACTGAGGGGTCCTGTTTTAACTCCACCAGCCCTTGTCATCCCAGTAATTCCCTTTACTGAGACACTCACCATTTAAAACACTGCTAAAAAAAAAATAATAAATAAATAAATAAAAATAAAAAATAAAAAATAAAAAAATAAAACACTGCTAAGCGCTAGATCTTTCTTTTTGACTTGCTGTTTCATGCCTCTGCTACCCAACATAGAGCTATATGAATCCTTCTACTCTGGCTGAAACATATCAGGTCAATATTGCAGGACAGGATTTACTCCTGCTTATCCTGACTTGATTATGTTTTTACTGCTACAATACTCTTAATAAATATAAACTCTATTGAAATCAAGGAAAGAGAAATAAATATAAGGCAAGTAAAAAAATTCTTATTCATGGCTTAATCACTGTTATTTGTGATTGTTGCTGATGACTGTCTTTGTTTTTGCTGTTGTTTCAAGAGGGTTATAAAGCCAATGTAGAAATTAATAATTGAGAAGCACATATTCAAAATTGATTTATATCAGCATTTAATCCTTTCTAATTAATATATCAATATGTGCTTTTCTGTATTCTTATAAGTTGCACCATTAAAATTGGAAAGACACTTTATAAATGGACCTCCAAGGTCTCAGAAATTAGTAATGCATTAGAGACTCTCTACTTACACTAAGGTTCAGATGGTCTTGATTTTTCATCTAAAAAAAATCACCACCAACACCACCACCAACACCACTCCATATACTCCCTGGTGCGTGCCTGTGCCTCTTGATTCACTTCACAGTTAGTCTTCTTAAATATGTGCCTTGATTATCATACTCTTTATTTTACTTCATTAGTATAGACCTGACCCAATTTCCTGTGATCAACTAATTCTTACAAAGTATCCAGTCTAAGCTAAAATAAATTTTAACTGGTCAATTTTGTTTAATTTGATTTGAACAGCAATAGAAGAATAAAGTATTAGGTTTTCCTTAATATCCTGGTAATGTAGACAAAAAGCTAGTTGCTTGACATGAGTGTGGACAATGGAATAAATCACTGATTTATTTAGTAGCTGAGTATTAATTTATTAATTTAATTTTTTAGTAATTTAACTTTCTAAATTTTAAAAAAGTCACACACAGATACTTTAAACTAAATAGTGGTTTATATGCACCTCTACCTCCTCTTTAGACCTCTAGGTCTCTCTTAGGCTGAAACAATTCTGACTCAAACAGAGGTGTAAATCCAGATCCTCACAAATATAGTGTGTTTTTCACTTTGTCTTTATGCCAAAATACTTCCTTGCTATCTACATAAAAAATCAAAGGGTTTTTTTTTAGATTTTTAAAATTTATTTATTTTAGGGGGGGGTGAAAGAGAGAGAGAGAGTATGAGCAAGGAGGAAGGGTACAGGGAGAAGAGACTCTCCACTGAGCAAGGAGCCCAGTGCAGGAAGCAGGACTCAATCCCAGGACCCTGGGATCATGACCTGAACCGAAGGCAGAAACTTAACCAACTAAGCCACCCAGGCACCCAAGAACCAAAGTGTTAAAACTACCAATAAAAATTAGTTTTATCTAATTAAGACATGATTTCTAGAAATTGGTCCAAATTAGCCACAGTTGTGGGAAAGCCACATAATTAGATAGTTACCTTCCTCAGAAATATAAATATGTAAAGTGATCTGTGCAGACAAGGACTATTTAAATCTTGTCTCCAAGTACTAATTATATAGATAATTTTATTTGCATATTAATTATATGTGTTACTTGGTGTCAGTCAATAACAGAACAGTATTCTAAGAACAGAAACATCTGGTGGACCCAGGCACCAGTCTGAATAAAACCACATTTAGAGGCTGGTTTGACACAATGATTTACTTAGACACCCTTCATTAGACAGTGCATATAAACCACTGTTTAGTTTAAAGTATCTGTGTGTGACTTTTTTCAATTTTTAGAAAATTAAATTACTAAGATTTGATTTTAAAGTAGCATATTTGCTCCGTTTTTATTTACACTTTTACAAAATCATAAAAGACTAAGTCTGAAAAACAAATAATACCTACATACCAACAAACCTGAACAGCCTAGTGAATAAATGTCTTAAGAGGGGCACTTGGAAGGCTCAGTGGTTGAGCGTCTACCTTCGGCTCAGGTAGCAATCCTGGGCCCGGGGATCAAGTCCCACATCGGGCTCTCCACAGAGAGCCTGCTTCTTCTGCCTATGTTTCTGCTTCTCTCTCTATGTGTCTCTTATGAATAAATAAAATCTTAAAAAAAAAAAGAACAGCACATTTATTGGACTGAGTCTACAGGAGAAGAAACCATATTTAGATTCAGCAGTTAAAAACCCTAGTGTTTTTACTAGTTTTTTGCATTTTAGATATTTGTATTTGATACATTTTAGATTATCTTTTCTTTGATCAAAAGGCAAAATTAGAAAATAAAGAAATGTTAATGAAGGAAAGCAGAAATAAACTACTAATATATATGGTATAGCACAAATATAGTAAAACAAATGATACAATTAAGTGAAACCTTAGTAAGATATACATAAGATTATATGAGAAATGCAAAAGAAATCTGCATCAAACTGACCAATCTATATCAAACTCACCTTTGACACTTCATATTAATGTCTAATTATCTAATAATGTTCAGTCAGACACAAATTCATATGTCAAGTGTATATATATGCCACTATCAGATAAGTATTCCAATCAAATAAATCATTCTAATGTCTTGTCCCATTCATTTTTCCTTTTGTTCTACATTTTTATACAGTAATTGTCCAAGAGTAAAACAGGTTAGGTTGATACCTGCTACAAAAGGCAAAGAGAGATTGGTCATGATGGAAAGCATAAAGTGTGGTAATTTAGAATGTGGATTCTCAGTGAGGCTGTCTGGGTCCAGTCCCATTTAAACTACACATTAGGTATTTAAACATCGACAATTAAACATTGACAATTTAACTTCTCTTTACCTCATTTTCTTCATCTCTAAAGTGGTATTTCATAGAGGTTTCATGAAGATTGACCGGGACCATAAAAATTGCCCTTTGCCTATTTCCTTTATTTACTTCACTAATACAGGTAAGGAGAAGACCACTTCACATGTGTTTACATGAATGCACACATAAACACTCTCTACAACAGGGGATAACTAGAGGCTATCATTAGATGTTCCCTTCCCCTCCTAGTGAATAAATTAGTGCCTTAAAGTTTATTGTCCAACACAGAGGTGTGCCTCAAATGTTGGGAAATCCATGTCAGTAAATGCCAAGTTGGATACATGCTAACCCAATTAGGGAGTTACTGGGGACAAATGGGATCTTGTAGAAATCTGAAGTCATGCTTTTTGAGTAGTCTTTATGCTGGAATGTGGGCATGGAGGAAAAGAGGCAATCCAGACCTCCAGTTCATAAAACATCTTAACAATGACTCTGCATTCCTGGAATATGCTTCGCCATCTCACACACACACACACACACACACACACATACACACACACACCCTAGATCCTATGGCAGTCACATACATTGGCCTACCATTCTCCATTTCTTAGTTACTTTCTAAAAGCAACAGATGGAGGGAACATTGAAATTGTCAAAATAGGATTTATTTTGCCTCTTCTCTGAAATTATCTACTTCCTAACCTTGGGACACAGCCTTCCAAGAGGGCTGGTCAACTGGGAGAACTTTGCACAATACTCAGTAAACTAAGAAGACTACAGGTCTAAGGTCAATACCCAGGGATTTTATTCACTCCTTGTGACTGGAAGCACTGTTGTATAATGGCTCACAGCTGGATTACTGAAGTCAGACACCTCTATGTTCAAATCCCCACTTCTGCATTGTAAGAGTTGTGTCAACTTTGGAAACCCCTATCTAACCTTTGGGGATGATAATGGTACCCAATTAATAGTGACGATATAAAGATGAAATGATAAAATGTAAATACCATGCTGAGCTGAATGCCTGGCACATAAGAAAGGTTCAATAAACATTAGCCATTTACATCATTAAATCCTCAATAATAATTATTTATCCTTTCATCTACATTTACAAATTTCTTTAACAAATTAAGCAAATCTTGGAGTGTTAAAATAATATTTGGGAGAAAGTAATTTGGTTTCATCTGTTTAAGCCTGGCTGCTGGTTAGTAGAAGGGCTCATGAAAATAACATCTGGCCTAGTTCTTAATTTCCAGCCTTAGGCTTAATTTCTAGTCCCTATCAGCAACAATCTGGCACCATTCTGATGTCCTCATGCAGCTGCTTTATGGAAAGGTCGTATTTTAGCTCACACGACTTTCTTTTGCTGCTGTTATCACAAGAGCTAAATTGATATGTGTAAGTCTAAAAATATTCTTAGATACGAGCTTCCTGTGACTAATTAATACTACCTTATGTTACAAATCAACCTCTGGGACCATAATATTTCTCTTTTGCTTGGTTCCACTACGTCTATAAATGCAGGTAAAGCAAAAGCTTCACACCCTCTTTAGAACTTAAAACAATCAAAACAAAAACTTAAAAGAAATTCATTATATCTATAGTGACCACCCAAAATATAATTTCTAACTCTCTCCGGCTTTATGAGTTTTAGTGCAACATACCACACCTGATTCCTAATCTGTAGTCATAATTTTTCTTCTGAGAAATCCCAGATTCACCAGAAGTCAAAAGCCAAGCATACAGTGAATTAGATATAATGTGCATAATAATGTGTTTGTCAGTAATGTTAATGGGAATCAATATTCATGAGTAGTACTTGGTGTCATGTGCTAAATAAACTCTAATTAGAAGTATTCCTCATTTATCTTCTGTCTCCAAACTCAGATCAGTCAGTCAATCAGCAAGAAAAAACCGACAAGTAGAGTGGGTGCTACAGTGTCATAGTTCATTATCATAAGAAATTGAAGATATCAGAGTCAAACAACTACACATCACCAAAGCCTGGTTTAAAGACATATTAAGTCTGGGAAGTGGTTGTCAATTTTGAGACTAAACTTCAGTATCATATTGAGCTTCATGGGGCACCTATGATTTGCCAATCACTTCCCACATTTCAATTCCTTTCATCCTCACCACAATCCTGGCTGACACGTTTGTTTCCATTGTAAAAGTGAGTAAACTGAGGCTCAGAGAAATAATTAACCCATCCAAGATCACATAAAGTATTAAGCCAATATGGCGCTGGGACTCAAGAATGACCACAGAGCCTCTTCCCACCAGGTCACTACTTCCTTTTATGATTAGGCTCATGGAGGTGAAAGAGTGTATGATAACTGTCCTAAATGATTAGAACACATGTTAAAAAATAGCATCTTCCTACATAGGATTTACTGCTAACAGAAGGAAAATATATAGGCATTTCATCAATAATAATAATAATGCCTTTTTTTAATAAGAAGTCAATTGAAAATATAATCCAAATAAGGTAACTGCTCAAGTACAACTTCAAATAATTCTTGATTTTAAATATTTCATTGAAATATCTCTATTATAAGCCATCAATCTCTACCCTGCAAAATATAGTGAATACTATAGTTTAATTTGGTTAAGGAATTACCATTACCAACACAAATTTCCACACTGTGCTATAAAAGAATTATATCAAAAAATAAAAAAATAAAAGAATTATATCCATAAAGGCCATTTACATTATTAAAATATGCTGGGTCATTTGGATTTACACCAAAGTACTGACCCCTGTGTTTGCTAAATCCTTCTGTTTATGCAGTTTATTTTCCTTTTTTTTTTTTTTTTTTGGCTGTTAACCATCACCTACTGATAGTATGCTTGCTTTCTATTAATCATTTTACCTATGTCCAATGGATTCCTTCTAGATTAAATAAGACTTTTATAATAATATCTAAAATGAGATGAATGAAGCTTTTTGTGAGGGCATTTGTTAATCTCTGATGGCTGCAACTTATATTTAACATATTAATGAATTTAATAATAAAATTCAATGCAACTAGACACCAATGGACTATAATAATTTGATCATATAGATAGATACCACCATATTAATCTCAAGTGGCAATCAACATTATATGTAGTGGTGAAAGGGGTTTTTTGTTAAAAGCAGAAAAAAAAATAGAATGCCCTCTTTTACCACTATTATTTTCCATTGTTCAAAGAGTTTAATCAGTGAAATAAAGCAGAGGGAAAAATAGTTATTGGGAAAAAAGCAGAAAGTATAAATTTTTTACAAAAGAAATAACTACCCTAAAGCCGTAATGGTATAACTAAAAAATTATCAGAAGTAAAAAGATCGTTTTTTAACTAATAAGGTGGCTAATCGGTAAGTATAACCAAAGTGATGTTTTTTAATGTATGAATGACCAGTTCAAATGTTAATGAGAAAAAAGCCACTCACAAGACCAATAAAGATATATGAATAAACAAAATATACAAAATTTTACTGAAGAATCAAAAAGATAGCTTTATTATGGTCCATTATGAGTAAGATTCTTCTCAAATTTATTTCTAACAGTACAATTCTAATGAAAACTTATATTTTTCTAATAATTCTAATAACTTCTAAAATGATTTAGACCAAACATTTACTAAGAACAGGTAAAATTAGTCAAAAACTTGGAAACAAGAATAAGGATACCCTCCATTAAATAATAAAATTCAATATTACAACTATAATTAAATATGGTTTGTTTCCTTCACAAGAGGAGGATAACTTCAGTGGAGCACAATAGAAAATCCTCAAATAGACAAAATATACAAAAATATTTGAGTACATATGAGATGACAACAGTATTTTTGAAACATAAATCTTAAAGTCAAGCAAGGTTGTATTCAAACTCCCAAACCCAACACACACAAATTATGGGTATTTAAGCTTTCTAAGCAACAATGTCCTCATGTCTAAAATGATGATAATATTAACATGATAAAAACAAAATAAAGTATGTAAAGCAGGACCTGTCCCATATTAAACAAATGGATGTTCAAGTGAAAATATCAGGTAGGCAGCTGGATGCACAAGCCACAGGAGAAGTAGGAGAAGAGCCAGGGTAGTGGTAGCTTCAGGGGAGAGTCCAGAACTGGAAGTACGAATATGGGCAACCATTACAGCCATGGAATTTAATGAGATGATAAGATGAGAAAACTCAGGAATAGAGATGAAAATAGAAAAGAGGGTTGAGGTATAAAGCCTCTCTCTGGGTCCCCATCATTAGGCTCCTAACAATTCCTCCTGCCTCTAATTTCGCCCTCTCAAAATCACCCTAACAATTTTCTAGCTCTATGACTATGGACAAGTAACACTTTGTGTCTCAGTTTTCTCATCTGTAAAATGAGGATAATAATTTCATGTGAAGATTAAATGAGTTAACGTACATAAGGTAGTTAAAGCAATGAATGGCACATGGTAAGTGCTAAATGCTTACGATTACTGTTATTTAAGTTTCTCCCACCTCTGGGGTGCCTGGGTAGCTCAGCTGGTTAAGCAAGCATCGCCTTCATCTCAAGTCATGATCCCGGGGTCCTAGAATCAAGCCCCATGGTAGGCTCCTTGCTCAGCAAGGAGTCTGCTTTCCCCTCTCCTCTGCTGCTCCTCCTGCTTGTGTGTGCACTCTCCCGCACAGCTCTCTCTCTCTCTCTCTTCCAAATAAATAAAACCTTTAAAAAGAAAGTTTCTCCCACCTCTCAAATATGAAGTGATAAGGGATGGTCAACAAATTTGTGCATAAGAATATGCACTGTTGCCTGTCTGCTGTGTATGTGAATGTGTGTGTGTTTGAAGAAAGAGAGTTACTATAGATCAATGCTAATTAACAGTAATATAATGCAAGCTATGTGTGCAATTTTAAAGATTCTAGTAGCCACATTAAAAAAGTTAAAAACCAATAGGTAAAATTAATTTTAGCAAAATACTTTATTTAACCTAATATAATTACTTCAAAATATTATTATTTTAACATGTAATGAATCTAAAACTCATTAGTGCAATGTTTTACAGAATTTTATATACAAAGTCTTCTTAAGGTAGTATATATTTGACATAACAGCAACCTCTTTTTTGGAGAATCCCTATTTTAAATGCTCTATAGCTTTGTGTGGCTAGACTACCATAGTGAAAAGCATAGCTCTACGTAAATGGGAAGATTTGAAGCCAGACACATGACATTTCTAAAAGAGATGGTTAAAGAATAATGAAGAAACAGAGCAAACTTGATCTAAGATAGAGAATAAGGAAGAGAAAATATCTGTAAATGAAAGATAACTGTGGGGTTTTTTTCTACATTCAATGTGCATTTTATCATTCCCCTGTCAAACAGAATCTTGATTCATGATCTACAAGAAGAGATTGAGAAACAGTTTGATGTTAAAGAAGATATCCCAGGCAGGCACAGCTATGCAAAATATAATAACTGGGACAAGGTACAGTATAAAGTACCTGTACTTCAAAAAAACTATAACCCTTAACATTTGTTCTCATTTAGTTTTTTTTTTAATTCTAATTCCTCAAAATTGGTTTTGTTCTTAAGATTGTTGCTTGGACTGAAAAAATGGTTCATAAGCATCCTGATATGGTCTCTCGTATTAAAATTGGAACCACTGTTGAAGATAATCCACTATATGTTCTCAAGGTAAAACTAACTCAAGAACTACTGACTCTTATTATTGTTGAAAAATATGAATTTAAAAGCTAATTTGTCACACAACTAATGAATTCTGAGATGAAAAAAAATTTTTTGAAGAACATATAACCTCTAAATACCCATTCAAAAATAGAAGTGACAGGTAGCTTTAGGTGGGACACAAAGGGCAAACTCAGACAAATATCTTATCCCAAATCTTCATTATAAGAGTTTATGATATCTCTGGTACATAACACAGTTTTCCATCCATTAAAATTCAGTAAAGCTGATGACTAAATGTCATGAAGAAAAGAGAAATTTAAGTATCACAGAATCATAGGATCCTGGAACAGTACATGAGGCATTTCAACCCCATGTTGACAGGGAATTTCCTTCTACAATGGAGCTGACAATTACCGTTGAGCTGCTGCTGGATTTTTCTACATCCCAAGCCAATGTTCCCTGAAGCATGCCCTTAATAACTGGGAAGTCCTTCCTTACCCTGAATTCCCATCCAGTCATTCTCTCCAACTACCCAAAACAAATCTAAATTCTCTTCAAAATGACAGCCCTTCAAATATCCAGCCACTGTTCCTCCTCCCCACTGCAAACACAACTACAAAATATTTTCCAATTGAAGCTAAACATCCCATTTATGAACCCAGAAAAACAAAACGAAATGGCAGAAACAGAAACAACATATAATCTATTTCTCAGACCAAAAGGTGTTAACAATAAAATAATAAAAACAAAATACTTTGATTTTTTTAAAAATCCTAAAAGCAACTCTGACACCAGGAAAATTTTTTGAAAAATAGACTATGTAACAGGTTATGAATTATGTATGGACATTTAAGGATATGTGCCATGGTCCTCCCTGAAAACAGTATATACATACTTAGTTATTCAACAGAAGACAGGGGAAAGAATTGCTTTGAGCATAGGAATGAGTTATTGGACAACAAAGGATCAATGTGTGAGCTCATGCAAAATAATATCTCAAGTTCATTTTTAAATAGGTTGGGAAAGGGGATGAAAGAAGAAAGGCTATTTTTATGGATTGTGGCATTCATGCACGAGAATGGATCTCCCCAGCATTTTGCCAGTGGTTTGTCTATCAGGTAAGTGAATCGGAACGCGCATACAATTCTCCTTTGATTGTCAAATCTCCAGCACTTCACTGAGTGGCAACACCCCTTTCCAAACGAATGCAGTTCCACTTAACTAGAAGGGCCCACATTTGGTGCTGTCAAGAAATAAATGCTCTGGATTTTACTCATCTTTGGGGTTTTTATAAAATTGACACCTTCCTTCAAACGGATTGAATTCCAGCTGACAGTTTTTAAAACTAAATGAATTGGGGGGGGGGGGGTTGATATGGTTTATCCTACAGTGAAATATGGATAATCATATCACAACCTATGGTCTTGGCCTTTCTTCAGTGAGCTCAAAGCACAGACCTCTAGATATTTAATTGGCCAATCATGCACTTGGAATTTTCATACTTAATTTCCTTTCCAAGTGAAAAATAACTCACATTTTTTTAAAGATAAATCCAGCTTATGAGTTGTTATTCCTCTCATTCTAGTCTATTCTGGCCCCTACCATCTTTTAACTTTCTCTTTTACACCAGCTTTTGCATACAACATGACAATGGCTTTCTGGGCATGGATACTTCCACTAGGAATGAATCTGCCAGAACTGATTTATCCCTGCAGTTGTTTCATCTCTTCCAGCAGATAGCCAAGAGCTCCCCTTACTTGACCTTTAAAGGAATATACATGTGACAGGGCTACGAGAAATCCCCTGGCTCTGGAACAGATGTACCTGGAAGAGATTTTTCAGGAATGAGAAAGATTTTAGGTAGCCATAGGAAGTATAGATAATTATAGAAATTTGGGATGGGAAATCTGGTGGGAAAAAAAGGAGTTGACTGGACAATCTAAATGCTTGAGGTTTTTTATTAAATGAAATGCTTGAGTTTTTTATTAATGGAATATTTTTTCTTTAATCCTATTTATAATTAATTTATGAATCCTCTCCAAAATTCACATATTTCTATGCTTACAAACTCATTCTATATTTACCTAAAGGATGTGAGGGAAAGAATCCATTTAAAACAAGGTATGCTGCTAATTTTTCACTTGGTCTCTGTTCTTCCTGTAAAACATACCTTGCATGCTATAAGGCGGTATGCTACAGCCTTGACAATTAAGTGACCCTTTAAAGAATATTCAGTTCAATTAATTTCACCAGTCTGAATAAGTGATTTTTATATGGGTCACTTATTTTTATGCTACTTAGGGGAAATATGTTTAAAATCATGTGACGTTGGGCAAATGACAAAAGGAGTGGTAGTTATTACTATTATACCCACAGCTCTCCACATAGTGATAAACTTTACACCAATAGCTAAATTTTTTCCTACTCCTACAGGCAACCAAAACCTATGGAAAAAATAAAATTATGACCAAACTCCTGGACCGAATGAATTTTTATGTTCTTCCTGTATTCAATGTTGATGGATATATTTGGTCATGGACACAGGTAATGGTCTATGGTCTCGTCTGCATTTGAATGATTATAGTATTTACTGACTTTAATATACATTGACTGCTATGCATTAAGTTTAAGGTTTGAGTAACCAGTTAATTCTACCTCAAACATATTTTTAAGAATTTCAATTTCAGGCTAAGGCAAGCATGATTTCCTGGTTGCATAGGTGTCTTTGAAAAAATATAAAATTTTCGCTACTGAAGCTAGTAATGAAAAAAAATGAAATAAAGCAATAATTATAAAAGAAATGTATGTTATATGATATGGCAAAAGCACATTCTACCTAAAAATATGTCAGTTACAGACATTATGAACACAGTTCTCAAGGCAAAAGGCACTGTATTCCAATCTATCTGAAACAGAATTTGATGTGAAATAAATGTATCAAAAATAAATAAATCTTTTATATATTTATAAAATAATAAATAAATTTATTTATTTATTAAATAAAAGATGTCTATCTGTCCTTTAACAGGATTCTTTATTTACCCACTGTTGCAAAATAAGATTAATACTGAACTTTCAGACAGATACTACCACATTCAGTTCTTTTCTGAAAATTATGTTCTAATAGTGACAATTATGTTCTAATAGTCACAAGCCTATTTTATATCTAAAATCTATAAATGGGGGATCCCTGGGTGGCGCAGCAGTTTGGCGCCTGCCTTTGGCCCAGGGCGATCCGGGAGACCCTGGATCGAATCCCACGTCAGGCTCCCAGTGCATGGAGCCTGCTTCTCCCTCTGCCTGTGTCTCTGCTTCTGTGTGTGTGTGTGTGTGACTATCATAAATAAATAAAAATTTAAAAAATCTCTCTCTGTGTGTGTGACTATCATAAATAAATAAAAATTTAAAAAATAAAATAAAATCTATAAATGGTGAAAGATACAATAAAGTTATAATTTAAATTACAGGTAATTTCAGAACATTGCTGATCATTTTCTAGTACCGAGAACTAATCAACAGTTTTTAAAGCTACCTAAATTATTTTATCAAGGTCTTAGAATATTAATGTAAAAAAACAACATTTCTGAAAATATTGCAAGTTATAGGAAAACAGTATATTTTTTTCTTTATTGAAAGGAACCTCAAGTTAACTAGGTAGATTTCAAATAAAGCTATAGACACCCTCAGAGAGGATCTGAAATGATCAAACTGAAAAATGCAAACTGATCTGATGTAAACACTTCTATCATTCAAAATCCCGCAGAACCGCATGTGGAGAAAAAATCGTTCCAAGAACCAAAACTCCAAATGCATTGGCACTGACCTCAACAGGAACTTTAATGCTTCGTGGAACTGTGAGTAGTAGACTTGATCTCAAAGAAAACAGCTATAAAAGAGCATTCAGATACCAAATTCAGTTAAACCACTACTTATTTCAGTAAAAATATCTCCTGAGTATTAAATTTTCTAATCTAAATAATAAAAGATAATCATCCCTACCTTAGAAATACTATGAATGTTTTGTTATATGGGAGGAAGTGGGAGGGTGGGATTATTTATCAAACCATCTCTTACTTAATACATCTAGCTTGCTAAAAATCAGGCATAATCCAGATGTACAAAAATTCAGATAATCTGAAGAGAGGTCTCAGGTCCCTCCTCTTCCTAGTCTGATAAAAGCTGAGAAATATCAGTGGTTAAAACCAGCATACAGATAGTTCTTCAGATGTTTAGTGAAAAGAAACAGCTGGGGCAAAGAAAGTGAAAAGGTTTAATGGAAATAAAATGATAAGCAGAGGCCGGCTACATCAGATGACACTCTAGTTGCTACACAAATGTGACTTCATCATTGCATATATTCAAGGAGTCAATTCATACATTTTTTTCTTTACCTAAATTGGTTGAAAATACCCTCAATTTTTAATTTTATTCTACCAGTAAATATGATAATAACAGCTATCGCTAAGGAAAAGCTGCCTGCTGAAATGGGTTGAAGAAACTCAGACTCAAAATAGGTAATTCATACCAGTCCCCAGCAAGTTAGACTGAGGTTGAAATGAAACTGGGGTCTATCCGGCTCCAGGCTCTGGGATTCTTCTGGTATATTATTCCTATAACCCTGGGAAACAGAGGCAAAACAAATAAGGTTAAGAATATTCCAGTGGGCTGGGTCTGTCACACACTGAGTTGTGTGTACAAAGTTGGTCTGCAATGACTAGGACACCAGAGACATTGAGGCAGCCCTGTAAGCCTGGGAGATGAAAATATGTAAAACATTTTGTGAGCCCACATCAGAAGAGACAGGTGTTTTCTGATGGGGAACAGATTGTGATCTCATCCACCCATGTCCACTGCAGCTTTTCAGAACACCAAGAATCCATGTGCAAATATATATCGGGGCCCAAAACCAGAGTCTGAGAAAGAGACCAAAGCTGTCACTGACTTCATACGAAGCCATCTGAAATCAATCAAGGCCTATATCACCTTCCACTCTTATTCCCAGATGCTATTGTTTCCCTATGGATATACATCAAAACTGCCATCTAACCATGAGGACCTGGTAAGTAGAAAAAAAACTATGGTTATACACTGACAGACACCACCGTTGACTTTTATGAACAACTGCATTATGTTGAAAGAGTTTCACATTTTAATACCAAGGGAAAGAATAAAATTTACCTTAGAGTTAAAATCATTAATTCCTAGATTATTTTTTCATGTGATAAAAAAAATATAGATAAATCTTTCAATGTGATTCTACGATAAAGCCAATAGGGAAAATTATCTAAGCCATCCAGAGTAGAATTCCATTACTATACAGATCGTTAAATTAAACATTTACCATAGCCATACTGTAAAACCACATGCAGCAAAAGTCTAACAGAACAGCAAAGATATCTACTTCTGTCCCTAAAACACCATATTCATGAAAATTCATTGTATTTTTATCCTCCTAATCAACTTGGAAATAATATTCTTTTATATCTAAAGAAAGAACGTTATGAATGTTTGTGAAGCTTCCTCACTAAGAATACACTGTCTTTCAAGAACAAAGGTCCACTATGCATCCTTTTCATTTGTATGAAAACTAATTTGATCATATATGGTTTAAAACAAACAAACAAACAAAACTTCTGCATATGGGTTCCAGTACATCACAAGCACCAGCAATGTGAATATCCATAAAAGGGATATTTTTAATTGCTGTAAAACAAAAGAAATAAAGCAGATAAAGTTCAGTGTCGTAGATCCCATGTGGGGCTGATAAATATAATGCATTCAGTAAAAGCTATGGTTCCAATACTGCCTCATATTTTTAAAAATAATTTTCTTAAAAAGAAGTCACAATTGTCATTTTGACTTCCGTCCATTGTATTCCACACAACAGCATTCAATTTCAGTTGCAGCAGAGATTTACCAGTCATTAAAACCATCTTTATATATACAACAAAGAAAATATACAAGCAATATGTGGCCCATACTCATTTATTTAGCCAATATAGTTGAGAATCTGAACCCATGAGTTTGATTAGTTCATGAAAAGCTATAGCAGTGTAATTTCAGTCTGCCCTTAGGAAAATGGTATTATGGATTAAAAATACAAATATATGCAACAAACCATTTTGAGTAAAGAGTTTTTACACAGCAACTAAATTAAGAAAAAACTTATCTTTTGGTCATACACATTACACATACAAACTAAAAATAAATCTTCATTGAGGGTACAAATATGTTAGTTACTATATTCTATTAAAATTCATTCCAATAATCATTCTCCTAGCATGAAAAACTAATGTGTATTAAAGGTCATGAAATGCATTCACCCTAGAAGAGAAACTTTAATTTAACAACTATTTTAAAGAAGAGTCAACCACATTTCTTCCTTCAACATGCTAAAATCCAATGTGGAAAAAGTCCTTTTGGCAGTGTGGCACCCATAAAAACAAAGGAAGTAGGAACATGGGAGAAACTGACTTTGGAAGAGACAAATATCTACAACCAAAAAGTATCTGAAAGGGAGTACAAAGAATGTGTTTTTTACAAGAAACGACAAAAGGAAGAAAGCAGGGAAAGGGAGGAGAAGAAGGAGTGAGAGAGGGTGAAACAAGAGAGAGAGAAGAAAGAGTAGAAATCCAAAATGAGATATGGCATTACTGTTTATAACTGATTTCACATTTAGAAGTCTTCACAATGATAATATATCTTACCAAAAATAAATTTCTCATTTAACCACGGATTTTATTTTGATCTTCAATTGCCAAATAACCAGTAAAATTTACTTTTTTAAAATCCCCAACAAATTAATAGCACTTACATGGTTTCTTATCAATCCAATTCTAACTTTCCTTTTTCTCCAGGACAAAGTTGCAAAGATCGGCACAGATGTTCTAGCAACTCGATATGAAACCCGCTACATCTATGGCCCAATAGCATCAACTTTCTGTAAGTTTTTCCTATTACTTATTGTTATTTTCCCTAATTCTTTTTATAAATATTAAAGGAAATTTTAGAATTTGTAAGTTAGGATTAGAACATCTAGAATTGCTCATTATACTTCAATTTTAACAGGTGATTCTGAATTACATGTGAATCCAGGGGATACATTTTGCCCTTTGTGGGGGATAAGATTTTTCTGAAAAGCAAATTACATTGAACTTTTACAAGGTTACAAGGTCAATAGAAATTGTTAAATCAATATGAAGTTATGGTTTAATTTATCCACCTTCCTGTTCCCCAACAACAACATTTATCCTCACAGGAACTGAAGAGAATTAGTTGGGGCAAACTCAACAGTTTTGTTGTTATTGTTGCTGTTTAATTGGGCTCTCCTTTTTTGGCCTTGACCCTATGCAAGCGCAGTCTTCCCTAGCTCCTGTAGGAAAATAAGCAGGGCAAATTTTCAGTCACTTTGATCAGGTGAAACTAAATTCTTGTCCTTCTCACCAGCCCCTTCCTAGTGTGTTAAACTGAGATTTATGTGGCAGATTAAGAAAGAGGTATAAAGAAAGGTTCTAGTTCTGTTGCTTTTGTTTTAGTGTCTAAGCACCTCTTACTCTTCGCTATTTTCAGACTTTGTGTGTTTTTTTAATTAATGACAGATTTCTGACAAGTCAGTCACTGTGGCTGGCCCTTGATTTAACAATCTCAATTAATTGTCACAACATCCTATGAGGTAGGCTATCCTTGTAACTGGCTAAACTGGGATTTAGTCCCAAGTTTCAACAAAACCAAAACCCATGATCTTGACCACGGTGCATGATGGTTTCTCATTTGGTTTCTGTAGCTAACATAACCAGGTATTTCTATTTTTAAGCAATGAAAAGAAATCCATTCATTTTCACCAAAGACCATTAACTCAGATCATGGGAAGTAAAATTGTTTTTTCTCTTATGGCAAGATCCCACTGATCTTAGTTTGGAAATATTCAGTAGAAAAATGCCTTGTCTCCAAATAATTTCTCAGCTTCAATCCTCAGAACTGAAGAATAGAAAATTCCCAATGAACTGCTTATGAAACATTAACTTCTTAGCAAAACTTAATTCCTTAAAAGGAAGGATTACACTTCAGGTCTCTTATCAGACCACATAATATCTAGCACAGTGCAGGGCATGGAACAACAGCAAAATTAATACCCATGAACTTGCTCAATTAAAAAAACACCCTGACTGATCCAAAAAGAGTGAACGTGGATTGAAACCACAAGACTAGACTCAATTTAGCCGCATCACTCTCTAGAGCCATGACATCCAATATTTTTAGCATGAAGACTGCTATTTAACCTTTAAACATTTCATGAACAACCCACCACCAAATACCTATACTTATTTCCATTATGCTTTTTAAATTTGTGGACTGAAAAAAAGAAATATATATACACACATACATATGTGAATCCATGGATTCCTTGCAATAATTCTAGCTGGCCACACCTTATAAACTACTTCCCTAACCCAAGATACAAGTATAAACCTGGAACTAACATCTATACCCTAGGTAATTGCTAATTGTTATAGAAATTTAAAATGCCAGAATCATCACATACAACTTCTAGAGTCAACTTACTGGAAGCTCCTTTGGTGGAATTAGAAAAATGGCCAAAAAAACAAATAAGTCCCATTCCTAAAGAACATTAATCAGCAATTACCTATCAACCAGTAGTTGCTAAAAGGCTGAAGAAAAAGTGACACAATCACTAACATCCAAATAGATCTCTCGCTGCAACACAACCATGCTAGACATTCATTACACATACAAGTGGATGGGAATAAGATTTCAAAGATGATATACTCAGTTATGTAAGTGGACCAAAAGTGAGCAAAGTTAAGAACAAGAGGACAGACTAGAACACCAGTTTAAAATGGCAGCCTTCTTAATGGATACTGAGAAATTGCAGGACCAGACAAACTAGATATTCTTGGCAGCAAAGAACGAAGTGGTCCAAATAGGAGCACACTTTGCAAAAGGCAACTAGAACACCAAAGGATTTCTACTATCACACTTTCCACATATATATATATGCTATGTATATTTACATATATATGCAAATTATGAGCATACTAAAGCTATGCATGGCATTGTATCACAGTCATTTAAGAGTAAGAATTTATGGAATGCCTCCCTCATAGTCCAGAATTTTGGAGTTTTGAGAGATAGGTTAGAAGAATTAAGACATAATAACCGCTCTCAAGAGGTAGATTCTAATTGGGAGAAACAGATAGCCAAAAATACCATGGCTCCAAGCCATCATGTATCACTTTCAAAATGAGAAGATAGGGGGAAGAGGAATTACTCTTCTGTACAACTGTGTAGCAGTATTTTAAATTTACGTTTTTTTAATTATATTAAAAGATTTTTTTTTAAATGCAGATTTAAAAAGAATTGCCTCTTCCATACAGGGCTGCAGCAGCTTGATAGATGTTTAAAATTTTTTAGGAGTGACTGCTTTAATAAAGCATCTGACTGAATGTTAATCAAACATTCATGAGAAGCAGGGGGTAGCAACATGTTGTTGACTTGGTAAGAACAGGAAAGAAGAGCACTCCACAATTAAAGTTTAGTTATTCCAGTACCCTGGTTGTCACTTAACAAGTCCCAGGACGTGGGGAAAGCATCTATATAGCATTTGCTGGTGGTTTTCCCTCTTTGATTTGATGGAGACCAAAGAAAAAGGACCGAGGGAACATTTTTAAACCCCAAATTATGGAGAGACCTCTGACCTCCAGAAAAAATAAGTTTGCAATTTGAACCTAAGAAACAAATATAGCAAATAAATTAAAATAATAAAATCTGAAATCAGGAGGAAATCTAGGAGATTATCTAATTCAAGGTTTTCAAGCCTGACTTCCCATCGGAATCATCTGAGCATTTAAAACATGTGGCTGAATAGGCCCCACCCCCTCCCCCAGAAATTCTGATTTCATTAGTTTGTGGTGGGGGCCAGTCACTTGCATTTTTTTAAACTACCCAAAGTGAAACTAGGTTTGAGAACCACTGGTCTAAGCATAAATCCTCATTTATAGACTATAAAAATAAGACAGAAAGAGGGATGCCTGGGTGGCTCAGTGGTTGAATGCCTCCCTTCGGCCCAGGGCAGGATACTGGAGTCCCGGGATCCAGGCCCACATCGGGCTCCCTGAATGGAGCCTGCTTCTCCCTCTGCCTGTGTCTCTGCCTCTCTCTCTGTGTCTCTAATGAACAAATAAATAAAATTTTTTAAGAAAAAAATAAGATACAGAACAATTTTATCAATTTGGAGAAATATAGGAACAAAGATTAGCATTCCAGACCAGAGTCAAATGGTATATATACTACCTACTTTGCCACAAAGCAACAATGTTTAGATGGCACAAAAACTGATGTAAAAAAAAAAAAAAAAAAAACTGATGTAAAAGATTGTGATGTTTACATTTGTATATTGGTGACCTATCCAATTCTTTATCATCTTAGAAATAACTGAACATAGTACTTAGTTAGTAAGAATAGTTCACTGAATTGATAGAAACGTATAGCTTGCATCATTAACATCATCTATCTGTGAATCACATCATAAATTAAAAAGTTAATTTCAAAGTGTCTTTCTTTTGCCTTCCTCACACACCAAATTGTTAGATCTGCTCCAACCCAGTCTCTCAACCCAGTACTGTTTTCCACACTCTGTACCACTCTACAGTGTGAAAAAGAGAAAATCAAGTTCTCAAATTTGTAGCTCACAACACCCAATCTCTATCTACTAAGATATTCAAGCTAAGGTTATATTAAGGGGCAACAAGAATGCAAAGTTTATGCCCACATTCCTCTAGCTTAGCTCTTGCTTCAATTAGAACTTTCACTTAGTATTGACACAAAAGTGCAGGTTATTATGTTTAATGCAGGTCAATAATACTTTCTTCAAAAACACATGTTAAGCCACCAGCATTGTTATGTAGATTCCTGTGGGCTGAAACCAGATTCCTAGCTTGGTTCAGCTTTATTCTGACTTGTTTTTTTTTTTTTTAAAGATTTTATTTATTCATTCATGAGAGACAGAGAGAGAGAGAGAGAGAGAGGCAGAGACACAGGCAGAGGGAGAAGAAGGCTCCATGCAGGGAGCCTGATGCGGGACTCGATCCCAGGACTCCAGGATCACACCGTGGGCTGAAGGCAGGCACTAAACCACTGAGCCACCCAGGGATCCCCTATTCTGACTTGCTTTGATGGTATTACAGTAAGTTCTGTATATCTAATATGCCTTGAAAGGCATAGAATTTTTTTAATGACGTTAAAAAATGTTGTTAACAACAAAAAAATTATCTTGTAGAACTCAAAGAAGAGTTTTCACTGGGAGGACTATAGATTGACATATAGTAGATAGGACAATATAATGGTTAATAGCACAAACTCTGAGGACTTGCAGCTTGGGTTTGATTCCTGACACAACCGTGTACTAGTGTCTTTGAGCAAATTGTTCAATCTCTTCTAAATTTCCTCTTCTGTAAAGCAGTTGGCGCGTAAATCCTAAAGTTGTGATAGAAATTTATGAAATGAGTTACATATATAAAGCAATAAAGGGTACCTGATATTTAGCAAGTGGTTATTATATTTTATAAATATATATACATATTTTGGTAAATATAGAGGTAGATAAATAAAAGGCTAAATATCGTGTTCAATAGATTAAGTTCTATAAAAATGTATTCTTGCAAGTAGAAAGCTTTCATTGTTGCATTTATTTTATGCCTTATGTGGTTTTTGTTTGCAAATTTAACGTTTTGAAGATACAAAAAGTAGTATCATAAAAGAAAATGTGTTACACTCAATAACATCACACAATTATGAAGAATCACAAATTATATACATTCTCAATAACCACTATTAATCTTAATGAGAAATTTCACATAAAATAAATCTGTCAAAGTGAAATAGCCATACTCTTTAACACTTAAATCACTATTCCCTATTTGCAGTTCCCCATTTAACTGCAAACAGGGAACTAGTACAGCTAGAAATTGGCCTACTTTATTAAAATGCCTAGCACACTCTAAATCACCATACAAGATACAATTCCTACTCAACCTACCTCTATTGCTATCAAATTTAACGTGCCATTTTCTAATGAACTTAAATCTAACTCTAGCTAAAAATGAGAGACTTCTTGATCACTAAAGCCAATAGTTATTTCAGTTCACAAACTCCCTACAACACTGGACCCTGTTGATATCCCTTCTTCTTGCCATTCCTTTGCCTTCTTTACAATGGATTGCCTCCTCCTCCTTCTTTCTACTCTGTCTCCGCTGACTGCCTCTAAAAGTAGACATTTTCAAGAAAACAGGTACACTATGCACGTACTACACTGGGTTCTCTCTTCAATTCTCTCCTCCTCTTTCTGCTTCTTCCTCATGAGGGAAGTGCTCTCTATCCTACAGGCTAGAATCCTCATTTACCACCTAGAGGCACCAGGTGGCCAAGCTAAGGGGATCACCTTTCACCCATGTAGTAGTTATCTGCTGCCATCAATGGGAAACCAGCAGCAGCACCAGGGGAACCAACCAGACCAAAATAGCAATGCAAAGATTCTAAAAACCATATTGTCACTGTAACCACAAGTTACAAAAGAAGACCAGGGCCTGCATGCTAAGTCTAAAGAGGGTAAATGATCGCTAAAATAGATTTCAGATAAGATTTAAGATTTAACATAATAGTCAGAATGTCCAGGATACAAGGAAAAAAATCACTTGTCACAGCAAAAATGAGGAAAAATCACATCATGAATGAGATAAAACAATCAACAGATGTCAACACTGAGATGACTTACATGTTGGAATCATCTAAGAAGAATTTCAAAGTCACCATCATAAAAATGCTTCAACAAGCAATTAGATAGCCTTGAAACAAATGAAAATACAGAAAATCTCACCCCCAAAATGCAAGATATGAAAAGGAACCAAATGGAAATCACCGCACTGGAAAATAACTTAAATTCTTACAAACTAACTGAAAGGGTTCAATAGCATAATGAATATGACAGAGAGAAGAATCAATGAACTTGGAGACAGAATAAGAATTCAGCCAGTCTGAATAGATATAACAAATTGAAAAAAAGATGAGCAAAGCTTCAGGGAGCTGAGATGCAGTAACCAAAGACAATATTCATATTATCAAAGTCTCAGAAGAACAGAAGTAAAGTGAGAATGGAAAAAATTATGAAAAAATAAAGACTGAAATTTATTAAATTTCCTAAAAACATAAACCAACATACCAAAAAGCTGAGTGAATGCCAAACAAATAAACTCAAAGAAACTCACATTGAGTACATCATAATTAAAATTCTGAAAACTAAAGACAAAGAAAAAACTCTTGAAAGCAACTAGACAGAAACAATATAGAGGGGAAAGCAATTCAAATGACAGAAGATTTCTCGTTGAAACCATGGAAAGCTAAAACAAGATGACAATATTTTTCAAGTGTTATAAGAACTACCAACCCTAAATTCTATATTCAATAAAAAATATCCTTCAGAAGTAAAAAGGATGGGATCCCTGGGTGGCGCTGCGGTTTAGCGCCTGCCTTTGGCCCAGGGCGCGATCCTGGAGACCTGGGATCGAATCCCACGTCGGGCTCCCAGTGCATGGAGCCTGCTTCTCCCTCTGCCTGTGTCTCTGACTCTCTCTCTCTCTCTCTGTGTGTGACTATCATAAATAAATAAAAAAAAAAAAAAAATTTCAGAAGTAAAAAGGAAATAAAGACATTCTCAAAGAAAGGAAAACTAAGAGAATTCATCACCCAAAGACCCACCCTTTAAAAATGGCTAAAGGAGGCTGTCCAAATAAGAACGAAATATAAGAGGAGAAGCCTTAAAACTAGAGAAAGGAAGCAAGAACAAAAGATTAGATAAAGAATGAGTCAGTGAATGAAAGACTATCTTTCTCTTCATGATAGTGGAATCACAAAATATAACTCCATTTGACGTGGTGCTCTATGCATGTACAAAAGTACTCAAGATGGTTATATTTAAAAAAAGGAAGATGAAAAGAACCTAAATGCAAGTAAGATTTCTACATGTCACTTGATATGGCAAAACACTGATATTAGCAGATGATGGTAAATTATATGTGTATGTTCTAAGACCTAGAGTAATGACTAAGAAAAAAACTATACAAAGTGATATATCCAAAAATGTTATTATAAGTAAATAGAATAGAAATAGAATAAAAATAGAATCCTTAAAATGTTCATTTAAGAAAAAGTAAATAAGAAAAACAGAGGAATGAAAAACAAGGGAACAAATAAAAATCAAACAATAAGATGGCAGATTTAAGTCATATCAATAATTTACCTAAAGTTATTAAATAAAAACAAATTGGCAGGGTGGATTTAAAAGCTACAATTGAACAATATGCTATCTACAATAAACTCACTTTAAATATAACATAGAAACTGAGAGGCTAGAAAGATATATATATATATATATCTCATGCAAATGTTAATCAAAGGAGAAGTGGCCATATTAAATATCAGATAAAGTAAATTCAGACCAAAGAAATTTCCTAGAAACAAAGAGGGACATTAATGAAGACAAAAGGATCGATCCACTAAAAAAAAATAATGATCCTGAATGTGTGCAAGCTGATTTCACCTATCATGTTTCTGCCAATACCTTTAAAATTCATTTTCACAAGCTCCTTCCTAAATGTGGCTGATGCTAAACATTATTTTGTCTTCTCTCCTTTATCCTTTCTTTTCCCCCATCACTATCTGAGTTCCTATTTCTATTAATAATTTGTAGATTGTTTTCAGCCATGCAGACTGAAATCTCGATCATTTTTGTCAGATTCTGTGACTCTTCGTTTCCAGTGTTTCTGACGTAAAGCCCTCAATGCTATCCCTAATGTGGTGACTACATAAGTTCAGGTTTTCATTTCACAATACCTCCTGACTGGTCTCTACTCTTTCCAGCCCAGGTTAACCATCCTCAGTGCAACACTAAAATAACTACTATTGCCTCCAAAAAAAAAACACCATGTCCTAATGTATCAGGTTTTCTGAGCTTTGCCCACAAACTCTCACTACTCCATTGGTTCCAGTCCAGCTGGATCTCATTGGTCCCTAAAACGGCCTCCATGCTTTTCCATCTTTGCAGCTCACTGACCAGAATGCCCTTCTTCCATTTCCATCTGGAAAAATACCTTTCAAGGCTCTCCATCAAGAAGGTGGTATTTAGTAGGCATTGGACATTGTACCTTCCTTATGGTACTTACATATTATTCCCTGTCTCTACTGATTTGCATCTTTGACTTCTCTCCCCTAAACAGTAAGTTTGCAAAGACACCAATATCATCTTTGTCTTTGCACCCTGCACAGATGTCCTCCATAGTGCCAAGTAAAGTGCACTGTGAATATTAAAACTTTAATCAATATTTGAATAGTTTAAGATCTAATCCTCTTTCTACCGAAATATTTCTTCTCTCTTTCATCGCCTTTAGCTTTGAATTTTCATCATCCAAACCTAAAATATTAATATTAGTTAAACTCATTACTTGTCCTAGAACATAAATAATTTTATGCACAAGAAAGCAGTTTTCTTATTATGCAAAACAAAATATACATAAATGCATTTGTAGTATATATATATATATATGCACTTGTACAAACCTCACATGTACACAGCTTATAGATATCTCTTTAGATTTTCAAATAATAATATTCTTAGTAAAATCTCATAAAAACTGACATTGAGGGCAGCCCAGGTGGCTCCGTGGTTTAGCGCTGCCTTCAGCCCGGGGACTGATCCTGGGGATCCAGGATTGAGTCCCACATCGGGCTCCCTACATGGAGCCTGCTTATCCCTCTGCCTGTGTCTCTGCCTCTTTGTGTGTGTGTATGTGTGTGTGTGTCTTATGAATAAAGAAATAAAATCTTAAAAAAAAACCCTGACATTGAAAAGTTGGATAAAGAGATTAAATACATCCTTAAAAATAATTGATTTAAGCTTTCTTGGTCTTTTAACTATAAAAATAGTTAATCCAAGCAACATGAATAGAAAGAGACCTGAACTATTTTAAAAAATCTACTTTTGCCTAGCTTGTGTGAATGATTTTTTGTTGAGTTTTCAGTGCCCAGAGACCCTCTTCAGTTGGTTTCTACAGCTGCTTGCACTTGCCTAGACCACCTCCATCTGCAATACTATATGCCCAATACTATATGCAATACTATAAACTCAATTTAGAGTACTGACCCAAGCAAAATGTTATTTTGAAAATGCAGCACAGGGCAGCCTGGGTGGCTTAGCAGTTTAGTGCTGCATTCAGCCCAGGGCCTGATCCTGGAGACCCAGGATCGAGTCCCATGCCAGGCTCCCTACATGGAGCGTGCTTCTCCCTCTGCCTGTGTCTCTGCCTCTGTGTGTGTGTGGGGGGGGGTGGGTGTGGGTGTGGGTGTTTCATTAATAAATAAATAAAATCTTAAAAAAGAAAATGCAGCACATATTTAAAATCTGTGGTGGATCCCAAAACCATGATTATGTTTTACTCTACACTCTATACTATGTAGACCACTATTGCCATTCATTACTGCAATTAACTGTACACATAATTATTTTTACTGCTAATTTTACACCAGTGAATTTCTATTTCAAGAAAAACATTAGCATTTGTTTCTAATTAAATATTTATTGCTTATGTTTTACAGACCCGACATCAGGTTCTTCTTTAGACTGGGCTTACAACGTGGGCATCAAACAAACATTTGCCTTTGAACTCCGAGATAAAGGCAAATACGGTTTTCTCCTTCCAGAATCTCTGATAAAGTCAACCTGTAAAGAAACCTTGCTAGCTGTTAAATTTATTGCCAAATATATTCTCAAGCATACTTCCTAAAGAAGTGGACTCAGTTAGGAATAAGTCAAATAACCCTTCTTTGTGCCTTTTATCAGAAAGTCAATCTTCAATTATCCCTAGATATAGCTTCCACATTACCTGAAGTGATCCCTCTCTTGCTCACTTAAGTCCTTTGTTTTTATTTACTTTTAATAGCACCTTAACAAATAGCTTTAAGTTTTCAACTACCTTTCTTTGCTCCAAATAAAGTTTGAACCCAGTAAAAAGTATTGAGTGTTTTGAAACATGATATACGGTGAGTCACAGAAAAGAAATGAGAATTTCAGTTTCTCCAGAATCAGGTTTTCCATGTGGCTTCATCATTTCATGTACTAATATAATAAAATAAACTATTCCAAATGCATTTTCTATTTTTTGATAAATTATACTCTTTACATTTCTCTACTAGCATTAATAATCAATATTAATGTCTCATGAAGTCTGTTAATAAGAAATAATATCTTCAATTCAAATACATATTTTGCCTGCATATATATTTCTTTTTAATAGTAGACATTGTTTATATCTTCACAATAGCAAAAGGATGTCCTAGCAGGAAATAAAGTGTTCATACAGTGCTTCAAACAACCAATCCAGTTCTCATCAACATAATGTATATTAAATTCAAAATTGTTTAATTTAGCCTGCCATATTACAAGGAAACCACCTGCCAAAACATCTCTTGGTAGTTACAGACACAGCCTAAAACAGTCTGGTCAGCTGTGAGCTCTGCTCTCAAAATGAATGGGGGAAAAAAACTAGAAATGTGGTACAAGTGTAAGAGAGAAAGTCACGTTGATAAAAAAGCAATTAGAGTAACTTATACTTTTATACTGTTTATAATCCTATTGTTTAAGATAGAGTTATAAAATACCTCCCCCTCCCCACCCCCCCCCCCCACCGCCTCCAGCACTACGATTTTTCAATGCCTCATCATCTGAACAACAGCAGTGTCTACATTCTAGAAATTCAAAACACAGACACCTGGCCTGAATTTGAGGGACAAGTAAAGAGTTCCTTGACTTCCTACAAACTGACTTCTCATATCACTCTGGACAAAATTTTTGAAGATCCTCAAAGATCCTAAGAAACCAGGTAAACGAGTAAGCTGAAACATTCCTCATTAATCCATAAAAGAAAGAATGCCATCAAATCTACAAAGTGATGGTATTTCTGATAGTTACGAGGTAGGTAAATGCTTCCCATGAAAAATTGTCTAGAGGAAACCAATATAAACTAACAAAAATGCTTTATAGGTAGAGGAGGGAAAGGTGACAAGAGTCAAGAAAGTAAAAGGCAGAACAGTGGTTATGAGATTACACTGCCTCTTATTAAAAATCAATATCAAGCCTAAATATTTAGCATTCAAAACTGGCTCAGAAAATGGAAATGTAAATTCATTCCATCAAATAAACCAAATGGCAAGTATTCACTCACTCACTCTTACTCAACTGAGAAAGAACTGAAAGAAATTTTAGCCTTAAAATTTACATAAATATTTCTTTTTTTTTTTTACATAAATATTTCTAATTCCAGTGGGTCTTTAGGTGGAAGAGGTAAGAAAGATAATCCCAATTGTTGACTATCTCCTGTGTTCATCCATTATGCAGATTATAAAAGACGCAGAAGTTTCACATACCATTTTATTTGAGTTTTATGTAGTTTAATATTTCTTTTCTCGATCGGACAAAAATTGAGTGGCTAAATATAAAAAATCCTAATAAGATTGTTCTTTATCATAATTGAATAGCTTTTGCATGACATTTCAGAGTATTTGCTTTTTTGATTTCATATGAATTGCAGAAATGAATATATGAAGAAACATATATTAAAATTTTATTTTTTATTTATTTTTTTAAAGATTTTATTTATTTATTCATGAGAGATGCAGAGAGAGAGAGAGAGAGAGAGGCAGAGACACAGGCAGAGGGAGAAGCAGGCTCCATGCAGGGAGCCCGACGTGGGACTCGATCCTGGGACTCCAGGATCACACCCTGAGCTAAAGGCGGCGCTAAACCGCTGAGCTATCGGAGCTGCCCCGTATATTAAAATTGTAAAACTAAAATGTCATTTTATTTTAGGGGAAAGTTTGAGTAATGAGTGCTGTGATTCTTCTCATCATTTCTCATTTACCCATAAGAGGACTTTGTACCCGTTACAAGTTTATGCTCTTATGATATTCTTAACAATATGTCTCACCAAAAAATATCTTCTAAATCTTCATTCCTTTTCTAGTTTTAACTCGAGACAGTGTTTAATATTTTGAAAATTTATTATGTTACGGCATTGGTCTAGTGGCTAAGACATACATCTCCATTATGTGAGAAAATGAAACATCTTGCTAATTATTTTCCTAACACAAATAAATGAGTTTCCAGTGGGCATGTGACTCCAAATTGATTTTTAAATGTTGTATTAGAGGTTCTCTCCCTACATACTACACAATGTATATCTTCTATAACTATATAAGTGCTCGCTGGCTAAGTAAACATTAGGTTTATTGACAAGAGTTTCTGTTTCTCATTAAAGACTGTTGTCAGATTCTCCCCTAGCATCTTGTTCTCAGAAAGGAGTTTAAGTTGTTTTGGTCATTCCAAATGAATGGATGTGGGCTTTCCTGGACATGAGAAAAATCACAGACAGAGAACTCTTCTTGATTCCACCATGTAGTTCCCTCAGTACTATAATCTTTTACCATTTATATAGAAAAAGTAAAAAATAATATGCACTGGTTCCAAAAATCTACAATGAAATGTGACAGGATCAAATTAATGTTGATTTCCCAAGATACAAATAATACAAAGCAGCTGCAGTAAGCAATCTTAGTTAAACACTCATTTATTTGAGCATCTCTAAGAAATAATGGGGTCCAGAAACTTTGCCCGACTTGAAAAACTTATAGTTGTCGCCTAAACTCTATTCTTCCCTCTTCCCTAATAATAGGTCTCCTAACTCTGAACTGGGCACATGGCCACTCAAATAAAGTCTCAAATTCAAAACTTCCCTTCCAAAAAGAGGTGGCTCTTGAACTACTCTGGCCAGTGATTTCGAAGAGCAAACATTATGTGGCAAAGTCTAGGCAGCTAACTTCAAAGATCTCTGGCATATACACTTTGGTCCTTCTTCTCCATCCCTTTTTCTTTCATACTGAAATACAATTGTAATGACTGATGATAAGCAATCATCTTGAACCATAAAATGCCCTCGAGAACTGAAGCAAAAACACTGATAGTAGAAGCCTATGCTCATGACAATTAGCATAACAGTTCCAGACATTTCCTGGGTAGAAATCCTTGGAGAGTGAAGTTGTGTTGTACAAAATCACAGGACTAGAAATCAGATAGTTTGGGTTAAAAATCCTGAATCTACTACCAAATGATATCCAGTAAGACACAATCACCCTTCGCCTGCCCTGCTTACCTTCTAGAGTTTTGATAGTATTTGAAATAATAAATGCTCACCAAGGTAAGCCACTAATTTCCATTTTGTTTGTATTTGGAACAAAGTACACTTATCTTAAAGATAGGTCACGTGGCTTCCTAATTAAGGTAGGTGTTGGATGCACAAAAACAATGGCACAACTGCTGCTCTCAAGTGTGGCTCTTCTCCAAGGCTCTGCTGTGATAGGAAGCAAAGTGACAGGTGCATGTGCAGATATACATTTTCCTGTATGGAAAGCTTTCAACAAACTTTTACAGTCTAAGGATTACTGATCCTCAAATGTTTAAGAACAACAGAAAAATCCAACATAATTTGAAAAAATATTTGCATATATCAAAGTAAGTATTAACTCCAACTCAGAGAACTTAGAGTCTGTGGTGTACTTTGCTTCCTTTTTGTTGTTGTTTGTTACTATGGATTTTTTTTGTTTGCTTAGCAATATTCAGAAAAGATATATAAAATACCTATTACATTTCCAATTACCAAAACCAAGAAAACTAAAAATCCTAAAATTTAACAAAATTATTAAAGTCTGCCAATTTATTTGTTATGTGGAAGTCCAGAGGTCTAGTGGAGAAATTCCAGCACACCACTGGAGCAAAAATATTTGAGTCTGAACACACTGGAGAGGGTAAGAGGAACAGTTTTACTTTACCTACATCACCTCTCCTGCAAGGTGGCACAGCTCAACCCAAGAGGGCCCTGTTGGCCTGCAACTTTTCCCACAGAGGAAAGGGAGAGAATATGTATGAGCACCTGGCTTCCACAGCTGTGTGGGATGCTGCCAAGGAGGCCCATTTATCCCTTGCCTCCAGAGTACTGAGTCATGAGCTGACTGGAAAGCAATCAGCAGTTGGGAGGCCAGGGTTTGGAACATATCTAGAGGACATGGGTGCTTCTAACTTTATCAGGAACGCCATCATAAGGTCCACCCACGAGTCACTGAGACAGCTCACACGCATACCTCCCATCTCACCCACAAGCACCACAGTGCTACATGCTCATCATACACGTGTACCCACACTCCATGGCTGGGTCCATGTGTGTGTTCCTGACAGCAGTGAGAACAAGCTTTGGCAGACAAATAGTGAACATGTGCCAAAAGCTGGCCTGAATCTGCAGGCCAAGAAGAAACCACAAACTTGAACATTTAGCTCTGCCCTTGGAAAAGTAAAAGGGAGGCTATCAGAACCCAGCCTGGTCCATTGCAAGCTCAGGACAAGGCCTACAAGCTTAAGAATTCTGCCACAAGAGGGGGCAAGAAGCGTAGAACAGGCATATCCTCAGAAGTTCTGAAAAAAACCTCAGAATCCCTAGCAGGACTTACAGAAGGTATTTCTTCCCCAAGTCAGTCAATAAAGACTAAAGGAAGTGATTGCTACTTCAAATGTGAAGACAGCAATGTGAGATTTCAAGGAACATGAAAAATCAAACAAGCATGACACTACCAAGAGGTAACAAGAATTTTCCTGTAACTGACCCCCAAAGACATGGAGACCTGCAATTTACCAGATAATTCAAAATAGCTATTTTAAGGAAGCTCAATGAGCTATAAGAAAATACAGAAAAATAATTCCCCTCCCTTCTCCCCCCCCCCAAAAAAAAAAAAAACAACAACAAAACACTACATGAACAAAATGAGAAGCTTAACAATGAGATAGAAATCATAAAAATGGAACCTAACAAATTCTGGAGCTGAAGAAAACAATGAATGAAATTAAAAAATGCAATAGAAAAAAAAGTGCAATAGAGAGCATCAATAGAATGGATCAAGCAGAAGAAAAAATCCAAGAAATAAAAGACTTTGAAATTATCCAGCCAGAGGAAAAAGCTTTTTTAATTAATGAAAAGAAAAAATAATAATAATTAATGAAAAGAGTGAAGAAAGCCTATGTGAATTATGGAATATCATCAAGAGAAGCAATCTGCAAATTACTGAGTCACAGAAGAGGAAAGGGAGAAAGAGGCAGAGTTTATTTAAAGAAATAATGGCTGAAAACATCCCAAATCTAGGGAGAGATTTGCCCATCCAAGCTCATGAAGCTCATAGGTCCCCAACTAAATTCAACTCTAAAGATCTTCTCCAAGACACATTGTAATAAAACTGGCAAAAATAAAAGACAAACAGAATCTAAAAAGTAGCAAACAGAAAGAAGCTTATCATTTATAAGGGAATCCCCGTAAGTCTGTCAGATTTATCCAAAGAAAAGACAACCAAATAGTTGTAACTATTTGTTACAACCCAGATGATCCAGATGATCCTTTTTTTTTTTAAAGATTTTATTATTTATTCATGAGAGACACACAGAGAGAGAAGCAGAGACACAGGCAGAGGGAGAAGCAGGCTCCATGCAGGGAGCCCGACGTGGGACTCGATCCTGGGTCTCCAGGATCATGCCCTGGGCTGAAGGCAGGTGCTCAACCACTGAGCCACCCAGGTGTCCCCAACCCAGATGATCCTTGAGGGCATTACGCTAAGTGAAATCAGTCAGACAGATAAAGATAAATAAATACTGCATGGAGTCACTACATGTTGAATCTAAAAAGCCAAACTCACAGAAATAGCAGAATAGTGGCTGCCAGGCATGGGTTAAGGGAAATGGGGAGATGTTGTTCAAAAGTCACAAACATCCAGCTAAAAGATGAATACATTCTGGAGATCTAGCACTGAGCATGGTGACTGTAGTTAACAACACCATAACATATACTTGAAAGTTGCTGAGGGAGTAAATCTTAAATGTTCTCATGGAAATGGGAAAAAAAAAAAAAGTAATTATGTGAGGTGACAGAGGTGTTAATTAACCCTATTGTGGTAATCATTTCACAATACATGCATGTATCAAATCAGCAGAGTGTACACACCTTAAACCTACACAATGTTTGTGTTACTATAACTCAATAAAATTGAGGGCGGGGGAAAGAAAAAATATGTAGCTCTTGCAGATGCTATATTTTCAACTGCATGTGTTACAATATTTTGAAATAACTTTACATATTCTCCCTCAAAGATATGAACCCACTGAAATGGGAGAAGAAGTAGTATCACTTAGGGAAGAAAGAATTTAAACCATGTGAAGTTCGGATTACCTCTTATTACAGAACACACCTCTCCTTACAGAAGACTCCTTTCATTCAACATGCAGAAGATTATGACTGGAAGTCAAACTGGCATAACAAGTACGTGCAACCTTCCAAAATTTGCTATTTGTTAGGAATAACAAATATATGCAACCTTCCAAATTAGAAACCACAATAAGGGGCCCCTGGGGGTGCAACCAGTTAAGCATCTTACTCTCGGTTATGGTTCAGGTCACCATCTCAGGATCACAATCTCACCATCATGAAATTGAGCCCCGAGTTGGGCTCTACACTCTGCACAGAGTCTGCTTAAGACTCTGTCTCCCTCTTCTCCTGCCCCTCCCTCTGTGTTCTCTTTCTCTCTCTCTCTCCAATAAATAAATCTTCTTAAAAACTAAAAAAATAAAAATAAAAGCCACAGTAAAAGCAACATTTACTAAATAGCTCAGCTAATATGAATACATGGCAATATTTCAAAGATTATGTCTTTACACTTCTTTCTCATCTTTGACACGACTGTATCTTTATGATTAAAATACCAAACCATTTTTCTGTAATGAGTAGAAATGAGTCATAATAGCATCTTGAAAATTTTGGTAGCATATAGGCTACTGTCAGAAATTCCTTAGGCAAAGCTTTTGGGAGACTCTCTTGCATTTCATTGTCACAAAATCCATTATATCAGGACAGATCTCAGCTGCCTGAGTAACATCGATCTGAGGGTTATAATTTTGTCATAAAAATTTATTCTCGCATGAACTTAGCATAAAAGGTCTCCGTCCAGAAAATAGGAATTGAAATGGATATATTATCACTTGAACTGCTTTTTTGCTCACTTATCCTTCAATTACAAGCCTTAAGTTCACTGGTGTCAAGAGAGGTTAAACCAGAAAAAAAAATGTAAAACAATTTTTGAAATATGTAAGGGAAATTTGACAGTTAATGTTCCAAATGCATTATTATTGCTACGGTATCACTGAAGTGTGCGACTGGGTCATTTTACATTGTGGATTAAAAGCTTAAAAGACTATTCATGAAACAAAGAAAAATCCATATGTATCATTTCATATGTAAAAGAAATTGCAAGAACTCTGTTCTTCTTGTTTAAAGTCTCCAGTTTCTTTTTTTTTTTTTTTAAATCTCTGCTTTGCAAAACTTAAATTTCAAGAGGCAATTAAATTTTAATGGGGCAAAGACAGAAGAGGTGAGGAGGTAAGTTTTGAGAATTGCAATCATACTGGCAGTAATGATCATATGAAGAGTAACATTTGCACAGCACTAGATAATTTAAAAATTGCCCTCACATGCATGTCTGCATTTGATCACAGCAATTCTAGGAGTTGTGGGGAGGCTATCATTATCCCCATTTTATATATTAGAAACAATAGCTCCAAGTACTTAAGTGATTTGCATATATAAAGTAGCAAAATGAAACCAGATCTTCACACTTCAAAATTCAAATTCTTTTATTATACCACACTGTCCAATGATCATCACTTCTCTCAAAGGCAAAGAGGAAAAGAATTTAGCTAATTCCTGAGTCATCAATTTAGGTTCTAATTCTCAAACCTTGCTAAAGGCATATCATCTTAAGGACCCACTGGACACTTTTCTAGATGGTCTAGACCAGAGATTCTCACACTTGAACATGTACAGGAATCTCCTAGGAAGATTAAATACGGACTGTGAGGCCCCTCCACCAGAGTTTCTGAAACAACAGGTCTGGGGTGGAACACAACAATTTTCATTTTTAACGAGTTCCCAAGCCATGTTGATATTGCTGGTCCAGAAGCCACACTTTCAAAACCACTGATAAAGAATAATCCTAAATTTTCCTTCTATTTTTCAATGATTCGGGTTTTTTTTTTCAATAATTTTAGTGATCTTTATTGAGCTATGTAGTTTATTTGCAAAAGTAATTTACTCGTAGGTTTTGTCTTCAATTAAAATTGTAGGCAGACCAAACTGATGAAATTGGGATATTTCCATTTCAATTCTTATCTTCTATAAAAATGTCTGTAAAGGGATCCCTGGGTGGCGCAGTGGTTTAGCGCCTGCCTTTGGCCCAGGGTGCAATCCTGGAGACCCGGGATCGAATCCCACGTTGGGCTCTCGGTGCATGGAGCCTACTTCTCCCTCTGCTTGTGTCTCTGCCTCTCTCTCTGTGACTATCATAAATAAATTTTTTAAAAAAATTTTTAAATGTCTGTAAATAGCAAAACCAAGCATTTGAATAGTTAGTTACACATTTCAAATCCATTACACACTAAAATACTTCATTAATATACATTAATTAGTTTAACAAAGGATCCCTTCTTTAAAATTTTGTAGATTCTACAGATTTTAAGATAACTGGTTTTATTTTTTATTATTTATATTTTACATCAACGTATTGAATTTTTAAATGTTTTCAGTTTTTATGTTAAATGTCATACCCAAGTCCATTTTTAGAACATAAAAAATGTGACTTCCCCTGAGGCCCAGGTTCACTAGGGCTATATCCAACTAAGGAAACTCTGGTTTGGAAACCACTGTAAGAATTCCTTTGGCAATAAGCAGTAGCTTTCTTAATAGTAAAACTGAGCAAATTCTGTGAGAAGTATTTGTAGAAGTATTTTTAGAGTTAAGAGCATTTGTTTCATGAAGACCAAGAGAAGGATTCCAGCTGATATGGTTCTCTCGCTGTCACATAAAAAGCTTAGACAGGGTAATGGGATAATATGAGGACTTTCTTATGTTCAGACATCCCTTGATGTTGCCATTTGACAAAGTTCACTTGTGTCCACTCCAATTAATTTTTTACAAAGGCAAAGAAATGAAGAAAGGTAAGGAACACCTGTCTGGCCATTTTGGCAGAAGACTAGAAAGAAAAGGGTCAAGAAGAAAAAAGTAGTAAAATCAGGTTTTTCCTGGCCCCTTCCACAAACTTACATCCTCTACTAGAATTATATAAATATCCTGCCACTAAGCTTCATGTTAATCTAACTGCCCATTTCATTTAGTCTACAAAAAAAGCAGATTTTGAGATGAGAAAGCAAGTCTTTCAGATGAGTCACCTTTGCTCAGACCTTAGACCAGGGAAGTTGCATAATTCGTACATGTCCAGTATATTCCTATTTACCCATTTTTTATGAACTTTATGGAAGTTAAATATCTTTTATTTTCTTATTCTAAACCAAATATGCTTCTGCTATACATTTTGAAAGACTACATAAGATTACAGCAAAAACATTTGATTATCATGCAAGGACTATGAAGTCACTCAAAGGCAGATTTGAATAGAAACTTCACTACTTATTAGCCACAGCCTATCTGAGAAATTCAGTTAATGATACCTATGTCATAAAATTATTGTGAAGACTTAAAAAGAACTGCATAAAACATAAGGGTGACCAACTCTTCCAGTTTGCTCAGAAATGAGGGGTTTCCCAGGACAAGAGATTTTCAGTACTAAAACCACTGAAAAACCCAGTCCTGGGAAAACTGGGACAATTGGTCACTGAGTTGCACTGAAATGTTTCTCAAGGGCTCCTCCTCTCCCCTGCCAATTTTCTGAAAACTATTTTCACCAAAGAAAATATATATTAATATTTATTAGTAATCACTTTGCTATTAGGTGTTAAATACTTATGTGGGCTCTATCAGTTCAGTTCAAAATATTCTTTAAATGAACTCTTATAGCTAAATGCCATTTTCATCATTCCCATGTTGACAGACGCCAAAACAGAGACACAGAGCAGCTAAACGTCCTACGCAAGGTCATAGGGGTATAAACAGTACAGCAAGGCATTCGAACCCAAGCAGTCAGATTTTCAAGTGTGCACACTGAGCTCTTTCTACTTATTGTAGTCCTCAGACCAGTAGCCTCAGCATAACCTGAGACTTCGTGAAGGAAACTAAGGTCTAAGGTTGAACTAAAGTAGAACTTGCAACTCGAGAAGTAAATTTAAATACACTAAGTCAACTTGAAACTGAAACTCAAACAGTGCTTTCTTACAGCACAAGCTTGGGGGGGTGGTTTCCTCAAAATATACCTACTTAGAATATGACCAAGACTATACCGTTTTTTCTAACATAAATGCATTACAAAGCAGGAAGGGGAGAGTACAAAATACCAAAGCATTTTGAAAAGAAACTCTGAGCTGATCTACTTTTTGTGCTGTTCAAGTTCCCGGCTTTCACGTAAAACTGAAAATAGGAGGGAAATCATAATTAGGAGGCTTACTTATGTTTAGCACGGATTTAGAGTTTTGAATATAAATATAAATTAACAAGTATTTAATGTTCTTTTCAAAAACAGGATCTTAGCAGTGATAGTCTATCAAGCACTCTTACCGAAAGCTGAAAGCACAGCAATAAAATCTCATTCCCGGCTGAAACCAGACACACAAAGTCAGAAGTGATGAAGTCATTATCGTTTGCTAGATTAAAAACACTCAGTCTCAATAACAACTGAGACCCAGTTCAAAATAACAGCTTCAGTCTATCAGAGTAAATATTTTATGTGCCAAAATATGTTGGGTACACAGTCTGTACCAAATTATGTGTTTAATTAGCTGCATTTCATCAGATGCCTTTATACCAAGGCTATCTCTTCTATATAACATAATTTTTTCCATATAAAGTGAATAAAATAGTCACTGGAAACAAATGCATTTAGGAAATAAGACCATAATTCTACCTTCAAAATTCCTCAGGTTTAAATCTAAACATTTTTCTCATTTTGTTTTTTTTAAATAATGCATAAATATATTATTTTTTCATTAAATTCAAATTGAATTCTTAAAACTTTAGCTTCAGGTATCACAACTGACAAAATAGGTTCTATTAGAAGGAGACTACATCTCTGAAACTCTGTGCCAGAGACTTTAATCATATTTTATTCTATCTCCCAACAAAGCTATAAAACAGAATAATTAACAACCATATAAAGGAGGAAACCAAGACTTAAAGAATCTAAGAGAATAACCCGTAATTTTCATCAGAGGGGCTGCTGCATCAGGATTTGAACCCAGGTCTGAGAACCAAGCACTATGCCTTCCAAAGGTGACCATAAGTCCTTGTGGTACACCATTCAAGGCCTATAGAGCTGAAAGTGAACTCTAACATGTGACAGTTTAAGGGCAACACAGATTCACAAGGAATGAAAAAATAAAAGGAAGGTTTAATATTCCACCTAGCCACCTTAGACTCCTGCCACTATAGCCCATGGTAAAATGTAACCAAAGTAAATGGTACTCTTCCCCAGTGATGAAAGGTGTTGGGGTAGGTATTCAATGGCTCTACAAAGTACAAGTTCACCTAGGAGCTGGTCAGCATCATCCAACAAGCCAGCAATCCCCCAGCAATTCCCCACCTGTGCTGCAGAACACAGGTGACACAATGGCTTGGACCCAAGTACATGGACCTAAGTTTGTCTGGCTGCCCCAATGAGCAAGTCAACTAGGTTTTCCTCTTTATAGGTTCTACTCCATCTATGGCTCTTATCCAGAGGTGCCAGGCATTCCAGAAACTGAGCTTTCCATACACAATGGTAAGCCTCTTCAAGGACACTGCTAAATGTCAGTCACCCACCTCTTTGGCAAACATAGCATTTGAATCCACATTCAACCTCAATCCCACAATCAAGTTGCCTGCTTTTAAGGTCTATAGACTTCAACAACTTCCAACAATATTTGGTAATTAAAGAGGAATAAGATCACATTTTAAGTGACATTTGCTTAGGAAGTCCAATCTCCAAAAAGAACATGTCCTAGGAGCCCTTATCAAAACTACTCCCCCTGGCACAGCGGTTTAGTGCCTGCCTTTGGCCCAGGGCATGATCCTGGAGACCCGGGATCGAATCCCACGTCGGGCTCCCGGTGCATGGAGCCTGCTTCTCCCTCTGCCTATGTCTCTGCCTCTCTCTCTCTCTCTCTTTCTCTCTCTATTTCTGTGTGTGTGTGACTATCATAAATAAATAAAAAAATTTTTTTAAATTTAAAAAAAAACTACTCCCCCAATTCAAATTTATTACTCAGACCTGGACCCCTCATGGGGCCTTTCCTAAAGGTTCCAGGGCATCCAAGCTCTCCTCTGTCTCAACCACTCCAAGTTTGAGTTACTGCCTTGGTAAACTTCCCTTCATGGAGGGTTATTCCTGAGCATGCATCTATACTTCCTAAAATCAGCCACTACTGCATGGACTTCTTGTTATTCCCACAGCACCTAACACATTTATGACATAGTAAGGATAAAACCAATCCTGGCAGGCTGCTTCGGCAGGGCCTCCTGGGATGGCAACGCCTAGGTGGAGTGACCACAGTTCAGAATCTGATGTGCAGAAATGTGATGAGGATAAACGAGTTCTGCTAAATAAACACATGTCAACCAGATACACTAAGGTCTGACTTCCACATAAGATTGCCAACTTATTCATCTACTATGGGCTGATAGGGGTTTGGAAGGAAATGGAGAAAGCAGAGTAGATACACTTGAGGTACACATCCACCTCAAGTAGTTGTCATAGAGGCAGAAATACAAAAAGGCTGGGAAAATAAATCTCATAAAATCACACTGTCTCAACTTTATGCATTTTGGACTAGCAGGTAATGCAGGGAAAAAATAAAACTGGCATATGCTTCCCAGTAGCCAACTCTCAGTTTTCATCATTGCTCTTTCCCTTTATTCAAAACAATAAGGTGTCTCTACTCTTCTATCTGAGAGAACCCTGGCAATTGGGGCTTGGGGGCAGTAAATGGCCCAAGGGTGAAATTAGTGGCCTTAGAGGTCACATGCTTTCAGAGAGTACTTTCCTTTTTTTAAGATTTTATTTATTTATTTTATTTGAGAGAGAGTATGCAAACATGAGCAGGGGGAAGGGCAAAGGGAGAAGGAGAAAGAGAAGCTCAAACAGACTCCATTCAGACCGCTGAGCCCAAGACACAAGGCTCAATCTGACAACCCTGAGATCACAACCTAAGCTGAAACCAAGAGTCAAATGCTTAACTGACCGAGTCACCTGGGCAGTCCTTTTTTTAAAAGATTTATACATTTATTTTAGAGAGAGCAAGCGGGGGAGGGGCAAAGGGAGAGAGAGAATCTTCAGCAGACTCCCCATTGAGCTTGAATGTCCCTCCTGAAGCGAAACTTGATCTCACGACCCTGAGATCATAACCTGAGCCAAAATCAAAAGTTGGACACTTAATTGACTAAGCTACTCAGGCACCCCCAGAGAGCACTTTCTAAATACGCTCTCTATATACCCACAACCTTATCTCAGGCTCTGCTTTTAGGTGAACTCAAACTAACAGGGAGATCAAGACAGGAGAAATTGCCAAGTCATCCAGAAGAGCTGAAAAAGAGGTTTCTGTGAATCATTTATGTACCACCAAAGAGTATCCTTAAGACCCTAAATATCAATTTGTCAGAAATGTTTTGCTGACTATGAATAGAACTTACTTAATTGCCTGTAACCTGTGATTCAGTTGAGTAAATTAATAAAACCATTTGTTTGGTGAAATAGAAAATGCTAAAGAAACTCAAGTGCTGATACTATCACTACTAAAGATGCTAAAGATGACAACATCATGACACAGGTTATAAAAAGCAGCCTAACCCTATAAAACTGCAAATAATTACCAATAACAAGATTATTTTTATATTTAATATTTTAATAGACTTTTTAAGATTTTTTAGAACAAGTTTAGTTTCATAGCAAAATTGAGCAGAAAACACAGAATTTCTATATACCCCTTGCTCTACACATGCACCACCAATATCTCACAACAGAGTATAATATTTATTACAATCAATGAATCAACACTTGACACATCTCTATCACTCAAAGTCCATATATATATTAAAGTTTCACTCTTGCTGTTATACATTCCATGGGTTTTAGATTTAATTTTAAATTGTAAAATGGTATACAAAAATGAGATCTTCCCCTAAGATGTCATAGTATGTGCTCAGAAAACAGACAGATGCCAACTGAACTAGCTAAAATTCTTGGGAATAGATACCTAGGAACCCTACACAATCCACTGATCAGTTCTTGATGCATTGCAGACATGTGTATCAAGAAGAAGAAAGAATAAGCTCATAGAGAAGTGCGGAACCTCATGGTCATTCCCACTGGCATGACTTAACCATTGTAAAGCCTTACACACCGAATCCACAAACTATTTAAGTACTGTTTGTAAACGGAATAGGAGTTGATACAAAATTAAGACAATCCCAGCCAAATTGGCAAAATGTTTGGTAGCAGCTTGGAAGAAAAGACAGTAGGTAATGATGGAGTACTCTTTGAAGAAATGATCCACTACCAGTGCTCCCAATGCCTCCTGATGAATGGAAAACTGCACACCAAGGACTCTAAGTGGAAATAATGATTCAGAAGAGCAAAATTCTGAATATGAAGTTATTTCAGGACTAACAGAGGATTTATTGTGCTCATATTTATTTTTATGTATGTACAATTGTATGTGTACATGTCATAAAACCTATCTAAGTCTAAAAGAGCCTCTTCTAAAAATATGGAACAAAAATCTTAGGGGTAAAAACATTTTAATCTAATTAATTAGCTATTTTCCCTTTCTTAGCAACACAACTGATGGCATCTTAAATTCAATAAAATATGACAAGTGCTTACAAAATTATGGGAAGATCTAAGGGAGCCAAGGTTAGGGAAAACCACCACTGGCTTTCAGAGGTCAGAAGGTTTAAAGAATCACAGAAAACCTCTGATGATGATCTCAGCTGCTGGCAGCACCAAAGCAAGTGACTTATAAAGAACGTCCAAAACTCAAAATAAACCTCATGTCTGTCATTGCCCCTTACCTGCCTACCTGCTGACAGGTAGAGAGGCCCCCATGACAGAATGTGCTCTTATAAGAAGGCACTGGGGAGCTGGTTCCTTCTTTCTGCCTACCACTTGAGGGAACAGTGAGAAGGCAGCAAGCTAGACAGAGAGCTCTCACCAGAAGCCAATCATGCTGGCATCCTAATCTGAGGCTCCCAGCCTCCATCACTGTGAGAAATAACTTTCTGTTGTGTAAGCCACCCAGTCTATAAGATTTTGTTACGGTAGCCCAAGCTAACTTAATACACTAGCCTTCTCTCCTAAAATGAAGTGCAATCAGAAGCTTTAATATCATTTAAAGGATGGGGATGATGGCGAGTTAACAAGAGACAATCTGCACAACTGCATTGAGAATTATGATACATAGGATTATTATTCTCAGTTCTTCACTCACTTCTTTATAAAGTTACGCATCTACACTCTTTTCCACATGACCATGCAGTGCCTCCCACTGTGGGCAAAGTATATATCCCAACCTGCTGCAGTTCCACTTAGCCATGTGATTTGCATGGGACAATGGAATTTTAGTAGATGTGATGCAAGCATAAGTTTTAGATATGTTTGTGTAGTTTAGCCTGCCTACTTACTTTTCAGTTGTCTACAAAAAGAAGACCATGGTCCCAGACAGCCACTGGCACTAGAGAAGCAGAAAGGAACCTAACCGACAGCCCAGAGCCAAGGCCAGGCAATCTTAGAACTCAGCTGAGCCACAGACAACCCACAGACATAAAAGGGAGAAAATGTTTATTATTGTAAACCCCCAAGATTTTGACATTGTTTACTATGCAGGAAAAATTACCACAAGGATCAAATATACATCTAAAACAGTGCTTGGCACGTATTAATCGTTACTATTTCAGGACTCTTGTAAATTATATAGCATGATGTAAGCAATATATGTAAGCAATATATTCAGAGTTTTTGTTTAAAAATAATAGCAGGTATGAATAGCAGGGCTACTCAATTTTCTATATCAAATTTTCAATTTGATTTTCTATATCAAATCATATCTAAGCTTGAGCACTAGACATTAGGATTGCCAACAAGTCTAATAGCTGTCCTTGTTCCATCCCCCATCCCTTTCTTGCATGATACAAAACCTTCAGGACTTATATGGTTCTAAACAGTGGGGGAGGGCCAGATTTTCAGACAACTTGTGGAAGTAAATGGACTTCAAAAAATATTTGTACCTTTCTGGGACACCTAAGACCTCAAACTATGTAAGTAATACATGCTGTCTATATTGCTAGAATTTGAGGGAGTAAATGTCACCCATTGTCTTAATTTATATTTATATTCCTAATTACTTAAATTAGAATTAGAATTAAGAGGATTTTACAGGGCTATTTGGAAGTAATAGTGGTTTAAAAAAAAAGGAGATGGTCTATCACCATTTTAATTTAATGTATCCTTAAAAAATGTAATCAGAGTAGTGTAAAAAGAAGAGGATTTGTCTTAAGTGATATACAACAAGTTTGTGCATATGCAATTAAGTATACATCAGAATAAGTATATAGAAAACCATTCAAAGAATAGCATCATTCTTTGAAGTGCAATTTGGCAATACTTATCAAGAGTCATAAAGTTTTTATATCCATGGACCTTGTAATCTCATTCTTAAAACAAATCTAAACCAATAAATCAAAAGACAAAAGATATATTTATAAAGATGTTATATTCACTCCTAATAGTGAAAAGTAAAAATAATCTAAACCTAAGAGAGCTTTAGTAAGTTTTGGTATATAATTTTTAAGAATGTTATGCAATATGTTAAAAATAAGCACTGTAGAATCATAAAAATAAACAAAAAGAATAAACCAAAATAATACATTCAAAATAATGTATGGTTAAAAAAAAAGCCTGAATCATTAAAAAAAAATGTGATTGCATGTGGCAAAAGTTTAGAAATGGAACACAAAGCGTTCGGGTATATTTTACATTCTACGTTTTTATTTATATTCTAAACACCTTTTATGAAAATGAAACCATGAGAAAAACTATGTTACTTTGTGCTGAAAAAAAAATGATGGTCCCTAAAAACAGTAGCAAAGGGTAGAAGGATCCATTTTCAGATCCGTCTAGGAAGGTGAACAGGCAATCGTTCTTGACTTTCACTCCCAAGACCAACCAAAGATACACCAAGAGAGGTATGAAAAATCCCTGAGATGAAGACAAAGGGCTATTTTGAACTGATGTGAGAGGGAAAGACTGGCTTCAGGGAGCACATGAGGCAGTCCAGGAAAGTAAAGAGAGGATAGAAAATAGAATAAAATAGAAAAGGTATTATTGGGATAAAGAATATCCATCCTACACCTATAGCAACTCAGACTTGGTCCAAGGGATCTCAAAAACAAAGGAAAATCAATGGCAGGAGTTACTGCGACATGGTGTGCAAAGCAAAGTAATGACTCCAGTTAAGTTGCTATGCTTAAGGAAGATCCCCACGTAAAGCTACTCTTTCCTGAGGAGCAAAGAGCAAAAGCCCTACATTAAGTCCTTTTTTTAGAGTGGGGAGAGACTGAGTTTTTCACTGCCTAGGCCTCATGCATATACCCTACTCCCACCCTCTGAGCTAATGGAAATGACGGAGGCAGGGGTCTGACCTTCCCCTACATGCTCTGCTTGACAGAATAACCCCGGGAAAAACAAACCCATAAGTCAAAAGGATAGATATTTGAGGAGTACAACTATCTGGATTTTCAGATTCTATCAGAAGCAAAAATACACACACCGATAACTTTAAATCAGCTTAATATTTTTTAAAGGAAAGAATGTATCAATAGGATTAAAGAATATATCATTAGGATTAAAGAATGCATCAATAGGATTAAAAATGTATTAAAAAGAGTGAAGCAGGTGTTTAAAGACAAGATTATAATGTTTGAAATAACACAAAAATGATATGCTTTAAAAATAACACTGCTCAGAAAAGAAGGGCAAAGAAATGAGAAATATAAAAGAAAATTCAGTAGGCATAAGGAATAGAAAGAGAAGTGCTAAAATCCAAATCACAGAAAGAGAAAAATTTGAAGAGGAGTAATATTTGAAGAAGCAATGTAGGTAAATGTTCAATTTTTTTTAAAGAGAACAGGACTAAGATGGAAATAGTCTATAAAGCGGTAAGAAAAAGAAAGAAAAATCGGCACCACATTATATTAAAATTTAAGAATAAGAAATAGAAAAAATTCTAAAACCTAACAAAAGGAGAAAAGCATATTGTACCAAAGAAGTAAGAATCAAATTATTCAGAAGCAACACTGCCCTAAAGACTAAGGAAGTAGAATTTCCAAACTATTAAAGAAAAAGAACTTAGAATTTAGAACTTTATACACAGCCCAAATATAAAACAAATCTAAAGCCTTGATAAACACATCTCAGGAATATAAAGCCTCAGAAGGTTTGCCACGCAAAGATCCATGATGAAAACAAGGTAAATAAAAGGACAAACGAGATGCTGCAAGTGATATGTGAATAAAAGAGATTAAATACCTTGGTCGCTATGCTAAAGTTGGTTGCTATATTAAAGAAAGGGTGAGAGGGATCTCTGGGTGGCTCAGCGGTTTGGTGCCTGCCTTCAGCCCAGGGTGTGATCCTGGAGTCCCTGGATCAAGTCCTACGTTGGGTTCCCTGCATGGAGCCTGCTTCTCCCCCTGGCTGTGTCTCTGCCTCTCTCTGTGTCTCTCATAAATAAATAAATTTTTAAAAAAGAGAGAGGGTGAGAAAGAAATCTATCATCAAAATAAAAGAGGAAACATAGCAGATTGAATTAAAATAAGATAAATTGATTAACATATTCTAAAAAGAGGAAACATATTTATAATAAACCCTACTTAAAAACTTAGATGCAGGGATCCCTGGGTTGCTCAGTGGTTGAGCGTCTGCCTTCAGCGCGGGTCGTGATCCTGGGGTCCCGGAATCAAGTCCCACACATCGGGCTCCCTGCATGGAGCCTGCTTCTCCCTCTGCCTGTGTCTCTGCCTCTCCCTGTGTTTCTCATGAATAAATAAATTAAATATTTTTAAAAATAAATAAATAAAATAAAAATAAAAACTTAGATGATATCGGTATGTTGAGAGTTACATTCTCACAAGGTATTTAAGAACTCAAACTGTAGTCCACCAAGCTAGTTGATCTGTGAACTGTTCATCAGTTCTTAACAAGTTTCTTGCACTAAGGTGTGTACCAGTTGCATCACTAAAAACACTGCTTAGTCCAGATAACATGATTTTTACATACTTTCTCAATGAAGGGAGTGGTGCTTATTTTAAATTCTATCAGGAGGACCTTATCCTTATGGATCAGTAACAATTTTCAGATGAGCATTTTGAGTAGATACAGCTATTAATTTAAAGGAGAGAAGAAGAACTGGGTGAAAAGAAATAGAGAAAAAGAAAAAAAAACAGAGAAATAGTAAGTTGAGATATTTTGAACTGGTCCAAATATATTAATAACAAGCATAAATAAATATTAATAAATTTTAAGAGATAAAGTCACAGTTTCGATTTTACAAAATCTAAAATATTCTGTTTATAAAACCTATTCCTAAAGCATAAGAACACACAAAAGTTAAAAATAAAATGATAGAAAAATAAATATGAAGCAAATACAACCAACCAAAAAAAAAGTTGCTACAGGTATTACTAACAATATATAGAATAAATATCAAAGTAAAATATATTATTAAGGACAGAAAATTCAGTTCACTACTTAATGCAATTACCCAAGAAGATAACGTAGTTTTAAATACATGGTTACTAATAAAATTGCCTGAAAATATATGAAGTAAATTTTATTGGAAATGCAAGGACAGAGTAATAAATCCACCATCATAGTAAGGGATTTCAGCACACCTCTTTCAATTATCAAAAAGTCAAATAGAGAAAAAAGACAGCAAAGATATATAAGATCTGAATGATATATTAAAAAATATAACCTAATAAACATCTGACACTTTGAATAAAAAGTCTCAAGTACAGATGACTATAAAAATTTATCATGAAAAAAAGTTTTTTTTAATTTATCATGAATTAGGCCATAAAGCCTCAACAATTTTACCAAAAAAAGTATACAATTAGACATTATTAGACATTAATAATACAAATATAAATTTTCAATTCCCATTTATTTGAAATTCATTTTTCAAGGCCCTGAGTCATTACTCATGGATTAAAATAAGGTCATAATGGAAATTTTAAAATACCTGGAACTGATTTAAATGGTTTTTAATTATTTACCAAAATTTGTGGGATGCAAGAAAAGCAGTGATTGGAGGGAAATTTATAGCCTTAAACAGGGAAATTTATAACCTTTATAGCCTATAAAATCAAAGGAAAAAATTGAAAGTCTTGAAATTAATGAATTAATTGTCCATCTTAAGAGATCAGAAAAGGAACAGGATAAAACTAAAGAAAATACAAGATAAGGGATCAATGAAAACATGGAGAAGACCAACAAAAGATAAAATGCCAAAATATAACTATTTGAAAAAACTAACAAAATAAGTAAACCTTAGCAAAACTAATCAAGATAAGTAGAGAAAAGTCACAAATGATTTCGGAAATAAAATAAGGCAATTATTACAGGAAAAATTGGAGTTAAAATGATTATAAAAGACTTCTACTTTCAAACAAGTTAGAGAATCAGGGACCAGAGTGACTCATCTGCCAGAAACAACTAAAAAAAAAAAAAAAAGGAAAATATACGGAACAATAGTTTTTAGATATTGGGGTCATTAACACAACAATTGACAGCAAGTGATGCCAGAGAGAGCAGGAAATTTGAGGGAAGCCCCACAATCACCCAGCGGCTTACTACCCGGGAGAGTTTTCGGACTTCAGCTCAGCAAGGGTCTGCTGTTACCTGTAACACAGTGCTAGTGGGCATGTAATTAGCGCAACCACTTTGTTAAAGAATTTAGCATTATATAGTGGAAGATTTACACACCTTCGGGACGGCTGGGCGGCTCAGTGGTTGAGCGTCTGCCTTCGGCCCAGGGTGTGATCCCGGGGACTCAGGATCGAGTCCTGCATCGGGCTCCCTGCATGGGGCCTGCTTCTCCCTCTGCCTGTGTCTCTGCCTCTTTCTCTCCGTCTCTCAGGAGTAAATAAATAAAATATTTACAAAAAATAATAATAATAATAATTACACAGCCTGCAGCCTAGCAATTCATTCAACCCCTATGTATATACCAATAGAAACTAGCGCCTGCGGATGACTTGGGTGGCTCAGCGGTTTAGCGCCTGCCTTCAGCCCAGGGTATTATCCCGGAGTCCCAGGATCGAGTCCCCCATCGGGCTCCCTGCAGGGAGCCTGCTTCTCCCTCTGCCTCTCTCTGTGTCTCTCATGAATAAATAAATAAAGTCAAGAAAGAAAGAAAGAAGGAAAGGAAGAAAGGAAGGAAGAAAGAAAGATAGGACAAGACGTGTAAAACACCGCCCATGTAAAGCACTGTTCACAATAGCAAAAACCTGCAAACATCACAAATACCTCTCCGCAACATCTGCAAACATCCAGCAACCTGGATGGCTGAACCATGCTATACATGCACAGCAGACGGAATTAACCACACAGGGACTTGTTGCCATATAAGGATAACTCCTATCAATGTGATATTAATCTGGGGGGGGGGGGGGAGGCCCTAAAGAATAGATTGAACGTGATACTCTTCTTGTAAAGTTAAAAATAACTAAAATAAAGGCCATGTTAGAATAAGTAAAAACAGGGGCAGCTGGGTGACCCGGTGGGTTATAGCTTCCGACTCTTGGTTTAGGCTGAGCCCCACTGGCTGCTGGCTCAGCGGGAGCCCGCGGGGAGAGTAGCCCTCTGCCCTTGCCCCCACGTGCGGGGGCACATAAGCAGGCTCTTTCAACAAACAGATAAATCTTTAAAAGCAAAGAATAAAGCAAAAATACACTTTATCCACGTGAAAGGGAAAGCAGCTTCTTCCACTTCCAGGAGCAAAGATGTAGTTTTCCCTATTCCTCCCAGTAAGTGTAGGTAAAAACCCTGCCTATAACTTATAAGACAAACATCATGCTGTACATTACAACCTCATGACTTATTTTTTTTAAGATTTTATTTATTTATTCAAGAGAGACACAGAGAGAAAGAGAGGCAGACACAACCTAATAAAGAGCATCTTAAAAATTAAAAAAAAATTTAAAAACTTTCCAACAGCTAATATTATATTTATGATAAAAGATTAATGCTTTCTCCCTTTCTCCTTACGATTAGAACGAGACAAGGGTATCCACTCTCACCACTTTCATTCCACATAGAAGGTCTAGCCAATGCAATAATGTGAGAAAATTAAATAAAAGCATACAGATCAGAAAGGAAGATATAAAAGTATTCCTATTGCAGAGAACATGATTTTCTACATAGAAGTTCCCAAGGAATTTCCAAAAAGAAACCTCCTAGGTCTAATAAGTGAATTCAGTAAGGTTGCAAAATACAAGATAAACAGAAATATCAATTAAATTTCTATACACTAACAATAAACACATGTGGACACTGAAATTAAAAATATATCATTAAAAATTGCACAAAAATAGGTATAAGTTTCATAAAACATGTACAGAACTTGTACTACAAACTATAAAACACTAATGGAGTAAAGATTTAAATAAAAGGTGAGCCACACCATCTTCATGGATTAGTAAATTCAACATAGTAAAGCTGTCAGTTTCCCCCATATTGATGTACAAATTTCACACAAATCTACCAAATCCCAGCAAGATGTTTTGTAGATGTAGACAAAGTTATTCTAGAGTTTGTAGGGAAAGACAAGAGAACCATCATAGCTAACACACAAACTTCACCAATTCCACTCCTGGGCGTTTATCCCAGAGAAATAAAGCTTTACGTTAAAAAAAAAAAAAAAAAAAGCTGTACAAAAATATTCATGGGAACTTTTTTTGTATAGCTTAAAATTGAAAACAATCTAGTTACCATTTGTTGGGTAAATGGTTAAGCAACTGCAGTGAATCCATGCCATGGAATACCATTGAGCAATTAAAAGGAATGAACTATTGGAACATGAAACAATCTGGATGAGTTTCCAGAGAATTATGCTGAGACAGAAAAAAATTCCACTCCCAAAATGAAGTGGTTCCATTTGTATAACATTCTTGAAATGACAAAATTATAAAAGTGAGATACAATCTAGGGGTTACCAGGGCTAAGGAGGGATTGAGGACCAGAGGGAAGTTAGTGTGACTATAAAAGTACAGCATAACTGATCCTATTCATGGTGGAAATATTTTATATCTTGCCCGCATCAATGTTAACATCCTGTTTATAATGTTGTAGTGTAATTTTTCGAGATGTTGCCGCTGAGGGAATCTGGGTAAAAGGCACAAAGATTCTCTCTGTGTTACTATTTACAACTATGTGTGAATCTCAAACTATCTGAAGACAATGGTTGATTTTTTTTTTTAAGAAAAAACAATAAAACAATCAATACAGTTTCAGGATGATGGTAATCTTGTGTAGAGAGGCAGAGGATGGAGGTAGGAAAGATCATTTAGTTAGTTGTAGGATTTTGTCAAGGTCCTTGCTTCTATTTAGGGCGGTGAGTTTGCAGGGGCTTATCACGTGATTAATGATAACTAAGTAAATAATTAAAAGTAAAAGATAAAAAAAAAACAAAATATAATGGTTTTAAGGTCTGTCTCAGAGTCTTATGTTGTCAATAAAATGTGGTGGCTGGACAATACTATAAATTCACCGAACTCATTTATTTTCCTCTCAGGCTCAGAGAAAAGCTACATTCCCTGGCCCCCTCGTGGCTAGTCGGGCCTTTGTGACTGGGTTCTGGCTGGTGGCATTGGCCATAGCAAAGTATACCACATTCAGAACTGGCTGTCGACCATCCTTCACAATCTGTCACCATCTTTCTCTCCTCCCTATGGCTATGGTGGCAGAGCTGTGCTATATAAGAAGCCTAGATCAATGAGTACACTTGAGAACTACCCAGAAAAGCCTCTTGACCAGGAATAGCTGCACTGGATACCACAGAAACTAGAAGGAAACATGGGCTAGTTTAAGCCACTGCGATTGGCATTTTTATTTATTATATCTTTGCATATTATATTTTTTATTTATTATATATGTATTATAGTCTAGCCCACTCTGACTAATATAGATGCTTAAAAAGCCCCCTGGTAAGTGATGAGAACTCACAGCAATAAAAACTAGAACTGGCACTTAATTGCCAAAATCTAGAGAAATGGCCACTATTTGTAAAGCCCTTAGAATTGGATTGAGAAGTACAATTGGTGATCCGTGAATGTGTTGGCACCGGGTTGCAGAAAACCTGATGGCTGAAAAGAAGGTGGAAAGATGCTTTGCCCCTCCCCGCTGTCTGCCCTGGCTCAGAATTAGAAAGGCACCGCCAGCCCAACAATGGAGCAACCACTCGTGTGCTGCAGTGAGGCTTTCAACCAGTGCTGCTAGCTCCTCCTCCACTTCTATCCCATCCTCACCAGATTTGAAGAACACTATAGGGATATTTAAAACTCCTTTGCAACCTTCCCAAATTCTTCACCCTTCCTAATTCATCTGCTCTGAATATGGTGTCTGTTGTTTCTGTCCATATGTTTACACTTCTATTCTGTGTGCATTTACCCCAAAGTAATATCTGATGATGTGGGATGGTTTAAAAGATTTACTTCAGTACTAGTTTAGCCTATGAATCCTTCTGCAACTTGTTTCTTCATTTAGTACCAGGTTTTGTTTTTTGAGGTTTTTTTTAAAGATTTTACTTATTCATGAGAGACACCGAGAGAGAGGCAGATACAAAGGGAGAGGGAGAGGCAGGCTCCCTGCGGGGAACCCAATGTGGGACTCCATCCCAGGACCCCCGGATCACAACCTGAGCCCAAGAAAGACGCTCAGTTACTGAGCCACCCAGGCACCCAGGACCACGTTTTCTATATTTATTCAAAGTGATACCACAGTTTGTTCATGTTAACTGCTATATATATTCAATATACCACAATTTTTACCCATCTCTCTATTAAAATGTTGTATATACATTCTGGCTATTAGAAGTAATGCTCCAAAGAGTATTTTTGTGTGTCTCATTGTGCATGTTTGTAAGCATTCTCTAGGGCATATATGTAAGAGTATAGGAAGCTTAAACTATACTAGATGTAGTCAAGCTGCTGTCACTATGGTATACCAAGTTATGCTGCAATCAACAGGGTATGGGTTTCTAATTCCCCTCATCCTCAATAATACTCAGTATTTTCAGACTTTTAATGAGTATGAAATGCCCATTCTGAGTAACTTCATTTTTAAATTTTCAGTTTCCTGATTATGAATTTGAGCATTTTTTCATATGCATACTGGCCACTCAGGTTCTAATTATATTAATCTCTTATTCACATCTCCTGTCCATTTTCCAACTAAGCTTTCGTTTTTCTGGTTTATAGAAATTTTCTGCATATTCAAAGTATTCATTCTTACTCAGTTATATGCTTTGAAAATAATTTATTTTGGTCAATGTCTTTTCTTTTCACCTCGCTTATGATACCTGCCACGTAAAATTTGCATACCAAATTTATCAGGCAAAAATCTTTTCCTTTATGATTTGAGCTTTGTGGGTCTATCCCACTGCTTTATAATGTCAGTTCTTTTTTTTTTTTTAAGATTTTATTTGTTTACTCATGAGACACACACAGAGAGAAAGAGAGAGAGAGAGAGGCAGAGACACAGGCAGAGGGAAAAGCAGGCTCCACGCAGGGATCCCGAAGTGGGACTCCATCCCGGGACTCCAGGATCACACCCTGGGCTGAAGGCAGCACTAAACTGCTGAGCCACCCAGGGCTCCCCAATTACTGCAACTTTATAAAGAGTCTTGATATATGCTAAAGACATTCTCCAGCCCATATTCCTAAATTGTTTTATCTATTACTGTCCTATTACTCTGTAAATAATTACTCTGCAAATTTGCCTTTAAAAAAAGACTTTTTAAGGGACACCTGGGTTGCTCAGTGGTTGAGTGTCTGCCTCAGCTCGGGTCCTGATCTCAGGGTCCCAGGATGGAGTTCCCCATCAGGCTCACAGCAGGGAGCCTGCTTCTCCCTCTGTCTATGTCTCTGCCTCTCTCTCTGTCTCTCATGAATAAATAAAAAAAATCTTTTTTTAAAAGTCTTCTTAATATTTATAGAACAATTTCCTTTTATATAATCTTTTCAGAATTAATAATATAGAGGATGCTGAAAATTAATTCATGTCAAGAAAATTCTTTAAATAATTATTTATGTTCTTAAAGAAATGCCAGCACTTATCAGAAAAACATTATGTATTTTTTTTCTATATGAAGTTCTTGGTAGAGGGCATGGGGAACTGCTGGGTTGGGAAGACTAGAGTGACTTCATTTTTGTGAATCCCAAAGATTAGCAACCTATGAAGATCTCATAATAATTAAAATTGTCCATTAAGTATGTTTCATTTAAGAAATATTTAATGGAGGAAAGAGGTAAGATACTTAACATTCCTCTGAGATGTTGCAGACAACATTTTGATATCGCACTCTATTGATCAAGAGTGGATATTTTTTTTTCTGAGCCAAGTACGTTTTCCATTGCAAAAAAAAATAAATAAATCTCCTTCAATTCTCTGCTGTTCAAAAAATTTGGATATTGTATTAGTCAGGGTTCTCCAGAGAAAAGAACAAATAGAATGTGTGCATATATGGAAAGATTCATTTTAAGGAATTGGCTCATGTACTTATTGAGGCTGGCAAGTCCAAAATCTCTAGGGTAAGCAGGCAGGTGAATACCCAGGGAAGAATTACTGTTGTAGTTTGAGTTAAAAGGCAGTCTGCTGGCAAAATTCCTTCCTCTTCGGAGAGGTCAGTCTTTTTTCTTAAGACTTGCAACTTATTGGATGAGTCCCACCTACATCATGGAGAGCCATCTGCTTTACTCAGAGCCTACTAATTTAAACATTTATCTTGTATAAAAAATACCTTTACAGAAACATCCATAGATGTTTGGCCAAATACCTGAGTACCATGATCTAGCCAAATAGACACAAAAAAATTAACTCTCACAGGTATTCCAAATGAATTTCATAAAATACATGAAACTGTAGTTGAGATATTTCAGGAAACACTTTAAGCAAGGGAAAAAAAAACTGACACTGAATGTAACTAAATTCTGTAGTATAGGCAAGTAAAGAAAAAACAGCTTTTGTGAATGAACGTGTTTTCTCAGCATTCTAGATTACAGAAAAAGGGAGAAACTGATGAAATTTCATATAGCATATTGTTCTAGAGTCTGAATATCAAGTTGGGTTTTTGTCTCCTGAGTTTTTAGGGCTATGAGAATTGACTTTTAATTATTTCTAATTTGCGAAAAAGTTATTAGCAAGGTCATTCATACCAATATTTTTCCCAATAAATTTTTTCAATTTGAACTAAATCCTTTTTTATCTGAATCTCAGTTGAAAAATATTGGTTATATAAAAATACTATAAAGATTTTTTTATTAAATTGGATATAAAGTTGCTTTCTTGTTCTAGTATTTCAAGAACTGTTGAACACAAAGCTAAAATCTGTCATCTCATGTAAACTCAAATGGAATCATAGTTTTATTGATGTTTAGTAATTATAGCTATTTTATTGCTGTCATATTCCCCATATATTTCTTCTTTAAAAGGAAATACTTTGAAAAAAGGAATCCAGTGACTCCCTGCTTTTCCTGCCAGTTGTCTAATTGACTATAACTGGGCTCTATGGGCTGTATGCATAATATGCCAAATTGTCAGACAATAAAGAATTGGACAAGTACCTATTGTGTGTGTGCTGATGGAGTGGGATGAGTAACACTTTTCAGGTTTCCCAAGGATGAGAAGGCTAGGTCCCCGCCCCCCACCTCCGTTTTGCTCTGTGTCAGTAATTAGCAGACATCCTTACGTATTTACAGGTAACTGTTCAAGCTAAGAGCTTTCTGCTTTCTTGGCTCTTTGCCTCATGGAAGACATCCCATCAACAATTTTTTTCAACAACCATCTTGAACTTTGTGTGGACTCTCGCTGATTTACTTTGGTCTGGGTTTTGTTTTTTGTTTTTTCTTTTCTTTGTCTAGTCTTTAAGATTTTTGGCTTATTTTTTTTTAGTATTTATTATTTTTAATTTCTTTTCTTAATCTTTAATCTCCTCTACTTTTATATTCTAAACTTTTACATCATAGGTTTTAGTCTTTTATGTTTATCGTTTCTCCCTTTTATTGTTTTTTTTTTGTTTTGTTTTGTTTTTTTTAATGAGAGAGAGTGCACATGCAAGCATGAGCAGTAGGGAGGGGCAGAGAAGAGAAAGAATCTCAAGCAGACTCCCCGCTGAGCTCAGAGCCCAATGTGGGGTGCAATCTCACCACCCTGAGATCATGACCTGAGCCAAAATCAAGAGTTGGATGCTTAACTGACTGACCTACTCAGGCACCCTCATTTTTTTAGAGTTATTGATATATTTTTAATCATCGATTGTTTATATCTTTGTTTTATTTTTTTAAAGATTTTATTTATTTATTCATGAGAGACAGAGAGAGAGAGAGGCAGAGACACAGGCAGAGGGAGAAGAGGTTCCATGCAGGGAGCCTGATGCGGAACTTGATCCCAGACTCCAGAATCACGCCCTGGGCTGAAGGCAGGCACTAAATCCCTGAGCCACCCAGCGATCCCCTATATCTTTGTTTTAAATCACCTATTCATCTATCATTTTTTTTAGCTCCTAATCTTTTGTCTTTATTGTGATTTAATTGTCCTATTTATGGTGTTTCTTTTAATTTCTTTCTACCTCTCAAATTTTTGTTGTAATCTCTTCATAGTACTTTACAGTAACAGGTAAAAATCCTCCTATGACAGAAGCCCTCTCTCCAAATAGCTGGAGCAAAATAAAGGTTTAGGTGGAGAGAGTGGAATATTTTAACCCACATTCCTGAAAATATCAACTTTCAGGCTTGATTTCAAGCATAACTAAAATAGAAATTTCAAAAACCTTCATTTGGACCTAGTCTCCATACCTACTCTGTATTGCTACTACATTCTGGACAGGCTTCAGCACCACTACCCACAAGCTGGCAAGAGGTCTTTCAACAGTTTCAACCTAATGACATCCTTCCTCATTCAAGTCCCTCTGAAAAGAGAGAGCACCTCTCCTTCCCAGTCAGCTTCCTGACATCTCACACCATCCAGGCTTTAAATAAACTAGCAAAATCATTTTCCATTTTAAAACTCAATGGAGAGAGAGTGTTTATGAGACAAGGGGGGTTGGAATATAAGTCCTTTCTTGAGGAGACACTCTGTAACATAAATGGTCTGACACCATCAAAGCCAGTGGCTTCAATGAATAACAAGCATCAAATTAAAGCCAACAGCTGTCTTTTATAAACTCCAGTAGACTCCTTGGAGTGTGTTCCTCAACAGCAAAGACTCCTTCTAAAATAAGGCAGATACCCGCAGCTTTTACTATTTATATTACCATTGTATAGCCTTAGCTCCTTTTATCTTGTCAAATAGCAGGAAAAAAAATAATGGCAGGCATTAGTGTGGATAAGTTACATTTATTGCACCAGTCTGATATCCAGTTTAGCACCTCACTTAATCAGAGCTCCTTCTTTCCCGGCCCAAGTCAGTTCCAGGAAGATGATAGGGTTATCATCCCACTCTCAAGCCAATTTTTGAGATGATTTTACAATTTTTATTAACACACCCAAGAATCGCGTATGGGAAAATGAATGATACATGCATAAACTTAACATATGTGTTGACTTAAATGATCTCTCTCTTTTGTTCCTATTTTGCTGGAATCCTTTCCTGATATTTTGGGGGTGATTTCTATTGCTTCAATGTATGTGTAAGGAATTAGAGCAAATGTCACTCACCAAATCATTGTGCGTTGCCTCTTGACTTAATGCCTTTCACAATTATATAAATCCCAAACCCCAAGGTTCAGCCTGGAGCCAAAAACATGCCATATCTACATGACACAAAGGAGCTTAACCTTGAAATGCATCATACCAAATGGAACCCCATTCCCTGCCAAAAGCTTTGCAGGCATCTGTCACAACATTTATCTCCCTTCAAGCCAGCAGCAGTGTTCACATTGGTTTCTAACATTCAAGCTCTGGCCCAAGTCTCTTCCCCTCCATCTTCTTCAGACCTTGTTCCAAATGCATAGACTAGATTTCCTCCTCCTGCCCAGCCTGCCTCACCTTCTTCCATTATGAGCTTCCCTGGTTCACCCTATGACAACTATTGTTCTCACTGCTTTAACATATACAGAATTGGTATATCTTTCAGGGCTATTTCTGAACTCAGGCTTCTGTTCATTAGTACCATAAAATTTTAACCACTTTAGTTTTTAATTATTTGAGGTTTTTCAAATAATACACGCACATGATATTTATTTTAAAAGTTCAAAAGGAAAAAAAAATTTTTTTTAAAGTTCAAAAGGGTATAGAGTGAAAAAGTACATTTTCTGCTCATACTGGCCTGGCCTTCATCATGAGCTCCCCTTTCCAAGGTAACTACTAAAAACAAAAACCATTTGTTATATTTTACAAGACATGCTCCTTTATTCATATAGAGAGATAGCAATCTGGTTTATTGAGAAATGTCAAGTAGATAGAGTTTAAATTGTGATAGCATTATTTTTTCAAGCATTAGATTCAGCTGAGCTCTGCAGAAGCTCCTTTCTTGCCTGCATGACTTCTTCAGCAGATCCTAGGGCTTCCTTGCCACTGTCAGTCAAATTTCATTTTAATTTGTTTAAAATTCCCACCTCATATCCAGTTTAAATCTTGTCTCCTCTCTTCTCCCAGGTGAAAACCTGGCACTGCCAGGTGGGGAGATGCCCTTTCATTTTGTGGAGGGAGAAGGAAAGGGTCCAGATCCTTTTCTGGATCAGGCATGTTGGATTGGAGGGAGGACCAGAAGCATCTTCTACATCACTTCTTACGTCACTGAAAGCGTATGGATCCTTGAGAGGCTCTCCCAGTCTTGCTTTGGCTTCATCTAGTTCCACAGGCCTTAGTAGCCTCTGCTGATAGGGAGATATTTCCGGCGGGGTGGGATGATTTTCTTGGCGTGGTGCCCAGCTTCTCCATGCCTTCCTCTACTCTTGAGAGCCACCTCAGAGAGTGGCATCTGTGCCTCCTTTCAGCCTCAATAAAAAATCTAGGCCCCTGTTATGAGCTGAATTGTGTCCCCCCAGATTCATTTATTGAATTACAAAATTCCAATATCTCAGAATGTGACCGGAGATAAGGTCTTTAAGAGGTGATTCAGGTAAATGAAGCTGTTAGCATGGACCTTAATCTGAGAAAAAATGAGTGGAAAATATCAGAAAGGGAGACAGAACATGAAAGACTCCTAACTCTGGGAAATGAACTAGGGGTGGTGGAAGGGGAGGTGGGCAGGGGGTGGGGGTGACAGGCACTGAGGTGGGCACCTGATGGGATGAGCACTGGGTGTTATTCTATATGTTGGCAAATTGAACACCAATAAAAAATAAATTTATAAAAAATAAATAAATAAACTCTTTAAAAAGGGAAAAAAAAAAAAGAAAAAGAATGGGCCTTAACCCAATCTGACTGGTATTCCTTTAAGAAAAAGAAATTTAGACATACAAAGAGATACCACAAGTGCCCACACACATGGGAAAGACCATGTGAGAACACAAAAAAAAGGCAGCCATCTGCAAGCCAAGGAGAGAGGCCTCTGAAGAAACCAAAGTTGCTGACACCATGATCTTGGACTTCTAGCCTTCATAACTATGAAGATAAAAATTTCTGTTGTTTAAGCCTCCTAATGTGTGGTCTTTTGTTATGGCAACCCTAGCAAACTGATACAGTCTCTGAATCCTGTACATCCATTTGGACCAGAGGTTTCCTGGATAAACTCATGGCCTGTATCTCAGTTCTCTCTTTCATGCCCCTTTACATGAAGATCCAGTATCCTATAAATTCATATTCCATTTTTCCAAAGGACATGGAGAGCTTCAAGTGGGGGCTGCCCATTTCCTCTTCCCAAGCATACGAGCCCCATCCTTTCTCACTGCAATAGATGACCTCTGCAAGCCTCCTTGCAGAAGTCTCCAGATAAGTAGTACCTGGGTTCAAATTACCTCCAAACCACCTGAGCACCTGTTAAGCTCTCTGAACAAGTAAACTCCATTCCAATGATAACACCACAGTGAGCCTCCACACAGAATTGCATCCAGCCAGGTGAGGAAATATCAGCCACCCTCAGCACCTTCTTCCAACAGCCCCCATCCCTATGAATAAGTCTTCTGAAGCCCCTTCACTATATCTTGGGAGAAGGAACCTTAACCACTGGACTTATTCCTTAATATTTTTACATAAGCATGTTAGGGGGGTGGGGGGAACCCTGGGTTGCTCAGCAGTTTAGCGCCTGCCTTTGGCCCAGGGTGTGATCCTGGAGTCCTGGGATCGAGTCCCAGGTCGGCTCCCTGCATGGAACCTGCTTCTCCCTCTGCCTGTGTCTCTCTACCAGCCCCCATGTATCTCTCATGAATAAGTAAATAGAATCTTTAAAAAAGTAAAAAGAAAAAAAGCATGTGGGGGCAGAAGTGATGGTTAATTCAGCAGCAAATGGAAGTGTCTGATCATAATTGCTGGCAGCTCTCTTTAGCATGCGGGAACTGAACACCGTTTTGTTCTCAACTTTGAGCCTTATTCACAGTTTGGGAGAAATAGGAAAAACACAATACCACATGCATGTACATATTCCAAGTTTTTATTCAGAGGTGTAATTTGTTTTGACTATAATTGATCTGGTCTTCAATATCATCCCCCGCCTTCTAAGGGATGGTGGAACATAGAATAAACTTAAACCTCTCTGGTTTGACACTTCATCCAATCCTTTCAATAACCCCTTTCAGGAAGTGTTTCGTCTCTTGAGAGAACTGCTCAATCTTTTGCTACAAAAAACTAGTTCAATGACTATCAATGTTTATGTTGCTTTGTACACTTAAGTGTGTCATAGAATAAATTCCTAAAAGTAGAACTGATGGATCAAATGGCATTCAATAAACTCAAAAAATATTCAACAAATATTTGGAAATATATTTGTAAATAAACACTAACAGCTTGCCAGGCATTGTCAATGAATAAAGAAAAAAATATATACTGCCTTTGTGGAGCTCAAATTCTTATGGAAAAAAAAACATACAAAACCACAATAAATAAGTTAGTCATATAGTACATTAGAAGATAGTAACATCTACAGAAATAAGTAAAGAAGAACAAGAGGGAATGGTATCGGGTTTGCAATTTTAAATCGAGGGCTCAGTAAAGGCCTCACTGAGAAAGTGCTATTTCAGCCAAGACCTGAAGCGGTTGCAGGATTTGGCCTTGCATACATGGAGGAAAAACTATTCCAGGCAGAGGGAAGATGCCATGCAGAGACTCTAGAATGAAATGATCACCGACACGTTCAAGAAAAAGCAAATAGATCAGTGTGGCTGGAGCAAAGGAAGCAAGAAGGACAAAATAAGAGATAAGATGGAAGAGATTCTAGGGCCACATCATATAGGGCCACATAGCATGGGAATTGGGGCTTTTATTCTTAATAAAACGGGATGCCAATGGGGGGATTTAAGCAAGACATGTATGTGACATGATCTGGCTTTTGTTTTAAAATACTTAACTCTGTCTTGATGACCACAGCTTTGTAGTACAACCTGAAATCTGGCATTGTGATGCCCCCAGATATGGTTTTCTTTTTTAAAATTCCCCTGGCTATTTGGGGTCTTTTCTGATTCCACACAAATCTTAAAATAATTTGTTCTAACTCTCTGAAGAAAGTCCATGGTATTTTGATAGGGATTGCATTAAACGTGTACATTGCCCTGGGTAGCATTGACATTTTCACAATATTAATTCTTCCAATCCATGAGCATGGAATATTTTCCCATCTCTTTGTGTCTTCCTCAATTTCTTTCAAAAGTGTTCTATACTTTTTAGGGTATAGATCCTTTACCTCTTTGGTTAGGCTCATTCCTAGGTATCTTATATTTTGGGTGCAATTGTAAATGGGATTGACTCCTTAATTTCTCTTTCTTCAGTCTCATTGTTAGTGTTTAGAAATGCCACTGATTTCTGGGCATTGATTTTGTATCCTGCCACGCTACTAAATTGCTGTATGAGTTCTAGCAATCTTGGGGTGGAGGCTTTTGGGTTTTCTATGTAGAGTATCATGTCATCGGCGAAGAGGGAGAGTTTGACTTCTTCTTTGCCAATTTGAATGCCTTTAATGTCTTTTTGTTGCCTGATTGCTGAGGCTAGGACTTCCAGTACTATGTTGAATAGCAGTGGTGAAGTGTGGTACTGGCACAAAAACAGACACATAGATCAATGGAACAGAATAGAGAACCCAGAAGTGGACTCTGAACTTTATGGTGAACTAATATTCGATAAAGGAGGAAGACTATCCATTGGAAGAAAGACAGTCTCTTCAATAAGTGGTGCTGGGAAAATTGGACATCCACATGCAGAAGAATGAAACTAGACCACTCTCTTGCACCAGACACAAAGATAAACTCAAAATGGATGAAAGATCTAAATGTGAGACAAGATTCCATCAAAATCCTAGAGGAGAACACAGGCAACACCCTTTTTGAACTCAGCCACAGTAACTTCTTGCAAGATACATCCACGAAGGCAAAAGAAACAAAAGCAAAAATGAACTATTGGGACTTCATCAAGATAAGAAGCTTCTGCACAGCAAAGGATACAGTCAACAAAACTAAAAGACAACCTACAGAATGGGAGAAGATATTTGCAAATGACGTATCAGATAAAGGGCTAGTTTCCAAGATCTATAAAGAACTTATTAAACTCAACAGCAAAGAAACAAACAATCCAATCATGAAATGGGCAAAAGACATGAAGAGAAATCTCACAGAGGAAGACATAGACATGGCCAACATGCACATGAGAAGATGTTCTGCATCACTTGCCATCAGGGAAATACAAATCAAAACCACAATGAGATCCCACCTCACACCGGTGAGAATGGGGAACATTAGCAAGGCAGGAAACCACAAATGTTGGAGAGGATGCGGAGAAAGGGGAACCCTCCTGCACTGTTGGTGGGAATGTGAACTGGTGCAGCCACTCTGGAAAACTGTGTGGAGGTTCCTCAAAGAGTTAAAAATAGACCTGCCCTACGACCCAGCAATTGCACTGTTGGGGATTTACCCCAAAGATACAGATGCAATGAAACGCCGGGACACCTGCACCCCGATGTTTATAGCAGCAATGTCCACAATAGCCAAGCTGTGGAAGGAGCCTCGGTGTCCATCGAAAGATGATGGATAAAGAAGCTGTGGTCTATGTATACAATGGAATATTCCTCAGCCATTAGAAACGACAAATACTCACCATTTGCTTCAACGTGGATGGAACTGGAGGGTATTATGCTGAGTGAAGGGAGTCAATCGGAGAAGGACAAACATTATATGTTCTCATTCATTTGGGGAATATAAATAATAGTGGAAGGGAATAGAAGGGAAGGGAGAAGAAATGTGTGGGAAATATCAGAAAGGGAGACAGAACATGAAGACTCCTAACTCTGGGAAACGAACTAGGGGTGGTGGAAGGGGAGGAGGGCAGGGGGTGGGGGTGAGTGGGTGACGGGCACTGAGGGGGGCACTTGACGGGATGAGCACTGGTTGTTATTCTGTATGTTGGCAAATTGAACACCAATAAAAAATAAATTTATTATAAAAATAAAATAAAATAAAATACTTAACTCTGAACTGAACCTGTGTTGAGAATGGACTTTAGGGAGTGGAATGGAAGCAGGAGGCCATTGCAGCACTGCAGCTGAGAGATGTAGTGGCTCAGAGACCTGAATGGCAGTGGTGGAGGTCCTAAAATGTGGTCAGAGGTTACCAAATTGCCCCTTCAAGTCTTTGCAGCAATTTCTTTTCCCACCAGTAAAGGAGACTTCCTGTGTCCCCACACACTGGCCAATGCAACACAGTAACAAACTCCTGAGGTTTCACAACACTGGAAGTGAAAAAGCAGCAGCTCGGGTTTTTTTACTGAATTCGTGTTTTTCCATTTGTGAGTGAGGATAAGTATTTTTCACATGTTTATAAAGTATTTTTTTCTTTTTACCTGTTCATGCCCTTCACCCATTTTTCTAGTGGGTTTGTAATCATATAAAGTTATGTATATAAAGTTATCCTAACTTTTTAAATATTAAGGAAATTAGCTTTTTGTCTTATCTGTCATCCTTTCTCAGTTTGTCATTTTCCCTTGACTTTTTCTGTATTTTTCCCATGTGGATATTTTTGATTTTTATATACTTAAAATGACTGATCATTTCTTTTAAAAATAACTCCTTCAGGAAAACCTTTCTTGTCCATCAATAGATCCCAAAATCTCTTCAGAATCCAGTGGTTCTCTAAGTTTCCAAAAGAATGACCCCTGTGCTGAAAAAAATCTGGAAATAACTGTAACCCTAACTCCCTCCCTAGAGACTTACCATACACCTGAGCATGGTAAGAAAAATTAGTAAAGAAATGTATTTGCTTTGCTAACCCTGCGTTTCGCAAACTTACTGAAATACAAGCTATATCCATCAGCCCGCTTTTCCTTTTATTCTCTATTAAATTCCATGGAACTGGTTTTACCTAAAACATGATTTTAAAAAGCCACATTAAACATTCTAGAGTCTATACAGTGTCAATCCAGCCAAGAACAGTGACCCTGGATTGCATTGTTTTGTCTACCCTCTCCCTCCCTCCCTCCACATTGCCCTGCCCCCCCACCCAGACCCTATCACCAGTGAACGTGCAGGGCCTTACAGCACATGTATTGTGTACAGCCTTACTCTTGATTTTATCTGACCTTTCCAAACTCTCTCACTTTCCTTCTGTCCTATTCTCCTTAGCCACTTATTTCTTAAATTTTATTTATCTCATTATTTTGCATTTATACATGCATATAGTTGAGACTCTTTCTTATATCCTTTCTAGAATAAGCAAGTATAAAGAAACAAATTCCATCTATATAGCAAGGATCTTGGGCAGACATATGAAGTGCTGAGAATATAAAGATAAGTCCCTTAAAAAGGAGGAGACTGCCACAGTGAGTCTAAAGTTTAAAGGAGGATAAAAATGAGGATTCCTAACTTCAGCAGCATATCAGGGTTCAGGAATTCCATGGTCCTCAATAGTAATTGCCCCTTCCTGTCCTCATGTGTCACAGGGTGGACAGGGGTAGGGAGGTCCACCAGAAAGCATGCTGGAGCCTCAGCTGTGGGTCAGCAGAAAATGGGCGAAAATTGAGATTGGAGGGAACCAGGGCTTTGGGAATTGGTGTAAATTAGGGCTGGTCCTCAAGGAGGTCTAGCAAGGTGCCACATGATAGTGCCCAGCGGAGATCCAATTGAATGGCACTGTAAAGGCGATAGGATATCTGCTGTCTGGCTGTGCATGGCCAGAGCAGTTTAAATAGGACTACAATGGCCCAGGTTTCAGGGGCAAGAGACCAGCTCAGGAAATGCAGAAGAGTAGAGTGGTTAACAGCAGGACCTTTGGTGCCACATTGCCTGGATTCAAATCCTAGTTCAGCCATTCACTGGTTGTGTGGCCACAGGAATATTACTTATCTTCTCTGAGCCTTACTTGCCTCATCCTTTGAAAAAGGGTGGTTAACACCATAAGACTCAGAGAGCTAGTATCCATCAGGAGCTTAGAACAGCGTCTGGCATAAAGTGAGGACAAAGTGGAAGAACCCAGCAAGAAGCCCGTTAGGCTCAGGAGAAAGCAAATGGAAGCCAGGGGAACTAAAGAATGCAAATAACCCATGCTTTGGGTTTTGTTTGCTTATTTTGGAATGATCAGCAAGTTGGGAGAAAGGTCCTAAGTTTAAGCACGGCAGGATACAACCAATCTAGACTAATCATTTCAATTCAGTTACAGGCCTAAGACCAAAGGAGCAAAAATAAACCATTCAAATATTACTCATCATCAGGGCCACTGTTTTCCCAGATGGCACCTTTTCTGCAAATTGGAGGATGGGGATTGGGGAGGAGTCACTTGCCCAAGACATTTCCAAGCCATTTGATAGGAAATTAGTGTCATAAATATACGATGGCTCTGATGTGAACAGATTCCCCGGCATTGTGCAGTGTGCATTCTACACAACCATACACGGCCTTCCTGCTCCCACTGGAAGTTTGTTTTCTTGTCTTTATGCAGTATGTTGCATCTTCTTTATCATACAAAGTTTCAAAAAACAGGAAAAAGGAGAATGAACCATGTTAATCTTTGCTCCTATGTAGTAGTCTGGAATACTTCAACCCATCTGAAATCTGTTTCGCTTGAGATGCGACTACTTCCAAATGCAATTTTTTAAAACAGAACTTAATTCAAAAAGTTCAAGTTGTTTAAAAGTAAGAAATGTTAGATATGATCTAATGTTGGAAAAAGCAATGTTAGTAACTCCTTCATTTTGAAATAAACTTCTGGAGAGGTTTAACAAAGGCTGAAAGGCTTTAAAAACATTTCCGCAACAATTGAGGTCCATGAAAGTATATGACAGGGTTTGAAGCAGTTTGGCTGAAACAAACACAAACTCAACTTCTGGTTTGGGTAGAATCCCCCCCCCCCCAAATAATTTTCCTTTCATCACAAACTAGAAAACCTCTTTGTTTCATGTATCCAGCTGCGCACCCATGGGCATTCATTCTGGTTTGGTCTCGGCTAAATGCAGAGAAACACAGTGGACCTGTTTCAAGTCTACGCTGCCAAGTCGTCATGAATTCATCACTATACTGTCACAAATGTCCTCCCACGGTGTTTTTCATTGCCTGTGGTACCAAAAGAAAGGAGCCAGTATTGTTTATGAAATGGCTGTGAAACAGATATTTGATTCTTTTTTTCCCTTAGAATCTGTTATAAGCCATGGAAGCAAAGGAAGGAGGAAGAAAAAAAAGAAAAGCAGTCACTTCAGTCATGTCAAACAGAGAAGGAAAAAGGAAAAAAGAAATAGAAGGAAAAAGTTGAAAGAGAAAAGAAGAAAGCTAGAGGAAAAGAAGGGAAGGAAAGAGGGAAACAATCTCAGCTCTCCAGCCATATACCTGGAATATAGACAGACCCTAATTTGGAGGATGATTTCTCTCTCTCTCTCTCTCTCTCTCTCTCTCTCTTTTTCTTTTTTCTTTTTTTTTTTTTTACTTTTTATACCGTATATGATAAATGTCTACATCTTGTTAAGCTGTGATCACTATCTTTACTACAATATAAGCCTCACAATTATCTGAGACTTTCTTTCCCAAAAGTGTGCTATTTAGATTTTTGTCTAAACCTCTGGGTAACCAAAACAGGAGTTAAGTTTGAAACAATGTTGGAGGAACCAGAACATCCCTCCATCCTACTCTGTTTCTGGGGCCTGAACTAGGATGAGCAAGCCACACCCCCATCCACAATAAAAATTTCAGGAGGCACTCACTCTCAGGCTGTGACCCTGCACCCACAGGAACCTGCTAGTGGGCACCTGCTTACATGTAGTGCCCAAGTGGCTCCCTTGCCTCACCAGAGTCCTGACCTGTCACCTGTTCCCACAACAAATGCTCCTCAGCCCAGGAAGTCATCTCAGCGCCCCTTCTTTTACTTCTACCTAAAAGCCAGTTGCTGTGGCTCCTCTCCCATCTGAATCTCACCCTATGCCCCTGCTTCTTCTCATACCACCCCAAGCCTTGCTCCCACCTAGCTCAAACAAGCTGCTCTGTCCTTAGGAATCCACAGCTGAGTTTTGAACAAGCCTCCAAGAATTTCAGATGTTAACAAGTAGTTCTGGACCTCACTTCAGGAGGAAAAAAAATCAGTCAGAAATTTCCTTTGTTATCCTATAAAACTGTGAAATCATATTTAGTGACATCATGCCTTAGGAACCATCCAAAGTCCTATCCAAAACAGATTTTTATCTAAGCAAAAGATGAAGTCTAACCAGATGGGCCTTTCTAGTTAGTTATTGATCAGATTACTTTATTATTAGTTTAAACTCCTGGGGCACTGGGGTAGCTCAGTTGATTAAATATCTGACTCTTGGCTTTGGCTCAGGTCATGATCTGAGTCCTGAGATGGAGCCCCACATCTGGCTGCGCTCCGTGCTCAACAAAGAGCCTGCTTGGGATTTTTTCGCTCTTCCTTTCTCTCTCTCCCCCTCTTCCCTGACTCCACCCCAACTCCACACACCTCCCACTTGTGTGAGCTCTCTCTCTCTCTCTCTCTCTCTCCCAAAAATAAGTACATAAATAAATAAAAAATCTTTAAAAAAAAAAAAAAAAAAAAACAACTCTTGACCGAGATTTTCTAGAGGAGAAGCCCTGCTGAGGGCTTGCTTCAATCACCCAGAGACACTCCTTCTCCCCACCCACTCTACTTTCTTAATCCCCTACAAACCATTGCACTTTCCTGGGCCTCTCTTAAAGAGAAGGGTGCATCATATCCTTCAGGTGTACTGAAAAGCAATTGGCTCTTGCTAGACATAATCAAATGACTCTGGGGAGAACAAGACGACCTATGTGAAAGCAACAAGGCTCCGGTGAAGACCTGCAGGCCTCATGGGCACATAAGCAGAGCGGCATATTGGCCAGTGGCTCTCCTTCAGCACCTGCCTACCACATCGCTACAGTGGGGCAGCCGGCACTTTGCCTGCGTCCTCTAGAAGCAGCCTCTGGATTCTGAACACAATTCTTCCTTTGATTCTTGTGATGACAGAGCAACAGCAAAATGCTGTGGCAATCAAAACTGCCTGCAAACAGCATATTAACCATTCAGAGTTTTAATTGAGTTAATCAAGGAACGTCAGCACATATGCTCTCTGCAGTTCTTGTGTAGATGAACCCTTGATGCTGTGTCCTTGAGACTTTGCTCCTTCTCTCTTAAAAGTCCTTCTCCCAGCCCAGATTCTGGTTCTCACAGGAATGACTTCCACATGGGATGAGGGTAGACAGGAAGATGTGCCAGACATTTACAAACACCTTCACATTTATGTTTCCAAAGAACCGGGCCAGACACATCCCGGGGTCATCACTCTGCAGATGAAATTGATACTAAGAGAAGTTCCGTGTCCTTCCTAAGATCACTAGGTTAGGAAAAGGTGGAATTAGAATTGGAACCCATGTCTAATCTTGTTAGACTTTACACTCTTTGTACCCTCTTCACCCCTCTCCACCACTGCTTCCTCCCATAATGCAATGCTACCAGTACTCCTCTCCAGAATGCAGTGCTTGGTTGACAACTTGGTTTATTTTTAAGAGCCGGGCCTTGACCTTTCCTATCTGAGCTCCAATCATTGGAAATTAATGCTCGACAGATCTTCTGAAACTGCCTTATGTAATCCTTTTAAATTATGATAAGAAAACTAAAGTGCAGTCATTAAGTCACTATGCCCCAAGTGAGCCATTAAAGTCAGTGCCTGGAGCAGGACCAGCACTGACTCCGCTGCAGTGTGTTGGCACCCCCACAGTGCTTTCTAGATCTTGCAAGGAGAAACCCATGTCCTAGATGTGGGGAGCTGATTCTCTCAAGCCCTCAACTGGAGAGGTGAGGTATGTTGTGGTGGTAAGGGACAACATCCATACATGTCAGTCATGTTTGGCTTCAGAGTTTGCAGTTTCTTTTCAGCAGAACAGCTCTAATCATCTAAACCCATAGGGAAAACATGCATCAGAGTGAACAGGAAATAGAGTGGTCGGCTCTTTTCCAGGTGGATTCCTGCATCTTCTAGGACTTCCTGACTCTCTCGTTGTCAAACATCTGCACGCCTGCCTACAGCAGTACCAGACCTAAACTACTCCTCAAGTCACCACCACCTCCACTACCCTCAACTCCTTTCTAACCTATTTTTCAACAAGTTCCCTTGGTCTGAGCCAACCCAGCTATATATAGCAGCCCCATGATCACACACCCTCTGCACAACTTTCCAGCTCTGGCCCCATATTCATGCCCCAGCTCCTCGATGTCTGCCTCCTCCCTCCTGTGTCCCCTCCCCCAGTTCCTCTAAGATGGGGTCGCAACCACAAAGGTCTTTGAGGGAAGGGAAACGCGTCAAGTTCTAGGTGCACGGTGATGGGAATGGTAGAAAGTACAGCAAACTACAAAGTTCATGGCCCACCTAAATACAATTCAAGTTTTAAGAAATTTAAAGTATTTGTTCAAAGTACTTCTACAGCCTGGATTCAGTAAGCACCCATTTTGAACCCCTGTTTGTACTCTAATCTGCAGGCATTACTTTCTTCAAATCCTGATTCAGAGTCAAAAGCGTTTCGCTAGAATTGTCTTTACTTCATCACCACTCCTTTACATTCCCTTAATTATATGGAGATTTTGTACCATATTCTCTGGCTTTTGTATTCTCTATATCTTAAGGGCAAGAACAGCTCACCTTTGTTTCACACCTCAACTTTAGACCAGTCCTGCCTCAAATTTAGTTACCCAGAACCTTCAACATAGATAGTGTATAGTGTGCAAGTCTGATTGAAAAACAAACACAAAACCTTATTTGGGGCAAGTCCTATTCCTAAGTGTGTAGATTTGTGTCACTGGCATCTTCTGAAATTCCTAACAGTGGGGCAGAAGTTAATTTTCTGCATCTCCGTAGTTCAGAGGAGAGGGAAACATTCTGTTGTTAATTTGCACCAATACAAATAAACCATATGGCTTTCTGAATGACAGAGTCACTAGGACACCCAGCCAACTATGCCTGGACCATTTCTCACTTGTCTCCCAGAAAGCTGTCAACGTAGGAGGTTAACCTTAACGACCCACGAGTCCTTCTGTCATCTGCTGCCCTCTAGTGCACAGAAGGGATATAGCGGACAGTGTGGTCCGGAACCCAGAACTCCCTGAGGCCTATCCCCAGAGCTCTGACAGTCAACAGCTACATGGGAAGATCATCCCTTCTTGGGTGGTGTAGAGTTTGGGTGATTATAATAAAAAAAGGAAAAGAAAAGAAAAAGAAAAGAAAAGAAAAGAAAAGAAAAGAAAAGAAAAGAAAAGAAAAGAAAAGAAAAGAAAAGAAAGAAAGAAAGGAAAGGAAAGGAAAGGAAAGGAAAGGAAAGGAAAGGAAAGGAAAGGAAAGGAAAGGAAAGGAAAGGAAAGGAAAGGAAAGGAAAGGAAAGGAAAGGAAAAAAGAAAAGAAAAGAAAAAAAGAAGAAAGAAAGAAAGAAAGAAAGAAAGAAAGAAAGAAAGAAAGAAAGAAAGAAAGAAAAAGAAAAAGTTTACAGAGACATTGATCTATGGTTGTCTATTGTGGAAGACAAAGTGTTGAAGTAAAATAAGTAGGAATCAATAACTCATTGGTGAGATAGGAAAAAAAAAAAAAAACAAGTTGAGAGGAAACCAGGATGTGGTCTTCATACCATGCAGCAAACAATACTTTTTTAAAAAGTATCTTTTAGTGGTGTTTTTTTTCTATAATATAAAAGTATATAAACTTCATTGTACATGTTCTTCTTTGTTACGACACAAGTTTGTGTTCATCTCAGGAAATGTGGATATGCAATGGAATCACTCAGAAACCACCTTCCACTGGCAATGTCGTGAGAATATCATTCTAGATGTTACTGAATGTATGTAATTTATAAATAAATATAGGGTCGCTTTTTGCATGCACTTCCACAACCTGCTTCCTTTCTGCCATATTCTGAGGCCATCAAAGGTGTGTATTTTGTGAATTTATCCCTTACCTGTGCCAGCCATTCGGAGTGCGGGCTCCTGAGTGTGCTATACCAGGCAAAATTACCCGCATTTCTCACCTAAAGCCCCCTCTCATCTGACTTTTCCAGTCGGCTTAAGCAAGTGATTAATCACAGTATGTCATTTTATTTTCCAGGTGGTAGTTAAAATAATAAATGTGGGCATATGAATACTATCTATTTAACGTAGCTGTATTTATCATGGATTTAAACTGTATGGATATGACAACCTAATCCTGCTTTAATAAATCTACTTTTTAAATCACACCCATGAAAGACTTTGCTCCCAAAATTATGGAAGAGTTCTTTAACGCACTTGAGAGAAAATTTCAAATGTAACCAATCTGTACTTACCCTGGAAGTGAAACATGATCATTGTTTCTCCAGGCATGTATGGTTTGCCCCCATGCGATAAACCCAACAAGGAAAAGAACAGCATCTACGTAAGAGAAAGCCGTGATGGTGGGGCTGAAAGACAGCATGACCAGATTTAATGTTAAAGCAAAACTAAAAACTCCAGGATGGCACTTAAGTGAGCGTGATGGGAACGTATTGTTTCCTTATAATGATTTTAAATGGAAATTACAATTCAATCACAAATAAAAGTAAATTGTAGACAGTGAGGCGAACAAATCTGTTTCACTCGGATTCACGGTGATTATCAAATTAGCAGCTACTCATTCACCACTAACCATTTTCAGTCTTCTTGGTCTCTCTAACAGCCCTGAACTGCAGCTTCATGGTGATTGCAATGGTGGCAGCTCATCAGGGCTGTATTTTAGCTGTGCTTTTATCTTCCCTGTTTTTCCTTTTCATTGCTTGGCAAGGTAAAAGAAAAAAAGATCATTAGAGAAGTGAAAACTAGTGCTTGCACCTGTTTTTAAAAGTTGTGCAATACCAGTTGAAGGCCTAACATCTGGCTCCAGGCCGTCTCAAAATCCATCTTCTCGCACTCTCCCCTCATTTACTCCACTCCAGCCACACTGGCCTCTTGTTCTTTCTCCACATGCCAAGCACACTCCTGCCTCAGGGCCTTTGCACCTGCTGTTCCCCCTGCTAGACCATCCTTCCTATCTGCATCTACAAACCTCACTGCCCCTCTTCATTCAGGCCTGAGTTCAGATGTCCCCTCCTTCAAAAGATTGGCCTTCCCCAACTTAGCCTTCCTAAAATAGCACCCCTGTCACTCTCTACTTCCTCAGTCTGGTGTTTTTTCTTCCCAAAATGTCTATCACTCCCTGATGTAATATTATATGCCTACTTTGTGTTTCATTATTGAATGAGCCCAGTATCAGGGAATGCTGGACAGAATGTCCAGCATGGGTCTGGGACTCCATAAAATGATCTCACCAGGACATTTTGATGTACACCTCGGTTAAGAACCTGGTTCAAGGGACTTTACAGTTTCTGGGATCCTGTGGTCTGGATTAAAATTTCAGTTTGACAAGCATAGGGCATCACAGCTGTAGGCCCAATCAGAAACACAGGAACCCATTTCCCAAGGTTACTGTGACATTTGAATTTTTTTTTAATTTTTATTTATTTATGATAGTCACAGAGAGAGAGAGAGGCAGAGACACAGGCAGAGGGAGAAGCAGGCTCCGTGCACCGGGAGCCCGACGTGGGATTCGATCCTGGGTCTCCAGGATCGCGCCCTGGGCCAAAGGCAGGCGCCAAACCGCTGCGCCACCCAGGGATCCCTCCTGTGACTTAAAACAAGAAAAAAAAAAAAAAAAAGTCGGTGAACTGAGGCTCCGACTCCAGCGGCCAGACTCCACCGCCCAGAGAGGTCTTACAGCAAAAGCGGCTGTGATGGGAATCAGTCCTCCGGAGAACATGACACAGGTCACCAGGGAGGGGACTTCAGAACGCACAGGTGGGGACCGTAGACTTCTATTTCTAAACGCCTCTGGCGGGCTTAACTGGATCAAGAGTGACACCTAGTGGAAAAGCTCTGTTTTCTAGCTCCTCCTCCCCGCCCCTCAACAAGTCAAATTCTTTTAGTTTAAAAAAGTAATTACTCCGCAGCATAACCGAGGCACTGTCATAACGCCAAGGTCTTCGAAAGTTGCATCCAAAACCGCGTAACATCAGGCTCTGTAAGAACAACTGCAGAAAGGGGACGGGAAGACTGGAGCTAGTCTTGAAAGTTTGTGTGTATGAAGAACCTGGTAGAGAGAGGCAACAGGAAAAGAAGGAAGATAAATTTTTGTCCCAAGTTTCTTGAGCATGACATGAAATTTTTCATTAGACAAAGAGAATAATTTGACCAGGAATCTGTGAGTAGGACTTTCTGGATTGGAAGCAAGGGAAAAGCAGTGGCTACTACTTCTGGAAACCCTGCTCAATGGCCTGGCCTTTGCGTGGGGTCCAGGAATCTGCTCTTGCCCGCAGTCCATGAGCTTCTGCAATTCATATGTCCCAACACTGGAGCTAGGCCACCTGGATGCCCTCTCGGGCTTCTAACCCCAGATCCTTTTCCCATTTTTTCCGGCCCTAAAATCAGGATATATGACCTGACACCCAGTCGGACCCTAAAACAGAGCCCTTGAACTAACGACTGCTACAAGAAATTCAAGATACTCACTGCTGTACTACATAGATGTGTATTTGCACCCTTAAAAAATTTTTTTCAAATTTATTTTAGAGAGAGAGGATGTCCATGGGAGCAGGGAGAGGGGACAGAGGCAGAGGGAGAGAGACAGAGAATCCCAAGCAGATTCCCCGCTGAGCACAGAGCTGATGCAGGGCTGGATGTCACAACCCTGAGATCAGAACCTGAGCCTAAATCAATCAAGGGTCAGACACAACCTGCTGAGCCACCCAGGCGTCCCGACGTGTATTTGCTCTTAATGATTTTATAAAAGAATTAACTCTACCCCCTAAATGGCCTCCGGGATAATATTCTGCTTGGCCACCACCTCCCCACAACTATTTGCGGCTACTCTGGAGAAGGACTTTACCAGCCCTTCAGTAGAGTCTCTGTGCCTGGTGCTACCTGCTTTCTCTTGCTCAGCCTCTTTGCTGCGGTCCAGGTTTTAATCCCTCCTCTTGTGTGCTCCCCTCACTGGCCTTCTCCCCTTGCGGGGACCCCAAGGCCGGCTCTCCATCCCAGAGTGCTCCCACCCAGAGCCTCCCTCCCAGCTGCCTCACAATGATTCCTCTCAAACTCACTGAGTAAACATCAATTCGCCGTGAAACAGCTCCCACTCGAGCGTCTCCTTTCCACTAGAAGCGTGCACTTTATTACTCCCATGCCTGGCCTGCACCACGCAGTCGGTTTGCTCTGGCAGCCTCGTTGAGCCTAATGGCATAATTCACTCCTGTTTGTTTAATTGGTTAAATCAGATTAAAATGTGTTTTTGGCAGGGGTAGAGTGTGCTCACTTGTGTGTATTTTAATTTTCACACACACTCTCAATGCTGAGACCCAGAGGCACAGTTTAAAAATTAAAAGTTTACAAAGCCGTGCTGATGACAGTCAACAGCAGTGAATAGGCTTCACAGCCAGCAAATACTTAAAATAAGTTTAATTATCTTGAAGAACTACTGCTCTTCCGGGCCCCCGAAGAGGGGACCCCTCCCTTCTCCGAGCTTCCCAAACAGCTTCACCAGCACCACCAGGAAAGCTTCATGAAAAGACACAGTCCTGGGCCCCATCCCAGACCTCCTGAACTAAAATCTCTGGGCAGAGACCTGGAATCTCTTTTTCCACAAGCTCTCAGCCAGCCCCACATAGTTTCAGTCCCATGTTTGGAAACACTGCTCTGAATCACTGCCCAAAGCTCACCTCTTTCAGAAAGTTCTGGTAAAGCAACCTTTGCCAGTATTTCCCAGTCTAAGGACATGCATACTGTCTTGTTTTTGCCCTATCCATGTACCACCAACTCTGCAGTTTACCTAATATGTGCATATCAATTGGCTTGAACTTTTGTTAAAAAAAAATGGATTTCATTTTTTTTAAGTTTTATCACTATGATAAAATCATGAATTTAATGTATATTTTTTCTAGTACACAATGTAATAAATATATATCATGAAAAACTGTTTTAAAATGCTTTTCCCGGGATCCCTGGGTGGCGCAGCGGTTTAGCGCCTGCCTTTGGCCCAGGGCGTGATCCTGGAGATACAGGATCGAATCCCACGTCGGGCTACCGGTGCATGGAGCCTGCTTCTCCCTCTGCCTGTGTCTCTGCCTCTCTCTCTCTCACTGTGTGCCTATCATAAATAAATAAAAATTTAAAAATAAATAATAAATAAATAAATAAATAAATAAATAAATAAATAAATAAAATGCTTTTCCCTGTAGCAATATGCATGGTTTGTGTGCCAGTGGGGTTCACCTACCATACCTGAGAAAACACTGACGGAAAGAAATAATCTCTGGTCCCACCTTTCCTTTCAAAGAGGGCCCTCAAGAAAATTATGAATAGGAGAATTTTGTATTGTTCCATTCTTCACCCCCTCCCCTCCTTCCTTTCTTTAATCAGTAACCAATAAAATCACTGGAGGTTGATGCAGGTATCAGCAATTCTAAACCAGGAGTAAAACCCATCATGCCATTTCCCCTTCAAAAGACATTTCTCTCCAGTAGGGAACTCCCATTACCTTCTACTACCTCCATGGGGCTACCTTGTATTCATTGATAAATAGAGGGTAAAAAGGCCACTGAAAATATTCTCACAAGTACAAATCAGAGCCAAAACGTTGATTCTTTGACTCCAGAATTCCAGAGAATACCACCCTCCAGGTCTGTCCTGTACTCGTGTTGGACTGCCACACCTGTACCACCATGGCAGCAGGCCCTGGTTTCTTCCTTTCTCTTCGTCCCTTCTTCTTCTCTGCTTTTCCCTTTCAGTAGTTAAAAATAAATGACATTTTTTTTCTTACTTTGAAAAATGTTCATGTGAGGAAAATTAGAGAAAGTAATTAGTATACGTAGACATTTTTAAAGCTCTATAACAATCATAGAGATGCTTTTAACCCTTTAGGATACAGATTCAGAACCCTTCCTAGAATGTGTGCCAGGATATTATTCATAGGTTGATGTGTGCTGGACTCACTGCCAAAAACGGTGCTTTATTCTCATTCATTTCCAAGCCAGCTCTGTGTTCTGAGCCTGAGGTTCCTAGCCTCAGCACTTGATACACCTCAGTTGCAGAGCTAGAAATGGAAGCTAGGAGGCACTAGAAGGCTAAGGCTTCTGGCCCCGAGTGGAGGAGGTCTGAACCAGGACAGGAGGTTCCCTAGGGAGGAGGCCAGTGGCAGTGGGTTCTGCAAACCCACTTTCTTGGAAAGACCCATGCCCCACCCCCAGGCAGCCCTCAGGTAGTGACTTGGCTACTGCAGAAGGAGGACTGAACCCCAGATTTTTGGCCTTATCCTACAGTGTAAGATCCTTTTACCCAGTTTGGTGAAGGAAATGGAGCTAACATATTAGAAAAAGGATAATGAGCACCTGAATGGCTCCCACTGGAGACCTGAACAGTCATAGCCTCTCTGTTTGCTGTACACCATGTCGTAGTCAACTGAGATGGAATTTCCAGACAGTTCTAGTGAGTGGGAATGGGCCAAATTTATGTCATGTAGAACTGTTAAAACCCATTGACTGGGAATTGAGAGGGGCCTTTTAGGAAATTGGGGCTTTTTATGTATATGTTTAAGGAGACATTAGGGCAGCAGGGATCAAATCTGGACCGGATTTGTCAAAAAGAAGGGGAATTTGGTGACAACTATCTTAATTTTCACCTTGAAAGGAAAAAAATTGAAGTGGGGGACAGTTGTCATCAGTTTAAAAAGAGAGTAGCAGTCATCAGTAGTTAAAAAAGATATTTTAGGTTATAGAGTAGCTTTGTCTTTATCTTGTTCCAAACATGATCAGAATGGCCTTGTACAGCATTGTTTATGTTCTTTAAACATTGTTAATTTCCACTTGGCAACATCATGATCCAGCTGCTAGTAGAGCCATTTTTTTTAACTTTCCTGAACAAAGGACTGTATTATTTCTTAGACCAAATTAATATTCATTGTATATATACACAGATGGTTTTTTTTAACAAATATAGGAATTTACTATACATACTGTTTGAGAATCTATTCTACCTAATACTATATCAGCAAGAGTTGTTTGTGACAGTATTCATATGTGTCGTTTTATTTTTTTATTTATTTATGATAGTCACAGAGAGAGAGAGAGAGAGAGGCAGAGACATAGGCAGAGGGAGAAGCAGGCTCCATGCACCGGGAGCCCGACGTGGGATTCGATCCCGGGTCTCCAGGATCGTGCCCTGGGCCAAAAGCAGGTGCTAAACCGCTCTGCCACCCAGGGATGTGTCGTTTTAAAGGGAAATAATGGGGTTCTGTTGTGCAGATGAGCCACACATATTTAACTAGTCCCATACTGCCCAACATAAGAATGTTTCCTCTGTGTGTGTGCAGGTGCAGGTGCAGGTGCAGGTGCTGGTTCAGTTGGCCTACCATAACAGAGTACCACAGACTGGGTAGCTTACCCAACAGAAGTTAATTTCCTCCAGGTTCTAGGGGCCAGAAGTCTGAGATCAAGTTGTCAGCGGGGTTTGTTTCTTCTAAGGCCTCTCTCCTTGGTGTGTAGATGGCTGTCTTCCTCTAGTGTCTTCATCTGATCTGCCCTCTGTGTGTGTCTGTGTTCTAATCACCTCTTCTTATAAGGACACCACCTGGATTAGAACCCAATTATGTGACCTCATTTTTATTTCAGTTTACTCTGCAAAGGCTCTACCTCCAAATACAGTCACATTCTGAAGTACTGAAAGTTAGAACATCTGCATGGGGCAAACATGGGGAGAGACACAGTTCTACCGTAACTGTGTGTGTGTGTGTGTGTGTGTGTGTGTGTGTGTGTGTCTATGTGTTCATAATTTGCAATCAATGTAGTAATGGACATCTCTGTATCTAAGATTTTTCTGTATATCCACAGTAGGATCAATTTCCAGCAGTGGGCTGGCCAAATCCCACAGTTCTAAGGCTTTTGGTAATATTGCCAAATTGCCCTTAAAAAAGTTGTTATAATGCACACTCTCACAAAGCGGTATAGGAGAGTGCTTCAATATACTTTGTAATTTTGCTATTATCTGCTGTTCCTGATTTCACATTTGGTAGATTTATCCACCTCCATGTGAGTTCAGGTGGTCTAAACATGTTAGTGAGACCAAAACCATCCACTTAATTGCTTCCTAAGAGTTTTTATCATTGGTTAAATAAACAAGTCAAAGAAAATGCCCTATTGATAGTAAATCAGGACTGATTTCCATACACAGAGGACAGCATGTTCAGGTTTATGCTGACAGAAATAGTTCCTTGATTGTATCGCAAGCATTTACACTTTGGTCCTCTATGACATTTCAATAAATATTTGTTGACTTTCTTTTAAACACTGTCTGATCCAATTAGATTCTTTTGGTTGCAAGTGACAAGAAAACTCAATTCTAAATGGGTTAAGCAAAAAGGGAGGGGGGAATTTACTGACTCGTGTAACTGAAAGCCCTGGAAGGCAGTAGAGCCACAGGTGAGCCCTTCGTCCTGAAATTAAAGACTGCCACCAGGTTCCACCTCTGTTTAGTTGCCTTTGGACTAGCTCGATGCCTAAGCTCTCTGTGGTGGCCTCTGACAGCCTCAGGCTTTGTCATCATAGTCATAGGATGACTGTAGGAAAATCAGAAGGATTAACACTAGGCAGGAAAACAACACCACCATTCTGACTCTCCTAGAAATCTAGAGCTAGTAGGAAATCTGGAAAATCCTCTAGTCTGGTTTTCAAAAGGTGTTTATTTTATTTTGTTTTGTTTTGTTTTGACGAATCAAAGTTCTTTTGCTTTCTTGGGGTGCCTGAGTAGCTCAATTGGTTAAGTGTTTGCCTTTGGCTCAGGTCATGATCTCAGGGTCCTGGAATGGAGCTGCGCCCAGCATAGGGCTCCCTGCTCAGTCTGCTTCTCCCTCTCCCTCTATCCCTCCCCCTGCTTGTGCTCTCTCTCCCAAATAAATTTTTAAAAATGTATTTTATTAAAATATCTTGGGGCACCTAGGTGGCTCAGTGGTTGAGCATCCACCTTTGGCTCAGTCAGTGATCCTGGGGTCCTGGGATAGAGTCCCGCATCAGGCTCCCTGCATGGAGCCTGCTTCTCCCTCTGCTAATGTCTCTGGGTCTCTCATGAATAAATAAATAAAATCTTAAAAAAAAAAAAAAAAGATCTTTTGCTTTCTTCACCCAAGATCTCATGATAAAGCCAAATACATAAAATAGAATAAAACCAAGCTGCTTGTGTTGAAACAAGGTGGGGACCCTAAGCCCCAAGTATTTCACCCCTCTCTTTTTACTCATCTTCCCTGAACCTCTTACAAGAAGCACTGATCACTTTAGAGTAGGGAAAATGAGGCCCAGAGCACAAACATGGCTTGCCCTAGGACTCACAGCCCATGAGTAGAAGAGCCAATGGAACTCTAGTACCCTCACCCTGTCCCTGCCTTGCTGCTTCCCTCACCTCTGTTTATTTCTCACTGCCATTTTGAATATCATCTTTCACTTCTATTTTTGACTTAGCACCTCTGTCCCACAGAGAAAAAAAAAATGATAAACAGAATTGAAAGGCTCAGTTGCCCACCATGTGCATTTGTGCACAGCCCTCGTGCCTCCAGCCGTAGTGGATCACAGGCTCAGGACCAAGCAGGTTCAAAGGTACATTGAGCTTCTGTATTCCTCCAAGTCCACTTGAGGTTTTTATTTTAAATCATCAATAAGATGCCAAAAATCAGTGTTTCTCAGGGTATAACCTAGGGACATTGTGGAAACTTTTCTAAGATCCCCGTAGGAATTCTTGAGTTTAGAAGATATTTTTGGACAGAGTGCAAGATGAACAACAGGAGCAAAGTGAGCCAAAACAAGAGTCCTAGAGATAGTTGTCCTGTGAGAAAGGAAGATTGTGGGTTCAACTTTAAGGGATAGAAACATTTTTCTTTAAAGCACAATTGAAACTTAAAGCCAATATGGAGAAAGAAATGAAAAATGTGACCAAATTTACACAAATGCAAAAGGAATCCTAAGTGGTTGAAAATAAATATTTTCAATAACTAAAATAAATAGAAATAAAATAATAATGCCATCTATGTCTGGTAAGAAGTATACCCTAAAATATCACTATTATGTTTCATATAACCACAATGATTTTCATATCACCATTGTTACCATATCACCATTATGTTTCATTTGCATTTATAGTCAAAAGATAGATATGAGGGACTAATGTAATTCACCAATATATTCTCTCTCCATCCGCCCTCATCCATCTCTTTCTCCCAGTTTTAATTAAAGCTTTTCTTATGCAGAAGATTCGAGACATTGAAAAAACTCAGAAAACTGCATTAACAAATTTTCCAAATAAAACAAAATAAAAAGGTAAAGGTCATTGGGACTCTGGATAACATTAACAGCTCCATATATACAGGATCATGGGTTAGAGCCAAAGGATGTCACAAGATACCAGGATGAGAGCAAGCCTCTCCTTTGCAAAGAACAAATTTTGGAGGGTCTCATTAAAGATGACTCTCCCTTTATATGAAGGAAAAGAATTCCCATCAAAACTATGCTTTCTAGAAAAACCCACACGAAACCTTTTCCATTGTACACTGGTATTCTGCAATTAAAAGCAATATTTAATTTGTTGAAGCTAGAGATATAGAGTCTCTCCAAATGTTCAAGTTATAAAAGGAAAAAATTTTCCCTTGAACATAGAAGAAAAAAATTAGAAAACTAAGTATATTTGTATATATCCTTTTCAGATCTAAAATCACTCTGTGAGATTAGTAACATAGAAATATATTAAACCTATTATGATTTGTTTATAGAACCTTGAGGTCTAATGCACAGAGAAATATGATTATCAGGAGAAATAAGTTGGGTCAGGGAGACATTCATTGTTTTCACCTTTGGATTTGAATAACCAAAGAAATTAACTCATAGCCCCCTGTGACCACCCACTTTATTGTTCACACCTCAGTTTTTGGTCACCTGGTGTTATAATTTTACGTTTACTCATCCATCTTTTCCACCACCAAACTCAGCAAAGGCAAGGAGTGTATATTACTCATTAAGGATCCTGAAGGTCCTAGGAGATGCTTGTCCCTCAATAAATAACATAGAAACAAAGGTAGAAAAGCGATCAAATGAATTATTTTAACGCCCCTTCCATACTTTGATTCGCTGCCATTTTTAACTTTTTTCCAAATTAATAAAAGGTTAAGTATAACTTCCAAAGAAACATTGGGTTAGAAGATTGAGAGCATGGCCAAATAAGGATTAGGACTGTGGAAGAAAGTTCTAGAAGCATTGGATAAAATTAATGTATCCCCAACAATACCTTTTGCTTTTCTTCTTTGCCAATTTAATGAAAAAGATCATTAGGCCTAAAAATGCAGCATTGTCAGGGGAATGGCAGTTAAAGACAAAGAGGATATACCAGAAGAGGGCACTCTTACCACAGATATTTACATTTAACATTTTTTGAAAGTTTGCCCCACAGCAGGGCCAACAGAGAAAGCACAGCATTCTTTCCTAAGGAGCTCATAATTCTCCCAGCCAAGCAAGGAAAAGGAAAAACACCAAGGGTAAAAAATTAGAGAAGAATGCCAAAGGTAATGACCATGCTCCCTGGCCATTGCAATCTGGAAGCAGAGCTTTATATGGTTCTCAGAGGACTATTTACCATCTCCTCACTGAGGCTAAAAAAAAAGGAAAGGAAATGGGGGAAAAAAAAAAAAAGACAAAGAGAAACTATACGACTATACCAGCCAACCCACATTCTGACCTGCATTAACCCCTCCCTCTGTATTGCCTTTCAACTCTTTTTATTTCCATGTAGTAAAACAAGTCATTTCATTGTAGGGCTAGACCAAACCAGAAGGTTTGGGGACATTTGCCAGAAATCTATAGCAGTAAGTATTAGTGTCGTACGTTTTTAGGGGAAGAACAGCCACGTTCTCCTTGCTGCCCCATGGAGAATGCCTGTGCCTGGGCTTCTAAGCTGTGGAAACAGATGAACCCTATCCCTTCCCTCATGCTTCTCCGGGACAGTTATGGACTATAGAACTTTTGGTTCTCCTCCTCCTCTGACAGCTGTCATTATACATGATTGATCCAGAGATTGGGAGATAAGTACCCATCTCATCCTGTTCCCAAAGCCCAATCTTCCCCCAAAGCCAGCTGTTTGGGGATTTCATTTGAGTACTGGCCCCAAATATGCCCTTCTCCTAGACTCTGTATGACTCCACACTTCCAACTCAATTGCCCCAGCCTGGTGCCAACCCTCTTCATTCCTGCGGGCTCCCAGGGGTCCCCCTGTTCCCGTCCTGGTCCTCCATGGGTCTTGCACACTGCACTGGAGTTCCTTTCCTAGAAAAAGAGCTGATCCTGGAGTACTTCAACTTCAATGGCCATCATTCTTCTCATTGTTTATCCCAGCCACATTGGCCTCTATGTTGGTCCATGAACATAGCCAAGCTGCTGCCTCAGGGCCTTTGTACTTACGTTTAGAATTACATTCTTCAATACCCACATGATGCATTCTCTCACTTCATTCAGGATTGTGCTCTAATATCATCCCTTCCCTGACCATGGGTATCCAAAGCAGCTACCTGCCGTATTACACTCTATCCTCTAATTCCTCCTTATGCTGCCTTATATTTCTTTTTTTTTTTTTTTAATTTTTTTTTAATTTTTATTTATTTATGATAGTCACAGAGAGAGAGAGAGAGAGAGAGGCAGAGACACAGGCAGAGGGAGAAGCAGGCTCCATGCACCAGGAGCCCGATGTGGGATTCGATCCCGGATCTCCAGGATCGCGCCCTGGGCCAAAGGCAGGCGCCAAACCGCTGCGCCACCCAGGGATCCCTGCCTTATATTTCTTTATAGCAGTCATCACTCCCTGGCATTATGTTACATGTGTGATTGTTTATTTCTGTCAGCTCCCCAAGGGCAGAGACCTAGTTTTGTCTTGTCCACAACTATATTTGCAGTACCTGTCATTTTGGGTGTTCCCAATAAATATTTGCTTAATTAATTAATTAAACCATACCTTTCATCCACTCAGTTCCTTCCTCCATCCTCTGAGGTACTCTTCATTCATTCCAGAATTAAAGCAAACCCCATGGCATGGCACTCAGGGGGCATGATCTGACTCTCCCCTCCTTTTCTGGCCTGATTTCCTATCACACTTCCCCCACCTGCAATGGACCCTGAACTGTAGTCAAACCTACTGATACACCCTCCACTCTCATGCCTGCTGGCCTTTTCTGCTCCCTGTGTTCCATCACCATTTGTTGAAATCCTCCCAGTCTCTCAAAAACCTTCTGACGTGCTACCTCCTCCCGGTGGAGACTTCTCTATTCTCCCATCCCAGCCGTTGGCAGTTCTGTCCTCGGTATCAGTTTGTGCATCTCTTATATTATGTCCCGTGTTACAAGTTATTTCTCTGTTTCACTTTCTCTACTAGGAGACAAAAGAGCAGAGCTGGATATTCTCTCTTTTAACTCCCAAGTGCACAGAGCAGGGGTCTCAAACTCAAATGCCCATGGAAGCTAGGCACAAAGTGAGGTGCATGATATATCGGTCTGCTTGGGCTTTCATAACAAAATACCACAGAGTGGGGGGCCTTAAACAACAGAAATTCACTTTCTCATCATTCTGGAAGTTGGGAGTCTAAGATCACAGTGCCATCAGGAGTGGTTTCTGGTGAGAGCTCTCTTCCTGGCTTATAACTAACTGCCTTCCTCTCCCTGCGTCAAGGTCTTTCCTTTTCCTCTGTAGACACATAGTGTATGAGAAACAGCTCTCTGATGTCTCTTCCTTCTCTTATAAGGACACGGGTCCTAAGCATCTCCTTAATTAAAGGCCCTGCCTCCGCATAGAGTCACATTGGGGTTAGAGCTTCAAAACATGAACTTAGGGGGACACATTAGAGTCCATACAATGGGCCCAATGGGAGTTAGGGAAACTGGAGAGAAACTTCCATGGGGGACCTGCTCCTCAGGCCTGACACATAAGCCTCATATTCCCCACCCTTCAGGATGTGAAAGAAGCTGAAAAGCTAGAGCATTTGTAGGTGAAAACTCTTGATTTTAAGTTGTCAGTAACTTATGTTAAAACGTATGTTTAAGCTATTAAGAGCAAAACAAATGCTGTCCGCTGGCAGGATTCTTGGTCCGGGGACCAAGAACTGGCAATATTCCGGATTCTGCTGGGAGTACCAGACCCATAGCAAAGCCTTGTTAAATGTTTTGTGAGGAAGTGGCTCACTGAGGTATGTGTGTGCCATTGTTTGGGAAACTCTGAAATGAAGATGACGTGGTAGGGGAAAGTCCGGCTTCTCACTGACAGCAGGACAGCCTAGGCCTCCCCCCACTTCCCACGTGTCTGCCCACTACCAGGTCCGCAGCCGCCACCCAGCCCTCCGTTCCCAGCTCCCCTACGCAGCCTCTCAAAGCTGGGCAGACCCTCCCTGGGGGCTGCAGCTAATGAGGGAGCCAGAGGAACTGCAGTCGGTTCACAGAGAGCCACAGAAGAGATTAGAGGTCTGAGAACTAAAGATCAACCGAGGTGAAAGGGACCAAGGTAATTCCATTCAGAGGCCAGAGGGTCCCAGGGTTAGCCAGCAGTGGTTTTCAAGTATCCAAGAGGCTCGTGCCCAGGACAGTAATGAGCTGTTCTCCCTACTGAGAACAGAACAAACAGAAAACAGACTCCAAACGCTGCATGGGGAAGCCGAGGTCTCTTTCCCTAACACAGGCCTTTGTGAGCACTTGTGTGTTTGAATGGGCCTTTATAGTGGAAAAGTTCTTTTTTTCATTCATTATCTCCCTTCAGGCTATCACATTCTGTGATTCTAAGAAAGTCCTGTCAAAAAAGGTTGTTCCTAATGAGAGAATGAGCCATAAGGTGAAAAAAAGACTTTCATCTACATATGGTGGTGATGTACTTACGTCTTACACGTTGCTCAATGAAGAATATAGTATTTCCGTATTAACCTATGAGATTCCCTCCATACAGAAAGCCACAAAAACCCAAATGTATTTGGTAATATGTTCAAGGTCATAAATGACTGTAAACAGCCACATTTCCCCCATCATATACTTTCCAATTACATGCCAAGTACAGGTTTTCTCGAGTAAATGAGGAGGGGTAAAGAAGATACATAAATAAATAGATACACATAAGCAAACAAACAACCTGTTCCTTAAGAAGTGCAGAGTCATGATCCTCCAGGGAAGAGATGATCTGCCCTCCTAGGACAGCTGGACATTTTCTAGGGGCCACTGTGGTGACTTGCATTTTCTTAATTTGCTCAGTGAAAGGAAGAGCAGGGGTAAGCTTTTGTCTCAGGAAACTCTGGCAAACCTGGAGCAGCACGGCAACATTGATAAAGTCTTGGATGTTTCCTATGGGCTTTCTCTCCCCCTGTGTGGCCCAAAGCCCCCTGTCCCTGGACACCTTCACCCATAGTGAGCTCTTTTTTAGCAGGTGCACCCACAGAGCAGACTAACCAGACAAGAGGCCAGCTTACTATCTTTCCTCACAGGCTCCCTCTGACGAGGAATTCCAACCAAAGTGATATGGCCTTACTCCTCTTTCGAAGAATGCCCATTGTCACGTAACTCACGGGAATGAATCTGGAGGATTTCCAGGGTTTCAGATAAACACATGCCCTCACACTGCCCACTCAGGTAAAACCTGCCTGGTTAGTCTAAGACATTCGGTCGTTCCCTAACTCCTCTTTCCTCCTCTTTCTGCCACCTCCCGAGATTTATTTCTTTACCCCGATAGGGCCTACCTATACTTTTCTCCTTGGTGGACTTTTAAAAGCACCTGGTATGATATTTTAATATGACTAGTTATTAATAAGAACAAGAATTCCCACATTAAACCAAAGAGAAGTGTTTTGTTTTGCTTTGTTTTATGTGATAGGACTATGTCCGAAGGGTAAAATAAAGAAAGAGGATCTTATTTAATTACAGGTCATAAATTATGGCTGGACATTTGGAATCAAGGATGAGTACACCAGGAATTTGAAAGCCTGACAAGCATGAAGAAGGTATTTGAGACCATGAATTTAGAAAAAGCTTAGGGGCAGTTTATCTTATTGCTGGTTATTTCTTCCAGGGCTGTTAATGCTCAGCGCTCTGGTCCTCTGCACTGGCCTCACTAGCATAAAAAACGGGGGGTGGGGGGTGGGGTAGGATGTTGAATCCATTTTTCATGAGCAGAAATTACTCCTTTGAAATTCTGTCACATAAATTTGGAGCCAGACAAGCTGGATCCAAATCCCAGATCTGCCATTCGCTCTGAGAACCTGGCCAAGAAATGTCATCTCTAAAATAAGGACGAGAATACCAACCTCCAAGGTTGTTGTGAAAATTAATTTGTATAAGATACATTATATCCATAGCAGTTGTTATCACATCTTTTGAGAAGTGGTGACTATTATTATCATTAAAATAGTAATAGTAGTAACATTTTCACTCCTTGTCGCCTTCTGGAACACACCTCTATGGTTTCCAAACTAACTTACCTTGAAAGCAGACATCAGCAACCTGGAATATTGTGGCAAAGGCAGTCCTGGCATTGGCTCAGAGATTGTGCTTCCAGTGTCTTCCACTGAGGTACAGAACTGTGTTTACTGTATCCTAGGCAACCTCTTTCTATCACCCTTCCTCCACCTTCCAGCAAACCTGTCCACCTCTACCTTGCCCCAAGGCCACTCCTCTTCTCATTCTCTCCTCTTTAATCAAAACTCTTTCCTTCAGGACTGCGATGTTCTATACATGCTCAGAGAAAGGTATCATCAGTTTCCTCATCAGCCAACTGAAAGAGTGAATGAAAAGCTCCTCAATGCACTAGATACCCAAGAGGTCTTGATAAACGTGAGTTCTCATTCCTCATCTATGAAATGAGAAATCTGGACAAGATTACCTCTGAATTCCTGGGATTCCACAGAAATTTTGTGAATTAGCCAGTGTATGTTTGCATGCTGGCAAGAAAATATTTTAACTGCCCATAGTCCTCCTAGTTGAGACTAATCTGTAGTTGGTAGGTTAAGTGATATTTAAAGATACCCAGAGAAACTGGATCACCCCCAACCCACACACAAAGGCCAGGACTGTATGAAGCTCCTTACCACCCCACTTCTAAATGGTGGCTGGCCCTCACCCTAAACATGAATATGGCTAGAGAATTAAATTAGGGTTACCACCTGTTAAGAATGTTTATGCACAGTCCAAGGAAACATAGGTCAACTTCATCCTACAGGGACCCTTTGATCAGAACCTGCGACCTCAGGTTGTCAGAAACATGACAGGTTTTTTTAACAGAATCTAAGAAAAGTCCAGGCACCCCCAGGCTTCTGGTAGCATCTACTGGATTCAGGCTGGGGTGACCTGACCTGAAGATGGCATTTGACATTAAGTCAAGTTTGGAATTCGATGGCTGGTTTGTAAACAGGGGACCATCTATGGGACTGGTGGCTCCATAAGAGCCCAGTAATGAAATTATGCGCCTAGGATACACAGCTGGCAGTTACACTCTCTATGGATCACTTCAGGCAGCAATAAAGATAAAGTGCTTTATAATGTATTCATTCATTTCAGTAGTCAGTAGTAATGTTAGAAAGTGGTTCCTATCAAGAAAAGGCTGAGCTGCATTTGAAAAGGAGAAATGTGTTTTCTTAAAGGGATTATTTTGGAGAACCAAATGAACATACGTGAGATGCTTCATTAAATCATAAGTCAGTTTGGCAGGTGATCCTAATATGCTCCTGGCAAAAGTGGGAATTGAAACAGTAGAAACAAATGAGCTACAGGTGTGCCTTGTTTTTGTTTTGTGTCTCATTTGGATTATTTTGGGCTACATCAAATATATTTCAAAAAGTTTGTAGTAGATCATCCCAATAAACAGATTTCAAGTTTCTAGGAAGCATCAGACATTTATTTGATGGACACACAAGGGACAAAATTTGGTTTCTAGGCTGTCCTCTTGGAGACTCAACAGTTTTCCAGTAAATCCCCCTATTCCAAAGCTCTTCTCTCACCCCTGTCTTCCATGGAAAAGAGAAGTCACACAGGTAAAAAACTGGACCCTTCAAGTAAGGTGGAAAATACTGAGATAACCACCCAGAGAGGGGGACTCTCCTGGAAGAGGTTGTTTTGATCCTCACAAAGAAGATAAACCTATAGAGTGCCACGCTGGCTCCCAAGACTTGAAATCCTGCCAATCACCATCTAAAGTGCCATTTCTTCTAAGCAGATTCATGTTTAAAGCTAACTCATCATCTTCCTTTTCCTTCTCTCCCCAAATTAACTTCCTTTTTGAGCTTTCCTACTGCACTGATTTAATTAACGTATCTTTCTTGAGAACCTGCTATGTGCCAGGCACTGTGTAAAGGGCACAGTTAAAAATGAGGCATCTGCCATCACATTTTAGTAACAAGCAAACAAAAGAGAAAATAACTGAATGGCTAAATACATAACATATTGTTAGATGAGGAGACCTACTAAGAAAAGTCAAGCAGAGTAAGGGGAAAGAGAGGAATGGGGTAGTCAGGGAAGGCCTCTCTAATGAGGGTACATTGTAGCAATCTCTGTGAACCTTCAAGAACTTTAGGGGAGAGTAATATTTTCCTGTTTTGTGTATTGATTGAAATTTCCAATTTCCGGGGAGCCCGGGTGGCCCAGTGGTTTAGCGCCGCCTTCAGCCCAGGGCCCGATCCTGGAGACCAGGGATCAAGTCCCATTTTAGGCTCTCTGCGTGGAGCCTGCTTCTCCCTCTGCCTGTGTCTCTGCCTCTCTGTCTCTCTCTCTGTGCCTCGCACAAATAAGTAAAAATAAAAATCTTTAAAAAAAAAATCCCAATTTTCCAAACCACAAAGGTAAAATTAAGTATGTGGAAAGGCAAGGTAGGGACCGAAAGTGAGGGAGCAAGTCAGGTGAATAAATACCTGGGGGAGGAATGTTCAGGATGGAGAAACTGGCCTGGACACGGGATTTTGCTTGCCTCATTCAAGGAACAGCAAGGTCATCTGTGTGGCCGCAGAAAGTGAGCAAGGCGGGATGATGCTCCATGCGTTTTCTCTGTTCTTACTCCCCTCCGCATGGAAGCTACAGGTGCCTTTTACTCATCTCACCCTATCCTTGCTCCATTCAGTTCTATTTGATTATCTTCTCTAAAGGATGACTCTCTGAAATCACTCTCTCCTGCTTCTCCCCGTGCTCTCATCTACATTCGGGCTGTACTCATTTGTGCCTGGATTACTGAAGAGCTTCCTAACTGGCCTTCCAAACTCATGCAGCATCTATTGCTCTAATCACTTTAAGCTTCCAGATTAATCTTCCTAGAGCATTGCTTTCATCATGTCTCTTCCTCCCTTGAATAAAAATGGCTTAGCATTACCTATAGGATAAAGCAGAAGCTCCTGAGCATGCCCCTCCTCCATTCCTGCCTCGATCTGCCCTAACCTCCATCCTTTAGTATCTCTGTTCCCACCTTCCCAGTTCCTGGGACCTCCACCTGTCATGCCATATAATCGGGGTCCTCACTCTAAAGCCTTGAAGCCCAGCCTACGGCCCACTTGAGCCTACTCTGAGAAACCCATCCCAGAAAAGATTGCCTCTTCCCTCAAACACCTGGCACACTGAGTCATCAATATATCTCCAGTTTACTGCTTAATGTACAGCAGTATATAAGGCCCATAGCTTTCTTCTTTGGTTCTAGCTCACCAATTAGACTAAATTCATTGAGGACAGGAACCATTTCTTCTACATCCTGTACATCATTTGAGCACCATGGATATACAAGTCACATTTTATATTACATGTGGAAAATAAATCCTAATAAAGGTAAAGTTCTGAGTTGGTAGGCACTGGATTGGGTAAGAAAAATAACATAGGGATCCCTGGGTGGCGCAGCGGTTTGGCGCCTGCCTTTGGCCCAGGGCGCGATCCTGGAGACCTGGGATCGAATCCCACGTCAGGCTCCCGGTGCATGGAGCCTGCTTCTCCCTCTGCCTGTGTCTCTGCCTCTCTCTCTCTCTCTCTCTCTCTCTCTCTCTCTGTGACTATCCTAAATAAATAAAATATTAAAAAAAAAAAAAAAGAAAAAAAAAAAAGAAAAATAACATAAAACGACCACATTGTATCACTGAAGCCATCCTTTTCCTACAGACAAAAGGGGCTATTTATTCAATGCCAGGTCATCTTCCTCGTAATTCAAAGGAAGGAAAGCTCAGCAGCATGGTCACAAAAATCTTATTTTGTTCATAACCTATATTCAGTAACTAACTGTCTATAAGTAATCAGATAGCTCCCATAATTATGTTAAACAGTGAGAATATGTAACTCTACAAATTCTCTAGGGAAATGCTATCAGTGTGATTGAACCAAATGTAAAAACTGCATACACACACTGAAAAACCGCACACACTTACATGGACTTCTAGTAGGTAATGTTAACAGATCTTAAGAGCTTTATAAAAGTGCAGATACATTTCTTCAGTCTTTAATACCAATGTCAAAGGCTGGACAATAGCAATGCTTTTCCCACACAGAAAGCTCACATGGGTGCCAATAAAAACATAGGCAGAGTTTATAAATCTTGTATTATGGATAAAATATAAAATCTCATTCTTAAGTAGAAAGGTTTCCAACAAGAAGCTAATGTAAAAATTCTTTTCACCTTTGAATGCCTGATGGCCTTGCACAGAGTTGCCCAACAGATCTGAACTGTCTGGACAATATTTTATGTGTGTTCTTTGAAGTTAGCATCTGCCAGGGTCTTTGAAGTCCTATCTTTCAAAATCATAATAGTCATAATTAAGTCAAAAATAAGAGATGCAAGAATTCTGTATTCAATTCTTATTTCACCTTGTTTCAGCAAGGTGAAGCACTTGAAGAGAAGGGTGGGTGTGTAGGTGGATGGGAGGGGTTGGGTGGCAAATCATTAACTTTGTCTTTCCTCCTACTTTTATTCCCGGAGAGTCTGCAGCAGTGGTTACACCATCCAAGTGAAGGTTCAGGACAAGACTTGCCCGTAGGGATGGTAGGCAAAATCCTTACTTGACATGGGATACAGAAGCCCTGGTACCCTCCAGGTCTTCCCACTAGCCAAAGCCTGGAATTCCTTTATTATTGGATAATGTGTCCAGCTTCCTTCCTTCTCCGGGAACCTGCAAGAATTTTGAGGAAAGATAATACCTTAAGCTGTCATGTATACCTTAGGGCAAAGGTTGAACTTCTGAATTTATAGGGCCAGGCAGGGCTAAGAGGGGACGGAAGCAAACAGCTCCAGTGAACCCCAGCTGCGTGGAGCCGTGCATTGTGGGCGCGCTGCTACGAAGCCTTTCAGCCTTTCAAAAGAAGCCAAGAAGCCACATCTTTATGTGCAGTCCTCCCCACCCCCACTTTTGCTGTTGACAGCTCACTCTGGCTTGTTAAAACACTGCACAAACCAGACCAAACCCACCCGCAGGCCAGCAGTGAAACATGTCAGCAAGCTCAGCTCAGTACGGTGCATCAGAGAAGTGAGGGTAGAGCCCGCACCCACCTGGAAACAAGGGCAGGAAGGAGGGGCAGTGCTCAGAGACAATCCGAAGGTCTGAGAGTGAGTTGAGTGGTTCTGCCAAAGGCGGGCTCTGAAGCAGCTTGCCCCATTACCAAACTGCACAGGAAAGGGAGGGACCCCACAAGGAGCCTCCAGAGGGCTTGTACACAGCAGCTTTGGCCACAGCCTACCTACCTCTGCTCCACCCTTTGTTCAGGACCCCCTTGGGACATTCCTGGGCACGTTGAAAAATATCTAAATTATGGCTATCCTAGTATAAAGGTAAATGAACCAGGCTGGATTATATTCTTTTTCTCCTTCTGATTTTATTTTTTTAAAGATTGTATTTATTTATTCATGAGAGACACAGAGAGAGAGGCAGTTTGCATAGTTTTTACATGTTAACTCAACACTTTCATCAATATCCAGAACCATAAAGCCAGTCAGTTGTGAGAACACAACAGAAGAAAATAATAGCCAACATCTATTTCTTACTTTTGCCAGGTACTTTTCTAAGCTGTTTACATACATTAACTCCTTTAATCCTCACAGCAATTCTCAGGTAGGTACTGTCATTATTCTTGCTTCATGGATGAGGAGATCCAGGCTCAGAGATGGTAAGTGACTTGTCTAATATCGCTTAAATTGTAAATGGCAGGGCTGGGATTTGAACCGATACAGAGCATTTTTATGGCCCATGTTTTGTGTCCACAGTAATATAGCTGCCTCCCAACAGGACTACTGATTTGTCACATTTACAGTGACCTGTACCAATAGCTAGTAACCAAGAATTTTCATCCAGCATGTAGCCCAAGCATTGCTGAGCTGGAGGCAGGGCTGACTTTAACCCTCAAGCACAACGGACTGGCTTTATGGTTCTGGATATTGATGAAAGTATGGAGTTAACATGTAAAAGCTAAGCATTCTCTGGTCGTGAAGGCAATAGCTTTATAACGACTTCCTTAAGGTAACTGTGCAAAATTCAAGAGATAGTTGAATATCTATGCAGGCTTGCCTTGGCTAATTTTTAATCGTATGCTGTCTTCCTTCTATCAGCTTCCTGATTTCCCCCACTTGTCTCTAAAAGAAGTTCAAAGTGGAGACTTGGACCTTGAAACTTACCCATGTATCACGTTTGATATCCTGAAGAGATACGGTCTTTTAATAAATAAATATGCCTTGCATCATCAAGTGCCTAGCAACTTTCAAAGCACTCAAGCAGTACACAATGACATACATTTGAAGCAACTAAAAACAAGAGAGAACTTGAGAAAACTTCAACCCACTGGGAGGACCCAGAGCACCAGTCTCCCCTGTTGTCCTGGGATAATAATCGACAGTGATTTCTGCTGTCGTCTGTAGAGTCATAGAGGGAAAAGGAGTCTCTCAAGTTATCAGCCCGTCCCTCATTTGGTGAGGACACAGCTGTTTCCTCAAGGTCATGTTGGTTAGTCTCAAGCTCTCTATGTCTAGTCTTGCCACCTCTGTCATCATTTTGCATATATTGCTTATTCTGAGTCCTTTTGTATGAATTTATATCTCTAACACTAGAATTGTTGCAGCTAAAGACAGTCATAGACTTTTGTGCAGATTTTAAATTATTTTGGTGGAAAAAGAAAGTGTTATTCAAAAATACTTGTTAAATGAATGTATGAAAGTTCTTTCAGCTTTCATTTCATGTTATCTTGTGATCTCATCAAATTCTTCCCCCATTTAACAAGCAGGAGGAGGAAATAGAAACCCTCATGTATTATCAGGTTCTCAGCCTACATGTAGTCCATATGGTTCATAATCACACTTGGAATGAAGTATTTCTATTTCCAAATGTTTATAGATACATTAAAATGAGTGTTGTTTGATTTCAACAGAGCTGACAACAACTTATCCAATGCCGCATGATTTGGTGATTCCTGAAGACAAGAGCAAGGGAGGTCATGTAGAATTGTGAGCTAAGCTGAGCTTGTATCTCTTGCTCTCTCTACATAATATACCTTTACCTGCTCAAACTACAAAAAAAAATATTTATTCTCATCTAATCTGAAGGAATGCACAACTTTAAATCTCTTACACCAGCCAAGAACAAATGCATTTTTCAAGATACATCTTTACTGTAGTCTCATAGTTCTGTTTCCAAAAAAACCAATAAACAAAAATCTCTTATGCATTTGCAAAATGCTTGAAAACCATTAATCTCTCCCAGTAGAATTAGCTTACTTTATAGTGAAGGTGCTAAAGACAGTTTGAGACATACTATGGAATTTTATATAATTCACATTCGATTCAATTGTTGAATCCAGTGAGCCACGCTGTGTTCCTAATGTTCAAATAGATGTCCAAATCTCTCTTTGGACCAAAATAAACCAATTGGTTGCATCCAAAATAGCTGTTTTGTTAAAAACCAGAGTCATTTATAAACAGAATGGCTATTTCCTTATAGCAAAAGAACAAAACCCGTTACTAACCTATGCTCATATATGATGTTCAGCTCTGTTGGCCCAAATGCAATTCCTGAACATAAGCCATGTCAGCACTAAGTGCTGAATACAGGCTAATATATGGGTTCTTTTTAACTGGACTATTAAGTCCATTAACATTTAATGAAACAATTTTAACTTTATCCACAAAAACACTCACAATGCCTTTCCATCAACTCCCTAAAGGCAAAACAACATAAATTTAAAAGAAAAATAACTATGAAGCTTTGTTAAGTGCAGATGATTTCCATAGGACAGGTTAAGTCCTGAATTTCTGTCTCAATGCAGTCCACATTTGATTTTTACTACAAAGATAAACTCAAACTGGCAATTACCCTTTGCTAACCCTACCACATAATCTCAGCATGAAAACGCTGCCATTTTTCCTGCTATAGTGCAGTGTATATAGAATTAACTAAAGTAATTTCACGAAGAGTCTTAGTAATCCATTTCAGATTTGTGCTATGAGACATTATCTTTAAAAATACCATGTTAATTATTTTCCCTATATTCAATTTGGCTTGAGTGACGAAGATCTAGAAACCAAAGTCCTTTACAGAGATTCACTGTCACATTGACACGGAGATACATACAGAATACAGGAAACTCAAATTATTCAGTCAGTTGTGCTTTTTTCCCTGTTACCTTCGACACATACATATGCTAGTTTTAACTTATGTTTGTTCTGAACCTATGTCTGGATATTTCTATACGTATGGTTTTTTTTCCCCCCAAAGGCCTATTTTGAAACCTCTAAAGTAGAGAAAAAAGTGAAATTGATCCCCTTAGTAAGCTTTTTAAAAATTATTAACATATTCTTATTCACGCTTCTTAGCATGATGCTGCTATCTGGACAATTCTATAGACTTTACAATTCTATATCCACTCCTCCAAATTTGACCCCTTTGAACGGCTCTCCCTCAGTTAAAAAAAAAAATAAAGATAAACTACAAGCATCCATGACTTAGAATCATGTTTATGGCAAACTTATTTAATAATCTAATGATTTAAAAATAAATCATTTTTTTAAACACCTGCCTTGAAAGACCTCACGTGGCAGCTTCGGGGATTTGAATACCTTTGAGAAACCTGAACATCTAAAGGAGTTAGTGGGACTGATGCAGTTGAGGCACTGAACATTTGACATGGCAGTTGTAGAACTTGTAAATGTACCACAGTAGGAAGCAGCTTTCCATGGACTTCAAAGCAAACGGCAGTTAATTATCTAGCTTTCAGGAGCAGCGTGGACTTACCGTGACAGCTGTTAGGCGAGGACACATGGGCATCTCCACAACTGAACATCAGCTCGTGTCATTGTTTGGCTTGGATCTCTTTGGAAGGAAATGCTTAAGGTCTCAGCTTGGTTCAATTCAAATTAGTCTAAGAGTTTTCCCAGATGGTTTCTCAGCACAAGCTTATTTTTCACCCCAGAGCCTGTGCTTCGCCATCACCTCAGATCTGCCGTCGACATGCTGTTTGCATATGCTCAAGCTCCATTTTTAATGCTATGCATGGGACATATCCATTTGAACTTTCTCTTCCCTGTTATTATCGTGAATTCAACCTGAGGGTCTTGTGACTTTGGTGAGAAAAGAAATGCTTCTGCTTTTTAATCTCTCACTCTCTTTCTCTCTATATATCCCTCCCCCTCCCTGTCATTCACCCTCCTCATTTTTTCACCGACAGAAAGGTTGACTGTTTCTACCTGGTGTCTAACAGGTGGGATATCTTGGGGTGTTCTTCATGGCTGGCTAAATATAGTGGGTCCAAGTATTATTTGACTTGCATGAATCCTAGTGGGGCCTGGCTTGTCCACAGTTTCCCAGAGCATCAGCTTCTATCTATAACCTGATTAGTCTTCAGATCAGCCATGACAAATTCCCAGAATAACCAAGCTCATTCTTGACCTCTCCTAACACCACCTCCCAATCGAGGGTGGTGGTTACAATTGTGCTCTTTGCTGCGTCTAGCACCATTTTTAGATCCCGAACTCATCCTTCTTGAACAATGTCAGGTCGTCCATAAATACAAAGCAAAAAGAAAGTAAAGAACATATTCCTTGGATTACATCTGCTGGAGATAGGGAAGAATAAAATTTGAAGGGGAAAAAGTAAGGGATCAGAAGCTAATTAGGAAAGAATTGGGAAAAGGAAAACTTTTCCCAAAAAGGAAGAAAAAAATGAAGTACCAAAGTGATATGACCTAAACTCACTTCACCCCTTCTAGAAAAATGTCTGCCTTGAAGTACTCTAAGTTAGTGAGGTCTTGCTGTTAAACTTGAAAAGTAAAAAAAAAAAAATAATAACACTTGAACAAAAATCCTCAGCAATTGCTGACCTCTCATTGCCATTCACTTCAATCAGCCCCATACTGTTTCTTGACATGCCCAAAGTCCCAAATGAGGCCTTGCTGATTTCAAGCAGTTGGTAACTATGTGCAATATATGCAGAATCATCTTCTGGGGACTCCAAAGACTTAGGACTCTTCTAGTCCCTCCACCTCCAGGAAACAAATATCAATTCCTTTCATCTTTCTAGTATGCCAAATGTTTTCAAGCTGCCTGTAAAACGTGTGATGTGAGTGATTTGACAAAAATATTATACAAATTTATTAATTATCTTTGAACATGTTTCTTTGCAGTTTTCAGTTCATTTTATATTAAGTGCTGAGCAGAAACTGGCTTTGTTTCTTACAGCCAAATTACACAACATGCATAAATCTTTAATGTTCTTGGTTTCCTTTAGTGATTTCGCTTTCTTCCAAAAGTATCTGAATACCTCTGAAATGCATGCTGGATAAATTCCCAAGATGCCAGGCTGCTGGCCAAAGTGCTCAAAGGTGATAGGCTACAGCTGCTTCCTTCTTCCTAAGGAAAATGGTACAGAGATACAGGTCACTGGATACTTGACAAATGTGTGATTGCCGAGTGTGCAGGCCCCTGTTTTCTAAGAAGATGCTGAGTAGCAAACTGCTTTATGGAGAGAGTATGTAGTTAACCAAATCTAGGTTTCCTAGTTTAAATAAGGCAATTGAGTGATCAGTGAATCATAAAAGCTGAGAATGGGAATGTACTTTAAAAATCACATGGTCCTGGGGTGGTGGGTGGCTCAGTCAGTTAAGCAGTTGACTCTGGATTTCAGCTCAGATCATGAATCCAGGGTCCCAGAATCAAGCTTCACTTTTGGCTCTGTGCTTAGCGAAAAGTCTGCATGAGGATTCTCTCTCTCTCTCTTTCTCTCTCTCTCTCTCTGTCTGCCCCACCCCCCACTCACACACACTCTCTTTCTCTCTAAAATAAATCAATCAATATATTTTTTAATCATACGGCCCAGAGATCTAATCCAAGAATACCTGCTGTATAATCCTACCAAGTGATCATATGTATGAACACCTCTGGACCAAGAAATCTACTCTGTGTTAAAATAGTCTATATACATACACTCAATTGTAATTCATATCAGACATGGACAATCTCCATAATATGTAAAGAGCTTCTACACTTCACTAAGAAAAAGGCCAATAGTCCAATTAAAAACAAAACAGGCAAAGGATATGTAAAGAAAAATAAATAGCCATGACTATAAATTGAAAAAGAGGGGCAGCCCGGGTGGCTCAGCGGTTTAGTGCAGCCTTCAGCCCAGGGCGGGATCCTGGAGACCCGGGATCAAGTCCCACGTTGGGCTCCCTGCATGGAGCCTGCTTCTCCCTCTGCCTGTGTCTCTGCCTCTCTCTTTCTCTCTCTCTCTCATGAATAAATAAATTTTTTTAAAAAAGTAAATACTTTGTTCTATAAAAATAAATAAATAAATAAATAAATAAATAAATAAATAATATTGAAAAAGAGACAGAAGAGGGGTGCCTGGGTGGCTCAATTGGTTAAGCATCTGCCTTCGGCTCAGTTTGTGATCTCAGGGTCCTGGGATCTAGCCCCATATGGGGGCCTTTGCTTAGCAGGGAATCTCCTTCTCTCTCTCCCTCTGTCCCTCCCACTCCCTCCTCTGCTCATGCTCATGATCTGTCTCTCTCAAATAAAGAAATAAAATCTTTTTTAAAATTAAAATAAGAAGATAACTTCACTCATAGTAAGAGAAATGCAAATGAAAACCACACTGAAATACAGCTTTTCAAATATTCCCTATATTCCTGATTTGACTATAACTTTGTACAATTTCTGTAGAGTAAAATTTAGTAATTAAAGTAACAGATGCATATACATGCTTTTACTCATTACTTCAACTTTTGGGGATTTTTAAAGATGCAAAATGGTCTACTTACACAGGTAGCCACTGCAGTTATTAGTGCTAACAAAAGATGTAGAAATAACCTACTACCCAAAGATGCAGTTGAATAATATATTCATGCAATGGAGTACTATGCAGCTGTCAGTAATAATGGTAATAAGGCAGCTCTTAAGGTTCATAATAGAAAGTTCTCCAAACTTTATTGTTTAAAGAAAAAAAAAATCAAGATACCCTCAGCAAACTAGGAATAGAGAATTTCCTCAACTTGATAACAAACTACTATTAAAACAGAAACAAAAAACAAAAAACAAAAACCCTAACATCATACTTAGTGGTGAGAAACTTAAAGCTTTCCCACTAAAATCAAGAAGACCTGCTTTTCAACATCACACTGGTAACCCTAGCTAATGTAATAAGATGGTAAAAAGGAAATAAGAGGTATACAGATTGGGAAGAAAGAAATAAAACTATCTTTGTTCATAGTTAACATGATTGCCTTGCAGAGAATTTGAAACGATTGTCAAAAAAAATACTCTTGGAACTAATAAGCAGTTATAACATAGTTGCAGGATACAAGGTTAATTTACAAAAGTTGATCACATTCCTATATGCCATCAATGAACCAGTGGACTTGCTTAAAACACATTGCTGTTTACTTCTGTACCTCCCAAAATGAAATATTTGAGCATAAATCTAACAAAGTATGTACAAGATTTATATGAGGCAAACTGCAAAATTCTGGTGAAAGATATCAAAGAAGGGGCAGCCCTGGTGGCTCAGCGGTTTAGCGCCACCTTCGGCCCAGGGCGTGATCTTGGGAGACCCAGGATGGAGTCCTGCATCGGGCTCCCTGCATGGAGCCTGCTTCTCCCTCTTCCTGTGTCTCTGCCTCTCTCTCTCTCTCTCTTTCTCTCTCTCTGTCTCTATGGATAAATAAATAAAATCTTTTAAAAAAAGATATCAAAGAAGAACTAAATAAATGGAGAGATAGCTCATATTCATGGGTAAGAAGACTCAGTATTGTCAAGTTTTCAGTTCTTCCCATTTTGATTTATAGACTCAACACGATCCTAGTCAAAACCCGAAATGGTTATTTTGTGGATGTTGGCAAACTGGTTATAAAGTTTATATGGAAAGACAAAAGAGGGGTGCCTGGGTGGCTCAGGGTGTTATGTATCTGCCTTAGGCTCAGGTCATGATCCGGGTCCTGGGATTGAACCCCACATCAGGCTCCCTGCTCAGGGAGGAGCCTGCTTCTCCCTCTGCCTCTGCTGTTCCTCCTGCTTGTGCTCTCTCAGTATCTCTCTGTCAAATAAATAAATAAAAATCTTTAAAAAAAAAAAAAGGAAAGGTAAAAGATCAGATAAACTGAAGGTCAAAGAAAAACAAAGTTACAGGACTGACTTCAAGACTTATTATTAAGTTACAATAATCAATATATATAGTGTGGTATAACAAAAGAATAGACTACTAAGTCAATGGAATACAAAAAAAACAGAAATAGATCCACACAAATATAATTAACTTATCTTTGACAAAGGGACAAAAGCACTAAAATGGAAAAAAATAGTCTTTGCAACAATTGGTGCCAGATCAACTGGACATCCACATACAAAACAATTATTCTAGACACAAACTTTACACCTTTCTGAAACATTAACTCAAAATGGATCATGGACCTAAATGTAAAACACCAGACTATAAAACTAGAAGATAAGGAGAAAATTTGGATGACCTTGGATTTGACAATAACTTTTTAAATAAAACACCAAAGCACAGTTCGTGAAAGAATGAATTGATAAGCTGTACTTCGTTAAAATTAAATTTTTCTGCTCTGTGAAAGATACTGTCAAGAAAATGAAAAGATAAGCCACAGATTGGAAAAAAATATTTAATAAAGGACTGTTCTTCAAAATATGCAAAGAACACTTGAAAGTAAACGATAAGAAAGCAAACAATCCAATTAATAAATAGGACGAAGACCTTATGAAATCCCTCACCAAGAAGATATGCAGATGGCCAATAAGCATATGGAAAGATGTTCCACATCATGGAAATGCAAATTAAAACAGTAATAAGAAAATATAAATAAATAAAACAGTAATAAGATACCATTACACATCTATTGGAATGGCCAAAATTTAGAACACTGACAACAACAAATGCTGGTGAGCATATCAACAACAGGAACCCTCGTTCTTTTGTAGTGGGGTTGCAAAACTGTACATTTTGGAAGACAGTTGGGCCAATTTCTACAAAACTAAACATATTCTTACCATGATCCAGCAGTTACGCTCTTTGGTATTTACCCAACAGAGCTGGAAAACATGTCCACACAAAACTAGCACGTGGATGTTGACAGCAGCTTTATTCATGATTGCCAAAACTTGGAAGCAGCCAAGACATCCTTCAGGAGATGACTGGACAAATAATCTGGGGTACACAGTGGAATATTATTCAGTGCATAAAAGCAATGAGCTATCAAGCCACGAAATGACATGAAGGAAGCTGAAAAGCATATTACTGAGTCAAATTTGGAAGACCAGTGGTTGCCAGGGTTAGGAGGAAGGGAGGGATGAATAGGCAGACACAGAGAACCTCAGAGTGTTGAAACCATTCTGTGCAATATCGCTCTGCTGGATACGTGTCATTACGCACCAAACCCGTAGAATGTACAGCACCAAGACTGAACCCTAATGCAAACTATGGACTTTGGATGATAATGATGTGTCAGTGTAGATTCACTGACTGTAACATATGTGCCAGGGTGGTGTGGGATGTTGATGGGAGAGACTGTGAGTATGTGAAGATGAGGGATATATGGGAACTCTGTACCTTCTGCTCAGTTTTGCCTCAACCCTAAAATGGCTCTAAAAAATAAAGTTTATTATTTTTAATTTATTTATTTTAATTAGTTAATTAATTTTAAATTTAAATACATAACAAAATGTATAAAATGTTCCCATTACATAAAATTGGGGAAGGGATTACCAATATATTCATTTCTCTTTCCTTTTTTTTGTAAGACTTTATTTATTTATTCATGAGAGACACAGAGAGAGGTAGAGACATAGGCACAGGGAGAAGCAGGCTCCCGCAGGGAGCCCAATGAGAGACTCGACCCTGGAATCCTGGGATCACACCCTAAGCCAAAGGCAGAGGCTCAACCACTGAGCCACCCAGGCGTCCCTATATTCATTTTTCTTTTGCATGAAATTGTTACCTGTGAAGAATGGGACAAGGGTTAGAGGAAGACTTTTCACCATAGAGCTTTTTATACTTATTTTTAAACCATTAAAAAAAGTACTCATCTGAAAAAGTAAATAAAATAATTTAAAATATATGAGAATGGTCAATTCCATCCCTTTCTTATAGTCCATTAAAAAAAATTTCAGTATTGAAATACTACCTCAAACAGTTAACTCTTTTCATATTTGTTTTTAATGGAGACCATCACACAATGGTCTAGCCCTAAAAATTTGGACCAAAGCTTCAAACTTCTTGAAACCAAAGTATAAACAAAACCTGATAAAATCTCCAAAAGAGAAAAATCAAATCTTAAAAGAATGTAGGTACCTATGAGCCTCCACTATGTTTTCTTTTACTGAAATTTTACCTTAAATATCAGCCATGAGTCTTGATTATTTATTTACCATTTAAGGTCTTAACTTTTAAGCCTCCAATTCCAAAGATTTGTGGGCAGGGAACATATGGTACTGTGTCGTGGGCGTGCTAGAAACACCCAGCTGTCCTCACTGGCTGAACATGTTCTTTGGGAACTGCTAGTTGCAGGCCTTCTGGACCTTTAAGGAATTTTTCTACTGACCTCAAAAAAAAAAAAAAAAAAATCCAAACACTTCTTCTGGATGAATGCTATTTCTTTTAGAACCGATTTGTCCAGGAGATCTGTCAAATTGTTGTAACTGATATGTTTGATAACTGTTCTTCTGCTTGTCCCTTGGGTGGTTAGGACCTTTTTTACAGAAGTGTCCTTATGAGATTCACAGACAGTGGTCACAGACTTTCTGAATTTGATTCTAGCAGGTGGCAGGGCAGCTCTGCCTCTCTTTCCTTTGGGAGAACCCACTTGCCTCCAGAAAGGGCTGCCTTCAGCTGACACCAACAGAACCTGCCAAAGAGTTCACATGCTGGTTTTTTTTTTGATAGGCCCAGCAAGGTTAGATGCTATCACCACTCAAGGTTTTGGCCAGGCCAGAAGCTGGGTGCGTCCCAATGATGTACCGTGACCAAACTGTTTGGGCCGTAGCACCCTGTTTGGCATAGAATGGTGCAGTATCAAATTCTGGCAACAGCTTTCAGCTCTGTAGTATTCAAGGAAGATCCTGGGCTGCAGAAGGGGTTTTCCTGATGCAAACTGACAGTGAAAAATCTTCAGCTCAAGGTCAGTCTGCATGCACAGATTCAATTTACCCACCAGCCCTTGATTAAAAATCTGTTTCTGGAATATAGATGTTAGCAGACGATAATTCCTAACTACTTGCCAATGAAATTTAACGTGGTGGATCCTTTAATACATTTTTAAAGCTGTTTAAATCCAAATCAAAAATCATCTCAATCATCCAACAGAACAAAATCTGAAATATTTTGGGAACCAAAGATTTATCTAGTTATCACACACACACACACATATACACACAAGTCCAAAACTAAAGAACTTCAAGATCATCAGAAGTAAAAATGAAAGCAATCAGAAGCATATGTTTACAAGCCATGTAACATAAAACAGAAGTGAGGAAATATTTTAAAGCTCAAAGGCTATATTGATTCGTGTAGAATGATAAAAATGTCTCTTGTTCTCGCCTTTTTAAAAATGCCTAAGATACATATTTGGGGGGAAAAAACCTTTAAATACCCCTTAAAAATTTAAGTACCAGGACTGAGTAAATTTCTATTTCTACACAAACACCTCTTTAATTTATAAATGACCACAAAAGCACTAGGTATTATGGTTCTAAGAATTATAACTTACTGTAATTGCTCTGTGTGCAAAATAGTGATACCTCAATGAATGGATCTTCTGAAAACATGTTGCTTTATCTTAATAAACTTTGGATTTTTTTTTAAAGAAGTTTGTTTTAAAAAATCTTCAGTAATCATTTCAAGCAAAGCTGTACACACAAACTGTATTCATGTATGACAAAAATACCCCCAGACACAGAAGCTACTGCCTCAGAAAAGAGATATTCACATATTGAAGGTGAACAGTTTCTTAACCTCTCAGTTTCATCATTTTGTGTGCAAAATGGAGCTAATAATACCTCCTGCACAGGGCTGTCAAAAAGATTAAATACGATTATATATGTAGTACCTATCCCTCGCTGTGCCTCATAAAATTAGCTCTTAAAATAAATACCTCTTCTGTAACCAGAATTTATTTTTTTCTCTAATTATAGGTGGAATATTTTGTCCTCTGTAAAAGGAATTTCATACAGGTAAAGATATTTTAGGAGTTTAGGACTTTCCAAGAAATCATTAAGCCTTTGTTCCAATGACCCCCTCCCTGGAATGAGGGTAAGCAACGGGATCTATTCTAGAAGCTGCTTAGGAATTACTAAGGGTAAAGGGCTGTATGTCCTTTGACACCAGCTTCTTTAGGACTTTGGAACCTTCTTGGCTCTTCTTCACTTGAGCTCTTACTCCTTCTCTCTGTGCTTGTGGGCTGGAACCTCTCTCAGGCTGCTTCCAACGTTCATCCATCTCCTACCTTCTGCCCCTTTTTCTCTTCTTAGGGATTCTTCAAATCCAATGCCTCATTTATTCCTCCATCTTCTCTGTATCAAAAGGAGAAGCAGATAGGGAGGAATTATTGACACACTGACTATCTGAATTGGCAGTGAGTGTCTCAAAGGTCCCAAATTCTGAGGAATGCTCTGATTCCCACTTAAATTCCAGGGAGGCAGTGCAGTTTAAGAAGACCCTGACATGGGGCACCTGGGTGGCTCAATTGTTCAGTGTCTGCCTTTGGCTCAGATCATGATCCCAGGGTCCTGGGATGGAGCCCCGCATCAGGCTCCCTGCTCAGCGGACAGCCTGCTTCTCCCTCTCCTGCTTCCCATGCTTGTGCTCTCTCTGTCAAATAAATTAATTCAGAAGAAGAAGGAGGAGGAGAAGAAGACCCAGACGTGCCACCCTAGTCAAATGGCCTTGAGCAATTTTCTAACTTCTCTGAGTTTGGGTTATATCATCTCTAATACAGGGATAGTAATTCTGCATGAACCAAAGAAAGCCATTTGCACCTGGTGGAAAAGAAAAATAAGGGTCACCTGGGTGGCTCAGCAGTTGAGCATCTGCCTTCCTCTCAGGGCATGATCCCAGGGTACGGGATCGAGTCCCACATCGGGCTCCCCTCATGGAGCCTGCTTCTCCCTCTGCCTGTGTCTCTACCTCTCCGTGTCTCTCATGAATAAATAAAAACTTTTTAAAAAAAGAAAAAGAAAAACACTTTTGTTTCCAAGCATTGTGTTCAACAGCCATCCCTCAACCTCACACTCCCTTTGGAGGTTCAAGGCTGGGATTGAGCTAAAAAATGTGGTGATCCTGAGGGAGTGAGGATAGTTTGGTAATGTAAGAGGGCTCAGAGCTATGCAGGGACATCTGTGACAGCCTTTAGTTTTGTTGCTGTTTAAGCTGGAAGTTGAATGTTTAAAATAAAATAAAATAAAATTATTGCTAGAGTCCCAGAGGCTTTGTGAAAATATCATGTATCCAGCTAGATGACCTGATAGGCTGTCTTGAGGACCAAATGATACAATCCACAAGAGAGTACTGAGATGCCTGGGTGGCTCAGTGGTTGAGCGTCTGCCTTTGGCTCAGCTCCCCAGAGGGAGCCTGCTTCTCCTTCTGCCTATGTCTCTGCCTCTTTCTGTGTGTCTCTCATGAGTAAATAAATGAAATCTCTAAAAAAGAGAGAGAGAATGAGAGAGAGAACTTTCTATAATATATATTGTGACCAGAGGTTTCATGAGAGTGATGTTCTCTCTTCAGGCGAAAGCCTGCAATCCACAGGTCACTAAGACTCTGAATTGTAATGAATCTTGGGATCTTTTCTAAACTTTCTCAAATGAGACCCTGAGTGTACACATGCTGGATGGTTAGAAGCAGATGGCATTGGCATGCTAAAGGAAAGTCAATCTCCAGTAATATGTGGGAACTTATGTCCCCTTCTCTCTCAGCATACTACGAATGGACATCGGATCATCTTAGGACGTGATCAATTTTAAATAAAAACAATAACTTCCATTCTTAGTGATCTCATCCAGTTTTCGCAATGAACTTTGAAAGTCAACTGCCACTCTAATAAACGTAAACATAGCATACTACACGATCCAGTAATGCTGCTCCTAGCGCTTGAATATTCATGGCAGCTTTATTCATAAAACCCAAAGTAGAAACAACTCAAATGTCCATCTGCTGGTGGATGGATATATACATGTTAGTATATGCATGCAAAAAAAATTCTACTCAGTAATAAAAAGGAATAAACCACTGATACTCAACGATGTGAATGAACTTCAAAAGCCTTATGCTAAAAGAAGCCAGATACAAAAGACTGCATACTATATGATTGCACTCGTATGAAATTCTACAAAAAGCAAATCTATATAGACAGAAATCAGAGCTGTGTTTGCCAGGGACCAGGGTAGGGGGATGGGATTAACTGCAAGGCACTTGAGGGAAATTTGAAGGGGGTAATTGTGTTGATGGTTATATGATAGTATATATTATGTCAAAGTTCATTGAATTCTTTGCTTTTAAAGGTAAATTTCATCGTATATAAACTTTACTATATTGTCTGAGATTAAAGAAAAGATAATTGCCAAAGAGATTCTCTTAATTTTTAGTCTTATAACTCACTAATTTAAATGACTTAACCCACAAACTAAAAGATAACAAATATAATAACTAAAGTTTGAAAAGTAATACATGTTCGAAATGTTCAGGGTTAGAGATCCTAGACAACCTTATTTCTGGTTTTTGACCACTATCATGTTGTTACCGTGTTACTGGTAGAATAAATAATAAAAGTAAGATTGAAAGATAAAGCAATTACTTGTCTTTTTAACTAATCTTAAACTAATTACAGAAGGTTATTCCCATGTCTGAATCCATAACCCTGACTCTCTAATTTATGGGATCTTCATTTTACTGACAAACCACTACAAAAGCCTCCAGAGCCACCCAAATTGAGCTGAAATTTCCTTTTCTGTGCTCTACTCCCTCTAGAAACCTCTGATCATTTAATTATTTACTAATTAATTCCACATGCCTCCTCCACTTCCAAAGGATCTCATGCAACTTCATAAATAAAGCAAGCGTAATAGTGAGGAAAAAAATTAAAGCACAAGTAAATGCAAGATGGATAGGCTAAATAATGACCAGAAGCAGCTACAAATTTTGCCATAAGTTTCTAAGTGTACCAAAAAAGGGGGAAGCATGTACTGATAAAAGATTCAAAATGCCTACAAGATAAAGAAAAAGCTAAGTATCCAAGACATTTCAATGGAGAAACAATAGTCTTTTCAATAAATGGTGCTGGGGGACGCCTGGATGGCTCAGTGGTTGAGCTTCTGCCTTTAACTCCAGGCGTGATCCTGGAGTTCTGGGATCGAGTCCCTCATCGGGCGGGTTTCCTAGACATGATACCAAAAGCACAAGCAAAAAAGAAAAATAAATAAACTGGACTATGTAGAAATTTTAAACTTTTATGCTACAAAAAATACTATCAAGAAAGTAAAAAGCCAAAATCAGGGATGCCTGCATGGCTCAATCAGTTAAGTGTCTGCCTTCAGCTCAGACGATGATCTCAGGGTCCTGGGATCCAACCCCAACGTGGGCTCCCTGCTCAGAGGGGAATCTGCTTCTCCCACTTCCTCTGCCTGCCACCCCATCTACTTGTGCTTTCTCTGTCAAGTAAATAAATAATTTTTTAATAAAAAAATAAAAATCAGAAACCATACAATATAAATCTAATAAGGGCTTGTATCCAGAATATATAAAGAACTTATAACTCAATAACAAAAAATCAACTCAATCTAAAAATGGGTAAAGTTTTTTAATAGACTTTATCCAAAGAAGATATGCAAATGGACAATAAGCACATGAAAAAATGCTCAACATTACAAGTCATTAAGGAAATGCAAATCAAATCCACAATGAGATGCTACACTAAGCCCATTAGGATGGCTATAATAAAAGACAATATTGGCTAAGAAATTCTCATACTAGTGGGAATGCAAAATGATGCAGACACTTTGGAAAACAGTCTGGCCGTCTTAAAGTGTTAAACATAGTGTTACCATATGATCCGGCAATCCTACAGTTGGTATGTATCCAGGAGGGGATTATATAAAATATGTTTTAAAACATATATATGTGTGTCAAGCAAAGCAAAAACTTGGACACAAATATTCTTAGCAGCATTACCCACAATAGCTAAAAAGTGGAAACTACCCAAATGTTCATCAACATGTTTATTCATGAAATGGATAATTAAAATGTCATATATCCGACAAAAAAAAATGTCATATATCCATATAATAAAATATAATTTGGCAATAAAAGGGAGCAAAACACCGACACATGCCCCAACATGGAAGAACCATGAAAATATTATGGTAGTAAGTGAAAGAAGCCAGTTATGAAAGACCACGTACAGGCAAATCTTTCTAAACAAAGCTATAGAGACAGAAAGATTAGTAGTTGCTGAGGGCTGAGGGAAAGAGAGAATGAGGAGTGACCACTTATGGGTATGGTTTTCTTTTTGAGCGATGAAAATGTTCTAAAGTTAAATTGTGATGATCTTTGCACAATTCTGTGAATATACTAAAAATAACCTAATTATATGCTTTAAATGGCTGAGTTTTATGGTATGTGAATTATATCTTAATAAAAAATTGTTGTTTTTTTTTTTTTTTTTAAGGCATTGTAACCAGTCAACAGGCCCTTGCTACTTGTGGCGTTTGAGACTCCAGCTTTCAAGTGAAGAATGAACAACTTGGGGCCTCCTAGGATAATATTTCCTGAATAAGCTTTCATTTGGAATTGGACAGGGATGTGATCACTGGCAGCAATTCCAGGTACAGACTTTGTGTGTTACCAATTAAGGGCAAAACACTAAGTAGTTATGTCTGGCCAGATGTGGTATATCTATTTCATGGACTGTCCATGGGAACCGTTTGTATCTTAGGTCAGCAGGTTGCCCTCTGCTCTGGAATATATTTCTAGGTCAGTTGCTCTCACCATCAATTAGTGTGTGTGCTCAAGGGAACGCAAACTGATTTCAGCATTATCTTAAACAAAACATAATTAAGAAAGTAAGTATCCTGCCAAAAAAATTACATAATGCATTCCAAAGCCAACTAAAAATGAATTTTGGACCAACCATGCTAAATATACACATTTAGCATAGGTTTAAATGGTTAATAGTTATGCTAATAGTTAGTAGTACCCATGTAGCTTTTCTTTTTAGACTTATTTAAATCTTTCTCTTAGGATTTAGATATTCAGCTACAGAAATTTCAGTGGGAAAAAAGTTAACAAATTAAATTCTCAAATGTCTGTCCCACAACATTGTAAGGTTACCCACTGCCTCTAAATCCTTACAATCCAGAATGTTCAAACACCTTGCTATGCAAAATTGGTCCACAACCCAGACATCACCAGGGTGATACACTCCAAACTACTGAGTCAGAACCTGCATTTTAACAAGATCTCCAGACAATTTGTGCGCCCATTAAAGTTTGAGAGGACTTGCTCTCATACCTAACCGAAACTCAGTGTAAAACAGTTCCGGGAAAACTGGGCAGTGGTTCACTATTAGTAATCTCGATTGAGACATTATAGCAACCTCAAAATGTCCCTCTTTGATTTAAGGCGGTGAAAGCTATAAACGTTCTCTTACTGTAAATGTGCACAAAACACAGGAAAGAAGGCTGTGGTGACCGCTCTTACTTAGACATTTTGGAGGATGGAGCAGAGAGGCACTTGGTCCTAAGGAAATTTTCCCTACTGTTCTAGTTGTTCCCAGATCTTCCTCCTGGATTTGCCCTTTTGTGAAAGCCCAGCCCGGGGAACTTTGCCGTCAAGCAGCAGGTGGTAAAAGGATCACCAAAGGCAGGAGGGTTTCTGAGTGAAAGATGGATACTTGACTCTTTCAGGTCCACTTACCAGTATGGAAAGAAGCCATTTAGACCTGGAGCACCACTGTTTTCCTTTTTTCAGGTAGGTACAAATCAAGCACAGCCTACATATTTCTTTTTTTTTTTTAAGATAGATTTATTTATTTATTTATTTATTTATTTATTTATTATTATTTATTCATGACAGAGAGAGAGAGAGAGAGAGGTATATTTGGGCTGGGTGGAGGGGATGGGGAGAGGAGGAGGGTGTGAGCACAATAAAGAGAGAGAAGCAGGCTCCAGGCAGAGAGCCTGACGTGGGACTCGATCCTGGGTCTCCTGGATCACACCCCGGGCTGAAGGCCGCACTAAATCGCTGGGCCACCGGGGCTGCCCAGCCTACATATTTCTGAAAGAGTGTCAACTTTTGGGGCGCCTGGGTGGCTCAGTGGTTGAGCATCTGCCTTTGGCTCAGGGCATGATCTCAGGGTCCTGGGGTCAAGTCCCACATCAAGCTCCCCGGGGGGAACCTGCTTGTCCCTCTGCATATGTCTCTGTGTCTCTCATGAATAAATAAATAAAATCTAAAAAAAAAAAAAAAAAAAAGTCAACTCTTCTAAACCCACAGGGTTCAAATATGTGAAAACTCCTCCACCGTACCCTTGCCACCACATTTCCACCTGCTACAAAGGAAGTGTTTATAAAAGCAAGTAACCAGGAGGTCTTTCCAAGCCAATCAGTGGTCTCCAAGCCATGGTGGGGTAGGGAGAAAGGGAAGGAATGAAGAGAGTTTCCTGGAGGATGATAATTAAGATGCTGATTCTTGGGTTGGACCCTTAAGATTTTGGTGCAGGAGGTCTGGACTTCGGACCAAAAATTAGCATTGTAATAAGTGCCCTAAGCAATTATAATGTAGGAAGTTCAGGCCTACACTTGAGGAAACTGAGATAATTGGTTTAAGAATAAAGCAATAGGCCTTTGCCATAAAACACCTATTCTTATGCATCTATTTCACTTTTTGAGCTGATGTTGTCAAATTCCTATTTGGCTTCCATTCAGCATTCACTGAGCAGCTGTTGTTGGCAGAGAATTGTATTACCTGTTCCTTTCCTGGTATATTTGGGCTGGGTGGAGGGGATGGGGAGAGGAGGAGGGTGTGAGCACAATAAAGAGCTATTTCTCAACTTCCTAGCAAAACGACAAATTCACCTTTTCATGATTTGTGAAACGGATTAACCTAAACAGCTACATTACCCAACCACAGTTACCATAATTTGCTAACCGTATTAGGGCACCGAGGTCCCAGAGATGTCATGGCCTTCCTGGTAGGAAGATCAGTTCCCTAAACCGAAATGCCTCCCTTCTCCACTTCATGACAGGACCCTAGGCAAGTCATTCAACCCTTCTGTAATTCAGTTTATCTGTGAAAGGAAGAGGATATAACACCTACTTCACCGAGTTGGTGGAAGGAGTGGATGGGACACCAATGGACGCAGAGTGCTGCAAGGATCGAAATTACATAGCGAAGAGTCTTTGCATTTTTTTGGTAAGCCACGAGACCACTGTGGATATAAAAAAAGTATAATAATAAATAAGAGGTTTCCAGAGGCTGATGCGAAATGAGTGAAATGTACACTTTGTTCCAAACAGTTCAAGCGAAAGCTCCGCGGAGTGGGGTCTGGTGGGTTTTGCTTTCCGGGTCCTCGACCCCGCGGCTCCTTCGGGAGTTTGTCCAGCTGCTGCCGCGGTCCCCCCGCCCCCCCCCGTGAGGGAGGATGCGGAGGCGCGAGGTCCCGGCAGGTGCCCCCGGGGGCGGGACGGCGAGCCGGGCGCGGGCTGGGGGCGGGGAGGGTGCGGGCGGGCGCCGGGAGCGTGCGCGGCCACGTGACGGCCGCTATAAGAGCGCTCGGGGCCGGCGCTGGGCTCCCGCCGCGCTGCTCCCTCCGCGCTCCCCCCCGCTCCCCCGCCGCGCTCCCCCCGCCGCGCTCCTCCCGGCCCCGACTGCGGCTGCGGCGGCCCCGGCGGCACCATGACAGGTACGCGCGGGGATCCCTCCCCGGGGCCCCCGCCCCGCAGCCCCCGGGACCTCGCCCGGGCCCCCGCCCCGCCCCGCCCCGCCGCGCCGCGCACCCCCGGAGTTCCCGGCCGGCCGGGGACCGCCGCGAAGTTGCAGGCTGGCTGCGGTCGGGCGTGGGCGCCCTGCGACAGCCGGGGCCGGGCGGGCAGCTGGCGGGGCCTGGGCCGCCTGCCGGGGCCCCGCGCCCGCTTCCGTCTCCGCCGCCGGGAAGGGCGGGGGGGGCGGGCGGAGCAGCGGCGGCGCGGCCGGGGGGGCGCGGGGGAGCGGCGGGGAGCCGGTTCCCGGGGGCGCCCGGCCCGGGCCCCGGAGCGCGGCGCGGGAGCACCTGGGGGGGGCGCAGGGGCACCTGGAGGGGCGCGGGCACCTGGGGGGGGGGGCGCAGGGGCACCTGGAGGGGCGCGGGCACCTGGGGGGGCGCAGGGACCCCTGGAGGGGCGCGGGCACCTGGGGGAGGGGGCGCAGGGGCACCTGGAGGGGCGCGGGCACCTGGGGGGGCGCAGGGACCCCTGGAGGGGCGCAGGCACCTGGGGGGGCGCAGGGACCCCTGGAGGGGCGCGCAGGCGAGGGGGTACGGGGAGCCGGTTCCCTGGGGTGCCGGGCCCCGGAGCGCGGCGCGGGGGCACCTGGGGGGGGGGCGCAGGGGCACCCGGAGGGGCGCGGGCGGGGGCACCTGGAGGGGCGCAGGCCGGGCCCCGGGGCCGCCCGCCGGGGCGCTCGCTGGCGGCCGCGCGGAGCCTATTTTTAGGCCCCGGGGCGGGGCTGCGGCCAGCTGGAGCCCGGCGAGCGCCCCGGAGCGGCCCCCGCGGTGGGCGCGCGGCCGCTCACTGGTTGCTGGGGGCGCTGCAGCCGCGGCCCCGGGCGGTCCCTCCGCTGTGGTGGGGCTGAGAGCGCGACTAGACACTGCGGGGCCGGCGCGGTTCCCTTTGCCAGCGGCCCCAGGTCTTTCCCTGGCTTGTAAGGTGCGCCGGGGCTTGCAGCCTGTGGCCCTAAGCCTGCGCCCTGCCTCACCGTGCACAGCATCCCCATCCTTGCTTCCTGAAATCACCGAGTCCTATTTAAATCCCTTGTTCAACTTCTCTCCAGGTTCCCCTGGAATCTGGACCACTGTTGGTCAAGTGACACATTAGGCATGTTATCCCCCCAGATTAAAGGCTCCTGGGGCAGACTGGCTGAAATGTTGCCATCTTCTCATGGTGGGTTGAAGGAACAAGTCAAGGCAGACGTTGATGGGCATGTCAAGTGACAGATGTCACTGTTTTGAGCTACCCTACAATGTGACTAGCTGGGAAGCCAGTGGCCCTTGAGGAGTGGGGAACAGCACTGTTTCAACGCTCAATAGCGAGCCTTTACAGGAAGAGAGTCGGGGGCGGGGGGTGAAGATGCCCTCTGGTCTGAGTCTGGGCCCCGTGTTAGCCCCCTTGACAGCCTGCAACTTTCTCTGGCTTATCAGAGGAATTTATTCTGTCTCCAGCTTTCACAGCTGGAAAATAATGGAGAGCATTACTTTATGACAAAATGTCCCAACTCCTTGGTTGGGCAACAGTGCCCCCAAGTGACCCCTGCCAGTGTTTGATCCTAAGTATCCTGTACATTTGGATGCCCACTAACTTGTTAAAATCCCCCCAGAGATAGAGCATACCTCAGACTCCTTCCAGGGAAGACCTGGAGAAATCCCAAAGGCCGGGTTGGTGGTCTTGGGAGGGTGAGTCTTGTTCAGTAGGAAGAACAGTTCATGTGTTTGCCTTCCCTTCTGGCAACTGAGTGGTTTTGTGTGTGTGTGTGTGTTGGGGGATCCCATGGTACAGGGTGGGGCGTGCTGTGTGCCTCTCCAAGAAAAAGGCAGATTTGTTAGTGCTTTTGAGGTGGTCCCTAAATGCAATTAACTCTAGCTGCTGTTTAGATAAAAGCACTAAGGAGGGAAGGCCTCTGTCGAGGTGATGTTTGAGCAGTGACTGTTGGTATGGCGGCGGCCGCGGCGGTTGGGGGTCGGGGGGCTTTACTCCAGGTTGAGGAAACACTATATAAAGCCTGAGGCTTGGCAGAAGCTTAAGCATCAGAATGAAGACTGTGGCCTCTGCTTTCAGATGCTCTCATTTGAGGTCATTAGTGAGATTTGTGGTTGGCTGAAAATACTTGTAGGAAACAGAAAATGGACCTCTTGATTTCTTCATTACCACCTGTTAATTGCCCAAGGTTCACCTTCTGGTGTTAAGCTACTATTTAGTCTGAGAATTTTGCGTGTTTGGGCTCTAAATTGGATTTCATTTTTATAGCTTAATCAGTCTGTCGGAGATTGCCAAGGATGTTTCTGCTAAAGAATGGTCGTGAATCATTTTTAAAGTGGGCGCTTGGGTTCTTCCCCCCCACTTCCAAAGAGGCTGCTCCTTAATTAACAGAGCAAGTTGATCTCAGAGAGGCTGATTTTGCCAAATTAGTGGTTGCAAAGGGTCCTGGGGTAGCTTTTCCCAGGTAGGATATTATAATCAGTGTGGTTTTTCTCTTTGTCTTTGTATTAAGATCAGGCCTTTGTGACACTGACCACAAACGATGCCTACGCCAAAGGAGCCTTGGTCCTGGGCTCGTCTCTGAAACAGCACAGGACCACCAGGAAGCTGGCCGTGCTTGCCACCCCGCAGGTCTCAGACTCCATGAGGTGAGGATCTCACTGCTGGTCTGTGGGTGCGACTCTGCCCTCCGCCTCCCATTTCTGGCATCCCTGGGCACTGAGGCCATAGCCTTTCCAGGGGTTGAACACTAGGTGGAGAAAGATCAGAATTGCTGAGCTCCTTCCTGGGAGCTGCTGTTCTGACCCATACTCTTACTGGTTCCGGTGGGAGAAGGACTCTTCTGTAAGCAAGTCCTCTAGGATGACCCGAGTGAATGTTTTAGTCCAGGCATTCCTTTTAGGTGGTCACACTTCACTTGCATTCCTTTCCCAGAATGCCACAGGGGCTGCTTTGTTTCCTGTTTTCACCCAGGGAAAGCTCAGGTGACTGGGGAAAAAAAAAAAAAAAAAGCAGTTTTCTCTAGTGTCCATAGGCATTTGTAACCCAAAGATGTTTGTCTATCATTTAATAGACTAGAATGTTTGCCAGGGCTTTCTGAACTAGGGATTGTGCTAGGAGAGCACCCCAGGGGTGGGAATTGGAGGACACAAACTGCTTGTTGATTGGGTTAGTTCACTTTGATTTGTTGGTATGAAACTTTGAAGTATTGGACTGAACTACCTAGATCCTAATACTACAAAAACATGTGGGCACACTAGCAGCTCTGTATGGTGTCTATTTTTGTTTTCCTAGCCCTTTTAGAAATTGAAAATACCCTTTTTGTGACTTTTTTTTTTTTTTTTTTTTTTTAATGATAGTCACACAGAGAGAGAGAGAGAGAGAGGCAGAGACATAGGCAGAGGGAGAAGCAGGCTCCATGCACCAGCAGCCTGACGTGGGATTCGATCCTGGGTCTCCAGGATCGCGCCCTGGGCCAAAGGCAGGCGCTAAACCGCTGCGCCACCCAGGGATCCCCCTTTTTGTGACTTTTGACAAGAACTATACCACATGCCAAGGACCTCTGAAAAGGTTGCTTTATATAATGAGAGATAGATGTTTTTCACACACTAATAACCTTATTTCTAAAGGGCCATTTGGGAAAATGCTAATGCTTCCTAATGTGTACATCCTAATTTGTAGTCTCTTTAGTGAGGATGCGTGTAAGAAGACAGATGTAAGTCTTCGATCCCCCTTTACTGTGGTAAATGGCACCGCTGACCATTTATTTTCAAAAATACCAAGTTTACTGCGTGAATTGGAACGTATTTTTCCACAGCTTGGAGACAGTACATTACGAGTTTTGTTCTACATGTCTCAGACTGTTATAAACTTTCAGCGATGACCTGTTAATCATTTCTGTTCCCCTGTGCTGAACTTACGGTTTTACCTAAGTCTTCCCCCACTTAACCCACCTCAAGATTGCTTCCTAAAATAAATCTTGAGTTAATTTGGGGCCCAGAAAAGTGTTGTACCTCACAAACCAAAGTGAGTCCCTTATTATGTCAAAGTGCTAAGCATACTGTAAGTAAGTGTTGGTTATATTCTGTTCTAAAAATTGGCACCCAAATAACTGAGTCCTTTAACTCCTTTTGGGATGCAGTGTTCTCTGTCAACTGCTTTAGCAAAAATGGCTAGTTTTAGGCTTCATTGCAGGTATGATATGCACTTAAGCATCATTTGTAAAAACATGCAGTGGCCCGCAAGAATCCGTTCTAATGAGATATCACTGTTAAATACGTAGGCTGTTGTAAAGATGTGCTCTTTCCAAATGGGAGTCCTATCTTGATAGGCAGTTTCTATAATTTGCGTGGTATTCAGTGATCCAATAAGAATTAAGAACCTTTTGCTATAATAATGTTTAAGACAAGTACTTCATCTTCACCAGAGCAATTTTTATTATTGTAGTGAAGTTAGCTGCACATGCAAATTACTACAGTTTGGCCTGAAGTAAATTAAGACCACCTATTTAAGAGATTGTGCTATATCAAAATAACAGATTGCTTTAGTAATTGATGGGTAGGCTAGTAGTTCAATTTTACATTAGATGGGTTACTTGTTACTTATCTGAAAAGATACTAAGTGCTGTTTTCTGGGTTTTATTTTGTCAGAAAAGTTTTAGAGACAGTCTTTGATGAAGTCATCACAGTAGACGTCTTGGACAGTGGCGATTCTGCTCATCTAACCTTAATGAAGAGGCCTGAGTTGGGCGTCACGTTGACTAAACTGCATTGCTGGTCACTTACGCAGTATTCAAAATGTGTGTTCATGGATGCAGATACTCTGGTGAGTGTGGCTTTGATGACTGACAGGATGTATATAGTAACTGAGACCAGTTAGGCATTTGAGGAATGCTCTCAAGGCTTGACAGTGAAGTTCAGATAAAACCAGTCATTAAAAGCATCAGGTGATGAGGGAGAGTAAACCCAGGCTACCTTACAGCTGTCACTTGAATGGTTAAGAAAAGCAGCAGATTGCATCTTTTGTGTTGGATAATGTAGGGAGAACTTATATTTATGGGGCAGAACATTCCTGTAATGCTTTCCCTCCCACCCCTCCCCCCTTTGAATTAGGTCCTAGCAAATATTGATGATCTTTTTGAGAGAGAAGAATTGTCGGCGGCACCAGACCCAGGGTGGCCTGACTGCTTCAATTCTGGAGTCTTTGTTTATCAGCCTTCAGTTGAAACGTACAATCAGCTATTGCACCTTGCTTCTGAGCAAGGCAGTTTTGATGGTAGGTATCTGTTCTCTTTGTATGCGATAAGCCGTTAGTAACTTCTAGGGGTTGCTCTTCTCAGGGATCTAGTTGCTTTGATTCCTTGTGCCTGGAAGACAGCAATGCATGAGATGTAGCACACATTTTCATTTGTGCTCTTGTTGAAAAGACTGTTGTGTGTCTGTGTGTGCATATGCATTTTTCTTTTATAAGTGCATAAGATTAACCTATAAGCTCAGAGAGGCAGTTTTACACACCTGCCTTTAGCTGGCTTTCTTGTGTCTAAATTAGAGTATGATAAACGAACTGTGACTGTTCAAGAATTGAAAGACATTAAACAGATCAAAAATGTTAACATCTGTCTTTAAACTAAAGTAAACTTAACCGCAACAGCTAACAGGAGGACCAACCATTTTCCCCATAGAAATTGGAGGAATAAACCTGATAATTTGGCTCTAATTCTCCTGGGAAGCATTTAAAAAGCAAGACAGGAAGTTAAATGATTAATCTCTGTCTCCAAATTCTCATTCCCTATAAGGCCGCACATCAGAGTGGCATTTGCAAGGCCAAAGAGTAGGACGTTGGCAAAGTCAGCATCCATTTTCTATAACTTATAAGTGCATCTGTAGCTACATGTATTTATAGAAAGTTTCTAACTATTTGTGGATTTAGGGACCCACATCCTTTGGAGAAATTTGATCAGATGAAATAGGAGGTATGTTTCTGTTTCAGGCCAGTCTCTGAAATAATAAATAATCCATTTTTTTAAACAACAACAAACTATCCCAAGACAAAACTACTAGTTAATGTGCAAAAGCAGCTCTTTCTAAAATTCTGGTGGATCTTTTGAATAAAGAAGAAAGCCAATTATATCAGAGAAGGATCCGCTCTAAGAAGCAGCCAGTGTCTACTTAACTAGCAGATACTTGACATTGTGGCAGAGAGCTCTGAGCTTGGAAGCAGCTGCTTGGCACCAGGAATCCTCTCCCTCCCCCGCCCCCCCCCCAAGAGCAAATCTGAGATTGCAGGGAGTAGATCTTTTGAAATTAGCATAAATGACTTTCCTCAGATAAAATAAGGTTTGGCCTTCAGTATAGATATGAAGATTCATTTCCATTAACTAGTTATAAAGTTAAAAATCAAAATCTCACATTTAAACGTTTTAAACTAAAAGATTAAAAGCTTATCAAATTGCTGAAGTTAAAACAAGTTCTACCTAAATCTGAAATTGGGATTTTTGTTGTTGCTATTCACAGGAAAACAAATTGTTTGGTCCCTTGACAGAGAACATGTGATATGCAGCTACTGAAATGTCATTAAAAAGAATAAGAAAGTTTAAGTTTCCATCTTGAGTCCCTATTTGGCTAGTTTATACTCTTCATCAAGCCCTCTCAGCGTGGGGCTGATTTGGCTTCCTAGGGGACATTTGGAAACATCTGGAGACCTGTGGGATTGTCACAACTGAGAAGAAGGGTGCCACTGGGATCTAGTGAATAGAGGCCAGGATGCCACTGAACATCCTGTGGTGCACGGGACAGGCCTCACAGCAAAGGATTAGCAGGCCCCAGTTGTCAGTAGTGCCAAGGTGGAGAAACTTCGCTCTGTGCCAAGACACTATATGCTCTAAAACAGTGAGCAGGGATATCTTCACCAAAATGAATGGTGACATCTGATAAGAGGTGCAGTCTTAGTTTAAGCACCCTTAAGTAAGAAATGTGTTGAGTGATCACTGTGGTCAGGGCCAAATACAACTTCTTCACTTCACTGGCTTATTCTATGGAGCTGCTAAAAAATGAAAGACCTATTAGTACTTGAGTTCAAAACACATACTCCTTATTTCTTCTACTTTGCATAAAAGGAAGGTGAGAGTATTTTTAGCAGAAGTCCACTCTTTGTCTAAGCCTTCCCGTCAGGTGAAGAGCTTTCTTCATCTCCTCTGATCAAATTTGGAGGAAGTAGTGTAATCTGCCAGAAATTCAGTATAAATTCTCAACTCCAGTAAACAATTCACATTCTAAAGTAGCTCCAGCAACCTGAAATCCAAATGATTCGTAATAGCGTAAAGAGAATCAATCCAGTTTTTTAATCTAGACAAGTACTAGGTTTTGTGGTTGAGAACAAAGAGCTTGGATACCAAACAGTAGGATGCCGTGGCAAATTATCCAGGTTACAATTTTAGAATGTAAAACTCATTGATTAGAACCCGATCTGAATTGTCTACCTTGTCTGGGAATGAAGGAGGTACTAGAAGAGTTGATGGATTCGTTGTTAAGAAGCCAGGATGTGTGAAATGTGCCCAACTAGAAAGCACTTGCTGCTTTTTCAGCCAGAATCTGAAACCACTGAGGGAGTCTCTCTGTGCCTAGTAGCACATTTCATTATTCAGCAGGGTTTCCAGGAGCTGGTCTTTCTGTAAGGTGTTCCATTTACTGGCTTGTCGGTGGCAAGGGATTGAATTTTCTCTGTTAATAGAAATGCTTAATTTAAAGAGTTGAAAATTCAGTTATGCAGATGGAAACCTATAGTTATTCTCAATATGTTGTCTAAATTCCACAGAAGAATAGATCAGCATCTCTTACATGAAAGGTAGTTTTCCCTTTGTGTTGATGAGCTTTACTTCCCAAAGAAAGCTCCCAACATACCGTGGGAGCCTCTTCTGCACTGGAAAAGTTTACTGTCCTGTTGAATTAATACCAGTATGACATAAAGACTTACTGGACTGACCCTTAACATCTTGTCGTGAACTGCATCTTTTTTTCTAATGGCGGTAGGAACCTTGCTTTGCTTCACGTTTTCAGCGCAGTGCACCATTTTGTATAAATGTCATGTCAAAAAAAAAAATGTCATGTCATAGGCACCGAGATATGAACACTTTCAGTGTTTCCTTTCACATTTTCTAATATCCTATAGGTATATGCCATCTCTCTTCATCCCACAGTTTTACTGAACAGGGGGCTTAGGTCACAGCCTCTTTAGATTAGTACTAAAGAAAACCCATTTATAGATGATTGTATTTCAGTCTGAAGGTCTTGCAAGTCCTGCTTAATCTCTTGCATACGTTCAACAAAAACTATGGGGCCTGGTGTCCATTGACAAGCCTCACAGGCCCCTGGTGCCTGAGTGTTTGTGACTGGTTTTACAGTTCTTGTGCTGCAGAGGAATGTGGCTGGCATGCCTCTAATCACCAGCCCTCTAATTACTACACCCCCGCCATGCCTCTAGCCAAGAGAATAACCCTAACATGGCAAATCACGCTAGATACCTTGACTTCTCTCTTCCTTCCAAATATATGGAGTATTAGAATTTAGAGCTAGTGGCTGTGCACCTCATTCATGGCTGAATCCTAATTTTCCGGAGTGCGGTGTCTAAGTTCCTATACTGTTCGTGTTTGCAAACTGTCTTGGCGCTTACTTCATAACTGAAGGTACAGGTTTCCTGAAAGTTGAACAATAGCTGTTGTGAAATACATACACACTAGCATTTTATAGATTGTGACAGGTCAGGTTAAGTCGGGGTTTGTTAGCAGCGAGAGGAAGAGAGAGGTCATACCAGATACTCATCATCGGTTTTGTCTCTGCATACTCATGTGCAACAAAGGTGATGCCCTCGGCTCTTGAAGAAATCAATCTGAATGCAAGTTGAGGTTTATTTTCTTTCCCCTCATTACTCTAAAGTATCCTAAATTAAGGACGCCTATACAGTTGGAAGTTTAGTGCTTGAGGATTGCTGAATGTTTAATTTTATCTCTTTGTATTTGTTTCAAAAACCTAAATCAAAAAGAAGAATTCATATTTTCCCCATTTGGAGTGTTCTTTTAAAAAAAAGAAAAAAGAAAAGAAAATGGGGATTGACTTTAACATAAATACCCTGTGCTGTTTACTGGAGTAATGAAACTTTGGTCTACAGTTGAATTTTCAGAAAGAATAGACAATTGGCGATTGAATATTAGGTATGATTTCATCTTAAGCAGAATCCCAAGACCGGCCATGAGCTCCTTATACTTACATGTTCCATATTCAGATTCCAAGTGGTCACGGAGCCCCTTAAACTGAAAGATTTTTTTTTTTTTCTGTGCTAGCAGATGCAGTAAACCAGGAGGGTATGCTAAGTTTTTAAAATGATTTTTAACAGAAAAGAGTTGATGTTAAATTCTTCTAAAGTGTAAAATTGACTGCACTGCTACCTCTTTTAATCTTCGTGGTAGGTTGGGCTTCAAATTGAACCTGCCCAAAAAAGGAATGAAGGTGAGAGGTATTTCCAGATAACACTTGTCTTGTCCAACCCAAATCAGCTCAAGTTCCAGTGTGCCTCACTGGGTCCGCTGACTCGAGGGCTTCTCCCTTGCCGGCTGCCCAGACACGAGGCTGCCTGTGGCCTGGAGGGTTCTTCTTAGGTCGCTTTGAAAATTACTCTGCGCTTTTGCACTTATATCATTTAATTGATAGTTTGAGTAGTCAGCATCCCGAATAAGTAAAAACGAAAAGCAAAAGTCCTGACATGTAATAGCAAGACAAATGAGCACCCAAGTTTTTTTCTCAAGAGCTATTTTTACCTCCTTGGACCCATGAGTATTTCTTTTTAAATTAGCCATCTGTTTGTCTCTAGCCTTGTAACCAGCAGGGATCATGAGCCCCGTGAGAAATCGAGAAGGGGGAAAGGACCAACGTGTTACGTGTGTACAGGCTCTCACACTGGCCCTCCTCCTCCACACCTTTCCCAGTGGTCCCATGAGGTCGTCAGTCACCCTCCGGTTCACATATTCACGTAGCAGCAGGTCTTTCTCAAGGGCCTGCTCTGTAACCAGGATGAGGAAGCCCCTGGCGTAGCGTCAGGACAGCAGCTTGCCCAGCGCTCCTTAGCCGGTGGCAGAGCCAGAGCTGAGCCAGACAGCGTTTCTTCACTCCATGGCTGGGTTGTGTGTGTGGGTTTTTTTTTTTTTTTTCCTTCCCTCCTAATTAGTCCCTACTGCAGCATTCATGAAAACGTATCTTGATAGTGACACAGGATGGAGGAGAATCTCTGTGACATGGGCCTTATTACAGATTAAGTACTTAAAATTCATTTCTCTGCATAGAGAACAGCTGCTACATTCCTCGTCGTACAGATCAACGGAGGCTCTTGTCTACTGTCTCTACAGCTGATTGCTCTTTTCCCCCAAACCACAATATCTAAAGTACCTTGTCTTTTTCTAAATCGGCTGCACAGTTTATAGTCTTACATTGTTTTGTGAGTCCAGAAGTATTTTTGGAAATAATACTCTCTACATTTAGAGAGTAGTCCATTTGGCATTTAAATCATGGTAGGTACTGGGGCACCTGGGAGGCTCAGTCGGTTAAGTGTCTGCCTTCAGCTCAGGTCATGATCCTAGGGTCCTGGGATTGAGCTATATACTTCTGGCTCCCTGCTCAGTGGGGAGTCTGCTTCACCCTCTCCGTCTTTTCCTCCCTCTGCTCATTCTCTTTCTCTCAGTGACTAAAATCTTTAAAAAAAAGAATCATAAATAACTCTAGGTACTAATATGGGCAAGATGCTAAGTTTAATGGCCAGCAGTGGACTAGTAAATAATTGATTTTTTTTATCCCTGCCTCTATAAAGCTTACAAGACCTTACAGAAATGTAATAGGCCTAGAATAAATGTTCCCTTGCATTTATACATTATTTAATTAACCTCTTGATTATTAAGAATCTTTCTTTTTTTAAGGTACTATCTGTTTATTAGAGAGCAGGCATGTAAGAGGGCACAAGGGCACGGCAGTGGGGGTGGGCTGTTGGGGGCAGAGGGAGAAGGAGAAGCAGGCTCCCTGCTGAGCGAGGAGCCCAACCTGGGGCTGAATCCCAGGACTCTAGGATGATGACCTAGAGCCAAAGGCAGATGCTTAACCTACTGAGCAACCCAGACACCCCAAGAATCTCTTTCTTTAAAAAAAAAAAAAAAAAGTGATAAAAGTTATTACCATGAGAGGCCCCTCTAACTCTGGGAAATAAATAAAGCATTGTGGAAGGGGAGGTGGGTGGGGAGATGGGGTAAGTGGGTGATGGGCACTGAGGAGGGCGCTTGATGAGATGAGCACTGGGTATTCTATATGTTAGCAAATTGAATTTAAATTAAAGAAAATTAGTTAAAAAGAGCTATTTAACATGAAGTGGTAAAGTAAATCAATTGTTCTTGGCTTAAGTGGGTTGAGGCCAGTGAGATGCAGTGATAGTGAGTCCCAAGCTGCAAGTGCCTGGATTTCCATGAGCTGCCTAGGGCTCATCCGCTGGTCCTTGGTAAACCTCTTAGAAATATCACCAAGATCATTCATAAACTGTAATCCTTAGCATGCTTGCTCTAGGCAGAAGCGATGACACTAATATATCGTGGAAATCAGTGTTAACAGGCGAGTCACCTTTTCACTTTGGCACTTGCCTGTATCTCTCTATAGTACTAAGCATGTTTTACTCTATATGCTTGATACCCGCTCCTCTGCCCCTTTATTAGATTGAGAACCATTGGAGAGCTGAAACCTATCTTATTAATCATCCTGTTCATAATACCTATGCCTAATTTATGATACGTCAGCCGTTTTCTACAGAAATGAAACTGCGAGTTGCATCCTCTGGTAAAGGAGGAGTCCTTCCCCTAAAAGACTCTAAACCAGTGCTTCGCATATTCTAATATGCAAAGAAATCACCTGGATTAAAGGATTAAAAGGTGGATTCTGATTCTGCAGGTCTGGGTTGGGGCTTATCATTCTGCATTTCTGTCAGGTTCCCAGGCAATGCCTGTGGTACTGAAACCTGGAACACTTTGAGTAGGAGGATTCTAAAGGGAATGTTCCTGTGGCTGAGCTACTAGGGGTCACGTTTAAACCAGAAATGACCCACCCTCCTTGCTATCCACAGTAGGCAGGCCAGCTGCCAACAGACTATGGAAGAGTACAGAAACAATTGCACAAATTTGAAAGGCAGCACTCAACTCCATTTCTGTCTTATAAAATAGACCGAGTTTCTGATAAATGCTGTGATGTGTTTATGGTTGCCAGGTTCATGACTCTGCTCAAAAGACCTGGAAAATACTGAGGGATTGTAAGGCAGTTATTATACTCGGGCAGCCAGGTGGAAGGATGATGCAGGATCTGATATTTGCTTTTGTTTGCAAAACAGGTGTCCGTGTCTCTAGTCCCATTTCCTTGTTTCTCTCACCTGTGTTGCCACGCCCTGGCCTGATGGATCACAGCTGCCGGCCGGGATGTCTCCTAATCATGTTTGTCGGTTCAGAGATGATTGAGATTAGAAGTGTCTTAACCTGTCAGAATAAATTAAAGCTGCATCTAGAAGTCTGACTGAAATGTACTGGACTAAAAAGTCCTGGGGGTTTTGTAGTGAGAAGTCAGCAGCCTTCAGAGCATTCCTTAGGTTTTGTAGCACAGACATGCTTAGATTGGCATTCTGTTTTGAATTGTGCTCTAGCTTAAGGACTTTTTTTTTTTTAAAGATTTTATTCATTTATTCAAGACACAGAGTGAGAGAGAGGCAGAGACACAGGCAGAGGGAGAAGCAGGTTCCCTCCAGGGAGCCCGATGCAGGACTTGATCCCGGGACTCCAGGATCATGCCCTGGGCCGAAGGCACGTGCTAAACCGCTGAGCTACCCAGGGATCCCCTAACTTAGGGACTTCTAAAAACGCGGGATTAGGGGCACACCTGGGTGGCTCAGTGGTTGAGCACCTGCCTTTGGCTCAGGGCGTGGTCCTGGGATTCTGGGATCGAGTCCCCCATCGGGCTCCCTGCAGGGAGCCTGCTTCTCCCTCTGCCTGTGTCTCTGCCTCTCTCTGTGTGTTTCTCATGAGTAAATAAATAAGATCTTTAAAAAAATAAAAAGACAGGATTGATAACCCTACATACATTTTTTTCGGATGAAGTTAAAAATTTGCCTGACCTTGAAATTTGAAATTGTGCATTTGGAAAAAGATGTTTGAAGTGCTAAACTTAAAAATCCTGTAAGAAGCTACAGACTCCCAAGGTGATGTTTAATTCTATTTTCAATCCACAATTTTGGGCTAAAAGTTGACCCTTTGAGATCACAGAATGAGGTCGGTGGCCATGGACCTTCTGTGCTCTGTCCTATCTGCTCCGGGAGCAAGATCCCTGCTGGCTCTTGTAAGGATTTGCCAGTTGAATGTGCACCGCTGACGCACAGGTCTTCCCTGCCCCTTACACTTGATGCTTGTTTCCTATCCCACCGGTGCTGCTTGGCCTCGGGGTGGCGCATGGCTGTGGGGCTGATGATGTTTGTGGGCTACCTGAGGGTAAACGGAAACAGCCTTTTGTGGCCAGAGGCAGCTGACCAGGGGCTCTAAGGGATCAACCGCTCTGACTCCTGTTTCCCGGGATCATCCTGTCCGATTGGGAAGTTCTGCTTTACAACTACTCTTCTGACCTTCATGGACTTAGATGCCTTCCTTGTACTGCATGTAGTCAGTAGTCCATTTTTAGTGGAATTGCTTAACTTTACAAAGGTCTTATAATGTGGCACTGAAAAAAAAGCTGGTAGAAAAATATATATTGCATGATGCCCAATTTTCCAGAGTTCAGAAACAAGTGAAACTATATATGTTGTCTGGGGATATGTATACACGTGGTAAAACCTAGGAAATCAAGACCGTTACAAATAAAATTCCTTTAGTTACTTCTGGGGCAGGGGCAGTAGAATTGGAATAGGGAGCCCACGTAGAATTTAAACAGCAGCGGTAACGTTAGAGTTCTTAAATTGGGTATTGGGTAGAGTTATATAATTAATATGCTTTATAAACTACACGTGTATTTTTCTTTTGATAGTATATTTCACAATGAAAATAACAGGTAAAGAATGTTTAGAAAAGATCTTGGCACAATCTTGTTCATGCCCTGCATCCTATTGTTATTTTAAATGTCTAAAAATAATGCACCTGTGCTAAGGAAAAGTCAGGGAGAGCTTACCTGGAACACCAGTCCCCTCCTACAATTATTGTTGTCTCATTTATTTCCTTCCAATATGAATGTTGTTAGTTATGATAAAGATGTGTGTCTCTGTGTATCTTTATATTGCATGATGGACTCCTGGTCTTTCTAGCCCTTAGTCTTAACGGCAGAATAATAATCCACAGGTGGTCAGTAGCCTAACGTACTAACCATTCCTCTTTGGTGGAATGTTCAAGTCATCTCAACTTTTCTGCTGTCACAGAACATCGTCAGGTTTCTTGCATTCATTCCACAAGTCATTCACGTTATCTGTAAGGCATTCTGTGTGCTTAGAACGCAGTCAGCAAAACGTCCTAGTCTGTGTCCTTGTGCAGTTTAGAGTCTAATGGCTAACCGTTCCTTATTGTATATTGCATCTAAAGCATAATTAATCCCCAGACTTTCAAAAAAAATTCTGAGAGAATAGTAGATACACATGCAGTTGTAAGAAAATACAGAAAGTTCCCATGTACCTTTCACCCAGTTCCCTAATGGAAAAATCTCACATAATTCCATAAACAGGAATCGACACTGATGGAATCCATCAGCTTCAGTCAGATTTCAACAGTTTTAACAGTTTTACGTGTTACATGTTTGTGTTAGGTATGTTTGTGTGTTTTTGTGCAGTTTTATTAGGTGTGTATTTTGGTGTGACCACCACCACAGTCGAGGTAAAACAGTTCCATCACATGCTATTCTTTTATAGCCATGATCTCTTCTCCCCCACCCTTTCCCCCTCCTTAGCCCCTGGCAACCATAAATCTGTTCTCTATAATTTTGTAACGTAAAGGATGTTATATAAACGGCACAATATAGTATGTAACTGTCTAAGACTGGACTTTTTCACACAGCATAATTCTCTTGATCCATCCAAATTGCTGTGGGTATGAGTAGGTTTTTTTCCTTTATATTGTTGAGTAATGCTCCATTGTATGGAGGTATCGCATTCATACACCTGTTGAAAGATATTTGGACTATTTCCAGTTTTGTGCTATTATGAATAAAGCTATGATTTCCTAACCCTTTTTTTAATGATTATATGTGAAAGGAAATCAGTAAGACATCAGACCTCTGGACCTCAGCCACCAGTGTCTACATTTGGGGTGTCCTTGTAGAATCCAAAGTATGCCTCCGATGAATGGTATTGTGTTTTGGCTTTAATATTTTGTGTCTCAAAATATGTTTCCAACATAGCTAATCTCCTTTTGTTCATGTAACCGGTGAAGCACATCCTGCCACTGTCTTTATTGTCCTTGAGAACTTAAGAGGATAAAATCTTGATTTTTCTGTTGAGCTGTTTGTCCCTTGAGGAATGAGGACCCATCGGAGCCTCCTTATATAGAGAAGTTGCTCCGTAGACATTTGTTCAACGAATGCCTTTGATCCATAGAGTTGATTGAGGGTATTTAGAAAGGATAAGATACACAGAGGCTGCATAAGGGACACTTGGACTTCAACCCTAATGCTTTGATCTTACTACTTAGTTCCAAATATTAAATAATCTCCAGATTTTTAAAGTCTCTCAAAACCAATGGAAACCAAATAATAACGCTAGCCAGTTGGGGCTGCTGTATATGTGTGCTTGGGGGCAAAGCAGACTAAGGAGGGAAGTAGCTGCTCAGTGTATTAGCCTTGCACTTCAGAAGAGCCTGCTCTTCTCCCTGCCTGCCAACCCGCCCTTAACACTGCATGCCTGCGCGTGCACACTTGTGTGCATACACACACGCATGCACGCACACCCCACCCAAGCTGCTGTTTTGCTGTATGAAAGACTGGTTCTGTGCATGTTTCCTGAAATCTCATGAACCTAAAACAGAGGACGTGAGCTGTGTGGCAGAGGTGGCTTAGTGACCTGTTTGGTTACTTGTGTGTTTATGATTTAGGTCAGACACTTAGCAGCTTGGCTTTCCACTGCTATTTCTTTTGAATGAGTGGCCACGTTTGTGCCTTTCCAAGGAAGGCCTAAAAATCAGGAGCCCCGGGGTCTAAGCAGGCGCCGTGCTGTGTGGTCGCGGCTGACGCTGGTCCCGGGGATGACTGACCTGGACCTGTCCAGAGGCTTGCTCGGTGTCAGGAGAGTGCACCCGGGTGATGCATCTTTCTGGGGCTCTGGAAAACCATTCAGTTATCCTAGTTTGCTCTCTGTTGCTTTTTGACTCCTCCTGCCCCTATTTTTTTTAACATAAAGTCAAAAGTCCTTAACTGGGGATAAAGTCTGTAGTCTGAGCCTGCGTGTCGTGGTCCGTGCCTCCCTCTCTGAGACTCACCCGGTGCCACGCAGCCCTTCCTCCCACCCCGAGGTCTGCTTGCACAGCCTCACGTTCCTGCCCACCTCATATCTTTGGAACATGCTATTTGTTCTTCCTGAAACACCATCTGCCCTCCTGCTCTCTCCCTGCGTTTGTCAAGGCCTCCTATGTACCCCCCAATCTTGGCTTCAAAACAGCTTCTTGGTGGAAGCCTTCCCCAGCTCCTCACATGTTCCTGAGCCACTTCCATGTGCCTCTTAGCACCCAGTACTTTGCTGCTTTTCCTCCCCATTTGTGATGTTGATTGACTCTTAATTTGCCGGTACCCATGTATCCTCTCCTTGCCCTGCTCCCCATGAGGATAATGACCATTTCTCTGTTGACTCTTCAGTGCCTGGTGCTGTGTCTGGCATGTACCAGCTGCTCAGTAAATATTTGTTGAATGAATGAATTAACTTGAGAAAATGGCCATCTCCTAAAATGTCCTTGGTACGTTTAACACAGAATTTCTTATTTTAATAATGGAATTTGTACCTATTTTTTGAAGATCCAGTTATGTGTTCTGATAAAATTACTGACCGGTCTTTGAAGTTTATGACTGTGATTCTTTTTTTTTTTTTTTTTTTTTTTTTGTCTTTCAGGTGGGGACCAGGGTTTACTGAACACATTTTTTAGCAGCTGGGCAACAACAGATATCAGAAAACACCTGCCATTTATTTATAACCTAAGCAGCATTTCTATATACTCCTACCTCCCAGCATTTAAAGCGTAAGTGCACAGGTTTAACTGTTGTTGGGGGTGGTCAGGGCAGGGGAGTGGGATTTAAAATTTGGTGGGGCTCCTCATGGTTATTCTGAGGTCAGTCACCTCAGAATAGGTGGGAACTTTGAGGGAAGTCTTTATCTTATGAGAAACATGGCTATAGTGGGGAAAGGTCTTGATGTTATCAGTTACTTTGGAGTAACCCCGAGGGCACTTAGCCACCTTATGGGAGAAGGCTCCCATTTGCTCCTGGGGTGCCACACCCTCTATTAAATCATCCCTGTGTCATGGTCCAGAACCCATACTGGGCACAACCCTAACTTCTGCTTCGTAGTGGCTGCTAAGCTTCAGTTCCCGTTCCTTTAAAATGAGGACATTAACCGCTTTCTCCGGTTATTATGGAGCTTAAGCAAGATGCTGGCAACAGGGTGGGGTCCCGGTCCAGAGGGGGTGGAGCCGAACTACCTCAGTTCACATTCTGGAGTAGTTTCCTCCTGGTTGGTTCCTAGTTACTCAACTTCTAGCTCAGGATGAGTTAGTCTAGTCACCGAACTTCTCTGCCTCGATGTCCTCCAAAGCCGATTGTGATCGTTAAGGGAGGTAATTGTATGAAGTGGGTAGGAGGAGGCCTGGCCTCCCTTTAGCACTCAGTAAATGTCAGACTGTTAGTCATTTTTATTTGAGAGGAGGCCTAGCAGTAACCGTAATCTCTGACGCCAGAAAGGCAGGGTGTGTGTTCTCACTGTACCGTTTACCAGCTATATGGCTTAGCCTCTGTGCCTCAGTTTATCCATACGCAAAATGACAAGGAAAATAAGCCCTACCTCCTCGAGTTGTCATGGGGACGGCATGAGTTCGCATAGACATAACGTGCTCAGTGGACCTCTTGTTTTTGGCAGCCTTACTTGTTTGGCACTCCCCTTCGTGTGGTCTCCTTCTGCAGTTAATGCAGCCCCGTTGCAGAGCTTGTCTCACTGTGAGGGCCCGGGCCCTGCTCTTTAGCCTCTGACTCATGTGTGTTGAACGAGGAAGATGATTCAGGCTTCTTGAACAGAGGCCAAGCTGAGCTGTCCGGTTGATCCTGAGACACAGCCCTGAGCGGCAGAGGTCTTGGGTGAGCTGGGCTCGGCTCTGCAGTCTGTCCTGCTTGGGCATTCCTGAGCGAGGAAAACAAAGGGCCTTTCACTCCTCGGATTTCATTATCCAAAGTCCCCTCTCTAAGTCTCCTACCACAATAATGAGCACGTCTGGCTTTTTGTGGCAGAAGTGTTTCCTTTTCTGTTCTTTTCCTGGGCAAACTCTGTCAACATTCTCCCAGATAAGGATTACAAGTGTCTTGTGTTCTTTCCTCCCTAACTGTTCTCTTGGCATATGTCTCTGACATATTATAGCCTCTTGATTGTCTTCCCTCTCTAGAATGAAACAGGCAAACTCTCAAACATGCCAGCTGCAGCCCAAGTAACACAAATAGAACAGGATTCGCTAGCAAGGGGTGGATTTAGAGAAAGTTGTTTGTTTGTTTGTTTTGTGTTTTGGCCTCTCTGTCCTTGGCCTTGTCTTGCTTAGAAATGTGGGCCTGATTCTTTTCATCCTTATTGCCTTACAACCTACCCTGCAACTCTGAGCCATGCTCCTGCAGGCTAGCTCGTGATAGCTCGATCCCCGAGAACTGAATTTGTTATAAGAGGGCGTTGGGGGGACGCCCCGGTGGCTCAGTGGTTGGGCGCCTGCCTTCGAGCCAGGGTGTGATCCTGGGGTCCCGCAAATGAGTCCCATATCGGGCTCCCTGCATGGAGCCTGCTTCTCCTTCTGCCTGTGTCTCTGCTTCTCCCTCTCCACCCCGCCCCCCATGAATAAATAAATAAAATCTTAAAAAAAAAAGGCAGTTGGTTAACGTAATTGACTAGACTCAGCTGAGCAAGCAAAAACATGAGAGGATGAAGGGGAAAGAATCATTAGTAGTGTGAGCAACTCTACCCACCATCCCACTTAATTCTGCACCGTGAGCATGAGTCCTGGGATGACGGTGGGGGAGACGCGAATCTGATCTCCTTCCAGTTGGTCTCAGTCCCAAACAGAGTCAACCTAGTGGTTAAAGGTTTGTGTTTTCCGTGTAACGTGGCCCCCGGTGCCTAGCAACTATCTCCCCTATGGTTCATTTGGACTCCATCTGATTTTTACCTTAACGCCAAAATTGAGCACGCTGCACCTTTCAGCGGTAGCCTGCTTTGCGCAGACACTGCTTGCCTTTATTTTGTTCTGACAAGAACAAGAAGCAAATAGAGCAGAGTTAGGTTTTGGGGGAGAGGGGTCGGGGAAGATGGACTTATTTGCCCCTCCCTCAGAGGAACCCACTTGTTTTTATATCCTCTGAATGAATTTCCCAGAAAAGCAGCTTGAGATCTCAATGACCAGAATGGTTAGGATGGTTTCTTCTTCCCAGCTCAACAAATTAGTGCTAATTTTGGAAATCTCCTTGGTTTATTGCCATAACTGTAGAGTATGTGACGCACTGGGGAAGTGGGGAGCAACTGCATCCGTGTGCTGGCTGTCAGCTGGCCTGTGGCCCGACAGCAGCCCCCGCCGCCTCGGTGCGGCCCGCCCTTGGGGGTGTCCACCCCACACTTCTGGATAAGACCTTCCAGAGTGAGGCTTTGTCTCACCCCATTGCTGCCCATTTAGGAATGTTGAAACCACATCACAGAACTCCTTTTTCCCTTCCCCCTGCCAGAAAACGCCTTTGTTTCTTGCAGAGATCCATCTCCAGAGACGTTTTTCGTACAAATGGGAAGGGCTGAAAGAACAGATAGTTCTATTCTTTTTTGTTTTGTGTTAATGTAAAATTGTGACCCTGTTCTGCTAAGCCGAGGTAGATGATCACGAACAACATTTGGGCTGTCCTAGCTCTTCCACAGATTGCCCTGTGCACCTCTGGGAGCTCAACATGAGTGTGAGGGGCTCCAAATAACCTTGGGGGTGGGGGTGGGGGTCTCCGGGACTTAGTGGCCCTGTGGTGTGCCAGCCTTCCCCAGGGACAGTGTACGGGTGGTGGTGGGTAGAGTGAAAAACTGTGGAGTGGTTCGGAGCAACTTGGGCTTCACAGAGGAAGTAAGAATTTGTCTTACCAGCTCCAAACAGCCATGTGCCATGAGGTCACTGAGGCAGTATTTAGATGCCCCGGAATCTTAGAATCTTAGAGCCTTGGATATGTTAAAACACATGCTACACTTAGAACAGTGTAGCCTTGCTATTTTATGGTATTTTTTTTTTTTTTTTTTTGCTAAAGGATGGCCTAATATGAATCCTATTTGACATGAATTTGAGCCACGGAGGTAGCATTTCTAATGCCTTTCTCTGTATACTGTCTGGATAGTACAAAACAGAAAGGAAACACACTTAATAGTTCTATCACTGTGAGTGATGAATACTCAAACATAGCTTCCGAAACATAATTAGTGTGTTTTCTGTGATAGAAGATCCTCTTTAACACAGTATAATTTGAGAGCCAAAATGCTTAGTCCAATAACTTATAAGGTGATTTGTAATAGATGAATTGAGAAACAAGTGCATTTCTTAAATAATATTCCTGAAAGTGCCTAGCGTGTTTAGGAAATAGTAGGCTTATAATCGATACTAGTTTCTTTTCAGTTTTCTTCATCTAGGGGGCCTGTTTTATTCGTATAGTTTAGAATCTGGCTTGTGCATAATGCTAGGCAAAAATCTCCTCAGCCTTTAAAAAAAAAAATCAGTCATTTAGCTCTATTTTAGCTTTCTATCCTAACTAGAGACTAAAAGCTACTTATGGCATTTTGTGCCATATAAAGTGGGCCTGGAGCAAAGAGAGTTCTCTGGTATTGCTTCAAATTGCCATACAAATTAATTAGTCATATTGATTGACTACAGAGCTTGTTTTACCAAATAATTTCCAAGTATTTTAACTTTTTTTTTTTTTTTTTTTTTTTTTTAACTCAAGTTCAGATATGATCTGAGACCTGGCTGGTCTAGTCTTAGAAAGTGGATCTAGAAACCTAAAAGATTTCTCTCCATTTGCTTACTGCTTTAAATTCTTCTGAGGATGTTTGTATACACTGTTATTTTTTTCAGGAATGTGGCCTATAAGACCTTCTCTTGAAAATAAGTATTTTCCCAAAAATGAAATGAACCTTTGGGGTCCTGAATTCTGATGTTCTTGTGTGTTTCTGATTTGATTGATTTTTTTTTTCTTGCCCCCTGAGACACCTTTGGCTCCAGCCCCCCATCCATGACTCTTGTCTCTGAAGCCAGAGCCTTTCTGTGTTCATTACTTTCGCACACTTACATCTGCCCCTAAACCCCAAGGCCTTGGAGTTTGGATCTTATTTTTTCAGCTGTCTGTCCCCTCACCCGTTCGTCTGGTTGGCGGGCCTGCAGCACGTAGAGGGTGCCACACACCCTGCTTGCTGAGGGCTGCAAAACGAGGGAGCTTTAGGCTACGAGGGTACAAGGAGTGGTACCTCCTGAGTAAGAAATGCCTGCAGTAGGAGACACCACGAGGGAGGAGGGGAAGAGCGTGTGGGTGGAGTGGAAGACGTACCCTCCAGGTCTTGGACTGGTGGGCTGCAGACTGGATTTGTCCCACAGTTATGTTTTGTCTTCCTTACATGGTTTCCTTTTTTTTATTTTTTTTTTTTTTTGAAAAAAAAATCTGATATTTGGTGGGATGTGGAAGAAAGATGTCTAGTGACTTACAGATTTGAGGCCATAAGCAATGAAAGTAAAGGAGTTGCCATTTTCTAAGATGGGGGGGGTTGGAGACAGGTTTTTAGGGGACAGGGATTGACCAAAGATGTATTAAATATATCCAGTTTGGGATGTATTAAGTGTGAGGTGCCTATGAAACACCCTAAGTAAGTAGATGTAAGAGTGGGGAGTTGCGGAGAGAAGTCCTGGTGAGACATACACATGGGAGTGTCGGCCTAGAAGTGCTGTTCATTGTTATGAGACAGGACAATGTAACCCAGAGAGTGACTGATAGAAGGGTCCTGAAGACTGAGCCCCAAAACAGGAAAATGTGGAGGAGCAGGGACCCGGGATGGAGAACAGTAAGGCAAGAGGAGACCCCAGGAAAGTGATGTGCTGCACAAGTCGACCAAAGAAAATGTTCCTGGGGGCAGGAGGGTCCCACCTGTGTCTGATGCTGCAATTAGGTGAGAGGACAGTTGAGAATTGGCACCGACCTAGAAATGAGGAGGTCACTGGGGGACTGACAGGAGTGCTCTGCTGGAGTGGTGGGAGGAAGCCTGATTGAAGTGGGTCCGAGAGAATGGAGAGTCGGAAACGGTGAACATAGACAAGTCTTCTGAAGCATTTTCTTTAAGAGGGAGCAGAGAAATGGGTTGGTAGCTGCATAGGGCTTTAGGATCCAGAGGGTAGGCAGTGGAGGTGGTTTTTTTGAAGATGGGACAAGTCACAGCCTATGGGTAGATTGATGGGAATGATCAAGAAGGGCAAGAGTGAGCACACTAATGCAGAAAACTAGACTTGCTGGAGTCATGTCCTTGAGTAGCTAAAAGGCCGTGTGTCCTGGTGCATAGGGGGGAGGAGGGTATCAGGTAAGAACCAAGAAGGCGGGCAGAGTGAGTACATACAGATGAAGGCGGGTGGGTATATTGGTTGAATGAATGAGGGAGCAGGCAGCCAGCCAGGAGGGCACAGAGACCAACATGCTGTCCCCAGGAAAGTCTCATGGTGGCCTGCAGTCGAGGGGCTTCCCTTGGCCTACTCTGTGAGGACAGGCCACCCTGGTAGGTGAAGTAGTTGATGAGGTCTTAGTATAGGTGATTAAGTCCACCTTGGAGGACTGATGTTCTGATTTCCAGGGCATGATTGGGATGAAAGGTGGGGACAAATCAGGAGGGTCCCTGGTGGCCACAGTTGTTTGCCGTTGGGTAGCAGCTGTCCTTTGGTGACGGGATGTGTACCCAGCTGTGCTCCATGGTCCCTGACCCCCACCAGCTCTGCTCCCCCCCTGCCTGGTTGGCACAGGCCCTCGGACGTTTGTGCTCATGACCCCTGGTTTAGACTGGAGGGTGGGGGGTGGTAAGAGGAGGCATGTTGGGGGTTGGGGGAAGAGGTGGCCACATGCCGGACAGCGGGAGTCGCTGCGGTGGGTAGAGGATGGGTGGCCCATGCTGCTGCCACATTTCCCAGAGGAAGGTCTCCCACGCGGGGCCGCGTTCTTCTGCTCGGCGCCTCGTGCAACATCACAGATAAAGCGCTGTGTGAGAAGTCAGCCGGCCCCGGGTGCACGGCCAGGAGGTGGCTCCCTTTCCATCCTGACGCTCCTCTGGGCTCACCCACACGTTACCAGCTGCTGAACTAGTCATGAAAATTCTATCTGACCTTTGGTGACATCAGGTCACAGGGATTACTTTAACGGCTAACATAAGCAGTATTATTGCTGGCTCACGTTCAGACTCTGTCTTGTGATCTGGACGTCTCTTTTGAGATTCTATCAAGTTAAAATTAGAACATTTATTTTAAGAGATGTATGCAAGCTGAGACAAATCCCCGTTACTGGGTCAGAATGAATGACTCTTAGTAATTTAGAGACCATTGTAATATGTACCCAGTGTTGTTTTTGTTTTTGTTTTTTATTCCTGGCTGGTAACTTGGTAGGTAAGTCAGGCTGTGAGTCAGTGAACCCTCTGGTTTCCTTGTTCTGGGTCGAGGTCAATCGAACTTTTATCTTTTGACATCAGTAGTTCCCCCTTCTTGTTAGCTAACTATTTTGCTTTCAGCCAGGCAACGTAAGTTCTGACCGCTGCCCCTTTGTTGCCTTTGGTGAAAGAGCCAGAACTAGAAAGACGTCCCGAGCTTACCCTTCTATAAGACGCGAATAGCCCCACATTTGCATTTAGGCTGAAATATTCTTTTAAGCAAAAACCAATTTCCCATTTCACTTATGACCTGTTTTCTTATCTCATTTTGATATGGTCCTTTTGGATTTTCATACATAATTGAAGAGTAGTTGGGACACCCAGGTGTGTGGCTCAGTCGGTTAAGCGTCCGACTCTCTATCTCTGCTCAGGTCTCAGTCTCGGGGTCTTGAGTTCAAGCCCCACATTGGGCTCCATGCTGGGCACGAAACCTACTTAATTAAAAAAAAAAGAAAAAACAAATTTAAGAAAAATTTGAAGCGCTCAATTGATTAAAATGACACAAAATGATTTTTAAAAACCTTCCTCAGGGATCCCTGGGTGGTGCAGCGGTTTAGCGCCTGCCTTTGGCCCAGGGCGCGATCCTGGAGACCCGGGATCGAATCCCACATCGGGCTCCCGGTGCATGGAGCCTGCTTCTCCCTCTGCCTGTGTCTCTGCCTCTCTCTCTCTCTGTGACTATCATAAATAAATAAAAATTTAAAAAAAAAAAAACCTTCCTCAGGGAGCAGGATTGAGACCTAAAAATAACTACAATGAATTCCTATCTAGATTAATTAAAACTCCAGATACCAAAAAAAAAAAAAAAAAAACCCAAAACGGTGTTGAGACTCTTACTCACCTTTTTTGCAAACCGTTTTGTTGGGAAAGCTAATAGAGCAAGGCCTTCCGGCTGCTTTGCGTGTAAGTGCGTACTGTTCTGTTTGTACGGGTGGAGCACAGGTGTACAGCCTTCCCCTGTAACGCACGAGCCCTCCCAGGTGGCGGCCAGGGTGAGGCCGGACAGGTGCCCCTCTGTCAAGCCCAGGCAGCCCTCGGGGATTGCCAGGAACGTGGCCGTGTGTGACCACCTCACCACCACGGCGAGTCCGTCTCCTCTTCCCTCCCACCCTCGTGTCGGAGCCCCGTGTCTCCCATTAGCAGCCGCCTCGCTCGGTCCCCCGCCCACGTCGTCCTCCCGTCGGGGGCCTCTGGGCTGCCAGGCCTGTGCTTCCCGTCCGGAGTCCTTGCTCTGAAACGTGTGTTGCTCCTGCCCCTGCTCCTTTGCACAGACCAGTCCGGTGTGTGGGGCCGTTCGGCTAAAGGAACACCCCGATACCTAATTAAAAAACTAAAAAGAGCTCCCAGTGTTCACTGGACAGAAGCAGGACTGACCGTGGCCAGGACCCGGGACCCCTCAGCCTCGCAGGACTGCGTTATGCCCCGGCGGCCCCTTCCTTCCTCTGCCTGCGTCTCCCTGCGTCGCACTCCTGGATCCTCGCGAAGGCTCGCCGTCGCCGTCTGGCCTCCGTACCCCCAGCCGCAAGAGAAACCTGGGCGCGTGAAGCGTTTCTTGATTTATTTTTGCGGAGATTTGCGTAGCCGTTGGGCGGTCACATCACATCCCCACCCTCCCGCTCGCCTCTTGCCGTCACCCCCATCCTACTGGCACCCAGGAATTCCTCAACTTTGGACACAAAGGGCCGTCCCATCCACGTCCACGTCCACATCCACATCCACGTCCACATCCACATCCACGTCCACATCCTCCGGCCACACAGGGCGTCGATGATTCAGATTAAAGAAGGCCCTCAGGGGTCCCGGCTCCACCAAGGGGGAGCCCAGGCCTGAGCCACAGCGCGATGCAGGCCGTGGCGTGTCCCCGGGTGCCGCTGTTGACGTGCAGGGGAACGGGAAGGGGTATCCGACCGCCTTGCGGCCCCTGAGCCCCTTGGGGCACAGAGACGTCTAGAGGCAGAAGCGCCCGCCGGGAGGGGTCCGCAGCGCTGCAGTGGCCTCTGCGAGCTGGACCCTGCTGAGAACAGGGCTTGTTCGCGAGCTTTCGTCCCCAGTGGTTACTTTCTTGCTCCCTCCTGGAGCGTATTGGGGATGTTTCCGGGGCCCGACGGGCACATCTTCCCACTTCTCAGGGTGACCTCCGAAGTAACAGATGTCACTCCCAGATGACGTCCTTCTACTTCTGGGGGTGCCTGTGAGTAACAGCCCGGTTGTGGTTAAGACTCCGGCTGTGGAACCGGCGGCCACGTGGAGGCCCGGCCCCGGCCGCCCCGGCGCTCCCCAGCCGCGTGGTCCTAGACACGTTCCGTGAACCGCTTCACACCTTGGCCTCCTCACGCAGTCGTTCCGGACATTACCTGAGGTGCCCCGTGCAGCCGCGCCAACGCTGGTTAAGCGTCCGGTACACGTAGGACCCGCTTCTGTCCGCTGCCCCGGAGCTCCGTGTCCTCGTGTGCGCAGTGGGGAGAGCGGTGAGGACGCCGGAGAGCTGCTGCCGTATTCACGGCTCCGTCTCCTCGGTGCGGTTCCGTCCGGTCCTGACGACGTGACGTTGGTGGGTCTAGGCGGGGCCGCGGGCTCAAACTCCCCGCCAGTGTCCTCCAGTGTCCTCCGGGAGGAGCCGGCTCGGGCAGGGGCGGGGCGGGGGCGTCGGGGAAGGAGGAGGAGGAGGAGGAGAAGGAGGAGGCCGCACCTGCTCTTCCCCGGTGCCCGCTCTGGCCTCAGGCGTCTGGTCTGTCGTGGAGGCCGTGGAGGCCGCGTCGAGGCAGCGCTGCCGCCCGTAGCGCACAGCAGGCTCGGGCGTCCGGGCTGGGGCCGTCACCACAGAGCGCTGGTCCCCGCCGCAGCGCTTGCCGAAGGCCGCCTCCTGCCTCTTCCGAAACCCCCACGGCCCTGGGAGCCCCGACCTCTGCCTCGTGTGCGCTGTTGATTCTTCTTTTCGTGTTCGAGGACTCCTTTCCCCGTGTGGGTGAAAATCTTTTGGGGTCGTGCGCTGAACATTTAACGGTTGCTTATTTATTTGTGTATTTTGTAAAGACTTTATTTATTCGTGAGAAACATGAGCGAGCAAGAGAGAGAGAGAGAGAGAGAGAGAGAGGCAGAGACACAGGCAGAGGGAGGAGCAGGCTCCACGCAGGGAGCCCGACGCGGGACTCGATCCCCAGACCCAGGATCGCGCCCTGGGCCGCAGGCAGACGCTCAACCGCTGGGCACAGACGTCCCGACAGTTGCTGATGTCATTGGTAGCCGTGTCTGCACAAATTCTGCGCGTTGTGATCTCTGTCCTTGTAAGAATAAAACGGGGGCCTTGCACACCTGTGCTGCGCACGTGCCTACGTGTAAAATGTAAAATGAAGAGCAAGCTTGGGGACGGACACCAGGAATCTTGTTTATGTTCAGAAGAAAGGCCACGTGGTACACAGCGCTCACTCCAGGAGCGAATTTTCGGGGGGCTGCGTCTGGCGCGGCCGTGGAGCGGCGCGTGGGGCCCGGGCTGGGGGGCCCGGCTGTGCCTGTGCCTCGGGGCCTCGGCGGGCGCCCCTAGTGCGTTAGCGGGATCGGCCGTGGGATTGTTGTCTCCCCCAGTCGTGTCCTTAAACAAGTGTGGGCCCCAGAGCAGCCTGGGGGGCCCAGCGGCTGAGCGTCTGCCTTCGGCTCCGGGCGTGACCCCGGGATTCGGGGATCGAGTCCTGCGTCGGGCTCCCTGCGGGGGGCTGCTTCCCCTTCTGCCTGTCTCTGCCTCTCCCTGTGTCTCTCCTGAATAAGTAAATAAAATCTTTTTTAAAAAAAAAAAAAGGGCAGCCCCGGTGGCGCAGCGGTTTGGCGCCGCCTGCACCTGGGGTGTGATCCTGGAGTCCCGGGATCGAGTCCCACATCGGGCTCCCTGCATGGAGCCTGCTTCTCCCTCTGTCTGTGTCTCTGCCTCTCTCTCTCTGTGTCTATGAATAAAAAAATAAAATCTTTAAAAAAAAAAAAAAGTTTGGGCCTGAACATAGGCCACTGTCCGAGAACGATAGCCGACAGTAGGTCCCTGGCGTTCAGAACCAACCAGCCCACGAGCCTTTAACAGCTTGGGGGGCCCGAGGGGAGCCCCGCTGCGCCACTGGCCTGCAGGATGCGGGTGCTGGGGGCCCCTCCCGGAGCCCGGGTCGCCCGCTTGCCCTTCCCTGCCGGCGTCGCCTCTGGCCCCGGGGCGTCCCCTCGGTGGAGTGTCGCTGCTGAAGTGTCCGTGAGGTCGCCAGCCCGGCCTGCGGTGCAAGCTGCGCCCTGCCCGCCTCGGTGAGCGCCCGCCTGCGGCCCTGGGCGCCCGCCGTCCCCACCCTCCTCTTGGCCTTGCCGTGTTCCTCGTTATTACTTGGCTTTATGTACCTAGAGTCCCTCCCGGCCACAGCAGGACCGCTCTTAACTCTCACTCTTTTTAAGAAATTATTGTAAAATACATACACAAAAGGGTATATAAAAAAAATTTTTTTTAATTTCAAGTTAAGGAATGGAACACAACCTGTACCTTAGAGGCCGCCATCCGTCCCTTTCCATCACTGCTTCCTTTTTCCCCCAGAGATAACATCATGACCCATTGATTAGCTTCCTATGCTTTAAACAGTACTTTGGTTTGGTTTTGCCCTATGTAATTGGATTCTTAGATAAGAATTTAGTTGAATTTGAATTTTTTCAGCACATTTAAAAAATTCATCCATTTGCTACGTGATGCGTGTAGCTGTAGTTCATTTATTTTCACTGCTGCACCGTAGCCCATGATCTGACTACCCCAGGAGTTGTCCTTTAAAAATGATCAAGTGAGGGATCCCTGGGTGGTGCAGCGGTTTAGCGCCTGCCTTTGGCCCAGGGCACGATCCTGGAGACCCGGGATCAAATCCCACGTCAGGCTCCCGGTGCATGGAGCCTGCTTCTCCCTCTGCCTGTGTCTCTGCCTCTCTCTCTCTCTCACTGTGTGCCTATCATAAATAAAATTAAAAATAAATAAATAAATAAATAAGTAAATAAATAAATAAATAAATAAATGATCAAGTGGACAAGTAACCATAAAAATCCCAGTGACCTTCAACAGTAAGTATGTGTGTCTTGCCCAGATGTTGGTGGATCGGCTGGAGCGGCTCAGGTGGTCTCGGCAGGGTTTGGGGCCGGGCCAACAGGTTGGCTCCACATCTGCCCCATGGGGCTCCTCCATTCTTCTGCTGGCAGAGGTCCCTCAGAGAGAGGACCAGAAACAGGGCGGGCTCTCTGTTCAAAACACACCGTCCCTTCCTCCCACATTCCACTGGCAAAGGCAGGTTCTGCGAGCACGCCCCGTTACCAGCGAGGCGGGAGGTTCTCCCCCTGTGGAGACTGGGGAAAGGAGCCAGGGTTTGCTGAACAATCTTAACCTACTAGGATGTGGTCATTTAGGTTGTGTGTAGTTAGGAGTGTTTCAGACGGCACTGCTGTGCTGTGAACACTGTGATCCTATCTCCTGTTGCTCGTGTGTAAGAGCTCCTTTAGGATAAATGCCTGGGAGCTGAGCCGAGCTTCCAGGCCGGAGGCGTGAGCGTCTTCAGTGTCGCTCAGTAATACCAAATGGTTCTCCAAGTGGTTGTGCCTTTCCCACCACAGTGGGTTGGTGTTTTGGTTGTTGCACTGATCCACTGCTACTTTTGGATTTTTGCATATATTTAATATACGATGGAATAATTTTAAAAGTATGTCTAAAAATTTTTTAGTGAGCTCAAGTTCTTTTTTTTTTAAGATTTTATTTATTCATTCATTCATGAGAGAGAGAGAGAGAGTCAGAGACACAGGCAGAGGGAGAAGCAGGCTCCATGCAGGGAGCCCAATGTGGGACTCAATCCTGGGACCCTGGGATCACGCCCTGAGCTGAAGGCAATGCTCAGCCGCTGAGCCCCCCAGGCGTCCCTCACGTTCTTTTCCAACCACTATTTCCAGCAAAAGGTGCATCGCTAAGGCTACAGAACAAAGTGCTGCTTCTCTTTTTGTTAGTCCTCAGAATCCACTAATGGTTTCAACCTGTGTCCTCTTGGCAGATTTGGTGCAAATGCCAAAGTTGTGCATTTCCTGGGACGAATCAAGCCATGGAATTATACGTATGATCCTAAAACAAAAAGTGTCAAAAGTGAGTCTCATGATCCCACCATGACTCATCCAGAGTTTCTCAACCTGTGGTGGGACATCTTCACCACCAACATTTTACCTCTGCTTCAACAATTTGGCCTCGTCAAAGACACCCACTCATACTTAAATGTGGTAGGTTCTATTTTTTTCTTTCAGGTAATTTAATGCTGTATTTGTTCTTAAAATTTGGTATTCTGGTAGACGTAGAGTGTTTAGTGGTATTTTAAACAGAGATAAGATTTGTTGAAAAAAACTGTTCATCTTTCAGGGAATAAATACTGCCAGCAAAGACTAAAACAGTAGATTTTGTGGCAGATTTCATTAGATCCGAGAGCATAAGAAAGGACTTTATATAGGTTTTATATGTATGTGTGTGTACATTTGAGAGTGTGTGTCTATATACACACACACACGTATCCATATCTAGTGTCTGTAGAACACTTAGCCCATTATCCTAAAATTCTGAGATTATTCCTAAAGCATAAAGAGATTGCCTTATTTCATGTTTTAGAAACTGAAAACATTTAAATATACATATTTTTTGTTTTTGCCATCTGCTTAGAAGAATGCATTTTCAGTGAACGTTACAATAACATGAACATGCGAAAATAAATACTTTCTAGGATTATTTTGGTTTGCCATATTTGTGCTCTTGCAGTTACGTAGAATCTTGAAAAAGAAGCCTCCTTGTCAGAGGAAGATGACATTAACATTTACAGCAACAACTTGCTTAGCCTCTTTCCTGACTTTGAAGGTCTTCCTCTGGGGTGGTTATTTTGGAAGAATTGAAAGAGGATGAGAAGTTACACTTCTGTGCTACATATTAAGATATTGAATGGGCGAATTACAATCAATTCTAACTGACCAGTTACTTACTTTGCTATAATTATAAGAGGCTAGAAGGTTGTAAGACATCCTTTTCTTTGCCACGGTAGAGATTTTTTAGCCTGATTCACATAGTAGCACTTGTACCAATATATAAAATGGAGAAAGGGAAAAATAACATAATCTTCTTTAGTTCTTTATATGGACCATGAAATAATACTTGCACAGCCCTCGGAATATTGCCTGGAGCACAGTAAGCGCATAAGGAAAGGTGGATGTTAGCATGTAATCCTTACAACTACTCTAGTCAAGTATTAGTGTTAAGTTTCTTTTTATATATGAAAATTAAGTGAGGCTTAAAGAAGTTAAATAACTTCTCTTACATATAAAACACTCATCAAAAGCAGAACTGGGACTCAAGTCTAGACTTGCAAGACTGTTACCTTCTGAACAACATCATGAAACAAAGGATTCTGGAAGAGCCTCCCTATGTCATTCCTGTTGCAAGTGGAAGCAAGGCAGGGCTAATCCAGGCTAAGGAATTACGTGGCTTCAGCTACGAAACAGCCCCATGGAATCTGCCCAAATACCTTGGAGTTCCAGTGTATTTAAACACCTACATAAACACACACATTCATATAGTGCAACAAAAACTGGTAATCAAAAATTCTGTTCTCCCATTTTCTCTGTTAAAAGCAGGACCTCTTGGTATCCATTCACCTTCCTTTTTCTCTGCTGTTCCAGTACCTTCTCACCTCCCCTTTTTGAAGACTAGCTCTGACACTTGTTTTGGCACAATTGAAGTTAGTTGCCTTTCTACGAGTAATTAGATTCTAATTTAGCGTAGGGTAGGTTTGCTCATTTCCTGCACGTTTACCTTCTCCCTTCCACAACCCAAGGACCAAGGAAAAGGGTGATGGGAATTGACACAGTTGTTGAAAACTAAGCAAATTAACACAAGCTGCAAGAATAGACGCTCCTTGATAAGCTTCAACAGGCAGATGAGTTTGGGGCATAGTCTCAAAACCGTTAAGCTCTGGTTTTCTGGTCTTCTCTAACGTGACAACCTGTGTACGTGGTGTGGCTCTCTGGGTAGGTGCCTTGTGAAGCTTAGCCTCTGAGGTATCATTTTGTTTAAGTTCTCAACCTTTCAGAGCCCACACAGATCGAGAATTTATCGTGAGACCGTGTTCGCTTGTCCGTCCATCTTACACTTTCTAATGAACTGTTTGCAGCTTTCAGACTTGGTCTATACACTGGCTTTCTCTTGTGGCTTCTGTAGAAAGGTATGCAGAACTTAAACATTAACCCTAATTACTTTGTTCTCCCAATGTTTTCACCGAGTCAAGAAGTCTTCATTTCGTTAGGAAAAAAAAAAAAAAATCATGCGACCCTTGTATTTTCTGTGTCTTTCGTTTGTTTGTTTCATGTGTTACTTTTCAGTTTTTGCTACTTTGCATGATGATTCATCCTGGCTTTTCTCACCTTCAACTTATTGCATTCTTTAAAAACAGTCTGATTGTCAGCGCTCAACGAGTCTCTGATTATGCTCTCCTTTTTAGGAAGGCGTCTCGGGAGCCATATCGCATCTGTCCGTTGGGGAGACCCCGGCTGCGGCACAGCCTTTTGTGTCCTCAGAAGAACGGAAGGAGCGGTGGGAACAGGGCCAGGCTGATTACATGGGAGCAGATTCCTTTGACAACATCAAGAGGAAACTTGACACTTACCTCCAGTAGAAACACTGCCATTCTCCCATGGACACATCCACTTCACTGGGCACTTGTTTCTGATACTTAGCATCTAGAGCTGGGTTAGGAAAGGTCTGTTACAGTTGCTAGAAGCTTTGCTAAAATTCATCAGATGAGGGGATTTTGCAGGACAACAGGTGAGAACCAGGCAGAAGTCGCAAAGTAGCAGCAGCTCTGTTACGTGGACCGTGTTCTGCTTTTTAATCCTAGGCTTATTCAGCTCATATGTCGGAAATTCTTACTTTTGCTGATGGCCAACAAATGTGGTAAGGGAACCCAGGCTATTAAAACGGCTACATTGCCGCCGAGAAACGTGCCAGTGCAGGCCCTGAATCAGCCTCCCTCTGATGGGACAGGGTATCTCTCGCTTGCTTGCTTGTCGTACCTCTCACTAGACTTGCGTTTTAGAGTTGCTCAGAGACTGCCAGAGTGATCGTGATTCTGCTTTCAGGTAAAGACCGCCCGCGGCACTGCTGAGTGATCCGTGAACCTCTCGACAGGTGGCGTTGGCCCATTCTGTTTCCTAATTGCAGTGTCTGAAACCGTTCACCAGTGTCCCATGTGTACAGTAAGGCCGCATGCTAACACGCTCTTGTTCGGTTCTGTGTATCTGTAAACAGCAGTGTGTTCTCTGATGGTCACCTGCCGGGGCACCTTGTATGAAAATAAAGACTTGTTGCCATATCTTGGTTGTCTAATTAAGGGATTCCCACTCCCCTTGGGAAAAAAAATGTATTAGGTGGTTTTTCGTAAGTTGTCAGTGTTTTAAAAACCAGTGTAAAACTTGACACCGAAACCAGTGTCTGGATATGTAGACAGTCTGGTGTTCTCCAGTGACGGTGACGGATGCGATCGATGGAGGAGAGTGAGCTCGAATTTGTCTGTCAACTCACAATATATCTCGGTATCAAGGGAGTATTCAGATTTTAGAACATATTATAACGTTCAAATTATCAGAGGTTCATTGTCCGTCTCGGGACACATTTGATGGCCTTTCAGGGCTGTTAGAATCAGTACTGGAACCAGTGACTTCTAGTGTTTTTATCCATGAATCAAAATGATGGAAGTATAGAAGGGTATTTATTAACCGTACAGGTGAATCTAGGTTGCAAGGACGGCAAGCCAGGGATGGGCAGGATTCAAAGTGACCTTTTAAAACCATTTTGAGTAATCAGAGATCATTCTATTGGGAACAAAACAAAAGCAAAACAGTAGAGGAAACCATGACAAAAGAAACTTGAGACGGTTAAGCAGGCACAAGTTGCAGTGACTCTTACGACCCCGACAACATTCAGGGTTGCCGCTCTTTATTCCCACGATATCCTACTGGTTACACAAGTCAGCCCTGTTCAGCATGGGCGTGAATGAACACAGGAGGATGCGGAATCCTGGAGGCAAGAATGGCCAAGGGCCTCCTTGGAGGCTGGCTACGGAAGAGCTCGAGAACCTGAGGATTTACGTAAAATTGTAAAATATTAAGTGATTTCTGAAAATAAACTACAGTCTTTAGGACTGGTGGAGGAGTTGCTATCATCTTCAGGTACACAAAGCACCGCTTGAGATTTAAGTGCCTCCATGACAGGTGCCATGGTACCTCCCCTCCAGATACTCCTAAATCCAAGGATCTCTGCGTTGGGGGGTGGGGGGCGGTTATCAGGATGTCACCCCATCATAAACTCAGAGAGATGTGTGTAACAAATAGGGAACCGGTTTCCTGGCCTCCTCTAAAGGTAACCAAGGTGACGGGGGGGGGGGGGGGGATTGTGTTCCTAAGCATCATTATGAATTATTGAATTCTAATGTAGTTGGTTTCAATCCCCTGGCATTCTTAAAGATGATCTGGTTGTCTTTACAATTTACATTTAAGGCCGCTGCTTTTGCAGCTGCTGGAAACTAGCTTGAACTGAGGACAAAAGAGCTGAAGGGAAGGACAGTTAGTTTACTCTGGTCCCGGGGAGACGGCGGTAATCTAGCCTACCTTTCACCAGGATGAAGGCAGTGAAGTTGCTGATGGATTGGATCTGAAGACTGAGGAAAAAGTAATTGAAGATGAGGGGCTCGAGCAACTGAGTGAGTCTCCAACCTTGCTGCTCCCTAAAACACTGGAGACTTAATAGTAAGTACAGTTTCTTACGCCTCCTCACTTACAAAATCTGACTCAGTAGGTCTTGGTTGAGGCCACAGCATCTCTGCGCCAAGTAACCACCAGGCGATCCAAAAGCCTCTGACCCAAATGACATTTGAGAACCACTTGATACATTGAGGTATTTATACCAGATACAACAGGGAATGAGGTTTTTAGGGATAGATGTGTGAAGAGGTAAGATTGTTGGGGGAGGGGGCTCAATTTCTAATTAAAGCCTTTCCAAAAGACAGTCTCAGCTCTTTGAGTGATACAGAAACATCACCATAAATAACATCTGTACGTATATTTGTGTAGCGTTTACCTTTTTAATGTCACTGAGACTTGGAGCATTAAGCTAAGTAAGATTTGGCATGTCCTTAAAATAAGTCTGCCATGGTTTGCTTTTTTGCTTATTACTACAAACGCACAAACGGATTACTGTCTTTTTTTTTTTTTATTATTACTGTCTTTTTATACTCGGGTTGAGTTATTTGGTTATTTCTCTGGGTTTCAGATGCTGAAATTCAACCTCAAAATAAAACTATGTAACAAAGGAAAAAGAGGAAAGAAAGTTGACTGGGCATTTACATCTCTGTTGTCCTCTATCTATACATAGTATATCTATACATATCTATACATAGTATACACATTTTGCAGATAATCAGAGAATAAGAAAGGTAAATAATTTGCAGACTTTGCAGACTTCAAATTTTTCTACTCCCAATACCAGATTATGCTCTGTATTAAAAAAAAAAAAAAAAAAGTGGTCAAAACAGACAATGAAATCAAAGAAACTTCTCTATATAACCAGAAATACAAATGCCAGAAACCTGGGGAGTAACACAGTGTAGTAATAGAAGAGCTTTCGTTCTGGTGTGAAGATCAGGACCGTGTTTGAAATAGGACTTGGGAGATACCTTTAGCAAAGGCTTTCGTTAAACTGGCTGCTGAAACTATAATGTAAAAATAAATGGATAAAATCCCAGAATAGAATTTGTTGTGAGTTTTGGGCGGGACTTAGCCTCTAAACCTACACACGCATCTTATAAGAAGCCCCGTTACCCTGTATTCAGCGGTGTTATTGGCCTGGAAGAGGCAGTTTCAGGACTCTGCTGTGACATTGTGATGGATTCAGGTCACCATACATAGCTCCCTGGGCAAAGGCTCCTTACGTCTTGCACTAAGCAGTTTCTTGTGATCTACTTATTCTGTATTCACCTGTTTGAGATCCTGTCAAACTATCATTTCTCACTACTGTTTTTGCCTAGAATAAAAATAGGAAAAGAGTCAAATGTTCAGAAAGGACCTCTGAATGCTAGTCCTTTTCCACGGAGTCAACTCCAGTTGACCTTGAACACGGGTTGAACTGTGAAGGTACAATTACACATGGATTTTTATATAGGTGTGTACACACAGTAACATATACACACACGCAGTACATTACTGTATTTTCTTGTTCGAATTTTAATTTTCTCTAGCTTCATTATAGGAATACAGTATATAATATATACACAAAGTATGTGCTGAGTGTTATCAGTAAGGCTCTGGTTAACAGTAGGCGCTATTAGTAGGTAAGTTTTGGGAGAATCAAAAGTTGTATGTGGATTTTCAACAGCACACGCAGGGTCAGCACCCCTAACCCCCATGTTGCTCAAGGGCCAACTGTATATGGATTTACCAAAAGCTGTTATTTTAGGTGATCAAAGCCTGAGTCCCTGGTTGAGATTAACAGAAATCCAGTCTTCAGGCAACCAATACTGGCATGCAACAATAGGTAATCCAAATTTTAAGTGTATTTTGAAAGTCTCTGTGTTGGAAGAGATCACAACATTCAAAGCCTTTTCTTTTGATAGCTGAGAAAAGGTATCAAAGCATCACATTTGGTGAGTGTGGGACAAACATCTCACTTGGTGTTTTTGTCTTAATACTTCTTGTCCTCCCCCCCCCCCTTTTTTTTACATTGCATAAAAGTGAAAAAGCTTACATAATTCTTGTTTTAAATATTTATTGAAGGCTATTAGCTTCAGAAATCAGAAAGGATGACAGCATCAGAAAAGAGGACAAGTAGATCATAGAAAATAGCATATAATGTGCATGAAAGTATCCAGTTAAGAGGCTAAGAAGTCACTGAACTAGCTAACATTTCTTTCCTTGATCTTTCAAGGTGAAGTACTGACTTTTCCAAGCAAAGCTGCACAATTACACTTCAAAATCTTCTCCAAGGAGCCTAAAATACCAAGGGTCAACTAGGAAGACACATAAAATGGCAACGATACAACTCAGATTATAAAACATTTGATAGAGGATCAACATATTTATTTTTTTTATCTTGTGAACAGTGGCAGGTGGAATAGGCTTTCGCTAGAAGACAAATATGCCTACACAGAGGTCAGATCTGTACCTTCAGAGATTAGCTCCATGCTTGATCAAGGTCTGTAATTCATGCCTAAAATGAATGTTCATCTTAAATCTCCTTACTCCTACTGGTCTTTGCAAGAAGCAATTAAATCTCCTTCACTATAACATTTCTCATGAAATATTTATCTTTTCTTTACCAACATATTGATACCAGGTCAAGTCTTCTTTAAAAAACTACAATGTTGGGGCACCTGGGTGGTTCAATTGGTTATGTGTCTGCCTTCAGCTCAGGTACAAATTTCAGAATGTAGAACTGAAGAAAGGTTACTACATACTTCTTAATAAATGAAGGAAACTATTACACTTTTTACAAATATTTTAACATTAATATAGTCAAAAAGGTTAAACATCTTTCTTATTAAGCCAAATATAAAATTTGTCCTCATGTTTAACATATCTTCCAAATCCTAATGAACAGAATTTTGGCAGGTTCTATAAATAATGGAAAAAAGGTACATCAGTGCCCTTGACTTCCCCCAATAGAAAACCTACACTGCCTAAAGACGCTAGTTTTATTGGCATTCACTAGTAATAAACACAAGGTATTTTCTTGATTTACTATTCCAATCCTAGATTAGGGCAAAATTTCCAATGCAGAGTGCTATCTAGTAATACCACTCTACGTAAGTATTGCACCTCCTTTTTTTTTCTGACAGATGAGGGAAAAATAATTGGAACTAATGTTTTAGAAGATAAAAGGCATTTAACTTTAAAATGTATACACTGATTTCTAAACAATTTGGTCAAACTGAACAAAATAAAAAGTGTTAAGAATGAGTAAACTTGTATTCTTAGTATTTTATGTACTACCCGTAGAAAGCAACTGTGTAATACAGGTATGAGATTTCATAAAAATTTTCTTCAAAGAAAAAGTCACAAAAATTATGGCACAGAAGCTAATTTTTGAAACTTTTATTGATTTTAAAACAAAGTCCAGTTGAACCACAAAATTCTGTTGGAACCACAAGTGGGAATACAATGTCTTCAAGATATCTCTAAAGCTATTATTCTACATAATGATGAAACAGAATTAACAGCATAGCATAATACGAACTTTTCATTCTGGTGGTTTATATTATTTTCTTAGGATGAATTAAATTTGTTTAACACCATTTAAGAGGACTGTACAAAAACAGGTATTTTTTAAATGACTTGCCAAATTTATCATTATGAATGTTTAAAAACAAGTCTATAAATGGGTAAAGAAGCAAGCAAAGTCTTCACTTTTACAATGAGTTTGCAAGGCTTTGTCTTTCTAAGCAAGAAGAGTTTCTTTTTTGCTGGAAATTCTTTTTGTACTTAATCTCATGGGAGTATTGGTACACAGATACCCACATACCATATTTCATGAGATTTTCATCAACCTGATTTTGTGTAATGCTAGTTCTATAAGGTAAAGAAATTCCCTACTGCTCCTAATGCTAGTAGACCAACCCCAAGTTACTAATCCATTCTTGTCGAAATGTCTGTTGATCCTTTTAACCAGGACTCTGCCCTTACCTGCTGCCAAAGAGAAAAGTTGCTGGGAAGACTCTTGCTGTCTAATCCACTGTTCCTTGGAGCAAGAGACCACCCCGCACAGGGAGGGGGGAATTTAGCTATTGATAGACTTAGCACATATCTAGCCGTATGCCCAGAACACAACACTGCCTCCAACCTCCTCTTTAAGTCAAGTTACTTCTTAACACTATAAGTAAAATACAAGGTGTTCGTACGTCTGCATGGTCAAACAGGAAGCTTCTCCTGTTACAGTAATCTTTCTTTGGATTAAAGTTTCCCTTAAGGAAAAACACCAATATCTATCGTGATTGCCAAATGTAGAGCTTATTTTAAATGTGACTTAGTCATCTAGAATGCCATAGCAACTACTGATGAGAGTCTGATTATTAACAAAATAGAAAAAGAGGACTAATTTTATAGATAAATGTAAGGATGAATTACTGAAGTTCCAAAATCAATGTCTGATTCTAAACACAGTAACAAATCTTTCCATTCAGGATTAAGATGTCTTTAAGAGTTGAAACGATTTTTGGAGGTCATCCAGCCCAACTTCCATCCAGATATCACGCCTCTCACATATAGTAGTCTTCTGAATTATAAAAATTTATAAAGTTATTTTTTTAAAGAAAAGCTACATAAATAAAAATTATCTCTATATATAGAAATACCTATTCAGCAATCCCATAATTTAAATATTCAAATTAAACTGGGTAGAACTGGTTCCTTCTCACCCCTAGAGACTGTATTTACACACTAACACATCAAATTACGTTTAAATAATAGTACTACTTGACTGAAATGGAGAAAAAGTGTTCTAACACAGTCCCTAATATTTTCATAAACCTAAAACTGTAAATCACATAAGTGAATTGTATATTGAACTGTAAAAAAAAAAAAAAAAAAGTAACTTGCTAATCTGGACAATGGTCTCATTTAAGGTTTGATTCTGGAATGTAAATACGGTTTTTCAAAATAATAAAATCTCTTGTAGATAGTCTATGTATTAATCGTTTACAAGGACTATGAATCCATCGCATCACAAATGGGAAGCTCTAGTGATTAACCAAATGTGCCCAACACAGAAAATAACTCTATTTGGTCAAAAGTATAAAAGGTCTGACCTTATTCGAAATATGAAAAAGCTGAGTATTTGAAAGATATATGAAAATACTCAGCAAAGACACTGTGAAAACCTGAATAACAAAGTAACTTTCTAAAAAAATTATTTTAGGCCACAGTATATAACAGAACTTATTGCTATTTGAAATATCATTAAAAATAGGTTTATATATAGAAGAGATTATGTATCAGTAATACTAATATAAAACGATATGCTCCTTTTAGAAGACATACTCTCTAGATCTCATTTCTAAAACTCTGTATTGTGATTTCCAAAATTTCTGTATATATCTAATCAAACTGACCTTACCAAAATCCCACATATTATAAATCAATTAAAGTTCTGATTTCATTAATTTTAGCTTGTTTCATTTCATTAGCATTTGTCTTTTTAGTTCCAAAGGCTCCAGCAGCAAGTTCTCTTTTTGTGTTTTGTATTTTCAGCATATTTTCTTCAACAGAATCCTTTACAATGAACTTTAAAAAGAAAAAACAAAAAGTACTTTTTAGGTCACAATATTTAAAATCTTCAATGTAAAAAACGAAATAAAAAAAAAAAAACGAAATGATTTCTTATAGCATTACATAGTTTCAAAATTGGTCAGTAATCTATTAGAAACTGTTTATCTCTCCTTTTTCTCTCCATATACAATGAGCATATTTAGAAATGCCAGAATAACCAGAGCTGAACATTGCTTTCCCTCATCTCGCAATATAGTTGTCTTATATAAAAAAAGTATGGCTATAAGGCTTTTTGTTACATCTTAAGAATAGCACCAAAACCGGGACGCCTGGGTGGCTCAGTGGTTGAGCGTCTGCCTTTGGCTCAGGGCGAGATCCCAGATCCTGGGATCGAGTCCCACATCGGGCTCCCTGCATGGAACCTGCTTCTCCCTCTGCCTGTGTCTCTGTCTCTCTCTGTGTCTCTCATGAATAAATAAATAAAATCTTAAAAAAAAAAAAAAAGGAATAGCACCAAACCCAGCAAACTTTATAGGCAACACTAACTGCAATACTAGCAAAACAAATTCAGGATTTATTTAAAATGAGATTTTCCCAGAAATGGAAGAATGTGCGTTTATCTGGTTTAACTTATAATGTGGAAGAGGTAAAGAGACATCCTCTCAACAGATGCTTAGCTTATTAAGTAATTCTGATAAAAACCTTGATAAAAAAAACTTCATTAACCTATAAAATACATGTTTCTCAATCTTAAGTGTATCCACTAGAAATTTACTAAGAACAGTATACTCAATGTAAAACAAAAGGAACAGTTCAAAAATGATTACTATCACTGCTAATACAACATCGTATACAGGTCCAGTTACTGTGATAATTAAACAAGATGTATGTATTACATACAACTTTAATGAAACACAAAAAAGACCTAAATGAGAGAAATACTAAATTCTTGTATGGGAACACTCCTTATTTATAATAAAGACCATTCTTAAATTAATCATAAATTCAATAAATCCCAGACAAGATTTCTTAAATGGGATCTGGTAACCTAAATCCAGAAAGTTAAAGAGTAAATAGGGAATTTCCAAAAAGAAGGGTAGGTAATGAGAGCACTCTGCCCTGCTAGGTATCAAAGCATACTTTTAAAAAACCATTGTAATTCTGAGAGTAATACTGTCCTGGGAAATCAATAAAATAGGAACAAAGTCCAGGAAGGAACACTGATATATATGAATTAGTTTATGGTAAAAGTGAAATTTCAAATCAGTAGGAAAAAAGGATATACTTAAAAATAAAATGGCTTTTCATTTGAAAAAAGAACCATATCATGAATCCTAAACAAGACACAAAATATTTTATAAGCAAATATTTACATCATTCACATACATCCTTAAACCTATTTTGAAAGCAACTTCAAGTTAAAAGAATTCTAAATCCAGAATTCTAGTTTTCTTTTCTTTTTTTAAGGTTTTATTTGAGAGAGAGTGCTCATAAGCAGGGGAGGGGGACTGAGTGAGAGGGAGAAGCAGATTCCCCAATGAGCAGGGAGCCCAACACACGCTCGATTCCAGGATCATGACCTGAGCCAAAGGCAGATGCTTAACCAACTGAGCCACCCAGGCATCCCCAGAATTCTAGTTTTCTTAACCAGTTCTGAAGAAGTACTTGCATATAATATAATGCTCATTATGGCACTGTTCTTATTAGCAAAGTATTAGACCTGCTAAATAAATTATGATGTATCTATTTGTGGATGTAATTGCACAACAGTGTGAAAGGTACATAATGCCACTTAACTGTACACTTAAAAATAGCCAAAATTATACTGTTATGTATGCTTTACCACTGGGAAAAGAATAGGTTTTATATGTTTATATGGTAGTCGCCAGTATATACTATTAAGGGGGCAAAATATGTTGCAGAATATAATAAAGTATGATCCCACTTACCTTAAAAGAAATTTTTTAAAGGAGAGATGTATACATACAAATGAATCTATGTAAACAGAGAGAAAGGGACTTTGAATAACATGTAAAACTGCTGATGGTGGTCTCCTCTAAAGGAGATTAAAGCTGACCTTCCTATTTTGTTCTGCATAATTATTTTGCAATCTTGTAACATATTCATGCATTATTTATATAATCTTAAAAACCTTATCAACCTAATTTTAAAATAGTAGATGGCTTAAAAACTCACTTTTGTGATGATAACTTCTTGCTTCTGGCCAAGTCTATGGCATCTGTCAAAGCACTGATCTTCAGCAGCCGGATTCCAGGCCTAACAAGAATATGAATTACTTTATTACCACCCTGATCTGTGAGTGTTCTGCACAAATCCTTTGATTTCAGTACTACTCATTTACCTTTTACAGACTCAAATTTTTCTGACCAAATTCAGATACTGACATAACTGCTCTGAGAAAAAAAATACACCTCCCCCCCCAACTGTGACAGCCACAGCTATCCCCCTCCCCCATCATTTCACTCCACTGCTTCCAGTATCTAATCCAGTGCCTGATATACAGAAAGCACACAGCATGAGTGCTTGTTCTGTAATCACATAGTATCTTTTCTTTCCATTTTAAAATTGATCTGTCTGCTTAACGGGGGGGGGGGGGGGGGGGTTATACATCCTCTTAAATGATTTATATCAGAAAAGATCTGTAATTTGCAAATTATATAATTTGCAGAAAAAGGTTTTCTCCCCTTTTGCTGGTCTTTTTCTTTCACTTTCTTCCTTATCAAGAAGCAAATAACTTGCGTATCTGTCCAAAAATCATCGTCTAAGATTACCCTCAGGTTAGTTAATATAACAAATACATGGCTACAATGATTTTTTTTAAATCTAACAATAAAATATTAAAACTCTAGCAAAGATTTAAAACTTCATTCACTGAATTAGTAGTCCAGAGTGCCTACAGCAATCTGTGCTATTAGAAAAAGGTACTGCAGGGATCCCTGGGTGGCTCAGCGGTTTGGCACCTGCCTTTGGCCCAGGGCGCAATCCTGGAGTCCCGGGATCGAGTCCCGTGTCGGGCTCCCGGCATGGAGCCTGCTTCTCCCCTCTGCCTGTGTCGCTGCCTCTCTCTCTCTATCATGAACAAATAAATAAATAAATCTTTATTAAAAAAAGAAAAAAGGGGCAGCCCTGGTGGCGCAGCAGTTTAGCGCCGCCTGCAGCCCAGGGGTGATACTGGAGACCCGGGATCGAGTCCCACATCAGGCTTGTTGCATGGAGCCTGCTTCTCCCTCTGCCTGTGTCTCTGCCTCTCTCTCTCTCTCTCTCTGTGTCTCTATGAATAAATAAATAAAATCTTTAAAAAAAAAAAAAAAGAAAGAAAAAGGTACTGCTCCTCTGTGGTGCTTCTCTTAGGTCACAGTTTGGTGAGTAAAGTTCTACAGCTAGGCCTATAGTGTACAACCACAAGTGACAATACTGTATTAGATGCTAAAATTTATCCAAAATATTCCATTAATGGTACTAGTTTCTAAAACTGTGATGCTGGACCACCTGTATCTGAATCACCTATTACCTATATAAAAATGCTGCTTCTGGACAGCCCAGGTGGCTCAGCGGCTTAGCGCCGCCTTCAGCCCAGGGCATGATCCTGGGGACCTGGGATCGAGTCCCAGTCAGGCTCCCTGCATGGAGCCTGCTTCTCCCTCTGCCTGTGTCTCTGCCTCTCTCTCTCTCTCTCTCTCTCTCATGAATGAATGAATAAAATCTTAAAAAAAAAAAAAAATGCTGCTTCCTGGGCCTCATCCAAGAACTCCTTAATCTCTGAGGACAGAGGTCAGAAATTACATTTTACCTAATTCTTTGCACATTAAAACTTTAGATCATTAGCATCATGATGGTAGCTACTTTGTCTACCTTATTTATAGCCAGATTCCTGGTGTCTCTAAGACTCCCTGACACAACGCAGGATTGTATTATTTGTTAGCCAAATGAATGAAACCACTACACCAAAGCATTACAGTTAATAGAAACTAATTCTATATACAGAGGTAGAAAATCACAGCACAGAAATTAAGAACATAGACCCTGATCCTGGTTTGCATTTTACTGTATGATATTGGGCAAGTTATTTTACTTCTCTCTGCTTCAGTTTCCTCACCTGTAAAATAAGGACAATAAGACCTCACAGGGATCTCTCACAGGAATATTATAGAGATACTGTGAGAATTTCAGTTGATATATGTCAAGTGCTTAAAAGAAAGTCCTCAATAAACATTTGTTATTATCTATTTCTAAAGTTTGTCTAAGAATTTTCAGTTACAACAATGAAGGTATTACCAAATTTATTAAAAAAAAAAAAAAAGCTTAATAACATACTGAAAAGTCTACAGAACTACTTACTGGATCCATTAAAAACACTCGAGAAGCTGCAGAAAGATTCAAACCAACTCCACCTGCTTTTAAGGACAGAAGCATTATAGTTGGAGATCCTGCTTCAGTGTTTTGAAAACACTGAATTGATTCAACTCTTTTCTTCTGAGCCATGGAACCATCCAAACGAGTAAACACAAATCCAGAGGCTCTAATGGAGGGACAAAAGAGACAAGTAACACTTTACATACAATTTTTAAAATGTTAAGTAATTACAAATTTCTTCATTCAAACTAATCCTTCCACTCATTTATTCAACTCATTATTGAATATTTATTCAAATATTTGCTAACCATCTACTACCATGTCACGTTCTGAAGTCAGTTTTTTTTCTAATACAGGACTTAATCTTTAAAATTCTAGGCTCCCAGGAAATATTCTTTATTGTGACTACCATTTTAGACAGATGAAATGAATAGAACTGGTAGAACATTATTTTTTGCTCTCCAAATCAAAACACTTACATAAAATCTTTTTACTCACATTGAGAATCAATACTGAATTTACCTGAGCGGTGTTTCTATTAAAGACAGGAATGTTGTAAACTGAGAAACAACTAAACTTTTTATGTTGGGGTTCTTCTTTCTTAAGTCAATCAGTGCATGCATTAGAGCATTAATCTGAAAAAAAAACATCAGGACACCCATTAGATTCCATTTTGAATGGGCAAAATACATATAACTTTTTTTTATTAGAAAAGAATGGTCCTGCCCCATTATTTCCCTAAAATGCAAAGTAGAAGACAACTAATGTTTTTAGAAATTAAGACGGAAAGAATACACTCAAACTGAAGTTCCTTGCCTCTTAAATCCACCACTATCAATAAAAATGTTAACACCAACCGAGTATTATATTCAAATGATAGGATTATAAGCAGAATTATTTTAAGATGTGGTATCCTTATATAAAATAAATACTCCAAATATCGTCCATGTGTATTACCTTCGAACTGGATGTCCATTCTGTATTAGACTTTTTCTCAGTGTCACATGCCAGTTCTTCCGGAGGACATTCTAATAAATTGTCTCCATGTATATCATTTCTGCATAAAGGACATTTAGCATGTGGCTATATAAGAAAAAATAAGATATAAGTTTATCCAAGAAACAAATATAAACTTCCCTACAATTTTTTAAAAGTATGGTAAATTCTATATCCTTAATAGCTAACATTAGACTTTTTTATTAGATTCATTCATTTGAAATAAATCTGTACACACTGAACTCCAAGCAGATGTAATATTCTTATGTGTTAAGTGGGACTGGGTAAAAAAGGGAGCATAGCTTATGGTATGTCATCTTGACAAACAGTAGGAATCCAAAACAAGTATTATAAAATAATTAACCCTTAAACATGGGTTTGAACTACAGAGGTCCACTTATATGAAATTTTTTTTCAATAAATACAGCACAGTAAAATAAATGGATTTCCTCTTATGATTTTAGTATTTTCTCCAGTTTACTTTATTGTAAGAATACCACATATAGGGATCGCAGGCTGGCTTAGTTGGAGGACATGCAGTTCTTGATCTCAAGGTCACGGAATGTAAGCCCCACATTGCATGTAGAGATTACTTAAATAAATAAAAACTTTAAAAAGAATACCACATATATAACATAAAAATATGTGTTAACTGTTTATGTTATCAGTAAAGCTTCCAGTCCACAGTAGGTGATTAGTATTAGTAAAGTTTTAGAAGTTAAAAGTGATACACAGATTTCAACTACAGCAGTCAGCATCCCTAACCCCTCCCTGCATTGTTCAGGGTGAACTGTACTATTTGAAGACCAGTCAAGAAACCATGAATAACAGTATCTTAAACCTAACTACAACACAGCACACTACTTGGAACTGTCTTTAGAAGGGAAAAATGTCCTTCTTAATAGCTTATAAAGCTGGTCTAGACCTGTTAAATCCTATCAGGCTCATTCAAAGCAGTATTTGTTGTGTCCATTTGTACCAAGACATACTAATAAAATATCTCCTAAATAACTATACACCAAATAACATTGTAACAAAAAAAAAATTCTGAAACTGAAGCTGTTAAAAGTCAATATAGTAAGGTCACCTTTAGGGATAAGGTAACTGACTGGACAGGGACACAAGGAGACAAAAGTAGTAGTTACATGGATATGTTTACTTCATAATCAACTGTACAATCATGATGTGTTTTTTTTCTATATGTATACCAATGAAAATGTTTTTAAAAACTCTACCCTCAGCTGAAAAACTGCTTAAACATTATTCCATTCCAAAAAACTCTACCATAAATTAGAATCCAGACCTACCTTATCCAAAGCCACACTGAGACATGCTAGAAATGTATATAATACCACCAGACTCTAAACACTTAAGTTAAAAAATCATGTTAAGTATCTCAAATTTTTATATTTTAGATATTTTGGATAATAAAAATATTAACTTCATCTGTTTCTGCTAGAAAATTTAAGATTTTATTTATTTATTCATGAGAGGAACAGAGAGAGAGGCAGAGACACAGGCACAGGGAGGAGAAGCAGGCTCCCTGTGGGGAGCCTACTGCAGGACTCGATCCTGAACCCCGGGATTAGGCCCTGAGCCAAAGGCAGACGTGTTCAACCAGAGCCACCCAGGCACCTGTCTACTAGAAAATTTAAAATTACCTTTGTGTCTCACATTACTGATCTATTTATTGGACAGCAATGATCTTAATAATAGAACTAGGATATTGCCTATGAACATGCCTCCAAAAGTATAGTTGTCTTTTATGGTTTTGTTTTTTTTTAAAGATTTATTTTTTCATGAGGGACACAAAGAGAGACAAGAGACATAAGCAGGAAGAAATAGGCTCCTGGAGGGCAGCCTGATGTGGGACTCGATCCCAGAACTACAGGACCATTCCCTGAGCTGAAGGCAGATGCTCAATTGCTCAGCCACCCAGGCATCCCGTCTTTTTATGTTTAAAAGGACTTAATTAAAAGAAATATATCACTGACATAATTAACCATAAATTGAATCCAAGTGCAAAACTCCTTATAGTCTGTTGGACTTAGGTTTTCATTACACTCAAGACTGACCAGTGTACCCAAACACTGAATCTGTACCTAGGATAAAACTAACCTGCTCATTCTGAATGACTTGGCAAATACAGGGTTTACAAAAGACATGTGCACAATGTGTTATGACAGGAACCGTTAAAGAATCCAAGCAAATTGCACATTCTTCATCAGAACCTGAGCTCAGAATTAACTTCATCTTCCTTATTAACTTCTTTCGTAGTTCTTCAGGTGTATCATTTCCTAGAGAAAAGGCTGAAAAATTAATTTCACAGCACTATTTGTAATATGACTAGACAAGCTAATCTTCCTTATACAGGAAAAAGGTTTTATAGTTTATAGTCTTTATTTAGGCTTTTACTATCTCAGGAAAAAAAAAATAGTTTAAATTTAAAATTCAGAAGCTAAAATAGTAGCTAACCCATATAATATACCTTACACAAAAGCATTATTAGAATCTGCACATACTACCACAGAATAAAAGGCAGATCCAATTCAAAATGGCAATGTAAGAGTATCTATCACTGGAAATCCTGGAAGACATCATTATTATTCCATTTCATTGGTAAGAATTTGTGGGTATGTTCCAGTTGTGTCCTATTCCAAAAACAACGTCCATTTAACAAATAAGACACTATATTTAGGGCATAAGAAAAATTTCTCATTCTGATTTAAAAATCCCTAACAAATGTAACAGTAGATATGTAAGCCATATCTACTTACCTGAGGGACCACTGGAAGACCCTGCATTTGTAAGAAGGTGAGTATGACAACAAATCTGCCGCAGTCTAAGCAAAAGCCCCAGGACATCCGCATAGTGTGCAAGGACAGTCCCTTCATTAAAATACCTAGAAGTAAAAAAAATGTTAAATATTATGAAGGCCTCTAAACAATATTATTTCCTATTCTAAAACAGTGGAATAAAAATGGCATTGTTCTTCTCTGGAAATGACTTCAAAACAATGGAAAACAGAAAAGCCCAACTACCTTTAATGGAACCACAAGAGATTTGCAACAATAAAGCAAAATATATGAGAAATGGTTACCAATTGCAATAGAAGTCAGATAGGGAGATGCTGAGAGAGAGGACTGCAGATCTCAAACAAACCTGCTAGAGCACAATTCTTCAAAATAGATGGCATGCCCTGAGGGGAAAATCATCATCTTTCATGTGTAAAATTTGACAAAAACAGAGTGCCCGGCTGTGGTCTGAACTTGCAAGGAGAAGTTTTACACCAAGAAGAGAAGGCAAGCTAAGAAAACACAACAGACCTACTATGTTTTCAGTAAAGATTATGGGCACAAGATTCCACATTATAAGGAACCCTACAGCTTCTGACCTTTGTTGTATAAACACAAATAATACCTAAAAAAACTCAGATATAACCCTGAGTCATAATTAAAAAGGATATTTCCTATTAGTCTGGGACACAGCTATGCCTCCTCTTCCCCCTTCATATTAACTTTTTGCAAATAGCTAGGCCAGAAAGAACTCAAGACATTCAAATATAATAATCAGCAAAGATCAAAGAAGGAAAAAATGGCAATGAAAGAAAACTCACCAAAAAAAATATTGCCATAGAACAAATAAAAATTATGAGCAAGGATAATGCCATGATTTACTATCATGGCAAAATAACAGATGAAAAATGAGGAGCTACAGCTCAGGAGTGTGAAGAAGAGTGAACCATTAGAGAAATCAAAGTGACACTGAAATCAGCATAAATGAGACAAACCACTGTGGAAAAACATAGGAAAGAATGTGGGAAACAGAAGAAATAAAAAGTAAAACAAAAATATGTAAAAAATTAGCATAAAATGATACCCATGGAAAACAAAGAACATCCAACACATAAAGATAAAATAATGGAAGAGGGGATCCCTGGGTGGCGCAGCGGTTTGGCGCCTGCCTTTGGCCCAGGGCGCGATCCTGGAGACCCAGGATCGAATCCCACGTCAGGCTCCCGGTGCATGGAGCCTGCTTCTCCCTCTGCCTATGTCTCTGCCTCTCTCTCTCTCTCTCTCTGTATGACTATCATAAATAAAAATAAAATAAAAAAAAGTTTAAAAAAAATAAAAAATAAATAAATAAATAAAATAAAATAATGGAAGAGAAAACATTTAAAAAAACTTTACAAGAAAAAAAAAAAAAAAACTTTACGAGAGAGAGAGAAAAAAAAAAAAAGCACAGATTTAAATGGTACCACAATGTTCCAGAAAGAAATCAACAGAGAGAGGTATTGGTCAAATTGCTAGACTTTAAAGAAAAACATAAAACAAAATCATGTTTTCAATAGAAATATTCAATAGAAAGTACAGCAAAACAATGACAATACAGGCTTCTGAAGGAAGAATGGGTGATCCAAAAATCATATACATCACATTATTTAGTACATTAAGGCAAAAGAAAAAGTACAGCTTAATGATTAGGAGCACAGACTCTAGAGCTAGACTGAGTTCAAAACCTGGCTTTGCCAATTTAACTGTGAAACTTTGGGTAGGTTTCCTAACTCGCATACTCAACTTCTTCAGCTTTAACAGTGGCATGGTAGTAACATATACCTCACAGGACTGTCATATTAAAAAAAAGTTGGGATCCCTGGGTGGCGCAGCGGTTTGGCGCCTGCCTTTGGCCCAGGGCACGATCCTGGAGACCCGGGATCGAATCCCACGTCGGGCTCCCGGTGCATGGGGCCTGCTTCTCCCTCTGCCTATGTCTCTGCCTCTCTCTCTCTGTGTGACTATCATAAATAAAAATTAAAAAAAAAAAAAAAAGTTAACACATGGAAAACAGGGCAGCCCCAGTGGCGCAGCGGTTTGGCGCCGCCTGCAGCCCAGGGCATGATCCTGGAGACCCTGGATCGAGTCCCACATTGGGCTCTCTGCATGGAGCCTGCTTCTCCCTCTGCCTGTGTCTCTGCCTCTCTCTCTCTCTCTCTGTGTCTCTATGAATGAATAAGTAAAATCTTAAAAAAAGAAAAAATACATGGAAAACATTTAGAATAGTGCCTGGGCTATGGTAAGTAATATTTATATCTATCTAGATGTATATATATCTGCTATTAGTAATTGTAGTACTATGTCAACAATTACTTCTAAATATTCAACAATATGGGGATCCCTGGGGGGCTCAGTGGTTTAGCGCCTGCCTTCGGCCAAGGGCGTGATTCTGGAGTCCCAGGATCGAGTCCTGCATTGGGCTCCCTGCAGGGAGCCTGCTTCTCCCTCTGCCTGTGTCTCTGCCTCTCTCTCTGTGTCTCTCATGAATAAATAAATTTTATTAAAAATCTAAATACATAAATATTCAACAATACAAAGAAGAGACAATATGAAGTTGAACTTACAAGCTCTAGAACCAAACTGCCTGAATTTAAATACCAGCTCTGTCATTCACTTGCTGTGTGACATAGTATAAGTTACTTAACTGTTCTGTGCCTCAGATTCTTCACCTAAAAAATGTTGGTAGTAATTATTATACTAAGTTAGATTATTGTTAATTAATACATATAAAGCAGTTAGGTTAGCTTAGTATGGGTAGCTTAGTCAAGCGTGCAACTCTTGGCTTAGGCTCAGGTCATCACCTCAGGGTCGAGATCCAGCTCCATGTTTCACTAACTAAATAAAATCTTAAAAAAAGAAAAAAACCAAAAACATATAAAGCACTTAGATGAATGCAAAACACCTAGTAAGTGCTCAATAAATGTTGCTAAATGTATTATATATTAAAAAGAATACTTTAAAAATAACCTATATATTTTCTAAGGATTCAATAAAGTTATTCCTTTAATCTTTTCAAACAGATTAACCTTCACAGTCTATTCCCTGACATGGTCACTTACTACACTAGAAGTCAGCATTTCCGTTTAACAAATCTCTTTTGAGTACCAGACAATTAGAGTAGAAGCCTCCTCCAACCTCACTAGCCAGTCTCTAGAGGTCTCACTAGACCTCTTCTCTAACATCACTCACTCTTGGTGATCTCATCTAGTCTTGTGCTTTAACTGCCATCTACACGTAGGTGACTTTCAAATATACATCAAGAACATTCCCATAAACTCTAATCTCATATCTGACTACAAGACATCTTCACTTAGAAATCTCAGAGGCATCATACAATCAATGGGCCCAAAACCGAGCTTCTGTTCTTCACTGAAAAAACTGTTCCTTTCTTAGTCCTATTTCTACAAATGGTAATTCCAACCTTCTAGTCATACTCATGTGAAAAACCTGGTGCTGGGGAGCCCTGGGTGGCTCAGCGGTTTAGAGCCGCCTTCAGCTCAGAGCATGATCCCAGAGTCCCAGAACTGAGTCATGCATCGGGCTCCCTGCACAGAGCCTGCTTCTCCCTCTGCCTGGGTCTCTGCCTCTCTCCGTGTCTCTCATGAATAAATAAATAAAATCTTAAGAAAAATAATAAAGAAAAACCTGGTGTTATCTTTGACTCCTATCACTCCTCATATACCATATCAATTAGCAAGCTCTTCTGGCTTTGCCTTCAAACTATAACAGAATCCAGCCATTTTTTACATCCTTCATCACTACTACTACAGTAGTAAAACCACCATCATCTCTTAGTTTGATCACTGCCCACTGTTCTCTTTATTTATGCCCTTACTCCTAGACTCTAAATCTTATTAACACAGCAGCCAGTGATCCTTTTAAAACATTAAGATTACATCACTTTCCTAGGTCAAAACCCTTCAAGGTTTTCTAATCTAATAGAATGTAAAAGCCCAAAAGTCCTTGAAATATGTGGACTGTCTTATGAAACCATTGTGTACTCCCACTCCAATCTCTGACATCATCATGACATCTTGCTCATATTATCCAGACACACTTACCTCTTTGTTGCTCTTCAAACTCACCAAATATACTCTCAACTCCGAGCCTTTATGCTTGCTGTTCCCTCTGCCTGAAATGTCTCCCAACTCCAATGTCTTTTACCTTTTAGATCTTTTCCCACAGAAACCTTCTCAGAAAGGTCTTCAGTGAATACCCTATTAAAAACTGTGTCAGCACTCCCTATCCCCTTTCTCTGCTTTAAATTTTTCCATAAAATTTAATTTTTAAAAATTGTCTCTTCCCTGCCTTAAAGTGTAAACTCCTAGAGGGTGGAGATTTTTGTCTATTATACTGTATCTCAGTATGTGTTACACAGGCACATACTAAATTTTGGTTGAAAGAATAAAGGAACTTTCAATCACCACTGTAAGATTCTGAACTCTGAAATAACTTGCTTAGTTAGAAAAATCTTTTTCAATCTCTCTAATTGCTGTTAAACCTGCTTTGAAATTCAATGGAAGTTCTTAAATTTGAACTTGAATTTATTTTCTCAACCCTCTTCTGCTTTCACTTGTTTCCTACTCATTCTGGTTCCATGGGCACTCACATCAAACATGTCCTTGCTGAACTAGAATTTCTCACTTTCTACCAACCCCGCTCCCTTTATAACCCTACTTTATCAGTTCCTATTCCCAGATTATACATGTTGTTTGGTAAGTCATATTGACTTCTATATATATCCAATACTATGTGAAGCCTATCTACCACTCTAAGAACTTACAACTTATTATAATGGCTGTAAATCCTGCTATCTTCCTCAACTTCCCACCACCTTTCTCTGCAGATACTCTTGTCTCTTATTTCACTGATTATACTCTTTATCCCTTACTAGGCTTCATTTTTCTTCATCAATTTGCTTTATTTTCTTCTCTACCTATAGTCTCCTCCATGTTCTCTTCTCAAGGCAGTTAACCCAAATAAAATGCAAAAATTTGACAGAGCAACCAACTATCAATCCTATGTACCAGTCTTACTTCCATCTTCCTCTTACAAACTTCATGAAAAATGGCCTAACCCTACCTACTGCTACTACTTCCTTATAATTCCCTTATTCCTACAATTTGGTACATGCTTCACTATCCTGGTGAAACTATGTTAAGAGTTTACACCGGTAACTTCTGAATCACCAAATTAAACAGCTTTTCTAAGTCTGCATTATATGACACTACTGACCATTACCCTCTTTCTTGATTATGCGGTCTTCCATGGGATTCTCCAACAGTTTTTTTTTACTTTTTTTCGTAATTCTGCCCTTGACAGAATCTTCTACAATAATTTCTCTTTCCTATTTCTTAAATGTGAACATTCCCAAGGTTTTGGTCCTTAAATAGGTTTATTATCTCTTTATATGTATACTTCTCTCAATGTTTTTATCAATTTCCATGACAGAGAGCCAGGAATAGAAGTGAGCAAAGTCTTCTGACTAGTACTCAGAACTTGACATTTCACATATACTTTTCATTTTCTTCCTAACTTAAGGACTTACTTGGTAAATTATAATACTATTTCATTTACTTCAACTACGAATTTGTAAAAAAGGAATTTAAATAAAGAAGCAAATTAACTTTATACTTCAGACTTTACTAACATTTCTAAGAAATATATTCAGTTAAATAGGAAAGAAAATAAAAATTATTTTCTAAAATGGCTTTCTTTTTTCCATACCTTCCAATAGTAGCTCTGCCTTCATTTTTCACAGACTGATAAATTTTTCTCTCTTCATCTGAAAGTGTAATGTGCTGAATAAATACTTTACGTTCTGGTAACTCCAAAACAGGTTTGCCTTTAATTTTGCTTGTCTTTGTTCTTCTAAGAGTAATATTTTTAATCAGGGATTGCAAACGCCTAAGTCAAAATAAAACAAATAATTACGTAACTTTTTACTTCTATAGAAGTTTATTCAACAAAGACAAAAAAGAATATTTTAATATATTACTATTTAAGAACCTAAGTAAAGGTTTTTTTAAAAAAAAATCTTTTGAGTCTTACCCAAACTGATAATCAGACATAAATTCTACCAATAGTTACAATAATGAATTCCTTGACTTCAATTCAATACCTGTCACAGTTTAATCTTCTTTTATCCTGTCTTTATTTTTCTTACTTCTCCCCATTTTTGTTCTTCTAGTCACTACCTTTACTTCTTAATTCTGTCAACGACATCATCCAATATTCAACATTCACACTCTTAAGTACCAACACAAAGTAGAAGGCATTATACTAAAAATCATAAAACTATGAGGAAAGATTTTACCTTCGAAAAGGTTTTTCAGTAATATGAAAATCAAGGTACAAAAATCAGTTAATTTTTACAAAGTAACAATGGCAAAAAGATTAAAACATGATGTAACAACTCAAAAGAGGGAGAAATACCTTCTAGGTTCTACAACCTTTACACTCCCTTCTCAGTATTAAAAAAAAAAGGCAAGGCACATCAATTAAGGTTTATCCCAACACTGAAATATAAATACAATTTCTTAAATTAGAAGTTACATAATTGAAAAAAAAAAAAAAAAAAAAAAAAGAAGTTACATAATTGGTTCTGAGAATCAAGCAGTTTTGCAGATGAGGCTGGTGGCTGTTGAACCTCCTCCACTATAACCACAGTAAGAAACACATTTTACTCCATCCAACAAATATATATATATATAAAATATACACGTAAACACATAGACGTGTAACAGAAACCTTTCACAAAACAATACTATGTGTGATGCACTCTATTTTCTCAAATCTACTATTTCATTTCCTTTTGTAATGCTACCTACCATCTTTATTATGATTTCACAACCTGCTAATGGGTACCAAACTCCAAAAACCACTGTTCTAGGCAAAAACGTTAAATCACATATTAGCCTAGTACCTTGTGAAATGGCTATGACCAAGATGAATTTTATCGGTCTTCATGAGAAACCATTTTCTTTAACTCTTGCTGATAGCAGTGTATGTCATACTATTCAATTACCACTATATAAAGTGATATAAAGTAAGTTGTGAAAATTTAATGCATATTTGTATCCTCAGAGCATACAGTTTTTTTTCTGTCATTGTTTCATCAATTAATGGTGATTTCAGGGGCAAGAGCAACAGAGACCATAAAGCTCTCCCTTTCCTTTCAGTTTGACTAAAATCAAAGAAAGGGAAGGCTTATTATGTTTTAGTGGTAGTTAGAAATCCTTGTCTCCCCAAACAAGAATCACTAGAATTTGAGAGTCAAAAGCATTAAAGCTATAAACACTTTTGGGAGAAGAAAGCCAACATTGAAGTTAAAATATAGTAACTGAAGTGGGCAACTGGTTCAAGCTGTTTATAGTTATTAGTTGCTAATATTAATCAGTTTTCACGAAATTGCTTACCTAAGTCCTCCTTCATCTCCCATTGTGACAGGACGCTGTATTGTTCTATGCCACCATTCTCTATCAAGAAATGGTTTAAGTTTTAAAAAGGAAAGAAGAGACCACAAGTCCTTTAAAGAATTCTGAATCGGAGTACCTAAAAATAACAGAACACTGTTGTAACCCTATAGTGTATTCATTCAGAAAATCCATCTGACCCCATCAGAGGAAACAACAGTTGAAAATGGGCATTCTGAACTAGGCACACCCACTATTTATCAAGGTGTAACTACAGTCCTTTGTTAAACACATGTGCAATCTCAAAATACAGTTTTGCTCTAATTTTTAGCTGTCACTTGCCATACTAACAAAGCAAAAGACCACAGGTCCAGTAAATTCAACCTTTTCCTTATCCAAGAACATTAGCTTGCTTTTATTTTATTTTTTAAAGGTTTTACTTATTTATTCATGGGAAAGAAAGAGCGAGGCAGAGACACAGGCAGAGGGAGAAGCAGGTTCCATGCAGGGAGCCGGATGTGGGACTCAATCCTGGGTCTCCAGGATCATACCCTGGGCCAAAGGCGGCGCTAAACCACTGAGCCACCGAGGCTACCCCATTAGCTTGATTTTAAATCAGCAGTATTATGAAGCGCCTGGGTGGCTCAATTAAGCATCTGCCTTTGGCTCAGGTCATGATTCTGGGGTCCTGGGATCAAGCCCCGAGTCTGCTTGTCCATCGACCTCTGGCCCCTGCTCATGCTCTCCTTCTCACCCACACACTCTCTCTCAAATAAATAAAATCTATAAATAAATCGGCAGTATTAGTAAGAAGGAAAAAATTAAATCCTTTTCCTCATATTCTAGAAGTATCACAATTAGGAAACAGGTTTGGCTTCAAGACGAGAAACAGAAATCAAGATTCTCGTTGGAAAATTAAAGGGTCTAACAAGGGACACCTAGGTGGCTCAGTTAGTTAAGCGTCTGTCTTCTGCTCAGGTTATGATCCAAGAGTCCTGGGATCAGGCTCTGCTTTGAGCCTTGCATCAGGTTTCCTTGCTCAGTGGGGAACTGCTTCTCCCTTTCCCTCTGTGCACTCTATCCTTCAAGCAAATAAATTTTTAAAATCTTTAAAAAAAAAAAAAAAAGTCTAATGAATCTCCAAAGTTTAAAAAAAAGTCTAGTGATTGTTCCATAAACAGACTAGAATTCAAATGTTGCCACAGCATGGGCAACTATGAAAAACAAATCGAAATATTTTATTCAATGACTTCTATGATTAAATATGGAACAAACTTTATACCCACATGAAGTTTACAAAGTTACCTCACCTAAACTTACTTAGTAAGTATAACCCTTTTACCTGTTAATACCCATCTTCTTTCTGCTTCTAAATCAAGTACAGCTTTTGTCTGCTGAGCATTTGGATTTCGAATGGCATGTCCTTCATCCAGGATCACTCTGAGCCACCTTATGCTATGTAATGGACTATCACCTTTAGTCTGAAATAAATGTTTCATGTGAATTAAAACACAGGGAATTAAAATAGTACTTCATGTAATTTTGTAAATATAAGTTATTAATTTTTAATATCAAGACTTACTACGTGGTAGATACTGCTTTAATCATTATATACATTAAGTTGTTGAATAATCGAAAATTTATAAAGTATTATTATTTACTCCTATTTTGCAGATGAGAAAACTGAAGGATCAAGGCTGTGAAGTATGTTGTTCAAAGTACCACAGCTAGGAAATAAACAGGGCTAGCTTTTAAACATACATAGTCTAGCTCTCTACTCAGACTTTGGTTCAATACACTGAGCTAATTCTGCTTCAGATTAACACTGTGATGAAAGAAATATTTAGGAAGACAGAAAGAATATGAAGTCTGAATTTTATTTAGAACACATTAGAAATCTGAAACCTATTTCTCAAATTCAACTTCTGAAATATAAGTCTCAGCATACTTACTCCATAGTCATGAGTTAAAATGTTGTATGTAGTCAAAACAATATCCTGTTTTGAAAGCAAAGCTGGGTCTCTTATACGATCAGGACCATAATAAACATAAAAATTCAAGTGTACATCTGATTTTATATGTTGTCCAAACTGGTCCTGGAAGAAAATTAGAAATATTAAAAAAAATAAACAGATTAGTATCATGTTTCATATTAAAAAAATTCTGTCATACTACTAAAACTACACTAGAAATATTTAAAATAATAAATGGATTTAGTGTCACGTTTGATATAAAAAAGTACTGTCAAACCAATAAAATTACAGAAAATCAAGTTTCCTACAATCTAAACTAAAATAACAACAGTAACAATACTAATTATTATTTTATTGTCAGGAAAATGGACAAATATGTAATAATAATACATTATATAAATTTTCCCTGGCCCTATCAATGAGCAGCCACTTCATTTTTAGGAGGAAAACAACCAAATTCCTTGAAAATTATAATTAATTTTTAAAAATGTTAATATTTTAACAGGATAATGTTTCCAGTTAATAAACTTCATAATATAAAAATTAAACTGTAAAAGAGCAACCAATATTTTCAAGAATGTAGGCAGAGATTCAAGCATAGTATCCACTTTCATTCATTTATCACAAGCCTACTATTTGCCAGGTTTTATCAACCAGAAGAGTAGTAAAGCTAAAAAACAAACAAACAAAAAAACCCTGGTCCCAGCCCTCTCTGAAGACACAATCTGTTTAAAACACTTGACATTGTGGTTTGTTTTTTTTTTTTAATCACGAAAACAACAGATCTGAGAGATATTGAACAGGAAAAAACAAATCATGAGTAGATTGGAAAAAAAAAAAAAGATACTAGAGAGGAGCACCTGAGTGGCTCAGTGAGTTAAGTGTCTGCCTTCAGGCTCAGTTCATGATCCTGGGGTCCTGGGATCAAGCCCTGCATTGGCTCCTTGCTCAGAGTCTGCTTCTCCTTCTTCCTCTGTCCCTCCGTCCCTTTCTGGCCCTCTCCCCCACACACCCTGCTTCTGCGCTTGCTCTCTCTCAAATAAATAAATAAAATCTTTATTTTAAAAACAAAGGATAGGGGCTCCCTGGGTGGCTCGGCGATTTAGCACCTGCCTTCAGCCCAGGATGTGGTCCTGGAGTCCCAGGATCGAGTCCCACATTGGACTCCCTGCATGGAGCCTGCTTCTCCCTCTGCCTGTGTCTCTGCTTCTCTCTGTGTCTCATGAATAAATAAATAAAATCTTTTAAAAAAAATAAAATAAAAACAAAGGATACCAGAAAGACAAAGCTGAGAATCTCTTAGGTGAGAGATGATAAAGCCCTAAAGTATCAGAAGATCAGAATGGGAAGGACAGGTATGAAAGAAAGATACCAAGAAAAGGGGACTGATGGGACTTGAGGACTAATTAAATATGGGATATGAAAAAAAAGGGAGTAGACAAGCTTCTGATACTTAAAGTGAGTGCCTAAGAAGAACTGTGTTAAAGACACAAGGAAGTTTTAAAAAAAAAAGGGGGGGGGGGGGAGTTTTAAAAAAAGAAGGGAAAAGTGGGTATAAAATGAGAAAGAAATGGGGCGCGTCGGTGGCTCAGTCAGAAGTATCTGACTTAACTGGGCTCAATCCAGAACTCCAGGATCATGACCTGACCTCAACCCAGAAGCTTAACCAACTGAGCCACGAGGCACCCCACAAAATTCTAATTCTTGACCAGGAATCCATATATGCTCAACCATCCCTCATTCCTTTAAAAATCAATTTTTCCCATAATCTCATTAGGCAAGACTGCCAGGGCTTGCTCTAACGAAGTTTCTATTATCAAAAATTTTGTTGTTTTCCAAATACAAAATTATAATGAAATGCTGATCACCCATTTTTAAAATATATATCCCCAACCAAACTCTTAAAGAATCACAGTTCTATTTATACCCCCGATAATACTTGTAAACCTCACTCCGAAACAGTCCTTCTAGTACCCATGTATTGGCCTTCCCAAAATGCACTGCATCTCAAAACAGAATACTTTTGTTGGAATAAAAAAAAGAGCATTAATATTTAGCATTAATATAGAACTAAACCTCCTTTGGTCCTAAGAAGAAAATATCAGAAGAGGGTTTAATTTTTAAAAAAACATATATACCAAAAACTTAAAAAGAGAAGAATCAATAAAGGCAAGAGTACATAAAAATCAAGAAGTAAAGAGGCACAGAATTTGACAATTACACAATAACTACTCTTTTCCAAAGTAATTTAGATAGTAAGTGGCAGAAGCCAGATTACAAGTTAAGGAATTAGTAAATAAAAGCACACAGTGGAAATTAAACCCCAGGAGTATAACAGTGAAGGAGAGGATAAGAATAACAACTTAAAGACAAAATCAAGAGGAAGTATTTAAAAAATAAAAAAGGTCTGAGTATGGGCAGCCCTGGTGGCTCAGTGGTTTAGCGCCTGCCTTTGGCCCGGGGTGTGATCCTGGAGACCTGGGATAGAGTCCAATGTCAGACTCCCTGCATGGAGCCTGCTCCTCCCTCTGCCTGTGTTTCTGCCTCTCTCTCTCTCAATCTCTCTGTTTCTCTAATAAATAAATAAAATCTTAAAAAAAAAAAAAAAAAAAAAAAGTCTGAGTATGTTTCATGAAAAAGCCAGTAGGAAGAGACTAAATAACCAGGCAAAGAGAAAAATAACAGATAAAATGCAGAGATGGGAAGAAATGGAATCCAATGTACAGACTAAGGTAATGGTCTTACAAAAACTAGGACCTCTTCCACCTCTGAGATTAGAGAAGGAAAGGTCAGATTAGAGGAGGAAAGGTCAGGAGAGATGCAAATAACCTTGGACATGGCAAGAATAGAGTTCACATCCAGTGGCTTTTATGTTCACAATGCTTCCAATAGAGTCATTATTTCATTATAACATGCAGCCTGAAGCTCAAACTGGCAAAGAAACATAACCAAAGCTGCTCCTTACAAATAACATATAAAGAGGTTCCATTCCAGTATAATGTTTTAGAATAGAAAAGCAATCTGGAAGAAAAAAAAAGACAAAATTTTCTGGTGGGTAGCCTTAAAATTAAAAGCACAGGCTCAAGAATCAGAATGTTGGGAGACTGTATCCTAGCTCCATCATTTATTAGCTGAACAATCTACTCAGTTATTTAATTTCTGTGTGTTTCAAACTGATCATCAGAAAAGTGAGAATAGTATTTGTGAGGGCTAAATGAAGAAATCTATGGAAAGAGCTTAGGGAAAAACTGAACACACAGGAGCTCACTAAATGCTACAAGTTGTTATATAAAACAGAAGTTAGGGTAGTTCCTAGAAAAGAGTCTCCAATAGTTCATAAATAGTCTTAAATTATATACCTCTCCTACCTTGTGGGAGAGAAATGACAGAGGAAGAAGTACAAACCTCATCTTATAACATTTAAGGTTATAAAGGTTATATTAGGTTTCTTTCTCTACTATAAATCTCCAAAGAAGAATTACTTCAATTCAGCAAATAAAACCCCAATTCACCTAACAATTATTTTAACTTAGACATAAAGGGCTGACCTAGCACATCTTTCCCAATGAATGACTCTAACATAATACTTTTTAATCATACAAGAGTAAAACATAAATTATGTAACATTTTTAAAAGGCTGTGAAGACTTACAATCCAGTTGCTTAACACAGAAAGTGGACAGATGATCAGTGTTGTCCTTGGTCTGTCTTCAATATCAGTTTTCTTTGAACCCTCCACTGCAGATGCTCCTGAAAGAAACAATCAGTTGAAACATCTTTAAGTTTTCTTCTCATATATATGAAGTCAATAAAGAGATGACAAAATGTGCCTCTATGAAGAGAAATTAGAAAGAATTAAAATGAAGCAAATTTGTTTCCAGCCATGATGAAGTTAACAGGAAGTAGACTTTACCTTGTCACTTTAAACAAATAAAAATCCAGTGATTACTTATGGGGGGAGATAGACAATTGTGACTGAGAGAAAAAGTATGGAATATCTCCTGATATGTACTTAAGTTCTTCAGTTATTCATCAAGGTAACATTTGTTTTATGCAGTTTTTGGAATCTGTACTATAGTTACTGTTGTAACCAGACTCCAAGATGGCCCCCAATGATACCCACTTTCTGAGAGTCACAACCTCATACAGTCTCCTCCCACACTAACAGGGTGACAAATAATATATGGCGAAAGTGGGGGTATATCACCCCAGAGATTAAGTTAGAAAAGATGCAGTTTCTGTCTTAGGTACTCTCTCCTACTCTCTCTCTGATTACTCCCTTTGAAGGAAGCCAACTGCCATGCTACAAGGAGACTCAAGTAGCCTGTAAAAGGACACACTACAATTTTATTTTCCATTACCCTGCTGGACAGTATTTACGTTATTTCCAATATTTTTCTAAAATAACACAGCAGTGAAAACTATTTTTTCATGGGTCCTTCTACATATCTCAATGATATATCTATCTTCATTATATTTGGCTCAGTTACTCACTACGGTAATTTATATTCCCATCCATACCACATCAGAGTTCCTGTTATTTTACGACTTTGCCTATATGTGGCACTATGAGATTTTTATTTTTATTTTTAAAGATTTTATTTATTCATGAGAGACACAGAGAGAGAGGCAGAGGGAGAAGCAGCAGGCGCCATTCAGGGAGCCCGATGTGGGACTCAATCCCGGGTCTCCAGATCACGCCCTGGGCTGAAAGCAGGCACTAAATCGCTGAGCCACCCGGGGCTGCCCACTATGAGATTTTTAAATGTTTATAAATATAACAGGTAAAATGGTATCTCTCTGTTCCTTTATTTCCTCAATGACTGAATCTGCACATCTTTCCCTATGTTTATTGGTTATTTGTTTTCTTTCTTTAGAATGCACATTTGTATTCTTAGTGGCCACTCTCCTACTAGTTTGTCTTTTGTCAATAGATTTGTAGAGATTTCTTTTACTCATTCTAAACACTGATCCTTTGTAAGTTACACTTACCAGAAATACCTTCTTCATTCTTAACATTTTTCACATTATTTACAGTACACTTTGATGCACAGTAATTTAAAATGTAGTAGAATTTCATCAATCTTTTCCTTCTGACTTTTATGTCTTACTTAAGAGAGCACTATCAGTTCTGTCTCCATTCACTGATTTTTGTTTCTATTCTCTTTTCTTCCAGAAATGTGCTTATTTTTTTTCACAGCTATGATTTTAAGTTTCTTCTATAATGGCTATGTGCCTGCAAGAACAACTTTCTGTGTGTGAACTTAATTCTATCCAAATTCTAATTCTATCTCAACAGAAAATTCCACATTTCTTAAAATTTCTAAAATTTGGGTCGAGTATTCTATTTAAAATGCCTATATTTTCAATTCTACTAGTGCTTGCTTCGGCAGCACATATACTAAAATTCTATTAATTGTCTGATTCTTAGGCCACAAGTTGGCTCTTTTTCATCATTCTGTGTTGGGTCAAATATCACCTCCTTAAACAGGTCCCTTTCAACAATTTTGATTTCATTATCCTCCTTTATTTTATTCACAATGCTTAATGTTTAAAATTATGTGTTCATTTGTTTAGGTTTCCCCATCATTAGACATAAGCTCCATGAAAACAAACTTTTGTCTGTTATTATCCCCAACATGTAAAATATAGGAGACTAAGGTACAAAGATACAATAACCTATCCCAGACCTCCGTAACCCTAGAATTCAACCTCTTCCCTTCTCACATATTTAGACTGTCATGCAATGTTTTCCTATTAACTACAAAATATAAAATTATAATAAAGCTCACTAACATTCATAAGTGAAAAACAAATTCTACTCATACCAAGAACTGAATCTTTATTATAATTTAAATTAACTAAATTGAAATTAGGTTTTAAAGAGCCATCGATTATTCTAAGCCTTCACTAGAAAAAAAACATTTCTGCTACTCGGATGAGTAAAGGACCTCTTTCCATCATATTTTTGACCTAATTAAAATAAATAGAATAAGAAAAGGTTCTAGAAGAACACATCAACATACACTTCCAAGGAAAATGGGTTTTATCTTTTTCTTTCTTCTACCTTCTGAACTTCTTGTACCATGTTCTCGTAACTTTTGTCACTAAAAATTTTTTACATTGAAAAACAACAGCTTAAAAAAAAAAAAAAAAAAAAAAACCATGAAGATTTACTGACCCTTTTTCAACATTCTCCTTTTTGTTGCAGGGGTAGATGAAATAAGTGCACATGCAAACTCTGAATCTTCTTTAACTTTAGAAGATCCTGCTGAAGTAAAAACCACAGAATCATTAAGATCTTTGAAAACTAATTTTCTCTTGTGCTTATTAAATGCAGGTACCACCTGAAGATAGGAAATAAAAATACTTCCATACTCTAGATTTTAAAGAGCTTAGATTATTAAATAAAAACAAAATATCTAGTGACCAATATCTGCCTGACACTAATAAGCATATTCCAGCTCAAAGAAGGAATGTAGTCACTTGTCATAAAGTATTACTTCTCTTGAGGAAGAGATGTGACAGTAGGAGCAGCCATATATGCAAGGGGACTCAGCTTTCCTACAGAAGAATATTTTCAAGGAAACAGGTATTTGACTTCTAATGAGGAGTCTGACAAATATTTAGGTAAGCTGGTGATAATGAGTTATTTTTCAAATGGAATACAATTTCTCAAATAATTAAAAATACAATATGATCCAATTTACAAGAAAAAAAATAAAGGGTTATAATTTAAAGATAAAGGAAAAAGTAATGATCCTCACTGGTTGTTTTTACATCTGTATGGTAATGCAAACAATATTACCAAGAAGGCACTCCTACCCAACTTTTGTAAAATTTTAATTTATACATATGCGAATAAGGTTTTACTGAAGTCATTTTATAAAGTAGTAAAAATTACTTTGTTTAGTTTAAATATTTCTTTTGAAACTAATCTTTCAGTTTGCCTCATTCATTTACGACCCTTGATTAGCTCCACATGTAGTTCAAATGTAGACAGCAGACAAGTTTAAGACCTATTACTTAAAAATTCTAAGCTAGAGAGATATAAAAAAACTATGGGGTTTTATTGTAATAATCTTTAAGTGTAGATTATGGATACTAGATTTATATACATACCTTTTACTCTTTTAGTCTCAGACTGTACATTTTTTAGTTTGCCTACAACAAAACCAAGTACAAACATGGTCACACTAGGAAATATGAATATAAGACACATTATCAAATCAAATTCATTTCACATTACCTTTCATTTTCTGTGGCAATTCACTTGTTTCATTTTCCTCTGAATCACTGCTTTCATTGTACTGGACAGCAGTTTTTCTTCTAAAATAAAGTATACAAAAATTTTTTATCAAAATGAAACAAAATGGGATATGAAAATATAGGTTTAATACATGTAGCACAAATGTTTGTGTTGCCTGTTTTTTGAAAAAAAAATTAAAGAAAAATTTGCCAAATGAAAGTAAAATTAGCTAAATAAATTCTGCTTTATAAGCAGATGCATTTACTATACAAAATACAGTACCACTATTTATTAAATTTGAAAAAGTTAGCCATCTTAATAATCATTTTAATACGGTGTTTAATATTTGGCCATTCAAACAAAACACCTATATAAAACTGAACTAAAAAGAAACCACTCTTATCAAAGAAAATACTTTTAGTATAATGAAATGAGCAGCTAAGAGAAAAAATATAATTCGCTCACAATGAAAACTCTTATGTATTTTGTGTAGGAACAGTACATTTCAGTGGTGAAGCACCTAAAAATAATGGACTGCCTCGTCAGGCTAAATAGATTCAAATTCCCATTCCACTACTTATTTGCTATGTGGCTTCAGGCAACTCATTTAATATTCTTCTCTGCTTCAGTTTCCTCATTTGGAAAACAGGAATAAAAATAAAAATATAATTCACTTCACAGGATAAAATAAGTTACTACATTCAAAGCCCCTAAAATAATGCCTGTTGCACAGTAAACATACATGTAATTAACTATCATATGTGTGTTGGTTATTAGTTTTTCCCACATCTCATTATTTTTTCCACATCCTTTAAGTCTTATCTGGTCAACCTAACAGTGCTATTTCTCAATTCATGGTTACTTCAGTTGTAAGATTGGAGATCTAGATGAGAAACTGAAGAGTCCTGGTTTTATGCTCAGTTTAGATAGGTATTAATAATAGAGAACAATTAGCAAAGTCTTACTTTTGAGATCTTTATTGGACTAGCTAACAGAGACTCAGATTTGAGATCACATCTGCATATATTATGGTAGACAATACAACAAAAAAATCAAGTATTTAGACCTTCTTCTGCAGGTAAATGAAATTTATAAGGTTACAGATTCAAGTTAAGATCAGAGGAGCATTATATATTTTATTCAAATTCTCCCTCTAGGGGATCCCTGGGTGGCTCAGTGGTTTAGCGCCTGCCTTTGGCCCAGGGCGTGATCCTGGAGTCCGGGGATCGAGTCCCACGTCAGGCTCCTGGCATGGAGCCTGCTTCTCCCTCCTCCTGTGTCTCTGCCTCTCTCTCTCTGTCTATCATAAATAATAAATAAATATTATGGGATCCCTGGGTGGCGCAGCGGTTTGGCGCCTGCCTTTGGCCCAGGGCGTGATCCTGGAGACCCGGGATCGAATCCCACATCAGGCTCCCGGTGCATGGAGCCTGCTTCTCCCTCTGCCTATGTCTCTGCCTCTCTCTCTCTCTCTCTGTAAAAATAAAAAAAATAAAAAAATAAAAAAAAAATAATAATAATAATAAATAAATATTAAAAAAAAATTCTCCCTCTAGTATACAATATAATACTTTCCATAAATAACTTCATCACGTCTTATTTCTAAAGGTAAAATGACAAAAGAACTGAGATGGGCAAAGAGTGCTTCTATCAAATCATTTAACAGTTGTCAGTTTTCATCTCCTCAAAAATATAAAGAAAACTCTTCTAAAAATCAACAAAAACAAAAAACTTGGGAGCTAGATATTAGTTCCTATGTGAGAGAAATAGAAAAAGTGGTAAAAAGGTAAGTGATTATTAAACACTACTAATTCACTTCTTTTATAGATTAACGGTAGTTTTCTTCAACTATAAAATAAGAACATCTACTTGCCTAACTCAGTGACTTTGGCAGTTTCAAATAACAAAGAATTTGAAAGAACTTTATAACTGAAATAAAATGGTCGTATCTCTTTCCTACATATGAGAAAATGGAGAGAGTTTAAACAAACATTACATACAATCAATCTTAACAGAGTTTACCTTTTGGGGCGGGAGCTAGACAATTCTGATTTGGTATACTTTTTCTTTCCCTTGACATCTGAAATACTGGGTTCTCCACTACATCTAGATCCTTTCATTTCAAAAAAAAAGAGGACAAATACACAGAGTATTAGTAAATTATGTTGACTAGTAATATCCTCCTTAAAACCTTGGTTTTCCAACTTAATAGTTCAACTTTCTTAGTCTCTTCATTCTTGTTCTTTCAATTAGCCAGGTCCTCTGCCCACTTACCACAAAGGTCTATACTATACTCATCCTTTGCCTAGATTCTTAACTCCTCTGACTCCCAGGTGATGATCTACTTCACTTCACAAAGAAAATTGAATGCATCTTCTATAAACTCCCATTTTTCCTACCTTTTTTTCCCTTCAACTATTTATATTTTCCATTAACCTTACTTCCTTTGCTTCTGATGCTAACTCACCTATCTTTTCTCTTGATCTCACTGCCCCCACTAAGGTCTACAAGTTCTCTCCACTGTACCTAAAATCTCTTCCAACCCATGGATTTCTTAATGTTCCTCACCCCCTGCAAAAAGCCCCTCAATTCTGCCTTCATCTCCACCTATTTTTCGATTTCTATCTCACACTTAGCAAAATACACAATAACACACAACTGTTATTTCCAATTCTTGACTTGCTATTCTTATCTTAAAATATTTTCAGTTTTGCTCTGCTCTAATTCTCAAAAATTAATTTAGCGAAGGTCATTAACTGCTAAATCAGCTATATAATCGCTAAATCCAGATACCTCTTTTCATTTCTCCTCTAACTTCAGAATTTGGCTCTAACCTACCTTCCACCCTTATCTGCTTTTGTCCACGCACATTACAATTACCATAAACTACTCTGAGGTCCCAGAACAAAATATCCTTTATGTTGCTATTGTTTTTTTTACTTTCCTTTTGTAAACTTTTTTTCTCAACCAAAAATGTTCTTCCTCAGCTTTTCTGACTGGTGTAGAACCACCCAATTCCATCATGACCTCCTTGATGAAATTTTTCCTACCAGTTCTTATGAGATCCTTAGAAAAGAGAGATCTTAAAATATATTACAAAGCCAGAATTTGAATTACATCATCAAACTGGAAAAATTTAAATCAAATATGGGGTCATGTTGAAAAGTAAACTTTACCTTTGATTAGTCCATCTGCCTTTTCACTGGCATTGTTTCCTCCAAGTTTCATAGATTGATCGTTAACATTACACTCCTGGATGAAAAGGCATATTTCTTACACAGCACTGTTGTCAGTTTTAAATAAACTTAAAATGCATCCTTTATATTGCTTTACTTTACATAAAAAAGATTACTTAGATTGCTACCCCCATTCTGGAGCAATGGGGGAAGGTGCATTAAGTGAAGAGGAAAAAATAGATTAAAAAATTTTTTCACAGGGAGTTCAAAAGAGAAAACTAGTCGATCTTTTATCTGTTCAAAAGGAATACAAATAGCAAAACTCAATTATAAATGGCACATTCATTACTGAAAGAAACACTGAACATGAAATGGAATTTACTTCACCATAAACTTTTAAACCAAGAGTCCCTACTTCAGTAAATAACTTATCTTTAATGAGGCTGCCATTGTCATCCTTGTTCTCCAAAATTCTCAGGGTAATAGTACAGGTTCCAGGGTACTTATCATACTCTATTGGGGATTTTCTTGCCAATCCTGACTTTTTCTTTTTTCCCTTTATGTATATCCCTTTGTTTCAAAATGCATCAATGTATACATGAATACCTAAATTTGTATAAAAGTAAAATTTTACGTTTTTGTAAAAATATTTTTAAATGAGTCTAATAGGGAAGGATTCCTCTAATCTTTAATTAACTTGATTCTGTAGATAGGAATAACAAATGCCAATTGGGTTGAATTTAATTCTTCCCAATAAAAAAGAAAGGTAAGTGATTTAGTCATACTACAAGAGGACAAAGCAATTTTTGCTGAGATTGGGACAGGCCAATTTGATTTTAGTACTAAAAAAATACAATTTGAAACATCTTACAAAACCCTACCAGTTAAGTTTTACTAAAAACATAGGTGAAACAATCCATCCCCTTCTAATGGTAGGAGTCTAAATAAGTTGAAAATTTTAAATGTAACATATCTAGAAAATGTAACTAGAAGGGTTACTGTAGAAAATTAAGTTTTATTTGCATTTTTTTTTCAGCGCTCAGGATATTTTATTTTAGTCACTGACAAGTATTTACATTAAGATTGCATAGCTATTATTAAATATTTGATACATTATGGTTCAAAGCTACCATCTTTTCATAGTATTACACCTTTCTTTCCCTTTTTTTTTTTTTTTTTTTACAAGTTAGGCAAATGATTTTTTTTTCCCAAGTTTTCAGTTAATTAACATAGAGTATAAGTATTAGTTTCAGGTATAGAATTTAAGTGATTCATCACTTATACACAATATTCAGTACAAGAAACTGATATTCAAAATGTTTTCCATCAAATGTCCTACCCAGTCTTCTTCAATACCTAGTACGACCATTTATATTAAATAACATGCAAATAAAATCTATTTATCCACATATAAAGGATGTCCATTACATTACTCTTTTGTATTAAGTAACTTTGCTTAGCAAGTTTTTTCTTCAGAGTTCAAAAATAAACCTACAGAGTCCAATCTAGCAAGTCATATTACACGCTACTGGAACTTAAATCAATGACATTTCACTCTGTAAGCTTAGAGTAGCTAATCTAAACAGTGTAATATTTTTGTTGCAATAAGTTCTTAGCTGGAAATCACATTTTCAGCCTCAATTTCAAAAATGTGACAAACTAGATATATACTAGCACCTTCCTACTATGTAACACCTTAAAAGCATTGCTGATTTTGGGGCGGGGGGTGGGAGGGAGGGAAAGCCTTACAGATAATAGATAATTCTTTAAACTGATAGTTGCTACTGAAGCTAGAAGTAGTCTTAGGTGATATTCTTCCATTTTAATAACAAAATATAGGGGATGCCTGGAGTGGCTCAGTGGTTGAGCGGTCTGCCTTCGGCTCAGGGTGTGATCCCAGAGTTCCAGGACTGAGTCCCACATCGGGCTCTTTGCGTGGAACCTGCTTCTCCCTCTACCTGTGTCTCTGCCTCTCTCTCTGCCATGAATAAATAAATAAAATCTTTTTAAAAAAATGTAGGAAGAACAGGATGAAAAGAATCAAACTACTCATGGTTAGGAACTGAATCTCAGACATTTAATAAGTTAAGCTCACAATAAAAAGTACAAAGGAGGAATGCCTGGGTGGCTCAGTGGTTGAGCATTTGCCTTCAGCTCAGGGCATGATTCCAGAGTCCAGGGATCGGGTCTCACATCGGGCTCCCATGGAGCCTGCTTCTCCCTCTGCCTAGGTCTTTGCCTCTCTTTCTGTGTGTCTCATGAATAAATAAATAATCTTAAAAAAAAGTACAAAGAAGGAAATGCAACTAAGATGCAAAAATTAATAAAACAGACTCTCAATAAGCAGTGGCAGTAAATTGATATGCAATGTCTTTGAAAACTAAAAAATGAGAACAGCAGCAGTACAGAAAAGTCCAAAAAAAAGACGTATTTTGCATATACCTTTTGTTCAGTTATTTCCTACTTTAAGTTCTTTGAATTTTCAGCTGAAAATGAAAATTGTTTCATTCTAATACCATTTATTTTTCCCATAAAATGAATTCACTTTTAATTCCTAGAAATCAAGTATATTATGTTTATATGCCATATGTAAAAATACATACAAATTAGGTATAATGTCATCATTACTAGGGCATAATTATCACCATGTATGCATGTATGACTACATTCGGACTCAGACATACATAAATATGCCTTTCCAAAATGAGGACTCAACTCCATTCACAAATGTATCCCTGGCCTTTTTTTTTTTTAACTAAAAAATATAAAAATAAATATTCTTCAAAAATAGGATTTTGTAGTTGCAAAATATTAAATTTTAAGGCTATATAATAACATTACTGTTACCTTTTTTCTTCATTACTGTTACCTTATTGAGAGGAGTTTCTTTTCTGCCTTTAAATAATGTGGAGAAAAAGTTTGTAATTTTATCTCTGGAAAAAACGTATTTCTGATAACTTCTCTCTTTCTTTCTGTCTCGTTTTCTCTCTGTATCTTTTTTTTTCTTTTTGTTTTTTTAAACAAATATCTTTTTTCAAGTAGGCTCCCTACCCAGTGTGGAGCCCAGCGGTGGCCTGTACTCACAACTCTGAGATCAAGACCTAAGCTAAAATCAAGAGTCAGACGCTAAACCACTGAGCCACCCAGGTGCCCCCTCATAACTTCTTTAGACAGTCTCTCTGAAATGGCAATACTGAGTCACAGATTATAAACGCTTTTAAGATTCTTGATATATATTACCCAATTATTACCCTCAATAATGTAGTACCCCACTTTTGCTCTTAGCAACACATAAGAGAGGCCATTCATCAATTCTCTGAAAACATTGCATACTATCAATATTTTGGCAAATTATTTTTTAATGACAAAATTAAAAGGTTTTATAATGAACCAGAGACTTCAGAGAAAACACACTAATACTTTACCTTCTTCATTTGATTTTTTTTAATTCTTTCAACAGGAAGAGGTTTGCCATCATGGAAGTTGGTAAGAATTACTGCAATGGCTGTCAGAGTTTTGCCCTTTAAAGTATTTTAAAAGACAAATGGTCAGATTCTGAAACCCAATTGACCAGAGAACATTTCAAAACCAATTTTAAAATCAAGTGAGCAAATATCATAGAGCATTCAAGGCCACAGAAGCATACTATTAAATAATCTATGTATTAATAAAAATATTAATGTTTTCCACACTATTACTAAAAATTATTAAATGATTTACTCCATAAAATACTATAAGCATCCCTGAGAATTGTCATTCTCCTGAAAGACCGCAGTTATTAAGATTTAACTCTGAACTAATAACTTCATTATGAAACTACAACTATTTGCTTGCCATGTAGATCAGAGCTAATTTAAAATGATTAGTAATTCAGCATCCACATGAGATAATCATCTTATTATTAAATTTCATTTAAAGATCACTGTAAGACTTAGATATAACTTAATCAATAAAGCATACAGGATATATTTCTTGTGCAGTTTTCTTAAATAGAAACGTAATTTTTCATTACTTTCCATAGCTGAATTTACAATCAGCAACACAGAATAACTCTCTGGCAATTTTAAAACAGTCAAGGCAGCAGTTTCTAAGTGTAGCCCACAGGTGCTAGAGTTTCCCAGGACCCTCTCAGGAGTATATGCAAATTTATTTTCACAATACTGCTAAGACCTTATTTGTGTTGTTATCTGTAGTAATGCCACAAAAGGGAATTGTGGGTAAAACTGCCAGTACCTTAACATGAAACAAAGCATCTGGCACTACATGGTACTAGTGTTCATTATTTTTTTGGCTGCCACATACTCACATGCTTAAAAAAAAAAAAGCTAGTTTTAAGAATGTTCTAAAAGAATACTCTTGATGAAGCAGTACTACAAGATGGGCAGCACACATACTTTCATTGCACACCAAAATATGAGGATTATCTAGAGAAAAAGTACTTGTGAGGCTGAGGTTACAAGTTCAACTAGCTACCATACATTACCATGCATCATCATTGTTTCATGCATCACTATTTTTACTTGAAAGAATGACCAACAATCAGTTATTTATGACTGAGTGGCAGAACAAAGTATGGCTATCTTCAAGGAGAAATAACTGACAGATTGGTTGTAAATTATAAAATCTGAACTTTCAAGCAAAAATTAAAATGCTGGAAAACTTGTATCTAACACCATGAGCACAGCAGTTTCCCAAAATGTCAATGCCTTTCTAATAAGATCAACAGTAATACCAAAAAAAAAAAAAAAGAACTTTTGATACTATATAGTGAAACGTGTCAACATCTGGCAGATCTATGTAATTAACTCAATGAATCAATATTTTCCAAATAAGTAATGTCTGTATAAAATCGTGCATTAGCACAATATCCACTCAATGTGCAAGTTATACCAATGGGTTTTAATCCAAAAGAGTACAGAAAGATCACTGATACCATTTTAAGCTCCACATTATAACTGTTAGCCTTCAATAAACTAATATATGCTTAATTCTGTTGCTGTATCAAAGAATTATAATATAGTTATCTAAAAAGACCATTAAAATATTCTTCCTATTTCCCAACTACATACCTGTGTGAGGTCTAATCTTTATGTACATATATCACAAGACTCAAAAAAAAAGCAGTTATGAGAACTCAGAATTCATCTCTGAGGCCAAACATTAAAGAGATTTGCAGGGTATCCCTGGGTGGCTCAGCAGTTTAGAACCTGCCTTCGGCCCAGGGCGTGATCCTGGAGACCCGGGATCGAGTCCCACATCGGGCTCCCTGCATGGAGCCTGCTTCTCCCTCTGCCTGTGTCTCTGCCTCTCTCTCTCATGAATAAATAAATAAATAAAATGAATATTTATTCATCTCTCTCTCATGAATAAAAAATAAATTCTTTGCAAGAATGTAAAATAATGCCATTCTTATCAAAATTATTTTCAATAGTCCCTTTTCATTTAAAAACATGTATAACAAGTAATGAGTTTATTAACTATTATTTTTAAATTAATGACTTAAAATTTTTTAACATCTAATACCATAAATATTGATATAACCCACAAACACAAAAAATGTTTTGGGATCATCAAAAATTTCTAAGAGTATAAGGGTTACTGAGAACAGAATAAAAACTGCTGGTGTAAAAATCATAAATGTGTCTTTAACACTATATATCACAATACCGTGATAGAACATAAACAATTTCATGTAACACTGTTATCTTCCTCTTTTTTAAAAGAAAATCCATGAAAGATAAACCACCTTGAATTTCAAAAGAAAATCGAGAAACACCTGTTTATACATTATTGCTAGTTAATTTAAGGGTACCTTAACCAAATCAGAACAAAAAACAAAGCCTCATTTTAAGTGAAAGACATAGACAAAACTGTTCTATACTTAAAGTAAAATCTAGTCCCACACTGGCACCAATATATTTCTATCTCTACTTCAAAATTACTTTCTATAAAATCATAATTACAAAATAAAATTTCATTAACTCAAGAAAAAAGAAAAAAAAAAAACAATTACCAAACCCATATCATCAGCTAAAATTCCTCCATGGACATTTTCTGGTCGGTCCTTCTCAGAAAAATTTGTTATCGTGTTATAGTATAAATCATTTCGCTGTTCCCAAAATGGTGGAAGGTCTTTACTGTTTTCCCGTGAAACCATCCAAGCTAGAGCTTGTTTTTGATGTGGAAGCAATGGTGTTTCAATAGCCTATAAAATAAAATAAATGTCTTAAATAGTTTAATAAAACCAGTCTTTTTTCTCCATGCAGATTCTGGAAAACACTTGGATCTTATGCTAAAAACTATACATATTAACAGCATATTTTAAAATTCCAAATAGTTTTAAATAGAAAATATTGGGGGCACCTGGCTGGCTCAGCCAATTAAGTGTCTAACTCTTGATTTCAGCTCAGGTCATGATCTCAGAGTTGTGGGATCAAGCCCAGCATTAGGCTCAGCACTCAGTCTTCTTGAGATTCTCTCTCTCCCTCTGTCCTTTCCCCCCACTCACACACGTGCATGCTCTTTTTTTAAAAGTTAAATAAATAGAAAATATTGGCTCAGTACCTCGGCTGGTTCCATTTCATGAGTTTTATCATCTTCTTTTAAATCTTCAAACAATTTGTCAAATTCTGTTTTAAGCTACAACAAATTGCAATAAGAAACATCATGAAACAAACCAATTAAAATAATTTCACTTAATTCAGAGTTTTCAAATCATTTAATTCAAAGATTTGAATACCAAAAGGTACGTAACATATTCTTAGAGAGTTGCTACACTGCTCATTGAAGGCAGAATGAATAAGCGCTTTAGTTCTAAGAGGCAACTGTATTACAATCAAAAGAATACAGAAGAAATAAATCTGGGGTTTGTCACAGCTCTGTCACAAATAAACCTATATAAAACACTGGGCAAGAGACCTATATCTTAATTTTTATAAAATAAAAGGAATAATTTAGATTTAGAGTGGCTCTAAGGTTCCTTCTGCCACTGAAATTCTATGATTCTATTAGCTGTATTCAAAACATTTTTGCACGGGGTGCCTGGGTGTCTCGGTTAAGTGTCTGCCTTCAGCTCAGGTCATGATCCTGGAGTCCCCAGACTGAGTCCCATGTTGGGCTCCCTGCTCAGCAGGGAGTCTGCCTCTCCCTCTCCCTCTTGTGTTCTCCCTGCTTGTGTTCTCTCTCTGGCTCAATCTTTCTCAAATAAATAAAATCTTTAAAAAAGAAAAAATCTGGCAGATCCCTCAAGGTACACTGGACTTTTATTATGTCAACGACATTTCACTTCTTTTATGGCAAGCAATCTGCTATGTGATACAAAATATCAAGAAATGCTTTTAATCTTACATTAATTTAGTTGGTTCTTTAAACCTGATTTAGTGTGATTTTATAACAATACGTATTATGCATTATGATTACTTTTATAAATCAGCACAAAAATACAAAGCAGTAGCCAGAAGAAATCAGGCCAAATCAAAAGTTATAGAGGTAACCTGGGGTTTACCCACCAGACTAGGCCCAAGCCGTACTAATAAGCAGGTAAAATATGGTTAACTATCATTAGAAGACAAAAAAGCTAACACAGATGGGTAAAGACAAAAAAATTTTTGATGTAATTTATATACTGATCTCCATTAATTTATTTTATATCCTTTTTTTTCCCAAATTAATTCAGCCTAACAGTATCTTAGATTATAAATAAGACAAAGTAAGAATTACACTAATACCTACAATTTGGAATTTTTTTTTTTTGCATTCCAGTTGCAACTTTACTGAAACAAAGAGTTTCAAGTTTCAATTTTTTAAAAATATTTGGACATTAAAAAAATTTAAATAATAACATACTAAAACTTCCCATGCACATACAACAATGCATGTGTTTTAATATATGTATGAATATGTACGTATTCCTTATCACATAAAAGTTTTTAAAATAAGGGCACCTGGGTGCCTCAGTCAGTTAAGCATCTGCCTTCCGCTCAGATCGTGATCTCAAGGGTTTTGGGATTGAGCCCTATGTCAGGTTTCCTGCTCAGTGAAAAGTCTGCTTCTCTCTCACCCTCTGACCCGGCTCCCTGCTCGTGCTCTTCTCGCTTGCTCTCTTTCAAATAAAATCTCAAAAAAAAAAAAGTTTTTAATATGTATTCTATTTATTCAATATCATGTTTTATAACTTAATACACCTAAAGATCACAAATACTAGCACATACATATTTACTGTATTCTTTTTAAACATCAACCTTCAACATTTAAAATTCACTTTTAAATTACAAAGTAAAAAAGAAGCAACCTGTTCAGTTGTCATCTGTACTGCAGCATGAACTGGCATACTATAGCTTGGTCCAGCTCTTCCAGAGCCCCAACTACTTTCTAAACTGAATCCTAAAGCTGTAATTTACAAAATGAAAAGAATAAAATCACCAAGTGAATTATCTTTTAGTAAGTAACTTTTAAAACTTGTGTTCTAAGTATATTTAAAAGATTTTTTTTTAAACTAAAAATCATTAAAATAATTCCACACTATTTGAACAAACTCTTGCCAAATAAATACTTCATTTCCTATTGGGAGTTTCTTTTTGTCTATGATCTATCAAAGATGATGTTTAAAATCTGGGATTTCTAAATATTATCATTGGGGAAAATATAGGACCTCTTAGTATATATGTGTGCATGTGCATGCTCTCACATACACCCCCTCCCTCCTATGAATCCATAATTACTTCAAAATAGAGAAAAAAAATTCAGGGATCTCCTTAAAAAGATTCCTAAGAAAAGTCACAACTCATAGCCTTCAACACAAATTAGTTTAGCCAAACAAACTCTAATTATTTCTCAAGAGAAGGAATGTTTTACAATATCAAAATAATAGGAGCTTAAACCCTAAACTTACTTTTTGGTGCAGGACCCAATTTAAATCCATGTTTCTTCAACTGATCTAAAACCGCTTTTCTATTTTCTTCTTTTCCCCAAAAAGTCATATGGAGGGGCATGGTAAAAGCATTGTTTGCACCAAAAGGAACAACTCTATTATATTTAAGAAGAGAAAAAAAGAAGAGACAGACAGAATTAGAACTTATTTTTTACTTCCATTAAGAATGTGACTACTAAATATTTTAAGCATCTCACTCAAATTCTGCAAGGAAGTGAAATAAAAAGCAACTATTAGGGCAAACTAGAAAGAAAAAGTTTAAGAAATAGGATTACCAAGTTTCTGTTCCTCTGTTTCTGAAATAGAAAGCCAGAAGAAACTGAAAAAATGAAATAAAACAGGATAGCTTATAACTGAGATTATAAGATAGGTACTATAGTAAGTTTAACTGAAAGGGTAAAGCTTTCACGAACAGAACGACTGAGGGTAGCAACCCATTCTGGGAGGATAGAGAATGACTTGCAAGAACTACATCTGACCCTTGAACATGGGGTATAGGGACACTGACCTCCTGTGCTATCAAAAATCCACATATAACTCCTGACACCCTAAAAAGTTAACTACTAATAGCCTATTGTTAACCAGAAGCCTTACCATTAACATAGTCAATTAACATATTTTGTAGGTTCTATGCATGATAAGACTGTGTTCTTAAAGTAAGCTAAAGAAAACATTAACAAAATCATAAAGAACACAATACATTCACAGTACTGTACTACATTTATTTTAAAAATCTGCATTTAAGTGATCCTGTGCAGGTCAAACCCCTGTTGTTCAAGGGTTAATTGTATTTTTGATCCAGGATTCACTAAAAATTTCTCAATATTCAAAAAATTTAATGAACTAAGAATGGAGAAAACAAGTAAGAAAACATTACCGAGCATTTATCATCCAACTTACCTTTTCGTATCCCAAACATTCCATACCTAAATTGAGATCACAGACTAAATGCCTAAAACGTTACCAAGAAAAGGTAACCAAGGAGGACTGGGAGTTTTAAAGAAGGAAGGGGTGGTAGAACTGGGAGAGTGTACACCCTGCCTAAGACAGCAGCTGCTATTCTGTTCCAATCAACTGATGTTCTGTGAACATGAAGGTCAGATCTTCTATTTGTCAAGAGAAATCTTCATAAATAAGTTTTACATTAGGGAAAAAATTAACCTGTATAAAATGCAGAATATCCACATAATTCAATATTGGAAATAAACAAGAAATTATAAAAAACTGTATAGGTAAATTGAAACTCACCTACATATGATCACAGGCTGCTAGTATACAACCTCTGATTTAAATTAACATGTCCAAACTCCCAAATCTATGCACTAAAAGGCTTGGGCAGATGGTGGGGACTTCCTAATATTTGAACAAAAGCCTCTTTTTTCTCCGTGGTAATAATTTAATAGGAAAGTGAGAGAATAGTTGTTTCATGGCTGCGGTAGTAGAGGCAGATGGGAAAAGAATTAACACATTTACTGACCACATATTAAAGGCATAGTGATAAAAGTTGTCAGGGCAACTATATAGCCTCTTAACAAATTCAAAAATCACAACTTATAATTATTAAAACTAAACTGTGAAAGTACATTACCCTTCAATCTGTGCCAATTTGTTGTCCATGATATAGGCCAAAGCAGCTGCAAGATCTTTCTTTAAATGGCCAACCTGATTTCCATTCACATTGTTTACTTTAATTGCGTTCTTATCATAGGGGTTATTAGGCTCTCGTTGTAATGCAACCATTTCATTATTATTAACCTAATAAAATAATAAACAGATAATGTAAATAATAAACATACAATAATAGCTTTCTTCATTAAACTCTATCTGGGCTTTCCATTAATTTTTTAATGCTTACTTAGTAACACCATACAGGAAATGTATATTTTCTTAGACTTATATTTGCGTAGTGATATAATAAATATATTTTATCATGATTTCTCACAATATTTTTAACTTACAATCACTGGGAAGTTAATAAACCCTTGGTATCTGAAAGATACAATCAAAACTAAATAAAAGATTCACACTAAAATTTTCAATATCATGACTTCAGAAAACAGGTAATATTTATTGAGTGCTTATTATATGCTATTATTCTAACTACATTACATAGATTTGACTTTTTAAATCCGCACAACTCTATTGGTAGGTACTATTATTACCCCCATTTTACTGATGAAGACACTAGACCACAGAAAAGTTAAGAAACTTGCCCAAGGTCATAAAGCTAGTAAGTAGCAGAGCTAGAATTTAAATCTAGGCAGTCTGGTTCCTAAGTCCGATTTCTCCAGACTCTAAAAGAAGAAAAAGATGTAAGTTAGAATGGACTGGATGAGAAAATATATCCAGCCTTCCACTCATGCCATTTTGATTCTGATTAAAATTTGCCTTTGGGCAACATCACTGAAAACAGAAAAGGACTTCTGAAAATTCCATCTTCCATAATGGCAATACAAAAAAAAAAATGGCAGAAATTGTCAGAATCAACCTTTCCAGACATCTGGAAACTAACCAAAGGACTGCAGAAACCTGGAAGGTGTTAATTCAAGAAAAACAGCTCAAAGTAGTACCCTAGTGCCATCTCCAGCTCCCAAACTGCATGATAGCCTTTAAAAGTAACCTGTTAAAATTCTTGGTGCAGTCTAGTAGTCACCAGAGGGAAGAGAATGGAATAATAATAATCTTTCAAAGATTCACAACTCTATTGGTAGGTACTACAAAGAATTGTCATTATTTGACCTGTATGATGGTTCTCCAGAAGATTCCCACTTGCAAAAGGATTTCTATTTGATCTCTGAGCTCATAAAAAACCTTCTCCCTTGGGTGTTTGTCAGAAACAATTTTATAGGGAGTGGGTAATAGCTAGAACAAACAATACAATAACCGAAAGGATTAAAAGAAAGGCTGGGCACTACTAAGAATGTCCATCTGAACTCTGAAAAGTTCCAATGCACTTCTGGGGATGCAGAAGGCCATATGCAAGCAGATGGCTGTACGTATGCCTGGGATGTGCATACAATCAGGAAAAGACCTAAGAAGACTCTAAGCTCTCACCTCTGGCTAAACTTGAGGGCTCTGATTAAGCAGGACATGAAGGTTAAGGAAGAGTTGTCAACTGAAGAAGTGCCCCATTTGGGCATACAGATCCCCTGAGTAAAGACCGATAGAGTTTCGGTTCTGGTATACCAGAGGCTGACCATGAAGCTAATCAAGTATAGACATCAGTAGATTTTACAGGGTTAATTCAGAAAACTCACTAAATAAGCAACAAATACTAAAATCAGCAACAACAACCAACCCTGGAGAGAGAGAAGACTCTAATTTTTACAGTTGTCACATTATTTAAAAAGTCTACTTTTCAACAACAACAAAAAAGAGACACGTGAAGAAATGAGAAGGTATGATATGGTTCACTCACAGGAAAGCTATCAACTGTCCCCAGATGCTTTACCTACTAGGAAAAAATTTAAATTTTAAGTATGTTCAAAAACCTAAAGCAAACCACATCTAAAAAACTAAAGGAAAGCACAAAAATTATGTCTTACCACACACAAAGTCTGCTGTCAAGAAGTACAATAAAGTAAAAAAAAAAAAAAATCACTAGAGAGGCTCAAGAGCAGATATGTAGAGATAGAATAATCAATGAAGTTGAAAATGAGTCTGAGAACAATTTTAGAGTCTGAGGAATAGAAAGAAAAAAAATAAAGAAACATGAACAGGCCTATGGAACAACAGCAGCCATATCTAACATATACATCAGTCTCAATTGCTGAAAACTCCCCAAATTTGATGAAAAACATTAATCTGCCTATCTTAGAAACTCAACAAACTCTAAATAAACTAAACTTAAAGATATCTAAACCCAGACACATTATAATCGAGCTGTAGAAAAAAAAACTTGAAAGCAGCAAGAGGAGCAATTCATTATTTATTGGAGGATCCTCAAGAAGATTAACATCTGATTTCTCATTAGAAAGCAGAGGCCAGAAGATAGTGGAATAACTTTTCAAAGTGCTTCAAAAAAACTAAAGCCAAGAATTCTATATCTGATAAAACTATTCTTCAAAAGTATAGGAGAAATTAAGACATTCTAGTTAAACAAAAACTGAGAAATCACCACCAATAGACCTGTCCTACAAGAAATACTAAAGAAAGACGTACAGGCTGAAATCAGAGGACTAGACAATAATTTGAATCTACACAAAGAAATAAAGACTACAGGTAAAGGTAATTAGGTAAATACAAACAATTTTTTTTGGTTGTTTAACTTTTTTCTCCTACCTGATTTTACAGTGCATGAAAGTTATATATCTGTGTTGATGAGCATAAATTGTACATAAAAATCTAATTTGTATGTTAACAACAAAGGGATGGAAGAGGGAAATGGAGCTATCTACAAGCAAAATTTTTGTATACTATTGAAATTAAGTTGGCATGAATCCAAACTAGATTCTTATGAATTAAGATATTAATTGTAAAAAAAAAGATATTAATTGTAAATCCCCAGAGCAACTCAAAATATATAGAATAAGAAACGAGGAAATTAAAATGATGCACTAAATATATTAACATAAAAGATGGCAATAATGAAGGCTAGACCCAAGGGCCATGTATTGCATAGATCCATTCATATGCAATGTGTAGAGTAAGTATGATCCACAGCAACAGCAAATAAGTGAGTAGATAGCAGGGACTGAGGAGAGAGTGGAATGGGGAGTGATTTCTAATGCATACAGGGTTCTTTCCAGAACTAGACAGTGGGGATGGTTGTACAACCTTGTGAATAAAAACCACTCAATTGTATGTACACTTTTAAAATGGTGAATTTTATGGCAGTGAATTATCACTTTTTTAATTGCCTGATAACGACAAAGGAATGCTGCTTCAAACCACGACCAGCATCCATCTACTGATTCTCAAGAGACAATAGTCTGAACAATTAGAAATTCAGACAGATATTCTTCTCTAGCCCTCTGTTCTCTCCCAGCCCAAATCTGTCAATGCCTATAAGTACGATTTTTTAAACCAGATTATGCAAATCCCAGGAAATATACAACCCCTCAAAAGGCAAAAAAAAAAAAAAAAAAAACCTGGTATTTGTTGAACATTTCATCTTAAGCAAGAAAATTAGATAATTTTCCTTTACTGTAATAAATTATCATTTATTAAAATTAGATAACTGTCACTACTGATAGCTAATTACTATAAATAGTAGATAGAGTAGAAAGTAATTAATGATAGTGGAATTTAAAATAGAATATAGGCGAAAATGCTGGAGACCATAAAAGACAAAGAAAACAAGGTCCAAGCATCAAGACAAAAAAGGACAGATTTTTAAAAAAATTAAAACAAAGAAAGAATTACAATTAATTATAACTGTATTTTTAGAAGAAGAAAGAAATAATCTACTTTATTATAAAATACTGTGCCAAGAAATAAAAAATTTAACCATAAGCTTATCAAAAACACATTAAAAACTTAAAAATTAGGAACGCCTGGGTGGCTCAGCAGTTGAGCATCAGCCTTTGGCTCAGGGCATGATCCCAGGATCTGGGATCGAGTCCCACATCGGGCTCTCTGCATGGAGCCTGCTTCTCCCTCTGCCTGTGTCTCTGCCTCTCTGTGTGTGTCTCTCATGAATTAAAAAAAAAAAAAAAAAAAAAAAAAACCCTTAAAAATTAGCAATGCCTGGGGCACCTGGATGGCTCAAGTCAGCTTGAGTCATGATCCCAGGGTCCTGAGACCAAGCCCCATATGGGGCTCCCTGCACCATGGGGAGTCTGCTTCTCCCTCTTCCTACCCCTCCCCCTGCTTGTGCTTTCTTTCTCAGTCAAACAGAAAAAAAAGTGTGCAAAGATAAATACTTCAATTTTTCTTATACCTTCATAATAGTGATCAACCCCAAAATGTTCATCAGTATGGGAACTAAAAGTACAATATAGATTTGTATGGACATGAAAAAATATTCCTAATAATTTACTAGGAGAAAGAAAGGGTGGTCACTATTAACAGATATAACATGATCTCATTTTTTTAATACATAATATGACTTCAATTTACATGCATATGTTCATAGCGTAAAGTGTGAAAAAATAAAATGACTAAGGGTGAAAGGTGGTAAACTGCAGGGAAATTTAATGTTTTTTCTTTTAGCCATTTAAAAATAATGAATATGTATTACTTATAAAATAAATAACACATATTTTGAAATATAAGAAAATTAAGCAGTGATTACTTTTAACCAGTTCACTATATTTTTATTATTAGCTTACCAGTGTCATAGAAATTATTCTAAGCTCAACAAATAGTAATGTTCTAAGATCAGACACCATGATTTAGTATTTCACACTGGTGTAAAATAATTTATAAAACAATCTAAGTTTTGAAGAAATAGCACAAATCAGAAATAGGAAAGCTCAGAGATAGAGAACTAAAGAAGAAATGGATATGAGATAAGAACTGACAGATTTCAGGAAAAAATTAGAAATGAGAAACTATTTCAGAATTAAAAACTAAAGTAGAAAGAACACAAGAGTGCACAGGCCTTGTGGAAAACACGGTAAAGGAAATAAATGATGAAAAATTAAAAGTGAAAAAATATGATAAAAAGGATTTTAGACAAAGTAATAGGCATATACACAGGCATATATTTATGCAGAGAAGATCTAATACCATTGATGGTAGAATGAAGTCCCTGAAAAATAAAACAAGCATTCAAAACCATTAACAAAAAAATTTTATGCTATAGATGAAAACGAAGTTACAGGGCAATCATAAGACATACACTAATAAACTACTAGACTTTCAAGATAAGAAAAACTACCCTTTAGTTAGCAAAAATTTAGTTGGCAAAAATTCCCAATTCACTTATACAGGGAGGAAAATCATATTGTCATCAGAATTTTCCCCAATATTTTATACAACACCTAAATATCATGAAGAGAAAATATGGGTCAAGGACTTTATATTCAGGTCAACTGTCCTTTAATATAAATATCACAATTAGAAGCATGAAGAAACTCAGGAAATCTTGTTCTTTCCTAAAAAATCTCCTAGACAAATACAAAATAATATTAAGAAAATATAGAAAAAAAAAAAGAAAATATAGGAGGGGTGCCTGGGTGGGGTGGCTCAGTCAGTTAAGTGTTCAACTCTTGATATAGGCTCAGGTCATGATCTCAGGGTCCTGAGATACAGATCCTTGTTTAGGCTCCACAGTGGAGCCTTCTTAAGATTCTCTCTTCCTCTCCTTCTGCCCCTCCCCCCTCATGCTCTGGTTTGCTCTCAAAAAAAAAAAAAAAAAAAAAATCATAAAAACACTTTTTTTTAAGGTGACTTTTTTTTAAAGATTTTATTTATTTATTTATTCATGAAAGACACTGAGAAAGAGAGAGGCAGAGACACAGACAGAGGGAGAAGCAGGCTCCATGCAGGGAGCCTAATGTGGGACTCGATCCTGGGACTCCAGGATCATGCCCTGGGCAGAAGGCAGGTGCTAAACCACTGAGCCACCCAGGGATCCCATAAAAACACATTTTTAAACAATCAAGAAAAATGATTATGGATAGTTATTAGGTATAATAAGGAATCACTAATTTTGATGAGTATGACAAAGTCTGAATTTTTTTAGAAATACATACTGAATTTTATGGATGTAAACTAATATAGTAGAGATTCTTTTGTACTAAAGGACAAATGTATGAAAAATTTCTTAAATGCTGAATCATAGGTATATGGGAGTTTATTATATTATTCTACTTTTTTGCATGCTTAAAATATTTCCTTTTTTTTAACAATAAATTTATTTTTTATTGGTGTTCAATTTGCCAACATACAGAATAACACCCAGTATTAAAATATTTCCTAATAGGGCAGCCCGGGTGGCTCAGTGGTTTAGCACTGCCTTCGGCCCAGGGCCTGCCTGATCCTGGAGACCCGGGATCGAGTCCTGCATCAAGCTCGGAGCCTGCTTCTCCTTCTGCCTATGTCTCAGCCTCTCTCTCTCTCTGTCTCTCATTAATAGATAAATAAAATCTTAAAAAAAATAAAATATTTCATAAGTTAAAGAATAAAACTAGTGATATGTGATCCAAATAACATAGAAACATACTACATAACTGTAACAAAGACAACTTCTCATCAGATATAAAGTCATATACTGTCTCCGTTTCTCACACATACACACAATGCAAATAAAGATACAGAAAGGGAGAAAAACTGGGAGACAGTCTTACTACAGAAAGGGGGAAAAAGACTAAAAAATAGACAATTCCCTTATCTGATAGGAATCAATCCTCCTCAATTAAAAATATTAAAACACAGAAATGTGCTATGGGACAGAAGAGGAAAAAGCAAAGAACATTCTATAAATGTACCCCTAGTATCTGCTTTTTGAGCCAATCATCTAACCTTATCAAGCTTCAATTCTTCAGTTATAGAAAAGGGATAATAGATGTCCTTGTCTACTTTAGAGTCATTATAGCTATCAAATGAAACCATACAGGAAAAATTGCTTTTTACATTACAAGCAGAATACACACACACACACACAAACCCACTAGTTAATAAATATTTACCTCCCACCCAGATACATTCTAATTCCTTAAAATAAGTATTAATTGTACACATCACTTTCTCATTCTTATCTTCTGGGTTAATACTATAAATATATTTCAATTGATTATCTAAGTCATACTCACTACTCCTGTGTAATAGCGTAGTCCAACTACATGGCCTCTCAAAGTTCCAAATAAAATTGAATCTAGCTCTTCATCACTTGTTAGGAAATCGTCTGGAGGTATAATATCTTGGAACTCAAAACGGGGAAAGAAAGTTGGATATGAGAGGCGTGGAAAATTTCCATGGGCTCCATATTGGACAGTCTGCAAGTACTTCCAAACAGGATCTCTATTAAAAAAAAAAAGAAGAAAGAAAGAGAAAGCATAGAAAAATGATTCAATATTTAACCAAAGATCATATTATAGTCGCAGGCCACTTGTTTTTCTCATTTTATCTCATGTTAAATTTTTAGTCGGAACTGCTGTATAAAGATTGAGTGTGGGAAAAAAAAAAAAAAAGATTGAGTGTGTGGGACGCCGGGGTGGCTCAGCGGTGGAGCGTCAGCCTTTGGCCCAAGGCGTCACCCGGGGTCCCGGGATCGAGTCCCACATCGGGCTCTCTGCGTGGAGCCTGCTTCTCCCTCTTATGAATAAATAAAATCCTAAAAAAAAAAAAAAAAAAAAAAAAACAGATTGAGAGCGTTACTATGCGTAAAGCAGGGACTGGAGCGAGCAGGGAAGGCCGCCAGGAACCCTACCTGTTCAGCGATGCCTCTTCTACCCACCCAGTATTTCAAAACGAAAACTCCCAACAAGGGTTCAACAGATCTACTTCCTCGTGATGATCTTCTATTGAAACCGAAATATATACGAGGTGTCTGACTCTTAACCACACACCAAACGCCGGTTAAAAAAAAGAAAAAAGGAAAAAAAAAAAAAAACCAACGAACCAGAAACAACTTGCAAATGTGGGGCTGTTATTACATGTGACGCCATTTACACGGTGACAGAGACTGCATCCAGCATCCGCTATTTCAATTATCTCCAAACAAAAAAAAAATAAATAAAAATAAAAATAAATAATAATAATTGTCTCCAAACAGAACCCGTGGTTTCAGGCAGGTCGTGGGGTGGGGGTGGGGGGAGTGACCCTCCCTCGGGCCTGTCGCTCGCTCCCCTTTGCCTCAAGGGTACCCTCCTCCCTCCCCTCACGGGTAACTTTCTGCAACAGGCCCGAAAACCGCTGTGGAGAATGAAAAATAAGGGGAAGTGCGCTGAGGGGCTCCCTCCGAGTTTCCGGGCTCCCGAGGTCGCCGGGGAGCTGTTTCCCCGCGTTTTTCCCGTGCGCCGCGCACCCCGCTCCGGCCGCACCGCACACACGGCGTCTCCATGTCGGCGCAGGCACCGGGCCTGGGAGCCGCCGGGGGACGCGGCCGGGCGGGATCGGCCCTTTATTCCGCGCAACCGCCGACAGCGCACGGGGAGCATCTAACGGGTGTTTCCTGAGTGAAGCTCAGGCAGCATCTCGGCCGAGGAGCGGCGCCCCGAGCCCCGCCCCCCCCTCCACGGCCCTCGGGCGAGAGACCCCCCCCCCAGGCCCTGGCTTGCGGCCCGCCCGGGGAGCCCCCCTCGCCAGCCAGCACTGGGCATTCACTTCTCCCGCGGCGAGGGGAGCCGCCGGCAGGACGCCCACGAGCTGCGGCGGGAGCGCGGGGAAGGTCAGGTTCATCTGGGGACGCCGACAGGCCGTTACCCCCTGCGCCCCGCCCCCGCCCCCTTCACCTCTTGAACATCCAGGACATGGCGCTGAGCCGCTGACGGACCGAAGGCTTGGGCGCCCCAGCGAGCCCTCGAGCCGCCTCAGTACTCCTCCCCGCAGGCCCCACCGCCAAGGAGCACCGGGCGGATGCCGAGCGCCGGAGGAGAAGCGCTCCGGCGGGAGTGAGACGCCGCCGAGTCTAGTCAGACGTCGACGCCGTCGCCTTCTAGCAACAAGCTGAGAGACCAGCGACGCCAGCTGACTGACACTGGGATCGCCCAATCGCGAGGAGGGGCCTAAGGAGACGAACCAATCAGAGCGCGGGAGGGAGGGCAACTCCGCCCCACGCAGGGATTCAAAGGCAGTAGGGGGTCCCGGCCGCAGGGGCGGTTCCATCCGGGTTCTTCCCCGCCCCCGAGGCGGGCGCGCGGGAAAGCCACGCGGCCCCGGGAGTCGGAGAGGCGTGCCCGCGGCGCCCGCGCCATCCTGCCCGATACCCAGCCTCAAGCCCTGGGAGGCGGCCCCGCTGCCCGCGCTTTGCCCCGGGCCCAAGCCTCGGCCCCGGGCTTGAGGCCTCACCTCGGCCGACCTCTTACTTTCTCATCTGACGCGGCCCGTGCCGCCCGGGTTCCCGAGCCCCGGAGCCCCCGGGTTACTTCCCTCGGTTTCCCGCGGTGAACCTCGGGCGCTTGCCCTCGAGCCACTCGTTTTGAGCGTCGGTAGCGAAATCTGAGGGGACACGGCAGCGAATTGTGAGAACTCGAGGCTGGAATGTTGACCCCTTAGGTTAAGTAAAAATATATTGTTTTAAAATGAATTTTGACACTCCCCCCCCTCCCCCCCCCCCCCGGAGTTGCCTCTTCATCTTCTTCTTCTTCTAAGGGAAATATGTTCATTTCCTGAGTTAGAGGACAGACCTAAAATGGGTGGCGGGGGGGACTGGCTGGCGGCGACCGGTGACCCCCGGGCGTGGTGGGCGGAACCAGCTTCGCCTGCAGCACCTGGCGGCCCAGGTGGGCAGGTGAGAGGAAGTCCCTGAGCTCCACCGATGGCTCGGGAGCCTAAGGAGAGTCCGAGGAGAACCGGACTTTGGGTGCAAATAAATTCATCAGAAACGCCACTGTTGGGGGTCCCCGGGTGCCTCAGCTGTTAGGCGCCTGCCTTTGGCCCAGGGTGTGACCTAGAGACCTGGGATCGAGTCCCACGTCAGGCTCCCCGCATGGGGCCTGCTTCTCCTCCTGCCTGTGTCTCTGCTTCTCTCTTTCTCTGTGTCTCTCATGAATAAATACATAAAATCTTAAAAAAAAAAAATGCTACCATTTTCGTCTTCCTCATCATCTTCCTTCTGTTTACTGAAATGAAATAAATCCCTGCAAATTCGATCTCTCTTTCCATTACTGGTTCATGCTCACAGAGGATAGCTTAAGGCAATGAACAAATGCCTCTTGAAAAGCTGTCTTATTGACTACTCTTCATACTGTGCCGAAGGAAGTGTAAAATGGACCACTCTAGGAAGGGCAAGGGTCAATACTGACCTCTTGACAAGTACATCTACTCTTTGATCTTTGACAGTCACACAGTCACACGGGGCCCTAAGTGAGGTTCAAAGCCACCACCAGGCTTCTTACACTGATGTGTGCTCATTAGACTGAAAGGATAAAATTGCAAATATGAATATACAGGTAAACCTGACTCCGTAAGATCTATGAGTAATGACTGCCCCATTGTTAAAGAAGGCAGATTAAGGTAAAAAAAAAAAAAAATTAGCTAAAGTCAACATTTTTGCCCATTTTGTCACTATTTAACATCTCAGATCTAGCAGTTGAACTTGAATACTCTTTCACTTAGTCATGACACAAAGAGGATGGTGAGGAAGATGAGAACCAGATAGAAATTTATAGTCTATGGCAGAGTTTGTATTTTATTTTAAATGCGGTAGACTCCTAATTGTTTAAGCAAGAAAATAACAATGTGAGTTAGGCTTTAAAAAATTCATTCTGTCAACTCTGTGGAGATTGTAGGGGAAAAGAACAGAAGTAGACTGTTTAGTTGATAACTAGGAAACAATTGTGTCCAGCTAAGAGATGCTGAAGCTGCGAGAACGAACAGGGTGTGCTGATGGATTTGGGTATGGATGCTGCGCAAGGAAAAGGAATAAAAAATTCTTCCAGGAATAAAAAATACCTCCCAGTCACAAACACACTTTCTCACCCTCCTTTATGCAAATTAATCATATCACTCTCCCGTTTGATGCTGTGAGCACGAAATCAAAGAATAGCAGGTATGGCTCTGTTCTGTGCCTCCCACTCCTATCACTTCCCAACCCAGTCTGCCTATAATGGCTTTCACTAACTACTCTAAAAATCATGAATATTTTCATACAGAATCACAAGGCCATTCTCAACGCCCAGCAAAATTAATAATAAATCAATTGTTGGTGTCTTCTAATAACTTGTAATAACATAATCATATTTTCACTATTGTCTCAAAAAAAAAACTGGTCTTTTAAAGTTTGTCAACAAAATAGAATTTTGAAGCCCTTGGCAAAGAAAATAACTTTAAGAATCTGAATTCCCAAAACTCTGGAAAAACTTTCAAGTTTAAATCATAACAAATAGGCTCAAAGAATGTATGATGTTTGTGTTTGCTTGCTTTATTCACCCATAAGGGGATAGAGACAAAGTTCAATGAAAGAGAATTTTCAGGAATTACATATGAGAGTTCCCAGAGTAAATCTCTTAAGTAGATCTCAGGGAAAGGGCCCCCCAAATGCCATCACCCTAGGCCAAGCACCACAAAGGGAGGGATAATAGCCCAATAATTTCTGGAGATCCCATTAAAAAAGGAAGCTATGCTTCATTTTCCAGAGTGTAGCCTCAAGGTTCTGTAGATCTTAAGAGATCAGAAATGTGCCAGGGCAATAAACGAGTAAAAGCTAATAAGGTGGCTCTGTTAAGGAGCTCAAGGGCAGCCTTTCAAAATCTTAATCATAGTCCCCAGTGAGCCTCCAACGCTGTGAAGGCTCAGTAGTTGGTGCCTGCTGGAGGTGAATGGAGCCCAAACAGCCTACAGGGTAAGAGAAAGGAGACTGAATCTGATGAAACCTATATTTAGTTGACTTTAAATCTTAAAATGCCTGAACTATCTGGAAGTGACTAAAGTAAGTTACCTCCCACTAGGCAAACTGAAGGTATAAGATAAATTAAGTTCAATAAAAAAAAAAAAAAATCAAAGTTTTACCTTTGCAAATGGAGTCAGTCATTGCAAAATTAACACATTCATACTATACATCCATATACACAGACCTCTTAGTGAATTTACAACTGGTATTTATGGCAGATACCTCTAACTGGTTGAATTAGGGGATTTTCATTTTCACCTTTTTTCTTACAAGCATGTAAAGTGTTCCCTGTATTGAATATGTATTGCTGTTCTGCCACAAGAAAAATAATAAAAAATATAAACTAAATTGTAGTAAAGAAATTATGAAGTTTTTCAACTTCACTTTTAATTAATGTTAGATTTACAGAAAAGTTGCAAAATTACCACAAAAAGTTCCCTCATATCTCTTACCCCATTTATTTTAACATACATAATCATAGTACAATTATCTAAGTCAAGAAATTAACAATGATACAAAACTATTTCTGAACTCTTTTTTTAATAGAGAAGACAGGAAATGATAAAAGATAAAATGTTTTGTGACTTATTTACAACAGAATTTTCTCAGACTTAATCAGGACCCCAACAGTTTCTGGGGCAGATTTCTGGGTATAACAGCTGGTAGGGCAAAGGAAGTAATATAAAAAGAATGCCAAGCCTTAAAAATATAATGAATATCAAGTGCCTGCCTTGAAGTAAACAATAAATGCTTATTGTCATTACTATTATTTTAACAGAATTATTATCTAATGAGTCCTCTAGCGCTTAACAAGAAATATAGTTGATTAAAGCTTATTTCCTGGTGCTCAGCATCTGGGTTATTCCTAAATACCAGAATAACACTGTTTCCAGAAGCCAGTCATTTTACCAGGTGTGTGGCCTTGATCACACTGAATTGTTTCCATCAAGAATCAGGAGACACTCTGATCCGAACTCCCATTCGGAGAAATCTGTGGTGTTCCAGATTACAGAGGCCTTTCCCAGGAGATAGGAGTTTCCTCCTCCTTCAGGCCTTGACTCATTAAGTTCTCTTACTTGGCAGAAGACCAGAATTGCTGAAGAATCAGGCCTGCCTCGGATCTGTCCCTTCCTTTGTGTCCTGCACAGGATCCTTTTCCTAACTTCAGGAAAGCACAGCTCTGAGCCATGGAATTATTTAGGTTTCTTGTTATGGCCGTGGTGAAGCTCTTAATTTAATGAATACTGCAAGGATTGATGAGCGTTTTTCTGTCTCCTTTATGGCTAAAGAAGAAAACTAAAACTTCAACTCTAAATACACTTTAGACATTATTGAAAACATTTCTTTAATGTGGGAAACTATATTGCATTAGCAAATCAGTTCATATCATCAGTCATCATCATAATTCACCAAACCATTGCATCTTACAGCCTAACCATTGCATCTTACAGCCTATGGGATTATGCTTTGCTAACCAAGAATTAAGATTTAAGAATTATGGATTTAAGAATTAAGTCCTTTGGAAAGTTAAAAAAAAAAAAAAAACCTGCAAAATGTCAAACACATTTCTCAAATTTAAAGAAAAAAAGAGTATTTGAATAGATTTTTAGAGGAATTTAATCTCCTGACCTAATAGAATTAGAAATTCAGAAGACTCAAGTTCATAAACAGATGAAATTTTAGGGTCATAATATATTAACATCCTGTTTGAATTGCTAATTTTGTAGTATTTATAAATAAAATTTCCATTTCTCAAATACTTTTAGATAACGTGTTGGGGTCAAAAAAGAATAAAGTCTGATGCACCCCCAGGTGAACATTAAAGCATTGATGACCTAGGTTAGCACACTGAAGTCAACACAGATGGCAGTTAATATTCAGAAAATTGAACTTATCAATAAGCATCAATAGTTGTCTACATAAATTTTTGAAAAAGATAATTAAAAGGACCATACACACATTTTAACCCATAACATGAATATAGAATTTTTAAAAGGAAGAGAAACAAAGCTAGCCTGGTGTTCTAAGGTATGCTTTTTCAAGATACTTTTGGTAAGAGATAAATCACTAAAACCTTGTTTAAAATTATTTACTTAAAAGAAATTTTTTAAATTTGTTTTTTAAAATATATTTTATTTAAATTCAATTTGCCAACATAGAGTACAATACCCAGTGCTCTTCTCATCATGTGCCTTCCTTAATGCCCGTCACCCAGTTACCCCATCCTACCACCTCCCCTTCTGCAACCCTTTGTTTCCCAGAGTCCAGAGTCTCATGATTTGTCTTCCTCTCTAATTTTTCCCCACTCAGTTTCCCTCCTAAGAGAATATTTGAATTTTGGAAAGAAGGGGCAAACTCACACATATACTAAAAAAAATTTTTTTTGACTGTTGTAAATTGTCTATTAGCAAGAATTTTGCAAACATTACTTATATTAGCAGTAACATGGAGCTGGAGAGTACTGCGTCTTCTCCAAGCTGCTTGGTGTGGAACTTAACGACCTTTTCCAGGGCCAAGCCTCTTGGGGCCTGTAGATTTCAGTTCTCAAATCTTCCTGTGCTTATGGGCTGGTTTGGTGATCCACTGGGTATCAGGATTTTTTTCTGATAGCCTTGTGTAATGGATCAATGAGGATAACCTCAAAGAATTTGTATGTGGAATCTTCACTAACCCAGTAAGAATTCAGGACTTTCAGAGGCCCACAGTAGAATCCAGCTCCCTCCTAGGCAAGACTGAAGGCTTGGGGTCAACTTTAGCTGGTTAACACCATGATGAACAATCTTGCCATATATAACACCCTTAGGAATTGGGCATTTGCAGTTGCCGCAGTGCACATGAATCTGATATATGACATAAATTTGCCTGGCCTTCTAACCCAATCTGTGCACTTTATCAGGCTAGATTGGGCAGGGTATCCTGGGGAGCAGACAGGCCAGCAGTGTACTCTGAGAATAAACCCCATTACATCAGACTGCTTCTTCCTCCACAGCCCCAGGACGTACTTGTAAGCACCCTCTTTGGCTGACCTTTGAGCTAAATGGCTGCTACCAGATTGGAAAGAGGCTTTCTCCCAAAATCCCTTTTGGGTTCCTCTTAATTTTTTTTTTTGTTTTGTTTTTTTAACTAAGTACTAAGTAGAATAGTTCTCAAGCTTTTCCCAAGAATCCTTTTGTTATTGAAAGATTGCCTAAAACCTTATTCAGGTTTTTAATCAAGGGATTCCCAAGAATCCCTTTGTTATTGAAAGAATGGCTTAAACTTTATTCAGGTTTTTAATCAAGAGTTTATAATTAGCTTTTAACAAACTTGAAATTATATATTTTGAGTAAAAATAATTTTTAAAAGCTTTTTCAAATCTACACTTTTTTATTTGAGGAGATATATTTACACTTTTTTTTTAATATCAAAAATAGGTGGATAATTTGCCAGCGGTTCCTGGCCTCAGGCTGGGAATTACAGAGATTTATGCGTTAGACATTTGTATATACACATATAAAAATGAATAGTACATGACTATTAAAAATAAAAGACGGTGGCGGGGGAGGGAAGGGCGCCAGAGTGGCTCAGTCACTTAACCATCTGCCTTTGTCTCAGGTCATGATCCTGGAGTCCTGGGATCTAGCCCCCCTTTAGGCTCCCTGCTTGTCTGGGAGCTTCCTTCTTCCTCTCCCTCTGCTGCTCCCCACCCCCACCCCCCACCCCCGCTTGTGCTCTCTCTCTCTCTCTCTTAAATAAATATATATTTAAAAAAAAAAAGGAATAAAAGACAGGGATGGCTCAAATTGGTTAAGCATCTGACTTGATCTCAGCACAGGTCTTGATCTCAGGGTCATGAGTTCAAGCCCTGCATTGGGCTCCACACTGGGTGTGCAATCTACTTAAAAAAAATAAAATAAAATAAAAGATAATATATGGTCTCTAAATAAACGCAAAAAATACTGCATGTCTTGCATAAGTTTATAAAGCAACAAAGTACACAAAATGAGATACAAATCACTAAACTACAAGGGAGATTAACAAAGTGGATAATAGTGATAAAAAATACTGGGAACTAGGAAAGGGTGTTCATAGGCTTCATGAACTAGGAAGAAGCAAAGCTAGAGAAAAATAACAAAAATGGTAATTTTTAAAAAAGATTTATTTTAATGAGAGCACATGCACAAGAGTAAGGGTGGGGGGAGGAGCAGAGGGAGAGAGAGAGAATCCTCAGGCCAACCACTGAGCCCACAGAGCCCAACACAGGGCTCAACCCCAGGACCCTCAGATCATGACTTGAGCTAGAAGTTTAACCAACAGAGCCATCCAGGTGCCCTGGGGAATGACAATCTCAGTGAGTGTGTTGCAGAGGAGTCTTTATAGCTGGAGAAAAAAAACCTACCAAGTCAGAGAAGCAGCCCATTTAAAATATGATGAAGTGCTTGTTTTGGGTAAAAGAATGTCTAATGAGGGGATCCCTGGGTGGCTCAGTGGTTTAGCGCCACCTTCAGCCCAGGGCATGATCCTGGAGACCCGGGATGGAGTCCCACATCGGGCTCCCTGCATGGAGCCTGCTTCTCCCTCTGCTGTGTCTCTGCCTCTCTCTCTCTCTCTCTCTCTCTCTCTCTCTCTGTCTCTCATGAATAAATAAATAAAATCTTAAAAAAAAAAGAATGTCTAATGAGATTGTATAAAACAGAGAAATGAAAATCTTATCCAAGTAAATCCCAAAAGAATGCAGTTCTGTATTTCTCAATACCAATTTAACATAGAATTTGAGGTGGACTACCAAAATACTAAGGTAGTAAATATCTTCCTAAACACTAAGATTTGACATGGTTTTTGTTGGTGTTAATTAGTCAAGAGATTGTCCTGCTATCCACCACCCACCTCAGGAGTTTCTTGCCATCAATGCCACACTTTGCAAGAATCTTCCTTAGTGGATGTTGTCTCTGCCCAAAACAAACTACAGATCTTCCTTAACTTATTATGGAATTATGTCCTGATAAACTCATCCTACGTTGAAAGTATCTTAAATTGAAAATGCATTTAATACACTTAATCTGGAATGCCTGGGTGGCTCAGCGGTTGAGTGTCTGCCTTTGGCTCAGGGCATTGCTCCCGGAGTCCCAGGGATGGAGCCTGCTTCTCCCTCTGCCTGTGTCTCTGCTTCTCTCTCTGTGTCTCTTATGAATGAATAAATAAAATCTTAAAAATAAAATACACTTAATCCACAGAATGTCATCACTTAGCCTAGTCTACCTTAAACATGCTCAGATTTGTTAACCTACAGGGGGACAGGATCATCTAACACAAAGCCTATTTTACCCTGAAGTGTGGATCATCTCGTGTAACTTATTGAATACTGTACTGAAAGTGAAAAACACAATGGTTGTAAATTTATCAGTTGATTATCGTTGTGGCCTCCTGGCTGATTGGGAGCTGCAGCTCACTGCCACTCTGCTGCTGCCCAGTATCATGAAAGAGTATCATACTGCCTATCAGTAGCCCAGAAAAAGATCCAAATCCAAAATTTGAGGGCAGTTTCTACTGAATGTATACTGCGTTTGCACCACAGTAAAGAGAAAAAATTAAGTCAAACTATTGTTAAGTCAGGGATTGTCTGTAAAATGAAAACAATAGAAAGCAAAACAAACACAAATCCAAAACAAAACTAAGAGACCAGGAGATCCCTGGGTGGCTCAGTGGTTTGGCTCCTGCCTTTGGCCCAGGAGTCCTGGAATCGAGTCCCGTGTCAGGCTCCCTGCATGGAGCCTTCTTCTCCCTCTGCCATGTCTCTGCCTCTGTGTGTGTGTGTGTGTGTGTGTGTGTGTCATGAATAAGTAAATAAATAAAATCTTTCAAAAAACAAAACTAAGAGACCATCACAGGTCTCTTTAACCCTTCATAATTGATCTGTACCCCAAAAGATTTATTCTTACCCCATCCACATTAAACACTACCCCCCCAAAAAAAACCACTACCCAAACAGTAAAAGCCCACATCAACCTAAAAATCCTACCGTACTATTAGTGTAAAACCAGATGTTGTTATCCATTTCCTCCTTCAACATATTTATAAAATATTCTCTTTTTTTAAAAGATTTTATTTATTTATCCCCCCAGACCAGGGATCATTCCCTGAGCCAAAGGCAGACGCTCAACCGCTGAGCCACCCAGGCATCACTATAAAATATTCTTATTTATAGAGCTAGGGAATCATTACAAATATTATTGCTTTAGATTTCTATCCTTGAGATAGTTCAAAGTCCCAAAAGAAGCACAATAAATAACATATCGTTCTTCATTATTGAGGATTAATTATCCCAAAGGCTTGTAGTCTAAATGCTCATTTCCTGATTCCAAGATTAGTGTCATGTTCTCCCTCATATCATACAACTTAAGCTAACAACTTAAGCTAGCAACAACTTAAGCTAACATACACCAAAACAATAAAAGTCACACAAAAATAAATGGTAAAAAAAAAAGTGCACAAAACAGCTATAGGTGGCATCACACTAACAGCCTAAACTTGGGTAAAAACACAAAAGTTTACTTGTTTTACTAAAACTGGGCATTTTAGGAAGTACTTGAGAAATTAAGTTTATTTTAAAAAGTAAAAATTTCAGGTGGGAGCAGAAAACTAAAACCACGTTATACTTGTTTTTTTGTTTTGTTTTGTTTAAGATTTCCTTTATTTATTTGAGAGAGAGAGAGACAGAGACAGAGAGAGCAAAAGAGTACAGGTAGGGAGGAGAGGGAGAAGGCGCTCCAGGGAGCAGGAAGCCCACTGAGGGAGGGTCCTGGGGTCATAACCTGAGCCCAAGGCTGATGCTTAACCGACTGAGCCACCCAGGCTCCCCAGTCACCTGGGACTCTACTGGAAGCCTTGGCCCTGACCATACCTCTCGGCCAGCTCCTCCTGGGACTCAGTCCCTCGCGTTTCAGCTCCAACTTTAGTCGCTCTGGGAAACCTTTCTCCCCTACTCGCTTCTTTCTGCTCCACGGCAATGAAAACACCTGCCCTTCTACTCCTGCCACTCGTCAGTTTGCTTGTTAGCCCCTTCCAGATTGAGAGCTCCGCGATGAATAAATCCTACCCAGTAGAAAGGTGAGCTAGAAGCTCGATGAAGAAGCAGAGGCACGTGCGGCAGCTGGACCTGCCCGCCTTCGAGCTGCTCCAATCTAAGCCCCAGGTGCCACCTGCACGTGCCAACCTCGCGCGAGAACAAGCGCCGGGCTCCGGGGCGCGAGGCGCATGCGGAGTTTGGCCTGCGCGGTTGGAGACCCCCTCAAAAAACTACGAATCCCAGAATCCTCCTGGAAATGCATCCTCGTTATCCAGGGCTCAAGGTCCTGGAGACCTCCTGCAAGGTTTCCGTCAGTGCTGGAAGCTTTGCTTGCATCAGAATGCAAAAGGCGAGATTAACCGGCACGTTTCCTGCTGCCGCGGGAGCCTAGGCAATCCCTAGCTTCCCCGGGATGGCGTCAGCGAAGCCTCCTTGAGACTTGTCACAGTTTGTTAGGCCAGAAGTTCCAAGAAATCGAGATTTTGGAAGGAGTGGAAGGGGCGGGGAGACCGCTGCGCCGGAGCCCGCGTTGTATCGAGCAACTGCAGGTGGCTGAGGCCCCCATGGGTCTTATCCCGTCACGCTGGCCAGGATGGTGTCTTGGTTCCCAGAAACCCCGCGTCCTGGGAGTCACGCTGCGGTGCACCAGGCGTCTGCTGCAGAAGGCTTGCTGGGGGCAGGAGCCGCTGGCTGTTCTCAGCCTCAGTCTCCAGGGAAACTGCCTAACCGAGACCCCAGACCTCCCTCCATCCTTGCTCCTGATCCTCAGTTCCACTCCATTTCTGCTTCAGAGACTCAACTCTGTCATTCTGTGCTCAAGGATCCCCCTACCCCTTCTCTCCGCCGCCCCCCCCCCCCCAGTCCCTAAATTTTCAGCCTCTACTCTCTAACACTGATATCCTATTTTCTTTCAGACCCTACAGTCCCATATTTTTTTTGCTGATATTGTGGCATCCTTCATTGCTATCTCCTATTGAGCATATCACATCTCTAGTGCTCCATTAGGCTGAGGCTCTAGGTTAGCCAAGGGCTTTCGGATGTGTGCCTAGAGAGAACAATTCTGTACTTGGGCTTCAGTTTCCCCACTTGATATATGAAGCCCCTTGGATTCAGAACAGAGAGAAGAGGCATATTAAGATGAATCATCTCTGGGGTGCCTGGGTGGCTCCGTCGGCTAAGCGTCTGCTTTTGGCTCAGGTCATTATCTTAGGGTTCTGGGATCCAGCTCTACATTGGGCTCCCTGCTCCTAAGGGAGTCTGCTTCTCCCTCTGCCTCGGCCTGCCACTCCCCCTGCTTGTGTTCACTCTCTCTGTGTCAAATGCATAAATAAAACCTTTTAAAAAAATGACTCATTTCCTACTGATGATGGCAATACCTTTCTTTAGGCCTTATTCTCATTTGTAAAGTGGTGACAGTTATTACCCTTAATCAGAAGGCCCAGTAAGTCAGACTTTCCTAGTCAGCAGTGCAATCTTTGCCTTCTACCCTACAGAAGAAATAAAACCCTAAGCCATGGAGGAAAGAGATAATTACTCCTCTCCAGGTACTTCTGGCTCCGATCAGTTATGTGACTGTGGTTGGCAGTTGAAGGGATCAAGATCATGCTTAGGAGCTAGAAATAGGATCCAGAAGCTATTGATGCATACTGGTGGTGTTCACGCTGGGAAGCTATGAAGATGAGGCCACTTGGGGAGGATGCCCTTGAGAGGAAGGGAAACTTGGAGAACCAATTACATTTCAATTCCACAGCTATTAATGATTCTTGCGTGCTCTTGGTTAGCTTATTCTCTAGATCTACATTTGCCTTTCTAGATATACGTGTATGTGGTAGAGGGGCACAGAGGTATGGTGGAATAGTCTTCACTGCCCGCCTTTCCCTGTGTTAAAAGCACTCTTATCCCAAGAAAAGTAGATTATGTTAGGCTCTAAACGCACCACCAGAGGGCATTATTGACTGTCTGATGAGCAATTTCGTTTACCACATGAACAGCCCTGTTATGGTTGTCATAGTTTTCACACACCTTGCTTAGAACAATGAAACAAGGTCCCAGATAAAAGCATCAATTTATTTAGCACCCTAAACTCAGAAGTAAAACCAGTCCGTTAAGCCAGAGGTTCCCAACTTTGTTTCAAATTGGAATCCCTAAAAAATACAGACTCATAGGCCCTGTCTCCTAACATTCTAATTTCACTGATAAGGGATGTAGTGTGGGGATTCTAATGTGTGGTGAAATTTGGGAACCGCAGCCTTAAATCTCCTGCTCAGTTTTAAGAAAGGAATGTGAACCTGATCTCAGTATGTTATCAACTTTATAGGAGAAAAGCAGGAGTCCTCAAGGAAGCAATTTCAGAGATCCACTTGATGCAGCTCCGACTAGAAACACTGCCAGCTTCTCTGTGCTATTTAGTATTCCCAAGAACAAGAGCTTTCCTGGGGTGATCCAGGGAATTAGGTTGAAAATTAATAGTAATAGCGGCTTTCACTTATGAAGCTTTTATAATGTGCCAAGCATGTCTTACCCTTAATAGGTTTTAGTTCATTTAATCTTTTTTTAAAGATTTTATTTATTCATGAGAGACAGAGAGAGAGAGGGGAGCAGAGACATAGGCATAGGGAAAAGCAGTCTTCTTGCAGGGAGCCGGATGGGGTACTGGATCCCCAGACTCTGGGATCACACCCTGAGCAGAAGGCAGACACTCAATCACTGAGGCACCTAGGCATCCCTAGTTCATTTAATCTTGAGAATAAAAGGCTAGAGCTATCATTATTTCCATTTAATACATGAGGAAACTGAGTCAGAATAGTTAAGTAATTTGTCCAGGATCACACAAGACAATAGTAAATTGTAAAGCCAGGGTTCAAATCCAGATAGTCTGTCTGCAAGAGCACAAACTCTTAATCTCCATGCTATTCTACTTCCTAATCCACGAATAGTGAATCGTTTTCCTTTTATCCCTACTTGGTCTATGTTCCCTCCATTAGTGTTCACAACCATTTTCATCTCTCCTTCATTCTCTACTCTAATCTCCAAGGCCCATATTTCTGGCCATTGTTCATTTTCAAATTACTCAAATTTCTTTTTTTTTTAATTTTTTATTTATGATAGTCACACACAGAGAGAGAGAGAGAGAGAGAGGCAGAGATACAGGCAGAGGGAGAAGCAGGCTCCATGCACCGGGAGCCCAATGTGGGATTCGATCCCGGGTCTCCAGGATCGCGCCCTGGGCCAAAGGCAGGCACTAAACCACTGTGCCACCCAGGGATCCCAAATTACTCAAATTTCTAGCACTACGTAACACTGTGTACTCTGGGGAGATACAAGGATATAACACTTTCTCACCATGTGACAGGCCTTCACTAAAACTTATGTGTATTATCTTATATGAGGCTTACAATAACAGTGCTGCAGTTGAAGAAATTGGGTTGATTAGGTAAAAGTAACTTGTTCAGGGATCCCTGGGTGGCGCAGTGGTTTAGCACCTGCCTTTGGCCCAGGGCGCGATCCTGGAGACCCGGGATCGAATCCCACGTCGGGCTCCTGGTGCATGGAGCCTGCTTCTCCCTCTGCCTGTGTCTCTGCCTCTCTCTCTCTCTCTCTCTCTCTCTGTGTGACTATCATAAATAAATAAAAATAAAAAAAAAAGTAACTTGTTCAGCTGTTTGGCTTTGTTTCAGGCTGTTTGCCCTGACTTTACTCAGGGCTTTGCCATCTGTCTTATCCCAATAAGTATTTATTAAAAAGAGGGGAAAGGGGGGAGAAAGAAAGAAAGAAAGAAGAAAGAAAGAAAGAAAGAAAGAAAGAAAGAAAGAAAGAAAGAAAGAAGAAAAAGGTAAAGGAAAAGAAAAAGGAAGGAAGGAAGGAAGGAAGGAAGGAAAAAAGAAAGAAAGAAAGAAAGAAAGAAAGAAAGAAAGAAAGAAAGAAAGAAAGAAAGAAAGGAGGGGGAAGAAGTTTCCTCTGTTAAATATATCATTAATATTATAGAACAGGTCCAAATTCCCTTAGTCTGAACCTGAGTGAAGAGGTGGTTTTCCCAACATAACTCCACCAGGAAGGAATTCTGAAGCGCCATTATATGGGATTTCCCTTTGGCTTCAGCTGAGTATGTACCTTATGTCCCAGCTAAGGAGAAAGCTGTGTTTCACACTTACTCACTTCACTCAGCACCTTGGCTTGTATGTAGTAGTAGCAAAGAATTATCGGGTGCTCTTATTTTTTTAAAGATTTTATTTATTTATTCATGAGAGACACAGAGAGGCAGAAACACAGGCAGAGGGAGAAGCAGGCTCCCTGTGGGTAGCCTGATGTGGGACTTGATCCCAGAACCCGGGGGATCACGACCTGAGCTGAAGGCAGATGCTCAATCACTAAGCCACCCAGGTGCCTGGATTGATTTATTTTAATGTCAAAATGATCGGTATTGTGATTGGCAATACATTATACATATGGAAACTTAGAACCACTGTAAATAATTTTTGGTTGTAATAAGATTCAGATTCATGAAGCCAAATAGTTTACTGAATGGTTCTCAAAGTTTGGTCTGGAGATCAGTAGCATTAAAATTGCCTAGGCATTTGTTGGAAATGCAGTTTCTTTGATTCTACTGTAGACTTCCTAAATTGGAAAGTGGAGGCACAGCAAAGTGTCTTAACAAGCCCCCTAGGCATATCTGATGTGTGGTCACCTTTGTGAGCCACTGTTTTAGTGTGAAGTGTCTGTTTGGGTTAAGAAATATGTAACAAATGGAAAGTCTCTAATGATTTTGTATAATGGGATTTAAAAAAATCATTTATCCTGTTTATATTTTACCTTGACTAGGACTTGTCTGGCCCAGAAATAAGAAAATGGTCACTTAAAATATTTTGTCAACAACCTAGTTTTTACCATAAAATTATTGCCTAGCATAACTCTTTCTGAAAAGGTATAGAATTAGACTCTTGTGACAAAAGCAGTAGAAAGCCAGTAATTGTAAGTTTATGTGTTTAACAGGTATATCTTCCTGAAAAACTAATACAAATAGTTCATAGAAAATTCTGTTAATTCATAGTTCATAGAAAAATAATGTTAACTCATGAAATAGATATATTTATACTAGGTATAACACATTTATATATGTCTGCCAGTGTGGGAAAAAGGGAATATGTACTTACCATGTTTGAATCTGAGAGCTCTGTGATTATTTAGGAAACAGTTTTCATACAATTTCAGTTAACCTAGCTCAGTAGAGGATGCTACCAATTCTTTCTTTTTTTTTTTCTTTTTTCTTTATTTATTTGTTTTTCTACCAATTCTTTCAAGCTAGGAGTCATTCCATATAAGGAAATTCCAGAAAGGGCCAGTCTTGAATAAGAGAGAAACTGAGTAAGCCAGGCAAAATCCAGTCTGGGAGTCACCAGAAATGTAAATTGTCCCTTTGAACAAAGGAGGCATTTATTCCAGGAGCTCTGCTTTATTGGGTGAAAAGGTAGGGTTGGAAATGTGTGTTTGTGTGTGAGTTGGGTATAAGGAGAAATGTACTTTCTTTAAAGAAATTGGGACCTCTAGCCCACAGGACTATTCTGAGAACTTTGTGAGAATCTATAACCTTTCAAATTTACACATTTTGTTATTTATGGTTACTACCTGTTTGTCTCGTTTTCCTAACTTTAGTTAGGAGCAAAATTATTCAAAATTCAGAGTACCTGCAGATCGATTTTAGGAGTAGCCCTGTGGGAGAAGGAATCCCAAGGCCAAGAGTGGGCAGGGATGGGAGCTGCCAAAGGGAAGGATAGGATAACACTGGCCTGGCTGGGCTTCAGTGAAGGCATTGGGGTAAATAAATCAAAAGGCCCATGTGAATGTCCTCTTGTGGCCATACATGATGTTAGGAAAATGGAAGTAAATGTTGGTTTTGGTGGCAACTTGGACATACATGCAGTTGCTACCTGACATTTTAAATGAAGTATCATTCACTCTTTCTTTAAAGCCCATGACAAGCTCTGGATATCAATATATTTTGGGTTGCTATAGAAATCCATAAATTCTGCTTTAATAACATCTAGTATTTTAAACTTCTAGAATGACTTGCCCACCCTGCCCTTGCCCTAATAAGTTGGTCTCTTTAAGTAAAAAAACTGCAAAAAAGACATGAGGTGATATATCAGTAAGAAATTCTGAGCTGGGATATTTTGTTCCTTTAGATAAGTGTTTCCTGATTGAAGATTCTCTAAGCTGTTCTGGACTTTTCAGGTTTTAAAAACACGACCAGTAGGTTTTGACTTCTATATTTTTTGATTGAATGAATAAAATAACTCTTGGAATTATCCCGTTTAGGAACGCCTGGGTGGTTCAGTGGTTGAGCATCTGCCTTTGGCTCAGGGCATGATCCTAGAGTCCTGAGACCGAGTCCCCACATCAGGCTTCCTGCATGGGGCCTCCTTCTGCCTCTCTGTGTGTCTCTCATGAATAAATAAATAAAATCTTTTTTAAAAAAGAAAGAAATGTCTCGTTTAAGCAAAACAACGTGAAAGACCCTGTTTTTTCAGTTCGGAATTGGGACTTAGAAGAAATCAGATGAGAACCTGTTGTGGTTATTCCCATCTAAGTTGCACACTCTACACTGTGCTGAGCCTAAAAGTGTCACCAGAAAAAGGAGAAAAGTCATGGAGGTCAAAGAGGGAGACCAACTCTCTGCTACAGCAGAGAATTAAAAAGATTTTATATTATGTGGAAAGGGCGCAAAAGTGAAAATAGTACAAGGAGGTACTGCTTTGTATTCCTACTGGTCTGTGTGATGCCTTGATGTTTGTCTCTAGCTGTTATATTCACCAGTCCTGCAAATGTAGAAACCGATCCCAAACTTCTCTGCAGGCTGAAGGACAGCCAATCCAATTTCACTCTCCCTTCCCAGTCTATTAACAAATGATGGGATACTACCAAATGGAAGGGGCACACATAGCACAAGTAAGGGTTGATCAATAAATGAAGTTCATGGAGTGATTTTGAGAGCAACTCTACATTTCTATAGAAGCCAGGAAACTGATCTAAACACTAAAAGTAGTAGGACTCACTTGAGTAAGCAATTATGATCTTTGTGTCACTTTATTGTCTGAGTAACAGTCTCTGAATACTGTAGCTTTGCATATCACAATGAGGGATTCCCAGCAAGGTCCTGGCAGTCTTCCAAGAGAGCTCTGCAGCTGGAACCCATTTTTGCTTGAGGCATCTAAAATTCCTATTAATAACAATGGTTCTATGAAAATAACGTATCTTCTAGCGGTGCCTGAGTGGTTCAGTCAGCTAAGCGTCCAATTCTTTATTTTGGCTCAGGTCATGATCTCAGAGTCATGAGATCTAGACCTGAGTCAGAAGATTCTCTCTTTCCCTCTGTCCCTCCCTCTATCCTCTCTGGCATGTGCTTGCTTGCTCTCTCCCCCTCTAAAACAAAATAAATTGAAAAACATAATATGTTTTCTAGAGTTACATTTGTGATTATTACTCTTGCTTTCAGCAAACCCATAAAGAAGAAAAGTGAGTCTACATGGTCTGGAATGTACACATAATGTCAGGAAGTAATATTAGAGAGGACCTAAAAAAGAAATAAGATAGTCATGGGAAGATGGGGGAATAAATTCTAGCCACAGGAAACAGCAAGTGCTAAAATCCTAAGAGAATGAGCAGGGGATGTTTAGAGAACATAGAGAGGGACTTCTCTGTCTGTGGCACAATGAAAGGGACTGGAAGGAAAGGAGATTGGAGAGAGATAATGAGGTTGACCAGATAATATACGGTCTTGCAGGCCAAGCCAAGAAATTTTAGTTTTGATCTGAAGATGATGGAAAGCCACTGGAATGTTTTGAGTATGAACGTGACACTGTTTCTCTTTCCCTTATTAAGAAAAAAAGTAAAAAGCATTTAGAATTTTAAAATATTTTCCTGAACATAGCAAATATCTTGGACATTATTTACCATTGAACTCCAATCCACATCATATTTGTTAAAGATTATTTATTTATTTATTTATGAGAGAGAGAGAGAGAGAGATAGGCAGAGACACAGGCAGAGGGAGAAGCAGGTTCCATGCAGGGAGCCTGACATGGGACTTGATCCCGGGTCTCCAGGATCAGACCCTGGGCTGAAGGCAGTGCTAAACCGCTGAGCCACCCAGGCTGCCGTCCACATCATATTTTAAAGTTTTTTTGGCTTATATATATATTTTATTAACTTTTTAAAATTCAATTAGTTCACATATAGTATATGTTATTCTCATGACAATGAGAATGTGCATACAAGTCCTTTTAAGGATATATGCCTCAGTTCTCTTGGGTAGATTCCTAGGTGCAGAATGTTTGGACCATACAGTCGGTGTATGTTTAACTTTTCTGAGAGACTGCCAAACTGTTTCAAAAGTTGTTATACCATTCGACACCCACATTGATTGCTCCAGACCCCCATCAACACTTGTTATGATCAGTGTTTTAAAGTTTCTTTATCACAATAAATGTATAGTGATCTCTAATGGTAGTTTTGACTTGCATTTCCCTAACGACTAATGCCGCTGAGCACATATTAGAATCTTAATGCCCAATGTAATGGTGTTAAAACTTAAGGCCTTTGGGAAGTGATTAAGTCATGAGGGTAAGCCCTCACGCATGGGATTAGCGCTCTTATATAAGAGATCTCACAGAGCTCCCTAGCCCTTTCTAGCAAGTGCAAACACAGCAGGAAGTCAGCAGTCTACATCCTCAAAGAGGACTCTTAGCTACTATATGCTGGTACCTTGATTTTAGCATTCCCAATGTCTTATAGCTACCTAGTCTGTGATATTTTGTTATAATAGCTCAAATGGAGTATGACAGTGGCTATCCACAAGCCAAGGAAAGAGGCCTTAGGGAAAACTAGAACTGTAGACACCCTGATCTTGCATTTCTGACCTCCGGAACTGTAAAAAAATAAAAATAAAAAAAAAATCCTCTGTTTAAGTTATCCAGTCTCTGCTATTTTATTATGGCTACCCTAGCAGACTAACACAGCCTCTTATAAGGAAATTATGGTGTGCCTACTGCTGCCCCTGCATTTGTAACAGGAATATAAGCAGACAGCACCCCTTTATAGCTACTGACATCCATGGAAACCAGGCGCATCCCCCACCTTCCCTTGGTTAGCATGTCTATTCCCTAAGAATCTTAAACAAACCAGGTGCTTATTTTAGGGAGAAGTGGCTACGTCTAGAAGGGATTAGAATTCCGGGCTCTGAGCAAACATCACTTCTTTCTCCAAAATAGACATTTTAAATGTAGGTGAAATTACATTAAAATTAAAATTAAAAAAATTAAACAATTAAATTGTTATTTTAGTCTTGAAATTTTAACTTAGTACTGAAATTGTAATTTTCAGTCTTTAAGGAGGAAATAACAAAAGGACAATATGGCATATATTTGTGGAGAAAGGGGTGTTTGTGAGTGTTGTATCGGAATGAGCTATTTGTATGCAGTTGTTAGGCTTTTTTTTTTTTAATTTTTATTTATTAACAATAGTCACAGAGAGAGAGAGAGGCAGAGACACAGGCAGAGGGAGAAGCAGGCTCCATGCACCGGGAGCCCAACGTGGGATTTGATCCCGGGTCTCCAGGATCACGCCCTGGGCCAAAGGCAGGCGCTAAACCGCTGCACCACCCAGGGATCCCTAGGCTGTTTTCTTTAAGAGCTTTCTATGAGTTTTCAGCTGACCAGAGCAACTTCCTTGTCCAGTTGTTGGCCTCACTTAGTTTGGTACCTGGTTGTTTTCCCACAAGTCCCTATTGGTTGGGTTAGATGAAGGACAGTAAGATACTACTAAGGGGAGTACTTTATTCATCTAGATGGCACAGGAAATGGAGGTAGGTTTAACCTCAATCCCACTGCACCTAATTTGTAAATTCTTGGAAGAAAGGATTCATGAGACTGACAACTGGAAACGGACCAAAGGAAAATTTGCTTTTTTAGTTTTGTCCCTACATCACAAAGGGACACCAAAAGTAAGAGCATTTCTCAATCCCATACTTACATATATTATTTTCAGGATAAACTGTAAAGAGTAGCTCTAATGCTCACTTCATCTAGAGGGGTGTTCTGTTTTTGTTTTAATTGGGATTGCAACCATGAGCTCCAGCATTGAGATATCAGGAATAGGTACAGGATACAGGTTAAGAGTAGTCTTAGGAGCACTGGACTGAGAGCTAGTGGATTTCACCCCTAGTCATTCCATCCTCTGGGGGCTCAAAACAAATCTTTGGTCAAATACTGGTGGAGTTCACCAGGCGATGTCCACGGTTCTTCAGCAAACACACACACACGTAATTTTTTAAAAAATTTATTTTATTATTTTATTTTATTTTATTTTATTTTTTATTTTATTTTATTTTTTATTTTATTTTATTTTTTATTTTATTTTATTTTTTATTTTATATTTTATTTTATATTTTATTTTATATTTTATTTTATTTTTTATTTTTTTATTTATTTATGTTATTTTATTTTATTTTATATTTTATTTTATTTATTATTTTATTTTATTTTATTTTATTTTATTTTATTTTATTTTATTTTATTTTATTTATTATTATTTTGCTAAGCACAATCCAGGTGTGTTCTTTCCAATGAAAGCATTCTAGAATTTCCGATATTTTGGAACAACTCCTCAGTGTTAGGGCGCAGTCGGGCCCTGTGCACTGCACTGCAGGGCTCACAGCCCTATGCTCCAGGAGCTCACGGGCCATCGGGGAGACAGAAGTGATGCCCCTGAAGCAAGTACACAATGGCACAAGATAGTAGATAATCAAATGTTGAAACGTATCCGAGGCCCTAAAACATCTCATCTAGGGCAGCCCTGGCGGGGAGGCAGCGGTTTAGCGCCGCCTTCAGCCCAGGGCGTGACCCCGGGGTCGCAGGATCGAGTCCCGCATCGGGCTCCCTGCGTGGAGCCTGCTTCTCCCTCTGCGTGTGCCTCTGCCTCTCTCTCTCTCTCTCTGTTTCTCATGAATGAATAAATAAAAATCCTAAAAAAACAAAACAAAAACCATCTCGTCTAGCCCAAAGCGGTAACGCGAAGGGGGGCAGGTGCGCACGGCGACCGCGGGGCGGGGCCTCCCCCGACGGCCAGGCAGCCCGCGCCGCGCAGGCGCACCGACCCCCGCCCCGCCTCGTAGCAGCCCCTTTAAGAAGGGGAGCCGCAGGCGGCCCGAGCGGCGCTCACGTGACCCGGCCCCGTGCCGCTGCGGGCGGAAGTGGTCCAGCCTCCGCCGCCGGCGCGGGGGCGCGGGGGCGCGGGGGCGCGGGGTCTCCGGGCCGGAGCGGGCCCGCCGGCGGCCGGGATGGTGCAGCTGTACAACCTGCACCCGTTCGGGTCTCAGCAGGTGGTGCCCTGCAAGCTGGAGCCCGAGCGCTTCTGCGGCGGAGGGCGCGACGCGCTGTTCGTGGCGGCGGGCTGCAAGGTGGAGGCGTTCGCCGTGGCCGGGCAGGAGCTGTGCCAGCCGAGGTGCGCCTTCTCCACGCTGGGCAGGGTGCTGTGCCTGGCCTACAGCGAGGCCGGTGAGTAGCAGCAGGGCCGCCGGGGCCTGGGCCGCCGTCCCCGAGCACGGAGCGTCGCCGGCGGCCCCCCGGGTGCGGGGGAAGAGGCTTCCCGGAGCCCGCCGGCCGGTCCCGCGGGGCCTGGCCCGGGAGGCCCGGGGAGCGCGGCGCCGTGTCGTTGCCGTGGCAACCGCAGGTGCGCGCCGGCCCGCTCTCTCTACCTCGCTCGCTCGCCGGAAAGGCCTGTGGTTGAACGAGCGATACCCCAAACACCCAACTCAAAAGGATTTAAAAAAAAAAAAGAAAAACCTCAAACATGTACAAAGGAAGGGCGAAGAGTATCCGAAACCCCAGATGCTCGCGGCGTCAACAGTGACGCGGACTCGTAGCCGGTCCTTTTCCGTCTATACCTTTTACCCGCTTCTTGTGGGTTTTTGCAAGTTCAGGTTACATGCTGGTGTTTAAATCTATGCAAGCGGAGCTCGAGTCGTAACCACCACCCTCCCCCGCTAGCGGCGTCCACTACCCTTTTTTCTTTATTTTTATTTTTTTAAAGATTTTATTTATTCATGAGAGAGAGAGGCAGGGACACAGGCAGAGGGAGAAGCAGGCTCCATGCAGGGAGCCCGACGTGGGACTCGATCCTAGGACTCCAGGGTCACACACACCCTGGGCTGCTGCAGGCAGGTGGTCAACCGCTGAGCCACCGGGGCTGCCCCACTACCCTTTTTCCACCGAAATGTGAAGCAGCGCCTAGGAGGTACTTAGGAGAGAGGTACAGTACAGAGGACTGTGTGTTCTCTTTCAGCAGAAGATTGTGATTTGGGTATTTGGTAAAAATGCTTCTCCATCATTTTTCAATGTTGGTATTTTCCCCATCCCATTCCCCCTCCTTTTTAAAAAGATTTTATTTGCTTATTCATGAGAAACAGAGAAAGAGGCAGAGAGACACAGGCAGAGGGAGAAGCAGGCTCCTCGCAGGGAGCCCGATGCAGGACTCGATCCTAGGACCCCAAGGTCATAACCTGAGTTGAAGGCAGATGCTCAACTGCTGAGCCACCCAGGCATCCCCCACTATATCTCTGTTTTATAAAAATCCCAACATTTAAAAATATATGGTACTTAGGATTACAAGGGGATTTACCGCAGGCTTCTTTGAACTGCCTAATCATGCACTTAAAGTTTGATTCCTGCTTCTCAGGAGGAGTGTGAAGGTATAAACTGCAGTATTAATGGTAGAGAAAAGCCCATGACTCAGGAGCTTGCTAATGAGGCGGAGAGCATTAACTTGGAGGATTGGAGATCTCTTTCTCATTCCTACTCTGTCTGCTACTGATTGGGTGAGAGTTAATAGAAACTTTTGGATCTCTTTGTTGTTTTTAAATTTTTTTTAATTTTTATTTATTTATGATAGTCACACACAGAGAGAGAGAGAGAGAGAGAGGCAGAGACACAGGCAGAGGGAGAAGCAGGCTCCATGCACCAGGAACCCGACGTGGGATTCGATCCCGGATCTCCAGGATCGCGCCCTGGGCCAAAGGCAGGCACCAAACCGCTGCGCCACCCAGGGATCCCTGTTTGTTTGTTTTTAAAGTTGAGATACTAGATCAATTATTTTTAGACATTGGGATTTTGTGGATTTGTAAGAAACCAGGGGGCTGTCATACCTAGTATCTGACTATTCATTTTGTCAAGTAGAGATAAGTATTTCTAAAAATGAAAGCCGTACTATTTACTGTAACAGAGAAGAAAGCACTTAGACCTATGTATTGGATACCTTTGCTTTATGAACAACTTACTATGCTGGTTTTTTTTTTTTTTTTTTTTTTGACTAGTGAAGATATCAACAGAAGCCCGCATTGGTTCACAGATAATGTTTAAAACCACTCCTTAGATCTGTATGTTCTCTTTCAGGAAAAGATTGTGATTTGGGTATTTGGTAAAAATGCTTCTCCATCGTTTTTCAATGTTAGTAGTTTCCCCATCCCATTCCCCCTCCTTTTTAAAAAGATTTTATTTATTTATTAATGAGAAAAAGAGAGAGAGAGAGAGGCAGAGACATAGGCCAAGGGAGAAGCCGGCTCCCTGTGAGGAGCCCAATGCAGGACTCAATCCCAGGACCCCGGGATCATGACCTGAGCCCAAGGCAGATGCTCAACCACTGAGCCACCCAGGCGTCCCCCACTCCCCTTTTAAGATAGAAGTTCTTATCTTTAAGAGCTCTAATGACTGGCAAACTTACCAATCTCAAGGTGTGATGTGTGTGTGTGTGTGTGTGTGTATGAGAGAGAGAGAGAGAGAGAGGCAGTGACAGTTATAGCTACATGATCTGCCCCATTCTTCTAAATGGACATTTATTCTGGAATTGGAAGTGCCAGGCGTTATGTAAACTTCTAGTTTTCTTCTGTGTCAGTAGTGGTGATTCTTGGGATCCTTAATGTCACTACTTGTGCTTCAGAATCACCTGGGGAAGCTTGAAAATGTGCTGATGCCTGGAACCACAACCAGAGAAAACTGTCAGTTTTCCGGGGTATGCCCCAGCACTGGGGGAGTCTAATATTAGGCAAGGTTGAGAACCACTGACCTAGTGCCATACTGGCTGCTGTAGACAGTGAGTAGCCTGGTAACCTTATGAATGAGGCCTTGAAAAACAAAGACTTTTTATAATCCAGTTGGCTGTCCTAAAGAAAGTTCAGGAGTCATGTGGTATGTCATTAGCATGGGTCAGGTGGCTAAGGGTAACACTCAGTCCTCAGTTTAAAGACTGGTTCAACCCCTGGGTACTGTTAATCCACGCGTAGCTGACTCACAGCTATTCTGATACCCAGATAACTTGTCTTCCACTTCTTAACTTTTTACTTTTGGTCTCTTTCCTCCTGTTTACAGTTACTTAGACATGAGGATTTCTGTTCTAAGTGCCTAGTGTCTTTTCTGTAGCAAATCTCCTTTGTGAGAAACAGAATGAATCTTATATGAGTCACTTAAATTTATTATAAGTGCTTTGCAGGTGTCTTACCCAAGTAGAAAATATTTTCATTTTTAAAATCTAATTAGCAGGTTACTATTCTTGTTTTATAAAATTTGGGGTTGTTAGGGAGAAAGTAGGTAGAAATTTTGAAGGACGGAGGGTCCTAACATCATTTTTTAAAAGATTTCACTCTTTTTTTTTTTTTTTTAAGATTTTATTGATTTATTCATGAGAGACACACACAGAGAGAGGCAGAGACATAGGCAGAGGGAGGAGCAGGCTCTCTGCAGGGAGCCCAATGCAGGACTCAATCCTGGATCCCAGGATCACGCCCTGAGCCAAAGGCAGACACTAAACCACTGAGCCACACAGGCGTCCCTAACATCGTTATTGATAATGAAAACTTAATATAGGCTTTGTATGTGAAGTAAGGAAGAGGACACATGAAAGCTTATTGCTCTCAAAGGAGAAAGACTTGGTGGCCAGGGTTGAGTGCTGTGTGGGGAGCTCTGGTGCAGGGTGTATGTTTGTGGGGTGTCTGAAGCTGGTGGTGCATGGAGAACAAGACCACATGGCCCTCATTGCCTGTTCTTTAGCACAAGTGCATTAAATGAGTCTACTGCATCCCTCTAAATACTACCTACCATCTCTTAACTTTTCTAGAGCCATAAAACATATTTTGATGCATCATATATTATTTCTGCCTTTTGATGTCAGTTTTGTCATAGGAGCAGCCTTTTCCTTATTCTGGTATTAGTATTAACCAGGATTATGATCTTGCTATATAAAAGGAACCTTATTATTTTAAAGAATCAATAATCTCAGCTTAAGAATAAATATAAGAATGACTTTTTAATTTACTTAGTGAAGACAGAAGCTGTTGTAAAGTAAGTAAAATAAAGTCCTGACCACATATGTGGTCATTATTTTACATAATGCCTAAAAAATGTTTATAAGTCAGTCAGAGGAAGACAAATACGATATTATTTTTTATATGTAAAATCTAAAATCTAAAAAATAAAAAACAAAAAAACCTAATTGGTGGTTGCAAGGGGTGGGGAGTGGGGGTTGGGGAAACAGGTGAACTATTTTTTTTGTTATTTGTTTCTTTAAATAAATTAAATTTTTAAAAAAGTTTAGTGTCTTTCTTTGATAAAGTGCTATTAACCTCCACAGAATCCTCTAGACTTATATCTCCTTTTTAACATTTTGAGAAATAGCATAATTGGAGAATGAGCATTGGCTTTTGAGTTAACTAGATCCAGGTTTAAGTCCCAGCACTATTCTTTTGTTGGCTGTGTTGCCTTAGGCAAGTTACGTAGTTTATCTAAACCTCAGATTCCTGATCTATAAAATGGAGAATGAGATAATATCTTGAAGGTTTGTTGTCAGGATTGACTGAGAGAACTCTAAATCTGTGATCATAATGCTTGTCAGGTAATCGCACTTAGCCAGTTCTAGTTCATCATTTATAAAACAAGTTACTAATCTGAAAACATACAAGACAGTATGGGCACTATCTGTAGTTTGCAGGTTATATATAAATGATATATAGACTTTATCAGTGAAATAGGTATATGTTTATAAATGCATGAAAAAACAATGTTATTTAGATCAATTAATACATTAATATTAACAATTAATAATAATCTTAGTTTTAAAATTCATTTATTAATCTGAATATGACACCAAAGCACAGGCAACAAAAGAATAAAGTAAATTGGGTATCATCAAAGCTAAAAACTTTCAAGCATCTGCAAAAGACACTAAGACACTAACAAGAGATTGAAAAGGCAATCCACAGTATGGAAGAAAATACTTGCAAGGCATATACCCAATAAGGGATTAACATCCAGAATATATGAAGAACTCCTATAATTTAACAACAACAAAAGCCAATTCAAAAATGGGCAAATAGGGGCAGCCCGGGTGGCTCAGCGGTTTAGCGCCATGTTCAGCCCAGGGCGTGATCCTGGAGACTCAGGATCCAGCCCCACGTCAGGCTCCTTGCATGGAGCCTGCTTCTCCCTCTGCCTGTGTCTCTCCCTCTCTCTCAGTCTATGTCTCTCATGAATAAATAAATAAATCTATACAAAAGGATTAAAAAAATGGGCAAATAGGCATTTCTTCAAATGACCAACAAGCACATGAAGAAATGCTTCATATTATTAGTCACCAGGGAAATGCAAATCAAACCCATAATGAATTACCATTTCATACCCATTAGGATAGCTGTTATTTAAAAATGAAAGAAAGCAGCCAATGTTTGTGAGAATGTGGAGAAATTGGAACCCCTGGGCACTGCAGGAATGTAAAATGGTAGAACTGCTGTGGAAAAGTGTGGTGTTCTTCAAAAAATTAATTCCCATATGATCCAGCAATTTCACTTCCTGGAAGTATATAAAAGTAATTGAAAGCCAGGACTTGTGCAGATGTTTGGACATCAGTGTTCACAGCATTTTTAAATGAGAGCCTTCCAAATGTCCACTAACTGAAGAGAAGATAAACAAGATGTAGCATATGCATATCTGCACCTGCACATTTGTTGCAGCACTATTTGTATTAGCCAGGACATGGAAATAACCTCAATGTCCTTAAACAGATGAATAAATAAAATGTGGTATACACATAAAATTGAATATTATTCAACCTTAAAAAGCAAAGGGAATCCTTACACATGTTATAACACAAATGAACCTTGAAGACATTATGCTAAGTGAAATAAGCCAGACACAAAAGAACAAATATTGTATGATTCAGTTTATTTTTTTTTTAAGATTTTACTCTTTATTTGAGAAAGAGCACAAGCAGGAGGGAGGAGCAGGCTCCCATCTAGCAGGGACCCCAATGTTTTACTCGATTCCAGGACCCTGGGATCATGACCTGAGCCAAAGGCAAGTGCTTAACTGACTGAGCTACCTAGGTGCTCCTGTATGACTCACTTTATATGAGGTATCTAGAATGGGTGAATTCATAGAGACAGAAAGTAGAATGGCCACTGCCAGAGTCTAGGGGTGGGGGGGGAGATGAGGAGTTACTGTTTAAAGGATACCGAATTTTGAGGAGGATAAAAAAGCTCTGGAGAGAGATGATGGTGACTGCACAACAACGTGAATATACTACATACCATTGAATTGTGTACTCAAAAATGGTGAAAATGGTAAATTTTGCATGATGTATATTTTACCACAATAAAAAATTTAAAAAAATCATTTACTGGGGATCCCTGGGTGGCTCAGCGGTTTAGCGCCTGCCTTCGGCCCAGGGCGTGATCCTGGAGTCTCAGGATCGAGTCCCACGTTGGGCTCCCTGCATGGAGCCTGCTTCTCCCTCTGCCTGTGTCTCTGCCTCTCTCTCTCTCTGTATCTCTCATGAGTAAATAAAATGTTTTTAAAAAAATCATTTACTGAGGAAATTCTAGGATGATGGAGGTGATAAGACATCTTTTGACCCAACTCCATCCAACTGATTCTTCGGAACAGAGTAAGCAAATTTATGGAGCCTGCAGGGTGCAGTTAGGCATTCTGCCAAGACACCCAGGGAATGAACAGGCTCCATTTCTGTGGTATCAGAGGAACCAGTAGTAAGAGAAGGCTTGCCTTTCTGGAAGATTGGCTCATTTTGGACAAGGAGAGGACTTGGCCAGCCCAGCGAGTGTTTGCAGAAAGGGGCTGCTTGCTTGATGCATGTGTATATGGGAAAGCATTATGCTAACAGCAGCATTTCCATTTCAGTTCATTGGAAAAGGGCTTATTTACCAAATATTGTTAGTAAATAGTAGGTTCTACATTTGGAAAAACCTTGACTTACCTTCTCAGAGTTCTAAAGATTAAAAGGTCAAATTAAAAAGCCACTAAAATAGAATACGTAAGAGTATATTTATGTAATTTGGAGGGCATAGGAGACTATTTAAGCAAATTAGGAAATTCAGAGGCCAAGAAGGAAACGATATATATCCGACTACATACATATCTGATTACTTTTACTATGGCAAAAGATGCCATAAGCGAAATCAAATGTTAAAGAATAGACTACAAAAACAATTTTCTATTCATGACCAACCAAAGATTAATATCGCTTTCACCCAGAGAGCTGCTATTTCTTATTAAGAAAAACAAATCAAACATCCTAATTAAGCAGATAAATTGCAGAAGAAAAATCACATGTGGCTGATAAACACAGAAGATGGCCAGCTTTAGAAATGGTCTGGAAAATATACATTATAATAACCCCATCACATTGAGTCAGTGAGGATATGGGGAAATGGGCATGTCCAAACAGTGCTGCTGGCAACATGAGTTCATCTTATGCAATTGTGATAGACTCTGGCAATATCTCAAGATTTAAAATGCACCAGCCCAACATTTGCACTTTTGGGAATCTATGCCATTGAAACAAACCCCTAGGAAATAAATATATAGGTATAGGCCTATTTATGAAGTTAGCATGAAGTATGGTGGCAGGAAAACTGGAAAAACTTGAATATATATTAATAGGGGAATTGTTGAGTAAATTATGGCACATGCATACATAGGATATCAGATAGTTTTCAATAAGACAATGTTAGATACCCATGTATTGATATGGAAGGTAAGATTTATTGATAACTTTTAGAAGTTGAGGATTGTTAAATATATTCCATGCGATTCCATTTTGGTGAAAAAATTAAAGCACTAGTCTGTGATCTATGTTTATATGAGAGAAAGGTATATAAGGACACATATTGAGCTCTGCGTTAACGCTGGCTTCTCAAAGGCTGCACTGCAGGAAAGAGGTAATGCTTTTCATTTTGCATCTCATTACTGCTTTGATTTCTCACAACAGAGAGTAACTATAAAATTATAATTGGAAAAAATCAGCAAGGGAAAATCAACTTGGATTTAAGTTTTATTTAATATGTATAGCTTTATCCTACTTCTCAGAGTTGACATGAAGGTGTGACTTGTGGGAAGAGGGTCTTTGAGAGCCACAGGAAACACTCAGAGCTAATATAAGGAATAAAATGTACAATTTCTATGTAAGCTACACAAATTATTAATGGATTACCTTAAGACATAATGAGGAAAGATTTATTTCAAAACCTAAATGCCTGATGTCAGTTAAAAATATACCTAAGATCTGGGGTGTCTGGGAGCTTAGTCTGTTGAGCCTTTGATTCAGGTCATGATCCCAGGGTCCTGGGAATTGGGGGTCCTGCTCGGGCTTTCTGCTCCTCAGGGAGTCTGCTTTTCCCTCTGCTCTTCCCCCTGCTTGTGCTTGCTCTCTCTGTCAAATAAATCAATAAAATCCTGAAGAATATATATATGCCTAAGATCCTATTAATTAGGGTTTTGTTCTCATCAATCTTTAACCATTTACAGGAGGATTCACTAATAGTTCCTTTTTATGGCACAAAGAAAGTGGTTGTTTCTAATTACAAATTCTGAGTATAATCTTATTTCCTCCTCAGGAGACTATTTGGCAGCAATTGAAGAGAAAAACAAAGCAACATTTCTACGTGCATATGTGAACTGGAGAAGTAAAAGGACTGAAAACTGTCGCGTGTGTATCCGGATGGTGGGACATAATGTGGAGGCGCCCTTCAATGACACCTACAAGGACCAGATGTCGATTATTGAAATGCCGCTTACTGAGGCCCCATTGTGCATCTCCTGTTGCCCAGCGAAAGGAGACCTTCTTGTTGGTTGTACCAATAAGTTAGTCTTATTTAGTTTGAAGTGTCAGATCATTAATGAAGAATTCTCAATACTGGACTTTGAACGTTCTTTAATTATACACATAAATAATATCATTCCTGTTGAAATTTCTTTTTGTGTTGGTTATATTGCTCTCATGTCAGACTTAGAAGTCTTAATCCTAAAACTGAAGTCAGACCCTAAAAATGGGAAGAATGTTAATCACCAGCCACATAAGACCAACAATCCAATGAAACAGACAGAAGGTAAATGATAAATTTAACTTAATTTCTTAGGTGTAGAGAAAACTCTTACTTCTGGTGATCTCTGAAGGATATGTGTGTGTGTGTGTGTGTGTGTGTGTCTGTGTGTGTGTGTATTTATAGATCCAGTTATTCCTGATACATGGGATTTGGGTTTACGATCTGGCTGCCCCTATCTTAGTTTGTAACATGTCAACATGTTTCAGCATATACTTGTCAATAGAAATAATGGAAGAGCTCAGAGGAGTTTCTAGCCCCAGTTCTCTTAAGTTGGATGGACTTGGGTTAGGAATACCATCTCTGAGTTTCAGTTTCCTCATGTGTAAAATTAGGTTGATCATATCCTGTTGTACTTTACCGGTTGTGAGGAATAAATGAGGAAGTGCTAAGGCTTTTCAAAACCATAATGGCTTGCAAATATATGAGATGTCTGTGTGTGTAAATAAATAAAATTTCTATATATTTAATTCGTATGGGGGTGTTGTGAAACTTAATTTTCATTCAAGTAGTACTTGGAGGTATTAAACTCTTTTCTCAAAATTTATTTCTTAAGGTGCCAGTAATGAAACTTTGCAGCTTGAGTCAGATGATTTTGTTATCTGTCAAAAGCCCATGGAACTTCTTGGTGAAAAAAGTAGCCAATCTGGGATATCTGTTACACTGGAGTCAACTGGATTAGCTGACGAAAAAATAAAATATTACCACGTTCAGCACCTGCTCTATAAGTATTACAAAGCTTTCCATTCACCAGCATTTAATATATATTTGCCGGCTTAGAAGTACATAGAAGTTAGATCTCTTCTTTTTTTTCTTTTTGTAAACTCACAGACGTTTTGCTCCTGATATTTCATCATATGTCTTAGCTGATGACATCAAGTTACATTCACTTCAGCTGCTACCCATTTACCAAACAGGTAAGTATGGCAGTGCTACAGTGCAGTGAGGTGAAAAGGCCTGGGCTGGAGGGGAGTCTGATGTGGTAATATGTTAGGTTCCTCTACTGAGTCTCCTGTGGCCTTGAACAGGTTCCTTAGCAAATAATGCTAAATAGTGCTCCTGTGAGCATAGAAAGGGAAGTTGTTTCTGCTAGAAGAAGCCATGAAGGGGACACGACAGAAGAAATGCATTTCCCTTTTTGAAATGGTTACTTGGCTCAAAAAGGGAAATTGAACCTTGTTACAACTGGGGTTTTTTAGCTGGCTATTTGGCAAAGCTTTTTCTGATGGCCTTATGAGCAAGGTGGGCAAATCTTGACTGAATGGGAAATTCATTCAGAGCAGTAGTTTTCAACCTTGTTGCATATTGGACTTACTTGGATGCTTTAAAGAATACTGATGCCCAGGCTCTACATACTGGAGAATCTGACTTGATTAGTCAACTCTGGTGCCTGGGCACCAATAGTTTTTTAAAAGCTCCTCTGGAACCTAATGGACAACCAAGATTGAGAATCACCATTGGGTTTTATACTTAGTCCTGGCCTGCCTAACATCTTTAGATGTTGCCTTGGGACAATATAAATATTATTCTGATACAACGTGTTTATAAACTTCTTTTACTTTTTTCTTTCTTTTAGAAAACATTTGTTTATTGACTGCCTACTATGTTGGGTATTGTTTTCTTTTAAATTTTTTTTTTATTGGAGTTCAATTTGCCAACATATAGTATAACACCCAGTGTATGTTGGGTATTGTGCTGAATACTGGGGGCCCAGTAATGAGCAAAAGTAGGCAAAGTACTTGCACTCGTGGAGCTTATTGTCTTGGGGAGGAAGCAGACATTCGATTATTTTCAAGGAATATGCAATTACATACAAAATGAGTGCTCTGTGGAAAAAGAACCCTACCTTGAGAGCCTGTGACAAATATATTAACCTCATTTAGGGGTCAGGAAAGGCTTCCCAGGAAAGAGGATCTGAAGAGTGAATCAGGGCTGATTTGGAGATACGGTTGGTGCAGAGGAAGCAGCAAAGGCGTTGTGATAGAGGAAGAATCTTCTATTTGAGGAACAGAGAGTCAAGACCTAGCAGTAGAGCAAGGCAGAGGGTCATGAGACAACGCTGGAGACAAAGAGCCATGTTAGAGGGCTTCTATCTAATGGCTTCTCCCTTTTTCTCTCTTTTCTTTGCAGTCTATTTAGCAAGAAGCTAGACTAACACTATAGAATTTCCCAGAATCTGAATTTTTGCTAATTGACTCCCCACAGTGTCATTTAGCATGTTCCTGTATCCCCTATATTTTCCGGTGATTTGATAGCTTGATCTAAAGCTTTTTATTCAGTATGGTAGTCATTAGCCACCTGCTGCTCTTCTGCACTTAAAATGTGACTAATCCAAATTGAAATACACTGTTAAGTGCAAAATTCACACCGTATCTTGAAGAATTAGTACAGAAATATATATATATATAAAATATCTCATTAATTTTTCATTGCTTATTGAAATGGTAATAGGAATATATTGAGTTAATACAATATACTCTGAAAATTTTGCCTGTTTCTGTTTACTTTTTAAAAATGTGATTACTAGAAAACTTTAAATTACATATGTGGCTCATGTTATATTTCTACAATGCTGGTCTAGATTTAGATTATGATTAGATGATGATGGTAGTGATGCTTATGAAGATGATGATTTGGTAGCACAAGTAGTGCTGACATCTCTTGGAAGGTACATGGTATCTGGTTGGCTTTTTTGTGATGTTAATAGCACTGTTGATTATTAGATCTGTTAATTTATTAGAGGTTGCAAAATGGTGATATTTTAATTGTATCACTCCTTTCTCATTATTTTTTTTTAAGATTTTTATTGATTTGAGGAAGAGAGACAGCAAGAGCTGGGGGAGAGGCAGATGGAGAAGGAGAAGCAGGCTCCCCACTGAGCAGGGAACCCAATGTGGGGCTCAATCCCAGGACCCTGAAATCATGACCTGAGCCAAAGGCAGATAGTTAACCAACTGAGCCACCCAGGTGCCCCTCCCTTTTCATTTTTTACTGTTATTCTTCTATGAAGAGCAGCTTTTCCTAAGCAACTCTTTGGTTATCCACTGATAGACTTTTTTGCTTGGAAAAGTTAAGATACCAATTTCTTTTGTTTACTAGTTTCATGGGTTTTCCCCCCATTTTTTTTCATGCAGGTTCTCTTACTTCTGGTAGAAAAAATTTGTCTCAGGAAAAAGAGTTACTGAGTCTCTTCTGTTTTTTCTCATTACCTCATGTGGGCTATCTCTACATGGTTGTCAAATCTGTTGAATTAATGTCAGTTTACCAGTATCCTGAGAAGTCTCAGCAGGCGGTGCTCACACCACAATTTTTGCATGTCATCGCAAGGTATGTTACAGTGTTACTTGCTGGCCTTTAAGTCACTTTTTCTTCTGTAAATTCTTGGGGTGCTTCCGAAAACTTAAATGAGAATTGCGTGAACCAGCATATAGCATTATAAATTAATGATGTATATTTGTCTTTTGACGGCCCATATCTACCTTTTCAATATCAAAGATATAGATTATGGTTTTGCCTTTGTTTTTTTTTCTTAGATTGAATAGGGGCCTCTGTAAATACAGTTATTAATGAGGAAAAATGTTCATAAGGAATTTTAATGATAAGTCAGTGGGGCCAGTCAGGACACCTCTGGATTTCCTTTTAGATTTCCTTTTTTTTTTTTTCTTTTCTGTCCTATCCTTTCTTTATGAGTTGAGTTATTTCATAATGGTTTAGATCTGTGAAGGAGCCAGAAGGACTATCTGATTCTAACCTCTGACTAGTACAAATGGGGAAATAATCCAGAGGTTGGGATTGGTGAGGTCATGCGGCTAATTGGTGGCAGATGCCTTTTGAGTTGCCTTATCTTAATATGCTGGCACGTAACCTGGGTTCCTGAGCAGAATTTTGATCTCATTTCCTTTTATCTTAACAGTAACCAATGCTTCTGGTTCTATTTCCTGTTTTTTTGAGAATAGATTATGTGCAAGCCACTACACTGGGCCTTCTGGCCAAGCAACTGTGAATAAGGTACACCATCTGCTTTCTAAAGCAACAGCATGAAAGAAGGCCAGAGACACATACATGGGGCACAAACACTAGGGGATTTGTGAAAAATACGACTGTGAAAGTGGTGTATGAACTGCGAGGAGGGAAATCACTTTTGTCTGAGTCATACAGGAAGTTTTTTGTGCTTGAAGTGAGAAAAGCAAGTTAGAATCTACAGAAGTAGATTAGAAGAGAAGAGCACTATAGATACAGGGAAGATTAGGAACAAAGTCTATGTCTAGTTTTGGAGAAGCATCTAATAATTAATTGCATACGACAGTGATTTTTAACTTTTTTCAACTGGATGATAGAATCAGAAGCTACAGCAGGTGCTACAGTGTATTCAGACTACATTGAACTCCCCTGGAGATTCTGCTACTCACTCAGAGCATGGTTGCTGCCCTTTCCTCCCGTTGTCTGGTGTAAGGAGAAATCCTACTGTATGTCTCCTAGGTGAACACTGTGAAAATAGCTAGTCTGTAATTTCCAATCTTTTGCACACAGTGATGTTCTTTAACTTCATATGAAGCAGCTGGAATGCAGAGAAGTAGTGCAAATAATGCTTGAAGAGAGAGCTCAGGGCTTTGAAAATTAAGGACTTTTAAAGGTTTTGATCAATAAAGTGGTGTAGTAAAAGCATTGCTTTAGGAAAATTAGTGGTGGCTGTCATGCAGGATGGATTGAACATGAGTAAATTGGTTCAGGGAAGGATAACTAGGAGCTGTAGCAGTGAGAGGATGAGGAAGAATGGATGGGCGAGGCTTCAGCAGAGAATGACAAGACTTAGTGTCTGATGGGATGGTGGGAATGGAGGAGGCCTGGAAAACCCCACTGGAATGTTGAGACTGCTTTTATGAAAGAATAGAAGCTGGTGAAGTGTGGGGCAAAAGAAGTTTGGTTTAGGCATTTGAGTTTGAGGCACTTAGGGAATATCAAGGGGAAATGTAAGATAGGCTTTTGGACACAGAACCGGGGATTAGAAAAGAAAGGAAAATGTAGATGTCTTATTACCACCAAATGTGCTGTCATAGTAGCAATCATGGCTCCACGAGTATGTAGCAGAGGAAAGTAGTTGGAAAACTAAACTCTGCTGAAGGTTGTGTTTAGGAAGGGAGGGAAGGAACAGAAGGATTTTCAAGGACGCAAAAGAACCTATGGAACTATAGCATCTTAGAAGTCAAGGAAAAACTAGAGGAAGAAAGAAAGAATAAAATATTAATTACTGTCCCAAAATATTAATCTTTTCTCTATCTGATTGCATAGATATAAAGGATACTGAGAATTTAGTGATTTGATTTCCTAAATATATTTCCCCATCTCTCTTAAATGTAAGTCATGAATTAGTTTGGAATGTAGAGTCCTAAAAATATGGTTATGGGGATTTAAAAATATATGGATTTTGCCTATCTCCGGGTAAGAAGTTATTGAAGCTTTTCTTAATATCAGCACTAAAATACACTCTGACATCATTAGCTTGACTGTGGAAGCAGTAGACATTGGAATAGCCGTTGTTATATGTAAAATCAGATTCTTAATAAGGATCCTCACCCCTATTTTTACAATCCTATTTTGTTAAACTTATTTTTACATCTTATTTTACCCGATAAATACATATTTTAGAAATATCTTGACCCATAAGTTTGTCTCGAAATGTTTCTTTAGGGACTTCTGGGTGGCTCAGTTGGTTCAAGTCATGATCCCTGGGTCCTGAGATCAAGCCCCACATCGGTCAGGCTCTCCACTCAGCAGGAAAGACTCCCTCCCCCTCTGCCTGCTGCTTCCCCTGCTGTGCGCTCTCTCTCTCTCTCTCTGTTAAATAAATAAATAAAATATTAAGAAAAAAAAGAAAAGTTTCTTGAAGACAAGTAGGTTTAAAAAATAGCAACAGAAAAAACTTTAAGACTCTAAGAACAACATAGAATCATGTAAATCCATCCTTTTAGACATACATAAATGGGAAATAATCCTAGTCCTCAGAGTCAACCATGTCAACAATTGGTATATATTAGTGTCTGCCTTTGGCTCAGGTCATGACCCAGGGTCCTGGGATCAAGCCCCACATCGGGCTCCCCACTCAGCAGAGAGTCTGTTTCTCCCTCTTCTGCCACTCCCCCTGCTTGTGCTCTCTCACTCACTCATTCTCTCTCTCTCTCTCAAATAAATAAATAAAATCTTAAAAAAAACAATTAGTCTATATTTGTTCAACTTTTTAAAAAACAGTACATTTACTACTTATGTTTTTTTTATTTTTTTATTTTTTTTTGTAGAAGTAGATCATATGATGTCCACCGTTCAGCAACTTTCTGCTTCACTTAGCAGCACATCCTGGACATCTTTCCATGCCAACACAGTTCAGTTCATTTTTCTCTTATAATGCTGCTTAGTATTCCAGCAATAGCCAATAGCTGGATTATTGCAGGTGGAGGTGAGTCAGAGGACAAGCCTTTTTATCTCTGGAACCTAACGGTCATTTATTTTTATAGCCATAGCTACTTTTACTTGTCATTCTGGCCCCACCTGACATGCTTTTTTGCTTCTCACTATCTCAGAGTCCCTTTTACTCATTTTACTTCCTGGTGCTAACTCTCTATTCTAGATTTCTAAGTGGTGATGCTACTATTCCAGTGATTGTTATGACTCCAGATGTCATGTCCTAGAACATTTTGGAAATAGAGATGGCAATGGGCTGAGGCTGCCATTTGTCTCTCCCCAAAACAGGGGGAAAATGCCCTAAGTGATACTTCTTACTTCCCTAGTACAAAATCTCCCAACTGTGAAAATGTCAGAATGCCTTCCTTATAAAGAAGTATTTCTTCTATTTTTTAAAAAAGATTTTATTTATTTGAGACAGAATACATGAGCAGGGGAAGGGGCAGAGGGAGAGGAAGAAGCAGACTTACTGCTGGGCAGGGAGCGTGACATGGGGCTCCATCCCAGGACCCTGGGATCATGACCTGAGCTAAAGGCAAATGCTTAACTGACTGAGCCACTCAGGCACCCCAAGAAGTATTTCTTCTATTATAAGATCAGTGCTAGGTTTGCTTTATTTAAACATAGTTCATTTTTAATTCTCCTACTTTTAAAATTTGTTTTTAAAAAATTATTCCTATGGGAAAAAATAAAAATTATTCCTGTGAACCCACTACACGGTGGGTTTTGTAGCAATTTCTAAGTTAACTGTTTTTAATGTCAGTGTTGGAGTGTTGATTTATCAACTAGTCACCAGGTATCACTAGTGTACTGACTGTGGGTTCTCTAGGTCATTTTACAGTTCAAAGCAGCCTGAGGCTATGGAAAGGCTAGAGGAGTGTGAAGAATAAGGAGATCTGGGATCTAATTTGGCTCCATTCTCCAGAGATGTCTTGAACCAGTCATAAGACTTCCATGCCCTCATCTTTAAAACAAGCTTCTGGGGTAGATAATTCTCAAAATTCTTTCAGATGGCCTGTGATCTTCAGTACTACCATTGGATATGTGTTTGCATAGTCTAAGTGTGTTATCCAGCTTAATCCAGGCTCAATTTCATCCTGAGATGAATGAGATTGAGGTAGTAATCAGGAAACTTGGGTTCTAATCTTGGCTTTGATTCTTTCCTCTTTGTACCTTGAGCAGATCCTACGGACATCATTTTGTCTGTAAAATGAGATTTTTAAAAAATTTAGATTCAGTTTGTCAACGTATATTATAACACCCAGTGCTCATCCCATCAAGTGCCCGTCACCCAGTCACCCCATGCCCCAACCCTCCAGATCCACGGTTCTTAACTAGAAGTGTACAACAGAGCCACACATGGCGCTTTGTAGAAATATACATATCTAGATTCAGCCCTTAGAGATTATGATTCAGTAGGGGTGTAAGGTGGGGCCCAGTTGTATATATATTTTTTTCCAGTCGTATATTTTTAAAAACACTCCACAGAGTTTCTGAAGTACTCTCTTTGTTAGGAAGTAGACTAATCATCAACGTGTGGCAAATAGTTGTGTCTTCCCTCACCCCCACCATTGCTCTGTTTGCCTCTGTGAAATCCTCCCAGCATGTTGGTTATTGTCCTCTGCTTTGCTCATCTCTATCTGTCCTCTTCCTTAGCAACAACCTACAGTGTTTCACAGTGCGGTGCAGTGCAGCGGCAGCTCGTGAGGAAGACCCTTATGTGGACACCACCCTGAAGGTTAGACCTGGTTTATTTATGATGACAACAAAATCTTAAGATCAAAAAGGAATATGTGAATGCTTGCAGATTTGCTCTTGGGTCTAAGTTGGTGAATATTAAAGATTAAAGATCTTAATATCTTGTCTATCAAAATAGAACTTTTGGACATAAAGTTGTAAGCATTTTATGATTCATGGTTTAGATGACAATTGTTAAAATTACTTTGAAAATATTTCACTCAGAATTTAGGTAGAGTGCATAGGTTTTAAAATTTGGTGGAGATCGCTTCTCGGCCTTTTGGCTAAGATCAAGTGTAAAATTTGGTGGAGAATATGTGTAGTGTAACATCAGAGAGAGTATTTTACAAATATAGAATACTGCAATTTTATTCTTTTTTAATGGAGATACTGATGGCAGTTGTATATAGCTATTAACAAAGCAGTACAGAAATCAGTGTGTTCAAGAGCACAAATGCATTAAAATTATTTATTCATTCTGTTATCAGATACGCCTATAATGCATTTCTGTAGTCTTAATCTAAGAGTTAATGGATGTGCTAGATTATGAATCTTATTTTCAGTGAGAAGTAATATGCTTATTCTCTGAAAAGCTTTTTTTTTTTTAAGATTTTATTTATTTATTCATGAGAGACACAGAGAGAGAGTGAGGCAGAGACACACAGGCAGAGGGAGAAGCGGGCTCCCTGCAAGGAGCCCATGCGGGACTCGATCCCGGATCTTGGGATCAGGACCTGAGCCAAAGGCAGATGCTCAACCACTGAGCCATCCAGCTGTCTGTCCCTCTCTGAAAAGCATTTGACCACAGAATAACCATAGGCAGCTTTATGATGAAATTCTTTATTTTCTGACCTTGAATTTCTGTTCTCAGAAATAGATGATCCTTTGTGTGATAGTCATCATATGCTATTCCACTTCTCAGGTATAAACTACTTGACTGGATGTGTGTTATAAAGCTACATGCTGCAGGAAACTACCAAATTATGATGGCCTTTATTTTATTTTATTATTTTATTTTATTTTATTATTTTATTTTATTTTATTTTATTTATTTTATTTATTTTATTTTTTTGATGGCCTATATTTTAATAAGTTAGTTTATGTATATCTGGTACCTAGAACACCTTTTCCTAGAAAAATAAGTGTTCAGTACTGATGGTTATGTTAACAAGCCAGCACTTTGTAGTGCTTAATGTATCCAAGGTCCTCTTCCACTATTACCGCCACCCCAATTGTGATATGCGATAGCGTTTTATGTGATCTGAGTTTTCTTCAGTAACTTTCATGGCATGGCTTGCCTATAGCTGTTACTGACCAGCCTACTGCCTACCTTTGGCCTCTTAAGAAATCTGAATTACAGCTTTCCCATGCCTTTCTGTCTGTGTTTAGGATACACACATAGCCTTTTCAAGAGTATATTTTAGAAATAAGGGTTATTTCCCTAGTAAAGATGGAGAGCCAACGGATTCTTTGTCCCTCTCTTCTCTCCACACTTTGCTTTGCCTTTTTATTTTTTGTTTTTCAAACCAGAAAGATGTAGGCTTACATAGGTGGTGATGCTGGAGTGAGGGGTACATAGTAGATTGAGGTAGGATCAATCTACATTTGAAATGAAATCATGTTGCAGATCTTCTCAGAGTCTCCTAAAACCAGAGAGAAGGAACAAGGAAGAGAGAAAGGGAGATAAGAGAGATGGGCAGCTAGCTGGTGGGGGATGCTGTCCTTGAGGCCAGTCCTCTTGAAAGTGGCAGAGGGAAGGACAGTAATGGTCATACCTCATGGCTCCCTCTTTCCTGTGACTCTACCATTCTTAAATTCTAGGTACCAGTTGAACCAGCACATATCTAGCCCTCTTGCTCACTCAGACTTTGGAAGCTATGGTGTCTGAGAAAAATTTCACAATCTCAGAATTTGATCCAAAGTGTACATCTTATCTCCTTTTCCTCTGAGACTGGCTCCTCAGCACTAGCTAAGGTCATCTTATCTATTCTTAGGAATGAAAAAGTAGATGGAGGTGTTTCCCCAATCGCTTTGTACAAAGGGACAATGAAGATGACCTCAGAACCAAAATAATGTTAATGGAAGAAAAGGGCACAGGCCTGGCAGCGTCATTTTGTGAGCTTCCAGAAATGGCTCTTCTGTTAGCTTATCCATTCTGCTTGAGTTAGTGCTCCCTTACAGGGACAGGAGCCTGGTTCCTGGTCCAGGATTTTGTTCTGTTTACCTGACACACCCACTGTGTGTCATCCATTCCAGGTAATGTTCGCACCTAAGGAGCTAACAGTCAAGGTCCTTCTCTGAAATGTAAGCATTTCTCCTCTGCACACCCATCCATTAAGAAACCATTTATGTTCTCTCTGTGCAGTAGAATGACCTTTTATATTGTCTGAGTTTTCCTAGAAACTACATTGGGGCATATCCCTGAACCAGCCCACTGTTAGTGGGGATTTCTCTAGGTGTGGGTTACTAGCCCATAGCTGTACTCCTAGAGCTACTCTGTAAGCCAGACAGGGGTTCCCACAGCTGTCAAGGGCTCAAGAGTACCTGCTGTCTGCACTCACTCAGTAAATACTGAGTAGCTCTTTGGCAGGCACATATATAATAAGTAGTTGGTTACATAACTTTAGACAGGATGACCTCCTGCTCTGATAAGAATAGGAATTTAGATGGTTTCTTTGGAACGGGGCCGAGATGGGGAGCAGGATTTTATCAAATAAATAGACTGATTTTTGAAGATTAAAGTTCATGTACCTTTATTCCTTGGTTAAATTTGATTTTTCCTTTACTAGGCTTGCCCACCTGTCAATATGGATGTCTGTGCTCTAAGAATACAGCTTTTCATAGGTTTGAAAGCCATCTGTCACTTTAAAAACCACCTCATACTTTTGACCAAGGCAGACCCTGAGACCATTCCAGAGAGAAGAGAATCACCCAAGAGGCTTCTGTAAGCATCCCCACACTTCCCCACATTCCTGCCAAAGTTTCTGGAATGAATTGTTACTGGTATATTTTGTGTGTGTCCTACTTTATCTTTTTTAAAATCAAAACTTTGAATGATTAGATGGTTTGTCTATGTATTTTTTTCCCCAGAGAAGGAAAAGAAGGTTCCAATGATCTCTATAATATTCTTTATATTAATCTTGGAATTTTAGAAGAAAAGGAATTATAAAATAGTTCCAGTAAAAACCTGTGTCATTTTAGATAAGTTCAAAGACATGCCCTTTTTTAAAAAAATTATATTTATTTGAGAGAGATAGAGAAAGAGCAAGCGAGCACACAGAGGAAGAAGGAGAAACAGACTCCCCACTCAGCAGGGAGCCCAATACAAGGCTTGATCATAGGACCCTAAGATCATGACCCGAGCCAAAGGCAGATGTTTAACCCAGTGAGCCACCCAGGTGCCCCAGAACATGCTCTTCAGTGTAATTAATAGGAAAGACAGAGCCTCTAATGCTAATCCAAATTCCAAGGCTCTTTACTACTTTTTTTCTTTGACCTTTCAGTGGTTACATTTTTCCCCCCCAGGGGTTACATTTTTATCCAAGTTTTATTTTCTAGTATTTCAACTCAAAAGAAATTAATAATGCATTTCTTACCTTAAAGCACATTCAGGAGAATAGGTATGTATGATCTACCTTAAGATAAAATTGCATTTTGGTAACACTAATCTCTGGTTGACTCTTAGGTTTTCTGCTTTTACAGTTTTGGAATAGAATGCTTAGTTTCAGACTAGTTATGCCTCTGTTCAACATTTTCTGTTCTGTGAACTTTAATGGTAGAAATTAGATGATGATGATTTTTATGTTCTCCTATGAATAATTTAATTGGGAAAGAAATCTGTCTGGGGGAAGAGAAGCAGATAGTGTACAGATGGTCCCATACTTATGATAGTTTGATTTACGAATTTTCGACTATGATGGTGTTGAAGGCAATACCCAATCAAAAGAAACTATACTTTGGATTTTGAATTTGGATCTTTTCCTGGCTAGCAACATGTGGTACGATATTCTTTTGTGATGCTACACAGTGGCAGCAGCAGCAGGAACTCCCAGGCAGCCATATGATCACAAGGGTGAACAATCAATATACTTACATCCATTTTGTACCCATACAACCATTCTATTTTTCACTTTCAGTACAGTATTCAATAAATTACATAAGATATTCAATACTTTTTTATAAAATAGGCTTTGTGTTAGATGATTGCTAATGTATATGTTCTGAGCAAGTTTAAGGTAGGCTAGGCTAAGTTCTGATGTTCAGGAGGTTAGGTGTATTCAATTTATGACATTTTCAATTTTTTGTAGGTTTACTGGGATGTGGCTTCATCATGAGTCAAAGAAGAGCTGTATTTCTAGTCAAGCATTAGTTTTTATTTTTAACTTGTTTTCGCTTTTTCAGATTTTTTGTGTCTGTGCTTTGTGCCCCCAACAGGAATAATCAGAGGTTGATTTGGGTAACTGGTCACTCAGAGTGCACACTCAGTGTGCACAGAATGGTCTGAGACTGACTGACTCTAAAAGCTTTCTGGCAAGAGGAAGAACAATTTTCAATCTTGCACATATGACATTTTTAAAAATTCTATTTTTAAATGATTTTTTAAAACTCTAACTTATTCAAAGATTTCTTTGGTCAGAGGTCTACATTTTAGAAAGATTGTATACTAAAGAAAATGTATCACATAGTGAAAGCAAGAGATAAGATAGTACTTTAAGCAGACCCATGGTTATATGTGTCTTCTGCATTTTCCCAACAGCCCTGAGTGTTTTGCCTATTATTCTGCTGGAGCTTCTGCTTAGATAGGTGGCATGAGGCATGCTGGACTCATAAAGACCATCTGCAAGAAAGATACTGGGCACAGGCACTTTCTCAGCCCAGTCCCTCTTCCTTTTGAAGGGTCTTGCCTGTTCTTTGAGCATTTTGCCCATTTAAGAATTCTTGTGGAGTAAATTGGAAGCAATTGATTTATCAGTAAATGAGAGCTGTAGAATATTAAATGCTGTAAGCCTGTATAGCATTGTGAACTAATTAATGTCCTATAGAAAAATCGAGTGTACAGCTAATCACTGAAGAAAACACTAAATGAAAATGATTGCATAGTTCTTTTTAGGTATCTAATACTCACCATTTAAAATTGCCATTTATTAATTGCCATGTCATATCTTACAATTCTTGTTCTTTGTTTTGCCTTTTAGTTCTAGAAAAGGAACCAGTGTTAAGCTTAAAACACCTCCTGTAGCTGAGGCTGGGTGGAATTTGTATATTGTGGATACGATCTCACCAGTGCAACTGTACAAAGAAATGGTACTCCTTTCTGACTTCCAACTCTTATTTATAGAAATTTGGAGTGAAATTCATGACCAGATACTGATTTTAATTATCACACATTCAGAATGCCACAGCCAACCAGCTTGCAAGCTCTATCTCACAGTAGAGTGTATATCTTTCTGTTACCTTCTCATTTTCACAGCTCCTGACATTTGAGGAGCCAGTAGAAATTCTCTTCACTAAAATAAGACTTCTTTATTTATACTCACCCTTCAAAGAGGATCGATTAACCAGTCTAAACATAAATAGCCTTTGACCTTTATTTTGAACCCTAGCAAAGAGAACCAGGAAATGGAGCTGAGAGAAATCTTAGATCATTTATCCCTGTCTCACTCTTTGAAATATTAGCAGATTATCTTAGGGCCCTGTGCACCTGCAGTGTTGTCCTGTGGGTACAGCCCAGAGGGGGCACTCCTCTTCCTTTTTTAAGAGTGACGGCTGCCTACTCATCACTGGCAATTTTTTTAACTCTTTATTTTGAAATAATTTCAAACTTACAGAAAAGTTGCAAGGAAATGAATAGTAGAAATAAAGCTCTGTAAATTCTACACACAGATTGACCCGTAGTCAACATATTACCCCTTTTGCTTCTCTCTCTTTTTGTACTCTTGTACTTTTTTTGTTTTAAGATTTTATTTATTTACTCATGAGAGACCGAGAGAGAGAGAGAAAGAGAGAGAGAGGCAGAGACACAGGCAGAGGGAGAAGCAGGCTCCATGCAGGGAGCCTGACATGTGACTCGATTCTGGGCCTCCAGGATCATGCCCTGGGTTGAAGGCGGCACTAAACCGCTGAGCCACCCAGGCTGCCCGTACTCTTGTACTTTCTAAACACACACACATATCCCCCCTCACCAGCCCCCATCGCAGTTCATTGGAAGGTAATTTGTATGCATCGGAGCCTAATGCCCCTAAATACTTCATTGTATGTTTCCTAAGAATCCAGGTATTTGTTTACATCATTGCAGGACAGTCAAATGCTTAATACATTTAACATGATACACATTCCAGTTTTGTCAGTTGACTCAATAACAAGCTACCAGTATTTCCCTTTTTTTTTTTTTAAGATTTTATTTTTTTATTCACGAGAGACGGGGAGAAAGAGAAGAGAGAGAGAGAGAGAGAGAGAAGGGCAGAGAGACAGAGACACAGGCAGACGGAGAAGCAGGCTCCATGCAGGGAGCCCGATGTGGGACTCGATCCTGGGACTCCAGAATCACACCCTGGGCTGAAGGCGGCACTAAACTGCTAGGCCACCAGGGCTGCCTGCATTTCCCTTCTTTAGTACAGGGGCCAGTCTAACATCAGGTAGTACATTTAATTGTCATGTTTCTTTGGCCTCCTTTAATCTGGAATAATTTCAAAGCCTTTATTTTTTATGGAATAGACATTTTTTTTAAAATAAATTTTTGCCCCTCCACCTTTTTACAGTTTTTTATTATTTGTTTATTTTTCTTGTTTAGATTCAGGTTACATATGCTCATTCTCAGCCAATATGTTGCATAGGTAACATTGTGCCTTTCTCAGGGTGTTACATCAGGAAGCACAGGAGATCTGGGCCTCTCACTGGTAATGTTAATTTTGATCATCAGGTCAAGCTTTCGCCTGATTTGTCCCTGGCATTTTAATGCTGATAATTGTATCAGCTTTGCCCTGTCCTTTTAATCTTGCTTAATTGAAAGTCTTAAGACTTTGTCTAGATGATTTGCTTGCTGGAATCTGAAAATACTGATTGACTTAGATTAGCTAGTGATAATTTTAATAAGTCCACTGTGGGTTACAGAAATAGACCAAGTAGCACCTAATTTATCACCTGAAACTACAGTAGAGGAAGGATACTCAGTCTGAGTTTAAGAAAGATTTAAATCACAGAACTTAAAAAAGTTAACTTCTTCATATAGGTTTGTTAGCCTTATCGACCTATGACCAAATTATTGCTAAATTAATAGTGTTACAATGTTATTTATACCTTTTCTAGTGATTAGCACTGTTTAACAAGGGAATGTTTTCAACCATATATTAAACTGGCTCTTGGATTGTGGGAGAAAAGAACACCTCAGCTAGGCCCTATCAGGATGCTAAATAACCACTTTTTAGTTTTTAGATTATAATGTGTCTATGAACTTTACTAACAAAATATATAGATAATCTTAAGAACCAGGAGACTTTTGAGTGTCTTTCTGCAGCAATATTAGCCATTGGCCTTTTTTTGTTTCAGGTAGACTACAGTAATACCTACAAGACTGCAAAAACCCAGAGCTGCATCCACCTTCTTAGTGAGGCTCATCTGTTAGTAAGGGCTGCTTTGATGGATGCCAGTCAGTTGGAACCTGGAGAAAAAGCAGAGCTTTTGGAAGCATTTAAAGAAAGCTGTGGGCACCTTGGAGACTGCTATAGCAGGTTGGTGATGCTTCTTGGAAACTCGTTAAAGAAGCCATTTTGACCTTTGGGTGTATGTACTAGCTTTTCCGTGTAGCTACCTGATAAATGGGGGAGTCCATGAGGGGAGGTGGCTCATTCAATGTTTTTTCCAGAAGCATTTGTTGAGCACATACCGTTTGCCAGGTGCTATGCTAAGCTTTGGGTTACAAAGATGATCAGGACTTTTTCCTGTCTTCAAGGAGTTATAATTTATTAGATGAACTATGAATCTCTAGTTCATGAGTCTCCCTCCACTTAGTTTAGGAATTAAGTTTCTTTCAGGCCTTCTGGGATGCTCATGACCATGAAAATCCTGGAAACAGCTGTTATTACTAGTTTATTGCCTGTTAGCCTTAAGGGAAAAATACTGGTTGGATGGCCTGTGATTTTAATCTTAGTAGTTAGTGCTTTTATGATTTCAGAAAAGGACTGGGATGAATAGTGGTTTTCATTTTTGAGAATGATCTTTATAGATTTTTTTATATATGATTATTTCAGAGGCTTACTTGACCCATGGGAATGATTATAAATTAATAAAACAGACTTTTTGTGCCTATCAATACCATTATTTTAGAGCCACATTATAAATACTGAAATTCACCTTATGAATTATTTTTCCATTTTAATTATAAGCAGGCAAAAAGAAACTGTAATTAGAATGACTTTATAGAATAAAACTTGGGAACCTGTTCCAACTGCTAATGGCAGTAGAAGAGTATTTTGAGATTTATGTCGTCTGGAAAGCATTATCTGTTTTATTATCAAATGTTAGACATCCAGGCTTAAAAATGACAAATTTGAGGGTTTTTTTTTACTTCCTTCCCTTTAGGCTTGACACCCAGTATTCCCACCTCGCCTTGCCCTACTATAAGATGTCTGGTTTGTCCATGGCTGAAGTTCTAACCCGAGCAGACTGGGTACTAGAGGATGGATCGCAAAAATACGAGAGGGGATTAATCTTTTACATTAATCATTCACTTTATGAAAACCTGGATGAAGAATTAAGTGAAGTTAATATAGTTTTCTATTTACTTATACCTAACTTTCCTAACTCTTCATTTTAGCAATTTATTTTATGTAGTACTGTTTAGAAGTCAGTTTCCAAATATTGTTCTTTGGTATTATTTTCTCCTGTTCCTAAAAGGTAATGAATGTGCCCTTTTCTTCATTAATAAACCTAGAATTATAGCTTAGAAAAGAATTTATAATCACCATCTCTTACTTTCTCATTATATACATGGAGGAACATAGTCCATTGTGGTTGAGTGACCTGCCCAATGTGACAGGAGTATATTTTTAGAAGAATGACACACACCCAGGGCCTTGCCTTCCTTCTTATCTACAGCCCTTTGTACAACCCTAGTTCTCCCAAACTCCCAAATGTCCAAACCTTCACTTATGAAATCCTGGCCCAGTGATCTTAAGACATCTTTAGGCTTATTCTTAGCCCCTTATGTATTTTTAAAAAGAACTGAGTGCAAATAGATAAAGCTGGACGTTGTAAGACCCAAATGTTTTAAGGTTTTGAGAGAAATGAAACTTTTTTGCATAAATTACTTCATTAAGTATATTTTATAATAAGCTATAATTTTTTAATGGACTTTTAGGTGTAATTTAATAAAATATTTATTCTCTTCTTTTGAACTCCTGTTAAAATTGGAAATGTTAGCCACAAGTTGGTACATATTTTCACTGCTTTTTCTTCATTATAACTCAGCAAAGAGATCACGTCAGGTCATCTCAGGTCTCCCACATTATCACCACGAACTCTGTCTTTTTTTAATTCAAATGTTATAATTTTATCTTATTTGGAAATTTATATCTTGGCTTTGTATCGCTTTTTTTTTTTTCCTGACTTTGTTGCTTTCTGTTGGTTAACTGACCCTTTATTTCTTATTTATGTTCACCAAAGGAATTAGCAGCAAAAGTCGTTCAGATGTTCCATGTGGCTGAGCCAAAGCAACTGCCCCATATTCTCTGTAGTCCTTCTATGAAGAATATTAATCCTCTAACTGCCATGAGCTATCTAAGAAAGCTGGATACTTCTGGGTTTTCATCGATCTTAGTGACATTGACCAAAGCAGCACTGGCTCTGAAAATGGGAGATCTTGACATGCACAGAAATGAAATGAAAAGCCATCCAGAGGTACAGTGCCCTGCTTGGTATTAACAGCAGGATGAAACAGAACCTGGTAGTCCTGAGGTGTTTCCTTCTGGCCTCTGCCTAGTTCATTTTTTTCTTAGTCATAAAGGAAAATAGACTTAATGTTAGAAAAGAAGTGACCCAGAGTGGGAGTGCTTGGGCTTTGGATCTGGTAAATGGAAAAGAAATAATGATCAGTGGGAGCAACGGGTATCCAAAGACCTTTCAACTTTGCGTTAGGTACTTTCAGAGCACAGTACTTGGTACTAAAGAATATACAGGCTCTGCCCTAAGGGACAGTCTAGTCTAGTGTGAGGGATATGGTATGTCCACTGAAACAGAATAGAGTGTTGTGTATTCAAGTACAGCAAGTGAGTTAACCATGAGCCTTAGGAGTCTAATAGTTGAGGAAATGGCCTGCACTTGGGAAAATTACAAATTACGTGATGGAACATTGGTATTTGAATGATATATTAAGGAAAAGGAAGTTTTTCTTTCAAAGAGAGCCCATTTAGGGCCATGTGCCAAAGACGTTAAACATTAAGGGAAGAAATTAAAAGGTAATGTTAATTGAGCACATTACTTCCTAGGTCTCTTCTAACCCTCTTGCATATGCTATCTTACCTAATTCTTACAACAATGCTCTAAGTTAGAAGCTATTATTATACCTACTATACAGATGAGGGAACTAAGACAAAGAGAGGATAAATGAGATGAGTTGTCCAAAATCACATAGCTGGTGAGTGTTTGAGCCAGGATTTGGAGCGGGTAATATGACTTTTGATCCTGTGCTCCTATACTGCTGTTTTGTTGCCTGTGATCAAATGCCCACAGTATCACGTTAGTTTCTAAAACAAGAAAGCAGAAGTGGTTTATCATTGTACAAATGACATGTTTTGTTATGCTGAAGAGAGCGAGTCAACATTGAGGTGTGCTCTTCCTTTTGAAGAGTACAATTTTATTTATTTTTTTTATTTATTTATTTTTTTTTTAAAGCTTTTTTTTTTTTTTTTTTTTAATTTTTATTTATTTATGATAGTCACAGAGAGAGAGAGAGAGAGAGGCAGAGACACAGGCAGAGGGAGAAGCAGGCTCCATGCAGGGAGCCTGACGTGGGACTCGATCCCAGGTCTCCAGGATCGCACCCTGGGCCAAAGGCAGGCGCTAAACCGCTGCGCCACCCAGGGATCCCTGAAGAGTACAATTTTAGAAAGATAAATTTTCTTAGGAAATATTCTTTTTATATTCTTAAGGTATATTATTTTTAAACAGCTAGACTTAAATATAAGGCTCTCTATAAAAATAGGATATCCTGATGCTTAAATATTAATAACTTCTTCAAAGACAGTTAACAGCAATGTCCTTCTTAAAGCAAGAGCTTTGTAGTTAAAGAAAAAGTTGACATTGAAATATTAATAGCTTAACCATGAACCTTGAGCGCAGTGGCATATATTTTCAAGATGACTGCAATGCACATTTTGATCCTAAGTATCTTATCTGAAGATGAAGTTGGTATGTGGCTTCATTCTGGAACCTCGGCTACTGATGCACCAGAGAAAGGGACAGATTGTTCCAACTGAGCTTGCAGCACACTTGAAGGACACTCAGCCTGGACTGCTTGTGGCTGCAGTTCTGGGTTTACAGAAGAACAACAAAATTGGAATTGAAGAAGCAGATTCCTTTTTTAAGGTTTGTCATTTTCAAAATGTAATGGTTCTGGATAGGCCGATAAAATTGGTGGGGGACAGGAAGCAGAACAAGAGACTGAGTTTTCATTTGTTTATTAAAAAAAGACTTACCCATAACAAATTTATAAAAGTACAGATTAAAAAAAAGTATCTAGAAAATTCCATTTATGCCATCAAGAATCTATTTTCTGTTCAAATATCTGAATCTACTTTCCCCTTGTCATTAATGCTAATGATAAATTATTAAGTGCATCGCCCACACGATGGAGTGCTATTCAGACTAGGTGTAACTTGATCAATACTATATTTATCTGGGATATGGGGGCTTGATCCACTGTTTTCAAGGTACTTTGTGGCAAGGATGAAGATATAATTCCTCAGCTCTTGGTAGACCTTTGGGAAGCTCAGCTTGTAGCAGGTCTCCCAGATGTGGTTCTCCAGGAACTCTTTTTCAAGCTCACATCACAGTACATCTGGAGATTATCCAAGAGGCAGCCCCCTGACACCATACCATTGCGAACATCACAGGATCTGGTGAGAAAATAGAATAATAAGTTAAATTAAACTTATACATTACACATTACAATAGTTTACCTTCTTATTTATAATGGTTTAGTAGCAAACCTCATTTATATTACCAGATATCTTATAGACAGGAATTAAAGATACATTTAAAACTCATCCATGAGTAAATTCCTTGCATGTTAAATAATTTTGTTTTGTAAAGAATGCCCCCTGCTGCTCTTAGATTACTTATTTACATTGGTACCCGAAGTAGACAAAGCAAAGGGGAGGAGCTTTCCCCAAAACACATCTGTACTCCCTCAGGGGATAGCTACAAAGTAGAACACAAGAAAAGACCCATTTGCAGACCTTCATGGTGGGAGAAGAACTTCAGAAGGCTTGTGGGAGAGAGACTTCCTTACTGGACTCATTTCCTGTCAGTTGCACACAGAAGAGCTGTTCTGTAGCCCTTGCAGGAGCCCTAACAACTCTTTACCACTTCCTGTCCCCTTCCCCCTCTACTCCTTTTTGTTGTACCTAATATGTGTTCACTGGAAAAGTTACCTACTTCTTGAATAAGGGGATTTATGAGAAGTATCTTGCGAACTTATGGAAGAGATTTTGCCTAACAAGGAAAGTAGTAGAAATAAAAAAAAATCTAATATTACTGTTAACTTTTTTTGAGTAAAATTAGCTTAAAGCAGATTTGGCTTTTTTTTTTTTTTTTTTTTTTTGCTAGAAATTCCTATTTCTTAGGAATATTTGAAAATTTAAAATATAAGGAGATCTTGGGGTGTCTGGGTGGCTCAGTTGGTTAAGTGTCTGACTTCAGCTCAGGTCATGATCCCAGGGTCCTAGGATAGAGCCCCACATTGGGCTCCACCCTCAGCCAAGAGTCTGCTTCTCCCTCTCTCTCTCCCTCTCCCTCTGCCCTTCCCTGCCACTCATGTGCATGTGGGCACCTACTCTCTGAAATAAATTAATGAAATCTATAAAAAAAGAAATAAAAAATTTAAAAATATATAAGGAAATATTTAGTGCAGTTTTTTTTTTTTCCTTTTCCATTTTTGGTGCAGTTTTATTCAGTGACAAGCAGCAAGGCCGAGACTTCTCCAGGGGAATATTTTCTAAAAGATTTTTTTTTTCCTGTTCCCAGAAAAGTGTATACCTTACTCTGTGACATGGTGGAAGATTAGCAATTGCCTGCTTTTTGTGAAATGGGCGAAGAGAATCTTGTTTTGTTGTATTTTGCTTATGATAAATTTCTTTTTACATTTTAGATAAATGCCTGTAGTCATTATGGCTTAATCTATCCATGGGTTAATGTCTTAATATCATCTGATTCATTAGTGGATAAAAGTTATAGAGAAGACCTTTCAAAATTACAGGTAAATAAAAATGTCTCTTTGTTATGAATATGCGTTCAATATAGTGTCAGATTTAAACCTGGCAAGACCTCGGGTGTCCTGTTAATCTAGAGGGTATATATTTTTTTGAGAATAGGGGACAAAATGTGTAGTTGGGCATACTTAGGAGCTCTGGAGGACATTCCTGCTTCAGCCTGAAACTGCTGAGAGTAGGGCTGGCAGCTTCCCAAGGCTGGTTCTGTTGCCTGCAGAGAGTGAGTTCACCAGGTCTCATGACTGTCTTGCCTCATTTTCGATGTGCTTGGAAACACTTTGTGAAATGAAAGTATGGCAAATATTTAGCGGTGTTTTTATTGATGGCATTTGTTTGTTTGTTTAGTACTCATACATGTTGGCTTCCAGCCCAAGCCCACCACCACTGTCTAATAGAAAGTAGGTTAAAGTAGTCAGTTTATCTGGCTCCTTGAGGAGGAGTTTTAAAAAAATAAATAAATATCAGAAAATATCAGGATTTCTGACTGTGACAGTGTCTTGACCACAAATGAGAAATAAAGTCCTTCTCTGACTTGGTGGACAAGGTGGGCTAGATATGTGTATGATTTTATTTAATGTAGTTCAGTGGCCCAGGGACTGAGTATATAACCCCCACACCTGCTTTGTCTGGTCTATCCAAGTAGTACCAATATATAATAAAATTGAAATTTCAAATGAAGAATTCTGATTTTTGAGTTTTTCTTGAAAAATTCAGCAGAACTGGTAACCCTGGGCTTTCACTGCCTCTGAGACCTGAGAGTTGGAGAGAACTAGTGGCTCCCCTCTGTGGTCAGTGCTCTGGTTGTCCTGTCTGCCACAGTTCTTATCTCTCGGTCTTCCTGGTCCAGACACGATGTCTGGTGTCCATGTTTCTTATACCCAGTTGCCCTCACTCATTTTCATTATCTGCTTTGGCCTCTTTAGGTTTTTGAGTTTGCAACCCCTGTTTTACACTGGGAACTGGTATAAGTGTGGTTATTGTTTATAGAAACCAAAATGTCAAGTTGGGGATGAGGTCAGGGAGAGAAGCTCAAGAGCCCATATTGCTTAGAATCAGCCTTTAGACAGGACAGGACTGAGTTGTCTCCAGAAATGGAGATTCATAAAATATTGCCAGAGAAAATTCTTGTTGGTTCGTATATCTAGTACCCTTATGGTACAGAGGTTCCATAGGGCTTAGCCTCAGATACATTCATTCAGCAAATATTCCTCAAGCATGTGCTGTGAATGTGTTCTGTGGCACTGGATGAGCCAGGCAGGGCCTTGACCTCCCAGATTATGTGTATTAAATATTTAAGATCATAATTGTAACAAGTCCTGTTAAATCTCACCTGATAAAGCTTCTAAGCATATTTATAATCACTACTTGAAAAAGTGTAATTGAGTAATCTTTAAAAATTCATTTTAAAGTAGTTAAGAAGAATGCATTCTTCTAGGAATCTTTGCTCTTAAAAGATAGAAATGTAACCAACCTATACTTTAAGGAATTATTTTCCTAATTGTATCTCTTTCTAGATCCTCTGTGGGTTGATTAGTCTTAATCATTAAGTAAAAAATAACCATCGAGGAACAAAAAGATCTCATTTGTTTTCACCTAGAGGAATAGGAGGTTCAGAATCACCTGGAGAACTTTTCCAAAATTGTATGATTCTTCTATCTCCCGCATCCCACCATCACCACGCAGATTTGATGAGTGTCTGTCTCTTGTCCTCAGTCACTGTAATAGTGTATTTGCGCAAAACTTAAAAGAATCTATAAATCATCTACATGTCAAAAAGCTGCTATTTGGAAAGACACAGTAACTAGTAAATGCCCTGCCTTTTGTCATAATTGTCCTGGTCCCCTGTCCCACTTCCTTGCCAATCACCACTCCTTAGATTGTGTAGGTAGAGAAGACAGAGTGTGGGTTCTAGGCCTGCATCGTTGGCTGAGGATGAGGGATCTAGATCAGAGAAGGAAATGAACAGTGCATGTGTTGGGTATGGAAAGGAGTCCATTTTCAATACTGGAAACAAAAGGAGCACTCTGCTAGGAAGCAGACAACATTAACAGTATTTTCAAGAGTAGTAGTAACCTTTGGACCACTTTTAATTCAATGATATATGTGTTTTCTGGTGTTTCTTATTTTGTTAAACTTTTTGATGATATGGATACAACTAAGTAAAAGTTCCTGGGTAATCAGTTTTTTGTTTGTTTGTTTTTGTTTTTTTTTGGTAATCAGTTTTGTACCAAGCCTCTACTAGTTTCATTTAACCATGATTTGGGTTACTCATGCCTTGCTCCTTTCTACCCTCCCCACGATCCAAATTAATCAAAAGTTGAATATAGAAATAATGTTTTTTTTTTTTTTCACATGGGAAATCCTACAAGTGGCAGATGGTCATGTTTGCTCTCTTGTCAGGAAATTATTCAGATGAAGGTGATTTTTAAACTTGCAGGGAAGGAAAGGGACCAACCTTATGCTCCTGTCCATTCCTTGGTAGATACATGGAATAAAATAATCGCGCTGAGTATAAACGAATAGTTCACATTCCACATCCTCTTATGCGTCTGAGAAGATGCTGTAGTAAAAAGGATACAAGAAGAAAGAGTCAGGATATGACCATCTCATCTTTATCCAGAAGAAAGGGAGAGCAGAGAATCTTTTGGTGGTAGAATCAAAAGTAGTGTTTCTAGTTTAAATGTTTAAGAGTAAAATATTAGTACAGTCCCGAATACTCACCTACTACCTTCTCTATGTCTTTCAGCTTGTGGCAGATAGCATTGATACAAATTATTAGGTTATTAGCAATTGCTTTAGTTTTCTTAAATGTTAAATTTTAGTTTGGGTTATGTATGCAGTGCATGCTTATTATAGAAAATTTGGAAGAAAATTTGGAAAGTGTGAAAAAATAAAAAGTCGGCTTTGTCCTTCCATCCAGTAAGCTGGTCTGTTTCACATTTCAGTGCTTTTCCAAAGGCATTTCTATATGTGCACGTACCTATGTAGATTTTACAAAACTGATCATGCTCTGAATATAATTTTGTATTAACATTTTTTTACTCCTCATTTTATTATGGGCATTTTCTCATTAACTAGCCTTAGAAAATAATTTTGATGGCTATATAATATTCCACCATATGAATGTACTGTAATCTACTTATTCCTTACTTAACATAGATCTTACTTGTTCAGTATTACAACTACTCTTGAAATGAGCATCACTGGACATAAATTTTGACCATATTGTTGATTATTTCCTTAGGATAAGAGTCCTAAAACAACAACAAAAAGAGTCCTAAAACATTCCCATTAGTTTTCATTGGCAGTCTTTCCAAAGCAACTAAAATCATGTTAGTTTAGAAATAATTGCTTTCTATTAAACAGATTTTTATTCTTTAAATTAGAGGTGGGTTTCAAGATTATTTAATACTTCAGTCCTCTTAGACATATAAATAAATACCGTATGCATGTGCTCTAAAACTGCATTCATCTTTTTGTTTCCTGTTTTTTGGAAAGTAAGTGATGTTTGGTCTTTTTTTTTTTTTTTTTGGTCTTTTTTAAAAAAAATTTTATTCTGTATATTGTGCTTTAGTGTTTTGGGTGCCTCATTCCGTAACATTTCACTTTTCTGTTCATAGTCTCTTATATGTGGTCCTTCATTTGACATAGCTTCCATTATTCCATTCCTGGAACCACTCTCAGAAGACACTATTGCTGGCCTCAGTGTCCATGTTCTGTGTCATACGCGTTTGAAAGAGTATGAACACTGTATAGACACACTGTTAGAAAGATGCCCAGAGGCGATCATTCCATATGCTAATCATGAACTGAAAGAAGAGAATCGGGTATGCTTTTCAGTTTATGTCTTTTAAGTTTGATTAGCGATAATCACATTTGATAGCCTTGTTGCCTTATCTGTAAAATGGAGACAAATTATATCAATCCAATCTCACAGGTCTGGGTGGGACCATATATGTTTAACATGTTATGGGCTTTGAATACTGTTAGAGACTTAAATATGGTAATTGTATGCTATCTTCATTAAAAATTTCTTGTTTGGAAATAAAGTAGGCTATTACCTGAAGATTTGGGAAACAACATGTGATGGGAAAATATTTTCTGGGCTATGGGGTCCTTAGCTTAGAAATTAGAAGAGTTTTACATTTTAGTACTTCTTGCTCCCTCCCTACCTTTACATCCTTCCTTCCTTCCCACTTTTCTTTCCTCCCTCCCTCCCTCCCTCCCTTCCTTCCTTCCTTCCTTCTTGTCACTTAAGAGATGATAATAGGACATGTCTATGTTTCTTCTTGAAAATAGCCAAGTACACATGTATAACATACATATCATTAGATTTTTCAAGTTACAGACCTGATTTATGTTATAATTTAAGCAGAAGACTAGCTGCTGATGTAACTTCTGATGTAACAAAGTTTGGTGCCTTAATCAAAATAGTGTATTTTTGCCCTGTGCTTTCCTGCACAATCTTATTCTCATTGGAAATTTGAATGTAAAATATATCAAACTTAAAATTTATTCATTTTTTCCTAAGATAGACTTTATGGTGGAAAAAACTGCTTCCTGAACTTTGTCACAGAATAAAATGCGGTGGAGAGAAAGGTCAACTTTACTTGTCATCATTAAAAGGTAAAATAATCTTTTTTGCTTGATTATAATTTTGGGTCTTAATTTTAGTTCCCACAATTTGTAGAAGCCTTGCTTTCTCTAGTTTTTTTTCATGTGATTTTCAAATGATGTGACGCTGTCTTAGCATTATCATCTCAAGACATCCATCACGTTGGATATTCATTTATCTCTTCTAACCATGGAGCTGATGCTTTTAAGTCAATCTTTTCAAACACTTAACAAATTATCATAGTCCTAGAAATGCACAATCTCAGTATTTTTAAAACTTGAATAGCCATTAATACAATTACATTTTTTATTTTTTTTATTTTTTATTTTTTTAAATTTTTTTAAAATTTATTTATGATAGAGAGAGAGAGAGAACGAGGCAGAGACACAGGCAGAGGGAGAAGCAGGCTCCATGCACCGGGAGCCTGATGTGGGACTCGATCTGGGGTCTCCAGGATCGCGCCCTGGGCCAAAGGCAGGCGCCAAACCGCTGCACCACCCAGGGATCCCCACAATTACATTTTTTATTGATGCTCTGAGTGCTTAGTTTACTTCATATAGGAAATTAAGATTATTATTATTAATTATAATTGTAAGCAAATACTAAGGAATAACAAGATTCTCAAGGATTTAAAAGTTAGATATCTATAAATTGTGCAGTGTTTTACAGAATAGGTATTGTTTGAATTTTCATAATTCATAGTTACTTGTAAATCTTGATAGATTTATCAACAAGTTGATATCAATCCACCTTTCAATCTGGACAGGTTATCAATTTCTCTAGTCTTATATGCTAATATCACCAGATAATTATTGGCCTGATGACAAAGGCTGTGATTATATTGATTTCACTGTGCATAAAAGATTAGAAACTGGCAGTGCTGGAACTGTATTTTCCAACTGATGTAATTGGTTTTTAAAGTGTTAGGCAGAACCAGTGCCGTTGGAAGGTGTTTTTCTGAAGTTGCCCATTTTAAGTGAAATTGTATGCTTGTGACTGTGAAGCTGTGGTGACTTGATACTAACTTTTTGTCCTACCTATCTCTCTGGGTGATTTTTTGGTCTTCAGAAGGTGGAAATTTCAGATATTTGATTGCCTTGTCCTACTTGTGTCACACTTATCACATAACCTGGAACTGATTATTTGTGTGGATGGATCACTTTCCAGTGAAGCTGTCCCACATCTTCATACCTCAGCAGCATCATTACCTAGTCAAAAGACTTCATCCTTTTCTCATCCACATCGTCATACTCTCTACCCCTAACCTATGCATCATCATTCCTCTAAACGTTCTATTTTCCCGTATCATCAAAATGTCAGTGCGTATGCATAGATATGTGTACGTGTGTACGTGTGTGGCTCATAGGACTAAGTGCTGTGTGTAACTTATGTTTACTAGACTTGAGAACTGTAAGAACTGTATAGCGTTTGTTTGTTTTTTTCACTTTTCCCGTTGTGCCCTTCTCACCAGCAGTATGCCTCTCCTAGGAAGCATTCTGTATTTATTGATTTGAAGAGGAGACACCTGAATAACTTCAGGTCCATTTTCAAGGAAAGTATTTTTTTCAACAGCTGTAGTACACTGAGAGGAGAGCAAGATTAGTTCCAGGTCTGCTACTGAGTGACCAGAAACAAGCCAGTGCCTTAGTATCCCAAGACTAATGAGAAGTTTAAGATTGACTCCAAAATAAATGTTAGGCAAAATCATAAGATGGAAAGGTTGGAGATGGAGGTCAGGAATCTATATAATATGCTTAGGAGTTTGGATTTCTTTTCTATCTAATGCAGTATTTCTCAACCCTGGCAGTATTTTACATTTTGGACTGATAATTCTTTCGTTTATGTGTAGCGGTCCCCTGTGTGTTTTAGGATGTTCAGCAGCATTCTTTGCCACTAAATACCAATAGCGCTCCCCCAATTATGATAAACAAAAATGTCTCCAGACATTTCCAGATGTTCCTGGGGAGCAAAATCATGCGGGTTGAGAACCATTGTGCTAACGCAGAGCCATTGAAACTGGGGCTAGTGATTGGCTTATTTCCAGGAAATATTTGTTACTGTTTTTGTGGCATAATGAACTGTGCTTATTATTGAAAATTTTACCACTGTAGTAAATTACAAAAATGAAGTTTAGAAAGTCATTTAAAATCCCATCAGCCAGAAATAATGATTTTCAGCATCTGATGAATATTTTCTAGACACACTGGAGGATTTAAAGTCCTTTACAGATTTAAAATATTGACCTTATTCTTGAAGTTATAACCTATATTAGCCCCTTACTGGTTGGCAGAAGAGGAGCACTGAGTAGTGGCAAGATTTTTGTTGGCTCTATAACATCAATACTGGCCCCCCACTCTGTTTTTTAATACCTAGGATACTGTTTTTAGGCTCCACATTTAGACTACATAAACTGGTTTGATAGGAAAGTATTGATAATTCTTGTTTTTCATATGGGTTTTGCAAAGTAGTTAGTAGTCATTGTTTATTAAGTTTCTATTAATACTTTAGATACGCATCATTATATTTTATTTAATTCTCAAAGGACTCTAGAAGCTACTAGCAATTGGTACCACCCCATTATAGATGAAGAAACTAGGACTCACAAGGTTAAGTGACTTTCTTAAAGTCACAGAATCTGTCTGATTCCAGAGCTAGGGATCTTTCCCATACATCACTGCTGATCTGTTCATTAACATTTTAGCAACATGGGCACGTCATTTCCTTTGTGTAAGGGATGACATAGGTTGCTGAATATTAGAGAGATGACTTTGAATAGATGCACACACGTCTGAGCAGGAGATTTTATATTTCTGTCACTCTGCAAATAGAATAAGTGGTGGGCCAGTGCGGATCACACAGGAAATGGAACCGGTGTTTTTTACCAACACTGTTCTTAAATATCACCCCCTTCTCTTCCCAGCAGAGGGCAGCACGTATGTATCAAGAAACAGTAGAATCCTAAAATTGCATCGTTCTCTTTATAAAAATGTCTACTAAATCCCTTCATAATTGAAGGTCGACACTAGAGCACATTATTTTACAGTTTGGAAAAATTGGTCATAAAGACAGATTTGTACTTATTAATAACATGGAAATCTCCTCATGGAGAGGAGCTGATTTAGGAAGATGTCATCCATCAATTAACAGTATTTCCTGTCCTAGCAATCTTTATAAATTAGCTGCAACATAGCCCTAACATTAAAGATAGTATCCAAATGATTTTATTTTTCCTTAGAGACTAATAGACGTACACTGAAAAATAATGTGATAATCCAGCAATGAAATAGTCAAAATTGCATAGAGCTAATATAAAATAAGCCTCCAAGCATTTTAGAAAGAATGAGTAAGAAGTTGTTAAAACCATAAGCAGTCTGTGGATTTTAAAGACTGATCTTTTTTTTTTTTTTTTCCTTCGTAGTTAGAACATTTTGTTGCCTGAACTAGCTTCAAATTGGTTGGGTGATAAGAAAGTTGGATGAAAGACTTTCAGTTCTAACTCAGATACTCTGTCCTACCAACAGAAACATTGTCAGTTGTTGCTGTGGAACTAGAACTGAGGGATTTCTTGAATGTCCTCCCAGAAGACGGCACTGCAGCTTTTTTCTTGCCGTATCTTCTCTACTGCAGTCGAAAGAAATCTTTGACTTGAAGGTATCATTTGAAAAATACTACAATGCCATAAGAGACTGACTTAAAAAAAAACAAACAAACAAACTGAATGTCAGGTAAAAATGTAAATAAAGGATTTTCATATAGAATATCTACATTTCTTGCAGATACTTTCTGGATGCTTACCTTACTATAGTAGTGGTAATATTAGTTTGGTACTTTATGATCTGCATCCACTTAATTGTCCAGAATGTAAAAAAGTTACAAAACAATTTTCTCAAAGAAGGCATATGTTTTTAAAGACATACCCTGATTTTTATTACAAGGAACATCAAATCAGTGAGAGAACCATTTTGTAGGTATGTTTGAAAGAATGTCACTCCAAGTTGTCCAGAATTTATTCTTGATTTTCCCAGATTCTCAATTAGGTGGTCTTCTTCTTCTTCTTCTCCTTCTTCTCCTCCTTCTCCTCCTCCTCCTTCTTCTTCTTCTTCTTCTTCCTCTTCTCTTCCTCTTCCTCTTCCTCCTCTTCCTCCTCCTCCTCTTCCTCTTCTTCCTCTTCTTCCTCTTCCTCTCCTTCTCCTCCTTCCCCCTCCTCCTTCTTTCTTTCTTTCTTTCTTTCTTTCTTTCTTTCTTTCTTTCTTTCTTTCTTTCTTTCTTTCTTCTTCTTCTTCTTCTTCTTCTTCTTCTTCTTCTTCTTCTTCTTCTTCTTCTTCCTCTTCTTCTTCATAATTTTGTGAAAGAGGTTAATGTTTTCCCACAGTAAGAAATTTCAAAGTTTTTTGTTACTTTTGAAACTTATGCTGTGGTTTTTCCCTGAGTCAATGAAGTAGAATTTACAAAGTCAACTTTCTTCTTGTCTGGCCATTAATGTAATTTGTTGGATGCATGTTTTTCAGCCAAAGCCTTGTTTCTATTTCTTGTTGATGTGTACTTTTGCTCTTTTAGCTAGAGTATATGTGAAAATAAAGAAATATATCATTGCATTCACAGTTGTGTCTTCTTTTTTAATCTTTTATTAAACAATTTTGAGTCCAAGTTCAGCTCATTGATAGTGTGCTTTGACATTAGTTAAAGCTGGGAAAAAAATGCTACTCACCCAGCATCTACCACAGCTATGTTTTTTTTTTTTTTTTAAGATTTTATTTATTTATTCATGAGAGACACAGAGAGATAGAGAGGCAGAGACACAGGCAGAGGGAGAAGCAGGCTCCATGCAGGGAGCCCGACGTGGGACTCAATCCTAGGTCTACAGGATCACACCCTGGGCTGAAGGCGGCGCTAAACCACTGAGCAACCTGGGCTGCCCATGCCACAGCTGTCTTTTGAAACTTTTCACCTGATGTCAGTGTTCATCTTTACAGGATTTAATCTGTAGAACTGTTTGTCAGTTCTGCTTTTTCCAGTTCCAGATTATTCACCTTTTGACCATCTCTTCAAGGGTTCACAAAATCCAGATAGATTGGCATTATTTTAATTTTTAAAATTTTATCTTGTTTCGTTTTATTTTATTTCATTTAAAAAATTTATTTAAAAAATAATTTACTATTTTTTATTTATTATTTTATTTTATTTTATTTAAGATTTTATTTATTTATTCATGAGAGACACAGAGAGGGAAGCAAAGACACAGGCAGAGAGAGAAGCAGGCTCCATGCAGGGAGCCTGACGTGGGACTGTGGGACTCGATCCTGGGACCCCAGGATCATACCCTGAGCCAAAGTTAGATGCTCAACTGCAGAGCCACCCAGGCATCCCTAATTTACTATTATTTAAAGATGATTTTTTTACATTTTACTTTCTCTACACCTATGCCCTCATGTCCTGATGCACCTGATGCATTAGGAATGATGTTAGCACCATGTTAGAGAGATTTATGTGGGAAGCCAATGGTTGGGAACATTTCAATGAATCTTAATAGGGATCCTTTAAGAACCATCAAGAACAACATCTGGTCATAGATTTTGGGGGTAGGAGTGGAGAATACAGTTTTATAAAGTTCTGGTGCTGATATATGAAGGACCTATATAAATCAATTGTAAGTGTATTAGAGTCAGTCATGTGTCTGTTGATCTTTTCATATGAAACAAGGTAACAGTTTCCCCCACAAATTCATGAAAGCGTACATTTTCTGTCTTTTTTTTAATGCTTATAGCCATTCCAAAGTAAACTTTTTCTTCAGCACTTTCATGTACATTATTATGAATCATTGTTTTTCCTTTTTTTTCCACTTATCACCAATTTATTTCTTTCAGCCAAACTGGGTGTCTATAGAAAAAGAAATTTTAAGACCATTATTAAAAGCAGTAAGTAGTCCCCCCTTTTCCATGGCTTCAGTTATCCACGATCAACTGTGTCTATCGGCAGATGTTCCTCAGAAGGTCAATAGTTGTTTAACACGGTGTCACAATGCCTATGTCATTCATTTCACTTCATCTCGTTATGTAGGCATTTTATCATGTTACACCATAACAAGAACAGGAAGGATCAGTACAGTATGAGATGTTTCAAGAGAGAAAAAGACCACATTCACATAACTTTAATTCTAGTATATTATTATAATTGTTCTATTTTATTATTGTTGTTGTTAATCTCTTACTGGGCCTAATTTATAAATTAGACTTTATCATAGGTATGGATATATAGGAGAAAAAATAGTATATATAGGGTTCAGTATTATCCACAGTTTCAGACATCCACTGGGGATCAACATATCTCCTGTTAATAAGAGGGGGGGACTACTATATATACCATATGGTTTAAATATATTCTAATTTTTAAAAGTTACTTTGTTTAATTATTTTTGATTCATTTCTATTTTTCCACTTTTTGTTTTTTTTAAATTTAAAATCTATTAACTAACATATAGTGTATTATTAGTTTCAGAGGTAGATTTTAGTGATTCATCAGTTGCATATAACACCCAATGCTCATTACATCATATGTACTCCTTAATGCCCACCACCCAGTTACCCCATTCCTCCATCCTCCTCCCCTCCAGCAACCCTCAATTTGTTTCCTATAGTTAAGAGTCTCTTATGGTTTGTCTCTCTGATTCCATTCTATTTTATTTTTCCTTTCCTTCCCCTATGTTCATCTGTTTTGTTTCTTAAATTCCACATGAGTGAAATCATATAATTGTCTTTCTCTGACTGATTTATTTCACTTAGTATAATACCCTCTAGTTCCATCCATGTCATTGCAAATGGCAAGATTTCATTCTTTTTGAATGGCTCAGTAATATTCCATTGCAAATATATATACCACATCTCCTTTATTCATTTATCTGTCAATGGACATCTGTCCATTTTTCATACACTTAAAAATACATCTCATCCTAGTACTGCTTTATTTAAAGAAAAATTACTTTCCTCCTTGCAAAATTATATTATAAAGGGAATTAATTATAAAGGGAAAAATAGTAACTTTATAGTAGAGAAACCTGACAGTCATCTCCTTAATCAAATGCTCAAACTTGACATAATTGGTAAAGGAAAAAAAATCAACATCTTTTGCCTCTTGTTATGTGTACTGAGAAAAACAATATCACTCCTGTAAGAATCTTGCCAAAAAATGCATAACCTGAGGAAACATTAGACAAACCCAAATTGAAGGACATTCTACAAAGTGGTTGCCCTGTATTCTTTAAAAATGCTAAAGTCAGGGCACCTGGGTAGCTGATTTGGTTACGCACCCAATTCTTCTCAACTCAGATCATGTTCTCAAGGTCATGAGATGGAGCCCCAAGTTGGGCTCCATGCCCAGGGGAGAGTCTGCTTGTGATTATCTCTCTCCCTCTCCCTCTGCCTCTCTGCACAACCCTCTCTCAATAAATAAATAAATCTTTTTTTAAAGTGTCAAAGTTATAAAAGATCAAGAAACTGTTCCAGACTAAGAAGACAAGCCAACTAAACATAATATATGAGTGGGATTTTCTTTTTCTGTGAAGAACGTGATTAGAATAATTTGTGAAATTTGAAAAGGGTCTGTAGTATTGAATCATCTTTAATTTCTTTCTTTTTTAAGATTTTTATTTATTCATGAGAGACACTCAGAGAGGCAGAGACATAGGCAGAGGGAGAGGCAGGCTCCTTGCCGGAGCTTGATGCAGGACTCGATCCCAGGACCCCGGGATCATGACCTGAGCCGAAGGCAGATGCTCAACCACTGAGCCACCCAGATGCCCCGAATCATCTTTAATGTCTTAATTTTGATAGGTGTATTGTGTTTATATATAATAATATCCTTAGTTTTAGAAAATGTGAGTATATATATTTACCATTGTATGTGTGTTAGAGAGGGTGGGGGTCAGGTGAACGGGAAAGCAAATGTGGCTATCTAAAATGTTAACATTTGGGGAATCTGGGTGAAGGGTATATGGGAATTTTTTGTACTGTTTTCTCAAATTTTCTGTAAGTCTGATACTTTGTCCAAAAAACTTTTTTAAAATTCTTTTTTTGTTGTTGTTGAATTAACAGGTGGTTAGATATTTACCAAGCAGAATATTGGATTGAATTGGGGTACTTAATAGAAGAAATACAGAATATGCCATCCCTGCCTATAAGTAACTTAAAGCGAGGCAAGCTTTTTTCCTACAGACTCCTCCAAAAGGTTATCTGACTATAGTAGAAATGTCACAATCTTAAAAAAAAAAAATACCTTTTCTATTTGTCAGAGGAGGTCTTTATTATCCTTCCTCCAGTAGGGAAATGAAGCATTACATTAAGTATGACAGGATATCTGCAATTCTTTTCTAGTGATATTTTTCGTTGTGGAGGAAATTGCCTGTCTCCTGGTGCATAATATTGCAGAATTTTACTCTAACCTGATGTGCTTTCTTTTCTATGTCAGGATAGCCAGAAAATTTTCTAAGATTCAGAATTAATATGGACTTACTCAAAGCTTTATCAAACTTTAAAGATAATTTTGACTGGTAAACATGGCTCCCCATTTTCCTGTTTATAGTTCCAACTATCTTTTTTGTTCATTACTGCTTCTTTCAGTTTACAGTTTCCTTCTATAAAAGATAATTTCTCTTTCATCTCTTACCCAGTGTAAGTCTATTTCCCTTACATTTGCTATTTGTTCTACAGTTTTCTCTATGGCTTTAAAAAAATCTCCCTTTTCTTAACCAAGCAATCATCTCCCTCCCCTTCCAGGCTAATTCTATAGCAGGAATCTTTTCAGTGTCGGGCTGTGTAGGATCACCCTGCAGCAGCATCCTCTGCAGGTTATGCATTTTTGCACACATGAATTTCCAGAATGTCTGCCTCCGTGTTCCCTCACTCTTGGTTTTTACTCTGAGCAGGACCATCCTTCTGTGTGGTGGTTTACATGTGTGCTGATATTCTTTTAAACACTATTTAAGTTTTCTTTCTCATATTTGACTCTTCACCTCATTTAGTAGTTACTGGTATTAAACCCAGTGGTTTATTTGCCTGTATTTGGTGTTCCAGTACTCTCAGTACTACCCTTTGTAATAAAGGGTTTTAATAGAATAGTTTTTTTATGTTACGAGGTGTTTGTGTAAAAACGCGGGAGCAGACATGAAAACATGTTGTTTGCACTAACAGTTGATCTTTCAGTGACTTTTATTTTTTTAAGAGATTTATTTCTATATTTTCTTCCACTTATTTGTCCCCATTTATGCCCATTTTGAAGAGGAAACACAAGGAGTCATTTTCTCTGCATCATTTCCCCCTATTGGATTTGTTTTTGCCAACTCCAACAATTCTGAACTCAGAAGACCCAGGAAACACCCAAAGCCTGCAACCACACAGCAGGAATTTCCCTCTGTAGAACACAGTTTGTGACTATTTACCCATTAAAGGGCTGTTCATTTTTCTGTGTGTCCTGTGCACATGTGTATGTACATAGGAAAGAGTATTAGTGCTGGGGTGGGGGAAACAGGAAATTTAGATTTTTTTTTTTTTCCTGGATCTTGGCTATAGTCTGAACAATTTGTGTCCTCCAAAATTCATATGTGGAAACCTAATGCCCATGATGACAGGAACTTGGTAGGGCCTTTGGGAAGTGATGAGGTTATGAGGGTGGAGCCCTCGTGAGTGGGATTAGTGCCCTTATCAAAGGGGCCTCAGAGTGCTAGCTTATCTTCCACCATGTGAGGATGTATAATAGGAAGTCTGCAACCTGGGAAAGGGCTCTCATTCAACCATGCTGGCACCCTGATCTCAGATTAACAGCTTCTAGAACTATAAAAATAAATATGTGTTGTTTCTAAACTACCCAGTCTGGTATTTTGTTCAGTAGCCTGAATGGACTAGATAATCTCTGACAAACAATAATCAATAATACTTCCCCTCACCCCTAGAAGTGCAGAAAGACATTTCTGCCTGATTGACTATTTGAAATTATACTGATTTGGGGGACCGGGGCGGGAGGTGGGGAGACTTCCTTGTGTATCAGGTACTACCTAGAAAAAAGGTTAAATGTTTTTTATTAAGAAATTAAATTCGAAATGCATCTTTTATAAGTTACAGTCTTTTGTATATAACACAACCACTCTCATATCAGTTTTAGGAATAATTACAGTGCCTCAAGCTGGTGCTTCACACTGGGTGAAGTATTTAGGCAAAGTAGCACATCTTGATTATATTCATGATACACGACTTCTAGAATTACTAACTCGATATTCACCTCTATTTGATAGAACCGTGTAAGTAGTTTCCATTCCAGCATGAATGTGGTCGGTCACATGGCAGTGGAGTAACCAGGTTCCAGGTGTTCTTGGAAACATTTCTACAGTTTGGTATGTCCCGGGGAAAATGTCAAAGACATCAGACCTATAAATGCCCCTGTGCTTGATTAGAAAAATGACAAATATTATATAATGTGTATTATATGTAATAGTTCATTCAAATACTTTTTCATTGGCCAGTTTAGGGATATGGGGAAAATGGACAAATCTGTTTTAAAAAAGAGGCAGAGAGAGAGAGAGACTTTACATATTTCTGCATCCAATACAAACAGTGAGATGTGTGGTCGTTGAACTCCTGCTAAATGCCTGGCAGTATGGGCCACAAAATGGGTGTGAAGAAAAGATGTGATGAGAGTCATTCATCCTTTAGGTCTACCTGGCTCCTCTTACACTCCGTTTGCCTTTTTATCAGAGCACTTCAGTTACGCAAGGGAATTTAGCTCTGATCTTATTTCAGTCCTAATTTCACTTTTGCTGAACCTAACCTGGATTAGTTGGCCTGTGAAAGTTTGTGGCAGGGATGGTAATGCAGGGAGCAGAAAAGGAGGCAAATGGAGAAGTCAGAACCAGGGGCAGTTCAGGGAGAGTCTACACTAGACACGGAGCCCTTGGGCGGCATTTCTGCAGGGACAAAATTGAGAGCCCCCTAAGAATATAACATCTATGTAAACCAAAATACAGGTAGCAAAATGGCCTTTCCTGCAATGGGCTGTGTGATTGCTTCTGAATTTTCTACATTAACTCAAGGTAAGAAAGGGAGCTATTGACTTCTGCTGAAATCAGCACTGGGTGAGAAGTAGAAGTAGTAGCATTAAGATGTGGGGACCAATCAGTTGCCTGACACCAAAATGATAACATTTTTCACTTTAGGCCATTTAAGATTCAGAAGTTAGAACAGGTAGAGATTATAAATTAGTCTTGTCTCTACTGACTCATCATTATATGAACATTCTTAACCTCTCTGCTAACAGTTCTATCCAAATACCTTGCCTAGCAATATGTGAGCAGAATTCCATGAAAACCCACGAAAGCCTGTAAATCCAAGAAAGAGCCCAATGTGTACAGAAGTTGGTAACTGCAATTGAAATTGCTGTGTGGTTCACTTTTTGAAAATAATATAGTTGTCTCTTGAAACGTTTTTTTTTTAATGAATATTTTCTTCATTTGAATTAAAACATTTTCCAGTAGAGCAAGACTAATGACCATGGATCACTCTTACCTTGTATCCGAAGCTGTGGCCATGAAAATGTACCGAGTGCAGGTCTATTTCATTGCCCATTCCCATCAGATACCAGTTGACTTCATCTCCCACATTCATCCTGAGGCCTCGTAGGTTCCCAAACATTCTCCCATTAATAGCTGGGGAAAGCACATGGTTTTTGCATTACCTTTTAGGATATTTTAAATCAATAGCAATTTCACTGACAATAGGTTAATGTAGGGATCTTTTTGAGGTAATGGAAATTATTTCACTACAGATAAGGAAATGAATACTTTAAGGTCAATAATGTCACACTGGTTTTCTAGTCACTTAGCACCAAAAGCCTTAATCCTAATTGTGAGTTTAAAATGGAATGAGACTTTGGAATTGGGAGAGAAGTTAATAGATGGTTTTTGCTTTGAACAGAATTCTCACATGCACAGTGAGGCAGAACTGGTTTATTAAAAAATTAAATGAAGGTGCCTGGGTGGCTCAGTTGGTTGGGCATCTCTCAGGGCATGGTCCCTGGGTCCTGGGATCAAGTCCCACATTGGGCTCCGCACAGGGAGCCTGCTTCTCTCTCTGCCTATATCACTACCTCTCTCTGTGTGTCTCTCATGAATAAATAAATAAAATCTTGAAGAAAAATTAAACAAATGAGTAGTCTCCAAGCTAATTTTATTTGAAAGAAGGGAAAAAATAGAGTTTAAAATAATGTATCATACCATGCATTTTATTGCTTTCTCTGAATTCTTCATCATCTTTGTTTACTTTCTCAGGGTGGTTAGAGTATGTTTTGATGTTGTCATCTATGTACCAGGATTCATTTTCATCAAAAACCAAAAACAGAAGGGAGAATTCCAATTTTAATATGGGATGGAAGAATTCCGTGTAATGTCTCCGGCAAACAATCAGTGTGCCAATTAATCCACTATAGAGATCCTGAAAACAAGCAAAAACTTCAGTCATCCTCATGATGTAAGTCAGCATCTCAGAGAACTGGAACCTTGGGAATTTTAAGAGGACTCATTTAAATAGTGGGCTTTGCCTACCATAGTGCTGTTGGGTCAGTCACTTTCCACTTGTAGTTAAATTGGACTCATGATGAGTAGTAGGTAGGTCGAATGGGTGATGCTGAAGTAATAGAAATGTGTGCCAGAGCCAAATATTGGCTCAGCTAGTGAGCAGCCATTTAAAAGAACCCCAAATGAAAAAAAAATAAAAAAATAAAAAAAATAAAAGAACCCCAAATGAATAGTGCTGATTTGCCTATTCCATAAATCAAACACTATGCCAGTCTCTAAAAATCCAGAGATGAATCAAACAAAGCCCCTGTCCTCCAGGAACTCAGGCTAGTAGAAGAAATAGAGAATGGAAGAAATGAATCACTTGTTGCGATGGGAAGAATACAGAAGAGAAAGACCATAGTTGACAAATCTATGAGAAGTTTGGTTTGGCTGGGTGTCAGCAATGGCAGACTAAGTCTGGAAGAGCCTTTGAGCCATATCATGTTCAGGAATTTTAGATTTTATCTTACGGGTCATAGGTAGCCATTGAAAAATTGAACATGGCATGGCAGCAGATTTGCATTTTAGGCCAATCATCTTGGTGGTGGAGTGAAAGGAGGATTGAAGGAGAAAGAGGCTGGGGCCTGGGAGGCTATTGCAGTAGTGAGGCAAATTATAAGAACCTGATCTATGGAGATAGAAAGAATAGACTACTATATGTAGGTGTCTGAATTGCCTGTCTGAGCCAGGGGGAAGAATTAGATACTTCATATCCAGGATTCTAGATTGAACAAATGAGTAGATTTGGAATTTATGGTGCTACTTATTGCAATAGGAAATACAAGAGGTGGAGGATGATCTCAATTCCATGTTAGAATTGTTGTGTTTCCAGTGCTGGTGGGACATGCTGGTGGAGATGATCAGTAGGCTGGTGTATAGAAGTCCTGGAGAGAGATTTGGACTCAAGATTTAATTCTGCAAAAGAATCTTGGAGCAAGTTCTGATTTGCAGTTGTTGAGTGTTTTGGTGGCTTTGAAATATTCAATCAAGTAGCTTTAGTTGTGCTGGATTGACTACTGAGATCAACACTTTTATTATCATACAGTAACAGAGCTCTGAAATCATGTACCTCAGCTCTTTGGTTTAATGTATTTTTACGTCAAAAGGGAGGTGAAATACTTTTATATTAATATATTCATATTAATCATAGATTCATATTTGGTTTGATTAATGTTTGATTCTGTTACCCATAATCAGCATAGGGTTAATATGTTTATAACTCTATCCTTAAAAAGAAACAAACCAAAAAATGAAACCAAAGTGAATTGTAGAGAAGCTTACTTTGCTGGGATTTTAAGATAGAACTGGATCATAGGAAAACTCTAATCTCATCTTTCTTCAACTATGTGTCTATCTTGGGGTTTTTCACAAAACATAAATGATTTAAAGTTTACCTTAACTTGATCCACAGTTGAATAGTAAGCCCATGGAATACAAGCAGAATCCTCTATACCAGCTGCAGCTCTGTCTGGGATCTTCCATGTGTAAATGCGAGTTTTACCTAGATTAATCAAGTGTTAACACATCAGGTTACATTTGGTACATATTTGATATACATATAAATATACACAGTAAGCCTTGATAACCAGTGACCTAGAAACTGGAAATGTCAAGGTAATTAGTTTTAAAAAGTAGTGGAACTCAAAATTGCTTTCAGGAATTCAGTTTTTAGACAAACTGTAAGACATATTTATTTATTTATTTATTTATTTATTTATTTATTTATTTATTTATTTATTTATTTTAAGACATACTTTTAGATCTTCTTTGTCAGTTATGAATTACCTAGCCATGACACACATACAATACCACCAACCCAGGAGGTGGCAATATCAGTATTATAATTTGAAAGAACTTTGTGACACATCTTTTTTTAGCTTGACGTATGTTTCTGTAAAACACTGTCTTCAGCTGTCAAGTGATGTCCCCTAGTCACGTGTGCAAGTCTTCTCTGTGCTTATACCTGGACTGCCCAGAGTAATTCCCTGTGCTCTACCAGGGCCTTCCTTTTCTCCTTTTTCAATATTATCCCTAGTGATTCCACAATTCCTGGTGAGGAGCCCTTAGACCTTGTGATCTCAGGGGTCACTGACTCATCACAGTGACCCCCTCTCTGGTCTGTCCCATTCTGTCATACCATACACTGTTTCGTCACAGCTCTGTCAAATATAGGACACTGCCATACCCTGGACCTTGACACTTTGAGGATAGCCAGTGGCTCCACCCTTCTAATTTGTCAAAGCCTTTACTGTCTTCCATTTGCTGTGGGCTCTTCTCCAGGCCGATCTCTGCTTCCAGTCTTCTTAGAGTTTTGTCCAAGTTTGTCCAATTTGACTTTTAGCTGTGGGCACTCACCATCTACTCCATTTACATAGGCCTCACTGTTACATATTCATGCTGTCAGACTTTCATTAGCCAGAGTCTGACAAATGCTTTCTAGACAATCAAGCAGGACAGGAAGGGTGGTTTCAAGGGATGTGGTAAGACTTTTTCCTCAAATTCTCCATCTTACCTACCCCTACCTCATCACCCTTTTTCTAAGCAGAACATTTCACTGAGAATATGAAGCATAGACTCACCACCTGAACATTATCATCTCTTCATCTATACTCTTAACTTCATAAACCAAAAAAATAACATTTCCTTATCTTCCATTCCCCAGCCTGCTCAGCCACCCATAGCAGATGCCCAAAACCTTAGCACTGTCCTTAACTCCTCCTTCCCTAACATTCCCTTCCCTTCCCTTTCCTTGTAGATGCATGGAGACATACACACAGATACACCTCCCTGCATGCCCTCTTAACCACCATCCATTTGGAAAGAATGCCTCTCTGATGATAACAGTCATTTGTAGAAAGCCTTAATTATAATTCTTTTTTTTTTTTAATTTTTTTTATTTATTTATTTATGATAGTCACACAGTGAGTGAGAGAGAGGCAGAGACACAGGCAGAGGGAGAAGCAGGCTCCATGCACTGGGAGCCCGACGTGGGATTCGATCCTGCGTCTCCAGGATCGCGCCCTGGGCCAAAGGCAGGCGCCAAACCGCTGCGCCACCCAGGGATCCCAAATTATAATTCTTAATAAAATGCAACCCCTCTCCCCGCATGAGTACCTGGTAAAGTTGGAATAACTGTAGAATTGTCTGTTTTCACCCCATGGGCATGTATTGAGTAGGGCCTTGTGGCCATATTTTTAAAGGTAATTCTAATTTTATCTCCAACATCTCCACGAAGTTGTGGACCTGGCAAAAGTAAGAAAGAAGAGTGGCTTATACCTATCAGATGCAAAATTCTAACTCAGTAATGGAAGCAAATATCAGGTAACTTTCTTAGCATTAAGGCCAGAGTCTATTCCTCCCCCCGCCCAAACTTTGGCTTCATACTATACTACTCTTGGATTTACACCTGGCCTCAGAAGATTCAGAATAAAAACACTAGTAATGGTTGCCTCTATAAATGGAAACCCAGGGTGCATCTCTCATCAAGAGTGCTATGGGAGGTTTTGGCCTAAAAGTCCCCTGCAGGGCAATGCCCCAATCTTGATGAGTCAACTATGACCCTACACTGGCCAAGAGTCATTGTATAGCACTTGCTCTCATTTCTCAGCATTTGGACTTCCAGGCCTTCTTGAGTGTGAGTTTATGGCAGTACTGCATTTGGAAGAGTGGGTGGGGCCACCCCCTCCCATTTCTACCTTCTCTCTAGCCAATCTTAGCTTGTCTGCTGCTAGGAGAATTTCTGAGACCCAGCAACAATGCCATTCTCCCTCGCATGTCTTCTTCCAGGGGTTGAGGATAGCAAGCCCCAGGGTACTCTGTTAGTATGGAAATACAGTGGGGCTGGGAATGATGTCCCTTGCACTGGGTAATCTTGAAGAAATTTCCCAAGACCAATGTTGGTCAAATTCTTCGACATTCTCTCTTAAAAGGATTTCTGAAAAAAGGAAAGCAACTCTTCCATGCCTTGTGTACAGCAACAATTTTTCTTTTCTTTATTTCCTTGTCTATATGTACTTTTATTTCTTGGAGTTAATCACTCACATGGCTATTTTAAAGACAAATAGCTATGACTTGGGAGGGGGAGATGGGCAGAATAACAGGGAGAGTCTGACTAAGATTTTCATTAGAAAATAATTTCTAGGAATTTCACCAAAAAGATAGGCATCAATTTGACGAACACCAAATACATACAATTTCATTAGTATATGGGATAATGCTTTGTTTCTAAGAGAGGTAAGCGATATTTTTATTATGCCATATTCTTTAGTAAGTATAGGCTTCTTGTTTTTATTGTATAACTTTTATTTTTATTTGAATACCTTTGACTATGAACTGGGAAGTTAAACCTGTGGACATGTACTCTTATTGCACATAGTATCACATCGCTACCCCACACCGATGATTAAAGTACCTAGAATTCCCAGATGTTCTTCTCTGTTTTCTCTCTTCACAGGAACTCTGAATGTGCTGTCCATGTACCGCCGGTACACAACTTTCTTGTACTTGGAGCCTATGTAAAACTCTTTCTTATCTAAAAATGCATTCGAAACACTTAAACAAAACAGACACACGACTAAGGTTAGTATCTGTCTTAATGGAAGTTGAAGTTGAATTTTAAATGTTGAATAAAAATACAGTTTTCATTTAAGTAATTATGCTAATTTTAATAGTACTCTCCTATTTCAGCAAGAAAGAATAAGACTTTAGAAACAGAAAGATTTGGTAGGAAGTGCTTCTAGGTGGGAGCGAAGCCATCTGAGACCTGGTGCTGACTCTGCCACTAGCTAAAATGACCTCCAGCTAGTCATTGGCCAGTGGTCCCTCAGTTTCCTCACCCCTAAAGTGAAGTAGGAGATGACATGATCTCTAAGGTTTCTCTGCAGCTCCAAAATTCTGAGCCCAGATCTCATGGATGAAGAATTCCCTGCTTGATGTAGTATTTCTGGTTTATAAGAGCTGAAATGGCCCTGTGTTTCCAGCCACTCCCTTTCCCTAAAGTTTGCATTGACTCCTCATGGCTCCTGTAGACACTTGACTATTTTACTTCCATCACTTGAAATAACCTTTTACTCTTCTATGCTACAAATCATACTCCCCATCACAGTCAAACTAACCAGCTAACCTTAGCTTAGCTACAGGTTACCAGGCATGTTGTGCATCCCAGATCTGAACACATGTCCATCCCAATCTCTCAAATCATATCCATGTTGTATAAGATGAGGGGGGGTGGGAAGTGGTTGGAAGGATCTTCAAGAAGTGTCTAGTGATACTGCTCTACATGTAGTTTCTGAAGCTCCAGAACTGATGCACTTATATTTATTCACAATGAACTTATTTTTAACACTTCCATAATGTACATGTTATTGGTGGTTTTGAAGCATATTTTCCCTATAAGTTCTTGGACAGAGCTCATATCTACTACACTGCCCTCAAGAATTTAAAATATTCTTCACACATGATAGTTTTAAGAATGCAAAAGAATGGATTACTGAACTGATAAGGAAATCTCTGGAGGAAAGATAAGATAAGCAGCAAACAGCTGGTAAGGAAAATAATATTTTAGCTTTGAATATAGGCATTAATTTTTGTTTAAGTTTGAAATCGATAGCAAGATAATGGCACGTGAATATAAGAAGATAATCCAACAGAAAAGAAAGTAAGATGAGTGACTATAAAGAATCAAATGAAGGGGCAGCCCAGGTGGCTCAGGGGTTTAGCGCCATCTTCAGCCCAGGCTGTGATCCTGGAGACCCAGGATCTAGTCCCACATCAGGCTCCTTGCACAGAGCCTGCTTCTCCCTCTGCCTGTGTCTCTGCCCCTCTCTCTCTCTCTCTCTCTGTGTATTCTCATGAGTAAATAAATAAATCTTAAAAAAAAAAAGAATCAAATGAGGGAGATGGAAATTTTCCTATGAGAAAATTGTGAGAACAGAAATTAATAAGGAAAGGTTCCCAGCTGGGAAGCATTTTGTCATTGTTCTGTTGTTACTGATTAATGCAACTGTTTGTTTTTCTATAATTTAGCCTAATTCTTAATTCTCTGAAAAAGAAAACTTAAAATTGGGAATCAAAGTCTAGATAATTACTTTTGTTCTTGTAAGAGATGCAACTCCCGTTCCCATTCTCTACTTGGAGAATAATCCCATTCCACCTCCACCGCTGCAATGTAGTAGAACCTCTCTGATCTGTAGTGGCCTACATAGGCAGACTGTTGCTTGCATTTGTTCACTGTGTATTTTTGCTTCATGCCTCCTGTGTAGTGATCGGTTGTTAGGCATTCAACGTCAAAAGTCCCTGGAATGGTAGATAAGAAAGCATGTCACTCCTTTGCTCAGCTCCTTCTATGGCTCCTCAACTCACTCAGAATGAACACTAAAGTCCTTAACATGGTTTGGTTAGATGATCCCATCAGCTACCACTCACACTGCTCCAGTCACAGAGGCCTCTTTGCTGTTCTTAGAACAAGTCAAGTATGTGCCTACTTTAGGGCCTTTGCACGTGCTGTTTCCTCTGCCTGGAACACTCTTCCCCAAAATATCCATATAGCTCACATCTTTACTTCATTTAGCCTCCTGGTTAATTGTCACCATCTCAGAGAATTCTTACTCACCTTCCCACATCAGTCACTAGCCCCTTTTCTGCCATTTTTCTTTGTAGTACTGATAACCCTACTTGCTATATATATTAATATACTTGCTTCTTGTCTGTGTCCCTGCACTAGAATTTCCATTTCACAAGAGCAGTTTATCATTTTTGTTTCACTCTTCTATTTATACTTGTCTAATGAATAATGGAAGAGATGACATAGGACTTGTTTTATGTTGCAATGGCATAGAATGAACCAGATAGGGCCTGAAGCAAGTTAGCATGTTTCATGTTTTGTTTAAAGTTCTTTCTTTTTTTGTTTTAGTTTGCTTTACTCATTCAGAACAAGGCCTATAGGTATCTCTCATTTTGCATGGCTATATTTCTAGTATAGGACACTCAATTGCAAACCACCAACAAGCCAACATTACATGTAAGCTGCAGAGAGATGACAAAAAGTTTAACCGCAGAGCTGTTATGAAAGTCATTCCCTTTCAATCTGATTTGCCAGCTATCTTTAAAAGGACCATAATTTAAAAAGAGAACAGTTTGAGGATTCTACTATGTGGAAATGGGAGAAACCACAGTTTACTCTTCACTTGTTACTCCTTTCCTCTCAACAGGAAGGAAATGGACCTATCTGGCACATACTTAGCTAATAGTGGCCCAGATGTGCTCTTCAACGGAAGGAAGGGCATTTGGGAGACTTGGGGAAGAGATGAGTTTATCACCCAACACAAAATTTTAAACCAAAATGACATGAATTGATTCAATGGAGACTTGTCTTGACTTTAAAGAAATATACCTGGAGTATCAGGCTGCATTACGAGTGTAGTACTTGTTTGAGGGAAGAGGTTTGCTGTGTCTCTTCTTTCTCCTTTTGACAGATATGTGTTTCCTGTAAAGTAAATCCCATGTACATCAGCCTCATTTCCAGCACTGAATAAGTACCACACAACTGAATCTCCTCGGCACATGTTGAGACCAGGCTGATTCCCGTACATGAATCCATTAATGGCTGTAAAGTTGGAAAATGATATTTTAAAAGTGGTTGACCTTATGTTCTGCTACATGACAACCTCCCAGATTTTCCAGAGCCAACTTTGTTTATTTAATTTTTGAAAGACTCATTCATGCCTGCCCCACCTCTTTATGTGTCAGGAGTGTCTCTGCAACTCCTTGCTGTACCCAGCAACCCCAGAACAGTTCCTGACTGGAAGGGGAAGAGCCAAATGCGGGGTTCTTAAAGTTCTGCACTGTTCTTCCCAGCTAGCCACTTCTTAGTTCTCTCAACAGTCATATTTGTAAGCACCCAAATGTATGAATAATAACAGCTATTCCTGGGCACTGTGGACTGGGAATGTGTTTGTCGCTTTGGATGGTAAATTCTCTGATTCATCTTGAATAACAGGTAAGAGTGAATACAGGAAGTTTTCTCTCACTGCTATGACTAATAGGTAATAGTCTCAACTTCTCCAAAATGCAAAAATGCAAACCCAAAAGGAATATTTTAATGATTGCGACTAGTATTGATCCAATTAGAAAAACAACATCAGTCTGTAACCCAACTTTACATTTGTTTCTTCTTACTACTACAGTGATTTTTACATGTTGGCCATTAACAGTGTGGACATTCTGAACAATTAGCTTACTGTCTCTAGACCTTTAGAATTACCCTGGGAACTAAATAGAAAATCTGATGCTAGGTTTTTAATGAAGTAAACATTCCTGGAGGTTACCCTGAGCACTTAAAAAATAGTTTTAACAGTTTTAATAAAACTCCCAGGGGATTCTAATTTATAGACAAGGGTGAGAATCTTTGAAGTTCATTGAAAACAGAGACTGTATCTTTCCTCATATTGAATAATAAAATGAAGCTGTCACCATTGAACCACAGGCAAGACATGCATCTAATCCAGTAGTTCTCAAACTTAAGCAAGTATCACAATGATGTAGAGGGTTTGTTAAATAGAGATTGCTAGCCCCACACATAAAGTTTCTGATTTGGGCAGCCCCAGTGGCGCAGCGGTTTAGCGCTGCCTGCAGCCCAGGGTGTGATCCTGGAGACCCAGGATTGAGTCCCACTTCAGGCTCCCTGCATGGAACCTGTTTCTCCCTCTGCCTGTGTCTCTGCCCCTCTCTCTCTGAATAAATAAATTTAAAATCTTAAAAAAATAAATAAAAAATAAAGTTTCTGATTCAACAGGTAGGAGTTGGGGCCCAAGAATTTGCACTTCTAACGAGTCCCTGGGTGATGCTGAAACTGCTGATCCAGGGGCTACATTTTAAGGACCATGCATCTAATTGCTCTATTTTATATGTTTTATTATTATAGATTAAGCAAAATGAAGAATATTTGACTGATACCTTAAATATCAACATTACCCTCCAAGTTGTATTTAATCATTTATTGAAAATTAAGCAATGGGCAAAGCTATTAGTATTTTTGGTTTCATTGAAAGCATTCCATGTGCAGTACTGAAATAACCTAATATTGGCGGATGATTCATACTTACAGTGCATCTTATTGGATTCCTGAAAGTCTTCATCTTCCTTATTTACCAGATCAGGTGCAGTTGTAAACATTCTAATATTTTCATCCAGGAGTAAACTTTCATTCTCATCAAAGACTGTGGGAAACAGATAGAACTCCTTGTCTACACCTTTCTGTAAAACAAGAACAATGAGGTGAAGATAGGATAAGCGAAGCAGAAAGACTTCCCTGTACACAATACTATTTGTGCACAAACTCACCAAAGGAAGGATAAGAAGTTTCCATTCCTCTTTGTAGATGGGGCTCATGAAATAGTCCAGCTGACTACCAGAGTTTTCACTACTATCTGTGTAGAAGATTTTTGGTTCAACATGATCTAAGTCTCTCTTGGCACCCACAACTTTTGACTCCTTTCCCCACCTTCCTGCCAGTTCTGCCCAAACCAAGTGAACACACCAAAAACAATGATTAAGGTGGAAAGAATAGGTGCCTGTGCCAGAAATTAAGGAAAGTGACATCTGCGTTCATGAAAACTTGAAGAATTTCTGTAAGATAGGAACCATCTTAAGTAAAGACATAGTCTGCCAAATGAGCGGGGCCAGGAATTCACACAATCTCCAGTCATCTGGAAAAACATTCTCACTTCCTCTGCCCCTGTTCCTGGTGAAAAATAAGCAGGCAGAAATGCTATCTGGTCTATGAAATGTTTCAGTAGTTCAGAAGAAGGCAATCAGTCTAAGAAATCAAAGCATATGAGCCCCTAAAAACTAGATGCTCCCTCAGAGAAGAGAAAAATTTAGAGACTATTGCATGTCTTTCTTCTGAGATATTTTTTTCAGATGAGAAACATGATTATCAAACTTTTAAAGATTTTTTTATTCATTCATGAGAGACAGAGGGAGAAGGAGGCACCATGCAGGGAGCCCGATGTAGGACTCAATCCAGGGACTCCAGGATCACGGCCTTAGCTGAAGACAGACGCTCAATCCCTGAGCCATCCAGATATCCCTGATTATCAAACTTTAAAAAACTAACAAAAGCAGAGACCTGAAGGTTAGATTCTAAAACTGAATCAGTGATGAAGATAATTTTTTAAAGATTTATTGATTGGTTTGAGAGAAAGAGAGAGTGGGGCTAGGGGCAGAGGGAGAGAGAGTCTCAAGCAAACTCTGTATGGAGAATGGAGCCTGATGCAGAACTTGATCTTATGACCCTGAGATCATGACATGAGCTGAAACCAAGGGTCTGACACTTAATTGGCTATGCCACACAGGCGCCCCTGTGATGGAGATAATTTTAAGAAATCAGAAGAAAAGATTCAAAGATGAAAAAATATATATAGTAATGATTTCATAAAGAGAGACATTATAAAAGGGGAAGACATAATGATAATAAGTAATAGTGGAAATGTTTACGACCATAAAGAGAAAATTCAGATTCAAAAGCTTCAGTGAAAACAAGCAAAAGTAGTCATAGAGATTTATGTTTAAAAATATTTTTGACAAGATTTTTAAATTTCAGACATAGAAAAATTTCTACAATAAGTCATTTTAAAAGTATTATCATAAACATTGAACTTCTTTAGCACAATAAATGTTAGAAGAAGATGGAGTAGCATTTATGTTTTTGAGGGAAAAAAGATTATGATACAAAAATTCTAAACCTAGCAAACAACAGAAATACATTCTCAGATGTGTAGGGATTCTAATTAGAGGACTGCTACAATCACTTGTATTCTGATCTATAGAGAAAACTTCAGTGAAAAGTTTACAGGCCATGTCTTCTGATCATAATGCAACAAAACTAAAAAGTACTAATAAAGGGACAAAAAGTCAATAAAATTAAAAAGATCGTATTTGATCTAAATAATCTTAGATCAGAGAGGAAGCAAACATGGATTACTAAATATTTAGTAAGCAATGTCCATGAGAACAAGGCATAATGTGTGGAATATAACTAAACATATAAACTAAGAGTCTGAAATATCTTTTAAGTTTCTTTTAGGAAGAGGGAGAGTGCACAGACATGTGTGCACAGGAGTGGGAAGAGTGGAGGGGCACAGGGAGAGAGAGAATCTTGGCAGGCTGCACTCCCAGTGTGGAGCTTGACATGGGGTTGTCTAATGACCCTGATATCATGACCTGAGTCAAAATCGAATTGGATGCTTAACCAACTGAGCCACACAGACACCCCTTAAATACTCTTTATTTTAAGTGAAACCAAATAAAAATAAATGTTTTTAAATATCTGAAAATTTTAGAAAAATAAAATGAAAAAAGGAGAATGGAATTAATAAAGGCAAAAGCATAAATAAAAATGTAATTAAAACACATTTTAAGAGACAAAAAAAAAAGAGAAAAATGCCAAACTACTTTTTTAAAAAAATCACACAGTTGAAATAATTTTACAGGCTATTTCTTTCAAATCTCTAAGCAGTATATAATTCCTATCTATTTAAACAGTTCCAAAGTATTCAAAACATGGAAATTGTCCCAATTTATTTAATGAAGATAGAATAACCATAATATAATACTTTTAAAAAGCACACAAAATCTAAAATAATATCACTTATAGCTTAGGTGAGAAATTCTAATAAAACACTATCAAATTCAATACAGAATTTTAATTTTAAAAATATTTAAAAACCACAGTGCTCACGAGTATTTCTCACAGAGCTAGAACAAACAATACTAAAATTTATATGGAACCACAAGAGACTCCAAATAGCCAAAGCAGCCTGAAAAAGAAAAGAAAAGCTGGAGGATTCATGATTCCAGACTTCAAGCTGTTATTGCAAAGCTGTAATCATCAAGACAGTATGGTACTGGCATAAAGACACACACATAGATCAATAGAACAGAATAGAAAACTAGAAATGGACCCTCAACTCTATGGTCAACTAATCTTCAAAGCAGGAAAGAATATCCAATGGAAAAAAAAAAGAGTCTCTTCAACAATGGTTTTGAAAAAACTGGACAGCAACATGCAGAAGAATGAAACTAGACCACTTTCTTACACCATACACAAAAATAAATTAAAATGGATGAAAGACCGAAATGTGAGAGAGGAAACCATCAAAATCCTAGAGGAGAACACAGGCAGCCACCTCTTTGACATCAGCTATAGCAACTTCTTACTAGACATGTCTCTGGAGGCAAAGGAAGCAAAAACAAAAATGAACTATTGGGACTTCATTAAGATAAACAGCTTCTTCACATTGAAGGAAACAATCCACAAAACTAAAAGGCAAACTATGGAATGGGAGAAGATATTTGCAAATGACATATCTGATATATCTATAAAGAACTTATCAAACTCAACACCCAAAAAACAAATAACCTAATCAAGAAATGAGCAGAAGACATGAATAGACATTCTTCCAAAGAATACATCCAGATGGCCAGCAGACACATGAAAAGATGCTCAATGTCACTTATCATCAGGGAAATACAAATCAAAACTATGATGAGATACCACCTCACACTTGTCAGAATGGCTAAAATTAACAACACAAGAAACTGGTGTTGGCAAGGATGTGGGAAAAGGGTAACCCTCTTGCACTGTTAATGGGAATGCAAACTGTGCAATCACTCTCAAAAACAGTACACAGGTTCCTCAAAAAGTTAAAAATAGAACTTCCCTACAATCCAGCAATTGCACTACTCAGTATTTACTCAAAAGATACAAAAATACAAATTTGAAGGGGTACATGCACCCTAATGTTTATAGCAGCATTATCAATGATAGCCAAACTATGAAAAGAACCCAAATGTCCATCAACTAATGAATGGTAAAGAGGATGTATTTTATATATATATATATATATATATATATATATATATATATATATACACATACATACACACACAATGGAATATTACTTAGTCATTAAAAAGAATGAAATCTTGACATTTGCAATGTTGTGGATAGAGCTAGAGTATATAATGTTAAGTGAAATAAGTCCATCAGAGAAAGACAAATACCATGAGAACTCCTCATGTGCGGAATTTAAGAAATAAAGCATAAGAACATATGTGGAAAGAGGAAGAGAAAAGGAAACAAACTATGAAGGATTCTTAATGATACAGAATAAACTCAAAGTGAATGGAAGGAAGAGGGTGAGGGGTGGGCTAGATGGGTGTGGGTATTAAGGTGGGCACTTTTATGATGAGCACTGGGTGTAGTAAGTGAAGAATCACTGAATTCTACTCCTGAAACCATTATTTTACTGTATGTTAACTAACTAAAATTTAAATAAAATTTCGACAAGAAAAAACAAAAACAAAAAACCACAGTCATAATGTTTTTCCGCAGAAGTGCAAAACTGGTTCAACATTAGGAAATCCTTCATGTAGTTGGTCATGCTTACAGGTCAAAGGAGAAGAGATATATAATAATTTCAAGGTAATCTAAAATTTTTTAAAATTAAATTACACATTTTGGCACTTCCCTCCACTTTACCCTAGATCTTTGTAAGCCTTCCTCCTTGAAATTTAGATCTCACCTCAAACAGTATATCCACCTTATCTAAACTAGGATTTCTGTTCAGTATTATATTACCCTAAATAGAAATTCCATGTTCTTGAATAGGAAGATTCAATATGGCCAAGTTGTCCATTCTTCCCAATTTGATCTATAGATTCAATGCAATCCCAATAAAAATACCAGAAAATGATTTGTGGATAGCAACAAAATGATGCTAAAGTTTATATGGAGAGGCAAAAAGACCCAGAATAGCTAACATAATACTGAAGAAGAACAAGGTTGGAAGAACTGACATTTCCAACTTCAAAGCTTACTACCACACTACAGCAAACAAGACACTATGGCATTGGTGAAAGAATAGACCAATAGGTCAATGGAAAGAATAGAGACCAGAAGTAGACTCACATAAATTTAGTGAACTGATCTCTGACAAAGGAGCAAAGGCAATACACTGGAACAAAGACAGTCTTTTCAACAAATGGTGATGTAAAAACTGGGCATTTACATGCAAAAAAAAAGAATCTAGACACATATCTTACACTCTTCACAAAAATTAACTCAAAATGGGTCACAGATCTAAATGTAAAAGGCAAAATTATGAAGCTTATAAAAGATAACACAAGAAAAATCCAAATGACCTTGGCTATAACTATTTAGGTACAACACCAAAGATACAATCTGTAAAAGAAACAATTGATAAGCTAGACTTCATTACAATTACAATTTATGCTCTGTAAAAGATAATGTCCAGAGAAATGAAAAGACAAGCCACATACTGAGAAAAAATATTTGCAAAAGACACATATGATAAAGAACTGTTTTCTAAAATATCAAAGAACTTTTAAAACTCAACATTAAGAAAACAAACAACCCAATTAACCAATAGGCAAAGACCTTAACAGACACCTCACTAAAGAGGATACATATATAGAAAATAAGCATATGAAAATGATATGATGTTCTACTTCATATATCATTAGGGAAATTCACATTAAAACAAGAATGAGATACCACTACACACCTATCAGAATGACCAAAACCTGGAACACTGAAAACACCAAATATGGGCAAAGATATGGAACAACAGGAACTCCCATTCATTTCCAGTGGAAATACAAAATGGTATGGCTGAGCAACTATATGCTAACAAATTAGGCAATCTGGAAGAAATGGATGCATTCCTAGAGATGTATGAACTACCAAAACTGAAACAGGAAGAAATAGAAAACCTGAACAGACCCATAGCCAGCAAGGAAATTGAAGCAGTCATCAAAGTCTCCCAACAAATGAGAGTCCAGGACTGGATGGATTCCCAGAGGAATTCTACCAAACATTTAAAGAAGAATTAGTACCTATTTTTCTGAAGCTGTTTCAAAAAATAGAAAAGGAAGGAAAACTTCCAAACTCACTCTATGAGGCCAGCATTACCTTGATCCCAAAACCAGACAAAGACCCCACCAAAGAGAATTACCGACCAATATCCCTGATGAACAAGGATGCAAAAATTCTCACCAATGGGGTCCAACAGTACATTAAAAAAGATTATTCACCATAGACTAAGTGGGATTCATTCCTGGGCTGCAAAATGGTTCAACATCTGCAAATCAATGTGATACACTATGTTAATAAAAGAAAAGATAGGAACCATATGATCCCTTCCATAGATGCAGAAAAAGCATTTGACAAAACACAGCATACTTTCTTGATTAAAAGTCTTCACAGTAAAAAAAAAAAAAAAAAAAGTCTTCACAGTGTAGGGATAGAGGGAACATATTGCAATACCATAAAAGCCATATACAAAAAACCTACAGCAGGGATCCCTGGGTGACGCAGTGGTTTGGCGCCTGCCTTTGGCCCAGGGCACCATCCTGGAGACCCGGGATTGAATCCCACATTGGGCTCCCGGTGCATGGAGCCTGCTTCTCCCTCTGCCTGTGTCTCTCTCTCTCTCTCTCTCTCTCTCTCTCTCTCTCCATGTATGTGTGTGTGACTATCATAAATAAATAAAAATTAGAAAAAAAACCTACAGCAAATATCATTCTCAATGGGAAAAAACAGAGCTTTTCCTTAAGGTCAGGAACACAGCAGGGATGTGCACTATCACCACCTTTGTTCAACATAGAAGTAGAAGTCCAAGTGTCAGCAAACAGACAACAAAAAGAAATAAAAAGCATCTGAATCAGCAAAGAAGTCAAACTCTCACTCTTCACAGATGACATGATATTATATGTGGAAAACCCAAAAGACTCCACCAAAAATTTTCTAGAACTCATACAAAAATTCAGCAGTGTCAGGATATAAAATCAATGTATAGAAATCAGTTGCATTTCTTTCTTTTTTTTTTTAAAGATTTTATATATTTGTTCATGAGAAACACACACACACACAGAGAGAGAGAGAGAGAGAGAGCTGAGGGAGAAGCAGGCTCCATGCAGGGAGCCCGACGTGGGACTCGATCCTGGGTCTCCAGGATCACACCCTGGGCTGAAGGCAGCGCTAAACCGCTGAGCCACCCAGGCTGCCCTCAGTTGCATTTCTATACACTAACAATGAGACAGAAGAAAGAGAAATTAAGGAGTTGATCCCATTTACAATTGCACCAAAACCCATAAGATATCTAGGAATAAATCTAACCAAAGAGGCAAAGGATCTGTATTTAGAAAACTATAGAACACTCGTGAAAGAAATTGAGGAAGACACAAAGAAATTGAAAAACATTCCATGTTCATGGATGGAAAGAACAAATACTGTTAAAATGTCTATGCTACCTAGAGAAATCTATACAATTCAATCCCTATCAAAATAACATCAACTTATTTCACAGAGCTGGAACAAATAATCATAAAATATGTATGGAACCAGAAAAGATCCTGAATAGCCAAAAGAAGGTTGAAAAAGAAAACCAAAGCTGGAGGCATCACAATTCCAGACTTCTAGTTCTATTACAAATCTGTGATCATCAAGACAGGATGGTACTGGCACAAAAACAGACACACAGATCAGTGGAACAGAATAGAGAACCCAGAAATGGGCCTCAACTCTATGGTTAAATAATCTTTGACAAAGCAGTAAAGAATATCCAATGGAAAAAAGGCAGAGTCTTCAACAGTGTTGAGAAAATTGGACAGCACATGCAGAAGAATGAAACTGGACCACTTCCTTACACCATACACAAAAATAGACTCAAGATGGATGAAAGACCTAAATGTGAGACAGGAATTCATCAAAATCCTAGAAGATATACACAGGTAGCAACTTCTGTGACCTTGGTCACAGCAATTTCTTGCTAGACATGTCTCTAAAGGCAAGGGAAACAAAGGCAAAAATGAACTATTGTGACTTCATCAAGATAAAAAGCTTTTTGCACAGCAAAGAAAACAGTTGACAAAACCAAAGGCAACCAACAGATAGGGAAAAGATATTTGCAAATGTCTTGTCAGATAAATAGCTAGTATCCAAAATCTATAAAGAACTTATCAAATTCAACACCCAAACCACAAAAAAATCCAATCAAGAAATGGGCAGAAGACATGAACAGATATTTCTCCAAAGAAGACATACACACGGCCAGCAGACACATGAAAAAATTCTCAGTATCAGTCAGCATTAGGGAAATACAAATCAAAATCACAAGGAGATACCACCTCACACCAACTAGAATGTCTGGAATTAACAAGTCAGGAAACAACAGATATTGTTGAGGATGCAGAGAAAGGGGAACCCTTTTACACTGCTGGTGGTAATGCAAGCTGATGCAGCCACTCTGGAAAACTGTATGGATTTTCCTCAAAAAATTGAAAATAGAGCTACCCTATGACCCACCAATTTCACTACTATGTATTTATCCAAAGGATATAAACATAGTGACTCAAAGGGGCACATGCACCTCAATGTTTATAGCAGCAATGGATTAATAGATGGTGTACACACACACACACACACACACACAGGAATATTACTCAGCCATCAAAAAGAATGAAGTCTTGCCATTTGCAATGACATAGATGGAAGTGGAAGGTACTATGCTAAGCAAAATAAGTCAGTCAGGGAAGGACAAATACCATATTATTTCACTCATTTGTGGAACATAAGAAAACAGATAAACATAGAGAAAGAGAAGGGAAAAAAGATGAAAATTAAGAGGGATGCAAATCATAAGAGATGCTGAACTCTAGGAAACAAATTGAGGGTATCTTTTAGGTATTTTACCCTAAAGATAAAAATGTAGTGGTCTGAAGGTGCACCTGCACCCAATGTTCATAGCAGCAATATCCACAATAGCCAAACTATGGAAAAAGCCCAGACATCCATCAACAGATGAATGGATAAGGATGTGATTGATATGTATATCAATCTGGCTGACTACTACTCCAGCCGTCAAAAAAACAAAACAAAACAAAACAAAAAACAAGAAAGAAAGAAAGAAATCTTGCTATTTTCAACAACATGGATGGAGCTAGAGGGTATTTGCTAAGCAAAATAAGTCAATCAGAGAAAGACATTTATCATATGATCTCACTCATACGTGGAATTTAAGAAACAAAACAGAGGATTATAGGGGAAGAGAGGAAAAACATAAGATGAAGTCAGAGAGGGAGACAAACCATAAGAGACTTTTAATGATAGGAAACAAACTGAGGGTCGCTGGAGGGGAGGGGAGTGAGGGGGCTGAGGTAACTAGGTGATGTGCCTTAAGGAAGGCATGTGATATAACGAGCACTGAGTATTATATGCAACTGATGAATCACTGACCTCTACTTCTGAAACTGATAATACATTATATGTTAATTGATTGAATCTAAATTTTTAAATGTAAAAAAAAAAAAACCCTCAAAATGGTATAGCCATTTTGGAAGACAGTTTGGCATTCTCTTACAAAACTAATTACACTTTTATCGTATAGCCCAGAAATTAGGCTCCTTGGTATTTACCCAAAGGGTCTGAAAACCTGTCTACACAAAAACCTGCACATGGATGTTTATGCCAGCTTTATGCATAATTGGCAAAACTTGAGAGTAATGAAGATGTTCTTTAGTAGGTGAATGGATAGACAATTTGGTACATTCAGGCAATGGAACGTTATGCAGAAAAAGGAATGAACTATTGAGCCATGTAAAGACTTGGAAGAAACCTCAACATGAGTTACCGAGTGAAAGAGGCCAGTCTGAACAGGCTATATACTATATGATTCTAACTATACAATGTTCTGGAAAAAGGCAAAACTGTAAAACCAGTAACCCAGTGGTTACCAGGGGATGGGGATTGGGATTAAGGGATAAATAGGTGGAACACAGGATTATTATTATTTTTTTTTATGAGAGACACAGAGAGAGAGAGAGGAGAGAGAGAGAGAGAGGCAGAGACACACACAGGCAGAGGAAGAAGCAGGCTCCACTGCAGGGAGCCAGACGTGGGACTCGATCCCGGGTCTCCAGGATCAGGCCCTGGGCTGAAAGTGGCGCTAAACCGCTGAGCCACCCAGGACACAGGATTTTTAGGGCAGTGGAAATATGCTATATGATACCAAAACGGTGGATACTTATCATTATACATTTGTCTACACCCACAGAATGTAAACACCAAGAGTGAACCCTCAGGTAAACTATGGACTCTGGATAATAACAATGTGTCAGTGTAAGTTCATCAATTGTAGCACATGCACCCCTCTGTTGGAAATGTTGATATTGGGAAAGGCTGTGGGTGTGGGGGGTAGGGATATATGGGAAATCTCTGTACTTTCTTCTTAATTTTGCTGTTAATCTTAAAGTGCTCTAGGAAATTAAGTTGACAAAAATAGTATTGAAAAAATAAACTATAAAGCTAAAAATGAAAGGTACTTTTACTAAGGGAATAGGTGAGAGGGGAGAAAGAATAGGAGCTAGACTTCTTTGAATATGCCTCTTTTTGTAGAGTTGATGTTGGAACCAGGTAAATATTTTACATTATTGTAAAATAATATTATAGTTTTTAAGGAAATTCCTAAAATAAATAAAAATAAAGTTAATTAAATAAACCTGTATATCTGGTGGTGGCAAAACTACACAGAGAGGAACTATTCCAAGTGGCTTTGACTCTGTAATTTGACTGAACATTCCCAGTGAGATCTACTCTACAGACAAAAAGGGCTGCAAACAAATCTTACTTTGTTTTCAGTAATTCTACTCCTGGCTGTAATGTTGTAATTATGATTCTGAGGTTGTTATATGTATAGTGTGGGATGAATTGAGTGAATGTTTATGTTGTATCATTGAGAAAAGATTTTTCAGTGCAGCTGAAGGGAGATATAGATGAAAGATTAATTACGAATCTAGGAAATGCTTAACATTCCCAATTATATATTATATATTCCCTGATGGAAATACCCAGTGCCATACACAAAGTAGTATTGAAAAAAAAAATCTACCCTGTATTTGTTCAGACCTCTAGATCTAGCCACTGATTTATAAGAAATTGAGGGAAAGGGAAAGGAACATGTTTCATGACACCACAGGAATACGATCAGTAAAATCTAGGCCTGGGAAACATCCATAGGATAAATGACCCTTGCAACAGAAAAAAATGCAAGGAAATAACCTTGAGAAACATATCAACCGAATGCAATGTGTGTATGTGTAATTACTTGGGTACTGATTCAAACAACAAACTTGAAATAATTAAGAGGCAACTGGGAAAATGTAAACATTGATTGGAAATTTGATGATAAAATTTGATTAAAAAATTGATGATACTAAGATTATTATGATGATGATTTTAAGGTATGGTAATTATATTGAAGGTATTTTTAAAAGAGTCCTTATCTTTTAAAAGTTCATATTGAATACTTAATTTAGAGATAAAAATATGATGGAGCTAGGTATTTCTATTTCCTGGTCAAAGGTCATTTCTTCCTTTCTAAAAAAATGTTTTAAGCAATATTTTCCTCAGTGAATGTTGAGTGACCAATTATCACTTTTTATTTGTGTGTTGACGTCTAAATGTATCATAAAAGACCTTGGATTCCAAAGAAAGTCTGTTTCCAGCTCATCCTGAAATTATCATGTTAGCCAGGGAATCTGCACAATACAGCTCTCAGGAGCCTGAGAAAACTTTATAATAAATATTATGTGTTAAATCCTCAGTGTCTCAAAGCCCAGAATTTTCCTTACAATAATGATAATTCAGGGACTCCTGGGGGGCGTCTGCCTTTGGCTCAGGGCGTGATCTCAGGGTGCTGGGATCGAGTCCTGCATTGGACTCCCCGCAGGGAGCCTGCTTCTCCCTCTGCGTGTCTCTGCCTCTATCTCTCTGTATCTCTCATGAATAAATAAATTAAAATCTTTAAAAGAGATAATGATAATTCACAGGGATTGGGAAATCATTTTTATTTTCCCTTATGGGACTTACCTGTTTCCCATTTGGTTGTAAACCTCCTTTTTTGCATATTTTCATTGGCCCAATAAGCCCAGTGAATATATCTTTGGTAGGATCCACAGCAGAATAATACATCTTAGATAGACAGACAGGGTCTTTGTAAGTGGGTCCCACTTCTTCGGGGACAGTCCATTCATAGGTGAATGTTTGTCCAGGTGCCACATATGAAGCTGAAGGAGGCGTACCTATGAGATATGTCACATTGCAGAGGTTAGGCAGGCTTTCTGAGGTGGTCATTTGAGCCACAGAGTAGACTGGGTTCAGTCTAAGACCCACTTCTCAGTTCCTTATTATGAATTACAATGAAACCCTACTTGGATGGAGACCTACGTGTGCTCCTATGTCAGGTCATGGATGGGGGTGATTTCCTTTAGGACGCTTCCTCTTAACCACAATTGGTGCCTGCTATGGTCTGAATGTTTGTGTCCTCCTAGAATTCACATATTGGAATCTTAATGCCCAATGTGATAGTGTTAGAAGGTGAGCCCTTTGGGGGCTGATTAGACCATGAGAGTAGAGCTCCTCCAAATAGGATTAGTGCCCTTACAAGAGATTGGATCCCACAGAGCTCCCTAGGCCCTGTCACCACGTGAGAATACAGTAAGAAGTCTGAGACCCAGAAAAGGGTCTTCATCCAACGATGCTGGCCCTCTGATCTTGGACTTCCAGTCTTCAGAACTGCGAGAAATGAATTTCTGTTGTTTATAAGCTGCGTAGTCTGTGGTATTTAGTCATAACAGCCTGAACGGACTAAGACAGGGCTGCTCTCTCAGCGCCTGAGGATGTCCCCAACACTTTCATGTTAGATTATGTGTACTTCCCCCACAAACAGAACTTCACTTTCTTGAAGCAAACGTTATCCCTACATTTCCTTTGTTAGAACAACAGAAAACAGAGAGTAATCCATACATTTTCTATTGAACAAAACTGAACTGAAAATAATTTCAGAACTAAAAGGTAACTGCAGGGACAACTGGGTGGCTCAGCGGTTACGCATCTGCCTTCAGCTCAGGGCGTGATCCTGGAGTCTGGGATTGAGTCCTGCATCAGGCTCTTTGCAGGGAGCCTGCTTCTCCCTCTGCCTATGTCTCTGCCTCTCTCTCTGTGTCTCTCATGAAAAAATAAACAAAATCTTAAAAAAAAAAGAAAGCAACTGCAGATGATTCTGTTCAAATATCCTGATTTTTATACTTGGGTAAACTGAGGCCAGAAAGACTGAATAACATGCCCACGGTCACACTGCAGAGGGTGGCAAAGGCGCTAGACTTCATCAGTCAGCCTGACATATAAAAATACCTAAATGCATGCATACCGGAATATTGTGTGTTATTAAAGTTATATCAAAATGTTATAATGCTAAGAAAACAAACTCAGTACAATTACAATGAAAAGTGTTTTATACAGATATGATCTCAACCACATTTAAAATATATATTATATGTACACAGATGAAAGAGTGGAGGAATTATCTAAGAATGTAATAGGGGTTGTCTATAGAACTATAGGTCATATTTTTGGCTGTACCTTTTTATATTTTTCAAATATTCTAAAACGAGCATCTAACCTTATCATTGCAAGAACATTTTTCAAATTTAAAAATCACCCAAATAGTACTCTAGAAGTGTATAGCTGATATAATCCCCATAAGTGACTACCAGCATTGTTAAAAATCATGCAATTAAGGCAGGACCAAATTCCATACACCAATTGGAAATGGAAGAAGAGGTTTACTTGCTTCCTGGCATGGTGCCTAGGAATGATATAGGAGCAGTTTCCTTGGAAGTTTCTGCCTTCGGTTTTTGCAGGGCAGTTATCCCTGGGCGACCAGCAGTGTGGGTTATTAAATGTTGTTTGGTTACAGAACATTGTACTCACTTTCAGTCCTGGTGTTGTTATGTGAAGAATAGTATGTGCCCTCGTAGTTCTTACTGACTCTCACCCCAACTGGCTCAATACTGAGGGGATATTTTCCTTTGTTATAGAAAGTGACTCTGATGGTAAATCCCACCTCTGCCCAAATGACAGGACCTAGGAACCAAGAGAGCATTGTTATCCTTCCTCGGTATAAAAAATACAAAATACACAAGATAGTTATTTTCTTTGGCTCATCCTCTGGCAGAAACTGCTGGGAACAACATCCTATTTGTGGAAGACCTGTTTCTTTAAAGTCCGTTATCAACTTGACATGGCAAGGTTAGAAAGAGGTAAGAAGGGCTTTTTTATTTAAATTCAGGCTAAGGAAATTGGTTATCATTTTTATCCAAGTCAGTTTACCAGCTTTATACAAACTATTCAATGTCTATACTCTCCTCATCCTAGTCTTCTGTTCGCCAGATGTGTGATATTTGTCCCAAGCATCAGGGGGCTTTTAGGTAAACCCTGACCTCTCAAAGAGGGTACGTTAAATTGTCTTGGAGGTGAACAGTAACACTTTGGTGGATTTTCCATCATCAAAATTAATATTCTTCCCAAATACAAAATGAAAACATAGATATATAGTACATATTTTATGTAATACATAAAATGATATTTATTGAGAGCTTCCCATGTGCTTTTCTGAGTGTTTATGTGTATTAACTCCTTTAATCCTTAAAAACACCTTTATGAGGTAAGGCCTATTATTGTTACTATTGCCCCCATTTTACAGAAATAGAACAGGCACAGCAAACCGAGTACTTTTGGAGATCACACAGCTAATAGGAGAGGAGTGAGGATAGTCTGAATCCCGACTCTGTGTGCTCATCCACTACATTCTGTCTGAAGGCCTGAGCAAGAACAGGTGTCTGGGCTGTGCACAAGGCTCTAGGACAGACCCTGCCTTTTTTATTAGTAGCCTGAATTTTATTTCTACAGGAATGTACCTTCAGCTAAGAATAGAGGCTAACAGTTTTGTTGTCTATTTAAACCAAGTCATAAACACACAGTTCTCTTTACCTCTTGAAGAAAAAAAAATCATTTGAAGTCAGCATAGGTTTTAGTGATGAAGATTTACTATTGGTAATTTGCACTGGGAAAGTAATTAGCTGCTGCATTTAATTATAGAATGGCCTTCCACATCCCTAGTTTATATGTAGAAATCATACTGCAGGTCCTGAAGTTTCTGTTCTTTCTGAAGTTGGGTCGCCCAGGACAAGAGCAAGATAGTCATAAATGCTCTGCATGGACTCACCCAGGATGCCAAGATGTTCCTCTTCAGGGCCTCTCTCCTTTCGATTTGTGAAGGAGGCATCTGTGTACTCACGATAAACCAGCTTTTTATAAGATCCTCCAATTCTTGTAGTACCTCGTTTAAAAAATACCTCGGAAGCACTGCCAAAAGAAAAAGAGTTTAACACTGCAGTTGAAAGCAGAACAGAAAGCAAGTAGTCACACAGGAGAAATTGAAGAGAAAAATTATGACCAGTGCCAAATATTTATGATTTGCCAAATATTCAAACAGAAGCAGATGGTACTAGGCACTTCACAGAAAGATGTTCAACATGAGTGGGGTATCATGGTGTAGAAGTTTCACTTTTGCAAGTGAAGTGAAAAATTTTAAGATGGCCTATGCCAACCTCTCTCTGATAGTTATTACTTTTTCTACAATAGACTCTTTTAAACAAATTATGAAGGGTTTAAAAATATAGTAGCTATTGTTTATTGCATATTAACACAGCCGGGTACTTAGGAGCTTTCATTTATTATCTGAAACTTACATGATAAGGTAACAAAGTTGGCATTATTCTATCCATTTTACAAATGAAGAAATTAAATTTCAGAAAGGCATTTATTTGACTTGCCAAAGTCATCCCATTCATCTCTCCTCCCATTTGACAAATGTACTGGACACCTGCTTCTTGCCAGGAACCTTGTTATGTGCTGATGGCATAACCAACCATAAGCAAGCTGGACCCAGCCCTGTCCACTGTACATCTATCAGAGAAGACAGGCTATGAACCAATCAATATAATCCATCTAATAACATGAAATAAGCACAGGGTGTTATGGAGCAGTTCTCCTGGGATTGGAGGAAGTGGTGGGAAGAGGCCCCAAAACCTTTCCAAAGAAAGCAATTTTTAAAAACTATCGAGAGGAAAGTGAGTTAAAAAGATAAGGTATATGTGGTGGGGAGGATGGGGTGGGTGTTTACAAAGAAGAAGTACCCTATGGAAGGCTCAAAGGAAAGAATGAATATGACCTGTTCGACAAGATATGACAGGAGCATAGTGTACAGGGCAGAGCAAAAAGAGAGAGAGCAGAAGAGAGAGAATGAGGCTTGGAGAAATGGGTGGTGGGCAGCAGGACCTAGTTAAAGTTTTACTCCATCCCAGAGCAGTGGGAAAGCTTAGAAAGATGTGAGCATTCAAGAGTAGTGTTTTAAGAGGATCCCTCATGTGAGGAAAAAGTAGACAATTTTTTGGAGACATTTAGGGTATAACGAGGTAGTGCTTGGTGAGGAAAGGAGGGGGTGGTGAACTGGGGAGTCAGGGATGGTACTCAGGTTTTGGCTTAAGTAATGGATGGATAGTGATACTATTCACAGAGAGGAGGAAACTAAGATATACAGAGAAGACAATAGGTTCAGATTTGGACATACTGATTTGGAGGGGCCTCATCCAAGTGGGGTGTCTTTTAAGCAACTGGAAATGCAAACCTGCAATTTACAAAACCCTTCCGGGCTGGAGATCCAGCTTTAGAGTCATTGCATCTGCATGTCAGTGTAGACTGGGACTTAAACTTATGCTTCACGAGTCACAGACCTGGGTAGAGAACCAAACCCAGCTATTGACCTGTTGGGGTTCATTGAATAAGTTACTAAACCTTTCTAAGTTGATAGGTTGCAAATAAGGCTTTCCTTAGGAGGTGATATTTGAGCAGAGGCTTGAAGCAAGGGTGTGATACAATCTCATCATTTTCAAAAGACTGGGTGCTTCATGGAGAATGGACAGTAGTAAAGGAAGATTGAGTGGGGAAGAATGACTAGGAGGCTGTGGAGGTCATTGGACATGTCCAGGAGTAGTTTCTGTGCATCAAAGGACACTATCAAGATAGTGAAAAGAAAACCTATAGAACAGGAGAAAATACTTGCAAACCATATATGTGATAAGAGATTAATATCCAGAATATATAAAGAAGTCATATACTTTAATAACACCACCACCAAAACCAAAAGTAAACAACCCAATTAAAAATGGGAAAAGGACTTGAACAGATATTTCTCCAAATCACCAACAAGAACATGAAAAAATGCTCAACATCACTAATCATCAGGAAAATGCAAATCAAAACCACAATAAGATACAACTTCACACCCAATGAGATACCTATTATTAAAAAAATGGAAAATAAATATTGGCAAGGTTGTAGAGAAATTGGAACCCTTGTGGGAATGTAAAATGGTACAGCCACTGTGGAAAACAGTATGGTTGTCCCTCAAAAAATTAAAAATATAATTCCATTCCTACGTATGTACATAAAACAATTAAAAGCAGGGATATAAACAATACTTGTACTTCCAAGGTCATAGTTGCATTATTCATAATAGCCAAAGAGTAGAAACACCCCAAATTTCCATCAACAGATAGATGAATAAATAAAATGTGGTTTATGCATACAATGGAATATTATTTAGCCTTAAAGAGAAATGAATCTACGACATCAATGAACCTTGAAAACATTATGCTAAGTGAGGTAAACCAGACAAAAAAAGGACAACCACTGCATTATTCCACTTGTATTAAGTGCCTAGAATAGGCAAATTCATAGAGATGGAAAGTAGGAGTTATCAGGGATTAGTAAGCCACTATTTAGTGGAATCAGACTTTCTACTCAGGATGATGACAAAGTTCTGGAAATGGATAGTGTAGATGATTGTACAACTTTGTGAATGTACTTAATGCTGCTGGATTGCACAATGCTGTGTTTTCATGAAAGGAAATCAAATGCATCAACCAGTCTACTTATATTCAGTATTTTCTGAGGAATTTGTTGATGATCTAATAATTTTTAAACCCATTTTCTTTCATGAACTCAAAAGTCATATTTCTCAAACTGAGAGTCATAGCAAACACCTTAATAAATATTTAGCAGTCTAGTTACTCAGTTGCAGGTACCAATTAAAATGCTAATTGCTGAATCCATCTTTTTTCCTTCCTTCCTTCCTTCCTTCCTTCCTTCCTTCCTTCCTTCCTTCCTTCCTTCCTTCCTTCCTTCCTTTTTTTTAGGGAGGCATTTTTTAAAATAATAGTTCTTTTTCTGAACTACCTTCCAGGTGCTGTTAAGTTTTCTTTGGTGAAGTTGTTTAGTCCAGAGGGTGCATAGTCCCAGATGATTTCCTCAGCAGCGATGTAGTAATGTTTAACATATTTCCAGCGGATTTTTCTCTCTGATGAAGGCTTCTTACAGTCTTGCACCTGGAAAAAGGCCTGGAGACCAGCTGAAAATCCACATGGAAGGAGACATTGGTTAATGGAGCCAATGTTTTCCCCTTCTATTGCCTTGTAAACACTGCTGGTGAAATCACAGATGGAAATTGAAGAAATATACAGCTAGAAACAACATTAAAAATTAAACAGTTGTAGATGGAAAATTCAAGCAGTAAAACTTCTCTATATGGCTCAGAGAAGAGATTTTAAACACTAGTTTTTTTTTTTAAATACTAGTATTTTTAAAAATATGGAACCAATCTCTGTAGAGTTTCACTTGGGAGGTCTTTTGATGAGAAAAAAAAGACACATTGATAGATAAGTTAATGAAGAGAGATTTGGCCATATTTAAAGGGGCAGGGTAGAGTGGGGTAGGAGGAATTGAATGAGCATATATGATTATTGTTCTCAGACAAAATAAAAATGGTTACGCACCCATTGCCCTGGGTCTTCTGAGGCCAAAGTCATATTTAATAGGCGAGGTTATGTTTGGAGGTCAGAGTTAACATATTAAAAGACCCAGGTTAGAGTTAATTTCTTCAGGAGATCGTTATTTCAAACTAATATTTTTTAAGAGCTAGGAATGTTCTCATATTGAAGGATGGAGGAGAGATTTAGCAAGTTAAATCAAAGAGTAGCTGGATTCAAAGAACAAAGTTGGTAATATTTGACAGAACCAAGTAAAAAAGAAAAGCTACTTTTTTTCACAACATGCAGATCTTCTGGTGTTTACAATATTGTATATTTTACAAAGCCGAGAAGTTCTATACAGCACTATACTTTAGGACAGGACTCCACATTCAGGACCAGTTGTTCTTTTCCCAAAATTAATATGTTTTCAGATTTCATTACTTTATAAAATTCCAGTCTTTCAGTCTTTTGTTTTATTACATTATGAGGCATATCATCATAGGAACAAAATTATCCGTTCAAAGTTCAGATTATTCCAAAGACACTGAACTTTTACATTCTGATCCCCAATAATCACCCCCATTGGTAGTGTAACTGAGACATGACTCTTTTTTCAGCTGACAGTTCATTGTAGGTAAAGATGCCTTACCTTTCAGGTGGTTTAGATTCTGACAGCTAAGCATCCATTCTCCAGGATTCTGGGCCACCATAAAAGCTTCAAAGAGGGTAGCAGGAAAGAGATTGACTGTATCAACCCGGTAGTTCTTATTAGTCAACACTTGACCATGGAAGAAAGCTGCATGCACGTCCACTTCATTACCCATGCCAAAAAGATACCATTTTACTCTATCCTCTGCACACATAGAGAGTCCCGGGAGACTTCCAAAAGTGTATCCATTCACAGCTGTGAATCAAGAGCAGAGATTGTGACTAACAGACACGAATACCTGGGATAATAGTCACCCCTATAGAAACAGAATGAAATTGGGGTGGAAAACACCTGGCACACATCCTGCTGCTATTCTTCCCTCCTATACCCACATCAGACATTGCTAATCAATTGTAGCACCCTTATTTTGGACCTGAATTCAGCCTCAGGAATTTTTTCAACACAACATTAGCAGATGAACACAATACTGAAGATGAAACCTATTTTCTCTCTCTGTTATAAGCTATACATATTAGTTTGTTTACATGTGTATGTGTATTTGAAAATACAAATATGTGCATATACGCATACGTATATACAAAATGTACACACATAAACTTTAAAAAGACTGAAGGTTGTTTAGGAATCAGTCATGTATCATGTTGATAGTTGTAATATGAATGATTTCAATGTTTTCTTTTTGCTTATTAGAACGTTGCCGATTTTCTACAGTGAATATGAATTTTGTAATGAGAACATGAGGAAAACTTTTTTTTTTTTAATATTGGAAGACAAAAGTGGAAGAGATATGAAGGAGGGAAAAAGGAATTCAGGAAAAGGATCCCAAGGACCAATACCAGAGCCACAAAGCTCTAAAAGTTCAAAGGCAGGATGACCCAAGCAAGACCCTTTGAAGGAACTTAGTATCACTATTCAAACCTGGTGGTCTAGAAGTAAGGTGGAAATTAGTTCTGGAAAGCACCATGAATGTACCTGATACAATAGAGGTATAATCAGACTTCCCCAGACTAGACATTTGAGTATCTTTTTCTAACATCTATTTATGAATAGTGCATAACAGAGGCAGGATTGAAGTATAGAAAGAGGGCCTTCTACACAGAAATAACAAAGGCTGGGGAAAAAAAAATCCATATACTTCATTAATTAGTTTATTTTTCTGCTTTGGTCATTGTTTTTATATTCCCGATTTCTGAGTAAAGATTGTTTTGAAGAAGCTAAACACAAATAAAAATCTATAGTTATTGGTCTAGTTGATGTTAACAGATGTGATTTCTTAGGCAAATTCTGAGGGATAGGCAATCTTACTAAGCTCATCATTTTGTGTCTGGGGACACTTAAGATTTAAGAATTAAAGAGAAGCCTAGGAGGTAAAGAAAGCATTTCTAAAAGAAATAAAGTGAATTAAAAGATAGAAAAAATGATGCAGAGGAACAGTGTATATGTAAAAGAAATACCTTTTAGAACTATGTTCCTAAATGCAGTTCAATGCTTTATGATATAAGTATAATTTTAAACATTTAGTTTAATAATTTTAGGCTGCCTCAAATAATTTTTGGAATGAGATTAGAGGATAAAGAAATATTTATAAATAAATATGACATGCATATGCATTAAACCATAATTGATGTTTTATCTTTATTAGATACTGTTTATCTAATAAACTGTTTATCTAATAAAGATACTGTTTTATCTTTATTAAATACTGTTTGGGAACAGTTTGGGATTCCTTTTTTTTTTTTAATTTAAAGATTTTATTTATTCATGAGAGACACAGAGAGAGAGAGAGAGAGGCAGAGACACAGGCTGAGGGAGGAGCAGGCTCCATGCAGGAAGCCTGACGTGGGACTTGATTCTGGGTCTCCAAGATCATGCCCGAGCTGAAGGCGGTGCTAAACCGCTGAGCCACCGGGGCTGCCCCAGTTTGGGATTCCTAGTTTTACCTGACACAGAGTTTTGATTTGATCTGTTTAGCTGATATGAAGTTGTATGTTTAATATGCCTCCTTCTCAGGGCCAGAGATTAGAAACACACTACTTATTCATGTGAAGGAATAAACCTAGCAGACTTAATGGATCAAGAAAAATAAGATAAAGTTAACACATTTTCTATGATCTTACAATACATTCTGTTACTCTCCTGGAAGTCTTCATCATCTTTGTCAACTTTCTCTGGTTCAGAGCAATAGGTCTTAATGTTGTCATCTAGGTACCAGCTGAGATTTTCATCCACCACAGAAAACATCACCACAAACTCTTGGTCAATATTTTTTTCTTTTTCATTATCCAGGGTATCTGAAGTGAAAATTGCTATTTTAGTAGAAGTTAATCCTTAGCATGTATTTTTTAGTAGATGATTTATAGCTTTAAAGATTTTTTCTTATAGTCAAATCTGGATTAGTCACTTCCATTTTACAGATGTGGCAATTGGAAATTTTACATTAAGTATCCTGGGATTGGAGATACTTATATACCTGGATGTCCACTGACCACATAGCTATTTAACACTTTTTGGCAAATGAGAGGGTTGGAATTCAAAGTCATGTGTATCTCTTCTGGTGCATATAGCCATAAGCTGAGACAATAAGTCTTTGCAGATAACTCATTATTGTTCAAGAAAGATTTATATTTCAAACTCTTGAGCTATGTTATCTTTTTTATTTAGAAATAGAGACTGTGATCTTATATTTACCAACACAATATGGATAACTACAAACCTATCACCATGGAGTGCTGCTAAGGGGGTCACATTCAGTAAAGTCACACGTCTTTTCGACATCACTGTTGGAAATTGGACACAGCAAACCTCTCTTCCAGGAAAGCGTGTTTCTTGCAGCTTAGCAATGTAGTGAATGCTTATTCCACTTATCCCTTCTTTTCCTGCCCTGCTCTTTCTTTCTTTTCTGGATTCACTCCCTTTCCAACTTACCTGGCTTATGTTTTAAAAACAAACTGCCCTGTCACTTGCCTTTTGGTGATACATGAGGATGAATAAGGAAAAAAATGTACCTTTTCTACAGACTATTAAAGGTCCGATGAGTCCTGAGGCAATATCTTTTGGCGCATCAATGTGAGAATGGTAAATCCTGGTCACACAATTGCTATCTTCCTCACCAGGACTGTGATCTTGGCTGGCATCCAATATGTATGTGTACTGCTGACCTGGAAGCACTTTATCATCTGCTTTGTGAGAACCTATGGTGTTATCAGGATAGATGGCCCCTAGGATGGGAAAAAGTTATAAAGTGAATGTATTTGAACTTAAATGAGAGAATAGATGGTCCATTAATTTACTCAGCAAACATTTATTCAATTTCTAGTATGTGCCCTCTTGGGGGTGTAGTGATGTCCTATTTGAACAGAGAAGAGTAAGAGGCTAATGACTAGGGGGTTTGGAAGTTTTACAGAAAATTTGGTTTTAATTTTTTATACATACTGAATCTTAGGGGAGGAGTAATAGAGAATAGCGACTTTTGGTTTACAATTTAAAGAACCACTTTTGCTCTGGGGTCATGGTATGGAAGTATGAGCAAAATGGCTACTCTCTCATAATTTGAAACATCTTATGTGATATCAAATTTTTTCCCATGAAGCAACTATGGATTTTTAAAAATTTTGTACTTTTAATTTTGGAAATTTCCAAAAATATGTAAAAGTTAAGAAAATAATACGATGAACTTTCATGTACCCATCAACCAAGCTTCAACAATGATCAATTCAAGGGCAATCCTGTTTCATCTATACCCCCACTCTTATTTCCATCACCATCGAATTATTCTTTAAAAATTTTTTAAAAAAAAATTTACCTATTCATGAGAGACACAGAGAGAAAGGCAGAGACACAAGCAGAGGGAGAAGCAGGCTCCCTGCAGGGATCCCGACATGGGACTCGATCTGGGACTCCAGGATCACGCCCTGGACCAAAGGCAGACGCTAAACCACTGAGCCACCCAGGCATCCCACCATCAAATTATTCTAAAGCAAATCCCAGGCATCATATAATTTCATTCATAGATACTTGAATATGTACCTCTAAAGGATAAGAACTCTTTTTTTTTTCTTTTAACAGAAACACAATGTAACTACCATATCTTAAAAATGAGTAATGCCGGGATCCCTGGGTGGCGCAGCGGTTTAGCGCCTGCCTTTGGCCCAGGGCGCGATCCTGGAGACCCAGGATTTAATCCCACGTCAGGCTCCCTGCATGGAGCCTGCTTCTCCCTCTGCCTATGTCTCTGCCTCTCTCTCTCTGTGATGACTATCATAAATAAATAAAATTTTTTAAAAAAATGAGTAATGCCCTAATATACCATGAAATTGTAAAAAAAAGAAATAAGATGGCAGTCAGCCTCTATGCTATGAATGTGTTTGTGTCAGAGGAACAAACAGAAATATATGGTCAAAACAACCACTTTCTAAAGCAATACCTCTTTAAAAAAACTAATAATTGATTTTAAAAATCTAATTTTATTTTCATTTCCAGAGTTAATCTTTATAATTTCAATTAGCATAGCCTCCGCATTTTCGCTTATGATAATACCTGATGTTGATTGAGCTATTACTATGTACTATTATTGTCCTTGTTTTATGGGTGAGGAAACTGAAGCACAAAGATTTTAAGAAACTTGCCTATGATCATTCAGCCAGTAAAAGCAAGGCTGTCTTCCAAGCTTGGTCTATTGCTCTCAAAGCCTTTGCTCTTATCCACAACAAAACACCACTTCTTTTCATCATTGTTACCATCATCAAGTACTAAAAATGAGATCAGAGATGTCAAATCTAATCTGTGTCTTCCTATACCATCCTTAAGGTTTCTAAGTCCTACATTCCTTTTTTTGTTTTTGTTTTTCTAAGTCCTACATTCCAATGACCTTCTGGTTACCTGTATCTCAGCCGTGACTCTGGGGTCATGCAGACACATGGACCATTTGGCTGATGTAGGAGACTACCCAGACCGCCTTAGCAGAGATAGAGTTTATCCCCAGTTAGCCTGGGACGTGACAACGGCCACATCATGTTCTCACACAGGAATTTCAGAGGTGAGACGATCCTGATCTCGAGTCCTGTTTCCTCCCTTTGAATCTTTGCCTTTTCTAGGCCTTAATGCACAGTGCCTAGCTCTCTCACTCTCTTTGGCTGGCGAGTTGCGGGGCACTGGGAGGGAAGTCCCAGTTCTCACTGACTACCTTACCAGTCTACCCAGAAGCCCCACCACGTTCACACTGCACACAAGCAAGCACCACCAAGGGAAACATGGCATTATTATGATGAACCAAAATACTTACTAATGAAATAGTTTCGAGCTAAACGACATAGTTACAGGTCTTATCCAGGAGGGGAGGATAGAAGTTTAAAAAAAAAAAAATGCTCCTACTGAAAAGAAGAAATTCCAGCTAGGATATGAGCTGAACTTACCCTCATATTCCTTACGGTAAGTTATTCCATGTGGATGAAAAGTGTAGGGCCTAGAGGCGAAGTTTTTTAAGTGTACATAAATCTTATCTCCAGTTTCAGCTTTGATAATAGGGCCTAAAAACCCCAGCCAGACAGGTTTTTCTATAACTGTCTTAAAGGTTTCGTTCGTGTATTGAAGATAAAGGGCCTTCTTATATAACCTTCCAATTCTATTTGGGCCATTTTGAAGGTAGATATTGGAATGTTCCCTGAAAAGGAAAAGAAGACAACTCTATCAGGAGCCATCACTTCTGGGGATACATTATAATTATAACACCTCATGTAATTAAAGAGAAATTAATAACTATATCACATTAAATGTTTGCCTATCATTTGTAAGGATGCTTCCAAAAGATGAAGAGGTGAACAGGCACTTACCGTGCTATTTTAATTATGTGAGGCCTCCCACGTCAGGTGTGTAGCAGAGAATCATGTGGTATCTTACTCTGGTAAGATACACCTTTTTACAGGTTTTTTATGTTAAAACACAGAGGCATTATGAAATAGAAGACAAAATTAAAGTGAAATATTAAGATAAAGCAGGTAAGACATTACTCACTTAGGGTCTACCTCTTTCAGCTGCTAGAAAAGAAAAGTTTATAAGCAGTTAATCTGGATATTTGAGACTTCAACACGTGTATATATTTGTTTTCCTAAATAACATTAATGATGGTAAGTTAATTCTACCATTTTTCTTTCTAAAGAAAAGTACTAAACCAAGATTGGAATTGGGGCTCCCTGGGTGGCTCAGCGGTTTGGCACCTGCCTTCAGCCCACAGTGTGATCCTGGAGTCCTGGGATCGAGGCCCGCATCCGGCTCCCTGCATGGAGCCTGCTTCTCCCTCTGCCCGTGTCTATGCGTCTCTCTCATTCTCTCTCTCTCTGTGTCTCTCATGAATAAATAAATAAAACCTTTTTAAAAAAAGATTGGAATTGATGCGTGCAATATGTATGGGTTTTAAAATTATCTTGCCCTTATGTTCTTTTAATCCCTTGCTACTGAAAATACTTGAACATTGAATGTTTATATTCTGCTTTCACGGCTGATTAATAGTCACTCAAAACTTTTCTAAAAATATTCGCAAAGTAAATGGTAGCCAGGTTGGAGGAGCAGAGGGGAGAGGACGAGAAGGACAAGAAAGGAAAAGAAGGAGAATTTGGTATTCAGACTTTTTTAAAAATTTAAATTCAGGTAGTGGTATTCAAACTTTTAAAGTGATTCTTATGTTGTCCTTAACAGAAAGCTCTGGATAGCTCAGTGAGATGTTTGTAACACCATCTACCCATTTAGGAGGACCCGCTTAAACCCGAATTTTGGCAAGCTCCCACCACAAATGAGATCTCCCTCAGTAGAATAAAAATGCTAACACTCAGGCTGATGATCTGGAGTTTGTGTTTCTTTGTGTGAGTGTATGTGTGTGTGTATGTATGTGTGTATTTTGCTAACTTTCACCTCAGTGACCTTTGATGCCTTACGGTTTCTCCTTAATCCCTGTGGAGCCGGATGATCTGACTGAAAAATAAACTTCGTCTTCTTTTCTCAGCTGTAAGTTCATTGGAAAGAGTGAAAGATACTTTTGCTTCTTTTCTTCAAGACAAGAGGAGCGCTTGCCTGGGAGTTCTGGACTTCTGTTGCTGCAGAACTTAAATGGCTAGTTTTTCAAAAATCTAGGGCTACAGCCTAATATTTCTTAAGTTTTAATGTGCATGGGAATCTACTGAAGACGTTGGTGAAATGCAAGCTCCTGAGCCCAGCCCAGATGCGCACCATCAGAATCGATGGGCCTGGGGCTCAGGCACTCGTAGTGACCGACCGACACCCCAGTGTGTTCTGTTGTGGGCAGGCAGCTCTGGGCCCTGGGTAACATGAGACTCCAAAATGAAGGGGAAGAGAGCAGCCTAATCCCAGAGGCAGTGGGATTTCTCAGGACTGTGAGATAGGAAAGTGGCAGGCTCTGTTTCTAGAACATAGGCTGGCAATGGCCAGACCCCTGTTGGTATAGTTGCATGAGGACATCAGATTAAAGCTGAGTCCTGGAGCCAGGGAGCCCAGCTGCCCCGCAGTGGCTCTGGTGGCTGAATTCGGGCAGTAGCAGGTGTTGAAAACAGCAGAGCACAGGATGTCTGGGTGGCTCAGCAGTTGAGCATCTGCCTTTGGCTCAGGGCATGATCCTAGGTTCCGGGATCGAGTCCCGCATCGGGCTCCCTATGTGGAGCCTGCTTTTCCCTCTGCCTGTGTCTCTGCCTCTCTCTCTGTGTCTCTCATGAATTAATAAAATCTAAAACACACACACACACACACACACACACACACACAAAACACACACAAAAAAACAAAAAACCTAAAGAAAATAGCAGAGCACCCTGCCCTGAGTTGAGCAGGGGACTTTGATGAGTATCTCATCATTGTCCCCACACACCGAGGACCCCACTTTTTCCAGATTGTGTGAACTCCAGGATTCTCAAATTGTTGGCTGAGAAATGAACCCTTTTAATGGAAAGGGGGCCAAGCTGGAAGTCAGAAAACAAAGGAGGGACATCTCTTGCTTCGTTTCTCCTAATTTGTCTTCATTTTCTAAATGTTGGAGTTTCCATTTCGTTAGAACAAAATAGAAAAACGAATTCCGGGAGGCTCAGAGGGACTTCAGGGACATCAAAATGCACAGGAAAACAGCAGGCCAGGGGTGTGAATTGTTCCTCTCACACTGCAGCGTTGGTATGAACGAGAGCAGTCTTAATAAGCAGATGTTTTAACAGCAGCAAAATGCTGAGGCACTGAAGGCCGCTGAGATTAAAAGCAGATTCATCCAGCCCGTCCTGCTGTGAGGAGGTGCCCGAGTACAGTTTGAGAGAGACACACAAGAGCTGGAGCACAGCTCCCAGGGCAGAGATAGGTTCTTCCCCAATCACACCAGAAGGCCCGGGCCCACGCGGTCTCACACAGGCCCATCTGAATCTGAGGGTAAATTTTCTCCGGTGTCTCCTATTGGTAGAGATTCATCCTGGTGATACTTAGAGATTCAAATCCATGCTCTGAAATGCCCTGTTGATACACATTTTACATAGGCCAAAGTTTTAAAATAGCCCTCAAATTCTTAAGGCTTCACTCCAATACACTGGGTGTTTATATTTTCTGAATGTGACTCTGAAACACCTGAGAATATGTCACATCCCATTTCAATAAAATGTAGTGGGTTTTGTTGGAATGCCTTCATTGCAGGGAAGTTCCCCTGTGTACTAATCACCTCTCCATACAGAAGGAGCATTGCAGAAGCTTCGGGATTCATTCTTTGTACACAGAGATTTGGGGGGAGGCAAAAACTGTTTTTGAAATAATTGATCTGGAGTTACAACACATTCGGGGTTGTTAACATTTGAAACTCCTTTTATATTCACAGCAATATGCAAAATGTTTCCCATCTTGTTTTTTTTTTTTTTTTTTTTAATAAAATTAACCAAACGGGGAAATATTTTGTATCACATGATAACTCTGGGGGAGGTCTATTGGATTATGTTCTGTCTCCAAAGGAACATCAAAGGATCATTAGAAGATGGAAGATGTCTATTTAATTTCAAGAGCACAGCTTGGGGACAAGGGTCAGTTACTGGAAGCTTGCAGGAAGTTTGCCAGTCAGATATTCAGTCAAAAGAATCCATTACTGTTGATCTTTGAACCAGATAATTTACATTAATTGCGGTTCTTCCTGTTGACAATTGTAACATACTCTTTTCTACTCATTACAACAGATAGTCTCCCTCTCAGTAATCATATCCCTCTTTTTTATCCCCCACCCCAACTTCTAGAATCCTATAGCCAACTCTTACAATTTTTGGTAGATTCAGACTCAGAAGTGAGTTTTTAATGGTAGTGGAATTTTAAAAAAATTATACTGCCTTATTAAGATGGTAGTAATGCTACATCCTTCCATAAATTCAGAATGCACTTGGGTGGTCTTGGTTTATGTTTAGACATGATTACTAAAATGTGGATAATACATGGGAAAAGTTTCTGGATTCTTGGCTTTATCAGTTGAGACACAGAACATTAGTTTTCTATTGACAAATAATAAATTATCACATAGCAGCCTAAAACAACACCCATTGGGGATCCCTGGGCGGCTCAGTGGTTTAGCGCCTGCCTTTGGCCCAGGGCGCGATCCTGGAGTCCCGGGATCGAGACCCACGTCGGGCTCCCTGCATGGAGCCTGCTTCTCCCTCCTCCTGTGTCTCTGCCTCTCTCTCTCTCAAATAAATAAATAAATAAATAAATAAATAAATAAATAAATAAATCTTTAAAAAAATAAAAATAAAAAAAATAAAACAACACCCATGGATTATTTCACTGCTCTGTGGGTCAGAAGTCTGGCACGGCATAACTGGCTTCTCAGCTTAGGTTATCACAAGGCTGACATCAAGGTGTTGGCTGGCCTGAGTGCTCATCTTGGAGGGGCTGGAGAAATCCACTTCTAAATTCATCCATGTTATTGGTAGAATTCAGTTCACTGTGGTTCTAGGATTGAAATCTCCACTTCCTGGCTGGTGGTAAGAAGAGGACCTTGGCTTAACCAGCTCTTCATGGCCCCCCCATTTTCCTTCTCAAGTAGCCTCTTCTATATGCAAGTCAGTAGCAGTTTGTTGAATCACCTCAAATCTCTTTTCTTCTTCCTCTTCTTCTGCTAAAGAATTCTCTGGTTTAGATTAGGCACATTCTTTCTTTCTTTCTTTCTTTCTTTCTTTCTTTCTTTCTTTCTTTCTTTCTTCTTCTTTCTTTTATTTAAATTCAATGTAGTTAGCATATACTGTATTAGCTTCGGGGATAGAATTTAGTGATTCATCAGTTGCATACAACACCCAGTGCTCATTACATCATGAGTCCTCTTTAATGCCCATCACCCAGTTATCCCAGCCCCCCCCACACCTTCAGCAGCCCTTCAGTTCTAGAGTACAGCATCTCTTATGGTTCGCCTCCCTCTCTGATTTCATCCTATGTTATTTTTCCTTCCCTTCCCCTATGTTCATCTGTTCTGTTTCTTAAATTCTACATCTAAGTGAAATCATATGGTATTTGTTTTTCTTAGACTGCCTTATTTCACTTAGCATAATACCCTCTAGTTCCATCCACCTGGTTGCAACTGGCAAGATTTCATTCTTTTTGATGGTTGAGTAGTAGTCCATTGTGTATAGACTCTTCTTTATGCATTCATCTGTCGATAGACATCTAGGCTCTTGTCATGTTTTGACTATTGTGGACATTACTGCTATAAATATTGGGGTGCATGTGCCCCTTCGAATCACTATGTCTGTATCCTTTGGATAAATGCATAGTAGTGCAATTGCTGGGTCTTAGGATAATTCTATTTTCAACTTTTTGAGGAACCTCCATACTGTTTTCCAGAGTGGTTGCACCACCAACAGGAACAAGAGGGTTCCCCTTTCTCTGCATCCTTGCCAACATCCGTTGTTTCCTGAGTTGTTAATTTCAGCCATTCTGACTGGTGTGAGGTGGTATCTCATTGTGGTTTTTATTTGTATTGCCCTGATACTGAGTGATGTTGAGCATTTTTTCATGTGTCTATTGGCCATTTGTTTGTCCTCTTTGGAGAAATAGCTATTTATGTCTTCTGCCCATTTCCTGATTGGATTATTTGTATTTTGGGTGTTGAGTTTGGTAAGTTCCGTATAGATTTTGGATACTAGCCACTTATCTGATAAGACATTTGCAAATATCTTCTCCCACTCCCTAGATTGCCTTTTAATTTTCTTGACTGTTTTTTTTTTTTTGCTCGGTTATCATCCTATTTTAAAGTCAACTGCACCATTGAATTAGTATAGATCATGAGAGTGATAACTCATCATATGCACAGGTTCTGGAGGTTTAAGGCCACCTCTAATGTGATGGATAAGGAGATGGGGCCTTTGGGATGTGCCTAGGTCATGAGAATGGAGCCCTCATAAATGGTATTAGTGCCTTCTGAAAGAGGCTCCAGAGAGATTCATAGCTTCTTCCACCATGTGAGGACACAGTGAAAAGGCTATGAACCAGAAAGAGAGCTCTTACTAAAACATGGCCATGCTGGTAGCTTGGCTTTGGACTTCTTGACCTCTAGAACTAAAAAATATATTTCTATTGTTAATAAGCTACCCAGTCTGTTATATTTTGCTATAGCAGCCTGAACAAACTAAGACATGCTGGTAATTGGAGACAAAGAAGGGAGAGCAAGTTGCTACCTACACTTGTCTATACAAAAAAGTTTAGTATGCTATTGGTGAAATTTCTAAAGCTCTGTTAAATAGTCACAGTTTAGATATTTTTTTAAAAAAGATCACAGGCAGAATGAGCAGTGCCATTTAGAGTTCGTATGACTCTAGGCTGTTGTTGAAGCCATAGATTACCAAACCAATGTTGCATAACCTCCCTAAACACAGACAAGACAAAAGAATATTTAAAACCAAAGGAATTCACAGCCCCCCAACCCCATTTCCCACCATTCTTAATAAACTCTCTCTTCTTTCACTTTTGGAGTTACATATTTCTTTATTAAAAGTTGCTTGGGGCAATGTCTTGCACTTAGTTTATGCCCAGCAAAGCTGATTGGATTTTTGATCATGAATAACAGCAGAAGAATGGTAGATGGGGGCAAGGAGTATAGCAGTGCTTTTTTTTTTTTTATGTTTTGTTTCCTTATAGAAATATAATGTATGTTGTATTTAATCAGGGAAAATACTGCATTCATACAAAATAATTTGGTGAAATCATGAAAATAGGTCGTTTTCCGAAGAAAAGAATACTACCTCAAAACCAGATTTAAGAAAAAATTATTGCAAGAGGTACTAGTTTTGTTAACAATCAGTAATTTTTAGGCCAGAAACTTTTCTTACTGTATATTATGAAATTAATTATTTAACAATTAGATATTATTGTCAGCTATGCATTTATTTCTTACTGTGAAAATTTTCAAACACACATAAAATGAATGAGAACAGCATATACCCCGTCAACAGAATCAACAATTAAGAAAATTGGCATACTTGCTTAGCTATTTTTAAGGATATAATTTTACCAGCTGATGGTCATTGGGTTCATTTGCGCTTTATCACCATTAAAATACATTTTTTAAAGTAGTGAGCATTGGGTGTGATGAAAAATAATTAGCATTAAAAGTAATGACCTCAGTATAAATTTCCATTATAAAAATGTCAAGGAGAATCATACTCTTGTTTTTCTATATGGTGACTATTGCTTAAAATAAGGGGCCTTTCACCTAAAACATGAAAACATTTAAGTTACACAAAGTCTTTTTGGGGGGGACCATTGCAATAGATAACTCACAGTTTTTGTTCATGTGTGATGTACCAAGCACTGTACTAAAAGCTTTATATGTACCCACTCTTCAAAGAACCCTATGAGGTCTTCTTTATCCCCATTTTACGGGTTAGCAAGCTGAGTCTGAGAGAGACAAACTAAATTAACTGTCCAGAGTCATCCAACAGGTATTGGGCACAGTTATATTTGTTAAAATTGTGTTTTATTTCTATGAATGACCTTTTAAAGGAATGAAAAAACACATTGTATTCTTATGTACTAATAATCAATAAACGGCATAATGAATATAACATTTTACATAGCCATTGCTTAAATTAAAGAACTTCTGCATAAACAGACAAGAAGACTGGACCCTGATGAAAGATGCAATAATAACCAGAGGAGGTAATAAGGAGCCCCTGCAGACTCCCCAGGACCAAAGGGAAAGAAGTAGGACAAGCCTTCCTCCTCGACAAAAAATACCCAGGAATTTAGAGAAGATTTATTAAAGTTTCCTGGATTTCAAGTCCACATTTTGCAGTTTCTGTAGACAACAAATTAATAAAATAATTTATCTTACTGTTTCAATTTTTTAATTGACAGCGTATAAATTCGGTCTGTAAACAATAAAAATAGTGACTTACGTGTCAACTGAGATAAGTTTCTTCTCCTTGTTGTCAGAGGCATAGTCCCAAGTTGTTTCAACAATTCCGATGTAATAATGCTTCTCTTTTGCCCAGGCTGAGTTACTATATAAAAACAGAAAAATTCCCAGCAGCAAAATCTTCATTATTTTTCTCCTGGTGGAGCCTGAGAAGCAATAAAGTGAAATCAGAAGCAGACAATTTTATAAATAAGGCTTTCTTCCTTTATTTGCTTGATTGACACAACTTAATGTTGCACAAAAGTAAATGGTTTCGTCAAAACAAATAACGTTTCCCACTTAGGCTCAGTTCTCGTAAGCCCAGAAAGAAAAGTTTTCTGTTGCCAGGCTTCTCTGATTACAAATAAAAAGTCAACAGTTATTGTTGGAGCCACTAGAGTGTGCATAACACTGCTTTCTTCCATTTATTGTGTAAATTCCAGGAGGGCAAAAATCATGTCTAAATGCTCCCTTTGTTCTTTGAACAATAAGCCACAGTACAGTGCCCTGCACGCAGCGAACTTTTAATAAATTGGGAGGAAATTATGCAAAATGGTTTAAAACAGGTCACTCTTTACTTTTGAAATGGCTAACAATACTTAGTTGCAACTTCATGATACAAAACATGGTATTTAGCATGCCAAATTTAAGTACCCCACAACAAGAATCTTATTTTGAAGGATTTATCTATTTTGTATGCTCTGAACACACCTGCATAGAAAGTTTACCAGATTATTCTGCCTTGCTATATGCAAATAACCAACAGAGCATAACAGGGGTTGCTAATTCCGCTTTATCATTAAAGATATCAGACATCAGTAAATCTGTTTTCAAAGGCAAAGGTTGGTCTTAGTAAATGGTAGTTTATTATCAGAGTAAACAGAAGTTTATTAGCAGAAAATCCTGGTTGTAACACTGCACACTTTGTGTTAATATGACCTTTGCCTCCAGAATCCTTCAACGCACTATTATTTGCCCAAAGTTTATAGAAATAGATTGGTATAGGAGAAAGGATCCTGATGTTTGGACAATTCGTTAATTTAATAAGTATTACAGAGAGAGCCTGCTGTGTGCCAGGCCCTGTTCTAAGTGCCTGAATCCCTACCTTCATCAGCTTACCTTCTACTTGTTGATAATGTACAAATGAAGAGTGAAATAGCTAATATCAGCAGCAAGTACTATGGAGAAAAACCAATCAGAGAGGGACAATAATGAGTGCCAGGGAAGACAGCGGGATGAGGATCAAAATCTCATGGCACCATGGCACATCAGGCAAGATACTTAACCTTGGCCTCAGTTTCCTCACCTGTAAAATCTCAGGCCCAGGAGACTGATATCCAGGTGGTAATTGAAATGATCCATCATGTTAAGGCACATAGTAGAGATGCTTCTCTCACCAGGTCCTAATAATGGTAACTAACTGCCCTGATACAGAAAGCTGAGTCACATTGCCCAGGATGTCCTGAGACCTCCTTCTAGAGCCACCTTTAACTATTGTGCCCCCATGCCCACTGAGAGGACCACTGCCCCAAATCTACCCCTACAGCAAATGCTGTTCCCTTTCAATCCTGGAACCTCAGAAGGGCTCCTATTTCCAAATGGTCTACTCAGAGGGGACATCTTTTAGCAGTTCATTCCCCCAAAGGAAGAATGGCACAAAGCCACCATATGAGCCAGCAACTTGCTGGGCATTTCGGTCTTTCTCATTGTCTACTCCATGCTCAAACTCAGCCGCGAGGGATGTGAGGACAGTGATCAGATCACAGCAATAGTCCTGTCACTTTTTTCAGCTCATCTACCTCACTGCCCCCCCCACACACATTAAATTAAATTAAAAAAACATTAACAAGTAGTTACTGAAGTCTTCTATAGCATCCCTTATATTGGTGGTGAAATGAAATGGTTAAATAGTAACACCTCTGCCCAGTGGGAGTAAATATTTTATGTTGCAATGCAGAAGGAGTCAAGAAGTCCATATTTCTGTCCTCTTTTGTGACAGTTACCTTTCCTACTAAAAGGCAGAGAGCTGCTGAATGGCTGGGAGTAGGGGGAATGCTCTGAGCCTCAGGACTGTCTAAATAAAAGAGGCCGCTGTGGGCTAATGAGCAACCAGCCATTGATGGGGTCATTTACTGCAAACCCCCTTACAGTGATTCCAGAGTTGGTACTCAAAAGCGAACTTTGAATAATGTTGCAATTGAGAACTCCTGTGGTCAAGAAATGTGTCCCAGCCTCCGCATAAGCTGGGGTGAGACGGGAAGGGCAGGGGGCCCACCAGGAGAGGCTCCGCAGCCCCAGAGCATTGCAAGAAATAAGAGAGGAACCCTGATGGGACCAAATAGCTCATCCACTTACCTGCAGCTGTCAGAAGGTTGTTACCTCAGAACCCTGGGGGACACCTTTGTAGTTTGTTATAAGTAATTACTGCACACCCAAGGTGACTGTTTATAACCTGAGTAGAGTGACATAGCACAAGTTTTCATCATTTTCCACAATTTCTTTCTTTGTTGTCCTAAAGATTTCTGGATTGAGTGAGTCTTACCTGTGTTTAGCGATTAAAATCCTGGGGTTGGGGGCTCCTGGGTGGCTCAGTCGGTTAAGGGTCTACCTTCAGCTCAGGCGATGGTCTCAGGGTCCTGGGATCAAGTCCTCAGGTGGGCTCCCAGCTCAGTGAGCATCTACTTCTCCCTCTGCCCCGCTCCCCCAACTGGTGCTGGTGCCCACACACGCGCTCTCTCTCTCAAATAAATAAAGAAAACCTTAAAAAAAAGATTTAAAAAAGAAAAAGATCATGAGGCTGATAATGGCTAAAGTCAAGGAAGCTTTAGCTTTATATCTGTCCGGCAAGATTCAATCTCTCCTTACCTCCACGATTCCTGTTTATACCCTCGAGTTTCTTTTTGGTTGATCCATGAAAACTGGCTTTTAACCTAGTTTACCAGAGTTACTAAGAAACAAGCAGCCAAGGACAGTCTTTCACTTTGTGACAGCAGGAAGCGCTGAGTATAAAACAGCAGGTCATTCTGTACATGACCAGTCAGACCACCACGATGTTATCTTTTTCAAAGGAAATTGTGTAACTCTGGAATTTTATCAGTGAGTGTGGTTATGTACAGAACTCTGATAATGAGTCCCCTGACTTGAACTAGTATAGCACAATCTCGACTGATCCTCTCCTCTTCTACTGCTCAGTTCATGACTGTTTAGGGACTGATCACACAGATTGGTCTTTGGTTGCTCCATATCCCCTTTGGCTGCCCATTAACAGGTCAAGGTTCTGTTCATCACCCTCTGCAAAATATGTCACAGGCAGGAAAAGAGAAAAGTCTAGATTCCAATCTAGCAAAAGCCTCGATGGTGTTGATGACCCCATCACAACGGGAAAGATTTGTTTTCTAACAGCTTAAGTATTCCATTTCCTCCATTCTTGTTATGCTGTGAGCAATGTAGAAATCAAAGTATATGATTTGTTAGCAATGAAAGAGAACTGAAATAGTAGAGTTATTTTTATAAAAGATTAAAGAATAACCTATTCACAAGGTTTGATTGCATACAACTTCAATGTGTGACTTTCTTTTAAAAAAAAAGATTTTATTCATTTATTTGAGAGAGGGAGAGAAGCAGGAGCAGGGGAGGGGGAGGGGGGAAGGGAGAGGAGAAGCAGACTCCCCACTGAGCAGGGAGCCCAATGTGGGGACTCCATCCCAGGACCCTGAGATCACGACCTGAGCCGAAGGCAGATGCTTAACCAACTGAGCCACCCAGGCTCCCCTCAATGTGTGGCTTTCTTGAAGCATTTTTTTTCTCTTGCTGTGCTTAACCTCATTCCCTCTTGCCTCTATTCCATGCTGGGGTAATACGTTCGGTATATCTCTTGACACTTTGATTTGTGCCTGAGTCTTAATTTATAAAAGATGACTCTGTGATGACACAAAGAGGCCAATGCCATGGAAAGAAATATTATAATTCCCCTAGAAACAAGAGGCACACATGTCATGCAGGGCTGGTTGTTCAGGAGGCAGAAGCACATACTGGGGGAAGGATAGGCCACAGCCTTTACTGGGGTTTGTGTAGGAAAGGCAAGGTAGGGCAGAGTAAATAGCTTATGACTGATCAGTTTAAATGATCTCAGAGGGCTTTGGGGCATAGGAACTGTCTCTAGCTGTTTGGAACTTGACTCAGATTGAGGTAGGGTAGAGGAAATATGGTTTGGTGTGTGATTTACATAAAGGAGATGGTTGGGGCTATGGATTCGGGGATGAGTGGGTTCACATATTAAAGTCTGGCTCACCTGCAAGCTGTTCACTATCTCTAGGAATTAACTAGCTCTGGGAGGGGCAGTCTTTTCTCAGCTAGCAAGGTCCTCAAATATGTCAAGGCATCATTAAATAGTGAAAATTAAAAACATGATTAAGACATATTTCATATCAGAATGATCTGTTTATGTGACTATTTCCTCCTCAATTAGACTGGGCTTTCTTGGGGCCAATGACTACGCCTTATTTTGTCTTAAATCCCAGGCACTTAGCACAGTTCTTGCCACACGGCTTAATAAAAACTGAAAGAATGAAGAAATGTTAACTCTAGGAAGAGTCACTAACATTTATTAAATGATTACTGTGTACCAGCACAATTCCAAGAGCTTTGTAAATTTTATTTCATTTAATCCTCACAACAACCAATTGAGTAGTAGATGTAGTAGTGTTCTTCTTTATTGCTGTTTTAACAAATCACCACTAACTCAGTTGCTTAAAACAACATAAATTTAATACCTTATAGTTCTATATGTCAGAAACCTGACACCTATAGCACCGGGCTGAAATCAAGGTGTCAGTGAGGCTGCATTCCTTTTTGGAAGCTCTAGGGGAGAACCCATTTCCTAGCCTGCTCCAGTTTTTAGGGGCTGCTCACATTCCTTGGCTCATGTGGCACCCTTCTATTTTCAAAGCCAACAATGGCAGGTTGAGTCCTGACATGGCATCTTTTTGACCTTCTCCTCTGCCTCCCTCTTCTACTGTTAAGGGCCCACCATGATAACCCTGAATAATCTCCCTATCTTAAAGTTAGTTGATTGGCAGCCTTAATTCCATCTGCAACCTTCATTCATCTTTGCCATAGACAATAACGTAGTCATAGGTTCCAAAGATTAGGATAAGGACATCTTTAGGGAGCCATTATTTTGCTTGCAAAATATCACAAATAGATATTATTATTTTTGTCTTCATTTTACATGAGGAAACCATGGGTAAGAGAGATTTTGTACCTTGTCGAAGACCCTGTAACTAGTAAGTGGCACAGATGGAGTTCAAGTTTGGCCTGCCTGACTCAGAGATGCACTGCGATCCTGAGAGCATTGGAGCATGGATTCAGATGTTGTTTCAGTTGGGCTTCCCAGTATCTCTGTGCTGTTATTTCTGCTACAAAGGCTATATAGCTCTTTCCCAGCCTTCCTTGTAGTTAGGAATAGTCAGATGACAGGGGTTTGACCAGTGAGACACAGAAGTTGGCTGGGTTTCCTCAGAAGATTTTTTGCTTTCTTGATAAAAGGAGAATGTATGGTTGGTGCTACTCCATACATTCTTCTTCCTTCTTCTCTGCCTTCAGTGTGGATGCAATATTTGGAGTTGCAGCAACAATCTTGCAACCATGAGGCCACAGTCATGAGGGAAAGGCCAAGGGCATTAAAGACACCGGCCCTTGCACCATGAAGTTGCTGAACCAATCCTAGCAGCCTCCTGATTTACTTAAAATTTGAGACAAACACCATTGATAATCCCCTTAGCTGGGTTTTCAGTTACTTGTAGAACATATCCCAAATGTTAACACTGCTAGATACAGAGTCAGAGCATGAGTCCTTATTTTTGGTTCTGGAAAACTGACATTCTAATCTGTATTATAGTCTAACAGTAATATATGGATTTGCATTTTAAAGACTGATTCAGATTCTCATCCATGCTATAAGAATTTCACTTTTTTTTGTTTGCTGATGTTGCAGTTTAGATTGTGTGTTTTTTTTTCTTTTTTTTTTTGTGTGTGTGTGTTTTTTTTTCCTAACTGAGCTAGACTTCAGATTGTACCTACCCTCATTTTCCTTTTGCCACCCCCTTTGCGATGTTGTAAACTTTGTTATACCACTACAGACTCTACTCCAGTGGCACAGTTTACATAAAGAAGAAGCAGCTTGCACACAAAATTGACAAAAACAAAAACAAAAACAAAACTTTATTTCAAACTAGTTTTCCTGGGAGATTGCCATGAAAGTCTTTAGCCAGGCCCTCCTAAATTCCTTCATCCTTGGTTTTCTTCTTCAGCAACTTTCCCTCTGCTCATGGACTTGTCAACATTCATATCAGAAAGATATTTGTGCTCTGGAAAAGAAAGTTTCATCATGTTCTAAGGAGTAACTGAATCAAAATATTACAATCATTGTACCAAGAGACCAAAGGGTAATGACTTCATGGATAGCCTAAGTAATGAAGGAGCTATTGAAAATCTCAGGAACAAAGATAGTATTTTCATCCTAAAGTTGTTATAAAATGTGTTGAAGAAAAGGGAGATAGGAATGAGAAGAAAAAAAGTGTTACTTGAATATGAAAAAACATGTAACCATTATTCAGTTTCTTTCAAGAGCTGTGGAAACACTTTATACTTCCTACCACTGTATATGCAATGAACCCATCTCACCACACTGTTACATTATCTTTGAAAAAAATAAATTTTTGCCAAACCAATAGCTTCCTTACTCAAAAAAATGTATCTGACTGTAGTTTAAATGCAATTTTTAAGTAATTTCTTATTAACAAGGCTAAATATCTTTATAGGCTCAATAGGCATTTATGTTTCATCTTCTATAAATTGCTCAAATCCTTATGCATATATTATATGAATCTGGAAATAATGCATTTAACTCTAGAATATCTTTGATCACATCAGAAACAGGTATCTAAGTTTGAGGAAGAAGATAAAACCAGTTTCTTGGTCATCTCAAAGCAGTAATATATTTTTTTAAGATTTATTACTTGAGAGAGAGAGAGAGAAAATGTGAGAGAGCATGGTGGGGGAGGGGCAAAGAGAGACGAAGAGAGAGAATCTCAACCAGACTCCTAGCTGAGCACATAGCCCAACATGGGGCTTGATCTCATAACCATGAGATCATGACCTGAGCTGAAATCAACAGTCAGATGCTTAACCAACTGAGCCACCCAGGTACCCCTCAAAACAGTATTATTTGAATAAATGAGTAATGTGTCAGATCATGTAAATATTCAGTGGATCAGATATACCTATATAAACGTCGAATTTATTTCAATACTATCACTTCAAATTAGTTTGGCTTACCTTTTCATTCAATTACAGTGTAAGTGCTTTCCATTCCACCCTCAATGTGAACACTAACATGGCAATGAAATAACCAGGTTCCAACATCTCTTGGATACATTTTTACAGTCTGATATACTCCAGGAGGAAGGTCATAAACGTCAGAGCGATACAGTCCCATATCCTCAATAAGGAGACAAAACACCATTAAATAATTTATAAAAGGCATTAGTCATTTATATATCCTATCAATTCTAAAATACTTTGTAAGACAACAATGAGAAAGCATTAGGTGACCTTGCATTCTCTCTGAGTTCAATCGAAGGTTTAGAGGAGAAGCAAACCTGAGAACATTTTAGGGAGAGGCCATAGAGAAACATCTCAACTCTAAAGGGATCTTGTGTCATAATCAGTGTAGATACCTTGTCTGCACCTCCTGCAGAAGAATGCTCTAGATTTCAGACATCTGGTTTTACAAATCCCAAAAGTTTTAACTGAAGTATTTCTTACTAAGGATGTTGGTTGTATGAAAACGATCATTCTTGAGATGTAACTAATCAAAAAAACTCATGGTTACAGGAAAGACAGGAGCTCATCTGCCTTCTGGGGTCAGGCCTGAAGACTGGGGGCCTCAAGGGCTATTTATTCTCTTAAACAAAGAACCAGATGTTCAGGAGACTACCTCCTCTGCAGGCTGCTTTTGATTTTGAAAGATGAAGCCCCAGGGCCCGGCATGGCTGGATTAGGATGGATTTGGAAGAGCATAGGAGGGAGATGAATTGCTCTGAATAATGCAATGGGATGTATTTGGAGGGTGGGGGTGTTTTGAAGAGTGTAGCTCAAGATGGCATCTGGGATGATTCAAGGAGAGGACAGATGTCAAACAAGCATGGAGAGGTAAGAGTGTGAGAAAAGAAGTCCTGAGTGTCAGTAGAAAAGGTGGAGAGCCAGTGTTCCTCAGTGAAGCATGGGGAAGGGATGCCTGAAGATAGAGGTGTCTAATGTCAAATGATAAACACTTTCACTGTGTAATATCGAGGGAAAAAGAGCCTTCATCTACCTCCAAACTTTCACTAAGAGTCTATGACCCACAATGGCCTTGTTTTTGTGGTTGTTAAGGAGAGTCAGAGGAAATGAGCCTGTGTTCCGTTCCTGAGATGCACAAAATTAAGAAAACACCAGCCATGGGAGGCAAGAGGTAAGGGAGATGAGCAGAAGCAGAAAGTGACAGTGGGAAAAACAGGCTCTCAAGATACCCTGGAGATACTGGACAGAAGAGAGTAAGGTTTTCCACTGGCTGCAGATTGGGGCCTCAGTCACTGTTATTTAGGAAGATTCATCTTACATCTACAGTGACAACAAAATGGGTGGCCTGGATACATTTCTAAGATGCCATAAAATGTAGAGAACAATACAAAATCATTTTAACTAAGAATTGACCATGTTCAAGGAAGGCACCAGTAGATGTGCACTATGTACCTGGAGCATGGCATCAAGGGATACCATGACCTTATGGAACAGGGGACTGGCTATTCCAAGACCAAGTGAGTAACCCTACAGGGCTGCTTTACTGTACCCGGGAGTTCCAGAGAGCAGAGCCCAGAGGCTGCATTAACGCTGGAGTAATTAAATTCCACCTCAAGGGAAAAGACTATTCATCATCATCTGAGATAAGTTTGGGGTGAGTGGCTAGAGCTGACATGCTGGTACTAGGCTCTGTGGTATTAATAAGATTATTCTTTTTATCTTAAATACAAGTATAGTTAACATACAGTGTTATATTAGTTTCAGGTGTACAATATAGCAATTCAACAATTCTATACCTTTCTCAATGCTCTTAATCTCCTTTTTTTCACTCATCCTCCTACCCACCTCTCCTCTGGCAATCACCAGTTGTTTTCTGTATTGAGTCTGTTTTTCTGTTTGCCTTTTTTCTTTGTTTGTTCATTTTGTTTCTTAAATGTAATAGGATTGTTCTGAAAAGAGCAGTTTTGTGAAGAGGTTAAGAGTGAGGACTCTAGGGATGCCTGGGTGGCTCAGCGTTTTAGCGTCTGCCTTCGGCTCAGGTCATGATCCTGGGGTTCTGGAATTGAGTCCCACATCAGGCTCCCTGCAGGGAACCTGCTTTTCCCTCCATCTATGTCTCTGCCTCTCTCTGGGTGTCTTTCATGAATAAATAAATAAAATCTTAAAAAAAAAAAAAAGGGAGTGAGGGACTCTAGAGTGAGAACCAGGGATTCAAATCCTACTACTACCAATTATTGCTTATAGGAAAGTTCTTTGTCTTATTAATCCTTCACTTCATTCCCTTATAAAACAGTGATAAAATAGTGCCTAGCTCTGGGAAGTTTCAATGAGAAATCCATGCAAGAACGAAGCATAGTATGTGGCACTTAAGAAGTACTTAATAAAGGTTGGCTTTAATTAACATCATAGAAATGTTACCTTAATTCCACTTAATTTGATGCCTTATAATATAATCACATATGTAGAACTAGCTCCTGAAAGCTAACTCTTTGATTCCCTCTCATCACCACACAACACTTGGCATGGTTCTAGGAATGTCAGAGGCATTTTCTGATCGTAACTGATCAGAACTGAACATCAAATATACTGTGAAATGCTATAACTAGAGTTTAGATCTCTCTCTTTTGTTCTAATTTTTAAAGTCTACTGTAAACACTTATCAGTAACAACTCTAATATCAAGGCTTTTCCTTCAAAAGTATGGGGAATGTAGATTGAAGTACAGGAGGAAGGTCATGATTGTTGGCCCTGGGTGGTGGGAAAAGGAGTTCGTTATATTATTTTTTTTTTTTTTAATTTTATTTATTTATGATAGTCACAGAGAGAGAGAGAGAGAGAGAGGCAGAGACACAGGCAGAGGGAGAAGCAGGCTCCATGCACCGGGAGCCCGACGTGGGATTCGATCCCAGGTCTCCAGGATCGTGCCCTGGGCCAAAGGCAGGCGCCAAACCGCTGCGCCACCCAGGGATCCCAGTTCGTTATATTATTCTGTCTACTTTGTCATATAAAACTCCCTAGAATATTAAAAATAGTTTTTTAAGCCAAAACAAATAAGTTTAAGAGGAAAGAATTTGTTTATTAAAGAATAGAAAAGAAAGCAGCCTACCAATAAAGCATTGTACAGATCAAGTCATGCACACTCATTTAATTTATCTAAGATAGGCCCTAAGCATTACAGAAGATCTGAATATAATACATCTAGAATCCAGGAAAGCTCTATGTAAAACTTTCATCTGTTCCAAAAGATGGACTGTGTTATGCCAAGTGGCTGGACTGAACATCTGAGGTGTCAAATGCATGAAATATAATTGGTCCTCAATTGTACATTAAATGTTTGTATAAGGGATTAGGATGAAGAGATTAGAAAATACTCCTCAAGTAAATAAGTGACAGCCCAGATACTGAAAAGGGTAAGGATAAAACTTAAAATACTTGTAATAAATTAGAGAAATGGCCAGGCAAATGTGATCAGTAAAAAAACAATGGTAAAGAGTATGATGGTGGAGTGATGGAAAAACAATTCAGAGGTATGAAGAAACTAAGAATATTTAAAATAGAAAAAGATGAAGATAATTATAGAAAAGTTACCAATAAAGCCAATTGTCATCTAATGCCTCATTTTTATTTTATAAAAAATGCTGAAGGAATGATAAAATTGGGAAGCTATCATTTGTAACTTCTACTGTAAAAAAATTGATTCTAGCAACAATCATCCATGAATCCTTTTTATAACTACAAGGTGAAACAGAGTTGGAGAATAAAATATGTGAAAAAAAATCACTTCAGAGATTGTTTTTTAATTACAAGAAGGTACTTTTAAAATGAAGAGAAATGGTAGGCATCACCTCAATAAAGTTATCCAAATGCCCCAACAACATCAGCACCTGTTCACAGCATATGTACCTTCTGGTGTGATGCATGGGAAGTACATAATATCACCTATGTAGTGTTCATACCAAGAATGCTTGACGTGGATCCAATCATGAGGAAACTATCAGATCAAGGAAGATTATGGGGCATTCTACAAAACAACTGGCCTGGACCCTTCAAAAATGAAATGCCATGAAGGATCAAGAAAAAAAAAAAAAAAGAGATATGACAATGACAACCAAATGCGAAGTATAAATGATTAGATCCTGGATTTTTTTTTAAAACCCACATGGTTATAAAGGACATTTTGGGGACAACTGAGGCTATTTGAATGGATTATATGATAGATTATATTTTTGAATTAATGTTAGCATTGGAGGTGTGATAATGTTATCATAGTGGGACAGAGATTCGCCTTAGTTTTATGATGCACATGGCTTTACTATATAGGGGTGAAGAAGCATGATGCAATTTAATTTAGGTTCAGAAGACAGAGAAAGAAAGAAAATGTGGCAAAATGTATAGGAGTGTTCAAAGTGTTTTTCTTTTATGTTACTAAAGTTTTGAAAAAAAGTTGGGGTAGAAAGAATAAAACTAAAGATGATCATATAAGTCTTATTTACCTATTAATTAATACTTAGAGTGAGAAATGCACTTCATGCATTCAAAAGCATTTACTAAGTGTCCATGGGACACAAAGAGCTGTAATTATGTACATGCACCTGATATATTATAGATTGTAGGTATTGAACTTCAGTTCTGGCTGGCTTGACCCAGAACTTTCTAGTTATTATCCTGCCATGCTGCCCCAGTAACTGCTTTATAAGACATGACAATAATGAAATGAAGCTGCCCAAGGCTCTTACCGTGTATTCAAAGCTGTGGCCATGAAAGTGAACAGTGTGCAGGTCAAATTCACCCCCCATGCCAATCAGGTACCAATTCACTTCATCCCCAACGTGGAACGTCAGACCTTGGTTATTTCCAAACATTCTTCCGTTAATTGCTATGGAGGGACACAATTTGTTATATTCAACAAAGATTTAAAATAATATAGGTTTTAAAACAAACAAGCAACACCTCATAGAAAGTATCACAGATGTTTTCAGAGTCCATGAGGATTTTCAAGTCAGCGTAAGGAAGCTGTTAAACGTGACCAAGCCAACCATTCACGGATGAGTCTAATTCTAGAGGAGTTTATCTTGCCTGAGGAAATGAGGCATTGACTTTGCTTTAACATAATTGGGTTGGAGTAGAATATTTCACAACTACGGGTACTTAAATGGATGGATATTTAAATGTGTCTGCATATTTAAAGCATATTTAAAGTGATCACAAGAAGCTTAGATATTGAATGTGTTCCTCTCTAACTACTCTAAGTCAGACCTTCGTGATTTGTCACTGGTATGGCTAGAATGGCCATTTAGCTGAGGTCCAGGCCTTTTGTCTTTCCCTCTCTCTCTCTCCAATCCTCTGTAAGTATGGCTTCCCAAAGGTAATAGGAAGAAAATATTAATTTAATTATATATATAAAATACATATAATTATATATATATTCTCCTTTTTACTTTTTTATTTTGTGTTCACCTTTCGAAGCACTAAAAAATGCATTAATGTAGTGGTACAAATATATAATTTATAACCATATATCGATGGAAGTTGGGTTCATTTTATTTATTTATTTATTTATTTGAGACACAGAGAGAGAGGCAGAGACACAGGCAGAGGGAGAAGCAGGCTCCACGCAGGGAGCCTAATGTGGGACTCGATCCCAGGACCCTGAGATCACACCCCGAGCCAAATGCAGACACTCAGCCACTGAGCCATCCAGGCATCCCTGAAGGTTGGGTTCTAACACTTTAAGCCAATGGAAGGATGGAAACAAACAAACAAAAAAACTAGGAGACTTGTCCTTAGACCTTGCTTCCCAGACTTTAATATGCTTGTGGCCTGAGAATCTTGTTCACATGCAGATTATGATTTACTAGGTCTTCTCTCCCTCCCTCTCTCTGTGTGTCTCTTTTGAATAAATAAATAAAATGAATACATAAAAAGTTCCCTCCCCTTCATGAAAACTTTCTTCCAAATAAGAATTTAAAGCGCAGCACTGTGTTTATGTTTCTGTGACAGCATCCCCACCCCAACCCCCAAGTCGGCCTTGCACTATAGCAAGGCAGAAGGGTGCTGGCCCTGTGCTGTGAACACTTTGAGGGAAGATGCCTCATCTTATGGCCTTTTTACCTCCCTAGCACCAGTATGGTGCTCTGTGCCCTCTACAAGGCTTATTAAAAGGTGATATGTAACAAGGATGCAATCCTTGAATTAATTTCAAATTTACTATATGTGTCTTGGGGGAAAAAAAATGAAGAAATTGAAAAAGGTAACATTTGCATTTGCCTTACGTAAGGATCCCTTATCTAGTCCCTGAGCTTCCTCAGGTGAAAGGCCTGGGACCTTCAAAGTCCAACTGAATGTGACTGTGGCTAAGTGAAATTGTTTATGTGCTTTCTCTTTGAATACTTGTCTCATTACTATGATTCTAGATGGGAGGGAGGACATAAACAGGACGTGCTTAGTCACAAACCACCTATCAAAGAATTTTGGTTGATGAGCATGGGGTTTTTTGAAGTGCTGCTTGGTGGGAAGATTGGATGGGGTCATGTGCTCTCCAGTTTGCCACAAGCTCCACCTCTCTCTAAGTTCACCTAGGTAAAATACTTAGAAAAGTGTGTAGGAAAGTTGTCTAGAAATGATAGCTGATATTCTTAGTTTTACATCACCCGCATGGTTCCAGAAGCATTGGAATTTGCCTCGCTGCTAAGTCTACAGCCCTTAGGCCAGATCCAGCCCTCTTGCCTCCTGTTTTTCTATGGCCCAAAAGTAAAGGATGGTTTTTAAATTTCTAAGTGGTTGAAAACAAACAAGCACACAAAACAGAATATTTCCCAACACATGAAAATTACATGAAATACACATTTCAGTGTCCATAAAAGAAGTCTTACTGGCTGGTAGCCACTTGCATTTCTTTACATCTTGTCTGTGGGTGCCTTTGTGCAGAGTGAAATAGAGCCTATGGTAGAGACTGTGTGGTTTACAAGTCTAAACTCTTTACTATCTGGGCCCGTATGGAAGAAGTTTGCCAACCCTTGGTCCATGTGATCTACACAATGGCCCTATGCAATTGCCTTCTCTCAACTACTGAGTTTGACAAGTGTGGCCCTTCATTCGTTCCTTTTGTGTGAAACAACCTACTGGCTATGGTTGCTGAGTCAGCTAGTAGACATTACCGTGCATTTGGTTGCTGAGGTCAAACTGTTCATCATTCCTGTCTATGTTGTTCGGAGCTGGAGAATAGGTATTGACATTTTCTTCAAAGTACCAGGATTTGTTCTCATTAAAAATCATAAAGTGGAGCACACGGTGAACTATGCTGGCTTTGGTGTTTTTGCGACATACGATCAAAGGGCCTACCAGTCCACTGTTCAGATCCTGGAGAGGCAAAGCAAGATTATCCGCTGTGCCCCCAACTAAAAATTTCCCCCAACCAGTGAAATGAGGAGAATCAACATTGAGTTCTAGAAGGTTCAGATCCTGAGTTTTTAGTTATTAGGATTCTGAGAGTGAGGAAGAAAATGTTTGACATGTTAAATCCTTGACTAAGGAAACTGTCATCTCACTCATTCGATTTGAAGTCTGAAGAGAACAACTAACTCCTAAGAGAGATTTTAGTCACATTCCTTGGTGGATTTAGCTCTATTTTTGAAATTTTAATTAAAAAAAAACAAAAACAAAGCCGAGAGTTTTGTTTTTAATTAGAATTTCTTGGCATTGGAGTTGGTTGGCAGCAAAGTCTAAAGGTCTTAAATCCTTTGCCCTGTGATGCCTCTGCCCCCAGAGCCGCTTTCAGCTGGGAGCCTTGGTTTGTTTGTACTCATTCTGGTTTTGAGTTGAATGTCTGTGTAGATTCTTGTTCTGGGCAGAGAGTGTGCCAAAGTAACTAAAAGTTTGGAGTTGAAACTTTTGTTGTTGTTGCTAAATGAAAATAAACTGAACTCCAGAGTTGATGCTTTAAAAAAAATATACATACGCATGTGTTTATTTCTCATTAATTAGAGACTTTTAACTCCATGCTTTGTTTTCTGTAATCCAAATCCAACAAGACAAAGGAGAGGATTATTACATTTTCCTATTCACAGTGACACTTTGGAAAATGTCATGAATCGATATAATCATAATGCAATGACTTTGCTCTTGGAAAAATGCAAATCTCTGTAGAATTAAAAGCTGAGCAGTATTGAGGCTACTTAAAAGAAAGATTACATAGAAGTAAGTTTTTTTAAACACACATAAATTCCTTCTTTCTTCTATTATAATTTCTAAGAGGAGATAGGAGAAAAACTATGACTTGATTTAAAGTGTACCTTAATCACATCCACGGTCGAATAGTAAAACCAAGGTATGCACTCAAAGTCCTTTGAGGCAGGACCAGATCTCTCAGGAATCTGCCAAATGTATGTTTGGAGCTCTCCTAAAATAGACAAATGCAGTGTATATAAACAGAATCTTTTAAAGCACTTGTTTTTATGGAGAAGCAGATAATGAGCAAACCCCAAAGCCATACAGATATCGAGCAGCACAGTCCTAGTTTTCACTTCTGGCTCTCCTGCTCCTAGCTTTGCCCATGTGTTTATAGTTTCTGAGTTTCTGCTTCCTGCTGCACATAAAATGAGAATTTAGGGATTAGATAAGATAGTTCAAATAAAGCATTACTTGGGTCACAGGGTGAAGTTGATGTAACCATCACTGCTGGCTATTATGTTCCCAGGGTTATTGAATGGAAACCTTAGAATGATTTTGCCATTGAAAAATGTCAGTCACTACATATCTAACTCATTTGTTCAACAAATATTTATTGTAGTGAAGGTATCTCAGGCTTTGAAACGTGACAGATTTGTTTTGAATATCAGCTGAACCTTCCAATGTATAGATCACATGTGCCTCTTCCCTGCTCCCAAAGCAGTTGCATTAGCCCCACTGAATCTAAATCCTATGCCTATTTCGGAAAAGGTCTTTTGGATACCTCCTTCCACTCCTGCCCCTTGCTATATAATCTTGCATATCCCCCCACTTCCAGAGGCTTAAATTCATTTTCCTAAGCGCTTCCACTAACTGATCCTATCCCCAACTTCCCTGCTTCCAAATCTTTAACAATCAATCTACTTAGTACCAACCCTCTCCTTCCAGGGCACCACACAGTGCCTGGGCACAGCAGGTACTCAGAAGTGTTTGTGGAATGTAAGCAATGCGATCCTTCTCTGACTAATGAGAACAGAGTGCTGACTTGCGAACTCCCTTGATAGGAGATTCATGTTGGTACTACTGTGGGACTGTCTCTTTTTTAAAATCAAAAGGGAATATTTCACTTGCCATCAAAATCTCAAAACAAAACAAAACAAAACAAAACAAAAACAAAATCTCTCTTCCATCCCTCTGCCCCACACACCTTTTCTTTCTGAATTTAGGTCTTTCCTTGATTCCCCTAACTCCCAGAACTAGTTGTTTCGGTAGGCAACTATGGTAGACATTCTGGATGCCCCTCTCAGGTTCCCCATTTAAGAATGAAGGAATCTTTGCTCCACAGGCTGTCCACTTCCTTCCAAGACAGCCTTGGTGGAAGAGAGCCACCTCACCCAAGCTTACATCCAATGACAGATTCATGGACAGAGAGGCCCAGCTTCCTCACCCCAACTCAGGACTGCTGAGTGCTACCCTCTCTTTGGAACTTCTAGGGGTGGCTGTGATTTCTATTAGGCTATGTCTCTGCTTAAGCTCTCCCCCTGCCCGATTCTGTTTCGTTGTCTTTCTCTCCATAGGCTTTGATCTCAAGACCACTATCTTCCCACAAATTTTTGCTTCAGAGTCTACTTCCTGGGCATTTATATTAAAAAGTATTTGTTTTTGTCTGAGGTCTGTGGAATGCCATACTGTATAGTGGTGACACCATAGGAATGTTAATACATGAAGTCCATTATTTTCTCTTAGTGGCTCTCTTTCTCCCGCTCCCTTCTTCACACACTGCCTCCTATACTCAACTCCTACTCTAGCACTTGAATTGGAGAGATGGGGCATAGCCTAAGAATACCTGGCAGCTGGATGGTGGAGAGATGGGAGGGTAGGTGGTTCTAGAAAAGAATTGTAGACACTGGGGAGTTTTGTACATGGAACCCATCCTGGAAGCAAACTCAAGACTTGCAAAAGGACCTCGCTCCCAAACTCCTTCTTTAGACCCTTCCTACTAGTCCACTGGTCTCTGTCATCTAGAACCACACCCATACTTAAGAAAGAATATTAGCACATAGTCCTGCTTCAAAACTTTGAAGCTTTTCTCTGTCCCAAAGCAGTTACCTGGCTGTGTTGGAACAACAGTGGAATAGTTTGTTTTCACTCCATGAGCATGAATTGAATATGGTCTTGAGGCTTTATTTTTAAAGATAATTCGGATTTTTTGACCAGGAGTGAGAAATATTAAAGGACCTGGGGAATATAAAAAGGAAAATGTGTGGAAATTGTTATTTATTTTAAATTATGAGTCATCTGTCCTCTTAAGTATTTACACAGCAACTTATTTTTATCTTTTTTCCTTAACATGCAGCCAAATAAAACATACTTTTAAACAAGTGGATTATTGATGATTTATGAAACATGGTTTTTGCCTTGAAAACTTAATTAAGTCTCTAGAAAACTTAACTTTGATGAGCATCAGTTAATGCCTATGAAAACCCACAATTTAGAAATGAAATATTTTCTTTTCTTTCTTGACCAATCTTATCACTTAAGCCTTTTATCCTTTTCCCCTTTGACCCTAGTGGAGAGTTAGGAGGAGCTGGAAGGCCTTTTTATTGACCCAAAGTGATTTTTTTTCCTCTCAAGACTGAAGACCCCTTCATTGTACTCTCTCTCCCAACCATTCCAGGCCAAGAACTGGAGGTAAAAAAACTGTTTTAAATCTTCTTTCTTTGTAGAAGCAGGTTATATCAGTGACTCTAAAAATTCTGAAACAGAGATGGTTTTGATATGAACAACTAAGCAGTAAGAATTCTCTTCAAACTTGCACTATAAATGTTGAAATAAGAGCCCTGAAGATACCTATTGGACATTAGATGCTAGCTTGGGACATCCTCTCTTTGTCCGCATGGCTATTCCATCTTCCCAAACACTAGAGAATTGTTTTTACCTTTTCCATAAAGTGGTTCATTATTTTTTTGGATAAATCATAATGGAATCTAGAGGGTCACATTGTATTACTTATCTTGTTGCAGTCAGCTAGAATCCTAGTGAAAACTAACATCCTGCTGTTATTAAAGATAGGGTCACACCCAATAGCAGTGGGAATTGGATAGCACAGCCACTTTCTGGGGGTTCCAAAGAGACAAGCTCAAGAGGCCAATGAGGATCCAAGAAGAACAAGAATTTCTCAACAGCATGTAAATCCATCTTCTCAGGGTCCCACACCAGAAAACAGTCCACAATAGGGGCACCTGGGTGGCTCAGTCAGTATGTGACTCTTGCTTTTCAGTTCAGGTCATGATCTCAGAGTCTGAGATCGAGCACCGTGTTAGGCCTCTTGCTCAGTGCGGGATCTACTTGAGATTCTCTCCCCCTCCCTCTCCCTCTGTTCCTCCCTTGATGCATGCTTCTGCATTCTCTCTCTCTCAAATAAATAAATAAATAAATAAATAAATAAATAAATAAAATATTTAAGAAGAAGAAGATACAATAGACACACAAATATCAAGACCCAAATAAAATTTGACCATATGGAAATGCCATTTGACTTCTGGAAATACCATGCAACATACAGAAATGTCATTGACATATGAACACATCATGTGACCTCTGCAAACGCTGTGTGATTTAGGGAAATGTTACATGTAGGTGCTTGGGGGTGACTTGTGATTTTCCTAGCTGACCTGTCAAGGGTGGAAGAAAGGGCTATACTTTTCCTCACTCTTGGAAAGAAGATGAAACTTTAAATGTTTAAACACTTAAATTTAAACAAAGAGATCCCCCTCCTCACTATAGCAGGGCTTCTGGGCTTCATTTTAACAGTGAAATGATCTCAAAATGCTACTTCTAAGCTCTCTGGAGTTCTTGAGTCCTGCGGCTAAGAAGCCAGGTAATCTGAAACTGACACATTAACTTTCCATGGTCTTTTCAGTTTCCATGAAACAACACTTAAATCAATTCTCTTTTCACACTAAAAGTGCCTATTAGCAAACAAATTAGAATTAGCATTATAGGCACTTTCCTCTGTTAAGATGGAGGTTGACAATATCTCAATGTGTACAACAGTCTCTGGTGGCTGAGGACAAGAAGAAAAACGTGAAGATCAGTCTGATTGTATATTAATACCTAGTATGTCCAGATGTTTTTCATCTTCATTTCTTTGTGTTAGATTCTCGAACGTGATATCATCATACTGACGGTATATGACTTTCTTGTATTTGGACCCAAGATACGTCCCAATTCTATCCAAATATATGCTCGTTTTACTTTAAGGAAATAAAAACAAAACAAAAAAACCCACAAAGTTAGCTAGTTTAACCATTAAGTTAGGAAACTGTCATATGGAAGAACTAGTTTCACCATTGAGTTAGGCAAATTGTCATTTGGAAGAACTCCTTAATGAAACAACACAATTGATTAATATTTAGAGGCTACTTTACCTCGGAAAGTAATTCTTCTTAAAAAATTTATTAATACTGGCAAGACTGTTGGATAAATTCTGTACTTTAAAACATGTTTTGTGGATGAAATTTTAGTTTTGATATATGAATAAATAGTAAAAGTGAAAATCAGAAAAAGAAATCAAGTGCTACAAAAAGAAAAACAAGGGTCTGCCAATAGAGGCTCCTAGAAGAGAGATTGACAGAAACAAACGAAGACAAAAGGAAAACCTGACTGCTGCCAAATGTTGAAGGTAGTTGAAGTGATGTTTATTACACCTCAGAGTGGTCAGGTTGGATGATATCACACACCAGCCAGACTGGATGCAAGGAATGAAAAGAAACACAGCAAGAAATAAAGCACAGAAGTAAGTGACGCAGATTTTTAGAAAGAATTGAAGCCATTTATAATTGAAGGTAAGACACACAGATACATTGTGAAGTTATTTGTAATGGGATGAATCCTAAGCATCCTCAAACCTACCACGCACACACCCATCACTCACATAGCAAACAAATACACAACACATGCACACACGTTCACACATTTTTGTAAGGCTGGAAAGAGAGGTGGAGGACTCCCAGAAAGAACTCCTGTTGGTTAGAGACGGAAGTTATTGCCATACTTCTCTCCTTGTAAATGCTGCAGTCGTTTCTCCCACTTCCTGCTAGGAGAATAATCCCACACAATTTCCTCCGCAGCGATATAAATGGTTTTCGCTTCCTCATACTGTGTTTGATCAGGGTTTGACTCCGCACATTGCCTCACGTCATATTTATGTTTCATGCCTCCTTCATAGTGCTCTGTCGTTATACAAACCACATCAAAAGTTCCTAAAGATGAGTAAGAAAAGAATGCATAAAGCTTTGCATTGAGATTTCTTTTCTCTAAGAAGTCATCTGTAAGACATATACTCCCAAATGTAATATAGTAGGATAGTCCATTGATTCTTTTTTCCCTTAATTTGACAGATACTTCTTCATGCCAGGCTTGTTCTAGGCACTTGGGAAACACCAGTGAGCAAAATGGTTAAGAAAATCCTTGCCCTTGGGGTTTATATTGCATGGTGGGTATTGTCGAGATAAACAAGACATAGCAGGTGATGTTTTCATAGGTTGGAGGCTGATGAGTGCTATGGATTAAAGAGAAAGGCAGAACCATGTCAGAAGGATTGAGAATCCTGGGCGGGGTGGGGTGGGGCGGGGGGAAGTTCCAGGGAGCAATGAGCAATATATTATGGGATGATCAAGGTAGGCCTTGATGGGAGGTGACACTTGGACAAAGATGAGAAGTGAGTGTTGGGCCCAGGGAAAGAGCAATCCAGGTAGAGGAAACACACAGCAAAATCCCCAAGCTGAGGGCCTGCTTGGCGTGTGTGCAGACCATTCAAGAGGCCTGTGTGTCTGGAGTGGAGTGAGCAAGTGGGAGAGGAGACAAGCTTGGTGCAGGTGGGAGGGGTGGGGGCCTGGGGGCCACTGAAAGTCTGTGGCTCTGTGAAATGGGGGGCCATTGTGGGATTTTGAGCTGATGAGTGATAGGGACACTGACAGCTGTGCTGAGAACGGATGGTAGTGGGCAAGCGTGGAAGGAACGAGACCTGTTAGGATGCTGAGAGGGTAATCCATGAGCGATGGTGCAGCTTGGATCGGAGTGGCAGCAGTGGGGTGGTGACGGGGTGGTGACAGGAAGTAGAAAGCCTCAGAATCACACTTTCAAATCCCCAGGCAATGACCACAGTGAAAAAACTCCAGCCTGGTTCCTACCAGTAAATTCCACCTGAATTCAGGTTGTCTTTCAGGAAGACTGGCAAGGATCAACCCGTCAGACTCAAGGGTTTGGGAAGAAGTATTTGTTTAGAATGAACTGACGCCCATGTAGCACAGCACTTGACACATAGCAGGTGTCTCCACACTTTTACTGCAGCTGATATTGTTAAGGAAAGAGATGACGAGCACAGCAATATTTTTTCTTTTTCTTTTTTCTTTCTTTCTTTCTTTTTTTTTTTTTTTTTTTTAAGTCCAGGAAAACGTCTCCAAGGGAAAGGAGAGGAAGAAGTGGGGCGGGCAGAGGCAGGAAACTGCTTGCCACCTAACGAGGGCACAGGGCAGAGAGGAGAGCCAGTGCTCTTAATCACAGGTTCTATTTATTTGAAAAGTAAAAGAAAAACTTTTTAAACATAGAAAATGTAATCAAATGAATCTGTGGTGTCACAAAGAATTCAGATACCAATCTGTGGCATTTATGGAGTAGCTAGCTTATTGTATAGCCAGCGTTTGATTTGGTGCCACTAGCTTTTGACCAAGATGTATGGACTTTTATTTTATTATTTGATTTTGGTGAAGGTGTATCTGCAGGATAAACGAAGGAACTAAGATTTTATTGAACATCTAACATATGCCAGGCATTTTGTGCTACATCTATCTCACCTGCTCCCTGTCTATTCCTTTTTGTGGATTGTAAAATATTGCAATCCCTATTTTACAAACGGTGGTATTAAGCTCAGAGCAGAGGGGAGGCTCCTCTGATGCCTCTAGCAATTTTCTTTCTTTTAAAAAAATTTTTTTTAATTTTTTATTTATGATAGGCACACAGCGAGAGAGAGAGGCAGAGAGAGAAGCAGGCTCCATGCACTGGGAGCCCGACATGGGATTCGATCCCGGGTCCCCAGGATCACACCCTGAGCCAAAGGCAGGCGCCAAACCGCTGCGCCACCCAGGGATCCCCTCTAGCAATTTTCTAATAGGGGGTGCCTTTTAAAAAAATTTTGCCCCAGCAATTGACCTCACTGAAATGAGAACATTTCCCTAGAATGCTAAGCCAGCAAGGAGAGGGCTAGAGAAAAGGCAAAAGCAGAAGGCAGGTCTGGGAAACAAATGGATAGAAGAATAAGAAATGGAGTAGATAATAGAGTGAAAGCAGATTTTAAAAAAAAAATCTTCATCACTTTTGAGGAGTGTGGGTTGATTTAGAGTCTGGAGGCCAGGAAGAGAAAACCGAGAGGGGTGAAGGTGATTTTGTGACCTGGGAAATGCTATATTACTGCTCCTATAAATTAAATGGAGCAGGGGAAAGGCTTTTTAAGTATTGCTAACATATGAGTTCCTTTTTTTCTGTACAAACAATATTCAGCGCATGTAAAGACACTGCTTTTCATAATCTTGACATGTTTCAGTCTAAAAGAGAAGATCTACTACTTACCTATGGAATCGGGTGTCATAAAAAGTGTCTGGGAGGTGTGGGGAAACAGAGCTATGGTGTCGTCCCTTGATCCTAAGGAAGTAAAAGTATTTCCTGAAAAATATATCCCATGTAAGTCTTTTACGGATCCCACACTAAGAACATGCCATGAAACGTTGTCTCCTAAGCACATATCCAATCCAGGCAGATTTCCATACATGTATCCGTTTATGGCTAGAAGACATTTGTGACAAAGAAAAGAATATTTAATTTTTTGATAATTGGCATCCCTTCAAATTCCACAAAGGATTAATCATAAGGCAGCTCAATCATGTAAGAATCTCAAGATTATCTGAATTAACCCCTTCCTTTTAGATACGAAGAAACTAATGCCAAAGAAGCAATTACTTGTCCAGTGTCATTAAGCTAATACTTGGAACAGTTAAGATCAGAGTCCGAGTCTCTAGACTCTAGACCTTTCCCCCTACACTTGCAGTCTTCAAAAACCAACCAAACAACCAGTCAGCTAACTAACCAACTCAATAAACATTCCACCCACCTATGTCATTAATTTGACAGTAGAAAAATACATGACTTTTCTACCTCACATTTAGTAATAGCTAAACAATATAGTCCACCAACAAGACATTGTTAAATATTCAGTAAATTGCATGTAACGTAATCATCCTAGTAGATAATATTTTTATTCAGAAATTATCTTTAAAATAAACGTGAAACATATTAGTCAGCCCTTGGGGGCAAAAATGTAGGTCTTTTTTAATCTGTAATTCTTTAGACATAATGAAATTAAACAAGTGCTTAATATGTGTATCTTGTAAATTGTATGTTCCCTTACAGTGCATCTTGTTGGACTCTTTGAAGTCTGGATCCTTTTTATTCACATTTTCAGGGTTTTTGATAAAGGTTTTGATATTTTCATCCAAGAGATAATTTTCATTTTCATCAAATATCGTGGCAAGCAGGTAAAACTCTTTGTCTTTTCCTTTCTGTGAATAAGAATAGAAAAAGAAATAGCCCCCAAATCTTAATGCTCTGTCTACAAGATCTAGTCAGATGGTTGATCTGCATACAGGATTTCCTATACAAAGTTTTTTGATACTCCTGGAAAACCCCAGCATGGATAAAGGCATGAATCCCACTGAATGGATTGATCACAGAATGAAGTTAGGAGAATTATCTACAGCTGTTTTCATATAAAGCTTTTACTCTGGGAATTCATACTGCTGAACTTCATTAAACTGTATGATCATAGGCGATTATAGTGGCTTTTCATAGGATGCTTTGTAGAAAGTGAGTTAAATAAAATGTTTTCAATTCTAGAAAGTCTGCATTTTTAGCATTTATGAAGAAATTATATATGTACTATAAGAATTATGAGATTTGTAATGCTTCTATTCTGTGGATGCCTGTTAATATATCATCTCATTTTCTTTTTTTCTGATTATGATTTTTTATTTATTATTTTTTTAATAAGAAATTTATTTTGTATTGGTGTTCAATTTGCCAACATACAGAATAACACCCAGTGCTCATCCCGTCAAGTGCCCCCCTCAGTGCCTGCCACCCAGTCATTTTCAAATAAAATATACATTCAGTTATATATATATTTATTTGGGGAGATTTATTAGGCTTTATTACCTTATAAATTACAAATGCAAAAAAGAAATTGGATATTAGATCACTTGTGAATGGGGAACAAGGGAAATTCATTCCTCAAACATTTATTGAGTACCTACTACATGCCAGAGAGGGGCTGTGATTATTACAAAAAATTAATAAAACCTTGTGTATGGTTTCAAGGAATTTATGGTCTAGTGGGACAGAAAGGCTGACAAATATAATTGAATAGATAAGTGTTCCAATAGAAAAAATACACAGGGAACTATGGTAACCTGCAGAAACCACTTTAGTCAGTGAATATTGTCTGAAGGGCAGGAAGGGACCTTCAGTAGGAGTTTTAAAAACGTCTCCCCTTTTGGGGCACGTGGGTGGCTCAATGTTGAGCATCTGCCTTTGGCTTAAGTTGTGATTCCGGGAACCTGGGGTCGAGCCCTGCATTGGGGTCCCTACAGGGAGCCTGCTTCTCCCTCTGCCTATGTCTCTGGTTCTCTCTGTGTGCCTCTCATGAATAAAAAAAAAATCTTAAAAAAAAAAAAAGATTCCTGGGTATATTTCCCTCTCCATTTGCCCCTCCCTCTGCTTATACTCTCTTTCTCAAATAAATAAATAAAATCTTAACAAATAAAAAATAAAAACATCTCCCCTTTTAACGGGCAAAAGCAGTGAGGAAAGGTGAGTCCGGAGAGAAAGAAGAGGACAAAATCAAAGAGATGTAAATTAGCCTTTCTTACTCAGGGACTAACAAGCCAGTTCTGCAGCAGAACCAGAATTGCACACAAGGCATGAATCTGGAGGGATCAACAGGGTCTGATGTGCTGACTTCAGAGTCCACGAACTGCAGAGGAATTTTTCGTGTAGAGAGTGCTATTGTTGGATTTGAAAGGAAGGGATCTGGAGCTATGTTGAAATAAGGTGAGAGTAGAAATGGGAGTGAGAAGGTTAAAGGAATTCAGAAAGAGGTGATGGTCCCTCAAATAAGGCAATGATATTGGGAGTTTGGTGACTAAATGTTGGAGGTGAGAAAGGAGTTGTTGATGGAAGTCCTAGCTTGGGTGGAGTCATCAACTAAGAGACAGAGTAGAGGAGAGAGAGGCAGGCAGTGGTTGTCTGGAGGGAGAGGAAGAGATCAAGCAGTCAAGAGGAATTCAAGGTGTCTGGAACATGCTAGGGTGAGGGCTCATTGGGTAGAGAAAGATACAGGTCTGAAGTTGAGAAAACGAGAGAACGTGAGAATCAGCACACAGAAGAAATTGAAACTGCCCATTGCCGCATTGTTTTTCCTCTGTAGTTCTGTCTCAGGCAACCTCTCACCAAGGCATATCTGGACATAGGTCCATGACTCACCTGTTTGCCATTCTTTCCAAGAGTTCCATTTCTGCACACGAGGAGAGGCCCTACAAGGCCACTGTTGACATCTTTTGTCATATTTACCGAGGAATAGTATAACCAGGTCAGGCAGTTGGGATCCGTGGAGGTAGGACCCACGTCTCTTGGAATTTCCCACGTATAGACAAATGTCCTCCCAGGATTTACATGTGAGGAGGGTGGAGGAGTACCTAGTAAGAAATGAATATTTTAGAAATAGGACCTAGGACCAGAAGTGCCCTAGTCTAGACTGTGCGATCTCTGAGAGCAAGCACTGTATCTGGCTCACCTTGGAGCACCTTTGGGTGACAGCTGAAAGGGGCTGAAGAAATTACCACCATAATAAGGACACAGAGCTGTTATGAATTGAAAAGTGGGCTGCATAATGACTTGAGGAGGAATTTTACTTTCTAGCTGACGTCATATTGCAGTGTGGCTTGCTTGGGTTCCCTCGAGTGCTACTTACGTCTTCCAGGGGTTTTGTAGAACGAGCCCTCGTTGTTCTTGTTGTAACGTAGTCCATGAGGGTGAATGCTGAGTGGCACGGAAGCCTTGTTATAAAAAGTGATCTTGATGATCTGTCCCACTTCTGCCTTAATAATAGGGCCTAGAAACCAACAGAACTGGTAATTGTGCTCAGTTTTCACAGACATAATTGTCAGGTGTGTTACTTGAGTGACTTTCTTCTAGGAACAAAGAGATGATGCCATGAACCAGAGATGCATCCAACTGCAAGAGCTCTAGATGGTTCCGGGTCTTAGGACATCACTTGAGATCACATGAATATCTTAATCTTATTGGATATATAGGAACAAAAGAATGTAGTTTAACATTAGGTGAATCAGAGTGTATTGTTTCCATAAGGTTATAAGATGACAGCTGAAATCTCTAAAACTGTGAGATGTGAACACCATTTTGATTGCACAGGATATGTATAAATGATGTTTATGCTATAAAGAGAATTTTACCAAGGATTCCAAGGTGCTTTTCTCTCGCCTTCTGTTTTTGGAAGGAAGCATCCGTGTATTCACGGTAAACTAGTTTTTTGTAAGTTCCTCCAATTCTAGTTGGGCTTTTTTCAAAATACAGCTGAGATTCACTGTGCAGAGAAAGTAAACAGGCAAAGGACTTTTCAATTAACAGTGATCATTCGGAAAGAAGGCCAGAATCTACATACATCTGTTTTTAAATTACTTGTAATTTATTTACAGAAACAGTGCATGCTCATCATTGAAAATTTGGAAAATAAGAAGAAAACTGACCCCCCACAAATTAAAATCTTCAGAATCCCATTATCTGCATATAACCACTGCAACACTTTCTGTGGATTTCTTTTCAGTCTTTTATCTATGCATGTGTACACGAGAACTCATGTCTGTCTACCTGGTGGTTTATCCACATACTTTCTTCTAGTATTTTTTCAGTCAGGTAGTCACAAACACCACCTCTAAAACAACTATGTGCTGAGATCCAAGAATATTAAGATCGGAGATGTCATTCTTATTTTAAAATTATATTACAATAAAATTAAATGGAGTCCCCTGAGAAAAAGTGATCCCTAGCAGTGAAGTAGTAGTAGAATTCCATAGCCAGGACAATCAAGCAAGCTGAAAAAAAATCTATTACTTCATACTTATTTTAGTCAATATAAAATGAGAGTTGTACCTAACTCTGAATCTAATTTTTGCTCTAAGCCCAGATACCCTTCATACAGTTAATACAAAATTTCCATCACACAGAATGAAAAATTTATTGATGAACTTAAAATATAAGAGAATAAATATTCACTTGATATAACATTCTCAGTTTTCTCAAATTTTCTGTGGGTAAATTAGAGAAAAATAAATACCATGGGAAACACTGCCTGGTGATTTTAGAACTTGATATTTTCTGACATATAACTTTCATACAATAGACTAGAAGGATTAAAATTCTTGTAATCTTTGAGTTGGCAGATATAATTATAACCGTTGGACTATCAGAAAAACTTTTTGAGCACTTTTAAATTATGATGCCACAGTAATATATTTTGGTCTTAGTTTTTGGTTACTAAAATAGTCACAGGAAAGAGTAAAAAAAGTAATAAAAAATATCAGTGGAAATTAATTATATCTTCAGATCTTAGCAGGAAAGCATAAATTATGCATGAGGAATGTTTTTGAATTTTTATAAAATTGTTATTGATAACATTATCCACTATGTCTCAGAACTATATATAATAAATCAATTTAAATTTAATTTAATAAAATTAATTTATTGCTAGGAAAAAAATGAGCTGTGTGTTTTATTTTGCACTGGCTATTGAGACATTTAGAGAAAAATTGTGTGTGGTAATGATCCTTAGATTCGGTATTTTCTAATTATTGATATAATTATTTTGGGGGGATCCCTGGGTGGCTCAGTGGTTTAGTGCTGCCTGTGTCTCAGGGCGTGATCCTGGAGTCCTGGGTTCGAGTTCCACGTCAGGTCGGGTTCCCCACATGGGGCCTGCTTTTGCCTCTGCCTGTGTCTCTGCCTCTCTCTCTCTCTGTGTGTGTCTCTCATGAATAAATAAATAAAATCTTAAAAAACTAATAATAATTATTTTTCTATCCTTGTTTTATCAATATATTTTAATTATAAGATGCCTAAATCCTTTTCAGGAGTAGCTGGTTACAAAAAAGTTCCATTATCTTTATTTAATCATAAATATTTCAATCACTGAATTATTACCTTCCAGCTGCTGTTAAATTTTTTTTAGTGAAGTAGTCTACACCAGAGGGAGCATAGTTCCAAACAATTGTTTCAGCAGCAATATAGTAATATACAACATGTGTCGCAGTAATGTGTTTTGAACATTTGTGACAATTCCTTACGTTGAAAAAGGCCTGTATACTATCTGGAAAACAGTAAACCCAAGTAGAGATTGTTACTAAGACATTTCTCTTATTCCACACATATTTTATATTTTAACCAACAATACTGCAACTTTTTCTTTTTTGAGATATTGGATGCATTTTACTTATGGAATCTGTGTAATAACCTAAAACGTATGAAACAAATACAGAAAAGCACGATGTGAAGATGAACATTAGAGGAATACATATTACCGGAGAATAATCACCAGCATTGGACCAGTCCCTAGATGAAGACGGTGCCTGTCTACCATGAAGAATTTTAGAGTCTATTTGGCCAAAAACAACTCTCCTCAGGGATACGAAATTACTACCATTGGCCGCTAATGAATTAGCTGATTTATTAGATTAACTAGTCAGCAGGCAGGAAGAAAATCAAGGCAGGTACCTTTCCATGAGGGCATCAGTCCTGTGCTTTGATTTCAGAGCACTGTCGGTGGGAGTGTAAACTAGGATAGACATTTTGGAAGGCAATCTGGCAGCATTTGTTAAAACTACAAACCTTCCATTACATAATTTCAATCCTTGGTAGTCACCAAGAGAAATATTTGCACATATATAAAAAGATCCAATAAAAAGATGTTAATGCAAAAAATGTGAAAGCAATTTAAATAGCTATCGGTAGGCAGATGGGTAAATAACTTAGGATACATCCCCAATGTGGAAAACTATACAACAGTGTAAAAGAAGTTAGATGTATGGGGAATGTCATGGAAAAGATTTCAAAACATAATGAAGAGTGAAGAAAGCAACAGCAGAAAATTTTATGCAGAGTGATCTACTTATGTAAAACAAAACGAAATATAGCAATGTGTTTTTGTTTCTATATGTTCTTGTATATTATGTGAGAATGCATAGTAAACAGGTGTTCAAGTACTCACACCCAGTATTTACTCTCTGGGGAGGAACGAGGATGGCGATGGGAGGGTTGGACTAATGGTATTGTTCTTAAACCAGCTCTCTAAAGACAAAAAAACACAATATTTGATTTATTTGCTAATTTTTGTGGTCTAAACACTCCCACCATGGCCAATTTGAAGTTCCAGAGTTTACCAGCTGACTGACTTAACTATCAGCCCTCTTGCGCTGATGTGAGCTGGCTCCCACACATCACGTTAGATTTTTACTTCTTCTGTCTTCTGTCCTCCTCCTACTTCTCCCCCTACCTTATTCCTTCCTCTTTCCATCCTTCCTTTCTTTCCAGGCAAAGTCTAGTCATGTATTCCTGTGATTACTAGTAAGATAAAATAAAAATTTAATAAATTTTATTTTATTTTATTTTAAATTTAATAAATTTTAAATAAAAATTTTAAACAGGGTGGAAGTAAATTTGAAAAACCACACACAACTCGAGGATACAGGAAGAGAATGAAACACACGAGAAAGCTATGGAGTCAATCAGATCAGCCAAGGAACTCTCAGAAGTTTCTCAATTGTGCCTAGGGCTGACCCTACTGCAGAGTTGAGGGCCAGACCTGGCATGAAGTCACCATCTGCAAAGTAAGTAAATCGGAAGAGTCGGGCTGAGCATACATTTTCACCTGAAAATGATATTTCTTTTTAAGTGAGAGATTTTTTACTATTAAATTCAGTCCTCGAGTTGCAGTAGCTGCAAGGGGTTCTCCTTTTCCCCAGAGCGCTGGGAGGGCTCCAGCACACAGGAAGTCCTGATAACTACTTGCTGTGTACTTATTTAAATAATTAGTGGAAGCATGATTCTAACCAAAGTATGGGACTAAGAAGACAGATTTGATCACAAAAGTAAACCCCATTTTCGTACACAAAAAAGTTAAATTCTTCGGTTCTAATAAAACCATGTTTTTCGATTGAAAAGGTAAGAAAACATTTGCATGATTGTATGTAGAGTTTGGTCACATTTAAGTTTAGAAAAGATTAATAACTTCATAACTGGCCATTGTATTATTCAGTGGAGAGTGTTGACTGAAGAGGGAAATAAATGAAAATACAGAGGTTTCTTGAGTTCTGGATTAGTATTGTTTGTCCCGCAAGAATCCTGGCAATTCTTCTTATAGGGTTTTGGACAGTGTTTTAACCTCTTGAAACTCATTACCTCACCTAAAAATAAACAGTAAAAATACCTGCTCTGACATTCAGCCTTTCTGTAGGGCTCACCGGCTAAAAAGTATAAAAATTTTTTTGTAAAAATAAAACAAAACACCCTGATATACCTAGAAGGGTTCATTATTATGGTGTTATTTGTCAGAGACCTGGGTTCTAGTTCTGATCCCATCACTGACTTTCCAAAAAAGCAATCCCATCACCTTCCTAGAAATCAGTTTTTCCATTTGGAAGACAAGGCGTTTGTGATGGGTTGTAACCTTGAAAGTTCTGTGTAAAGGTCATAAATTCCTACCATGTATCTGACATCTCAGCTTCCACTCTCCAGGGCCTTTGGCTACCATGAAGGCTTCTTGCAGCGAAGCAGGGAAGACGGTAATGGTGTCCTTTCTGTGATTCCGAGATATCAGAGTTTGTCCGTGCAGATAGATGGGGTGTGTGTCCAACACACCACCCATGCCAACAAAATGCCACATGACCCTGTCCTCAGCACACATGGTGAGATTGGGCAGATTTCCGTACATATATCCATTTACCGCTGAAAACAAATATATGTTTTATTTAACTTATTTTTCAAGTAAACTTTACCCCCAACACAGGGCTTGAACTCATGACCCTGATATCAAGAGTTGCAAGCTCTACTGACTGAGCCCACGAAACAAACATGACTAATTTTTCACAGTAGATGAGGACCATATGCTGCACATTCTGCACACTTCCTCTTAAACCTCATAATGTCAACTTTATTCTCATACATAATCTACCATGGGATTTGATTGGTCTTTCACACAAGAAAAGGCCATAATTTTGTATCTAATTAGAAGTCTTAAGAGCATAAAGAGTTACAGGCAAGAGGAGGAAAAGTGAGCTGAAAGTCAGAGAGCAGAGATGAGGGGAAAAGAATAAAAAGAATCTAAGTCCCAGAAAGCAGAGAATAAGGATGGATGACTGAGAGAATAAGAGTATCTTTTCTGAAAAATCCTATATAGAAACGCATTTTTCTTTTAGAAACACATTTTCATTGAATATCTGCTCCGTTATGTTTTTATTCTTCCATAAGATTTTATCACCTTAAAATTACATCTTTCCTGTTTTTACCATCTACTTTTGATCAAGATCGGACTTCAGAAAACTAATGCATCTACCTAACTTTACATGCTACGAAACTTTGCAAACCAGCAAGATTTACTAGCTGCCTTGCATATCAACCAGCAATAACCTGAGTGAAAGACTGGAAAACGTAAACTCAACCACACAAACTTGAACAAAAGAAAATCACTAAGTAGAATCACAGAAGTTAGAGTTATAGGATATTCTGAATAGGAAAGCTTTCTTTAATCTTACAGTGCATGAGGTTGCTCTCCTTGAAGTCAGGATCACTGGCATTAACTTTGCCGGATTCAGTATATGTATTAATATTGTCATTGATATACCAGCTTTTGTTTTCATCAGTTATAGAAAACAGCAAAGCATAAGATCTGTCGATATTTTTTTCCATGTCTCCATCCAGCGTGCCTGAAACATTAAGAACAACAAAACTTGCTCTTTGCACCAATTATTTTTGCTATGAAATAAACCGGTGATTCTAACTGATTCAACTTAATCTTGCACACCGAGGGACAGAACTCTAAGGAACAGGCCCACGGCCTCTCTCCTCTTCCTACTTTCTTCTACTCTGCTGATTCAACTCTCCTCTATACAAGAAAGGGGTCAGTCATTTGGGGAGAAGTTGGCTAAAGTGAAGTCTGCTGGGTTGGACTACCACCTAGTGACCAACCTGCATCACTGGACTTGAACAGAGGTCTTGGACTCACCATCGCCATCCGCTGCTCAGAGTCTGAGAGGGCAACTTTACTTTCTTGACTGGAAATCAAGATCAAGGTGGAAAATGGAGCTTATTTGATAGATAACATCTCCACTAGGAGAGCAGGGGAGAGCCCACTTATTCTGGTTCTATTGCTACCATGAGATTTTTTTTTTTTTTTTTTTTTTTTTTACCATGAGATTTTTTAAAACATGTTTTAACATGTTACCTCTTTTGCAAGTCAGAATTGGTCCAATGAGACCCGAAGCCACGTCTTTTGGAGTGTCTACATGGGAGTGGTAAATCCTTGTCACGCAGTTACTGTCATTGGGTCCAGGCCCCTGATTTTCTTCTACATACCACTTGTAAGTGTATCGTGCCCCTGGCTGCAGACGGTCGTCTTCCTTTTGCTCATCCGTCGTGTTATCAGGATAGAGAGCGCCTACAAAACATAATCCACACTGTGGTCACAGTAACCACTGGGCAAACACTATTTTGAATGTGACTCATGCTTTCTGTATTAAGCCATAAGTGTAGGTTAATTTGTATCTTTAGAATCAAGTGTGCATTTCTCCCTCCTTTTTTCCTGCCTCCTGTCTCTTCTTCCTTAGCTGACTTCCACATGAATGCCCAGCTTGTCTAGTTTCTAGACTAAACTGGAATGAGACAGGCAGTATCATTACAGACTGTTGATGTAATGAATCCATCAATGGTGGAATCCATTGATGGATTCCAAAAATATTTACTGTTTGTCTACTGTATACTTGGACTTCACATACATAAATCTAGGCACGAGAGTTGCCTTCCATATTTTCTTCAGACTTGGGACCCAGGGCATTAAGAGACATTCATGTGTCCTCCAAGTAGACCACTGGAAACCAAAAGTGGCCGTCTGCATTGCATATGTTACCCTGAGCTATTACCCCAGTTCTGAGTCTGGGGCCTTTCTCTTCTTTCTTTCTTCTTTTCCTAGAATTTTGCCTCAGATCTTTATCTCTTGAGGCTAGAGTCCTCATAACTATGAATAAAGTTCCTACATTCAATAGAACACTTTGAAGCATGGCCAACCTCTCGTATCTACCCATCTTTCAGGATGCTTCTGCTCCATGTTGAACATAAACCTTATTCGTTGGCTTTCTTTTCCTTTTCTTTTCCCAATATTTTTAGGCAGCTGTGAGTGTAGATGTGTAGCAGACAAAAACTGTCTGGAAAATAATGATTTCTCTTGACACTGATGTTTTCAAGAGGATAATCCTCACCCATTGGGAAATAAAGTGAGGTGGGAGTAGAATAGTATTTCTGGAAAATAATGGTTTCTCTTGACACTGATATTTTCAAGAGGAAAATCCCCATCCATTAGAAAATGAAATGAGGTGGAGGTAGAATAGGATTTCTGCCAACCTAACATTTGCTCATGAGTGTCTCCCACAAAAAAAAAAAAAAAAAAAAAAAATTGAATGTGATCCATGCTTTATCCATTAAGCCATGAATTACATTAGTTTGTATTGTTATTATTATTATTGTTGGCGAAAAGTGTGTTTTCTTTCCTAGGAATTGCACAAAGGTGGGTACTTACCCAAGATGAGAAATTGGAGAAGGACTGTCTTGGGTTGAAGCTTTAAAGACATCAAAAAGAAGAGTCTGTATTCACCCCAAACTACTCCCAGTTGATAATTACCCTGCTTTCCCTGAGGTATTGGGTCAATACTTCCCATTAGCAATGGCTCAGGAATTTAAGAAAAAAGGATCCACTTACCTTCATTGTCTTTAGTGTAGGTGAGTCCATGAGGATGGAAACTATATATTCTTGAAGCAAAATTTTTTACATGAACGTAAATCATGTCTCCAGTCTCTGCCTTAATTATTGGACCTAAAAATCCCAGCCAGGATGGCTTTTCAATGATTGTTTGAAATGTGTCATTGGTATACTGAAAATACAAAGCCTTTTTATAGACAGATCCTATCCTGTCTTGGCTTCGTTGTAGATATATGTGGGAATGAAACTCTCTGTAAAAAATCAACAAAGAAACAAAAAGGGAGAACTTTAACAAAGTTTGACAGGAAAGAACAAAACGATTAAATCAACTGAAACTAAAAGACTAAAGACTGTTTCCAGTCTCAGCCACTGGAGAAAATGTGAAGGGAATCAAAAAAGGTGTTATAGGCAAGGAGAACATTGGAGTCTGTGATGAAGGGATCAAATACAAATGTAGCAAGTGATAAACTTGGCATTTTTGTTTACAAGACTTACCAAATTCTTCATACTGAGCCACATAAAAAGGCTTATAACCCCACTTGAAGGGGACTTTAGATCTGGAGCATTAGATTGATCCCCATGACTTAGAATTGTTTACACATTTAAATGGATTTGTGGATTTGCTGGTAGACTTAGGGTCATTTGGGCCAACAAACATGATAAATCCAAACCCCACGCGTAACCTCTAGATTTCTCCCTCCCAAATATTTGAAAAGAGAAATCAAGAAACACAGCTGTAATGTTAGAATCTCTGTCATACCCTCCATTTCAGAAGGAAGAGTGTTGATTTATATCTTGACCCCCACACAAACAAAATTGATGAGAAAACGCAGAAGTAGAGATGATCCCTAAAATAAGGTGTCATGATGACAAGAGTGGCAGCAATTCTAAGAAGGAAGAATTTCTGATTTCTAACGACATCTGCTTTCCATGCCATGCTTACAAGGAAACAAAGGAAGCAGTTCTAATAGCAAATGTGTCCTTAAAGTGTCAATCGTGGGAAATTCTTCACCAGCATTTTATGAATAATCATTACCAACTCCTGTTTCTGATAGTAACCATTTCACTGCAAAGGGATTACTTACTGATCTTCTGAAAAAGGCTTCCCATTGAGCATATTTTTACCAGTAGGAGCGTAGTTCCAAGTGGTTTCTTTGATGCCTATACTGTAGTGCCTATCTTTTGCCCAACCTGGAGAACTAATAAAAGCCAGAAAGAATAATGGTAAAAGGGCCTTCATTTTCAAGCCCTAAGCCTGGAGAGCCTAAGTGAGTGATGTCTGCCTTTCTTTTATAATCCAGGCTATCTTCCTTTGTTTGTGTCCATTTACATAAATCAGAGTTGCATAAGAGCCCATCATGTGTTTCATCTACACATACGTCATTTCCACTCTGAATGCATTTAGTTTTTCTGAGTCAGGTTGGGTGAAATGTTTCGCAACCAACCCATAGAGAATACGGGTGCTTGGCCAGGATTAGAGCTTGCTTGAATTACTGGATAAATGGGCTACCCAGATCATCCATCATCCCCTGACAATTATTATCTTTTCCTAGGTTATAGGAATCATCTCTGGTTTATTCTCCAGACTCTCCTTTCTCACTGTTCCAGTCCATTCTACTACATGCCATTCCCAGATTCTTCATTACATGTTAATTTTAATGATTCAGTTCTCTAGATGTTAAAGTCTTGGTCATTTAATACTTTAAGTTATTCCAAATTAGTTGAGATTCAAGATGTTCCATAATCTAGGCCCCAATCTGATATTCCACGTTCATCTCCATAATTCACTTACAGGACTCCTTCCTTCTGGGAAGTTGACTTATTGTGGATACAGTGAGGGGCCAGGGTGGTGGTGGTGGGGGCACACCTGAACCCCAGAATCAGAGAGCTCTAACTTAACTTTGCCATTTACCAGCTGTGTAACCTGTGTGTAATTGTGGAGCTCAATTTCTTCACTTATAAAATGATAATCACTCTTGGAAGTTGTGAAAATTAGACAAAACAGCACACATTATAGAGGAGCTCAGGGACATCTAAGGAGTCTGGTACACAGTCAGCATTTAATAAATATTATTTACCTCCTTTTTCCACAATGTGAGCTTTCTGAATTCATCAGATCATATGCACACCCATTCCCCAGCCTGATATTTCCACATTCTCCTTCTCCCTTCCTTGTTTAATCCAAATTTTCCCCATTTTTCAAGATTCCTGAAACTCTACCTCTTCAGTAGATTCTCCTTGATTATTTCAGCCTATAGACACCTTTCTGTTTCTGAATTCACCGGCTATGTCCAGGTCTGGCAATTAACCTCACAGTTTTGTACTGTTGTTTAAATTTTCACATATTTTCTCTACACTCAGTAGGTTATAAATCTTAGAAATTACTTCTTTTTATTCTATATATCTTCTAGAAATGTCAAGAAACTATTCATAACCAAAAAGGACGAACCTGAGCTCTCATATTAATATCACTAAATGTCAAAATTTTTGGAACAAATAAATAGAGTACCTTGGCTACAGTTGCAGTTCACAAGGAAAGGAAAAAGAGTCTTTGCCATTGATTTATGTATCATCATATACTGGGATATCTATCACTGTTAGGTCTTGTTTGAGACTTTACAGTTGCAAAGCCACAATGCCTTTCGACAGTTAGAGTGGTATTCTGTTTAGGTTTGAAATCCACATTTAGAAATATTAAGGCAGGGCTATCATATGGCATGTATTATTTTGTACCTTGCCTTTATTCCTCAACTACATTTCTTAGAGACCTTTATATATCATTGCCTAGAAGTCTACTTCCTTCATTTTAATTGAAGCATTTTTTTCTATTATGAATATAATTCATTTATGTTTTAAAACACACAAAATTAAAAAATATTTTTCCTGGTATACATATAGATGTCTATACACACTTAAGGAAGTGCCCAGAAGGGCACATATCAAATTAAAAACTTAAAACTTCTTCTCTGAGAAGAGAGAGGATTATATTTAAAGGAAAATATTTAAATTATTATTTATAAGGAGAATACATTTCTATATTACTTGATTTAAAAATCAACAAAGTATTTGCATTTTTTTCTTTCTTGGATTAAAAAATAATGAGGCTCTGAATCTTCCCTATAAGCAACAGTTACTAAATTCTGCAGAAATAAAAACTTCTGGGTTGTTATGTCACAAAAATTCACATTTGTGAATTCGTAGGTGAGTTTTAAAAAGAAGTTAGGTAAATAATCCACTGCTTTGGAAGGTCTTAACGTCACCAGCAGATGCTGGAAGGAATTCAGAAAACCTAGACCTGGAGGGACCTTAGTGTGTGGAAAAACTACCCATAGGAAAATCAAGAAGAGTTTCACAAATGGCACCCTTTGGAAAACAGTTGAAAGGGTTGAGAAGAAGACCCAGACCAGACATAGTAGATCTCACAAGAGAGAGGGGTTAGAAACTAGCTCTCTAGACTCAAGGAGGAGATCCATGGATTTGCATAGTTGGAAGCTACAGTCTCACATATTTAGCTCTGTATATGGAACAACCTAATCACCTTCCTCATCACTGTGGCCTACCCAGCAACTGGGAAAGAATCCATCAGGCAGAAGGGCGGGATTCCTTAAATTGGCTTTTCAATATCCCTTTGTCCTGAAATTCTGTGACTTCTTTCCTCATCCTCCCAGAAACATTAATTTTACTCTGGAATGTGGATAATAGAAGACCCACTCAGCTGACTTTTTTTTTTAAGTACCCCCAAGAAGCGTAAAGTCTACATTGTTCAAATCAAACAGATGTATCCCCAGTTCCCAGCTCCACTGTATACTAGCTATGTGATTTGGGATGACTTGAATAATCCTTCTGAACCCAGTCCCCATATCTGTAACACAAAGATAATAACAATTGAAGCTCAGGGCTGCTATGAGGACTTACCTTCAGTCTATTAAAGAAAGGGAAGCATCCTCCCCCCAGACAATGAAAATGGTGTTGATAAACATTCATTGTGTGTTTTTCTTCTTAACACAAAGATAATAACAATTGAAGCTCAGGGCTGCTATGAGGACTTACCTTCAGTCTATTAAAGAAAGGGAAGCATCCTCCCCCCAGACAATGAAAATGGTGTTGATAAACATTCATTGTGTGTTTTTCTTCTCAACAAATGACTAGGGAGACTGGCTTCTTCTTGTTGTTCTTCTTCTCTCTCTTTTTTTTTTTTTTTTTTTTTTGTGAGTCAGTGGGTAGGTGAGATTGGAAGGAAGCACTTTTTCTTCTCTAATATTATATAATATGGCTTGGCAAGATGACAATTTCTGTCCTTCCCTCCTGCATAGCCCTCAATAGATCCGTCTTTTGGCACAGCAGTATTTGAAGTTGGTCACCATTATTTGACTATATTCTTGGTTGGTAGCCCGAGAACATAAGGCAACTTAGTTAGCTAAGCTTTGTTGAATTTGGCCCAAAGGTGTAAGCTCAAACACCTTGGAGGAAAATTTGGATTCCTTCCTGGTTTTTCCATTCCACAGCTGAAAACCATTTAAGAGGAAAGAGAGCACACAAAAATATGCATAAGGATCTAATGATACTAGCACCTTATGTTTGTAAAAAGCTTTATAATATATAAAAATACCATTATTCTTCAAAATGTAATCTTCAGAACACTCCCCCTCACCCTTACTCTTATACCTGCTTAATACATGAAGTATCTAAAGCTCAGAGGGTCTAGTAACTCACTGCAGGATGTAAGCTTCCAAGTTATGGTGCCAGAGTTCAAACAGAAATCACTGGATTCCAAGTCAAATGTTTCTTCCATGTGATGTTATTAATTGGCTTCAATAGTTTAAGTATATATACTTCTATATTACCAATAAATGCTAAGTTTTTATCAGAATATATAACTTTAATTGTATCTTCCAACAAGGGAGACCAATGGGATATCAATCATGTGGGGTTTAAAGACAATGGGGAAGATGTTAGCAACTTTTACATCCATTCTCATTCTTTCTATTTCTTCTACCAATAACCACTATTTGTTGAAAGTCAGATCGTCACTTTCTAAACAGTAGCTTTAATTGTGTCAGCAAATTGTGAAAGGGATGTTTAGAGTTGAGGAAATGAAAATTTGGGGGCTTTTAAAGAACTTACCAATTTAAACCCAGACCTCAAAGCTTGGTGGACATTCTTACTACCTACATTCTTACTACATTCAAACTCCCTACCTGCTACTCTGGGCAACTCTGAGCAACCATCAACCAGATTAGAAGAGTTTAAATCAGTAGAGTAACTGGCAGCTGGGGCAGATAGGTACACTTAGGCTAGAGCCCTGTGCCCTTCTCACAGGACACTGTGAGACACTTAGAACTATGTAAACTGTAAGCTTTTACAGTATGGGGTAGACTCCATAAGGGACCAGATGCCCACAAAACAAGGCATAGAAGGAAATAGTGGGAAGATGCTGAAGCTCAAAAGAAAGAAAAAAACAGCCCCTGTTATTTGGAGCTGGCCTGATACTATCAGGTAGGCCTTGTCCTGGGACTCACAGTTAGATCTTGGTGTTTTCCTCCTATCGGATACATAAAATTTCCAGAACTGTAACATCAGACAACACCACTGTGACCACACTGAATCAAGACCCCCCCACCAAAAAAAAGGTCCATTCCCAAATAGTGTCTGAACACACATGAGGAATAGGAACATAGTCCAAACCTTTAAAATAACCAAGTATTCCCTTACCCTGACAATAACTAACTGTTGCTTCTTCACCAGTTATAACTTTGGCTTTGCTTCTTTCCTCCTGACTTATAGATAAGATTTATTAAGACATCTAATCATAGAATCAACCCTACCACATCCAATACAGAGCAAAGCCCTGCTTTTATAAACATCCCTCAAGTCACCTAACACAAGCACCAACCCTATAAGTCTTTTTGTAATCCTTTTTCTGAGATATTTCATGGTTCTCCATGGTATGTGTTGGCTTTCAGTGCAACAAGCAATAAACACAACTTATTCAATAACAAGTGTATTCCTGTGGTTTGGTTGGAGTGCACTGGCACTTAGGAAAAGAAATCCATGACATGGCTACTAATAAAATAGTGTCAACATGACAAAAAATCAGAAATGTATGTCTCCAATCTGGACCTCCCTGCCTAATTCCAGTATACTTGGTGGTCTACTTGACATCTTCACTTGGTTGTTTAATACAGTACTTGGGAAACATTTATGTGTAGATGAATCCTCCCAAAATCTGAGGGTCTTCTAAAATGCAGATTCTGAGTCTGCAGGTCTGAGGTAGAGCCTGATGTTCTACATTTCTGTGCTGCCCCCCTAGTGATGCCAGGGCTGTAGGCCCGTGAGCCACACTTGAAATAGCAACAACCTAATGGACACCTCAAACTCAACATGCCCAAATATGAACTTTTAAGACTTTCATTCTTAGGTCCAACATGTTAAGAGCTTGGAAGTCATCACTGTCATCCTTATAACAATAAACGCTGGACAAACCAGCAATCAACAACTTTTCTTTTTTTAAAAAGAAAATTTATTTATTTATTCATGAGAGACACAGAGAGAGACAGCGGCAGAGACACAGGCAGAGGGAGAAGCAAGCTCCATGCAGGGAGCCCGATGTGGGACTGGATTCCGGGACTCCAGGATCACACCCTGAGCTGAAGGCACACACGTAACTGCTGAGCCACCCAGGCATCCTGACAACTTTTCTTAAACCTATTAGAAAAGTAATGTAAGTAGAGAGATAAAAATTCAAAAAAAAATAAAAAAAAGAAAAGAAAAAAGAAAGAAAGAAAGAAAAAGAAAAAGAAAAAAGAATCAAAAGAAAATGCTAGAAATCAAAAACACTGTAACAGAAATAAAAGTGCTTCTAATGCTTCTTTAGACATACAAAGAGAGAATTTGTGAGCTTAAGGATCAGTCAATAGAAATTTCCAAAAGTGAAATGCAAAGAGAAAAAAGAATGAAAACAAAACACATGCATACCCACAATATCCTGGAACTATGAGATAATTTCAAAAGATGTAACATAATTGGAGTGCCGGAAGGAGAAGAATGAAAGAAATGGAGTAAAATATATATTTGAACTCATAAGGACCAAGGACTTTCCAAAATTAGTGACCAATACCAAACTACCAACTCGAGCAGCTCAGAGAACAAATGCTGGAGTAAATATCAAAAAACCATCAAACTACAGAAGACCAACTCTAGAGAGAAAATCTTGAAAGAAGTCAGAAAAAGGAAAGCATCTCCCCTATGGAAAAACAAGAATAAGAATTATAAAACCAGATTGATCTTGCTCATCCTCCTAAAGCCATTCCATTCACGGTCTTCTTCAGCTCAGTTAATGGCACCTCCAGTCTTCTAAAAAGCCAGGCCAACAATTTGGGATTCATCCATAGCTCCTCTCTTTCTCACATTTCACATCCAGTCTGTCACCTGTTCAAAGTATAACCTAAGATCCAGCCACTTCTCTGGTTCAAGCCACCACTGTGCCCCGATAGGGAACTGTAAGAGTCTTCTAAATAGTTTCCCTGTTTCTACTCTTGCCTCACTCCAATCTGTTCTTAAACAGAGGCCTGAGTGACCCTTTACACTCCTAAGTTCCATCAGGCCACTTCTCTTCTCAAAGCCTTGCACTGGCACCCTATTTCTTGTGGTGTAAGATCTAAAGTCCCTTCAATGGCTTTCAAAGTTCCCTAATGGTTTCACTTCCCTTTACCTCTTTTCTCGCATCGCCACTCTTCTCTCCTTAGCTCGCTCTGCTCTGAGCAGGCTTGCCTCCTTGCTGCTCCTCGGACACACCAGCCACACCTGCAACAGAAGGCTTCTGCACTGCCCTCTCCTCTGCCCGAAGGCTGCCCCTCCGGTATCCTCGGGGCTCCCTTCTTCATCTCCACCAGGCCTTGATCTAAATGTCACCCTCTCGGTGAGGGGTCCCCTGACCATATGGTTTAATATCAACACCTGCTCCACCTCTGTCCTTCCTAGCATGTGGGATTCCCCCCAACTTTTCCTTTTGTCCATAGCATGTATCTTCCAACTTACTATAAAATCTTCTTTATCAGGTTTATAATTTATTGTCTGTCTCTTTTTACTAAAATGTAAGCTCCATAAGGGCACAAAATTTTGTTGGTTTTGTTGGTGATGAGAACAGTGCTTGGCTCAAAGTATGTGCCTAATAAATGCCCATTTGTTGAATGGCTGCATGGTAGGATACCCTAAAATCGGCCAAGTGACCTGGAAAAACAGAAGCAGCAACAATGATGACAATTTGTGGGGTGCTTTCTTATATGTTAAGCACTTTATGAGTTTGACTTATTTAATCTTTACAACCTGGAGACTGAGAAAACTAAAGCAAGAAGGAAGGTAAAACTCCCTCCCAGAGCTACGAAGCCAGAATTGGAACACCCAGGCATTTGGGCTCCAGAATTCAAGTTTACAAGTAACGTGGTGCTATGCTGGGAAAGCAAATTATCCTCTCTGTACTCCAAGCATTTTCCTCTTCATTACAAACTGTCATGCCAGATTACTTTAAAGGATCCTTCCATGTCCACAAACCCGAATGTCACTCTGCTTCACTATTTTATCTACTTTGCTGGTGGTTTTCACACTAAGTTATAAGATAATGACTTGATGGAACCAGGAACTGGTGGCTCTGTGGACATCATGCTGCAGGTCCTTTAGCATGTTCCCACTTCCTATTTTCAGATGCAAATATGACACAATGGTGCACAAGAAAACTTTTTTTTCCTGATATGACAATACAGTGCTGGCTAATCCTGCCTGTCCAAGTTCTTCCTAGTATCTGTAATGATGAGCAAACAGTGATTTTGTAAATGAAAATTCTGCAAAGAAAACAGAGCAATTTTAAGTAGCCAGATTAATCAAAATTAGCAGAGCCTCCACTCCTGTTTTCAGGAGCAAATGGGGACTTCTGTAGGGGAGGGACTGAGGGGGTCTGATACAGCTCAGAAATACTGGGATATAAAGTGAAGGGATTAATGGAGAACTGTATTGGAAAAAACTCTTTTGCCCCTTTTGTTTACCAACTATGAGCCATTTCTACTTCACTTATATGTGAATGGCTCATAAATAGGAAGTCATGTCTTCACTCATTTATTCAACATTCAACAGATACCCATGGAAAGATTTTTTTTTGTGCCCAGTCTATGCCAATCACTAAGAGAGTAATACCATTTATAAAATACAGCAGTATAATGAGGGTGTCTGTTGCTGATGGTAGAGCCACACATGAAATATGGCCAGACAACACAAATCTCATTTCTTATATGTATTCTCAAATAAATTGCCTGGCTTGTTTACTTACCACATTACTAAAATCAACCCAGCTTTGGTGGATGAGTATCTGCCATTTTAAAAGACATTAAAAATATATATATTGCCACAGAATTTCAGGGCAACCAGAAGAGAAGACCCAACAATGATTTGGAGCCATGACCTAATTGTGAAAATGTCTGTGTAATCTCCCAGGTTGATGACTTTGAGAATATCTACATTTACTAGAATACGCACATTCCAGTGTGTTTCTCTTTAGCTGCTATTGGCTTAAAAAATGGATAGATTGCAAAAATTGATTTATAATTCATCCTTTGGACCTCCTGATGACTTTTCTCCCAATGAAGCAGGGTTTCAAGTGGCAGATGAATTCCACCCCTGCCCTCCAAATGACATTGTAAACCCAAATGTAGATAAAACAACCAAAGATCACTGTTACTGAAAAATGGCCACCTAAACTAAATCCCTTTGAGACTGAGAACAAAATATTTGATTAGAATTTTATTGTTAGAAATGAAACCAATTAAGAAAAACAGCTTACTTTATTTTACATCACTTGAACTCCTACTTTTTTTTTATTTATAAAAATGAGTTACACATGGTTTCATCTCACACCTAACACAATTTTGAGTAGGCCTATAAGTCTGTGCCAAATCTTAGGATAAAGCCAAAACAAATCAAGTTGTACTTGGATTTAAATGTTATCATTTTTGTCGACAATTTTTTTTTTTTTTTTTTTTTAGGGAGCACAATAGAGACTCCTTCATTTCACTTTTTTTTTTTATTGGTGTTCAATTTACTAACATACAGAATAACCCCCAGTGCCCGTCACCCATTCACTCCCACCCCCCGCCCTCCTCCCCTTCCAACACCCCTAGTTCGTTTCCCAGAGTTAGCAGTCTTTACGTTCTGTCTCCCTTTCTGATATTTCCCACACATTTCTTCCCCCTTCCCTTATATTCCCTTTCACTATTATTTATATTCCCCAAATGAATGAGAACATATAATGTTTGTCCTTCTCCGACTGGCTTACTTCACTCAGCATAATACCCTCCAGTTCCATCCACGTTGAAGCAAATGGTGGGTATTTGTCGTTTCTAATCGCTGAGTAATATTCCATTGTATACATAGACCACATCGTCTTTATCCATTCATCTTTCGTTGGACACCGAGGCTCCTTCCACAGTTTGGCTATCGTGGCCATTGCTGCTATAAACATCGGGGTGCAGGTGTCCCGGCGTTTCACTGCATCTGTATCTTTGGGGTCAAACTCTCCCTCTTCGCCGATGACATGATACTCTACATAGAAAACCCAAAAGTCTCCACCCCAAGATTGCTAGAACTCATACAGCAATTTGGTAGCGTGGCAGGATACAAAATCAATGCCCAGAAGTCAGTGGCATTTCTATACACTAACAATGAGACTGAAGAAAGAGAAATTAAGGAGTCAATCTCATTTCACTTTTGATTCATGTAGCACCCTCACAATTAGGGTCATTTGCCTACATACTGAAGGGACCCCTAAGGCATCTCTAAATGCATAATATTCAAATCATTCTTTTGACACATTTAACCTGTCACAATTCTGTGATTTTTCTTCAAATGTGTGCTAACTTGACCCTGCCAGGTCCTTATTTGTCAAGACCTACTCAATCACCTACTGTATTTGAGTAGTTCCCAATTACTTTCAGTGACTTTTAGGTCCTGCAATATATACATTTAACTGGCACTGGGAAGTGAAGCAGGGCAGGGAGAGAGGCCAATAAAGTGAGTGAGTTAATGCCGTGGGTAACTGGGGTTCAGTCAGGTTGGGAATTCTTTGAGAACCTGGATAATACCCCCTGAGAACTACCCTATCAAAGAACAAGGAGGAACTTACTGACCTAACGGCCTCTGCTGGGCTGTTGACTCCCAGGTCCTCCTGGCTTTTGGCTTCTGTGCTGTGCAAGCAATGCTTCTACACCCAGAGAGAATATATTCAGGGAGAGAAATGCAGAAAGTCATCTGTCTGTACTGGAACTATCTGCAGAAGCCCTGCAGGGTGGACTGAGGGGAAATGAGAGAGGCACTGACATATCTACTATGTTCAGTTGGGTCACTCAGAGAGGGTGATGTCACCTATCTCCATGAAATAAAGGTATCTATTTCCCTTTGTAATTTATGAGGAATTTCAAAGGTGATCTTTGAGATCAAGTAAACATTTTATTCCCCAAACATACTTTTACTCAATGATTTTACTATTAACTTATAACTCTTTTTTAAAAGATTTTATTCATTTTTTTGAGTAAGAGAGCACATGCACACATGCTGGGTGGTGGCGAGGGAGCAGCAGACTCCACACTGAGTAGGGAGCCCAACATGGGGCTGGATCCCAGGACCCTGGGATCATGACCCGAGCTAAAGGCAGGTGCTTAACCGACTGAGCCACCTAGGGCCCCCCACTCATAGCTCTTATTAACATAAGGCATCAAAGCCTATCTCTGATTACTGAGTTCCAGAAAACCTAGAATTAATGAAAGTAACCTCACCTGGGCCTCTGAACTCTTTGAACCTGCCTTAATCTTTCCCCTTGGCTATCCTTTTAGATCTTCAGATCCAAAGGAGCTCATCCTTAGGGGTTTATGGCATTATAAAAACTGACCCAAGATACCAGGAACTGCCTCCAGGATTCTTGCAAATATTTTTCTTCAATCTTCCTGCCTTTACCCCAGGGCTGGGTGCTACTGCCTCTGCCAAGATAGGCGAAGAGTTGGCCTAGAACTCGGATGCAGAGCAGTGAGACTTGCCTCATCATACCCAAGAATACCAAAAGGCTCCCAGGAGCCTCGTTTTCCAGTTCAGAGAAGCTAATGAAAGACTCCAGCGTGACAGGCGGAATCTGTACTTCTAGAGAGTTCCACCGTGCTGGAGCTGATAGATTCCCTAAAGCTGCAGGACTCGGCCAGGGTACCTCTTCCTGCTCCCTGGAATGGACATGTCCACATTTTACTCATTTCCTAGGGTTCTTTTTTCTAAGCCCTGCAGGATCAGCTTTATCTGGATGCCCTGAGGCTAAGATTGCTCAGTGGTACTCATTCAGCAGAGTTCTGCATCCTTGGTCTGCAGAGGAAAGCTCAACTCCCAACCGAAAGGAGTTCCAGCTTCCTCTGAGTATCTTCTGTTATATCTCTACATTAGATAACAGTGGTTCTGAAAACAGAGAACCGGAGTGTCATGGAAAATAAAAGGGAGGAGGGGAAGTCCAGAAGCTATATTGAGTTGTTCTCTAAAGATCTCAGGCTCCCAAGTTTGTCTGTAAGTAAAAATAAATTTCTCTAAGCATCTTTAGAATCACTCAAATATATTAACCCTAGTGCCTGGAGTAACAAGTTATGAAGTGTCCCACAACCGGAGTTCCTCTGGGTGCTCCAGCAGCTGAGGCCACCATGGAGGGCCATGGAGACCACAGAGGACCAGATCCAGGCTGCACCGAGGCTTGCTTATAAATCTGGAGAACATCGAAAAAGCCCCCAAACCTCCCTACTAATGCAAGTTCCTGTGCTGCTGTGCTTGAGACTTTCCTTGAGTTAGAATTCCCCAGGCCTTCCCAAGAAAGCCCTTTATATGAAATCCAGAACTGATCGTTAAAGACCCAGGAACAGCCAGGGTGACACTGGAATCCACCTCGGTGAGCACCAGGACTTTCCCTGGAAAACAAGTTGTTCTGTCCTGTATCATTTTATCTAGATCTCTATCCCCAAACAATATGCTGTTTACTTTTGAAGAAAAAAAAATAACAGCAAACATAAACCTGTCTGTGTTAAGAAAGAGGCAACCGTGCAACGGTTGGCTGAAGGCTCCTGGGAGAAGGTAAATAGAACAATTTGGTTCCTGTTGTGGCCTGTCAACCCTCAGATGTGGACAGAGGGGCATTCCTGGAGAGTGAAGTGAGTGTCCTCAGACGATTCAAATGGTGGCCAACAGAAGTGACAGCAGGAACATCAGCAGCACATGCTTAGGCCTGACCAAGTACAGATTAAAATCTCACCCCGTCATGCTATCCTCAAGGTAAAAGGATAGGACATTCGGACCAGGGCTCTTGGTGACGACTGCCCTCCACCTGTCTCCCAAGTCATAGTGCTCCAGTGGACTGCTTGTTCTACTCCTGGAGAACAGGTGTTATTCTGGGACACTCTTCCTTCTTTCTGGGAATTCCCCTTACCTCTCTTCTGTGATCTATCTCCTGTTTCCTGAATCTTATTTCTTCCTCTTCGTGGAGGGAGAATTCTCATGTTTTGGTGGAGTGCATTCTCCAGGAGTTTCCTGGGAAGGTGATTGTTTTGAGAACTTACTCATCAGAAAATGTCAGGTGTCATGGAAGTAATCTCCTCCAAAATTTAAAAGACATTGCTCCAGTCTTTCTCTAATCCAGCTGTTTAGAAATCTAACACCAGTATGATTCCTGATACTTTCTATGTGACCTGTTCTTTTTTTATCTGGAAGGTTACAGAATATCCTCTTTCAATCAGGGGTTTCAAAACTTCACTTGGTATACCTTTTCTATCTCGTTACTCATGCTCTTCAATCTCATGAAATTTTCTTGCATTAAAATTATTTCTGCCCAAGCATACCTGGGTGGCTCAGTCGGTTAAATGTCTGACTCATGGTTTCAGCTCAGGCCCTAATCTCAGGGTCATGAGATCCAGCCCTATGTCAGGCTTCATGCTCAGCACACAGTCTGCTCAAAATTCTCTTCTTTGCCTTTTACCCCTCCCCTACTCTTGCATGCTCAATTCTCTAAAATAAGTAAATAAATAAAATCTTAAAATTATTTCTGTCTCCATTTTGTCTGTTACCTCTTTCTAGAAATTCATATTATTTGGTTTGACTTCTTTGACTGGTTTTCTTTTTTTTTTTTTTTTAAGATTTTATTTATGCATTCATGAGAGACACAGAGACACACAGAGAGAGGCAGAGACACAGGCAGAGGGAGAAGCAGGCTCCTCGCAAGGAGCCCGATGTGGGACTCTTGATGTCCTCCAACGAAGATCACACCTGACCGAAGGCAGATGCTCAACCGCTGAGCCACCCAGGCATCCCAGACTCACTGGTCTTCTGATTTTCCTTAGTTTTTGCCCCATTAAAAAAAAAACTCTTATTCTTTTTGCTGCAGTCTCCAAGTGATTCCTTGACTTCATTTGCCAAATTGTCTATTGAGTTTTTCATTTATGCTATCTTATTCTTAATTTCTAAGATTTGTTGTTTTTGTTCTTCAAATGTTTCTTTTCAAATAGCATTTTTTAAAAAAAATTTTATTTATTTTTGTGAGAGAAAGAGCATGAGCACTAGTGGGGAAGGGGGCAGAGAGAGAGAGGGGGGGGGCAGAGGGAGAAGCAGACTCCCCTCTGAGCAGGGAGCACAATGCAGGACTCCATCACAGGGCCCTGGGATCTCAACTTGAGCTGAAGGCAAATGCTTAAATGAGGGAGTCACCCAGGTATCCTTAAATAGCATTCTTGTCTTTTTTCATGAACACAGAATCTTATCTTCGTGAGGAATTCACGATACATATTTTTTAAAGTCTTCTTTCCAAGTTTGTCTCCCCCAAATCAGTGTTTATTTACATTTGTTTTAGCTTCTATCTTTCATGTAAAAAGCATTCCTCAGATGTGTGGGGACCCTTGTCTATCTGCTTATGATTAGGAATGAAGGGAAGAGCTGATTGCAAGTTGAGTGTGTATGCGTAGGGCTTATTGATCCTGGACTTCACTGTTGGGTAAACTGGGTGAGCTATTTGTTGAAGAACTGCAAATGTCATTATATTCGTTTCCTATTGCTATGGTGACAAGTAACTACAAACTTAGTGACAGAAAACCACACAAGCTCATTTATCTTACAGTTCTGAAGAGTGGAAGTCCAAAATCAGCTTCACTGGACTAAAATCAAGACATTGGCAGGCCTGAGTTCCTCTGGAGGTTCTAGATGAAAATCCAGTTCCTTGACTTTTCCACTTCCACGGGCTGCCTGTGTTCCTTGATTGATCCCCTTCCTCCATCATCAAAGCCAGAAGTGTAGCAGCTTCTCTCCTGTCTGATGTCTCTTTCTGTCCTTGTCTTCTCTCTCTGAAAGTGATATTCCTGTCTTCCTCCTGTAACGACCTTTGTGATTACATTGGATTTGCCTGGATAATCCTGAATAATCTCTTCATTTTAAAAACCTTAATTTAGGGGCACCTGGGTAGCTCAGTGGTTGAGCATCTGCCTTCAGCTCAGGGTGTGATCCCAGGGTCCTGGGATCGAATTTCCCTTCGGAAGCCTGCTTCTCCCTCTGCCTATGTCTCTGCCTCTCTCTTTCTGTGTGTCTCTCATGAATAAATAAATAAAATCTTTTAAATATTTTTAAAAATGTTTTAAAAATAAATTAAATTAAATCCTTAATTTAATCATGCTGGCAAAGTCCATATTCACAGGCTCCTGGGATTAGGACGTGTACATTTTGGGGGGTTATTACTCAGCCTACCACAATCAGTATGTAAGTTTTCCCTCTTGCACTGGCCAGACTTCCTACAAGAGGCTCCAATGTGGAAGGTAAAATTTTGGCTACCAGTATTCTGAGATCTGAGTGGATTAAAAGGGCTTGGGAGCAGGTGTGTCTCAGTATTCCTCATTCAGAATGTACTAGTCACTTAATGTCTCTGGTTTTGGTGCAGTGTCAATGTCTTTGGTGAATCTAGTTCCCTCCAATTCAGAGACCCTCTATTTTACCCTTCCCAGGGAATAAACTTTCAAATGTCTGCCACTTTCCAATAACATAGAGAGAAGGGATATCAGGAAGTCACCCAATCCTTGTTTCGGTGGTCCTTCTTTACTCCTAGCTCTCCATGTACCCTGGTGCTATCCACTTGGGAATCTTTTGAAGATTCTGACATGTAAATTACTCTGGCTCTCTGCTCCCCACCCTCCCTTCCAGAGCTCCGGATTTTCATGTTTCATGAGTTGGTTTTGTCATTTATGTTTTATCATTATGCTTTGTAGCTTCCACAATCTTATTGCTGTTGTCTCTTCTCCTAATCTCTGTATATTTGTTGGCTTATGTCTTTAAAAAAAAAAACTTCATTATAAATTTAGTGTGATTTGGGGCAGGAGTGAAAGTAGATGTGGGTGTGCACACATGTTTTCATATTAAGGCAGAAAAAGCATTTAATTTGAATTGGTTATATTCCTTGTGTCAGGCAGGGGTTGCCTCTGACCAGACTAGCCAGGCATCACATCTAGTAGAAGGATTTTAGTGGCCAGGTTTGTGTGTCCTGCCCTACCCAATTACACACACTAAAGCTTGACTTCTTGACTTGGTTTCCTACTAGATATCCCAGTTCCTCTGGGACTGGAATCGTGTCCCTAATTCCTGGCTTCATCTCACAAAGCAGGAAGCAGAACTGGTAGGAGTCATTCTGAATATAAATAGTTGGGGTTTTCATAATAGTACCCTTGAATTACCCTCTTTCCTTGTGGCTTTTCAGTGAGATGGAAATATATAGAGAGAGCAGAGACTGAGGTTTTAGAAACCTGATTCTGATGGCTATTATGTTAGCCCTCTTCAAGCATGAGATGAAAGGAAGTGCAGACCTGTCTTGCACTGTACTTAGCCTAGCATTGTCTGCCTCTTACCTCTGCCACCCCAAATCTGCCCCAACTACACTGGGTTCTGATTTTAGTCACCCTGGGTTTTTTTTTTTTTAAGATTTTGTTTATTTATTCATGAGAGACACATAGAAAGAGGAGAGCCACAGGCAGAGGGAGAAACAGGCTCCCTGAAGGGAACCTGATGTGGACTCCATCCAGCACTCTGGGATCACAACCTGAGCCACACATTCATGTGCCAAATACTGTTTCCTGATGTAATTAAGATTGTAAGGAAAAATGCTGAGGATCTAAAAGACAAAATTAACAACTTCATCTAATGGACATTATAGAATCTTGCACCCAATTTTTGGAAAAATATATACTTTTAAAGTACATAAAATATTTACAAGTAGTAACCATAAAACATGTTTTAAAAATGTTCAAAGTATCAGAATTATAGAGACCATATTGTATAGTCACAATACAATTAAGTTGTAAATCAATTTAAAAAAACCTCACATATTTGGGAATTTTAAAGCATATTTAAAAACACATAGATGGGGACACCTGGGTGGCTCAGTGGTTAGGTGTCTGCCTTTGGCTCAGGTTATGATCCTCAGGCTAAGTTCCTCATCAGGCTCCGCACAGGGAGCCTGCTTCTCCCTCCTACTATGGCTCTGCCTCTCTCTCTCTGTCTCTCATGAATAAATAAATAAAATCTTTAAAAAAAAAATAAAAACACACAGATGGAAAAATAAATCATACAGGAAAGTGGAAAACTTTATAACTAGATAATAGGGAAAATACATTTCAACACTCAAGAGTTGAAACCAAAGTAGTACTTAAAGAAAAAGTGCATAGTCTTAAATCCTTATTTTAAGAAAAAGAAATGTTGAAAATTAAAAAACTAGGCATTAAATTTAAGAAGTTAGGAAAATTACAATGAGATAGAAGCAAGGGAAATAAGAGAGAAATGGGAAATATAAAAACATAAATGCACAAAATAGAATTCATTCTCAATTAAAATTAGCAATATTTAGTCTAAGAATGGGAAAATGATAAGAATAAGAAAAAGGGCTATCACACACATACCTTTATGTTTAGTGTTTTTTTATTTTAAGCTCCTTAAACAGATTTTACAGAAAGGAGAGAATACTTCCTGTTTAAATGGGGTTTATTTTTTCTCGTTATTCAAGTAACACATTTTCAAATGAAAATTTGAAAATATAGAACAATATAGAGAAAAGAAACAGAAGTCATAATCCCACCATTAGGGGATAACTATTAACTATTAACATTCATGTATTGTTTCAGTCCTTTTTGTCTGTATCTGAAGGTTTGTGCATGTCTACATGTAATTATATGGTTATTTAAAAGTTTGGGCTCACGCTGCACACATATATTTGTATCCAGCTTTTTCCCTTAAAAACACATCATTAGCAAGTGCTCTTTAAATACAAAATTTGGGGTGGCTGTGTTAATATTTGATTTACTGATACATATGCTGTACTGCATTTGGCTGCAACCCTGTTCTTAGGCAATGTTTCCAATTCTGTGGTGGAGTGGTTCAGCTGACCTCTACTCATGGTCCACTCAAGGTATGGTGCCATATTGTACCTAAACAAGACTGAGACAGTCTGAATGTGTCTGACAAACTGGTGGGATTGACCTGCCGGAAGTCTGTTTACAAGAAGGTTAAGGAGGGATTGGAAGAACTAAAAGAAGTGGGTGCTGAATATGACAAGTTTATGGGCTTGGTGAAGTTAGATACTCTCTGTATGTTGAGTGTGTTGGCATCTTTTCTCATCCTTTAATTATTTTCCTGACAGCACTGACTGGTTGCTTCATTCCTGCCTTCCTTGAGTTCAGATTCTCAAGTAACAATGACCACTAATCTTATTTCGATGGTGTTTCACTCTTGGCTGAGTCAGAGCTAATAAGCAACAATAGGCTGCCCGTGGCTTGGGTGCCCATCCCAATTCTTTCAGCTGGGTCCAGGGCATGGAGATGATCTGAGACAACATGGCTTGCTTTCAAGATACTTATATCAGCAAGGGCTGCCAACAGTGCAGCTTCCCTTAAAGAAGGATGTGGGCAGGTCAGATATCAAGGAGAGAAGCATTTTCCCCTCTTCCCCCAGGCTGCTGCCCAACTTTGACACAGAGCAGGTGTTGACAGAGCATTGTTGACAGTGTTCATGGAGGAGAGCAATGGGCAAGTGGCAGAAGTGTTATGGCCCAGTGGGCCTATGATGGAGACAGGCGTTCAGCAGAGTAGCCATGAAGAGCAGACGGGCCTGGCATGAATATCCAACATTGAATGTCTACTATGCCCACTTTGTGCTATGTCCTATGGATGGTGGGAAAATATATAACATGGTTGCTGTTCTCAAGGAAGTCATGGTAAGTATAGAGTATAGACAGAAAGTTTCTAGATGTTTCACTAAAACTTTTTTTCTATACATACAGGTAGTGATAACTCCCTATGACATAGATATCAACTGATCAGTGGTCACTTTCTTTAACTCATTGAGCATGTCCTCAACTACTCATTTATTTCAAGGTTACCTCTTGTAGCCTACCACACTCATCATTAGGAATGACAAAATAAGGCTAAAGGCTCAGTTAGATTATATAAATTTATATAAAACTTTTTTTTATCTTATGTATCTCAATACTTTCCTTATTGAACACTGATTAAAGCGTTGTATTATGATGTTTACAGATACTCAAGGTGGGAAAAAGCACATATCTTTAAAGGTTGGATAAAAGCAAAAAATTTTAATAGTAAAAATATGAGTATTAAAATATGTTTTAATTATAAAACATGATAAAGAAAACTTGGGAAATAGAGAAAAGCAGGAAAGGTCACCTACGATCCAGACCAATGACAGTTGACATTTTTCTGTAAATCCTTCTAGATTTAGTTTTTCTCCTAAACTTTGAAGATTTCATGTTTGTTTTATATGGTTATGTTTATACCACTAAACATAAATTTGTAATCTGCTTTTTCATTTAACAGTATTCTTAATGTCTAGGATATAATTTGTAATGACTGCGTAACGTAATTTGTAATGGCTACATAATATTACAACTAATGTACTACTCTTGATTTAATCCTTCCCCTAAAATTAGACTTTGGGGTATTTCTAATTTTCTAGAATAGTAAATAATATTGTATTATTTGTATTTACATAAAGTTTTTTCTTCTTTTCTCATTTATTTCCATAGTATAGATTATTGAAAATGGATTTGTTTGACCAAGGAGTATGGACTTTCTGAAGATCCTGATATATATTGCTTAGAAAAAAATCTAAATGGAAGGGTAGCCTAATTGGCACTTCCAGGGGGGACTGTAATTGTATAAACAGGCAAAAAAGCACCAAATGGAGAAACCACCATCATTTGAATATTGCCTTAAGGTCTATACAGTAGATGTGATACAGACAGATGGTATATCTTGATAATGGAAAATATTCTTGTCCTCATTCAAATGATTCCAGGCTATGAAAAAAGAAAAAAGAAAGTGAGTAAAAGTAGTAAATTAAGCTTGATTAATTATCCATGATTACATTTAGCAACTTAAATTTATAGTCATATTCAAAACATGATGAATTAGGAAAATATCTACTTGAAACTACTAGGAGGTTATACATTATTTGTTGTTGAATAAGACACAAGATAACTCAATCATGATTTTTCTTTACTCTGGACTTGCTGGATAGTTCAAGCAATTTCAACCATAACTGAATTAACATTAGTATTTTAGCACATGGAGCAGAAGCAGTTTTGCAGGGACAAAAACATATTTCTCTACTTTAAAACCAATTACTAATGATTCCATATAAAGAATGCTTATTAGGTTAATATAGCAGCATTCAGAAGATAAATTATTCCAATGGGATAATGTTGTGAGCCTTCAGTTATCTTATGAACAGGGAAATTCTCAATGCATAGTAAGACTTTGTACTTTGGGTTATTTCTATACAAAACTAAACTGTTGCTCATTCAAAACACTTGTGCTATTTTCACTTTCAGGACCAAGTGCAGATTTTATAATTATTCCATTGACTCAATCCATGTAGGCAAGCCAACAGACACGTTGGAATATTAAAAAGGAAGAAGAAGAAGAAGAAGAAGAAGAAGAAGAAGAAGAAGAAGAAGAAACAATTAAGATATTAGAGCTTGAGTAAAGTTGAGGGCAGTAGGAATGGAATAAAAAGATAGGAGGCTAAAAACCTTTTAAACAAGAGTCATTGAACATTGGGCAGGGGGGTAAAGTGGAGGCAGTACAGGTACTACTGGTGATCTATTACCTGGATGATGACGGAATAGGTTCCACACAGTATCTTGGATAACTGAGCGACTACTCTGATGAGGCAAACGATTACTTGAAGCCCACTGAGAGCTATGAGAATGGAAAATAAAATGATGTTCCACTCCACTACATGTGCAGGTTCCAGGCACTCAGTCCATCTGCTGGAGTCTGTAAGGAAACTGAGAGAGAGAAGAGATATAGCCAACAAGACTGATGGCCAAGCCTAAATACTTGGTCCAAGTAAGAAGGCTTGTATGTTTGGGAAATTAATAAATCTGACTGAAATACATAATATTATTAAATGTGAATTAAAGTACTTAAAAATCATTCAGATACATATATTGGGTATATAGTATGCGTAGCATTGGGCTATACTTATTTTAAACATGGTGCCTGCCTCAGAGATGATTTTAATTCCGTTAGAAGGCAAGACACATACTGAAGAGTTCCCTAGTAATAAAAGGCAGCACATATCAATGCCAAGAAAACTATAGATTGCTTATTCCCGAAAAGTCCAGAAGTAAGCCTGGGCTGTAGAGAGAAGGCTGGGCTTGTGCTAGATATAAAAACCACACATGTGGCAAAATAGCAAAGGGAAATGCTGCTAGAAATTCCTCCACTCTGTCCCAAAGTCCTTTAGAAAGGTGGCTCTCAAAAACGATTATCTGGAGGGCTTGTGAGAATGCAGATTGCAGAGACCTCACCCCAAAAGAGTTTCCGATTCAGAAGGTCTGGATGGGGCTTGAGATTTTGCATTTCTAAGTTCCCAGTGTTGCTACTGCTGCTGCTGGTTTGGAGGCCACAGTGTGAGGACCTCTGGTGTAGACAACTGCTGCTCTACTGCTGTTAAGATTTAGGTGATGAGGTGGGGAATGCAAAAAAAATTGCATTTTGTCTCACAATCTAGTTTAGCACTGGATTGTGAGAATTAAACCAGTCCCGAGATCATCTTAAAACCACACTGAATCTACGCGACTGGACTTGGGCCCGCTTCCAGGTGTGCCATGGCCAGCAGCACTTTCTCCTAAGGGTGACACTCTGTCCAACTGAATCAAAATGGAAAGCTGGTCTCCTCAGAAAATTCTCCAAACAAAAATAATCAAACCTGTTTGTAGGGTAGAGCTATTAATATCTTGTCAATAGCAACATGCTTTTTCTTGAGCTGGCAACTAAGGTAAGCTGGCTACTGGACAGGTGGCCCGGAGCATTGGTGTCTGTAGTGGGAGAGGGTGAATCCTGCATTTTGGGGAACATCACCGCCACGACTTCTCTCTCCTCTTTGTTTTTCCTTCTCCCCCACCGCTGTTTCTCTCCTATTCCTTTCCTTTAGTTCTCTCTTTCCTCCCTTTCTTTATTTCCCACTGCCTATGCTCCAGGACCCTCAGAAGCACTCTGAGAGGAGCACCAGGATGGCTCAGCGGTTGAGCATCTGCATTTGGCTCAGGTCCTGATCCTGAGGTCCTGGGATCAAGTCCCAAGCCTGCTTCTCTCTCTACCTCTCTCTCTCTGTGTCTCTCTCATGAATAAATACATAAAATGTTTTTTAAAAAAGGAAGAAGAAGAAGCACTCAGAATTTCTTGATTTGCTAAATAAAGGCCTTTATGTCTCAAGTTTATGTCTCAACTTTATGTCTCAAGTTCCATATGGAACTCCTGCATCTGTAGGATCTTGGACAAGAGGCTTTATTTACACCTCTGACCCCTAGAGTCTTATTCAGATGATGGGCTTAACATATCGAACCCTGGGGTTTTTACGAATATTTGGGGAGAGGAGTGTAACATACTTTGGAACCTATAAAGCATGATACAAATATAATTTCTTGTTACCATTTCCCTAGGCCCATTCCAAACACCCTCATACTCTGGACTCAGTCTCGGACACCAGGGAGGCTAATGTCTTCAAGATCCCTCCTCTAGACTGTTCCCATTACCTGCTCCGCACAGATCGGCCAACACTCTAAAGCAAGATGATTTGCAGGGTGTTGATTTTTCTCCTGGACTGTGGTGCTATTTATTCTTCGTGTAAACCACGGGGTAGTAAGTGCACCAGCAGGATCTTGAAGGAAGGGAGGTGCTTTTTCCGACGCTCCCTCCCTCCACAACCTCCATGTGCGGTTCTATCACAGCATTTACTTCATTATATTGTAAGTCTGTCTTATCTGCATCCATATCTACTCCCTCACTAAACTGTGGACTTGGAGAGCCCTGCTGTGATGTTTGCACCCCCCAATGGCCAGGCCTAAGACCTAAGGCCATTCCTAGCACATTGCAAGGATCAGTAAATGCTTGTCGAATGGAACTGATTCAGGATCCTCACCAGTCACCATGCCAGGGGCTGAGCCTGCTAACCACCCGCCAGATGGACGACATCGTGTGGCATGAAAGATTACGCATGGTAGTGACATTAATCATAAAATCTGGCATGTCTTAAGAATATATTAAATCTAATTTATGCTTTCTTCCCATTTAATTGTCAATTCTGGGAGGTAGAACTAATTATCTCTAGTTTACAGGGGCTCGGGGATATCTGTTTCAGGTCACAGTTTGTCAGTAGCAGATGGAGAGGACTTGAATTCCGATGTGCTGGCCTGTGCATTGAGGGCCTGTGCTACGAGGGTAACACACCTCAGCAGAACATTCTGTAAGGTCTGGGTGAGCTCCTAGAGGGAAGTGGCACTGTGTAATTTATCTTTGATTCCCCAGCACCTAATTCAAAGCCTGGACATAGTAGATGCTCAATGAAGTGTTGAATAAATGTACAAATGATTACCTAATTTGTAGAACTTGTTCCATCCAGGTCTGCCTTTGGCTCAGGTCATGATCCCGGGGTCCTGGGATCGAGCCTCACATCAGGCTCCCTGTTCGGCAGGGAGTCTGCTTCTCCCTCTCCCTCTGTCCCTCCTCCCCTCTGCTCATGCTTTCTCTCTCTCACTCTCAAAACAAAAACAAAAACAAAAACAAAAAAACAACAAAACAAACAATGCCCCCCCACCAACTTGTTCTACCCAGAATTTGCCAAGGCTTGGAAACTTCTCTAAGAGACCAGAGACTTAACTTCCCCTAGTGGCTTCCAATGTTTCACCTCCAAACATTTGTATGTAGCTGGAAGCAAGTGAATACAAATATCAGGGGCAACTTTAAAGAGAAATGGAGAGGCATGTAGGCAGTCTGAGATTCTTGCATTGAAAGTGAAATCTCTTTGGTTTTGGGGTCCGGGAAGTTCAGGGATGATGGCACCAAATAATGATTTTTTGCACCCTGTGGGACTTTCTTCATTAGAGTCCCCTTTCCTGAGCCCCGTAAGTCCCACAGGAGTGCTCAGAAATGCCTGCTATTTTCTAGGTTCTCCTGAGTCGAGAGAGAGCTCTGCTCACAGCACATGGTACTTTGTGGAAGCTTCAGGATGAAGGTCGCTATGGGCACAGAAGCAGTTTTGCAATGCAGGTCTAGGTGAGCACGTAAGACTTCGAATAGACGTGGGCCCTGAAGTAGAGCCAGTCACAGGGAGCTGGGAAGAAACTAGACTTCTCTGGGGTGTGATAGAGATACTCTCTCAATTTATACCATTAGAATTCTGAGCATAGGACAAGACAGGGAGAGATTCAGGGGAGCTCTCCTGTAGCTCTGTCTGGGCCCTGCTACCTCTAGAGCTGTTTCTGTAGGGACTGGCAGGCTAATAACCCAGGTACTGGTAAATACAATGCCAGAGGGGTATTCCTTGATCCAGGATTGGGTTTCTTGATGGTTAACTGAGCCACCACCCCTCTAAGTAAGTCTACCTTCCTACACTCTTGTTCAGTACACACCAGATTATCTCCTGGCTGCTCCACAAATCCGTGCACCAGGTCATGTTCCTGGATCTCATTCTGCACTTGGCTGCTCACGCTGCCTGGTTCTAATCTCCGTGTTGTTCCTGACAGTATAGCGTGGGTAACACCAGCCAAGGGCACTGTGATTCTCTCCAAGCCAAGCCCCTTCCCATCTATAACAGACCGTACATCCGCATTGGCCACATGACAAGACTGAGTTGCTAGAACCATTCAAGTGCAAGGCTCCAGCAGTTGCCAGACCATAATAACCACAAAGCTTTGCTCTGAAGTTTGGGAGAAATACACCTTTCATTTGGATACCTCCACATCAGCCTCAAAATAGTGAATGCATATGACATTAAAAGACTGGCAAAAAACAAAAACAAAAATACATCTAAATAGAGATCTATGTAGGAAGAAATTGGTCTGAGTATCATTAAACTAATAGGAAAATTCTGCACCAACATCCCCACGCGGAATCCCAAAGTGATCATGGAACATGAGCATGAACATGAAGCCAGGCTTTCTGGCTTTCTGAGCCCCTTGACTTGTGGAGCACTATTCCTTACCGTCCTGAAGTGCCTTCAAAGGCATACTCCCAGCCATCGAGGGTGCGGCAGTATGGACCCTGAACGAGGCCCAGAGCAGATATGACCAAACAGTATCCAGAGAAAGCAATTCCAAGGGCGGAAAAGATCATCGACAGCAGTGTCTAAATTAAACAAAGAAGAAGGAGGTCAGAAGAAAAAAAAGAAGAAGGAGGAGGAGGAGGTGGAAGAGGTCAGTGCCATAAAATAGACAAAGGGCTATTGTGGATAAAAAAGATCAACTAGGTACCTCCCCCTACTCATCCAAGCCTACTGCACGCAATCTGGGTAAATGCCCACAGAAAAACAGAAACAGTTCATCCAAACCCACTTGATCCTTAAAGTAAGTTTTTAAAATAACTTTTTGTTTGGAATTCCACAGAGGATACTAGTTAGCTTACTAAATTTCTTCCTTTCTTCTGGAATTTCGATGATCAAAATAATGATCACACATTAATGCAGTGAAGCAGCGTGACCAATCTCTATATTTACGTACTGAAGACGTTTCTTTCTAGGTAGGGTGGGTTCCCTAAGAATCATAAGCTATGACCTTTGCTTTTCTCACTTGAAGATGATATGTGAATACCTTCCCTTTAGGAATATGAGTGGAGGTATCAGGTGTTAGCCTACTAAGCCATATTTATGTTCAAGTGAGGATGGGATTGATGGGGAGGAGGGCATTTTCCCTGGAGTAGAGAGAATGAGCAATGCTCACAGGCAGAACAGTACAAAGAGTAGTAAGGGTAAGTAGGTTCATGTGACATGGGGGAGGGTTCCTACAGAGCATTAGAGAAAAGCTTATGAGGACCAGATTGACGTGTTTGTAAATGCTGGGGAAATGGGGTGGTCGGACACGACGCAGTCCTCAAGTGACTTACATGCAAAGTGAGTGTGACTTGGAATATTCAGGCAGAAGGTGGCTTTGAATGCTGGATCAAGGAGAGTAGATTTCATCCTTCAGGGAAAGTAGCTTCCCACCCACCCCCCATAGCCTTTCATTAAATTTTTTCCAAATTAACCAAAAAATTGAATGTATAGCCAATGTAGCTCTGTATACTCTATATCCAGACACACCTTCTATGAGAGATACTTTATCATTTTTGCTCTCTCACTCTTTCTATATATATGTATATATTCATGCACCTATATTATTTACTGACACATTTTTGCTGCTGAACCACCTGAAAGCAGGTTGTAGAAACTGTGATATCTCACTCCTAAACACATCAGCACACATCTCCCCTCAAAAAGATATTCTATTATCTTGCAAATTTTTTTTTTTAACTTTTTTGTACAGGGTTACATCTCTTTAGTTTCCTTTAATCTACATTAGTCTTACCAGCTTTTTGTTTTTTAGAACATTAATTTGTTTTTGGAGAATCCCAGCGCATTGTCTTATAGAACGTCCCACCAATCTGGGCTTTTCTGATTGTTTCCTTACAACTGGACTTGGGTTAAACATTTTAACAAAAACACCCGCTGGGCATGAGTACATTAGGAGGCTCTCGCTGCCTTGGTGATGCTTTTGATCTCTTGGTTAAGGTGGTGTCCTTCAGATCTATAAACGTACATTTTCAAGTTTGCAATTAGTAAATAATTTGTGAGGTAACACTTTGAGGCTGTGTCATGTCCTATCCCCCCAAAACATTTCAACTGATGGATTTTACCACCCACTGATGATCCTCATATCCACTGATTACCAGTTATCACAATGACTGGTTGCAGGATGCTGCTTATTTCATCCCATTATTTCTTCTACATTTATAAATTATTGCTTTTCTACACAGAAGAACTTCCATTTCCCATCTCTCTCTTTCTCTCTCATTGTGGACTCATGGATTTTCTAATTCAATGTGTTATAATTCACAACTGTTATTATTTTTTAGATGCTCATTTGGTCCAAATATGGCCAATAGGAACATCCTGTCAAGTCATCCTGTGTCCTTTGAGACATCCCTATCATCCTTTGAACACCTCTTTGCTTCCTGGCACAGAATGTACCAAGCTCATTTTGAATTTATAAAGAACTAGAATAACTGTTTTTCCAAGAAGCCATATACTTGGTTTTTGAGCAAGGAAGTGACATGAACCAATATATAATTTTGAAAGCTGGCTCTGGCAGCAATGGCATCCAGCCAGAGTGAGAGAGCCCAAAATAAGGATTCCATGTGGAAACAACTTCAAACTGCAGGTGACAAAGACGTGCCCTGGAGGGAAAGACGCTGGGGAGGAAATAAGTAGCTGGAGATGGATTGAAAAAAAAAATTCCAGAGTTTGGGACTTGAGCGAAAAGGCCAGTAATAGGGATGCCAAGAAGGGTAGTTTGGTCTGGGAGACAATTTAATCTAATTTTAGAAATCTTGCTTTCAAGTGAGAGTAGAACAGCCAGGTTGGTTGATAATAAATTCAAAAATTGAGACCAGAAAAACAGAACAACAAACCTGTGATCTGGGGGACAAAAGTCATCTCAAATTATATATCTCTTTAATAATTTAACATTTATTTTACTGATTATAGCATTAATACATGCTCATTACTGGAAATCAGAAAAATATATTTTAAGATCACTAAGAAGAAAAGAACAATTCTGCTTTTTTTCCTATTTGATATTATTTCATTGGCATCTTCATATATGATTTAAAAATCTTTCTAATTATATTTCTCATATTGATTTTAATAGAATTTTGACCTATCAAGGGACTAGAGACACAGCTACTTTTTTTTTTAATAGTAGATTACTGCTTGTTATGCTTACCAAAGAAAATTTACCTAATCACCAATGACATTTTCCAAAAAGGAAGAAGGATGTTTTGAAAAGATTGAGCTCCTTGTTTACCAAATGTGCTCTTAAGCAGATCACTGGAAAGATCAATGGAGAATTTCTTCATTTGGTGAAACCGGCAACCATAGCACAATGTGTATGTTTGTGTATATATACAAATTACAGTCTAGTGAGTGGATACCATTGCACAATTGAGCCTCAAAATAAAGCAGGAGAACGAATCTCTCTGAGTTACAGTAGCATTTTCTATAAACTGCAAATGATGTAGATGTTTATAGTACCTACATAACAGGGATGTTTCAAAATTTAAAGGACACAATGGATGTACAAATTATTTTAAAAGTCTAAATATAATCACAATATTACCTATTATTCCAAGTGCCTTTACTTCGCTGAGAATTGTTTTGCAGGGATAACAACCCACAGGATTTCAGCAGAAAATGAGAGTCCACAGAGGAATGAAAAGCAAGCAAGAAATTAATGGGGTTCAGGTCATTCCTGAAATATGGCACCTTAGCATACTGAATATCTTAAACTGAAGGAGTTTGAGAAAATGACAGAAGCAGGATGGTCTCTCTGGCCCCTCCCAACCCCTTCACCCTTCTTCTTTGAAACAGGTCATAAAACTCCCATGTGCAAGGTACCCTCTCTGTATAAGGAGGAAGGAAAACATTCTTATCAGCAGAGACAGGGGATTTGGGGCCAAGAAATCTGTATAAACAAACTTCATTAAACTAAACCTTCTCTTTCTAGTTACTTCTTCTTTACTACCCCTAGCCCAAACCCTTCACTCTCACCGATTCTTTACAAATTCTTTGTTGTTTCTTGCTACTCTGGTCACTTCTTCAGGTCTTCATTCTCCCATGAAGGCCCCCCTGTATACGTAAAAATTCAATAAAATGTATACCCCTTTCTCTTGCTAATCTGCCTTTGTCAGTTTAATTTTCAGACTGAGCCGGAGAACCTAGGAGGGTTGAGTAAAACTTTTTCTCCCTAACAGTTTCTGGCACCCAATCTGGGACACCATTGGCTGGGGACACCTTGCTTGGTCCAGGAGCTACAGTTAGAGATCCTGGATCTCTGACAAAAGCCTCAGAAGAATTTGTACCATGTCAGTTTCTGGGACCACTGCCTGGGGGGGCGGGGGCACTGGTCAAGGGAAAGTGGTAAGAGTCTTCCTTTTCGGATTCAGCTGGGCAGGACAAAAATATTTGTAAGAATTAGTTCTTTGGATTGTGACTCTGGTTAAAATTTGATTTCGAGTTATCCATTGGTTATTGATCCTTTCTCTCTCAGGGACAGCTATCTGCTTTCCTCTGTCTCTATTTGTGTTTGGAGAACTTGGCTCGGCATTTTGCCTGCCAAGTGTCTGTTCTTAGAGGCAGCCGAGTGTCAGGTTATGGGCCTCCAAAAATACACTGTACAGAGATTTGGGCTGCACCCCACTTTGTGGCTAGCATCCTACCAACCGTTGCCTGCTTTCAGGAAGAGTTGTCTAAGTCTTTCTTTTGGTACCTTTGGGAATGGCTCTGGATCTTGGGAGGGCTGCATCTTGTGCATCCTCTTTGGGGACATCTCTTGCACCCATGGTTAAGTTTTGGTTTTGGTTTCAAGTCACTTGATAGGTTTACTTTTATTTATTTTTTTATTTTTTAAAATTTTTATTTATTTATTTATGATAGTCACATAGAGAGAGAGAGAGAGAGAGAGGCAGAGACACAGGCAGAGGGAGAAGCAGGCTCCATGCACCGGGAGCCCGACGTGGGATTCGATCCCTGGTCTCCAGGATGGCGCCCTGGGCCAAAGGCAGGCGCCAAACCGCTGCACCACCCAGGGATCCCCGATAGGTTTACTTTTAATTCAAATATTTGAAACAATTTTTTAAATGAGCTCTATGGTCAGAAGTGGGCCAAATTGAAGGTTGATATTCAGATCTTGACAGAAACTTTTAAAATAAGGCCTTCTCTCCTAAGCTAAAATAGAACTCTGAACTCAGAGGAAAAGAAAACATGTGGAAGGTTTTGTGAAATGATTATGAGAACATTACAAAGATACACCATTGTAAATCTAGAACATAGAAATTTTCTGACTTCCATCTTAGTTGGAAATCTTCTCCCTAATATAAAGCAAATCAAAGATAATGTGGTTGGATGGGTAGGGTAAGATCATCCAAGCTGTGACCCAATTCTTTGAGGAATTAAAAAACAACTGTCCTTGTCTTTTTTTTTTTAATTTATTTTTTATTGGTGTTCAATTAACAAATCTAGTCTTTATGCGAACTAGAAATGTGGCAGTAAAAGCAATTCAAAGTTCACCTACCTATCCTTTACCAATCCCCAAGCTTCCCTATTCGTCTCAAAATGTTTGTAAATGCTGCAATAGATCAGGATGTAGGAAACAGAACTGCCCTGCGCTTCAGAAAAAATTTAAATAGTAATTATTCTAGATCTCTAGATAATAGACATATATGCCCCAAAATTCCTTCTAAAAGGAAACCTACACCCTCTTATCCCCCTAGATGTGACTCTTCCCATGTCTTAGAAATGTAAACATTCTAGGAGATAATTAAAACACAACCCTGAACTGCCTGGAACCAAAGGGGGAAAAAATACCAGGGGTGGGGGAGTCTTTTAAAAAAACAAACTGCTATAAAAACTCCCTCACCAAAATCTAGTCCACAACCTTCATAAGATTCCATGTTAAGGGCAGATACAAATCTTAAAAGTCTTCTCCGCAACTATAGGTAAAAAGCTTTAGCCATCTGAGTGGGTAGCCAAAATTTGTTCTATCTGCCAGAAACATGATCTGGACTCTTACAAACTAGTGAGTTTTCTGTCAGTGTACCTGATACATGGCTAAAATTAAAAAACAAAGGCTGTAAGATCTCTGTGTCTGTCTCTCTATTTATGTCTGTATGTACATGCTACAGACATGTGATATTTTTCTACCTCTAGATGGTATTGCCAAAATAATTTATAAAAATCTCTCAAAAGAGTTCTATTCTAATTGACATAGAGATAAATGAGTGCTCATATAAACTAAGTATCCTTAAAACTCTCAGAAATACAGAAACTAATCCAAAACAATTTTTTAAGTTCATAAGATCTGGAACAGTCTTTGGGATAGTCTCTTAAAAACTGTTAGGAAAAAACCCAACAAGTGTATCTTGAGAGTTGTCAGCCTTAAGCATAATGTAGTCGTGCAATTTTTTTCTACCTAGGATTGCTAGTCAAACAAACATATTATCTCTACTAGATGTTTAAGAAAATAAATCTATAAATTCAACCTAAAAACAAAGCATATTGTAAAAATAAATTGCTGAATGTATGTCATGCACAGCTGTTGAGAAAAAGTATGTTTAACTTTTTGGGTGCTTTGTTTCTGTGACGTTTAATGCTTATCCAATATATATGTCACAAAATTTGTCAACAAGAAAAATAACTTAAAATAATGGCTAACTTTGTCTACTGTCATGAGTGACCTAAACAGAGTTGTTAAGACCAAGTGAGTTAAATGCACATGTGCTAAAAAGTTTTTAAGTGAATTTTTCAACAATCATTGGGTTTTGCAAAATATGTTTATTTTAAAATACCTCCCAAAATCTTTTTGCTAACTTGAAACCTTAAAGTTATACAAATTATGCAAAGTGAAGTTAAATGATGGTAATTCATTGAGTGTACGGGTCATTTCCAAATAAAATAAATTGCTGAAACATTGGTGAACATAAGCTCACCCACTTTTGTCTATTAAAGAGGAACTAAAGATATTTGGGTCTCTTAGTAAATATGTCTTGCACCACACTGAAAAAATGTACTATGAGGAAATGTATGCTTTAGAAATTATGAAATAGCATATTAATGAATTTGCCAACTAACAGGATGCGGATATCTATAACATTCCACAGTTGCTAACTTTGTAGTTTTCACTAGAAATTAAAGTTTCTAAGACTTAAGAATTCTAATTAGTATATGTAATTCAAACTCCTAAAGAAAAGAAAGTAAAACTACTAGAAATAATAAGGGAACAACTCTGTAGACAAGAAAAAAAGGCATGCGTTTTGGCCAAAAAAGAAAAAAAAGAAAAAGAAAAGAAAAGAAAGAAAGATAGAAAGAAAAAAGAAAAAGGTATGAGTTATGGAGATGTGTCAAGGGCAGATACAAATCTTAAAAGTCTTAAAGGTCTTTTGGTTAAGGGAAAAAGGAAACTTTTGGGGAAAACCTCTTCTCTTTTGTATAGTGAATCTTGGATGATCTCAATTTTCATTGCAGAGCTTCAGCAGTTCCAAACCAGGGCAGACTCACATTTAGCTTTCAAGATGTGCTTTATTTAATTTAAATGAGTTAATTGCCAACATGTTATAATTGAGAAGTTGTACCTAAAGCTCCATCTTTCTACTCTATTGAAAACTGAGAAACACTATCCAGTTTTGTCGTGACAACAATTGGCTGGACTGGTGTAGCAGCTCCCTCTCCTCCTTAAACAGAAATTTTGCTCTAATGCCTACCAGGCTCACTTCTTTCATTTTCGTTAGATCTTTAGCTCCTGGGAGCATATATACTGGGACCCCTATTCTAAAGACCGTGAAAGAGCCCTGCGGGGAATCCCCTTTCCCTTCCTCCTGTTCTTTCCATACAGATGCCTGTCATCTCATTCGAATTGATTATAAAACCCTGTCTCGGTGTCCAATGAAAGATGAATGGATAAAGAAGATGTGGTCTATGTATACAATGGAATATTACTCAGCTATTAGAAATGACAAATACCCACCATTTGCTTCAACGTGGATGGAACTGGAGGGTATTATGCTGAGTGAAGTAAGCCAGTCGGAGAAGGACAAACATTATATGTTCTCATTCATTTGGGGAATATAAATAATAGTGAAAGGGAATATAAGGGAAGGGGGAAGAAATGTGTGGGAAATATCAGAAAGGGAGACAGAACGTAAAGACTGCTAACTCTGGGAAACGAACTAGGGGTGGTAGAAGGGGAGGAGGGCGGGGGTGGGAGTGAATGGGTGACGGGCACTGGGAGTTATTCTGTATGTTAGTAAACTGAACACCAATAAAAAATAAATTAAAAAAAAAAAAAACCCTGTCCAGACTCCACACTGTTTACAGCACCCATTTGTACTGGAGGTGCTGAGAGTGAGTCAAGGCAAATCGAACACATTTATTTTTATTATGAACTTAATGGCACATACATTTGATTTCTAGAGATTCCCTGAGAATCATAGGTTAATGTTTGCCAGAATTTATTGCTTCACCTAGGCAATTTTGAAGCTTTTCCATAAGTATAATACCAGCAACTACCAGGGGATGTCTGAGTCAATTGGTTAAGAAAAGGCAGATGCACACAATGCACATGCGCATGCACAGATTTTTTTCAATTTTTCAAATCTCCTCCACCAGGAGCACAGTTCCAAATTTAGCGGCTAATTTAACTCATCTGTCAAAGAAAGCTGGACATGCTATCTTGGCTGCACATTAAAATTTGGCCCTTGGACCAGCTAGGTCAGGGTGTCTGGGGTGGGATTCCAACTCCAAGCTCTCAGATGTTTGCAATGTGCAGCCAATGGTAGGCAACCACTGCTGCAAGATATGCCTACCAGGCCTCCAGGAAAGTTCTTTTTAGTTAATATGTCACGTGTTCTCTCTGAGCCACAGGTAACTCACATAAAGTGTGAATAACAATGATGCAATTCACTGGGTAAGTGTGAAAAAACTATGAAGTGCTATATGAAAATGATTAAAAGATGATGACCCTGAGGAGAAGGATAATGATAGAAATGTGGGAGCCCAACACCTGCCTGCTGAGCACAGGCTTAGAGAATATGGTTGTATTGTTCTCTCTTGATTCTATTTAAATTATTTTTCAAGTCCCAGTTAAAAAAAAAAAATGTGCATCACATGTACCCAACACATGGAGAAATCTAATCACTATGCTGAGTGAAGGAAGCCAGATACAAAAGAGAAATACTGCATGGTTCTATCTACATAGAATATAAGCTAATCTATAATGACATAAAGCAGATCAAAGATTAATCTTTTGGGAGTGACGGAAATGTTCTGTGTCTTGATTGTGATGATGGTTTCATGGGTTATTTGGCTGTCAAAACTCATGGAATTGTATAATTGGGATGGATGCCATTTGTTGCATGTAAATTAGCCCTCAATCAAGTTGAAAAGGGGAAAAAATAAGTTCACAGACACGTCGTTAGGAAAAGGTAGTGTTATTTTCTAAACTCATGTATCTTTAAATCCTGAACTTCTGGAAAAGCATCAGCAGGGACAAAGGTGGAGGAAAGACAGTAAACAAAATGAAAGATTTTTTTTTTTTTTTTAGTAAATTCTTGGGCTCTGCGTTGAAAGGATGGTGGAAAGTGGACAATAGTGTCAGTATTTTCATGTTTCTGAGCGAGAGGAAAGAGAGCCAGAGCCCACTCAAGCATCCTCAAAGTACTATTGCTCTTACCATGTATTTTTTGCTGCAGTTTTCACTCTGGCAACATTTATAGTTGCTATCATTCTCCAGTACAAGAAGAACTGCTGCTACTATAAGCATCTGTGGTAGGGAAGAGAGGAAATATCAAAAATGGAATACTAGTCATAATCAGAGCACAGTGATTCAGAGCAGGAGTGGGGTCAAGTGGACCTGGGTTCAAATCCCAGCTCTGCCAGTTTCTAGCTGCATGAACTTGAGGGTCCTTCCCTAGAAAATGGTGTTTGAGGACTCACCTTGGTGGGTTGTTAGGAGGTAATATATACACAATTTTGAACACAGTGCTTGATTTATAGTAAGTGATTGATAAATGTGAGCTCTTATCATCATGCTTATCAGTCATCAAAAGCTAATGATTAAGCAGTAAATGGTATGGACATGGGAATACCACCCCAGGGCAGCAAATCTGCATTTCTCACTGGCTTCAGTTGCGGAGGCCAAAGGAAAATCATTCACCAGACTTTGCCATTTGCCAGCCTCTCTCCATTTACTGCCCTTTGGGAATGCAGGCGAGAGGGATGGTTAATCTGAAACCACATGTCTTCATTCAAAGTAAGGTCAGTTTGATTTCCCCAAGCATTCAGATCATCGCAGGTTCAAATTTTCAAGGGTTCTTTGTCTCTGTTAAGCTAACGGACTAGGAGAATTCAATGTATCCTATTTCCCTTCTTTGGTATCTTAGGGAAGGGCTCAGGTTCTGGAAAGAACATAGATTTCTTTACTGTTGTAGGTCCTCGTTTGGGCAGATATGGACTGTGAATTGCTTCTAACAAATTCTCCACCTGTCCTTTACTCCTGATGTTGAGGACTGAATCTTGAAGCTGAGTTCATCGTTCTTTTACTATGTGTAGTCAATATTTCCACTTTCCAAATTCCTTCAGCTTTCATTTGTCTATTTACTTATTTATCTAAATTCCTCTTCTTCCTCCTAAAAAGATTTGATGTGATAACAGTAATGTTTTTGAAGAATTCCTTAACAGTGGAAGATGGAGAACAGGTTCTTTTCTCTTTTACACAGAATATTAATAAAAGAGTCCTATACTCTCCTCCTTTCAACACTGTTAGTTATCACAGATTTTAGTAGATTCTGGCTTAATCTCACTAATGCCTTGCAATTCTTCTATTTATTACAGCTGCATATTGAGGGAAACAATGACAGAAGGCACAGCCAGGTACAGTAATTGGCTTTGTGACAATATTAGTAGAAATAATTAGATCTAGAGCCTAGAATCCTGTGTCAAAAGAGAAACAAACACAGGCACTGCTCGTGTTGAAAGAGAAACTGCTTTCTTTTTCCATTATAAAATTAGAATTGGAATACAGGGCTCAAATATAATGGAGGAACATTACCCCAAATCCCACCATCCTCACATGTTTTTCTGTATTTACTCCCGGTGTTTTACCACCTATGTATATTTTACATGGTACGATTGTCATTTATTCAAGTTTTTTGTATCTTTTTTTTATCTTTTTTTCTTTTGCTAAACACAAAATATTTATTTTCCACATAATTACAGCTTCACCATTATAGTTTTCATCACCATGGGAAGTGAATATACCACAATATATTTGGCCAGTTCTATGCTACGGTGCTCCTATAATTACTTACTATTCTAAATAGTGCTGTCATAAATAACTATGCATCCATCTCTTTCCTTATTATGGATTATTTCCTCAGAATAAATTCTCAGATTTAGGATTACTGAGTCAAAGACATAGGCATTTTCATGGATCTTAATAGAGCATATCAAAATCTTCTCCAAAAGATTTGCATTCACTTATGGTACGAGCACCAAACATTCATTATGTACCTATCACACAGCAACTTTAATAGCATTGGGTATCAATACTTTAAAGTTGACTAAGTTAATATGCAAAATAGTAACTAAATGAAAACTGCTTTTCATCATAGTTATTCAAATTTTATAATACTTAGGAGCCCACGAAGATGTAGAGATAAATTATAATGCATTTTTTATGTCTTTGGTGGTATAGTAAGCTTACAGTGAACAATGTGCTGTTTTTAGAAATGATATGATCAGGAAAAGTGTTTTTCCTCTGAGTTGCCAACATGATTTACTATCGGTTTGTTTTTAAAGAGCACAAAGCCATCAGGAAAACATTCATAGATTCTTACGGTAAATAATTTGATTTCTTTTTCAAAAACACCCCCCAATATGGGAGGCATAATATCAGACTATTTAATGATAATATGGTTCATTCTTCAACAAGTATTTATAATTACAATATTCACTGGCTACCTACTACACATCAACCTCTGTCCTAGGCACTTCCTTCATGAGATTTTATTGAATCCCCACAGTTACCCTAGAAAGTAAATGCCATTACTCCCATTTTTCAAATGAGGACACTGAGGCACTGAGTAACTTGCTCAAGGTCTCATGGCACAAACGACAGAACTTATATTTGAATGTAAATTTGTCTGAATCTCCAAATCTCTGCTTTTTCCACATGGTCTTGATACCTCTCCAATCTAGATAAACTGTGAGTCCAGGTAGAAACTATTCTAAAAAAAGGGCAATACCACTGAACATTAAACAGCTTAAACCAACACACAGGGTTCATGAGGACATAATATTTCGACAGGCCAGTGTCCCACAGACTAATTTCGTTCAGACTAATTTCCTGCATTGCTGAAGCGACATATGTGGGCAGCTTACCAAAGACAAAGCCACCCTCCCAAGTCCTCACTGACTACCTGCCCCTCCACCCCGACCCATCCTCTAAATCCCAAACCCAGGATTAGTCCAAGTCCAGTGATCCTTCCACCATGCATTACTTCTGCTAGGAATAAGAAAATGCTTAGTAAGAACAGCCCCTCCTACAGCCCCAAGTCTCCAAAGTCACACTTACCATGACACCTGAGAAACAGATTCCTTCAAAATACCACACGTAGTTGGTGAGTTTATTGCTGGACGCATAGGAAGTTTGCCCATTTGGAAAATATAATAATATATTGACAATTATGCTCCAAAGTGCAAGAGGAATCAGCAGACCACTTAGGCAGCCTCCACATTTCCGAGACCCCATCTTACCCTGCTCAGAACCTGCAGATTTCAAGAGTGTAGAATTACATAAAGCTTAATTTTCTTCCTACCTGTCCTTTTTTTTTTTTTTTTTTCTTTTTTGAGATTACCTTCCACTTTCTGGGTCAGAGCCCTTCACTCCATATTCATGAGAAGCCCAGGGCTCGGATAGAACTGCAGCCCACACAATCTCTGGTGTGAAATAGTGGTTTACTGTTTGGAGAACAATAGACAATGATCCACGGCTGAAGAGCTGAGCTGGTCTTCATCCTGTGCCAAAGGAATGCGGTGTTTTTACTGCATTTTAAAATAAGTCATTTTCCTCTGGATTCCAGCACTAAAGCCTCAACCGTGAGCGTATTTTTAAGAAGGAAGTTGGGGGTGGGGGGTGAGCAGGGTGCGGTGTGGAATCGAATCTGGCAAATTTCATCTGACTGTGAGCAGGAGGGTTAAAGAGAAAACTGCCAAGGGAGTTTATCCTAGAGCAGAGTATGTGGTATGTTTGCTCGGATATCCTGACTTTATATATCTGCCCTTCATTCAGTGTTCTTAATTCTGTGCTCACTATTCACCAAGCTTTGTTCCAACTGCAGGGGGCACAAAGGGGACAAAGACAGGGTCAGACTAGTGGGTGAGAAAAACAAGACATCACTGTTGGTGAGTTTACTGTTGCCAATACTGGTACAGCTTTCCTTCTGAGAGTTCATCTCTGTGATTTATACCTCTCTGAAAAATAATAACAGGAGTAAATTCACATCTTTCCTACTGCTTAGGAAAATGGGTATAAGAATTTGGGGAATTTGATTAAGATTTCACAAGTAATAAGTTTGAAACATGGACTTAAGAATTCTCCCTTCCAAATGATCACCCTGAATTGAAAGAGCCACAGATCCTCTCTAATTAGGTTGACATGAGGAAAGGATTAAGGGAAGGCATCCTGACACTACTATGTCTTTTTAAAAAATATGTTATTTATTTATTTGAGAGAGAGCACGAGTGGAGGGAGGGGCAGAGGGAGAGGGAGAAGCAGACTCCCTGCTGAGCAGGGAGCCCGATGCGATGCAGGATCCCAGGACCCTGAGATCATGACCTGAGCCAAAGGCAGAACCTTAACTGACTGAGCCACCCAAGCACATGCCCCTGCCTTTTAAAAAAGACTTTATTTATTTATTTATTTATTTGAGAGAGAGAGAAAGAGAGAGAGAGCTGATACTACTACGTTAAAGATGATGTGGACAGTGGTGGTAAGGAATTCAAGGGTTGCCTCATGTTGCTGCCACCCCTTTCTATTGGTAACATCAGAACCAATGATGAGGAAGTAGAGACCTAAGAAATGGGAATTAAAAAAAAAAAAAAAAAAAAAAAAAAAAGATACCTTCCCCAGAAGAATAATGTGAGGGTTAAACAAGATCATGTGTACAAACCACAGTGTCAGGTGATACAAAAGGAGTAGGCAATGAATGGGAGCCATCATTAATAATAAAAAGAACAGTTATAGGGACATAATTGTCAAAATAGTACAGAGATCAGAAGTAAAGTCTGTTTATTTACTTCTCTTGGTACCTAAAGAGTTCTGTGTCATGAGCTCTTAAAAAAAAAAAAAAATATATATATATATATATATATATATATATATATATATATATATATATAGCTTTCAGGATATATAGCTTTCAGGTAGTGGTAAGCATGGTTAAAATAAATCAAGAAAAGGGTAACTAGGAGTGCCAGAGACTGGGTATGGGGATATCATTTCAAACAGGGTGGTCAGGAAAGACCTTAATGAGAAGATGACATCAGAGTGAAGATGACATCTGAGGAAGTGGAGAGTGTGAGCCATATAGGGAACTCTGGAGGAAAGCATTCCAGGCAGAGAATGGCAAGTGTACAAAAGTCCTGAAGTAGAAGTGAATTCTGGTGAAGAGACCATTGTGGCTGGAGCCAAGTGAAGGAAGGGAAAAGTAGTAACTCTTGAGATTAGTTTTGAGTAGGAACATGGCTTGCTATGTTAAAAGGTTCACCGTGGCTGCTGTGTTATGAATAGGTTGTAAAAGATCCAGTTGAAAGAAAGGAGATGAGGTCTAAAGTCACTTCAACAATCCAGGTAAAAGATTATATAGTGGCTCAGACCACGACAGTAGTAGCAGAGATGGTGAGAAAAGGCTGGATTCTGTGTGTATTTTTTGTTAAGATTTTGTTTTAGGTATAATCTCTACACCCAATGTGAGGCTTGAACTCATAACAAGGGTATCAAAAGTCACATGCTCTACTGACTGAGCCAGCCAGGTGCCCCTATATGTATTTTTAAGATAGATTCAACGGTATTTGGTGACAGACTGGATTGAGTATAAGAGAAAGAGAGGCATCAGGGATGACTGCATGGTTCACAGCCCAAGTAACAGGAAGAATAAAGCTGTCATTAACTGAAATGAACAAAACAGCAGGCTGAGCAGGTTTGGGGGTGGTAGGTGAAGTGGTAAGTTTCAGACATTCCAAGTTTTGAGATACCTATTAAAATCCAAGTGGAGATGCCAATTAGATAGTTGGATATACAAATATGAAGTTCAAGGGAGAAGTCTGGAGTGGAGTAAATGAGAGTTGTCAGCTTTGAATGGTGTTTAAAGCCATGAAGCACTCTGAGAATAAATACAGACAGAAAAGAGGCCCAAGGACTAAGTCCAATGGATTGAGTTTGGAGACATGAGGGGGAGCCTGCAAATTTGACTGAGAAGTGGCCAGTGAATTAGAAGAAAAACCAGAGGCTTATCCTAGAACTTGAGTTTCTCGCTGAGGAGGAAATGATCTACTGAGTCAAATGCTGCCTATACAGCAAGTAGTATGGGAGGACTGAGAGTTGGCTGTTGGAGTTAGCAACACGGAGGTCCCCAATGACCCTGATAAGAGAAACTTTGGTGGTGCGATAGACATGGGAGTCCAACTGGAATGAGTTCATGAGAGAATGAAAAGAGAGGAGAGGAGCTCTTTTGGAGAGTTTTACTGTCAAGGAGAGCAGAAAAATGAGGCAGGAGGGAAAGTGAAAATCAAGGGGAAAAGTTCAATGGGAGAAATTGTATCACATTGATGGGAATGTTCTTTTTGGGAGCAGGGGAGGGGAGAGGAGGAATAATAACGCAAGAGAGAGGGAGGAGAATTGCTGGGACTCATCCTTGAGTAAATGAGAAAGGGTGGGAGCAGGTACACAGATGAAGGAGCTGGTCTCAGCGGCATGGGCACTTCAGTCCTCTTCACAGAAGGGAAGACAGACAGACAGAATTGGAAAGGGGGGGCAGGAAAGGAAAGAGAGGGGGAATTTCTGATGGCTTTTGTTTTCTCCACGAAACAGGAAGCAGGTTGATCAGTGGAGAATAAGAATGGGGAGAGAGCGTTGAAAGTTGGGAGAGAGAGAGGAAAGGTATGAAACAGTTGCCTAGGATAGTGAATGGTCTGGAACAATGTGGCAAGATTGCCAGCCATCACTGAGGTCTCAGTGAAGTCATGAATTTATAGGGAGCCTAGGAAACATGATTGATATTTTTCCTGATTAAGTTCAGCTGCAGAGGTGTGGGCAGAGTAGTAAGAAAGCTGGAATCGCCAGGACTGGGACTTGGCCAGGTAAGTACCATGAAGAGAGAGAGGCAAAGGAGTCAAGGCTAAATGTAAGAGAGTGATTACAATGATGGACCGCGGAATGTAGTGTGAGAAAAACAAGTAAGGGCATGAGAGAATGTAAGGGGCAGTGAACGAGGGATTGAATTAGGAGACCGTGTGTCCCAGTGTGGTTGAAGAATTACTGGTTTGGGGTAGTAGAAAGAGAAAGAGCTGGAAAGATAGAATTTAGTGATTGAGAAGTGGGATGCTGGAATTTGAGATTGAAATATTTCAGAAATTGAATAAGACATCTAAGGATGTATTATGGGCCAAATTGTGTCCTCTCAAAATTCATCAGGTTGCAGCACTAAGCCTTATAACCTCAGGATGTGACTATATTTAAAGTGGCAATTAAGTTAAACCTGGGCTGGTAGGGTGGGTCCTAATCCAATCTGACTGGTGTCCTTACAAGAAGAGGAAATTTGAACACGTAAGGAGAGATCTAGTATGCCCTGCGCACAGAGAAAAGGCCTCTGTGGGACACAAGAAGGCAGCCATCTGTAAGCCAATGAGAGAGGTCTCAAGAGAAACCAAATCTGCCAACCTCTTGATCTTGGACGTGGAGCTTCCATTACTTTTCAGAAATAAATTTATATTGTTAAACCCCTAGTCTGTGGTATTTTGTTAGAGCAGCTCCAGCAGACTAACACAAGGCATGGCCCTGAGAGGGAGAGGCGAGGGAGGGTGGGAGGCAAGAGGATGGGAAACGAGAATTGAGAGGGTTCAGTTGAGATTTTACAAACGTTTTTATCGCTAATGCTTTGTACTTTGAAGGAGAGTGACTGAATATTTTTTGTTAAAGTTTACAGAGAGTGCAGTCATTGAGGATTTTCCATCTTCTCTCAGTGCTATGGCTTCCAGTAAATTTCAGTGTCAGTGAGATGAGCAATCAGGGTGTCCCTCCAAGTAATCATGGTGAACTGATACCTAATGAGTATCTTTTTTTTGTGCTAGAAACCGAGCTGGAAGCTTTCACATGCCTCAAAACAAAAAATGAGTTCAATGACACTGTGGTGAAAGCGTTATTAATCTCGTTATGTATGCGGAAAAAAATGGAACTAAGAAAAAACTTTCAACTTGTCCAAGAACTAGAAGTTAAATCCAAGACTTTTATATTCTTTGGACTCCTCAACTGCCCTCACCTGATACACTTCTATGTATCAATCCCCTCTTCTTCATTGCAAATAGGTTTTGAATGTGGATATTCTGATTCCTTGGCAGTGGCTGCCTACAATGTTATTTTCAAGGCACACCGGTTTCAGTGGGAGAGATACCAGGCCAGATAGGTTAACTAGAGAGATTATTGCTGTCTGCTATGGAGATAGGGTCAGGGGAGGGTAACATGCGTGGCTAATACTCCCCAGTCTTAAATGACCCCAGAAAGGTGTCTCTAATGATGCTTTTACATCACACATAGTTGTGAAGACTTGAGGAGGTCCAGGGACAATTGTCACTTGGAAGATCGCTCAGTAAGGATGACAGAAGTAAATGAAAAGGATATGACAGGCTGGAAAACTTGATACAATTGTGAAAAGGGGAGTTGTGTAATGTCCTGATTTTGGTTATCCCATTAATGAAAATATCTAATGAAGTCTCCCCAGATAAGTAAAAAAAAAAAAAAAAGAAAGAATTTTACTTAATTCCATTTCTATGAAGACTCTTTTTTTAACTTGCATCTCGAAAAAAATATGTGAACTCATAGAAAAGATTCCTGAAGCCATTTGTCTCCAGTAAACTCCCAAATTTCTTGCCAATGAATTCTTACTAAATCAGGATTTTCTTGCTGGTCCTCCAGGAACTGGAAAGAGTCACTGGGCTGCTGTGCTTATTGGCTCCTTTTGGCCTTGGCTTCCTGTTCTCAACAGCAGAGCTGAGGAAATCCGCAGGATGCTTGCTACCAGGGGACGAGATGACTCAGAAGGAAACACTCCACCTAAAATAGTCTTGATGTGCAGCCTCTGAGTCACTTTGGAATCAAAGTTAATGTGTGATCCTGGAATTAATCCCACAGGTGATGAGAAGTGGAGAAGAAGGAAGTATCTGAAGAAGTTTATCCAAAGGAAAATTTGCCACAAAGATGAAAATTTAACTGCAGAAGAGGCTACTATTCAGGGAGAAATTTCATCCTGGAAGTTCAAAATGGAGGAATAGTGATTTTCTCTAGTGACCATGGGCATAAAACATTAGTCGAGATCCAATCCAGGGACCCACCGGATGTGGATATTTCCTTAAAAACACATTAAGAAAACAGCAGTAGAACAGCTGTGTAAACAAAAATGGACCATTGGTTGCAGTTGCCTTGAGTTTTGTCTTTATAATTCTCTCTCAAGAATCATCTGGCCAAAATGCTTATGGTGCTGCTAGACTCTATGTTTTTCTCTAATTAATGGTTAACATCTAGTATTTCACCTACTGAGAGAGGGGAAGGAGTATACAATTCATATTTAAAGCCCTCCAAGCAATATTCTGTATTTGGAATGGCCTCAAACTTTTGTTTTACTTGCCTTCTTCTCTCTTCATCCTGGCTCTGGCCCTCAGAGTCCTCTTATTTATTGCAGCTCTTCACAATGAGAGACTAAGGAACTATATTCCATTATTTTTTCTTTAAATGTGTATTGAGCAATTACCATCTAGCAGAAAGGCAAAGAACACCCATTTTTTGGCCCTAGAGGTCCTCAGATTCTAATTGGGGACATAGGAAAGTTCAACAAAAGTTTTGTAATACAAAATGTCAAATGTCCAATAGATTTAACCACAGGCTTCTTGGAAGTACAGCAAGGCAGAGGGAACTTGAATGGAGCTGGGGACTCATGGGAGATTTCTTAGAAGGCCAGAGTCATCAAAGTGAAGAAGCAGGGCAAATCGAGACTCAATCAAAGTTAAACATTCACTATTGAACATTGCAAAACTACGAATACAGGGGCATGTGGGTGGCTCAGTGGTTGAGCATCTGCCTTCAGCTCATGGTCCTGAGGTTGAGTCCTGCATTAGGCTCCCCATAGGAAGTCTGTTTCTCCCTCTGCCTGTGTCTCTCTGCCTCCCTCTCTGTGTCTCTCATGAATAAATAAATAAAATCTTTAAAAATAAAAAACTATGAATATAGAGAATATTAGACAATATTAGAAAACATTTTAAATTTACTTTGGGTAAAGTAGTGTTGTAATGAAGGAAGTTGTTCTAATTTTTAGGAGACACATGCACTTGAAATGTAATTAGGAAATGGTTTATCAAAAGGAGAAGGAGGAGGAAAAGGAGAAAGAGAAGCAGAAGAAGAAAAGAAGAAGGAGGAGGGGGAGAAAAATGAATGGATGGTAGGTAGATAAGGGAGTCAAACATATCAAAACGTCAATAATTGTTGAATCTGGATTGTTCGTTGCACTAGTTTTTCAACTTTGTTGAGTTTTTGAAAATTTTCATACAAAATAGTTGGAGAAAACGTACCCCTGTATAGTTGCATAATTGCCAACACTACCCAAAATGCAGACAGAGTATTCATGCTGGGAATTCAACATAGAAAATAAATGCTCTGCCCAAACAACTGCATTAGGCTACACAGAAGTACTGAGTTGGGAAAGAGAGGCCCAGTCTGCAATATAGAGCCAGTGTCCAGATGCCTGGTGGGAATGAATGTGGTGGGGAGGGTGGGTGAGGAAGGAGCTCAGAGCTTGAGGAGCTTTGTGCGTGTCAAGCTGAAGAGTTCAGACTTTATCCTGAGGAAGTCAGAGCCACTTAAGAGTGGAGGGCATTTTAGAGTAAAGCTCAGTTGAAGGATGGATCAGAGTTTGGAAGGCTTGAGCTAAGAGATCATTGTAGAGACAAGTGCAGTCGTTCCATCAGAAATAAAGATGGCCAAGTGTTGGGGAGGATGCAAAGCAAGCCGCTTTGAAAAAGAGTTTGGCAGTCTCTTACAAAGTTAAATATATTATACCATACAACCCAACAATTTCACTACTAGGCATTTACTCAAGAAAACAAAAATCTTAAGTCCACCCAAAGACTTTGACAGGAATGTTTAGAGCAGCATTATTCATAATCACTAAAGTTGGAAGTATTTTTAAAAAGGTTTTATTTATTGATTCATGAGAGACACAGAGAGGCAGAGACATAGGCAGAGGAGAAGCAGGCTCCTCTGCAGGGAGCCCGATGTGGGACTTGATCCCAGGACACGGGGATCATGACCTGAGCCAAAGGCAGACGCTCAGCCACTGAACCACTCAAGAGCCCCAAATTGGAAGTATTGACTAGTAAATGGATAAAGTGTACATTCATAAATAGGATGGGGTGCGATAAAAAGGAACGACCTACTGATACTATAACATGGATGAATTTCAAAAGCCTTATGCTATGGGAAAGAAGCCAAACCACACACTGTATGATTCTCTGGATATGACTTTCCGAAAAAGACAAAATTAGTGGCATAGAAATTGGACCAGTGGTTACCAAGTACTGGGATATGGGGAGGATTTGCCTACAAAGGGGCATGTGGAACTTTCTGGGGTAATAGGGAAATATTTTATATAGTATTTTTACCATGGTGGTGGTTCTACAGCTGCATACATTTATCAATACTGTGCACCAACAAAGGGTGAATTTCACTATACAGAAATTGGGTATCTCAATATACCTCACTTCAAAGGAAAGCTGAATGGATAGAGAGTAGGATAAGGAAAAGTGAAAGATGGTTTGGTAATCAAGAAAACAGATGCAAGAAGTGGAAATGTCAGAGGATAGCACCTGATAACAGTCAGTGAACTACTTCAAGAAAGAATGATCAATCAAGTTATATGGAGGAGTAATTCAGAATGTATTAAAATATTTTGTTCTATTTTTATGTTCCTTCTTTAGCATCCAGTTTGGCACAAGTACGAGGAAACTGTTATTAACTTTATTTTTTTTAAATTTATTTTTTATTGGTGTTCAATTTACTAACATACAGAATAACCCCCAGTGCCCGTCACCCATTCACTCCCACCCCCCGCCCTCCTCCCCTTCCAACACCCCTAGTTCGTTTCCCAGAGTTAGCAGTCTTTACGTTCTGTCTCCCTTTCTGATATTTCCCACACATTTCTTCCCCCTTCCCTTATATTCCCTTTCACTATTATTTATATTCCCCAAATGAATGAGAACATACACTGTTTGTCCTTCTCCGACTGGCTTACTTCACTCAGCATAATACCCTCCAGTTCCATCCACGTTGAAGCAAATGGTGGGTATTTGTCATTTCTAATAGCTGAGTAATATTCCATTGTATACATAAACCACATCTTCTTTATCCATTCATCTTTCGTTGGACACCGAGGCTCCTTCCACAGTTTGGCTATCGTGGCCATTGCTGCTAGAAACATCGGGGTGCAGGTGTCCCGGCATTTCATTGCATTTGTCTCTTTGGGGTAAATCCCCAACAGTGCAATTGCTGGGTCGTAGGGCAGGTATATTTTTAACTGTTTGAGGAACCTCCACACAGTTTTCCAGAGTGGCTGCACCAGTTCACATTCCCACCAACAGTGTATGAGGGTTCCCTTTTCTCCGCATCCTCTCCAACATTGGTTGTTTCCTGTCTTGTTAATTTTCCCCCTTCTCACTGGTGTGAGGTGGGATCTCATTGTGGTTTTGATTTGTATTTCCCTGATGGCAAGTGATGCAGAGCATTTTCTCATGTGCATGTTGGCCATGTCTATGTCTTCCTCTGTGAGATTTCTGTTCATGTCTTTTGCCCATTTCATGATTGGATTGTTTGTTTCTTTGGTGTTGAGTTTGATAAGTTCTTTATAGATCTTGGAAACTAGCCCTTTATCTGATACATAATTTGCAAATATCTTCTCCCATTCTGTAGGTTGTCTTTGAGTTTTGTTGACTGTATCCTTTGCTGTGCAAAAGCTTCTTATCTTGATGAAGTCCCAATAGTTCATTTTTGCTTTTGTTTCTTTTGCCTTCGTGGATGTATCTTGCAAGAAGTTACTATGGCCGAGTTCAAAAAGGGTGTTGCCTGTGTTCTTCTCTAGGATTTTGATGGAATCTTGTCTCACATTTAGATCTTTCATCCACTTTGAGTTTATCTTTGTGTATGTTATTAACTTTAAAAAGTAGATTCTCAAGAAGAAATTTATATTCTGGGGACTTAGAAAGTGTGTGTGTGTGTGTGTTTGTGTGTGTGTGTGTGTGTATGCATGGGCATTCCTGTCTCGAAATATCTGATAATAATCTTTGGGTTATGTTTTTCACTGATTTTACATGGTTTTTAAAATTTATTCAAGTGTGTGTGTGAGAGAGTGATCTAGTAGCAGGAAGGAGCAGAGGGAGAGGGGCAAGCAGACTCTGTGCTGAGCTCAGGGCCCAACATGGGGTTGGTCCATCGGGGGGATGGCCCAGGACCCTGACGTCCTGACTTGAGCCAAAATCAAGAGTTGCAGCCTTAACCAACAGACCCACCCAGGGGGTCTTATTTTACATGTTTTTTAGACAATTAAAATGTATGCAAAATGCCTTCTTAATCCTAATTAGTAAAAAACACTATTTTTTTTTTAATGAAGAATGCCTATAATATGGTGGAAGCAGTAAGCGTGGAGATAGTTTGGAGAGCATTTAAGAAGGTAGACTCTTTTCCAGGAAGGGATTTTTCAGGTAAGATAGGCTTGCACATGGGCATATGGCCCTGTTGCATAAAAATACTACTATAGTATTTGTGGGGAGCAAAGAGTGGGAACAATCTAATTTTCCATTAGTAGGAAACTAGTTAAATAAATTATGGTACATCTATACAATAGAATACTACACAGCTGTTAAAAATGAGAAAAATCTATGTGCGCTGATACACAATAATGGCCAAATTTAAAAAAAAAACAAGAATATTGTGCAGAATATTACTAATAATACAACAAAAGAGATGTGATACGTGCACACACGCACACACAGTGCATAGCCACAGAAAACCTCTGGAAGACTATGACCAGAGGCTGTTTTGTCAGGGTCCCTTCAGGACACAGAAGTTAGACAATAATTTGACTAGTGAAGGCTTACTATGAAGAGTGGTTGGAGGCCACCAGACACCGGCTGGGCCAGGGGCCACGGGGCCAGCGCCCCGCACCATGACCTTGGCCTCCAGGGTACAGCGTGGGCTCCTCCAGAAGAGGGGTGCGCTCGCTCTGGTCTTCGGGCTCCTGCTCATCTACTTCCTCCCCAGCACCTGCAGGCAGGGGGAGAGGGCAACGAGAGATCGGAATCTCCTCCAGGTTGGACACGGTGACACCCCAGCCTGCGGAGAGTGCAGATGCGGTCAGTGTGTGGGCAAGGGCAGGCCGGCCTGGCCCCCGGGGTGGAACCCCCACCCGAGCTCCATTTGCACCTCAGCTGCTGCAGCGCTTCCAAGGACCGTGTGCCCTACTGCCCTCAGCCCAGCCTGTGACTTCTGTGACTTCCCCAGCCAGGCAGCCCTGACGTTCCAGAACCTACTCGTGGCCAACCAGGATCACTTTGAATTGTGTTTGGCCAAATGCAGGACCTCATCCCAGGTTCCCAAGTAGCTGATACTGCCTGTTGACTTGATCTAGTCATCATGACAAGGGGAAAAAAACAAAAAAAAAATTAAATGTCAGGAGGATCCAGCCCTCTCCCCACCCACTACCCCCAAGAGGAAGGACCCAGGGCCATTTTGCAGTGGGTTGCATGGTGGCTGCCCAAAAGGATGTTCACATCCTGACCCCTTGGAATCTGTGAATATGAGGCTATTTAGAAAAAGTGTCTTTGCAGATGGAGTTAAGTTCAGGATCTTGAAATGAGATCACCTTGGATTACCTGGGTGGGCCCTAAATCCAATGACAAAAGCTCCCGTGAAACCCACAGTAGAGGAGCACACAGGGGAAGGCCATGGAGACAGAGGCATCCAGAAATCCGGGGATGCTGACAGCCACCAGGAGCTTGAAGAGGCAAAGAACGAAGTCTCTCCTCCTCTGGAGGAAGCACAGCCCTACCAGCAGCTTGACTTTGGATATCCGACCTCCAGAGATGAGAGAAGAAATTCCCGTTGTGTTAAGCCACCAAGTTTGTGGCGATTTGTTTGGCAGCCCTGGAAAACTGCTTAAACATTTCTTCATGCATTAATGAAAAAGGGGCCAAGTTTAAGGAACAACAACAAAGGATATCGGAGAAGCCAGTAGGATTTAAGTGACAAGTTGTGTTTAATGAGCCCCGTACCACAGGCCAGGTGCCTGCATCAGTTAAAACGTGATAGAAATTCAGACCCAGCAAGATGAACCCCAGAGCTTAGGTCTTTAACCAGCTACCCTGCACTTTTAGGAAAGAGTGAAAGCTGTATCTCATGGAAAGGAACCTAGGAAGGGGATGAGAAAAGTTAGCAAAATCGGGGGTAATTTGAGAGAGATTTGGAGGCCAGCTGCCATGGAGGTGAGGTATGAGTTTGTAAGTTTTGTTTTACACTATAAATAGAATTTTGAGAAACTTGGCAAAATTTTAAAGGGCTCTCCAGTTAAAAAAAAATTTTTTTTTTGATGTGAGATTGTGCTGAAACTTGCACACATGGTACTTTTGCTTTATACGGGTTACATTTTCACGCGGTTGTCATCCATTCATTGAGCTCCATTTGGCTTTTGTGCCACCATCTTTGTGTGCTTAGTGCTGGGCAGACCTGCACATAAGTGAGAACCAGACCCTGCCTTGGGAGGCTCAACTCATCCTGGTTCGGCAGACAAAGATTGTTGAGTTTGGACACCATTCTATGGGCAGTGGGAGTTTGTATGCAGGGGGGACAAAGCTGAGAGAGAGCGAGAACTAGTTCTGTGTTCCCCAGGCTGCTGAGCCTTCTGGATCTGTAAATCCCCACCCCCGAGCTTTAGTGGGCTGTTGGCTAAGAGGGTAAACTGATCCTTGCTAGCCCACTGAAGATGAAAGAGCTACTTCATTCAGGTAGCACAATGAGATTAAAAGTATTTTCTCTAGGGCTTTTTTTTTATAGGTGGAAGGGTGTCTAGGGAGTGGGAAATGGGAGGTAGCGTGCTTGATTTGCTTTCCTTTAGTCTTATCTCCTTGATGGCCCCTCCTGAACCCAGTCATAGGGTTATTCTTGACTTCCAGAAAATATTTGCTTTAACCATATGGGCAAAACCAGATTCTAGTCAACTTTGAGATTCCAGGGAAATCATATTCGATGTGATAGGGCAGCTCTGTAGTTACTGGAACTCCCAGGAGGAACACACATTCCTATGGTCAGAAGGGACCTCTGGAAACCCTTGGAGAGACATTAACTTGGAGACTGTAGTGTTTTCTCTGTCACTCCAGTGCAGCCAGGTAGTCTATGGTGTTGGAGAAGGTTGTTGATCGTTCAGCTGAGCACCAGCTGAAGAAGTTGGCCAGCTTTAGAGGCCACGGTATATGAAAACAGTAGATGTTTAAGTACTGGACTCAAGCTTGGGGCAGAGAGGCACTTAGGAGCAGGGGCTTACTGATCGGACTCCAGTTCCACACTGGGAGAAGAATGGCAGGTGAAAGCCTGCCTGGTGCGTAATGTTCACTTGTCCTGTCTTTTCTCTCATTATCATGCTATTATTGTTATTTTTACTAGTCTGCTGGGTGCCTACAGTTGAATTCGCATAACACAATTGAATACATTATATGACTACACTTAAAATGGGACTTTTTCTTGAAATGACTTGCTTTTCAATATGAGTTGCACCCACCTGACTGCTGAAACAGGGCTTTATGGAAAACAGCATTTTCCTCTCTGATCCTTTCTGAGAATAAAATTTAGCCAGCTGAGTTGTCCATGTAGCTCTGCCAAGGGACTGCATCTTCCAGCCAAGTTGGGCCACGTCCACAGTGATCTGGAAATCAATTTTCTGAATAAATCACAAAATTGTTCCTGAAAAAAAAAAAGTTGTTATTTATAGGGAATTTACTGAGTGAGAATAAGGGAACTCTGTGAAGAATACATTAGGGCTGAGAAAGAGTATCCAAGAAAGGAATGAACTTGAGGGGCCTCTGGGTGGCTCAGACGTTGAGTGTCTGCCTCTGGCTCAGGTCGTGATCCTGGGATCCTGGGATCGAGTCCTGCATTGGGCTCCCCACAGGGAGCCTGCTTCTCCCTCTGCCTGTGTCTCTGCCTCTCTCTGTGTCTCTCATGAATAAATAAATAAAATCTTTAAAAAAAAGGGGGGAGGGGGTGAATGAACTTGAAAGGTGGAGTCTCAAGGCTGGATCCAGATGTCCTTGGAGAGGGAGAAGCCATCTTCCCACCATGGTGTAGCATTTTGCTGGGTTGCCTCAAGTCAGAGCTGGTCCACGGTTGACAGGTGACAGATGAGAAGCTGGAAATACCCCAGTGAGGAACCAATAGTCCGAGGCTGGTGGGAAAGAAATTACCTCTTGGGGCTGCTGATGGAATTCTCTGGGAAACCGCCATGGAGAGTGCTGTTAAACTTGGTGGGAAGCTGGCTGGGCCCCTGGCTGACCACAGTGGAAACCCTCCGGGAAGCTGCTTACAGGAGTGCTGCTGAGCTGGGCCTGGGGAAGCCAGCTGGGGCCCCCACCATCATTGGGTTTCCCACACACCTGCTCAGCACCACAGGCACAAGAACAGAAAGCCCACCAGAACCAGGAAGAGAAGCTCATCTTTCCTCTAGTGTCCCACCAGTGTCCTCTACTAGCAAAGCTTCACACTGTGTCAGGGAGCAAGGAAAGACGCTTCATTTATCAGAAGCAGAGAGATGAACAGGAGGAGGGGGCTGGAAGGCAATGAATTCCTAAATGCCACAACTGGTACCAGGCTTATCTGGGGAGAAAAACTTGCTCATGAGGCTCAGATGTGAGAGAGAAACTCACTTTCCCCTGCAAATCTTTGTACTGCTTGATTTGGGGGAGGGACATTGAGAAATTTCTTTAATACATTACTCTGAGTTTCATACTATAAACTAATAATGCTGTTGATGATGGTGATAGGCCAGTCATTGTTCTAAATGCTTCAGCTACTCACATAATCTCTCCCCAATCTTTCCCTTTTTTATTATTATTTTTTTTGTTTTTTTCCCCCTTTTTATATTATTAAGCCAAATTTTTACACCTGAAGAAACTGAGGCACGAAGAGATGAAGTAACTGCCCAAGATTAGCTGGCAAGTGACTGAGCTACTAACTGGTAATGTGGCTACAGGACCTGTGTTCTTACCCACTATACTCTATTAACTTCTCACAACTATCAGGGTTTACTGTGGCATGAAACAGTGAACGAGCGAGGTGATAATCAGTAATACTGCTCATCAGATATTTCCCAATCTCTAATTCCCCTTAGGGATGAATTGGGTCATGTGATTAAAGAGCTACACATGTCATTTCTAGTCAAGCATTTCATTAGTTGAGAGGGACCTTCCACAGCGCTTTTTCCTCTTGCACAGATTGTGTTGACTGTGATGGGTAGGTAGTGTGAGCAAGCAAGCAAGAAACCTTTGATTTTCTAAGACCTGGATATTTTTGCTGCTGATTCCTACTGAAGCAAAAATCTAGCTCTTTTTATTGATATAAATTGTGTGTTTCTAATTAGAGTTACTACCAAAACATGTGTTTTTTAAAGTGCCAGATATACCGTAACATAACGTAAATGTAAGCTATACACCTAGTCTAAAAATTTTATTGGAATTTTGAATTTAAGAAAAATTGAAAATTTGAGAATTATATAAAGATCGCTCTTTATTCTTCAGCTAGACTCATCAATTGCTCATATTTTGCTCCCTTTGCTTTATGTTTCTCACGTGCTTTTTTTTCTGAATCATTTAAAAGAAAGTTACAGACATCATGAAATCTCACTGGAAAAACTTCAATGGATATCTCCTTTTTTTTTTTTTTAGATTTTATTTATTTATTTATTTTAGAAAGCTAGAGTGCAAGCTGGGCAAGGGGCAGAGGGACAGGGAGAGAATCCCAAGCAGACTCCTCACACTAAGTTTACAACCGGACTCAGAGCTTGATCTCATGACTCTGAGATCATGACCTGAGCCAAAATCAAGAGTCAATCACAGACTGAGCCTCCCGGGTGCCCCTCAGTGGGCATCTTCTAAGATTAAGAATGCTCTACAGGACCACTGTAAAAACCTTGGTTCCTAATAATATTCATATATTTACTTCCCACTGCATTCTACAATATTGTATACATAAAATAGCTTTAGAAACACAATTCTAATATTAATTTCAATCATAAATCTATGAAGTAGAGTTTAGACGTTTTGCAGTCTCCCTTTTTATTTAGAATTCAGGACACCAGGGATGTGCAATCATGGTATAGTGGATAGTACAGAACAGAGTAATTCAGGTAACTTTGAACATAGTCCTCTGTACATCCTTAGTGAGATATATTCTAAGAACATAAAGGGACTGAAAAGAAATCTTGATAATAATTTTTTAAATTTATTTATGATAGTCACAGAGAGAGAGAGAGAGAGGCAGAGACACAGGCAGAGGGAGAAGCAGGCTCCATGCACCGGGAGCCCGATGTGGGATTCGATCCCGGGTCTCCAGGATCACGCCCTAGGCCAAAGTTAGGCACTAAACCGCTGCGCCACCCAGGGATCCCTGATAATAATTTGATAGAGATTCATTTGCTTCTTTTTATATTTGATTTTAGGTTTTGATTTTTAGAATATTTTTATTACATTTTATTACATTGGTTTATGGATGACTTTTTCTTGGTTCAAAAGTTAGAGCAATATAAAAAAGTATATTCAAAGAAGTGCCACTTGCTTCCCTTTCCTTCACTCTGTTCCCACCATTTCCAGAAGCAGGTATTTTCATTAAGAGACTATTAAAATCCTTCCTATGTTCCCTATTTTGCAAAAAAATAAGCATATGTATGTATATATGTATATATATATTCTTATGTTTCCTTATTTTTTGCACCTCATTTTTTTCACTTAATAATATAATCCTGAAAATCACTCCATATCAGATTATAGAAATATTTCATTTGTTTGTGACTGCTTAGCAGTCCATCATGTAGCTGTACCACAGTTTAATTTATTAATGGCCATTTGCACTGCTTCCACTATCTTACTACTACAAGTAATATTGTAATGAGGAATATTGTACATGCATTCTTTCAATATTTGTGGAAGTTTACTTTAAAGGTAGTTTCCTAGAAGTGGTTTTCCTGAGTAAACACAAAATAGTTATTGTTAAGTGTTGCTCAATTTCCTTCACTAAGGACTATATCATTTTGCATTCCTATTAGCATTGTATGACAGTGTTTAATTCCCCACAGCCCCACCAACAGAGTAGGGTGCCAAGGTTTTGAATTATTGTGAATCTGACAGGTGACAAATATCTCTGTGTAGTTTCAATTTGTATAGCTTTTATACTATTGGGAATAAATTTCAACTTCTTTTTACATGTTTTAAGAGTCAATTCTAGGGGCGCCTGGGTGGTACAGTTGATTGAGTGTCTGACTCTTGGTTTTGACTCAGGTCATGATCTCAGGGCTGTGGGATGGAGCCCCAACATGGGGCTCTGTGCTCAGCACAGAATCTGCTTGAATTTCTCTCTCCTCCCTCTGCTCCTTCCTTCAACACTGGTGCTCTCTCACTCTGTCTCCCAAATAAATAAATAAATCTTTTTTTAGAAAAAGAAGAGGATGAATCAAGATGGCAGGAGTAGGGGGACTCTACCTTTGTCTCATCCCTCCAGTACAACTAAATAGTTATCAGATCATTCTGAACACCTGAGAGATTAATTGGAGACCTAAGAAAAGAAATGCTGTAAGTCTACAAGTAGAAAAGTGACCACCATTTGGAAGGTAGGAGGTACAGAGACCTGAATCTAGTGTGATATAGCTGATGATACAGCAGAGGGGGAGGAAGCCAGCTTAAGGAGGCTACTGCCAAGTATTATAAGCAAATGAGTGCAAAATCAGAACTTTCAGAAGTCTGCTACAGTGGGGGATGTCCCTGGTGTAAAGGTGTTCAGGTGGTGAAGTGGGACAAAATCACAAGTGGGACAGTGTGGTCTCAGGATCCCAGGGATCACAGGAAGAATGGGTGGTGCCCGAGTGGGACAGGGTTCCCAGGCATGGGAGTGAAGAAGCTGGCTGAAGACAGCAAGTCTAGGTGCTGGCTCTCTGCTCGATGTTGCCGTAAACTGTGAATGGCTACATGGTTGGGCAACCTCTTTCTTGGGAAGGGTCCAGCAAAGGACAAAAGCATGACAGGACCCACCCCCCTCCTGGGAGGCACAGCAAGGTTCCAAGCTAGCCTGAGAGAAAAATGCCTGGTCACAGGCCGGGTGAGCACAGAGTTCTAACAGTAACCAGGGAGACAAGTATGATTGACTGCTTTTCTGTGTGAATTTTCAGCTCTGGGGCTAGAGAGCCAGGGCACCACCATATCCATCCCACCCATCCATGCTAAAAGCCTTTAGGGAGCAAAACATCGCCACCTAGTGGACTCTCAAACTGCTTGCACTGAGCCCTGCTTCTGCACTCAGGGGGCACATCTGCATTAGAGCAAATCCACCTGAGAATTAGCCCAACAGGCCCCGCCCCTAGAGGACCAGTGTGAACAACTCACCCACACCAAGTTTACTGATCATAGAAGGCTGCAAAACTTCAACACTTGGGGAAAATAGTATATAGCATTCTTTGTATTTTTATTCTTTAGTCTTTTGGTATTATTTTTTCAATTCCTTTCTAATTTTTTTTTCAATTCTCTTTTAATTTTTATTTTTTACATATACACTATATTTTATGTTGTTTCCTTTCCATATATATATGTATATAGCTTTTTAAAAAATATTTTATTTATTTATTCATGAGGGACATGCAGAGAGAGGCAGAGACATAGGCAAAGGGAGAAACAGGCTCCCTGTGGGAAACCTGATGTGGGACTCAATCCCAGGACCCCAGGATCATGACCTGAACTAAAGGCAGTTGCTCAACCACTGAGCCACCCAGGTCTCCTGCTTTTTTTCTTTCTTATTTTGGGATCTAGTTTCTTTTAACAAGCAGACCAAAATGCATCCAGAATGTAGTTTTTTGTTTTGTTTTTTTTCTGTTGTCATTGTTGTTTTTTCTCTTTCCTGGACAAAATGATGAGACAGAGAAATTCACCCCCCTGCCCCCCCAAAAAAAGAATAGGAGGTAGTACTCACTGTTAGGGATGCAATCAATATGGATATAAGTAAGATGTCCAAACTAGAACTTAAAACAATTATAAATATACTAGTTGGGCTTGAAAAAAAAAGCATAGACAATAATAAAGAGTCCCTTACTGTAGAGATAAAATAACTTAAATCTAGTCAGGCTGAAATTTAAAATGCATTAAAATACATTACTGAGATGTAATAGCATTTCTAAGTGGAATTCCCAATAGCAGTCCCAAGTGGAAGCCAGAAAAATAAGGATGAACAAAACAGAAGAGCGAATCAGTGATATAGAAGATAAAATGATGGAAAATAAGGAAGCTGAAAAGGAGAGAGAAAGAAAACTATTAGATCATGAAGGGAGATTTAGAGAACTCAGTGATTCCTTAAGGGGAAATAATATCCATATTATAGGAATCCCAGAAGATGAGGAGCAGGAGAAAGGGGCAGAAGGTTTATTTGAACAAAATATAGCTGAGAAGGGAAAGGAAATAGGCATTAAAGCTCAAGAGGCACAGAGACACCTCCCCTCAAAATTAACAGAAATAAGTCAACACCCTAACATATTATAGTGAAGCTTGCAAATTTCAAAGATAAAGAGGAAATCCTGAAAGCAGCTCGGGACAAGAGGTTCTCAACCTACAAGGGTAGACACGTAAGGATGACAGCAGACCTGTCAACAGAGACCTGGCAGGACAGAAAAGACTGGCATGATATATCTAAGATGTTGAATAGGAAACATATGCAGCCAAGGAAACTTTATCCAGCAAGGCTGTCATTCAATATAGAAGGAGAGATAAGAGTTTCCAGGACAAACAAAAACTAAAGGAATATGTAAACACTAAACTAGCTCTGCAAGAAATATTAAAGGGGATCTTTTGAGTGCAGAGAAAGCCCAGAAGTCACAAAGACCTGAAAGGAACAGACAATCTATAGGAACAGCAACTTTACAGGTAATACAATGGCACTAAATTCATATGTTTCAATAATTACTCTGAATGTATATGGACTAAATGCTCCAATCAAAAGACAGAGGGTATCAGAATAGATTAAAAAAAAAAAAGACCTGTCGATATGCTGCTTACAAGAGACTCATTTTAGACTCAAAGTCACCTCCAGATTGAAAGTAAGGGGGTGGAGAACCATTTATCATGCTAATGGACATCAAAAGAAAGTTGGAATAGCTATCCTTATATCAGAAAAACTAGATTTTAGGGGATCCCTGGGTGGCTCAGAGGTTTGGCACCTGCCTTTGGCCCAGGGTGCGATCCTGGAGTCCCGGGATCGAGTCCCATGTCGGGCTCCCAGCATGGAGCCTGCTTCTCCCTCTGCCTGTGCCTCTTCCTCTCTCTCTCCCTCTCTCTCTCTCTGTCTATCATGAATAAAAAAAGAAAAAAAAAGAAAGAAAATAAAAACTAGATTTTAAACCAAAGACTGCAATAAGAGATGAAGGACATTATATCATAATAAAGGAGTTTATCCAACAAGATCTAATAATTGTAAATATTTATGCTTCTAACTTGGGAGCAGCTAAACATATAAACCAATTAATAACAAAATTAAAGAGACTCATTAATAATAATACAATAATAGTAGGGGTCTTTACCACCCCACTTACAGCACTTGTTAATCATAAAATCAATAAAGAAACAAGGGCTTGAATGACACACTGAACCAGATGGACTTAACATAATTCAGAGCATTTCACCCTAAAGCAGCAGAATATACATTCTTCTTAGGGTGCACAGGGAACAGCCTCCAGAATAAATCATATATTGAGTTATAAATTAGGTCTTAGCTGGTACAAAAAGATTGAGTTCATACCATGCATATTTTCAGATCACAATGCTATGAAACTTAAAGTCAATAACAAAAAAAAAATTGGAAGGACCACAAATTCCTGGAGATTAAAGAGCATCCTACTAAAGAATGAATGGCTCAACCAGGAAATTAAAGAAGAATTTAAAAAACTCATGGAAACAAAAGAAAATGAAAACACAATAACTCAAAACCTTTGGAACGCAGCAAAGGCAGTCCTAAGAGAGAAGTATATAGCAATGCAAGCCTTTCTCAAGAAATGAGAGGTCTCAAATACACAGTTTAACCTTACACCTAAAGGATGTGGGGAAAGAACAGCAAATAAAGCCTAAATACACCAGGAAAAGATAAATAATAAAGATTAGAGCAGAAATCAATGATATAGATTTTTTTTAAAAGGTGGAACAAATCAATGAAACTAGGAACTGGCTCTTTGATGAATTAATAAGATAGATAAACCCATAGCCAGACTTATCATAAAGAAAATAAAAAGGACCCAAATAAATAAAATCATGAAGGAAACAGGAGAGATCACAACCAACACCAAAGATATACAAACATATACAAAGATATATGAGAAATTATATGCCAACAAACTGGGCAGTCTGAAAGAAATTGAAAAATTCCTAGAAACATATAAACTACAAAAACTACTGCAATAAGAAGAAATTTTAAAACCTGAATAGACCCAAAACCAGCAAAGAAATTGAATCAGTTATCAAAAATCTCCCAACAAACTAGAGTCCAGGGCCCAATGGCTTCCCAAAGGAATTCTACCAAATATTTAAAGAAGAATTAATATCTATTCTTCTGAAACTATTCCCTAAAAATAGAAATGGAAGGAAAACTTCCAAACTCACTCTATGAGGCCAGCATTCCCTTGAAGCCCAAACCAGATAAAGACCCCAGGGAGAATTTCAGACCAATATCCCTGATGAACATGAGTGCAAATATTCTCACCAAGATAACTAAAGAGATTGAGGAAGACACAATGAAATTGAAAAACATTCCATGTTCATGGAAGTGCAGAACAAATATTGTTTCAATGTCTATGCTACCCAAAGCAATCTATATATTCAATGCAATCCGTATCAAAATACCATTAGCATTTTTCACAGAGCTGGAACAAACATTCCTACATTAAAAAAAAGATTTTATTTATTTATTCATGAGAGACACAGAGAGAGAGGCAGAGACACAGGTTGGGGAGGGGGGGAGTAGGGCTTGATACCAGGACCCCAGGATCATGACCTGAGCCAAAAGCAGATGCTCAACTGCTGAGCCACCCAGGTGCCCTGACAATTCTAAAATTTGTATGGAAACCAGAAAAGACCCCAAATAGCCAAACAATTCTGGAAAAGAAAAGAAAATCTGGAGGCATCACAGTTCTAGACTTCAAGCTCAATTCAAAGCTGTGATTATCAAGACAGTATGGTACTGACAGAAAAACAGACACATAAATCAATGGAACAGAATAGAGAATCCAGAAATGGACCCTCAACTCTATGGCCAACTAATCTTCAACAAAGCAGGAAAGAATATCCAATGGAAAAAGGACAGTCTCTTTAACAAATGGTGCTGGGAAAATTGGACAACCACGTGCAGAAGAATGAAACTGGACCACTTTCTTACACCACACACAAAAATAAACTCAAAATGGATGAAAGACCTAAATGTGAAACAGGAATTCACCAAAATCCTAGAGGAGATACACAAGCAGCAACTCCGTGACTTTGGCTGCAGCAACTTCTGCAGACATTTCTGCCAGAAATGTCTCTGTCTCCTCGTCTCTGGAGGCGAGGGAAACAAAAGTAAAAATGAACTATTGGGATTTCATCAGGATAAAAAGCTTCTGCACAGCAAAGGAAACAGTCAACAAAACTAAAAGGCAACCTACAGAATGGGAGAAGATATTTGCAAATGACCTATCAGATAAAGGGCTACTATCCAAAACCTGTAAAGAATTTATCAAACCCAACACCTAAACCCCCCCCAAAATCTAGTCATTAAAGGGGCAGAAGACACAGACATTTCTCCAAAGAATACATACAAATTGCCAACAGTCACATGAAAAAATGCTCAACATCATTCAGCATCAGGGAAATACAAATCAAAATCACAATAAGATACCACCTCACACTAGTGAGAATGCTTAAAATTAACAACTCAGGAAACAGACATTGGCAAGGAGGCGGAGAAAAGGGAACTCTCTTGTTCCTGTTGCTGGGAATGCAAACTGGTGCAGCCACTCTGGAAAACAGTATGTAGGTTCCTCAAAAAGTTGAAAATACAGCTACCCTATGACCCAGCAATTGCACTACTATGTATTTATCCAAAGGATACAAACATAGTTATTAAAAGTGGCACCTGCACCCCAATGTTTACAGCAGCAATGTCCACAATAGCCAAACTGAGGAAAGAGCCCAGATGTTCATCGACACATGAATAGATAAAGAAGATATATATATATATATACACACATACACACACACACACACACAAAATGGAATATTACTCAGCCATCAGAAAGAATGAAATCTTGCCATTTGCAATGACATGGATAGAACTGGGGGGTATTATGCTAAGCCAAATAAGTCAATCAGAGAAAGGCCATTATTATGATTTCACTCATACGTGGAATTTAAGAAACAAAACAGATGGACACAGGGGAAGGGAAGGAAAAATAAAATAAGAGGAAAACAGAAAGGGAGACAAACCATAAGAAACTCTTTTTTTAAAAAATTTTTATTTATTTATGATAGTCACACAGAAAGAGAGAGAGAGGCAGAGACACAGGCAGAGGGAGAAGCAGGCTCCATGCACCGGGAGCCCGACGTGGGATTCGATCCCGGGTCTCCAGGATCGTGCCCTGGGCCAAAGGCAGGCGCCAAACCGCTGCGCCACCCAGGGATCCCAGAAACTCTTAACTATAGGAAACAAACTAAGAGTTCCTGGAAGGCAGGTGGGTTTGGGGATGGGGTAACTGGGTGATGGGCATTAAGGAGGGCACTTGGTGTAATGAGCACTGAGTGTTATATGCAACTGATAAATCACTAAATTCTACCCATGAAACTAATAATACAGTATATGTTAACTAAATTAAATTTAAATAAATTTTTCTTATTAAAAAGTCACCTGTGTATCTCTTTCTCAAGTTGTCTGTTTATGATTTTGCACATCTTTCTCTCAGGTCTTGAATTTTATTCTTTTTTATTTTGAGGTACTCTTTATATATTAAAGAGATTTGTCTCAATATAAGTTGCAAAAAATTTCCACCAATTTGTCATTTGCCTTTTGACTTTGCTTGTGATATCTTATACCTTGCCAAAAAATTTACTTTTATGTAGTCAAATTTATCAAGATTTTCTATTGTTGCTTTGGGGTCTCATTTTATAGCTTTAAGAAGTTCTTTCCAAACCCATTTATGTTTTCTTAGCATTTTATGCATTTTTTTGCATTTAGATTACGCCTCCATTTGAAATTTATTCTGATGTATGATACGGGAGAAAGATCTAATTCATCTTTTTTAGAAATGGCTATCAGTTGTCCCTGCACCATTTTTTTGAGTTAATATTTTTCCTAGTGAGCATCTTTATTATTTACTAAATCTCCATATATACTTGGGTCTATTTTGGAATGTCTAGTCTGTTCCATTGTTCTGAGTATTTATCTGTTCATGCTATATCTTTTAAAATAATAGGCAAGTATTCCCCCTTTATTCTTCTTGAAAAATAGTTTTTAAAAAGGGTGCAGTGTCATGGGACTTGGTCACCAACTGAATGTGAAAGTTGAAATAGAGGAAAGCGCCCTGGCTAACTCCCTAACTTCTTTCCTGTTTGCCTAGGGTAGAAAGTAAGGTTGTTTGCCAATAAGTGCCAGGGAGAGGATTTAAGGAGAGAGTATCACAAAGATGGAAGCCTTGGATCACACCAACAGTATACATGAGAAGAGGAAGCCGGAAAGATGATTGAGAGTTGAAGAGATGTATATTAATTTCCTAAGTCTGCCATAACTAATTACCACAAACTGGGTGGTTTAAAACAACAGAAATATAATGTTTCACAGATCGGGAAATTAGAGGTCTGAATTCAAGGTGCCAGCAAGTTTGGTTCCTTGGAGATTCTAAGGGAGACCCTGTTTCATGCCTATATCCCAGCTTTGGTGGGTGTGGTAATCCTTGGCATTTCTTGGCTTGTGCTGCATCACTCCAGTCTCAGCTCTGTCTTACCATGGCCTTAACCTCTCTTTGTATCTTCACATGGGCTTCTTATAAGATCACCCACCCTTGGATTTAGGGCCTACTCTAATCCACCTACCTAATTATTTGACTTATTACATCAGCAAAGACCCCATTTCCAAAGAGGGTCATATTCCGAGGCTCTGAATAGATATGAGTTTGGGAAATACTATTCAAATATTCACTATTTGGTATGCCTAGGTGGCTCAGCAGTTGAGCATGTGTCTTTGGCTCAGGGCGTGATCCCAGAGTCCTGGGATCGAGTCCTACATTGGGCTCCCTGCATGGAGCCTGCTTCTCCCTCTGCCTGTGTCTCTGCCTCTCTCTCTCTCTCATGAATAAATAAAGTCTTTTTTAAAAAAAATTCACTATTTAATTGGGCATTTCATTGTTAATTTCTCATCACTAAGATGTGGATTAAAGTTAATTTACACTCCTATAGTTTGTCTATACCAGCGTATCTTAGAGCAAATTAGATGCTACACACTGGGTTAAAAAGTATACCCTATTTCACACTTAATATGGTGTTTACTATGTTCTAGATACTGTTTTAGGCACTTTACCAATATTAATTCATTTAATGCTCATGATAACCTATTGACTTAGTTACTACTATGACCTCCATCTAGTGGAAGAGGAAACCGAGGCACAGAGAGGTTAAATTACTTGCCTGAAGTCACATAGCTGGTAAAAATTGAAGCTGGGATTCAAAGTGGGCCATGTGACCCTAGATGGAATATGTGCTGTAGGTTGTCTTTTGACATATGTTTAACCTTTCCTTACCTGGGTAGTTGCCTTGTTCATATAACCTTTTTCTGCAGCATGAGATGAAGAGATAAGTCTGCAGATTTCTCCAGTGGTCCCTACATACCAGGTCCACATCTGCATCCAGGTGCCCACAACAAAGCACACACAGCTCTGTAAGGACACACAAGAGTGTACACTTGCTAGGCAGTCCAAGTCAGATTTAGGAAGGTGTTAATGCAACCAGACCGGGCCCCAGTTGGAGTCACTCATGCTAAGCCTCTTGTCAGCAAACCAATTCTTTCAACTAAGTTTCTATGCTCAGCTCTCCCAGGAAAGGAAAGCCCAGGCCAACCGAACAGTGCTTGCCTGTGCAGCACGTTACCTGACCCAGCTCCAAGACTTCTTGCCATAAGGAAGGTAACCTTGCAATAACCAACCCACTTTTTTTTTTTTTTTAACCAACCCACTTTTGCCCAGTATACTGTCTTGTTCCTGCTCATTTTGGCCTTTAAACCCTCTCAAGTTTACAACTATTTGGGGCTCCTTTTTATTTGCTAGCTTGAATGCTGCCAGATTCATGAATCTCTAAATAAAGTTAGTAAGATCTTTAAAATGTACGCAGTTGAATTTTGGTTTTTTAACAAACATAAATGTTCTCTAAACTCTCCATAACCTGAAAGGAAATAATTCTGCTAAAAATAAAAACAAAACCAAAAACCAAAAACCAATCAAAACAAGAAAACTCATAATTTATATTGCTAATTTACATTATTAATTAGAACCCTTAATTTGAATTCTGGTAGTTCAATAAAATATCAGATGGCATTTTGCATGGACCTCAATAAATTTGCATGAACCCAGGTTCTTTATATTTACATATGTTAACTTTAAAAATGAAACTGTCAGCTATTTTACCAGCAGAGATGGGAATAGCAGAGAATTTCAGGAAAAGCAAGCTATGGTAAAACCAGAGGCAAGTTCAGAGAACAAAGGAGAGGAATGCTCTTTTATAGGGGAAAGTGAGGGGAGTTGGGAGAGGCAATTACGAATAAAAAGTCCATTGGAGTAAATTGAGAGTTCCAAGTATAGTGGCTTCTCATTGGCTGAGTTGTGACAGTCTCCCATTGGCCTGGTTGTTGCTGGGTAAGGAGAAAACCTTTCTTCCTACTGGGGTTGTAAAGTCTAAGCTTCGTCCTATTGGGAATGCAAGGGCTGCAGCCAATGGCTTGATGTGAGAACTCCATCTTCTGGCTTCTTGACTCCATTTTGATTTAGGCTTCCTTTATTCGGTTCCACATGTAACAAAAACTCATTACAGTAATTGTTTATCCACAAAAAAAGAAATCATTTTACCCTGTAGGCCCACACCCTAGATGGTATTTTTCAAAAAGGTTTATTATCATAAATTATTAAATAGGATAAAAAAATAGAGTTCATTTCTGTATTGCTTTCATGAAACCCAGTACACAGAATTGCTACAGAAAATGGTCTCGATCATCAAAACTTTGTACAACTTGTTTGAAAATTTAGCTCCGGACAGCAGAAACTATGCAAAATAACAGCAGTATTTTATTTCATTCATGTAGTATTTTATGGTTTACAGAGTGCTTTGCCCACATAATGCATTGAGCCAAGAAGAGGTCTGTGGGTCACACAGGAAGAACATTGTCATATTTCTGAACACACACAGATAACAAAACCAAGATGGGGCAGACAGAATGACCTGCCAATAGTTTCTTGGCTGGGCTCTGGTGGAGCTGTCTCTAAAATAATATGTCTTTCTAACTCCAGCTGTTTTGGGCCTCCCAGGGCTGCTGGCTGAGGAACACATCCTGGTACTGTAAAGACTAACAAATGTCTCATGGGATTAGAAGTACAGGTGCCTCTATCAGTTTTTAGCACCTTTTGCTGGAGATGCTTCTCTCTCCCACTGGTTGTTTCCAGAACAACTTCTAGCTCAGAATGCAGGTACATAACGGGAAAGTCATCAGTAACGGCCTTGGTGGCCTGTGACCCAAGGACATATCTGCTCACTCTCCATATTCAGTTAGACCAATGGGTTTCAATCTCAGCTGCACATTATTTCATGATTAAAAATCCTAAAGCCCAAAGCATACCCCAGACCAATTGCATCAGAATTTGGGGTTGAAGTCTGGGCATCAGCTTTATGAACTCCCCAGGTGATTCTGATCTACAGCAAAGGTCAAGATTGAGAATTAGAGAAATACGGTAAAACTTACCTGGTCTAAACCATCAACTCTTTTTTTTTTTTTAAACCATCAACTCTTTATTAAAAGAGTCAATTCTTGATTTGAGCATAACAAAAATGTACTGATGATCTGATTGGTCTACAGATTTTTTATTTATTATCATTATTAAAATAAATCTCAACTTATAGAGCAATCCTGCTCAACAATACACTTTGCCAATGTTATCTAATTTAAACCTCTCCTGAGGTAGGTATTCTCTCTACTTCACAGGCAACGAAGCTGGGGCACTTGGGGCTTAGTGACATACCCAATATTACACAGCTGCTAAGAGGTGGAATTGTGACTCAAACCCAAGTAGTCTTGACTCCAACACTCAGCACACAACTTCTGAGCAGCCCTGGCTACATATAAGTTATCAATTTTGTGGACTGGTTCTGCACTTAGTTGTTGGCACTTGTCTGTGCCTTATGCCCCTCAAAATCAGTGCTGGCCAATGAGACTGGCTCAGATCTTCCTCCTCTCTGCTCTCATAGCATCTTGTGTGATTCTCTGCAGCCAGGGAGCCTTCTTGAGGAAGATGCCACATTTTGTTCTATATCATTCTATCTTCCATGACCAGAACGATGCCTGGCATAGTGAGGCTCACATACCACCTATTGTTTGAATGAATGACACTCTAAGCCACGTGGATTATATCCATCTGACTACTTTACACACTCTTATTCCTAATACACTTCTAAATAAATGCTTTGAGAAACCAATATGATGGTATTCAGCTGGAAATAAAAGGGAGCATTTAATCAACTAGAAGTCCATAGCGAGTAGATAATAAGTTTTCCAGTAAATTCTTAAAACTTAAAACAGTTCCGTATAAAACTGTAGACATTTGAGCTGTAAGTTATCTTGGAGAAAAATGTAATGATCTCGGTGTAAACTCATTTGAAATTCAAAAATTGGGTCCTTTCATTCTTCCCTCTTCCTTCTTTACAAATACAAACAAACAAAAACCCACACAGGTTGGCACACCATGCAGTGAAAGAGGAAACAAAACAATGCTTGTGTTCAGTGGTCTGGGGTGGGATGCTCAAGGGTTCCCGCAAAACCTGCAAAAGGCGAAACGTAGTCCTAGATCTTCAGAACTGTAAAGTCTATACATCATTTCAGAATGTATTTAACTAGTATGAACTGCTCCCCAAACTCAAAAGTACCAGTACTCAACAAAATCGCTGTAGCCCCGACCCAGCCTAGTAATAGTAAGATCAGTCTTCCTCTTGACCTGCACCCTCTGAACATTGTTCTGTAGGGCATAGGCTGGCCCTGGATCCTTCTATCCCCGTGCTGTCTTTACTTTCCACAGCCACATGGTGTCACTGTTGAAGACCAGTTGGTTCACCTTAAAATGCTGCCTCTGCTGTGAGGAGGCCTCAGCATGACCAGGTCTGAAGGGGCCATAAGGGCTCTTCAGGGGCAGTGTCGCCCACCGGGAACTGGCTCTATCAATGGCCCCATGTGGCTTCTCTTTCAACCTAGGTCTTTTAGCCTCTCAGAACTGTGGCCTCTGAAGCTCTGAGTCAGAATGGGTTCCTTTGTTTATAGAATTCTCTCCATCCTTTCTCTCCAGTGAGCCCCAAGAGGTAGGGTGGCAGCATTATTTCCACTACCCATCCCTCATCCCCCTTAACCCTCCAAACATAAAGGGCCTCCCTATATCATCTTTCCCTGGATGATCTAGGCTACTCATCTTTTTCTTACTTGTCTTCTATGGTTTAAATTGCTGTGTATCTTCTTCAGAGAAAAGTGCACTCAGGAGTCTACAAAGCTATTTTCTATCCTGGCCTATAAGGAAAAATAATTAGCACTTACCTCACTAAAGAAGTGAAGAGAGGATGCCTGGGTGGCTCAGTCTGTTAAGCTGCTGACTCTTACCTCAGGTCATGATCTTAGGGTGATGGGATCGTCCTGCCCCCATGGGGCTCTGCACTCAGCCCGAAGTCAGCTTGAGATTCTCTCCCTCTCCCTCGGCCCCTCCCCTGTCCCTCTCTCCATGTTGGGTGTAAAGTACCCCAATGTGGGGTTCTCATCAAATCTACTTACAGTGAAGCCAGCATCCATCTTATCAGGTCATATCATCCCCAGGCATGGCTGGACCAGCCAGGAAACACATATTTCTAGGCTCAAGAGATAGAAATGCTTGCTTATCATCCAAAGGAATATATAGGAATGCAACCCCACTAGCTTACAAGTAGTTAATCAGCACTACCCTAAAGATATAATCACGAGATATAACTAATGACATTTCTAACATAAAGAATAAAGATACTTTTCAGATTCCAAGTCTCTTCTCATGGAATACACCTCCAGGGGACCAGACAAGTAGCTTCAGAAGTTATTAAGTAACATCTGCTGGCAGGACCTCATGAGCCTCTAATCAATGGTATCTACTTTGTCAGGATACCCCTGGTAGTATGACCTCCGGGGTCTCTGGTTAACAGCAACCACTTTCTCAGGGGACCCCTCCTCCAAATTTTGCCCTTAAAAACCCTCACTTGCAAGTTATGGGGGATTTCAGGACTTTTGAGCATTAATTCCTCATTCTTCTGGGTGGTACCACACTAATAAATAGCCTATCCTTTTTCAATACAAAAGCTCAGTGTCAGTTCTTATTGGCTTGCTGCAGAGGAGGTGGACAGACTTTCATTTGGTTTGGTTATAATAGCAACCATAGCCACTGGTAATCCCTTTTTTCTTTCCTGGGGGAACCATCCTCCGGCATTTCATGTGGCCTTGGTTTGTTTAGCCCATCCTGGCCATCCCTAACTAGCCACTGGTATAAACACATGGGCTATTACCAGACAGTCAAAATACCCCAACCTGAGGGTCACAGCACATTGGTCTTGTAACCTAAACGAGACAGTCAGGGCCCATCCCTGGAATTTTATTTATGGACATTGGGATAGACAGGCTCTCATTCCTCTAGGTTCACTAATCTAAGATGCTAAATCATTTAAGTAAGGAATTATTTCACCCAACGTATTCTGCTCACACACTGCCATATGGAGGAAGCTCATCTGCAATAAGAGAAATGAGACTAACAGGCTAGGGATGTAGAGGAATGGGAGAGAGAGGGAGAGTGAAAGAACAAAGTACGTAGACAACACTGTTTGAGGCCTGGAGTCTCTTGAACTCCTTGGCATCAGAGTCACATTGGCATTTTGTCACATCTAACTGAAAAAGTTCTTTCTGACATATTGACCCTCTTGGATCTCTTTATTTATTTATTTTTATTTATTTATGATAGGCACACAGTGAGAGAGAGAGGCAGAGACACAGGCAGAGGGAGAAGCAGGCTCCATGCACCAGGAGCCCGACGTGGGATTCGATCCCGGGTCTCCAGGATCGTGCCCTGGGCCAAAGGCAGGCGCCAAACCGCTGTGCCACTCAGGGATCCCGGATCTCTTTTTTTTTCTGTGTGGTATGATAAGAAACATATTTGATCTTTATCCCTAATTCCAGGCACAGGGATCCTAAAACCCTTGAAATTTCCTGAGTGATAGGAGTGTCTTTTGTTATTTCTAATGAGCCTCTTTCCACCACACCTGAGTTCATGGGAATGAAGTGACTTAGGATGAGGCCTCTATGTAGCAGCAGGATGGGGCTGGTCACCAAAAAGACCAAGTGATCAGAAGATTGGCTCCACTCACTAACCTTCAAGAAGTAGAAGGGGGGCTGGAGATTAAACTTTATAAAAACTCTTGAACAACAGGACTTGATGAGTCTCCAGGTTGGTGAACATCAAGGTACTGGGAGGGCTATGTGTACCCAGAGAGGGCATGCAAGTTTTATGTCCACTCTCTATTCTCTGCCCTGGGTATTCCTCCCAGCTAGCTTTCCTGAGTTATATCCGGATAATAAACTGGCAGACCTGAGTGTTTCCCTGAGTCTTATGAGCCATTCTAACAAATTATTGAGCCTAAAAAGGGGGTGTTATGAGAGCTCCTGAAGTATGGGTGGCCCCAGACATGAGACTAGTGTCTGAAATGGGGACAAATTTATGAAACTGAACTCTTAAATATGTGGAATCTGACACTAACTCCAAGTAATTAGTATCAGAATTAAATTGAATTGTTGGATACCAAGAGTATTGGAAAATTGCTTGCTGGTGTTGGAAGACACGGGGCGGGGAAGGGATGTTGCTGTGACTATTGGGATAAGTCGTATATCAAAGGAAAGGATTTTACAATGAGCAGTGGTTCTCAAACTTTTCAGGGCAGTGGTTCTCAAGCTTGAGTAAGCATCAGAATCCCCCGGAGGGTTTATTAAAACACAGATGGTTCACTGGGCTCCACTCCCATGTGAGCTGATTCAGTGGATCCGAAATGAGGGCTGAGAATTTGCATTTCAAATCAGTTCCCAAGTGATGTTAATGATGCTGGACCAGGTCCACATCAGCCTTTCCGAACTAGGCTTAGAGTACGTGGGGCTATATTCAGGGCTGCTCTATTTTTTTTTAAATTTATTTTCTCATTGGAGTTCAATTTGCCAACATATAGCATATCACCCAGTGCTCATCCCATCAAGTGTCCCCCTCAGTGCCCATCACCCAGTCATCCCATCCCCCTGCCTACCTCCCCCTCCACTACCCCTTGTTTGCTTCCCAGTGTTAGGAGTCTCTCATGTTCTGTCTCCCTCTCTGATATTTCCCACTCATTTTCTCTCTTTTCCCCTTTATTCCCTTTCACTATTTTTTATAGTTCCCAAATGAATGAGACCATATAATGTTTGTCCTTCTCTGATTGACTTACTTCACTTAGCATAATACCCTCCAGTTCCATCCACGTCGAAGCAAATGGTGGGTATTTGTCGTTTCTAATGGCTGAGGAATATTCCATAGACCACATCTTCTTTATCCATTCATCTGTCGATGGACATCGAGGCTCCTTCCACAGTTTGGCTATTGTGGATATTGCTGCTATAAACACTGGGGTGCAGGTGTCCCATCATTTCACTGCATCTGTATCTTTGGGGTAAATCCCCAGAAGTGCAATTGCTGGGCCGTAGGGTAGCTCTATTTTTAAATCTTTGAGGAACCTCCACACAGTTTTCCAGAGTGGCGGCACCAGTTCCCATTCCCACCAACAATGCAAGAGGGTTCCCCTTTCTCCACATCCTCTCCAACATTTGTTGTTTCCTGTCTTGTTAATTTTCACCGTTCTCACTGGTGTGAGGTGGTATCTCATTGTGGTTTTGATTTTGATTTCCCTGAAGGCCAGTAATGTGGAGCATCTTCCCATGTGCTTGTTGGCCATGTCTATGTCTACTTTGGTAAAATTTCTGTTCATGTTTTTTGCTCATTTCATGATTGGATTGTTTGTTTCTTTGCTGTTGAGTTTAATAACTTCTTTATAGATCTTGGATACTAGCCCTTTATCTGATATCTTATTTGGAAATATCTTCACCCATTTTGTAGGTTGTCTTTTAGTTTTGTTGAATGTTTCTTTTGCTGTGCAGAAGCTTTTTACCCTGATTAAGTCCCAATGGTTCATTTTTGCTTTTGTTTCTCTTGCCTTCATAGATGTATCTTGCAAGAAGTTCCTGTGACCAAGTTCAAAAAAGGTGTTGCCTGGTTCTCCTCTAGGATTTTGATGGATTCTTGTCTCACATTTAGATCTTTCATCCATTTTGAGTTTATCTTTGTGTCTGGTGTAAGAGAATGGTCTGATTTCATTCTTCTGCATGTGGCTGTCCAATTTTCCCAGCACCATTTATTGAAGAGACTGTCCTTTTACCAGTGGATAGTCTTTCCTGCTTTGTTGAATATTAGTTGACCATATGGTTGGGGTCCCATTTCTGGGTTCTCTACTCTGTTCCATTGATCTATGTGTCTGTTTTTGTGCCAGTACCACACTGTATTGATGATCACAGCTTTGTAGTACAACCTGAAATCTGTCATTGTGATGCCCCTGGCTCTGGTTTTCTTTTTCAACATTCCCCTGGCTATTCGGGGTCTTTTCTGATTCCACACAAATCTTAAGATGATTTGTTCTAACTCTCTGAAGAAAGCCCATGGTATTTTGATAGGGATTGCATTAAATGTTTAAATTGCCCTGGGTAGCATTGACATTTTCACAATATTAATTCTTCCATTCCATGAGCATGGAATATTTTTCCATCTCGTTTTGTCTTCCTCAATTTCTTTCACAAGTATTCACCACTACTATTCAACATAGTACTAGAAGTCCTAGCCTCAGCAATCAGGCAACAAAAAGAAATAAAAGGCATTCAAATTGTCAAAGAAGAAGTCAAACTCTCCCTCTTTGCAGATGACATGATACTGTACATAGAAAACCCAAAAGACTCCACCCCAAGATTGCTAGAACTCATACAGCAATTCGGCAGTGTGGCAGGATAAAAATCAATGCCCAGAAATCAGTGGCATTTCCTACACTAACAAGAGACTGAAGAAAGAGAAATTAAGTCAATCTCATTTACAATTGCACCCAAAAGCATAAGATACCTAGGAAAAAACCTGACCAAAGAGGTAAAGGATCTATACCCTAAAAACTACAAGGCTGCTCTAAATTCAGCTTTGAGTAACCAAGCTTCTTATTTCCCATAATACTTTTGAAATCAGGATTTGATGGCCCCAGAATTTTACAATCATCTGTTTGTTCTTTTTACTATGCTGGTGGATGATGATTTGCTTAGCCAGTTTCTTTGTGCCCCCCAAAAAGAGCCTACGTCTAAAATCCTGTGAACTCTTGTATTTAGACCATCATCTGATGCCAAACCACTCTGCTCTATAAAGGTCAGAAGGCCTAAAGGTGGCTGGGTTCTCTTGGGTAACTGGTCTCTAGAGTTTAGATGCACTTCTTTCAAAAGAGAGATTAGTAAAATCCTAAGATTCTCCATTTTGCACAGAAGCCAGAAGGAAAGCTCTCCATCCCCAGCCATACCAAGTAGTCAAACACAGAATCTTCTCTTCAGCATCCTTTCACACTCATTGCCATTTCCTGCTCCAGCTAGACTGCTGTACAAACTGAAAATAAGAGTTTGGTGGTGATATAAACCTAAAAGAAGACTCAATCTCTTCCAACAGAATTTATATGCAGCAAAAAGAAAAGTGCTACCCTGGGAGAAAAACTAACACTTATTTCTGAATTTCTTTTCATCACTCAATGCGTTGGGTGCTATGGTAGTCCATTTCCAAGATGGCACCCGTTGGTCCTTGCCCTCCTAGCTTGTACCAGTGTTGGTCTGTGTGACCAATAAAATACGGCAGATGAGGCAGTATGTAACTTCCAAGATTAGGTATAAACGTTGGCAGCTTCCATCTTTCCAGCTTGGGCCATTCCTCTTTCTATCTTACACATGTACCCTCACACATGCATGCACACGTGCACGTGCGCACACACACACACATCACCAACTCTAGGATCAGCCCGATACCTTGTCATAAGCAGCTCAATAGAGAGGGTTACATGGTTGGCTCCAGCCAACAGCCTCATGAGCCCCATGAGTGATCTTGGAAGTGGATCCTCTCTACCCAATCAGGCCTCAAACGGTGGTGGACCCAGTTCGCCCTGCAGCCTCATGAGCAACCCTGATCTAGAACCTGAGTTAAACTGTTACTGGATTCTTGGCTGCAGAAACTATGAGGAGGGGAAAAAAGAAAAAAAAAAGTTTATTGCTTTAAGCTGCTAAGTTTTAGAGTAATCTGTTATGTAGTGGTAAATAAAAAATACGGGTGCCTTTCCCCCAGGTTACTCCCTTGAACCCTCACACGGCCCGAGAGACAATTATTGCTGTATGTCACTGATCTAAGATGTCATCAGCTACAAGGTGTTCCATTTATTCTGTGAAGAAAGGAAAGAAATGCTATCATAAAAACCGTGATATGTGTTCAGTTGTATGATGTGCTCCAATCTCAGGTGTGTTACAGTGTGACAAAAGTGTGCACCTTAGAATCGGTGAATATGTTACCTGTATTTTGTAGCAAGGAATTCCTCTCTCACCTAGAGGAAATTTAAGCTTTCTTTTCATCCCCATTATTCAGCTCGGTGTGAAGTAACCACTCAGTATGTTTTGCACAGAGAGATCAACAGTCTGAATGGACATAACCTGACTTCTAGGACCAGACTGGACTCAGCGTGGGTCTATGTTTTTCAGTATAGATCAACAAGGGAAATTTTTAAAAGATGTAAGTCCTAATTCTCATGTGAACCAAAGGAAGGCTCCTGTCTAGATTCTTAATCAGCTCTATCTTCTACGTTTCCTCTTACTAAAGTGCAGGTATACTGCATATGTGGCCCTCTACAATCCGCCCAAGCTGGTCCCAGCTCCTCAGAACAGCTGCCATCAAGTGTCTGTTCTCACACACATTATCTGAGCCAGACATTATCGTTCCCCCCGGACATAGGAGGGGAGAGAAGCTGGGAGACATAAAGAGACTTGCTTCTGATAACAAAACTAGAAAGTGACAAATGCTGGACAGAGTCCTACCAAGCCATCCTCACCGCCACCCCTCCCACATCAGCAAGCCTTCTCTAAAGAATGGCATCATGGCCTTGTCTCCTGGCCTTAAATGATAGTCACAGCAAAGCGAAAAAGGCAGCCAACCAACACCTGTGAGAGTTTTCAGTGGCCTCTAAAAATGTCTTTTCCCTGAGTCACCTGCAGTCTTTCATCTTGGGAATGCTGAGTGTTTCATCAACATTATCTCATTACTCCTCATTGCCCCAGACTTTTCAAATAAATGACTTAATGTTTGCAGAAAGTCCTTGAGACCTAAACACTACAAGTGCAATATGAAGGTACGGCATTGTCCTACCACCTGAACAGCTGCCACAGAATCTGTTCAGAGTCTGTCAGAGAACTCTCCTATGAACATGTCAGGCTTTTCATGTCATGGAGACGGAGGCAGGAATAGAGGAGGCAGATTCAACGTGGCTGATCCTGGTTTGGAAATGGAATAAATCTATAAAGCAGAGATGCCTAAAGGGATTCCACTGGCAACTCTGATCAACTAGTAATGCCCTTCTGATGGGCTGAGAAGGATCCTGAGGCTATGCCTGGGTTCATTGGGAAAGAGTTCGGGAATGGTTAGTGATGTCTGTCATGAATACAGGACTAGTGATTTTGGAGCGTATGTTCCAGAAATTTGCCCTTCTTGCCATAGATCAGTAACTTTACTATAACCATCTTTTAGTTCTAGGAGGCATTTGTTGTTGTTGTGGATGATGATGATTCTTTTGGGTTTCCTGCAGAGACAATCATGTCATCTGTGAATAGAAACAGCTTATTTTTTTCTTTCCCGATTTTTATACCTTTTATATCATTTTCTTGTTTTATTACATTAGCTAAGACTTCCAGCATGATGTTGAAAAGAAGTGGTGACAGGGGACATTCTTGCTTTGTTCCTGATTTTCACAGGAAAGACTCTAGTTATTCACTTAAGGAAGATGTTAGCTATAGATTTTTGTAGATATTCTTGATCAAGTTGAGGATATCCCCTTTATTCTTATTTTGATAAGAAGTTTTTTAAAAAAAAATCATGAATATGTGTTGGATTTTGTCCATCTATTGATATGAGTATGTAATTTTTTTTCTTTTTTAGTCTGTATGTGGTAGATTACATTAATTGATTTTTAAATGTTGAACCAGCCTTGCATTCATGAGATAAATCCCACTTAGCTGTGATATATAATTCTTTTCATACATTGTTGGATTTGATTTGCAATTATATATTGTTGAGAAAGCTTACATTTATATTCATGAGACATATTGGGGTATAGTTACCAAGTGATTTTAGCATGCAGCCAGAGTTGAGGTCCTGTTCTAAGGGTTGAAAGTAGAAATTATATGCAAAGTCCTTCACATGTTGGGTGGCTATTGAATCCCAGAGCTCAGGACTTGGGTGAGGAGGAGAACAATGGGGCCAGAATTAATGAGAGTGATAATAGAATGGAACTACTATTCTCATCTTTTTATTCATGGACAAAATAATAGTCATCTGATGCAAAAATTTACAGCTTATAACAATTTCATATAGGCTTTAATTTGACCATCCTAATCCTGATAGGCAGTTAGAGATGACATTAGTATCTCCATTTTACAAATTAGGAAATTGAGGCTCAGAGAAAAAAACTGATTTGTCCAGGATCAATAGGCATAACCCAAAATGCAGGGTTCCTGAGTGAAATCCAGCACCCTTTTCATATGGTTCTTGAGTTATTCAAATTTCTGTGGATCTTTAGTTACTCAAATATGCTTATTATTTGATAAAGTCCAAATAAGAATCCAGTTGTCATTTAATTCCCTGTGGCATTAAAGTGGGAATGAATTCCAATGCAAAAGGAAGGAATCTTCAAAAAGGCAAATAGAAACATCTACTTCTGGTCTATGGAAATCATTTAGTTGTTTGCTTTACTCTCAGAAGCAGAGGTGATGGGAGAGGATGAGGTGTGGAGCCAAAAAAAGTGTGGTGCTCAGGGAAGGTCAAAGGAGCTTCTGCAGCCCTGCTCATACTTTCTCTACCTGGGCACTGTTCTCCCACCTGCACATCTACAAACTCTCAAACTCTCATGTTCTCATCTGCGTAGGGAGCCCTGAAGATGTAAACATGAATACTTCTCTCATTATACAAGATGAGACTCACCATTGCCTCTAGTGTGATACTTCCCTGGGCCAAAGAAATGCCTAATTGCTCACAGGTTACCTGACTCACAGGCAACCCTGACCCTCTAGCCAAGCGTGCTAAGACTGAATCGCCCAACTTGCCTTTGTAGAAACTGGTTACTAATATGTCATTTCATTTCTGTCTCTTTCCAACCTTAAGTTTCGCCTGCCTCACATCAATGGCATGTCCTTGCTCCTCATACCTCTACACCCATGCACAAGAGGATGCATGCACAAACGCAGAGGGAAGTTGCTTCTCAACCTTTATACACACACCAGTGTCCGCACTCACATACAAGCACACACCATGATAAACACATTGGGACTCAGAAATGGAGTGGTGGGAGATTTGGCTTGACCCTAAATTACAGAGGGGATGAGATGTCTTACAATTAAGTTATTTATATCTCTGAAATTCTACTGTCTCTCCCAGTCAGAGAGGTCTCCCAGTTGGAGAATGAGACAGCAACAGTAGAAACCTTCTTCTCCAAAATTACAACATTGGAAATTAGGACTCCCCATAAAACCTAGGGAGCTGAGGCCCTTGAATATATAGTGTTCTCCTAGAGAACTAGAGCAAGATCCAGAAGGGTGGTAACCCTATACCTTATTCAAGAATAGCAGAAAAGCACATCATTTTCTGTCCATTGAACAGACAGCAGCTAATTACACTGAGAAATGTTTTCTTTCATCCTAAATTCCTGGTCATCACTGAAAATCTCCTCTGATCTCTGTCCTCTATTGTAGCTTCACAAGTTTATCATGTTTCCATATCTGTGCTTATCTTCTTATCTGCTATTTACTTTCTTCCCAAAGCTGCAGCCCCAGGCACTGAGAGTTAAATAATTTGGGAAGTTTTGAGTTAAACAGGTTTAACAAGACTTCTCAGAGCTTATGGAGTGTTAAAGGGTGTGGCAAATCTTCAGGAAGATTTGTCTTGTGTGTACTATTGCCCAGACATTTTTGAAGAGGTCTCACGGGGCACCTATTTAGCTTAGAAGATGTTGATGAAGTCCCAGACAGAGACTGCTATCTCTTCCTCTGTTATGGGTTGAATTGTGTCCCCTCAAAAAAAGATATATTGAAGTCCTACTATCTGGTACCTCAGAATGTGACCTTATTTGGAATTATGGTTTTTATGGAGGTAATGAGGTTAAAATGAGGTTATTAGGGTGGACCCTAATGCAATTCAACTAGTGTCCTCCTAAAAATGGGAAATTTGGACACAGAGATGGATATGCACAGAGAAAAATAAGGCTATGTGAACAGACACAGGGAGAGGATGACCTTTTACAAGCTGAGGAATGCCTGAGACTTCCAGAAGCTAGGAGAGAGGCCTGAAACAGATCCTTCCCTAGCATCTTCAGTGGGAGTGTGGTCCTGCTGACACCCCAGTGTTGGACTTCTGGCCTCTAGAACTGTGAGACAATAAATCTGTGTTGCTCTGAACTATCTAGTTTGTGGTACTTTGTTACAGCAGCCCCAGGAAACTAATGTATTCTCTAGTATTCATTCTTCTAGCTGGGTGGTAGGTACATTAGGTTCGTTTTCTCTCTCTCTCTCTCTCTCTCTCTCTCTCTCTCTCACTTATTAAAGACATTTAAAAAAATTTCTATAATAAGCTTAAAAATAACAAAAATACCCATTCTTCTCCTCTTCTATTATAATGGAAGCATCAATTTTTAGCTAGGCAAATGACCAGCTAGACAAGAGGTCAGCACTCTTTTAATAAAGGTCTAGATAGTAAATATTTTAGGTCTTATGGAACAGATGTTCACTTTCACAACTACCATTCTGACATTGTAGCAGGAAGGAAACCATTGACAATATGTCAACAAATGAGCATGGGTGTGTTTCCATAAAACTTTATTTACAAAACCAAACAGCAGACCAGATTCGCTGTCAGTCATTGAGTACCTGCTATCTGCTGGGCAGTATTCTCGGAGCTGGGAATACCACGGTGAGCAACATAGTCAAGGACTCTGCCTTGTGGAACTTGTAAAATCTTGTTTACAGCTGCATCCTCAGTACCTTGAGCAGGGCAGGGCATGTAGTGATCTGTCCAGAAATACTGAACTAATGAGTGATTAACAGTACCTTGGGTAAAAAGAGATGAGCCAAACCTTGGGAGTGATAGGCCAGGGGGAAACCCTGGGCTTTCTTGGGATGCTAACTAACGTCCAACAAAAGATTCTCCAGTGGCAGTTTGATTCTTTAACAAGGCAAAAGCAAACCAACACCAGTGGGTTCTTTTTTTTTTTTTTTTTTTTTCAAGTAGGCTCCAGGCCCAGGATAGGGCTTGAACTCACAACCCCCAAGTCAAGTTCTCATGTTCTACCTACTGAACTAGTCAGGTCCCCCCAGTGTGTTCTTTCCTTTTTTCTTTTCTTTTTTTTTTTTTTTTAAAGATCTTATTTATTTATTTGGGAAAGAGAAAGACAGAGCATGAGATGGGAGAGGGGCAGAGGTAGAAGGACGAGCAGACTCCCTGAGAAGAGAGCCCAATGCAGGGCTCGATTCCAGGATCCTAAAATCATGATCTGAACTGAAATCAGACACTTAATCAACTGAGCCACCCCACTGTGTTCTTATATGCACCAAATAATATGTACATTCAAGATGATCATAGCAACTTATTTCCAAAGACACAAAAATTGGAAACAACCCAAATATCCATTAATAGAGTCAATGGGTAAATAAATGATATTATTTTCAAATAATGGAACACTACACAACAAAGGCCAAGAACAAACTACTGCATACAAGGCAACACAGATGAATATCAAAATTACTGTGAATTGAAACCATCTAACTTCCAAGCCCCACGTGGACACTGAGGACTAAACCTGTAAACTGCTCCACAGCTTACTGTCTACATTACCATGACTTTATTATTTCATAGTCTTCCTTAGCACAGTTTACTATTCCAGGATGCTCTTGCCCAGGTAAATCACTTTGTTGTTCATTATGGAACTTCCAGAAAGACCCATCATCTCTTCAATAGAAAACATCAACAGCCTTCATCCCAAGAGTCTTTGAAACCTTCACCTCAGAATCCTTGCCTTGCTTTTCCCACGGTCCTCAACGATATAATTCCTACAAACCCTATTCAAGTTTCACATTGAAAGACTCATCTAAACCAGAATCAAAGTCTCAAATTCAACTTTTTCTTCCTCTTTCCAATGTAAGTTCCCTCAGGTGGTACTCTCCCTGATCGCAGGAAGCAATACATTCAGCTTTGTCTCATGAACAGATTGTTCTGGTGATATTTCAGGAGTCAGCATTCAATGACATAATGTTTAGTGAGAAAAACCAGACACGAAGAGATCATGCTTTATTAATCAATCATATAAAGTTCAAGAACAGACAAAACTAATCTGTGGTGATGGAAATCAGAACTGTAGTTACCCTGGGTGTGTAGTGGTGATTGGGTATGTACTTCCTGGGAGAGGATATGAGAGAGTTGTTTGAGTGCTGGAAGTCCTATATCTTGTCCTAGGTGGTGGTTATATGTGAATAAACATAAGTAAAAATTCATTGAGCTATACATTTTTATGTGCATTTTACTACATGTAAAAAAGCAATTTAAATAAGGGCTTAAAAAGATTAAAAATTTAACCTAGGCATCAGAGGTTGCCAAAGAACTGAGTGTAGTTTTAGAACCTCTCCTTTAGCCAAGGGGTTGGATTGCCTTCAACAATATGGAGTTAGGTATTCCGTGAGATCCCAACCTGGCTACCTTGCTTTCAAACCCTGTAGGTACCTTTTACACCTGAGATGCCAGCAGTCACTGCAATTGGTGCTGAGCCCTGCACATAAATTAATAATATTTATACACATGTAACAGAAATGGGTATGGTGAGAATTAGAAATGGGTATGGTGAAATGTTTGACACAGTCTTCCACTTACTTGCAGGATTCAACTTGTGATTGTAGACATCTTGAAATAGTCCCTTTGGGGGACTATAGTGTTGCTCCTATAAGAAGCTGTGCTTTTTTCATATTTCATAAAAATATGAAAAAGTTTATATTAGTGTATGAAATGTTGCTAAGGGAACTCACCAGCCTTCTGTCTTTAAGGACCAAGCTACATTAGTTGAGAGTACATACAAAATTGTGTCATCAAAATTGGGGGAGGGGACAGTGTAGGTGGCTTTCATTATCATTATTTGTAGGATTCACCCGTGTTGTCTCATGTAGCAGTAATTTTTTCTTTTTAACTGCTGTAGAGTAGGAAGATATGTATATACCTGGTTTGTGTGTGTGTGTGTGTGTGTGTGTGTGCACGTGCGCGGGCACACATGAAAGGAAGAGGATTGATCGTTAGTTTAGTTGTTTGAACTAACAAAAAATTTACCTTCAGAAATGCCTAACAGCCTTCTTTAGCTGCAATAATCTTAAAAAGTATCTGCATAGACAAAGATGAACAAAAACAAAATTACTTTGTGTTAAAATAAGAGGAAGAACCATTTGTACTAGCCTGAGGTGGGTGACAATTTCTCTACGTAAGATGCGTTGAATCACTTCCACGAACCAGGCCAGACCATGACTTTTGTTGATCCTCCCTCTTATCTCAGAAAAGTAAAATGAGGAAAATTCAAGCTGTGCTACAAAGAACCCTGACAAAAGGCCAATGCTCAAAGAAAAAGCATTTCGTTGTTTTCATTTTTAAGAATGGAAAAACAGATATGTAACTTTGTTGATATTTATAAAAATCTTATTTGGTGGCTAGACCAAGTAGGCACCATTTACTTACATTTCCCAAACACAGAGTGGGAATTACAGGCTCCTCATCATATTTTTAGCCTGTGGTTCCTGCCTGCCTCACCTGGCCCATCCCTTCAGCTAATTGCCTGCACAATTATTCTCCAGTGTTCACTGCAGAATGACTCCTCTGTCCACCCACAGGAACAATGGTTTTCTCTTATGCTTGGGGATTTTCCTTCAAAGACTGTGAATCATTCCCTGAATGGTTTTAGGAACGAAGCTTTCTTTTCCCAAAAGTAATATGTGTTTACTATAGAACTTTAGTAATTATAGATAGGCAAAGTGAATCCAGACAAAAATCACCCAGAATCTGACCAATATCATTTTTTAGTGTGTATGTATTATGAATAACATTTTATTTTGCTGACATGTTATCAAATCAGTTCCTTGTTGGACACTTAGGATCTTGTTATTTTTCTTGGTATAAACACTACTCCCAAAATTATTCCTGGAGACTGAACATCTTTTTGTTTGTTTGTTTAGTTTTTCTTTCATAATCATAAACGTTAACTCTGCAATCTAGCTAGACTTGAAAAGGAGTAAGGAAAATAGGGGACCCATAGAACTGCAGTGAGAGCACAAAGATTAAAGGATACTTCCAGCAGATGGGGTGAAGGGGTGCCCTCCGGAGCTACAGAAGGAATGGTCTGGTAGTTAAGACAAAACACACATCAAATTTATTAGATTCGTCCACAATCAGGAATGGTGATCTTCTTGCTGGTCTCGCCATTCCTGGACCCAAATGAATCCATGCTTCCACAATATTCGTGCCCTCTCTCACTTTGTCAAAGACCACATGCCAACCATCCAACCACTCAGTGTTGGCAGCCCAGATGAAAAACTGGGAACTGTTAGTGTTGGGTCCAGCATTTGCCATGGGCAAGATGCCAGGACCTGTGTGCTTCAGGATGAAACTCTCATCTTTAAATTTGTCCCTGTAGATGGATTTGCTGCCAGTGCCATCATGGTGTGTGAAGTCTCTACCAGGGCACATAAATCCTGGAATAATCCTATGAAAGCAGGAACCTTTATAACCAAATCTTCCTCCCTAGTGCTCAGAGCATGAAAGTTCTCTGCTATCTTTGGAACTTTGTCTGCAAAGTTTTATACACACACACACTTGCATGCACGCACACACTAGGCTAAAAAGGATATACAGACCTTATAGATAGTTCTGAAAAGTTGGACCAAATCCCATACCTGTTCCCACCATGAGTGAACATCAGAGGGAACATAGTCAAAAAAAAAACCTCACGCACATACAAGAAATAAATTGAAGTAAAGGCAACACTCCATCAATTTCCTGAGATTTTAATTCGAGAGATTCCCTGTATTTAGCCAGTTATTTGTAAATTTCTTAACTCTGGTAAATGGATATTCAGAGGGAACTAGCTAACCTTCAGGCCATTTGTGTTCTTCAGGTGACTCAAATTCTACAGTAATCTTATTGTTTTTATGTTGCCAGGTGATAATAAGCTGTTTCAGTAGAATCTCTGAGGGAATTTCCAGTCAACCTGAAGAGTTTAGAATATTAAAGACCTAGAATGTAGGCTATAAATATAAGTAAACTATGTTAGAAGGTAATTTGTTTCAGCTACTTCCTCTGGGCAATGGCAATGTCTACTATTAAAGAATTTACAAATTGGGGGAAACTTTGAGTCACTCAAATTTCAGCTCTGGGAGGGGATGACGGAAGGTCCCAGGGCCCTGTCAAAGGCCCCCTCTGGTGGTGGGGGGGGGAGGCTGAGTCAGTGTTGGAGGAGACAGGACTCTAGCCCCTGAGCAGGGGTAGCAGAGGAAGTAGGGGGGCCAAGGAGAGGAGCCAAACAAGGGTGAATTTTCACATTGCACTGACCAGGATTCATATCATAGCTTTTCCACTTGTCAAAGACAGGGCCTGGAGCATATTATTCAACCTCTCTGAGCTTTAACTCTATACAATGGAGACAAGCACCATTTCCTAGGGTTGCTGAGACATTTCAGTGAAATAAATGTATAGAAGCCAAGTACAGTAACTGACACCTCGAAGGAACCCAACAAATGGTTGCTATTACTACTATCATGATTAATCATTATTATTGCTGTTGCCTTTGAGGATAGATTGGGGGGGGGAGTGGTTATTACTGATCATTGTACCTCTTCTTTGGATTTTCTTGATTTCAGGGGTTCTTAATCTGGTTCTCAAGAATTCCACAGAGGCCCATGGACAGATATCTGGGAAAGAGGATGTTAAACTGATGAGAAAAAAATGTGAATGTCTTTACTAACCTGTAATGAAAACTTACTATTTCCCCTGTTATGACCACAGGCAACAACTCACAATAGTGATCGTGCCTTGATTAACAATACCAAAATTACATATTATTTTTATATCACTTTAAAATTGTTGCAGGTCTCTCAAAATATCATTTCAATTGGACTCATATTTCAAAAGTACAGTTGTTCTTAGACCCACTCATCAGGCCACTGCTAGAGCACATGTGATCTCTGTCTTCCTTTCTACAGATGTTGGTGTGATGGAGCGGGCTATCAAGTTAACTGTATCATAATTTTCAAACATATTTTGATAAAATATCACAATTTGATAAATATCACACCTTATTTTATGCCCTTCTTTTAAAATGTAGGCTCCAGGGACGCCTAGGTGGCTCAGCGGTTGAGTGCCTGCCTTCAGCCCAGGGCGTGATCCTGGAGCCCTGGGATCGAGTCCCACATCAGGCTCCCTGCATGGAGCCTGCTTCTCCCTCTGCCTGTGCCTCTGCCTCTCTCTCTCTCTCTCTGTGTGTGTATGTGTCTTTCATGAACAAATAAATAAAATCTTAAAAAATAAAATAAAAAAAATAAAATGTAGGCTCCATACCCAACATGGGGCTTAAACTCACACCCTGAGATTGAGAGTCACACGCTCTACCGACTGAGCCAAACAGGCACCTCTATTTTATGCACTTGTAAACAGTATTCTTCAAAGGAGTCAACAGTCTTCATCGGACTGCCAGGGGGAGACAGAGGCACAAAACAGATGAGAATCCTTTGGTCTGGAGGACACTACAGGGCACCTTGCACACAGGAGAAGCTCTGCTATCCAACAGCCCGAGCAGCTTCTTTATTAATTTGTCTATTGCCTAGCCCCATAAACACCCAAAGCAGAAAACTTCTGAAGACGAGTCTCAGTAGATCAAGGGATCCTGTCTCTTAAAAGAGCCTAACTCTGTACAATAGATAGAAAATATCAAGGGAGGAAATATCTGTTGCCCTCCCCAGGAGCCTGATGCTTGGAGCAGCCAGTAGAAAGGAACTTTGCCAAAGTGGTATGATGACCCCAAGGGAAAGCAGAGCAACAACAATGCAGGGAAAGCAGAGAAAGGGGACCAGGGAGACAAAATAGAGTAAAAACCCAGACCCAGAAGACACAAAGCCCCAACAAATAGGGGCTACACAACCTGCAGGCTGGGAGAAAGAGGAGGAACTTTGTTTTTATTTTTTAAAGATTTTTCTTTATTTATTCATGAGAGACACACAGAGAGAGGCAGAGACACAAGCAGAGGGAGAAGTAGGCTCCCCGCGGGGAGCCCCATGTGGGACTCGATCCCAGGACCCCGGGATCACGCCCTGAGCTGAAGGCAGATGCTCAACCACTGAGCTACCCAGGTTCCCCAAGTGGAGGAGCTTTAAATAAAGGACAATGAAAAAGAAAAAAAAAAAAAAAAAATAAATAAATAAATAAATAAATAAATAAATAAATAAATGACAATGAAACAGGGGAAAACGTAGCAGTGGATATTTATTTTGTTGTATTTCAACCATCAAGTTTTGGGGCTATTTCCTCATGGTCCTCCTGCCCTCCCTCCCCCTCCCCCATTTTCACATAATGTTGATAAAACTGCTTTATTCCATTTCCCATCTTTTTTTTTTTTCTCCAATCATCCAGGCCTTCTTCTTTTTAACTACGTGATCCTTAGTGCTTATCTTCAAAGGACAAAAAGTTTTCCACCTGTCAGAGAGAGTTAGGATCTGGCAATACTCTTGGCAACCTTGCTTGTGTTGACTCCTTCATTTAGCTCAGGGCACTCTCAACCGGCCCTCCAGCTCTGGGCAAGTGTCTCTCTCACAAAACACGGAACAGTTCAAAAAGGCCTCTTGTTAGAGATTTGCAGGCACATGAGTGGGAAATACCATATAAACAGTGAAAAGAACACATCTTTTCAAGTTGTTGGATTTTCTCCTTCATGGTTTTAAAAAAGGCCACTTAGAAATCTTTCATTTAATAAACCCTTGCACATATAGTAGTAATCAGGAACGCGATATTTATCCCTACAACGCTTCTCAAAAACATTACTCAGGCCAGCATTTACCTCAGCTACCCTGAGGACCGACCGTCATTCAGTCTATTAATTTGCTTAATTTATTTTCTCTATCCTAAGAAAAAGGTCTGTTTGCTACGCTCAAACACTGACATCACATGAAGATGCCAGTCTTTATACACATTTATAAAAGTAGACTATGTGGAGTATGATACACTGGTACAAAGTTTTACAAATTAATACAAGTCAAATATATAAATTAAAAATGAAATAGAGGAAGGTTGCGGTGCTGTCTTGGGGTGGTTCTTTTAGCAGTCATATCGCTGTAAAGAAAATGAGATAAGCATTAGGTTACCATCAGGCTAAACAGACAACAATGCCATTTTAGTCCTAAAAATTCCTGTTTGAAGCAAACATAAAGCGGGCTGATGTCAACTTCACCTGGGAGCTTAGACAATGCCCATGAGATGTTGCCTAAACAAACCACACTCCATTGTCCTCTCTGAGAAGCTGCAGGAAAGGGCCATGGAAAAGGCAGCTTACTGGTGGTGGTTGGTTGGCTCTGAATGTGTTTGGGGTAGGTTTTTAATCTCAAGGATTTAAGAGATAATGCCATGGGAGTTTCACCCAGGAGTGGGCGGGATGTGGGTTACCTTCCCAATTCAATGCTACCAAGTTACAGACTTGACTCATCTACACTAAAAACCCTGCCCTCTGAAAGTGTCTTTTGTCTTAAAAATAAAGGTAGCAGATCTGCATCGCATGTCTGAGAAGCAGACATGCCTACTGTGACTCAGATGGGAAGCCCAGGGGGACTATTTGCTCCCCTTCCCCCTCAGAGAGGAGGGTCACTCTGCCAAACTACTACAGCAACTGTGGTCATTGACATATTACGCTTGTTCCCAAGATGCACAACTGCTGATGACCAGCGGGGCCTCCCCTAATTTAATCTCTGCCTTGTAAGGAATTCAAGGCTAAAGATAAATTACAGTAGGAGAATTCTGAGATTCTTCTCTGCCTCTCCCCACCATATTGCCTGGAAACAACTTCATACTGAAGGGTTCCCACTGTGCTGTTTTCATGGAAATTTGGCAGGCTCCCAAAGGAAATTATTAATCTTGCTGTACTTGCCTGATAAGGAAAACCAGATTTTTATTTTAACCCTTCCTCAAAAATTTTAGAAAGTTTCCATTTATTTACAGCAAGGCTTTTCATGGTAGGAATGGGCTTTCAGTTTTCATTAGGTTTTGTCTTATTTTAAAAGAAAGTTAAGAGACCTCAAACCAAGGGGGTAAATGACTAGGCAAATATAAATTAGGTTTCTGTTTACCTAATCCTGTTTTACAGAATAATGCATAAAGCAAACCCTCTGAAATTCAACCAAAGCTGAACTTCCATCAATTCATTAATACACGGGGGTTTTTTTAAGGAGGATATAGAAACAAGAACTTTCCCTGCTACTAACAAATGCATACTTCTTTCTGAATTCTTATCCCCAGGAAACAAGTGTTTCCTGGTTTTCTTCCACCTTGAAAGGCTTTTCACAAGCTGCTATTCAAAGGTTACTAGTGATTCTCTGTCTTTAGCTCTTTGGGCATTTTTGTGATTCTCTGTTGAGAAAGAATAGTAAAAAAAAAAAAAAAAAAAAAAAAAAATCCAACAGAACAGCAAGTACTGCATACAGATTAAGAGCAGGAGCTCTGGCATAAAATGACTCAGAGTTTGAAGCCTGCTTCTTCCAGACTAGATGATCTTAAACATATGCTTAATCTCTGACCCATGGTCTCATCTGAAAGGGGAGTTTAGCTCAGTGCCCCAGTGCAATGAATGTTGACTACTATTTGTGTAATACTAGTTGGGAACATGAGAGCAAGCAAAGTTGTATCTCTTTGGCCAGAGCAGGGGTAGTGAAAGAGGCCATGACTTTGCTCATGAGGGGACACTTTGTCTATGGGCAGCATTTTCCCCCACACACAGAGCCAACTACAAAAAAAACAGAAAGGTACCCAGTGACTATGACACTCAAGGAAGCATATTACTGACAGCAAAATTGAATGCTGTAAATGCTTTGCCACAAAGATGATGTAGGAAGAAATGTTTTTTGCCTTTTTTTTTTCTTTATGATGAAAACAATGGTGTATTATAGTAATTGAAGACCCCAGGGCCAGGCTATGACATTTTCACACAGGTTCTTACCTGTCGGCGAGAACAGCAATAGCCACATATTCCTCCTATCATTCCATTTATTATTTGAATGAGACACAAGATGAATTCAATTCCACCGAGGGCCAAGAGGATAGAAAACAGAGAGACATTCCATTCTACAACATGTTTGGGTTCAACGCACTGGGACCATGTGGAGGTATCCAGAAGGTACCTGTGGATAAAAAAAGAAACTTCTAACACATGACCACACCTAATGGGTTGTATAAGTTACTTTCTGTGTGGTACTTTTTTGTTCAGAAAAAAAGAAATGAATTCATTCATTGACTCATATCAACTTTTTTCTAGTCCGAGTCATTTCACAAAGTTAGAAATTTAGCCCAGATCTTATTGCAATGACAAACATAATATTCAACAAAGATTGCTGAGCATGCAGTGTGAGTCAGACATCAAGCCAGGGCTGGGAATATAATGGTGAACATGGCATGGGCTTTGCCTTGGAAGAGCAGAGCGTCTAAGGGAGGAGATAATACGCAATCGCAATACACCAGGTGTGAGGAAGGGCACCTAACCTCGGCCAGGAAGATACCTGCTTGTGTAACTATTCCACAAGTCTGAGCTCCATAAAGCTAGGAACCAGACCTGTCATCATTGTATGGTATAAACCCTAGACCAGTATCTGGCACATAGTAGGGACTCAACACTTTTAAAAGTAATTGAATGATAAATAATCTGAAGTCACTTTGTGAAATGTTAGCAAACCATGCTGAAGTCACATATGACTACACACACACATGTATACACACATACATACAAGTCATATACATTATATGTGACTTAGGAGATTTTCTGAGTACCTGAATATTCTTATAGTCTGATAAATTCTCTCTCTGATTATTTTCTTAGAATCTCAGCCTTTGCGACATCATAAAGCATTTGGATTCTTAATGAAATACGATTCAATCATGTGGGAAAATCTACAATAGACTTAATTCCACAAAGAGGTCTGGTATAACTCTTATCAGTTTTTCCCCAAGCAGCAGAACAAAAGGGCTTGGAATTAGAGACCTAACTTTGAATGGTTCATTGAGCCGATCAGAAACTCAATTTGTTGATTAAAAAAAAAAAAAAGAACTCTGTCCTTATGACCCTGTCTTTCTGCATATCAGTGGGGGAAAAAATTGTAATTGTAGGACACAATGTAAAAAAACTCTTTGGCCTCACTTGCCTATTGAGCAATTAATCACTGGCTTGTGACCATTAGTTATTTCCCATACTGAAATCCTTGGACAGGTTGAAGTGACGAATGAGATGGAAGCGGAAGGTTTCTTACAGAAGCTGGGGTGGGTCATGGAAGGGGCGTATACTCAAACAGCTGTAAACATGTTTAGAAATACTCTCGCTTCTCCTTCCATTCCAGTTGCACTCATCAGGATCTCTTAGAGATGGGCTTGTGCAGTAGTTCGTATGTTTGTGCATACGTGAATAACCAATCTCTACTAGTACATTCAGTGTGTTCTGAACCAAGTTGAATCAAGATCACTAACAATTTTGACCATTGAAATTTCAAACCCCTCCAAGTGCTCATTTTCCTTTCCTTCCTCCTTTAGAGGCTACCTAGAGCTGTATTGGTTGTAAGTCAGGAAATAATATTAACAGCTAACAGAGGCCATGCTCAGAGCATGTCAGCTTCTGTGACAAATCCATTTTTTTGACTCATTAATCCTCCTGACAACTGCCCCTGGTTTTATTTTACAGATGAAGTAACTAAGAAGCACAGAGCTCAGTCCACTTTTTCCTAGTTGCTGAGGGAGAAATGCAGAGCTGGGATGGAATCCAGGTCCATGTAATTTCATGTTCATGATTTATGAACTCACTATATGCTATACAACTCATGGGAGACAGTATTAACATAAAGGCAATCGAAACTCACTATTCATAGTATTTTCACTCATGAACCTCATAACTAAACTTTTCAAAATTCAGAGAAAGATGTCATTCATTTGTCTTCACATGTATCAGTTTCTATCAGCTCTTTTTTTTCTCAATAATGGATAAGAAGCATCAACATAAAATAACAGAGCTTAAATTATCCTGATTTTAAAGTTCTGGATAAGACCTGTCTTACAGGGATCCCTGGGTGGCTCAGCAGTTTAGCACCTGCCTTCAGCCCAGGGCATGATCCTGGAGTCCTGGGATCAAGTCCTGCATCGGGCTCCATGCATGGAGCCTGCTTCTCCCTCTGCCTCTCTCTCTCTCTGTCTCTCATGAATAAATAAAATCTTAAAAAAAAAAAAAAAGACCTGTCTTATAGAGTCTGATCACTTTAAATAAAGTGTTTGTTGTATATGCTTATATATGTGAATGTGTGTATGGGATTAATATGATCTACCATGGGCTTTGGTTAAAATCATATGCTTTCCATCCATATTATGTAGGGATTCCATAATATTTTCTTACAAAATAGTAAAATCAGCTAATTGTTCTGGTATAGTGGACACACTGTATGAGCACAAACTATACAGCCAGGCTGCCTGGGTTCATATCTTGCCTGGGTTCACATGGATAGTCCTTCTTAGCAATGTGATTTTGAATAAGTTCCTTCCAACTCTTGTGCCTCCTTTTCCTCATCTGTAAAATGGGAGTAATAGTGGAAGTCACCTCACAGGGTATCATGAGGGCTGACTCAGGGAATCCATTAAAAAGCACTTAGAGCTTCTCCAGGTCAGGGATCCATGCTCTGACACCACCGCCTGGTCCTGAGTCAGTGCAAAGACACCTGGTTGAGTGGATGGATGCACGGATGACTGTACCTTTCCACCTTGATGGGTTTGCCACTATACCATATGGTGGATGAGAACGTATGGCCAATAGGGAACTTACTGTCCATCAGTGTTGGCGAAGGTGTAGTTCCACTGGCCAAGAGAATTAAGACATAGTGGTCCTTCCGCCAAGCCCAGGGCTGCCACGATGATGCAGTAGCCAGATCCTGCGATTCCAATCAGAGCAGCCAGTACAGAAGAAAGCATCTGGGAAGAGGAGAAAGAGTGGAAGTGAGGCCAGAGTGGCCCTGGGCACCTCCCAGGGACCATTTCCACCACCAGGGCTGGAGGACCTACCGCACATCTCTTGCCACAGTTTTCATGGCCACAGCAGCCACAGCAGTCGTCCTCTTCCAGGCCGATGAACACAAATGCTGGCAGGAACATCTGGTTTGAAAACAGGCATTAAAGTCACTGCCTTTCCCTAGATCAAAGCCTGTGTTGGGGATCAGGCTAGCATTTTTTGGTAGAACAGATTTCTTTCTGACAGTGATGAATAGCTTTGGGTTAGCTTCACCACATATCAGAAAGAATGTTAAATTATGAGAACAAAACCCCTCTAAGTGGAGTACCTGCTTGTTTGCATGTAATGTGTCAGAGCAGTCTTTAGGGTGAGGATTCAAACAGTAACCTATAAATGTGTTTCTTCCATGAGAGTTGATAGCACAATCCCAGAGGGAACTCTGCTTTGAAACTCTTAAACTGTCTTTAAATCTGACTTTTTTCCCCCTTGTAAAACCTTGATGATACTAACAGTCTGATAGAATAACCGAAACTTTTTTGTAAATGGGAGAGATGAAGACACCCTATAATAAAGCTGAACTTCTTCTTTGATGATACGATTGTATAGTTGTCCCTTCACAGTAAAGCTCTTTAAATAAAATAAATACTCTAAGTTTGCGATCCAAAGAAGCCTAAGCAGGTGTGATGTTAGAATCAGGACAAACGATTATCTGGAAATGATGACAATGCTCCATAATAATGCATTAAATTTAAATGTTTTAAATGTTCTCTTGACCAAGAGAAATATTCTGTGTGGTATGAACAATTCCATAAAAAAGTCTTTTTTGAATTCTCAATCCTAGCAATTCCAGTGGCAAACTCGCGTTTGTCCACATTCTTTCCATGCTGTGGTTGAAGCTAATACTTTCGGCTCCCAGGTTGGCAGGCAAATTCCTCTAGCTTCAATTAAAAACAAACCTTGGAAAAAACAACACATTCCACTGTTAGCTTCAGACCCTGATCTGCTCCTAACTGTAGGATTTTTTTCCCAAGGCACCACACCCAGGATTACATAAAGGAGAAAATTTATAGTTCTTTCTAAATAGCAATACACTCATGATTTATGATCATTTCTATCACAGATGCTGGAGAATAAACAGCAGAGAATCTAAATCCAAAACTCCGTTGATTTAGACAGAACTGGCGGCGTCCTCCCAGCTCCCCAGAGCAGATGCTAAATGCCTACCTACCCTGGTACGAGAAACCCTATAGTCTCTCAATCTGATTTGAAAGCTATACCTGTTTTCTAGCTGTAAAGTAAGACAGCAAAGCCGCAAGGTAGTTCACTGCGAGTTGAAACAGGATTTTGTAAAACGTCTAATAAAATCAATACACCAGACCCATGTCTCGCTTTGTGTGATCTGCGTTCAAAAGAAGGGACAAAAATCACTGGATTTGGAAACAGGCAGTGTGGATTTTGTAAGATGTCTAATAAAATCAATACGCTAGCCCTACCTCCCTTTCTGTGTAATCTGCATTCAAAAGAAGGGACAAAAAAAAAAAAAAAAAAAAAAAACAGAAGGGACAAAAATCACTGGGTTGGGGAAAGAGGCTGTGTGGATTTTGTAAAACGTCTAATAAAATCAACACGCTAGCTCTACCTCACTTTTTATGTAATCTGCATTCGAAAGAAGGGAACAAAAAAATAAAAGAAAAGAAGAAGAAGGGACAAAAATCACTGGATTTGGAAACAGGCAGTGTGGATTTTGTAAGACGTCTAATAAAATCAACACTCTAGCCCTACCTCGTTTTCTATGTAATCTGCATTCAAAAGAAAGGACAAAAAAGGGGGGGGGGGTCAAAAATCACTGGATTTGGAAACAGGCAGTGTGGATTTTGTAAGATGTGTAATAAAATCAACACGCTAGCCCTACTTTGCTTTCCGTAATCTGCATTCAAAAGAAGGGATAAAAATCAGTGAATTTGGAAACAGGCAGTGTGGATTTTGTAAGACATCTAATAAAATCAACATGCTAGCCCCACCTCGCTTTCTATGTAACCTGCATTCAAAAGAGGGGAAGAAGAAGAAGAAGAAGAGAAGGAGAAGGAGAAGGAGAAGGAGAAGGAGGAGAAGAAAGAGAAGAAGGGGAAGAAGAGGCAGAAGGAGAGGAAGGAGAGGAAGAAGAAGAAGGAGGAGGAGGAGGAGGAGGAGGAGAAAGAAGAAGAAGGAGAAGAAGGAGAAGAAGAGGAAGAAGAGGAAGAAGAGGAAGGAGAGGAAGGAGGAGGAGGAGGAGAAGAAGGAGGAGGAGGAGGAGAAGGAGAAGGAGAAGAAAAGAAGAAGAAGAAGAAGAAGAAGAAGAAGAAGAAGAAGAAGAAGAAGAAGAAGAAGGAGGAGGAGGAGGAGGAGGAGGAGGAGGAGGAGGAGGAGAAGGAGAAGAAGGAGAAGAAGGAGAAGGAAAAGGAGGAGGAGGAGAAGGAGAAGAAGAAGGAGAAAAGAAGAAGAAGAAGAAAGAAGAAGAAGAAGAAGAAGAAGAAGAAGAAGAAGAAGAAGAAGAAGAAGAAAAAGAAGGAGGAGGAGAAGGAAAAGGAGAAGAAAAAGGAGAAGAAGAAGAAAAAGAAGAAGAAGAAGAAGAAGAAGAAGAAGAAGAAGAAGAAGAAGAAAAAGAAGAAGAAAAAGAAGGAGGAGGAGGAGAAGGAGAAGGAAAAGGAGGAGAAGAAAAAGGAGAAGAAGAAAAAGAAGAAGAAAAAGAAGAAGAAAAAGAAGGAGGAGGAGGAGGAGAAGGAGAAGGAAAAGGAGGAGAAGAAAAAGGAGAAGAAGAAAAGAAGAAGAAGAAGAAGAAGAAGAAGAAAAAGAAGAAGAAAAGAAGGAGGAGGAGGAGAAGGAAAAGGAGAAGAAGAAGAAGAAGAAGAAGAGAAGAAGAAGAAGAAGAAGAAGAAGAAGAAGAAGAAGAAAAGAAGAAGAAGAAGAAGAAGAAAAAGAGGAGGAGGAGGAGGAGGAGGAGGAGGAGGAGGAGGAGGAGGAGGAGGAGGAGGAGGAGGAGGAGGAGGAGAGACCAAAATCACTGGATTTGGAACCAGGCAGTGTGGATTTTGCAAAACGTCTAATAAAATCCTCACGCTGGCCCTACCTCGCTTTCTGTGTAACCTGCATTGGAAAGCGGGGACAGACGAAGAAGGAGAAGGAGAAGGAGAAGAGGAGCCCAGAATCTCGGGGTCAGGAGGCGGCGGCGGGGCGAACCTGCCCGGGCCCCCCCCCCGCCCCCGCCGCCCCCTCCGTCCCCCCCGCCGCCCCCCGCGGGCCCGGCCCGGCCGCCCCGACTCACCAGCGCGCCCCCTCCCGCGAGGCCGGAGAAGAACCACACGAAGCGGCTGAGGCGGCCCTCGGCGGCGTATCGGGTCTCCCCGTTGGGGAAGTAGAGCAGGACGTTCGCCACGAGGCAGAGGACGGCCAGCCACAGCAGCGAGTGGCCGGCGCAGCGCGCGCACCTGCGGGGACACATGGCGGCGCCCGGCTCGGGCCGCAGCGGGGCGGGGTGCTCGGGCGCTGTCGGGCCCGGCCGCCCCTCTTAAGTGCGGGCCCGCGCGGCCGTCATTGGTCCTGGGCTCGGGCGGGGCGGGCGGGGCGGGGCGGGGGGAGCATCCCGCGGGAGCCCGGCCTGCACCTGCGCCACCAGCCTCGGCCGCAGCCGGGACGCGGGGGCAGCGGCGCTCGGCCACCTGCTGGGGGCGCCCTGGGGCACCGGGCCGCCCCGACGTCACCGCCCGCAGGGCCGACCCGAGCCGCTCCTCTCCCCGCGTCGCTCCGGCCAGCTTCCCGGGGCTGCCCCCGAGGCAAACGTGGCACCAACACACAGGTGGCTCGTGGCCGCAGAGGGCTCAGGCACCTCAGGATGCCTCAGGGTTGCTCTCAGGCTGGGGTGATGCCCGGAAGGGCCCCGGGAGGCCTAAAGCATGGGAGGGACGTTGGGGTTGGGGGTTGGGGTGGGGTGGGGGGAGGATTAAACAAAGAAGAAATTTTATTTCTTTTTATTTATTTTTTTAAGATTTTACTTATTTATTCATGAGACAGAGAGAGAGAGGCAGAGGGAGAAGCAGGCTCCGTGCAGGGAGCCCGATGTGGGACTCGATCCCGGGTCTCCTGGATCAGGCCCTGGGCCGCAGGTGGCGCTAAACCGCTGAGCCACCATGGGCTGCCCCAAAGAAGAGATTTTAAAAAGCAAAAAAGAAAGGAACAGAAGGGAAAGGGACTTGGCAAGCAGAGCAGGTCGCTAAGGCTGAGAGGACCCAGAATGAGTGGGGGGCCCCGGCTGTTGATCAGGCCTGGGGGTCTCCCCGTGGTCTACGCAGCCAGCTCCTGAGCCAGCATTTGCAGGCTTGCATCTGAAGGCAGGGAAAGGGTGTTAGGCTTTCTTTCTTTCTTTCTTTCTTTCTTTCTTTCTTTCTTTCTTTCTTTCTTTCTTTCTTTTTTAAGTTTATTTATTTATTTGTTTATGAAAGACAGAGAGAGAGAAAGACCGGCAGAGGCACAGGCAGAGACACAGGCAGAGGGAGAAGCAGGCCCCATGCCGGAGCCTAATGTGGGCCTGGATCCTGGGACTCCAGAATCATGCCCTGGGCCAAAGGCAGGCACTAAACCGTTGAGCCACCCCGGGATCCCCTAGGCTGGCTTTCTTATGTGACTGCCTTGTAAGAGGAGGGGTCGGGCTCCGGGTAAGTTCAGCCCTTGAATAGCGGGGTGTGCGGGCCAGGTTAGACTATGGGAGGACAGGGTGACTGGATGGGGCCAGGCCTGGAGGGGCCCCGTCCTCGGCACAGGACAGGGGGCCCCTTTGAGTGAAGAGACAAAAGGCCAAAGATGGGGTGTCGTTAGTTTAGAAGAGGAAGGTGAGCAAGGCTGGCGAATCTGGTCGCTCAGGCTGCGGACAGAGTCTGAAGGATTTGAGCCAAAACTGGAGGGCAGGACACATAACCAGATTTGGGGTTAGTCACGCAGACTCCTGGACTGGGAGGAACCAACTAACAGAGGTGGGGCCGTGATCCAGACTGGCCTGAGGAAGCAGGTGGATGGAAATCTGAGTGTGGCAGGGAGGCCTGGAACCGCCAGCCCACTCAGCTCGAGGCAGGCGGATTTCCACAGGAACGTCACTCTGTTAGCACCACGCATCCAGCACCGTGGCCTCTGAGACAGGATAATAATAGAACCCACATCACGGAGCTGTGATGCACAAGGTGAGTCGGTGTGTGCAAGGCATGAAGTACCTGGCATTTAGCGATCACTCAATAAATGTTACTTATAATCACTTACTATTTTCATCAGCCCACTGTCCAGGCAAGATGTCTCTACTCCCTTGATGTATGAGGTCTACTTCTCTGGGGTTCCATCACGCCAATACGCAGTGGATCCCTTTATGATCTCTTGTGACTGATTTTTAGACACTGGAGTTCGCACGGTGGTATCAAAAGTTCACTTTTACCTCCCTCCTGCCCTCCGGAATCCGCCTCAGTGCACGAAAACCTTTGGAAAGGGTGGTCTTTACCTCACCACAGGACTGCAGGCCTTGAGCCCCGGACCCTGGTTCTCAACCCCATGTTTTGGGTTCACCGTCCCACTGCCCTGTTCTTCCTTCTCGCCATGGTCCACCCCACCCGGCTTTGTTACCTTGGCTGAACTCGTCGCTTTTTCCGTGACCCCTTCGGCCCCAGGCTGGCTCATCACTCCCACCTTGTCCTTGAGCACAGCCCCATCCAGCACCAGTCAGACCACGAGACACTAATGTGTATCCTCATCACCGCTCAGTAATAAGTGTTTGCTAAATTCTGCTCAAAGAAATAGGGGAGTTGAAAATGTTCAGTTCTAAGGTTATTTGCTTTTAAGTAAAGCAAAAATGTCTTCTGGAAAGTTAGGCAAAATTGGCACTTGTCACATTTAAATTTTAAAGTGTTCAGCTTTGCGTGTCATTCAGGTGAGCAGCTGGTATGACCTCTTGCGTTGAGCTCTCCTGACCATGTGGTGTGCAGAATGTGGCTTCAAGAATGATTCTAGGGGGATCTCCTTTTGATAATATCAAGCACCACAGAAGCAGAGGTTTTAATGTTGGAAGAAACCTCAAGAGAGTAAATGGTTCAGCTCCTACTCTTTATGGCCATTTTACAGTTAAATCCACAAGGGTTAAAAACTCTTCCGGGATGCCTGGGTGGCTCAGCGGTTGAGCATCTGCCTTTGGCTCAGATCGTGATCCCCAGGATCCTGGGATCGAGTCCCACATCGGGCTCCCTGCATGGAGCCTGCTTCTCCCTCTGCCTGTGTCTCTGCCTCTGTGTGTGTTTGTGTGTCTCTCTCCAATAAATAAATAAATAAATAAATAAATAAATAAATAAATAACTTTTAAAAATAAATAATATAAATAAAAATAACTCTTCCCATTTTCATCTAGCTAGTGGGCAGTGGAAATGAGTTATCTTTAAGAACTAATGCCAATAATCTATGATTCTGTGTGGTTGTGGGATTCTAAGAGGAAGATTTAAACCCAGACTTCCTGCCCCTGCATCCCAATGTTTCCCTCCTAATTGGGAAGCACTCTCACTGGTTTGAACATGAAAGATATAATTATTCATATATAGTAGCCATAGTCTTTAGAGCTTTTTTGATTACACAACACAAGGGTTTGGGGTGCTGACTCCCCCATACAGTTGAAAATTCACATGTAACTTTTGGCTCCCCAAAATGCTAGTAGTCTACTGTTGAATAATAGCTCGCTGAAAACAAGCAGTCGATTAGCACATATGTTGTGTGTTATATGTTTTATATACTGTATTCTTATAATAAAGCTAGAGGAAAGAAAATGTCATTAAGAAAATCATAAGGAAGAGAAAATACACTTACAGTATTGTAAGGTATTTATCCAAAAATTCTGAGTGTTAAGTGGACCTATGCAGATCACACCCGTGTTTTTTTTAAGGGTCAGCTGTCTAAGTAGCATAAGCCAGTTGCAGCTACCTTAACTAAAGGGACATTAATTATAAACTAAAAGGTAGGGATGCAGATGGGGTAATAGGACACATGGACAAGGGGAACCAAACTCCTAGGAAATCCAGAATGTCTTCCCTCTCCATCTCACCCCTTTGTGACTCTTCTCTCCGTAATTACATTCTTCCTAACGCAGATTCATTTCACTCTTTTACAGTCCAAACAAATTCACATTTTTCTCTGTTCAAGAGACCCATCAACCTCAGATTCTAAAGGATGAGAGTTACACTGGACAAGGCTGGGCCGTGCTCACATATGTATGGACTGAATAAATGTGGCTGCTGGGAGCCTTCTCTGCACCCCTGCCCGTGGAGAAGGTGTCCTCAAGGAAAGGTGAGATTTGGACCAGGCTGAGAGGCTGGGAGCTGGCCTTTATTCGAAACTATAGCAAGGCAGAGGAAGACATAGACGTGGCCAACATGCACATGAGAAAATGCTCTGCATCACTTGCCATCAGGGAAATACAAATCAAAACCACAATGAGATACCACCTCACACCAGTGAGAATGGGGAAAATTAACAAGGCAGGAAACCACAAATGTTGGAGAGGATGCGGAGAAAGGGGAACCCTCTTGCATTGTTGGTGGGAATGTGAACTGGTGCAGCCACTCTGGAAAACTGTGTGGAGGTTCCTCAAAGAGTTAAAAATAGACCTGCCCTATGACCCAGCAATTGCACTGCTGGGGATTTACCCCAAAGATACAGATGCAGTGAAACGCCGGGACACCTGCACCCCGATGTTTCTAGCAGCAATGTCCACAATAGCCAAACTGTGGAAGGAGCCTCGGTGTCCATCGAGAGATGAATGGATAAAGAAGCTGTGGTCTATGTATACAATGGAATATTCCTCAGCCATAGAAACGACAAATACCCACCATTTGCTTCAATGTGGATGGAACTGGAGGGTATTATGCTGAGTGAAGTAAGTCAATCGGAGAAGGACAAACAGTGTATGTTCTCATTCATTTGGGGAATATAAATAATAGTGAAAGGGAATAAAGGGGAAAGGGAAAAAATAAGTGGGAAATATCAGAAAGGGAGACAGAACATGAAAGACTCCTAACTCCGGGAAACGAACTAGGGGTGGTGGAAGGGGAGGAGGCTGGGGTGTGGGGGTGACTGGGTGGCGGGCACTGAGGGGGGCACTTGACGGGATGAGCACTGGGTGTTATTCTATATGTTGGCAAATTGAACACCAATAAAAAATAAATTTATATATATAAAAAAAGAAACTATAGTGAGGGCCTGCTCCTGCAACAACAGAAAGGCGGAGAGAAGGAGCAGTGGTTGGTAAGTCATCATACAATCTCCTGGCTCTCTCCTCACTTTGGATTGTAGCTCAATTTATTCTTGGGTTAAATATAAGCTTCTTGGCCCATGGTTAAAACGGAGTTCACCTTCACCCTCATTGACCTTTCTCCTCGATGCCCCCATCCCCATCTGGGAGTCCTAGTTCAAACTAGGGAGTCCCTCATCAAACCAGGGAATCTCCCAGGTCTCATTGCCATGTTCAGACAAGGCAGCTCCCGGGATGCCAGCCCCATGGTCTGAAGCTCAAGATGTGGGTCTCGCTGCTCAGAAGGGCTGGCCTGCTCCCTTGACGGGTAGGTGAGCTGAGGGCATCCAGAACATGCCTGTGAAGCCAGCACATGAATATTTGTTTTTAGTTGAGTATCTTTTCCTTGAGTTTTGTAATAAAGCCAGGCCTAGGAGATGGTGGAGGGCCTCCAGGATCATCTGAGTCTCAATGGAGAGTGGCCTGTGGGTTTCTCAAACCACACACACTGATTCAGCCCTAGGGAAACTGGGAATCTCTGAGGGTGGGGACAGGAATCTGCATTTTAAGAAAGCTCTCTAAGTGATTCTATTGCACAGCCAAAGTTGAAATCCACTGAGATAGGTGGTCCAACTTCCTAATTTTAGAAAGGAGGCCACTGAGACCTAGAGAGACTAACGTCAGTTGAGAAGAAAAGCCACAGATTAAATGAAACCAAAAACAAACCCTAAAAAATTAAAGCTGACTAATTCACCTGCTTGTGTATTTTGTACCTGGTCAACCACGCGATTCTCTTTGTGATTCTTTCGCTTCCCTGGATCCCAGCTGCCTTTAGGGAGAATAACAAAAAACTGTTATCCAGTTTCTGTACATGTAGGGGAAGGAAGGGAGGACAATTAAATAGTGTGCAGGATAGACACGTGCCAGTCCTTCCCATGTCGTAATTGAACTTTATGGCTCTCCTGTGTGGACCTGTCTCCAGGTGAGGAAACAGAGACAGATGGGGTAAGTATGCAGGCTAAAGTCACAAGGCTGGTGAGTGATGTGCTCTGGATTCCTGCTCACTTCTCTCTGACTCAGACACTCATGTTCTTGCTTCACACATTTGGCTCACTTATACTACTTCACGACATTCTCACCCGTGAAAAATGACCAAAGTAAAGGACTTTTTTGAAAAAGATTTATTTGAAAGGTAAAGAAAGGGCAGCCCGGGTGGCTCAGCAGTTTCGCACTGCCTTCAGCCCAGGGCGTGATCCTGGAGACCTGGGATCGAGTCCCACCCATGTCGGGCTCCCTGCATGGAGCCTGCTTCTCCCTCTGCCTGTGTCTCTGCCTCTCTCTGCATTTCTCTGTGTCTTTCATGGATAAATAAATAAAATCTTTAAAAAAAAAAAAAAAGAAAGGGAAAGAGAGAGCAAGGGAAGGGATGGAGGGAGAGGAGAGAGCATCTCAAGCAGACGCCGTGCTGAGCGTGGGGCCCGACGTGGGTGCTCAATCTCACCAGGTTGAGATCATGACCTGAGCTGAAATTAAGAGTCAGATGCTTAACCACCTGAGCCACCCAGGTGCCCTTAAAGGACTTTTTAATTGACATTTCTGAATAACAGAATTCCAAGACATTAATCATTTGGGTTCTACTTTCATTCAATAAATGATTGTAAGATTAGCCTAGTGTTTTTCAAATGAGAAAACGTTACACTAATGTGAGTTAAATTGTCGGAATTCTGGTGGATGGCACAGTCCTAAGGCTATGGCACTATTCAAAAAACTCGGTTTTATTGTAGCAAAGTGGAACGGTCAACAACCAAGATATGAGCACAATTCAAAGTAAAAGAAAATAAAAATTAGTTTTTTTCCTACATTTAGTATAGGAAAAAAATACTGAAGCTTATTTTCATTTCCTTTACTCTGGTCTAATGTGCAAAAGGATTTCCCCACTGGCCTTGGACCTTATGTAAAATAAACATGCCTTTTTTTCAGAAAGGTTGGGGTGAAACTCCATCCCTCTGGTTCTCAGGCCATTTAAAATTCAGCTCCATGGGGCTTCTGTCAGAGGGGAGGCAAGGATCACACCAAAATAAGAAGTGAAGGCAGTTGACTCAGCACAGAAATTTAGATATCACTTTCTGGGGATCCCTGGTGACAGAGGAGCTTTCATGTATGTGTGTGCGTTGAGTTCTGAATTAAAAAAAAATTCTTCTTTTTTATTTTTTATTTTTATTTATTTTAATTTTTTTAAATAAATTTATTTTTTATTGGTGTTCAATTTGCCAACATACAGAATAACACCCAGTGCTAAAAAAAAAAATCTTCTGCTGTACATTTGTTAGGTCTTTTCTATGACTTCAACCCTCTTAGAGACTCGGACCGAAGCAGAAACAAGAGGCAGTGAGAGCGTTCTCCAAGTAACCATGCCAAGTTGGTGAGTTAATACTCCACCTAGACCTCGTGGCCTTGCCACTCTCCATCAAACTGGTTTTTGTGGCTGTCAGTCAAAGGCCAACATGGCACATTTCCCACTGATACTGAATGAGCTGAAAACTCAGGTTACTGTTGATTTTGCCCTAGGGAATTTGACTGAGAAGGGTGTTACCCTGGGCAACTGAGATCCTGTGTGTGCACACGTGTGTGTGTGTGTGTGTGTGTGTGTGTGTGTGTGAAAGAGACAGACCCAGACACAGAGACAGAGACAGACAGACAAACAGGCAGACAGCAGGGGAACATGATAGATTGGAGTCGGCTACATGGTTGCTTCTGGCCAAGGTGGCTGGTTGACCTTACTTCTTACCTCCCTGTTCAGTCTCTGCCTGGCATTGATGGAGGAGAACTGAAGCATTACTATCCGCGTAAGCATTATCCTAGCAGCTAATATAAACGTCTTGCCTCAGATTTCCTCCCCAGAAAGGGAGTTGAGATTCTAACTAGCTGAATCATCTAGTGACAACGCCTTTCATTGTGTTAGGTTACAAAAACACAGTAGTAGCCTACTGTGGGAACCCTGATGGGAAATCCACTCCATTTTCATGTTAAACCACTAGCCTGGCCTGTTGCAGGTTCGACCCAGTCATGAGTTTTCAAGGAAGTGATTTGGAAGTTACTTTTTCAGACTTAGAAAGATGAGGAAAAAAAAAACTTGAGCAAGAATTGCAAAGTCACTGAAATACCAATTGGAAGCAGAAAAATTATCTGGAATATTTCTAGCGCATTTACTCCTGCCCAGTAGGAACCAAATAAGCTTCTTGGGTGGGAGCCTTTAGAATAGCTGTCCCTATGAGTCATTAAATCAGGAATTTGGGGTAGAAATGGGAGTTGTGAGCTGTCTACAGCGGAATGTTATTAAAAGCAGGCTGGGGATGTGGAGTCCCTGCTTTGCCTTGCAGCTCCTTTTGCAGACGCAGGTCCTGGCAGCTGTCACTCCCCCTCAAGAGAACACTGGGGAGAATGACTGCAGGGCCTTGTCCTTCTAGACTGCCCTCCTCTTCCACTTTCCTGAGCCCACTCCCTTACCTACTACACCATGTTGGCTCCAGCCTGGGGAGCTTGGTCAGATGAGAGCAAGTGTTGCCACAAGAGTTAATACCGTTGTACCTAAAACGTACTTAGCACCCAGGTATTGGTTTCTCAATGCCATTCCCCAATAACAGGAACCAAGACTCTTTGAAGAAATGGCTGATTCTAGAAGTGAAGCAAGGAAAACACAAGATAATTCTGGACTATCTTGTGCCAGTGTTCTCTGTTCTTTTACATGATGGTCAGTCAGGTCTGGCCATGGAGAAGACACAGAAGTTTGGGTAGATTATCTGCACAGTCCTAGAAACAGGAGGTGTAGGGCCACCTGGAAAAAACACCAGCATGGTTAGGAGGCAGAAGGGGAAGGAGTGAGGAGAGGGCTGAGGCCGTCTTAACTGAAACTTCAAGAGCATGTCAACGCAGGGCTGGCTAAACAATTTAAGACTGGCTAGTTCGAATTGTTTCAGTGAGCTTTCAGCTACAGGCTGGCCCCTCGGTGCCGGGCATCCGGCCCTGAGGTGGTCCAGGCAGAGGAATATTGCTTCCTGGGATCACGGGCCTGAGAAAGGTCTGGCCCTGGATTAGCTAGTTTGTACATCAAAGACATGCTCAAGCCTGGACTTGAGTTGTCTCTCAGGATGACCACTCATCCTCCCACTACGACCAATTCTTTTTGATTCTGTTTAGTGTTTCAGGTTAGCATTTTGTTTTGCACTTGAGGCCATTGCAGGTGTTCTCACCACCGATGCTCTAGAAGATGCTCTCTCTCTGGTCAAGTTGGGCCCTGCATCCTTTTGCTATGACCTGCTAGTCTTTGGTGACTTCTTACTATCTGGTATAACACGTCACACCAGGCTCCTCTTGCACATTTCCTGCCCTAGACCTGGAACTAGTTATTTCTCTAAGGAGCCCTGGATCTTAGAGGAAAAGTATTCTAAAAGCACAAGTTGGGCCCAAGGAAGCATCCCCAGTATCATTGTTCTTAAAATTCCTATGCTGGAAGGACACTGGAAAACTGAAGATTCTTCTACCGTTCTTTGAATACTCTTCGGTATTATTTGAATTTTCATCACATGTGTTCGTTCTCATCATTCATTTGTTGCATACAAATAATGCATAATTACAGCAATGGAAAAAAAAAGGCAAAGTAAAAATTCTTTCATACCTTTTCCATGTCACTTCCCTTGCTTTGATAACTGCAGCTATCAAATTTCTGGCACTTCTTTCAGACTTTGTCTTGGACAGCATTGTCACCCAAATAAGACCAGTTGCCTGAGGATTCCAGATGCTTCTTAAATGTATTTGGATGACTCAAAGAAACCATAATCTGAGGTAAAACCACAATGGACAGCAATGTAAATCTTCCCCGGGACCAGCAAATAGAGCCTCGGTGTTTAACTCCAGGGGGCGCTGTCTACGTCTCTGTGATTCATGCAACAACAAACCTGCACCAATATAATAAGCGAAGGACGGGAACAGATAGGAAGTGCCTCTTAAATATAGGAGAAGCAAGTGTGCTTTTTATAAGACAAACCCAAAATAAAACGACACCAGGATACTATTTTTCATCTCTCAGGTTGGCAAAGACGAAAAATGCTTGCTAACACACCCTCACTCCATGCTGGTGGAGTGCCCGTATATCTGGTGGTTTGACAATACAGGTTCAGTGACAAATGTATCAGTATTTGCTTATTTAAAACACTTCTGGGAATTTACAAATATATACAAATATACTTGAATATTTAGGAAATGATGTCTGCATAAGTCAGACCTTCTTAGTAAGGGCTGCACAGGAACATCTAGGGGATTCATCAAACTCACACTGTGTTTTTGTTTTCATCAAAATCTAAGTGAAATTTGTCATTTCCTTTAATTATGAAGGCAGGCAAGAAACCACAATAGTATCAGCCTGCGCCTTTGTTACCAGCAAAAATCAGACCTTTTGTGTCATGCTACTGTTGTTGCAAATATTCTGAAATATCACATATGTTCATTTATAGTTTGGAATTAGTCACTAGTCCCACTGTCAGAACTTGGTATTTAACTCCTTAATAACTAAGCACACATATTTTTAAAATATCAAAATATCAAAAAAATATCAAAATATTAAAAAAATATTTTGATAACTCTATGTCAGTATACTTGGTTTCCTTTTAATCCTAAGGGTTTTATTTCTACATTTGAAAGAGAATGTTACGATGAAAAGAAACTCATGTAAGTTAAGGATAGAGTAGTTGATTGCATCAGGTATACAATCATAGCAAATGATGGGAAGCCTCCAACAGTGTGAACTGGCTAAATAATATTTGTATATTGCTACAATGGAATACTCTGCAGCTGCAAAAGAGAATGAGGAATCTATCTAATAAAATGAAATGATACCCCAAATATTGTGAAGACAGTAAAACAGCACGCAGAAGATTTTGTGCAGTGCGCAACCACTTGTGTAAAAAGTAAGAGGGGAGGGGATCCCTGGGTGGCTCAGCGGTTTAGGCCCAGGACGCGATCCTGGAGTCCTGGGATCGAGTCCCAGGTCGGGCTTCCGGCATGGAGCCTGCTTCTCCTTCTGCCTGTGTCTCTGCCTCTCTCTCTCTATGTCTATCATGAATAAATAAAAAAAAATTTTAAAATCTTTAAAAAGTGAGAGGGGAGATTATATGATACCAAAGCCTATCTCCTATCTCCTATCTCCTACCAATGCCTATAACCTCTGGAAGATAAACAAGCAGCTGGTAATATTGGTGGCCTCCAGGGATGAGACCTGGGTGAGTGGGGGCCTAGAGCATTAGGGAGACTTTTTCCTGATAGACTTCACAGTGCATTTAGTTTTTGAACCTTGTGAATGTATAATCTATTCAAAATTGAAATAAAACCTAGCATTTAAAAATCCCTCGTGAGAGTCTGTCAAGGGAATTGCTACACAGCCATGACAGTACTTCTCAAAGCCCGCTTCCCACCTTGCCTCTGGAATCTGACCTGGAGCAAAGCCCTGACAGTTCTATCATTTCAATCCGTATCTCCGTCCCAATAAAACATTTTTAATACTTCCTTGGCTCTTGCCTTTCCCTACACCTTTAGCATTTTCTCTTCCAGAAGTAAAATCTAGCCTATTCCAATTCAGTCTTGTCTCCACTTTCACTACATCACAGATGCTCATGAAGCAACTTGGCACTGGTGAAATTATTCCTAATGGGCAGCAAAGGGAAGTACATCAATATTCACCCATTACGCATTTGTAGTCTTCAATATTACTTATTTATGGTTTCATAATACATTTATTTTAAAATGAAGTCTTACTCATTGAATGGGGTAGATTTTTAGTGTCATTGGAAATGAAGCCTAGTTACTACTATTTGTAAGAAAGCACAAATGTTATGGGATTAGATCACTAAAATATTTATTCTTCCCAAAGCTTCTCTCATGAATTTCCTACTATTTTCGAAACGAAGCCAAGTTCAGTACAATACATTGATGAACATGCTTGTCTAGTATGTCCTTGGCAATATAAGGTATATTTACATCACTAGAGTAAAATATTTTGAAGAAAACATTAATTCTGAGTTCAAGTAATAATGCTAGCATGAGTATTGTTGCCAAAATCGTGCAACTTGCAAAAACAATCGTGCTTGTAAGTATTAGTTTGGAGTGTTGTGACAACAGATGCTAATTCTTCTTGAGATTTGGATCAGCAGAGGGAAGTCTGCATTCGTTTTTGGAAAACATTTTGTTTGAAGCAAACTCAAGGCTCTTTGCACGATAAACAAAACTATAGCAGAGTCTTGCCACAAGAACTTGAACAAATCGTTTAAAATTACAACATAACCTTCTTATTTCTATGGTGGACTCTGGGAAAATATTTGAGGTCTCAACAGAAAACTCCAGCTTGTTTTTGAGTCAGAAATGTGTTTTCTTTGGCGTCATGAACAGGATAAAGAAAACTGGGACAACTGCCAAGGCTCTGTGCTTTGAGCTCTTCCATGCTGCAAAGAGAATAGTGGCTGGACTGCTAGTGGATTGGGGTCATGGCTAGGGTGGGCTTTGGGAGGAGGAAGATAAAACTTTCTGTTACTTCTGAAGACCTGTGTAGCAGGTGAGTTGTGAAGAAAGGAATGAGTGGTATTTCCAGCTCCCTTTTTGCCCTGCAACACCCAGGACAAAAATTTCCCCAAGACTGTGTTCCAGCAGAAGAGAGCATGGAGGTTAGGAGTTGAAGCCATACAAGCAACCTAATTGAAGAAGGCTGGTTTTCCTCAGTCTCGTGAGAAACTCTGAGACCCTGGGTCTCGTGGGCCTGTGTGTAGTAGAGGAGGGGACCACCATGATGGGCATCTCTGGTCTTCCTGGATCACACTGCTTGACCAGTACTTTGGAAACTGAGGAGTCACAGCAAATGGAGTAGCTGATAAGGACTCTGCAAGGTATGGTATCTCAATACCAGGAGATCCTCTCATGAACCTCTGGAGAATAAGAGAGAATTCCCCAACATGACTGATGTTGAATTTTTCTGCCAGTCACGTAGGTGAAAGTACAGAACCAATTCCTCTGATTTAGAGAAATGTAGCATTTACACGTCAGAAAGTGGCCGAGTGACATTTCTACTTGCTACCTTGAAAGTATTTATCTACAGACAAGTATAAATCTCACCTCTCCTGTATTACTGCTACTCTCACACAAACATGGGGGCCTGTGCACGTGTGCGCATGTGCACTTGGGTGCGTGTGTGCAGACACACACACTTCTATTGGTTGTGCCCAAGATTGCGAATCCGAGAAACCACCAAAGAGCCGACACCGATGCAAGCGCATGAGGGTTTATTAGCAAGCTCAAGCTTGGGTCCAAGTGTACCCGACACAGCGGAGCAGGGACGTGGACCCCGAAGTGGGTTACAGCTGGGTTTTTTATAGGCTGGTCTGGGGTTACAGCTGGGTTTTTTATAGGCTGGTCTAGGGGATTTTCAGAAGGGGTGGAGGAATTTCTCAAGTTCTGTTTACATTCTGATATGGGGCTTTCAAGGGCATTGAGCTCCGTTCTCATTCTAACATGCGACTTTCTACCATGGGCATGGGCTCTGTTGTCTTTCTGATATGGGATTCTCTGCCGAGGACATTCTGCAGTTTTTCCTGTAAAGTTCAGCTCTTATTCACAGGGTCCTAAGATGACTGTACTTGTGCTAATGCTAAACTTTAGGTGGGATGGCCTTAATTTTTCTCGGCCTCCACATATGTTTAACATCTTGGAAGTGAGACCACCTGGAGTCAGCTTGCCTCTCCACCCTTCCTTACCCACCCTTTGGTTTTCATGTTACCTGTCACATTAGTCTTATTTGTTGGCTTCATTAACCCATTCATTCAATTAATCCTGCAGACAAATCTTGTGGGCTTAATCACCTGTAACTCAAAGACCTAATTCCAGTCTCAAGATGTTCATAGTTGAGAGTGTACTGTTGAGTACAGGGTGGGAAGGTTTGGGAATGGAGAAGTGACAGCAGTTCCTGACCCTAGTAGGAGAGCAGAAGACTCTAATGGTACAGAGGGTCAGGCCACCCAACCTGGAATGAGAAGAGAGATCAGGGTTAAGTTTTTGCAAGAAATGATGACTTTGCAGATCTTGAGGTTGCAGAGTTAATGAGACCAGAGTAACATTCGTGGAAGATGTTTGGGGTCATGAAAAATATGGTCTATTTTACGAACCACAAAATTGGCCCTGTAAAAATGTAAGCTATAGGAGGAGCAACCGCACATTTGTTCTGCCTATTGCTGTTCTAAATATTATGCTCTAAATACTGCTCTTTTTTTGAAAAAAAAAAAAAGGATTTTATTTATTTATTCATAAGAGACACAGAGCAAGAGAGAGGGAGAGGCAGAGACACAAGCAGAGGGAGAAGCAGGCTCCATGCAGGGATCCCAACGTGGGTCCCCAGGATCACACCCTGGGCTGAAGGTGGCGCTAAAGGGCTGAGCCACCCAGGCTGCCCTACATACTGCTCCTAATGGTCATCTAATTTCCCAGATTCTACCCAGGTGGAGTATTTGTTATCTCCCAAATATCTCTTGAGAGATAACAAGCCAAGCATAACGAATTCTGGTAGCAACGTAAAAGACAACACTATTAGGAGAACTTTACCAGAAAAATCATATGGAAGTTCTTAATTCCTCCTGACACATATGAATCATCAAAATATACTTGTTAAATGCTTAGACCTTTTCACTTCCTTCACCTAGATTAAGAATTGTAATATAATGGTTTTCTGAGAATTGCACGTATCAGAAGATGTTACTGCAACAAATATCTTCCCGCATGTGAATAGACTTAACATAAAATGTAGTGCTTCCAACTGAAAATAAAATTATTTAATTATTTCATGCATAATGTGATTTCCTCTGGTTGAGAGAATACAGAAAGGTTAGTTCATGACATCATTTTCCAGATGAAGATGAATGTGGTTTTCAGACTCAATGCAGAAAGTCTCCTTCCAGGTAAGATCTGATCTTCGGCTAATTCCCTTATGCAGGTATTCCTTCCCCTTCTACTTTACTCTCCATCTTAAACCATCTCTCCTTTTGGGAAGTGTCCCATGAACCAAACTCGGTGTGTTTTTAACGGTCTGCTCATTTTTCTCCAAGAAGACAAAAGAACGTCATTCTCTATGAATGTTTATTGCACATGTGCTGTTTGTCAGGAGTTCAGTGGGCCAAGGAGAGAAACAGAACAGACGATGAGATTGAGGAATTATAGCCTCAACTTAATTCCTTTTCTAAAATAAGTTTTGAAAATTTTGTTCCCTGGGAATAATCTAAGATTTCTAGGGGAATGTTACTTTAAAGCAAGTTTTTAAAACTTTTATTTGTACCATGAACCCTATGACCACCGGGTGATACATATACCCCTTCTCAGGTAATATGCATAAAATAAAACACATAAGATTACAATTAAAATAGATAATTATGTAGAAATACAATGATCAAAATGGCTTTTGAAATTTCATAATAAAATAATGTGTCTTTATTAACACATTAAATAATAAGAGCTAGCCGCAAGTCTCATAGCTACCGTATTTTGAAGTAGTGATGAGTATGAAGGATATTTTCAAGATATCTACAACAATTGTAACGTGATAGGAACAAATCTTTGATTTCTTTTGGTGACAGTCTCATGGGAACAGTTAATAATTATCATGATTTAGAATCTACGTTTAGGGGTACCTGGGTGGTTCAGTCAGTTAAAGCATCCAACTCTTGGTTTCAGTTCAGGTCTTGATCTCAGGGTTATGAGACTGAGCTCTGAGTCATTCTGCGCAGTGAGTGTGGAACCAGCCTAAGATTCTCCGTCTCCCTCTGCCCCTCTCCAACCACTAGTCAGAGCATGCACTCTCCCTCTGTAATTAATTGATTGATTAATTAACTAAATCTGCATTTATAATTCTGGAGACTGCTAGAGGTTCAAGAAAATTTTAAGAAGTATTTTTTTCTTCATCCAAGACCATGGACTGATGATTTCTATCCCTGGACTCTGACAAAGAACATTTGTTTTACCCTGGGATCAACACATTGACTCCATTTCTACTGTTTTTTTTTTTTTTTTTTAAGATTTTATTTATTTATTCATGAGAGACACACAGAGAGAGGCAGAGAGACACAGGCAGAGGGAGAAGCATGAGGGACTCGATTCCAGGGCCCCAGAATCACAACCTGAGCCACAGGCAGATACTCAACCACTGGGCCAACCAGGTGTCCCTCCATTTCTACTGTTAACATAGAGGGATCACTCCAATAAGACCCATCCCTCCATGAGAAGAAAAGGGGCATCTTCCTTCCCAGTTAGGAGATATAAAAAGGAAGAGGAGGTGTACGGGTGCCTTGTTCCTTTAAGTTGTGTCACTGTAAATGCATTCCACACTCCTTCCTTTATCCTTTGTAATTTCAGAATTTATTTAAAAAATAATCAAAATAAAATCTTTAGTCCAGAGACAGCCCTGAAAAAACAAACAACCATGTACCTTTTCAGAGGACTCAAGCCCCAGCTTCATCTCCTGCGTGACCTTGATAAGTATCTTAACTCACTCACCATAAAACAGGCACAATAATACCAATCTAAAAAAAAAAAAAAACAATCTAGTCTTTATGGTGATGGTCAAAGGTGACACCATCTTTGAAATGCTTTGTAAGCTCTGATGATCTGTGCAAACACAATGGAAGTCCACCCTACATTTATAGAGGACAAGGTCTCCTCTTTGTCTTTTTCTTGCTGTTGTACAGGACGCGGGGGCCAGAGAAAGGCAAAGTCACTGCCAACATAATCAGAAAGAAGTGTCCCTGGCTAGAGACTGGTACAGTACATGAGAAGAAAAAAGTTTTCTCTGCATCTGGAGCATTTTGGAGCTTCTTTCTCTGCTACTTTTTGACCGTATAAACCTGGCCTCTATGAGAATGGCAAGAGTTCCCGAGGTTTGCTTTAACAAATACATATCATCCAACTACCCACAAATAGTGATGAAAGGATGTTAGAAATGGTTTTGCAGGTGCCAACTGATTGGAATTGTATAGCCATCAGGGAATACAATGGCCCTTCTGTTTTGGAATAAATATTTAAACCTATAAATATCTGTAGGCATAATTGTTAAATTCCAGTGCACATTCTTTGCTTTCAGCTTATACTCCACCAAACTCTACTAATACTGAAACCATATCCCATTTTATGTGAATGGTTATTATTTTAAGATTTATGTATGTCTTTTAGAGAACTATGATGAGGTATTTTGAAATGAAATGAGATTGGCCACTTCTTAATATTTATTGAAGCCGCCTAATGAGTACATGAAGTTTTACATGCTATTCTATCTTTGTGCATGCTTGAATTTTTCCATCACAAAAATATTTAGAAGCTTTACTTGTCCAAAAGAAAAAAAAAACAGAGGTATTCCATGCTTATGTTAAATAAATGCAAACAAATTAAAGTAAATTAGTGTATCAGCAAATTTATATTCTTTCTGGTTCATCTTTTCAGGTTTATATTCTTTCAGGTTTCATCATCAGGAGTGATGGGTGCTATGCACTCTAGTTTGTCCTAGAATGTCTTTTACCAGTATCGATGCTGTTATGTAACAAAAGATAACAATAAATATTACATCTGGCAGAAAAACACTGATGACATGATTTTTTTTTCTCTATATGCACCTTTTTCAGCTAGACTGATTTGCCTGCCAATCAGGATATCCTCTAGTTGTATCTGTTCAAATATTTGCTGGTCTTTGATAGTTAAAAGACTACACTAACTATTTAATTTGAAAATTCATGTGGGTGGTCAAGAAGGTGATCAATTTAAGGGCCCTGTGTCAAAAATATACAGAATATACTTGATGTAGAAATAAAATTCATAATAGAGACACTGTGTTATTTACTGAGTGTTTGAGGGAATTGTTATATCTTCAATACATGAAGCACATATGGCAACCTCAGTGCTATAAAGATACTTTCGATAATAACAAGTGAATCACATTCAGAGATAATATATCTTTACATAAATAATTCACCACTTCGTCTTATAACTAAGCCATAGATCCGTTTTGAAAAGAGTTATCTCATTTAAAAAAAAAAAAAAAGCAAGAACATGAAACTGGTGATTACAGCTTAACAGGGCAACGCGGTAAAATGGCAATCACCCATTTATAGATGATCCTAAAGATGAAATTTGAAGAAGATAGTCCCCTGGAGGTTGTTCCATTTCTATTTTCTTCAGGATCACCAAAACTTTACATTAGGACAAATATATCACATTTAGGAATGACAGCTAAATTCAAAAGGAAATGGCTCAATTTCTGCATGTTGTATTTTAAGTTTTTAAAAAAACGAGTATTTAGGGATGCCTGGGTGGCTCAGTGGTTGAGCATCTGCCTTTGGCTCAGGTTGTGATTCTGGAATCCTGGGATTGAGTCCCCGCTTTGGGCTCCCAGCGGGGAGCCTGCTTCTCCCTCTGCCTATGTCTCTGCCTCTCTCTCTCTCTCTCTCTCTCTCATAAATAAAATCTTGGGGGAAAAAAGGAATATTTATTTCTTTTGTCACTTTTGTATCTCTATGAATGTGTATTTATGAATTTTGTTTCATATTTCCACAAAAACTGGTCTTAAATATAATTTTGGTATGCGATACAATAAAGACTAAAAAATGCATACTATATTAACTCTTCTTCTACTCTGTGTCAAAATGCACAATTTTTGATCATGGCAATGGTGACCTGCTACCACAAAGCCCAGCTCCCTATGTAATCAGTCCCTCTTCTCTGAGAATGGGGAGAAGTCTCTCTGCACCCCAGGAGCTGATTCATGACAGAAACAGACAAGCTGTTAAACAGCCTTTCTTCATCCTGTTCAGGGTCTCATGGGGACCAACTGGGTCAAGGATAGTTGGCTGAATTTTCACTTCTGTAAGAAAACCCCATGAGTCAGAAATCATAGCATCTACATCTTTATCAAATGCCAGTTTGATTCTGCTTTGAGCACTGTGATCCAGTTTACCACATAAAAAGTGTCCAAGAAACAAGTCAGTTTTGCCATGATCTAAATTATTCAATCATGTGTGTATAGTATTCAAGACTACATCTGCTTTATTCCCTGCAGGGACATTTTGGTTAGTGCAAAAAAAGTGAAGCAGGAACTCAAAAGTAATATGGTAGGCATACTCCTTACTGATAACCCCTCCATTTACGTAGGCCTCCAAAATGTCGAGAAAAGAACTTTATGATGATTACCCTTACTGACCAGAATTGAGCTATTTCATTTGATGCTCAAGAGTGTTGTGATATAGGCAGAGCAGGTATTATTGTTACCACTTTACAACTGGGAAACTAAGAGTCAGAGAGATCACATGACTGGCCCAGGATCACAGAAAATTGGCAAGTCTAGAACCAAACCTATGGCTCCTGGATCCTCACACTTTTTGCTTCCTGGCATGCCAGACAGTTTCTAAGATAGCTATGAATGATGATTGACCTTAAATCACTTATTTGCCTTCAGAACGTGATTTTCTCCCTGGATCCACAGCTGCCTGGCACCAGCCCTCTGCTGAAGCTCTTGGAGTCATGATTAACGGGAGGGCAACAGGTGGCAGCTTGGCCATCCGCCACGTAGAAAGACTAGATCACTTCTTTTTGGTAGAGGGTTTCCGGGCTCAGCTTTGCCAGGCATTCTAAAACAGAAAGAAAAACAAATCCACCTCTAAAGCAAATGGAAAAAATAAATGCCAAAGTCAGTATTTTGTGTTCCAAATGAAAGCATCAGTCTAGAGATAATTAGTTGTTATTTTTAGAAAGAGAGATTAAAATTTCAGCCCTCTGTACCAAAATTATGGCTTCATCCATTAGGGACGTTGATGCAGAATCAAGTAGAGACTATCCAAAGTCTATAGTTCCTATATGAGTAGGTAATGCTTAAATAAATAATCAGTTCCCATCATACAACTCAATGTTTAGCCAAGTCCAAACATACTGCTGCCAACAGTTTTAAGTCAACACTGATATCTAAAGTAAACACAGGCTGACTAACACACACTGGTACTTTAATGAAAATAAATTGTAAAATAGCTCCTTGCCAAGAGAAGTTCTTGGGCTCATTCCTGGGTAACTGTTGGTTAGTCAGAAGAGTATTAAGTTCCCTAAACATTTTTTTTAATTCATTCATTCGACACAGTTACTTTTTTGAGTACTTATTCTCAAGAACTGTGAAGAGTATGAGATTTTATCCTACTTTCAAATTAACAAATTTGCTTGCCACAGTTTAGATGCCAGCAGAGGTCGTGAAACCCCTGGGTCTGAGACAAAGGACTTCATTACTTACAGCAGTAACAGTAGCCAGTGTCTGCATTTGAGCAACTCTAAACTTAGGGAAACCAGGTCTTTTATACTGAACAAGAAGCACGTCTACTTAATGATATTGAGGGAGACACTCCTGACAACTCTTCTCCTCAAAAGATGTGCAGAAATGCAAGAAATCCATGGAAACTTGTTTCCCGACATTTTCTACAGACACTGTGATAGATGCAAAAGAAATGAAGATGAAAAACAAAAAAAAAAGAACATGCTATCTTGTTCCTGCTAAATCTATTATTGCTAATAAATTAAACCATAAAGTTGAACTCTCAAATTTTGTTCATAGAAAATGTGGGAAGTACAATTTGCTCAGTATCCCTCCTTAACTTGCTTCTTATAATCAAGAAAAGTGGTGGAGGATCCACAAGACAGAAATCCTGTTCTTCAGTTCTCAACCTGTTTGCTAGTTGTGTCAAAGCCATGAATGCCACTGAAAGGGAGCTGACATATTGCAATTGCGTTTCCAAAGCATCCAGTCTGTAGCATGATGACTCAAATGACATAAAGGTAAAGGTCATTGGCAGGGAAAGTAGATAACAGTGTTTAAAGAAAGAAGCGAAAGCTGATAGAAAAATATTATGAGGGAAATCTCTCTTAATTGTACTGGCAGGACTTTGTTATAAAATAGAATCAAGCCACACCAAAATAGTTGGCTCTAGCAAATGAATCAGTGACAAATGACCTTTAAAGTGCACTTTAGAGGTGAGTTTTTCTATGAGGACTTGAGTATTACCAACAGAATGTATTAAAAAGAGAAGTTTTTAAAATTCTGCTGAGGATATACAGTCTGTACCTCTGAAAAAGACATAGATATCTTATCCAAATTGTTTCAATTTTCGTTGATTCTTTATAACGGTACTTCTCATTAAGATGACCCAGCTCCCTTTATTCTGACTTTGTTTTTACCAAGCACTTTTTCATAGTAATTTAACTTCCCAGGCAGACTTTCCTACAAATAAGAAAAAATATTGTCCTGAGCACATTAAAATTCCAGACCTCTTAATAGCTCTATATTTTTTCCACCTCAAAGTAATTAATTGGCAACCTGTTTTTATCAATCAGGCTCTTGTAAGTTTAGTTAGTACAAGCTAGTTCCATCAGACTCTGATTTCCCCCTGAGCAACACGAAAATAACAAATGGAGTTTTTGAAAATTCAACTACACCATCAAGAAATACAATGGGCTCATCCTGGGGCCCCACTTATGAATACATGTATTCTGGAAGACTCTGAATGATTAACCAAACGGACATCTTTTCAGTGTAATAATCATTCTATTTGTCCTTTTCCTTAGATTTTTCCATAAAAGTTCAAGTTTAAGAACTTGCTAAAGATCTTTCTGTAGTCTTTAGTACATAGTGTGATTTCCTACACTTGCGTATTACCTATCAGCTAATATTATCTTCTTAGACTACCTACAATGAAAATCTTCAAATCATTTTGTATGGTTATGTCTGTAATTCTTTGCTCTTAGAATATATATATTATATATATAATGTGTTTATATGAATACGTGCATGTGTTATATACGTGTGCTGTGTATTTAATTAGATATAGTAGAATAATATTGGATAACAAAGACCTAAATGCTTGGAAACACAATGTATGTTTAGATGATTTAGATCCATTTAGTTATAATGGTGCAATTATCTCCAAAGTAGTTTATCACTCCAAAATATTTGAATTACTTAACACTTAAGGAAGTATAGGTAATTGTTCAATTTCCCGGGGCCTCAGGCACTTTTCCTATGAGTGTTGCCTCCAATGTATTTTGTGGGTAAAGGACTGTGAGGGAGTCATTTTGTTACCATATTTAGATGTATCCAATGTTCTGAAGCTCTAAGGAAAAAACAGATAATAAAACTCATGAAATGTAATCATTATAAAAAAATCCAGTAATGAACACTATTTGTAATACCTACTGGCTGTGTCTGAAGGAGCTGCTCTGCTATGTGTGGTACGGGTATGAGGTGGGGTGCAGTGGGGAGGGATGACAGGTCCTGGTGAGGCACATCCAGGAGAGCCTACCCAGCCAACTCCTACGCTCACCCACAGCAAAATCTTCAGAGCAGAAGTTCCCTGGATGCATAAGGAGGAAAGAAGGAAAAATAGATTGGAGCCAAATCTATTCTTTGCTCTTGGTCTCCATCAGTCAGCAAGTGTGTGCATTTTCCCAGGTGTCAATACCCTGAGTGATGAGAAAAGGTAGACGGCAAACCACTCAGGGGACCTGGAAAGCCATAAGCCAATCCATTTAAGCAGGGGAGTTGCGGGCATTTTATCTGGAGACAGATGGGCTATGTCCATGGAGGGAGGGCATCTGGTACCTACTCCTGAGTGGAATTTCCAGAAGTTGCAGTTTTTAAGACAGAAGTTGTACATCTTAAAAGATTTTAATGTCTCCAAGGAGTGGCTTTGACATTACGTTTGCTGAGGTATGATGAGAAGATGAGCCTGGAAGGAGTGTGAAGTCAGGAGGCTGAGATAGTGGAAAAGAGTGGCACCTCCATGTGCTCTACGGGGTTGTTCCCCCACAAACAGCATCAGGCCTCCCTTGCCAGCCAGATGCTACCCTCAGGTTAGTAGCCTCTAAAATTAGATGCTGGTTACTACCCTGAACAAGAACTAGAGCAAGGGATTGGGAAAAAAAAAAAAAAAAAAAAAAAGCACATGTCCACCTGCTAAAGAATTTTCGCTAACATTCTCTACCTTAGTTACTTACCTCGGTGTTCTCACCTGTAAAATGAGGTTTTTAACACCAAACTCACAATGCGTTATAAAAACTAAATAAGGGGCACCTGGGTGGCTCAGTGGTTGAGCATCTGCCTTTGGCTCAGGTCATGATCTTGGGGTTCTGGAATCGAGTCCCACATCAGGCTCCCCGCAGGGAGCCTACTTCTCCCTCTGCCTCTCTCTCTCTCTCTGTCTCTCATGAATAAGTAAATAAAATCTTTAAAAAAAAAAAACTAAATAAGAAAAGGTTTGTGCCTTAGTTTGGGTCCCCCGAAGACACCTGAATCAGCAGTTTGGATGCAAGTCATTTATTTGAAAGGTGAAAAGAATGCTTAAGGAGGAGGGGAGCCAAGCCAGAAAAGAAATCAGCCCCTGAAACGTGTGGCAGCGAGCAGCTGCTGCTGGCTGCGGCCAGAGCTCAGTATGTCTCTAATAATTCTGTGAGAAAAGAAAAAAAGTCAGACTGACTGTATGACACAGGGCAAATCCTAGAGATTCACAGAGAAGGAATTCTCTCTTTTAAGCTTGTTGTCATGTGGGGTCCACAGCTCAGGGTTTTATCTTTTTATTTTATTTAACTACAAGCTACCTGAAATAAGCATGGCAAATAGTATAAGCTAACATGTCAATTCTGACGTATTATTGACATAAGGGATTATTGACATGAAGGGGACAGAGCCATAGTCCTGGTTTTTGTCAGCCAGCTCTAACCGGGTTACCATCTATGCTCTGGGTATTGATTCATCCAGACCTGATGGACCTTTGTCCTTGTAATAACCCCCTTCCTGGGAGGACTTTAAGACAATAGTTTAAGTATCTTTTAATATATTACAGCTAGAGTATATGGTTAGTTCATAATAAGAGAATGTAAATTAATTAAAACCACGGAATCCTTTTTTTTACTTATGGATTGGCAAATGTTAAAAACCATGGATGAGCAAATGTATGTTGTGGTATACTCATCACAAAAACGTGGGTGGTAGTGAAGAATGGAAGTAACCTAAATGTCCATCTCTAGGGGAGAGGTTGTGTAAATTATAGCACATTCAGAACATGAAACCCTAGGCCACTGCCAAAGAGTAATGAAGATGTCTGCGTGGTGAAATACAAGGGAAATTTTCTTGAAAGTCGTTAATAAGGGAGTAAAATTATTTATTATGCTAGCATTTGTATATAAAAAAAGAATACCCATGAAAAAATATATATGAGTATTGGTTCATGTAAATTATATATTTAAATACAAAACCGTGTTAACAGAGGTTGCCAACGGGGGAAAAAATTGAAGAGCAGGGAGAGATATTTACATTTTCTGATATTTACACTCATTGCTTTTTCCATTTTTAAAAACCGTGTTAATGTACAGTTTTCAATGAAGAAAATTAACCATTTTCTTATTCTCATTGCTTCCTATCTTACTTCCTTTTCTTCATTAATCTTAACGATAAAGGAAGGAAAGACGGAAGGAAGGGAGAAAGGAAGAGAGAGAGAGAGAGAAAGAAAACCACTCCCATTCCCACCACTCAGGGAAAGTCATCATTAACCTTCTGGGTTAATATTTTGGCATGTTGATGTTACCATCCAGTCTTTTTTCTCTGCATAAATATTTCTCTGCCTTTTTAAATTACAAAAAAAAAAAAAAAAGACATCATGTTGCACATATGCTTGTACCCCCTGCCTTGTTCTCTTAACGTATTAGTTTTTGGTGTCATTAAATATTTTTCTACAATATGATGTTTAATGTTATATTGTACTCCAGAGCATGAGTATCCTATAAATTATCCAATTAGTCCCTTAATTATTGGATACTTAAGCATGCAAAGTTATTGCTGAGAGTTGAAAATATGGACTATAATCGTGAGACCGGTTTTTGTGTGTGCCTTGAGGTACTAGCTTCTTTCCCCTATAGTCGCACCTCATGCATAGAGTTAACATAATTCTCTCTACCTTCTCACAAACCTGTGCACCTCCCTTAATCAGAATCATACTGGGATATCTTATTTGTAAAGAAGCCTTTTGCAGAAGGAGTGAGTACCTAGAAAGCAATGCAATGCATTAAAACTCTTTTGCAAATGATTTATTCATGATTCTGACATTCATTGAAACTGAGAGAATTAGCATACTTTAAAACCAAATTGAAGGGGTTATCTTTTTAAACGTTAAAATATAAGATGTTCATCTTAGTTTATAGAAGGCATAATCGAGTTAGAGTAAATTTTTCCAGAAACCAGAACATTTGCAGGGCAGAAATCCTGAGAGGAATGGAGCCTGTTTATCAAATAATGCAAATAAATTTCTCAGTGGTTTGCAGCTTATGAAAAACAATGTGACAAATTCTTGCATTTAACAAAGCCACGTCAGCCATCTGTTCAAAAACCACAATTCCATACAAGGCCAGGTTGATGAAAATACAAAGGTGACAGGAAGTTTACAGACTTAAGTTCCCACTTGCCTACAGTATCTAAAGCCTGAGCGGTTGGAGGGAGCCTAAGGTCCCAGCACCAACCATATTAGCAAGTGAGACTTGGGCAGATCGGACCCTGCTCCTCTGTTTGCAGACTTGGGGTAAGAAGGTACCTCTCCAGTGAGCAGAGAGGTGCCCTTGGGACTAACTTGCTAAATGTATCATAGAAACCACTATGAAAATTAAACATTTTTGGAAGCTTGATATTGCGATCAACATTTTCATATTAAATGTGACCCAGCTGATATGTATTTTTCACCTTACATACAATATGAATACATGTTCTTCATTCATTTACAACAAATGTTTATTCAGTGCCTGGTGCCAGACACCCTTTTCAGCTCTGAGGATATGAAGATGAAAAGAATGCAGTCTTAGATTCTCATGGTAGGGGCTGTTAGTAAAATAAATAAGCAAACAAAGAAACCAACTGCAGCAAAAAGCAACAAGTGCTACGAAGGAGACAAATATGGGCTGAGATTGAGAAAAACCAAGGGCCATCTCCTCTAGGAAGAGCTACGGAGGGATGCTCCAAAGAGGTGATGCTTAGGCTGAGATCATCCACAGGAGGACACGGAGCCAAGCTTGGGATCATAGGAGGAAGAACAGAGCAAGCAGTGGGAGCAGCCTCCCCGGGCTCTGAGGACAGATAAAACTTGGCGTAGCTGAAGAACTGGAAAAAGGCAAGTATGGCAGAGAATGGTGATGTAGGAGGAGAAAAAGATGGGGCTGAAGGGCCAGGGGCAGAGACTCTCACGCAAGACCTTGTGACCCAGAGAGGGACTGGGATTTTTTTTTCTTGAGTGTGAGGCCAAGTATAGTAATAAAGTAGTAATGCTTTACTAAAGGTCCTATTCCAGAAGTTAAATAAACTCAAAAGCCAGTGAATTGTTTTATTTTAAGAATAAAGACATGAAAAAAAAAAAGAATAAAGACATGAGAGGGTTTATTTAATGACAATCCAGAAAGATGACAGTGTCATGTAGCCAAACCCAACTAGAAACAATCAGTCTAGCTTAGGGAGATTACATGTACCAATGGGCTCTCAACATTCCCGTGGTATAGCACTTGTCTCAAATACTTAATGTTTTAATGAAGTGTTTTTACTAGTAGCTGTGTTAAAATGAGCCATAATGGGTTGGGTAGATGGCCGTTTGTATTTCCAACTTCTGCTATAGTCTCATTGAATAGCGTTATGAGTGGCTTGGGTGATGTTGCATTTTCACTTTAACATATGGTCAAATCTGAAAGAAACCAGCAATAACCCATTTCTCTTTTCCCAACTTTCTAGAAGCAAAGTAGCTGATGTTTCCTTTTCAGGCCTGCCATGCAGGACTCTCACTGGTAAAATGAAGTGTAGCATCGTGAGCTGCTAGGGACAAATGACTCCTTCTGGTCTCAGGTGATGGCAAGGGGAATATTCTGTGTTGCTGATCCTGCCACCCACTTACCACACTCTTGGTGTATCAGCTTGTGACACTCTATGTTATATGTACAAAGTCACCAGATTAATGGAAAACATGTCAAATTACTGGTTAAGTATGCACAGATTACATGCAGGAAATAGAACATAAGCCATCCTGTCTAGAAGTCTTTGTGTAGTGTGAATGCCGTGGTGCCTTTGCTACTTATTGAATGGGGTAAATCCACAACTGCTTATTTTATTGTTTGACAATGCTTTTTTATTTTTCAGTAAATCCTTTCAATAGAAATGACCTCAAGGAAACGAGTTGAATGGAAACATAAATACAAAATTGTCACTTCACAAGAAAGCTAGTTAAGAAAGTGAAACTTGCACAAAATATAAACATCAACCATCAATTTTGGGGTCAATAGTGATAGCACTGGCCACTTGAAAGTAGGGAAATATAAACCTCCCGAAAAGTCATCAGATTCTATTTCAAAAGTTAATAGTTAATTTAAGAAGATTGGAATTGAATACAACAGCTGAGCAGGTGCAGCTTCAGAAGATATATTTACACAACCCCTTTTGAAGCATGTCTTTTGATTTGGATAAAATGATCCTTTTTCTACTTTAATTTTGCTCTTCTTTATTTTTTAAAGATTTTATTTATTTATTTGAGAGAGAGACAGAGATAATGAGAGAGAGCACAAGCAGGGAGGAGAGGGAGATGAAGACTCTACGCTGAACAGGGAGCCCAATGGGGGGCTCGATCCCAGGACTCTGGGATCATGACCTGAGCCGAAGACAAATGCTTAACTGAGTCACCCAGGCGTCCTTAATTTTGCTCTTCTTTAATTCCAAGTTTCCTCATAGACATATGCTTGCAAAGTGAGAGCTGAAAATGGTTTCGCTCCATTAGTATACAAAGAACTTGTCACACTGTTAAATGATGCCAGTTTTATATCAATGTCATCGAGTGATTGACATAAAAATCCAGTTAACTCTAATAGCTGAAGATTTTCATCTAATTTTTCCTGGAATCAAAATAGAACTTTTAGCATTTTATTAGGAAGTGAAACATCTGAAATTATTGTGAATCCTCCTATAAATTCAGTTACAGTGTTCAATACTAAGAATTAAGTTATTTGTTTTTGTAGCCACAATATGTTTACAAATTTTGGTGGTGTAGAGAATTGTGGAAAAAAAACCCAATGCACTTACTAAATCGAAACTGCAGAGCAGAAATGTACCACAACTTATTGCCATGCACATGATTCGTAAATGCATTCAAAAAGGTTGTGATATTCTTTCAGTTAAAACAGAAGCTATGTTGTCAAAATTTGCAAATATTTTTACAAATACACAGATACACCGAAAGAAAGAACTGAACTACGTAATTTTCATAGAGACACTGATGTTGAAGCAACTCAACTCTTATTCTTTGCTGTCCAACATTAATTAGATTTTAGAAACACTGGAGACTTTCAAGCATAAATTTCTAACTCAACAAACTGAACACAAGTACCCTGCAATGGCATTGAACACTTTTTGTAAATATACCATTTAAATTTTGGTTGCATTTTGCTCATAATCAGTTAAAAATCTTTAATCAAGGTGTTCGATGAATGGAGCACTCCAAAACTTCAGCTTTTACGTTCTAGCAAATTGCAGTTATTGAGCTTGCAAACAAAGAAGCTTGCAAACAAGAAGATATGAAACTAAACCACACAAAAGCAGGGGAGGAACTGAACTGAACAAAATAAACAATGAAAATTCAAATGCTTTACAAGGTTAATTAATTTAAAAATTTAAAAATTCCATAACTATACTTTGGACTAATTTGACTTACATGAAGAAATGTTTGATAGACCTATTATTTTTAATTGCCTATGTACTCTGTACTACAATAGAATGAAACAGAAAACATCTCTATTTCTGCAGCATCTATATTTGTTTAAACACTCTTGAGTAGAATTACTTTATAAGTTCAACATTATAAAAATTAATCTATAATTCAAAAAAAGTTTTAAACTGTATAGCTTTCATTATTTTTACCAATCTCTTTTATTCTTTTTTGCTTTTCTCTTTTATTCTTAAAAATGTCCCTGTCTGGGGGCACCTGGGTGGCTCAGTGGTTGAGCATCTGCCTTTGGCTCAGGTCATGATCCCAACCGAGGTCCTGGGATCGAGTCCCACATCAGGCTCCACTCAAGGAGCCTGATTCTCCCTCTGCCTGCATGTCTGCCTCTCTCTCTATGTCTCTCATGAATAAATAAATAAAATCTTAGAAAAAAAAAAGTCCCTGTCTGTATGATAAGTTATAGAGTCACCATAATCAGGGCAGTGTCTCCTTGCAGGAATGAATGTAAGGCACAGGGACTGAAATTTCTGGATGATCAAGCCAGCTAGCTGGGAGCCCCTCCATGGAAGTCAGGCCTCAGGAGCACAAGTGCTCTGCCCCTACCTGCTCTCAGGCCTTCTACGTTTAAAATATCCCCCAGGGAACTTCCCTTGGTGCATGGATCTATTACAAGAGGAGCTCAAAAAACAAAAACAAACAAAAAAAAAAAAGAAAAGAAAGAAAGAAAAAAACAAAACAAAACAAGAGGAGCTCGAGAAACACTGGTCAACCTCTGTCTCTGTGAGGCTGGACTCTCTCAATCTACAATAGATGTAAATCACGCACCCTCTAGTTAAATGAGGGAGGTGGTGGGCAGGCCTGTCTCCCCATGTCAGATGTCCCATGAAAGGAGAACGAGAGAAAGCATGGCAGGAATCCCACCAAAACCCTGCTTTGCAAACATCAACAAAAAAGGGTTTTGAAACAAGGCCAAGTATAAGAAAAAAACGATTAATCGTGGGAGCACATTGCTGATCCTTGCTGAGAGTTTCTGAGGTGAATTTGGAGGCAATTGAAGGCAATGAGGGAAACGCAACTTCCCTCATAAGCTATTTGATTTATTCAGAAGGTCTTGCTCCACAAATCACATATGACTCCAGCGTTTTCCCAACTACAAGAAGTCAGAAAGTCTTCTTCCACAGAGTGGAATGGTACATCCCGCTCCACCCTGAAATAGCATGGTTCAAAGGTTCATAGTGCTTTGCATTTCTCACGGCGTCTGTCTCTCAGAAGTGGAAACTCTGATAGATGAGTCATGATCCCTTTGAGGGAAAACAAAAATTAATTCAAGTTAAATGGCCAAGAAAGTCAGATAAATCACATATAAATCCTATGTTTAAAATAAAGGAGAGATCAAATACACCCTTCACCAAGTCATTCCTACAAAATTATTCCAACTTGCTTTAAAATGACTTTGGGGATGCCTGGGTGGCCCAGTGGTTGAATGTCTGCCTTCAGCTCAGGGTTTGATCCTGGGGTCCTGGGATCAAGTCCCACATTGGGCTCCCCACAGGGAGCTTGCTTCTCCCTCTGCCTGTGTCTCTACCTCTCTCTGTGTGTCTCTCATAAATAAGTAAATAAAATCTTTTAAAAATAAATAAAATAAAATATGACTTTGGAGACTTTTCTTTCTCTGTTTTCGATAACATGGCTCAGCCAACTTCTGCACCTGTGTGTCCTTCTAGCTCTTACTTGTTGATCACAATTCAAATCTCAACACCAAGCAGTTCTTTAAATGAGGGAGAGGTGTCCTAATGACATGGGCAGTTCAAACATTCTAACAATTTAAGATGCTGTGCTCCAACCTCCGTGTGTGCATCTTGGCCTCTCTGAGTCTTCATTCCTTCACCCATAAAATGGGGAGAAAAAATGACTTGTGAAATGGTTATGAGGAAATAACATTACAGCAGTGGGTTGTCAGAAACAACCCAATGTCCAACAGCAGATGAAGGGGTGTAATGGAAATGCTTGTTATCTCGATTGTGGTAGAGGTTCCATGGATGTATACATGGGTCAAGACTTACCAGATTGTACACTTAAAATACAAGTATCTTACCCTATGTCAATTTTATGTCAATATGTTATTAAATAGACCAAACCAAGAAGCAGTGTTTTGTTCCATGAATTCATAGTGAATCTCATCATTCAAGAAAATGCTAACAGTTATGAGTCAATTTTCTTCAATGATGTTTTCCCACTTGGAAGGAAATGCACGGTTTCCAAATAGTTCATGCCCTTATCATGCCTCATCTCATCAATTTGACTGATCTCATGAGGCATCATGATCTCTCATGTGTCAGACACTCAGATACTTTGAGAAGCTTGTGATAGGTGTTCATTGTTTTAAGTTCACAGCTAAAAATCTTGTGAATTCTTCCCTTCTCATCTGGGGGCATCACAATGCCAGATTTCAGGTTGTACTACAAAGCTGTGGTCATCAAGACAGTGTGGTACTGGCACAAAAACAGACACATAGATCAATGGAACAGAATAGAAAATCCAGAAGTGGACCCTCTACTTTATGGTCAACTAATATTTGACAAAGGAGGAAAGACTTTTCACTGGAAAAAAGACAGTCTCTTCAACAAATGGTGCTGGGAAAATTGGACAGCCGCATGCAGAAGAATGAAACTAGACCATTCTCTTACACCAGACACGAAGATAGACTCAAAATGGATGAAAGATCTAAATGTGAGACAAGAATCCATCAAAATCCTAGAGAAGAACACAGGCAACACCCTTTTTGAACTCGGCCACAGCAACTTCTTGCAAGATACATCTATGAAGGCAAGAGAAACAAAAGCAAAAAAGAACCATTGGGACTTAATCAGGGTAAAAAGCTTCTGCACAGCAAAAGAAACAGTCAACAAAACTAAAAGACAACCTACAGAATGGGAGAAGATATTTGCAAATGACGTATCAGATAAAGGGCTAGTTTCCAAGATCCGTAAAGAACTTATTAAACTCAACAGCAAAGAAACAAACAATCCAATCATGAAATGGGCGAAAGACATGAAGAGAAATCTCACAGAGGAAGACAGACATGGCCAACATGCACATGAGAAGATGCTCCGTGTCACTGGCCAACAGGGAAATACAAATCAAAACCACAATGAGATCCCACCTCACACCAGTGAGAATGGGGAACATTAACAAGATGGGAAACAACAAATGTTGGAGAGGATGTGGAGCAAGGGGAACCCTCCTGCACTGTTGGTGGGAATGTGAACTGGTGCAGCCACTCTGGAAAACTGTGTGGAGGTTCCTCCAAGAGTTAAAAATAGACCTGCCCTACGACCCAGCAATTGCACTGCTGGGGATTTACCCCAAAGATTCAGATGCAATGAAACGCCGGGACACCTGCACCCAGATGTTTCTAGCAGCAATGTCCACAATAGCCACACTGTGGAAGGAGCCTCGGTGTCCATCGAAAGATGAATGGATAAAGAAGCTGTGGTCTATGTATACAATGGAATATTCCTCAGCCATTAGAAACGACGAATACCCACCATTTGCTTTGACGTGGATGGAACTGGAGGGGATTATGCTGAGTGAAGTAAGTCAATCAGAGAAGGACAAACATTCTATTTTTCATTCATACAAAGAATATAAAAAATAGTGAAAGGGATTATAGGGGAAAGGAGAGAAAATGAGTGGGAAATATCAGTGAGGGAGACAAACCATGAGATGCTCCTAACTCTGGGAAACGAGCAAGGGGTAGTGGAAGGGGAGGTGGACCAGGGGACGAGGTGACTGGGTGACAGGCACTGAGGGGGGCACTTGACAGGATGAGCACTGGGTGTTATACTTTATGTTGGCAAATAAAACTCCAATAAAAAAATACTACAAAAAAAAAGAATGCACAGTTTAAAAAATTTTTTTTTAAGATTTCATTTATTTATTCATAAGAGGCACAGAGAGAGAAGCAGAGACACAGGCAGAGGGAGAAGCAGGCTCCCTAGGGGGTCCCCAGGATCCTGGGATCATGCCCTGAGCCAAAGGCAGAGGCTCAATCACTGAGCCACCGAGGCCCCATCCTCCCCCAATTTTTTTAATGTCAACTTTAAAGTTTATACATGTATCGACTATACATTTTTTTTAATAGGAAAATTATTTAAGAGGAAAAATAAAGATGTTTGGGATTCAAGAGCAGAAAGGACATAGAGGCATGGCTAGGGAGGCTTGCAAGAGGTTTTCAAGTTGGGGCTACTGATGCCTGTTTACAGACCCTGGGAAGATCCTGGTTGGATCAGGGTGTCTCAGACTAATTAGGCTAAGAAAACAGGCCTGGGGCAGAGAGGAAGCCAGGCTTCCGGGAACAATAGTCTCTCTGTCACCCCAACACTTGTGGATGATCCCTCTCCCATTTTCACCTTCTACATCCAGTCTGATGTCCACATATTTATGTTAAATGTTTTCAGTACAAAACTGATCTTTTTGAAATGTGATCTTTTTCACTTAATAGTATAGGGTTTTATTATGTCATTAAATATTGTTTTTAAATAATATGTTAGTGCCTAATAATCCCTTATGTAGATGCTACGTTTGGGGGCTAATGAAACATATCTTCAGATTACTTTCTAGAAGAGTTATATCAGTTCCCTTCCCACCAGGAATATACCAGGCTCATTTCACCATACTCTTACAAGCTGTGGTATTATCAATTTTTTCATCCTTGCCAATTTGATAAGGAAAATAGGGTGTGGAGTTACTGAATTTAATTTGTATTTCTTTATCTTCAAGGTTAGCTATTTTTATGGGTCTATTACTCATATTATATTTCCACTCTGAAATATTCATGTCCTTCTTCTGTGATGATAATCTGCTTTTATTAACTTGAAATAAATTTAAAAATATTAAATATATTAATATTTACCTGTCATCCTGATCATACGTTTTTAATTAAAAAATTTTTTTCTGAGAATGGCCAAACCTCTATATTTATTTATGATATCTTTACGTTGCAGATATTGAAAAGTAATGAATGACAATACTTGTAAATATTTATATATGTTCTCCTTTGCTGACTACATGTTTCAAATGCCAGCAGGCATCATCATCATCATCATTCATTGCTTCAGTATTTATCCCAGGTATTTTTTTCTCTATTTTTCACTTGAGTTGGAGGATTTCTACTGTCATTATTGTGTGGCATTTCACGAATGCCAATAGAAAGTGAGTTTCTTCACAGAATGCTGAGGGTTGAGAAGAGAGCAACAGATGAGCTGTGTGGCTTTTCTATGAAACATCTAATTCAGTGAATCAAAATGGGAAGAAAAGCAGTATTTCGCAGTGATTAAGAATGGCTTCAGGCTTTGGAATCAGAAAACCCGTGCTCCCTGGTTACTAGCGGGCAGTGCATCTGTGGGCCATGGTTCCTCTCTGAATTTCAGTTTCTTTCCCTGTGAAGTGGGAATGCTCAGTCTTGCAGGATTTTCGTGGGAGTTCAATGAGAAGATGCATGTCAGTCCCAGGCCTGACACATGGCAAGCACCCCATAAATGGCTCCAGTTCCTGGGATCATCCGATGCAATGCTACTAGAGAGTATCTTTTTGCATTTTGTTATGCTGTGATTCATCTTTTCCAGCATCTTTATAAAATCCTTACAACCATGAGCCCTCTTAAATTCTGTCTGGGTAGACTTAACTTTGATCCTTTTAAGGAACTGTGAAAAAATATTACAAAGAGAACCAGAAAGTGATTATTATTTTCTAGTCATCAACCTAGTGACAGTTTGTGTGGCAAAGGACCTGGATCAAGTGATTAGCTTCACACTTAATAACAGAACCAAAGAGAGATATTACTGTGATCAAATAAATTAGTGTTTGCATGATGAACTTCCAAATATTCAAAGAGGGACTTAGGTATAGATGGGTATGGGAAAGTAAAAATGAAACAGCACAGTTGCTTTCACCTCTCCATGAGGTGGAGAAGAAACCTGGGATGGACCCCCATAGCGACTGCTGATGGATGGAGAAGCGCTTGTTCCCACATAAAAACCCAACGTTAGGCGTCTTACAGCTCATTGTGGTTGCTTCAAATACTGAAATTAGCAACCAGATTTTGATTAGTGAGCTTGATCTGAATTCTTTCAATGAATTAAAGTGGTACTAATTGGAGTTTAAAACAAAATTTGGGGGGATCCCTGGGTGGCTCAGCATTTTAGCGCCTGCCTTCAGCCCAGGGTGTGATTCTGGAGTCCCGGAATCGAGTCCCACATCAGGCTCCCTGCATGGAGCCTGCTTCTCCCTCTGCCTGTGTCTCTGCCTCTGTGTGTGTGTGTGTCTCGTGAATAAATAAATAAAATCATAAATAAATAAATAAATAAATAAATAAATAAATAAATAAATAAAACAAAATTTGTTCTCCCCTTTCTCAACTTTTTACTAAGGGAGAACTTCCTGGCCAGCTTGCTTTCAGAATCTGAAAAATGGAAATAAGAGGTAGAATCAGGATCTTTCAGGAGAAACAAAAGTCATCTCTCAACTGTACTGCAGTCCCTTGTGGCTTACATATGAATGCTGTGCATCCTCACCCTAGAATCCAGCTCTCATCTGGCCTTGATGATCTTGCTTCAGAGGCCTCCTTGATGGTGCCAGGTTGTTCCTTGTCCCTCACTCTCTGCTTGGTTCCCCTATTTAAACATTCACAATTGCTTATTTGTGTCATACTCATGCATCATCTGTGCCTTTCCAAGAATGGAAGTTCCATGAGGGCAGGGGACACACTTCAGCACCATATACCCCAGCACCCAGCTTGGGATCTGGCCCCACACAGATGCTCAGTGGACCTCCTCTGGACACACTTGTTGACTGGGACACCTTCCAAGGTGAGCTAAGAGTTCAAAACAATGATCTCCATACTGACTCTCCTCTTTTCATGCAGGCTCCCCTTGGCATTTGATGAGGACACACGCTTGAAATTTCTCCAGACATGCTCAGCTCAGTTCTCCATTAGTCTACTAACTCTCTCTCGTGGGGTCTCTGGGAGGGTAAATGGAACCTTAGGGAGTAATGGGGTTACATCTTCTCCCTCTACTTCATACTAGAGTTTTCTTAGAACGTGAGTAAAAATATTAGCTGAACTAGGGCATCTTCATGCTTTTGCTTGTTCAACAAAGATAAAACTGAAGCTAGTAGTGCATTGACAGATCAAAATAAAAATCTCAGTGGCATCTTTGTGGTATTCACCTAAACTAGAGCTGAGGATGTTTGTCTCTCTCTACCCCCTTCCTTTTCTCTCCACTTCACAGAACCTCCAGAGAAAGTGCTTGCTCCAAAGCTAGCCCTTGTTCCCCCCAATTCCTGTGAATACCAGGGTTTTCCTTTATTTCTTTTAAATATTTTATTTATTTATTTACTTATTTATTTGAGAAAGAGAGAGCACAAGGGGGGAGAGATGCAGAGGGAGAAGCAGCCTCTCTATTGAGCAGGGAGCCCAATGTGGGGGCTCCATCCCAGGACCCGGATCATGACTTGACCCAAAGGCAGATGCTTAATCGGCTGAGCCACCCAGGTGCCCCCAGGGTTTTCCTTTAACCACATCACTTAGCCTCAGGTCAGCACACCCAGGCTTCGGAGACCTCGCCTGGGGCAGAGCTTTATTGTTTTTCAGGTGACAAAACTAATACAAGTTCATGGCTACAAAGAAACATGGTAGCACAGGAAAAACACAGAAAAATGCCAATCAGATTAAGTATGAACACCAAAAACAACTGCTTTTTCGTGGGAAAAGCTAACAAGCCCCAACTTCCTGGCATATCCTTCTAGGAGTTTTTTTCCCTATATACTTATCTCTCAAAGTACAGAAATAGCAACGATTCATGTTCAAAAGGAAACATCTTTAATCTGTCACCAACATTTACTTTTTTAAAAAGAGGCAGCATTTTTGCTAGAGTAGGAGAAGGGTAGTTTGTTGGTTCAGTTCATAACTATAACCCAGCACTTAGAATAGTGCTTGACTCAATAATTATTTGTTTGAAATGTATGAATGAATGCATGCATGAGAGCACATAACATCACTCTGACAAGAAAACTGCTCTTTGGGGCACCAGGGTGGCTCAGTGGTTGAGCGTCTGCCTTGGCTCAGGGCAAGATCCCAGGGTCCTGGGATCAAATTCCACATTGGGCTCCCCACGGGGAGCCTGCTTCTCCCTCTGCCTGTGTCTCTGTCTCTCTCTCTCTCTCTGTGTCTTTCATAAATGAATGGATAAAATCATTAAAAACAAAACAAAAAAGCTTTTCTAGTTTTTTGGACTTGAGAATATCCATTTGTCCATCTATCTCTTTTCTTTGTCTAATATCTCCCTCTGTGCAAACTTTGGGCAATTCTTCCAAACAAAGTATTGACTCCCTGTTCAGGAAAGCTTTTAAAAGTGCTTTGGAGCCTTTACCATGAGCATGTCCGAGGCCTTTAGCCACAGTTTATGGTGTTTAATTGAAAAGGCCAAGCCAGTGATGAACCCAGATCTTTGTTTAATCAGAAATGAACAAAATCTTTGAGTATCTGGTCCCATCAGAATATAAAGGAATAAAAAGCTGTCCATTTGAATTCCCAAAGGCTTAGCCTTATAGAGTTGTTTAAGTGTTGTCTATTTTTAAAGTGTGTGTGTCAGAGGAAGACATAGACATGGCCAACAAGCACATGAGAAAATGCTCCGCATCACTTGCCATCAGGGAAATCAAAATCAAAACCACAATGAGATCCCACCTCACACCAGTGAGAATGGTGAAAATTAACAAGACAGGAAACAACAAATGTTGGAGAGGATGTGGAGAAAGGGGAACCCTCCTGCACTGTTGGTGGGAATGTGAACTGGTGCAGCCACTCTGGAAAACCGTGGGGAGGTTCCTCCAAGAGTTAAAAATAGACCTGCCCTACGACCCAGCAATTGCACTGCTGGGGATTTGCCCAAAGATACAGATGCAGTGACGTGCTGGGACACTTGCACCCCGATGTTTCTGGCAGCAATGTCCACAATAGCCAAACTGTGGAAGGAGCCTCGGTGTCCATCGAAAGATGAATGGATAAAGAAGCTGTGGTCTATGTATACAATGGAATATTCCTCAGCCATTAGAAATGACAAATACCCACCATTTGCTTTGAGGTGGAAGGAACTGGAGGGTATTATGCTGAGTGAAGTAAGTCAATAGGAAAAGGACAATCATTATATGGTTTTACTCATATGGGGAATATAAGAAATAGTGAAAGGGATTATAGAGGAAAGGAGGGAAAATGAGTGGGAAAAATTAGGGTGACAAACCATGAGATGCTCCTAACTCTGGGAAACGAGCAAGGGGTAGTGGAAAGGGAGGTGGGCAGGGGGACGGGGTGACTGGGTGATGCACACTGAGGGGGGCACTTGACTGGGTGATATGCTATATGTTGGCAAATTGAACTCCAATTAAAAAAAAATTAAGGGTGTGTGTAGTGGCGTGGGAGATGGGGAGAGAGACTGAAATGACATCATGTGTCTCCTGCCAGCATCTGTACAGAAGTCCTACCACGAACTGCTTCATCTGAATCTAATGTGAGACACAATCAGACAAACCCAGATTGAAGGGCATTCTGGCCTGGACTCTTAAAAAAAAATGAGCCCGCATGTGTATGTGAACCACCAGGAATTGCAGTAGAATTTAGAGATGACATGTTTTCTATTGCCTCCTATTTCCATTGTCTAGATTATGAAAGTGCGCTAGCCAGGAAGTAGACTCTTTTGCTCTGGAAATTAAATTAGTTTAATATAGAGCATGGCAAAGTCCCACTCATTACCTAATTAACGGGAACATCTCTCCTTGAGTAAAATTTGTTGACCTCATTATCTTAGACCAGAAGCCCTAAGAGAATGCAGCTGCCCCTAGAACATATATTCCTGAGCTAACGAAATAAAAGCCAGACTCACACTGTGCAATTTGAAGTTCTCTCTTTTTCACTCCTAATCACCGCGTCTCTCTCAGGCATGTATTACCTGACAAGGTTCTGGCATTTTAAAGTTCTCTACTGTGTCAGCACCGCTTTGCAAAGTGGTCCTGCGGAATGAAGGTGATTTTTGTTTGGGGGGAGATTTGAGGCAACGGAGGCATCCGCTAGTTCTAAAACACATTTACCCTTTAGGAATCTAGAAAAGAGGGATCCCTGGGTGGCGCAGCGGTTTGGCGCCTGCCTTTGGCCCAGGGCGCCATCCTGGAGACCTGGGATCGAATCCCACATCAGGCTCCCGGTGCATGGAGCCTGCTTCTCCCTCTGCCTGTGTCTCTGCCTCTCTCTCTCTCTGTGACTATCATAAATAAATAAAAATTAAAAAAAAAAAAAGGAATCTAGAAAAGAGCAGGAGGCGCCTTTCCCAAATTAAGCTTCTCATCCTACCATTGCCTTTGGAAAGTTAAAAATCTGCCATTCCATTTTAACGCTCAGAAATATGACCAAGGAGTTAAAGTTAATCACAGAGTTTGGTTGGCTGAACTAGGTTTGTATTACTTTTATGAGTTAACAGATTCAATCTGTAATTATTGAATTCCTGCTATATTTGGGGTTTCTAGAAGACACAGTAAGAGGGTGGAGGTCACTGATGGGGGTGGGGGTGTCATTAAGCAGCTGGTATATAATTATCTAATTAGCTACTTAATTTGAATTGAAAGAAGGGGTACAAAAGAGAAGCACATTGTGCTGTGAGAGCGTATAACAGGGTCTAACCCCATCTGGAGAGCGCAGTGAAATCTCCTTGAACAAGCAGTATTGACCTGGATTCTGAAGTAGGAGTAGGAGTTGACCTCAAGGAGGGTGATGGGGAGGAGAGATGGGGCACAGAGTGCTTTGGGGCACCTGGCAAGCTCAGGTAAAGCAGAAGTCGGATGATCTAAAGCCTTGCAGATGGCTTCAAGTTCTCGGTCTTAATCCTGACAGCAATGGGAGGCCACTGGTTCACACAGGTGAGGGACACTGCAGAATAGAGAACTTGAGAACGTTTAGAAATCACTTTTATGCATACAACTTTGTATGCCATTCAGACGACTTCATCAGGCCGTCCTCCTAAATGGAAAATTATTTAGGTCAGAGGATGTGAAATGATTTTATTATTGTTGTTTTTACTTTTTATTATGGAAATTTTTACCCCCATGAAGGATGGAGAGAATAGCAAAATGAATCCCCACCTCACCATTTCCTGGCTTCAGTAATGATTACTATATAACCAGTCGTTTTTCATCTGCACTCCTTATACAAACACATCCTGTCTCCAATGGATGATTTTGAAACAATTCTAAAACATCATTTAATCTGTAAACACCCCCAATATGTATTTTAAAATATAAAAAAGGGGTTTTTTGTTTTTTACCTTAACACCATAATTACATCTAATAATGATAATTCTTTAATATGACCAAATATTCATAGAGAGTGGCTTCAAGACTTTGAGAGCTTTGGATGCATTAATCTGCTTCTTGGAAAGTCTAAGCAATTTATATTTTCAGGGCACCTGGGTGGTCCAATCAGTTAAGCGTTTGCTTCCGGTCCAGGTCAGGATCTCAGGGTCCTGGGATCCAGCCCTGAGTCAGGATCCCTGCGCAGTGGGAAGTCTGCTTCTCCTTCTCCCACTGCTCCTCCCCCTTGCTTGTGCACGCACCTGCACACGTTCTCTCTCTCTCGTAAATAAATAAAATCTTTAAAACAAAATAAAAATAAAAAATTATATTTTCACCAGTCATGTTGAGACTGCTCACTGTACCTTCATCGAAATAGTGTTATTTTTCTTACCTTCACCAATGTAATAAATGAAAACTGGTATCTTTTGGATATTTAAATTTGCATTTCTTTTATTACCAGTGGGGCTGAACATTTTTTCATAAGCTGATGAATTACTTATCCTTCCTCTTGTGTGCACTGTCCATTCCTGGACTTTGAACATTCAACAGCTGGAATCTTCAGGTTTTTCTGAGACATTGCATGAACCTTTGTTAGAAATGTGGCAAGTATGTTTTCCATGTGCTGCTTAGTAGAATCTTAGCACTATAAGGAACCTTAGAATGTCACTGAAAGAAAAAAGAAAAGAAATCTGAAGTTTAAAACCTTCCCAGAGCCATCCAGGCCCACATCCCCCCCGTACTTATGTCGTTTGCCTGAACCCCTCCAACCACGTCTCTGGCAAGATGCTCCCTGGCTTCTGTTTAAGCATTTCTAGTAATGGAAACTTCACTGTGTCAGGAGCATCAGCCCTGAATAGGGGCTGCCATTATTGGAAAATGTCTTATGTTGAACTTAGTAACTCTATCTAGTTCTATCAGGTGAAGCTACCCAAAATGTCTTTCCCAGCAGATGACATCTCTTTAAATCTTTGATGACAGTATAGTTCCCTAAAATCTCCAAGCCAGCATTCCAGTTGCTTCAACCACTCATTTACTATCATTTCTAAGCTCATTGTTATTTTGATGATTCTCTCCTAAACATACCCAGACCCACTGTTCCTAGTGAAATGTCTCTCTCTAGATCCTTCATCTACGAAATGGCTTGCAGCACAAAAGGGACAACACTATAATTCTTGTGCTCTGCTCTGTAAGACTGATTATAATTTAATATTTTAAAAGAATTTTAAAATTTTAAATTTTTAAAAAATTCTTTTAAAATAGTCTCTACTGTAAGTCAAACTTACATGGAATTGAGACCCAGAATTAGAAGACCGTTATAAGTCATCTTCTTTCCTCAAATATAGTATCCTGATATTTTCTATCAAATTAAAGTAGCACAAGTTGCAAAGTTGTTCAGGTGCCATACAAACCCAAGACCCCAATTTATACTGTGTGTATGTTTTGTAGTAGGGTATTATTGTCAGTATATATTTTCCTAACCTTTGAGGATCCTGCAAAAATTAGATTGTGAAATATCTTGTGTAGTGCCTAATGATTTTTTTAAGTTTTTATTTAAATTCTTGTGTAGTTAACATACACTGTAATATTAGTTTCAGATGTCCAATATAGTGATTCAGTGTTTCCCTACATCACCCGGTGCTGCCTAATGATTTTTTTAAAATTTTTAATATTATTATTATTTTAAAAGACCTCATTTATTCATTCATGAGAGACACAGAGAGAAAGGCAGAGACATAGCCAGAAGGAGAAGCAGGCTCCCCACAAGGGACCCTAATGTGGGGGACTCAATCCCAGGACCCCAGGATCATGACCTGAGTCAAAGGCTCAACCACTGAGCCCTCCAGGGGCCCCTAACGATTTTTCATAAAATCATAGAGTGTCAGCTATGGAAATACTTTAGAGATCATCTCATCCAACCTGCCCTTCCCAGTTTTCCAGAGCAACAAGCTGAAGGTGAAGAAGGCTAAGAGATTTTCCTGAAGACACACAGGGAGTCGGGGAGATTTCTAAAGTAGAAGTCAATCAGCCCGGCTTTTCCATGAATCTCTGTAGGCAACTAAAATAGATTGGTCACTGTGATGTCAGAACACAGGAGGACACCTTGTGATTCCCAGAAGGTTTTCTTAGTCAAAAATATTATAGGGGGTGGAATCTGCCAAAATAACTAAGGTGAGACAACAGGACTAAGGCTCATAAAAAATGAAAAATAAAAAAGCCACTTCAGGTTGTTAATAATGAGGAATCTACATAGCACTTTGTGGCAGACTGTATTTTCCAAAGACAACCACAGCAATACATCCTTAAGGAATCCTTTAGCCACTAAATCCACAGATATTTGAGGAATAATAAACTATAAATTTAAGCCATGAAAATTTGGAGTGGCTTAACACAAAGCAATAGACAACTGGAAGAGGCTTTCTAAACCACTCTCGATTTTTATTTGTCCTCTTTATAAACAATGGATATGATTCATTAACATAAATGCTAGTGAAAGGCGTGTAAAAGTATAAAAGTATTAAGGAATCCTTATTTTTAAAACCACTGGCCTTCTTTCCTAATGTTCCAGTTTCCTCCAACCATATATTTGGTTTACATGTCCTGTTGCCAGAACCCTTCAAGCAAGATTCTACGATTCCCACTTGACTAAAAGCAAAGAGATTCTCTCAACAAGTAATAGAGTCCTATGCAGACCCATAGCTCTCTAACCAAAGCTGGAGTTCTTTTCATGTTCAAGATTGGTGCAAGGGCAAGATATTTGACCCAAGGGAAGCCCTGGCTTTGGCTGGGTGCTAAACAATTCCAGAAAAGTAGGTCAAGTCTGTCACTACTAAGTGGCGAAAAGAATAATCATCTAATAGGGTTATTGTGAGGACTAATCAAAATAACACATAAAGGCGATAAGATCAGCGGGCGTCTATGGTGGACTGCCTCCAAATAATCCTGCCCAGCCCCGTGCACACAAGCCACTGCCTACCCCAAGTAGCACATTCTATTTTCCCTCCCCTTGAATTGGAGCTGTCCTGGTGACATGTTTTTCCCTAAAGTTTGCATGAAGGCATTTTTTTCTTTGAAATTCTGGTGGGGGTGTAAATGGCATGTTTAGCTATTGCTGTGAAAACTATTAACTTAGCTGACAGGCTTTTTAAGTATACTTCTAAAAAATCTCTATATTTATTGAATTCAAAATACTTTTTCCCCTATTAATAATTGACACATGAATTCGTAGTGAATCTAAGGAAGTCTAAGTACAGACATGATCCTCAGCACGTATTGCAATCAACCAAAATTTTAAAGGTATCTTACTTAAAATGGACCAACTGCAGTGAAATGGTATTCAAGGACTTCAAAGGTTCCTCAGAGAGTTAAAAATAGACCTGCCCCACGACTCAGCAATTGCACTGTTGGGGATTTACCCCAAAGATTCAGATGCAATGAAATGCTGGGACACCTGCACCCCGATGTTTCTAGCAGCAATGTCCACAATAGCCAAAGGAGCCTCGGTGTCCATCGAAAGATGATGGATAAAGAAGCTGTGGTCTATGTATACAATGGAATATTCCTCAGCCATTAGAAACGACAAATACCCACCATTTGCTTCAACGTGGATGGAACTGGAGGGGATTATGCTGAGTGAAGTAAGTCAATCGGAGAAGGACAAACAGTGTATGCTCTCATTCATTTGGGAAAGATAAATAATAGTGAAAGGGAATATAAGGGAAGGGAGAAGAAATGTGTGGGAAATATCAGAAAGGGAGACAGAACATAAAGACTGCTAACTCTGGGAAACGAACTAGGGGTGGTGGAAGGGGAGGAGGGCGGGGGGTGGGGGTGAGTGGGTGACGGGCACTAAGGGGGACACTTGACGGGATGAGCACTGGGTGTTATTCTGTATGTTGGTAAATTGAACACCAATAAAAAATTAATTTATTAAAAAAAAGGACTTCAAAGCCCCAGCCATAAGAGGACTGGTGGTTTCTATTGTTTTGCTATTAAAATGATTCCCCTTGGACTGCTATGTTAGGAAGGAGCCCGAGTTAGCCACACGGAGACCTCAGATGCCCTGAGGTTGAGAGCCTCAAGATGAGCCTAGCCCCCTGCCAGTTGGCCAGCTGAATGCAACCACATGGGAAACTCTAGGCAAGACCAGCAGAAAGACTGCCCATCCAATAGTCAAATGGTGAGAAATAATAATTCATGTTGTTTGAAACCACTACATTTAAGGTGGTTTGTCACTCAGCAGTAGATAACTGAAACGTCACATATTAATGTTCAATAAATATACCTTTTAGTAATCCTATTATTCAGAAGTTGGTATAAAAGATAGTTGTATCTACCTAGACAAAATTGGCAAAAAAAAAAAAAAAAAAGGTTGGCTGCATGGGAAATGGAAACAAGGAAGAAATTCTCTTTAATATTTCATGAAGTTTCATTTTTAATATGTAAAATAAGGGGCTCCTGGGCCGGTTAAGCATCCTGTTCTTGCTTTTGGCTCAGGTCATGACCTCATAGGGTGGTGAGATAGGGCCCTGCATTGGGCTCCATGCTCAGTGGGGAGTCTGCTTGAAGGTTCTCTCCCTCTGCCCCTCCCCTTATGCATTCTCTCTCTTTCTCAAATAAATAAAAATAAATAAATAAATAAATAAATAAATAAATAAATAAATAAATCCTTTTTAAAAAATAAAATGTAAAATAAGAACTTCAGTTAATTCCAACCTGGAGAACCCTTGTTGCTATGATTATTGAAATATCCAAGATGGAATCTGAGCCACTCAATCATTTATTTCTTATTCAACCTGGAATCTTGCCTCCATCAAATAGTTTATAAGTACATGTCTTGTCACATTCTTGCTTTTCTTCCTGACTCTCCACTTTGTGTAATTGCTATCTAAACAGATACTGCAGCAATCATTTATCAGATTTATAGGTCCAAACGTCCTTCCTGGGTGATATAACGTCTTCTGTAGGCAAAAATATGAATATTCCACTCTCTCCCACTTCCCTGCCACCCCCATGCATCTGGAGTCTTGACTTCCTTCATCTATTTTAAACAAAGTAAAGATGTTAGTGGAGACATGTCTCCACTAAAAATGATTTGCTTTCCTTCCTCCAACCAGCACTGAGCCCCTTGGGAGAAATTTTAATTTGTTTTCTCAACAAGAGCATCTTGTTTCTCTACGGAAATACTGAGGCGGAAAAGAAGGCCCTATGGTTGCAAATAAGAATTTTTGTAATCCAAAACTGGGTGAGAAAAAGAATTTTTAAAATCTGGACTTTCAGGAAAAATAGCGAATGGACAGAGCTAGTCTTATCTCTCCTAAATCCTTACATGGCAGTGAAGATTTTTATTTTTTTAAGGCCTGTGCCCACAAAGATGTGGAGAAGGGGAGAAGAGACAAATGCACCAAAAGGAGGAAAGCTCTAAAGCAGGATGAGTGGCAGAGCAGATAAAACTGAACCCCAAGGGTCTCAGTATCCTAGGGCTGCTATAACAGAGTGCCAAAAAGTGGGTGGCTTAAATAACAGAATTTATTTCACACAACTCTGGAGGCCTGAAGTGCAAGATTGGAGCATGGGAGGGTGTGTTCCTTCTGAGGGATGTGAAGGAGAATCTGTTCCAAGCCTCTCCCCCAGCTTCTGACTGTTTGCTGGCAATCTATATTCCTTGGCTGGTGGAAGCTTCACCCAATCTTTGCCTTCACCTTCCCATGGTATTTTCCCTGTGTTCACATCTCTAAGTACAAATATCTCCTTTCTATGAGGACACCAGCCATATTGGATTAGGGCCCACTCTAATGACCTCATCTTCACGAATTACATCTACAAAGACCCTATTTCTACATAAGGTCACACCCTGAGATGCAAGAAGAAGGATTTCAACATAGAAAATTTGGGAGGACACACTTCCATCTGTAGTACCTAGCCTGCAGTAGGAAATCTGAGAACCTGGGCAATTTATACCACAGAATCTCCCAAACTGCCACAAACACGTGTCACTGGCTATCTCAAAGGGGCAAGACTGAAATAAGTAAGATGGGGATCAAAGTTGTGTAATCACCTAAGAAACTGTATTTACCCTGCTTCAGCTGGAGGTTAAATCTCTAGAGCTGAGCTGTCCAATAGGTAGCCACCAGCCAGACATGGCTAATTATATATTTCAACTTTAACTAACTGAAATGATATAGAATCAAATAAAATTAAACATCTTCAGTTCCACTGGCCACATTTCAGGTGCTCAAAAGACTCATGTGGCTAGTGACTATCTTCTTACTAGAGAGTACAGAACATTTCCATCATTGTAGAAAGTGCAATTGGATGGCAACTGTTCTGGAGAAAACAAAACAGAGGTTGTCTGGATTGGAGGAATGGCAGGTGCAGTTGAACACAGAGGCATGCATTAAAAAGAAGGACAAGGACACAGAGTGAAATCTGTGCTTCTGGGTGCTAAGATGTCCCCAACCCCACACCCCTCTTCCTACGTTGATGTATTATTTTAAAATTCCAAACTATATTTGACCATTAGGACCTTCAATACAGGCCTGTCTCTCCAAAGGACTCACCAAAAGTGATGAGGCATCTGATATTTTATTTCCATTACGGATGGTTTGGAGTTGGAGGGGGCATTATAGACATAACAGGTCACAGGGTATTCTATTGCAGTGCAGAGTAGTGTCATGCCTGGAACTGCTAGGATACTAGTGAGGACGGTGCAGAGATATTCCTGCTGATTTCCAAGAGCCCTAAGAGTGGCCCTCATTGACCAGGTTTATCCGTAATGACAAGAGTTAGCTGTGGGGTGCCTGGGTGGCTTGGTCAGTTAATTGTCCGACTCTTGGTTTCCACTCAGGTTATGATTTCAGGGTCCTGGGATCAAGGCCCACATAGGGCTTCACGCTCAGGGCAGAGTCTGCTTGTCCCATTCACTCTCACCTTGCTCTTTCCCCTATCCCTGCCCCCCTCCCCTCCCCCAACTCCCTCTCCCTCTCTTTCTCTCTCAAATAAAAAAAATAAAATCTTAAAAAAAAATGTTAGCTATAAAACTTGCCTGTAACAGGCTTCATAAAGCTGCAGGTATCAAGAACATTGCAAGTTCTATGGCATATTTATTTCTAAGTACATGTGAATTTGTTTGGCACTGTCTTTGGTATTGTGATGTCTATGTCATCAACTCTTACCGGCATTGGTCTCTATATTAAGAAATTAAATGATTGCTAATGAAACATTTTGAAATGCTATTTAGAAGGAAAGATTGCTTCCTGATTTCTTCCTACAGCAGGATGTGGCTTCTAGAAAATTGGATTCTCTTTCACTTGAACATATCTCTTTTTTAATTGAAATTTTCTTTGAGATAATTGTAGATTCATATACAGTTGTAAGAAATAGCAGAGAAATCCTGTGCACCCTTTATTCAGTTGGAAATATCTTTCTAAGTGTTTTAGGATTGTTTTTGTTTCCAATTAGGTAATGAAATTTCTTCTGACATATATTGATGCTCTATAATGCAGACGTGAATAATGTGAATATCATGAATAATGCAGACAACTTAGTCATTACGTACACTCTCTAGCCCTCGTTTTCTGATATTTAAAAGGAAGAAGTTGTACTAATTCATTTATAAGGATTCATTCAGTTCTGATGTTCTAATAGAATCTGAGACCAAGATCTTTGGCAAATCATGGCCACCACTGTTTCTATAACAGCCCACAAGCTAAGGATGGTTTCTACATTTTTAAATGATTTTTTAAAAGTTGAGAAAAAAACAACTTTTTGTGACATGTGAACATTACACAACATTCAAATTTCAGTGTTTATAATAAAGTTTTACTGGCACACAGCCATGTTCATTCATTTATGTATTATCTGTGGTTGCTTTCATGTTACAATAGCTATGACAGAGACATATGTCCCACGAAACCTAAAGTAATCACTGGCACTTTGCAGAAAATGTTCACTGACTCCTTTTTCGAATCATTCATGTCCTTGGGGCATGTAGGTGGTTCAGTGGTTGAGCATCTGCCTTTGGCTCAGGCTGTGATCCCAGGGTCCTGGGATCAAGTCCCGCATCGGGCTCCCCACAGGGAGCCTTTATTACATAAAATATGCTATCTTCACTTGATGGAGAAGTGTGAAGTCATTAAAGACAACGCTTTTATAAGACAACTTAATGAAATGGGAAATTCTCGTAATACACTCATTGTTCAATTGAAAAATACAGATTTAAAAAGAACATGCTCAGGATGCCTGGATGGCTCAGCGTTGAGCATCTGCCTTTGACCTCGGTGTGATCCCAGGGTTTGGGATCGAGTCCCACATCAGGCACCTGCATAAGCCTGCTTCTCCCCCTGCCTGTGTCTATGCTTCTCTCTTTCTCTGTCTCTCATGAATAAATAAATAAAATCTTTAAAAAAAATAGAAAGAACATGCTCATGACACAGATTTTGTGAGGAAAAAAACCCAACCACTTCGCCATGTATTTATTTGGCTAGGAAAAAACAAACAAATGTTCTCAGTGCTGATCTTGGGTGGAGGGTTTCCTATTTTCCTCTTCATTGTATTCCACATTTTCTGATATTTCTACAGTGAACATATCTTACTTTATTCCACCCGAAAAAGTTTAAATTTTATCCTGTATTATTTACTACTACTTCTAGCTTATTAGTCACAGATATTCTTAGCAGAAAATTACGATATTTTTGTATAGTTTGCAAAAAACCAACAGAATGCAAAGCATGGGAAAATCTGAGCAAGACAGAACTGAAATTCTAACTTCTCACCTCATAAAACTTTGTAAATAAAATTAAGAATGCTAATTCTGTGGTGGTTTAATTCCACTTTAAAATGAAGTTAGGGGGCACCTGGGCGGCTCAGTAGTTTGGGTGTCTGCCTTCAGCTCAGGTCATGGTCTCCGGGTCCTGGGATCGAGCCCCATGTTGAGCTCCCTGCACAGTGGGGAGTCTGTTTCTCCCCCTCCCTCTGCTCCTTCTCTGCTTGTGCCCTTTCTCTCATTCTCCCTCTCTCTCAAGTTAATAGTCTTTAAAAAAAATGAATAAAAAATAAAATTAAATGAAGTTAAGTTCTGAGAAACTATTTTATATCCCAGATTGACAAAATCCTAAAAATCTGAGTATTGGTGAGTAAACAAGAATGTTCATGTGTTTATGAAGGGAGTATGAACTAGATGAGACACTTTACATAACAATTTGCCAATTTTTAGTAAGATTTAAATTGCACATATTCCCCAGCATAACTTTTTCTAACTATATGCTCTAAAAAATATTCCTACATGTGTTGTGAAAGGATAAAAAATCAGGGCAAAGTAGTTTATAAACACAAGTTTTTAAAAAAGAAATTAGATGTATTCTATATTTCCATGGTCAAGGAAATGCATTAATAAAATGTGTTCTATTCATGTGGTAATCTCATACAGCAGTTAAAATGAATGAACTCTATCATATCATCATGATGAGATTTCAAAAAGTAATATTAAATAAAAAGAAAGAAGGTGCTTTAAAGTGTTAAAAATCAGAAGTGTTAAAATATGCTGGAAAGTGTTAAAAGTTAAAAATTGGAAGATTGTATATATTGTTCATTATTACATATAAAAACAGAAAAATAATTGAAAACATAGACCTAGGGATCCCTGGGTGGCGCAGCGGTTTGGCGCCTGCCTTTGGCTCAGGGCGCGATCCTGGAGACCAGGGATCGAATCCCACGTCGGGCCCTGGTGCATGGAGCCTGCTTCTCCCTCTGCCTGTGTCTCTGCCTCTCTCTCTCTCTCTCTCTGTGAGACTATCATAAATAAATAAAAATTAAAAAAAAAAAAAAGAAAACATAGACCTAATTTGTGACAGCATTCACTCTGGAAAGGGAAGAAGGGAATTAAGAATGCAGAAAAGTTTAAGAGGATGCAATTTTATTCATGAAATTTTATTTCATTCCCCAAACAAACAAGGAACTTAAACATATAAATATAACATGAATCTCTAGTTTTGTTGGACATCTGCTTATATTTTATATTGTTTACATTTTTTCCCCTTAATACTGCTTTAACAGCTCAAGGAAGACAAGATTGGTAAAATTCACAGGCTACTATAGTAGGAAAGTGAAAAGGATCTCTAAAAGGAGATAGTACTGAGTGATTTCACCATCTATTATGACTATTTTGAATTCCTATCTACAAGGATGTTCTTCTGAGGCCTTATCTCTAGGCCTTTTATTCCAGGAAGTCATGTGCTTACTATAGTTTTATAGTAGAGCCGGAGCCGTCTCCACCAACTCCACCAGTTCAATGACATTTGCAGTGATAAACATTATTACCCTTTAAAGTAACTGGAGAAGAGGGTAGGATATTTTGTTCCAAAACATGAAGACTATGTCTCACTAGTAAAACAAGAATCACAAAGGTTATTGGGGGAAAAAAGAAGAAGGAAAGAAAGAAAGAAAGAAAGAAAGAAAGAAAGAAAGAAAGAAAGAAAGAAAGAAAGAAAGAAGGAAGGAAGGAAGGAAGGAAGGAAGGAAGGAAGGAAGGAAGGAAGGAAAGAAAGAAAGAAAGAAAGAAAGAAAGAAAGAAAGAAAGAAAGAAAGAAAAAAGAGGTAGGTAATTGTTGGTTATGAAAAAGATAATCCACAGATTCTATCCACATAGCAATTATTAATAACAGTTTTCAGAACAGTCATTTATAATTCATCCACGTTTTATCAAATTCTGCTTGTAAAATTTTAGATGACTATATACTTTTAAAAAATCATATATAGCTGAGTGGTTAAGAGTACAAGTGTTAGGGTCACTGGGTGGCTCAGTCGGTTAAGCACCTAACTCTTGGCTTTGGCTTAGTTCACGATCTCAGGGTTGTGAAATGGAGCCCAACATTGGGCTCTGCCCTCAGAGGAGCGTCTGCTTGAGATACTCGCTCAATATATTTAATGGATGGCTAAATGACAGTATGATATTCCCCAACTGCTATGCACTTAGTAGGTATTCAGTAATACTGATGGTAACGAACATGAAAAACCCAAATTTAGGCATGAAATCCATTAAATCACTACAAAATCATTATTCATGCCAGCGGACTGGTTTGTATCTACTCTTGCATATCAAGGTCCCCATGATTCTAGACACTTGATGTCCTAACCTGTGACTATAATGCCACAGAGCAAGATGATGGTTTCCTTGAGCATGGCTTTCAGGAGGCACATAGTTCCACAAAAAAACAAAGTGGCTGCCCCAGTATAGACAACAGCAAAAATGGTAGAGAGTTCATAAAATGGAACTTCCTATTTAGGCTTCTCATCTCTGAACCTAACCATCTCAACTCTTTCTATCTTTTCTTATAGATGTTGTCAACATTTAATTTTTCCGTGGGTTCTTCCCTAGTCCCTCATGTTCCTACTCCACAATGTAACAGACTTCCACACAGGATAGGAGAGCCGGCTACCTTCCAGGGCATGAGCCACACATTGTTTCATCATTAGAGATCAAATCATGGCACTTCCAAAAGAAGAATGCTGCAGTGTCACAAAGGTTCTGGTTCTGGTACACAGATTTTTAGCTCTAGAAATTATGACTTAATATTAGTTGGCAGGCAGGTATATGACTAGCTCACGGTCAGTGGCCTGTGCTACATATAATTGAAACCTACCACATATGATACATTTCCTAAAGGTACTGAAAATATATGGTAATAATTCTGTATGCTCATTTTGATGACTGTAACCACAGTTTCCATACATTTTTAAACTGTTCTTTGGAAGAAACACAGCATAAATGTGATAGAAGGGTCCACTACTAAGAAATATCCTTCTCCAAAAAAATCCTTGCATCTTCAAGTTTCAGTATGTCTACTTTGATTCTGTTCAACAGACATTCAAACTTCCCAACCAGGAGTAATAGTATCAAAGTTCTAAATTTGAAATAGTATCAAAATTCTAAAATTTAGAATTTTATGTGGAATATATGCAACGGAATATTACTCAGCCATCAAAAAGAATGAAATCTCGCCATTTGTAACAATGTGGATGGAATTAGAGGGTATTATACTAAGTGAAATAAGTCAGAGAAAGACAAATACCATATGATTTCACTCATCTGTGGGATTTAAAAAACCAAACAGATGGACACAGAGGAAGGGAAGGAAAAATAAAGTAAGATGAAAATAGAAAGGGAGGCAAACCGTAAGAGACTCTTAATTCTAGGAAACAAACTGAGGGTCGCTGGAGGGGAGGTGGAAGGGATCATAGCAAATGGGGTAACTGGGTGATGGACATTAAAGAGGCCACGAGACGTAAAGAGCACAGGGTGTTATTTAGTGATGAACCGCTAAAATCTACTTCTGAAACTAAGAGTACATATATGCTAATTAAATTGAATTTAAATAAAATTTGTTTAAAAAAAGTAGTACCACCTCCCTCACTCCCCCAAAATAAAAATTTTAGCTTTTATAACTGTATTCAAATCATTCAATAACAATAATAAACTAAAGTCCTTGATCTGGAAGCTGCTAGTTGTGCCTCTCTGTGTTCTAGAACACCTTTGTCTCAAGTCTTAATTAGAAAATTTTCCCATTCAAACCATCTTGTTTCATGCAGCACGTTCTGCTAGCCAAGCCCTGTGACATTTTTACATGCAATCTTCAGTAGTAAGTGAAGGCTACAAATGAGCAATTAAAGAGAAGGAAGTAATTGGTTTTCTTAGACAACACTGAGATGATTAAACTCCATAGTTCCTAGTCATCTTGAGGCGTGGCCTGGCCTACTTACTTTTAGTAGCAGTAAAACATACATCACTTCCTCCGCTGTCACTGCCTATGTGTTCAGAGGTGTAACTGGTATCCAAAGTATCTTCCACCGTGGAGATTTGTGTGAGGAAGGAGTAGCAATGCTCCCTGAGGTTTTTCAGGGCTGAAGGGGGGAAAGGAGGTTTGTTCATTTGTTTTTCCTTCCCAAAGGCTGTGTGATTGGAATATAAGATGTAGTCTTGAGGAAGTTGCCTTTCCCAACTGTATTTATTTATTTTTTTAAGATTTTATTTATTCACTCATGAGAGGCACAGAGAGGTAGAGAGGCAGAGACACAGGCAGAGGGAGAAGCAGGCTCCCTGTGGGGAACCCAGTGAGGGACTCGATCCGAGGATCCCGGGATCATGACCTGAGCCAAAGGCAGACTCTCAACCACTGAGCCACCCAGGCGTCCCTCCCAACTGTCTTCTCTGGTTCTGGGTCCAGTCCTAACTGCACAAATAACAAGTACTGACCAGTGTTAACCATTTCTCCCACCTTGCCTAATGCTGAGCCCATATTAAAAGACAATTACCTGTGCTCTGAACTCTCTAATGACAATGATCTTAAATTTCCAGTTAAAGTCACGAATCTCTAACTTCAAACTTCAAACACAGATAGAAAACACTGTTCCGTTTTACCTTTCTCTTTTAAATACTGAATATTTGTTTCCTGTGGATTAAGTTCTTACTTGATGGCATCGCAAGCTCTTTAAAAAATAATAATAAAATAAAAACTTTGCTTACAAACAGGTCAATCCCATGCAAACTAAGGTAAATAAATGCCTTTATAGAAATGTAATGCTCTGCACCATGGGGACACATTTTGAATTGGAGGAGAGTCAAAATGGGAATGAGGGGACCAGCATTCACCCTCATTCATGGCATGAGGCCATATCCTTTGGAGATAAGCAACAGGCATGCAGAGAAATGCTGAGGCATTACTGGGAGGATGGAGGGGTGGGCAGAGGGTTTTTTGAGGGTTGGAGTGGCATCATTAGAATGAAAGACTTGAAGGAGAAAAAAGCCGTATGTGAGCCTGGGGAAGAGATCAGAGGAGAGAAAAACAGGTGGGAGCTTTTAAAAACAGGTAGATCTTAGGATACCCAACCTTTAAAAGCCCTATGGGGGCTCTCGTTTTGTTTTGTGTATATATATATATATATGGCACAAAATTCTCTCAGCCTGCAAGCACTTTAATGTTTATTTTCCTGTTCCAAAATACCCATTTACCTGCCCCTTCAATAAAGCACTCTGATACAGTGGGGTAGGGCATAGGGGGGAGGACACCATAAAGATGGATGGGGTCAAAGATAGATGAGGAGGGGCAGATTAATTTCTAGAGTCATCATGTTAGATGAAAATTGCCTATTCCGAAATGTATCTTGAAAATTACCTAAATCTCCCATAACAGAAAGCATGTGATGTTTCTTACAAATAAAGCAGTCCAACTCCTTGTCCAAAGTGTTCTGCACATTTTCTCCCTGGATCTTTCCCATGTTCATGGACTGTGTTGGGCTTGACCGCATCCTTTGTCTGAAGACTGCAATCGAGGCATTCGGTAGTTTAAAAGAGCTTGTAATCCACCATGTGTACGAGAGTTCCCTTTGATAAAAGGCACTGCTGCAGAGACTTCACTGTGGATGCTTTCTAGAGTGTGCAAAAGTGTGTCTGCCCTGCTGGGGGATGGCTGCTGTGATCTCCAGCATTAATTTCAAGCCTTGGGGAAGAAAGCTTGAAATACTCTAGCATGTGTTTGCTCTTTTTATGTGGACTCATATTTGGTGATTGGCAGAAGGAGAAAGAGAGACAGAGATGGAGACCCAGTCAGAGTGAGAGTGAGAGCTTGAGAGAGAGAGAGAGAGAGAGAGAGAGACGAAGAGAGGACCTGAAAAAACCTTCAGGCATGAGAGATCATAAAACCAAAAATGTAGACTGCCTCCCACTTTGATAGGTGAGGGAAGCTCGCAATTCCAAGCTAGAAAAGCAGCACCCTGTGCCATCAGTTACATTTTGTTCATCTTCTAAGACTTCCTAAGAACTTATGACCATCTGTGCTTTGTGGAAATACGTGCCCTCGTAACTTCCTCAGACACGGATTGGCTGCCCAGGCCCGACCATGAATAAATATTTCTACTTCATGGTAGTTTAAATATACTTTCCCCTTAACACTTCCCGATTCCTGGCAGGATCACTTTCCTGGTAGAGAAAACAAAATCAAAGAAAAATAAATTTTGTTTGTGATAGAAAGGATGCCAGTTTGGTCCTAACAACTCTCTTGGTAGACGTAGAGGTCACTGTTTCAAAGTTACAGCTTTTCTGCTCTTTGCTCCCTCTGTGGCCGAAGAAAGTATTTTCTTTTTTAAAGACTTTATTTATTTATTCGTGAGAGACACAGAGAGAGGCAGAGACACAGGCAGAGGAGGAAGCAGGCTCCATGCAGGGAGCCCGATATGAGACTCGATCCTGGGACTCCAGGATCACACCCTGAGCCGAAGGTAGATGCTCAACCGCTCAGCCCCCCAGGTGTCCCCAAAGAAAGTATTTTCAAGTGACTTTCTCACAACAAGGGTGCAAATAGACGGTGAGTCTTCTCTATAGGAGCATAGTTTTCTTTAAACATGACTCTGATTAAATTAATTAAATTAAAAGATTGATTCTTCGATGGAAATTAGATAAACTCCTTTTCAGATGGCCCCACTGAAATAAAACTGTCGTTGACATCTGGACTCTGAGTCTAATTGCTAAGTTGAAAACTGAGCCAGAGGTCTGATGTGTAAAACAGGAATCCTGCTGAAGAGTCACAAATCACTATTCTTGGAGTTGGAATCATATTTTCAATCAGGAGGACATGTTCTCGTTTTTTCATTCCACTTTTTAAGATAATTTTCAAATGCATAGCTTCTATAAGTATATTTTAAATGAAAGCCAAGAGTTATAATGCTTTATAGTTTACAAAACATACTTTTCATACGTTACCTCACTTACTCTTCGGGACAAACTTTTGAAGTGGGTCTAAATATTAGTTCTCTTGGACAGATGAGAAAAGCGAAGCTCCATCTGCCTCAATTCCTCATCTGAGGTCTGGAAGCTGCTGTTTCATGGGTGGGACTTGAAGCCAGAGTTCAGCCTCTATGCTCAGCGCTCTTTGTGCTGGACTTGGCTCTTCTCACCTCAGTCATTTCCCTGCATGTTTCATTTGCAGATATTTTCCTGAAATCAGGGCCCACTCACTAGCACCTGAAAATCGACAATGGTCATAAATGGCCTGCCTTATTTTCCACAAATTCTCATTTAATGTAATTCCATAGGTATTTATATAACTCAGTGATGATGAATGGCACAAGGGCTTGCTCTGTACTGGGAAGGCAGGGTATCATAGCTGCTAAAGATTCTGGAAGCAGACTGGCTGGGCTTGAATCCCAGTCTCCCACCTCCTACTGCTGGGCAAGTTCCTGTGCCTTTTCCCTCATCTGTATAAAGGGTATAATAATATCTGCCTCATGAGGTTGTCATAGTAACTAAATGTTGTAATCCATATTAAGCACTTAAAACAATGATTGACACTTAGTAAGAACCCAATAAATCCTGGTTAATATTATTTGGAAAGACAAAGATTTGTGGCGATCATACCCCCTATATAATGACTCAAAACGCATATAACTCTGCAACATGGAGGAAGACGATAAGTGCCATAGACTAGATATTAACCCTACATTATTAAGGTTCTAACTAGGGAGGCAGGAGCCAAAGGAGAAGGCTGTCCGAGAAGGCCTGTGGATGGGGGAAGGTTCTAAAAGATAAAAGAGAGACACTTAGGTTCCCCCTCCCCCCCAAAAAAAGAATGGTGACTAGAACTATTATTTGATTTAATAGTTGTTTAAAGCAGTGTAACCACTGGTGCCAAACGTCAGGAGTGAGACGTAGGAAATGGAAGGGCTTCCAGGCTTCTCCAGCTCCCCATTCCAAGGGAGCACCTGACCCGAATAGCTGGACTTCTCAGTCAGCTACGGTGTGGTGATGCTACACTTCAGGAAGACAAGTGTAGTATTCCTGCCAAGGAGTGAAAGCTTCCAGCTTAAAGTCCACACCCTCCTTCAATTCTCTTTTTTTTTTTTTTTAAGATTTTATTTATTTATTCATGAGAGACAGAGACAGAGAGAGAGGCAGAGGCACAGGCAGAGGGAGAAGCAGGCTCCCTGCAGGGACCCCGACGCGGGACTCGATCCTGGGTCTCTAGGATCATGCCCTAGGCCAAAGGCAGGCGCTAAACCGCTGAGCCACCCAGAGGTCCCCACCCCTCCTTCCATTTGACTCACCCTGTCACTCACCTGAGTCACATAGCTCCTTAGGGACACGCTCCTCACTTTTTCACCCCTTCCCCTTCTCCGTCTCCATCCTTTCCATGTGATTCTGTCTAACGATGTTTTTGGAAGGGTGACTAAGACACGAAACCATTTTGTAAAAATAAAAAATGCCCTGTGGTTAAAAGAGGATTAGACAAGAAATAAAAATCAAACCAACAAAGCATAACTATCTTTTAATCTTCACGTGTCCTAGCTTGCTCACTCTCAAAATTAATGATTCCAGACATTAATTTAATTGTGTCTCAGACCCTCAGGCTTGATACTCCTATTTTATAGGAGTAAACCATGACACAGAAGCAATTTGCCTGATAAAAGCTTATGAGTCAGGGGTAGTAGAGTCAGCGAGAAGCCTAAAGGACTTGACCCCTGGCTGGACTAGTAGCCCAAAGGTAACCTATTTACTTTAGACTGAGACTTTTTGCTGCATGCTCTGGTGGCTCAGAGGGCTGTCTTCAGGTCTATAAAGGTAAGCTAGAGAAAAAGTCCTCTAACCATATGTTAATAACCTGGAGAAATCCTCCAGCCTCAGGAGTGGTAACTTTGTCCTTTAAATTCCCCAGATAGAAACGAACAAGGGGTGGTAGAAAGGGAGGTGGGGGGGGGGGTGACTGGGTGACGGGCACTGAGGGGGGCACTTGATGGGATGAGCACTGGGTGTTATCCTATATGTTGGCAAATTGAACACCAATACAAAATAAATAAATAATAATAATAAAATAAATTCCCCAGATATACATATATATGCATTTGTATGTGCATATGTACACATATACGTATATAGACGTATACACACACAGCATATATATATGTGTGTATATATATATATATATATATAATTTGTAAAAATATGACTTGGACCTTGACCACATGAATAATTCTTGCAGTAAGAAGACAACGAAATAGAAAATGGGCAAAAGATTTGAATAGACAAAAGAAGATATATACAATTGGCCAATAAACACACACACACACACAAAAAACATGCTCAACATCCAATCATCAGGGAAATACAAATTAAAACCACAAAAATATAGCACTTCAGATCCACTCCAGTGGCTGAAGTTACAAAGACCCAAGTGAGGTGTTGAGAAGCCTGTAGAGCGGCTAGGACTCTCACACATCGCTGGTGGGAGTGCGATAGGATACAGCCACCAGAGAGAATCGTCGGACAACTTCCTACAAGGTGTCCATGTGAGCTAGCTATTCCACTTCTGGGTGTTTAACCAAGAGAAGTGAAAACATGTCTGTGCAAAGACTTGTTGAGAAATGTTCATCGCAGTCTTTAACATAGATCCCAGGGATCTCCGCCTCCTAGAATCTATGCCTTGGTGTAACACCCTCCCCTTGAGGCCTGAAGCTAGTGACTTACCTCTGACGTAGAGATTATGGCAAAACTGGGGAGGTGCCATTTCTGAGATTAGGTTGCATACAAAAAGACTGGTTTTCATATTTTTGCTGTCTCTTACTCTCTTCCTCACTAACTCTGGTGAAGCCATTGGGCATGTTATGAGCTTCTCTCTGAAGAGGCCCAAATGACAAAGAATTGAGGGAATTACCTGACCAACAGCCGGGGAGGAAGTGGGGCTCTCGGTCAAATAACCCTCGAGAAACCGAATCCTGCCAAACACTGTGAAGATGAGGATGGGCAGCCTGGCCAACACCTGGATTACAGCTTGGTGAGAGACCTGGAGGTAGAAGTCCCCAGCTGAGCTGGACCCCAACTCCTGGCCCATAGAAACTGTGATATAACAATATTTTCTTTCTAAATCACGAAGTTTTGCAGCAGTAGGTGACACATAGTCACAGAAGTCCAAAGCTGGAAAACAACAGGACAATAAACATCGTGGTGTGTTCATTCAACAGAATGTGACTTGGCAATAAAAAGGAACGAAATGTCTGATACATGCAACAACACGAATGAACCTAAAACCCTGAAACTCACCAAAACAAATTGCAAACAAAAGAGGGCATATGGTATAATCCCATTGATATGGAAGTCTAGAAAAGACAAAACATATTTGAAGTGACAGCAGATCAGTGGTTACCCATGGCCAGAAGGTGGGGGTTGACTTTTTTTTTGCAAAGAAACAAAAGAAACCTCTGGGGTTATAGAAAAGTTCTACATATGATTGTGCCAATATAGACAATATAGATTGTGGAGACCTTTTTCATAATGCACTGGATTAAACACTTTAAAAAGGTATATAGGCATATTTTATCACGTGCAAATTGTGCTGTAATTTGCAAAGTTAAAAAAAAAAATCCCCAAGTACATACACGGTATAAAACTATGGCAGCATTTTTTTTTAAAGCAGGCTCCATACACAGGGTGGAGCCCAACACAAGGCTTGAACTCACAACCCTGAAATCAAGAACTGAGCTGAGATCAAGCATCAGACGCTTAACCAACTGAGCCATCCAAGTATTCCTATGGCAGCGAGTTTGAGGTATCTGTAGGAAATGAGCAGTTTCCTAGCAAATGTAAGCACCCAAAACTGGACAGAGAAGAGAGAAAATACTAGAATATACAGCAACCACACACAATAGATTGAAAAGATGATGAAAGAACTACCAAAAGCTACTTAGAAAGTATTTAACTTGTGGATCCTCAGTTTCTTAATCTGTAAAATGGAAACAAAGTAACACCTAGCCCTCAGAATTTTCGTGAGAATTGAGCTAACATGCTTGGTATAATGCTTGGGACACGGGAGATGCCCAGTATGGATTTCCCTTGTGTCCAGTGGTGTTTTAAGCCCTTTTGATGGGAGTTTTACTTCTCTTTCCAGATGAGCAACCTAACATTACTTAATTCGGTCAACAAACTCTGTGTTCCCCCCTTTCCAGATTCTTCCCAAGGAGATTCCCAACTCCATAGGATAGAACAGTCTCCCCTGTGTTCTTCTCTCTTGAAATTAATCGTGGAGAGAGCAGAGCAAAGATGACTAGAAGCAAGGGGAAGGAGGCCAAGCCCTCAGAAAGGAGGAAGACATCCTAAGAATCTGGCAAGCGTATGGACACACATCCTTCTGCAAGCCCTACAGTAGGAAGGCCCAGCCGGCTCTGCACTGACGAAAGCTGCGGTGTCAGCAAGCTAAGCCCCAGTGTGGCCAAGCCGATTCTCGGCACCCACAGCTGAGGGGAAGGTTGGTGGAACCCGAGCCTTTCACGTGGGTGCCCTCGCCTCCCTCCCTGCCTCAGGGAGGCCTCTGGGCTGGGGGTGGAGCCTGCACCACCTGGGAGGTTTAGGAATGATGTTCAGGGAGTGGAGCCTCTTGCCCAGTTAGAGGCCTGCAAGAATGTGGCAGGTCATTGCCCCCCCCCCCCCCCCCCGCTGGCCTCCTCCCCTCTCCACACTTCAGGACTGTTTCCCTTGGCCTCCTCCAAGATCTGGGAATGTTCTAGCTTTCAGACAAGCGCTGGAGCTTCCTGTAGCTCTGACCTGAGTGAACCTTCATGCCAGAGAGCATTTCTGTGGAAAGCAAGGAGAGGCCAGGGCCTGGTTGTTCCTGGTTGTTCCATGATATAGCCATTATCATGTCCCTTTCACCTTCAGATACGCCCCCCTTCCCCACATTCCCACGAAGAAGAGTAAATATCGGGGAGCCAGGCCAGGCTCAGGCTCCGGGCGACAATTGCTAAGAATCTGCCACTGCATCATAGGAACTCTTCAGTAACTTCCGTCGGTGACTTCCAGTGAATTCCCTCCACACGCAAGTGCACATTTTAGGCAAGGTCGCTGGCACTGAAATCCAGTGGATCCGTCGCGCCCTGCCATCTAGCAGCTTTGTGGCTTCAGTGTTTTCATTTCTAAAATGGGGAAGATTTGGGTCACCTGGGTGGCTCAGAGGTTGAGCCTCTGCCTTTGGCTCAGGGGGTGATCCCGGGGTCCTGAGATCGAGTTCCGGCACAGGGCCCAATGTGGGGCTCCATCTCTCAATCCTGTGATCATGACCTGAGCCAAGATCAACTCAGACACTTAACTGACTGAGCCACCCAGGTGCCCTGTCCCACAGTTCTTGTATATACTGTTCTGTCATTTTCACTCTTTTCTTTTTCTCTTTACATTTCAGTTTCATAAGTTTCTATTAAAGAGTCTTCAAGCTCATTGATCCTATCTTGGCTGTGTCTAGTCTCTTGATAAGTGCATTGAAGGCATTCAATGAATTCAATTGAAGTGCAGTATTTCTACTTCCTAGAATACAGGGAACCTGCTTCTCCAGAGGGAGAAGCCTGTGTCTCTGCCTCTCTCTCTTTATTCTCATGAATAAATAAACAGAATCTCAAATAAAATAAAATAAAATAAAATAAAATAAAATAAAATAAAATAAAATAAAATGGGGAAGGTTCTATCACCTCCTCTGAATGGTTGTTTTGAGAATGAAATGAGATCGCACGTGGCGAGTGCTCGGTACTGTCCCCGGCTCGTCACAGAGACTCAGTAAATATTAACATTGCCTTGACCACTGTCATTTCACACACGTCCCGAATGGGAGTGTGTGTGAGACTCTTCGCCCCATTCTGCTCATTTTCCCCATTGCCCCTGACTAAAGCTTCTGTGAAATTTAGAGAGATCTGGTATATTCTACAAAAGAGTTCAACACGAGTTTGGCCTACAAGCATTTGTGAAACACAAGCCACGCTCCTTATAGGTACTGGCAGTTGAAGGTGATTTCTGGTTACCTACTGCCAAAACCACCCCAAGACATAGCGCCTTAAAACAATGTACTATTGACGGTTATGGTTTTGTGGGTCGAATCAACCTCGTTGGCTTGTTTTTATGTAATAACGGTAAGTGAACAGCTGAGTCATCTGAAGGCTGGTCTGGGCTGGGCATCCAACAGGGTCTCTTCATTCTCTCTCCTGGTGTCCCAGTGGCACCTTTCTCTTGTAGAGCAGTCCAGACCTCTTACAGGGTGGCTCAAAGTTCTAAGAAAAAGAAAACAGAAAACTGTCAGTGATCTTACAACCTGAGCCTAGAAATGGTCCAGAGTCTTTTCTGCCACTCTCTGATGACAAAGCAACTCCAGGGCAGCGCAGATCTCAGGAAGAAGAGGAACGGACTCCACCTCTCAATGGGGGAGTAGCATGTACGTACACCAAGGGAAGGAATTGGTTGATGCTGAACATCTTTGGAGAGAAGCCACCAATGAACACAGTAGGTGAGTTCCACATGGATCAGAACACAAGGTATTTACCTGTGTGATTTTATTGTTTTTTAGCCAATACTTTTTCATCCCAGTGTGTGATGAGAATCAGCCACCATGTGCCTAAGGCTTCTGAGTTCCTACCACTGAGATTGATTCCTCAGGGAAGGGCAAATTCGTGAATGCATCCAATCATGACATTTTTCTGTTAGCTAAGATGGTTTTGTCACTTTCGGACTCTTTTCACCCACAGATTTCATCCCCCAAGTGATCATGTCACTTTGCACTCATCGTCTTGTCTTCAGAGTAGAAACCAAGGCTTTTGACCAGTCAGACTGACACCGTGCTCTTACTCCCCTTTCCTGGCACTTCCATTTTCTCAGTAATCCCAGCTTCCAGAGAGTTCCACTTACCCAGGTAATTCTTCTAACTAGTATAAGTCATATGCTTTAATAACTCCTTGTACTTCTTCAAAGCACCTACCTTAATTTGTATCTTTATATTTGAAGGATTTTTGGACAAACTTCTATCTTCCTCTCTAGATCCTAAGCTCTATGTAGTCAGGTGCCATTTATCTCCAGCATGTGGGTCTGTGCCTTGTCTCTGCCAGGTGCTCAATAATATTCTTTGAATGAATGAACAGTTCCTTCTTTCTAGAACTCTCCAGATGTAAAAGAAGGTAAATTCATTAAGATGGAGAGAAATTTTAAGCTTTTATTTTCAAAAGCATGGCGCTTGAAGTTAAGCTAGCAGACCTTAGAGATCTGGATATCCAACTTAAGGAAAGTGAATTTATTGGAGTCTGTGACTCAAGCAGTCCAAAGTAACCTTTCAGAACCCCTTCCACCGAGGCTCTGCTAAAGGACTATTTCTAGGTTTGAACTCTTAATGACCATTCCAGACCCTCTTTGCTGTGTTCTCACATCTCACATTCCTTCCCAGCTGCCTCATCCCCAGCTACCCAACCCTGTCTGATGGATGTTACAGTTGTAGTCCGTTTGGCTTAAAATTTCCCTGAAAATCCAAACCCCTTTGGACAACATCTTTCAAAAGTCTGTCCTCGCCTCACCTCCTCACCCAAGTATAACTCTGGAATCTTCTACTAAATTCCAATGCCCTGATTCTCAACATATTCAGACACAGCCTCCTTTAGCCTTGGGGCTCCCCAAACTGGAAACACAGATGAGCAATTGGACTCCATGAATCTTCTTATTCTTATTTTTTATTACGGAAAATTTTTGAGGTAAAGAAAATACCATCATGAACTGTTATACTCATCAGCCAGCTTTAATTATTATCAACTCATGACCAGTCTTTTTCCATCCACACCTCCACCCACTTCCCCTCTCTCCTGGATGGATTTCAGGGTCTAGCTCTAAAAGATAAGTGCTTTTAAAAACATACACACACACACACACAAACCCAACACAACTAAAACACGTTATCACACCTGAAAATACCCTGCGCACTCTTAATGGTCAGTAACTACTGATTTTCAATCTGAAATATACCAACACAATAAAGCACCATAAAGTTAGCTCTTCTTTTTTTTTTTTAAATTTTTATTTATTTATTATTTATGATAGTCACAGAGAGAGAGAGAGGCAGAGACATAGGCAGAGGGAGAAGCAGGCTCCATGCACCGGGAGCCCGACGTGGGATTCGATCCCGGGTCTCCAGGATCGCGCCCTGGGCCAAAGGCAGGCGCCAAACCACTGCGCCACCCAGGGATCCCAAGTTAGCTCTTCTTTACCACTATCCTCCCCAAATACTCCACAAATGAACCCCACATGCACTCTCCAAAGAGCAAAAAGATACGCATTTCTGATGACATTGTTTATTGTCTCATGTAAGAAATGGCACTAACAGAATTGATTTTGCTTTTATCGATGTTCTTCAGACAAAGACGACGGGGAATACCTGCAATTGAACAGTTGGGTTTTTGTACAGGTTGCTGTGAGGGGAACAGTCATATGGAGGAACCTGGAGCATCTCAGTAAGAGGGCGTCAGAAGGAAGCTAGTAAAGAATTTCAACTTCAGTTGGGTAATTTAGGGGAAGGTCCAAGGAAGCAGGGCCTTCCTCTGTATTATCAGAAAATGGAGGCAGTTCTGTGATTGGACTTCCCAATCAAGGAAGACCCAATCAGGTCTTCTCTGTAGGGAGGACAGACAAGAGAGTCACCCAGTCAGTGAGAAGGGGGAAGACAGTGTTTTAGATTACACAGTGACCTTGTTTTTGTCTCAAACATGATCGAGAGTGACCTCATTTGATATAGATATCTGCAAGATTGTTTGTGTCCAACAGGAGGACAAAATGATGGCCTGAGCATCAGACCACCTTGTAATCATATTGACATAGAGCTGTGACAGTGAAATCCATTCTGGATGTCATGGGCAACTTTTTTTCTTTCTCATTATCCTACCACTTTCTAGGGTATGTGAATTTGTTGGCTACTACTATCTTTAGTCCTGATTCTTTTTTTTTTTTCTTTTTAAAGATTTTATTTATTTATTCACGAGACACAGAAAGAGAGGTAGAGACATGGGCAGAGGGAGAAGCAGGCTCCCTGTGGCTGGCTAGCCTGATGCAGACTCGATCATCATGACCTGAGCCAAAGGCATGTGCTCAAACACTGAGCCACTCAGGCGCCCTGAGTCCTGGTTCTATTTGAGTTTCTGAAGCCACTTTTCCTTTTAGATCAAATGATCATTTTTTTGTGGTGTGGGTTATTATATTCAAGTGTCAATAAACTTCCTTAAGTCTTTCTCTAAAGAAGAAAAATGAATTCATGCATTCTCATTGAGATCCAAGGGAACATAATTGTTTAAAGATAACTTCCAAACATTTGATGATTGTAAAATTATGATACATGAGACAGGAAAGATTAAAGAATACAGTGTAAGGTGACCCATGTGAAACACTGGCATGGAATTCAAAAGCTTCTGTTTAGTCACTAGGTCACCAGACCTCCCTATCGTCATCCACAATATAACTAGTTTGGGCTAGATGACATTCCACTTCCATCAGTCCCTGATTCTAGAATATAAAACAGTCTCAGCTATGTTATATGTTTATACATCTCCTTTCTTCCTTCTAGCTCTTAATCATGGAAGATCTCAAACATGGATAAAAGTAGAAAGAATAGTAAAGCAAACCCCAAGTAGCCAGCACCAACTTCCCAGTCACCAAATTCCCAGGCCTGGCTTGGTTGTTGGTGTTTCTCTACCCACCCACGCCAGTGGCTATTTTGAAGCAAATCCCTAGATATCATCTCATTTCAGTTGCTTTGCCTTACTGGCAAGAAAAAAATAATAAAGAAAAAGAACAGTTTTAAAATGTGGGGTCCCACGACATCACATTGGCTCATATATAGAAATTTAAGGAGAACGAATTTCATTTAATAGTGTGACTGCAGATGAACAGTAGTTTTATGGGAAGTAGCCTAAAATAGGCAATGGTCAGTTGCGTAGTAAAACAAAACAAAAGTAACGTAATTTTTTTCCCACAATATTCTTGGCATTTAAAAATAGTTTCCTGCAGATATTTGTCAGCTCTATTTGAAACAATCGGAGAAATGGGCCTAGAGGTCAGAGAGAACTTGTGAGCCACAATGACGGAGGAAGTTCAGTCCCTGCTGCAGTCAACCACAACCTGTTTTTCCACCCGGTCCTCAGCTTTGGGTGAGCTGCACACCAGGATCTGCAGTTGCATTTGTGGCTTTCCCAATGTTGTAGTTATTCAATGAATGTGATAGTGCGGATTCCACATAGATTCATACTGCTGCTAAGGTTTCCGGATAGCAAATAAAAATACAGGATGCCCAGTTAAATTCAAATTTTCTACAAACAATAAGTAATTTTTTAGTATGAGTATATCTCAGAAACTGCATGGGACATACTTATACTAAAAATATATATAAATAAATAAATTCAGGGGCTCCTGGGTGGCTCAATCAATTAAGCATCCAACTGTTGATTTTGGCTCTGCTCATGATCTCTGTGTTGTGAGATTGAGCCCCAAGCCTGGTTCTGTGCTGGGTGTGGAGTCTGCTTAAGATTCTCTCACTCTGGGATGCCTGGGTGGCTCAATGGTTGAGCATCTGCCTTTGGCTCAGGGCGTGATCCTGGAGACCCAGTATCGAGTCCCATGTCGGGCCTGCTTCTGCAGGAGCCTGCTTCTCCCTCTGCCTTTGTATCTGCCTCTCTCTCTCTGTGACTCTCATGAATAAATAAATTCTTTAAAAAAAATTCATTAACTGAAATTTTAAATTAATTTGGGCATCCTATATTTTACCGGGAACCGTATAATTACAAGGCGTATGTTAAATGGTTACTCTGGTTGCATAATGAAACTTATGGTTTGGGGCACCTGAGTGGATCAGTTGGTTAAGCATCTGCCTTTGGCTTCTTTGGTCTTGACCCTGGAGTCCTGGGATTGAGCAACGCCTTACACTCCCCACTCAAATGGGAAGTCTACTTCTCTCTCTCCCTCTGCCCCTCCTCCTGCTTATGCTTATGCACATGCATGCGTGCTCTCACATAAATAAAATCTTTTTAAAAAATTAAAAATTAAATAAACGTGTAGTGGCTTAAAGCAATAATAATTATATATTATATCTCCTACTTTCTATGGGTCAGGAATTCAGGAAGAGCATAGGGGGATAGTTTCAGTTGCCTCTACTTCAAGATGTCTGGAGCCCCGGCTAGAAGACAGGCCGAGAATCATCAAAAGCTCATTCAAGCATGTGTCTGGCAGTAGATGCTGGTTATGAACACCGCACATGTCAGCCAGAGTGTTCACAGGGGCTTCCTTACAACATAGCTGATGGGTTCCCAGGGAAAGAGCCCCTAGAGAGGGAACCAGGCAGTCATATTGCCGTTTATGACCTAGCTTCAGTGTCACCTCCACCCAGTTTCAAGGGGAAGGAACTCAGATCTGACATTGGGCGAAGTGCATGGGGATGGAATCCATATTGGTATGGTCATCTTTAAAAAAATAAAATCTGCCACAACACGTCCATTACATAGGGCTCTTATATTGAATATTCCCTTCTAAATATAGGTAAACATTCCGACTATAAGTTAGAATGAAGAGTCTCCTCATGTGCTCATTTCATTCACGTTCTGTTGGACAGCTAAAATGTAAATGCATATATTTACCATTGTAAGGGTAAAATGTCAAAATACTCATGGTTGTGAAAGTTGTTTATTTTATATACAAAAGCAATTATTAAGAACTATTGAGCAGATCAATAGGGAAATCAACTGACAGTCTGTGTAATAATGCTAACCTTGGTGGAACAGATTGGTGTACTTTCATGACATTAAATAACATAACCTTTCAGAATTGCATCTCACTCATGTGTCATTTAAATTCCACTTAAGCCATACATTTTTCCAGGGAACGTCCTATTTGGAAATTCTTTACATTTTAGGAGGATGTCTTAAAAGCATAAGGATAACTTTAACCACTTCAAAATGTTAGGGGCAGGAGAAACTCCAAAATCATAGAATGACATCTGTAATAAGTCATCTTCAATCCAGACAGGATAATGCTGTGATTCCATATTTTGTGAATATATATTCAATGAAATATTATTCAGCCTTAAAAAATAAAAAGATCTTGTCATTTACAATATGGATGAACCTGGAGGACTTTGTTCTTATGAAATAAGCCAGACACAGAAAGAAAAAGCTGCATGAGCTCACTTATACATATGATCTACATATTGTCTATGTCCATACCACCCTGAGTATGCCCGGTCTCATCTGATCTCGGACGGAAGCTAAGCAGAGTCGGGCCTGGTTAGTACTTTGATGGGACATGTAGGATACACGTATTGAATACAGAGAAACAAAGAGTAGCATGGTAGTTACCAGGGGCTGGGAGGTGAAGGAAATGGAGAGATGTTGCAGTTAGGTAGGATGAATAGAGACATGATGACTATAGTTAATAATACTGTACTGAATACTGGAAATGTTACAAAAAGTATATATTTCAGTGCTCTCATTTCAAATAACCCTAAAAGGTAACTATATGAGGAGGTGACACGTTAATTATCTTGACTATAGTAGTCATTGCATTATGTTGTATATCAAGTCACCACTTTCACCCCTTATATATTTATTAATTTAATATATAATATCAATATAATTAACATAATTTTTGAAATTATATGTATATAATTTTTATTTTGAAATTAAATATATATATTATTTTGAAATCATATATAATTTTTATTTTGAAATTATGTATAATTTTTATTTTGAAATTATATATATATAATTTTTATTTTGAAAAAAATCCTATGTAGAAAAAAAGGAAGTATTAGATAAAAGTGAGGTGTCCCTGGTATATATTGTTCCTCCACAAGCTTCAGTTAAAATGAGCAGCTATTTAGTGCCACAAACGTGCAGAAATCTGACCGCCGACAGTGTTGAGTACTTACGGATCTGATGCTAGCCAGACTTCTACCTTCAGTCTACAAAAAGTTCAAATAATAAAATTGCAATGTTGGCAAAATTTCGGATTTATCTTTATATCCCTCATGTTTATTCTGTGAAACTGATCTTTGGCTTTGGCCTCAATTTTGGATGAATATCGATTTTAACATTTGGTTGTTCAACAATTGGTCAAAGTAAGTACAGGGTCCACAGCTTCCAGGGCCAATGTAGCACATGTAATCAATAGAACTGCAAGTTCTAATTCACGGTTTCTACACAGTCTCTGTTTCCCTACACAGTGTTTTTGAAAAAGCACAGCTGAGGGCATTAACTTTCTGATGAGAAAGATCATAGGAATGAATGAAAATAAGGATCAAATATGGGTTGAAGAGGGAGTATTGGCATAAAAATATCATAGGCCTAAAAGGAAGATGGATGGAGGAACGTGGGCCTCTATTTCTACAAAATGGGAAGAGACATTACAGAATGCAAAGGAATTGGGTGTGGAGGAAGAAGAGAGTGCTCGAAGAATGTGGAAAATGGAACAACAGTTGTGGAATGCGGTTTGGGAATGCATGAGTAAGGCCGGGAAGACAGAGGACAGACGGCTGAGTAGTATTAGGGCCCTCCTAGTGGACATCAGCATGAATTTTTAACAGGCTCAGATTTTAAGAACAACGGCCTTACAGCATGCAGAAAACAGGGCAAGCCGGAGTGATGAGAGTTCTCTTCCAATCCCAGAAGCTGTCAGTGACTGTCTCAAGAACAGAAGTTTACTACAGCAGCCAGCAACTGAAATATCCCACAAAGGACAAAGCTGGTGGGAAGTCAAAAGGAGGGCATCTATTTGGCCCCAAATAAATATACTAATAAATGTATACAGCTTCACTGTATGATTGTAGGATCCTATGTATGTCCCAGGATCTGACCACCTGCATCACCTGGTGGCTTGTTAGAAATGCAGCATCTCAAGCCACACCCCAGACCTTCTAAGTCAAAATCTGCATTTGAGCAAGAGGGCAGAAAATTCACATACAGGTTAAAGTTTGAGAAGCCTGGTCTGTAACTTTGCTAAAGCTTCGACATACGCATGGGTAATCGCAGTAATGCTAATCTTGGGGGGAAAAAAGTACTGAGCCTCTTCAATTTGCCTCACGCCATCCTGGGGACTGTGAAGACCACCGGGTGTATCCTAGGATGTATTCTGTGCCTTCTGGGTTTAATTGCTCCAGTTTGGTGGGAAGGTGATTTTATTTTTCATTTTTTTATTGAAATTTATTTTATTTATTATTTGTTTTTGCAATTGTAGTTCAGTCTTCAAAGTCTATGAAAGGAAAACAGTGCCTTTCAGCTGTGACTTTCTGTGATTCGGAGCCGGTCATTCGATTTCAAGTGAGTGAGGTTTATCCTTGAACTTGGGCTTCTGGACTGGGCCGCTGACCGGGGAAGGGCCGCTGGAATCAGCACATGCGCCGCCAGCGGCCTACACCTTTAGGAGATCCGCCCAAATATCTATTGTCCTCAGCATTCTCGAGCCTGATCCATAAGGGCTCAATAAATAGCCTAAAAAAAAAAAAAAAGTGTGAAAGTTAAGACTGACCTGCACAGAAGCTCACTGATAGGATCAGCGCTTTACGTCCTGCCTTTTAAAACCTGATGCTATGTTATTTATTTTTAAAGATTTTATTTATTTATTCATGAGACACACACACACACACACACACACACACACACACATACAGGCAGAGACATGGGCCCAAGGAGAAGCAGGCTCCCTGCAGGGGAGCCTGATGCAGAACTCGATTTCAGGACCCCAGGATCATGATCCGAGCCAAAGGCAGACGCTCAACCACTGAGCCACCCACATGCCCCTTAAACTTGGTTTTAATGTTTTCACTGCCTCAGAATCTGGTCTTACCCACACTTTTTGCTCTCTTTTCTCATCCTTCCACAGCCTGGAGTAGTCCTTAAAGTCAACATGACCCTCTCTGGGCAGTGGGACAAGGTGAGCACTCCCAGCACCGCCAGCGCGGCCTTGTCCTTTCATTGAGATGAGCAGCCTGCAGGCCGGGGTTCAAAAGCTGACTTGATACTTTCTAGTGTGAAGCCTGTGGCTTCAGCAAGCTCCCTACCCCTGTGAGCCTCGGTTCCCTCCCACAGAGCAAAGAGGCAGTTACTGTCCCCACCTCCCCACCTCAGAGGGACGTGGTCCAGATAAAATGAGTTAACGATGAAAAGCATTACAGTCATATGCAGCATGTCACAAGCGTACAAGAAATGTTAACTACAAAATTCTATTAAAATTTATTCCTGACCATGAACAAAGTTTCAAAGAAGCTTTGCTTTCTCAGAGGAGCCTTCCCAGCCCTCCCAGAATCCCCCTCTTACTATGTACAGGTTCAGGCTTCCTCAGCGCCATGGCACAGATCACTGGTTGCTTATTATATTGCACATTTCTGAGACTATCTGGTTAGCAAGAGGTCACATAGCATAGGGGTCAAGAGCATAGACCTTTTTTGTTTGTTTTAGCACAAGGCTGCATAAGATCAAATCCTAGCTCTTGCTCCAAATTGTAAGATCTTGGCCATAAGTCACTCTCTGTGCCTCAATTTCCTCATCGGTAAAATGCAGATTAATACTTGAATCTACTTTAAACAATTGCTATGAGAAATATATATATTGCTTGGTATCTCATAACTGCTAGGCATGTTTCCTATTCCTATTCTCAGTATTTCCTATTCTTAGTATTATTAGTATCTATCTTCCTTTTCTTAGCAGCTCTGTCCATTTATCAGTGCCTGATACTTAAGGGCACAATGAACATGCTAAAAGAATAAATGTATGGAAGCTAAAATTGACATGATTTTAGCTCATTGACAGGACAAATGCTTTCGGCCAGTTGCTTTCAATATAATTTTCCAAATTTCACCTGTCTTCTTTCTGGTTTTGTTTTTGCTTTATACATATGTGAATTGTTTTAACAGTAAATATGACTGAGGAAAAAATAATACTAAAAATTATTGGGGAAATACCTATCCAAAGGTACAGATCCAAAGAATAATATGTAATTTTATGAAGTCAGATGTATAACATAACAAATATGTTCAAATGTCCCTGCCTTTTAAAAACCATAACATGGATTTCTAAACTTAGTCTACTTTAGAAGACTAAAGTCTTCTTATGAGTGCATTTCATTTTAAAAAGAGGATGAGGACCCTCAATTAGAGATGTTCCACTTTATGCAGAGTGGGTGGAGACTGAGCTCCTACTGAAAGTTAATTTTCCACCTATAACCATAGTGACATGAAACAACGCTAAAACCAATCAATATTTGGACAGATTTCTTGGACAGATTTATCAGCCAGGACTCACGTTCCTCTAAGAGGTCAAGCTGTGCCCTTTTGTACTGAAACCTGTGTCAGAGGGCCACATGGCAACCCCTTTGAGTCATGAGGCAGGGCATGTGTGCATTTGCTGATTCTGATTGTGAAAATAACTGGAGACACTGACTTTTTGGTGTTGATGGCACTTACAAGATCCCCAAGTCCAAATCTTAATTCAGACTGAGTCTATCCAGATAAAATAGAGGGAATTACCCAGATTAGTCATCTTATAGATAAGAAAGGCCCTTAATTTGAAGCTAAATCTTTGCAGGCAATTCTTTCCTGTGTTGATGTAAGAGTAGATGCCAGTTTGGGTTAATGAGATATTACAGTGTGGTAGTTAAGAGCACAGTCTCTGGAGCCAGACTTTCTGGGTTCAAATCCTACCTCTACCATTGTGGCAGGCTAAAGATGGCCACAAAGGCTTGGATACTCCTTTCGTGGACAGATGAGGTCTATGCCCCTCCACTGAATCTGAGATGGCTCTGTGATGATTCTGACCAAGGCGATAAGATAAAAGTAGACCTGGCCCAGCTTTCTGGCCCAGCTACCACTTCTTGCCTCTCTTGGAGCCTTAAGCCATCAGGTAAAATCAGACTATGCTGCTACAGAGACCACAGGGAGAACCCTGAGACTATGGGGGAAGAGTGGGGACCCGCCAAGCCCAGCCTTACAGCCCTTCCCGTGAAGGCACCTGGCAGGTAAGCAAAGCCTTCAGGGTCCCTAGAGACCAATGCAATGCAGCCTTCAGTTGAATAAGAGCAAATAACCCCAATCAACACTACCCAGGACAGAATTACCCAGTTGATTCCTGAACTACAAAATCATGATATATAATAAAATGGTCGCTCCCTGTGAGGAGCCTGCTTCTCCCTCTTCCTATGTCTCTGCCTCTCTTTCTGTGTCTTTCCTGAATAAATAAATAAAATCTTAAGAAAATAAAGAAATGACCTTCTAAACACAAAGGACTAGAGTTTACTGTTCCACCTAAGATTAGGCTCGGCCCTCCTGCAGGCCAGCTGTGTCCCATGCAGTGGAGGCCGAGCTGGCTCCCAACCCTGCTCCCGGCTCAACACCCTCAGTGTGCATCCAGCTCCCCCAAGTCCCACTTCATGCCATTTTCAACTTTCACTCCTTTCACACCTCCTTTCCCTCAAATGACCACTCGCCTTCTTCCTGCTAACACAGATTCCCTCACAAACACCTGAGAAATGAGGAAGCTCCAAGTATCCCGGGGAGGGGCTGGGGAACCCCAGTCCTTCAGGTTGATCTATGACAGAAGAATTCTGTACACACTGAAGTTCTGGAAATGCCAGACACTACATTTCCGAACTTTCCCTCCATAATTACAAGTGCATTTGCTGATTAAAAGCCCTAAAAAGTTATCTAGATTTTTATAGACATATCTCGATTGTGAAACACTTTTTTGAGTCCTCAAGGTATAGAAGAAGGAAGCAGGTGAAAGGCGCAGAGAAGAAAGTAAGAAGATGGTTAGTGCGTCTTGACCCAGCAAGAAGGCAAATCAGAGAGGGCTGGGTTTCAGCTCTGAGGGCCATGGAAGCTTCTGAGGCCTTCAAGCAAGAGCATATCCAATCAGATTTGCATTGACTCTTACTTTTGACCTCTATTTACTCATTGGAGACCTACAGTAAACAAACCACGTTGCAGTGTCACCCATCATCTACACGTGCATTACAGAAGGCTCATAAAATGGCTCTGATTCTTGTTACACGCAATGCCCACTAATTTTTTTCTATTATCTTTTCCTCCTTTTGGAAATCGCTTTTAAGAGGCTGTTCCAATAATCTAAGCAAGCAAAGACAGCTAAGTTTTATAACACCTGAATATGAGTGTGTCGTGTTTAGCGCATCATCTCCTCCTTGACGTGCTAAATGAATAGAGGAGAGTGATCTACTTTCAGAGACACAGAAGAGCGTCTTCTGGTTCTTCTGCTAAGCATCAGCTAATTCCTATAACCTCTATGCCCGGTTCCCATGGTCTGTTGTAAGAGGTTGTCCTCCCACTGAGGGCAGAGTCAGTCAGATTTTTTTGTGTTCATGAAGACAGCACTGGGCACCTTGGTGGATGCTTCAAGCACACTTATCGTTTGCATTGCATTGCACCAAACTGATGATTCTTCATCCTTTGTAGGGCAAAGAAGTCTAGCAGGCTGAGGAGCAGTAGCAAGCTTCACCGAAGTGTGGTGCACACCCCCGCAGGTGATCAGAGTCACCTGGAAAATATCTCCTACTCCTGGGCTCATTGTCTCAGGAACGGAGTGCCTGTAGCACAGAGAGGAAGCTCTGGACTTCCTGCTGCTGAAGCTCTTGCAGTCAAATCTCCCAGAGGGTGAAGTCCAGAAGGGCCACCATGTTTGCGTTCTTCTTCTCTTTCTGCAAGGATCATTGCTGTCTTTCCGTCCATTCCAGAGCTGCCATCTGCTCTCACTGCTGAGGTCTTCTTACAGGACTGGATCCAAAATGGAGCTCAATCTCAGTTATCTCCTCCTCGCTGTCTCTGAAAAGGAAGGTTCTAGGCTTTTTGGTTTAAGGGCCTCACTGCTCAACAGAGAGCAAACAACAAACCATTAAGCGTAGGTGTCATGAGAACAATTGCCAGAATCTCAACAGTTTTTCTAGCACCTCGAGCAGTCTGTGGGTGACCCCCACGTCTTCCTGTGGGTGGATTTCACCAAGCTTCCCTTCCCTACCCCCCCCCCTTTGTCCAGGTTAGGTGTTCCACTTCCTGCTTGCTGGTCTGAAGGCACAATCAATAGCTGAAAATAAATGAGTTAGTCACCCTCCAGGTTCTGGATGACCAGAGCATTCCAGAAAAGTGACTGTCAGTGTTTCTCCTTCTCCACAGAGGAAATAAATGACCTCAGGTCTCTCCTTCACGATTACTCACGTACCACAACTTCTTAAAAATTGTAGAAGGACTCTGGGCTGAGACCTTGTTTGTGGCGACCTGGCTAAACACAGCAAGAAGGTCAGAGTCATCGGTAGATATAGGACCTGTTATGGTGCCTCCCACCAGGAAAATGATGAGGAAGTTTGGAGTAAGCCACGTGCCAAGTACACTTGCTCCTTCTGGGCAAAGCCAAGATGAAAAGACGAGCGGTGGGGATCTGGCATCATGGTTCCTCCTTGAAAATGGTAGCCCGTGGTGCCTGGACCTCCCACAGCACCCCTGCTGTCACAGAGTCAGTCAGCAGACAACTGGAGTTGCTGAAAGACCAGTAGAAATGCCACCATTTGAAACATCACTAACCTACGACAAATGGGTTAATTTATTTAACAAAATTACTTTGGCATATTGTTAAATTTATTAATTACACATTCCAATTTGTGTTGCATTAGTCTTGCTTTCACAAAAGACTTGGAAATTAAAAATCCTTCTAGTTTGGGGGTACCTGGGTGGCTCCATCGGTCAAATGTCTGACTCTATTTCGCTTAGGGCCTGATGTCAGGGATGTGGGATGGAGCCCTGCTGGGTGTGGAGCCTGCTTAAGATCCTGTCTCTCCCTCCTTCCCTTAAAATAATCCTTTGGGCTCAGTGGTTTAGCGCTGCCTTCAGTCCAGGGTATGATCCTGGAGACCCAGGATCGAGTCCCGCGTTGGGCTACCTGCATGGAGCCTGCTTCTCCCTCTGCCTGTGTTTCAGTCTCTCTCTTTCTCTCTCTGTGTCTCTCATGAGTAAATAAATAAAATCTTTTTTAAAAATCCTTCTAATTTTTATTGGAAAAACATTATGGAAGAAACTAAGTGTGGTGCACAGTACCCTTTACGTTGATCTCTTCTCTCAAACAGTGTAGGCTGGCAACTCCAGTTGTTAGTCTGAAAAGTCTGGGACATCAGGGCTGTCCTAACCAGTGTTACTGAAATGCCATGATGAGAAATTCTAGAGGTCAAAGGCCCTGGCAAAAGAAAGAAGCTGTCCAGTTCCCAGTGGGAAGCTGCCTAGCTTCACGGTAGCATCTATGATGATTAATTCAAGCCTTACATTTCTAGAACCTTATTTTCCTCTGTGGCATTACCCTCAAGACTCCTTGTCAAAACTGGTGGGTTATATAAGAAAAAAAAAAAAAAGCTCATTTTGCACTTGCTTGGAGTGTTGGAAAACAACTGCCAGCAAAGTGGTGATAGTCCTTATCTGCTGGTGGTGAGGATGCAGTTGGTTTTCCTTTTTTTCCTTCTGTTTTTCTGTATATCTGACTTTTTTTTTTTTTACCTAAATAAATACTTATTGGTAATAAGGGGAAAAAATCTAAATTGTTGTTCAGAAGGAAGTATATCTCACTGTTTCTATATACTTGCACATAATGATGTTCTATAGTTTATACTGAAGAGATTGTCTTTTTTTAATTTCTAAAAGGGAAACCGATTAGGGAGACCATAGCCCAGGTTTTGGGAACATAACTTCCTGATTTACAATCTTAGCTCCTTGCCTCATTTTGCTGGAATGACCTTGCAAAAAGTACTTCATCTGTCTGGGCCCAACTATCTTCACCTCAGGAGGGGCCTGATCTCTTCTTCATGAGAGGATGAGGAGCATTTAAAGCCCCCTTTGTGCTTAGGATATTAGGCCTGCTCGAGAAACATTTGCTGTTTTGCTTCTCACCTCAACCCTGAGATCTCAGAAAGTATCTTTATAGAGAGACCAATACACATTTCAAAGAATCTTTAGAAGGAAACTCAGCATCGATCCGACCCGACTTCTTCAGAGTCCTGTCCACAGTGTCCCTGGCCGACGGCCCCTGGGCCTTGGGATAAGACAGCCCCCTGCTGCCCTGGGAGTAGGTGGTCAACTCTACTGCAGGGTAGGTCTCACCATGATCGTGATGTTACTTGCTTTCTATTTAGCTAAAATTCGACCGTCTGTGAAATTCAACCTATTGTTCTTAAGTTGGACCTCTAGCCTCTCCACGAAGAACTAGCAAGCTTCCTGTTCGACCCCACAATCCATTGGCTACCAGCACCAAACTAGCTCCTTGCATAATGTAGAGCATGGTCTAGGCCATGGCAAGTGGCTTCTTAAGGACACAAATGAATGAGTAACTGAATCATGCCTCTGGCAGCTGGCAAAATTTCGAATAGAGATCTACCTTACAGCCCCCAGTACTCTCTAACAGCTCTTCCAACTTTGTCCACTTGGCCTCCAGGTGATTGATTTATTGGTACCTTGCCTCTGCTCTCCCCAACATCGACTTTCCCTTTCCCTTACTATCTGTGAAGACAGGTAAGTCTTACTGCATGGAGGATATAATGGAACATGCCGATTGGGAGAACTTGCTTTTGCTAATTCCATCACACCAGGCAAGGAAGAGGATGGCACTTACCGAAGCACAAGTACAGACATCTAGCAGTCAGGCCATAAAATTAATAATCATCTTGGTTTTATCCTTCCAAATATTCCCATAGGGCTGAGCACCATGATACCCACCTAGACCAGCAAATTGTTATTTCTGTATTGAGGACAACAGAAACTCTTTTGGAGAATCTTTTTGCGTTCCAGGCTTTCAGTGGAAAAGCAAAAGATACACACTGTAGACCATCCAGTACTTGTGAGGCCTGATTTTAGGATGTAACTCAATTATCCAGTGATTAGAAAGAGCCTGGGAGAAATATTTCTATATCTGGGCAGGAGCACTGTCAGATTAAAGGTGCCGGAGTCCTAAAGGCTGTTTGTTTCAGCCCTGTGTTCGATTGCAGCAATGGGAGCGTCTTGCCTGTGCTGGTGGATTATTAACAGAGGTTATTGGTCGCCATGGCAAAATTGTTGCTCTGAATGTAATCTCATTTATGGAGTGCAAAAAAAAAAAAAAAAAAAAAAGGACTTCAGGTCAGGGAGGATGTATAAATGTGCATCGCCATCAGGGTTCAGCCACATTTGAGAAGCAGGAGCCATTCCAAGGACACAGCTCACAGGCTGATTTGGTTCTCAGCTCCGAAATCCAGATTGAACTGGGGACTATTACTGGGACGCTCTGGCTGCTTAACTCTGAAGAGACCCTGTGAAGGAGACAGTGAGGCGCCTTGCATCGCCGACCTCTACTGGACTCCCCCACCATGTGCACTGGGGGCTGTGCCAAGTGCCTGGGGAGCACCCTCATTCCTCTCGCCTTGTTTGGCTTTTTGGCCAACATCCTGTTATTTTTTCCTGGAGGAAGAGTGATAGACAATAATGACCACCTTTCGGAAGAGGTCTGGTTTTTCGGAGGAATATTAGGAAGCGGGGTCTTGGTGAGTAGGGAAGCCGTAAGAACACCCCCCACCCCAAAGATTTTTGCAGAATCCTTTTAAAATTGAGTACTTTGGGAACAAGAAGATATTTCATTGCTAACAAAAGCCCAGGCGTTGCATGATGAAAAGTCAGTGCCTTGATATTTTTTTCTCCTCCTCCGTTAGGCCCTGACACAGACATGTCCATTAAACTTAGCAACGAATTCCCCAGGCTGGGTGGGCAGTCTTTGTGGGTCAGCTGAATTCCACCAACCAAACCGAGGGCTATGTAATTTCTATGTGCTTCCTATCCTAATCTCTATATCCTATCCCCCCTATAGTGCTGGGGGTGCGGGGGTAGACACACACCTTCCGGCAAGTTGATTGAAAACCACCAAGAGAACCAGGTGCAAGTGGATCCCCCTTCCACTCCTTCAGGAATGATCTATATGCCCCTGGTGTCCAGTAGAGTTTCCACTCTTCATAAAAGTCGAGGACAAGTTTCTTACCGCTCTCGGAACCCACCGGGTACATGGAAACTCAGGGTGTCACATCTTGAAACTTGGCCTTGCTGGAGCCGCAGGTGGGCTCCGTGGAACCCAGGTACCGGTCGCACTGGGCGACCACACCTGCCGCGCTGGCCGGGGTCTTGCAGGTCCCTCCACCACGGGGTCCCGGGTCCCATGGGGTGGCCGTGGCCGTGGCCGTGGCAGGTGCGGGCTCCCTCTTCCTGTGTCAGACCCCGACTGAGGCCTTTCTCTCGCCGGCAGATGATCTTCCCTGCGCTGGTGTTCCTGGGCCTGAAGAACAATGACTGCTGTGGCTGCTGTGGCAATGAGAGCTGTGGGAAGCGCTTTGCTGTAAGTTCCAGAAGGCAGCCACCTGCCGGGGTCACTCCAGGGGGCACCGGCTCCTTGGGCTGGGCAGCGGGCAAGGGGCCGCTCGGCAGACACCTGGGGCCTGGATAAATATGCATTGCTTGCTGGTGCAAAGTAACACTCATAAGAAAATTTAAAATACCCTAGGCCCACACTTCTAGGGTGTGAGTATCATCTCAGCTTATGCAAACAGGAAGGGATGTTGGAGCTAGAAAAAGAGGGGTGCCATGTAAAGAAGGCAGGCATGGAAGGAGGGCATGGGGGCTGAAACTCTCCCTCTGCCATGGAGAGGTCTTAAGACCTTGGGCAAGTCATTTCCTTTCTCTGGCCATGTGTTGTCTCACCTGTGGAGGGAAGCAGGGCAGCATAACAGATGATAACAGCTCCTCCCCTCGAGCCCCCCTCAATTCCCCATCCACCCCCACTGCCAGCCTTCAACGCTCAGATTTTGCCTCAGGGCTTGTGTCTCTTGTTCTGTTCTCATGCAGCTTTTAGTAGGTGAGCTAGAGAGATGTGGTCTCGCTGTTACAGCCTGGGGAGCGGGGTCGGGTCCCATTTCTGCCCCTGTGCAAGTCACCGTACTGCCCTCTGCCTCCGTTCGCTCATCTGTAAAATGGGGAAGTTGAAGTAGATCAGAATTTCTCAAGTGTGGGACAAGCTCTGCTGGCCCACAGGTGTGCTCTATCTTTCAATAACATAGAAAGTTCTTCCCTTGCCAATTCTCCTTCCATCCCTTTGATTTTATCAAAAGAAACTCAAATGTTGATGGAATTAAGTCTTTACCATCCCAAGCGCCTCATCATCTCCCTTTCTGACAAAGGGAGAGCAAGTTTCAGGCCCCAGGAATGCAAGCGACATTAACTGAAAATTCAAGAATACTCTATGATCTTTATCAATGATTCTAGCACTTTACTCATAGTGGTGATATAAATAAATGAAAGAGTTGACCTAAAGAAAAATATTAAGGGTTTGGGTATACAGCTATGGCAAAAATGAAGGCTGACCTGGAATTACTGGCTGGCTGATGAGTAAAACTAGTTCCTGCTCTAATTCCTTCCCGAGGCTCAACTGTCCATCTGGGAGATTCGTGAACCCCAATGATGAATTTTACAAGCTTACCTTAATTTCTAAAGGAAAAGGTAGAGCTATCTGTTCTGAAATAGTATCATTTCTAACATTCCTCCATTACTATTTGCTCAGTCATTCAATCAAAAAAAATATTTATTGAGCACATAGGAAAGGCTGAAGCTAGTGCACTAGACAATTACATTTTTTTATGTGCAAAGGTCATTCAAAGAGAATGTTCTTACCCTCTTAGCACCACTGTGAGTCTCAAGTAAGCACTGATTATTCCTTTTTGCCACTGATTATTATAATATTTAAAAGCAAAGAGATGTAAAAATTAACCACAATTTCTTTGATACAGTTCTGTAATGTGTTTTATATATGATATGTTTACATAATTAATTATAAAGGAAAGGAGGACATCTACAACTCATTTGCCCCTTGAAATGTAATCCTGTTATTCTCCTTTTGGAGAAATAGTTGAAGATGAGAATTTGAAAAGAAATTGGCAATTAAGGAATTGGACAAAAAGGAAACAAAGTCATTGCTTAGAGATCTAACAGCTCATTCTCTGGTGCTGAGTAGAAGGCTGACGTTTAATACTGGGATGATTACCCAGTATTAAAATGAGAGTTTTATGGAGGTACTTAGATGTTGTACTTCTTTTTCAAAAAATTAAAGGTTGACCTGATACTCATGGGCCTGCGTTTTGACACATGATGGCCTGCAGTGGGCACGGCTGAGTGCTTCATTTCAGGTCCCTACCCTGTCCCAAAGGGCCACTGTGCTCCTGCTCCTGCTGCAGGGCTGTGTTTCCTTCATGTTCTGAGGCTCTGGAGACTAAGCAATAATCGTTTTTAAAGAAAGTTATCTACAAATATTTTGCCAGACAAAAAAGGAAAAAGCTGCAGGATATTTCGATCAGTACTATAACGTTGAATTATTTTCAATGTTAATTCAAATTATTTTTCCACGGGCTTATGGCATTCCCCTCCAGGTGTTTAAGGAACACCAGGCTTCTGTGGAATGCTGTTTAGGAAATCCAGCTGGGTACAGAGCCCTAGGAGGCAAAAATACACTAGGCAAAGGGCTACATCCTGTTGCTGTCTCCATAGCCTTGCTCTCCTTTGCTTCCTGGCCTCTCTCTCTCTCTCTCTCCTCCCTTCTTTGTTACACGTCTTTTGGGAATACTTTTCAGAAGTCAGCTTCACCATTCTCTTCCCTTTCCCTGGGTATATAACAACAGGGCATAATAGCCAATAGACAGAAGCAGGATATGGTGGTTGTAAAGATAAAGCAAGACAATGAGCTGGAAAAAATCTTGAGCTCACCTAACCAGTAGTTTCCTGGTGAAACTAGGTGATGGAGGCCAGCCCTCCCCTGAAGCAGAGCAAGCCTGAAGCCCAGCCCCAGGGCCTGCACACTCTTAAATAAATTAAGCTACTGGAGACCCAAGAAAAGTGAGCCCTGGCGCAAGCGCTGTGAGAAAAGGGTGACTTCCAAAATGGGCTTTGAAAACCCAGACTTGGGTTCGTTTTTGGGTCTCATCCTCTTCTTCCCCTGTCAGAGGCTCTCAGTGGCCTCCTGGCAGTTTATCTGTGGCGTGTCGGGGTCTCCGGGCCCTAATCCCTTAAAAAAAAAAAAAAAAAAAAAACTCTCAGAGTCCAAAGAACAACTAATTAATTTTATCCACTCATTCGTGTTAAGTCTGTGCTCTAATAAGAGCCATTTGAAGACCTTGGGCCTTGACGCAAAGGACTATCTAATAGTCGAACTGAGGTAAATTGATAAATGAGATATTAGGGGTAATCAGGCATTTCAACATCCTTAAAGCCTATCAGGCAGATAAAGGCCCACCCCACCCACAGGCAGGGCCAGATGGTTGACTGACCTGTTGCCAAGGAGGATCTCCTCACTTATCTATTCTATGTAGGGTCAGCACCTTCTCGGGCCCGGCTCACCAGTGCCCCCTAGGGACACCTCTTGTGTTCACCTCAGAAGAACACATCTGAGGTCAGAACCCTGGGCTCTGACGTTTACCTCTGCCTTCTTTTGGAATGACAGCCAGCTTGAGGGGGATTTAAGAAAGATAATTCTTTTGAAATAATAGATTAATAGATTATCTTGAGAGGAGAAATACAATGTGGAATCCTATTTCTTCACTAAATGTGTTTTTTTTTTAATGCTTCAAAATCCTCTCCTATGAAAATCCCTTCATAAAGACAGCACGAGGATGGGGGAAGATGGTACAAGCAGTAGAGTACCCAGAGGGGAGAGTAGCACCAAGTGGCTGGGTAGAGGACACATAGATCCTCCATAAATGCTCATTGAATGAGTGAAGCAAACGAACGTCAGGAGGGATTTCAGGTGATGTCCATACTTTATGAGGCTCAATTCTCTAACACTAACCTTTGAGTTAGGCATTAAACTACCCGGTTTTGTAAATACGGAAGTTACATGCAAGTTAAGTTTCTTATGGCCACAACCCACCCCGCCAGTCCTCTCCCCTTCCCAAGCCTGGCCAAGGCAGAAAATCCAGAAGGTTCACATCTTAAGGGAAAAAATGCTTCAGGTAATCTCTATGTCTCCCAGGATAATTGTTAAGGAGGAGCCTTCATGCCCATCAGAACATGTTTGCCCAACATGTTGCACTACTCCAAGCCTCTAAAAGCTGTGTCCCCAAACCACCCCCATTTCTTCCCTTCCCAGGCCCCAGTACCTCCACCCTCTGGTGCAGCCAACTTAGGTACACAGCTGACCAAGACCCTGACATGGCAGTGGCCGAGCAGGGGTCTGATCTCACGTCCTCTGCCTCCAGAACCTGACAGAGAGGAAGGTTTTAAAGCTGACAAATGGCAGATTCGAGGGCATCTAATTAGAAGGCATTTTTATCTTCTTTTTCCAGAGAAGTATTTACAGTATGTAAATTTCTTTTTTTTTTTTTTAAAGATTTTACTTATTCATTTGAGAGAGAAAGAGAGCACACATGCAGACACAAGCAGGGGAGCAGCAGAGGGAGAGGGAGAAGCAGACTCCCCGCACTGAGCAGGGAACCCGATGTGGGGCTTGATCCCAGGAGCCCGAGATCATGACCCAAACCGAAGGCAGACGCTTAACAGACTGAGCCACCCAGGCGCCCCATGTACAGCACATACATAAACACATTTCTTTAGCCATGTGAACAGAATGTGTGTCGGCCTGTTGTTTTTCTGCCCAGCATTATGTTCTCAGTATTTGTGGAAAGCAAGAGTGTGTGAGGACATGATAATAAAAATATTACAATATAATAATGACATTTATCAAGTACTTATTCATGTCAGGGGAGATCATCCAAAACTTAGAAGGCGGCAAAAGAGATTTCTGAATAGCCTATCAGTGAAGTACTAAGCATTATCTAATGGGTGCCTACCCCCCCCCCCCAGGGGTTATCTGATCTTGTAGAGATGCGTATTTTTTATTCCCTTTTTACTATTGATTAGGCTGCTATGATCTCCCGGAGCAGGTACTTATTTTGGAGGCTTGTTTTACAGAAGAGGAAACAGAGGTCTTAGAAAGGTTAACTTGCCAAGGTCTTGAGGAAGGAACCAAGACTCAGACCCAGATCAATCTGCTTATAACCTGCGCCCTTAACCACGACACAGTGGTTACTCTTTACTGTTTATTCATCTAGACTGGGGAACATTACCATTGGAATGACAAAGGAAGCCTCACTTTTCTGGCTGTAAAGTCTGGCAACTCCTCTCCAGAGGTTACCTCTGTTCCCAATTTTGTGTCTCCTTCCAAAAATTTTCCAGGCCTTTTGCCTGTTCACTTTAAATAACACCGATTTAGAGTGTCTACCCTCAAATATTCAACTTAATCTCAATAACTTTACCCCTTTTTTTCAATTAACATATAGTATATCATTAGTTTCAGAGGCTCAATAACTTTACTTTTAACCTGAAACATCTTTTTATCATGAAACCCATGATAAAGTTATTCCGTAGTGTTTTAAGACTGGTGATATCTCTGAGTAGTGAATTTGATAATTTTTTAAGACTTCTGAATGTGAAATTACTTAAAGCAAAGTGATATAAAGTATACCTTGCTTCATGTGGTTCATCCGTTCTGGAAAAGTTATGGAAAATCAGTGTGGGTTGTTTATTTTATTTATTCTAACATTTCAAAACTGAAAACCAATCAGAACACCCTACCTGTAAGCTTTCTGAATTGTAACCTGATGCCGTGTTTCCTTCAGATAGTTTTATAAAGAAATAAAACATTCTTGATTCAATTGAGTCACTGTGTTCCTCTCTTCTGTAATTCCCTCCTCCTTGAGAGTAACCATAATCATAAATTCAATGCAGACTATATCCATGCATTTTTTTAAACTTTTACTACCAAAAATCAGTTTTTCAAATAGTCTAGACTGTGCTGTCCAGTATAGTATAGCCACAGTTCACATGTGGCTACTGAGCAGTGAAATGTGGCTAACCTAAATTAAGGTGTATCATGAGTATAGAATATACACCAGATTTCAAAGAATTAATACAAAAATGTAAGACATCTCATTAGTAATCTTTATATTGATTATATATTGATATAATAATTTTTGAATATGTTGAGTTAAAGAAAATATATTAAAATTAATCTCACTGTTCCTGTTTTTTTGGGGGGGTTTTGTTTGATTTGTTTTAACTTTTTAAATGGTAGTTACTAGAAAGTGTTAAATTACATATATGGCTCTCCTTAAAACTCCATTGGGGAAAAAAAACACACACACTCCGTTGGACTGTTCTGGTCTGGAGGTCCTTACGATGGGGACTCCTCCTAAAGTGAATATTATCTCATTGATACCTTATGTTAACTTGGATTTTCGTTTACTCAGACTTGCCTAACACGAAGAATGTGTGCATTTGTACTCACTTTCTGTATCTTTAAATATCTGCCTGTGAAAATATTCCAGGAGTAATATCTAAAATCCTTTATTCAGCTTACACAGCAGGAATAGCATGAGTCAGATTTCTCCTCTTACTACTGGTCAGCAGATGTTGAAATCCTGGGTTGTTTTAGCTGAGAGGACCTTCTAGAACTGCCTTCTTTCGTCTATTTACTGGAAGCTGAGGCCAGAGAGGTGGGGCCTCAGTGACGCTGAGAGTGAGAACATGGGTCTCTTCAGCCTTCCAAACTGCTTTCCTGGAAATGTATCTTCTTTTTCATTACAGCAATTTTAGATACTCTTGTATTCTTAGTAGTGTAATGATTCCTTTTTTAAGTTTTAAGACTTTATTTATTTAAGAGAGAGAGAGAAGGAGCACAGGGAGGGGCAGAGGGAAAAGGAGAAGCAGACTCTCCACTGAGCAGGGAGCCCAACTCTGGGGACCACTGGATGGTGACCTGAGAGGAAGGCATACGATTAACTGACTGAGCTACCCAGGCACCCCTAGGGTAATGATTCCTGACTAATAACTGGGACTCAAAATCAGAATGTCAAGTAAACAAAAAGCCATTTATATACATATATATATATATATATATAGTTTTATTTCTGTGAGAGAACCAATGCCATGCACAGGGAAACTTGCAAATGACAGAGTTTCTTGTGCTAGTAGCAGTGTATTCTGGGTATGTGGGGGTGGGATGGGGGTGAGGGGAAGGGAGAAAGAGAGAGTGTAAAGGGTACAGGATACTGGGCTGGGAGGGAGGAGATCCCCGTTCTTAATCTAGCTCAGCCACTTTCTAGATGTGTGACTTGAGAAAGCTACAAGTTCAGAGCATGGGGTTTGGGAGCAAGTGACCATGGATTGATCCCAATTTTACCTCTGTACTATTTAATTTAGAGCAATTATCTTAATTACTAGTAGTCTGCTTTCTGTCTAGAAATTGTAAATAATAATACTCACCTCACTGGTTTGTTGAGAGGATAAAATGAGATAAGGCATCTAGGGTTCTCATTGAAGGGAGATATTTTTATTAGCTAAAAAGTGAGATAATTACATCAGATGATTTTTGAGAGCTTATTTATTAAAATTAATTATAAGAATATTTAAATACTGATATAGTGGAAATTCTGACTTTTGAAGACTTTTAACCCAGTTTTAAGATGTTATAGAATCCATTTTTACATTGAGACAACTCAATATTGCAAAGGACTTCATGTTAACAAGTGTTTCCAGACCATTCAGAGTCTCACTCTGAAAGGACAAGAGGTAACGTTAGAAGAAACTGCCCTGAGTGTAAGCTTTCAGTTGCTGGACTGGAACATTCTGGCCATCGTAGAGTTGTATCAGCTGTGTCTAACCGAACAGCAGTTTGATTGGAGCATGGAGGTAGCTCAGAGACAAGAGCCAGGCAGACAAACTGTCTCTAAGAATTAGAGCAGCATTTCTCAAGGTGTGTTCTTGCAAGAACTCATGGAAAAGTTATATATTCCAATGAGATTGGAAAACTCTGCAAGTCACCATATATACCCAAATATAAGCAAAACTGAATATAAAACTATTTATTTTCCCATAAAGAAGTTTCAAAAAAAAAAACCTCTTCGACTGACATTAATATACAAACTTTGAATGAAATACATATTTTAATCACATTCTATAAAATTTTGATACACTGATTTTGAAGTAAGACTTTTCCCTTACTCATTTATTTTTAAATATATTCGTGCTTTTTTGACATCAATGTCTCTGCTACAACTAAAGACACATTTTGAGCCATCAGAAGTTTTCTAGATGAAAATATTTAATCTCAATAAGCATTTTCTGAGGTCAGAAGCCCGGGCTCTGACATTTACCTCTGCATTCTTTGGAACGACAGCCAGCTTGAGGGGGATTTAAGAAAGATAATTCTTTTCCATAGTACATCTTCTCTTCTCTTCCATTGAGTCTGGATGCAACGTTTTTGTATGCATGTATGATGCTGTCAGTGGAAATTTCACTCAGTCACAAATATCAATTCACAAAAGACAAAGGCAATATTTGAACACATCTCTTGCAGTTATAATGATCCTCACAATTGTAAACACTAGGTATGCTCATTCAGAATGCCCTTTCAAGGATTTGTTAACTATAACATTCAGAGCTAGAAATTATGAGGTCAACCTTCCTAGAATAATTAATATATCTGTGTTCAGAAAACTTTGTTTCAACAAGTCTGTCGGCTAACATTAGTTGGGTTGTTTCTACAGGACTCAGTTGTTCAAAATAAAGTGTTTGAGGAAGTGCCCTATTGCCTGTTAGATAAAATAAGGAATCAACTCCAAGGCAATTCCCTTACTTTTCAAGGATGATATGAGAGCTAATAATTTTGTGCATATTCCAGAATACCCTTCTTGAAGGCTCACAGACTTTAGCATGTCACAAAGACTTTTTAGAAGTAAAACGGGAGCGAAACCTATTTAACTTGATATAACCCAGCAATCTCCAAAATTATTCAACTAGATACCCCTTTTTTAAAAGATATTATTTATTTATTCATGACAGACAGAGAGAAAGAGAGGCAGAGACACAGTCAGAGGGAGAATCAGGCTCCACGCAAGGAGACCCGATGTGGGACTCGACCCCAGGACCCCGGGATCATGCCCTGAACTGAAGGCAAACGCTCAACCGCTGAGCCACCCAGGCGTCCAGACTAGACGTTCTTTGGAAAAGATATTGCCTGTTCTAACATGATGAATTGACCAATGTTTTCATTTCTTTCTGACCTAGATTGAATTCACAAATGTTCCTAATGGTGAGAATGGAACTAGACACAAAAATTGAGGGGAAAAATTTAAATAATGAGTAATGTGAAACCATTGCCTTTGAAAACATCCAACAAGTAGTTACCCAGTGCCTCCGAAGAAGTTGGAAGAAGAAAAACTAGGCAGATGGTAATAGGGATAGAACAATGTCCTAACTATCTTCAAATAACTCATTGTCCATGACTGCAAGGAGCTTATGCCCTGGTTGGGGAAGATAGACATAAAAAGCAATACATGGCTGTGTTCCGAGCACTGCACTGAGACAGAAGTTTATACAGTCCAGAGTGTTGAGGGTAAGAGATGATGAAGGAGAGGACGGTCAGTGTGACATAGGAAGTCAAACAAGGCTCAAGACTGAGCTTGCAAAGTTGTGACAAGAATATATAAATACATAACAGTGGAAACAAATACAAGCTAAAATGGAACCCCACAGATTCCAATTATCCAGGCACTCTCGGATCCTCTCCACCCTCAAACCCACCCCCGCCTCACCCCCTGCCCAAATATATTCTGCGGTAAGATTGTTAGCAATACACAGAAGAGGAAGAGGGGAAGTAAGTGACATTTAACTTAGGTTACCTCATCTGATTTTCACAACAGACCTTTTAGGCAGGCTTTATCACGTCCATCGTATTGATTCTGAGCACCCGACCCTTATGCAGAGTCATCACACAGAGAAAAGCTGCAAAGCTGTGATTGGATCCTGGGCCTCCCGACTTTGAAACTCATATGCTTTGCACTACACCTTCATGTGACCAAAGTAATACTGGTGATCATTTCCCACCTCTGTTTCCAAAAGCCTTAACGTTGCCATGCTATCCTCTAACGCCTGTAGAGAATGGACATTGCATTTCTGGGCCTGATTGTTTTCATCCGTAGGAGGTGGTTAGCCTGGATGGGCTTTAGGATTTTTCCTGCCTTTCGCATTCTATAATTCTTTTACTTTTATAATCACAAAAAGAAAGATGCTAGTGCCATCTATGTCTTCTACTAGTTAATCCCTGTCATATGAAAACATTTAAAAGAACTTGAATTTAGGGGTTTGTTTAACCCCAAGAAGAGAAAACTTTCAGAGGGTAGAAAAGGTGGAGAGATGTAACATATAAAATATGTTTATGTGAATATAAAAGATCTTCAGCTATTTTAAAGGCTGCTGCCACGTGGAAGAGAAGTTGGGCTTCATCTTTCTGACCTTGAGACATGGAACTGGAGCCAGGAGAAGATTTCTGGGACCTCTGTTCTTTCTCATGAGCAGAGCCTGCTGGCCAAATAGAATCCCCACCCCCACCCCTGCCCCCGCCCATGGCTTAGTTTAAATGAGGTGACTAGACCAGAAAATTTTTAAGATCACTTCCAATTCTAAGATCCTTTGATGCAGTAATAGCTTGGCCTTTCATATTAGCTCTGAGAAGAGGGGAAATTAGGAAGAGATTCTATTCTTCACAAGGTGAAAAACCATGACTCAGAGGGATCAACCGACAACTCGCACTTCAGTCATCAGTGAATAGGTACGAAAAGCTATGGGGACGGGGGAGAAGAAGGGGTCACAAGATACCAAAGTTCATCCTGGGAGAGCCCACAGTCCCCACCTACTTGAGAAGATTGGCTCTTACCCCGTAACTTCCCTGGAGGCCCCACGCCCGACAACAGCTGGTCAGGGGTGCAGGGGGTAACTTCGAGAACACCTTAGGAACATGCCTGTCTCCTTCTCTTTCAGATGTTCACCTCCACAATATTTGCTGTGATTGGATTCTTGGGTGCTGGATACTCATTTGTCATCTCGGCCATCTCAATCAACAGGGGTCCTAAGTGTCTCATGGACAATAGCACGTGGGGCTACCCCTTCCATGACGGGTAAGGTACACCCTGCAATGCCCATGTGTCCCCACCAGGGCAGCCTGCCCAGGTCCTGTCACCTTGTCGTTTGACGAGTCTCAGGCACGTTGCTCCTCCGAGGGAGAAGAGCTGGACACGTGGGTGGTGTGAAGTTGCCCAAGAGCTCACCTCTAAGTGCTCTCTTGACAGACACCAGGGGAAATAACAAGACAAGGTGCCTCAGCTGGCCTGAGAGAAGGAGATTTGCAGTGTCATTACTGACACCCAAACATTTATGAGCCACAACATGAGGCAACTAATAATATTAGGAAACAGAAAGTGGTGGCTTCCATGGAAAATCTTTTAATAGAAAATGAGAATGACTACTCACTAACAGGGCTCAAAGGTTTTCACTAATTCCCCAAATGCTCTATGACTAAACAATCTTTTAAGGCACAAATTTATGGAAAATGACGTTGGAGATATTGTAGATTCTTCATGAGAGTTAATGTTGATAGAACTCATTGAAATAACATTTCATATTTTCATAGAACTTTGTAAGCTGATAAAGAACTTTTTTCCCTACAAATTTATAATTGAATCCCCACAGCAACCCCAAGAGGTAGTTACTCCCTGCCAAGGCAGGCTTACTAAGTTCGGCTGGCTCAAAGTCACACAGCTAGTTGAGGACAGAGGCGGGGCTCAAACTCGTGTCTTCTGACTTTGACTTCTAGTCTTTCTACATTACACCTCCCTCTGCCCATAGACTGCACTGTCCAGTGCGGTAGCCAGTGGCCATATGTACCTGTTCAAACTTAAATTCATTTAAATGAAATAAAGTTAAAAATTCTTCAATCACGTTAGCCAGATTTCGAGTACCAGTAGCTACGTGTGTCTAGTAGCAACTGCACTGACACTCACAGATATAGGACATTTCCGTCACAGTCTGTGAGGCAGTGCTGCGCCAGCCTGTGACTTCCAGGAGGCCTGGGCCCATTTCTGTTTTGTCCATCCCTGCCTGGCAGGGTGACAGACATGCCTAGGGGGGTCATGAAACGCAGTTGTAGGGCCTTCCTACATGTGAAGGAAGGGTCCATGCCTAAAGAAATCTGTAGAGTCTAAAGAAACTCAAGAGCAGACTTTAGATGGGGAGGTGGAGGGCGCTGGCTCTGCGATGATACAGGTCACAAGGGTTTCAGGTAAGATCTCATCCCTCACCTGGAGTTAAACAGGAGCACACGCCTCTCCTATCCTCATCACATGCAGGGAGTCCCAGAGGTATTGATTATATTGCGGAAAGCCCCCTTTTCTTGCAGAGGACTGTTGGAAATGTCCAACTGCCGTGGGGTTGGCCTACATGAGCATAGACATCAGACACCAGACCCGTTTCTGGAGGTTCTTCCCCAGTGGCTCACGCTCTCCCTCCCAGGGCCATGTTTATGAAACTCCAGATTGTCTCCCTTCAAGGCCTCTTCTCCTATTATTTCCGTCAACAGCATCAGTGCAGGATTAAACGTGCTTTTCTGCTTATTGGTCCTTGAATGATGACCTTAAAATTAATTAGAACAGGTCTATGTCCAAAACAAAGGAGGGAGAAAAGGAAACACAACCCTGGCCCTCCAGTACCACCCCAAGACAGCACAATGGCGTGAGGCCTAAAGCCCTCCCCTGGCACGGCCGCTCCCTGCTTGGGATGGAATGGGACGGATGCCCAAGGTCAGGAGAGTGACAGCTGCTCTGTGAGCCAGTACAGGAAATGCCAGTGTGGGGGAAGGACAGGAACCTACCCTCCAAAGTGCTCTGTCCTTCTGATGAAGCGAGTTTTCATGCACGTCACTCAGCGATGGATGCTTTCATGTATGTTATCCTGTCTTCTCCCAACAACGAACCCGTTCATCACCTGCTAGCAGATTAGAGAGGTCTACGAATAAAAACAGAAGACAGTCAACTTTGCAGGCAAGCAGGAACATTTCGGCACTCTCCCCCCTCCTCTGTTCGTGGCTGGGCTCTGATAATTACCCGAGAGGAGAGAGGTATTCAAACCACAATACCCGCGTAGTGGCTTCAAACTAAAATATGATTAAATCTCGCTGTGTCAGGGTCATTGCAAAACCATGGATGCTACACTTTCCAGGTGATTTGTAGGATATTTAAGAGAGACTTTGACTATTCCTGGTTGTAGTTTTTTTTTTTTTTTTTTCCTCGTGCTCTGACTTTGGAATTTAATCCCACAGAAGGTGCAAGCCCTCTGCCTGTACAAGGCATGACATGTGCCCCGACTGGCACAGGAAGGGCTCTCAGGAGGAGGGGCTCTAGGTGGAGCATCCTCTTTGCCACCTGGCAGGCTTTCCTCAGCATTCCATTGTCTCCTACATCCTGTGTCCTCTCTTGTGAGGCAAGAAATCACATTCCTTTATGACCTAGTCGCCCACACCAGCTCCAAGCCTTCCCTCGGACTGCAGGGGCTCATCTTGAATTTCTTACAATAATTGAACCTCTGTCATTTGGTGTTTTTTGGTTCACAAAGGGCTTTCGCCCACATGTTTCCTTTGATCCCTACAAAAAGCTTGTGAGATCACCTCTCCTTTAGAGGAAGATAGCTGAGGCCCAGAAGGGACAGGCCGCTTTCGCAGAGAAATGCTGTCTCTTGAGGACTGAAGCTCACAGCCAATCTTTTTTTTTTTTTTTTAATATTTTTAATTTATATATTCGTGAGAGACAGAGAGGGAGAGGCAGAGACACAGGCAGGGAGAGAAGCAGGCTCCGTGCAGGGAGCCCGATGTGGGACTCAGTCTAGGACCCTGGGATCATGACCTGAGCCGAAGGCAGACGCTCAACCACTGAGCCATCCAGGCGCCCCAAATCCAATCTTTTTGAGTCCAAGTCACCATCTCTTTTCTAGAACACAAGTGATATTGATTTGCATTATCCACTTTTTGTATAGGTTATAGATTCCATCTAGCATAGCTTAGGGGCCTCTGCCTCCATGGACTCTTCTTATCCAGGGGATTCCAGAACATGAGCATTGCAGCAGTTGTGGTGATAGCTGCAGACCTAACGCACGTGCACAGTTACCAGTGAGGAGCAGCGATGAATCACTGGCATGTATGAGCTCCAGTGAAAGGACTCAGGACAGTTTTCACTCTTTCCTTGTCACCAAACGGCAGCGGAAGCCACTGCTACTTCTTTCTTTCTTTCTTTCTTTCTTTCTTTCTTTCTTTCTTTCTTCTTTCTTTCTTCTTTCTTCTCTCTTTCTTTCCTTCCTTTCTCTTCTCTCTCTCTTCCTTTCTTCCTTTCCCCCTTTCCCCTCTTCTCCTCCTTCTCTTCCCCCTCCTCCTTCCCCTTCTTAATGTTTAGAGGCCAAGTGGTTTTGCATGCATTCTCTTACTTAATCTCGCTAATAAATCTGAGACAAATTCTTACCCCTGGAGTTGAAAAAATGAACTTCAAAAAGGTTAATTTGCCCAGGGCTCCATAGCTAGTAATTAGTAAAAGGGAAATTTTAAAAGCAAACAAACACTTGGCTGGTACCCCACTTTGTGCTGAAGCCTGGGCCAGACATGGAGCAGAGGATAGATATGCCCCTGCCCCAGTGAGCACAGGGCCGGTTAGGGTGACAACACGGGCCAGACCCTCACAAGGCAGAAAGGGATGAAATGGAGAAGGGAAACCTCTCTAAGGAGCTGACACGGCTGGTTTGGAGGCACAGGTGTGCCTTCCAGAGAGGGAGGAGAAGGCACATTTTAGGCAGAGAGGAGAGCAGGTCCTAAGACAACCATGGGAAGGGCCAGCATGCTCAGAGAATGTTCCATCACCATGAGCCAGAAGCGCAAGTTAAATGTGGCCAAGAGGAAGAGAAGGGGACACCACGCGGGGGTGTGATTGACAGGCAGGTCAGAACTTTGGGATTTCAGGGACCAGTAGAGGACCTCGAGCAGGACATGTCACCAGCACTTAGGATCTCTAGGATGATCGTGATGGCAGTGATGTGGAGGATGAACAAGTGCTCAGGAACCAAGAGAGAAAAGTAGGAGGTTGGAGTAGTGATCCAGATGGGATTATGAACAGCTGCGAGGCAGTGGAACTGGGACTCGAAAATAAAGGACACAGATTTCAGAGCCCCTCTGAGATGAAATCATCAGGATTAGGTGTGAGGAGACAGGGCAAAGGTCATTAAGGTGGACTCTGAGATGTCCACCTGGGGACACAAAATTCAGGACTCCTCAATGCCATAGAATGTAGCCTGTCATCTGTCCCTTGGAAATGTTGGCTGGCAATCATAGTAAAAGAGCAAAGACAGTTAACTTTTTCTGCCATGAGAGTCATACTAACGAAGCATTCTAGAAGGAAAAAGAAAACTAGGATATTTCGGGATACACCCTCTTGGCTTCCTTTGATGTGGGACCTCCTCCCATCCAAGGTCTTCCTTTCTGAAACAATTGGCTACCTCTACCTTGACCCTGAGCTGCTGAAAGGGAAGCAGCTTGCACAGGGCACGGGGCGCTACAGGAGGGAGAGCCAGAGGCCGGCCAAGGACGGTTAGCAGTGGAGGGCGGGGGGGACCAGGGACAGGGTCAAGCACAGTCCTTCCGAGTCGGGCCGCAGCCCTGCGAGCTCCCTCACACCGAAACACAGAAGTCAGGTATGACCAGTGTTCCTTCTGGACTTCAGTGTAGACCATCTGCACTTGGGCCTCAAGGATTACCATCAGCTGCTCTTGAACACATTCCCTAGAGCTGAAAGCCACAGTGACAGAGTGACACGGGATTGCACCCTCGCTTTCCAGCTTTCCCGAAGCAGGAAACACTCAGGGAGGTTAAGAAGCTTTGCTCTTGGCCTGATGGGCCTTAGGGACCAGTCGGAGTCCGGTCACACCTCTGCTACGTCCCAGTGGTGTGATCTTCGACGATGCATTAACCTCTGGGCTCTTCCTCTGTCCAGTGGGGGTGACAGCAAGCTCTGCCTCATAGCTCCAGGGAAGAATGAAAGACCCGAGGTACAGAAAGCACTTGGCACAACTACTGCCACATGCTGTTTGCTAACCATTCCGCCATAGGATTCATTTTTATAACTCATTACTGTGAATGGAATTCATCATTATGCATTAGAACGTTCGGAAATGTTCCGCTTTTATTATGATTTTGTGCTTTAATTGCTCTTTTTCAACCAGCCCGGTGAAGGTTCAAAGAGAACATTCTCTTTACCGTGCTATGGGTGAACCTTAACTGGCATGCAATTGTAACTATATTGTGTAAATCACATCTCATCAATAAACCATATTTCAAATCTACCAAAGGGATATCATCGCTCAAACAGACGAGATTTGTGTAATGATTAAGAATATTGGCTGTGGAGTCAGGCAGACCCAAGATTAAATCCGGGCACTTCCATTTACTAGCCTCAAGCTCTTAATCTGTGTGTGTGTCCGTTTTTTCCGTGAATGTTCCGTGAGGCTACTCCATGCCAAGCATCGTTCCAATAAGATAGCCTCTCCTTGCGGGATTGGGAAAGAGGATGTGCAGCAGGTAGGCCAGGGCCCAGTGCACAGCCGGGACCGGGACACCACAGCTGCTGGTAGTGACTGACACGCCCAATGCTAGAACTGGGGACAGACTTGGGAGGCTGGGCTGGTCTGGTGTGTGCAGTCGTGAAAAGAAGACAGGCAAATGGACAGACAATGACAGCTCAGGGTCCTAGGGGCTCTGCTCCAGAGGAAACAGAGGGTGCTGAGAGCCACAGGAGGACCACCAAAGCCAGCTGAGGGCAGGGAGGGGACAGCAGGGAGTCCGTTCTGGAGGACACGGCCCCTGAGTGAGCCAGGCAGAGCATTGAGGCCCCCCCTTTCCTTGCCTCGGCTGCCTTGGTTGCTTGCAAGGGAGTTTCAGGAGATCCATGGCTTTCCATCCAGGTGTGGATAGGATGGCAGCAGGTCAGGTGGAAATGTCTTTCCCAATATCGAGATGCTTGCAAACTCCAGTTGGGTGGCTTTAAACTTGCCTCCACTCTCCTTGCTTCACAGAAGGTGGAAGCAGGATTAGCTCTTGGGGCGGTGAAACATTAGGGTCCCCCCTCCCCTGGGGTTGGAGAGTCGCACACAGCAATCATTGCCAGCATCCCAGAGTCTCGGGCCTGAGTCTGGGAGGAGAGTAGAAGGGTCTGGAATGGGTATTCGTGGTGGTTCGTGAGCGGTGAAGCAGCAGCAGGAGTGGGACTGAGAGGATGTCTCCAAGGTACCCAAACTCCAAGGCACCCTGGCTTCCAAGAGCCCCGAGAGCGCTTTTCCAACCTCGCCACCAGGGGCCGCTGTCGTCCCATCTCTGCAGAGACTGTCGCCGATCGAAAGGACCCGGGCTGGCCAATGACTTCATCTCAGAATCTTTTCTTTTATAAAACGTGCCTGGAAAATATTGTGCCTTTGTGACGTTCTATGATCAAGTTTAAAAGTTGCAAAGACAGCAAGGACCGCGTAGAAAAATGCAGACCAGAGAGATGAGTTTTCAAAAATAATCGAGTAATTAAAAAAAAAAAGGGAAGTTGCATCCAATACAGAAGGTGTGTTACCTTCACGAGGCTTCACAATTGTGAGGTTGTTCTCAGCCCATTTTATAAATGATGAGCTGATGCTAAGACTTGTAGGAGGAATGCACAGCTAGTGAGAGGAACGCTTGCACTCAAAGCCAGGCCCAACTGAATCCGCAATACCAGGCTCTTTCCTTTAGACCACACTGCTCAGGTCAAGCACAATAATAAAAGTGCTAGTGTTTATTGAGCACTTACTACATGCTACACACTGCTCCAAGCACTGAACCAGTATTAATTCATGTAACTGTCACAGCAACCCTACGATTTGATGTCATTCCCACTTTACAGATAAGCACGCAAGTCACACGGCTGATGAGCAGCTATTGAAACTGTGCGATTACGGAAAAGTGAATCAATGCTACAAACAATGCAATGTTTTCTTTTTAAATCAAGAGCAACATGCTCCTTCTTTCCTTTGTTCCTTCTGTTCCACTAAACTCCAGGGTATCTTCCATCATTCCAAAGACTTTTGAAAATCTTAATACAGAGCGTATTTAAAAACGAGTACTGATGCACTGGAGAATTTGTCAGAAACGGGAGTCATCAAAAAGATCTGGAAACAATAAGGTAGATGTTATTTTAGTAGCCAGGTGGAGTTTCCCACTGAGCCCCCGAAAACGATAGAGGGTACATAAAGGAAGAGGGAGACACCGATTTGTAGCTCTAAGAATGTGAGAAGAAATTATAATAATCCACATTGACCTACTTTACCCTTGTTTGTGTCTTAATATACTTCACAGTTCTCCTTCAAGACGCAACGCCTTTTATATTGTAGTGAACCCCTAATGTATATATCTTATGAATATAGTGCGGTTTCTCCTCTTTCAAAGTTTTACAAACTGTGTATTTAGGCAGCAGATTATTTTTTCCTTTTTAAAGGAAGGGATAAAGGATTTTGAAGGAAGCCATTAAATCCTTCTGTCTGTTAACAGATTCACAATTTGGCTAGAATTAGGCCTTAAACAACTAAGCTCTTCTCTTTAGCCATGGGACATGATTATACTTTACATGGCTTCAGATGGCCACTAGACTTGAAAGTTTGTTAAAAGTCCAAGTGGTCCCTCCCAGTGGGGACGATAATGGCCAGGAACACTGGTGAGAGTCTATTCCTGGGGTGCCTTCCTTTTCCTGGCCCCATGATAGATACTGGATTTACCTATCCTTTTGGCCAGCTCACAAAAATCACTCGTCAAAAGTAAAAAATAAAAAATCACTCTGTCACTTAGTAGCTATGTGGCCTAGGGGCAAGTTGCTTAACCTCTCTGTGCCCCTATGTCCTTATTTGTGATATGGAAGAAACGAACCATAAGGTCACTCTGAGAAAGAAAAAAAAGAAAGTGGGTACGTGTACAGTGTCGAGAACAGGGTCTGGCTGGTACATAGTATAGACTTAATAAAAAAGTTAGGTGTTGTTTTTAAAATTGTTATTATGGGATATTTTTCCTGTGGAGCTTATATTTGGGAGGGACAGTATGGCAAAAGAAAAATGATGGTGGTGTCTCTCTAGCCTGGGGTACTGCACACAGTTTACCAATGTCTCCTTCTTCCTCCATTCCCCCCCCCCCCCCCAGGGATTACCTCAATGATGAGGCCTTATGGAGCAAGTGCCTCAAGCCTGAGGATGTGGTGCCCTGGAATCTGACCCTCTTCTCCATCCTGCTGGTCGTAGGAGCGATCCAGATGCTTCTCTGTGTCATCCAGGTGGTCAATGGCCTCCTGGGGACCCTGTGTGGAGACTGTCAATGCTGCGGCTGCTGTGGGGTAAGTTGAGGTCCTGGTGCCTTCTTCTCACCGTGCAGGAGGCTAGGGCAGGCCACCAGCGCCGCTGCAGAGGGTGGACAGGGTGGCAGCTGCAGAAACCCAGCCGGAGAGGCCAGGGAGCCCTCTCCATGGGCTCAGGGGAACCGTGACATCGTGTGGCCAAGAACCTGGTTCTGCTGTCCGTGCACGTTGACGTACATGAGGTGCACAGGGTGAGGTGAGGTTGACAGACTTTTCAGTCTGACACCCATAGGACCACAGTCCTGGAAGCAGAGGGCTCCAAATACTTGTAGGAGTTTACAATAATGTTTGTTACTCTTTATATGAAGATCCCCAGGAATTGGGCATTTGTCATATGCACGGATTGACCACAATAACACGTCATGGTCCCGCCCCAAATGTTCTCATTATTCCCTAATAGATCTAGACAGTGGGTTAAAGTTGCCAAGAATTGGGTGCCTGGGTGGCTCAGTAAGTTAAGCACCTGCCTCAGGCAGTTAAGCACCTGCCTCAGGCAGTTAAGCACCTGCTCAGTAAGTTAAGCACCTGCCTCAGGGTCCTGGGACCAAGCCCTGTGGGCTCCCTGCTCAGTGGGGAGTCTGCTTCTCCCTCTCCTTCTGCCTCTGCCCTCCCCCCACTCCTGTGCTCTCTCTCTCTCTCTCTCTCTCTCTCTGCTCTCTTTTTCTCTCAAATAAACAAATAAATTCATAAGTAAATAAATAAATAGTTGCCAAGAAATATGTGGAACATATGTCAGAGCATGGCCTTCTCCCTGGAAAAGAATGGAACATACCAATGCAAAGCCTATATTTTGACGAGATCTCTGATACAGAAGAGAGAAATGGTTCTTAAATGGGGGGAGGAGGAGGGCATAAAAGGAAATTACTGAGGATTTAGTCTCCAAACATGATTGTAAATTATCAGTAGTACAAAAAACCAAAAATATACCTATGGACACTAAGACAGGATGATTATTTCAACTAGTGACCAGACCAGATTGGGCAATTGTTCAAACACACATGGAAATAGTTAAAAACACAAACTGTTGTATGAGGAAAAAATTAAACAGAACTTGAGAATTCCATAAGGAAGAACTATGCAAATAAATATGAATTGTGGTCTATCTACTTAATATGACATCATGCCCCAATTTTAAATGATTCTAATCCTTTTCTCTGATTTTTTTAAAGCATTTTGTTTATTTATTCATAGAAACACAGAGAAAGAGGCAGAGACAGAAGCAGGCCCCACGCAGGGAGCCCAATGCAGGACTCGATCCCAGGACTCCAAGATCATGCCCTGGGCCAAAGGCAGGCGCTCAACCGCTGAGCCACCCAGGGATCCCTTTTTCTCTGAATTTCTAACAAGCATTATATGTAGACAGGTCAAAAACTATGTGAGAAATATACCGGAGAGTTCAATGGGAAGCCTGTGTCCTGCCCAGGACAGCTATCCACCCAGCTGCCCCGGTCTCTACCTAGTTTCTTCTATATCCATTCAGGGTTACTTTGTTATTATTTTTATTCTTCTTACCTTAAAATTATTTTTAAAACTGAGAACACCTGGGTGTAACCTGGTCAGTTAATCATCTGCCTTTGGCTAAAATCATGATCCAGGGTCCTGGGGTTGAGCCTGCTTCTCCCTCTCCCTCTGCTGCTCTCCCTGCTTGTGCTCTCTGTCTCTCTGTCTCTCTCTCTCAAACAAGTAAATAAAATCTTTAAAAAAATGTTTAAAACTGTAATAATACTGAAAATGCTTATGAGATAGTGTTACTTAAAAAGAGCAAGGTAAGTCATAGGGGTGCCTGCGTGGCTCATTTGGAAGAACATGTGATGCTTGATCTCTGGGTTGTAGGTTCAAGACCCACTTCGGGTATAGAAATTACTTAAAAATAAAATCTTATAAAAAGATAAAAATCAAAAAGGCAAGATACAAAAGAAGTAGACAGAATAAATAAGAATGTATATAAGAAAAAACAAATACTATGAATTAAAAAAAAAGACCTAAAGGAAATCCAACTCAAATGCTAAATGATCAGTAAGGAGACTTTGACTTTTTTCTTTCCTTCTAGCTTATATTATTCAAAAAAGTTTAAAAATCATGAATTTTAAAATATACAAAATATAAACAAAAAGGTCCCCCAAATCAATTTTAAAATGCATCTATTACAAATAAGTTTTATTGACTATTGGATTTTTTGTTCTATAAATTTTCCCCCCAAAGATGTATTTATTTATTTTAGAAAGAGAGTGAGGGGGGTAGGGGTGCAGAGGGAGAGAGAACCTCAAGCAGACTCCCACCTGAGCACGGAAGCCTGGCTTGGGGCTCCATCTCATGACCCTGAGATCATGCCCTGAGCTAAAAACCAAGAGTCGGACACTTAACCAAGCCACCTTATGCTATAAGTTTTCAGTTCTATCGTGTTGTGTTTTAATGTTTTGGTCCTTAAACACAAATGAGAAGAAGAGAAAACCACGGGTCAGCAATCCATCAAAATTATTTTTATGATAGCAGTTAAGAATATTGAGCATCTAAATCTTGTAATTCGTCCAAAATGAATTCATGCTTGCTAAATCAGCTTATTTCAAACACTTCCATTATTTCTTTTTCTGCTTATGCAGAAGAGAATGATATATTTGATTAGGAAGCAAATTTTCATTGCAGGATATAGTAGAAATATAGCTGCCCTTTGACTAGAAGGATTATCTATAAATTTTAAAACATACCCATAGATGCCAGTACGTAGACTCTTTACAGTGAGTGTCATCTATACAGATACTGTATTTCAGCAATTTTAATAAATAAAGCATTTGATAGTCAAAAGTTAGGACTCCACAGTCTTCAATACACACATGCAAACTAGAGAATCAGAGGGTGAATATACTTCCTGAGTCCGTCCTTCCTTCCTTCCTTCCTTTTCTTCTTCCTCCCTCCTTCCCTTTCTTTCTTCCTTCTCCAACTTTTTATTTAGGAAACTTCAAATCTACATAAAATTAAAGGAACGGTACAAGGAACACCTATATATTTTCACCTAGATCCACAAACTGTTCATATTTGCTCGCTCCCTCTTTCTGAATCACTGGAAGGTAATGTGCAGACACAATCAGGAAGCTTCACTACCAGATACTTCAGTGCACACGAAAGCTGCATTTTTTTAACAATCGGTCTGCTGAGAATTCCTTTCTTGCTGGCAGCTTGCCCCTCATACAGCTGGTCAGCATCCCCCCGCCCCAGTGGGGGTGGGGGGACCCGGTGGGGGGACTCGGGCTCGCAGCCCAGTTCCACAGCCTCCTAGCTGAGTGGCCCCAGCAAGCTTCCTCACTTCTCCAGTCGTAGTTACCACGTCTGCCTCTTGCAGACCTTTTACAGAGTGTGCAGATCCATTGCATTCAAGCAGAAAGTATTTATTGAGAGATTCCTGAGCCTGGCACAGTCCTTACATGAGGTAATAGATGGAAACGTGCCTTAAATACAAACTATGAGACCTGGGTTGAATGCCAGCTGCGCAGTCTTGGCAAAGTCAGTTGCACGCAACTGTTTCTTTGTCTGCAAAATGTGGTTATTAAACCTATTTCCTAAGGTTGCTGAGGGTCTAACATGGGGTGATAAATATGTATGCATATCAACAATTAGAAGGCTCAGCACATTGTACTGATTGTTATTTGCTAAGATATAAACATTGGTGCAGCTTTAAGGAAAGGAGCACAGTGTCCGGGTTCAGCCTCCCTGGGCTCAGATCCTGACTCCTCTACTTATCAGTCAGTGACTTTGCATACACCACTTGAGCTCTCTGTGCTTCTTATCAAATAGTTGTTTGTTTTTTTTTATAATAAATGATATGGGGCACCTGGGTGGCTCAGTGGCTTCAGCATCTGCCTTCAGCTGAGGTCATGATCTCAGGGTTCCTGGGATGGAGTCGTACATCGGGCTCCTTGCTCAGTGGGGAACCTGCTTCTCCCTCTCCCCTGCTTGTGGTTGCTCTCTCTTCCTCTCTCTCAAATAAATACACAAAAATCTTTAAACAAATAATAATAAATTATGCAAAATAAAATGAAGCCTCAACTCCTGTAAGCTAAACACAGGTAAATGACAGATGAAAGCTCTGAAATAGTCAAAAAGGTATTGAAAATGTTCAACCGGTAACCAATATGAGGCAGGAGTAATCAAGAAGGGGGGTGATGGGGATGGGGAAGGGGAGAGAAGAAAGCAAAAAAAAAAAAAAAAACAAACCAAAAAACCAAAAACACAAAAAAAGAATAATTTCATAATTAATTTTTCTGTCTTCTAGGGAGATGGACCAGTTTAAATCTCGTTGAGGAGCTGCTCTAACTGGACGGTGTATGGGACACTACATTAGACTTCTTCCTGGGGTTGGCAATTCCTACCTGCTTCCTAACTAACAAAGCTTAGGGACAGCAGAGTTATTCCTTCTACTTTCCAAGCAGCTTAGCTCAACTCAGATTTTTATGCTTTTTTCAAATGAAAAATAGTTTGGTCATGGAAGTTAGGTTTCTTTATCTTTCAGATTCCCTTCCTTCCAGAATTGAAGAATAGGTTCAGAGCAAATTGTTCGTAATTTGTTTTCAGTGAAAAGTGTGTAAGGTCACACCTACTGCCACACCACTTCTTTGTATATAGAGATGTTCATATCTTTGGAAGTTTTACATAATTCAACGGAGGAAAGCGTATTAAAAATGAGAAACTACGACCTGTTTTGGTTTTCAAGGTTTATGAGAAACATAGAATGACTGATGTATTATAAATAATTTTACTTGGTGTCTTTGGGCTGATATATTTGAGGTACCTGTGACTAGTCTTTTGAGCCTGCTTATATTTGTAAGGTTTTCTTGTGTATATTAAATTAAAATCATAATTTAGAGGTGATATAATAAAGATTGTGTGTGTTTGGGAGGGAAAGGAAAAGACTGAACAAATGCCGCATTTTTTTCATCTTTTCTACAAACGGCTTGATGAAACAAAAAACAACGTTTTAGAAAAGTTGCCTTGGGTAATAATTTTTGTCAGCACAGGACCAGGGTTAAGGTAATATTATTATTATATTATTAATTCTCTGTGTTATATGAAGACATTAACTTTGGTTTTATGAGTCAGGCACTAATTAGGAGTCAAATCCATTCTGTTGACGTGAGTTCAAACCCCAGCTCCACCACATACCAGTGTGGAGATCCTGTACCAGTTACTTTTTCGAAGTCTCTGTTTCCCCATCTGCAAAAGCACTGCTGAACGGCAACCCATCATCCAAGAAATTTTGAAGTTCCCCATAGTGAAACAAGGAAGCGTGTAGGATTGTCCGCATGACTAAGGTGCACAAAAGGGTCTCAGAAGAGGTACACGCCAGAGAGCCTCACTTCTGTGCCTGCTAAGCGGATGGGCTGCACCATGTAGGTTATGCACACTGAGAAAATGTTTCTCACAGTCATCAGTAAAGTAATTAATGATCACCTACTGAGTACGGGCCATGGGGCCTGGGCACTGAAGGCTGGAGGTTACACGCTGTCATGTTTGCCCACTACAGCCCACTACACTAAGTCAGATCAGAGACCACATCTGGCACTTAATGGGCAGAAGGAAGAAAGGCAAGCAGATAGGCACTTAAGATCCCGCCACCCAACCCCATCCCCCCCTCACACACACACACACACACACACACACACAGTTTCAAGTCAGTGCTGAATGCTGATTCTCAAACATGGTCATCAGAATCACCTTAAAATTGTCCTAAAATTATGATTCCTGAGCCCCAACCTAGACCTACTGCATCTGAAAATCCAGGCATAAGGCATAAAAGCCTGTCTTGTTACCTCGTTTTAAAAGCCTTCCAGAAGATGCTAAAAACCAGCCAGTTTGAGCAACCATTGACCTAGACTACGGACTGACAGACTAACAGGCACCAAGGATAAAAAGTGAGTCAGACCCCATTATAGCCCATAGGGATCTCACACTCTACTGATTAATATTAATCAATATGATGTATTACAAACTAAATCCTAGAAGGTGACACAGGCACTGATGTGCCAGAGGCTCAGAGACATCAGGCCACTAGAACTGATTCACCTACGTTCTCTGATAAGCAAATAAGGATGTAGATAAGAAGCATCAATTCCTTACTCAGGGGTTTTCATTGATTCAGAACTTTAAAAATGGAGAAATTATACTCATCATCAAACCTAGTCTCATTATTATATAGATGAGGAATTAAAACAATTCTTTGACAAGTTTTCACACAAAAGGCCATTTTTCAAATCCAATTACCTGTAAAATTAAAGGCAATACCTTACCATGGATTAGAAGACTTAAAAAGAAGAGACAGGAAACAAAAGGTAAAGATGTATGGGCCCCTCCCTTGGTTGATGCTCCTGTACACACACACACACACACACACGTTTGGTCATAAGACTGTCTAGAAACTTCTCTGCTGGGAGTTGCCGACTTTGTGTTGAGCTCACAAATACATGACTTATTTCTTTGGACTTTAGACTACAAATTCAAAGACAGTATCTGATTCAAGTCTGCACCTCCAGTGCTTCATAGGGGATCTAGCACACAGTAGGCGATCAATAAATGTGTTGTGTCAGTAGAGGGGAGATATATATAAAATCTCACAAGGATTTGCCCTCTGTAATTGTGGGAGCTAGCTAGCCGTCTCTGAAAGTGCATGGTCTTTGTGTCTGAGGCTGTAGCCTGAGGTCCACAGGACAGGCCGGCAGGAAGAGATGAATGCAGAGCGTGAGAGAGCAAGAACACGTTGAAACCCACACGAGCTGAAGCCCAGGAGGATGGACCGAATCCGTGTCAGTTCCTGCTGCCTCTGTCTTTGGTGGCACGGGTGTCCTGCAGAAGCTGGGGCCTTTCGTCACGGAGCTAAACACACTCTACCTACCCCAACGGTCAGGGAGGAGGTTCTGCCGAAGGTTGTTGGGCAATTGTAGGGCCCAGATGCTGCCTTGTGTCAATGAGATGAGTGTGTATGAGCTACAAAACGTCGCTGCCTCCCTTCTGTCCCCCAAAGCTTGCGAGAGTTGTTCTTGCGGGCTGCCCTAACAGGAAACACAGAAAAACAGACTTTGGCAAATGTAGTTTGGCTTAGCCAAGTTGACACATTACACAGCCACCAACTCCAGCTTGGAGAAAGGAATGGTTTTTGCGATTTCTTGTGTGCGTACATGTACTGCTTTAGTGTCGATCAGGGTTTCTCAGCTTCTTCTACACAATTGACATTTGGTACCAGATAATCCTTTATCTAGGTGGGGAGAGCGGCCCTGGGCCCTAAAGGAGGTTGAGCAGCTTCCCTGACCTCTACTTAGGAGATGCAACCTTTTCTTCTCAGTTTTGACAACCAAAAATATCTCCAGATAGGGCCAGATATCCCCTTGGGGGACAAACTCACCCATAGTTGAGAATCACTGGCCTGATCATGTCCTGCTTGCGGAGAAGAACCATTAGTTCTTTTTCCTGGAAGCCAACATGGTGTTTTGCATGTAGAAAGTACTTAGTAATTGTTGGGTGAATGCACACATATGTGCATAAACAAATATTTGTCTATCACCAAAATGACATACATATATTTAAAAGAAGGTGCTCTGCTCCTTAAATGTTTGAGTTCTGACCTCAGAGCACTGCCTTGCTTGGTCTAAATACTCTCTCAGATGATCTTCACTGCTACGGTTTTAATGACTATGTTCATGACTCCTGTATCTTTATCTCCAGCCCAGACCACTGCCCTGCCTGCTAAATATCTGTTTTGGGTGTGGGTTTTTTGGTTTTTTTTTTTTTTTTTAAGATTGTATTTATTTATTTGAGAGAGAGAGAAAGAGCACACAAGCAGGAGGAGGAGCAGAGGGGAAAGGAGAGGGAGAAGCAGACTCTGCACTGACTGCGGAGCCCTGTGCAGGGCTCGATTTCAAGACCCTGAGATCATGACCTGAGCCCAAACCAAAAGTCCAGAGACTTAACCGACTGAGCCACCCAGGCACCCCTAAATATCTGTTTTGGAATGTTTCACTGGCATCTCAAAGCAACAATTCTGGGCTGAACTCTTCCAGTCCTGGCTCTCCTGAAACCCTGGTCTCAGCTGCATTGAGCAGACACAGAAGTACGAGAATGATGCTAGATGACTATCCTAACCACAGAACCTACTGCACCCCTACCCTTTCACGGGGTTTCTTTCTTTCTTTCTTTCTTTCTTTCTTTCTTTCTTTCTTTCTTTCTTTCTTTCTTCTTTCTTTCTTTCTTCTTTCTTTCTTTCTTTCTTTCTTTCTTTCTTTCTTTCTTTTTCTTTCTTTAAGATTTTACTTATTTATTCATGAAAGACACACAGAGAGAGGCAGAGACATAGGCAGAGGGAGAAGCAGATCACAGAACCCCAGGATCATGCCCTGAGCCGAAGGCAGATATCTGCTCAACCACTGAGCCACCCTGGTGGCCCATTTCAGGGGCCTTTGTCACCCAACCCCCTGCAGACCCAGCATTGCTCTGCCCCGGAACCTGGGGATCCTTGTCTTTGGCCCCACACGCTCTTTCAGACCCTGTTCTTGCCTATGTTGTTCTGTGCACATGAGAATGCTCATTCTCTCTCATGCATCAGGGCAAACCTTCTTCTTCCAGACTCCTTTCAGGGTTCATCTCGCCCAGGTTCTTCTTTCTCAACAGTTCCCCCTGTTAATTGATAGCCCCTTCCCCAGCCACATTCTCCCAAGGCATCCTGTCTATGTCTGAATGGCTGCCCTTCCCTGTTATATCCTTCTTTCCCTCTGGACTGAGAACCCCTTGAGCTCTGAAACTCCATCTCATCAAAGTTCAGACCTCTCCCCACCCCTGGGCCCGGAACATAGTAGATGTGCACTGGATGGATGCTAGCTAGCATTGTCGCAGAGGTGTGACTGAATGATTCTGCTCAGAACAAAGAAAAAGCTACTCTCCAGCATTTGAAGAATCAAGCATTTGTAATAAAAAGAAAATAACCCCAGCACTTATGGGTAATGCCCAGAAACCTGGGTTAAGTGATAATACATGCAGGATTTCACTTGGTCCTCAAAACAACAGACCAGGTGCTCACAACTGGCCATGCCTCACATGCTGCTTTGTCTTCCCCAAACTTCAGGGAGGCTTCTCTCCTCCCCACAGGCCCCTGACCTCTGCTTGCCCCCAAGCCTGAGCAAGCACTAAAGTGTCCCTTTATTAGCTTATCCGGGGAATCGGCTGACCACAGGGAGACACATTTCCTGTCAGACCCCGGCGAGCATGCCATGTGCTTGCCCAACTTCCCACCGCTGCCAAGGTCTGCTTACTCCAGCCTGTAAAAGAAAAGCCTTTTCTGTTTGTTTTTGAGAGGCCTGCAGATTCCTGAGATTGGAGATTCTCATGTTGCAATAGTCCTTTTGAATAAAGTTTTTCCTTATCTAAGTCCGCTTTTTTTTTAATCTGACACAACCCTATGATATAGAAACTATGATTCGTTCCTTGCATGTAAGAGGAAAACGAGCCTTAGAAAAAATAAACTTTCCCAGGGCCCCATAAACAGAAATAGGGTAAGAGTCGCACTCCCTGCTACTCTGCTACAAATCTCACTGATTCTGCTAACAGCATCCAGGAAGGGAAGCTTCGTTATGCTAATTTCAAGCTCCTATGTAGCCCTAAAATTACTAAAATTTTGTTATTTTTTAAAAATGTCCCAATTAAAAAAATTGTTTTTAAATAATAAAAGTAAAATAAAATGTCCCAGTTTATCCTGTTTGTTCATTCAGGCTAACCTGAATGAACAAAAATGATCAATTAAAATGTCATGAGCAAAATCAGCATTTTCATATAATCTTTCAAAGTACCTATAGGAAGACAATCTTCTGGGTGGAAGAAGCTGGAATGCAGGGGCAGATTTCTATAATCCTCGGGGTTAAAAAACGAAGAGGAAAGAAAAGCAGGGTCCTAAGCTCTCTGCCTCCCATGCAGCAGCAAGGCCCCCCCCACTGGGCCTCCACCAGTCACTCCACCCCCCACCACTGGCTCACCAGTGCCACCATCCCATGGGGAGCTTACAGGGGCAGAGCATGAGATCTAATGTGGAAATCCGTCTTGACATGCCTCAAACCCCTTTTAGCAGTCACAACCCATGGGGTGGTTGAGCTATTATCATCATCACCCTTATGGAGAAGTAAAGAAACTGAGGCATGAGGAGCTTGAGCAAGAAGCCTAAGGTCACAGAATGAGTCAGTGACAGAGCTGGCTTCAAACCCAGGATTCCTGGCTCCAGGGCCTGAGCCTCCCCTCCCAGTGCAGGGCACACTCCCCTGCCTCACCCCCCACACCTCCGCAGAAAGGCTGTGTTGTGGCACTTCAACTCTGCTGCTTTCCACTGGCCTAACAGGGCTCTGGCTCCTTCCTAAGAAAGCTTAATAGGGACACCTGGGTGGCTCAGTGGTTGAGCATCTGCCTTCGGCTCAGGGTGTGATCCTGGAGTCTGGGATCAGAGTCCTTGCATCAGGCTCCCCACAGGGAGCCTGCTTCTCCCTCTGCCTGTGTCTCTGCCTCTTCTCTCTCTCTGTGTCTCATGAATAAATAAAATCTTAAAAAAAAAAAACAAAAACCTAATAAACCAAGTGCAAAGAAAACCAATGGCAAATGTTGAGCCAAAGGAGGAAAAACCACTGGACGCGGATGTCAATGATCTGTAGCTGAAAATAGCATCATCCAGGCTACTTTTAAATATGTGTATCTTTGATGACCAGGCTTCTTCAGGAGTATTTTAGGCTTGCTATTTCTGTGTGTGGCGCTTCCTGGGACAGGGGAAGAAGGAGAACCAGGATGCCTAGATACTCAGTAACTGCAGCATGGAAAATCTTCTTAGCGTCCTCCCCTGTAAATGAAAGTGATGAGTCAGGCTGTGGCTAAGTTCTTCTCTAGGGCTGTCATGCTCTTGCTGGGGATCGTCAGAAGGAGCCTGAATTATTAACATCTTGGTCCACAGAGCTTAGCTCCTTTGGAGAGCTTTCAAAAATCCCAATGTCCAGGCCCTATCTCCAGAGACACTGATTTCATTAAAGGAGATTGGAACCCAGGCAGCATGGGTGCTTTACAAAAAATTAAAATTAAAATTAAATCACCAGGTGATTTTAATAAGGAGGCTGGTTTGAGAACCTCTGCTCTGGAGTGTTCTCAAACTTGAGTATTCATCAAAAATACCTGGAGGGCTTATTCCCACCCCAAAGTTTCTGATTCAGTAGACTTGGGCGTGGGGCATTTCAAATAAGTTCCCAGGAAATGCTGATGCGGCTGGCTCAGAGTCCGCATGTTGAGAACTCCAAAAGTTTCCACACCCTCTGAAATGGTGTATATATAGTCAGATGAGTATTTTTTTTCCCTGCCCTGGAGAGAAAACTCATAGATTTCATTAGGTTCTCAAGGAGACCCATGACCCCAGAAAGGTTAAGAGCCAGAAGTAGAGTCAAATCATTACATTTAAAGCTTTTTGCAGGCAGGGCTTCATAGGAGAGGATTTTGTAACATTTTCAGCTTAATGTAGCCCCAGGTGCATATATGTGTGTTCATGAATTACCAGGGCACCGCTGCGGTGTATGATACCAACACATGGACCAGTCTACACTTGGTTTCCCACCCAGAATTTGTACTTGGGACATCAGTTTGGGGAAAAGAATAATTATGACAACTTTCCTGAAAACCAAATGTGAATTCTGTGGGGAGGTGGAGGGAGCTGCCCAGTGATACTAATGAAACAGAAATAAAACCTCTACAGATAATCATGCTGTTTCATGCCCACTGACGTCGGGGCCATAACCCTGAGAAAATGAGTGTTGTGCCATAACAATCACCCTGAGGATCAGTTAAATAACATTTCATCTGCATGAATTATACTCATCCTCTCATCCAAAACGTGGCGTGGGAAGTTTATCTATAAACTTTAATGTATGTGATTTGTCATCCTTTCAAATTTTCTATTTTTGTGAATGCTTTATGATATACACAATACATAAGAACAGTCATCTGTGCATATAACTTATAAATCAGAAATAAACAGGTAGGGGCAGCCCCGGTGGCACAGCGGTTTAGTGCTGCCTGCAGCCCGGGGTGTGATCCTGGAGACCCCGGATCGAGTCCCACATCGGGCTCCTTGCATGGAGCCTGCTTCTCTCTCTGCCATTCTCTCTCTCTCTCTGTGTGTGTGTGTGTGTGTGTGTGTGTGTGTCTCATGAATAAATAAAAAAAATATTTTTAAAAATAAATAAAATTAAAATAAAATAAACAGGTAAATATACATATACTGGGGCTTCATGATGAAAAGTTTGGAGAGACTCATCAGGTGTGGTGATCATCAAAGGTGAGAGTGAGCCAGAATCACCTGGAAGCTTGCTAAGTAAATGCAAATTCCCAGCCCTCACCCTCCTTCAGATTCAGGAAGTCAAAGAAATTCACATTTTACACTAACATCTTAGTATACTCCGAGGCATGTGATCCACTGACCCCCCCCCCCATGAATCTTCTTCTGAGAATGCCTTAATTTTTCCTGGTGTTTTTTGTTTTTTGGGGTTTTTTGCTCTGTACTAAAAAAAAAAACAAACAAAAACAAAAAAAAAAACCCACTTAATTTTCACCCAAAAGCCACAGATCTTCCTGGCAACATATATACTGGTGAGTGCAGAGAGGGAAACAAAAACAGCACTCACCTGCCTGCCTTTCTACTCCCCCCTCCAGGATAACCCAGCCCTCACCCAGTGCTCCGGAGGGGAGGATTGGGAGAGGGGCTGGTCCCCACGCCCTTGCAGGGCCAGCTGCTACCCTCTAGTGGCGGTTCTGCCCATCAGCTCCCTCAGGGGGCGGCTTCTCAGCAGACACATTTGCCCATCTTTCTAAATATCCCCCCATAAAGAAGTATTTTCCAACGGCCTTATCAATTCAAGACCTGGAAGTGTGAGCCAATAAGTCAACCAAAGATGGCACCATCCAAAGGAGGGGTTGCAGTGTGAAAAACAATATGCTCTCAAACATTTTCATCCATTCAACAACTACCTTGAAAATACTTTTGAACAGACTACCAGGCATCGTTCACGGTGCTAGACGCAAAAGAAACAAAAATCCCTGTTCTTCCAGCACTGATAGGCTAACAGGAGGAGACAATGACGAAGAGAATTACCTCTTACTGTTATACATGGTGGTGAGTGCCAGGAAGAAAAATATGGCCTGGGAAGAAGAAAGGGAGAAGTTCCCCCCAAAGGAGAAAAATGAACATTTATTGACCACCAGCTATTTATTTACTGGGTGTTCTATAGAAGTCAATTGTCTTAATCTTCACCTCTCCTCTTAACTGTACCCTCCTTTTTATTATAATAGCCAATTTTACATGTAAAGAAACCAAAGTTTCAAAACTGTAAGAGACTTGGCTAAGTCCACGGTGTTAATTAATAGTTACATGGCGTGGAACTTCTTAACTGGTCGGAGGAATGAAGCCCCCGGCAAATTTGTAAAGGAGATTGCCCACACATGTCCTTTCTTAATGCTCACACACCCACCTTCTCCAGGACTTGCAATGCTGCGTGGGATGTGCTGGACTTCAACTTTCCCTGTTAGGGCTTTCCTGCTCTCATTCTCTGAAACTCTGATTTTACTCTATGTTAATTCCATAAATGAATTCTCTTCCCAGAGCATTAGGGGATTACTGATTATTAATCGTTTACTAATCATGAAAATTAATTTTCTCCATCCAGAGCCCCATTAGTCACAGCCTCATTACCCAAGTGAGAGACTTGAGTGAGATCTTTTTCTAGGAATAGTCCCTAAATCTCAATGATGGAAATGTCAGAGCCTCTGGTCCAGCAGTGATGAACATGCTTGTTGAAATTATATTACTTTGGGGGATTAGAGTCGTAGTTAAAATGTTACAACTATTGGACTCAAAAAAAAAAAAAGCTATAAGAAAAGAGTGTGTTTTTTGTGGACATGACACAAATCGACCTATCTCCTCGATGTAGAAAATCTGTTCAAACACTAAGGAAGATTATGGAATGGGAGGATTTTAGTGTCATGAGAAAATGAGCATTTTATAGCTAAGGAAAATAATAAATGACACCCAGGAAAGTTAAGTGAATTTCCAGAGAGCACATTTACACTTGACCCTTGAATAGTACAGGTTTGAACTGCATGGGTCCACTTATACATGGTTTTGTTTCTTTTGCTTTTTGTTTTTATAAATGCAGTATAGTACTGTAAATGTGTTTTCCTTATGATTTTCCTTAATACTGTTTTCTTTTCTCTAGCTTACTTCATTGTAAGAACACAGTATAGGGTATATATAACATGTGAAATATGTGTTCATTCACTGTTTTTGCTCTTGGCAATGCTTTCCAGTCAACAGTAGGCTATTAGTAGTTAAGTTTTGGGGGAGTCAAATGTTTTAAACCGATTTTTGACTGCACTAGGGGTTGGCACCCCTAGTCCCATGTGCTGTTCCAGGGTCAAGTATATATCTGTCATTTCTGATGGAGCTGGCCCTAGTGCATGACTTCCAGGACTGAGGTTTTAGGGGAATTTATTCGTTTGCCTTTTGTCTATTCATCCTCATTCTTTGAGGATGTTAAGAAAATAAATGCACTTGAAAAGAAAGAGTCAATATTACAAAGATTTCAATTCTGTTTAAATGACTTTAAAAGTGTCATGGTACCACAATAAACACAGATACACAGAGAAACTCAGAGACTAGCTCCTGGAACACAATGGGTTGTAAAAATATATTGTATTTCTCTTCCATTTTATGCTTCCACACCTTTGTTTACCAGTTCCGGGTCCTAGGATTCTCTGTCCACTGCCATGATCTTGCCTCACCAGCAGGCCCTTTAGTGATCTCTTCCGCTCCGAAACAATGTTGGCATATGCTTGATGCTAAATACATAGTAGTATGTTATCTGCTTGGAGGCAGAGGCTGTGATTTCAATCTCTTCCTATCCTCACAGCACCAAATAGCCCTTGTCCTCAGAGAAGGCCACCAGCTTCTCCAACCCCGGAACAAAGCATTCAAACCCCTTTGAGGGGTTAAATCCATCTATTTTATTTGTTTACTCACGTTCTCCTGCCTCACTGCCTTCCTACACTGTCCTTTCAGGGCCATGGAACTTCTCAGCACTCAAAATTTTGGGCTTTCATATATGCTGTTCCCTGAAATGCCTGGGAAACTCCTTGAAGCTAAGACTGACACTCCATGTCCTTTTTGAGGCTGTTCATTCCTCTTCTTCCTTCCCTACTCTGGGTTCCCATTATTCATTCTATTTCACTATTAAGAAATCCAAACTGAAAATAAAAAGAATACATTATTCTTTGCCCCGTAATATAGGGTCCTGATTAAATATATGGCTCCTGTAGAAAAAGGATTGAGTTTTCTTCATCCTTGTTTTGTCCAGTGCTTATTCAGTACCTTCAAGATGGCAGGGGCTCAGCAAGTACAGTGATGAATGAATGAATGAATGAATGAATGAATGAATGAATGAATTCAATATATATTTGGTGGTTGTTGACTATTACTGACCCTGACAATGTCAGGAGATATCAAAGAAGATCCTAAGAGTCTTATGTTAACACTCTTGGGAGAAACTAAATCTGGCTTAGGACCAGGGGCCTCAGACCTACCTTAACTCTCTCTACTACTGGAAAAACAACTATCTGGAAGATTTGACAAGAGGTTGTTTCAGAAGAAAACGTTGACAATTTCCCAGCTCAATTCTTGTAATTATTTCTTTTTTAATGTCAGCCTCTTCTTTCTTATTCTTACAGAGAGAGATCCTAGCACAGGAAATCCTTTGATTTGCAGGATTGCAATGAATGAGGCTGGTTTCAGGATGTTTCCTATGCAATTACAGAGGGCTGCACCCTCCCAGGAGCCCCACAGTTTAATGCTCCATTGTCAATTCTTAGTACATTTGAGCAAGGGCCCCATATTTTCATTCTGCACTAGGTCCCACAAATTATGTAGCCAGTCCTGCCAATGAGTACGTGATGCATACTTTTCAAGTTTACCAGTTTGCTGGGACTTTCCCAATTTTAATACTGAAAGTCCAGAATCTAGGGTAACCCTTCTGTCCGAAGCAAACCAGGACACTTGTTCACCCTACTTCTGGTCCTCAAACTGTAAACATGAGACATGCATCACTTTGTTCAATTACAAATATGAGCTAATGACTTACAAGGAGAAGAGTCCTTTTAGGACATAGAAAACTTTATGGTAAACGCTGTGACCCCTGCAAATTATTATTTCTAAACATAATTTATACATCTGTGTGAACTACAGTTGCGTCTTTATCGATCATCTCACATTTTTAAATTACTACATGGGACGTATTTCAAAGGACAGCTTATAGGAAAGAATTGCAAAGTCTAAGGTCAATAGAAGAGTCTTGGTGAATCTATGAGCCAACTGGAATTAGGTGTAAAATGTGTGAGCAAATTTACTGGGAACAACGCTTAAAGCTGGGATCAATTTCTCAGAGCTTTTAGAGACAGTGAAAAAATAAAATAAAATGCATTGGCTAATTGTTTGGGTGAATCTTGAAATTTGGGGGCATTCCAGAGAAAGTTGTAAGCAGTTCTCCTTTGAGGACTTGAATATATCCGACCTTCTGAGGCATCCCTGGAATAAACGCATTCTGTTTTAGGGCCAGAATTCACAGACCCTTGTAGCTCTAGTGACCAGAAACTCATCCAAAAAGTCTTTAACATGACATAATGGGTCTGATCTTAATTTTATATTCATTTTAGAGCGAGCGTTACATGTATTGAACTATTCCAGGCAGCAAGGCAGATATCAGAAATTCTCTAGATGTTAACCTTGCACGTATTAACACCTTCATATGTGCACCGAATGGAAGATAAGTCCATTATATATCTGGGAGCTTTGATATCCACACAATATTAGTCGTAATTTTAAAAAACCAGTGTCCCAAGGAAAAAAAATCTGAAATTTGGTAGCTGTAATTGTTTTAATTGAAAATACAAGTATGTAAATTTCCAAGATTGCAATCCTAAAAGAAAAGAAAATGGGAACTCGGATACACTATGAATGTACAAGTCCCAGCTATGAGCGAGCGTGGCTGCAATGCCTGTCATCCCATTGATTAGTGATAGATTTGTTTACTCAGCTAGATCATCTAGAAAGTTCTCTCTCTTCTATTTTGCAGCCCCTTTTCCCTGTATGTCCCCTCTGAAACTACTCCCTTGCTTGGGGAATACAACGGGGATATGGTGGTCAGCAAAACAGACCCAGTGGCCAGCTTCAGGCTTTTATCAATTTACACTGCCACAGTGTGTGAAGTGTTCCCGTCTCCCCACACCCTAGCTAACACTTGGTGTCATCAGTCTTTTTAATTTTGCAGTTTGCTAGAAATGAAATGTTCTATCACTACTCTCGAATTTCCATTTTCCTGATTGGAATAAAGTTGGCAAGTTATTTGGCACTCAGTTCCCTGTCCTATACCTTTTCAATTCATATCCTCGGCCCATATTTCTATTAGACTGTTTGTTTTTCTCATTGACATGCAAGTTTGTTGTATATTCCAGATACTAGCTTAGATCTGGTTCTCAGAAGCACACCCTGATACAAGGACTCATGTACAAGTGATTTACTAAAGAAGTGATATTCAAGAAAGGAATTTTCAAGGAATTGGGTATTTACAGAGTAAACTGGTAAAAGAGTAGGGGGAAACAGGAAAGAGGGAGGAAAGAAAACAAGAATGTGCTCTCGGGCCAAGTCCTGAACAAGGCAGTCTCTACCCACGGGGGACTTTGACAATCTAAGTTACATACCCACCTGTCGTTGGCTAAAGGTCATGCTGTAGAATGTAAATGCCTATGCAGCTAGCTCTCTGCATGTGACTGCAAAGTGACTGCAGTCCTTTTTAAAAGAGCCACAGATGTTCGCTGTTGGAAGCAAAAACACACCGGGGTGGGGGATGGGGTGTCTAACACAGTAAAAAGGAATCTAAGGTGATCTAGGTGGAGAACTGACATCACTTACTAGAGACAATAGCATTATGAGAAAATCAATCCATTTCACTATTAAGAAATCCAAACTGAAAATAAAAAGAAATACAACAGGACAGTAACAGGACATTTTCCACCCATATAGAATTAAGAGTGAGTCAATAGTTCTCTCTACAGAAATAAATAAATAATAAATAAATAGATAAATAAATAAATAAATAAATAAATAAATAAATAAATTAGTAACAATGTGAGCTGATATGTGTATTCACTAACTTTATTGCAGTCATCATTTTCCAATACATACATACAAATACACTTTTCCTTTTTTTAAGATTTTATTTATTTATTCATGAGAGACACACAGAGAGAGGCAGAGACACAGGCAGAGGGAGAAGCAGGCTCCACGCAGGGACCCCAATGTGGGACTCAATCCCAGGTCTCCAGGATCACGCCCTGAGCCAAAGGCAGATGCTCAACTGCTGAGCCACCCAGGTGTCCCATAGATACATTTTTCGTTCAATTTTTGAACTTCATATATTCTACATATCTTCCCAAATATTTTATAGAATGTACAGTGAGGGAAAAAAAAATCCAGAACTCTTGTTAACTCTTACTCCAATCAAATTTGACTATATTTATTTTTGAAACTGCATGTTTATAGGAAAACTTCTCAATCTTCAAAACAAAACAAAACAAAAAAGAGGCAAAATTCAGCACCAGACTCGAAACAATGAGACAGGCCTTTGCATTTGTTGTTACTGGAAGTATAAATTTGTACAGTCCTTTCTTTCAAAAATATTTGACCGAATCTATCAAAATTTAAGATCACGTGATATAATGATTTTTTTCCCCTGTTCTCTTCATACAAGAATAGGCTAGTTAGTACAGCACTATATGTAAAGGCAAAAACTAAAAATAATCAACCGGCTAGCAATAGGGGACATCCATGCAAAATATTAGTTGTTAAAAAAATGATCCAGTATACGACTATATGTACTGGCATGGAAATATGCCCATGAGGTATTGGATAGGTCTGTGGCTTACTGTGTAATGTTACGCAAAAGATTTAACCTCTCAAATTCTTCATCTATAAAGTAAGGATAATATTATTGAATGTGTGCGGGTCAATATACAGATTAGATTAGATAATACATATCAGTGTTCTGCGTAGTGGTTGGCACATAGTAAATGCTCAGTAACTATTAGTAATATCATTCCCATTGTTAAGAGAAAAAAAATGAAAGACTGAAAATAGTATGCATAATTATTTTTCTTCTGTTAAAAAATCCAACTTACACTATAGGAAAAAAATCTTATACATTTTTTTAAAGTATGAGACTTGGGAGATAGAGAAGTTTCACTTTTTACTTTATACATGTTGGTATTTATAACATTTTCAATAATGAGTACGTTAACTTGGCAGTGATGATGAAATACGGTTTTTAAAAAGAACGCATGAGACTACATGAAAATGAAAAGCTTCTGCACGGCAAAGAAAATAACCAAAAAAAGTAAAAGACAAGTTACTGAATGGGAGAAGGTATTTGCAAATGATACAACTGATAAGTGGTTAGTATCCAAAACACATAAAGAACTTACACAACTCAATAGCAAAAAAACGAATAATCCAATTAAATGGGCAGAAGACATGAACAGACATTTCTCCAGAGAAGACATACAGATGGCCAGACACATGAAAGATGCTCACCATCTCTCGTCATCAGAGAAATGCAAATCAAAACCACAATAAAATACCACCTCACACCTGTCAGAATGGCTGAAATCAACAATGTAAAAAACAAGTGTTGATGAGGATGTGGAAAAAAGGAACCCTTGGGTAGTGTTGATGGGAATGCAGACTGGTATGTCCACTGTGGAAAACTCTATGGAGGTTCCTCAAAAAAATCAAAAATAGAACTATCCTGTGATGCAGTAATTCCACTACTGGGTATTTACCCAAAGAATGTAAAAACACTAATTTGGAAAGATATATGCACCTGTGTGTATATACAGCATTACTTACAATAGCCAAATTATGGAAGCAGCTCAAGTGTCCATCCATAGAGGAGTAGATAAAGAAATGGTGGTGTACACACACGCTAGAATATTAGTCATAAAAAAGAATGAAATCTTGCCATTTGCAACAACATGGATGGATCTAGAGGGTATAATGTTAAATGAAATAAGTCAGAGAAAGACAAATGCCATATGATTTCACTTATGTGTAGAAATTAAGAAACAAAACAAAGCAAAAAAGAGACCAAAAAACAGACCCTTAGCTCTAGAGAACAGATTGATGGTTATCAGAGGGGAGGTGGGTGGCGGGAATGGATGAAATAGGTGATGGGGATTAAGAGCACACTTATGATGATGAGCACGGAGTAATGCAGAGAATCATTACAATATCAGTACCTTGTACACCTGAAACTAATAAAACACTGTACATTAATTATCCTGGAATTAAAAAAAAATTTTAATTTTTTAAAAAAGAATGCATGAGACTTAAGGCTCTGCAGTGTTAGTAAGCTGTTCCCACCAGGATCCCTTTTTTCTGTTGCTTAGCTTCTGCTAGGAAACACCCTTTCACTTGCTCTCACCTAATGTTTCTGTGGACTGGACAAAGGTATTACAACAGTGAGAATCAAACGACTCAAGGGACAGAGAAAATATACCATCACAAGCCCACACTCAGAATAAATGATAAGCTGTCCTTAGCTTTGACAACAAGAAGCCACACGGTATTTTTAACAACTGAGGAAGGACTGAGAATCCCATAGTTCTGACGTCTCAGTCCAATCTGTGAAAGTGTTAGAAGGACAGTGTGATTTAAAAAAAAAAATGTATTATATGTAAACTATATATATAAAATATATGAATTACATACGTACACACTTGAAAAAAAAATCTCGGTGGGTTCCTTCAAATAAAGGGGAAATCAGAATTCTGTGGATATTTAGAATATTGGAGACTAGACATTTGAGCCAAAACAATGTTGGCCTACAAAATTTTCTTTCTTTCATTGTCTGCCAGGAGGGTTACATAAGCCCTCCCTCAGTACCACCCAAAGCCTCCAGTAAAAGGAACACACACAAACCATGAAAAGACAAAGGCTCCAAGTGGAAATTCAATTGTATTTATTTTTCTTATACAGAATCAGAGAAGTAAAAACCAGTACCAAACTCCAGGTAAAATGGTTTGATAGGATTGATTTGGCTGCATGCCTTCTGGAGGCACAGCATTCTCAATTAAAAAATAAACACACATATGTCAGAGTACAAAACGTAGAAGTACATTTTCTTAAAAAGTTAAAGTACTAGCACATAAATGATGTAGTGTGTTAGGGAAACGGTCTCCATCAATCGCCCATTTTCCCCAATTAATCTACATTTCCTTTTTTTTTTTAACAGCTTATTTTTTTTCCATAAAAGTTGTCCTTTAGAAGTTACTTTCTAATCATGTCATAAGAACACCACTTAAAATTAGCAACACTTCTCTCACTGTCTTCCACAGAGAGCGCTTCTATCAGGCCTGGGACGCTACAGGCTTTGTGCGCTTCCCACCTGTTGTCCCATCAGTGAAAGAAACTGCCTTTCACATCCTAAATATTCCGGTGAAACATGAACAATTACTCGGGTTTAGGAGAATTGCAAATCGGTTTTGACGATGTATTCACTTCAAGAAAATTGTTTTATCAGGAAAACAATACCATGAAAGAAAGATCTCGGCAATGAGTTTTCCATTTCAAATTTTTAATATGCCTTTTCTGTGGCACAGCGAATGGATGAAATGTTGACATTTACTGATGGAGGACTAAGAAGACTAGATATCCTGGCAGTTCTTATTCTAATAAGAAATATAAATAGCACCTTATCATGGATTCTGTAGGGCTCTTAACACTTACAATGATAGGAAAAAAAAAAAAAAAACCTTTAAAAAGTTGTTCTTACTTTTAGATTTCTAGCTTTAGTGTTCTTTAATGAAGGCCATTATTTTATTGGCCTTAAAAACAAAACAAAAAAAATTACATCTGGCTTTGTCTATTAGTAAACACGCAGTCATGGTTCATATTCAATTCTGGAAAAATATTTGTTATGTTCATTAATAAATGTTTCAACTAATTTCACTAAAAAAAAAATTCTTCTAGTATTTTCTAATGCCACAAGCTTACTAGGAAATTACTTCTAAAAATTGATAATACAAATCACCGATGTTTTAGCTACTTTAAAAAAAGAGGGGTATCCGTTTCTTTTACACTTAATAACCTGAAAAGGAGTCTATAAAAATATTTTTAAAAATACAGTAACACTGCTCAGTTTTGTTAGGTCCCTTGTTTTTTGTTTTTCTTAGAAAGAATGTACAACTCTTTTTGCAATTATTGCTCATAAAAGAGAAAAAGAAATAGTGCTCCCTTCAATTTAGTAGCAACATAAACATCCACCCCCCTCTCTCTCAGAGCGCTCAGGGAGAGAAAAGGAGTCAGGAACAGAAATTATGGGTCCTTCAGGAAAAAAAAATCACTTCATTGTGTTGGAAGCAACAGCAGGCTTATGCTCTTGTCCACAGACATGCTCAGGGCAACACCAGCCCTGCCCCTCCCTTCTTCCATATAAAGTGCACCAAAGCCCTTTCTTCCACAACAGAGTCTTTTGGTATAAAAGTTGTAGGAACTTGTTGCTTTGTTCTTTTGGGCACCTCTCCTACCTCCTGCTTGTCTTGCTTGTGGGGGACTATCACTTGTCTGTTTCCATTTCACAACTAGTATCCTTCCACTGCATACCGTGACTTGACTACCTCATCTCTGACCTTTTCACTTGCCTTCTTTCCAACAAGATTAAAAATATTTTCTGCCTGTCTATGTTCTGGTAGATTGAAGAGGATCTTACTTAGGATTCCCCAATAGATCTAAGCCCCCTTGGGAATTGAAGGTTCCTCTCAGAGACCTGAACTATTCATGTCTTTCCAAAAAGATATTAAATTCATAGATTATAAATAATGTCAGTTCAAAATATTAAACAATCGAGGACTTCATTGGCAATGCAGACAGAGTTGCATGCCTGGGGGAACCTGATGCTCTCTCTCAGTCCTTAAAAGCTAATAAAAAAAAAATGTTTTTGGTTACATAAGAGGTATTGAGTACATATTTCATGCCTTTTTATACCAACTGTAGCAAACACGGTTAGGATAACATACTTAGGAATCAATTTTGCTGAATTCAGAAACACGTGTCTCCACCATACACCCTTCAGAGGGTTGTTTTTTTTTTTTACACGTCAGTCAGAGATCTGCTTCATCCTTCAAACAGTTTCATAGATAAGAGTATTTTAAACACTTGAAATCTGGAAAGCAAAACTGATAAGGCTTCAGCATTTAAAAAGCAACAGTTTACTGTGTGCGCTGTCAGGTTGGAAGCTATGTTGTCCTGATGTTTTCAGAACAGTTTTCAAAAGACAAAAATACAGTTGCCACTGATTGATCAAAAATATTTGGCTGCCCTTTGTCATCAGCTACAAAATTAGAGTGCTTTTTATAAAATAAACATCAAATTCTAAGCTGCAATTTTTTTAAAAAATCCAACTTGTAATTAAAAAACAAAAGTTTTGTTTAACAAATGCTCATAATTAGTACCAAACTGGTCTCTTTCATAAGATCTGTAAGTGTAGGAACTGTGACTCAGGTTCCTGCTCCTCTCCTGCTGGAAGGAAGAGTTGTCTAGACACTACGCAGTAAAGTAATGAGGAAGGCCAAACTACAATAGGACCATGTGTGCCTTTGCAGATACAGAGTAAAAGAACCATCAGAACCAGCATGGATTCAAAACTACATTGTATTCCATACAGCAGAGATTTACTATCCATACAATGATTTTTAAAGCTCACGTTAAATATTTTTTAAAGCATTTGGTACTACTGTCATTAATACAGTTTTTAAAACTGCAAATCAGGTCTAATTTTGTGTACATTTCCTGGACCGAGCTGCCTGTCACAAGTCACTGCCTGTGGTCGGCTTTTTATGGTTTATAATCAATGGATGCACAAATTTCAACTGACACCCCTAAAGCTTAGTTATGGGGCAGCAGAGAGAAAAACAGAGAAGCAATTCTGCATTCTCAGTTCTGCAGAAGCAATTCTTGCATAGCCCATCACAGGGATGCAGGCCTGCAGAAAATGAAAATAGAGTATTCATTTGCGTTTAACTTAAGTTACTGTCAATCAAATCCAGGCAATGATTAAACTGGCCGCATGGAAAGGAGGGAGCATTGAGTCATGGAGGCAGAAAGTGGTACACCTGCAGACTTACTCTGCTCCATTGCTTTTTCCAAGAGGCCCAGGAAATGTCAGGTCACGGCTGCATCCACGTTACAATGGTATTGATTACAGCCAGGTTAGAAAGGGCTCACTTTTGTTCAGAGCAGACTCTACATCATTGAAGAGGGGGATCAGATCTTCAGATTCCAAAGTTCCTAGGTCAACATTTGTTCCCGGGAGACAATCAAGAAAATCCGGGAAACGGGTCTGCTGAGGATTGATGTTCATGGGTGTCTGTCCTGCATTTTCTCCTATAACAGAACAAAGGAAGATCGTTTTAATTCCATTTTTTTAAGCTCCTGAAGCATTAACACAACTCTCATCTTCATTTCCACAGTGCTTACATTTAAACAGAAGATTCTATCACTGCAGGTCTAAAATATTTCACCTCTGTGAAAAATTACAGCTACCACCTTCCTAGGATTGAGTTGGTGATCCTCACTCATAAGAGATGCAGAGATGCCGGGTCAATCTTTATTTGTCCCGGGAAGACACTGCCCAGAAGGGATAAGCCCAAGATAGGAGAAAAGCACAGGAAGGCCCTGTGGATGGGACCTGTGGTCTATGCCCTCCCATGACAGCTGCATGAAGAGCGGTTTTGTGAAAGAGTAGAGGGCCCCCCACCCCGTAATAAATACCTTATCATCGAGTTATACTCTAAGGACTTAATTGTTAAGCTTATATTTATCCATGTCATTCCTCTTTATGTTCAAAGACAACACTTAGGAGTTTACTTTAACCATGTTATTAAAGAGCTGTCTTCATCGATGGCTCTAGGGATCGTTTTCAAAGTATTTTATAAAGCAAATTCTGCACATCACCCCCTCCCCCGCATGCGTGCGCACGCACACACACACACACCTGGCACCATACAACTATCTACTTTTCTCACAATGTGTACAAGTCACAACCCACGTGAGCATATGAAGGCTCTAAGAAGTCAAGTTGTAAAGAGATCTGTTTTACTTTTTGTTTAGGCCACTATTACCTAAACTCTTTTAATCATCCAACCCTATTCTGGTAGAATCGATATCCTAATGGAACTGGAGTCCACAGAACACAGTTGAGAAAATACTGTTCCAAGAAAATGAGATGTCTGGGCTATGACATGAAGAATGCATATTCTTTTTTTTTTTTTTAAGATTTTATTTATTTATTCATGAGAGACACACAGAGAGAGGCAGGGACACAGGCAGAAGGAGAAGCAGGCTCCCTGTGGGGAGCCCGATGCGGGACTCGATCCCCAGACCCCAGGATCACGCCCTGGGCCAAAGGAGATGCTCAACCACTGAGCCACCCAGGTGGCCCAAGACACATGTTCTTTATACATAATACTGTAGGAGAAAACATACTGACCTTTGTGCCAGTGGACTGGGCTTTTTAGCTGTGAGGCCTCAAACACACTTAACGTGTCTGACTCAGTGTACCCAACTGAAACTGAGATTATGGGCACATTCTTCACACGATGGAGTAAAGAACCATATAATGTCTGCCACACATCCACAGTTCTGGGCATCGCTCATACCAACAAACTTATATAAATACAAAAATGCAATGAATGCTGATTATGCTGAGAGAAAGAAGAACCTGGGAACTCAATCATTGTTGAGCACCCAATATCAGAACAACTGGTTAATTCAAATAGCCCTGATCAATTTTCTGAAGGGATAAAATATACCTCAGAGGCTGAGGAGCATTGGTAACTAACACCAGCTTCCACCCTAGAATCATTTGTAATTTGTAATTAGCTTTTGTGTCCTCTAAGTATCCTTGTGTCAGTAGCCTTCCTGAAACTGTGCATAAAAATGTCATTTTTCTGAGGAAAATCGGAGAAAATTCATTTTAACCACATGCATTGCATCTTTCCAAGAGATGAGGGAAACGTGATCAAACTTGCATTTTGGTGATAGCAACGCTCAATAGCTCTTCTGTAACTCGTACAATATCAACAACTCTTGGCAATATTTTAGAGGATTTTCATCACAAAAAGCAGTAATTTGAAAATTAAATGAAATTTGACATGAACTCAACATAGTGTTACTGATACTGGAAAACATCAAAATAGAACAGAAAATCCAAAATAACTTTTACTACCCACTAGAATGTAACAGATGGAAATGAGCCTTAAAAAAAAAAAAAAAAATCTGCCCTGAAAAACTATGATCTAAAGCGCAGCGTGTCTTTTTTCCTCATCTCCAGTTAGAACCCTTCATCTCTATTGATTTCCTATATAAATCTTCTAATAAATCAAGAATACCTTTTTTTTTATATAGCCACACAAAATCTATTTTAAAGAATTTCTCTATCTTTTCTCCTCAGACATGGAAACCATGAGGAGACTAGTTATGAGATTTTTCGTTAAGGTTTACAATCTTAAAATATCTCTCTTTGGATCAACTTGGTAATCGCCTAGTGATCTTTTTGGTCTTTAACAGTTTTATTCATTTAAAAAGCAGGAGATGGGGATCCCTGGGTGGTGCAGCGGTTTAGCGCCTGCCTTTGGCCCAGGGCATGATCCTGGGGACCTGGGATAGAGTCCCAGTCAGGCTCCCTGCATGGAGCCTGCTTCTCCCTCTGCCTGTGTCTCTGTCTCTCTCTCTCTGTCTCTCTCTCTCTCTCTCCCTCTCTCTGTGTCTCTCATGAATAAATAAATTTTTAAAAATCTTAAAATTAAAATAATAAATAAAAATAAATAAAAAGCAGGTGAAACAAAAACCAGGCAGTTCTGAAAAGGGTACGGTTATTGCAGAATATTCTAGAAGAGTGGATGACCTCTTCTAGAGGTCTTTGCTCTTGCTATTCCACACCACATCCAGCTGTTGTTTCCATGTGTGATTTGCAAAGGGAGTGCTTAGCTGGCTTGTTTCCATTCAACCTGTGGTCAGTGAATCTAACAGACCTTTTCTAGCCACACCGGGAACCTGTGCCCACACCCCAGCTTTTCCTCATCCTATTACTGTATTTCATGTCTTTTCCTGAGAAGGTTCATGCCTACTTCCTAGAAAGACTTCACAGACATGACCCTAAACTCTACGGGCTGACACTCACTTAACCAGGTTAAACTTGGAAGTCTAGCATTTATCAAGTTCAATTTGTCCATGACTTCAGCCTCTCAGAAGGGGAGGAAGAGAATTTGGGGCCAGACTGTGTGATCTCATGACTCCCTACAACTCCATGAAGGAAGCATGTAACTCCCACTTATTGGTGAGAAATCCAAAGCCCTTGTAGGTTATGTCATTTTCTCAAAGTCACTATCAACAAGTGGAGACACAGATTCAATTTAGGTTGCCTATCTACAAAGCCTATGTTCTTTCCAGGACACCACTTCATTCCACATTTTGGTTTCAAAATATTCCCTACTTTGAGGCCATTTTTAAAAGCCATAGTCAGCCTGAGATTTAAATCTCCTGAGTCTCTTTTATTTAACTTTATATATATATATACTTACTGGCTTCCCAGTGTTTAAAAGATGAAAGCAAACAATTATTAAATATAGGAAGGAGCCACTTCATAAGGCTGTTCCAAAGAGGACAAAATAAATCTCACACCAAAAAATAGAGAGATGAAGAAAGTGAGGAAGGGAGGCCAGAGGGAAGAAAACCAAAGTAATAAATCAAAGAATAACCAAACAAACACTTCAAACTATTCCCATGTGACTCCTCACAAGACAGTCTGTGCTATCCTCTAAACACATCGATGACAACCTGCAGAGAGACCCCAAAGCACCTACTCCAACCTCCCAAGGGGCCTGGTTGACTTTGACTCATGTCTGACCGGTGGTTAAGCTTCAGAGCACAAAGAGTACTCATCTAAGAACACAGTTAACAAACACAGGCACTGTGGACAACGGCATCGGGAAGGGACTTCTTTTCATCACAGGACAATTAATTTCCTGTCATCAATGATGGCGTAAGAGAAACTCACATGAATCATTCCAAATAGTGGACCCCTCAGCCATCATTTATTTTTGGTTCTAGACTATCCTCTGGGAGTTTAAGATTTTACAATTAAATTTAGATTTGACTAATAAAGCCAAATTTGGCTTTTGCAATTGGAGGCCTCACTCCTTGAGAAGAGGAGGGTGGACAGGACCAGAAGCCAGCTGGGCCTGGCCTGAAGGAGGGGGGCAGGCTGGGGCTTAGGTCAAAGGTACCCTGACTCTTCTGTTTAATTGCTGAAGGAGGACATCGTTACCATGTTGGGACCTGGAGCTGACAATTCAGAATTTTTGAGGGGCTTAGCTTTCCAAATGCCTGCTGCCAATTGCTTCCCGAATACAGTGAATGACACGAAAAAAAAAATTGCACAATGGTAGATTATAAAGCAGTCCCACTTCTCAGGGGAAAGAGTGGCCCATACACTACAATTGAATGCTAGAACAGCATAATATCCCACTGTGGAAGCAGGAGGCTATATGGAGCAAGGAGGAGAGGAGGGGAGGGGAGGGGAGGGGAGGGGAGGGGAGGGGAGAGGAGAGGAGAGGAGAGGAGAGGAGAGGAGAGGAGAGGAGAGGAGAGGAGAGGAGAGGAGAGGAGAGGAGAGGAGAGGAGAGGAGAGGAGAGGAGAGGAGAGGAGAGGAGAGGAGGGTGCAAGGGGGGAGGAAGAGACAAAGAAAGGAGGGAGAGAAGGAAGGAAGAAAGGAATAAAAGACAGAAAGAGAGAAAGTGAGAGAGGGAGAGAAAAAGGGAGAGAAAGAGAGAAAGGAAAGAAAAGAGAGAGAAGGAGGGAGGGAAGGAAGGAGGGAGAAAAGAATTCAAAATTCTATGCTTGTATATAAAACTCTATTTGTATCAACTATGGAGAGAAGGGACTAGAATTTATTAATAGTGCCTAGGTTTTGGGTGGCTTTTCAGTGGTTATTTTGTGTCACTGCTGAGAATAGGTGTTTCTGGTTGGACTTAGAACTCAGACGACTGAAGGGACGATTTAAAAATGCAAACACACTGCCAGGTACTCGCAGGCTTTGCTCCCACCTGTGTCCATCTCGTCCACGTTGCTAAGGAAGTCCTCTGGAGTCGTCGGGACACTGTAGCACCCTAACCCCAGGCCACTGTCAGTGCTCTGCTCCCTTGAGTGATAGGGCCCCCTGCAGAGCAAAGGGTGGAGAAACTTCAATGCAAGCCCACACCAAGAAATTCCAAAATTAAAACACAGTCACGAAACCCCTAAGCTGGTGCACTCCTGTCATGCTGCTCAACTTTCCAGGCAATGGACGGAGGCCGACTTTGCACCTCTCCTTAACTGTAAAACCTGCACACCAATGTCAATGAAATTAAAAGACAAGGCAAATAACACTGGCCGTTGTAGTAAATTGACACTGACTTCCTTTTTTATCTCAAAATAATTAATGTGAACACTGTTCTGCATATATGATACCATTTATGTTAATTTTTTAAAAAAGAAAACAATGTTGAATATTGCTTATGAATGCACATGCTAACGAAGCAAAGGCGGTATAAAAATGTGTGATGGACACACACCAATTTCTTTCTTTTTTTAAATTATTTTCAAAAATATTTTATTTGGTTATTTATTAATGAGAGACTCAGAGAGGCAGAAGGAGAAGCAGGCTCCCTGTGGGGGACTCAGTCCCAGGACCCCGGGATCACGCCCTGAGCCAAAGGCAGACGCTCAACCATTGAGCTACCCAGGTGCCCCCCACCCACCAATTTCTGAATAGTGGCTTCTACGAGGGAGGGAAAAAGAAAAAGAAACAGATTTCAGTGGTGGTGGGGATGGTTTCAATATCAACTATAATACATTAATAAAAAATAAGATCTATGGAAGAATGGCAAATCTGGGTGTTGGATACCTGGGTAAATCTTAGGATATTCTTTGTATTTTCCTGTATATTTGTAATACTTCTAAATCAACAATTTAAAAATTCCTTTTCTTCATTATTTCAGTTACTGTTTGTTTTTACCTCTCTTTCTGTTTTCACTAACTTTCATACTTGTATTTGTTTGCTACAAGCCTCTGCAAGGGCAGAAAAGGCACAGGAAATAGACAACTGCCCTTTAGTTGGGTTTCAAAAGCTACAATTAAGGTTTGACTACTTCTAACTCATGAACATATTTCTGGCAAATTATCCTTTCCTTCTGTTCATATGTTTCATATTTTAAAACAGCATCCCTTTGTTTTAATTAGAATTTTTATCGTAAAATACTTTTATTTTATTTTTTTGTAAAATAATTTTAGACCCCCAAAGAAGAGGTAAAAAGAGTACAGAGTTCCCGTGCACCATTCACCCAGCTTCCCCAAGGACATCTTACATAATCATAGTACAATTGCCAACATCAGGAAATGGACAGCTTGCCTCTATCCCCACCCCAACCTCCAAGCTCCCTACCTTTCCCCGACATAAACAAAGACCCATTATGCTCTAGACCACATAATAAAGAAAGCAAAAATAAGTCAGTCGCTCCAAAACGTTAACTTACCCATTGAGGAAAGGATCAGAGCTATTATTAGTGATGGATCTCATGTCTGGGGTCATGGCTGGCGGGTTGACAGCAGCCTGAACGGTGGCCAGAGTCTCGGCTTCCATGGGGAGCTGTCTACAGAGGGCGGCTTCCTACAGAAATAGGACAGAGGGAGACGCAAGTTATTCACTCCTTGTCACAAGGATCGCAGCGAAATACATTTCACATGAAAACTTTTCACCAAATACAAAGCACTTAATGTCTGTTCCCAACCAGTCAAAATCATCAGGAAATCATTACTGTTCTTTCTCCAGAGAAAGTCTTACAGGCATAAGCCACTTTCTGACATTCACAAAGTTAATGAGAAGCTCAGCTAATATCTACCTAGGACACTTAGGTAGCAACTGTCCCACCCATTCAATTGTTTAAATACCCAAATCAAAGAAAGGTGTCAAGACACTTGTCTCAAAGACAAGGCTATTTTTTATTCCAGGTGCTCAGACCAAATCTAAGTCAATCAAAGCAGCTGAACTCCTTTGGCCTAGTACCTCCACTCTGGTCTTTGCCACCAATGGGCCCATAAAGCTGTGGAATTAGAGACTCAGGCTCTACATCAAATCATAGCTGGCAGGGCAGCCCAGGTGGCTCAGAGGTTTAGCCCCGCCTTTGGCCCAGGGCCTGATCCTGGATACCCGGGATCGAGTCCCACGTTGGGCTCCCTGCATGGAACCTGTTTCTCTCTCTCTCTCTCTCTCTCTCTCTCTCTGTGTCTCTCATGAATAAATAAATAAAATCTTAAAAAAAAAAAATCGTAGCTGGCAGCCCTATGTCAATAGCCAGGAGAGCAAAACAACCAGTTAAAAGGTTTGTTAGTCAATCAGTTTTTCTACTTGACTGCTCATTTTATTGATGGGATTAAAATGGCTGAAGGGTGGGGAACCATGCAGAGCCAATCCAAATCCCACTGACAACAAAACTGATAGCATATGGATTTCATTAGCAGAAATTAGAACGCTAGGGATTATTTTGTTTTAGCTGGCATTACTTTGCCAAAGAGAGTCAATCCAAAAGGTTATGAATTTGACTGCAATACTTTCTCTAGGTAGAACCTCCAGGGAGTCTCTCCCATTTTGACAAACCGAAGCAGACATCAAATTCCCTTCAAATTTGCTGCCCTTTCCAGAGAAGGATACTTTTATATGTTTATATTTGCATCCAAAACCAAAGTTAGGCCCTTCCTATATTTATGCCTATCAGTTTCCCACTTTCCAGCCTGAAGTCATTGGTCTTACCATCCCTCAAACCCCAAAACCATGGCTACAATGGCAGACAGAACATTTAGGCCATTTAAATTACGGTATCTCTGTTAAATCTCTTCCAGCCCTAACATGCTGTGATTTCAGAGAATAACTGCTGTCTAGACAAGTCTAGTGAAGTCATCGGCAATAAAAACTTTCGGTTACTAGAGTTCATTGTACTGTTATGAGGAGTTAGGGTAGCATGACTCTTATAAAACGTGAGACACCTGATTGATAAGAAATTGCACTGCTAATTTTTATTGCAATAAACATCCTGTTAGGAAGGGCTTCTGGTTCATTTCTCTTCATCCAGGTTGCAAATAACCAGAATGCTTAACAAATTTTCTTCAGTTATCCATAAAAAGCGAACAACAACAACAACAACAACAAAGGATAGTTTTTTAAAGGTGATTTTAGTCTATAATTCCAATCTTTGAAGTACCTTCTGAATAAATCTAGAAAAATTAAATTACTTCCTGATTGATAGTTCTTTTTACATGGTAGGCCTTGTGCATTAGACACCTTATTCTCCAACCAAAGCTCACGTGAAGGCTTCATACAGAAGAATGACAAAGACTGAAGCTGGTGGGAGAAGCCCAGAGTCCACCAAGCACACTCATACACACAAACCACCGTCTGAAAACATCTAGGCGATGATATAGTATCTAACTCTTTGTAAACTGTAAATGCAGAGATCCTCTGGGCAATAACTTTCATTACATTAAAAAAAATCAACTTTAAATAACATTTCATTTTATAACCATTCTGAATCAATGTGGAGTTTACCCTGAAACAGATGCTCTTTTTGTTTGGTTTATTTTTTTAAATTCAATTAATTAACATATAGTGTATTATTAGTTTCAGAGGTGGAGGGGCAATGATTCATCCGTAGCATACAACACCCAGGGCTCATTACATCATGTGCCCTCCTTAATGCCCATCACCCAGTTACCCAACACCCCCACCCCCTCCAGCAACCCTCAGGATGAAGGCTCTTATGCTTTGTTTCCCTCTCTGATTTCATCTTGTTTTACTTTTCCCTCCCTTGCCCTATGTTCCTCTAGAGAGATGCTCTTTTAAACATTCAAGTTGAAGAGATTGCTGCATTTTCTTATATCTGACAAAATTTTCTCACTGTAAGTCTTAAGAATACTGGTTCAATTTCTAATATCCGGGTGGTCTGAATGTAAATATAAGGAGAATTATTTCTGAAACTTCACTGGATAAAATTAAAAAAAAAATACATACACACACACACTATACATATATGTATATGATTTCTTTTTCATCTATAATAACATTCAAGGTGGGGATCCCTGGGTGGCGCAGCGGTTTAGCGCCTGCCTTTGGCCCAGGGCGCGATCCTGGAGACCCGGGATCGAATCCCACGTCGGGCTCCTGGTGCATGGAGCCTGCTTCTCCCTCTGCCTCTCTCTCTCTCTTCTCTCTCTCTCTCTGTGACTTATAAGAAAAAATCAGAAACTAGCTATAAAATATTTAGTTCTAAACTTTCCCCTTCATTTAAATTACTCCTGGCAAATGTCACATAGATACAACATATATTTTTAAGAGAAAGCTTGTGTGTAAATATATAAATAAAATTCAAAAGAGTAGAATAACCAAAGCTGAGAGAACCCATACTATATTGGCGAAAACGTTTCACTGTGCCATCTGCCAAATCACATCTGTCAATTCACATCTGTTCCCGCTATTTTAAATTAAAGATAATTGAAGTTCCATTCCTCAGCATCGTTATTTCCCCAACTATTTTGGAGGCTTGACCCCATCATCAAAAGATGCAGTGCTACGTTCTGTCTGTAGGGGGCTCACATTATCATTTTCTACTTCTAATGACTAACAAATGAGAAAGAATACTTTTCTAGAAAGGGTGTTGAATGCGGTGCCTGGGAAGTTCAGCTGGGTAAGCCTCTGCCTTTGGCTCAGGTCGTGGTCCTAAGATCAAGCCCCACGTTAGGCTCCCTGCTAACTGGGGAGTCTCCCTATGCCTCTTCCCCAGCTCATGGTCTCTCTCTCTTTCAAATAAATAAAGAAAAAATTTTTTTAAAAAGAGAGAGGTGTTGAATAGACCTGAATAGTAATTTTGAAATATAAATCAGAGTAGTGTGAGTTAGAAAGTTATTATAGGGGGCAACACTCTTTCCACGATTATTCTTGGGTTACAAGTCATTCCACACAGCTGCCAACATGAAGAGAATGTTGGCTCCCTGCCCTATGTCCATCTGAGTGGGCCCATCTTTTTGGGTCCAAAAAGCCCTATGTGACAGCACTGTCCACTTCCCTCCTTTGTCTCTGACATGCTTCCCTTACTCACTCCCTTCCTGCTGCTCCCCCCACTGCTAGCATCTGCCCCAAGTGTACCCTCTGCTTAGAACCTCCTCCTTGGATCTTCCTAAAGCTTATAAACCTCACTTAAGGTCTGCCTCCTACAAATGCTATCTCTTCAGAGATTGAATTAAATTTTCTTCATGGCAGCTTAAGTATTTTTTGTATCTTTCCCACCAGAATGTTAGAAAACTCCACAAAGGAATCTTCTTTGTCACGTTCACAACTCTATCCTCAGCTGCCTATGATACTCTAGGCATACAGCAGGTACTCAATAAAGTATCTGCTCAATGAATATCTGAAAATTACTGGAATTTAAATGGGAATTTTTTAAACTGTCATGGGTAATGAAAGAAAAAAATAAACTAAGAACATTCCATTCTCATCTTTAACCACAAATATGATTAAAATAACAGCCTATGTATACATCTCAACTAGCCAGGCACAAACTCCACCCTTGTGTGATGATCCCACGGCTCTCTTCACTGCTCCTAAAACAGTAGATAGGCAGGAGGGCAGAGTGGTCAGAAGCAAGGATTCTGGGGCCAGTTGCTTGGATGTGAACCTTGGCTCGGCCATCTCCCAGCCAGTTAAACTCTCTGTTCCTCATCCACAAAGTAGGGATACTGACAGCATCTACACAGACGAGCTCATTTAGTAAAATTATTATCATCTCTTGTTCTGTATTCCAATCCCAGAAAACAAAAGCAGAAACCAAGCAATCGTAGAAGCCACGTTACCATGTGGAACCTTCTCCATACTGAGTGGTTTGACATTTCTTCGTGGTTACCTTTCACTTTGGATGGATTAAACCCAAGCGTGAAGTTCATCATGATGAGTCAGCAAGGCTAAGAAAACAATTTTCTCTTTTCTTTTGTTGCTTTCTTTTTAAAATAAAGACAAGCCTGTAAGCTTTTTTTTTTGCATAATATAAAATCAGTTTTTAATATACATGGAGAACAGTAAGAAGTTTCAGTTCACTTGATTATATTTTATAATGTAATAGTTCCATATTTAGAAGTACCTTTTTTTTCTTGACTGAAAATATTTTCCTATTTCTGCTCATGAACTGGAGGAGAAAAAGAGTAGTACAAAACCCAAAGTTTGGAAATAAGAGGACTAACATCATTAACACATCTGAATCCAAACATGGGGAGGATTTTCTCAAAAATAACTGCTAAATTTAGGTATAAAATTAAATCCCAGACTTGGTATGATTTTGGCTGCCACACAACATCTGCTGCCCTGCCCTACACGCCTGACTTTGGTTTGACCAAGAAGCAGCAGTCAAGTCGGATGAAGGTAAAATAGCTCAACCACAGGCAGAAGATGGTGGCGCTGGACTAAGCAAACGGATGTGGAAACAGAGGCTCAGTCGGCCAAGGCTGGTCTAGGACTAGACTCAGGTCTCCAACTCAGAGAGTGTGTGGCAGTTGCGCTAACCACTGCTGGGGGCCCCAGCGCCTCCTCATCTAGGCAGGAGAACAAATGCTAAGCTGAAGGTACATCTGAGCCCCTTCGTCTGACTCTCATCTCTCTCTTCACTCTATCCAGTAGGTCTATTCACAGGTGCCTTCCCAAGGTCCCCCTTCCCTGTCCTCCCCCAAATAAGCCTTTAGTTTCCTAGACTTCTCATACTTTGAGTCCCTCTTCAACTAGCCGTGTCTTATCCGCCCTTGGAAGTTCTGTTGTATCACCTTTTCCAGAACGCCTTCCCTGACCATCAGAACCACATCGAGCTGCCAGCTTCTTCTCTCCTGGCTCTGGACTCCTAAATAAATGTGTCGAGGTGGGGTCTGATACCTTACGTGTCACAATCCACTCCTCATGTGGCCCCAAGCAGCTCTTCCTACCAACTTCAAGCTTTCTCTTAATGCTATCACCACCTATCCTAGTGCAAAATTCCAAGTCCATTGATTCTCTCAGCCCCCAGAACAACTCATTCATCTGTACCTGTATTTATTTTTTTTAAAGATCCTATAGAAACTACCAGATGCCAGGTACTGTTCTCGACAGCAGGGATATAGCAGTGAGCACAGACAATGCCCTACATCACGGAGGATTCTAGAGAGGGAGACAGATGTGGACAAAAGCCAGGCCTTGTGGGTTCTATCTCCTTGATAGCTCCATGTTCCAAACCTCTGTTCCATTTCAAGTAGCAGATCAGCATTGCTGCTCTAGATATTTCAACAGACGTGCCTACCCCAGTCAACCACCGCAAGCAAGGCTGCATCCAGGTCCCTGTTCTACACTCTACAAAGAGTGACCAGAGGAGAAAAATCAGGCTGGAAGGGATCCAGGTGTCACGTCTTATGGAGAAGCAGGGAACTGTTTAACCAGATGAGAGCTGAGGGGTATACCTTGGTTCTCCAACTATTAATGGGCTAACACATGGAGGAAGAAAGGCAGATTCCTTCTACCACAGATTTTTTTTTGTAAGATTTAATTTATTTGTTGATGAGAGACAGAGAGAGAGAGAGGCAGAGACACAGACAGATGGAGAAGCAGGTTCCCTGCGGGGAGCCTGACAGGACTTCATCCCAGAACCCCAGGATCACACCCTGAGCTAAAGGCAGATGCTCAACCACTGAGCCACGCAGGTGCCCCTCTACCACAGAGCTGAGACAGATCTGAGGAAGGGCTTTCCAGCTAGTAGCCTTGTTGAGTGGTAGAACTGGCTCTCTCAATTCTCTGGGCTACTGGCCACTGGAATTCTCAAGCAGTTGTTGAAGGTGAAATGCTATTAGACATGTCCAGAGCTTGGCACAGGAGAAAAGGCATCCCTGGAATCGGAGAAGACTGGAGTTCAAATCCCAGGTCAGTTATTCTCTAACTAGAACATCTTGGGCTAGACTCTTACCCTTCCTTGATAGTTTATTCATCTGAAAAAAAGAGACAGCTTATAAAAGTCACGTTGTTAGGCTGTTATATTTTATTTTTTAAAGATTGTATTTATTTATTCATGAGAGAGGCAGGGATATGGGCAGGGGGAGAAGGCGGCTCCTTGGAAGGAGCCCAATGTGGGACTTGATCCCAGGACCCCGGGATCACACCCTGAGCCGAAGGCAGACGCTCAACTGCTGAGCCACCCAGGCGTCCCTGTTATGAAGATTTAAAAGCATGTTTATAAAGAACCTGGCCCGGAGAGGGAGTCAACAGAATGAGTTCCTGATAGAGTTGCATGTTTTAGGAGGCAGAGATGTCAGTGAAAGCTTGCATATCACTTACGGTGTGGGAAGCACTGCTCTAAGCTCTCTATCATTTCATCTTCATGACAACCCAACCATCTCCATTTTACAGATGAGGAAACTGAAGCACAGAGAAGCAACCTTCCCAAGATCTGGCTCGAGTCTGTTCTCATAGCCGTCCTCACAGTGCAGCAGAGAGAAGAAAACCAAGGGTTGAGGTCAGGAGACCTAAAATTTTCAGCTCTTTCATCTACTGGCCATGGGACTTGGGCAAGTTATCTCATTTCTCTGGGCCTATTTTCCCAGTTATCAAATGGAATTACCAGCCCTCCTCCTTCAGGTAGCATGGAGGAAGACCTGATGATACAGCCTATTTAGCTGTCCTGAACATAGTTTCCCTTGCCAAATTGGGAAAAAGACTGAATTGGACATATTCTATGGTTCTTTTCAATGTATATGGGTGGAGTTAGTGTCCTGGGAATTCACAACACACCAAGCAAAGCTGTAAGTTCAGATTTTAAAGGCCAGTTTCAGAAAGATCTGGAAAGCTGCCCCTAGTAGCCCCACCCCTCCCCCTCTCCCCCTCCCCACACTACTGTATTTTTTTTTTTTCTCTATCCAAGCTGCGGGTGGAAAGACTTGCAAAATAAAGGCTTGAGAATCTGTTTCAGAGTTTGTGGTTGTCCATCTAGGTCCCTGAAACGAATAATTATATGTGGGTTAAAAATAAAAAAACAACACCAAACCCCTTTCCTAGCAGCTGGGGAAGGGGGTGGGGTGTAAAACAGCAAGGAGGATGTGAAAGACAAATGCTGATTTGTAAGTTGAAGATGTCCCTGGAAGCCAACCTCAAACCTCCCTTCCTTCCAGCTCCCCGCTGGCCTGCAGCTTGCCTGTGGAATAAATCAACAGAGGAGGTGAGAAAGCAAACAGCAGTTGAAAGCGTCCTGTCCTGTAGCCCGGTCTGTCCTTGGCCAAGGGATGCAGCCAGCCAGCTCCTGCCCTCCCTGGAATGGGCTTCAAAGAGAAGTGAAATGACAATAACCCTCCTGAGGGGGCTCTGCTTGACTTAAGCGTGTGTGGCCAGGGGTTCAACAAAACTGGAAGATTGGATTGTTTTAATTATAAAGGGTGGGGTGAGTACAGACAAATGAAAAAAAAAATAAAGACAATATTTTGAAATCCTAACATTAAAATAGTTATTCTGGTGCAGAAAAGTCGCTGCCTCTGCCAAAACCCTCAGGGACTGCAGAGGCAGAAGGCTGAATTATTTACCTTCTTTACAGAAAAAAAAAATTCCCAATGTAAATTTCTTTTTAACTCTGTGCCAAGAGATTCTAGAAATTCATTGTCACATTTCCTGGAGCCTCCCTTTTTCAAATACCTCATCATACATGCTCAGCTGCCAGACTGTTGGTATGAAAGAAGCGTCAAACCTCTAACGCTTTTTGGGGAAGACATTCGTTGAGTCCATGATGATTACCCATGGTGTGTCTGCTGCTCTCGCAATCCGGGATGTAGATCACAATCTGGTGTTAGGCTATAATCTCTGTTGTCCCTTAGGATCACGTTCAGGAGAACTTTGCAATTTAGATATTCTCTCTCTCTCTCTCTCTACACACACACACACACACACACACATACACACACTAGCTGAATGGGTTCTGGAACGGTCTGTTTCTTTGTGCCTTGGTGATCTTCTGAAGATCACAAATATGAAGTTGCTTTTCCTTGTGCAAACTTGGTGACCCTCTATTTTAAAAACATGTTCAGTTTATAGGATTTTTAAAAGGGGTCCTTGTAGGGACGCCTGGGTGGCTTAGTGGTTTAGCGTCTGCCTTTGGCTCAGGGCATGATCCCAGAGACCCGGGATCGAGTCCCACGTCGGGCTCTCTGCGTGGAGCCTGCTTCTCCCTCTGCCTGTGTTTCTGCCTCTCTATGTCTCTCATGAATAAATAAAAATTTAAAAAAGGGGGGGGGGTCCTTGAAAAAAGACTTCTATTGATATTATTCCTCAGCAGCATGAGAACCCCAGGTCCTTTCAGAAAATGGATTATTTCTGGGACTCGTAGACAAATAAAACACTGACGGAAACTAGCACTGAAGCTCTCTGGAGAGCAGGGACCAAGTCCGTCTGTCCGCTGTGCATTTAGTACCCAGAGCATTTCTTGGACCAATCAATGACTGAACTTAAGTAGCCAGGCCACCAGAGATGGAGTCACATGCTGGTTGGACGACATGACCTCTGACGTCCCAGTCAACCCGGAAACCCAGTTCCATGAGATGCTTTTCTGGAAGTTAAATTATAGCTTCTGAAGCAAAGACAGAGAAATAGCCACCATTTATGCCTCATGAGCTGCTATAATACGGCACTTTTAACCTCTCTAAATAGCTATTCTTCACATGACAAATACCAGACTCCAGATTCTTCTCCCAGAGCAGGGCTGCTCCCAGCCGGGCGTGTCCCTCCCCGGCCCACGGCCCACGGCCCACGGTCAGGAATGGCTGCTCGGGGCGGCCAGCTGGCCAGACCCCGGCGTGGCTGTCAGGCCTAACAGAAATCTGTGAGGCCTGCCAGAAGAATTCCGAGGCCTCCCGCCCAAACCCTTGTCCCCGTCCCCGTTGCCCCGGCAACTAGAGGCCAGGCTTAGTCAGCAGTTTTGTTTGACAAGCTGCATTCTCCTGTCCAAGGAGCCCCAATTAAGAGAAAGCCCAGGGTAAAAGCAGCGCTGGATTTGTCTAGGAATAATAACGGTTTCTCAACAAGACAGGGCCTGAGAAGGGGCAAGGGGGAGCTAAAGCTTCTCCACTTCAGAATCTTCCAGGCCCTGGGGGCTGACAGGAAGTCCTTGAGGTTAACATCTTCAAGGCAGAAGGCCCCCCAGCTTCCTAATTAAATGAATAACACACATGAAAAGAAATACTCTGCTCAGATAAAGCCATGACTCTGTTTTCATGTCAAGGAATTGTTCTTTTAGATGAGTAAATAGTGACTGAGAAGCCTGTTTCTCAATTTCTTAGCAGTTACCAGAATTTTCCATTTCTCTGGGTAAAGTTGCAAACATGCCCTTTATGATACTGAGCAAATACTGTGTTGATTTTTAAGCTGTAACAGCAGAATCGTCTACAGTCATTGTGGGCATGCGTGGCTCACGGTATTTTAAAAATTACGTCCAAAAAAAAAAAATAAAATAAAATTACGTCCAGCCCTGTTGTAGAAAGGATCCGAGGCAGCTTACAATAGATATATCCAAAGTCACAGCACAACTACCATGGCTGATACAGAATAATCAAATGATGTCCCCATATATTAAGATGAAGAGATAATAAAACAGGAGTATATGCTACCTGTTTTGTTTTAAAAACAGAGCATACACACAGATACATACAAAGACCGGAGAGAAAGCTCCAGCATCCATCATAGCCATTCTCTGAAGACTATGAGTGATTATTATGTTCTTATTTTTTAGTATCTCAAAATTGTTTTGTAATAAATCTTTTGTCTTGTGTGATAATTTTGCTTTCTTATTATTTTAATTGATACACAGTAAAATCCACTCTATGGTATACATTTCTGAATTTTGACAAATCGAGATACAGAACAGTGCCACTACCCCCAAAATTCCCTAGTGCTGCCCCTTTGTAGGCAGCCCCCACCCCCCGACCTCCAACCCTGGCACCCAGTTACCTGTTCTCCGTTCCTATAGTTTTGTCTTTTACAGAATATCATGCAAATGGAATCATAAAGATCTGGCTTATTTCACTATGTAAATGCTTCTTTTGTCTCAATCAGGAAAAAACAAACAAACAAGCAAAAAAACCCTACTCAGTTATATTTGTAGAAATTAAAGACTTTATTTTTCTAATTAAAAAGAAAAAAATGTTGGGACGCCTGGGTGGCTCAGCAGTTGGGCACCTGCCTTCGGCCCAGGGCATGACCCTGGAGTCCTGGGATCAAGTCGCACATCGGGCTCCCTGCATGGAGCCTGCTACTCCCTCTGCCTGTGTCTCTGCCTCTCTGTGTGTCTCTGTGTGTCTCATGAATAAATAAATCTTAAAAAAAAAAAAAGAAAGAAAGAAAGAAAAAATGTCAAACTGAATTCAAAATTCTTTTTAAAGAACATGAAGATACCAGGAGACACACCTTCAACACACCTTTCTTTTCTCCAGTTGCCATTTCTCTAACGAACATGAAGCTGCCTCTCCAGGTTTGGGAAATTTCACAAAAATAAAACTCTCATTATACAACAAACAAACAAAAAACAAAACAAACCATTTTTCTCATTATCATGGACAACTGAAAAGGTCTTTCCCAAAAACTCACTCTCCACAATGTCTGCGATAGATGCCTGTAGAAGCAGGGAAACATCCATGCTCCTAAGAAGACTGCATATTGCAGACCTGGCTAGGATTCCCCTGAGCTTGTTCGGGGCACCCCTTAGCTTGGTGCACCTGCCACATCCTGAGATACAAGAAGTTCAACTGTGGCTACTGCAGCCAATGCTAAATTGTAGGGACCATTTTTAATGAAATGCTCCTACTTCAGAAGATTCCTAATCGAGGGAGATACTAAATACCTGACTGGCCCTTTGATCCTAAAGGCTGTGGCTGCTGTTGGCCTGAGGGGCCACTGAACACAATAAAGAAGTACCCTCTGTTCACTTCACAGACTCTGTGCTGTGGTGTGTCTGCCCTCGGCTCCAGAAAATGAAAGTAGAAAAGAGTTTGAATTTACCCATCTGGCCACAAATCTGGATTAGTTGTAATCATTTTGATCTCATCATTTTGCTTGTCTGTTAAGGTGTAAGTTATCCAGGGCACCTGGGTGGCTCAGTGGTTGAGCGTCTGCCTTTGGCTCAGGTCGTGATCCTGGGGTCCTAGGATCGAGTCCCATATCCGGCTCCCCACAGGGAGCCTGCTTCTCCCTCTGCCTATGTCTCTGCCTCTCTCTCTGTTTCTTATGAAAAAATAAATAAAAATCTTAAAAAAATAAAAAAAGATACAAGTTATCCAAGGGTGGTCAAGTCTCATTTATCTTTTTGTTATTTTTCAACACGTAAACACTGGTTGGATAAATAATGAGATAAAGAAAAGAATGAAAAACACAGGGCAGCCCCAGTGGCCCAGTGGTTTAGCACCACCTTCAGCCCGGGGTGTGATCCTGGAGACCCGGGATCGAGTCCCACGTCAGCTCCCTGCGTGGGGCGTGCTTCTCCCTCTGTCTCTCTCTCTCTCTCTCTCTGTGTGTCTGTCATGAATAAATAAATAAAATCTTAAAAATAAATGAAAAACACAATTTTCCATCCTGAAATAATGAATGTTCACCTCAGATCTATAATCAAGCTTTCCTTACACCCATTTGTTGATACTCTACATGATTTCAGTGACCACGAGTTAACATGTGAGCCCCTGGCAACATGCGATGTATGTCAGTTTATGTGATACCAACTGAGGAGCTTCTTTCTCCATAGGGCAACTTTGTCAGACGACACACCTGGAGGATGATGGCATGAGGAAGGAAGAGGTAGACGGAGGGACAAAACCAAATATTTACATAGTATTTAATTGATAAGGAGCTTTCATATTTATTATATGTTTAAGGATGATCACAATTTTCGGAATGGTGATTATTTTCCCAAGAACTAGGGAATAAATTCATCTACTCATTAAATTTACCAACCTCCCTTCTCACTGTGGAGATAGAAATAGGATGGGGCCTCTCTCTTGGAAATTCTCTCTTGGTAGAACTGCAGGTAGGTCAAGGCTGCCTGCAAGGCAGGGGCCCTGAGAAGGCAGCCTGCACAGCTAGGCCCGCGTGTGAGCAACAGGAAAGCCATGCTCCTTACAGACTGCCCAGTGAGCAAAGGAGATTCAGGTGCTTGTTGACCATCGTGGGCATGGGAGTGGGACAGGATGAAGAAATGGAAGTCTACAGATAATCTTCAGACCTTCGTAATCATGGGGCACCAGGGTGGCTCAGCTGATTAAGCATCCAACTCTTAATTTCAGCTCAGGTCATGATCTCAGGGTCGTGGGATCCAGCCCTGCATTGGGCTCTGCTTCTCTCCCTCTCCCCCTCCCTCTACTCATGCTCTAGCTCTATAAATATGCAAGTAAATACATAAATAAATAAGTCTTTTAAAAACAAATCTTCAGACCTCATCAGGACCACCATTTCCTCTACCCTTATTCCAGTTTTCTACCAGATTCTAAATAAGGCAGCTAAACAGGTTGGACAAATATCACCTTTACTAATAGTCCATTTCCCTGTCCCTGGCTTAAGTGTAAATACTGAGGCAGAAAATCAACATCATCAGAAGAAGAAAGAAAGGAAGTAAAGGAAGTAAAGGAAGAAGAAAGAAAGAAAGAAAGAAAGAAAGAAAGAAAGAAAGAAAGAAAGAAAGAAAGAGAGAGAGAGAGAGAGAGAGAGAGAAAGAAAGAAAGAAAGAAAGAAAGAAAGAAGAAAGAAAGAAAGAAAGAAAGAAAGAAAGAAAGAAAGAAAGAAAGAAAGAAAGAAAGAAAAGGAAGAAGTAAAAAAATCCCACTAAGATGATAGATATAATCCATACCTGAACAATCAGGCATCTTGGCAAAAACCCCAGAAAACTATCAGCGAACACTCCAACACTATTTACCGTAGAGCCTTAAATAGTATCTTTGACACTGAGGAGCAGGCTGCTTCTGGATGGGGGGTAAAAACCTGCCATGATTAAGAAATCCCTTTAGATCTCTTTTCCTGTATTCTATAACTAAAATAAAAGGACATGAGAACCATCCATTCCACCTCCCTCTCCTCCTCTTAACTACACACACACACACACACACACACAAGCTGAACTATGGGAGCCTCTGCGAGCAAATCTGGACATTCCTCCCCACTGTCCTATACAGTAGGATTGCACAATATGATGCAGCAAAATGCTCCAAGTTCCACAGCCTCTAGGGATCAGCATTTAATGAACTCGGTTGGCATTTCTGTAATATGAACCATCAATACTACATTCTGGTTCAAAGGCACCTATGGTTGGAATAAAGGAAACAATTTGGGGCACTTTTCCCCACCCCTCTGCAGAAATACTTTCCGTGGGAAAGGAGGAGGTGGGGCAAGAGAAAGAAACATAGAAAGTGGCACAAACTGAGAAATAAATCATTCTTTGCAGAAACCTCCACAGCCTTGTGTAAAGGGGGAAAAAATGCATGAAAGGCTCTTTTACATATAAAACTAAAAGAAAAGTTATAAATGCTACCATTAATACTGTTTAATTTATTCTATATTATGAAACAGAAAAAATATTCCAAGTGGAATTATTATCCTAAGACAAAAAAAATAATAATACAATTGTTTCCTGTTAGGAAACATGATACTGTATATCTAAAAACAGCATAAACAACTGTTACCCTGAAATAACCATAAACATTCAGACACAAATCCTCAGGGAAAAAGGCACAACTGTAGTTAATGTTATAAAGCTGTATTCCTCAAATTCAGAAGATAGTTCCACTGAACAACAAAGCACAATTTATATTCATTTCTCTCGTCAAAGGCTATGTCTAAGGACTTCTTTTAAATCGCCACGTCTTTAAGACCTCACATTATATAGATACTTTACATCCTAGAACTTGATGAGAAATACAATATTCATTTATAGAAGTCAATGTATATTTTTGAAAGGATCAGATGTAACTAAAAGGAAAGAAGCAAAGTTTACTGTGACACTCCCAGGCTCTTACAAGAAAGCTCTCTGGAATGGTTAAAACTACTTATTTCCCTTAAACTAGTGAAAGGAGGCCACTCATGTATCTTGCTTCATGTGAGTGATAAAGCAAAGTCTCAAGAATTAGAACAATAAACTGAAGCTTTCCTCCCTAAAATGTAGTCAGCAAAATTTATGAGATCTAAAAACACAGGCTCCATTAGTTTAGCAACACAGAATAAATATCCTGTTCTTGCACAGATGGAGCCACTGAGGGAGGCAGAAAACTGTGGGTTCCTTCAGGGATTCTGTTGTATTCATTTTTTGAAGTGCTGCATCCACCCTGACCCACAGAGGATACCCACCAACATTCGGTCCACTAAGTGATGAATGAATGAATGAATGAATGAATGAATGGAGTATGGCAAAAGATGCTTGATCAATACCCACTTTATCAGAGCCTGTATGCAAACATTTTTCCTTTCTCATTCTCCCTCAATCTTTTTCATGTTCTGTGGCGAACGAAAGATGGTTGCAAACCCTTTGTCATTGTGTCCATGGGACGGACATCTCTTCTGCTATCTGCTTTAATCTAGGGCAAATCTGTGATTTCTTTAAGAGCATATGGAAGAAGTGATTCTGTGACCCTTTCCAGAACCAGATCCTAAGACACTGGCAGATTCTACGTCTTGTTTCTTGGAACATTCTCTCTGGGAAAACCAAGCTACTATACATCATGTCCCACTAGTGAGACTGCGTGCTAGCTAGAGGTGCCATATATAGATACTCTAGGTTTTAGTTCCAACCGGGTCCAGTCTTCCAGCAATCCTTAATCATGATGCCACACACTTGAATAAAGCCATCTTGGACCCTCCAGACCAACCCAACCACCAGCTGAATGCTACTAAATTGGCCTTCATCAACACCACATAGAGCAGAAGAACAGGCCAGCTGAGCCCTGCTCAAATTCCTGACCCACAAAACTGTTTTAAGCCACTGTGTCTTGGAATAATATATTACACAACAATAGTTAATTGGAACACAGTATTCCTCTCCTTATAGAGATCAACAGTAGAACCCAAAGGCAGCATGCTAACATAGCTAGTCCTCATACACATATGTTTGGCTCTGAAGACAAATGCAGGTAGATGTTGGGAGAAGAAACCGGATTCTTAACTCATATGGTCTGGAGTAGGCTTTGGGCCTTGAATGCTTCTAGACCAAGATTTGCCCCAATGGCCAGCAGCTACCTACCCTCTAGCCTTGGCACCCAAGATCATGGAGCCTCCAGCAGGTACCACAGAAGGCCATACCTGCCTCATGAGCTCCTCTTGACGCATTCTGATCCGCTCTCTCTCCATCTGGATCCTCTGAAGCCGGAGCTTCTGCTGCTGCTGCTGTTGAGTGGTCAGAGCATTGGGCATGCTCATGAGCCCTGCTGGTGGGTTCTGGGTAGGGTGGTTCTGCTGGCTCAGGTTAGTGGGTGCCATTTGCTGCTGGTGCTGGTGATTCATCACTATAGGAGGGAAGAACATAAGGGGATTAATGAACAGGTCCTACAATACCTTATCAAAAAGAGACCATCGGAATGCTCTGTGCTTTGGCATATAGATTCCTGAGATTCCTTCCAAAGTACTTTCCTGTTAATCATTATTGTTTAAGTCATTATTACCTTAATTAAATTCGTGGAGACTCACGTACTGGCCCCATTCCTGACTCATCTAGTCTTGGCATTTTGTGCCCTGTTAAAAATTACTTCACACCTTGCCTGTGTCTAGAGCACATTTTAAGCCTTTAAGAACATAGTGGTCAAAAATAAATTTCACAAAAGGTTACCACAACATAGGATGTAATTTCAGCAGGACGTGTGGGTGTGTGTGCACCTTCTAGACAACCTGCATGTTTACAGCAGAGCTAAGGAGGGCATGACCTTACAGATATACGGCAGTGGACAATAATATCTACGGTGATGAGTGAGACAAGCAAGATATAAAATACAGCACCTAGACCAGGCCCCTACACAGGAGGACCCACTGATGCTTTCTTACAAAAGGGGACCCCAAAAAAGCATGAGCTAAGATCAGAAACAAATATCTTATTGAGAAAAAGAAATGTTTTAGTTTTTGCAAAGGGAAAAATTAGTGCGAAAGAAATTACATGAAAATGATAATCATAGAGGCACCTGTGTGGCTCAGTCAGTTAAGCGTCGTCCTTTGGTTCAGATCCCGATCTCAGGGTGCTAGGATCGAGTCCTCCGTGGAGCTCTCTGCTTAGCGGGAGTCTGTTTCTCCCTTTCTCTTCTGCCCCTCCCCCTGCTCTTGCACACATGCTCCCTCTCTCAAATAAATAAAATCTTTAAAAAATGATAATCACAGTGGAGTCTGTTACGCACTGGACTCTTGGTTTCAGCTGAGGTTGTGATCTCAGGGTCTTGGGATCAAGCTCTGCATGGGGCTCCACGCTCAGCATGGAATCCGCTTAACACTCTCCCTCTCAAATAAATAAATGGATCTTTAAAAAAATGATAATCACATTTGTGATTGGATAAAGGCATTCTAGAAGTGTTTTAAATGTCTTAAGGATTTTCTAGTTATCTGCATTTCTAACATCTTAAATTTTAGCATGCAGTACTGCTTCACTTGAGGAAAGCATTTTAAAATCCTTTAATAAATTCTATAATTGGTATCCCCAGGCACAAAAAACCCCCCACATCTTTAAAAAAAAAAAAAAGTGCTAGTTTTTCTTAAAACCGTTTACCAGTCAAATTTGCTTAACTTCTGCCTTGGCAATATCCTATAATTAGGAAAACCATGCCTTTCTGTCTATTTGCTCTTATGCCAGGGCCCAAAACAATATATAGTCTTGTATACTCCATTTCTAAGGAAAAACTCAATTTTTGCTATATTTGGTAACACTGTCTTTAAAAAGAAAACTATTAGCATCATTTATTTAAAGTCTAAAAGTTAAATATTTTAGACCTTTCATTGGGAAGACATGGACATCATGTGGAAACAGGTTTTTGCGTTTCTTTTTTTAAATTTAAATTCAATTTGCCAACATATAGTAGAACACCTAGTGCTCACACATCAAATGCCCTCCTCAGTGCCCATCACCCAGTCACCCCATCCCCTCATCCTCCTCCCCCCTTCTGCAACCCTTTGTTTCCCAGAGTCAGAAGTCTCTCATGGTTTGTCTTCCTCTCTAATTTGTCCCCACTCAGTTTCCCTCCTTTCCCTTAGAGTCCCTTTCACTATTTCTTATATTGTAGAAACATGTTTAATAACTAAATTTTCTTAAGTGAATTTTAAAATAAATTTTAAAGCTACCTTACATAATATATAATATGCAACTTTATGCTACTTTATGTAACATATGCATATATATAACATATTCATTTAGTGTGTATTTATTATACACATTAAACATATATAGAGGCCCCTCTCTCTCTCTCTCTCTCTCTCTCTCTCTCTCTCTCTCACACACACACACACACACACACACACACACACTCGAAAGAAAGCACCAACACAGAGGACTTTCTGTGGACAAATTGGTTTCCTTAAGGAACGATTAATTCCATAGCAGGAACTTCCTCCGGATGGGGGTAGAGGTAGGGCAAAAAGCATTCTTTTTTAAAAAAATTTATTTATAACTCACTCAAATCTTGACTGCATTTCCTGTGTGCCAGGCACTGGGTTTGGCTTTGGATAAATAGCTCCTGCCCTCACAGGAATTAACAGGCTCTTGGAAGGAATGTGTGAAGAAATGAGGTGAATTTACATGTGGAGCTGCGGAAGGCCAGAATGTTAGGTTTTGTCAGGATTCTTAGGAATGATCCAGCCCATCCCTTTATTTTATGGGAGAGAGACTGAAACCGAGGGCGGTAAAGGGGTGTGCTCCGGTGAGCGGCAGGTAGAACCAAAGCCCAAGAGGAGGCCTCCTGACATCCCGTCCACCCGCTCTCCCAACTGTCCTCGGCCGCCCTCTGTCACGCCGTACGCTGAGGCACAGAGACAGCTGCTGAAAGGAGAGCAACCCTCTGAACGGTCTGCCTGCAATAGCAAGAAGCTTACCAATTAAACAGTAGGTCATCAAAACAGGGCCTTGGGCCCAGAGCTGCTCATCTTACAAACAGGAAGAAGGGTTCAAGGAAGGTCTGGATAGACAACTGTCTGCTCCTGAAGGGGAGGTAAGAATAGTTGGGCACATTTTGGCTAACCAGCGCCTAACCAGCCTAGGATTTCCTTTCTGCAGAACCCTCGCCTTCTGGCACCATTCCTGGCACACAGGGAGGCTCACTAAATGATGAGACGAATGAATGAGACAAGTTGGCAATTCCTTATATGTTCTCGGTTTGAGAACCAAAAAAAAAGCACAGCCCCCGTGGGTGCAGAATTACTGAGATGAGCGTTTTGTTGATCACATGGCCTTCTAGAAATGGTCAGATCATTTTACAACCTCCATTGGAAGGCCTGGGTAGGAAGTCAGGGATTGTACACACACTGTGATCACTGGGTGGGGGGGGTGGGGAAGTGCTCTTAAATACAGATGAAAGGTAAGACAAAGTCAAGACACGCTGAAGGGCTTGATTCATGAAGACCTCTTTCAGCCCAAAAGGAAGCCAACATGGAAGAAGAATGATTATTTCCAGGGATAGTCATTTCTGAACTTCTGAAAAAGCATGCTCTTATTTTTTTTTCTGATTTTAACTACTATAGACAAAAAAAGATGCCCAATTGTGTCTAGAAGACAAATCTGTAAATTGAAATATTTTCAATATCAGAAATCCCCAGACTAGGAAAAAGAAGCTTGAAAGATTATTTATTTATGTATTTATTCATAAGAGACACAGACGCATAGGCAGAGGGAGAAGCAGGCTCCCGCAGGGAACCGGACATAGGACTCGATCCCAGGACCCCAGGACCCCGGGACCACACCCTGAGCCGAAGGCAGATGCTCAACCACTAAGCCACCCAGGCGTCCCGGAAAAAGCTTTAAAAAGTTAGTTGTTTGTTGGCAGCACAGAGGTTATTAATTGTAAAAACTGCCTCGGTTCTGGGAACTTAATGATGTGACACAAACATGGAACAAGACTATCTTCAGTGACTTGGGGAGATTGCCCTGTCAGGGTACAAAATCCGCAACTGGACTCTGTGCGTCAACTCCACACAACCACCAAATACTGCTCGAGTTTATTAGTGTCTGCCTCCTTATCTGGGGGAGTTGGAGGCTTGTAGAGGAGCTCTTCTGAAGCCACACCCTTGCTAGCCTTCCAAACACCAGGCCTCACACAGACACCGACAGGGAGGAATGAGGGAGACGTTGCTTTCCCCCACTTAATTTTGAATCAATCGTGCAGACTGAAACATCTCCAGCTATTAAGTAAAGAGACTAGAAAAGAATGGAACTTGGACAATGGTTTTGCTTTCAAAATAAAGCACACCCGCCAACAGAACTTTGGTCTGAGAAGATTCACCACGGTATTGTGTACGATAGCAAAAGACTAAGACATTCGGCCCACCAGTGAGAGGTTATGATCCATCTGTTCAGAAATTCTATATGACTGTTCCTGAGAATGAGGGAGCTCTGTAGGTATGTAAATAGAACAATCTCTAGGGAACACAGTTCAGAGAGGAAAAAAACCCAAGGGATGGGATTATATACACGAGCATGCCATTGCCTGTAGTAGTTAGAAAGGGAGGACATATATACGTATACAGCGAATCTCCCAAGGAGGATACATGAGAGACTGGTAACAGTGGGTTCCTCTGGAGAGGAAAAATAGGTCAGGGATGGGAGAAGATCTTCCTTTTTTTCTTCTGTACCATTGGAAGTTTTCCTATGTGCATTTATTACTTATCTAAAACATAAAGATACAGAAGTAAAAAAAAAAAACATAAAAACGTGGTCATGCATGCATCAAACTCAATTATTTTTTTAAACTCAATTATTTTCTTGATGGACTGAAAGGAGGTGACCCCAGAATTATCTGCTAAGCAACAAATATAGCTTAAGAATGTAATCAAGAGGGCAGCCCAGGTGGCTTAGCGGTTTGGTGCCACCTTCAGCCCAGGATGCGATCCTGGAGATCTGGGATCGAATCCCACGTCGGGCTCCCTGCATGGAGCCTGCTTCTCCCTCTGCCTGTGTCTCTGCCTCTCTGTGTGTGTGTGTCTCTCATGAATAAATAAATAAAATCTTAAAAAAAAAAAAAAAAGAATGTAATCAAGATCATCCAAACTGAGAGCCCTCCTGGTAAAACTCCTCCTTGCAGAAATGACAAAAATCAATACCCAAAGGAAAAGTGAATTTGGTTACGGTCATAAAATGGTCAGGGGCCTAGAAGCCAGGTGTCCCAGGTCCACTGAGGTGCCCGTGACTCAACCCGCCACTCTGCTCCCTCTAGTCATTTGATTTCAAACTATTTGTGAACCTTCTCTGAGCTTACGGCTCATGTTACTGATAGTTGAGGTTCTTTAAAGGCACTGCTTTTGTCAGCTACTCAGAGAAAATGGGAGCAAAGAAGGTCCAAGACTGAGAAACAGAGAGGAGGTCCTCAGGAGAGCACAGGAAGGTAAAACATGTAAATCTGCAACACATATAACACAACTTGGGATAATATGCCAGGACATTTTAGGGAGAGAACAATAGTTCAGCTAAGGGAAAAAAAAAAAGAGTTTCACAAATGCAGTCTCTGAGGCCAAACCAGTTAAGGGTAGGTTGCCATTAAATGCCTCAAAAAGGCTAAAGACCTCATCAGCTCTAGATTTTTGCCAGTCCCCACAGAAAGGAATAACCCAAACAGAAGATTTCTCCATTGAAGCAGGAATGTACCAAAACTAAAGCAGACACGTCTTTTTTTTCCTTCCAAGAGAGTCAGAACTTAAATTTAAAGCCACATTTATCTTTTTCATTGTTTTCATCTCCTTTTCTTTTTTTTTCCCCTTTCAATAATTGGCTTTCTCTTCTTTTTCTGGAAATCAATAAAACCATGCTCTGCAGCTATGTGGCCAGAAATATTTCATTGCTATTATTCAGTATAAAAGAAAACACAGAGTCAAACAAACTCCACAGCATCTGAGATCCGGACACCCGTTTGATTCAATGACCGTGTCCTTGGTGAAATAAACAGTCAACACAGGAATGGGGTGTGGCCGGGGGTGGGGGTGACCATCCCTGTTGGATACGACCCTTTAGTTAATGCTACCCCGAGCAATGTACACTGGTGCACCCTCTGGACTGCTCCAGCAAACACACTTGGTCACTTCTACAAAGGCCCAAGAGTAGGCTCAGGCCAGGCCAGGAAGGTCCCTGAACTCGGTTCCAAGCCCACACGTCATTTGCTACCTAAGAAACAAACATGTAAAAAAACAAAAAAAGAAAAGACTAAAGAAAGAAAGAAAAAAGGTAAAGGCTTCACTCTTGAACTTTTGCCTTTTGCAGCACAAGGGAATGGGGAGCAACAGCTCATAAAGTGCTTTGGCAGCTTCTCCAAGCCAGGAGCTGCAGACGATGAGGGAGGCCAGTGAATCAGAGGCTGCCCAGTACGCCTCCTGGAATGTTTGACAAACGTCTTTTTGGCCTCAGAGAGGTTCAGTGACTTGCTATTCTTGTGTCCTGGGCTTGCTTCCCACATTTTTAAAATAGGCTCAGTTACACACACACACACACACACACACACACACACACAAAGACACACAGCAACACACAAATGCACATGTGTGCACACACACACAACCACAAGGAAACAAAATCTTAAGGGGTTAGGTTCAGCTATGAACCTAGGCCTGGATGGAGCTGGCTCTGAGCAGGTTATGGAAAGAACAACCAGTGTGCCGATGGCTAGAAGCCACACCAAAGCCCTAGAAAGACACAGAAATTACTTTATTCCCTTCAAATCCTTCTCCTCAATTCACATGTGTGTCTGGGGAGGAAAAAGAGGAATGTCTGTGGCTGGTATGCATCTCTCATCTCATTCCCAGCCTCCTTTCTCCTTGGGACACACTCCTCAGCTGAGAGATCACTATACCTGGCACTTAAAGTTGAACCTTTAAAAATACACGATTCTGTCAACATGTCAGAGGCACAATTCCATTTAAGTGAGCAAGAAGGCCTCTCTAAGCACTCCATGACTTTTTCCACCACCCCACCCCCGGCACCCACTCCCCAACACTGCTTCTGTCTATCAATAATGGAAAAGTGTCACATGTTGCTGTCTATGGTTCATTCGTTGCATAAAAATATAATATCCATGGGTTCACATTCATATAAACAAAAGGCTGAATACATAAATAAATACAGGGAGAAGAGACAAATCTCCTGAATGGAAGAATTTGAAATAATTTAATGTAGATACACTGTCCTCAAGGAGGGAGAGCAAAACTCTCACTCCTTAACAGCGGGTTGTGTATAGTGACCTCCTCCCAGAGAGTACAGTCCTGAATGGGAGGGGTGAACAGTCACTTTAGAGGGAAGAACTCCTGTGTGTCAGCCAGATGATCAAGGTCAACCTCAACAATGATAAATTGTAGCGATAGCTTAACCTTTGATAAAATGTGACAAAAACAGCACTTCCTCCCAAAAGCCCATCATCCCAAGTCTAATCAGAGAAAAACATCAGACAAATTCCAACAGGGGGGAATCCTCAAAATCTCTAAGCAGTACTCCTCAAAACTATCAAGATCATCAAAACAAGGAGTCTAGGAAGCTGTCATGGCCAAGAACAATTTAAGGAGACATGACAAGGAAAGGTAATGAGGTATTCTCTATGGGACTCCAGAACAGAAAAAGACAGTACGTAAAAATGAAGGAAATCCCTGTATCGATATTGTTTCATCAATTATAACAAAGGTAGCACACTAATGTAAGATGTTAATAATATGGGAAATTGAGTAAGAGTGCATATGGGAACTCCATCTTCTCAATTTTTCTGTAAATCTGAAATTGTTAAAACAAAACAAATAAACCCTCTGTGTGTATATGTTTGTGTAGTAACCGTATCTTCAATAAATACCACGAACTGTGCAGGACACTGTATCTTCTATACTATCAATTCATTTTTATAGGGTACATAAAAATGGACACGTTTTTATAGGCTATATTAAAAAATGGATAGATATTCCCAAAAAACATGGTCTCTAGTGTGTTCCATGGGAGCAAATAGATACTGGGATAGAATAAAAATATAATGGTAGCTGCTTCCAGAGGTGTCCCATGGTCAAATAAGATTGGGAAATGTTGGGCTAACCAAAGTGAAAAGAATCTATTTTATCGCAGGATTCCTCAGAGCCTTTAAGGCTCTAACAGACAGTGAGACTTTCCAAGGAGGAGACAGAAACTGCAGCACTTCTCAGACTTGGAAGATGAGTGTTCTCCTGAGCAGGAACACTGGGAAATGCTGGTCCACTGCAACTTAGCAGATGTCTTGGCAGTACTGAATTTGAACTGAGTCGAAGACGAATTACTATTTATTAAGCTCTTACTATGCGCTAAGCCCTTTACAATCAACTATGCAGATGTGTAGGGGGACGTGGAGCCAGAGAGAGGAACACAGCAGCCTGCTGAAGAGTGAACAAAGTAGTCTGACTTGCCTAGAGTTACCTACTGCTGTTCAAGATACAAAGGAATGTAAAAATGGAGAAAAACAAAACACAAGGGAAGGCAAGGGTTAGAAAAGCCTGCCAGAGTATCTGCTTTACCTTCTCCATAAGCAAGTGCTGATTTAACAGGAAAGCTTCAAAGTTAGTTTAACGAGAGAGAGGCAGAGACACGGGCAGAGGGAGAAGCAGGCTCCCTGTGCGGAGCCTGATGCGGGACTCGATCCCAGGACCCCAAGATCACGTCCTGAGCCCAAGGCAGACACTTAACCACTGAGCCACCCAGGCATCACCAAAGTTTAACTTTTATGTCAGTTTTCACAGATGGTGAGTAAAACCTTGTTACATTAACCTTACTTCCATATATTCAAAATAACCTATCTTTTAGGGTGTGTGTTTTTTTTAACTTGCTTCTGTGATAAAATCACATTAAATGTTCTGAAGAATCCTTCCAACATCATCCTTTGAGAGTGGGGAAAGCTTCAAAGAGGCTGACTTACTTTGAATTCCTGGTTGCAGTTTCCACAAAACAGGTGAATATGCAACATTCCAATACACACCTTGGGTAATACACTTGATTTGGAATCTAGGAAAAAACTTTCTCAATTTGATGTCTGGGCTAATAAGCTTATATAGATTGCATGAGAAACACCTTCCCGAAACCCAAGTAGCCTCTAAGAGGGGAGCACACGGGCTCCTGAGTCATGACTGTTAGAACTGAAAGCTTGGGGCGCCTGAGTGGCTCAGTCAAAGGTCTGCCTTTGGCTCAGGTCATGATCCCAGGGTCCTGAGATCAAGTCCCATATCGGCGCCCTGCTCAGCAGGGAGCCTGCTTCTCCCTCTACCACTCTCCTTGCTTGTGCGCTCTCTCTCTGTGTCAAGTAAATAAATAAAATCTTAGAAAAAAAAAATCAAAGCTCAGCCATCATTTCATTTTTCCATCCCCATTCTGCAAATGCTAAAAGGGCAACCAGTTGTCCTGGTCTGACAGAGACTGAGGGGTTTCTTGGAACACGGGATATCAGAGTAAAGCCTGGATGGAAGAGTCCCAAGCAGATGGGGTGGTTGGTCACCCTAGGCCTGTGACTGTCACGGCCCCTGGCAGCAGAAACCCCTCACCACCACCACCAAGTTTCCTGCCTCCATCCTAACGTATCCCCTTACAAAGAGAACCAATGTCAGTATGAAGCAGCCATTCGAAATTCAGAACCACAGTCCGGCAGCCCAGACTAGCTCTCAGTGTGTCTGTCCTCCATGGATTACAACTAGCTGACTGTCCTTTTGTACCCACATTACCTAATAATCAGACAGGAAATATTCCTCCTCCACTTACTCTGTAACTTTTTAGGGAGGTCGAGCACTATTTATGACATTGCACTGCATCACTCCTAAGCATGCACTTGGTTAAGTCTGAATGTCAGGAAATCTCTCCTGTTGGAGTCTTGGTTGGGGCCATACATGCTGAAGAGAAGCTCTTTTAACAAATTCTGAACTGGGGCTGCCTGGGTGGCTCAGTTGGTTAAGTGTCTGCCTTTGGCTCAGGTCCTGATCTCAGGGTCCTGAAATGGAGCCCCAAGAAGGGCTGCTTTCTCGGGGGGAGTCTGTTTCTCCCTCTCCCTGTGTCTCTCCTCCCCCTCACGTTTTCTCTCTCCTTCTCAAATAAATAAATAAAATCTTCAAAAAATAAAAGAAACACCGAACTATTCTTTCCTGTGATTTGAACTAATTCTTGTCTTCCTGAGAGCTGGATTTGTGCTCTTTATATAAAAGAGCTGAGAAGGAGCCAAGTGACCCCCTACCCCTCGGAACCAACCCCAATGATATGGATTTCCTTTACAAACACAGAACAAAAATTATTTAGTGCACTTCAGATCTGCCTCTGATGCACAGACACTAAATACTATGCTCAGTTTCAGGCTTTATGGGTCAGAAACTTAGAGTAACCATCATTCCCATAATCTTACAAGTGAAAATTTAATGAATACTCGGTTTTTATGACTATTTTCTCTTAACTTCTAGAACATAGCTCTCTGCTCAACATCCATTTCATTTTGCTCTCTTTTATTATTAGTAGTTTACAAACTCAATTTCCCCACAGTGCTCATTACAGGTGGGGTCATGTATTCACCCTACTTTGTAACACTACCATAGAGGTTCAGGCTGAAAGAGACCAGGGTTCTCAAATCTTTCCTTAGCAGGAGGATCCTTCCCTAGAGTCCATGTATGGCAGGAAGCAGAGGCAATCCTCATACGCAGGGGTTCAGTTCAAAGCAAGCTTAGAGCCTGAGCTGGTGCCAGTGGTAAAGGAGCACTTAAATTGCAGTCCCTTTGATCGTCTTCTCTAAATCCTCTGGTCTTTCTTCCTTTTTTCTCTTAAGATTTTATTTATTTATGAGAGACACAGTGAGAGAGGCAGAGACATAGGCAGAGGGAGAAGCAGGCTCCCTGGAGGGAGCCCAATGCAGGACTCGATCCCAGGACCCAGGATCACAACCTGAGCCACCCAGGCACCCCTGGTCTTGCTTTCACTCTGCTTTTCTTACAGGCATTTCTCAACTCTTGTATGAAAATATTAAACAAATTTTAAAAACCTGAACACACACCACTTTCAGAGTCTGGTTACTAACTAAGCTTAGCTCCTCTTCACATCACCCTAAAATCCTGGCATGGGACCTTGGGACACAGTTTAAAACCAATGACTGCAGCCAATTCACTCATTTTAGAAACGATCCTTGGAAGGATAAATGACTCAGCACAAATCACAGGCACATTCTGTGACAATCGTAGGAAGCCCAAGGGATATACTAGAGTGTCACAGAGGGCATCAGTTGCATTGATCATCAATCGCTGCCCAGAGTTAAATTCAGTGGCAAGGATGTGTTTCCTTTTCCCTATTTCATGAAAAAGCCCGATGCAGACTAGTGTAATTAAATTATTTATTATTACAAAATGATGAAATCAACATGAATCACAGGTTAGGATGACCCCGTTTGTGTAATCTGGTTTTACAGAAAATGGTATGGGGCTTTCTTCTTCAGTTTAAAAAAAAAAAAAAAGGCAAATCAGGTAACTTTTTAAAAACTACATTTCCTAATTCAGGAAGGTTTAAACAAGAAGAGGGGCTGGCATCAGGCAATACTAGACTTTCTGGCCACAGCGGCTTTCAGAAAGTAATGATATGCAACCGGACGAAGCCAAAACATACAGGTGTAAATCGTTTCTGACATATGTGCAGACCCAGCCACACCAAGCTTCAAAAATATTTCAGCGTCAAGAGTGTCTGAGTGCAGCTGTGGGTCTTTTCCTCTCTGTTTATGGGCCATACATGGCTTAACTCATGTGAACTGGCCAATGTCAGGTGTCACGCAGCTCTGTCTGATGGAAAACACATGTCTACCGAGGTAGGAAGAAAAACCCAGCCACAGTCCAGCCTTGACTCAGTCACGATACAAAGAAGAGGAAAAAAGGGCTTGCAGACACGTCTCTTGCCCTTCTTGTGTCTCTCTTAGCTCCTGCCAACAATGAGCCGCTTGTTTCTCTTATTTCCCAGAAACAGTATTAGCCGTCCAACAAGGTCAGCAAAAAAAGAAAGAGAAAGAAAGAAAGAAAGAAAGAAAGAAAGAAAGAAAGAAAGAAAGAAAGAAAGAAAGAAAGAAAGAAAGAAAGAAAGAAGAAAGAAAGAAAGAAAGAAAGAAAGAAAGAAAGAAAGAAAGAAAGAAAGAAAGAAAGATAGAAAGAAAGAAAGAAAAGAAAAAGCAACTCTTCACTTCAGGGTGCATTTGGTTCCAAAAATCTGTAAAGTATTAAACCAAGAAGTTGTACTATCCCAACTTCACACGGAGCCTTTTATTCCAATTCTGGGTGAGAATAACCACAAGGCAATTTCTCAGCCGGCGCAGTTGATAAGGACAGAGCTCTGGGGTATGTGTGCATTCAGCCACTTTCCTGGCCTCACTGGGTCAAGCCTTAAAACCACTTCCAGGTGCCTCTATTTGACAGGTGGATCTTAGGTTTTCCAGATACCCCGGCTCCTCTGGTTTTCGACGGCTAACCCAAGCTGCATTAACTTTACAGAAAACCCTGAATTTTTAGGACCAGAAGATGATTTTCCTACTTGCTATCCCATCTACTCATCTACACAGTAAGGTAGTCAAACCAGTGTGCAAGGATCCAGGCAAAGGCAACTCTGCTCTCCTTGGTGTATGTGATGGAAACGCCCGTAACACTGGTTTTTATACTTTCCTAGCACATGTGTTACCTAGAATATATATTTTGTTGACATTTAAAAGATTGAGACATCATTTTTCATCATTATAATACATCCAGAACAAGCCACATGTAATATGTCTAGAACAAATCGGGTTGCTGATTTCTTCTGGATCCTTCTGCTGTAAAGAAATCCTATTTCTTCCACCTAAAGCAGGACCAGCATATGCTACTCAGATTCCATCTAATTTATGGGATGTCACAAGATTTATCAAAAGTGGCCCGTGACAGGAAGCACATCTATGAACACAGCTAGTGAACGCAGGCAAATAACTTGGAAAAAAAGGAAATTGGGCGCTTCACTGTTCTCCACAAAGTTATCTTTGTGTCTTTGAATTTAATTCAATGGCCTGGCAATAGCAAAACCAAAACTGTTTTATTATCTTCAGACAATAGGTGCACTTTTATCCTAGCAGGAAATGGAAACTCTGATTCATGCATTTATTTTCATTAGTCAGGAGAGAGTTTATTGTAGCTTTTTATTGGTTCGCTTTCCTGAATGATTTTAAAACTACTCCAGGTGCGAAGTGTGGCAACCCAAGCAAAATAACAGAAAAGGAATCTACAGCTGTGTTCCACGAGAGGCAGAGAAAAAGTTGTCAGTGTGGAAGGCTAATTTTTCATCTGTTTTCTTTCTGTAATGTACCGTTTTAGTAAACATCTTTATTATTTAAAGAGCTCATACAACAGTCACTCCAAGAAATAGTGAAAGAACAATTATGAAATAGAACAAGCAATTAGAAATCAAACATGGAAAAATTATCAACCTCACAAGGAATCATAGAAATACAAATGAAAATAAGAGCCATTTTTCAGCAATCAGATTAGCAAAAATAATGTGAGGCGGGTGGGTTATTTGCATCAGGCCAGGACTACTCAGTGGAAAAAACAAACAAACAAACAAACAAAAAAGAATTTAACCAGGGGTAGCAGGATTAGGCAATCTGGTAAAAATTTTATGTCAAATTTTGGGAATACATGCAAATTTTGAGGACTGTACCCCTAGATCTTATAGAATTTCTAGTGACCCCCCCCCAAAAAAAATAATTACCTTTGAAATGAAAAAGTGACAAAGAATTAGTAATGGTAGTGTTTGGATATTAGGACAAGAGTTGACGTTTTCTCTCCAGTGTTCTACAGTTCATTTAATTATTTACCCACCAAATATCTGCTGAGCCCCAGCCAGGTACAAGGCACTATTTCAAGGTGCTAGAGGGAACAAGATGGAAAGGTCCTGGCCCTCTGAGAGGTTAGTCTAGTAGGAAGACAGATGATAAGGGCTTTGTACAAACAAATGTGGAACTATATTAGGCACAGAAGTTAAGGAAGGCCTCTATGAGGAGGTGATGTGTGATCGAAGAAATCTGAATGAAGTGCAGAAATCAGTACTTTCTGATTCCAGGCCGAGGAACAGTAAATATACAATCCTAAGGTGGGAAGTTGCCTGTCCTGTGGGTCTGGAGTACTTGTGCAAAATAGGGTGGCCCACATGGCTGAGGAGCAGAGTAGGAGGGGTGGGGACCAGAGCCCCGGGGCCTCATGGCTGTGGCCAGCACTGCAGTTGACCTCACTCCAGAGTGACAGACATCTCTTTTTGGCTCACTGCTCAGACTAATGGGAAACCACCAGAAAATAAAAAATTCTGAAGAAATTCAGACAGAGAAGTTGTGGGGGTACCCTCCCTGAGATTAATGTCTCTGGGCTATTGTCTCTCGGCCCTGTGAGGTGTTCAGGACTACCTTTGAGGAAGAAGAGAATAAGCTTTAGAGGGGGGAGATGGTCAGGGGAGCTAGAAACCAGAGCAGCTCTGCTTTTAAAAACTTACAAGAGGAGATTCTGATCCCGGGCAAAACAAAATAAGACCTGTATCTCTAAGTTTTATTTGGGAGGGCAGGCCAAGGGGGTTTTGTTCTTAAAAACAAATATAAATAAAACACAGCAACAACAAACAGAGCTACAACTCTGGATTTTCCTAAGTTTATCCTGAATCAAACTGGGTCTGGGGTGTACCCTTGTTTTGGTCTTCAGGTATTCCTGACTGGTGCTGAGATCATGCCATGACCCAGGAAAGTCTCCAAGACTCTTGGTGTTCACTGTTGTGAGTTTTGAACACTGCCACCTGGAGCACAGTGTCCAGATCGCTTATGGGGAATTGAAGGGAGAACTCCCTCTTTGGTATCTATATATGGAAAAACTACATTTTTCCTCAACACCAGGTGAGGCTTGACCTCATAAATGCTTTGACTTCCATAAATGAACATGCCTTGCTCTTTGTGAGAGCCCCCAAATCTCAAAACCAAAATGCACAGGCACCTCTAGCAACCACAAAGGGCCTGGGGTATATACATTCTTCTTCCTGGCTTTACTATTTCCTCAGCCATGGTCTCCCTTTACCACAACTTAATTATCTGTATGTATCCTTTCGCATTATGTATTTATTTTGTAAGAGGCAATAACAGGGAATAAATGAATGCAGGCATCAGAGTTTCATTCTAAAACTCTACCTCTGTGCATCAGGGTATACAGACCGTTATTGGTTAATTTAAAAACGTTCCGTGAAGCTAACTGAGCATGCTGGCAGTGACATTTGCTCATCATCCCAAGAAGAAGGGTTCACTTGACCTAAGGCCACACCTTACAGAGATTCAGTGGAACAAAAAGGGTCTCATCATATTGCATTGTCTTTATAGAACATACTCAGTAGAGGAGCCAGTTGACCCAAGCAAACGCTGCTCTTCCCCCATCTTCCACACACACCACCTTAGCCAAGGGGTCAAAGCCAACATCTCCCAGATTGGGACAAACTGACATCATGTGCCTCCTGATAGAGGAGACATTGAGAAGAAGACATCATCACTTCTGTGGCATTCTTGCCAAAAATGTATAACCTAAATCTAAACCATGAGGAAACACCAGACAAATCCAAATTAAAAAAACAATCTACAAAATAACTGGCCTATACTCTTCCAAGATGTCACAATCCAAAAACATGGGGGGCGGGGACGCCCAGGAATCATTCCAGGTGAAAAGAGATTAAATAAACAGGACAACTAAACGCAGTGCATGGTCCGTGATAGATCCTGGACCACAAACCAAAATAGCCAAAAGGAACATTGTGGTGGCAAATGAAGAAATTTGCAAACACGGATGTGGATTAGACAATAATATTTGTCCCAATGTTAAATTTCCTGATCTGGATACCTATACTGTGCTTATGTAAGAACATACCCTTTTAGAAAATAACAGTCTGAAGTATTGAGGGATAAAAGAGCATGCATGGGGTCTCCAACTTAATCTCAAAAGGTTCAGGAAAAAAAATGAAAGGAAAAGATATATGAACATACAGAGAAAGTGAGATAAGCAAATGTGGCAAATCATAAACAATTAACAAAGGCAAATCTGGACAAAGGGTATATGGGAGTTCCTTGTACTGGAAACTCTTCTGTAAGTTTAAGATTATTTGAAAATAAAAGGTAATGTATTAAAAAAAAAAAACAAGAAAAACAAGAAAAACTTCCCTATCCACACCCTAAACTCCCTGGAGACTGAAAAATCTCAGTCTGGCAGGGTCAGGAGAAACTGCGTCACGTATGGGCCATTGTATAGTAACATTTTTATCTTTGAGGAACAACTCTCCCCCCCCCCAAATAAACAATGGTTTTGAGAACTGACCAGGGTTGGAAGGGGAGAGAACCCCAGTTGTCATAGGTGCTAAGGATTCTAAGACTTCACACCCACTGTTCCTCCCAGCTCCCCACCCCCACACCAGATCCCAACTGTTACTTAGAAATAACTGAGTGAAGTTTGTCAGAAGGTACCGACTTCCGGTTATAAAATAAATTAGTCATGGGATGTAATGTACAGTTAGCAGTAGTGTATCATATATTTGAACATGGCTATATGAGTACATCTCGACTGTCCTCATCACAAGAAAAAAGAATTTTGTGACTGTGTGGTGACGACGTTAACGATTTACAGTGGTGAGCATTTCGCAACAGGCACCTGTAACAAATCATCACATCCTACCACTGAAACTAATATAACATTATGTCAATTCTATCTCAAGTTTTTGGAAAAGGGGGGAAAATCTCATGTTCAAAAAAAAAAAAAACAAGACAGCTGGGAAGGCAGGATGAGGAATTGCTCTATGGGACTGGTCAGAACAGTCTTACAGAAGAAACATTCTGGACAACCATACCTGACAACAGGACACCAGACTTTAAAGAATTAAGTTTGCTTCGGAGGGGAATCTGAGCCCTAAGAGTTAACTGACTGTACAGCTTGAGGCCCTTGACTTTCCAGAGTTGGAGCTGGAGGAGTTATTCCATGTTGGCCTTCTTGACAGATGAAAAACTGGACAATCGCAAAGGGCAGAGTTGGGTCTGGAGAAGGCACTAGCAAAGGCAGATATGGAAGTATGTCTCAGGAAGAAACGTGTCAGGCCAAAGCCAGGTATTTTAATACAGTTTGGGCCCTGGGACTCCCTCAAATTGCAGGGAAAATGAGTTTTGTGTTTAAAACTAGGGCAGAGACAGAGGAGAAGACCATGCACAAAAGACTGAGACATGCTGTAGACTGGAGAAGTGAGGTCTCCAGTGGAATATCCTTCGACGGCAGCGTCTCAGGCCATAGAGACAGAGCAACTACAGAAGCAAGGAGCTCAGAAGCCTTCCCATTTGTGGCTGCTCTGAGTGTTCATTTTATTAGGATGGGCTGATCCAATTCCACTTGGGGAGCGATTAGAGTTCCATTCTAATTAATTCAGGCATTCCAGCAGTTGACAGAAGTAGAAACGGAATATTTTTCTTGATATTTGAAGTGTGAGCTTTGAAGCAGCTAAATGAAAGTTTTGTGAGCCAGGACAAAGTCACCCACATTAAACAATATTTTTTACTTTATTTTCTTCCAGCCCTGCAAATCTGTAACTCTTGGCAGAACTGAAAACTCACAACTCGATCTTCACTGGTGTCTGAGAAATAGAATACTGGAAAGGAAAAGGACTAAAATAATATGGAATGAAATGCATGACATGTACTGGGAAGCAAAATAACTTCAAATGAAACTTCCATTTATGGCTTAGTCAAAAACATATGGATATGCAAGCTGAAAAACAGAGCTGGTTGGGAACACTAGGTGCCTGGTACATACACTTTTTATGACAACCTTAAATCATTTATTGCACAAGAAAGTAGCGCCCCAAACAATCCACCCCCCAACCCCACCCCCTGCAACACACCTGGTGAATCTGCAATTACTTGTTTCGTTTGATAAAAGCAAACCATGTCAAAATTGTACTTCTTAAGGAATTCCTATACTTCACTAACAAACATTCCAAAGAGCCTGGAAGAAAGGAGAAAGCTAAAGGAAGGCTCAAAAATTTACGTACAGGAGTATTGACTGCAACATCATTTATTAACGGTAGAAAAATAGCATCAACCTGTAGGTCTCTCTATAGAAGAACTGGATAAATTAATTACAGTATATTCCCCTATAGGATATTGTAGGGGGTTTGCAAACAGAAATATGCTCAAGTCCATTCATAAACAATGAGAATCCACTCTGTACCTATCAGAATTATAAAGACTAAAATGTCTAATAATGGACATCACTGGCCAGAGTAGGAGGAAAGGAACGTTTTGATGCACTGTTGGGACTGGTGTTAAATGACATAACCTTTTTGGAGGGCAGTAGAACATCTATTAGAACTTCAAATGCTCATAATTTTTAGATCCAGGAAGTCTACTTCTGCAAAATGACCTTATACGTTAATAGCATAAGGCACGAAGATTTACGTACAGGGATGCATATTGCAGCACTGCTTAATAACTGTACAATCAAAAAGGAATCTAAATATCCAGTATAAGGGACTGTTTAAATAAATTTGGTACATCAATAGAGTGGAATATTACATAATCCTGGCAAAGAATGAATACATCTCTAAGTATGAATTTAGAAAGCTCTCTAGGATATGTTAAGTTTAAAAAAGACATATACACCCAAGCAAGCATATGTATGTAGAGTATTTCTAGAACACTCAGGAAGCCAGTAGCAATGTTTTTGAGGAAGAGGAGAGAAGGGCTGGGGGTCTCGGTGTGAAAGAGACTTACTTCCCATGAATAGTCTTTGGAACTGTTTGAAATTTTTGTCGTGTGTGTGTTACTTTTCCAATAAAAACAGCTAATCAAAAATTATTGTAGACAAATATTAATGGAAATGGAAAGATGCTCATGACATGCTAAATGGAAAAGCTGGCTACAAAAAAAGAATATAGAAGGTTTTCCAACCATTTTTGTTCACATTTATATTGAAAAAAGACAAATATATGAGAAAATGTTAGTGTGGTTTTGATCAGATTACAATGTTATTTTTTTTAATTTTCTCATTTTTTGCTGATCAGCTGTTCTAGAATGACCAAATAGTAATTATATAATATGGGGGGGGGGAGGATTTTTGAATCTTGTTGCCTCAAATATGTTTAGGATCTTATCTTTTCCTGCCTTTTTTTTTTTTTAAACCAAGGAGAGGAGGTGATCTTCCTCTCCTCAGCCCTTAATGGGAAAAGACCATGAAGGCCTTTGTTTTCTTGACTTCTCTTACAGTATTATTTTGCTGACTTCATCACAGAGAATTATTCAGAGTCAAGCATGGTGGAACAGCTGTCCCTGACCACCAGCAACTGCAAAACACCCAGGGAATAAATTTAGACTTCCAGAAAGGAAGAAGAAATCAATCTTCCAGTTGATATGGGGTGGGAGACGTGATGATCACACACAGGCCGGGACACCACCAGGCGCCCCAACAAGGAGATGAAAGAAGAGTGTCCAAATGTCACTCAGCACTTATTAATTTGGAACAAGTGGCCAAAGGACAAACCATCCCAGAATCCCTTCACCTCCAACTAGCTGGATGAAATTCCCTACAACAAGGAAGTTCCTGAGGGCATACTATTGGAAGTCAGCCAGCAGATACTATTAAAACTGTCATAATGATTTCTTAAACTCTCAACAAAGGCCCACAGCTTGGTGAAGAAATTAGAATCCATCGAAAATAAGTAAAGAAGGGAGGTAGTACACACAAAGAAGGGACTTAAGAAAAGCCTGGCCTGGCCTTTACCTCCTTCCCAGGAGGCTCTGCTCCTCTCTGGGGTATGGGGTGCTGGCATTTTTCAGGAGTTTAGGCCTGCAATGGCCTGATTCTCTGGTCAACTCTCAGCAAGCAAAGTTCAAGGTGAGCTTACACACTTACCATGTGAATTTAGACAACATAGTGCAATAACCTGGATCTTAAACCGCAAAGTTTCCCCTTGTTTTTTTGAAGTTTATTTGGTATGACTGGGGTCAAAACTTTCTGGAAAGTGGCCTCAGCGATCATGCACCCAATGTTCACCCGTGCATCAGCACTAACAAGTGCCGAAATGACAAATGCCAATGCCATAATAATAAATGTCTACTTTGGACAAAGAAGCCAGTCAAAAAGCTGGCGAGCACGTTCAGAGTTCTTTTCAGATACCTCAAGTTAAAGAATGGATAGCCTAAGGGAGTTTTTGCCATTGACTATGATGGCTTTCTCAAATCACTGTGCTAAAAAAAAAAAAACACATAATCTTGCTGCAGCTCCTACACCTGGCTGATGACCAGCGTCAACTGGGCACTTGAAGAAAACACTCATTCCAAGACCCCAACTGACACCATCTGAAACAGGATTTCCTAGAGGTGGGGGCCCAGGCATTATTCCAGCAGCAGCCCAACACTGTTCTTTAAGGAGCAATCACATGACTGGATCCTGACGATGTACGGTTAACAAATGCCCCAAAGGATCTTACCCCATGCTAGATGTGGATCCCCACCGGGAGAAACCTTGATCTTAGAGACTAGAGAATAATTTGTTTGCCACTGGCAAATTCAGTCAACTGCAGAAGTTTGAAGCTTCATGGTATTGTCTGGACTGCACATGGGGCCTGCTTCCTTCTTCCCAACACCCCTTCCTCCTCTCCTTCTATAAAAAGCTCAAGACATCAACTGGTTCTCCTTTTTTTTTTTTTTCTTTTAGGAAAAAAGTAAAAGGAGTATAACCACATCACAGAGAAAATAAAGGGAATCACCCCCAGTCAAAAAAGCTTACTATAAATCACTATTAACATTCAAAAATATGTAATTGACTTACTTAACACATTAACTCTACAAAGTGGCGCACCTGTGATACATAATGCACTTGGCTGGGGGCTAGAAATACACAGATGGAGAGCAAAGTCTGTGGGAAAGGAGAAGCTGAAGAGTCTTTTTTTAAAAAACAAAATTATAGTCATAGCACAAATAATTTTTTCTGCTTCATAAAATTAGACTGAAATAATAAAGTTTTCCATATGCCACATAGCCCTTATAACTATTATTTTAATGGTTACAAATATATTTATCATTGTGTTGCATGCATTTACTGGGTGCTTTGTTATAAATAACCCATCTTTGTGTGCACGATTTTCCAAAGTGTTTATTGAGCATAGTACACAGGAATTTGATCTTGGAGAATATTTTCTTAGGAAAATGTGGCATCAACATCTTTCATGGCTCTTAAGACTTCCTATCAAAGAGATTTTCCACCTAAATTTCTAAATTTCACATAATAAAGTCTACAAGCATTTACCACCTCATCTTACTTCATCCAGACAAATGAAAACAGTTGACCATTGAACAATATGGGTTTGAACTGCATGGGTCCAATTAAACACCAATTTTTTTACAGAATAGTGCTGTAAATGTATTTTCTCTTGTGATTTTCTTAACAGTTTCTCTTCTCTAGCTTACTTTTATGGTAAGAATACAGTAATATACATATAACATACAACATATGTGTTAGTTGACTGTATTAACAGTAAGGCTTTGGGTCAAGAGTAGGCTATTAGTTAAGTTTTTGGGGAATCAAAGTTATGTGTGGCTTTTTGATGGTGCAGGGGTCTGTTCCCCAACCCCTTGCGTTTTTCAAGAGTTAACTGTTCAGATCTGGATAAGAGATTCATCTACATTAAGATAAATGGAATATACACATGGAAACCCCAAATTAATTTCTTTATATACTATTACATCTCACTTTATTGCATGAGAGGAATTGAATCAGTTGATTTAATGTTTTTAGCTCCCATTTCATAGATCTTTAGAAGCCTTCAAAGAAAAAAAAAAAAACTGCAATGAATCTCTTTTTGGAAATTCCAAAGAACAGTCTTCAATGATGTTGCTTAGATAGAGTGAATTTTGACAACGATAGCTTCCTGCAAATCCAAGATGAAAATAATGATTTCTACAGTATTTAGAAAACTGTTTCTCCTTTTCCTAACCAAGGGGAGAAAAAAAGGCTTTTTAACCAGAACCCCCTCCCTTTTTCCCCGTGCCTACCAGTCTTCCTTCCCTGCCATATCCACCCACTTTCTATCACCACATTCCTACCAACATCCTGTCACTCAACCCCCCCTCCTGTAAAGTTGTGACGCTTTTTCAGTTTGTGTGTGTGTGTGTGTGTGTGTGTGCTTAAGCAGCTCATGCTAATTTATGCTGCAGAAACACAAAGTTCAAAAAGTAGAGAGAATATCTGAGCTGGAAAATTCCCAGTAGCTAGATGTGTCTGCCACAAACTCACCACATAAATTGGATTAGGAAAAAAAAAAAAAAAAAAACATTGGAAAAAGAATTTTAAAAAATAGCCTATGTATAAATCTGGCTTTTAGCAAACCTTAGCATCTGTGCTTTAAGCAACACTGGGTTGCAGCGTCCCTTAGCTATTTTATTCGCTTTTGATAAAATGTTTTTAAGTGCTTTGTGCACTTCCTAGAGGGAATAAGCCAACTTACCAAACTGAGCACAGACAAGATTTTCCATCTTGTCTTGAAAAGCACGCCCTGCAAAAAAGAAAAACACACACACACACACACATGTGTTTATAATTTGAAGTACAGATTAAGACAGACCTGGAGGACTTAGACTCTGGCCTGGTGGACGGCACATCTTCAAAGGGGAAAGTGTGCGTGCGTGTGTGTGTGTGTGCGTGTGTGTGATATTTTTAAAATTCCTATAGCATTAAAAATACTCTCTGGCTGCACTTTACCAAAAGTTTCTGAACCTGCTAGGGCTGGCAGTCTGGTGAGGTTGTTATACAGGCTTTATTTTTCCTGTTCTGTCTGGGAGGATACTGGCACCCCAGGTCGGGGCCTCAATCCAACAAAGAGGTCTGTTAATGTGTGACAGGAGCCCAGCACACCATGGTTTATGATCACTAGGATTATCACCAAAAGGGCAAAATTGCATGTCACTTTCTCTTGGCAATAACATTTTAAAACGCGGGGATATTTTAAGTTGCTGCATGATTTCAGTATTTGTGTGCTGAGAAACGGGAAAACCTTGCCACCGGCACACTTGCTGGGGCGGAAATGTCCTTCACGTGGAACTTGAGTGTGCCTGCTTGTCACAGACGCCCTGTTAATAATCTGATGGGGAAAGAGCCGGGTCGGAGCACGTGCCTCTTCATCATCTCCTCCCGACTGCTGTCTGTCTGTCCTCTGCAAACGTATTTTTGCAATATAGAAGCAAAAGTGCCCAAACGGATACAAGTTATAGGAAGCACGTCTATCTGAGACTGCACACCGCAAGCTCTTCACACCGCCCCCCCCCCCAAAGGACACAGGGGCCAGAAAAGTGAGGAAAAAAATCAGGCTACCAGGTGGGGATCCTGAGGCCCTGGGATAGAATCCCGTACCAGGCTCCCTTGCAGGGAGCCTGTGTCTCCTTCTGCCTATGTCTCTGCCTCTCTGTGTGTCTCAAAAATCTTTAAAAAAAAATAAAAAATAAACTAAAAATTTAAAAAAAGCTTTGGTGGCTTTCTATAGGCCAAGTACCTAAGTACCCAAGGCAATGTTTGGGAGATAGGCATCACAGCAGCTGGGTATGTTTGCTGTCATTATCACCACTTTACAAAGAAGGCAAAGGAGACCAAGAAAGGGTGATAACAAACAAAACTAGTCAATGTCTAACCCAAGAGAAACTCAACTCTGACCCCAAACTCTTCCCATCAACCACTATACAAAAAGGCGCCCCGCCTCTACCCTACCCTCACTTCCCTAACACCCTAACTGATTTCCTTAACAGGCCTTATTCCCACCCACCCCCACACCACAAGCTCATTGTCCTATATATTAGAATAAGGCCTGCGCAGAATCCTTTTTTTTTTCCTGTTTGTTTAATTTTTTCCCCCTTCAAAAAAATTCAGTCAAGTGTTAATACTGGTTAATGAGACCAGCGAGCCAATTCAAAGATACGAGGTCCTACCTGGTTTGTATTATGAAACAAACAAAAAGGTTCATGTTATGGGGAAAAAAAAAATCAACTTTCACACGTACATTTTCCCCCTTCACTGTTACATAAAAGCAAGGGCTCTAAGCAAGTTGTCTGCCCCAAGCTTCCACCCAGAGATCATCTCCCCTCAACTCCTGAAGCTCTCCAATGTCTCCTTTCTTCTTCCATTCACTGGGCATTTCTGGGGATTGAGACACTAAGGTCACCAATCTGCTCAAACAGAATCAAGTAGGACAAAACCTGACAGAAAATCTGATTTCGCAAACACAAAAACAAAAATTTCAGTTAAAAACTAGACCAAGCCAGAGATGGGTCTTTGAAATAAATTTTGAAAGGGACAGAGGGGTAGGCGCCTGGGTGACTCAATGGTTGAGCATCTGCCTTCGGCTCAGGTCATGATTGATCCTGGGGTCCTGGGATCAAGTCCCACATCGGGCTTCCTGCAGGGAGCCCGCTTCTCCCTCTGCTTGTGTCGCTGCCTCTCTCTCTGTGTGTCTCCCATGAATAAATATTTTTTTAAAAAACCCAACAACCTTTTTTTTGCATTCTTCCCCTGCAGAGTCTATTTCATTTTACTTGGGCATTTGAAAAGTTAGTTGAGTTTAGAGATACAAACGGATCTGCAGTCCTACATAGATGGTTTTTCACTGGATGCTGATGCAGCCCGACAAAAGTTTACTCCACTTTACAAGTCACTCGCTTCGGGACACCTTTAAGTGACAGGTCTCTTCTCTGCCAATTAAAATATGATTTAACTTGCAAGCTGGATTTCAGGAATAGACGCACTGAAAAAATCAGATATTCACGGAGAAGCTTCTCCTGGGGGGAGGGGAACGCACTGAAACATTTCCACCAGAGGGCACTATATTCATTGAAAGTAATAAACATTGTTCCTAATTTAAAGAGCTTTGCGCTCTAACCCGCCCCAAAAACTTTTTTTTTTCCTTAAGAGCGTTTATGATGAACAATGAAATTATCTTCAAATATAACATGGAATTAAATATAAAACTTTTCTCCCCACTAAGAATAATGTTAATAGTAAGAATAAAACAATGACAGCTTGCTATGTTCCAGGCATCAGATCTACGTACTTGACATAGATAAACTCACATAATCTCTTCGTGCTATAATAATAATCTTCATTTTACATATAGGGAAACTAAGGCAAAATTAGTTTATTATTAATTAACAGAGTCATCAAGCTAAGTAATGGGCAAAGCCAGGTTTCAAATTCTGACAGTCTGATTCCCAAAATCCATGAACCCAATCTAGTAAAACACAGAATCCCAATAAGAGGATTTATTTCTGAATGTAGTGATATCATAGATTATATCACGGCCCTATAAATATAGAAAATTAACCTATAAAAGGTACTAATTTTGATCATCTTGTAATACTATTATTAGTCGTATTTTGACATTTTCACACGTACATAAATACCTCCTTGTGAAGGAGACATATCACTTAAGTTCACTTAGTTGTTAGCTACAGCCAATGAAAATACCAAAATTCAGATTTAAGTAGAAGGATCTGCTCTTCATGCTTTTAAAAATTGATAATAACGCGATGAGATGAGCACCGGGTGTTGTACTTTATTTATGTCGGCAAATTGAATTTAACGAAACAAAAAAAAAGGATATGCAATTTAAACTGACCTTCCAAGTATGTACTGATGTATCTAAGCAAATAAAACAAAATTGAAAAATAATTGATAATAAATAGTATACACTATGGAGAGAGCTATAGATTGAAATAACATATTCTGAATAAATCACTTATTATGAGGACCACACTGTGACCCTCTAAATCATCCCCAGTCTTTGGCGGTATTGGCATTCCCTGTTACATGTCTATCCTTGGGATACATCTGTGATTCGCCATAGGCTAGCAACACATGTTGTGATGGACAAATATTCAAATACTGTGAGGGGGAAAACCGGAAATGTGTTGAGAAATTTACTGCTTCAACTGATTTGAAATCTGGAAAGTAAGGTATTTTAACTCAGCAATAGGTAAACATGTTTCTAACATTCAGATCACAGTTTCTTTAGATGTCCTTTACCGGCAATGGTGCTTTTGCAGGGAGGGAGGTGGAGCACAAGTGCAGACGGATTCACAAATGCCTTCAATGCTGAGTTTCAAGCATTCAAGTTTCCTTTTAATTTAATTACTCCACTTTGTACTTATTGCACAATTTTTAAAAATGAAGGCAAACACATAAAACAGCATAAACAAGGATATTCATTCCAGTATTGTGTGTACTAGCAACACACTAGTCACAACCTAGATATCCGTCAGATGGGGTCCGCCAGTTAAATACGCTAATTATGGCATATCATTATGTTGAGGCTATGAGGAAATCTTTTAAAAGAATAAAGCAGCTCTGTGTGTACAGATATTACAGCAGACAAGGCGAGGGACAGAACAGTAGGTAGAGTGTGCTAGCACTCATGTGAAAAAACACAAATCCATGACCAGAACGCACTAGAGGACTCCAGGAATGGGGATCCGAGAAAGACTTACTTTTTGAACAATGCTTTGAAAAAGTGTTTTAATTTTTTTAACCGAGTCCATGAAAGACTTTTTTCCCCCAATTATAATGAATTATAAAATTAAAGTTAATACTTTAATAATCAACCTTTAGAATTGTTGATGAAAATTAAATGGCTAAAAGAAACCTCGAAACTAGTCTAATGCTACCTAATTTGTGGTTTCTTTACTACACTTGCAACTGTTTTCTATTTGAGCTCTTATATATTTGGGACAAATGAGTCATGGGAAGTTTTGGTTTACCACTGCTGGTAGAAGCATTGGTACCATTTTCCTTGATCTGCCTCTTAGATATGAGACACCACAGAAGTTACTCCAAGTCGTTTGCTTTTGGATATATTTTACATCTGCAAGCTTTAAAATGGCAGATCCAGACTTCCTGGAAGAACAGACAATATATTTACTTGAGGCTGACTCGGGTTTACTTGAGTTCATACTCACTTTGGCTAAGTCACAGTATGAGGGAAGGTGTCTGGGAATAATGCTTCCATTTTTATCCTGTTCATTCCTGAAAAATCCAACAGGAGATTCTTTTCACTCTAAAATTAACTATTCTGTGTATAAAGCAGTATCTGGATATCTGATCTTAAATGGAAATGTTATCTGAAAGTTTATCCTTTATAAAACTTTAAAAGTACCCTTTCTTCTTAGCCTTTGTGTGTGTGTCTGGACTGACAACAGAGGCTGATTAGTAACGTCGCGGCAGCGTATTAATTCACATCTGATTTCTTTAGTGGGCAGAGTTTTAGTTCCTCTTTAGTAAAGGCAATGAGCAGAAAATAATCTCTTCTCAATTCTAAAATCACATTTAAACATTCTCAGTGAGGTGAAGAGTGAATGAACTACAGTGTCCTGAGGTAGGCATCTCGAGAAGCCTCCCACAGATTAGGTAAAGGCTGAATGCCTTCTAAACCAGGGCAGGCTCCGTTCAAACTCCAAACGCAAGCTGTATGACCTTAAAAAATCTTCCTACTCCATAAAATGGGAATGCTATCATTTCTTGTAGGGTTGTGGTGAGTTGAATGAGATAAGGCATGAAAGCACCCAGCCTGGTGTCAGTCGCACATGATGCAAAATAATCGTAATAAAAGAAGGAAGGAATGGGATGAGAGGTCAGAATTGCACCTCTGCAAGTCTTCAGGACTAAATTCACAGAATCGGGAATAGACTGGATGAAAGGAGTGATTTTTTAAAAAGTTATTTTTTTAAAAAACTCCAATTGAGGCAATTGAAGGAGACATGGAAACTGTAGGGTGAACCCAGGTAGCAATACCATGACCAGGTAGCAAAGGCGCCAAGAAAAAAAGGCAAAGGTGACAGAAGGGTAATGCGCCCAAGAACCATCTGGATGCATAAGCAGACACCGAGACAGCCAGAGCTGCTTCCGAGCTCCAGAGCCCCTTGGCTAAATACTTGTTCATTCAGTCCAACTGGAAGCTTTGGGCTTACCGAGATTCGGCTGCGACACGGCCATGGACCTCTGGGATGCTGGGGTGGAAGTGGCAGCAGGGTGGAGGTTCATAGGATTCAGGGACTGATTCATCGCCTTCCTAGGGTCTTGCCATGTGGTGATTTTTTCTATGTGACTAAAAGAAGGAAAACAATTATCTTTTTAATTGTCAGCGTGATTATCATTATCACCATCACCAATAACAGCGCAAGAGTTAAATGACACTGGCTCTTCTTCCTTAGGACCTGCTGACAAAGGGCTGACACATTGTGTTTCTTTCCACCCAAGGTCACACTTGCCCACATAGCCCTCCATTCAAGGGCCCCAGCAGGGACTCTCTGAATACCACCCAGGACTTAGCTGTCCCAGCCTCCCCAAAAAACCCTCTTAAAGGTTTTCTGCGTCACCAGTGTATCTCCTCCCGGACAAAGAGTCTTTGCTTCCCAGCTCCTCAGGTGCTTCCCCACCATGCAGTCACTGGGATGCCATGGTGTGAACTCCTCCCCCAAAGCAGGACTGAGCTCTCCTGCACCACCAGCCCTCCCACACTCCCAGGCTCACATAATTGACATAATGAGGACACCTCTGCCGATCTCAGCCAAAGACAGAGCTCTTGACACCAACCTCGTAAACATGACATTACTGAGCTCTTACTAAGAGCAAGGAAGGCCCTGTGAGGGTCACACAGGTAAGACATGAAACCCTCAAGAAGCTTACGTTCCACCCAACAAGGTAACAACCGTGTAGCTAGAGGACAGAGTAGCAGGAAGATAGGCAAGCGCCAGATATGTGGAGAAACCCAAATGTCAAGGCATGAAGGTTTCTGCAGGGAAAAACATGATTAAACTTTCGCTACACACAACTTCCAGGATTTGTCACTGTGACTTCATCTCAGAGAAACTGGCACAATATAAGCTTCTGCCCAGAGTTTCCGTATGTCCTTAGAAAGATGGGCAGGACCTCCAGCTTTGTCTTCCTCCTCCCAACCACATCATAAATCATTCCTGGTGCCTTCTATACCCATGCCATCAACTCCTTTCTGAGATTTTATTATATTTTTCTTTTAAAGATGAGCATGTTCATCTGGTGCCATAACTTTGTTTTATGAACTGTTATCGGAGTTCTTCCTAGATTTCTATACAACAAACCCTGATAACGAAATTGAATGCTGTCAGCCTTTTGTTCGAGGCCTTGCAACTAGGTTTGCCTCTCTCAAAGCAACTGTGGCTGTCAACCTCCACACTTAAGAGACCCTCCGAGGTCCACCTGAAAAGGACCTTCCTTTAGGTTAACCACACCTTAATTTTGAATAACAATAGCTTCCTTTGAATCCTTGTTAGCATAGCAAAACACTATTACAATCATTAAATTTAATCCTAAATCAGTGCAATTCCTCCCCGCCCCCAATGGAATTGTATTTGTCTTTTCTTCTGCATCTGTTTCCTCGCATTTGAATACTGCCACTGCTAAACTTCAGATTTCTTTATCCTATACAGCAAGTTATTGCCATAGAGAACTGCCTTGAGTGAAAACTTGGATGTTTTCCCAAGAAGGCCTTTAAATGAGTGTAGTTATAAATAAATAAATAAATAAATAATAAATAAATAAATAAATAAATAAATAAATGTGATTTAAAAAAAAAGTCAGGCTTGGTAAAGGAAGCATAATTAAGTTTAACTGTTGAGTTTCCATACTGTAAAAACATCAAGTCTTCAAAACATAATCAAAAATGAACTGGGAGGAATAAAAATGTTAAAACCAGGACTGTCTTGTTAAGAATAACCCAAAAAGATGGGGAAAGACAACTAAAGAGATGAGAAACACTTGACTCAAGCACAAAGAGATGAAAGAGAAAGAAACAATGGTATTAGTTACACCTTCAGTTTAACAATCAAATTCTGTTGAAAGCTTCCATAAAACCGTTTTTTGTCAACTTCTGGTCAAGTGGAAACTCATCACCAACCTCAGGGGCTTTGTCAAAGCCCTTCAAAGTGAGGAACCAATTGATGAGGATGTCAGAGTTAAGTAAACTCCCTTTAGCAAAGTAATTAGAGCTAGGAAACCCTTTGACCAAGCATTCCTTCAGGTGCCACATGATGAAAACATGTTTTCCAAGGTAGGGACGTCCTGCGTACTTTCCACAACGGTACCAGAAGGAAAGGAATCTTTCTCTTTCCTGAACCTTCCTTAGATGCTCTGATACTGAGGATCTCGATGCTGCACCAGAGGCAGCAGGGGCACAGGCAGGGTGAGAGAGAGTTGATGCACATCGTGTGGTGGAAGGCATCTAAGGTCACTGCTGTGGTCACACATGCAGCTACGGGTTGGTGGTAGGAAGGACTCAGGAGCCGGAATGATGTGTTCCCAAAAGCTGGTCCCCACTCTCCTCTCCCATTCTGAACCAGTGGGTTGTTTGAATCTGGGGAGAGTAAAAAGGCCCGCACCCCCAAGTGGTAAATGAGCCCAGCTTGCCTAAGGACTGTCGCCACAGCTGGCCAGCCTCCATCCCCTGGAACAGAGCGCTGGGACTTTCTGGGAGGACACTCGGGGCCCCATCCCAGAGAGGTCTGACCCCAAAGAGGTGCGACTCAGCCGTGGCTTCCAAGTCCAAGAGCTCCCCCAGGACCGTGGGAGCCTCCTCGGCCCACCCTTCAAACCCCATTCCCAGCCAACGCTTTTACAGGAGTTCTGTTCCCAGCAGATCTGTTAATTAAAAGTGTCATTCACGGTATTCCCCAAAGACTAGAGTACAAGAGGGAGCCTCAAGTGAGCAGTTCTCATTGCTCGGAAACAGCCCTGAGAAGAAAGCCACTCGAATTCCCAGCCTCTTGCAGGCCCACCAGTCGCCCCCACACCAGCTCTGCCCTAAAGCTCGGCTTCTGTGATGTCCAGGGTGGCTCCCAGTCCAAAAGCAAAAGCAAGGCCTTTGCTCACAAGAACTTAAAAGATCGCTGATGATTTGATCTGAAAGCTACATTCTGCTGTTGTTCAAATCATTTAGCTCCTGTCACCCCGTTCCCGAATGCAGGCTAAGCCACCGGCCCTTTCACACTGCTGTCTCATCTCCGCTCCCTCTGAGTTACTGACTCATTTCCTTTCTCGGATTTCTCAGTGTAACCTTACTGTCTGCCAGGACCCGCAGTTGAGCTGGATTAATCCCCACTTCCCTGCTACTCCCACCTCTTTCCTGATTTCACTCCCTTGCTGCCGAGTCTTACTTCGACCAAATGTCTCTGCTGTTTTTCAAAGCCTAATCTCTCCTGAAAATTTATATATATATCAATATATATGTATATATTGATATGTATGTAATCTACCTACCTATGTGTCTCCGCTGACTACATATACTGTACAGTCCTCAGAAAATTGGAACAAAATGGGAAAAAAGATATCAAACTATTTATGGTGATCCAGGCAAATAAGAGGCCCATTGGTGCTTTTTTTTCCCCCCCTTATCAAAATGCTCCTGTACTTCCTAGGTTTGTAAGTGACTATGTGTTGTTTCCATGGGCAGGAAAAAACAGAAATACTCATGAAGGTACAACATGACAAAAAGGAAAATGATGCATGGTCATGCAGGCCACAGGGTACTAAACTGTGATTGAAGATAAACTGTAGATTTGACTTGTCACCGTCATGGGGCCAAGGATTAGGGAAACGGAATTGATCACCTGGCCCCGGGTTGTTTATAAAGAAAAAGAATGCCAGCTCCCAAGAAAGGGAAAACCTTTCCTGACACCAAAAGGTATTTTTCCCTGGGGGTGGGGGTGGGGGTGGGGGTGGGAGTGGGGGGGGAGGGAGCCTCTAAGGGTTTCACAGGGAGACCCCCAGGTGGTGTGTGTGGCAAAGAAAGGGTGCCAGTCTAACCAAGATAATGGGAGTGGTCTTTTCTTTCTTTGGGGGCCCCTTTGACCACTATTTCCCAGACTGCCTCACTTCACAGTCACAGAAAACTCCTCACCTCCACTCATGTCAGGAGTCTGGGCTCCGAGAAGATTCCAGGTTCAAAAAGAGCTTCAGCTGTTAGGAGCTAAAGTTTTTGCTCAGGGGCAAAAAAGGTCGGGGCTTCTCTGAGAAGATGTTTGGCTGGAAAACTGTTGTGTGAACTAATTTTTCCTTCTTGAATTAATATGTTCTTCAATAGACACATGAATTTAGAAAGCCAGCTTATTTTCCAGGGAAATTCTGTGTTTAAGGCTGAACCGGCATTGAAATGAGCGGAAGGGGAGGCGGCCTGGCCACCCTCTACCCTCCTGGTCTCCCTCCCCTCTCTGCCTGGTCCCTCCCATCAGCCTCCAGGGAATCGTTAACTTAGCTCTTATTTCCTCCTCTCCAGCCTCCTGCGTGACCTTTCACCTTGAGGAGCACTGGGGCCTCCAGGCTTCCCCTCCTCCAGTCTTTCTGGTTTTCCTCCGCCCTTCATCCCTTCCTCCACCCGGTCTGACAATCCCCTCTCCATCCCACCTCTAGACTCATATCCAAGGACAGCGGGGATCCAAGTCACCCTGGGTCCCTGGTCTCAATAAAAGGACTACTCACACAGGCACCTTCCAGGTCGACAACCTATACTGGTGTGACACTGTGTGTTCTGGAAAGATCAAAGTCTTGCGTCACGCATACCTGAGTTTTAACGTTACCTCTGATCCTGTTTGACCTAGTTGGACAAGCCACTTCACCCATCCTGGTCTCGGCACCCAGATCCATGGGACAGGAGCAAAAGAAGCTAACAAACGCGTGGGTTCCCCATCAGGGAAACTAATGACAGCCACAGGCACCCGCAGATTTCACGACCAGTTTACTGGGCTTCCCAAGCTCACCTCCTCAGCAGGGAATGTGTGGAAGGCTGCTCCCTCCCCAAAGCCCAAGGCTGACAGCGTAGGTTCAAGTTTACTCAACAGCATGAATTGTTCGCCTATTGTGCACCATGCACTAGGTAGGGATAAAAATTAAAAGCATTTTGTAAATATAAAACCCGGACTAGCAGCAGAACCATTAAAGGCAAAGATAAAATCTTCTCCGTAAAAATAGAACCCACCAGCATCTTAAAGCCCAGGAAAAGGCCTGGTGTTTGGAGATGAATTTATCCTCCAGCCCATGACCTATTACACTAACTTTATGGAAGGAAGCCACACAACAAAGACTTTCTGAAATAGAGAAGGTCTATGTAATACATTTTGTATTGCTGGAAGCATACAAAGATATAAAAATAGAAATGATTCTGAGCGCTTGATTTTGAAAGAATTTAGAGTTCTTAGCAACATAAGCTGCTTGCCTATTTCCACGGGCAAAGATTTCATCTTTCAGCACAAGTGTTTTTGCCTTTTTGCTCCTCCTTCTCGCCACCCTCACTTTAATATATTTGAGTTTCACGTTAGTGTCACGTTACTCAGGGCTCCCTGCCATCAACAGAGCTGTTAGGACAGGACTTAGAAGTAGCCTCCAACCTGCCCCTTCTTTTCTACCACAAACCAGCTAGAGGTGGTCAAAGAGAACACCAATGAGGTGGGAATTTAAAGGCAGCCTGGGGTCATAAAATCAAGGCTGACTGGTTCTAAACTCAATTCACATTCAGTACCACTTGGCTCCAGTCCCTGGACAATCCCAGACTCTCTTCAAGCTTTCCTTTCACTCTCTCTTTTCTAATGCTCCATCTCTTCCAATGGAACAGAAGCTCTTTCGATGGCAGAAATGACCCGAGGGGGCATACATAGCAAGGTGCTCTGCATACAGCCAGCATTTGCAAAAACAGTACCCTTGAGGCAACCGGAATATTCACAAACCCAATTTAGGGCATAAGTAAACCGTCTTATTTTTTAAAAATCAGACATTAAAATGTCTTTGGATTTACCAGACCAATTCACCACCCTCTTAACGTTGTAACAAACGTACACGACATACCGGAGACTATTTGCTTAAAAAGCGCTAAACGAACTTGGCAACTGGCTCGTTGGGAACCAGTCTGATTAAACCCATCAGTGTTAAGAATGAAAATTGAAACAGATTTGCGTGAGGATGATAATTTCCAAGAGAGGACCTGCCAAGTAAGTTTGACCCACTGTCAGCAGACAACAAACGCCATGCCAGTGTTTAATCCTGTACCAGATGGCAAGAAGACTTGTCCGAGGCTCACATGAAAGCTCTGAAATGTTCCCCCAGTTAGAAGTAAAATACAAATACCCAAGAAGTCGGTTTGCTTTTTTGTTGTTGTTGCATTTTGGGGATAAAGGCTGCCCGTGTTTCAGTTACATTAAACATGCTGGCAGTATGCTCTTATTTGAATTTCAAGACCTAGGAAATGACACATCATATCTTACTCATATCTTGCATTTCTTTGAGAGGAGCCTTTTGTTTTGTTTTGTGCCAATGGTACTTAGTTCTTCCAACTGACACCAGAGGTGGGTCCTAGCCACAGGAACAAAGACAGCTGGCGTACACACTTACTAATTCTCCCAGGCCCAGATGTACACTCTCTCCAGTTACTTCCTCTGCTGTCACCTAAAACCAGAAAGTAGTGGAAACTGATCACATAGGTGCCCCCCAACCCCAGCCCCACCGCAGGGGGAGCCTCTGGCAGGGGAGCCACCATCACCTGACAGCTCACAGCCCACTTCTGAACTGGCAGCCCAGGGGGATTAGCAGCCATCGAGCAAGTGTCCCTCTGCTTAACCCTATCAATCCAGTTGGATAGTGGGACGTGGGCTTTTGAACCGCGATACACTGATGATGGGAAATAAACTGCCAGCATTTCCCCTGGCTGAATAGACATTTTATTTCCAAAGCCCTCACACTCCTTCCCAGGTTTTCATCCTTCCTGTTGTCACCCTAATCGATGATTCTTTGCCACAACAAAGCGGCTTTCGTAACACTGTAAGTGGTTAGGATTATTCTATTTCTCTGCTCTGCCCAAATCCTGCAGCGGGCCACCTCTTGCGAGTCCCCGGCGCCGGAGAGAAGCTACAGCGAGGTCCAAGCTGGGTGGCAAGGGTCACAGCCGACACGGCCACTGGCGAAGCACTCGGACCATCCACGGGCTAAATCCCAAAACCATCCAGGCCGTCTCATGCCATTCCATAAAGGTGCCTGCTCGCAGAATGGAAGTGCGCGTATTAATGAGAAAGCCCATCCTCCTTTGAAACCACAAGGAATTCAGAGTTGGTCCGATTTTCACTTCGGCAGCTCATCAAACGGCGCTGCAGTCTACGACCCAGGAATAATAACTCACAGACAAATAGGGGATTTTCAAAAATCCTCTAATAAAAGATGACACAAGACCAGAAGCATTATTTTGGTGCATGTTTCCGGTCTCGACCATTCACTTGCCAATTCAAAAACATTTTCGGAGTCCTCTGGAATGCTCAGGGAATGGCAGGGATTGTAGCTTGAACTAGCGGGCTCTACCCCTCGACGTGCATCACAGCCGAGCCCGAAGCCTCCCCCGTTGAACCTCCGTTGAACCTCCACTTGCGCTTGGGTCGCGGCCAGCAGTGGCCAGAGATCCACGCGAGCCCCCGCCTTTCCTGCACACTCCCACTCCCTACCCCGCTGTCGGGGAGCGCAGCGTGTCCCCAGGAGACTGACACTCTCCTGGGCTGGGTCCAGCCTTCTGCTGTCGGGCCGGGAAAGAAGGGGACCCCGGGAATGTGCCCCTCCGGGAGAAAAGCCACTTGAGGACACCAAGTGACTCATCGACTCAGCCCCACGGTGTGTGACTCGCCCACCTCGCTCCAGAGGGTGAGCCACTGTGTCAGAGGCACCCCGATGTCCCTGCCGAGGTCCCCAACGTCACCCAACGCGGGCAAACCTGACTTCACCCCTGCACACTAAGCCAAACTCACTTAACCTTATTTTCCCTAATTCCCTAAAAAAAGCAAGAACAAAAGAAAGACTGGGATTGGTTTTGCTTGTTCACCATAGGCCAAGAGCCCCATTAGAGAACTTCGCTATTCTGCAATTTTATCATCAGCGCTTAGCATTTTTTCCTCTTTCCAATGCTATTAAAAGATCAATAAATCAAGGTCGCCTGGGTGGCTCAGTGGTTGAGCATCCGCCTTCGGCTCAGATTGTGATCCTGGGATTCTGGGATCGAGTCCTGCATCAGGCTCCCCCTCAGGGAGCCTGATTCTCCCTCTGCCTGTGTCTCTGCCTCTCTCTGTGTCTCTCATGAATAAATAAATCTTTAAAAAATAGAAATTAAAGGAAAATAAAAGATTTATATAAACCATGTCAAATTCCTTCTCTTGAAACCAAACAGCGTAAGAGTTTATTTCACTGTTTTATTACTTCCAGATATCAAGTATATTATCCCACTTTCCCCTTTTTCACCAACAAAAATAGGGAATGGGAATGAGAAGTGGAGAAAAGATGAGGTCCTTTAAGAATGGTGAATTCTAGAATTATCAATAGGCAGTGGACTGCGTCCATCCATTTATTCATTCGACAAGAGTTTACAACCGGGCTGTATCTTCCATGGGGCCTCAGTTCCCGAAATCAATTTTGGAAAATGCAGGGTGTGGTGAAAAGTACAACTGAAAATCTTTAAATGGCCCATGATGTGCAGTCTGCTAGGCTTTGTGTAAGTGATACCGTCTTTCAGGAAGTCCAAGGCAGCCAGTTCCCTCCAGGGTTAAGACACGGTACTGCTTCTACAGCCAAGCTCCAGAGGAAGTGATGCTGTCCTCAAATACTTACGTTGGGATCTGCTCAGCACATAGTGTTGACTTCGTGCCACTTAAATAGGCTTATAGCCCTAAGTGCCCGTGTCATCTTCTGCTCCCACACGGACGTATCAGAAGATGATCCAGTGTGGGCCCTAGGAGTCGACGATCAAATTGGTGGGGAGGTATGGCCAAGAAATAATGAATGGTGTGGAGGTTAACAGAACACAAATCCTACTTTTACTGTTATTATAAGTGGTCCAGAGCCTGACATTCCATCTTGATAGCTATGTGTTAGACATGCTCCCCGTATCAGCTGCGTCTGACATCTGGGAAGCAGCTTTAATCTCGCAATCATTTTTTAAAAGAAGTTTGTTTTTAAGCCACTGAGTTACTTTAAATGCTAAAATACTTTGAAAATTGTTTTTCCAGGCTCTCCGTGCCCAACACATGTTTCAACGTGTTGTTTTTCCAGTTGGTCTTCCAGTGTGTCTTAATTGACACACTGCTTGCCTGCTCCTGAGCCACTTTGCACAGGAGAAAGCTCAACTGAACTGCAAATGCCCTCCTTTCTCTTCTTTCTAATGGGGCCAACTGAATTAAATGTCACTTGCCCAAAAGAAGAGGGCAAGGTCTCCTTAAAACCCAAAAATTCCTTTGAATTCGTCTAGCTTCACTTCCATTCAGGCGAAGAGATTCAATCCCTTTTTGTTGGTTTTGTTTTTCTAAATTCTGAGAAGAGGATGAGCCACACTGTGTTCTGGTCATCGGAGCCACTTTGTGCACATGTTTGAAAGACATGACTCAGCTGGTGCTAGAGAAGAGACTGGCATGAACCCCAGCCTCCATCTGGAGAAAGACCGGAGGTGCTTTTCAGAGCTAGTGTCCCATTTCACCAGAAATGATTTTGGAGGATCCAAGACAAAAACCGAGGTGTTAAAAAGAGACTGAGTTAAGCTCCGGAGGCAGGGAAGGGAGAGGACCACTGGAGACTTACAAAATCACTGCACAACACTACTTAGGTTTCATGCTTTAAACCCAGCCCACATATCCTTTTACATGTATTTCTTGGCATCTTTGATTGAAAGGATCACCCAAATTAGGCAGAGTGTTCCACAGTATTTCTGAACTTTGCCTCTGCAATTAACCAGCTAAGAGAACGTTGTAACTTCACCTAGCATCTCCAGGCCTTGGTATCCTCCAATGGTAAAATAGGCATAAAAACATGCATTTCATGAGGTTGTTTTGACTATTTCATCAAATGACATAAGTAGGGGCACCTGGGTGGCTCAGTGGTTGAGCATCTATCTGCCTTTTGGCTCAGGTTGTGATCCTACAATCCTAGGATCAAGTCCTGCCATAGGGCTCCCCATCAGGAGCCTGCTTCCCTCTCTGCCTCTTTCTGTGTCTCTCATGGATAAATAAATAAAATCTTTTAAAAAAAAATTTATTTATCTCTCATGGATAAATAAATAAAATCTTTAAAAAAAATGACAAAAGTAAAGCATGTCAGTGCCAGACATACAGGACACTATAATTTTTTTTTTTTTTTAAGATTTATTTGAGAGACAGCACATGGAGGGACAGAGGGGAGAATCTTCCTGCTGAGCACGGAGTCCACAGAGAGCAGAGCTCAATCCTATGACCCATGAGACCATGCATGACCTGAGCCAAACCAAGAGCCAGTAGCTCAACCAACTGAGCCACCCAGGTGCCCCATGACACTATATATATAATGAAAATCTGGCCCAAAGGTTTAAAGGGATCCGAGGAGTTCAAATGCACAAAAATCAGCAAACACGCTATGGTACAATGAACCCAAGAAAATGGATTGGAAATAACAGCAGACATCAATTCACGGCAAAAACTACAGATAGGCTTATTTCACGTGGAGTGGCTAAGTAATAACTGATTTAGAGAAAAAAATATTGTCAAAACACAAAAGGACAAGTTAACCACAGCCCTCAGGTGGTTCCTTCTGTTTGGTTTGGTTTTTTGTTTGTTTTGCGTTGCACTAATATCAACTCTCAGATCCAGTGTAAGAGAGAAAGCCAGAGCTTCAGTGTCTTTGTCAGGGAGGTGCTTGTGGTAGTGAGGAGCATCCCGTGTCAGCACAAGACTTTCTGCCCATGGTTAAAGTAGACCGAGATTTTAGCTTGAAGTGCAAAGCAAGATCAGTTTGAACACCAGAAAAAGAATACCCAATGGCTTTCCATTTTTCCTAAGAGAAAAGCTCAGGAAATATTAGGCCAATTTAGTTTTGTAATCAAATTTACAAGGTGACAGTGGTTCACCCCCACAGTTCACCCCAAAATGTAGGTAGAGGTCAGGTGTAGAAATCCAAGAAGACACGAAGCTTCTTTGACTCCACAAATGGAAAAACAAATTTAGCTTAAAAAGTACTATAGTTTTAGATAAAACATGTTTACGCAAACTCCAAAGACAGTAAACTTGGTACCCACAGGTGGAGGAGGTTTAATAAAAAATCTACTATTGCTTTAATCTTTTCTTAACAAAGAACAGACACATGTATCTGTTTCAATTTCTTATGACTCATTTCCCCATCCAAATCCCACCGTTCTTCACTAAAGTAGCTGGCATTACTTCTCAGATAAAATACACATCCATTTATGTGTACATAATTTTAAATTTGGTATGATTTTAAACTTACAGGAAACACGCAAGAATATTCAAGGTACTTCCACCTACTAAGGTACCAGCTGTCGTATTTTTTTCAAAGTTGGTTCTGACTGAAAAGTAGAACTACAATAATCATCTGTTTTTATGTGATCCCATAATGATAGTAGTACTTTGGCAGGTCTTTTTTGAACTTTGAAGAGAAGTGAATCTTGTTCTGTAACACATGCAAGATAAAACAAACAAAAAAAAGATGGGAAAAAAGCTAAGATAACCAGTCTGAATAACCAAGTCAAGAAACAAAGCGACACCACATTTGATAACATCTAAACAAAGGCAATAGCAATTTGGCAATAATTGTGATCTTTAATACCCTCTCACTGACGGAGAGAATAGACCCGACCCAAGAGGAGAAAACCACCGGCAGATGAGTTCTTTATTTTCTGAGCTGCTGATGGCCACACCATGGTATAACCAAAATCAAACATTTATGTTTAAGCATTGACTTGGGGCAGAGCAGCTTTTTCACTATGCTTTTTACTTAAACTGGCCAGATTGTTCAACCTGGGAGAAAGCCACCTTAGTTTGATTAGTTTATTAATTCAACGTACAAGTAAGTTAGGAATACATGTGAAAAACATTTAAATTCTCAGGCAAATGTCCTTCCAGTATTTGGAGTGAATCCTCTACTTATACAGATGTACATTTTGAAGGGAAAAACAACGGTAAATAGATATATATTCTGAAGAAAAATTGTAAATATATCAAAAATCCACGTACTACTACTCTCTGTAGAATGTGTGATTTAAACAAAAGAAAAAACACAGCTTCAGGAAAATGCCTTTTAGATTGCCCGTAGAGGGCACTGAGGGGGGCACTTGACGGGATGACCACTGGGTGATATGCTGTATGTTGACAAATTGAACTCCAATAAAAAAAATAATAATAATTAAAATAAAATAAATAAATAAATAAATAAATAAATAAATAAATAAATAAGTAAGTAAGTAAGTAAGTAAGTAAGTAAATAAGATGCCCATAAAATGCTCACAAAAGAACCACAGCCTCACTAAAGTTCACCCTGGCACATTAGTACACTTCAAATCGGTACCATGATTCTGGAAGGCAGTTTGTCAACACGTAACAAAATCCTTGAAAAAGCTTTGATCTGGCTGCTGTACTTCCACAAAGCTTCACCAAGGAAACAGTTCAATAGATAAGCCAGAGATACCTGCCTGCTTCTGAGTCTCTGCCTTCCCCTTCTTCTAGGTATTAGGTATGGCCAGGAGACTAAGTTCTAGACAAGAAACAGAAGTGCTTTGTGGGATTCTGGGGGAAGTTCTTTAAACGAAAAGGTACAGACTTTTCTGCTTCTCCCCTTGTTCTTTCCTCCAGCTTGGAATGTGAACATGATGGCCAGGGCTACAGCAGCCCCCTTGAATCATGAGGAATGAAAGTCATGCAGTATGGCCAAAAAAGTACAAAAAAGAGGGCACCTGATGGCTCAGTGGGTTGAGCATCTGCCTTTAGCTCAGGTAATGATCTCAGGGTCCTGGGATGGAGCCCCACACTGAGCAGAGTGCCTACTTCTCCCTCTCCCTCTGCCTCTCTCCCTGCTTATAAGTTAGGAATACATGTGAAAAACATTTCACATGTTTACTCTGTCAAATGAATAAATAACATCTTTAAAAAAAAAGTAGGGGGATCCCTGGGTGGCGCAGCGGTTTGGCACCTGCCTTTGGCCCAGGGCGTGATCCCGGAGACCCGGGATCGAATCCCACATCGGGCTCCCAGTGCATGGAGCCTGCTTCTCCCTCTGCCTGTGTCTCTGCCTCCCTCTCTCTCTCTCTGTAACTATCATAAATTAAAAAAAAAAAAAAAGGTAGGAAAAAAAGATAAATGCATGTGGAGCCATCAAACTAGCCCTTGACTGCCCTATTTCAGATTTCTTTAATGTTATAGATGGATGAGCAATCTCCTTCCATGTCCCTGTTCATCACAAACCGAACTCCAAATCACTACAAAATGTATCAGCAGAGATGTCCATTGTAGTTTTGTTTATATCTTAAATGCGGTAAGTGGTTAAATAAATTATGGTTCAGTCAGATGACAGAAGACTGAACAGATATCATAAATGACATAGATCTGGGGTTCCCGGGTGGCTCAGTAGATTAAATATCTACCAGAGTCCTGGGATGAAGCCCCATGTCAGGCTCCCTGCTCAGCAGGGTGCTTGCTTCTTTCTCTCTCTCTCAAATAAATAAATAAATAATAATAAATCTTTAAAAAAATAAATAAATGACATAGATCTATATTTGTTTAAATGGAAAGATGTTCAACAATATATTACTAATGTGAACATAATCCCATTTTGGTTATATATATCTATGAAGGGAAAGTAAGCGTTATTCAGATCCTTAGATTTCTTTGTATTTTCTACATTTTATATAATTAGCATCATTTTTTTTTCAATCAGAAAAAGAGAATGAGAAAAGCTGTCCTCCCCCCAAATTTTTTAACTTCCTGTTTAAAAAATAACATGGCATTCCACATTTGAACCTACAACTGCTAATTACAGGCCTAAGAATAATTCCATAGCTAGGAGTGCAGGGTTGAAAATCTCGTCAGTCCCTTGACTGTGACTCAGAAAAGGCGCCACCGTAATACTCCTATGAGTACTTAGCCTAAAGGAGCTCTGAACCAGAGAGGGGCACAAGGGGGTGGGGGGGAAGCAGTAGAAGGAAGGGATAAAGAGGATCAACGAACATTCTATAATTAAGCAATATTTTAGGGCTGCCTCTGGCAGGTGTTTGAGCAAAGGGGAGAAGTCGAACGAGGTGACAACAGACAGGAACAGCTCTCTCCTTGGGCAGATCAAGCGAGGCCTATCATCCTGAGCACTGTCTACACTTCACAGGACAATCTGAGGCATCTTAGATCCAGCACCTGTCCGCTTTGGAGACTCTCAGCTGCAGCGCTGTTATTGCTGTCATCTACCTAACCCAGGGGGGAGAAGCATCTGTTGTACCTAGAAAGATTACGATGAAACTATCTTTGATCGTTCTTATGAAAGAGAATGCATAACTCATGTAACTGTGTTTGTTTTCTTCTTGTCACTCCTGAATTTTTTCCTTTTTTTTTTTTAAAGGAAGAAACCTACCCTTGCAGCTGTATTTTTCATTTTTAAGCCCCATGTTGATTATATATTCACTCCAAATAATGGTTTAAATTTAGTTTGATGACCAACCACAAGCCTCCTTCTCATGCCACTACAAGGCACTTCCTGCCTTCAGACCCTTTACGCAATTGCCATTGACTTGGAGAGGAACTCCGCAAGGAATGAACAGGATACACATCATGATATTGTCAGAGGAAATGGAATTTTCTTTACAGGATGCATTTAGATTCTTCCTTTCCATGAGGCTTTTTTTTTTTTTTTAAGATTTTATTTATTATTTGACAGAGAGAGTGTGTATATGCGCAAGAAGACAGGGCAGCAGGTAGAGGGAGAGGGAAAAGGAGGCTCCCCACTGATCCAGATGCGGGGGCTCGATCCCCCATGGAATCATGACCTGAGCCGAAGGAGAGGCTTAACCAACTGAGTCACCCAGGCGCCCCCACCAGGCTTTCTAAAATGCTGGTGAAATTGATGGAAACTTTATGCCTTCAACTTCTCAGTTAGCTCCCCCTGTGGAATGAGTGTAGAAGGTCTGACCACACAGCAGAGAATTAAAAAACTACTCATAGAACAAATGACTAAAAAAAGAAAGAAATGAATGAATACATTGAATGAATGGGCTTCCTTTAGCAAATCATTTTACTTCTCAGTGTCTGTATCAAATGAATCTTATGTATATCTGATGTATCTTTATCTCCAAAATATTCAAAAAGCTCATCCTGGGAGATTTGTTCTTTACCTGCCCCCCCCCCCCCAAAGGACATGAATGCTAGAGGATGCTACGACATCTTCTAGAACAGATGAAAACTTTAGTCCATCCCTACTCCATTCAACAAACTAACGGGGCCTCTATCAGGTGCCACTCACCACAGGCCCCAAAAGTACACCACTTCTGGCATATACTAGACACCCAATAAATGTGGGTGGAATGACTGAATGAACTGGTACTAATATTCACTAATACTGAGAGTCATGACAATAATTCACATTAGTCAGACATCGTAATATTCACAATAACGATGGCAATAATAATGTCTGATAGTAACAACTGACATTTATATAGCAATCACTAGCTTCAAAATGATCTTAATTTGATCTTTACATAATAGATTTATTAATCTCCATTTTTTTTAAGATTTTATTTATTTATTCATGAGAATGCACAGAGAGGAGAGAGAGAGGCAGAGACGCAGGCAGAGGGAGAAGCAGGCTCCATGCACCAGGGGCCCGACGTGGGATTTGATCCCAGGTCTCCAGGATCACGCCCTGGGCCAAAGGCAGGAGCCAAACCACTGCGCCACCCAGGGATCCCTCCATTTTTAAGATCCAGAAACTGAGTTGAGACAAGTTAGATGGCTTCAGATTCCTGTTAGTCCTATAAGGCACATGAGAGAGTACAATCTTGTTCTCATAGTTGAGTCTGGAGCTTCTACAAAATGCCTTGTGAACCACAAAGGCCAATGCGCGTAACTCAGATCATTAGGAAGGAAGGAAAGGAGAGTTAAGAACAGTCAGTGCTGCTGAGTTTAACTTCATCCTTGAAGAACGTCTCCTGCAGACTCAGTCCTTTGGAGGAAATTCATCCCCCTCTTGCTTCAATAACACACCACCATCCTCCTCGTCCCTCCAGGAGCCCTTGAGGCATGTACTATCCTGTGCAAACTTGCCTGTGAGGTTGACCTTTTAACTGCCTGGTTTTAATCAGGCCCATTCTGTCAAGGAAAGGGACTCTCGTGACGGTAAAACAAACTAGCTCCATGTGATCCTGTAAGTTGATGCTGGGGTGAAAGGAGAGGAAGAAATAACAAATACTACTTTAAAAATATAAACCAAATACAAAGCAGAAGCCAAACTCTCTGCCATGACCTAAAAGGAAGAGGTAAATGGACCCTGAAGATAGATTTGGAGATGGAGAGGTAGCAACTGAATGCACCTGCCATGAGCATTGCTGGAAAGCCGAGCCAGAGCTGGGAGGGGGGTGAGGGCATGATTTTAAAGGCCCTGCCTGCTGGAAAGTCTGTTCCTTTGGAAAGAAGTCTGTGACAATAACAGCTTCAGTCCGACTTGTCCTTAGGTTTTTTTTTTTTAAGATATTATTTATTTATTTATGAGAGACACAGAGAGAGAGGCAGAGACATAGGCAGAGGGAGAAGCAGGCTCACAACCTGAGCCGAAAGCAGACGCTCAGCCACTAAACCACCCAGGCATCCCAATCCTTAGTTTTTATTAATGTTGATTACAAGGAAAAATAGGGATGGTGTTCCATAAAATAAAGGTGTTCATTCTACAATATGTTAGACTACAATATATGACTGTAACTGCAATTCAACACATAGATTAATCTTACCAGAATTTTTCAGACTAAAGCTCACTTGCCTGGCTTATCATAACCTCTTTACGTAGGAACATGCTGAAAAAAATGTTCAAAGGAACATTTGAGAAAATGAAGAAAATATAGTTTATTTACATAGTCACAAGAAGTCGAGTGTCTATCATTTTCTTCTTGATTACATTTCAATGCACTAGAAGGTCTCTATCTTTTCTGACATTATATGATAATTAATATTTGTATATTTTCCTGCACTTCCATATTAACATATTTATGTGTCTGACTATGCAAACATGAACCTTTTCTTAAAGTCATTTAAAATGAAGTAAACCCTAACTCCAAAAGTTTCTTCTAATATAAATTCCAATAGTATAACAATACAATAATTATTTTGATTAAAAGATGAAAGTGTGCCCTCAGTTGGGGGCATGGCAGAGGGTAGTGGATACTAAGTCACTGGGAGGTAATCGGGAGGAAAGACACTCCAGAATCTGCCAGTCTCATCACTGCATGGAAGGACCTCATCTGGCACTTCAACCTCAAATCTACTCCCCAAGTAACAAAGGCTTTGGGGCTCAGTCACTATCTGTGAGGAGACAGGGTTATGGGCAGTAGCCTCAAGTGTATCCAAAGGATTTTAATCCCTCACACCCACACCCAAAAGAGTTGTTCCCAACACTGAATGCTCATTTCCCTCCTAAAATTTACATAATATATACACATTGTTGTAAAAGGCCCTGGATTTAAATAAGCTTAACCCAACATGTCTCTAAATTCTTTTAGACATAATCTTTTTTTTTTTTTTTTTTACTTTATTACTATGCAATAGAATACATTTTAGGAGCTGGAATATACCATTTGTGGTATTTATGGCAGGTATAGCTTCAGATTCAGCTCAGCAGCATAGTCTGGACACACAATATGCTTCAGACATTAGGGCAATATTTTTATACCCAAGTTACCAAAAGTGAAAACTTACAGATGGTTCCTACAGAGAGTCACTGGGCAAATGTTAGTATGTTGCTATGATGCCAAGATTCCAAAGCACCCTAATGACAAAGTTTATCCAAATCAGAATTGGAGATCGGAGATCAAGACATAGGCATATATTGGCATGTACACAGATATGGGTGTGCATGTGTGTGTGTGTGTGTGTGTGTGCTAAACACAAGTTTAATTTCAAGCTTTCATATGTGAAAATATATACACATATACATATATGTATGCCATTCCCATAGGCGAAAGTTTAAAACTAAGCTTCCCTGTTTAAAAAGTTGTTTGCACCCAGAAGCTTTTAACCTTCCTCCTTACTTTCAAGTTGGGAGCCTGTGGGTGTCTATTCTTAGTGCGCTTTCAAAATGTAGTTTCCCTCGGCTCAGGGTCACAGCTGCAGCAAAGCATTCAGGGTGGCTCCTCTCCATCCCCTTGAAACAACTGGTGGGAACCTAGGACTAGGCCATCAACCCAGCTGTTCAATCTCACTTTCTAACTTTAGCAAGTCACTTCACAACTCATGTCACTAGGGCATGCCACCCTGAAAACCACACCAGTGAAGGTAAATTCCTATGCCCACTACAAAAACTCCAGGCACACAAAGTCACACTCAGATGCTTACAGCACAATAGCACCGATGCAGAATGCAGGACCCACATGACCTGATTTACACGATCTAAGAAAACCTCACTAGACACGACTAACCGCAGGGCCTCCATCTCTCCTCCGCCTCCCCCACCCCTGCTTCAACCCATTATAAAGTTACCGATTAGCAGCTGCAGAGCCCAAGAGCCTAGAGTCTGGAAGACCGTGAACACCAACATCCGGTCAGGAGACTGGCATACACTGTACCATCTGTCAACTTTCTTACTAGAATGCAGGATGCATGCTTTTCCACACCGTTAATGTACCATAAAATTGTCATGAAGCCCTCATAATGTAATTACTTGCATTTAATTGATTATACATGCCCTCATTCTAGTTTTCTTTTTTTTTAACTGCATGCTCATTGTAATTACTTGTCCCAAAGCCAGATTTCAGAATTATTTGACTCTTTATTATCCGTTGAGAGTTACTAATTAAAATAATTTCCTTCATTGAAGAGAGTTGCTCTTTTCCTGAATTTGCCCTGACACTGCTCACAACTGAGGAGAACTCGAAGAATGCCTTGCTAAGCTCCCCTGTAATTGACTGCCTCCATTGTTAACATATGCGTGGACTTAAAAAACATTAAACGACTTATACAAATGGAAACAAAATGCCCTTTGAGTTCTATTGATAACTTAACCTTTAGGGTTTTGGATGAAATCCCATTTCTCGGGAAGCAGGGAGAGCCAAGTGAATGAAACGATTATGTAAAAACACTGTTGTGGGAATTATTTTGTGTGAAAATATATACAGGATATCATTTAAAATGTCTTTGATTGGAGGTGGGCTTTCAGGAATTCCTAACTGAAATATACATGGTCTTTCATGGCTTCTCTAACTCATGCTCCATTTTTCGGGGAAATTAGAAGTGATTTTCAACAGGCAACTGAAACCGAACCATGACACCAGCCATCAGGAGAGTGCCACCTTCAGGGTGGCGACACGAGGGTCTGGAAGAGAAAGGAAGAGTGTTTCCTGGAGCTGGGAATGCCTGTTTCTGGAAAGCCGCTGGTGTGTGCTCAATTTGTGAAAATTCATCAAGCAGTACACTTAGGATCTGCACACTTTTCTACAAAAATTACACTTCATTTTTTAAAGTACTTAAGAGAGGGGCGCCTCGGTGGCTCTGTTAGTTAAACATCTGCCTTCGGCTCAGGTCATGATCCTGGGGTCCTGGGATGGAGCCCCACATCAGGTTCTGTGCTCAGCGGGGAGTCTGCTTGTCCCTCTCCCTTTGCCCCTCCCCCTGCTTGCACACGCGCTCTCTCAAATAAATAACTAAAACCTTTAAAGTAAGAGAAATTACTCCAATTTTTAAAATCAACCTCCACAAAAGAAAAAGGCTATAGTTACCATCTAGCAGAAACATATGAGCTAACAGAAGGTGTCTACAAGGAATAGAATCAAGACCGTAGTTTAATTTTTGACTTCTTTTTTAAAAAATAGTGCACAACAGGGGTGCTTGGGTGGCAGAGTTGGTTGAGCGACCATCTCTTGTTTCCATTGGGTGGTGGTCTTGGGTAGTGGTCTCAGGTTGTGGGATGGAGCCCCACATGGGGCTCTACACTCTTTACATTGTCTGCTTAGGATTCTTTTTCCCTCTCCCTCTGCCCCTCCCCCTGCTCTCTCTCAAATGGATAAATAAATCTTTAAAAAAAATAGCGCACAACATTTGAACAAATCAGTATAAAAAAACACACACTTGAGATAATTGAAAAGATTTGAGCATGTACTGGGTATTAGATGATATTAAGAAATTACTGTATATATCTTGGCGTGACACAAAATGAAATTCACAAAATGATTTAAGCTATGTTGTTGTTCAAGTTTTAACCTAATCATCAGGAACCCATGGGGGATATTGGTTTAAATCTTAAAAGAAAAAAGTTAATGCTGTGAAAAAGACACAAAATGGTAAGTGGCAGAGGGGCACTATTCTGGGTCAAAAGAGGGATAGAGGGACGCCTTGGTGGCTTAGCGGTTAAGCGCCCGCCTTTGGTTCATGGTGTGATCCTGGGGTCCCGAGATCGAGTCCCACATCGGGCTCCCTGCATGGAGCCTGCTTTTCCCTCTGCCTGTGTCTCTGCCTCTCTCTCTTTCTGTGTCTCTCATGAATAAATAAATAAAATCTTTTCAAAAAAAAAAGAGGGATAGAATAACTAAATGTAGTATGTGAGTCCTGATTGGGTCCTGGATTGGGCATGAGATGAGCATGGGCACGAGTGAGGGCACACACCAACTAGGAGAATTTGAATAAGGGCTGCATATTAGGTTATATTATTCAACTAAGGTTAATTTTCTGGGTGCAAACATGGTATTTGTTATTGTCTAAAAGAATGTCCCTATTCTTAGATGAATGCTGAAATATTTAGGGCAAAAACTCATGTTACCTGTAACTTGCTTTTAAATGGTTTAGTTTAAGAAAAAAAAAAAAAAAAAGGAGGGGATCCCTGGGTGGCTCAGTGGTTTAGTGCCTGCCTTCGGCCCAGGGCATGATCCTGAAGTCCCGGGATCAAGTCCCACGTCGGGCTCCCTGCATGGAGCCTGCTTCTCCCTCTGCCTGTGTCTCTGCCTCTCTCTCTCTCTCTGTCTCTTATGAATAAATAAATAAAATCTTTAAAAAAAAAAAAGGAATATATACAGAGGGAAATGTGGCCAAATGTTAAGAATGACTGAATCTAGACAAAAAAGAATACACTTTCTAAACACTAGTTCAGATTTTAAAATGTTCAAAATGAAAAGAATAAATCAATATTAATTTTGTTAGATACAAAAATGCTAATTCTATTTGCAAGATACTTACTGAAGTATCCAAGATTAAAACACATCTGTTATTTGCTTGAAAATACTTTCACTAGAAAATATATGAAACAAATATGGCAAATGTTAATCATTTTTAAATCTAGTTAAGGGTTATATGGTTAGCCTTTTTAAAATTTTTTATTTAAATTCAATTAATTAACATATACTGTATTATTGGCTTCAGAGGTAGAGGGCAATGACTCTTCAGTCTTTTTTTTTTTTACTCTTCAGTCTTATATAGCATCCAGGGCTCATTACATCACGTGCCCTCCTTAATATTCATCACTATGGTGAATCTTTAATACTGTTTTCTCTACTTGCGCGTTTGAAATTTTACACACTAAAATGTCAAAAATATCAAGTTTTGTGATATTCCTCCTCTGTTTAATAGTAAAATCCTTTCCACATCCTTTTGGTCTCGAGTTATCATCATAAATTTCTTTCTCCTCAGTTAATTTTCAAAGTTTTTCATAAATTGGTAGAGCCTGGGGAGATACCATTAGTTTAGTGGACCTAGAATTCTCATTCTTTGTAAACAAAGTCAAATAGCATGCTTCCCGCTCAACTCCAGTTACGACAGTAAATAGGAAAAGGGATGGTTAGTATCCTAAAGGAAATTCTCAAATCTGTTCTGAAACCTGAAAATTCTTTGGACATTTTCCAAAGACAAGCCATCACATTCCTGCCCTGCTTTCTTAGATGCTGCCATTCATAACATAGCAGCTTTCAGGAATTCTGTTTTTTCCTTCTGGATCGTTCTCCATTGGGGAATTAGCTCCGGTATTTCTAATGTCCTTGCTGGACCCCCAGAACCTAGCACCACCGCAGTCCCAGGAAAATCACTCTGTAACCTGCTGTTAGGACAGCACACAGATCTTCTTCGAAAAGGAGAGCCCATTTCTCTGTCGATCTCCAACCTTGAAATCAAGTAATTGTAGATTTTAATGCACAAGGGAATAGGCAGTAAAATGGGCCTTCGAGGGATACATGCGCCTCTAATGCTTTTTCTCTGTGGTTAGGACAAGAAAAAGTCCTCAGAATAGTACCTAATCCCACAGCCTCAGCCTCTGGGCTATATTGCACACAGGCAAGGTGTGGGCAGTGGAGCCAGAAAGAATCTGGTTTGAAGGTCAGCTGACCTTGGTCAAGTCACTCAGCCTCTCTCTATTTCTCAGTTTATCTGTAAAATGGAGATATCCAATACTGGTTAAGAGATTTGGAAGGGGTGGAGGAAATAACTAAAGGTGGTCAAAAGTATAAACTTCCGGTTAGAGGTTAAATGAGACATGAGGATAAAAGGCACAGTATGGTGACTACAGTCAACACTACTGTATTGTATATTTGAAAGCTGTTAAGAGATTTTAGAAGTTCTCAGAATGAGGGAAAAAAAAGTCTAACTACAAGATGATAGATGTTAACTAAACTTAGTAAGGTAATCATTTTGCTATGCATCTATGAAATCATTACGTTGCACTCCTTAAACTTATGTAATGGTATATGTCAATGACAGTTCAATAAAACTAGAAATAAATTTTAATTTAAAAAAAATTTAATAGTAAAAAAAAAAAAAAAAGAGGTCTGGGGCCATTCTGTGTTCTAATCCTAGCTCCTACTTAATACTTGTATAAACATGGGCAAGTTACTTAAGTGCTCCATGACTCCATTTCCCACCAAAACCCATGACATATGAAGACGTTAAAACAAAGTCTAGCAGGTAGAAAACCATTAGTAAGCATCCGCTACCATTTTTATTGTTATTAGGAAAAGAGTATTTGCACCAAAGTTATCTTGAAATTAAAGTTACTAAGGCAGGTAAGTCTCTTAGCATCATGCCTGCACATCACAATCATTTATAAATATTTGGTATTATTATTGGGTTTCCCAATAACTCTGCTAGGTAGGCAAGCAATGCCAGTGTTAGTAATTTACTGATGAGAAAACACGATCAAAAAGACTCAATGATTTTCCTTCTGTTACCTGCCGACACCAATGTCTACTACTGCATTCTGCTTCTTAAAATTCTCTGTGCCTCAAGGATCCACCATGAAGAAGAGAGAAAAACTAAAATAGCATCTGAAGATATACTCATGATGTCAGCATTAAGTATCCTGAAGCTAAGTTGAAAACATAAAATAGGGGTGGCTGGCTGGATAAGTAGGGAAAGCGTGCAACTCTTGATCTCAGGGTCATAGTCTTGAGCCCCGCGTTGGGTGTAGAGATTATTTAAATAAATAATTTTTTTAAATAATAAGAAAATATAAAATATTAAGTGCTGGGAATAATTGTAGACTGCCCTGAGAAAGATGCCTGGAAGATGTGGACACAAGTGCACTTTACTTTGTCCTATTGAAAGTATAAACTGGTTTGGGTTTTCTTTTTTTTTTTTTTCTTTTTTTAAGATTTATTTATATTAGAGAGAAGAGCACAAGAGAGAAGAGAAGGAGAGGGAGAAGCAGACACCCTGCTGAGCAGAGAGCCCAACCTGACCCCTGGAGTGGATCCCAGGATCCTGGGATCATGACCTGAGCTGAAGGCAGATGCTTAATCGACTGAGCCACCCAGGCGCCCCATGCCAGTTTGTTTGAATCACATTTTAAATGCACAGAGAGAGTGCCCTTTGAAAAATATTTGTCACAAATCCTTTTGGAAAGTGAGTGATTATTTCCCCTAAAGAAATAAGCCCCCTTTTGTCAATGTTATTACTGTAGATAAAGCTTTCTTCTGTACCTGTTTAACTGAAAACAATCAGCACCTGTATTCAAGAGAGCATGTGCCTTCAGGTGGACACTGTTGGTCCATCTCAGGCAGAGTGATGGTCCCATAACATGTGGCAGTGCCTAATGCAGATGCCATGCCTGACCCGCAGTGGGCCAGAAAAACCACTGTGGCAAATTCTCCCAGTAGATGCTTCATATCATCGTTGTTTCCCAGTCGCACGTCGGATGAGGAGCTAAAATCACAGCACAACGCCAAAGTCAAGAAGACAACTCAAGAGCATCTTCTTGAAGCTCTTAGCACTAGCTACCACCCAGCTGTTGGTCTCCTATAGAATCTCAAGAATTTTACTTGCACCGTTATCTTATTTAATACAATAATCCTGCAAAGAGAAATTATTATCCCCACCGTATGAATGAGGAAACAAGAGGTTCAAAAAGTTGATGAGAGACTTGCCTGAAGCCCCACAGCTCATAAATAGTGTAGGAATTTAGACCCAGGTCTGCCTGGCGCCAAAGGCAAGCACTCCTGAAATTTTCTTTAATCTCCTTGTTAGTGTCCCTTGGAAGAAAAAAAAGAAGATACTCAGAATCTTAAGAATCCGAATCCAAAATTAAAAGAAAATAAATATTTTAAAGAATTAAGCCCAGCAGAGTCCAAGAATTCCCCCATGGGCTCTGTACAGAGCAAGACATCACTTTCCAAACAAATGCAGGCGGCTGGGTTCCCGCCCCTGTGCTCTGCTTACTGCGCATGTAGCCTCCTGCCCGGTTGGGGATTGGGGGGTGAGGAGAAGGAGGGGGAGCCACAGTGGTGACCACAGGCTCTGGTCTCCTACTGGCCATCCCGGGCCACCTAGCAGAGGGGCCCACCTCACTACTCATTAAGATTAACATTCTTAGGTCCAGTAATACCTGGAGAGGTTGATGAGGCATTAAAAGGAAGCCAGAGTCAGAGACAGAGAGAGAGAGGGAGAGGGAAAAATAGGCAGGCGGGAAGCACTCCCTCTCACTTAGGAATGCGATTCCAACGCTGAGCAGCAAGGGGGAGAAAAGCAGTTGACAGCCATTATAGTCTGAAGTCGGGCTTCAGTTCAAGAAAAGTAACCCAAACTTCTAGCTACTGCCTTGTGCCACAGAGCTGAATTTCTGAAACTTGCATTTAGATGAATTTTTTTGTTTTCCACATTTTTGTTCTCTTTTACCTCCCAACTGGCAGGCTTTCCTCCCAGACTTCTTCAAGGAGATAAAACTCCACCGAAAGGGAAAAGCTGCTGGGAGCCGAATCATCCAGGATTTTTCCTTTTTTTTCTTCCCCCAGCAAAATAAAATATGGATGGTGTGTTTGATCACTGTGACCTGCAGTGGCAGATCCAACCTCTCAGTGATGGCGTGAGAGGTGTAAGGCTTCATGACATTTTTGACTATGCTGTCCCCATAGCTTTATATATTCAAAAAGTTAGCTTTTTTAACTAAACAAAAACAAATTGTTGATACATTCTTGACATTATAATGGCACTTATGACTATCAAAGCCAGGACTCTTAGCATTCTTATATTTAACTTCCGAGCCCTTGAGGAATAAATACATTCAAGCAGACTTTTCTATATATAAGGACTAAAAGTTATACTTCCAAATGCAGACAACAGTATTATCATTTTCAAAAAAGAGTCTTGCAAAGATGTTCCAAACATAGATCGGCCTACCCCATTCTCAACAAGCCTTGTACAACCCCATTCCCAACCAGTAAATATATTGATCACTGAAATATCGGGATTCTTAAATATTCACCCAAAATACATCCCAGGTATCTCTGGCAATAGTACAGTCATTGACTACAACAACCATAAATCATGCAGCATCTACTACAAGAAAGATATAAGTAACTTTTCCCAACAGAACTCCCATGTTCCTCAAGCTGCCTGTGTTACCTAAAGCCATCAGGGAGCCTCCAGAGCAGATAAGACTTGCGGGTATCTTTGGGGCAGGCTCACTCTACTGAAACATTGGTTTAACTATTAGTATCCAGCAATATGTATGTAGCAGTTTATGACTTATCAGAAAGGCTGTGCTTCTCGAAAGCTATCTTCAAATACAATTCTTGAAAATCAAAGTACCTTTTCCTTTCATTTTCACTATGATCAAAAAATCTATTCCTAGGAGACAAAATGTATGCACCATTCCATGCCCACCTAGGGTGTTAAGAAATGGAAAAACCAAGGGGGCTGCTGGCTGGCTCAGCTGGTAGACCATCTGACTCTTGATCTCAGGGTCGTGAGTTCAAGCTCCACATCAGACATGGAGCCTGAAGAAAGAAAGGAAAGAAAGGAAAGAAAGGAAAGAAAGAAAGGAAAGAAGAAAGAAAGAAAGAAGGAAGAAAGAAAGAAAGAAAGAAAGAAGAAAGAAAGAAAGAAAGAAAGAAAGAAAGAAAGAAAGAAAGAAATGGAAAAACCATAGAAATCATCTAATCTAACCTCCTTGTTAATCTGTCATCTGCTTCATTGTACCACATTCCCAAGAGACAGCAAGACACACCAGGATCACATTCATCTCACAGACCATCTCAGTGAGCCCCACAGAAGAAAAAGAATGTGACTTGGGCATGAGTATCATTGTTTTCTGGGTGCCAGACTGGTGGACCTCTCCAGTTTTCCACTGTTAGAGGGCTTTGTTCTCCTTTTTTAAGGACTGGCACTATCCATAGTTGACTAGTGGCAGCAATTGTGTTTAATTTTTTGCTTATTTTATAGGGTGAAAAAAAACAATCACCCTATTATTGAGGATAACTCATTACATATGGACTTTTACATTATTATTTGTATATAAGGGCATTTTAACGATATTTGCACTATAAAATTATCTTTAACTAACCAACCACTTTTCAGTCATACTGCACTAATGTTCTGTTCCTGCTGTGTTTTGTTAATGTCATTCTATAAGGTAAGGATTCCAAAACTTCAATGACCAAGGTCTATCATAGCAATCTTATTCAGAAATTAACATCACTCTGCATAGTATGGACTTGTGGATTAAAAGCTGGATATTGGAAGGAAGATTTCACTCAACAAAGTTAACAGGGTGAGAGAAACAATGGCTCTAATTAGCAAATGGATTATTCTTAGACCTTTTGCTAGTTTCAAAAGGATAAGCTTATTGGTTCCCATGGCAGAAAATACAGAACAAATAACCAGGTTAATCACTGAAGTTCAAAAAAAAGTTGGCCCATAATGGTCGTCAAGGCTCTGTGTCCAGGAAATCCCGCCAGACAGGCACTGTTTGCAAATGGCTGGGAAATATGGTTCATTGCCATCAAAAACAGATGAAAAGCAGGATTTGGTTAAAAGAGTGAGTCTTTGCCCAAGCAAAACCTTTCCAAAATAAAGAAACAGTGTATGCTGGCTGCCAGCTGACCTTGGCTGAAAAGAGGGGACAGTCCCGCACTGGTGCTCATTATACTCAATCTCAATACTATTAAATGGTGTTGAGTGGAAATAAGACTTAATCAAGGGAAGACCCTGCCAATTCTGACAGTATTGGTAATATCCCAAACTAAAATACTCAGATTCTCATTAAATCAGATTTTTTTAACTTAAAAGCAAAATACAACAAGATAATATCTATTCCAGTGTTAAGAGAAACTATACAAGAAAGGATTTAGGTATGTGTTCAAAAACATCAAAATTCCAAAAAATTTCAAAATATCCTTAGACCATCTTTAAATAGCAATAAGGTACAATTATACAGAGTAACAAAATAGGAAAAGGGATTATTAATAGTAGTATCTTCAAAAAGTAATGTCATTATTGAGAATCAATAGTAGTACTCTAAGAGTCCACCCGTAATACAGCCTTCTATGGAAATATAATTAAATTACTACATGTAAAGTGCCTAGTATATAGTAAGCACTGTATGAGTATTAACTAAGCTAACTAAAATCACAGGGCCAAAAGGGAAAAGAGAAGCCAGCCTGCCAACTTCCTTACCCCATTCCTAACACAAGTGTGCCCTCTTCATCCCTCTAAGAAGCTCAAGCTGGGACCCAATCATCTGTCCCTGACCCTCTATTCACCTATCAGAAGCATTAACTACACCTCATGGACTTGACTCCTTCCTTTATTCCTTGGTAGAAATAAGGCCACCTTCCCCACAGCAGGAGCCACCTGGAGAATATTCATTTGATACGTTAGATGAGGTTCAAATAAAGATTTTCTGTAAGTCATGAAACTGCCTACTTAAAATCCCCATTATAAACTGCTTGACCAATAGAATATGGTGCCAGTTTCCAGCCTGAAGTCTTAAGAAACTCACAGCCTCACTTTCCATCTCTCGGAAGGCTCCTTCTTAGAACCCAGCCACCATGCCATAAGGAAGCTCAAGTAGTCAAGAGAGAACCAAAAGGAAAGAAACTGATAGACCCAACTGATGGCGAACACGACCCGTGAGTGAGTTGCCTTGAAAATGATTCCCTTGGCCCCCAGGCAAGCCTTTCCAGCTGGCACTATATGGAGCAGAGATGAGCTGTTTCTGCTAAGCTGTGTCCAAACTGCAGATCTGAGCAAAATAAATGATGTATGTTTTAAGCAAAAAAAAAAAAAAAAAAAAAAAAAAATCACATTATCTCAGTAAAGCACAGTCATGTTCATTCTAACTATCAATATTTCTGAATTCAAAAATAATATAGATTTTTACTTTTTTTTTCAAAAATAATATAGATTTTTAAGACTCAAAAGAAGCAATCAGAAAAGGACCAGACGTGATTATTTCTCTTTTTCTTAAAACTGCAAGGTCAATCCTCCCTTGAGAGCGTCCCACAGTTAATACCTAATACTTCTCTAGTTAACCAGCCCAATACCCTCAAACCAATAGATCCCCTATAATGTCACTGGAAATTAAAGCAGCATGACCTAGGGTATGAAAAAAAAAAATTCTGTAGGTTTATTTTTTTTTACAAGATCCTGGTCCTTGTGTACCTTTTAAGAATCCTCCAGTCTACTTGAGAAATAAGAAATGCATATTTATAACACCCAGCAAACAGTCCTAAAGGCAGTAAGCAGCCATGTAAGCATATGGGATAGCATGGAGGTCTTAATACAGACGGAATTCAATGTCAGCAAGATGGGAGAGATGAGGTGCATTATACTTGCAGATACATTTATCCATAGAGATTTATACTAGTGGTTGCGGTAGGTCTCATTTCTATCAGATTTTAAACTCCTTTTGAGCCCGGACCACATCTAATCTTCACATTCACCACTCACAACCACAAACCAGGCTCCACCAGAAAAACTACCAATGTGCATTATGTAGGCACTAGAATAGTGCTGGGGGGTGAGGGATGAGGCCAAAATAAAAAAGTTTTCTCCACAGGAGAAAACCGTATCTATGGAGGGTTCAGAAAGAATGTTAGGAAAAGTCAAGGCAGAGTCCAGTTAGATTTTTTTATTCCCAAAGTCACAGTGTAAAAAAGATATACCTGTTATACTCTTAAATGAGCATTTGCATATACTTTTGCTAACAATTATTTGGAATAAGCTGAGGATCTGGATTAAAAAATGAGCAAAGGCTGTGAACTTAGGTAACCTGAGATGGGATGATGCTTTCAGTAGCAGCACCCCCCCGCCCCGCTTTCACTAGGAGCCTTGAGCAACTCTGAAATCCCAGCAGGCACAGTGTCCTAAATGCCTGGAGATCCCTTGACTCAATCTCACAGACTGCAAAGGTATGAAGCACAAGATCTCAGGAGGCACTTCCACTCCAGCAGTAGGGCATTACCATGACACAGCCTTTAAAGGATCATGGAACTCCTTAGTTTCATATTTTCATCATTGCTTAAAATGACTGTGCTGATGTTCAGATAATTTATGAGAAAAGCCACATTTTAAATAATAATAATAATAATAATAATAATAGCCCAGCTTCATTCAACTTCAGGCTTCAGCTGTAGAAATCTATTCTCAAACTGCAAAACCTATTCATTTTGGACAAGCATTTTTAAAATCCAATGAGACTCTGAGTTAATCATTTGATTGGTCCTAGTTTAAGGAGCCAGTGTCACTGGGGACCTGCCCCGCTAGGTCCCCACCCACCCTGGGCTCACACACTGCCCTCATCACTATCACTCCCTGGCTTCCCACCAAGTCCTCAAGAATGATTTACTAAGTTCAGTCAAGTAACTAGATTCTATGAAATAATAAAAGGAAAATGGAGTTCATGACTGAAATCAAGCCGGGCGGAGACATAGAGGGTCTTTTGTTAACGACTGTACAAGGGAATGCAAATGAAGACAGGCTTCACAAGGAATTCTGACATCTTAATGAAGATTTATGAAGAATTTTTGGCATGCAAACTTCAAATGCAATGAGAAACGGTCACATAATAATACTGTTTTTATGAGTTCTTTAGCTTAAAAACAATCCAAAAGACAGTTCCTTCATAATAATCCTAATAATTGAATTGAGAAGGGTTTTTCTTTCTGTTCTCTGCTCTCATTACAATCCCCGCCCCCTATTATGCTCTGCTGTTTCTTCTTTTCTTTGGTTAACTCTGAAGTGGCATAGCTCATCAGCTGGCCCGAAAGCTGTGAACTGCCCCACTGATGAAATCATGAGAGTGATTAGATTTCTCCCTTCCACATAGAAAGTTTTGTGTTACACAGTTTTCTTTGTTCATGTTCTTAGTAATGCAGAAAATCAACTGACATTTTCCCCTAATAATGATTGGATTATGAGATAATGTCAATGAAAAAAAAAATGCTGCCACGGTAAAATGCTTCACTGGTGCTACGTAAATGTCATACAAAGAAACAGCATGTGAAGCAGTACACATCTCAGTAAGGAACACATTTCCCACATCCGAGGTCAGTGATGGTATTTTGCCACAGTCATGGGTTTTATGTTGCATTCATAATATACGGGGATAATTTGAGACTGTGAGTTCATGAAATAAACTCATGGGCAGGGCAGATTTTTTAAAACTTTACACGCAATAATAATAATATTGCTATAGTAATAAGACTATAAATAACATATGCAAAGTATTTTCACATTTCATGACATGCAAAGCATTTCTGCTTTTGATTCTCCTACTATATATTTCATGCTCCAACCCTGGAAGATAAGTATTACCATCGCCACTTCGCAGGTGAAGAAACCCGATTGGAAGTTAAATAATAACTTGCCTAAAATCGTGCTGCTAGACAATGGCTGAGACCCTGCTCCCCGGGATGGGCCCCTCATCTTGGTGCAAGGTGTGTGAGTTTCAGGGCAGGCTGGGAAGAAAGGGTTCACCACAGGGCTTTGCAGGGCACCAGAGTAAGCGTGGCTCTCATCATCCAGAGGAGCTCCTTCGCTAAAAGAGAAGCCGATCTCATCAGTGTCCAACTCTTCAACTTTTAGCTGCAATTCAGAAAATGCAGGAAGTGAAGGGGGGAGGTCAAAGAAAGAGCCCTGAGACTTCCAGGAGGGCCAGGTGCTCCCTCCGTTACAGTTGCTGCTATAAGGGCTGCCTTAATCCCTGGTCCCTGGCCCAGCCCCATTCCTCCCAGCCCACATGCTGACCAGCTGCTCAGGGCTTCTGTGTAGGGAGTGTTGGGGGGCAGATGGCAGGCAAGCCCAAGGCTCCTGGGCCTCCTCCACGTGCTACCCTTCCTGCGGGAGCGTTGCTGACCCACCCTCACCCCCTCTCCACCCCCCGCCCCGAGTTTCCTAGATCAGACACACTGGCAGGCCAGAAAGCAGGTGTGAAGACAGGTGTCAGGAGAAACCAGCACAAGGAAAGGCCCACACAGAAGCTGAGGCCTTCAGTTCTTCATTCTCACCCACCAAGCACAGATGAGGAAATGTCAGTGAAGGCTTGAGTTGCTGAGGCTCTCCTTATTCACTAGATTTCAGGGTATTCGGGTTCCCAGAAAGGCTTTCGGGCCGGCACAACGGAGGGAGGATTACTCGAAGAGACAAGCAATTCAGGCAGAGGGAACAGCACTGCAAAGGTCCAGAGCCTGGACAGGATATACTATGGAGAACTGTGAGAAGTTCGACATGGCCAGGGAGTGGGAAGAACTGGAAGAAACTCAGTATGGCTGGGAAGGAGCAGCTACGTCATGAAAGGGCCTTGTAAGCTCAGTTCTGGCATTTGATGTCATCCTGAAGCCAAACGAAGACTTTCAAGCAGACGGCATGATATGGACATCTATCTTTAAAGAAAAAGACTCTGGCCACAGCATGGGAATGAGTCCGAGAGTAAGGCTGTCCACAAGGAGGGGAATCCGTTAGAAAAGCACTAACAAAGACTGAGCAAGAGATGCCGGAGCCCTAGCACCTGGGGAATGAGAGCAGGGAAATCCATAGGGTGGGACTGAGAGGCTTGGAGAAGGACTGGATGTGATGGGCCAGGAAGAAATGCTGGGTGATGATCCAGCTTGAACAACACGTACGAGCTCCAGCACAATGGGAGGGAAGTATGTTTTAGAGTCCCCACTTCGGACACGTTGCCTTTGAGGTGACTGTGGCACACACCAAGTGGACACGTCTAATGGACAAATGCACCAGGACTTGGAGCTGGGGTTTCAACTGGGGACTTGTGTGCATACAGCTGCTTAAACCCTTTCTCAACTGAAATGTTGAGAAAGGCCACGCCTTGGAGACCCCATCAAGCCTCAACCACTCCACAAAGCTGCTTTCTTACCACCAGTTGCTATTCTGGATTCCTTTCCTGAACTCACTAGCCTGTACGGTGTCCCTGAGGTACTGGGGGAAAAGATCAGATAGGAGTACAGACAGACAGACATTATGGTTGGTCACACACTAATTATTTTACGCATATCTATTTTCTTGTGTCACCCACCTTTAAGTTGTTTAAAGACAAAGAGGCATCTGGTCTATGCTCTGATTTTTCCAAGGCATCTCCTCAATGGATGCCTCTGTAATTGAACAAAGCTGGCCAGCAAACATTGTAATGACATACATGTCCTGAAAGGTTGAGACCCACAAGAGACACATAGAAGCATTCGTTGAGAAAACATCAAGATTTCTCACTGTATCACATGAGTGGCAGCTAAAACTGATAATTTTCAAACTGAAGTTTCCCAGGAGCGAGGCAGGCTCTGGGGTCACACAAACCTGGGTTGGCATTCCAGCTCCAACACAGTTAGAGGTGAACCTTGGGCAAGTTGCCTAACCTTTCTGTGCCTCAAAAGCCTCCTCTGCGAGGGGAGGATGGGCATACATAACTGAGTCCACGCATAGCGAGTGCCAGCAGACAGTAAGACTGTATCTTCATGCACCTGTCAGATAAGGACAAATAATTAATTATAGTCGCTCTAAAGAAGGAGAGGATAAAGGACATATAACCAAGGAAAAGCCCTCTGTTCCCAGGAAGGTCAGGGAATGCTTCAGGAGCGGGGATGAGGGACACTTCTCAGGACTCAACTAGGTGGTTAGAGTGAGTGGAATCCCAAGGAGTGGTCAATGAGTGTGCAAAACGTCTGACGTCAGATTTACCTTTATTAGAAAAAAGGAGAATGACCAGTCTGACCAGAAGAACAGAAGGCGAGTGGTCTAGAGGCAAGTGATGGGGAGTGACAGCTTTCACTATTTTGGGGTTATTCATTATTATTATTATCACACTATAAATATAATGGTTTTTTTCTTTAGTTGTAAAGTCCAAGAACACCAACCTCTCATAAAAATGAACAGAATTAAAAAAAAAAGAACAGAATTTGTGACATCAAGGCAAAGCCATGAGAAAGCTGTAACAGGTATGACTAAATATTTTCAGTTACTTTAATTCTGCCTCCAATTTTTCTTTTTAGTATTCATTGAATAAATGCATGTGGAATATTTTTATAAGGAGTACTGCATACCACAAATATAAATTCACCATTGTTGCTTAGAAATCTGAAAGTATGGGTCAACTTAAGTGTCCTTTGAGAATGTGACATAGTGATTTTCTAAAAGACCTATTTGATTGACCTTCTCTAAAGTTTTAAGTTAACTGAAGTGCTTTCCAAATTAGTAACATAACTAAAAAGAATGAATTTGTTTTCTGTCATTGAAGGATCAGAGTTATCTTCCATGATTAACAACTTTAGGAGACTAGGAGAGTCAACAAAGACCTGTGTGACTGTAAAATTTCCTCTGATAATTCAAAAACATTACTCAGAGATTTGCCAAGATAACTGAAACAAAAAAACTTGAAAAACAAGTGGTGAGTAAGCATACTCGTGAAAAGTACAAATAAAGCCACCCACCCATCATCTTTAACAAAAGAATTCTCATTAGAACATAAGCTTTATATTCTAAAAAAAAATTTAATAGGAAAAAAAAAAAAGAGGGGCACCTGGGTGGCTCAGCTGGTTAAACGTCTGTTTTCAGCTCAGGTCATTATCCTTCCTGGGATGGAGCCCTGTGTGGAGCTCCCTGCTCAGGAAAGAGTCTGCTTCTCCCTCTCCGTGTCTCCCCTACCTCCATTCATGTTCTCTCTCAAATAAATAAACAAAAAACAAAAAAAAAGAAAGAAACTAAGCTTTATAAGGGCAAACAATTTGGTCCTCAATGCCTAGACACACAGTAGGTGCTCACAAAATACATGCTGCACTAATAAATAAATGAGGAACTACAGTCACAATGGCAAATATTGGTATCTGATATTTCTGGCGAATTCTGAATTATTCACAATTTTATTATTTTAATAAATATTTTGCATATGTAATTACCCATTGTACTGTTTTTTAAACTATAAGAAAGACTATTTTTCAATTTTATACAATGTAGAAAGAGTATTCATCTGGAATACCAAAATGCACATTTTTGTAATCTGACTACCCCTCTGTCCCCTTCTGCATACAACCACCATCACCACCACTATGCCCTGTACAGTTGGAACATATCTGTTTCTCAAGAAATATTTAAATAGCTTTGAGGTAGGTAAACTGTACAAATTATAATCAGAAAAAGAACAACTGAAGTACAAATGATAAAAGGTCTAAAAATGTTAAGATCCACATGAAGCCTTAGATGTCATCTGGTCCAGGCTTATCATATACTAGAGGGGCATCAGCCCGAAATGTCCCTCAACTTTGTATTAGTAGAACAAGGACAAGAACACCAGACTCCTCAAAAGTCATCCACGTTCCACCAGGGACTTTCTTCACAAACTTGTGCTAACTAATCATAATCAGATTAACTCCTAAAAGTATGGATATGCAATATGTTCGCTACTATACCACCCCAGAACCTTCCAGCAATTATCCTGCAAATCCACCAGCATAAGGGTCATCAAATCACAGCTTGCAGCCAAAGACCACCCACACCTGTTTGGTACAGTCAGCAAGCTAAGAATGGTTTTGACCCTGTTAAATAATTCAAAGAAAAGTCGAATAATATTTTGTGACAAGTGAAAATTCAAATATCTGTGTCCACAAATAAAGTCTTATTGGCACATAGCCACACGCATTTGTGTATTGTCTATGACTGCTTTTGTGCTACAACAGCAGGACTGGACAGTTGTGACAGAGACTACATGGTCGGAGTCTGAAACATTTTTATTATCTGGCCCTGTACAAAAAATGGCTGGTGACCCTTGCACTAGCAGATAGTTAATGTGACTTTGGTAGACTTCATCTTCCGAACGAGCCCGCCAACCAGCTGCAGTCACTCACATGCTATTTCCTTTTCTTTGATTACTGAAACTCCACAGCAAACTATTGTTTTTACCAGTTACTCAGAACACAAAGATAAAAGTTTCCACAGAGGAAATAATAACCTTCCTTTTCCAAGGTCCTCCTCTGCCTCACTTCCAGTGAAGTTAAAAGCAATGTTTCACACACAGGTTTGTGTGTATCATTTTCCCCAGTTGAATTCAGAGGACTCCAGTGGGTCACTTTTTACAATGCCCGATTCAGGCAGAAAGAAACAGAACACACACACAAAAAAAAATTAGCCAGGTTAGCAAAAATGAATTTACACTAAGGGAAAAAAAAATGTTTACTAGCTGGAACTGAAAACATTTTTCTCTTCCTTGGAGACGCTATTCTTCTAACCCTAAAATGTGAGAAGTGCCCTCATAACGCTATGCATCTTCTCAAAGTTGAAAATTACAATGTCCATGCTAAAATTTTCGACTTGCCTGTTTTCTGGATGAAAATAAAGTACCAAATTCATACCTGCTCAGTGCTGCAAATGATTTTTAACACGTAATGAATCTTGTTTGATTTTGTTTCACATTACTTTCCTCCACCAATATACAAAAGACTGCCTTGCAATGCATAAACTAGGAAAATCCCATTCCCAAGACCTTTGGAAATAACTTTAAGGGTGTCTATGTTCTCTTACATCATGACCCCAGCTGTTATGCTCCTAAAGTTACAAACGGCCACTCTTCGTTTTAACAGTACATTTAAAGAAACCTAATGTTAGTTCAACATGGGTAAACAGTCTCCAACACTGTATAAATAAAGAATTCTTTGAGTTGTAAATAGTAGTTGCTCAAAGTAGTGGAAGGCTGGCTAAGAAAGACAGAGACAAGGGATGGACACAAAGCTTAAAGGGCCTCTCTTCTCCTTTTCCAGAAGGGCAGGGAGAGGGAACAGGACGCCAGAAGTCTGGAAGAGCTCAGCCATCCATAAGGCCATCCACGAAAATTGCCAACGTCTGAATCTAGCAGCCATTCGGTCATTGTTCACTCGTTTGCCAAAAACCAGTAGCCATTCAGTCACCGTTCACTCATTTGCCAGAAACCAGATGAACACTCTCCTACCTATACAACATCCAGGGGATTACAAAGAGCCAAAAGGACTGAACTTTGCCCGTAAGAAGACTACCAATGCAGATTAAGGTAAAAATGTGTGCAAAAACCAATAAAGGCTATGCAGTGGACAATGGCATATGCCAGGCAATGGCTAACTACAGCCTACAGGCCAAGTGCAGATGGCAGCTTGTTTGGGTAAATTAAGTTTTACTGGAACACGGCCACACTCATCCATTTATGTTTTGTCCACGCATGCTTTCATGATACAGTGGCAGAGATGGATAGATGCAGAGACCACGTAGTGTGCAAAGTCGAAATATTTGCCATCTGCCAATACATACTAGTATATACTATCTGAAATACTGGAGGGGTTGCCACATGGACTACATTTGAGACTAGAAATTCAATAATCAAACACCAAATAGTCAAAGAAAAATCCATTTTTTTGGACATAGCCTTGCCAAACCCAAAGTGCGGCCTGCTAGCTGCGTTAGCTAAAGCTTGGTGCTACTCAAAATCTAGATCAAAGAGCAAGAGTTTGAGGTAAATTCATTCTGTGTTACAACGAGCTCTGATCAATACCCACTGTTTTGTTAACGACAGACACTAGGCGAATGTCCACACGGATTAACCTGAACCCCTAACCAAACCAACTACCAATATCTATCTTGGCAGTTGGATCATTTTACTTTGCACTGGAAAACAGGATCTTTAAGAGAAAGGCAGTGTTAATAATTATTTTCCCGGTCACTCCATACAGGCAAGTACACAATAAACAGGGCTTGAATAAGTCCCTTAGAAAGCCCAGTTGCCTGCCAATTGAGTAATATCTTCTTTTCAGGGAAGTGCCATAAAAGAGATTCTAATACTTCGGGTCGCTAAGTATTTCCTATGGAAGAGGATATGAGGCTCTAGCACCGAATTTCTCCACCAGCAGGATATTCAGTGTGATGAGTAAATTACCATGGAAAATAAAAGAGTTGCTCCCTCCTCTTTGTCATTCCGGAGGTCAGAGTTCCACAATCACTGAGTTTGTATAAATAAATGGCTCTTCTCAACCCCTTCCTTGTGTGTCTCCACTCATATCCTCCACTGATCACTCCTCCACTGATCCCCCAGAACACCTTTTCCTGCACAACTTTTGATGCTTTGTTTCTTTAACTGCTTGTTTTTACTGCAGCCCGTCTACTTCAGGGTCCTCTCTAAGTAAATCCTTTCTCTTATAGTTAACCTCAGAATAGATAATAGGTCTAAAGCAGACTGAAAATCCTTCTGAAAAATCAAAGTAGGCGTGGGTAGGCTGGCGACAGAGCAGAGATGCATTTTTATGCTTTCAGAATAGGAGGAGGCACTACCCCGGCTCTTTGAGGTCCCTGTCCCAGTCATCCTGCTAAATGTCCTGTCTCCCAGCATCCGCGATCTCAAGCCTTTCCGGATACCCATCTCTTGAAGCCAGAGCAGCCCCAGGAGGCAAATCAGGAAATGTGAGGGCCAGGACAGAACAGAATGAGCATGAAATGAAACACAGCTTAGGGGACAGGCCTGGGAAGTGCGGTTAACTGTTCTCCCACTTGGCCTAAGGAGATGATGTCATGAAGGCGAGTATCATTCCCTGAACAAGTTAACAGGCAGGAGCCCCGGACCAAGTACAGGACTGGAGAGAAGCAGCGAGACTAAGGGTAAAAACTTTGTAGTTAAAAGTAACATTTTTTAAAAAATAAAAGTAAGTATTTTTTTTTAATTTTTATTTATTTATGATAGTCACAAAGAGAGAGAGAGAGAGAGAGAGGCAGAGACATAGGCAGAGGGAGAAGCAGGCTCCATGCACTGGGAGCCCAACGTGGGATTCGATCCCAGGTCTCCAGGATCGCGCCCTGGACCAAAGGCAGGCGCTAAACCGCTGCGCCACCCAGGGATCCCAAAAGTAAATATTTTTTTTAACAAATAATCAGGGCACCTGGCTGGCTTAGTGGTTGAGTGGAATCAGAAGAAAGGGGGGCGGGGAGCCATACTAAAGGGGGTAGAATAAAGGACTGCCCTGGAAAAATTAAGGTGCATATGATATGATCGTGCAAATGCATCAGTGTAATTATACATACATTTTTAAAAAGAGAAATCATGCTACGTTCAAATACGTAATGGATGATGTGGCAAAATTTTCACAACAGGTTAAGTGGAAAACAGTGCTTGGGACGCCTGGGTGGCTCAGTAGTTGAGCATCTGCCTTCGGTTCAGGTTGTGATCCCGGGGTCCCTGGATCGAGTCCCGCATCGGGCTCCCCACAGAAGAGCCTGCTTCTCCCTCTGCCTGTGTGTGTCTCTGCCTCCGATTATTTAACCAGTCAAATAATCTAGGCTCATGGTGAAAAAAACTGTAAAATACAGAGAAACAAAAATGAGAGAGAAAGATGAATGGATGGGGAAACAAGTAAAATAGAGCAAATCCACCGGAAGAACCCACTGCTAATATTTCAGTATTATCTTCCAAGCTTATTCTTGCTTACGTGTCTTTTGAGGGGGTCTTTCTTGAACTGCTTTCAAACATCAGATTTTGCTTTTACTCCATCTGGAAAAAAATCATTTCTTCTGAGGCTATCACTGACATACTTCTCAAAGCCAATAGCATTGATGACTAAGAATTTTTTCCCATCTAGTATAATATAATTTGATTTCTACACCCTTTTTTTCAAAGTAATAAGACCATTTGATCCAGAAGTCTTTTATAAATAACATGATCATCTTTCAAAAGGCGACATCAGAGAGACAGTTTAGGTGATGGATACAGGGGAGTTCATTATACTACTCTATTAGTATTATGTTATGTTTGAAATCTTCCATTATAAAAAATGCTTCTAAGGGCTGCTTTATGTGCAGACCAATATGTGAATACACTAAATGAAATAAGCAAAACTTTGTACTTTCAAAGTACAACTCTTGAATAAAATATCTGCAAGCAACCTAAGTGCCCATCAAAAGATAAATGGATAAAAAAGATAATGGTATACACACACACACACACACACACACACACAAAATGGAATATTCCTCAGGCACAAAAAGGAATGAGATCTTGCCATTCATGACAATATAGATGGACCTAGAAAACATGTGTTAAGTGAATTAAGTCAGAGAAAGACAAATACCATATGATTTACTTACTATGTGGAATCTAAAAACCAAACCAAACCAAACCAAACCACAACAACAAAAAAGAAGCAAACTCAGGGCGCCTGGGTGGCTCAGTGGTTGAGCATCTGCCTTTGGCTCAGGTCGTGATCCCGGGGTCCTGGGATCGAGTCCCCACATCAGGCTCGCCACAGGGAGCCGGCTTCTCCCTCTGTCTCCATGTCTCTGCCTCTCTCTGTGCCTCTCATGAATAAATAAGATCTTTAAAAAAAAAAAAAAAAGGAAGCAAACTCATGAATACAGGAGAACAAACTAGTGGTGGCCAAAGGGGAGGGGAATGAAGGGCATTGACCAAATGGGTGAAAGGGAATTAAGAAAACAAAAATGTTCCCATTTACGTTCATACACTCTAGGAATCTTACCAATACCTGAGCACCCTACAGATCCCACTCAACATAACGAACAACAACAAAACCCACCAGATTCAACTGCCCCCAAAATATGAAATTTATAACCATTCAGGTTGTCTGCCAAGACTGACTTCCTCTGTTGATGCATGTTTTTTTCCTCAGAATAATTAGCCACCTAAGAACCTCAGTATCAAAGATGTCATAGTCTTGGCTTGTTTCTAGACTTCTAGTTATAATAATTTCTTTTGCTATCAAAATACATTTTAAAAAATAGAAGGCAAGCATATATTTTCAAAAAAAAAAAAAAAAAAAAGCAAACATCCTCTGATTTAATGTGGAAACACCTAAAACTCAGCTCGGAAACAGGCTCAAAATACTAGTGTCTGCCATTTTTAAAAGAGTTTCTTCTTTGGCCCACTGATTTCTCAGACTCTGAAATTATGTGCAAAGTCATAAGCTATCTGGAATTTGCTTGAAAATAATTTTGCTGGCAATGAATCATTAAAAACTTTAAACTATTTGTAAGAGAGAAAGCAGACTGATGAATGCTGGGACACCTGAGTGGCTCAGGGTTGGTTAAGCGTCTGCCTTGGGCTCAGGTCATGATCCCGGGGGCCTGGGATGGAGCCCTGAGTCAGGCTCTCTGCTCAGCGGGGAGTCTGCTCCTCCCTCTCCCTCTGCCCCCCACCCACAGAATGCTGGTAACTGCTCAAGTGAGGTGATGATGGGTACTTGGGAATGGATGACACTATTCTACTTTTATGCACATTTGAACATTTTTCCACAATACAAAGTTTTTCTTAAATCACTGTGAAGGGATGCCTGGGTGGCTCAGTGGTTGAGCGTTTGCCTTGCCTTCAGCTCAGGACATGATGGAGGAGTCCCAGGATCGAGTCCCACATCGGGCTCCCTGCATGGAGCCTGCTTCTCCCTCTGCCTGTGTCTCTGCCTCTCTCTCTGTGTCTCTCATATGAATAAATAAAGTCTTTAAAAATAATAAAATAATAAAATAAATCACTGTGAAAATACTATTCCTATCATGAATATGTCTTTTATAGCCAGCGTAAAGATTGTTAAGCTTTACTGGAGTGGCCACTATGTGCCCAGCACTGTTCCTAGCACTTTATCTTCATCTATTCCTCACGACATGCCTGCTTGGTAGGTGTTACTGGTCCTGGCCTGATGTCTTAAAAGACACCGAGACCCAACAAAACAAGCAACTTGGCCAAGGACTCAAGGCAATCGAGATGGAAGAGGTAGATCGGCCACACCATGGAGGTATCTGCTACACATATTGTTTGGTCCCTTTATAAATATTATTGTACGTGAGCATGTCTGTTTCATTGTCACTTGCAGTATTTTAGTGCATCCTGTTTTTCTAGAAAAATGAATCAGCCTCTCTCTGTTTATCCAAGATAACAAAACAAAACAAAAAAGGCCCGAGAACAATATTGGTCTGATGGAGGCCATCCTGACTGTAAAAGGAAACGTCCCTGAGTCAATATCCTCAGTGAGAGACATCCCTTCATAAAACAAACCAGGAATATTCCAACGGGGTTCAAATAAGCATAAACATCCACACCGTTCAGTGGAAGCTACTCTGTCTGCACTCACCAACTGAAATTTTGACTGCTTTTCCCATCTCCTCTCAGATTTATTCTATGAATGCTATTCTTTAAATGGCTCTGCTTTAAAGCTTCCATGAGATCTCTTTTCCTCCAGCCAAGACACCTTCTCCCCACCTCTCTTTTCTGCCTATCAAAACTACCCTATCCTTAAAAACCCAGCTCAGGAAGCACACTCCTCTGTGGCCCCATGTAATTCCGTGGCTGGAACTAAGTGTTCCCTCCACTGTACTTTCTCAATTAGATGGCTGTCATCTCCTTTAACGAATTTCCTTCAACCGCCATGTATTAAGATAAGGCATTTTCATATTTCTCTCTAAAACTCAATGTCAGTTATTTAGAGCAAAAGCCATGTATTGATTTATTATTACATTCCACAGTCCCAGCACATAGCAGCAGCTCAGTGTAGAAGAAGGAAGGAAGGAGGGAGGAAATGTTGCTTTGTATATATATATAGGCCAGAAATGAGTCTAGTAAGGGGGAGATGCTCTAAAGTCACCTGGCAGAGGCAAAACTGAGGTAGGAAAACTGCTTTTGAAAATCTAACTGAATATTTAAGTTTGCTGTGCCATCTTTAAACATTCTATCTCTTAATAAAGCCAGCACACCCTGTTTGCCTTCTGGCTTTAGGACAGACAGCTGGGGGAAATAACTGGCTTGCTCTTAGGCACCCTATTGTGGTCACCCTCCAAGGGTCTCCTTGGAACCAAGATGAGCAGAAGGAAAAGCAGACTCACATCTCATTTCACACTCTATCCAGGGCATACAGTCCTTGAGCCAGAGTAGAGCCCTCTGCAACCCATCTTCACTTCCTCTCCTTCCCCCTCTCTCTCCAGGCTCACATGCCTATGGGTGCCTGCCTATGGGTGCATCCAATGCACACACAATGCGACTCCACTGTGCTTCTTCAAGCTCACAACTACTAGAGGCTAATGGGTTTCCATGGATTAGGTGCATTTCGTATTTCTAGCTGCCTCAATCTAACAGAGGATTTACCTGCAGCCCTTTCAAATTCCATAAACCATATCGCTATTATTCATGAACTCTGAAAACCTCTCCCATGGATATGAAAATATATGTAGAATATTCCATCACTAGATAAATAAAAATAACTATGATGACAATACATGTTACATAGAAGAACCCATGAGGGGCAGCCCGGATGGCTCAAAGGTTTGGCGCCTGCCTCCAGCCCAGGGCCTGATCCTGGAGAACAGGGATCGAGTCCCACATCAGGCTCTCTGCATGGAGCCTGCTTCTCTCTCTCTCTCTCTCTCTCTCTCTTTCTCTCTTTCTGTGTGTGTGTCTCATGAATAAATAAATAAATTATTAAAAAAAAAAGAAGAAGAAGAAGAACCTATGAGGATATATAACTTAGTGGACAATGGATATTCAAATGGTGGGCTATGGGAGATTTTTCCCCCCTTATCTCACAGAACTATGATTGTTTTTTAAATAATTTTTAAGAGTTACTTTTTAAAGGCTACTATCAAGTTCTTACGGATGGACTGAAACAAGAGATGTGAAAGACCAAGTCTGTGTCCTTTGTAGGCATGTTCTTTCAGGCACTGGAGCATGGCATGAGGGGCTCCTCGAGCCAGGAGGCTGCTTGCCCAAGTTGGCCACAAGCCTGGGGCTACAATGTCATGCAGACGACAGATACGTCCGGGCGTGCTGGTGGGTCAGCAGACACTTCGGCGCTGGTCCCAAGCTGGGAGTGGGCGGGTCACCATCCCTGAGCATCCATCTGTGCCAGTTGCGGTGCCAGAGGCCCCATGCATGTTTATCTCTAATCCTCACGATGACACCCAAGGCAGGCAAGAAGCGAGATAAGGTACCCAAGGTCACACAGCCAGAACACGGCAGAGCCAGGGCTGGAAGCCAGGCAAGTCAGGCTCCAGCAAATGCTCCGAACCAATGAAGTACAAAGATGTGGCCCCCACACGTCTGGAGCTCACAGCCCAATGGCTGAAAAAGCCAGGGATATTCATATCAGATGTGAGGCGTTACCAGTGACGGGTAAGGAAGGAGGATTCAGGAATGTAGACCAGAGAAAGGCTGTGAAGGGCAGAGGTGAGACTGGAAACCAGTTCTGCCCGGGTTCTGCACTGCGTTGGGCTGCCCCTCCAAACAGCGGGAGCCTAGAAAGGCAGAGGAGGTGCCAGCTGAGAGGACAGTGACCTGAGAAGGACAAACCTGTCCCCTTTTCTCCTCCCCCTCCCCCCCCCAAGGGCCACCGGGCTCCAGAAAGAGGCAGTGCAGGAGCCCACAAGGCCTCCAAGCCACATATCTATGTGATACCCAGAGACATTAAACCCAGGGATGCTTGGGCTGCTGGCCAAACAAGGAAATCCAAGATAAGGCTGCCATGCTGTCATGACCTCATCCTGCTGGGAGGCGGACAGAAACCATGGCAAAGAGGAATAGCCCTGCTCTGCTTTCACGGCACCTTTCAGGAAGAGCTGAAATTCCCTCAGTCACACCTCTCTGGGGCCGGAGCCGGTGGTATGGAGCAGGGGCTCTCCTGAAGGCAATCCTGTGGGCGGCCCCCTGCAACTTCTCGAAGAATGAACGCCAGCACTGCTTCCCCTCAAACTCTGCACACTCGATGACAGGAGTTCCTAACGTGGCAGTGTTTATCGGTGGTATTTTTAAAATAGAAAATTAAGTATATACAGCACTCTTTGATGATTTCCTCAACTCCCACACTCCACTGTAGCGCTCAAAGGTACTTTTGTTCAAGCTTGAACTGACTGCAGGCGTGAACCGACTGCCAAAGGGAAGCCCACACTTTACCTTTATTGCCTGAAGACAAGATGACCCAGCAATATGGACTGCTTGGGCTGCTGGTTAATCCTCAAAATAGGTGAAATCTGCCAATGGTGTTACACCAATGGTGTAGTTCTCTCAAGGTATCAGGGATCTGATTTCTAAATTTTGTTGTCCAAATTGGTGGTCCTTTGGAAGCTTCTAGTGTTCTATCACTGCACCTTCCCTTAAGCATCGGACTGGGAACTTGGCTCCACTTAACATCTATTAAGATGGCATCCATCTTAACATCCATTTACCATCATTTTGCTTCGATTTTTTTTTTCCATTTCTTCTGGTCTTAGGCTCCACTGTACAGCACTATTGAGCACTTTCCTAGTACTTGACATAGGCCGATTTTATTAATCGTGGAATAGGTGCTTTGTTACCATCTCTGCTTAGAGATGAAGAAATGGAGACACAAAGAAATTAAGCAATGTGCCCAGAGTCACACTGTTCCTGAAAGGCAGGGTCAAGAACTCAACCCAAATATTCTGACTCCAGAACCTGTTTCCTCAACTACTACCCTAGCCCCACTCTTCTAAAGACAGTTTAGGGTAACTTGGCTTCTTTGTGTTTTAAAAGAGACACTCACAAGTGGCAGCACAACATGTGGCACATAAAGAGATGCACAAAGTCAGGCATGGACATCCCAACCTCGGTGGTATGAGACCCAAGGATATAACTGGAGTTTCTTTGAACCTGTTTGGTCAGCCTTCAGATTAAAGCAACAGAATTCACCTTCCAAGATGATAGCAGATCTAACCGCAGAGCTCAGCTGGACTGACGAGTCTGGATGAAAGAGATATTCAGGGATCAGGTGCCTTCACATTCAGTTCCAAGCGCCCTAAGGAAGACCCTTTGGGGAGATGGGTCTCATGCAACTGGCTTATCATGGCCTCCCGCACCCCTCCTGCCCCACACCTACAGCAAGAGCGGCTTCTTATCTACTCAACGGACAGGGGTGGTTTCTGGTGGAGCTGAAATGAATGTCTACCTCATTTATATCTAGATCCTATCTAGCCACACCTCAAGATCCAGTTCAAATCCCACCTGTCCAATTCCACTAACAGCACTGCCCCTGCATAAAGTTACAGCTACGTCTGCCCCCGCATCCAGGAATAAACCCAATCTCAAAAAAAAATAAAAATAAAAAAATAAACCCAATCTCCAGGCTGCAAGAGACCACACACATCACCTTTTTACACAAGGATCTCAAGCTTCTGACTGTGGTGCCTAATGACTACTCTATTTGCTCAGAATGACACAAGTAGAGAGAGTGCAAACAAAGTACCAGAAATCTGGAGGCTCATAAAAGAATCCATGTCACCCCTGGTAGGGAGCAGGATGAATTTTTGCTGAATGAACCACAGATCCCTGAAAACAAATCTGCTGCCATTCTAACTTTACGATCCTGAAAATGTCACAGAATGACATGCCTTTCCACCTTGCCTTTTGCCTCGTCTGAACTATTTTGAGGCACCCTAAATATGGTGATTTAATAAGGATGAAAAACACTAACCCGACAGCCTCTAGGCCTCTCTTAGGAAGAAACGGTCCTTGTTTTTAAACTTTGCAAGCTTAAGTTTGCTTCTTCACTGTCTACTTTTTAAAATTCCAGACAGTAATTCTAATCACAGAAGTCTTTGTGAAACTATATTTCTGTGATTTTTTTTTTAACTCAAGTAGTGTTATTGGAAGGAAGCAGAAAACCACAGGACCCAAACAGAAGTGACTAATGCTGGTAGCAAGTGCTGTCAGAAATAAGGCCCCACAGAGAAGGAGCCCGCTGCCCCACAGTAGCCTGTTGTATGTTACCCTGACCAGCACTATTTGGAGCCGAGCAGCCAGGTTTCCCAGCTCTCTTGATGTGTTCACCAAAATAACCAGGTGCAATTCCTTTCACCAGCAATCTTTTGCCAAAGATGATAGAAAAAAAAAATATGTAAGAACAAAAACTAAAGAGAGGAAGAAATTCAAATAAAACCCTCAATTCAATAGAAGACAGAAGTTATAGTCTCAGCTCAATTATACTATAGATCTATTTTTTAAAAACTACATATGTCCTAGTCTGATGTTACGTATTACAAGTGTTCTCAAAAGGCTTTACATGGAAGACAGACCAGGGATCTGACATTAAACTCTTTGAATTCCTCTACTATCATTTTAACATGTTGGCACAGTTTCAAAACTGGTGTGGAGGCACATGGGTAGCTCCGTGGTTGAGCATCTGTCTTTGGCTCAGGTTGTGATCCTGGGGTCCTGGGATTGAGTCCTGCATCGGGCTCCTCACAGGGAGCCTGCTTCTCCCTCTGCCTATGTCTCTGCCTCTCTCTTTGTGTCTCTCATGAATAAATAAATAAAATCTTAAAAAAAAAAATTGGTATGTGGTTCTTCTTTGGAGCCATAAGGATGTTTGCTCTGGATCCCAGAGAGTCAAAATGTCTTGATCAATCATTTAACTTTTCCTCATTTTCCTTGTTTTTATTCTTTCAACTCTCACTCACTCATCTTTACCTAAAAAACATTTTGGTAGAAATCATGAATCCAATCCCCACACTCTCTGCCTACAAAAATAGTAGCTCTATTTGCTACTACTCACAGCCCCTCTTTCTTATAACACAATCAGTAATAACAACTTGTTCATAAATATAAAATTGTTCACTTCAAAAGCAGCATGGGGCTTGTTTTAGCCTCGTCTTATAAGATGTTTCCCTGACAATGAAGTATTACAGCTAGCTTGATGACAGCGAATTTGGGATGATGCTGTCGTTATTATTCTCCCAAGTGCTAATATCTTTTCTATCAAGATAGTTAGTATTTGAATAAGAGACTTATTTTTCAAACACCAAGAAAATACAATCAACTGTCAATATATTAGGGATATTAAATAATGAATGTATACCAATAGTATACTATAAAATATAAATAATATAAAAATGATGATAATCTTTTGGTATTTCCCTCCATATTCCATTTTCCCACATTGCAAAAGAAAGTAAAGAATCCATGCACTTGATTCAATAGCCAACTAAAATGGTTCTGAGTTGATCATTATCCTTTCCCCACTAGCCCCTGAAAATCCATAGCAATAGTAGCTTTGTATCCAATAACTGCATTTCTAAGAATGAATTCTAATGATAGAATCATGGATGTAGCTTAAAAATCTGTAAAAATATTTTCACATGGCTTACACAAGTGTGAAAATGGGAAGCAACCTAACTAATCAGCAATGAAGTACCCTGGATGCGTAAATCAGGGTACAACCATAAAATGGGCTGTTGGACAGCCATTAAAAGCCATGCTGTGATGCCATTACTTTGAAAGGCATTTAAAATTATTTATGTTTGCAAAATATGTTCTCTTTCTTCTTTATGAATGAAAGCTTATATCCATTGAGTAACATCGCTTTCATGAACTTGCATTTTGACACCTCACCTGAACAGGGGAGAATAATTTCTACAGGTAAATGTAGATCCATATAAACAGAAATTATATAATTACTTTCAGAACTAATCACCTTTTTTTTAAAAGATTTATTTATTTGAGAAAGAGAAAGAGAGAGAGAGCACATATGAGCAATGGGGAGAGGGAGAGGGAGAAGCAGACTCCCCACTGAGCAGGGAATCCAATGCAGGGCTTGATCCCAGGACCCCAGGGATCAGGACCTCAGCTGAAGGCAGACACTTAACCCTCTGAGCCACTCAGGCACCCCAGGACTAGTCATCTTCTAAGAGCCCATAGAGAAAAGAGGTAAAATCCTGACGAACTGGAGGCCTACTACTTAAGGCAGAAAGGAAGTTGCATAAGATGCTAAAATTTCACAGTCCTCTCTGAATGAAATCAGCTCACACAGATCACACTCAATTCTGCATCTCTCCATTACCTTTATGTAGTGCAGGTGACGCTACACCCTTGCCCATGTATGCTTGTTACCTCCCCAGATAGACCACACGATTAAAGCTAGCGTCCTTATCTCCCACTATAGCGAACTGTAACTGCTTCCTGTCTGCCAAGCATGTCTTCCCCTATTCTGGCCATAGGACCCCCCACCACCACCACCATGACCACTTCTATCGAGAAGCAGATCTTTCTCCATTCCAACTATGTGTTTCTTGGTGACCAATCCTAGTGTTCTGCTTCACTGGGCATGGAAGATGGCAACTGAGCACATACTGCCATATACTGAAGCCAGGGTAGAAGGAAGCCCTCTCTTACCTTTGAGTTGCCCACCTGGGATATGGAAAACTCAGATCTGCCTGAGAACACACTCCTGCCAATGCAATGGAGGAAGAGATGTGGTCATAGGCAAGAGAGATGCCAAGGAGACAGAGGGGAGTCCCACTGATACCCAGGTAGTCTCTGGATCTGGAGTCAACCTTGGCCCCACTTGGTACGTGCCCCAACTAGAATGAGTAGGTCATCTGTCACTTTCAACTGGGACTAGTCTTGACCCGTCCACATTCACACACTCAAGCCAGAGATAGGACTCTACATTCTGTGCTGTGTTTACCCCCGCAAGGTCCAGTCAGTGCCCACCAAGCCCTCTAGGCAACTGGGATATCACCCGGGAAGTGTGGGTCACACAGGATCCAGTTTGCTGCATCCTTCTAAAATGCCAGCGCCTGCGCTAAGGAAAGGAACTGGCTCATTCTGTTTCCTACGAAAATTAGTAAATAAATCACAACTATTCAATTTTTCATAGAAATTCTCTTCTCAGGAAAAAATTATTGTTAGCGAAATAGACAAGTCTGCCCTTTTTTTTTTTATCCTTGCCTTCTGTGACAGAGTTACAGTGACTCGGTTTGACTGTTTGTTTTAAAGATTTTATTTATTCATGAGAGACACAGGCAGAGGGAGAAGCAGGCTCCCGATGCAGGACTTGATCTCAGGGCCCCAGGATTGTGACCTGAGCCAAAGGCAGACACTCAAGCACTGAGCCACCCAGGCGTCCCTTGACTGTTTGTTTTTAATGAAGCAGAAATTAGGACCATATGCAAACAAGTGTTTTCTCATAAGGAAGACACGAACTGTTCTAAGCACAGCACTAGAAGTCCTGACTCAAACCAAATGCCACCTCTTAATCACTAATACACCTCCATACAGCACCCTAGTTTCCCACTCAAGTACCTACCAAGTCCCTCCCTTCCTAGATGTCTGACACCCAGCTGAGCTCATGGATTAAGGTGACACTCATAAACCATTCTTAGCAATAAATATGCTGCAACCACATAATAATGACTATAAAGTAATTGTTACTCATGACAAATGAGTTTTCCTGCAGGGCCCAAGAAATAAAAACATCACAGATGGCTTTCTGAGTCAAATCAAGGTATCAGGGACACGCCTAAATTGGAGAAATTGTGCATGTGATGTCTTCATTGGCGAACAATTGTAAATAAATTAATCCCACTCTGTCAATCCTCCACATACATTACTGGAACCTACTAACTAGTAACAGAGCCTCCAAGAAGGGTGCCAAAAACCAGCACTCAGTAATGCAACATCCAGGGGCAGACCATCTCAGATAAGTATCCTTTATGAGTCATGATCATACTTTGAATGAGTTTTTTCCCCCTTAAAACCTATCAAGTTAATATCAGTTACTATACAAAAAAACAAAGCCAGTAACTTCTCTTATTAGAGCCAGAATTCAAAGAAAACATTTGTATACAATAATATACATATTGTATAGTGTGTAGAAAGAAACAAAATAAAAAAAACATTGACTAGAAACAATAAGATGTTTAGCATACAAATGAAAATAATTTCTTTTTAAAGATTTTATTTATTTTTTCATGAAAGACACACACAGTGAGAGGCAGAGATACAGGCAGAGGGAGAAGCAGGCTCCCTTCGGGGAGCCTGATGTGGGACTCCACTGGATCCTGGGATCACGCCCTGAGCTGACTACTCAACTACTGAGCCACCCTGGCATCCCGAAAATAATTTTTATTTTACTTAAATAACTCACATGAAAAACCCAAAAGCAGACTCAATATTATTGGTTAGCGATAAAATTCTACTCCTATTTCCAAATTTCAAGAAAAGGTACTGGAGGTGTTTGCCTATCAAGAGCATTAGTTGGAACACCGCCCATATGGAATGGGTGTTCAGATGGGATGATGAAATCCAGAGAACATAGGGGTGCATCCAAGAATAGTATCAAAAACAAGGTGTTGCCCAACCTTGCCCTACAGTGAACAGGTAGTTGAACACCTACTCTGTCCTGAGGCCACCAAGCAGCTGCTTGGCCAATACTTTATTTATGCCCTACCCTGCCCTCTCTTAGTTCACACTAGTGTAATATCCTGTCACTGTACCACTCCCAGCACCTCTCCAAACAAATTGAGGCCAGATAAGCTAGAGGCTAACAAAAAAATAAAAAAATAAAGAAGAAGAAGAAGAAGAAGAAGAAGAAGAAGGAGGAGGAGGAGGAGGAGGAGGAGGAGGAGGAGGAGGAGGAAGGGGAGAAGAAATGAGCAAGAAGGACTAAGGACTTAGGGTTGCAAATAAAAATGCAAAATGCCCAATTAAATCTGAAATTCATATAAACAATATACTAAAAACTTATGTACTGTCTGAGATTCAAATTTAATTGGACATCTGTATTTTATCTCACAGCCCTACTTACGGTAAACATCTGTTGCTTTCTACCCATCATCTACTCCCATTTCTTTTCCGATCAGAATCCAAAAATTTCTTTCCCCGTTTTCAGCCATGTGGGGTGTCATGTGGGGTAGTCAGCCCTGAATTTATGCAAAGCAATGAAATGCAAGGAGCAAAGAAACACCAACTGTTGATGGGAAAAACTATTCTTTAGTCCCCAAGGGATGAGGAAGCTTGAGACAAAGGGAAGTATGCCAGCTGCCTTAAACCAAGCCCTTCCCTGCCCATCCCCACCCCTTTAAAAGGGCAGAAAAGCCAGGGAGGAGGAAGAGGTGGTAATAGTGGACAGTAAGCTATGGCTACAGCAGGTATCCCAAAATCAAACTGGTTAAACTTTGCGCTAAACCAACCAGAGACAGCCAATACTATGTGGCCCATGAACCACAGAGTTTGTTATCCACTGATAAGATTTACAAAGCTCCCTTTGGTAGGTCTTTCCCCTTTCTTCCTATAGTGTAGACTGTGAGGATTTTTTTTTTAAAGAAAGGATTATCCTGAAAAAAATTCTAGAGCCATAAAAACTTCCCACTATTAAGTCAGTTTGGGCACTCTGCTTTGCAACAGGGAAGCTAAAATGAACAAACATTATTTGAACAAATAGTTTCCACTTTATTCAAATTTTGATTCCTGGTATTGTCCACTGCTTTGTATGATAGGCTAATTCTTTCCTCCAAGAGTCTCTTTTTCCATACGATGGAGTGTATGGATCCCTACCAACAGGAAATAACAGGTGAGCTTTGTTGGAAGTTTGTAAAAATGACTACCAAGGCCAAGCCCAACTATTTCAGACTTTAGCACAAGGAAAAAATTTAATCTGATGATACTTACACATCATTCTTCTAGCAGTGATAGCCGCCAAATATTTTTAGGAAAGATTAAAGGAAAAACATTCTTCCTTAATTGTGCAAAAGGTTTAAAAGGAAAAAAAGTATTCCCCAACCACTATAGCACTTTCAAGTCTAAAGACTTAAGAAGGCCTGAGCCTCTCTATTTAAATAAATCATGCTCTTTATAAGAAACAATTTTACTCCGCCTGTCAATCAAACTAAAGTATTTGTCTTTGATCTTAACAGCAGAGTCCCTCAGGCTCACAAAAGGACTTATATTTGTACCCCCTCCTTATTTATTTAGGATATTTACATCCTCACAGAGATGGATCTCAGAGATCATCTAAGATCAAATTCAATGTTTCTTGGGTTAGGAAACCTGCTAACCCAAGTTAATCCCAAGGAGGACTTGAACGTGACCTCTAAGGACTCTTCCCATTGTACACTGTGGTTTCCGCAACATCTTGCCTCTGCTTCGTCATTGTTGAATCTGAAGTAAAGTGTCTCTCTTCTGTTTACCAAATACCAGTAACTTCTTGTCCAGAGTCTTGGTGAGGTCCAAAACAAAGCCAGAAGATACCCTTGCCAACACAATAATCTTTGAGAAGTATCTTTTGTTTTAGACCAAAGACTGATCCTAAATAATGCATGAAAATCTCCTGAAAGTTTTAAATTGGGTGACAACACGTATCAGAATATTTAAAAAAAAAAAAAATACTTCTCAAGTCAGCCAACCCATCTACCCTAGAATATTTGATAAAAAGATATTATAATACAAAAAAGCATATATACAAGCACATAGGAAAACACAAGAGCATGAGGTTAGAGTAATGAGATTTTCCACAGGTCTTTCTATCCTTCTTTACAAAAAGTTCTAATTATCATTATACATTATTTTTGCAAAAAATAATATTCTAATATTTAAGTGAATCATAATCATACTCTAGCAATGAACAGAGACAGAGAAAAGGTCTTCTACACAGGACAAAATAATGTCAGCAACTTACCTGAGACCCACAGCCAAACACAAATATCTAAAATTTTCAGAGGTCGTTTGCTATCTCCATGCTCACTTCCGGCCATCTCACAGACACACCTCCATTGAGGGACAGGTGATCAGAATTTCTTCATGCACTTCCTCTAGACCAGCTCCAGCCAGCTCATCTTACTGTACTGTCCAGGCAGCCATGGGCCAGAAATGCAGGACAGAGGCTTGTTCTTCACGTGAGGCTCTAGTCCTGTGCCCAAGGCCTGACAAATGGCAGGAATCTGCATGTAAGTCAAGGCACCTGAGCCCTAAGACCAACTGGGAACAGAGTCATGACACTTGATGTAATGAAAAGAGCTGGTAATCCAGATGCTTACACTCTCCTTTTCCAGAATCATGATGTAGACACAGGCCTTGCGGTCACCCAGGAATGATGTCCCCTTTTTTTTTTTCCTTTTTTGCACAGTTGCATTTTTTTGCACCAAATTTCTTTTACTCATTCCTTCCTTGTTCCTAAACTCTACTTAACTCTGAAAACAGTCACAATCTAATGGTGGAAAGGTCAGACTTAATGGGGGAAAAGGGGCGTCAGTCTCCGGAAACAAGTATTCTTTTGTCAAGATCTCCCACACAAAATGTGGTCATCATGTCAGCCTGGAAATGCCAACCTGTTCACAGCTGCTGTGCACAGTTTGGGACTAGACCTGTCCCCACGCACCTGGGGCCAGAACAGAAGATGAGGAGTGAAGATTCACATAATCCTACGATTGATCTTCTCTACCTCCCCCTGGAACTCGCAGGGGCAGAAGCTAAGTTTGGATGAGGAAAATGACTCACTTTCCAAATTCTTTCGAAAGATCTGCTGTGGTAAATGCAAGAATTAGACGTCTCTCAAACCTACTTACTGAAAATAATAAAAAATGTTTTTGCGATTCTGGGCGTGGAGGCAGGCTGTGCCTAAAATCTAGAATTGGCGGGCTCCTTGATTCTTAATAACAGCACTAGCCAAACCAGTGATATTATTATGAACACCACCCTCCAAGTAAAGTCTGGATCATATCCACATTTTATCCCTTATTCACCCAGTTACCAAAAAAGGCATTTTCAGTCTTCACATACAAACTCCAGATATATGAGCCAACAGATGCTTAATAAGCATAAACACAGCTACGTTCTGAGACAATAAGCTTCAGGTAAAACCTAAAAAGGTCTCACTCCCTATAGTTATTCTTCTTAAATGATGAAATAGTGATGGGAGCACAGACCCAGACCCAAGAGCAAAAAAGGTCATTAAGACACATAAGGGAAGACTTCTAATTGTTCCAACAAGACTAAGCAGGTCCACCCCAAGAGACTGCAGATGAAATGATGGCCCTGGGCTCCCTGCTTGGCAGGAAGGCCTCAAGGCACTGCGCTTTACTGATACTGGCAACTTTGAGCACTTCTTTTTTGTAACTTTTATTTTTGCTTATTTACTTATTTATTTTTATAGTCATAATGACATCCTTCTGCACTGGTTGAGTTGCCCCAGGCTCCATATCCTTTCTAGTGTGACCCTGCCTCTAAGGAAGCAGGCAAGGTAAGTTTCCATTTTACAAACAAGGAAACTGGAGCTTGCTGAAATTATGCAAGCTCATTAAGTGGCAGAGCTGTGATTCAAGCCAGAATGTCTGACTACAAAGCTCACGAGTATGAAGAAAAAAAAAAAAAAGCTCACGAGTACACCCTATGACTGCTCCCTCCCTGCCACTGACGACCAAGCATCAACCCACCTGTCTGTCACACTGGGCAAACACAGCCATCAGACCCAGATTTCCACTTTTATACATTTTTACTTTTTAAAAGGTTTTATTTTTATTTAGTTGAGAGATAGAGAGACAGAGAAAGCAAGAGCGAATACAAGCATGAGCAGGGAGTGGGGCAGAGGGAGAAAGAGACTCCAGGGAGCCTGATGCGGGGCTCCAAGGACCCTGGATCATGACCTGAGCTGAAGGCAGAGGCTTAACCGACTGAGCCACCCAGGCACCCTGCACTCCAGATTTCTACTTTTAAAGCAACAGAGGAAAACTACAGTTGGCAACTGTAGAAACCACTGCAGGGAAGACCATTCTCCCTTGAAAAAATAAGTGTAATTAGCCAAAAGGTGGAAACAAGCCAAATGTTCATCAACTGATGACCAGATAAACAAAACATGGTATATATACATACAACAACGTATAGTCAGCCTTAAAAAAGGAACAGAGGTGGCTTTATAAAAAGAACCTGGGTGGCTCAGTGGTTGAGCGTCTGCCTTCGGTTCGGGGCATGATCTCAGGGTCCTGGGACCAGGTCCCACATCAGGCTCCCCACAGGCAACCTGCTTTTCTCTCTGCCTGTGTCTCTGCCTCTCTCATGAATAAATAAAATCTTAAAAAAAAAAAAAAAAAAGGAACAGAGTAAACCCTATGCCAAGTAAAAGAAACTAGTCACAAAGCCCACATGATATACATTCCATTTGTATGAAATATCAAGGAGGCAAACCTACAGAGACATGAAGTAGATTAGTGGCTGCTTAAGGCTGGGGATGATAAAGGCACATGTGTGTGAGTGTCCGTGTGTGTGTGTGTGTGTGTGTGTGTGTGTGAGCGTGCACAGCGGGTAGGGATGATAGCTAACAGCTATCTAGCTAGTAAGGGATTCTCTTTGTGGTGATGAGAATGTTCTAATATTGACTGTGGTTATGCCTGCACATACCTGTGAATATACGAAAAACCACTGACTTATATGTTTGAAATGGATGAAACATATGGTAATAACTTATGTTTCAATAAAGCTGTTTAAAAAGTAAGTGTCATGTTAAACAAATTAAGAGCCCTTAGCTACCATCTCTTTCAAGTTTCCCTTTCAAAAATAAGGAAACCTAGCAGTGAGCCCAATTATTGGGGTCTAAATCAGTGTCCCAAGGTGCGCTGCCTCTTACTACTCACCATCCCCTACGTAGTCGGTTCTGGGCCAGGCCAGGGACCTTGGGAGACCCTCATGCTGGCCCCTTAAGGCTTAAATGTGGTTGAGGTTTTTGAAGGCTGCAACAATGTTATAGCCAACATGGGTAGCAGTGGGTTCAGAAGAGGTGAAAACTCCAGGAGCTGAGTAGTCAGGCAGGAGGTGAGGCCTGAAATGGGCCTTCAGTGTGGAATGCACTGGATGGAGGGCTGGAGAAGAGAGGTGAGGGCGCTCCGGGGAAGGAGACAGGCGCTGCCAAGCAAGCAATTCCATTTATACCAGGTCTCTCAGATGAGGTTTGAATAACAAGACAGTCTCCATACGAGGAGAATGGGGATGTAGGCAGGAGAGGGCCGCTGTGCTGTAATCTGCAAACGAGCTATGAAGACACACCAGGGTAGGGGCGATAGGAATGGGGAGGAAGGGAGACAAGCAGGGGCAAAACAACAAAATGCAACCGTGTTGAGACCTGTGGGAGAGAAGAGGGACAGCCAGGGCACTGACTGTGGGCTCACTGCCTGGCCTTAAACCCCTCCTCGCTGTGCTGGGTCAGGTTACTTAAATGCTCTGGCCTCAGTTTCCTGGGGAAAGTGGGAATAAAAAGTAGTGTTTCTGTCAAACAGTTGCTGGGAGAATTAAACTCAGACAAGGCTTAGAACAATGCCTGGAGCCAGTGAGTGCTATGCAAATACATGCAAATGTATATTAAGCATTCTCTAACCCAACTTCTGAAGATGACAACAGCAAGAAGGAAAAACTTCATTATCTGCCATCAAGCGTCCTTTCTCTTCCAGTTTTTCCCCCATTTATTCATCCCTAGTTTGGAAATTCTAGGAAGAATAAAGCATGCTCCTTGCCCTGGAGGGTGGGCCCCCCGGGGAGAAATAGGCCAGAAAACAGAACAATGACTATTCTCTGCCAAAATCCACGCATAAGAAATGGTTGAACAAACATGCTTGGTGGGCAGCCAGAAAAGCAAGTGAAAGACTCTGGACTGGACAGGCTGCTGTTCCACAAGCAAGCCTGCAGTCTCCTATTAAAAAGCAGCCAGTGCCCTGAGGTAATGCTCGGCTGGCATTCACCCTTCACCGGGGAGCACTCTGTCCAAAGCTGCCTCAGACCAGGGAACCACTGAGGCTCTTCCCTGCCCTGCTTCCTGGTGGCTCACCCTCCGGGCCTGGCCACAGTATCTATCTCCTCACCATGCCAGGCTCCTCACAATTTAAATCAAAGACCCTAAGGCCAAAGCCTGAATTGACAATGCTGGCCAGGAAGCTCTGGGCAGAGCTTGAAGACTAGAGAGAGGAGGGACCCACATCTTTTCTGATCCCATTGTGTGATCCTGACTGAAGAGCCCTGAATAGTCAGAATCAGAACAGGGCTCCATTCTGCCCTCAGCTTTAGGTGGTTGTGATAATGTGGTGGTGTCTCTCCAACCCAACCTCCCCCCACCCCCCCAAGTGCACACTCATACTCTGGGGATGAAGTGCCCATCATACACAGGCAGTGTATTTTTAGTCATTGAACTTGGGTCTCATATCGTTGGGTAATTACTAAAAAAAAACAAACAAAAAACAAAAACAAAACAAAACAAAACAAAAAAAAACTCCCTTTACAAAGGATTAAAAAATTCAAATGAAGTTAAGAATTCAATTTAAACTAGGTCTTTCAGATGAGGTCCCACTATCAGAATGGGTAAACAACCTGGGAGTGTTGACATGCGACGTGATAATAAATATTAAGGTGGATCTCTAGCTCCTGTGATGGAAAAGCATACTTTTAAGTAGGATAAACAAAGAATGTTAAAGTAACATGTAAAAAAAGATCTGAATCAGGTTTGTACACGCACAGGTATGTATGTCTGAAGCGCAGACCATGAACCGAGAAGGCGGCTCAGGCTCGGGGGACAGGCAGTCCCAGGACTAGAGAGTAAGAGAGACTCACTTTGGCTGAACTTCTCAAAACAAGAATGTGTTTAAGTACAACTTGCATAGTTTTTTTTTTAAGAAAAAAAATAGGGAAAAAAAGAACAGAAACAATAGATTCTGTTGCATGTAAATATATGATCGTCTATGAATAAAGTCAAATCTGGTTTATAATTTTAAATTCTTCTTCCCTTTATTCTGGTCAGAAGGGGGCCCATTTTCCACTCTTCAGAGGGGGCTCATGTTCCATTCTTCAGAGGTCTAAAAAGATTAAATAATATTAAATGCTGTATGACCTTAAGGAGCATGTAAAGAATAAAAGTCCCCAAGCCAAACTTTATTAAAATAAAGATATTAATAATGGATGTATGATTTAGAATGGGATGTTCCCAGGAGAATCATTTCTCCTGGGTTTATCTGGCTAATAAGCTTCCTTTCAAGTTTGTGGATGGATGATGGTGATATCACTAGGAATGAACTTGAGGCTGTGTTTAAATAATTGCAACCAACTAGCTCCTCTGACATCTTTGTGTTCACTATTGACACAGTTAATCTGCTTAATTACAGTTTTGTTGATATCTCAAATTCCCCTATTTACTTTGCATCCTGAAAAGTCCTTTGAAACCTAAACAGTCTACTACCTCTCCAGCTCTTTTGGAAAGGTTAAAATCTTACGATTATTTAAGGGGAGGAGGGGAATACTTCCAGCATTGAGTGGAATTGGAAATAATCTAGGAATAAATATACTGAATATTCTCAGCAACTTTTGCTCTCTCGGATCATCATTGTCCAGTTTGAGGATGTGATTTCTTAGAATTTATACTAAGACTGATAATTAAGTGCAGAGAACAAAATATATTCCAAAGTGTAATATACAAAGTGTGTACCCACTACGGTGGGCACAGTACCAGCACCTGGCACACAGTATGTTCTCAATAAATATTAACTGACTTATTGCATAGGAAAGAGGTACCAGGTCACTTAAATAATGGAGAAATTAAAACATCATTTCTATTTCTTTCAGCAAATATTATCTGAACTCATAATGTGTGTGCCAGGCATTGGCCCAGTACTGGAGAGTTACAGGCAAGGTAAGGTTTTTCTTGTTCTTAAGAGTTTACAAATTAAAGAATGAAAATAAAGCATAAGCACTTTCTGTTGGGGCAAAACATCAAAAGTTGTCTATTATTTCCAACACTCAAGTTCGAATCAAACTTGTACTATTGTGTCTAATTTAAAAGCATCCATTTCTGCCTCTGACCACCCAGCAATGTTTTGACTATTTTAACAGCATGTTCAACATCAGTAATGATCTCAACAAATATTTCCTGGTATCAATAAGTGCTAGGCATGAAGGACAATACCAGCTCATATTCTAAGAGCTGACTTTTTAGGGAAATGAAATAAATCCATTCACTCAATGACAAGCTTTACCCAACATTTTAATGGACAAGAGAAAAGATCAAGTGCCAAATTACCTGTACAGATCAAATTACTCTGAAGTAGGAGGTGATCCTTCCTAGCTGGCTGGCCCAGTAAGGTGTTAAGAGAGGAGATGGGGTTACCCGAATATTAATAACCCAAGCGAAAGAGGAAGACATTCTAGGCCAGTGAGAGAAATGACACGCTACTCTTCAGCAGCAAGTCCAAAGACAAGCCACTCTGTATGAACTATGCAGAGGCCATGAGCATAAAATAGAAAACTGGAGACAGAAGCACCTTCATGATCATAATGGGCTGCCTTCAGGTCTGTTTATTAACATATTCCAAAAAAAAATCACTGCACGGGTACATACATGTATGCCTTAAGATGAAGGTGACACCTGGAAACGGATATAAGTCCCAAGTAGAGTGCAATATAATTCCTTGATATTTGTATCTTTAAAGAGTTCATATGAAGGGCAATGGCATTAGCATAATACTGGCTCCAGACTTTGGATTTTTAACCAAATGTTAAAAACGAGTTGTTTCTCTTGTCTCTGTGTGTGTTTCCCTCACTCTCTTGGCTCATTTCTCTTTTCTCTTCCTTTATTTTTCTCCCTCCACCCTTTTCTGTGTAAGTTAAAAAAAAAAAAAAAAAACCATTGCCACAAGCCTGTACGTTTAAATTCAGCCCACATGACATTTCCTTCGAGTTTAATTGCTTCCATACAATTTATATCCGCTAGTCACGCTAGACCCCAGAGTATTAAACATGCTCTTTTACAAAGAAGCTCTTGTCCTATAATAACCCCCATAATCAAAGTGCAGGAATTATGGGTAAGGCCCAGCCGGATGATGGGCGAAACAAACAGGTTTTTAAATTCACCCAAAGCAGGCTTTGGGCAGGAAGCAAATCAAAGCCAGCCACTCCACCATCAGGCTTGGGAACAGAAACACTGAGTACTAGCCCAAACAGAGATCTGGGTATCTCTGCACATCCAGTGAGTCTAAATGAAGTCGGATGGTTTATCTTTGGGCTGCCATGAAGAGTCACCACACATGCCACTTAAAGACACCTGCTTACATTCTCTCTGCTTTCAGGTCAACCCATCCAAGAAAGTTTCTGTTGGTGGTCTCCAAAGGCCCCTCTTCAAAACATCTTCTAAAATGAGTAAATCAGGGGATCCCTGGGTGGCTCAGCGGTTTAGCGCCTGCCTTTGGCCCAGGGCGCGATCTTGGAGTCCCAGGATCGAGTTCCACATCAAGCTCCCGGCATGGAGCCTGCTTCTCCCTCCTCCTGTGTCTCTGCCTTTCTCTCTCTCTCTCTCTCTCTCTCTCTCTGTCTATCATAAATAAATCTTAAAAAAAAAATAAAAAAATTTAAAAAAATAAAAATAAATAAAAAATAAATAAAATGAGTAAATCATTCTTCTCTGTTATTCTAAGTAGACTAAAATTACCTCTTCTATCTTCCTATAAACTACTCAGGCACTATTTCTGGCTGTGTCTGTAAGAAAGGCCATCTACAATATCTCAAGGTGTCTTATAAACCCTTATCTTTCTGGACACTTGTTCAACCTATCCCATCATCCTTCTCTCCTCTAAACAACCCACCTCCCCAAAAGTTCACCTGTGAAATTTTGCCCTTGTACAGGGGCACTGATCAGACTCCTTAGATCTCTCTCACTCATATAGTCCACTTTGTACAAGAACTGTGCCTATTTTTCTTACAAAATCCCCTTTAGCAACACTTTTGGTCCTCCTCCTTGTATTCAGATAAGTACCTTTCTACCAGGATCAGAAGTTTCTTAAAAAAAAAAAAGATTTGTAATTCCATGCAATCTCTTCTCAAATTCAAAATCCATTCAGAGCACGAGCAAAATAATCTGAACTACTGATCAGATCCACACACTCACATCTTAAGGGATTTACTCAATGTTTCTATAGCTTACTCCTTGGCCTATGTTTCCTTGTTGATTTTCATAGACCAATGATTTTGTCAATGAATAAAGGTTAGAGCCAATACAGTCTGGATCAGATTCTAGTCTTAGAAACTGATAGATGGAAACATTTTGCTTACTTCCAATGAAGTATTTTTGACCTATTATTAAAAAAAAAAAAAAAAAAAACAATTTCAGGGACGCCTGGGTGGCTCAGTGGTTGAGCGTCGCCTTTGGCTCAGGATGTGATCCTGGGGTCCTGGGATGGAGTCCCACATTGGGCTCCCTGCAGGGAGCCTGCTTGTCCCTCTGCCTATGTCTCTGCCTCTCTCTCTGTGTCTGTCATGAATAAATAAATAAAAATACTTTTTAAATAAATAAATAATTTTTAAAAACCCAATTTCGATGGTATCACTAAAACACAATGCCATTTGAGGCTGATTTATCTTTTGCACGCTATGCATGTATATTATTCATTAGAGTAGTCTACATCTGGACATATTCAGACCCATAATCTCTTTATGTATCAAGTCACTAGACAAAGAAAAATCAGGTTTTTAAAACATTCATTTAGAAGCTCCTACTTACATTTTGGGAAGGAAACCTTATATTTTAATGGTATGAGATATTATTTATTATGCAACATCCTTTTATCTTGTTCCACAATGTAACTTTTTTGTTCTACACTTGGCAGACTTTACTCTCACTGTACAAAACAGACATTGTTTTAAAAACCCATTTGTAATAAATGTCAGTAAGTACGATCTTTCACTTCAGCTGAAGCAACCCCAAGGCATCAGTTTACACCTCCATGCTCACTTGGAAGTTCATAATACTCTTTTTCAACAGCTCTGGAAACTAGACTCCAAATAGATATACACCAGTCAACCAGGATGTTTACCAGGGCTCAGAAGGACCTTCACAGAACTCTTAAAACTTAACTTGTTACTACCAATGCTTTGCTTTAGGGGCAGTATGGACAAGGACTTGAATCAGCCAGATCATGGGCCCTCTTATCCACACACAGTGTGAGCTGGACATTCCAAAGCATGTGCAACTGGGAAATCTGCATCCTGTAATGATTTTCAACTAATTAACTAGGGCTGGCCAACTATTAGGTCAAATGAAAAGCACTGTGGTAAAACCTGACTAGCTTTACCGTGGCTAATAATTTAAAAAAAGCCGTGCTGGTTCGTCCCCTGCGCTGCTCACCTGACAAAGTTTCAGGCAAAAGTTTCAACAACTCTGGATCTAACCTTTACAATCATTCCTTTAATGTTGACACTCCAAATTGTCCATAATTATTGACCCTACAATCTAATCTGCTCCTACTGTTAAATATCTGTTAATAATCACTGACTGCTCAATAGTTATTAAAATGTAAGCAACAGACAAATACAGAGAACAATGGATCCACTGTCTACTGTAGGGGTTACAGCCCTTGGACCTTTGCTGAGAACTCCACTTTCCGAAGCCCAAAGCACAGCCCCTTGCTATCTTAACACTTACAGAAATGCAACATCAATAAAACCAAATTTAATTTTTTCAGACCACAGATAACTAAACTTTTTGAAAAGTCCAAGTAAAAAAGCAACTATATTTGTAAGACACCCTTGGGTAGAGCTTTAAGTAGCTCATCCTTTCTCTCCTCCTGCTTTTTCTTCCTTCGAGTTTTTCTACAATACATACTTATGCCTGATTTTATGTCAAAATGCACAGAAAGACAAATACATGTTGGATGGTATAATTACTTAAGAATTCATATTTGCCAAAATATGCAAAGACTAATGTTTCAGGCAGTATATAAAACAAAGACCCATAAAAGTGGAAACAGTTGCAGTAGAGAATGTGTCTTTAGAAAACCTAAGTACTTCTGTAAACAGCTCTGAAGTTTACTGCTTCTTTTATGATTCTTGATCCCAGCTACTAACTTTACATGTTTATACAAACCCCAAACTAGTAACAAGGCTACCAGGTGCTCCCAAATTAGCAGAAAGGAGCAAAATGGCCTTTTGACTACAAAATATATCGAAACCCAAACTCCAACTCAAACCAGTTTGATACGGTCAAACATGTTCTCTTTACCTGATATTGTGAAAGGGTAAACTGGCCTCGGGCGTTTATCTGCATTAATTTTGGAATCTCCTTTGCCACGTATCAGAATCAGTTCTGGCAAATGGAGAAACAAAGATAGGAAAGATAAACGTTTATCTGAAACTACAGTTATATAATATTCTGAACCATAAATTTTTAACTGATACTCATCAAACATAATCTGCTATTTTTATGGCTGCCATTAAGTATGACACATCGCAGCAGTAACAGTCCTGTGTGCTACAAACTGTGACAAAGGTTTTACCACAGTCAGGATCCAAGACTGTAATTTTCATTATGGCAAGTGATTATCATATCAATTAGAGTGGTATTTTTCCCAAGTCTTTTAACTTATCTCAGTTAGTTATAAAACACTGATTTCAAAGCTTGTTTTCACAGGATGTTTGAATAAGCAAATGTGTGGTCTTTCCATATGGCATTGGATCTGTACAGTGAGAGAACCATGCTCCTTAAGAGGGACATTGTAGACTATACGAGAATTTAGGAGATGCCCCTTATCTAATTGAGAGGCTTATTTTCTTCATTTTTCCCTCTTCACAAACTAGACTGTAGAATTAGTACCCCAGGCTCCAGCTCTGGCCCTACCCTGGGGAAAGAAAGTGGCCTCAGTGGAAAAACCATTCACTGAAAATTTTTCACTTCTCATTTTCCTGGAGCCCTAAGAAACAGGGCACACAATTAAACCATTCCTCCTTCTTGCAATTTCTTCCCTGGGATTTCTTGTACCATTTCCTGCATTTCCTCCAACCTCTCTGGCTGTCTATCCTTTACAGAGCCCCGACATTCCTTCTCACTCCATCTGTAACCTCTCTCCGTGAGATCTCATCCACCCTGGATTAGAATAATTATATATAATAATTATAAATATATTACATATAATAAAATTTGAGACAAAATTCAGAAAATAATACATATATTTATGGATATTGGATATACTGGATATATTAAACTCACCCCAAACTCGACATGGCGAAAATTTTCTCAACCTCTTCTAAACTTCCTTCCTGCTAGGGCGCCCTGAATGGCTCAGTTGACTAAGCCTGACTAAGCCTCTCAACTCCTCTCAACTAAGCCTTCAACTCCTCAGCCTTCAACTCGGGTCAGGATCCCAGGGCCCTGGGATCGAGCCCCACATCAAGTTCTCTGCTCCGTGGGGAACCTGCTTCTCCCTGTCCCTCTGACTGCCACTCCCCCTGCTTGTGTGCACTCTCTCTCTCTCTCTGTGTCAAATAAATAAAATCTCTAAAAACTTACTTCCTGCTGGTTACAATTTGAGGCACCTCCATTCATGCCATGGACAGCCAGCCACCTGCACATCTGCCTTCTCACCTCTTTTCCTCACTCCTCTTATTTAATCCATTGCCAAAGCCTGTCAAATTACCTCAATATCCCTTAAATGACTTTACTATATCGGTCAAATGATTCACTTCTTCCCTTTACTAGAACCACCAAAGCAATTTCCTAGCGATTAAAGCACTCTTATGAGTACCTTCATTCCAGAATGGGAGATTCCTGAATTCTGAAACTGCAGCTAGAATGTCTGTCCTCATCTCATCCCAGTAGGGCTCGTAGCAGAAAGTCTGAAAACCTGACCGGTTTTGGAGCATGAAGCACATCAACTTCCTGAACCACAAAGCTAAATCCCAGTTCTGAACCAAAGTGACCAAGCTTTTCACCCTGAGACCTCTCCATCAGGCATCACAGCTAGTTCTTCATAATTTAATCCACATCTATTCTCAGTCCTACGGTTATACGAGGGTGAACAAGGGACAAAGACCACCTACGCTGTGCTTTCCACAACACCAAAACAACCAACCCATGCCATTATAAATGAAGTCATGTAATGCATAATAAAATCTCTGGAAGATGTACAAGCAATTGTGAATAGTGGTTACTAGTGGGTGGAGTACTTTTACTTTTTACTTTATATCCTTAAGTTCTGCTTAATAAAAAAAAAAAAAGTCAGCTTCTAGGGGCGCCTGGGTGGCTCAGTCGGTTGAGCATCCAACTCTTGGTTTCAGCTCACATCATGATTTCAGGGATGGAGCCCAAGGTCAGGGGGGAGTCCACTTGTCCCTCCCCTTGTTCCTGCTCTCTCTCAAATAAATGAATAACATCTTTCTTTTTTTTAAGCCAACTTTTAAAAATAAACCTAATGTAAAATCAGGTCAGTAACAGTTAAGTCTGTTCATTTTATTTTTCTTAAGATTTTATTTATTTTTGAGAGAGAAAGAGTGCAGGTGCATGAGCAGTGGGAAGGTGCAGAGGGAGAAGGAGAAACAGATTCACTGCTGAGCAGGGAGCCAGACTCGGGGCTCAATCCCAGGACTCATGACCTGAGCCAAAGGCAGATGCTTAACCAACTGATCTGCCCAGGCGCCCAAGTCTGTTCATTTTAATTACATTTATCATGTGCTTGCATTTTCTACTTTTTGATGGGTTATCAATTGCCTTTCAACCTCTGAACTCTAAGCCACAAGCTGTTTTTCATGGACAAATTGGGAGAAAGACAAATATTCAACATCACAGTATTTGTAAAAAAAAAAAAAAAAGCCACCACAAAAGAGGATATATTCTTACTAAATAATCCAACATGTGTATTTTTCTCCAGTGACCATGTTTTGCACTGAATCTACGGCTGACAGTGCTTGCAGATAGATTAGCCACAAGAAAGAACATGATTGGGACGCCTAGCTGGCTCAGGGATTGAACGTCTCTGCCTTCAGCTCAGGACGTGATCCCAGGGTCCTGGGATCGACTCCCGCATCGGGCTCCTTGCAGAGGGCCTGCTTCTCCCTCTGGCTGTGTCTCTCTGCCTCTCTCTGTGTCTCTCATGAATGAATAAATAAATAAGATCTTCAAAAAAAAAAGAAAAAAGAAAAAGAAAGAACAGGATTTGGGTCCATCTACAGTGTTCGGAATTGAAGTGTGCCAAAGCATGCTTTTAAAACAATGAGCACAGGGGTCACAAAGACATACAATATATTATGTACTAGAAAATAGATGATAACCATCCTTTGTGCCACAGACTTTGTTTTCATACTAAGACTCAATATTTTTGTTCAGTTAATGAGAAGTATAATGAATTGACTGGTTGGTTGATACATAAAAGACAGTTGTAAGGATGGATGGAAAAATAAAATATGTAGGTTAAATGGATGCATGGATGAAAAGAAGAGGAAAGAAAAGAAAAAGAATTGAAAAAAGTTAAGAGAAACATATCAACACCTCTCAAACTACCCGTGGAAAAGGATCAATGTTTTGCTATTTTCAATCTGTCAAGACTAGTACGTAGTCCTATGGTGGATGTCTTGCACATAACTTGAGCCACATGTGACTCATCACACAAATTTGGCACACCCAAACTACCATGTTCCATTAGATAATCCCACTGATCACGTGCTTAGATGTCACAGCAATATCATTTTGTTCTACGAGTTTCTAATCACTCTTGACCTCCGTGTCTAGTCTGTCATGGGCAAGTTACATACATCTGCACACTAGTGTCAGTTCAGAGATCATACTTTGAGTAGTACTGAGACACTTGATCAGCCACTTCACTGGTGTGCCATTCATTCTGATCGGTAGGGCATCCATCGCACTGGCCAGTGTGCACTTGCCAGACCATGTATCACCCTTGTATAAAAAGGGTGGGTATAATGATTAACAGGATAGTAGATCATAGATAAATTAGATAACGACAAGCTAGATATATAACAGACAGGGGCCATCCTGTAGCTCTTTGTGTAAAGAATATCTCGGGGAGCACCCAGATGGCTCAGTCGGTTAAGCATCTGCCTTCAGCTCAGGTCACGATCCCAGAGCTCTGGAATCAAGCCCCGCATCGGGCTCCCTGCTCAGCCAGGACCCTGCTTCTCCCTCTCTCTCTGCCCCTTCCCCTGCTTAGGCACTCTCTCTCTGTCTCAAATAAATAAATAAAATCTTAAAGAAAAGAAAAGAGGGGGGAAAAAAAAAGAAAAGGGGGGGTATCTCTGAATAAAGTGTTAACAATGGTTCTCTAAAACCAGCGATGCAGAAAAACTTATTTCCTCCATTTTCATTCCTCCAGTAGTGTTTGGACATATATTATTTTTATAATTAAAGAGAAAATAAGAAACAATCTAAATGTCCCATCAGTAAGGGACTAGTTTAAAAAAATGTATACTACATCCATACAATAGAATGCTGTGCAGTCCTTTAAGTAATAAAACATATACGTACACACACACACACACACACACACACACACACGGAAAAATAAACATCAGGATATACTAAGTGAAAAAAGATGCAGATGAGTGTGTATAGTGTTCTATCATTTGCACTATACTGAAAATAGTCTAAGTGGGTAAATACTTACGTATGCTTATACACACATAGACTTTCTTCGGAAAGACAAAAGAATCTGGTGCTCTAGGGAGGGGACCAGAGGATTAGGGTAGGGTGAAATTTCTCACAATATATGCTTTGGTATTACTTAAAATTTTTATCATTTATGTGTATTTATCACCTACTCAAAAGCCTTTTGGCTGTTGTTATTCAAAGAGGCTATCTGAAAACATTAACACATGATTCAGGGTTGACTTCCATGTGAAAAGGCTCTCAGTAGAGCTTAGAAAGAGCTCTAAGAGCTTAGAAAGGACGTGCTTGAGAGGGAGGCCCCTAGTTGCTCAGGGGGACAGGGCCTAGGTGGGATTCGGTGGGATAATGGCGCTTCTGGAATCTCAATTTTGCCTCTGCCCAGTTGTTTAGCCTCGGAGAAGCTGAGGAACCATCCAAAACCACAACAACAGAGTATTCTGGGAACAGCCAGATGCTCAAGCTATTCATTTATAAGCAGAAATGGCAGATTCAGGGATGGTCAAGAGTCAAGGGTAGCCTCAGAGCCTACTGACTTGGAAAGCAAAGACCACCCACTACTGTGGAATGGCATGTGCTAAATTGAATATATGACAAGATGACTCGATCTATGGATGGGCAGATAAATGAATGAACTATTATGAAAGCCACTATCGCTTCAGATTCCTTTAAATCCGTATAAAATCCTTAGTTCCTTAAACAAATAGGAAGATCTCAACATAGGAGACAATGGTGGGGTCTTATGCTACATTCAGATAAAGCGAGGACTTGTGTACCTCAAAATCAAGGAATGAGAAAATTGACATTTACTCACAAAAGGTCAGTGTGCCCCTCCTAGCTGATGTTTCAAAACCCCAATGGGTCACAGTCACCCACCAACCATCACTTACCTTTTAACCCAAGTCAGGCCAGACTTTTCTTGGTCTCAAAAACACACCCTGCTATGGTTTCTGCCCCCAAACTTCTCTTCCTTACTCCCTCTTTCCTAGAAGGCCTCTTTGCTCACCTACCCACACTCTTCCCATTTTTCAAGGCTCCATTTATGTCCAGGCACCTTTACAGAGACTTCTCTGGATCACCCACTCTCTCTCTCCATCTTCTTCTCCCCTGCATCACAGTATGTGGAACTATGATTCTAAACTTTAGGTCCAAGGGGCACAGACACATGGAATCACATTCCTGAGTATGACAGATTCCTAAGAGGAATTCTAGGGGACGAGCTCGCAACGCAAACAGCCACAAGAAAGTGTTACAGGATTCCCTCCTTTTTTTTTTTTTTTTTTTTCCAGGATTCCCTCCTTATCAAGCACCCACCCATTTGCCAGGCAGCGTGCTCAAGTCATACAGTGACAAGCCAGACAAATATCAATCTTGCCCTTGTGGAGCTTGTAGTATAGTGACAAAGAGCAGTAGCAGAATGTGGCAGTAGAGCCACGGCTGGGGAGCTACCGGGCTATCCAAAGAGCAGGAGCATCTAAATTAGCGTGGGGGCTGTGAGTCAGGGAAAACCTCCTGCAGGGGTGGCATTGAGGCGGATGCCTGAAGGTAGCACAGGAGTTAACCAGGCAAGAAGCAGGAAAGCAATGTTCCAGGCACAGGTAACAGGTTGTGCCAAGTTCCTGAGGCCAGAGCAAGGACAGCCAATGGGAGAACTAAGAGACGTTCAGCACGGCTGCAAGTTTCAGACCTGTAACCATAATAGAAACAAGTGCCTTATTATGACACACCTCCCAGGAGCTTCCAGCACACAGCGAGCAGCAGCTCCAGGCTGTGTGGGCACAGGGGGTCCAGAGGCAGCTATTTAGCCTGATGTTGTCTGTGCTCTCCCTGCCTCCCCAGCTGCTAGGCCATCAGCTGCCTGAGGTTGGGGAAACCTGCCACACATTTCTCCCCCGCACAGCATGCTAGCACACAAGGGAAGTTCAGGGATTTTTCACCCTCGATGTTCAAGTGGCTAAAGATCCTTTAGGGGGCATGGAGGAAAGGTCCTGGGAGATGGCACACACATCCCACCCACCCGGCTGGGAACAGTAACAATAATAAATAAACTGTCAGCAGGACTTACTGTGCCAGCCACAGCCCTAAGCACTTTACCTACATTTCCTGATCTCACTTCATCTAGCCAGTGCCAAGCAAGTGAGCATCATTTCTTCTGCTCTTAGTTATCATCTGCTGCGCCTGGATGGAACATGAGAAGTCCAGGAAGGAGTGCGCACAAATAAAGAATAAGCTGAAGGAAATTCGTGTGACCTAAGGGTCTGGGATAATCCTACTTCTTATCCTGGGGTGACTTCAATGGAGAATTCTGGATTAAGCGTTTAGCAATTACTGTGTCGGTTCATTTGGAAAGAAAATAACCCCAAAAAAGAAAAACAAAGCAGTTCCCAAAGAGCACCCATTTAAGTAACAGAAGCTCCAGGCTTCAGTTACCGAGCTATGGCTCAAAGATCTCCCCATACCCCACCACACCTACCCAAATCTATGACATCAACTTTTTTTTTTTTTAAGACTTTATTTTTAAATCATCTCTACGCCCACTGTCGGGCTCCAGTTCACAGCCCTGAGATCAAGAGTCGCAAGCTCCATCGACTGAACCAGTCAGCACTCCTAACAACTTCATCTTTACATTTTTCTTTCTCCTACAATTTTTATAACTTCTCCACCTTCCAATTTAAAGAGAAATATATGTTTATTGTAGGTGATCTGGAACACAGAGAAAGGCAGAAAGTATAAACAAGAAAAATCATCCATAATTCAAAAAATGACCATTGAAGAGATTCTGGTATCTATCCTTCTAGCAGGTATAATCGTATACACACACACACCTTTAAAAGTAAAATCAGGATTATGATATTATCACAAGGGTCTGTATTTGTTGACTTTCTGATATTTAGGACTTCTTATTTCTAAGCATTAATAATTATTAAATCAGAGGCACCCAGGTGGCTCAGGGGTTGAGTACCTGCCTTCAGCTCAGGGCGTGATCCTGGGGTCTGGAATCAAGTCCTGCACTGGGCTCCGTACGGAGAGCCTGCTTCCCTGTCTGCCTGTGTCTCTGTCTGTCTCCCTCACTGTGTCTCTCATGAACAAATAAATAAAATCTTTTAGAAACAATTATTAAGAAATATAAGTGAGAACATACTACGTATCCACAAAGCACACTGGAAAAACCTCTAACTTGATTCAGATAGAAAAATCTCAACTATAAAAATAATAACGAAAGGCACAGAAAAGACTTCCCAAAGTATAGTCTGTAAAACATTCCTAAGTAGAAGGCAACAGATGATCGCTGGAATAAAAATGTTCAAATCACATGAGTTTGTGAAATACTAGCTTAAACAAAAATAAACTAGTTTTTCTGATAAGTAACTTTAGAGTCCTAAATGTATGTTATGAAATTCCAAAAGAGGGACACAGCATGCAACATATCCCAGATTTATTGGTCCAAAAACCCCATGTTCACAAAGCATCTGAACGGACAAAGAATACACTTTGGAAAACACCACCTGATATTTCAATGCACGAAAACATGCAGTCACCCTCAGACCAGTGAAAGGGCCAACCTCTCAGAATCTACCCTTCATTAATAAGCGAACTACTGGGATCCCTGGGTGGCGCAGCGGTTTGGCGCCTGCCTTTGGCCCAGGGCGCGATCCTGGAGACCCGGGATCGAATCCCACGTCGGGCTCCCGGTGCATGGAGCCTGCTTCTCCCTCTGCCTGTGTCTCTGCCTCTCTCTCTCTGACTATCATAAAAAAAAAAAAAAAAAAAAAAAAAAATTAAGCGAACTACTTCAGTCCTCAGTCTTTTTTTTTTTTTTTTAAGATTTATTTATTCATGAGAGACACACAGAGGCAGAGACACAGGCAAAGGAGAAGCAGGCTCCCTGCGGGGAGCCCAATGCAGGACTCGATCCCAGGACCCTGGGATTATGACTTGAGCCAGAGGCAGATGCTCAACCACTGAGCCACCCAGGCAACCCAGTCATCAGTCTTTCAACCCACCTTTCAAAAAGAAAACTGTCGGGATCCCTGGGTGGCGCAGCGGTTTGGCGCCTGCCTTTGGCCCAGGGCGCGATCCTGGAGACCCGGGATCGAATCCCACGTCGGGCTCCCGGTGCATGGAGCCTGCTTCTCCCTCTGCCTGTGTCTCTGCCTCTCTCTCTCTGACTATCATAAATAAATAAAAATTTAAAAAAAAAAAAAAAAAAAGAAAACTGTCCCCTGGACTGGTTGATTCTTTTACTTCCATCACCTTCTCCTATAGTTCGATACATAATTGAAGGAGGAAGGGAAAGGAGAGAATGATATACAGGCTGTGATTCCTACCAGTCTTAATGGTCAACAAACAAAAACCAAGACTCAATACTGCCTCAAGCCTCTATAGCAATTTATTTCTCATCAATCTGTGCAATTATAAAGGCAATGAGAAGCAACCTGGTTCTTTTTTCCCTTGACACTACTTTACTAACATTATTTAATTAACCCTCGTAACAAGCCCTCCGCAATGTACCGGATCCTGACATCAGGTCATCTGCCTTCCCTGTTACATCTGTGTTCCCTATAAAATGATATGCATTCATTAATGGAAGAATTAAGGATAAAATATCAAGAGGCACTGCAGATATACTCTTCGCTTCCGGTTTGTTTGTTGTTCTCATCACCTTTCTCTCCCCAGCACCAAGAGCTCCAAATGTGACCACCCAGACTGAGGTCAGAAGCAAACTCCAATGCTCCATCCACCACTCCAGAGTTATCTGGTCACCAAGGATACCTAATTACAGGGCCTAATTAGGGGCATGTAATCGGCATGAGGCATCATGGTGCAGAGGAAGGACTACAGGTTTTAGAATCACGTAATTCTAATCCCATCCCTGCCACTCACCTGATATGTGACCCTGGGCCACTTACTCAACTTCATTGAGCCTCAGTTTCCTCAAGAACAAAATGAGATAATGAGATAATATGTACCTATTCACAGCGTCACTATAGGGGTTAAACAAAAATGAATATATGTGAAAGCGCCTAGGGTTATGGAAAAAAAACATGTTTCCACACACACGTGTTGGGAGTGTGCTCCACAGGTGATTCTGGTGTTGTCTCTCTGGAAAGCACTGACTCAGCAGCCTGCCTTGTCTGGTACAGAGCAGGTCATCAACAGATGTCACTTACCTCCCCTCCTCTTCTCTCTCCACTTCTTGATCCGTTCCCCTCTCCCTCACTCCCCACCTCACACCCACAAAACTGGCCCAACTAGCAGCTATGAGCCAGATTCCAAAAAAATGAAAAGCAGACCCTCTTCAAAAGGGATACAGTATCCTGTGTGAAGTCACAAGGTACCCACGGTGGGCATTTCTATTTAGGTTTTTTTTAACAGGAAAATTGACTCAGTCTTTATTTTAAACTTACAAAGCTGACTTTCAATTCCAGATCCGGTTGTCATTCAGAGCCATAAATATAATCAAGAGTCTCAACCAGGTTTTATCCTATTGCCAAGGTTTCTGCATCTGAGTTTGGCCAGGTAAAGAACACATGCGTGTGGAGAAAGAGGCAACAGGAGGCAAGAATGAACTTGTACTGAAAGTCTGCTTTGTGCCAGACACTTTAAATATGTTAATCTCATCTTTCAAAATACCATAAAATAAGTATTACTCTTACTGATAGATGTTTTACAGATAAGGAAACTGAGGCAGCTGGCAATATTTTTTTAAGGACAAAAGGCCCTCATGAAAACAACCACATTACATTGCCAGTCAAAGGTAAATAGAAAAAAAGAAAGAAAGAAAAGGAAAGGAAAAAAAAAAGAGTCAGTTCTTTTTTAGAAAATAAATTTAGGGATCCCTGGGTGGCGCAGCGGTTTGGCGCCTGCCTTTGGCCCAGGGCGTGATCCTGGAGACCCGGGATTGAATCCCACATCAGGCTCCCAGTGCATGGAGCCTGCTTCTCCCTCTGCCTGTGTCTCTGCCTCTCTCTCTCTCTCTCTCTCTCTCTGTGACTATCATAAATAAATAAAAAAAAGTTAAAAAAAAAAGAAAATAAATTTAAAACAACTTTTAAAATATTTTCTTTTTTTTTTTAAGATTGTATTTACTTATTTATGAGAGATATACACAGAGAGAGGCAGAGACATAGGCAGAGGAAGAAGCAAGCAGGCTCCCTGTGGGGATCCTGATACGGGATTTGATCCCAGGACCTGGGATCACGAGCTGAGCCAAAGGCAGATGCTCAAGCACTGAGCCACCTGGGTGTCCCTAAAATATTTTCAAATTAAAAAGGATTTGAACATTTTACTTCCCACAAACACTTAATAAGTTACTTAAGCATGTACTCCAGCAAAATGAGGGCATAAACCAAAACAGAGGAATATACGAGAAAAGGAAATGTTACTTCTGGCCATGGAGAGAAGTGGAGAGAAGTAAAGAGAAGTACCAGGATGATAGCTCCGCTGGAGGCCTAGAAAACAATCAGAATCCAGAATGGCACAAAAAGATAAAGGAATTCGGGCAAAAAGGCTTAGGGAAACAAGACTTACAGAACTGATGGAATTTAGAGTCTAAAGCATTTTGGAGGCAAATAATATATAAACAAATAAAAAGGCAATTAGAAACACTAGAAAAAATGTTTAAGAAAGTGAAGGTCTAATTATGAAAAAAAGTTGACACAAAGTTAAACAACTTTTTTTTTAAGAGTTTGAGGGGCGCCTGGGTGGCTCAGTGGGCTCAGGTCATGATCTCAGGGTTAGGGATGGAGCTGCATCCAGCTCTCAGGTCAGCACTTAGTAAGCATGAGATTCTCTCTCCCTTTCCTTCTGCTCCTACCACCCCTGCCCCCACCTGCACTCTCATACTCTCTATCTCTAAAATTAAAAGAATTAAATCCTTAACAAAAAAAAAGGGGGTTGGCGGAAAGAAAGAATCCATTTGGCTTCGATGCCGGATATATCCTCCTCTGATTCCCCAGGAATCCTGACACCAGACTCAATGTAACAAGCAAGTCTAAAATTTAATCTTAATATAAGAAGCCATGAATTATATATACAGAAATGTAATAATGCAAATATTGTCTCTGGATTTTCAACTTTAATAATAATTTATGAATAAAAAGGTCAATTTAAGAGCAAAGCACAAAATCTTTATTGGTTATGGGTTCTGGGCTTTGGACCATTAAGGTAGCATCAAAAAGAGAAAATTGTAGAAACCCAAACCTCCTTGACTTACAAGAGGGGGAGTCAAGAAATACCATCAAAAGTTCACAAAGAATAACAAAGGTGATCTAACAGGCAAGCTAAAAATAACATAAATATCAAAAATGGGGGAGGAATAAACAGTTTAAGGAGCTACATTCTCATTTTCAATCACAAGTTAAAAGTTGGTAAATCAAAAAATTATGGGAAAAGCATTTTAGGGTTAAGGAAGTATCAATCTAAGAATTAAATACAGAAAGAGTTAAAAAAAAAAAAACCTAAAAGGCTCCCTCTGTGAGCCTTGAGGAGGTGAAGGAAACCATTGTTTTTCAACAAAAGTCCTTCTGTACTATTGGGTTTGTTACTAAGTGCATAGATCACTTTGACAAAAATAATTTTCTATGACACTTTTCAGAAAAGGCAAAACACTAAAATTATTACCAAAAATTGGGAGTGGTGGGCAAATATTATCATTGAAATTACATTTAGGAGTGGAGATAAAATATTTTTTCTCATAGAATGTTAGTCAGATAAAATTTTCCTGTAAGAATGTAAAGTCCTACTAAAGCCAAACCAAAGTTCTTCTTTATAATTCTCTGTTTTCTGGTTTATGTGTAATAAACATGTATCCCATATATAACCAGGATTTTTTTTTTTAATTTTTAATGTGATCAGCAGTCAAAGTCAACGTGCCAGGTGGCTAAGAGCCCAACACCTACACGCCCCCAGCCTGATTTATGAGCCTTAGAGGGCAGCAGGAACAGTGCAGTAATTTTCAGGGGCCATGTGTTTTAACATCAACCCTCTCCCTTGTATATGCTACCGAAAGAATCACACGACAGGAAAGGTGAGACCACTCAGGAAAGGCTTCCTTTAAAGGGTAACAGAAAGTCATTACATCATACACCTAGGAACAACCTTACCTAAGAAAGTCACGAAAAGCTTTCTAAAGCTTCTTATTATCCAGGCTTTGTTTCCCATAAAGCTCATTGTGCAGCTGGGGAAGTGACATGCAGGAGAGAGGGAGGAGTGAAGAAAATGGAAAAGTGCTCTCTGTAAGTAGTTGCCAACACATTAGAGGTCCAGTCCAGGGTCTACCATTAAATACCCATATGACTTTCTCAAAGTCACGTGGCCACCCTTCCTTGCTCTTGGGTTTTCTAGCCAAAACAAAACAAACCTGACCCTGGTCCAATCTAAAATCCTTTAACTTCTCATTTATAAAGGCCTTGACTGATGGAATCGGTAATTGGAGGCTACTGCTAATCCCATTTCGCAGATGATGGAGCAAAATGGATTTTTTGACAATTCAGGGTCCGTGGTCACGATTTTTCAAGCTTCTACTTAATCGGGGTGCCTTTCGAGGCTATGTCATACAACATTTAACTTACTCCAACTTTAAACAAAGCCCCCCAAAAAAACTCAGGGAACTCCTGGCAGATTGCTTATCTTGAAAGACAATAGTTAACGCTGACTTAATTTCTTAAATTCCCTTAGCTACTTGGCCAGAAAGTTTCCGGGGGCTGCATCAAATCAAGCTAGCCTACTACCTACACAGTTTTTCAGCCGTGGTCTTCACTGACTATCCAAAGTGACTGAAGAGGTGCTCTGCCTTGGGCTGCAGAGTGGTTGTAGCTGGGGGAATGGACAATGAATCTGAGCGACTTTCTCTAAACCCAAAGCTAACTTCCATTTTTTTTAATTTTTTTTTTAATTCATAAGATATATATAGAGAGAGGCAGAGACCCAGGCAGAGGGAGAAGCAGGCTCCACGCAGGAAGCCGGACGTGGGACTCGATCCCAAGTCTCCAGGATCACGCCCTGGGCTGAAGGCAGCGCTAAACCACTGAGCCACCAGGGCTGCCCACTAACTTCCATTTTTGTCCTAGTTTCATCTTTCAAAACTTGTGCATAAAAGGGATTTTTTTTTTTTGCTTTTTTTTTGGGGGGGGGGGTCTTTTTTTCCTAGCTTTCCTTTGATATTAGGCAAGCCTAGCTCTTATTTCGTATTTTTAATAACCACAGTTATACTGATCACATATCATATATTTTCGTGTGTTTGGTCCCAAAGTCATTTGGGACCACCAAAGATCCCCCTAAATTACTGTAAAGTAGACCATTTTGTATTTGCATTCATTACCAAGTCCATCTCTATAAAAGTCACAATTAATATTCAAAACCCCATTTACCTAAGCAAACTTAAGATTATTTTGGAGCTTTATGTACCATAGAAACTAATGTCATCCTTCAGAACAGTATCATCACATTTAGGAAGATGTCATGTTATTCACATACTTGAATTGCACCAGCCATTTAGAAGTCAAAGCACTGAGTACATGTCTACACTAACACTCAAAGCCTGGGAGAAGGCCGGTTGTGGAATGACCATCAATCAAGTCGGCTTCAGGACAAGTGCTTCTCCACATCACACCAATCCCAGAAACAAAATAAAGAACTCCTCCTTGTACAAGATGTCAACAGCTGTGGGATGGGGAAGGAATAACTGGTCACCAGTATGAGTCAAGGACCTGGCTCCAGTAAACCTCATCCATTACTGCGGATTTGTTATTAGAGCCAACCGACAGCGATCAAGGTATCAAGTATTCGTGCCAAAGAATGGCTTGATAATATTTTTAAAAGAGCACATAATGTCTCCGGAGAAATTTTAAACGAAAGCTCTTCTTCATCAAAGAAATATGGGCTTTAAAATCAACTCTAAGGCAAGTGCTAAGAAGAGGAGTTTCCCTCCATGGCAGTGAGCCACCAGCCAGTGCAGGCAACCCTAAACCAAGTGGTCCAGCTGGCACAACTTCCATCTAGGCCATCAACAGCCTGACCCCCGCCCCCTTGACCTCACTGGTCACACTTCAAGTTCCAGCTTGGTTTCTCCTCTGGAACATAATCATCTTAGGGTACCACCATGGAAACAATATCTTTCTTATGTCTGTGAATATAGTTTCCTGTACGGTCTAATTCCAATCTGGCCGTAAAAATCATTCCATCAAAAGGCCCTGACAGTGTGGAAGGGAAGAATAACAACACACAGCAGCCTCGGGATCCCAAGGTGTTTTAGGTTACTAAGTGTGACATCATAAAACTCCTGACCCAATTTCCAACACAATTGATTTTCCAGCCGCAACCACTTCACCGGGGCCGAGTCGCTAATTACATCACTGCGCTGTGTGGTCATTACATCACTCAGCTGGGAGCAGTAAGGCCTGCCCGGCGGGCCGGGCGGCGGGGCTCACTTTTCCAGCTTGCTTTTCCCCGAGAATGGAGAGAGTGCGGACCACCTACACAGCCGAGAGTCCCTCTGCTTCCCGGGCTTCAGAAGTTCTCTAGAATGTATCTCGGTGTCACCTCCCCATGGAGCAAGCTCTGGTCCATCTGACGGGGGAGGGGCAGGTGAGGGCGTAAGTTCCCCCCCCTCCCCCCCAAGTCTATACCAACTATTCCAGATTCGGGGCAGAGTCGCCTGTGGGTTTCACAAGAATCGCCCCCAAAGCGGTGATTATTTGCACGTCCCCAGTGTCTGGGACTCCCAGGGCCCTGGAAGCGGCTCAGCCGACGCGCTCCGCTGGGTGAGGCTTCCCCACCCCAGCCCCCGGGGGCTCCCGCTCGCGGGTTCCCGGGGCTTTCGCAGACCAGCGTGCAAGGATGCAGGCTCACAGCGACGAGCGTGCGCCCCCCGCCCCCGGCCCCGGCCCCGGCCCCGGCCCCGGGCTGACTTACTTGAGGAAGTACCTCTGGCCGGTGGCCGTGAAGGTCATCTCCCAGCCCGGGGGCAGCGGCAGCTCGTCGGTCACGTCGTAGGACTGCTGGCGGAGGTGCGCGTGCTGCTGCGCGGGGCTGCCCGCGGCCCCCGCGCCCGGGCCCAGCTGCAGGGACGCGGGCGACGAGTGCGAGCGGACGTGCTGGGCGCCGCCGGCCAGCCGGGGCCCCGCGTGGCCGCCCGACGAGTCGGTGCTCGACTGGCGCGAGTGCGAGCCCGAGTCGGGCTCCTTGAAGAAGGACTCGGGCAGGATCTTCTTCCGCCACGAGCTGGGCTTGGGGTTCATGACCGAGTTGAAGAGGGCTTCGAGGTCCGTGTCGAGGTCCTGCGTGACGTGGATCACTTGCTGCCCGGGGGGCGGGAGCGCGGGGGGCACCGAGGCCGGATTCATCTTCTGCGGAGAGACGGGAGGTGCGATGAGGCTTTTAGGACGCGTCGGGGGAGGAGAGGGGCCGGGGTGCGGGTGCGGGTGCGGGTGGGGGGGGGTGGGGGGAGCAGAACAGAGACAAAAGCGCTAGAGGACACGGCTCGGTGTCCGCCTCGGGATCCCAGACACCCAGGGGTGAGGCCGGCCGGGTGGGGGAGGGGTCCCTCCCGGCCTGGGGAATTATGCAACTTTCTCGAAGCCTGGAAGTTGCCCGGAGGAGGAGGAGGGGGGAGGAGGAGGAGGAGGAGGAGGAGGAGGAGGAAGGGCGGGGGCGGGGGCTGCGCTGCGGAGGTCGCCGCACGGCGGGCGCGGAGGGCAGGGCGCAGCCTTCCCGGGCAGCCCCCCACCCACCCCCACCCGCCCCCACCCGCCCCCGGGTCCCGCCCCGAGCCCGCCCCGCGACCCCTCCTCTCCGGGCGCCCCCGGGCGGGGCGGGGTGCGCGGCCCTACCTGGGCGCGCGGCGGGGCCGAGTCGGGGCGCGCTCGCCGTCGGGCCTCAGGGGCTCGGGCGCCTCCCGGGCTGGCGGGGCTGTGGCCGGGGCCCGGCTGGCAGATCCCGACTCGGGGCCCGGCGTCTCACATGCCCCGCACCGGCCCCGGCGCTCGCGCTGCGCGGCAGGAGGCGGAGGAGACGCAGACAGCGCGGCCGCCGCGGCTCCCGGACTGTCCCATAAACAAAGTTTGGAGCGGACTCCCTCGCCCAGGAGAGAGGCGGGCCCGAAGGCCGAGCTGCTGAATTATGCATGAGCCCCGCGGCCCGAGCCCGCCCGCGCCCGCTCGGCTCTCCCCCTCCCTCCCCCTCCCCCTCCCCCTCCCCCCCCCTCCCGCCTCCCGGAGGCCCCGGGGCCCCGCAGGTACTGGGCCGGGCCGGAGCCGCCGGGCGCCCGGGGCGCTGCTCCGGGGGGCGCGCGCCTCTCCGCGGGGGCCGGGCCCGCAGTCCCTGCGTCCACCGCCACCGCCGACCGCGGGCGGGATCCGGGGACAGGGGCCTGCGCCCGTGCGATCAGGGCTTCGGACGGAAACTGAGGCCGGGGGGCGGCGGGGGGCGGAGGGCGCGCGAGCCGGGGGCGCAGGCCGGGGCAGGCCGGGCGCCGGGGTCGAGGCCTGGGGCGCCCGGAGCGCCCCGCTGAGCCGACGGCCGGGCCTGCCGCGGGGGCGCCAGGCGAGCCTTTCCACGGGGAGGCTGCTCGGCGCTTGTGACCATATTTGGTCTGGCGAGGAGGCATCTTGGCGGTCGGGCTCGCGGTTGTCTGCCGGGGCGCAGACGGTGCCCAGAAAGTGCCCCCGTCCCCGTGGCTGCGGCCTCGCCGGCGGGAGCCTGGGAAACAACCTCGAAACCGTTCATCAATCCTTAGTCTCCTCTACGCGGGACTCGGGTCACTAGAAATGGAGAAGAAACCTGGCCGGAGCCGGGTCCGGGAAAGGGACAGCAGTCGCGTCCCCCACCCCCACCCCCCCGGCCCCCGCGACATCCGCGCGGGTGGTGGGAGGATCGGAATGTCCCTGACGCCCTCCAGAGAGCCTGGAGCCCGGCTGGAACCCGAGCAGGTGGCTGGGAGCAGAGAGGGTGCGCCCGGGACCCGGAAAACACCACCCACCCTCCCACCGACCGGATCCAGGAGAGGGGTGGGGACCCCCAGCCGCTAGCTGCAGCTTGGCGGGACAGGACAGCTGCGGGAAGGAGGCGGCGGCCTTGGCCCTCGGAGCAGCTCAATTCCTCCCCGCCCCGGTCCCCCTCCCACCGGCGGCTGCCTGCGAGGTAAGTCACAATTCACAAAGCCCCTTACCCCACGACGTTTGATTCAAAGAGAAGTTCGGGCCTGAGCCAAATGAGCAACAGATGTACAGACAGTCCGGACTTAGAGGTGGATGCGCTTAACAACTTTTCGGCTTTACGATGGTGCACGAGGGATATTCAAATATCAATATCATCAGATATCAAATATCATTCAAACTTCACCTGGGATTCAGAATTTTGACCTTTCCCCACGCCGGGGCCATGCAGTACGGCACCCCCTTGATGCTGGGCAGCGGCAGCCACAGCTCCCAGTCCGCCCTGCCATCAGAAGGGCAAACAACTCACGCTTGCAGCCATTCTGAGGCCATGTAACAAGTGTCTTTCACTTTCAGCACAGTAGTCCATAAATCACTTGAGATATTCAACACTTTGTTATGAAATAGGCTTTGTGGTAGATGACTTTGCCCAACTGTAAGCTCATGTAAGTGTTCTGAGCACATTTAAGACAGGCCAGGCTAAACTATGATGATCAGGTTTTTGTTTTTGTTTTGTAGGATTTTATTTATTTCTTTGAGAGAGAGGGAGAGCACAAGAGGGAGAGGGAGAAGCCGAACTCCCCCACTGACCAGACAGCTCAGTGCGGGGACTCGAACCCAGGGCCGGAGATCGTGACCTGAGCCGAAGGCAGATGCTTAACTGAATGAGCTACCCAGGCACCCCTGGTGTTGCGTATTAAATGCATTTTCAACTTTCAATTGATATTTTCAATCTACAATGGATTTATCAGGAACTCATCCTACCTACATCGAGGAAGATCTGTAAAACACTTTGAACAACATTGAGCCCATCCGTATGTCTCTTCATTAAATAAGATAGAACTGTATTAACTACAAGTATTGCCCCTCAGTATTTTTGTAAGAGTGAAATAAAGTCAAAATCTGGAGTTGCCTTGAAGGAGAAAAGTTTACAGGAATGACAAGACCACCCCATAGAAAAGGCATGGGAGTGTTTTGAGGCCACTCCTTGAATGGCTACTCCCTATCGTTGCCTACAATAGAACAGAGCCCCCCAAATGAGGCATCCATCACCCCATTATCTGTACTTGGGGTGTGCTTTCGTTCCAGACTCCCCACAGGGTGGGAAAAATCAGAGCAGCCTTAAGGAGAAAGGCAGCCACATGGGTCACCTTCAAAGATAAACAGAGCATAGCTCCTTTCCAGAGACTCTGGAACCCCAGATTTCCTTCACAGCAAAGTCCTCTGCCCATAGGACCAGCAGAAGGAAGGGGGAAGCTACATGTCACTCCAGGGGACATTGTGTCAGCAAGCTATCATCAGAAGCCACCACAGTTACACTGGAAATTGGCTTATGGAACCAGAGGAAGTGACAGGGTCCCAATGGTTACTAATCAGAAGTCACAAGGCTACCTTGATAAATAAAGGATGGAAGCTTGAGTCCAGCACTACTCCAGGAAGGTCCTCACCCAAGAAGGAAAGGCCTGCTTTGTAAAGAGTACCTGGCAGCTACCAGACAAGACGAAAATGCTGAAGGGAGCCATGAGAATCAGCCAGTGAGAATCTGGGTTAGGACTGGATGAGCAGAGATGCTGTCTTCCTTCCTTGCCAAGCCTCAAGAAATAGATTGTGGAAGACAGAGAAGTAGATGCCCGAAAAGGAAATTGCCCAGATCACAGGATAACTCAACGGGAAACTCCCAGTTCTCAAATAGGTTCTGCGATGCGATAGTGGGTGGTTGAAGACATTTGCTCCATCCTTCAAACAACAGCTTCAAATGACACGACATTTATAGGTGCCTTATATGTGTCAGGTACTACCCATATGAGGCAGCATGGTGTAGTGACTAAATGTATAATCTCTGCAGCAAAATACCTGAGTCACCTCAAACAAAACACTTGAGCTCTCTATTCCTGGGTTCCTCCTTTGTAAATGAGGTACAAAAACAGTACCCACTTCGCAGGGTTCTAGGTTACAACACTACAAATTTTATCCATTGGCCCATGATAAAACACAAGTTTTGAAGTGCCTAACTCTACTCTTTATTTTGGGCAGGTAACTTAGCTTCTTGAAGTCACAAATTATTCATTTACAAGTTGGAGATAATATGGTGGCAGCCCCATGACACTGCTGCCATTCAATGGACCACCCTCCTGTTAGTCACACCTCATAGAGTCCCTTCCAACTTAAATCTGGGACAGTGACTTGCCTTAAGCAGAAAAATACAGCATTGAATATGTGCTGGCTCCCCGCACCCCACCCTACCTCATCCCCCCCACCCCCGCCTCCCCACCTTAACCCCAAGGAAGGTATAGACATTTCTATTTTTGTCCTTTGGGACACCTAAAGCTCTAGGTAAGAAGTCCAACTACCCTCCTGGAGAAACCACATGGAGAGGGAGAGGCCCTGAGATATGTGGAGAGAGGGAGAAGTCCAGCCACCCCGCATCTGAGCTGAGCCCAGCCGCTGGCGGCCCACCAGCTGACTGCAAACACATTAGTGACCACCATTAAGATGGATAAAAACGACAGAGCCTAGCCCAGCCCAGATTGCAGAACTGTGAGCAAATAAAATGGCTATTGGTTTAAGCCACTAAATTTTGGATTTTTTTTTAAGCGCACAATGAACATGCTAAGGATTAAAAAAGAAAATGCAAATAAAGTTCCTCACACAAATTCTGTTCCATATTAACACACTCAAGTAATGACTATGATTTAAGGCTCATGGAGACCCAGAGAATAGATAATATATTTTAAATCTCCCATTTTACAGATAAGGAATCTGGCCCAGAGAACTTTATTTTGTCCAAGTACATACAATGAATTCATGAAAAAACCCTCAGTTCGGCCCAGGATTTACCCTGGATCAGAGTGTTTTTTCTACTCTCCCATCCTGTATGAGTCAGCATTTGTTTTCATTTTCAATCAGTGTGCTACCTCTTGCTTGCCTATCTCAGAGAGAAACTCCACAGTTTTTATAAGATAATCAATTGAGAGTAAGTCGATTTCTCTCTCCACTTGCAAAGACTTTCCACTAGAGGTTGATTCCTTCTTCCTAATCGTGCCCTCAATACACTTCCTAGTGTCCCTGAGCCACCCATCCCTCCTCCCCCTCTGTCTACATCCAGCCAATAGCAAGTGATTCTTTATCCTGGTGTCCCTCAAAACCATCCCTCCTTTCCTGCTCCCACAACAAGACCTTATCTCAAAATGCTTGCAGTGGCCTCCTACCTGGTTTCTCTGCCTCCAGTCTATCCTTCCTGGCCTATTTTCATGATGTCATCCCCGGCTCACAAGCTTTCAACAACTGCCCACAGGAAGAAAGGTCAGAGCTATCAATCTAGCACCCAAGGACTTGCAACCAACTGCCATCGTCATTGCTTTCTGACCTTGATTCTTACACAAACGTGTCTTCATCCACTCCAGCCAGGCTTTGACCCAAGCATATTTATTTTGCCTATTCCTTCACTGTGCGTATCTCTAGCTGAACCCTCCATATTCCATGGTTGAGCCTCCATTAGTCTCTCTCCCCAAAATTCACATTATTCTCGTCTTTTTCTTTGTGACACATAATCATATACAACACTGTCTTATATTCTAACTTTCACCCCAGTTATCTCTAGCCTCTTCAACGATAGCTGCTGGGTCTAGAAGAATCCTACATTTCCGTATGGAAATGCTCCCTTGAAGCCCATAATTCCTTACTGAGGGCAGGATGATCCTTACACAATTTTGCCCGTTCTTCTTCTAGCACCCACTGGCATACTCCTAACCGTTTGTAAGGTAGCCTCTCACCATTCATTACCGTTTTGGCACTTCATGTGGAATCAACTCCTGAAGAGAATTGCAAGCTTTTTGAGGACAAGTCTAAAAGGGGCTTCGTTTTCTTTTTGTTTTTTCCCCACACCTCACAAGGTGTTCTCCACACAGCCTGGTTCACTGCAGGTGGTCACCTACCTAGCCCAATGGCTGGTGTCTTGGCTTTGTCACCTGCCATATTTGCCTCAGGAAAGCCACCGGCTGCTTTTCTCAGCCTTACCCCTCTGAATTGCTGACTTGGTGTGGGTGACTGATTCCAGCTGGGGCGAATGGTCAGAAACTTGGTGGGGTGGTAAGTCCTTAGAGGACTCCAGCCCAGAAGCCCTTGAGGTGGAACCTGCCTGGGCTTGCTGAACCAGTATAGAGAAAATCACCATTAGCAACTGAAGAGGAACAAAACAGACAAGGACCTTGAATAGACAAGGGTTTGAATAATAAAGAGTCCAGAAAACTGTTGCATAAGATGATTCTTTATTTCGCTAGGAGGATTTGAACAGTTTCTTGACAAATCAAAGGTGACACTAGTGTATTCATAATTTACTCCATCCCAAATGTCTAGACACTGCACATTTACAAATACTTAAATTCAAGATGAGTTGGTCCTGCCACACGTTTTTGCACTTACTGGTGGTAGGTACAGGTCTCATTGTCAGGCTTCATTTTGGTGTTCCTAATAAATGCATCACTGGCATGATCATAAGGAAGGTAATTTTGATAATGATGAAGGATGTGTTCTAATGCTATCTTCTATTGCTTCAGCAATGCAGTTGGACTACAGGAAAGGTACAGGAAAGGGGGATTTCTGAGATTTAGTCTTTACTTAGGTAACTGTGTGCAAGTGGTTTATGCTCTAGTATTTTCACCTTTTTTTTTTTTTTTTTGTACTGGGGAAGATACTTTTAAATGGAAAGCATAAATTAATAAATATTTTTTTAGAAAAGAAAAATAGAGATTTACTATCAAGCTATACTGCAAAGCTGTATTGTCAATTCCAGCATAATCTAAATTAGAAGCATCCTAAATATTTAACAAGCGATTGGCTAAGTATTTCGGAAAGATTAACATCGAATGAAGGTTTGGGCAGCTATCTGAAAGAGTACTTCTGGGGGCACCTGGGTGGCTCAGTCAGTTAAGCATCCGAGTCTTGGTTTCAACTCAGGTCATGATCTCAGGGTCGTGAGATCAAGCCCTGCATTGAACTCTTCACTCAGTACAGAGTCTGTTTGAGATTCTCTCCCACTCTTTCTCTCTGCCTCTCCCTCTGCTCACTTTTTCTCTCTAAAGTAAATAAAATCTTTTTAAAAATATGAAATAGAACTTCTGAAGACCATGAACTAATGCAGAAAAGGTATTTTTAAATTATTTTTGAAGAAATATATCCAGAAACAAGTACCTGTGAACACTATAGCTACAACTTTGTTCAAAAACATGGGAAAAAATTAATAAAAAGATGCTAAAAATATACCTAAATGCTAAATGCTAAAAAATAAAATGTAAAAAATAAAAAAGATAAATGTTTCTATGTACTTAGATCTATGTAAATCTATAAATGCATTACATGATAGAGAAATTGAATCGCCACTCTCAGAAGCACAGAGCGTATTATTAATATAATTTGGGGTTTGATGAGAGAACTAACTAGCAGTGTTTGGGGGTAAATTTCAAGGTTCTCAGTATTTATATATTCAAGAAATATATATATTGTTTGAAGGACCACTGCACACAACACCAGAAGTGGTCTTTCAAGCTAAACTTGGAAAAGTCTGCCACCAGATGGGATAGTCATTGGTTGACGATGTCACTGAACTCCTCCTTCTACCCAGAGAAGTCCCAGATCTGGTTACACCAGCTGTTCAACCTGCTGCTCTTCTCCCGTCTTATTTGTCATGGTGACAGGAGCCCAGGATATACAAGCTCTACTCGTATCCCTGTCTCTACGTTGTCCAGACTCAAGTGAGGCCACCTTTCATGCCTGGTCAGAAAAGGTCAATCCCTTTTGGAGCCAAGAAGAGAGGCACAGTCAAACCACTGTGGGATGGAGAGAAGGCCCAGGACACAAATTCTGCTCTCCACAAGCACTCACCCAAAAGATGTGAGTTCAGGTCACAGTTAAAAAAGATAAAAGTTTTCTTTTAAAATATATATTTACATGGGATGCCTGGGTGCCTCAGCAGTTGAGCATCTGCCTTCAGCCCAGGGTGTGATCCCGGGATCCAGGATCGAGTCCCACATTGGGCTCCATGCGGGGAGCCTGCTTCTTCCTCTGCCCATGTCTCTGCCTCTCTCTCTCTCTCTCTCTCTGTGTGTGTGTATGTCTCTCATGAATAAATAAATAAAATCTTAAAAAAAATAAAAAATATATATATATTTACAGATAATCTTAAAGAGTGAATTTAGTCTCACGTAGTGTCGGCCACATGATAAGTCCCACTTTGAACATTTGACCATAGACGTTCCCACATTGTTGTAATAATTAAAAGTTGTTAGTACTTCAATTATCACAGTAAGAGCAAATAACATTTATATATTTTACAGACTGCAAAACAATTTCACCTGTACAATTATACATGAATCTTACAGTAACTCTGAGAATTGGCAGACAAGCCTTGCTAGATCTCCTATCATACAGAAGAAAACAAAGGTTCAGAAAACTTTGTGCCTTGCCAAAGGTCATCAATGTATAACAAGAGAGCCAGAACTCAAACCCTGTAGTGACTTTAGGCCTTCATATTATATTTCTCTCATAACTTATTTTTTTTAAGTTTTATTTTGGGGGGGGGGGTTGCAGAGGGAGAGGGAGAGAGAGAACCTCAAGCAGACTCCCCGCTGAGTGCAGAGCCCAATGTGGGGCTCAATCTGATGACCCTGAGATCATGACCTGAGCCAAAATCAAGGGTTGAACGCTCCACTGCCTGAGCCACCCAGGCACCCCTATTTCTCTCATAACTTCTTAACTGAATCAGTCTTAATGGCTTCCTCCTTTGTGAGGATACAGAATTCTGTCCCTCAAAAAGAGAAAGAGAGAAAAAGGATACTTTTAGTTATTTTTCCTCCATTGACTTATCTCTCTAATGTAATTTCACAATTGCTTTGTCATCTAATGGCCATTCAGTGCACCGAGGCTCCTAAAATTTAAATTGTAGTTGTCTCCACCCTCTCATTAAATAAATGAAAACTCAAATGTGTTGGAGGATACTTAAAATGCAATCAAACCCTTATTAATGGAGTACTTGTGTGTATTAAAGAACCCTTCTGGGGCGCCTGGGTGGCTCAGTTGGTTAAGTGTCTGCCTTTGGCTCAGGTTGTGATCTCCGGGTCCTAGCATCAAGCCCTGCATCAGGCTCCCTGCTCAGTGGGAGGTCTGCTTCTCAGGCTCCCTATGCTGCTCACCCTGCTTGTTCTCTCTCTCTCTCTCTCTCTCTCTCTCTCTCTCTCTCTCAAACGAATAGATAAAAATCTTAGAAAAAAAAAAGAACCCTTCTGTCACATGAATTCTCACTACTAATTAATATGGAATAGGCAGTCCCAACTTTTTTTATTTTTTATTTTTTATTTTTTTTTTAATTTTTATTTATTTATGATAGTCACACACACACAGAGAGAGAGAGAGAGAGAGGCAGAGACACAGGCAGAGGGAGAAGCAGGCTCCATGCACTGGGAGCCCGACGTGGGATTTGATCCCGGGTCTTCAGGATCGCGCCCTGGCCCAAAGGCAGGCGCCAAACCGCTGCGCCACCCAGGGATCCCCCCAACTTTTTTTAAAGGGTTTTATTTCTAGAGCTATTTTATAAATAGGTCATTTGAAATTCAGAATGTTTTATTATAGAAAAAATATATTACAAATGATGGCTAGGCACCACAGCCATCTTTGGGAGCCCCAGAACCTCAGTATGTCCTGGTCCTCAAGTGGAGTCTCTCTAGACCCTTTGAACACTGGTGTGGGAGAAGGAGAACACAGAATGCAGGCAGATTTCTCCCACCATAGCAGCAAGAGGAGGTTCTTGCAGGGTCAAAGCGTTTCCCATGACTTCAGGACTATGTGGTTGAGCAAATTCGTATTTTCTATATCATACTTTGTCAAGAAGTGGGAGGAAAAGCAGTTAAGACTCCTCATGGCTGCAGGTAAAAAGTTATGTTTACTTAAGCAAAAGGGAGCAGTTATAAGGATGCTGCATAGAACACAAGGAAGGAAGTGCATACCTCCCTCCCTCTCCTTCTCTGCTCCTTTTTTCTGCTCTTCAATCTACATGGTACATGGTTTTCTATGCCACACGATTTCACATATTACAAGCAGTTCTTCTTTTCTTTTCTTTTCTTTTTAAGATTTTATTTATTTGAGAGAGAGAGAGAGAATGAGCGAGAGTGAGCATGAGTGGAGGAGACCAGCAGAGGGAGAGGAAGAAGCAGACTCTCCCCTGGACAGGGAGCCCGATGTGGGGCTTGATCCCAGGATCGTGAGATCATGACCCGAGTCGAAGGCAGATGCTTAACCGACTGAGCCACCCAGGTGCCCCTACAAGCAGTTTGTCTTGAAAGACAAATGGACTTTTGCCTCAAATTTAAATTCCCAGAGAAAGGTCTCTGACTGGCCTAATTTGAATTAGGTGTCTATCTTTGGACCAATCACTTTTGATGGTGGGGGAGGAGGAAGAGCAAGGTCAAGAATAAATGCAATAAGCATAACCCTAAAGGGAGACAGGAAGCTCCCAGAAAAGAAGACGCAGAGAGCCTCAGAGATGGAACAACTGCCTGAGGTCATATGGTTGGTATTTTTTAGCATGAACACAAGTCTTTAAGCGTTTGCCTTTTAGAAGTGAATCACAACAAAATACTTGGAGGAAAAAAAAAAAAATACTTGGAGGAACCATATGATGCTCTTGACAGCTGAACAATTTTAGGGCTACCTGGGCACCAACCTAGAGGCTGCAAGTTGTAATTCTACTAAATCATCATCTCCCACTTTGTGAACAGAGATTTCCGGCGAGAGACATTTACTCTATTTCCTCCCCCATCAAAATTTTGTATCTCACAGAAGGGAAAACAATCTGAAGATATTTGAGAAGAGATTTAAAACACCTTGATAAAATGCCAAGGACAAACTGAATGAGAAGATCCCTGAGATTTAGCTACCACTTTACCAAAAAAAAATCCATAACTACTGCCTATTAAAGTGTCAGTTGAGGCTGTTCCCTTGTATAGATTGCAGAGTCAGGAGTTCAATATTAGAGATCATAATAACTTAGACACTAGCTGGTTGGCATTGCATCGACAAAAATAAAAGTGGTTAATGGCCTTCAAGGAAAAAAGCTCTAGAATTTAATTCTTTCACTTATCTTGTAATTATTTCTGCCTTCACTAATTAAATATGGCAACTTAGGGATCCCTGGGTGGCGCAACGGTTTAGTGCCTGCCTTTGGCCCAGGGCGCGATCCTGGAGACCCGGGATCGAATCCCATGTTGGGCTCCCGGTGCATGGAGCCTGCTTCTCCCTCTGCCTGTGTCTCTGCCTCTCTCACTGTGTGCCTATCATAAAATAAATAAATAAATAAATAAATAAATAAGGCAACTTAGACCTTTCAATGAGAAAGGACAAATTGTGATGTTGATTGAAATACATTGTTGGGTGCCTGGGTGATTCAGAGGGTTGAGCGTCTGCCTTCTGCTCAGGTTGTGATCTCAGGGTCCTGGGATCAAGCCCCACATTGGGCTTCCTGCTCAGCGGGAGCCTGCTTCTCCCTCTCCCTCTGCCTGCTGCTCCCCCTACTTGTGCTCTTGTTCCCCCTCTCTCTCTCAAATAAAAAAATACATACATACATAATTAAATAATATCTTTTTTTTTTTTTTTTAAAAAGAAGCACATTCTTAGAGGACAACTTGATCTATCTGTCCTGTGGACAGGTATATTAAGGCATCCCAGAACTGATCCTTTATTATGTCACATGACACAAAAAGAACCTAAATTAGAAGTGATGGATTCCATTCTTAGAACACAACTCGTCACCAATAGAGGGGGACCCTTTGATGAATTATCTGACAACTCAGGAGCTGTTGTTATATTGACTCCTTCACATAAGCTCCTTTAGACACCAAAAGACATCACAAGGCTTTCAAAAACTTTTTTGTTAGTGTTTGAACAGCCCAGAAAGAGACTGCCAGGAAATAAGTTTCAGTCTGTTTGGCTAAAAGGACAGACACAATCTGGTGGTAAATTTCATTCTTGCTCATGAATCCTCCCTTTGACTTTCTGGACAACTTGCCCAAGTAAGTTTGGAGGCCAAACTTTACAGCCTCCAAAGCAAGCCTGTTGGTATGAAAGAGACCAGACCATTTTACCTAAATTCACCAAAAAAATCTTTGTTTGAAGTCCAGATTTTTACCCTTGAGTCAATCTTTTCTATTTCATCACTGCTGGGGGTGTGGGGCAGGGGGGTTTGGGAGAGGAAATAAAAACCCCACATATAGGCATATAGCCACCCAGACTTATTTACTTGCAAGGGAAACTTCTTGGTGGCCACAAAATCCCACCAAAGAAAATCCCAACCAAGTTTATTCCTGTGCCAGATTCATGAATCCACAGCATGGAGCAGCAGTGTGTGGCTGGTCTGTGAACAAGACTGCTCTTTCTTTTAGTTATCACAAATCCATCTGAACTCAAGAGGGCCTCACTTAAATCAGGAATTTCTATTCTTCTCAAAATGTCATGTCATTTGAATTTGCAGTTCTGTGATCTTAAAGAAACAAACAAGATCCTTACCACTGGTGTCCAATGGAAGGGAGAAAGAAAGGAACCCTGAGGGATGCCTGGGTGGCTCAGTGGTTGAGCGTCTGCTTTGGGCTCAGGGTGTGAACCCGGAATCCCGGGATTAAGTCCCACATCAGGCTCCCTGTACGGATGGAGCCTGCTTCTCCCTCTGCCGGTGTCTCTGCCTCTCTGTGTCTCTCATGAATAAATAAATAAAATCAAAAAAAAAGAAAGAAACAAACAAAGAAAGAAACAAAGAAAGAAAGAAAGAAAGAGAAAGAAGGAAAGAGAGAAAGAAAGAAAGAAAGAAAGAAAGAAAGAAAGAAAGAAAGAAGAAAGAAAAAGAAAGAAGGAAGGAAAGAAAAAGAAAGGAAAGAAAGAAAAAAAGAAAGAAAGAAGAAAAGAAAAGAAAAGAAAGAAAAGAAAAGTAAAGAAAAGAAAAGAAAAGGAAAGAAAGGAACCATGAAAGTAATCCAGGAAAACACTGAAAGTGAACTTGCCCCTCAGCAAATAGATGAAATGAACCTCTAAGTTCTAGATGACACTAATGTATTCTAAACTCTTCTGCAGAGTTACATTGAGTAATTGGCCAGCAGAAATACCTGCATTTAATAAAGTAGGTGTCTGTTTAACCTTCAGTATTCAAACTTTTCATCAAGAAACAAAAAAATTTGAGAAAACAGATGGTTACTTGGAAAAGAGCTAGCAAGAATGATTTGTGTGTCAATTCAGATCAACCAGGAAGCAGACGCCAAGATGGAATCAGATGAGCAAGAAATGTGTCAGGGGATATGCCATAATGCATAAAGGAGAGAGGCACCAAGGTGGCTCATTCAGTTGAGTGACTGACTCTTGGTTTCAGCTCAAGTCGTGACCTCAGGGTTGTGAGATTGAGCCCTGCATTGGCTATGGGCCTAGCAAAGAATCTACTTGGGACTCTCTCTCCCTCTCCCTCTGCCCTTCCCTCCTGCTTTCTTGCTATCCTTCTCTTTCTCCCTTTCTAAAATAAATAAATGAATCAGAAGAAGAAGAAGAAGAAGAAGAAGAAGAAGAAGAAGAAGAAGAAGAAGAAGAAGAAGAAGAAGAAAAAAATAACAATAATAATAATAAAGGATAAAGGATAAAGGATAAAGGAGGGAAGGAAGAAGAGTAGGCCAGGAAAGCCTTCAGATCACCATGCAGGTCTGACACCTGTGAATGGAGGAAAGTGAAGGAGAGAAGAAGATTGGGTAAAGTGCCTCAGACTGCAGCACAGCTTGAAGAAAGTCCTAGCCAAAATGATGGGTAACTCCAAGTCATAACTAACCATTAGAGGTGTCCGGGATGGGCAGGAATGGCTCAGCTTCAGCACACTGCTGGGCCCAGTCACTGGCAGACAGATGGTGGCCTTCCCCGTGTGAGCGACATGGTAGTTCCACAGGTGTGGCTGGAGCTGTCGGCTGACTGCTGGAGATTGTCTGTTGAAGGGAACCCTAAGGGGTGAACTCACATGGCTTGCATCACAGCCTACATACAGACTACAAACAAACAGACTGACCTCTCCATCCATTTCAGGATGCAGTTCTTCCATGGTTCTCAAGGACCTCTCTCCTGAGGGGAAACAGAAGTAGTTAATGAGACAAATCACAGTCCCTGCTGTGGCAGTTGGTCTTGAAGCCAGAACCGGTATTTACCTTCTCTCTCAACTCCACTATCCACCCTAAGGTCTCCACAGTCTATGCCATCTCTTCTGCAAGTGCTGATGGCTTGCTCATCTGGTGGGGCAACTCAAACCTTCATTTTAAGGGGGCCCAAGTCCTTGGAATCATATCCCTTCTCAGACTGGGGCTGCTGAGTATGTCCATTCACAGTTACAATGGGGAAAAATAATCCCCAGAGGTACCAAGTGGATCATCTGGTTGTGCACACTCCTCCCTGCCTACCCCCTCATATAGTAGCAGCCTTTACCCCTCCGGCTGCACAGGAACAGTGATCCCAGCCAGAATGACCGTGACTCTTCATGCTGTTGGCCCCTGGACACAGGAGTCTACAGTGCATACATGGCATTCACAGATTATAGTTAAGTGGTACAGTTCCATCCCCTAGCAAGTGTGCGCTCCCTTTGGGGATCTGGACCTCTAACCCCGTAGATTCCAAAGCTGTGAAGATGGGAAGCACAAAGTTCCCCCAGTGGATCACTGGAAGTGATGTTAATTGGGTCCACTTTTGCTTCTACCCCTTTGTTCTTAGACTCATGCATTCTTCCTATAAGTGGTATAATATCATATAGGGGTCTTTGATTTGGTGAATATACTGCACCTGAAGGGTGGCATCTCATCCCTACAGAGCCCGGCCTGTAAGCCAATGCCTTTGCTGTGCCTTCACTATCAGTTCAGCTAATTCTGAATATTGCAGTATATAATACAGTCAGTGGATTCTATAGCCACGGGGTCATTTCTGCACCACCTTCACTGCGAAGTGAGTTCCCTGGTCAAATGCTATGTTGTGTGAGGTTTTATGTCATTGGATCAGGCATTCTGTAAGCTACCAGAAAGTGGTGCTAACTGAGGCTCTGTAAGCACGAAAGGCAAATCTATACCCAGAATAAGTATCTATTCCTGTACGGACAACCGGATGGAGGGGGCCTGCTATAGTCAACTTGCCAAGTGGCTAGTTGGATTCTTCTAGGAATAGTGTTATATTTGAGGCTCTCTCTGTTGTTGCTACATTGAACATTTATTTATTTATTTATTTATTTATTTATTTATTTATTTATTTATTTTTATTTTTATTTTTATTTTACATTGAACATTTAGAAGTAGCAGGAACTAGATTGGCTTTGGTAAGTGGGAGCCCATGCTCTTGGACACACTCATAGCTTCTGTCTCTGTTACTTTTCATTTGTCTATCATGTCAGTTCTAGGATAGTTGATGGCGAAGACTGGCTGACATCAGCTAGCCAAATCCATTTTGTCTACTTGTTTTTCTAGTGCCTCTTCAATGGTGAACACTTTTAAGTGGGCATTAATCTGTAACACAAAATCTTCATGCTTCATGCCTGCTTTCACTAATCCATCTACGTGCTTCTTCTGATCTCTTGGTCTTCAGTGTCCCAGTCCTTCCCTTTCAGGGTCACTGCACAGGAAAGTGTATATATTCGCATCTCAGGCAGGCAGTCACCTCTCCTTGCACACAAAGTAAATAACCTTGAAATCCTTGAAGCTCTACTGATTGGGAAGTTTCTGAGCCACTCTCCACTTTGGTTTTGCACCCACGTACTGAACCAACTGATTCATAAACCAGTCTTGGGGTTTTTCCCCCCACTGGTTGGGACCCTACAGAGAATGAGGGCAGCTGGTATATCAATGGTGGATGACACAAGGTCTGGGACACCTGCTCTTGCAGTTTACTTATGCCCTGTGATCCTGTTCAGGCTCAATCCCAGATGTACCACTACTCTTGGGCCTGTCTAGCTGTATGACTTGCTGGACCCGATAGAAGCCAGCTTAGAATAGGCAGTTCTACATGCATACTCACTTAGTGCTCATGGGCAACTGCTCTGTCTCCACCAGGTCCTGGTAACACACCAGGAGCTGTTCTCAAAAGGTGTATAAATCTCTACTACAGATGGCATGGCCTTGCTCTAGAAGTCCCAAGGCCTATATTGTTATTCTCCCACTGGGACTTAGTATAAATCCTACACTGTATCTTTTCCTGCCTCCAACACTATTATGCCAGGTAGTGTGATAAAGTAACAGGGTTGCTCACATCACAACCTGTACTTGCTCTGGAATCATTTCTAGCTCTGGGTCTCTCCCTTAAATAAAGCCTTCCATAAATCTCAGTGTTTGGGCTGCAATAACATTCCTACGTATGGAATATGTTGCCTCTTGTATGTAAAGAGACCCATCAGGTATCGTGTTTCCTTTTTTACAGTAGGAGATGCGAGATATAGCACTCTATGTTTTGCTTTAGAGAGGTTATCCCAAAGTACCCCTGACTACTGAATCCTTATAAACTTTACTCAACTGGCAGATTTGTGGATCTTCATGGAGTTTGTCTCCCATCCCCTGGTGTGAACGTGTCCTACCAAGGCTTCCAGCACACTAGCCACATCTTACTCATTCTGCATAATCAGCACAGTGTCACCGTGTAATGAATCAGAGCGATGTTCTCCGGGATGTTCAGATGATCCAGATCTATATATGAGCTATATATAACAGAGGGTAGGAGAGTTAACTTATCCCTGGGGAGAAAATATAAATAAATGTTGTACCTTCCACATGAATTCTGTTTCTGACCTTCTTTTCTAATTGGAATGGAAAACGACCCCTTGCCAGATCAACCACTCATACCAAGTGCTTGAGGCCTTATCAGTTTGCTTTGGCAAGGATAACATGGCGGGCCCAGCGGCTGCAATGGTGGCTGCTACTTGGTTGAGCTTGTAGTAATCTAGTCATTTTCTGCCATTCAGATTGGTAAATTAAGCAGAGATGTGATAGTGACTGCCCACGTTCGTGCTCACTGTAGTGGCAGCACTAATCTCTACCACTCTCCCCCAGTCCCTAGAATGCAATATTGGTTTTGATTTACTGTCTGGCTGGGAGTGAGCAGTTTGGTGGGTGCCATTTCAAAGGCTTCTACTTGGCCTTATCCCCGCATGAAAGCTTTCACTCCACAGGTTAAGGGCCCGATATGGGATTAGTCCTATTGCCAAGTGTGTTGATCCCAGTTACATACTCAGAGAGATGGATCTGCAGACCTAGGGAATCTGCTCTGAGTTAGACTTTAGTCAGAACTCCATTTATTTATCTGGTTCCCATATCCCCATATCTAGCTGTAGGCAAAGGGGCACAACAATACCTCAGGGCTCCAAATATCATTACCAGCTGAGAACTTCCATGTAATAATCCATGAAATGTCTGAGTATCCTTCTTTCTCTAGTATACGGTCACCTAAGAAAATAGCCATAGACTGCTTTGGAAATGACTGACAATCCTTACAGCATTACTTGCCATAGGGTTCCAGGGTCCCTACTCCTGAGGACTGGCCACCTCTTCAGTCGGTTGGGCTCCTGACTGACAATTGGCTCAGATCCAGGAACTGAGCAACAGGCTGTGATGTTTTATTGGGGTAACCAGTGTTAACTTCCTGTTCCTTTATTCTTGTCTTATTCTGATTATAGATGTTAAGCAGCATCCTTCAGGTTACAGACAATATCTAGAATGTGAAGAAGGCTAAGGAATATTTTAAATACTGTCACCAGATATCAAAGGTGACTCATTTAAAAAGCAATCTTAATACTCCAAAATATTTAAAGCCATGAACTTCCACTTCTAGGTACAAACCAAACAAACGTTTACATATGTTTTCCCAAAGATATATATTAAAATATATATAGTTCATAGCACTAAAACCTCTGAACTTGAAAAACCCAAATATTCTTCAAGATATATTGAATACATAAATGATGAGGCACTATGTGGCAAAAGAATGTAGAATGTAGAATGAACAAACTATAACTACAAACATTGTATGATCTAACCTCTGAAACCACCACCCAGAGTCACTTTGCTACATTCTGTTGGCAAAAAGGTCACAGGTTTAATGAGAAGGATATAGATGCCACCTCTTTTTCTTTTTTCTTTTCTCTTCTTTTCTCTTCTTTTCTCTTCTTTTCTCTTCTCTTCTCTTCTCTTCTCTTCTTTTCTTTTCTTTTCTTTTCTTTTCTTTTCTTTTCTTTCTCTTTGAGTAGGCTCCACACTCAGCATGGAACACAATGTGGGGCTTGAACTCATGGCTCTGAGATCGACCTGAGCTGAAATCAAGAGTTGGATGCTTAAGCCACCTAAGCAGTCTGGCTAACTCTTGATCAGAAAAGAGCAAGATCACATGGTAAGATGAGCAGATGGCATGAGAAATAATGAGACTGCCATGTTTGGAAAATATTACCTGTCACAGTAAGTTTCTTTCAATAATGTTGAGTACATGCTAGTTGAGTGAATACAAGGTATCTTTGTTATCTGAATATTAATTCTCAGGAGCTTCACTGAAACACTGTGATATAGGAAAGCAAAAGCCACCATAATAAAAATATTCACTAGGACATCTGGGTGGCTCAGTGGTTGAGCATTTGCCTTTGCCTCAGGTCATGATCCCGGAGTACCGCATCTGGCTCCCCTCTGGAAGCCTGCTTCTCCGTCTGCCTATGTCTCTGCCTCTCCCTGTGCCTCTCATGAATAAATAAATAAAATCTTAAAAAAAATCACTAATACACACTCAAGCCTCTTTCTCCATTTAACAGTGTAAGTATCTCTGATTATCGGAAGTGGTTTTTATCCACCTACACTATGCAAAATGAAAAGTTAATTTTTGCAAAAAATAAAAGATTTCATTAAGTCAGTTATTTTTAGAGTATACAGTAGCCCCCACTTATTCACAGAGACTATGTTTCAAGACTCCCAATGGATGTCTGAAACCAAGGATATTACTAAATCCTATATATACTATATCTTTCCTCTACATGCATACCTATGATAAAGTTTACAAATTAGACACAGTAAAAGATTACCAACAACACTATTAATAAAATAGAACAATTATAACAATACACTGTAGTAAAAGTTAAGTGGATATGGTCTCTCTCCCTCGGAATATATTATTGTACTGTATTCACCCTTCTTATGATGACGATAAAATTCCTTGTGATGAGATGAAGTGAGGTGAATGATACAGGTATAATGACATAGCAGTCGACTACTATTGACCTTCTGATAATACGTCAGAAGAAGGATCAGTTGCTTCTGGACTACAGTTGACCATGGAGAAGTGAAACCCCAGAAAAACTACTGGATTTGGAATCTTGTGTAACTGGTAGACCAATTAACAACTGGGAAAAAAAAAATCAACAATGATCATATGTTAGGGGAATTACTTGGAAATCCAAAGATTAAGAAAAGCAGTAGGGAAACTTATTGAAACCCTTTGATTATTTCTGCATGTTAAAGTGAAGGGTATTCTGTGTGTTGTTAATTTTTGCTAGAAAAGTTATGGCCCTAAAAAAAAATTTTAAAAAGCAATACTTGACCCAGTTTTTATAGATTTCAAGGACTAGCCCTTCATTTCTATAATAACCTAAATTTGGTTATGTATAAAATAAAATTATTTTTATAATTTTTTAGTTCCAATAATCAGATATAGTCTAAGTCAAACTTCTTCCTGTGAAGTTTTGAACCCTTTTGAGTGGATTGATTTCAGTGGCTTTTTTTCCATTACCGAGAAATAGCCTTCCTATAATCTGCATAAGCTTTCATCCTTCTCTGGAGATGTATTAAAATAACATTAAAATTAAATTAATTTCAGTGATGTATTTTCACAGCTTTCTTAGAAAGTCTATTATATCAAATGAAATTAAACCTGAGATCTTCACGGGAGTATTAGTTTTTTCTTAGATATGAGAACAAGATGAATCTGTAGTTATCTGCTAGATACTGTTTCATCAAACATTTATGGATCACCTGCTTTTTTTTCAAGGCAGTGGGCTAAAGCACTGTGGGAATTATAAAGATAAACTGACTCTGTGATGAAAACATTAACATATGTATTTTCATCCAAGGTCACTGGAAGTTTACACCACTGTGTCTACCACCACCGCCATCACCTCCACCATCACCATCATTACCTTCACCACCACTATTGCCACCATCATCACCTCTACTGCCGTCATCACTGCCACCACCACCTCTACCATCATTACTTCCACTACCACCTTCACCACCACCTCTACCATCATCACTTCCATTATCACCACTACCACCCTCATCACCACCACCATCTACAGCACCATCATCTCTACCATCATCACCACTACCACCAGCAGCAGCAGCCACACAGATCTAACAATATAAAACACATTTATTTAAAAAATTGGAATTAAATAAAGAACTTAACTCTAAAGTAATTTGGACAAGATCTCTCATTCATTTAATTCAGTTGTATTTCTCTCGGCAAATATTCCATATCACCAAATGATATGCACCCCGTATCACCCCGTTTTCTGGGTGAAATGTACTGAAATTTTCAGAGCTGGTTTTTCAGCATTCTGACATGCTAAGAGGAAATTTTAAGTGTGAAGGACTCATAGAAATTCCAAATTTTCATTTCTTAGATCAGGACAATGAAGCTCAAAGAGGTGAAGTGACTTAGGAGTCACTGTGAGTAGACAAGGACAGATCAAAATAAGAACTCAATCCTCAAGATGTACTCACTGCCCAGGGTCCTCTCTCCTACTGACTCCTTGGAGTAGGAAGACCAAGTAAAGACTACCATCAGTTGTGCCTGAGGACAAAGTTATCACACCTCTTAGGCAGACTGAAACTCTCTGAAGAAAAGGAGAAAGTGCAAATCTTCTCCCAGGAGACCTTTGTTAGCTTAATTTGTGTGGCCGGTTATGTAAATGAAGAGGCCTTGCAAGAGGATGGGGTCAAGAGTTTTCTGGGGGTTCAGCTTGGTAATGCTGCGTGGCCTGGAAAGAAAATGATACTTTGCACTTGCATAATGCTTCTCATCCCTCCAAGAATAACAAATGCAACTTTGTAGTTTCAGCCAAATACTGCAAAGTACTTCACAAATGTTTAACTCAGGAATCCTCTGAACAACCAAGAAAGGAAGACTTCTGAAAGGAAGGAAGAAAACAGCTCTCATTCTCATGATTCAGGGAGGTGTCTAAGGTCAGATAGATTCCTACACCTAGCTGAGACACCACCGGCAGGACTCTAGACATGCAAACACATTCCTTTTTGAACACTTTCTAAAGTGACCTGGACACGGGATTTTGAAAAGAGCAGAGGTGGACCAAAAAGCCCCTGCTTGTTCTTCCAGCCCAACGAATCTATGAAGCTTTTCACAAGAGGTTTGGTTCTGAGGCTTTCTTTAAAGGTTCTTGGAATTCTCTTCAAAGATTTTTGGCATGTCTCCCGAAAGAATTTATTTTTTAAAGATTTTATTTATTCACAAGACACACATACACACACACACACACACACACACACACACACACAGAGACAGAGACATAGGCAGAGGGAGGAGAAGAAGGCTCCATGCAGGAGCCCAATGAGGGACTCAATCCCAGAACTTTGGGATCAGATCCTCTCAACCGCTGAGCTGCTCAGGCGTCCCTCCTGAAAGAATTTTTTAAAACCATGAATCCCTTGACCAAATTGCTAGTTGACATCTAAAATATTTCATAGATTTAAGTAATTGCAAAGGCTATAATTTCCAGCATATTATTAATATATGTCTTTTAAATTATAGTTATACTTTTTTAAAAATATCCAATTGAATCTAGAATCCAAACAATTTGATGCCCATCATCATCCATTTACACCCATTTACACCTGGATGGCCAGTTGGTTAAGCGTCTGTCTTCAGCTCAAATCATGATCCCAGGGTCCTGGGATTGAGCCCCACGTTGGGTTTCCTGCTCAGCAGGGAGTCTGCTTCTCCCTCTCCCTCTGCCACTCCTCTGCTTGTGCTCTCTCAAATTAAATATATATATATATATATATGCATATACATATATAAACAACTACTTTAACAATCAGAAATTTTATATCATTCTCTTTTCTCCTTAAGCTTGTATTCTTATACCACTTCTCCTATGTACTTTTATCTATATTATTGTGTCCAAAGATCTTCTTATTCATTATTATATTTTTCTGCAATAAAAATGTTTGTAAATTAAATTTTAAACTTTATGTATTTTTGTTAGGCTGAGTTACAGTAGCAGGTAGGCCCAAGCATATAATGGCTCAACACAAAGTTTACTTCTTTCTTACATGATAGTCTTGGTGTGATGCTCAAATAAACAAGGTGCTCTCTTCCACACAGTGATTAAGGGACCCAATCTCCTTCTATTACATGGCTTTGCCATTGCCCTGAACAAGGATCTAGCTTGCTGGCCTACTTTTACATGCCCTGGGTGCTAAGAATAGATTTATATTTTTAAAGGGCTATTTTGAAAAGAAAAAAAAAGGCAAAATATGAGACAGAGGCCTTATATGGCCTTGTCAAGCCTAAAATAGTTATTGTCTGGCCCTTTACCAAAGTTTGCCAACCCCTTTCCTAGAGCCTCATTCTTCACTGTATCTAGCTGGTAGAAGAAGCAAAGAGTATGTGAAAGAGATTTTATGGTGACAGTCCTGGAAGTGACCCACATCATTTCCACTCACATTGGATTGCTAGAACAATTACCTGGCCATACCCTACTGCAAGGAAATTGGGAAAATGTAGGCTAGCTATGCGCCAAAAAGGGCAGAACAAATTTTAGGAAGCAACTTATAGAGTCTACCTTTGTCAGGCTCTAACGCATCAAAAAGAATGTTATCGGGCAGGCTGGGTGGCTCAGCAGTTTGGCGTCTGCCTTCAGCCCAGGACCTGATCCTGGAAACACGGGATCAAGTCCCACATCGGGCTCCCTGCATGGAGCCTGCTTCTCCCTCTGCCTGTGTCTCTGTCCCTCTCTCTCTTTCTCTGTGCCTCTCATGAATAAATAAAGAAAAAATCTTTAAAAAAATGTTATCATTATAATTATCAGTTGTGTAAAATTTATCAAAATAACGCACATATATGATGGATTAAGATAAACATTAAACAAGGGTGCCTGGGGGACTTAGTTAAGTATTCAACTCTGGATCTCAGCTCAGGTATTGATCTCAGGTCATGAGTTCAAGCCCTGTGCTGGGCTCCATGCTGGGTGTGGAGCCTATTTAAAAATAAATAAATACATACATACATACATACATTACACATAAAAAAGGAAAATTTTATTGAAGATTCAGTCTTTTTTAAAAGATTTATTTATTTATTTTAGAGAGAGGAGAGAGAGCATGCACGACGGTGACGGTCAGGGGAGGGACAGAGGGAGAGGGAGAAAAATCCTCAAGAAGACTCCACACTGAGCAGGAGCCTGACTCAAGGCTTGATCCCAAGACCCCAAGATCATGACTTCAGCCCAAGTCAAGAGTCAGATGCTCAACGGACTAAACCATCCAGTCACTCCAAGGTGTATTTCTTAATCAGATGGATGAGACTGTTGTGTTTTCAATTAGTTCATATGTCCCAAATTAGAGCATCAGTTTTATTTCTACTTTTCATTTTTATAAATGTTATGGCCAAGAAAATTGCACAAGAATAAGAAAATAGGAATGGAAGAAGTTTTTTTAAAAGTCAGTCTTAACTAAATTATTTAAATTTATTCAAATCATCAGCTAACAACCCAGCTAAAGACTCCTCTAATTTTATGAAAGTTTTTTATTAGAAAGAACTTGACCTGCAGGATGACTTGGTAGCCAGTTGTAAAAGCCATTCACATCTGCAATTTCCAGGGAGTTTGTTAAAAATTTCTACAAAGATTTATCTAACAACTACTTCTGTTCTCTTCCAATTGGAAGAGGTGCCTTGTTGGGACACCTGGGTGGCTCAGTCAGTTAAGTGTCTGACTTTGGCTCAGGTCATGATCTTGGGGTCCTGGGATAGAGCCCTGCATCGGGCTCCCCACTGAGCGAGCAGTCTGCGTCTCCCTCTTACTCTGCCCCTCCTCCTGCTTGTTCTCTCTCTCACTCTCTTTCAAATATAATAAAAATCTTTTTTAAAAGTGCCTCATTGGGATCCCTGGGTGGCGCAGCGGTTTGGCGCCTGCCTTTGGCCCAGGGCACGATCCTGGAGTCCCGGGATCGAATCCCACGTCGGGCTCCTGGTGCATGGAGCCTGCTTCTCCCTCTGCCTGTGTCTCTGCCTCTCTCTCTCTCTGTGACTATCATAAATAAATAAAAATGTATTTAAATAAATAAATAAAAATAAAAGTGCCTCATTTACTTTGTAAATAAAAATATTGATTTTAATATATCTTTCCCAATACATTACTTTTTAAATGCTTTTATTTTAAGACATTTAAAATATTTTTGTCAGAAGCTTGGGCTGCTGATCTAGCTCTTTCAACTTAATAGGAAATACTTTCCATACAGACTAATTGGAAAAGGAAGTCCTCATTGTCAAAGCAATCAGCTAAATCAGACTTATGTTCTGTTGGAAAAGTCTGAATTTATTTATAAATTCCAATAAGTAAGTTAAAATGTAATTTGAGGAATAGTATGAAATCACTGAAAAATCACGGAACACATAAGATAAATTACTAAAAGCCATATGTCAGGATATACAGCTAATGTAATTAATTAATGTATCCATTTAAAATATGCATAAAACTTATCCTGGTGCTCCTTTGGTAAATGTGCATGTCTGCAGGTAATGAATTCTGGGGGGATTAAATAAAAATCACACATAAAAAATCAGAGAATAATCAATTAAGTTTTTTAAAACTTGGGAAGCCTGAGTAGCTCAAGGGTTTAGCATCTGCCTTCAGCTCAGGGCGTGATCCCGGGATCCAAGATTGAGTACCACATCAGGCTCCCTGTGAGAAGCCTGCTTCTCCCTCTGCCTACTATGTCTTTGCCTCTTTCTGTGTCTCTCATGAATAAACAAATAAAATCTTAAAAAAATGTTTTAACTTATTACATTCCAATGTTCAATAAAAAAAGAGAAAGTATGAACAGAAAAACTAGCCTGATGGTTAGCATATAATTTTATACTGTGTTAGTAAGAGTGAGAAAATATAATGTTTTAAAAGAATAAACGAGAATTGACTACCACTGGAAAAATATTCCCTGATGTCATTTCATATATGTAAGTTTTAGTTACTCTATTCAACGTGGCCCATGTAATATAAAGAAAGCACATGAAAATTTTATCCATAAGCTTTATTTAGCATATTAGAGAATGTAGTAGTCTCAGAAAACATTTCAATTAAATTTTTAAACATTGCATATCACCCCCTCAGGTTGCACAGGTTTAGAGAGCATCATTCACACCGTATTCTAAAAAAGGTGAACGACACTCAGGAATGTGTATGAGAATCAGACATGTGTCCCATCTAGCTGTGCCACGCAGCCCTGTTTGAGCATCAGAAACCTGCACAACTTCTACTATGCATAGATGATTCTTTCCAACTAATAGTACCTCCTATGGCTGAATTTTGAGAATAACTGAAAACAAAAAGAAGACACCATTTTCAGCACTTGAAGTATCCTTTGTTTTGCTATTATGAGTCTCTCTCAAGAGTTACGCATTCTTTGACAATAATCAGGGAAAAAGATACTGGATCACACCACCAAAACACTCACAACATATCTGAATTCAGAGCCTCCCAGCACAGGCCCAAATACCCTAGGTCTAAAGCCACACTTCACCCTTAATGCAAAGATCTACCTGGTGATTTTGCTTAATCATCAAAGGAGACTTTCCCCAAACCAATACTTCAAATTATCCCTTTGTTTTTGTTTTTCTTTTCCCCCATTCCCCAGAGGTTCTCAAGATCCTGGAGGTAATATTACAAGGTAAGATCTAAGATGGGTAAGAAGAAGGGAGGGTTTTGTTTGTTTGTTTGTTTGTTTTGAAATGCACAATGAAAATGAAAAATTTGTATTACTTCATGGCTAGTTTTCAGAAAGAACAAGCTGAAAATCTGGGAAACGATTCTCTTAAAAAAATAAACCCATGTGTATATACCCTCTTGGAGAGTTGCTTAACTCAGTTTGAAGATTGCTCCTTTGGGGAGATTTCTGTAAATTATGTCTTTGGTTGGACAAAAATAAATGTTTAGGTGAGACCACACACATCTGTTTTCTAGTCTGGTTTAAAGCCAGTAATCCTGGTGCCAGCATTTGACATTCCAATCTCCCCAGGCCTTCCAACTCTTATGATCTGTGCTTTGAAATTTTTATGTTAAAAGGCACCTGCCTAGCTCAGTGGGTAGAACATGTGACTCTTGATCTCAGGGTCATGAGTTCAAGCCCCATGTTGGGGGTAGACTATTTTTAAAATTAATTAATTAATTAAGGACCTCTTTCCATTAAAAAAAGATGTTAAAAAATTCTATGGTAAGATTTAATGTTTCTCTGAAGGTCAGAGAGAACCAATGACATTTTTTGACAAAAGGGTTATGTGGCAAATTAGTGTTTTTGGAAGATTAATCTGACAACACTGTGTAAGCGGGCTGTGAGGGAAAGAATGTTGGGAGACCAGTTAGGAAGCTATTATATTTGTCCCTGAGGGAGGTCACAAGGACTAAATGGTAGGAGGAAACCAGAATGACATAGCTTCCTTCTTTTTATTTCTTCTTCCTTTCTTGTTAGTAGAACTTTTATTTGTATTTCCACATCTCACAGAGGATGACTCTATCCTTGGCTCAGGGACATACCCTGATTGGTCTAAGTCAGTCATGAGAATCCTATACTCCTTGACATTGATTGTTTTATTTTTCTAATTTTTAAAAATTTTTATGTATTTATTCATAAGAGACACAGAGGCAGAGACACAGACAGAGGGAGAAGCAGGCTCTGCATGGGGAGCCTGATGTGGGACTCCATCCCAGGACCCCGGGATCACAATCTGAACCAAAGGCAGACGCTCAATCACTGAGCCACCCAGGTGCCCGATATTGATTGTTTTAGAAATGATCCTATGAGCCAGTTTCGGTCAATGAGATGTGAGAAGTCTGCTAAGGGACTTCTAGGACAGATTTTGTCATTCTTATTAGACATAGGAAATCGTGTCCTCTCTTTGTCTGTACATTAGGGTGTCTGGTTGTGATGCCTAGAGCTCCAGCAACCATCTTACAACCAGAGGGCCTGAAGATCAAGAACATTCAAGATCCCCAATCATGAAAGAAAATTCAGTCTCTTTCTTATCGAATCACAGCATATTCTTTAATTAGATTTTTTTTGTGTGTTTTTCTCATTAAAGAGAAACAAGAGAAAAAAAAACATTAGAGTAGATGCCCTATTTGATGATAATAGCCCTAGGTTTAGTATGTCAGGTTTTGTGCAGAATGCTTGCATGTTGTTGCCAGTCCTCTCAGCAACCCTGCCAGGGAGATATTGTTAGATTTACAGATGAGGAAAATACAGAATTAGATTAACTTATCCAAGGCCACAGTTAGCTAGAATTCTAAACCGAGTCTGCCTGCTACCAAGGCACATACCCATTTTGCCACATACCACTTTTAAAAATATATATTTTTATATATGATTTATCATGAGCTTATCATTTCACTCTCGCCTCAACCTGTTTTTCACCTTACATTCCCTCTATTGAGAAGTGCCATTACAGCCAACTGGTAGTTGAAAACTGGAATTTGTACATCATCCTCACAGTTTCCATCCTCTGTTCCAATGCAATTCTACTATCTAAACATCTCGCTAACCCTATGCTTCCAAAACTTCTTTTGCATCATGGCACACAACTTAAATTTGTGAAACTTGGACTTGATCTGACTGAAATAATTTATTTTTAGAGTAGTTTTTAAAAACCAGGGAATGAACACATAGGTTCATAGCTAACTCACAAAAACCAAGAGCATTTGGTTGGTGTGTTTAGGCCTCCATGCCCCTCTGGATCTAAGGTCTGAAGTGCTGGAGGGAACCCCCAAATTCCTCTCTTTCTCACCTCTCTTCTTTTCTGTTTTATTTTTCTCTTAAAGGTCAGCTTTCTCAGTTTCCCTACTCACTTAGGAAATAAGTGAAGGTGATTACACCTAATGGATGAAGTGGAAGTTTCTTAATACTAGTTCCATGGTCCCAAATGAAAGGGCTCATTGGCACAACTTGGATCAAGCAGTCATTCTTTGTCTAGTTGACTTAAAATTTTTTTCAGCGGTATTGAGGTATAATTAACAATTACAGTTTTAATATTACATGTATAATATGGCAATTTGACATATGTATACATAGTGAAAGGATCTCACCATCAAATTCACATCCATCACCTCGCATGTATACTTTTGTCGTGGTGGTTATCAAAAACATTTAAGTTCTACTCTCTTAGCAAATTTCAGCTATACAAAATAGTATTATCAACTATAGTCATCATTATATACTTTTGATCCAGATCTTATTCATCTCATAAATGAAATTTTGTACCATTTCACTAACTGCTCCCTATTTAACCTTACCTTCCAGACCCTGGCAATCACCATTCTACTCTTTATGAATTAAAACTTTTTGTTTTGTTTTTTAGACTCCACATATAAGTGATACCATGTGGTATTTACCTTTCCTTCTCTGGCTTGTTTCGCTTATCATAATGCCCTCCAGTTTCATCCATGTTATCATAAATGGCAGGACAAATGGATGTTGCTGAAGAAGTCTTATTATATATATACAAGGTTGCTCCCACTATCATTATGTGGGTGGAGTAAAAGGTAGAATTACTAGACAAGGCAGTGTTGTAATCAATCATGGAGAGAATCAATAAAAAATTAAGCCAGGATTGGAACACAGGACTCCAAGTCTTTGCAATTTCTCTACCAGACAGGGATAACTTTAGACAAAATGGCAACTCAGGAAAGTAGCATTCTTGCTGACCCCTTCTGTGTCCTGTGTTTATCATCTGTGTGCCTGGATTAGAAGGTGATTTGCTGGGCTCATTATCTTTGTCATGTAATCACATATACTTGTATTATAGAATACACAAGTTTGCCTTTGATTTTGTTATATATCAGCAAGAATAGACACATTTCCTCTTGGCACATCTTAAATGTGCCCTACCTCCAAAAAGAAGCACTGAACAAATGATGCAAAAAGTCTTTTGGCCATTGTCTGTCTGGGCATGGCAGGCTTGCTCAATACAAAGAACCTGTGCTTTGGAGAAAAATTCTAAAAATCTTGCTTTTAAATGCACTTCAGGTTTCAATAACTTTGTAATCTCAGGTAAGTTAATCAACCTCTCAGAGACTCATCTTTTTTCATATGCAAACTGGATATAATAATAGCACTTGCAGAATTGTTTGAGAAGATTAAATTAGACCATGTATATAAAGCACCCAGCAAATAGCAGGTACTAAGTAATAGCAATTACTATGATTCTTTGATTTTCAAAGGCAGTTTTCTTCTCAACTTTGCTCTTGTAAACCAGAAAAATACTACTAAACACATTCTGATTGTCTAATGAAAGAACAAGCAAGATCAGTCTTTCTTTGACTATGGAGGCCAAAAATTAGCTTAAAGGACTTCTGTGTTGGGCAGTCCGGGTGGCTCAGCAGTTTAGCACCGCCTTCAGCCCAGGGCGTGATCCTGGAGACCCAGGATTGAGTCCCACATCAGCCTCCCTGCATGGAGCCTGCTTCTCCCTCTGCCTTGTCTCTGCCTGTATCTCTGCCTCTCTCTGTGTGTCTCTCATGAAAAAATAAATAAAATCTTAAAAAAAAAAAAAAAGGACTTCTGTGTTGACTATTACTTATCAGGCTGGCCATTGCCTCTCTGAAATACAGGGGCTGTTGATTCTGTTTTGCTGTGAGGCTGGCCACGTGCCACATAATCCAGAGCCACTCAAGTCACTGCCTGAGTTGTTCCCTACCCCTGAGATCAGCTCTGCTAGGAGGGTATCCATTGTAAGAGTCCTCACTTTGGCAAATAAAGTCAAGGCTTAAAATATAGAAGGTATTGACATTTACCATGGACCTAAATCCTCGCTCATCTTATTACTCACCTGGTCATTTCTGATGCCTTAAGTCCAAATCCACCCACACTTTACTATATAGAAAGATGATAGAATATAAAGTTCCCTACCAAAATAGATAGTGAAATGTAAAAGTTTCTCATTATAGAGATTTGAATCATTGGAGATTTCTCCCTTAAGAGTTGCCAGGACATGAGCTGAAATGAATAGATTTAGGGACTTGTGTTTGGAAGACTCGGGTGTTGTTAAGGAGTATGTCACAAAGTGGGAGCCTGGATTTCAGAGCCCATCTGGGGCACACATGTTGTTTACATCTATAACCACATAAAAGGTGATGAACAACCCAAGAAGGTTTTGCCAACAAATAGAAACATTTACCACACAGCAGTTGTAGTGGCCAAAATATTAAATACTGGCTGGAAATTAATGAATACATTTATAAAACTATTCAAATAGATTGGTTGATCTCATCAGAATTCTTTGATCTGGGATTCTGGCAGAAAAAAATCTAATTTTTCAAATAAATTGTTAAATTAAGAATATCTTCTATGAAAAATGCTGAATAAAGATAGATGATTGAACAAATATCTGTGTCCCTCCCCCAAATATTCTTTAAAATAGAAATAAAGAGATTTTTAAAAATTAAAAGGAGGAAATAATGATAGTAATGAGATTTTAGAAGCTGAAAAATAAGACAATTGTTATCTGATTTAGCAGATTGAGAAAGCTAAGTCCTAAACCAACAGAGGGGAAAACCAGGAAGCAACCCCTTCCCAGGATAGGCCACACCAAAGTACCCTCCCAAAGGCAGATTAGTTGACTGCCTCTCCCCAGTCCCACCAGAAGACTTGTGGTTTTCTTCTAAGGAGGGTATAATAAAGGTCCCTAAGCCAGAATTAGAGGCACTAAGTATGATTAAGATGGGAATACTATATTGAAAACAGAGAGATGTGAGAAAAAAGGTTTATATAATGAACTATTATGATCCCAGTCCACTTCCAGAATGCTGGCAGCTTGGGATAACCCACCCCCTGTAGACAGAAAAAGAGTCATTGTTTACCCATGGAAAACTTAAACAGACCAAGAAGAAAAGACCTAAGGACAATGACATCTCCTTCCACCCCCATATAAATGACCCATGCAGATCATCCTAAAGACTGAAATCCTAAAGTTTCATCCATGGCACAGAACTTCCCATCAGATCTAAAATATTACAGGATCACCAGACATCTGAAGAAAGTATCTACCAGGAAATATAGAGACAAAAAACACAACAAGAAACAGAAAACAAAAAACAAAACAAAACAAAAAAACTACAGAGGAAACAGAGACTATGGAGCAAACTAAAAGCTTAAAAAAAAAAAAAGAACAGAGAAAGGCAAATATTAATGTCTTCAGAGAAATAAAATAGATATTACAAGAATTGACTGCTATAAAGAGAATCAGTAGAGGGGAAAAAAGAGCTCTTGAAAATTTAAGATATGGTAAAAGAATTAAAAAGCTTAACAGAAGGATTAAGGTGATAAAGTTGAGGAACTCTCAGAAAATAAAGCTGAAAGACAAAGAAAAGGATAAGAGGAAAAAGAGAGAAGACAACTGGAGAATTAGTCTAGAAGGCTCATTATGCTAGTAAATAGGAGTTCCAGAAAGAGAGCACAAATAAATAACGTGGAGGAATTCATAATAAATCAACAATTCAAGAAAACTTCCAAACCCAGGAGACACAAGCTGCCAGATTGAGAGGGTCCAACAAATCCCTGGTGCAATGGTTTAAAACAGACTAACACCAACGCATAGGATTGTGAAATTTCAGAACCCTGGAGATAGGAGAAAATCCAACAAACTTTCAGCGGGGAAAAGCAGGTGTCATACAAAGAACCAGGAGTCTGAGTATTGAAAAACCGCATGAGGTGGTAATTATTAATTCATATAAGAGACAGAATATCACTTTAGTTTCTACCAAATAAAGTGGAACAGTAGGTAGAACTCTAGAGGAATAAATACTTGGGGAGAAATTCTCATTTGAAAACCTACATTTGTAGACCAGAAACTGAAAGCAAATGCTCAATGTTTGGAGTTGGATTGAGAAATACATTATGGCTAGGATTTCTTCTTGATCCTTGGATATCAACAAAACCACAATCATAATAGCTACCCTGGGCCAGGCATCTCACTAAGCACTTGTAACACGCATTATTAGCTTGTATACTCTTTTCTTTCTTTTTTTTTTTTTTGGTGGGGAGGAGAGGGAGAGGGAGAGGGAGAGAGCGAGGGAGAGGGAGAGGGAGAGGGAGAGGGAGAGGGAGAGGGAGAGAAAATCTTAAGCAGGTTATATGCGGGGGAGGGGGGACAGGGCCCTCTCTCAGGGCCCTGATATCATGACTCTGAGATCATGACCTGAGCTGAGATCAAGAGTCAGATGCTTAACCAAGTGAGCCACAAGGGCACCCCAACATGTATACTCTTTATAAAAATCTAAATAGGCAGAAGTAATGACCACAATTTTACAGACTAAGTTATGCTAATTAAGTAATTTACCCAAGGTCACACAAACCTAGCATCTAGAATCCAAACTCCAAAACCCATTCTTTCAATGGCTATGCCATGCAGCCTTGGGGAATAAAGTTCATATTTAAATATTTCAGTCACAATTTTTATAATTGTTCCTGCCAACAGCGACTTCTTAGAGACAGCAAAACTATGTGTACCAGAACTCTATCTTATATCCTTATATTTTGAGAGAGAACAAAGAGGAAAGGTGGAGATTAACTGAAAACTATTACGAAGTAACATAGTCGTTCATGATTCTTCAGAAAAGAATATTGGGACGCCTGGGTGGCTCAGTGGTTGAGCGTCTGCCTTTGGTTCAGGGTGTGATCACTGAGTTCTGAATCGGGCTCCCTGTGGGGAGCCTGCTTCTTCCTCTGCCTGTGTCTCTGCTATTCTATGTTTCTCATGAATAAATAAATAAAATTTAAAAGAAAGAAAGAAAGAAAGAAAGAAAGAAAGAAAGAAAGAAAGAAAGAAAGAAAAGAAAAGAAAAGAAAAGAAAAAAGAAAAGAAAAAAAAGAAAAGAGTATCTTGGTTAGCTAGCAGGATTTCTAGGAAAAATTTTAAGAAAAGGAAAGCCTCAGAGATAAGGGTCCAGAAGAGAGTAGCAATATTTCAGGTTTAGCTGGCCTACCACTCAATTGCTCAGTGGTATTAATGCCCAAACTATAAGAGTGTTTTGCACAAGCCTTTTATAAGTTTGCCTGGCAGCCATTTTCATATACACAACCCCCCCCCCCCCCCACCGCATACTGAATTTTCCACATTAATGTGCTTCCATTGTTCTCAGTTGGGCCTGCAGTAACTTTAGCCCTCTTCCAGATGTTTCCTGACATCAGCATCCAAGATGTGCTGGCCAGCTGTCTTTAAAATTGCAGGAACTCTGTGTTGTGTGCATTAGTTATGCAAATGGCAAAGCAAGGAAGAGAGGCCAATGTAGAGGAAAAAAAAGAACCCGGGGAGGGATTGGACCAGGACTTTACTGGCACATGTAATGTAGGTAGAAAGCCAAAATAGCAAGCTGTCTTTGATCAAAACCCCCAGCAGCCTTCACCACCACTCCCTACACCGAAAGGTCAGTGTCCTCAGTTCCCAGGTCAGGACTGGATTTCTGGAAGTTTCCTCACTCTGTTTTGGTGACTTAATAGATCCACACTGAATACCCACAGATCTACCAACCCTTTAACCAGTTTCTCCTTTGCTCTAATTTCTCAACTGAAAAATATCTGCATAGACCAGAGAACAATTCCCCAATGTGTAGTCTTCAGCAAATTAATAGATGTCTCACGAAAAAAAGGGTTGGGCAGTCAAATGAGTTTAGAAAAACCTGGGTTAAACAAAGTTAAGCAATTCTCTTTCCCAAATCTCAGGGCCTCTGATACGCTCACGGGCACTGGCACTGTCAGAGGGAACCAGTTTTCAGAAGACTGAGTCCCCCAAGAAAATGCTGGACAACGGGCGATGTGGCTTCTCAGCCCCAATCACCTTCTCAGATGCCAAACTAACCACCTACTGGATAGTTCTGCATAACACACACATTACTGAACTCACAATCGCCTCTTCCACTTGCTCAGGCTCCAGCTTCCCTTTCTTGGGTAATGGCAGTACCATCACCATCCTCCTAGGGCAGTCATCCGTCATGTTTCCTTTGTCCTCATCTTTCCCGTCCCCCATCGAATCCACCCTGCAGGAAAGGGTTACTGCTTTATCTTCCTAGCTCCTCCGTGGGCACAGATCAGCAGCCTCAGACATGCATCCCTAGCTGATGCCCAAACTTTCCTATTTGGTTCACTCAGAAACTGTACCTGAGCTTGTCAATGACTGAGCCCAGGCCTTCTTTACCCAATGGGCAGGCAGCCTTTTAAATTCTCTGTTCCTCTGAACAATTAGAGAATCACAGTGTTCTCAGCCCCATTATGATGGGTTCCTTGTCTTAGTTTTTCATATTTTTGTTTGGTTTTATTGGTCGGTTGATTTTTATCAGTTTGTTTTATTTTTAATTGTGGTCAAATGCACATAACATAAAATTTAGCATCTTAACCATCTTTAAGCGTATAGTTCATTGGCTTTTAAGCACATTCATGTTGTGGTACAACCAACCCCAAGAACTCTTTTCATGTCGTAAAACTGAAACTTTGTACTGATTAAACAATTCCCAATTTTGCTCTCCCCCTCAGCCCCTACTATTTTCTACAACCACCATTCTGCTTTGTCTCTAAATTTAACTACCCTAAGAACCTCATACAGTATTATGTACCTCATTCAGTATTTGTCTTTTTGTGACTAGCTTATTTCACTTAGTATAATGTCTTCATAGTTCATCTATGTCAGAGCATGTGTCAGATTTCTTTCCTTTTTAAAGCTAAATAATATTCCATTATGCATGTATACCACAATATATTTATCCATTCGTCAATGAACACTTGGGTTGTGTCTACCTTTAGCTGTTGTTTATAATATTTCTATGAATAGGGTGTACAAGTGTCTCTTTGAGACCCTGTTTTCAATTCTTATGGATGTACACCCAGAAGTGGAATTGCTGGATTACATGGTAAATCTATCTTTAATAGATTGCAACCTAGGGTAGATTACTTAACATCTGTGTTTTGGTTTTCTCATCCATAAAATAGATTTAATTATAGCACCTATGTTGTAGGGTTTTTGTTAAGATTAGAAGAATTAATAGCTGCAAAGCACTTATAAAACATTATAATTATCCCTTTTTAACAAAAGAAGAATGTGAGGCATAAAGAAGTTAAGTAACTTTCCCAAGTTCTCATGTCTCCTAAGGAGCAGAGCCAGGATATTAACCCAGGCTCAGGGCTGAAGTCTGTTCTCTTAACTACTGTGCCAAAGTGATTTCACTTCCCAGTTCTAGGACACTTTTACAAATGAACTCCACCTAAGCTGATTATGTACTGATTCACCTATAAGGGCACAGTTTGAGAGGAAAACTAAGGAGGGTAGGGGAGGGAGCCCTACATACCAGAAAAAAAGAACCACCAAAATCTTGATATATACTGACAAAAGTATAGGAGATCAGTAGTAAAATCACAACAAATAATTCTATTATTATTAACATGACTTGTTAGAAGTGATAATAAACCAAGTAGATTCACTTCTGTTTATTTTGAGCTGCCAGGTGTCAGCAACTTGTAGGGGGTGTGTCTATGAGTAGGGTTGGGGGTGTGAGGGGGGTATGTGTGCTGGGAAGTGGGGGGACATGATTGTGCCCAAACTCTACCCATCTCACCAGCCACGTGACACTCACTATGTAGTTATTTCTCATTCAATAAGATGAGTTATTTCTCATCTTAGGGGTTTATATGAAGGCCATTTTCATAAGAAATAAATGCCTAAAGTGAAGGGAAAAGGATGTGTTATAATAATGTCTTACAAATAAATCACAGCTTTAAGCTCAGTACTTATGTTTCTTTATAGCAATGCTTCTAAAAAAAAACACACACATAGAAGTAGCTAACAAGTTTTCTGGCAACCCTGCTTATCGCATGGGGAAATTACACAAAACAATTAAGTAAGTGACTTGTTCAGAGAGACTTAGTAATACACTCTAGGCTTTCATGAAGATGAGCTCATGGATAAATTTGGTGATGTAGTCATTCTGAATGAAAGTGGTTCAGCTTGGCCAGATGTTTCATTGAGAGCCACAAAAGGCTGTGCAGTTACACCCAAGAGAGCTACAAGATGCGTTTGTTTTGTGAGAGACGGGCCCTGGAACTTGCTATTTTATCTCCTAGAGGAAAATCTACCTCAGAGCCTGGGCGTACACAACGTGACCACTAGTTCTATCCTTCGCAGCCTTCTCCCCCTCAACTTTGCCAGCTGGGCTTCCATCCAGATCATTCACTGACCCTGCTCTAACCCAGGTTACCAAAACCCATCTCTAACAGTCACTTCTGGTTTTCTTCTCATCTGCCCTTTCAGCAGCACCAGCCAACCAGTCTCTCTTGCTTAAAACATTTTCTTCTCTTGGCTTATTTTTTTTTTTTGAAAGATTTTATTTATTCATGAGAGACAGAGGCAGAGGTACAGGCAGAGGGAGAAGCAGGCTCCCTGTGGGAAGCCAGATGCAGGACTTGATCCCAGGACCCCAGGATCGCAAGCAGACCCAAAGGCAGATGCTCAGCCATTGACCCACCCAGGCGCCCCTCTTCTCTTGGCTTCTGTGGCACCCCTTTTCCTGGTTTTCTAACTACTACGTAGGCTGCTGTTTCTCAGTCTTCTCTGACAACTTCTTTTCCATCTGTCTGACCTCTTAACGATGGAGGGTCCTACAGCCCACAGGGATTTCATCTAGTGCCCAGCTCACAGCTCTTCAGGCTCTCTTGCTGTTTCTATAACCGATTTATACTGGCTCGGTCTAGAACGCTCTTCTTCTAGGTATCCACAGAGCTAACTTCTCACTTCTTTGAAATCTTAAAAGTTCACCTTGTCAATGAGGCCTCTCTGACTTCCCTTTTTAAATCACAAACCAGCTCCACCCTCACAATCCTAATCCTCGTCTTCCCTTTTTTATAACACTTGTCATCTTCTAAGATAATTATTATTTTTCCTTTAAAAAAAAGATTTTATTTATTTGACAAAGAGAGAGAGAGAGCGAGCACAAGCAGGGGCAGAGGGAGAGGGAGTAGCAGGGAGTCCACTGCGGGACTCAGTCCCAGGACTCTGGATCATGACCTGAGCCAATGGCAGACACCTTCGGTTGACTGACCCACCCAGGCGCCCCACCTGCTAAAATAATTATGTATTAAATCTAAAATCTAACCACCCTCTAGTCTTTCACAAAAGGTCCCTCCCTGCAGTCTACCTCTCTGACCTCCTCTCCTGCCATTCTCCTCATCACTCCTCCAGTTCGGTTTCTTAACAGCAAAGTAAGCTCCTCCCCAGCAAAAAGCCTAGACTTCTGCTATCCTCCACACCTGTCTCAGATTTTCAAATGGCTCAGACCTTATTAGGTAGGTCTCCGTTCAAGGTCACTCGGCAGAGAGGCCTCCTCTGACCATTCAGTCTAAAGCGGGCTTCCCAGTTACTCTATTTGTTTACTTTATTTTCCTCATACTATTCAGTGGTCTTTGAAAGCATATTATTTATGCTTATTTGTTTGTTTGTTTATTGTTGCTTACTTACTGTCTGCCTCCCTAACCAATACGAACTTCCTATTGTATTCTCGGTGCTCGGCAGTGTCCATCATGCCATAGGTGCTCCGTTTATATGTCTTGATTGAATAAATGCTGAATGAGGTTGAAGTAATAGAAAGGCAAGAAAAGGGAAGGAGAGGAAGGCAGGATTTTATTTTGTTTTTGTTTTAAATCTTGAACTATTGGGAACTTTGATAGGGAAAAGGGAAGAAGGACTGAGCAAAAACACTAATAATTCATTCCCCAAGTCAGATTTTTCTCCTAGCCACAGCTTTCTTTATGTTCAGTCCTCAATTGGGCATTTCATCAGCATTATCTTTTCCTGAATCCACAACAATTCCTGTGTTGTGATAGGATATGACCCCATTTCTTGACCACTCAGGGTGAGTGTTTTAGTTGCTGATAAAAATTTGTATCAGGAGGAAAAGCAAAGGCGCCTGGCTGGCTCCTGTGGTAGAGTATGTGACTCTTGATATTGGGGTTGTGAGTTTGAATCCCATGTTGGGTGTGGAGATTACTTAAAAATTTAAAGATCTTAAAAATTAAAAAAAAAAAAGGAAAAATAAGGGTTCCCTGCACACTTGGAATTGTGTACTCCACCTTCACATTCTTGAAACTTATGAATAAGACATTTTTAAAAATTTGACATTAGTTAATATGAGGCCAATCCAAAGCTAATTCCTTTTTTTTTCCCAAAGCTAATTCCTATAACATAGTAACAACCCTAGGTTTCCTGACTGTATTCACTACTCTAAGCCATAACTGAAATGGCAAAATAATTAACTGATAATCACTACCCAATTTACCACTAAGGAGGATGAGAAGTATTTTAGAACCAATTACACTTCAGGACAATACACACGGTATTTTGTTTAATCCTCAGAATAACTCTCAGAGGTATACGTTATTACTGGGTGATTGCTGATGTGGAAATTGAGGCTCAATCAAATCACAGTATCTGTTCAAGGTCATGCTGTCAAAGAGTAGGGAAGGGAGGGGTCTGATGCCTAGGGCTACATTTTCCCCTCCACCCACACTGCCTCCCAAGCAAACATCCAGATTTGACATATCCTGTGAATGTGAATGACTACTCTGGTGAGCAGGGTATGTGGGTAGGGTAATACACAATTCCCAGGTTATCCACAGGGGATCAGTTCCAGTAACCCTAGTGGAGGCCTATGCTGCAGATGGTACCAGACCCTATATATATTTTGCCTTTTCCTCTATGCAAACACCTGTAATAAAGTTTAATTTATAAAGTAGGTACAGTAAGAGATTAATAAATAACTAGCAATAAAATGGAACAATTATGATGGTATACTGTAATAAAAGTGATGTCAACACAATGTCTCTTCTCCCTCAAAACATCTTATTGTGCTGTACTCACCCTTCTTCTTGCAATGATGTGAATGACAAAATGCCTAGGATGAGATGAAGTGAAGCGAAGTGATTGAGTTAGGCTACTGTTGACCTTTTGCTGATTCCTTGGAAGGAGGATCATCTACTTCCCAATCTACTTCCCAACCATGGTTGATCACAGGTAACTAAAGCCACAGAAGATGAAACTGTGTATAAGTGGGGGACTGCTGTGCTGAAGAATGAGAAGGGGTCTGGAACTTATGATTTGGGGTTGGGTTGGAGTTGGGGGAATCGAAGTTCAGAATATATTTTCCCATGTACTTGGTATTAATTTAAAAATATATTTCATATTCAAATATTTGAGCAAAAAAAAAAGCTTTTCACACATCAGCCATTAGCAATACAGGACAATGGTCCATGCCAATTCTAAAAAAATGGAAAACAAAGAAAACTGATTTTCCTCTAATGATGTATATCTTTAATTTTTAAATCTATCAATTTATTTAACTTCTCTGAGGCAGGTGTCCATCTCATAAAGTGGAGATGTATTTCAAGAGAGTGTTGGGAGATGGATGAATGAATATGTATAAATAAAGAGCTGTACAAATATTAATTTCTCTTCCCATTATTTATACTAATCACAAAAACAGTTAAAGTAACAATAACAAAGAATGGGGATCCCAGAGGAGACTGCAACATATTTAACTAGTAATGTTTCATTTTGTTTTGTTTCAGGTAGAGGTAAGGCTGGGAGCTTCACCAACGTTTATAGCATTGTTGTCCTAGGGATATTGGTCCCAAGTTTGCTTACAAAGAAAACGACAAAACATTGAGCAAAGCAATCTTTTTATCCAGTGAGGGCTATTTGTGTTGAATTTAGAAACTACCAGTTGTGATACTCTGAAGTCTCTCATCCCTTCAGCTAAATCTGATCATAGTTGTCAAAGGAACAAAAAGATTAAAAACAATCCTAAGAAATTTAAAACTACTCTAAACATACTGTGATTGAAGGATGGTGCAAAGGTAAATAAAAATATTCTTATTAGGTATTAGAGAAAAAAAAGATATTCTATGTATTTGGACTTTTACATTTTCTCTTGGAGCTATTTACTTATTGATGATTGAGACCCAATTTCTCACAGTAAACAAAAAATCCTATTTTATTTTTTTAATTTAATTTCTAGATTTCTTTTTTTAAAAGACTTTATTAATTTATTTGATAGAGAGAGACAGAGCACAAGCAGGGAGAGAGGCAGGAGAAGCAGGCTCCCCATCAAGCAGGGAGCCCAAAGTAGGCTCAATCCCCAGACGCTAGGATCATGACCTGAGTGGAAGGCAGATGCTTAACCGACTGAGCCACCCAGGCACCCCCAATTCCTAGTTTTCTTAATATCCACAATATTCTATAAATGAATAAATGTCTATCTGAGTTGTTCCAAATGTGAAGTTTAGGATAAGTTCACAAGAGTTAACAGCTTTAGAAAATGAAAATTTCTCAAAAGGGAAGCTCAACAACAAATAAAATCCTAAGGGGGGAAAAAAACTATAAGAGTACTTTCACAAGCATCAGAGCAATGTTAACTTGACTCTTTTAAGAAATGGCCTTCTTGTTAACATATCTCATAGAGGTAACCTACTTTGCAATTTTATGGCGCTTCTGTCCCCTTTTATTTTTTATTTATTTATTTTTTTTTCTTTTTTAACTTTTATTTATCTATGATAGTCACACAGAGAGAGAGAGAGAGGCAGAGACACAGGCAGAGGGAGAAGCAGGCTCCATGCACCGGGAGCCTGATGTGGGATTCGATCCCGGGTCTCCAGGATCGCGCCGTGGGCCAAAGGCAGGCGCTAAACCGCTGCGCCACCCAGGGATCCCTTCTGTCCCCTTTTATTTATTTTTATTTTTTTTTATTTTAAAGATTTTATTTATTTATTCATAGACACAGAGAGAGGCAGAGACACAGGCAGAAGGAGAGGGAGAAGCAGGCTCCACGCAGGGAGCCCGATGTGGGACTCGATCCCGGGTCTCCAGGATCACACCCCAGGTTGCAGGCGGAGCCAAACCTCTGCGCCACCGGGGCTGCCCTTCTGTCCCCTTTTAAAGCAGTTTCACTTCTATCCTACTTTATAAGCTTTGAAGGCTAGACTAACGAATAGAATTTTAGAATGTCTTTAGCCTAAAAACAATGAAAAGTTAACAAGAACAAAAAAGATTATGAACTGATTGTTTACAAGGACGATTCTTTTGATTGTACAGATTGATAAAGGGTGGTGGGACTGCCTCCTGAGTAATCCTTACTTTCTGATTCTGATGGGTGGGTTGAACGAACCAGCCACAGGAAAGATGTCAACTGTGAGGAAGAGCAAAACGGAATTGTTCCTTTAAGCTTCTACAAGGTGCTGGAGCAAATCCAGAGGAGAAAGCTTTGCTGTGGAGGGAAAAAGGATTCTATCCTGAGATTTATGATATCTGCCCTCTGGTGCCCAAGAGGTGAAGGACAGGGTGACAATTTTCACATAACCCGTATGTAAATATGAAACTAGTTGAATGACTTTAATTTCCTGAGTAGGTGTGAGGAAGAGGTAGTGGAAGAGGATATTCACAGTTGAAGGTAAAGACATAAAAATTCATACATTTGGAAGGTCTGACTTAAGTGGAGATTTAGGAAAAGACTGTAGAGTACCTTAGGAGTATTCAGACCTTTCCTAAGCATTTATGTTTTTCTCCAAGATTTTATATCACTGTTACTAAAACAAGTAACATTATTACGCTCATTTTTGAAAGAACAGAAATTGTTATATTATGAAAGCTGGATTTGTATGAAAAAATAAGTGAACAGCAGTCCAGGGGTGGTAATTAAACAAAATTCTATCCCTAAAATTCCTATTCAGGAAAACTGGATCATTAATCCCAAAATACCATAAAATTGTTTACTCTTTTATTTGATGCCCCTGTATCAATATTACTAGGGTACCAGTCCCCAGAGATTTTTTTTTAGTGTATGTGACTGTCAGAAAATTAAAGTGCATTTTCACACTTTTTTTTCCATAATCATTGCATCAAACTTGGCACTTAAGGTCTCAAGAAAGTGGGCTTATTCTCTCAGAAAAGCAGATCAGGAAAACGGAATTGAGGGAGAAAAGGAGGCAGAGAATGGGGAGATCATTACCAGCCACTCAGCCATAGGGTGACATGGGCCATTTGCCTTCTCTTGTGACAAACTCAATGGCTCTCAGGGACTTTTTCTAAGGGTCCCCTTGTAATCTCATCTGGGCCCCTTTATTTAAGTTTTCTTTTTCTCATATTTTAATGGTAAAATAAACATAACATAATATTTATTATCATAACCATTTTAAAGTGGTCTTAAGTACACTCATATTCTTGTGCCACCATCGTCACCATCCATCTCCTGAACCCTCTCCATGTTGCAAAACCAAAACTCCGTACCCATTAAACAATAACTCTCCATTCCTCCCTGGCAACCACCATTCTACTTTCTGTCTCTATTATTTTTCTATTCTCTATTTTGTTTATTTCTGCTCTGATCTTTATTACTCCCGTCCTTCTCCTAGCTTTGGGTTTATTATGCTCTTCTTTTTCTAGTTCCTCAAGTTGTAAAGTGAGGTTGTTGATTTGAGATATTTCTTTTTTTTTTTTTTTAAGATTTACTTATTTAGAGAGCATGTACGCATGCACACACGTGCACATTGAGCAGGGGAAGCAGCATAGGGAGAGAGACTCTCAGGCATGTTCCCCTCTGAGCCCAACATGGGGCTCCATCTCGTGACCCAAGATCATGACCTGAGCCAAAATCAAGAGTCGGATGCTTAATCAACTGAGCCACTCAGATGCCCTGAGATATTTCTTGTTTTTTTGTTTGTTTTTACTATAAGCATTCCCCCCTTAGTACTGCTTTCATTGTGTCCCATAAGTTTTGGTATGTGGTGTATTTGTATTCATTCATCTCTGTTTTCTAATTTCTTGTCGAGTTCTTTAGTTTCTACAAATTTGTGAATTTTCCAAAATTCTTACAGAGTTTCAGCCATTTATTTCTTCAAATATTCTCTTAGCTACTTTCTTCTCCTTCTGAGACTTCCACAATGTGTTCTTTGGTCCATTGATGGTGCCCTACAGGCTTTGTTTCAATCTTTTTTCTTTCTGTTCTTCAGATGGTATAATTTCCATTGTCCTCACTTCAAGTTCACTGACTCTTTCTTCTTTGTGTTCGAATCTGCCTTTGAATCCATCTAACGAATATTTAATTTCAGGTATCATGCTTTTCTGCTACAGAATTTTTGTTTGTTTTGTTTAAAGTGTCTATTTGTTTCCATTTTGTTCATATATCATGTTCTTGATTTTCTCCACATCTTGTTTTAATTTTTGAGCATCTTTAAGACAATAGTTTCAAAGTCTTTGTCTATCAAATTCCCCATTAAGTTCTTTTCAGGGACAGTTTCTGCTGGTTGTTTTATTTTTCCTTTGAATAGGTCATACTTTCCTGTTTCTTTGTACACCTTGTGATTTTTGTTGAAAACAGTACATTTAAATCTGATAATGTGATACCCCTGAGAATCAGATCCCCCTACTTCCCCAAGTCTTGCTGTTTTTATTGTTTTTCGTTTTTGTTGTAGGCTGACTCTGTGCCAAGGATCAGCCTGAGGTGTAAGCTTAGGGTCTTCTTAGGTCTTTTATGAGCCTGTGCTTTCCTCTGAGCACGTGCAGTGACTTTCTAATTTCTCCTTATATGCAGTTGCTTTTGAATGCCCTGGTTTTGTTTTTTGTTTGTTTGTTTGTTTGTTTTAAAGATCTTATTTATTTATTCATGAGAGACACAGAGAGAGAGGCAGAGACAGAGGCAGAGGGAGAAGCAGGCTTCCTGTGGGACTCGATCCCAGGACCCATGGATCACAACCTGAGCCAAAGGTGGATGCTCAACCACTGAGCCACCCGGGAGACCCAAATGTCCTAGTTTTCAATGCCTATCTCCCAAAAGGGAGAAAAGAAAAAACTGAAGGGTGGGAGGAAGGTGCCAGCCCTCTGAATCCCCTGGAAGTAACTTTAGCCAGAGGGGTAGGGGCTTGCAACAGAGAATGGTACAACAACAAGGACTGCACCTCTGTGATCAGAAATAGCAATCTACAGTCAGAGCACAGATCCTTCATATTTGGAGGACAGGGTCCTTCTTTTCCACCCTGGCTCCTACAGACTGTGTGCAAACTGCTCCAGAAACACAAGTTGGGCAGCCTGCCAAGGGGCTGAGGGGTAGGAGACGAGTAGCTGCTACACACTCTACTCAGAGCTGAAATTGACCAAACTTAACCTCAGTTTACCATCCAACCCTTCTCCTGGAATTTGCAAGTCTTCCATAAACTTGAGAGTTCTAACATATTTACATCACACAGAGTCTGCCAATGTAGTTGTTGTCCAAGCAGGAAGACAGAAATCTGGCGCTTCCGACTCTGGCGTCTTCTCAGAATCCTCTGGGGTGCTTTATTTTTTAAAAAATATTTTATTGTGGAAGATTTCAAACCTAATTAATCCCTATTTCCCTCATGCACTTTCAAGAATTACCAACTACCTGCTCTCACCTGGAATTTCCCTCTATGGTTTCTTATCCACTTCTCTGCCTTCCCCCCATGGCAGGCTTCAGACAGTGTGATTACCTGCCTTCTGCTCCAGCTTCAAGAACCAGTGGGATCCCTCCAGATAGCTCACTAAATCAATAAGCCCTCTTTTCTATCCCTCTAACTTGAATAATTTTTATACCTCCCATCTCTACCTTCCAGACTCTTTTAAAAAAGTAAATAAGGAAAAAGGAAGCAGCATTTACTCCTCTCCAGTGGCTTGAGAATCTGATAAAAGCCATGGACCATTACTCCAGAAAAAAAGGGCACATACACAATTTTGTATGCTATTTCAGGAGGTTCATGGATACCTTGAAGCTCTCCAAAGATTGCAGGTTAAGAATCCCAGTTTCGTTGTTTCTATAAGGTAAATACCCTTTCCCAGGCCTCACCTGAACCTTCTTGCATGGTTCTCTTTCATAGACACACAGACATCTTTTTTAGTGTGCTACTGAGGCAACTAGACATAAAGAGCTAATGTGCTGGCCTCAAATCCTGCAAAGTGAGCAACAGAACTAGAGGCATCCCCAACATCCCTGGGTGGCACAGCGGTTTGGCGCCTGCCTTTGGCCCAGGGCGCGATCCTGCAGACCCGGGATCGAATCCCACATCGGGCTCCCGGTGCATGGAGCCTGCTTCTCCCTCTGCCTGTGTCTCTGCGCCTCTCTCTCTCTCTCTCTGTGGCTATCATAAATAAATAAAAAATTAAAAAAAAAATAATCCTATGCCACCTTCATTTGAATATTTTCCTGTCCCTTTGAAGTGAAGCACGACTCGAAAATAGTCCTAAAACCCATTCTAAAACTATCTTTTTTTTTTTTTTTAAGATTTTATTTATTTATTCATGAGAGACACAGAGGGAGGCAGAGACACTGGCAGAGGGAGAAGCAGGCTCCATGGAGGGAGTCCAATGTGGGACTCGATTCTCAGTCTCCAAGATCATGCCCTGGGCTGAAGGCAGACGCTCAACCACTGAGCCACCCAGGCGTCCCTAAAAATGTCTTCTTTAGCATAGCCTATTCTCTCTTCTATTTTCTGTTAATTCATCTGCATTGCATTTTCATGAAATGCAAAGGGGTAAAAAATTACTAATGGACTCAAAGGCCAGAACAGATTAATTTAAAAATTAATTAATTTCCTAACAAGTATATTTTATAATTTTTAAGAAGATTGTATTTATTATTTGACAGAGAGAGAGAGAGAGAGAGAGAGAGAACAAGCAGACAGAGCAGCAGGCAGAGGGAGAGGGAGAGGGAGAAGCAGACTTCCTCTGAGCTGAGCGGAGAGCCTGACCCTAGATCTTCTCTGCCTAACTCCCAGCCAGCCTGAAAAACTAAAGGGCTAGGTTTCCTGCCTCCTACAGGTGGTCCTCTAGCCTGTTTCTCCCAACTGGAATCCGAGCCCTCAAATTCCCTCACTCAAGGTGAGGATCTGGCCTCTGCACCTTTCCTGAAGTCCTCAGACTTGCTCTTGATTTCCTGTGAATAATCCACTTACATAACAGCACACCTCTCACTCTACCAAGAACAAGTGAAATTTGACTGGGATAATGTAGTCTAATCCCATACTTATCAAGGATACATTAGTGTGAGGGAGTCATTATCTGAAGAAATGCAAGTCTCCTAACTGCGGTGACCATTTTCATATTATCATCCAAAACAAGTTAGCTCTCTGACTGAAAAATCTCCATCTCAGAAATGATGTCTGAAAATTTATTCAAAATGACATGGGAGAGGAAGTGGGTGCCACGGAGCAAAATGGGTGGGGTTGCAATGAAACAAAATTGGCCGTGAGTTCATTGTTCCTAAAATTAAGTGATAGGCAAATGAGGGTTCACTATACTATTCTATCGACTTTGTGTATGTTTGAAATCTTCTATACTCAAAACAACAACTGCATCTCTGCAGAAGGTTTGCTGATGATGTTCTATTACTGGAAGACCCTCTAAGTGTTTTAAAGAAGAGCAGAACTTGAAGCCCTGCAGGTGAATTTAGTCTCCATCTTTTACAAATAAGCTGCTTTCTCCCTCCACAGATTATTCCAGAATTTACTGCCAATATTTACTCAATGCTCACATTCTAGTTACTGAGTTCTTCACCACAAGCGCTCCCTTTTCAGGGAACTTCAAGGTTGACAATGACACTAGAGGGTCTTGTTCCCCTTTCACTATTGTCTGGGGACATGTGCCACCTTGCTGGGTACACAGACAGAATTCAGGCACTGCATTTCTAAATGGCAAAAGAAAGTCTACCTCTCTTTTTCTTAAAATATTTTATTGATTTATTTGTGTGGGAGAGCAAGAGAACAAGTGAGAGAGTGCAAGCCAGTGGTGGTGGGGTTTGGCAGAGGGAGAGGGAGGGGCAGGCTCCCCAGTGAGCAGGGTGTCCGATTGGACTCAGGGCTGGGTCCCAGAACCCTGGGATCATGACCTGAGCTAAAGGCAGACACTTAACCACTTAACTGACTGAGCCACCCAGGAGTCCCATGCCTCTCTTTTAAAAGGATTTTACTCGAATAGAAAAGAGTCTGGTGTGGGTGGCTTGAACAATGACTGTCTGGCCACCAGAACAGGATAATATCTCTGGTCTTAGTAAAGTTTATGGCACGAGTCTTGTTCTGAAATGTGGTCTTCAGTTTTATAAACTCAGAAATGTAAATGCTAGCACACGTAGACACAATGGGTGTCTAAGGCCTGATGAACACCAATGAATTAACTTGCAATGGGAAATATAACTATAAGCAGACCCCAGATCCATGTTTGCTGGTTAGCACATTTTCTGTCTATTGGAAACTTTTTATGCAAAGCCACATTATAATTAGAAGGATACTTGGTGAGAGTAAGCTCTAGAAGAGTGAGTTTCCAATTAGGGAGAGTTAGCATCCCCTGGGGGATAGGCAGAGGGAGGAGGGCTTTTAGTGGAATTTGTGTGTGTATGTGGTGTTATTTTATTTTTTAGCATATGTCATTCGGAATGGCATAAACAATATTATAATTCAATAATATATTTGGGACGTAGTTTAAATCCTGTGGACTTCATAATGAAAATTATAAAAAGCGAAGCTCAACAGAATCTTTTTTGGCTGGTAACACTCAGCTTAGAGGGTGGGAGTCCACAAGTCAGACACTCTGGAGGGCCTAAGATTTTTTTTTTTAATGAGGCCAAAAAAAAAAACACTGTTCACTGAGGCACTAAGCAAACACCATATATGAGGCAACTTCTATTTGCAGAGTTCAAATAAAATTTTCTGTTCTTACATTCTTTCTCACTAAATGGTTTTGTATCGAATACAATCATATTTAGTTTCTTAGTGGTCACTATAGGAATTGATGTGGAAACCTATCTATGGTATTTATTTATGTTTTTGAGGGAGGTTTTTTGGTTTCTGAAATACAAATGATCTATGTTACTTAAAACATACTATGTGCTTTACAGTAAAGTATACAGTATAATACTATAAAATACTACCACAGTTTTGTACCCAAATTCTACACAATGGTAGGGCCAACCGCTGTGGAGTTATAGGAGACAGTTATTTGGTGGTCTCAGCATTGATTTTTGTCTCCTCTTTTCCAAAAGACCTGAGACTCATTTGGGAATTGGTATGATCCCTGGTAAGAGAACTCCACTCTTGTTCTAACACATTCCAACCCATTGAACATAGCAATTGGTTTGTAACCCAAACCAGTCAAATCAGAGTGAATCTAAAAACTTTTTCTAATAATGACACTGGGACAAAGATGGGCTCACCTAACAGGTGCCTCTGGCAGTCATATTTGGCCCTGAGGAGGGCCTAAATTAGGAGAAAGCCAACACCAAGACAGGTAAGAGAAACAGAAAGATATGAGGTTCCTGGGGCCATCAACTGGGCCGTTGGATCAAGTTTGTCTGAAACCAACACTTCCTCTGGACTTCACAGTTATTTGTCCCAACAAATTCTTTTTATTGTTTCAGCTGTTTTTAATTGCAGTTGAAGCACCAATGGGTGGATCAGGGTACTGCTGAATATAGATTGACTGAATTTCTTATTCTTCAACAGGCTCAAATATCAGTCAGTGAAGCATGTCACAGAGAAAAAGGTCCAGTATCTGTCATGTTCTTAACTACTGCTATAGATCAGAATCATGTGGAGAGCTTTTACAAATCTCAGGCCAGTTGGGATGCCAGGGTGGCTCAGCGGTTGAGTATCTGCCTTGACTCGGGGTGTGATCCCGGAGTCCTGGGATCAAGCCCCGCATCAGGCTTCCTGCATGGAGCCTGCTTCTCCCTTTGCCTGTGTCTTTGCCTCTCTCTCTGTGTGTGTCTCTCATGAATAAATAAGTAAAATCTTTAAAAAAAAAAAAAAAAAAAAACCAGGGAGCCCTGGGTGGCGCAGCGGTTTGGCGCCTGCCTTTGGCCCAGGGCACGATCCTGGAGACCTGGGATCGAGTCCCACATCAGGCTCCCTGCATGGAGCCTGCTTCTCCCTCTGCCTATGTCTCTGCCTCTCTCTCTCTCTCTCTCTCTCTCTGTATGACTATCATAAATAAATAAAATTTAAAAAAAAATTAAAAAAAACAGGCAAAACAAATCTATAAACAAACAAACAAACAAACAAACAAAACAAATCTCAGGCCAGTTAAATGACAAACTACAAGGATGAGACAATCTACAAGGATGGGAAACAGAATTTTTAAAAATTTCCCCAAGTGATTCCAAAGGGCAGCCTAGGCTAAAAATCACTGGTCTAAGTAAATATCTGGTTTTGTCCATTCAATAGAATCTGCAGACTAAATGTTCTAAATATGTTTTCCCACTAAAAGAAAAAAAGAAATGATGATATATAACTTGTATTGTGAGGTTTAATGCAAACCATACTTGTGTGACAGGAAAGCAAAATTCGTTTGGATCCTTGTTTTACCTTTAAAATATACGCAGATTTTGTTCTGTACTCCATTTTATATTGCTTTCTCTCTCTCTGCAACATTTAATAGGAGCTTAAAAAGTACCAGTCATAGTGACAGACATCAGTGATACGGAGCAAAACAAGAAAAACACAGTTCCTACAATCCAGGAAAAAAAAAAAAGGTAATTAACCTAATAATTACACCAATATTTGTTAAATCTACGATAAGGACAGCACAGGGTACTATGTAAACAAAATAGTTCTCCTAACTTCTTGGAGGAAATGATGTTTAAACTGAAGCCAGAGGAATGCATATGAGCTACTTTGGTAGATGATGGAAGAGGGAGGATTCAGACAATAGAAGTGAAGGAAATGAAAGAATACCACATGGGAAGAGGTGTATGTGAGAGAAATGAGACTGGAAATAAAGCTAGGAGCCAAGGCTTTATCCCAAAAACAATGCAAATCAACGGAGGGGTTTTAAGCAGTCAAAGGATGTGATTTCTATTTTGGAAGATGATTCTGGCTGCTGTGTAGGAAATGCATGGGGGTGAGGAGAATGGGGAGCTTAATAAGATGGAGTCAAAGAACTAGTTAACTGGAGGGAGATAAGGTAGCCCAAGCATGAGCAGGGAGGCCATGGAAATAGAGAGAAGTAGACTAATCTGAGTGATATTTAAGATGGTAGAGTTGATAGGACTCGGTAATGGATCATTTGTGGTGAGTGAAAGGGAGAGAAAGAAGCCAAGAGTGACACACATGTCTCTGATTTGAGCAACTGGGTGGATAGCAAAGTTATTTCTTGAATAAAGAACACTGGAAGAAGAGCAAGTTTGTAAAAGATAAGTTGAATTTTGTTCATTTTTTTTAAAAGATTTTACTTATTTATTCATGAGAGACACACAGAGAAAGGCAGAGACATAGGCAGAGTGAGAAGCAGGCTTCAGGCAGGGGAACTCAATGTGGGACTTGATCCCAGGACCCTGGGATCATGACCTGAGCCAAAGGCAGACGCTCAACCACTGAGCCACCCAGGTGCCCGAATTTTGTTCATCTTGAGTTTGAAGTAACTGTTAGATATCTAAGCACATATAGATGATAAGTAGTTACATGCCTCAAATTCAGGAGAGCAATAGGACTAGTGATCTAAAGTGGATAGTCATCAGCAGATTGATGTTAATTAAAGCCAAAGAAATGAACCAAACTACCTGGCATAAGTTTGTAGAGAGAAAAGGCTAAGGACAAAACTCTGGGGAGATGTCCAACTAAGAGGGCTGTCTTGCAAATAAGAGAAAACTTTGCTAGAGATGTAAAGGGTAAAAGAGAAGATATTTAACATCCCTCCCCCCCCAAAAGTATACTTTTTTAGAAAGAGAGAGTGATCAATCATGTCAAATGTTGCTGTACATCTAGTAAGATGAGGACTGAAAAATGTACATTGGATTTAGCAACATGGAAAGTCCTGGAAATGTTACCAGGAGTGACTTGGGGAGGGAAGGTGAACTTTTTTCAGAAATGGAGAAGAGACAGCATGTAGTAACTAGAGAGGGATGTGGGTCAAGGGATATTAAGATGAGGTAGATTGGAAATGCCTCTTTTTTTTTTTTTTTTCATGAGAAGAAATCAGGAAGATGGATAAGCAGAAAAGACAAAAGTGACAAGATACTGGAAAGAATAGGATCCAGAAACCTGAGGGATGCCTCTTTTACTGGAATAGGAGAGAAAAAGGAGTATCAGCGCACAGAACAGAGAGGACTTTAAATTTGTTGGTCAGAAGTGAAGAAAATTCCTATTTGATCACTTCTATTTGTTCTGTGAAGAAATAGGCAGGCAGTGATGAAAACAAGAAGGGGTGGTGCATGGGTCAGAGGCTTAAGGGGAGCAGAGAAAGCTTGAGATTGTTGAAAATGAGAAAGCTGACTAGGGAAATCATGGGCTAGTTAGGCAGTGTTAAAGGCTTAAGACTAATGATCATAAATATAGACGCTTGATAGTCTGGGAGGCTTCTGCATATTTTCTCCCATAGGTCTTTGTTGCCCATAAACTAGCAAGAAAAAAGATGGGAGAGTTGAATTCATATATGGTAGAGATGAGAGGTGCAATGCAAAATACAACAGAAAGGTTTTAGAATATTGGCAGTGTTGAGTTGCTTGCAGTGATGGGTTGGGAATCCAAACTGGATAAGGAGGAAAATATAGATAGGCAGAGGCTTTTGAATAGAGAGAGATAGAGTAGGGCAAGGGTATTGAAGGTTCATCTAAAGCTGAAGAATTGGGGTGTTGGAAGTTATATTGACCAATGAGTGGAATCAATTTCAAGAGGAAAGAAGGTCTGAAACTGTGATTTCAGAGACAGAACAGTTCAGGTGGGGACAGGGTCCAGAGTGTAGGGGACAAGGTCCAGAGTGCAGCAGTGGAACCAAGTGGCTGAAAGAAACAGGGGAGGCCTTGGGAAATGAGATCAAGGAAATGAGAAGCTGAGGTGTTGGATGGATCATCCACATACTCAGTTGGATGGAAGGACTTGGAGAAAAAAACGTGGCGCTAAAGGCCCTGTATCTTGCTGCTGCTCACTCCTCTGATCACTTCTATTCTCATTTAACTCCAGCCACATCAACCTCCTTGCGCTTCCTTAAATATACCAAGCCCATTCTCACCTCAGAGCATTTGCCTACTTTTCCTGCAGCCTTGAATGCTCTTCTTCCAAATATTCTACTGTGCACTCCCTTGCTGCATTCAGATTTCTGCTCCAACATCAACTCTTCAGAGCTTTTACTGACCTGTCTACCTAAAATAGCAGCTCTCAACTCTGATCCTTAATGTGTTTTATTTTTCTTCAGAGCAGTTAGCACAACCTGAAATTATAGTTCACATTTATCTTCTCTATTATCCATCACCCCACTAGGATGTAAGCTCAATGAGAGCAGTCATATTCTCTTGTCCCCACTGTATTCCAAGCACCTAAAACAGACCCAGGAACCTATCTGCTCAAATCCTGCCCTTCTCTCAACAACTCAGAAACATTTTTCTGACACTCCAAGCTGAAGTGGTTTTTCCCCACTCTGAAGTTCCACAGGGCATATTGTATATACTGTTCACTCATCACTCTTACTCATTGATTTGTTCATTAATTGCTTTAACTATTGTGTGCCAGGAATTCATCTAGGCCTTGTTTCATTTGATAATTACTGTTTTATATTTTCATCTTATTTCTATAAGCAAACTGTAATAGACTAAAGGGATTACAGTGAAACCACCAGATTTTGTAAGTTCTAAGGGAACAGTTTAGAGACACAATAGAGAGGATACAGAAAGCAAATAGGGGCACCTGGGTGGCTCAGTGGTTAATTGTTTTTGGCTCAGGTTGTGATCTCAGGGTCCTGGGATCCAGTCCTGCATCTGGCTCCTCATAGGGAGCCTGCTTCTGCCTCTGCCTATGTCTTGCCTCTCTCTCTGTGTTTGTTATAAATAAATAAAATCCTTTAAAAAAGCACATAAAAGGAATAGTAGAGCATTAACAGGAAAATGCTAATTTGTTTTGAATCTTGTCTCAGTAATTAGACTGATCCTAACATGAGACTGCCACAGTCAACCTACATCCTAAAATCATGTCTAAATTTTAGATGTAGTAACAATTTGCAAAGATACTTTACAAAAATCCCACTTTATGAAATAAAGTATGCAATTCTACAAAATTAATCTAATTGTATTGTTATCCTCTGTAGCAGTTGCGGTTCTTTTAGATGCTAACTTTAACAGAGAATAAATTTATTGAACATATTAGGTACAGAATAAAAGGGCAGCTCTGAGACCAAGTCCTTAAAGGACAAGAACACCTTTGTGATGCCATGTAGCAGGTCTCAAGCATCTTGCAAGGCTGCCACTAAAATGAATTTGTGGGGCACCTGGGTGGCTCTGTTGATTAAGTGTTCCAACTCTCGATTTCAACACAGGTCATGATTTCAGGGTCCTGAAATTGAGCCCTGCATCGGACTCCACATTCAGTGGGAAGTCTGATTGAGATTGTCTCTCTCCCTCTCCCTCTACTACTCTCACTCCCTAAAATACATAAATCTTAAAAAAAAAAAAAATGAAAAGGTGTCAACCAGTCTCTCTGACTGGCTTCAAAGTTCTGGGAGAGAGACTTAAATTATAGGCTCAGCATGAAGAGAAGAAGGCATGGACTCTTCTCTGGCAGTCCCCCCAAACAATATCCAATTGGGAAGAGATTATTTTCCAAACGTTACTTGGGATACAATTACCAAAAGAGCAAAAACAATCAAGAAAAAAAAAGTACCAACCTGATGCCCCTCGTGAGAACTACTCCCTCCTTCTCTTAGGTTTGCAGAGCTCCTTAGCTATGCCTAATCACACTCTGAATCAATGTTTATGTATCTTTTCATTTCATCTACTAGCTTATGAGCCCCAGAAGGCAAGTGGCTGCAGCAGCTGCATTATCCAGAGAATGGTGTCCTAGAGATCCCCCCAAATTAGTTTAGAAATATTCTGAAGAGGGGGTACCTGGGTGGTTCAGTGGTTGAGTGTCTGCTTTTGGCTTGGGTCGTGATCCCGAGGTCCTTGGATTGAGTCCTATATTGGACTTCTCGCAGGGAGTCTGCTTCTCCCTCTATGTCTCTGCCTCTCTCTGTGTCTCTCATGAATAAATAAAATCTTAAAAAAAAAAGAAGAAATATTTTGAGTAAATTTAAGCAAAAGTAAATGCCTTTTCTCTATTCTATTATAGATAACTTTTATAAATTTTTAATAGTTTCATCTAATATGAAAATATGTAAAATGAATATGGGAAGACATAAATCCTCCTTAGTTCCTTTCTATCTTCTCTAAATATATAAAATGCTCACAGAGTATTCCTCATTTTAGTTGGAAATCTTTTAAATTTAAAAAGATATAACATTAATCTAATTTTCTCTGGAGCTGATTTCAGCTAAAAGTCTCTTCAACAATTTAACTGTTGGTATAACATCTGGTATAACTTTTGAATAGCTAAAAATAAAACATTCTGTTCTTTGGAGAATAACTACTAATAAATGCTTAGGAAGAAATTGTTCTCTGACTTTTCTAACTTGTATTTGCGGAGGTAATTCTAGAAAACCATCGTGGTAGCTAATACATGACTAAATCTGTCAGAGTCTCTCTTATAAACACTATAAAAATGCAATAGATTAATTCCGTAGTAAGACAAGTATATGACTCAGTCAAATACCATAAAAGTCAAATACTGAGTATCCATGCAATGGAATATTATTCAGCCCTAAAAAGAAGTATGAAGTAATGCAGTAATGCTATATGTTACAACATGAAGCTTGAAAACATGCTGAGAAGCCAGCTACAAAAAGCTATATAATTTTACTTACACAAAATGTCCAGAAAAGGCAAATCCACAGAAAGTAGATTAGTGGTTGCCAAGGGAGGGGGGTGGCCTGAGGGAATGGTAATGGAAAGTGACTGTAGATGGATATGGATTTCCTTTTGGAGTGATGAAAAGGTTCTGTAATCAGATAGTGAGGATAGTTGCACAACTCTGTGAACATACTAAAAACCGCCAAATTGTATACTTTGAAAGGTTGAATTTTATGCGAATTATTTCTCAAAAAAAATTTTTTTAAGAGGGAGGAGGCTTAATGAGATTTGGCATGAAAAGAAATTGTTATAAGGACCTAAGAAAGGCATGGAATTTTGTATTTATATCCAGGCAAAGACAAAGAGTAGAAGAAAAAAGCATAGAAAAGAATACCCAATAATTACATCCTTACGAGTCTAAACATTAAAAATAAAGGTTTTAATTACATTGCTAATATCATGAGACAAATCATTTATTTTCCCCTTTTGGGAAAGTATATGATGACTTGCTCTTTTTTTTTTAAGTAGTAAAAAATTACCAGCAGCCTTCCTTAGTTCTTTTCAGCTACGAATTGTGCAATAGTCTCGGCTGCAAATCAAGCAACTTTATGATGTTGTAGCACTTAAAAACTCACTTGATCTTGTAAGAACTTTTTATTTATTTGCAATAAAAGCATACAGTTGGCAGATCATGCCAGGAAATCATATCCTACCCATCTATACTTGCCCCAGTGAAACTCAAAGACTTCCTTGGATTTTCTTTTCCTCATTCTTTGAATTTTAATCTGTGTGTTTTTAGTCTTTGAGTTAACTGAGAAGCCTTTTCGTTCTGTGAACTAAGCACATTCCTTCAAAACCACAGGCATCCACTTCTCATTGGATTTATGACAATCACAACATTGGCATGCAGGTAAAAAAAAAAAAAAAGAATTCAATTTGCTTTTCCCATCACACCTCCGGTTACCTCAGGGAACCCTATTTTAATAGGGAAAGAAGTAAGGACAATTTCTGCCATCCTAACCACATCCAAGTGTTCCACAATATTCCTCAGTGGTTTATCCTTTCCTCTGCACATTTCTACAGCTCTAGCTATTGGATCATTAGAGTTTTGCCTTTCAGAAAAGGTGTTTAGGAAAAGGGATCCTAACAGACAGCAGTCCAGAGCAACTTTTCCTTCTTCAGAATAGCCTCTTTAGGAAATTCCTTTCTAAATCTAATAAGTTTATGGATTAAACTACGTTCAAGGATGGAATGGCCTGAGAGCATTCTAAACTGAGATTAGGACTTTATCCTTTGTTCGGCACATAACATGGGCCACTCAAAGCACTTAATAAATATTTAACAGAATTGAGTCAGTAATGTTGTAAAAGAGTTAGAAAAGACTTTAGAATTTGCTTTGTTTTTTCTTCTATCAACACAAGGACAAACATAAATGGGTGGATTATAGTCAGTGTAAGAGAATAAAGAGTAAGAGAGATTAAGAATAAAGAGGTAAAACACCTCATATGGTTTGTGAGAAAGGGCAAACATCCTTTTTGTATTGCTCTTTTTAGTTGGTTGTTGGGCAGACTGCTCCACAAGAGAAAATGTGATAACTCTAAGAGAGGAAAATGAAAATTGTAGTCTTTCCAATTAAGAAAGTGTCAATTCAGTCTTAAGAATAAGAGCATGGCCTCCCATGCTAACAGCTATATAATTAGTAATATTTCCCTTGATAACAAACACAGTTTATACTATAGTTATCAAAAAATTCATCCTACAAAAAGTTGCTTGAGTTTACAACAACTGAAGCGGTAGCCAAATTTCAGAGTATATTGATGCAGCTATTTGTATTCCTGATGCTCCTTTGTACTCTAAGCCCATTAAGAACATATTACTTTTCCTAAATTTTCCCATATGATAAGTAGAATCTTATGGATTTGTGGCTCTCAGGTCACTTAAGTTACTGGGCAGAGAGGCGTGGAGCTATATAAACATGGGGAAAAGAGCTATTACTATTGAGTGATCAAACCATTAAATATGTTTTATTGCTGTAAAGTGTATCATTGTTTTACTTCATAGTATACTGTTTTTGTGAAGTTGAGAAATAATGTGCTTATTCTGCTTTCATAATTAAAACATCACTTTCAAAATTTGTAAAGTTGATTGAAATAACCACAGTAATGGTGGAGTTGGGCTTGCTTGTTTTAAGAGAAGTGTTTATTTATTTATTTTTTTTAATAAGTATTTTTTTTAAATTTATTTATTCAGAGAGAGAGAGACTGAGAGGCAGAGACACAGGCAGAGGGAGAAGCGGGCTCCATGCAGGGAGCCTGACGCGGGACTCGATCCTGGGTCTCCAGGATCAGACCCCAGGCTGCAGGCAGCGCTAAACCGCTGCGCCACCGGGGGTGCCCAAGGGAAGTGTTTAAGTTTGAATGCAATAGTCATGGTGGTTTTTAAAGTAAATAAATTGAAATTAGAAGCAATGTAGTACCATACCCTCTTCGCCAAAATATTTTCTACCAAATGAAAATAAGGAAAAGAGAGTAACCTGTGATTATGTAAACTGTGGAAGGATAAGGAGAGACTAAATCAAATGTATATTCTTGTTTGTTTTTTAAAGATTTTATTTATTCATGAGAGATAGAGAGAGGCAGAGACACAGGAAGAGGGAGAAACAGGCTCCCTGTGGGGAGCCCCATGTGGGACTCGATCCCAGGACCCCGGGATCATGCCATGAGCCAGAAGCATATGCCCAACCACTGAGACACCCAGGTGTCCCAAAGGTATATTTTTGAAAATAGACAAATACTCCAGAAATATTGCACTGTATGTTAGCTAACAAAATTTAAATAAAAGGAAAAAAAATACAGAGATGAATGAGTATATTATAGTAGGAAGACTTTAATACAGCAGCTGATAGAACTTCCTGACTATAAGGACTGTGAAAAACTAAAAGTATTATGTGTTTTCCCTTGGAGATTAAAAACACAGATAATTCTCCTTAGGTGTAATATTATGTAGAAAACAGAATTGGTTCAGATAATGTTTTGAGAGTCTCAATTTTTTTTTTTTCCACTAATATGAAGGTAAAGAGAAAAAAAGGACTCTGGGCCAAGTCCATCTGTACAACCCTCAGCCTGTCTGAGTTCTTTAAGGACGGAGTAGTTTTGAATAGCTGAGGTTTCTGGACAGCTATGTGTACATCATCCCAAGAATTACAATTTTGAATGAAAATATCACTAAAATTGTATTTAAATCCCATGACCTTTATTCTTCCTTTCTGACTTTTAAAAAATATCATGTGAGTCATTCAAACTTACAGAAATTATTTTAGGAAAAGAAACAGCCATAATCTTACTATCCCAAAACCACCAGGACGTACAGAAAACATGATTCAAGGTTGTAAAATAATGAGATCCTCAATCTACCTGAATATTGTCTCAAGTCTGTAACACTACATGTTACTATGCTAAATTCACACCCTTTTTTTTCTGGCTCCAAAGACTGACCTCTTAACCTTCTCCAAGGCTTGCATCCTAAAGGCCTCACATTGTAATAAATTTTAAGAGCTCGCACACATGCATCCTTGACACTCTAAGATTTTTCAAACTTTCCTTAGCATCAGATTCTTATTTTTCAGTTTCCAAAGGTATATTTTAGTTTTATGGTATGCCCCCCACTTTTCCAATTTGCTGCTTTAGATTTGCTGTAACTAATCTGGCTTTGAGACATGGGGATAGGACATTTAAGTCTAAACACGCACTAGCCAATCCTGAAAAATCAACTTACTTATATTCCATAGTGACTTAATAAAAATTTAGATAGTTATAGGTGGAAAGGTACATTACCTGGAGTCAAGAAACCTGCTCATACAGCAGAGTAGAACGGTGACTACATCTGCAGAAAATATTGTTCATCTACAAGCTACAAAAAAATCAAATGTGCCACAAAACAAAGAAGGTAGAGGATATGGATGTTTAAATAAGAAAAGAAGTACAGGGCCCATTGAATGCCCTGTACTAAAACTGAGCCTTGGGTTTGAAAAGAAGTTAGGAGACTGCTCCCAACTCATTCTGGCCCAAAAAGGTGAGGAAGGAAGATCAGAAAGTGTAATGCAGTAGAGAGAGGAGGCCAGGGGAGTTTGACACAATTAAAGACTAACACTTGCTTTCTTGTTTTGATGAGAGTAAGACCACTGGATATAGAAGGTCACCTTGAAGAGACACAGTGCTATTACTTCAATCTTGCCTGGGGTCAGCCCTGCTTATCTCCCACCAAATGTGGATAAATAAGCAGCCTCATAGAGCTATTTTTTATCATATGAGCTTGGCAGGTATGTTGCTTTTAAACCTGTTGATGTGCTACTATTATTTCACGTAATATATATTTTAGTATATGTGCTGCCGAAGCGAGTACTATTTCACATAATATAAAGTTTCTTTTTTGTGAGGTTAACATGTCAGCTTCATTAATCAAGTTATCATGAAAATTAAAATTTATTTGATTAGAATTTAATTAATATGTCATACTAGTTTCTTTGCAACTACAGAACATATACCTATGGGAAAGGGTGGCCCAATTGCTTGCGGTGGCAATTAAACTTGTGCTTTTCTTCCACTGGCCTCTGTTCCCTGCTAGGCTCTTGGTTAAGAGAGAAAAAAAAAAAAAAGCTGTCACTCTGACCCAAAAATCTCTCTTAGGACAGAAGATATTGACAGAACCTAGAGTACACCTTAAGTGTGATTGTTCTAAAGGCATACTTGAGTTGTTCCATGAGAATGAGGCTCTCAGAAGACCCTGAATATATATTTAAGACTGAACCTCCATTTCCACCCTTCCGTGATTTTTCTCCTTAAGTCGGCCACTCAAGTCTCCTTGTCCTCCTAAGTCTCCCTGTGTCCTTGTACTCATCAGGCTGACATGATACATCAGCATCTGAGTTTTTCAAGCCAATAGCTTATAGTTACCAAAAAAAAAATCAAGTTTGTAAAGAAGGGGTACTTAAATGTAGTAAACTTGGCCTCCCTTTGCCCTCTAAACTTTATTCAAATAAAATTATAAAAAAGTGACTGGGGACATCTGGGTGGCTCAGCAGTTGAGTATCTGTCTTTGGCTCAGGTCGTGACCCCAGGGTCCTGGGATCAAGCCCTGCATCAGGCTCCTGCATGGAGCCTGCTTCTCCCTCTGCCTATGTCTCCGCCTCTCTCTCTCTGTGTCTCTCATGAATAAATAAATAAAATCTTAAAAAAAAAAAAAGTGACCGTAGTGGCGCCTGGGTGGCTCAGTTGATTGTCTGCCTTCGGCTCGGATCATGATCTCAGGGTCCTGGGATCGAGCCCCACATGAGGCTACTTGCTTGACGGGGAGTCTGCTTCTCCCTTTCCCTCTGTCCTTACCCTGCTTGTACTCTCTCATACTCTTTCTCTCAAATAAATAAAATCTTTTTTAAAAAAGTGTAATTTATATTCAGATAATTAAGAAGTGATTATATTACTCCTGCATTCATTGTATATAAATGTACATACAGCGTCTCTTAGATGCTTTGGGTACTAGGGGAAAAATGTAGTCCCTGAAAAAATGTAACATATGATCACACAAATCTGAGTACCATTTAAGCAATTAGCCATGACAACTCAAGCTTAAGCAACATGGTAAGTACTTATTACTTTTGCTAGCAAGGAAAAATGCATGAACTGTCTAAACAATAGAGCATTTTAAAAAATTCATATTTATTTCCACCTATTCTGCGGCTAATAACATTGTGGGTGCTTTTAAAGGTCAAAAACAATGAACTGTCTAAAAATATTCTGAATAGCAATGGTATTACATTGTGAATTTTATTTTCAAATTTTGGTCAATAAAGAAGAAAATAATAAAGTTAACAAATCAAAAGAAGTACCAAAAAAAGACATTCACATACACGAAAGGTATGAACAGTGTAGACTCATTTCCAGGTGATTGAATTCTACTTACACATTTAAAATACAAAATACATCTTAATTTGTTAAGGAAACTGACCACATTTAGCACCAGGAAAGGAACTTTACTTTAGCTTTTGATCGTGCCTTCAATATCTTGTCTTAAGAAAAGAAATTTTATGGAAACTATATGTATGTATCACTGTCAATTAATAAAAGATTAATTTTGAAAAATAACCACTGCATATCATTGATTCACGAGTGATTCAAAGGGAATAAATCCTTAAAGCTGGAACTACTTGATATTCCGCACAACTCTCCTACAGTGGTTTGTTTTCATTTCCTCCAACGCTTGTTCCAATTGTTGAACCAAATGAAGCAGAGTGGCTGGGTCTGTCTGCAGAACTTTGGTGTTGTGATCTCCATTCTGATTAAGGTGTAGCTTTATAGTCACTGATGGTTTAATCTGTTGCCTGAGGCTTCTGCTTGCAAGCTTCATTTTAAATGGAATAAGAGCATAATTACTATTTAATAATCACGCTGAATATTTATAATTACTTTATACCATATACAAAAATCAAATTTTACATGAATCACAGACTTCAAAATGAAAAATAAACTCTAAGAAACTTTGGAAAAGAGAAGAGAATATGTACACAACCTTTCCATACAAAATTTCTTAAACATGATAATAAAAGGCACAAACCATAAAGAAAAAAACTGATAAATGGAAATACATTAAAATTAATACATTTTCTTCCAAAGGATACCTAAAGATGGTAGAAAACAAGCCACAAACTGAGAGAAGATATTTTGTAACCTATATAACCAAAAAAAAGATTAGTATTCAGAATGTATGACAACCTGTTCTGATTAAAAACAACAATAACACAAGCAGAAAAAAACCCCACAAGACCAAGAGAAAAATGTGCAGAAGACCTAAGTAAGCACTTCACAAAAGAAGTAACACAAATAAATAAACATAGGAAATTGTTTTGAACAATTGAACATGTGTTCAATTTTATTAGAAATCAGGAAAATGGCCAATAAAACCATAAGGTACTATTTTATACATATCAGACTGGCAAGAATTAAAAACCTATCCATTTGGAGGCACTGTGAGCAACTGTCATGGGAACTCTCACTGCTTTGGAAAACAATATACATTACCATCAATTCCACTCCTAGGTATATACCTTGAATTCTTACATGTATACATTTACACAGTAATTGTTTTGGGTTCCAAGAGTCAAAAATTAGGTCTTCAGTGTTCTTTAGTAATAGAATGGATACACTGAGAATATTCATACAGTAAAATGCTTACTAAATAGCAACAAAAAGAAACAAACTACAGGGATGACCAGGTGGCTCAGCCTTGAGTGTCTGCCTTTGGCTCAGGTTGTGACCCTGGGGTTCCAGCATCAAGACCCACATCCGGCTCCCGGCATGGAGCCTGCCTCTCCCTCTGCCTCTCTCTCTGTCTGTCTCTCATGAATAAATAAATAAATTGTTTAAAAAAAAAAAAAAAAAACAAACTACAGCAATATAAATTGCTATGGATAAACCTTAAAGTATGTTCAATCAAAAGCAAGTTGCAGAAGAAAACAAAAACTAAAGTTTAATGAAAAAATATGCACAAAAAAACTATAAAGAAAGTATTAAGAGAAAATTCAGGATAATGGTTACCTTCAGTAGCGTGGGAGGGGTTATAATTGGGGGAGGTCACACATGGTTTTGCTATATTTCTTAAGCGTGGCAATAAGTACTTGTTTTATTATTATTATTCTTTGAACTGAGTATCTATAATCTTTTGTGGGTATGATATATTCTGAAATTAAAGAATACTATTGATATATTTTTAAAATTTTTATTCAAATTCAATTAATGAATATATAATAATATAATATATTATTGGTTTCAGAGGTACAGGGCAGTGATTCATCAGTCTTATATAATACTCAGTGCTCATAATATCATGTGCCCTCCTTAATGCCCATCACCCAGTTACCCTGTCCCTCCACCTTTCTCCCCTCCAGCAACCCTCAGTTTGTTTCCTATGATTAAGAGTATCTTATTATTGACGCATTTTTAAAAGAAAAAAACCACAAACTCTAGAAACAATGGCTAACTTGGAAGCAACAGAATTTAGTCCTAGCACCAGACTGTTCTCCAAAGACCATTCTTCCTTAAAAGGAACCAGGACCTTCTTAAAGTAACAGCTGATTAGAGATCTGAGACATCATGAGCCTGAAACATCTTGTTATACAAGAAAGCAAGATTGCTACCTGAAACTATCAGAGTCCTATCAAAAGGACACAAAGCCAAATTGAAGAGCCTTCTAGCAAGTAACAAATCTAACCTGAGATTTCAGGATTAATTTCATACCACGACATAGAATATTCTAATAACTTCTTCCAATTAATTCTAGGTGATCTGGCTTCCAAACCCAAGATACTGATCCACAGCTGAAATTTAATGTTGAAAAATAATTTGGAAACAATACGACAATCCCCTTCAGTAAGCCAGTCTCCAAATATAATGTAGGTACTTGTGAGTTAAATTATCTCTTTACGATCATTTCTCTAGTACAGAAAATTATAGGTATGAAAGATAGAGTATGATGACTGAAAATAATACTTATCCATTCACTTACACATTGCTTATCCTTCTCTTTCCTCTATCTCTGCATTGACGGATAGGGACCAAATGTATCTAGGTGTGTAATTAAGCCATGAACTTTTTGTTCAAATACTTAAGGTCACTCGATCTATCCTCAAATTTTTAGAGAACATAATATCTAAGTTAATATCCTTTACAAATTCATATCCATACCATTCTTTAACATTTCTAAATAAAGATGATGCAACATCCCTAACAAACACCTAGTAAGACGATCAGACCTTTTTTATTCTCGGAGAGAAATTTCAGTGACACTAAGGATGAACAGTAGTCCACAAAATTCTTGATATGGACTCATTTTTTTGATAAGGATGAAATCCTGTCCGTCTTGTAAAAATAACAACAGCAATTTAAATGGATCACTCCTGGGTGGCTCAGCAGTTTAGCACCACCTTTGGCCCAGGGTGTGATCCTAGAGACCCGGGATCGAGTCCAACATTGGGCTCCCTGCATGAAGCCTGCTTCTCTCTCTGCCTGTGTCTCTGCCTCCCTCTCTGTGTCTCTCATGCATAAATAAATAAAATCTTTAAAAAAAAAAAAAGAATAAATGAATCAGTCCTAAAGGTAAATCTCCCTATACCAGTCTCAGATGCAGTTTACTGATGCTATCAAATGCATCAATTGTGCTGGCAATTTATGAAGGGAAATGTTTCTATTAGAAATTAAACTAAACTATGATGACTGATGTATTTCTCATAAGCAACTGCACAATAATTAGATGGTAATGTCCTTTCACTACCAGTGTCCATGAGACAATTGAGTTACTAAAAGATGAAAGGTCCTATATCCTGTTAATAGTTTCCCAGTCATTTGGGATCCCTGGGTGGCGCAGCGGTTTAGCGCCTGTCTTTGGCCCAGGGCGTGATCCTGGAGACCCAGGATTGAATCCCACATCGGGCTCCTGGTGCGTGGAGCCTGCTTCTCCCTCTGCCTGTGTCTTTGCCTCTCTCTCTCTCTCTCTCTCTCTCTCTCTGTGACTATCATAAATAAATGAAAATTAAAAAAAAAAAGTTTCCCAGTCATTTAACTGATCTTCACCTGACAAGTCTTCCTCCCATAACCAGGAGAATCTACTCTGGTTAAAATCCCTTGTAAAAATTTCGACTAATGAGCTCAGAAAATCCATTAGTTCTCTTAGAAGCTTTTCAGCCCTTAAATGCATTTCACCATAAGAAGCAATATTCATTCAGTATACCCTCAACTTTAAACTATTAGTCCCTGCAATAACATGGCTATTCAAACCCATTTCATGAGGTAAATGAGCTCTCCAGAGTTTTAGAAAATTCAACTCCTTAAGTTTCTAATTTCTAAAGATGTCTTCATAATGGAAAAACTTAAAGCAAATCAATAAAGCCAAAAAAATAATTTTTAAGGGCTAGCAGAACCCAAAAGCCAGAAACTATCCCTACCCAAGAGAGAGAGAGAAAGATGTATAAGATAATTTACTGCTGAATCTCATGAACATGACCATCCCCACACCTCCTCCACCTGGTTATTTTGAGAGGATTGAAACATAAAAGCTTAGCAATAGTGATCTCCTCCTCCCTAGGAACCCCACAGGATTTGCTTCTTATGGGGTCTCCAAGAGCATGAACTGTGTCTGATTCTTTGTGAATCCATACCACCTAGCACATGATAACTGTATAAAAAATACTTGATACAAAATTTGTTAAGAAGCTATTTACCCCCCCAACCCCCACCTTTTAAAATATTCAGTACCGAATGCCCATTATGTACCAGACATTGTGCTGGGGACAGAGGAGTGAACGAGGCACAGTACCTGCCTTCATGGAGCCACATCTGTGTTTATACCTATTCAAGCACTAATCAGACTGGATTATAATTGCTAAACCCTCTAACTGGATTTCTGTAACTTGTTTAGACCATCTTACCACCATTCAAAAAGGAAGAATCCACTCTAACAGTGGTTTACAAACTTCCTTGCAAGTCAGAAATATCCAGGTAACAAGGTTTAAAAAATCCTGATGCCCAGGCCAAATCGCATAACAATAAATTAGAATCTCTGGGGGTTGAACACAGATGAGAAAAATTTAAAACTACCCAGGCCATTTCAATATATAGTCAAGTTTGGGGACTAGTGCACTGTACCACATATTCAATACTCATTCCCATATCCATGTGGGCCTTTACAACTTTTGCTGCCTCGTCTTTCAAGATTAGCACTGGTTTTCTCATTCATGCATCCTTCTGAAATTTCATCTCCTTTTTTTTTTTTTTTTTATAAATTTTTATTTATTTATGATAGTCACACAGAGAGAGAGAGGCAGAGACACAGGCAGAGGGAGAAGCAGGCTCCATGCACCGGGAGCCCGACATGGGATTCGATCCTGGGTCTCCAGGATCGTGCCCTGGGCCAAAGGCAGGCGCCAAACCGCTGCGCCACCCAGGGATCCCTTCATCTCCTTTTGTTGAAGCTTTTCTGGTTCCTGCAACTGTACACTGAATTACGTTATAGGATTTTGAAATACAGTACTCAGTTGTACCTTCATTTATACAATTACATTTTTCCCCCTCCAGAAATTTCTTTTATAACTATCTTTAGTTACTAGTTATTTTGAGAACATCTAATATCCCTAACTAGATAACATCTTTTTCATCTGAGAAAATGTTAAGATATTTTGGGACTTTTTTTTTCTCCTTCTGCCTGGAATGCTTTTCTTTGAGCAATTTCCATGACACTTTAAGATTTAGATCTACCCTCAAAAGGTACCTGAGGCCTATCCTGACCCCTTCATCTGGAAGAGCCTTGGACTCCAGCTATCCCCTATCATATTCATTATACTGTTTTGTTTTGTTTTGTTTTTTCCCCTGAAGAGCACTGGTCTAGCCAGTATTATCTTATTGAGTGACATATTTCATTTCTGGCAGTAACTATCTTGTCTCGCTTGCTGACTGCAGGATCTCCAGCACCAGGAACTATTCTCTGGCACAGAAAAGAGTGGGTCTCAGGTTGGCTTCTCATAGGAATCGCCTGTAAAATTTTAAACATTTCAAATTCTAAAAATCTTGCCTCCCAAAATAAGAAATCTTTAATCATGAAGTCCCTTGACCAAGAAAATGTGAGATATAGTTTTCTACAGGAGATACAGAATGCGTGAGTGTGTGTGTGTTCGTGTGTGTGTGTGTGTGTGTGTGTGTGTGCTGGCTTGTGTTCAAAAGCAGAAGAGGTTTAGGTTTGCATGCACCACTCGGGCCTCCAGTTTTTACCATAGAAATGTGATATGCTAAATATAGGGCAGTGTGTTGTAAAACTTCTGTGTCACAAAGCATTTGGCATAGCTCTAATCAGGAAATGGATGACATTCAATAAACATCTATCAAACTTATCTGTCACACTGCTTGATAAAGGGCTACATGTAAGAGTCTGAGAACTCCGTTTGGTTATCTGTGTGCCTTTAAAAACAATTGAATCTTTCAAACAGAATGTGTACAAGCCAGACACAAAATAATATTTACTGAATCGCTCTGTATATGGAAAGTTAAAGAACGGGCAAAAGTAATCTATGTATTTAAAGTCAGGACGCTGGTTACCTTTGGAAAGAAAGGAAGGGGAAGCAATTGGTAGGAGGCAAAGAGGATGCTTCTGGGGTGCCTATCATGGGCAAGTGTTGGTTTTCACCATGTGATAACTCAATTGAGCTTTACAATGACCTGTGCACTTTAATTCATGTGTGTTTTGTTTAAGCATAAAAGTTTCATAAAATCAAATACGACTTAAAAATTTGTATGACTGTCTCCTTTCCAAATAACCCCTTTCTTACAAACTTTGAAAATTAATCTAAACACATTAAGCATATAAGAAAATGAACTATTTGTGAAATGGTGTCAAAATAAACATTCAAAAAAACTGTTTGAAACCAAAGTTTGGTTAAGGTGGTAAAGAATACAACAAACCTAAGGACATAGAGCCAAAATTAACCTTATATTGTATGTCACGTGGGGTCGGCAGAGCCATACCTGTACATCCAGTCGCCATTCAAGGCTGTGGTAACTTGGAAGGTCTGGTGACAGTTCACTCAGAATAGTTCTTATCTCTTTTCTGTTGTCCAGATAAAGCTGAAGCAGTAATTTGTTCAATTCTTCAGAGAATCCCAAAACAAAAACAGAGTCTTGGAAATCCAGTTCAGAAATCTGAAAGTGAGAACATTAAATTTACCTTTGTCTGGTAAATGCTAAAATATTTGATATACACAAAAGAACATGATATCCCCTAATTCTTTTCTACTTGGTAAGAGAAACAATATCCTTTATATTCAAAGGTAACTCTTGCCCACCATTCCAGCATCTGTCTCTTATACATAAAAATACTTTTATTAAAACATTAAAACAATTGCTAGAATGCCCAGTTTCTCTCTTATTCTCCATCAGGCTAGATCCTGCGAAGATGCACATGCAAAAAAATCATTTAATTCTCCCTCCTCCTAGGATACATACTCTTGTACGTGGTTTTAATAACGTGCAGAATTAGAGGTAATTCTAATTATACTAGCAAGAGGCATTCATATCAGCAGATCACATTATAGTCACATTGTGTAGGCATTGACTTCACTAAGTCAATTACAAAGCATTAACAACATTACTAAAATAAGCAGGTGCCTGCCAGGCCTGTGATGTAGAGTATACTGGGCCTTTTTAAGGTCAAAGAAATAAATACATGGTAAGAAAGCCCTTACCATAAGCTTTGAGCTTTCAGTGAGAAGGTATGTTAATCCTTCCACACCATGCTGGACAGTGTCACTGCTCACACTGAGTTTTCCTGGGAAAGCAGAAAAAAACAAGCAAATAAATTATTGTGTGATGTTTATCCTTTTTATTAAAATTGTTATTTAGGTGGGAACCTGGGTGGCTCAGGTAGGGATCCCGGAGTCCCCAAATCCAGTCGCGCCTCTGGCCTTCTCCCTCTACCTATGTCTCTGCCTCTCCCTCTCTCTCTCTCTCTCTTTCTCTCTCTCTGTGTCTCTCATGAATAAATAAATAAAATCTTTAAAAATTTTCTCATTTAGGAATAAATATCCATATTTCATATTTCATATTTTCAAGCACTGCAATGAAAAAAACCTCCTGTTCAGGCTCCGCTGCCACAACAACGCCTTCAATATCCACCCTCCCCCCACCCTCCTGCTCTGCGGTGTAACCTCTACAAAATGCAGACCCCTGGAAACTGGTTATCAGGAGCACCGTCCTCCTCTGGATCGCCCGGCTATTATTTCAAGTCTGGCAGAAGAGGAACTCCAGGGACTGACCATCTCAGAAAACACCCTCGTCCAGCAGGGAAAAAAAAAAAAAACTGCAGCAAAAGCGGACGTCTGAACAACTAGTTATAAACATGCACCCAGGGCGGGGGGGGGGGGGGGGGGGGCGGGGAGGGAATCCCTGGGTGGCTCAGCGGTTGAGCGTCAGCCTTCGGCCCAGGGCGTGATCCTGGGGTCCCGGGATCGAGTTCCGCATCGGGCTCCCTGCGTGGAACCTGCTTCTCCCTCTGCCTCTCCTGTGTCTATCATGAATAATTAATTAATTAATTAATTAGTTAAAAATAAACATGCACCTGCGCGACGTTAATGGGCTCACCCAGCTACTCCGCGCACTTGGGTGCATTTAAGCATCACAGCATCTCTCGCAGGTGGTATTACGTGGTATTACGTGGTATTATGTGCACCGGACGCATGACAATACCGACTTAGTGGGAGCTTGAAAAAGCTCAAAGCTGGGGCGCCGGGGAGGGGGGCGGGGCTCCGGGGTTGAGCACCTGCCTTCGGCCCAGGGCGTGACCCCGGGGTCGCGGGATCGAGTCCCGGGTTGGGCCCCCTGCACGGAGCCTGCTTCTCCCTCTGCCTGTGTCTCTGCCTCTCTCTCGGTCTCTCATGAATAAATAAATTAAACAAACAAACAAACCCCCAAAACACACCAGACTCAAGGCGGCTTAGGGGTCGGGCAGGACCTGCCTCCCGAAGGGCCTCCTGCTTTCATCCCACCACACGGAGTGAGACCCGCGGCGCTGCACAAACCCTCAGCCCGGCCCGCACCCCCCGGCCCTGCGCGCGCGGCCCCCCTCCCCGTCTTACTGGCGGCGCCTTCGTAGACCTTGGGGTTCGAGCCTCGCCTCAGGAACTCCACCGCAATCCGCCCGAACTCGGCGACCACTGCAACCGAAGAGGCCAGGAGGCCATGAGCGCCGGCCGCACCCCGGCCCCCCGGCCCCCCTCCCAGGCCGCAGAGCGCCACCCTCCGCTGCCGCGCCCCCTGACCCGTGCTGTCCACTTGCGGCAAGAACGCCAGGTGCTCCTTGTGCTCCTCCGACAGGTCCAGCAGCATCTTCGCGAGGCGGAGGATTTCCGTCGGCGGCGCCGCCCTCGCCCCGCCCCTTCCGGGGCCGGCGTCCCCGCGCAAAGAGGCTCCGGCGCCTCAACAGCCCGGGGCCTTGGGTTCCGGTCGGCCTCGGTGCTGCACGGCGTCGGAAGGGATTCTTCCGCTCGCACATCGCCGACGGTCCGGAAGCGCCGTGGCCGGGGAGGCCGCGCAGCGCCCCGCGGACTGTGGACAGGTGTTCGAGCCCCGACGCCCCCCCTTGGGGACCTTACGTTAATCATACCAACGGCTGGCATTTATTAAGCGCTAGGTCAGGAAATGTCCTTTCATTTATTCACTGATCCAGGGTTCAAAGGCATTCCAGGTGGGGGGTACCATTGTTCCTCCAGGTACAGGTAAGGAAACAGAAAATGGCCAAGCATCTGAAAGTAATTTTTATAGAGCTATTAGTTTGCACAGAGCCTTTTTTAAAAAATGGGTTTTATTTATTTATTCATGAGAAACAGGGAGAGAGGCAGAGACACAGGCAGAGGGGGAAGCAGGCTCCCCATGGGGAACGGGGATGCGGGACTCGATCCCGTGACCCCGGGGTCACGCCTTGAGCCGAAGGCAGATGCTCCACCACGGAGCCACCCAGGTGCCCCTGCACAGAGCTTTTGGTGTATTATCTTACTTGTTTCGCCTCACTTCATTTGCTCAATAGCTATGACCTCGTTTTTACAGATGGAGAACCCAAGCTCCAAAAGATTACATAATCAGCCAGAGACAGAGCTGGAAGGACAGGGTCAAGTCCCTCGATGACCTGCTCCAAAGCCCATCATTCTACATAGCAGGCTGAGAACGGAAGGTTTGTGACAAGTTCTGCGAGTGATTATGAATTACGATAAAGACGGTGGTGATGAGGGCAATGACTGATGCTTGCTGGGTTCAGAACAGTATCTTTATTTTGATGTGTTGAGGGTATGGTGAAAATCGGGTTCCTTTCCCAGCTTTCTCTTCTCACCGGCTGTGGTTCAAATAACAGAGTACAGAATTGCTAATTAATAGGAATATGACTCTCCAATTCTCAACCCCTTGGTGGGGGAGTTGGTGGGGGGAAAAGGGGAAGGGGGTGGAGAGAGAGACTTCCTACCTAGTGTTGTATCTAAGGATTGAGACAATGCCCTTTGTGCTCTGATTCTTCTGGGCAGAAATGAAAATTGAACGTTTTTCAGCTCTGTTCGCTCTGTGTACCTTGTCCTTCACATTGAAATTGTTGTTTGATTTTGCTTTTAAGATTTTATTTATTCATCAGAAACAGAGAGAGAGAGAGAATGGCAGAGACACAGGCAGAGGGAGAAGCAGGCTCCATGCAGGGAGCCCAGTGCGGGACTCGATCCCAGGACTCCAGGATCACACCCCAAGCTGAAGGAAGACCCTCAACCACTGAGCCACCCAGGTGTCCCCACATTGAAGTTGTTTGCTTCTTCCACTGCTGTACGGAAAGGCACATCCTTAAACTTGTTAGTTAGGTCATGAGGCAGCATTTGCAGAGAGAGTACAATTTTTTCTTAGACTCTGAAACGCAGATCAGGAAAAATGGCATCGTTTCTTAAGCTCTTATTCATACATTGTTCAGAAAGTGTCCATAACTTTCAGAAAAGGTAAAATCGTGATTCTTTTGCAAGTATGCAATGAATACATGTCAAAGATTGTGTTGGACCCATGGGTTAATGAGGGGATCAGTAAGATAATAGTAAGAACCAGTTTCAACTAGCACAAAGGAGATAATTCAAGAGCCATAATTAAAACTCTTTAGGATAAATTGCAGGGCAGCTTTTTATTACCATATGTCATATAGTTGTTTAGAGGAAATTACCTGAATGAAAAGTCAGAAGTCTAGATTCCAGATCTGGCTTTCAAACCTACTACCTGTAAGACCTCCAATAAGTTCATTTTATATGTTATAAACTTAGCCTCTTCATTTAATCATGACTGCCTTTATGTGCCATGCAGGGCTGTTATCATGTTTAGATGAAATACTAAGTCACATTAAGAAATTAATTTTAATGATCAAATGAAACAATACATTAGTATTAAACACTTGAAAGATTTGTAAATGGTAGCATTTATATTTTGTAGAAGATTTTATGTGCCCAAATCATTGAGAATTCTGCATGCATAATCATCCTAAAATTCATTCATTTAATGCAACAAATACTTATAGAGCAATTACTCAAAGGTTCCAGCGTATGCTATGCCTTGGCAATTTGGAGATGAATAAAACATTGTCCTTTCCTCTGGGAGGTGACAATAAAGTGAGGGAGACAAGTGAAGTCAATGTAGTATGATGAGTGATGATACTTGAGGACTGAACAGAATGATATGGAGCCATAGAGAAGGTAGCAATCGATTCTGATTCCAGTAAGAATTCAGGCTTAGAGTAAATGTCCCAGGGTGTGCCTGTGCATGCTAATATGAATGCTTTACAATAGTATAACATTGTAAGTATATAAGGTCTTTTTTTATTTTATTTTATTTTTATTTTATTTATTTATTTATTTATTTTTTAGTATATAAGGTCTTAAAATCACTTCATGCTATTTTACTTCTGGGGCTAAAGTGAAGAAAGAATAAATACTCAGTTGTTAATTCTGGCAGGGAACAAAGCTTCATATCAGTTTTCCTCTCACATTCTCTCCTTATCTATCTCCCTCCACCTCATCCACTTTCCTTTTCCTTTAGATTTCCCCGCATTGCTTTGTCCTTCTTAGGCATTCCAGCCTCAGAATCTGCACCGGCATTTCCTTGGCTGTGTTTCAATGTTACATAAAATATTATCATCCCCTGCAAGGAATTGCAGTTCAATTCAGCATACTGGGAAGGGGATAAAAGCATAGTCATAACCATCACTCACATGAATTGCCCTCCCATGAATCTAAGGCTGGCACAAAATGCATGAATTAGTTCCTTAGATTTAAAAAATATATATTTTATTTATTTATTTATTTATTTATTTATTTATTTATTTATTTATTTATTGAGAGGGAGAGAAAGTATGAGCAAGCATGAACGGGGGGAGGGGCAGAGAGAAAATCAGACTCCCAGATGAGCAGGGAGCTTGACAGAAGCATGGCTCCATCCCAGGATCCTGAGATCATGACCTGAGCCAAAGGCAGCTGTTTAAGTGACTCAGCCACCCATATGCCCCTAAAAAAATTATTTTAGTTCACTTCTTTCTTTTTTTAAATTTGTTCATTAGAGACACAGAGAGAGGGGGAGAGACATAGGCAGAGGGAGAAGCAGGCTCTTTGCAGGGAGCCCAATGTGGGACTCCATCCTGGAACTCTGGGACACACCCTGAGCCTAAAGCAGACGCTCAACTGCTGAGCCACTGCGGCATCCCTAGTTCACTTTTTCAATTGGATTCTAAAATACAATCAGACACTGGAAAAGATAAAAAATACTTTTTGTTGAATTTTCTCAAATTGACCACACTTAGTAATCCAGATCAAGAAATAAAATGTTACCAGTACCCCAGAACCTCTGCAGTGCCCTCTTCCCATTACTATCCCTTCTTTTGTCTCTACAGTGAACTAATACCTATTCACATGCTCCCTTACAACATCTCTTTGGCATCATCTTTGTATTTGCTTTTACATTAACCTTCTATGTACCCCAACCCCATAGTATCTAACTAGAAACTTAAAGGTATTTTTTAAAATGAAATTTAGGTTTTAGGTACCTTTGATTATTGTAACAGATCTGTCTTAGAAATCTTCCTAGCGGGATCCCTGGGTGGCTCAGCGGTTTAGCGCTGCCTTTGGCCCAGGGTGTGATCCTGGAGACCTGGGATCCAGTCCCACATCAGGCTCCCTGCGTGGAGCCTGCTTCTCCCTCTGCCTGTGTCTCTGCCTCTCTCTCTCTCTCTCTCTCTCTCTCTCCTGTCTCTCATGAATAAATAAATAAAATCTTAAAAAAAAGAAATCTTCCTAGCAAATAATATAAAAAAATAAAACATTTTAAAATTTAACAAAAGATTTGTAAGACCCCTACCCTAAAAACTAAAAAAAACATTGATGAGAGATATAAAGGAAGATTGAAATAAATGGCAACATATACCATGGATAGAGCAATATATCATGGGTTGTAAGATTCAACATTATTAAGATATTACTTGTGTTTTTTATAGAGAATGACAAGTTTATTTAAAAATCTTTTTTTAAAATTTATTTTAAAGATTTTATTTATTTATTCATGATAGTCACACAGAGAGAGACAGAGAGGCAGAGACACAGGCAGAGGGAGAAGCAGGCTCCATGCACCGGGAGCCCGATGTGAGATTCGATCCCGCGTCTCCAGGATCACGCCCCAGGCCAAAGGCAGGCGCCAAACCGCTGCGCCACCCAGGGATCCCAAGTTTATTTAAAAATCTATATGAAGGGATCCCTGGGTGGCGCAGCGGTTTGGCGCCTGCCTTTGGCCTAGGGCGCGATCCTGGAGACCCAGAATCGATTCCCACGTCGGGCTCCCGGTGCATGGAGCCTGCTTCTCTCTGCCTGTGTCTCTGCCTCTCTTTCTCTCTCTGTGACTATCATAAATAAATAAAAATTAAAAAAAAAATCTATATGAGGGCAGCCCAGGTGGCTCAGAGGTTTAGCACTGCCTTCAGCCCCGGGTGTGATCCTGGAGACCTGGGATCAAGTCCTACATCAGGCTCCCTGCATGGAGCCTGCTTCTCTCTCTGCCACTCTCTTGCTCACTCTCTCAATCTCTCTCTCTGTCTCTCATTAACAAATAAATAAAATCTTAAAAAAAATAAAAATCTATATGAAAATACAAAGGACTGAGAATAACTGAAACAAATTTGGAAAAGAAGAATAAAGCTAGAGTATACATACTACCTGATTTCAAGAACCACTGTAAAGCTATAGCAAGTAAGACAGTGTGATATTAGTATAGTCATAAGTAAACAGATCAATAGAACAAAATAGAAAATCTAGAAATAGGTCTACATAGATTATATGAAATACCTATATTATAAATTGATTTTTTTATAAAGATACCAATGTAATTCAATGAGAGAAAAGAAAGTCTTTTCAACAACTGTACTAGAACAATTTGATAAACTTACGGGAAAAAAAATGATTCCTGACCCTCACCTCGTATCATATACACAAAAATAATTCAAGATGGATTATAGACCTAGCGTAAAAGCTAAAACATTAAACTTCTAGAAGAAAACATATGAAGATATCTTCAAGACTTTGGGATAGGCAGACAGTTCTTAGAGGAAACAGATGACATGAACCATAAAAGAAAAAAGATGATAAATTATACTTCATCAAAGTTAAAAACTTTCATTCATCAAAAGGCACCATTAATAAAATTGAAAAGTAAGCCACAGACTGGAAAAAAAATATTTGCAATACATATATCTGACAGCGAATCTGTACCATGAATATATAGAAATTTCCAATAAACCAGTAATTAAAAGATGAATAACCTGGGACATCAGGGTTAGGCATCTGCCTTTGGCTCAGGTCTTGATCCTGGGGTCCTGGGATCAAGTCCTGCATCAGGCTCCCCCTGGGGAGCCTGCTTCTCCCTCTGCCTCAGCCTCTCTCTGTGTCTCTCTCTGTGTCTTCTCATTAAAACAAACAAACAAAACAACAACAACAACAACAAAAAACCTTTATTTTTAAAGATTTTAAAATAAAATCTTTTTAAAAAAAGATGAATAACCCAATATTTTACATGGGCAAAACTCTTGAGGTGATACTTCACAAAGAAGATATACAAATGACCAATAAGTACATGAAAAAGCATTCAGTATTATTAGTCATCAAGGAAATGCAAATTAATACCACAACGAGATGCCATTTCAAACCCACTAGAATAACAAAATCAAAAACACTGATGACCAAATTTTGACTAGTATGTGGAGCAACCTTAACATTTGTACATTGTTAATGGAGTATAAAATCATAAAACTACTTCAGAGAACTGTTACGCAATTTCTTACAATTTTAAATGTACATTTACTCTATTATCCAACAATTCCATTCCTAAGTATTTGCCCAAGAGGGATGAAAGCATATGTCCAGGAAAAGACCTTTACAATAATGTTCATAGCAGTTTTATTCACAATAACATAAACTGGAGCCCAGATATACATTTAGTTGAACAGGTAAATTATGGTGTATCCATAGAATGGAATATATTAGGTAATAAAAAAATAGGAATAAGATCTGAATGAAGGAAGTATAGATAATAGAGTTATTAGGCCTGGACTCCAAAATAACTATGAATAATATGTCCAAAACATTAGATGACAGATGAAAAATTTAATCAGAGAAGTAGAAACTGTAAAAAAAGAAAAAAAAAGAGAAGAAAAAAGAAATTAATAAGAAAGCAAATATACCATAGGAAAAATTAAAAATAATACTTCACTGTAAAAAATAGAAATCAGAGTAGTGGATGCCTCTAGGGGATTGGGATGGACTTAGTTAAGGGAGTTTGAAGGGACTTTCTGGGCTAATGGAAATATTTACATCTTGATTGAGGGATTACTCTGATGTATGTTTGTCAAAGCCATTAAATCTTACATTTGAGATTTGTGCAATTCACCATATGTATTAAATTTTAAAAATTAATAAAAAGCAGTGTTTTAGCAGAAGTTCAAAAGATGTCCAAGACCAGCACATGACCTAAATCAAGTATGTGTAACTCTCCTAGGGGACTCTCCTTATAGAGAATCTTAAAATTAGTGTATTTTTACTCTGTACTATATGCATATGGTTTAAGAAACAAAAAGCACTAAAAATAACCCCAGGAAAACAAAAAAGAGAAAGAAACAGTAAAAGTTCTCATTCTCCATCCTGTTTCCCATCCTTTCAGTTTTCCTACCCTGCAGACAACTACTCCTCTCAGTTTCTTAAGAATTCTTCAACAAACTATGTAAAAACATATGCCTAAGATGTTCACTTATAGTGATGGAGTTTGAGAAAATGTGACTTTCAACATTAAATATCCTGTTGACAGTTGTGTAGTATTAGAATTGTTATTAGAAATTACAGCATTAGTCACGTGAAATGTTAACATTAGAACTAAAGGTTTTGTTTTACCAGGTCTTTGCCCAAATTGAGATTGTCATGACTTTTCAAAGCACAATTTTGGGAGGATTTTCACATGCTATTAGGTCTTCTTGTGTAGTCAGGTTAGAAATGCTCTTTTTGGCTAGAACTCTTGCTATTCCCAACTGCTGAAGCCATCGTTTCTCTTTAAAGGCACTGCAAGAAAACAAAAATAATTTGTAAGGAAGTCTGATCTTGTCCCTATTTATTGCTGAAATGATAGAAATCTCTAGGTTGATTTTGTAGCTGCTGCTAGTTTATCTTAACCACACAAGATAGGTTGTAAAATAGAAAAGAGGACTGTTTCTCAAACTAGTTCCCTGTGAAGCGGTGGCAATGATATTTTACCAAGGCAACACCAGAAATTTAGCACCCACACCTAGAAACAGAACACCGCTTGATGTTATATAGGATTTTCTAGATTGAAACTTTTTCTGATTGTTCCCCCAGGCACCTTATACATCATATATTCCCTGATGTGCCTCCCTTCTCCTCCTTTTCCCCACCACAAAACCACTTCTTTTTCATTGATGAGGTATTAAATAACATTTTACCAAAATGCAATGAAACTTAATGTTTCATGGTAGCTACTCTCTGGCTATACACTAAGATTTGTACACTTGAATTCGATTACTCCTACTTTGTAGGGTATAACTATAATTTACCTTAGAGGGGTCCTCTGAGATTCTATCCTTGTCTTCCTCTCTGCACCCTCACCCTCAGAGCCTTTTTTTACTGATTGTTTCAACTCACATATCCATGACTCCTAAATCCTGACCAATACTTCCAATTTCCATGTCTTTTATCTTCTTCCTAAACCTGTCCCCCATCCACATCCTTGCTCTAACACAAGGACTTTGCTATCTCCTCACCATCTCTACATCTGGAAACAAACCTCAATTCCTCCGGCTGTCTCTATTTCTGCATCTAGTTAGTGATCTCGTTTTGCAGATTATTCCTCAGAAGTATCTGTCATATTTGGCTTTTCTCCTCTTCCCTACCTACTTCTGCTCTAGTCCAGGTCTTTATCATTCCTTGTTTCTCTTATTACAACCTCCTAAATCTACTGTAGGCCCTCCGCAGCTTCAATAAGACTTCTTCCCAGTGACTCTTCCACATATCTCCACCAGATTTGTCTTCCTTTTTTTTTTTTTAAGATTTTATTTATTTATTCATGAGAGACACACACACACACACAGAGAGAGAGAGAGAGAGAGAGGTAGAGACATAGGCAGAGTTCGAGCTCCCTGTGAAAAGATTGATGCGGGACTTGATTCCAGGACTCCTGGGATCATAACCTGAGCCAAACGAAGGCAGATGCTCAACCACTGAGCCACCCAGGTGTCCCCAGATTTGTCTTAAAAAATAAACACAAACTTATCATATGATTCGCCTGATAGAAAAGAAAAAAAACAACCCACAAACCTCTGTGGTCTACCTACCTACTTACTTCCTAATAAGCAAACTCTCCACTTGGGTATACAAGATGCTTGTCAGGGTAGGTGCGAATTACCTTGCCAGTCTCATCTTCAGCCAGTTTCTCCCTGTCCCCTAAAATGCCATTTCCAGATCCACTTACTTCATTGAAAACTAAAATTTTCTCGAACCCCTTCACAAAGTAGTGCCCTTGACCACGTTGCCACCTCTACCTGGCTCCTTTTCCTTACCACCACCCCTTTTGTCTGGCAAAGTCCTTTCAATTTAAAGGGCTTTCACTAAACCTATCAGAAGCAATCTTGCATAAAAGTACCTTAGTGTTTCAAATATTTGAACTCTGTCCAAGTTTGCCTAATTCATCATTAATGTTCTAGATTAACTCCCTGCTTTTACCTTTGCACGTTGGCAATCTGCCTAGCACTTCACTGTTGACATAATAAGAACTTCAGAATGTTTTAAAACTGTATCTTTTTTTTTTAAAGATTTATTTATTTATTTATTCATGACAGACAGAGAGAGAGGCAGAGACACAGGCAGAGAGAGAAGCAGGCTCCAGGCAGAGAGCCTGATGTGGGACTCAATCCTGGGTCTCCAGGATCACACCCCGGGCTGAAGGTGGCACTTAGACCGCTGGGCCACCGGGGCTGCCCTAAAACTGTATCTTTTGATTTCTAAGTGCATCCATTGATAAAACTAATCAGTTTCTTATGTTTACAGCCTGATTTTAAGATGGCTATATAATTTTTTTCAACCAATCATTTTCTAGCCTTTTTCTAGAATTTTAGAATATCTCTTTTTTATATTCAGTCTAGTCAGAGATATCTCACAAATTACAAAGACTGAAGTTGGTGGGCAGTTTCTTCATCTCCTGTCAACCTCATTGTGCTCTGGAATTTTGCCAGTTTTGTAGCCCAAATAACTCTGACCACTAGGTGGCAACAGGTTAGCTGAAATAAAGTAGAGCTGAACCAAAGACCTCTACAAAAAGGCAACTAAAACAATGGGCCTTGTTTTGTTCCTTCCTTTTTATTATATTGAGTAAGGGGAAAAGCCACTCGTGAATCTACATATCCACGAGTATTACAGTAGAAATTTTCTACTGTAATATCAGCACCCAATAATACCTCATAAGTAATGGATGGGACCTGAGATCTGATCAGAGTCGTATTTTCAGGGAAATCCGATGACTAATATGTAAAATTTTATCTTATTATAAAATGAATATGTCTGAAAAGTCCACTTCTGATACACTTGTTTTTGTTTTTAAATGTGACAATGGGGGATGCCTGGGTGGCTCAGCGGTTGAGCGTCTGCCTTCAGCCCAGGATGTGATCTTGGAATCCCGGGATTGAGTCCCACATCGGGCTCCCTGCATGGAGCCTGTTTCTCCCTCTGCCTCTGCCTGTGTCTCTGACTCTCCCTCTCTGGGTCTCATGAATAAATAAAATCTTTAAATAAAATAAAATAAATGTGGCAATGGATTACTTTTTAAGCTGACCTTAAATATTAATGTCAACTCTATCACAGTGTCCAGTATGTCTGTCTTGCCCAGTAAGTCAACTGAAGTCTTTATGGTTCAGTTTGTCATTCAGTTGTTCCTTTCTCACCTTCCACTTTCGTTACCATCCAGTCTTTCATGACACTTTCGATGGTTCTCTCCCACATTTCAAGTATTCCCCCTTCTCCCTTTCATTATGTTTAACATTTTCTTATTAGTTCTTTTTTTTTTTTAAAGGACAAGCAAAGGACCTTGTTATTTCATACAGCTCTTTGTACTGTGTCTCTTGTCTTTCTGAAAGCTTGAGGAGTCAAGTGCTACACCGATTGGATTAGCCAGTAAAATGAGTTCATTTGGTCCTAGACACAAGGCTAAGATGAGGTCCTTGAAGCTGGATACTGATGCGTTGGAACCACCTGTATTACACTGTATGGCATGGTGGTGCTTCATGAACCATTCCCTGCCCTAGACCTGCCCTATTAAAGATTTGCCCTTGTACGTTTAAAGAGAAAACGTTACCTGGCCACGGCTAAGCAGTAGATGGCGATCTCCTTGGAGTCTTAACCACTGTGCTCTGAGAAATAGGCAAAGGAGGATTTGAGTAAAAAGGCAGCACTGGGTGTTGTATAGTAAAAAGATGGGTGTGAATAGCCCACTCTTGAAACTGGAGGGAGGGGGGCTTGGGGGAGATCTGTATTTTTTATGAGCTTTTCTTTTTTCCTAGCTGTTGCAGTAATTTTTTTCTGATTTTGTTGTTGTCTTTGTAATTCAGAGAATGTATTTGCATCTACCAGTGGAGGCAATTTCAAGGTTTGTTGTCTTGTATCCTGCTGTGAAATTGCCAAAGGATTGACCGGTTTCCTGCTTGCAGTTTCTTCACGTTGAGGTGGTAGCTTGCACACAGAGCTTTGCGAGTCCTTGTACCTAGCCTTATGCCAGCTTTTGGAGGTCATTTTTGGTGTGGTGAAACCATCCACCATCATGATGTCTCCAACTTTTGCCCCAAAGACCCTTGCTCCACAAAGCTGGCTTTTATTAAGGTTGTGACTCTGAGCTCTGAGGACCCATTGTTTTATTTTAATATAAATCCTCATGGGGACTGAAATTTTTGGAAAAGAAACTGTGGACCACATTTTACTCAATAAATATAATACACAATCTTTATGCTTGTGTTTAAGGCGATGGTCAGGGGAATTTGTCCCGCTGCATTTTTACATTCCAGGCACAGCACGCTGCAGTTGACAAAGGCCTTCAGAATCAACAGTTGGCCAGCTTCTGCAGCTGCATGAATGGGGCATTTAGAGACATCTGCATGGAGGGCTTCATGGCACCATGCTCAGTAGGGGTGAACACCGACAGCTTCTTCGGCCCGCACGCCCTGTTTGAGGGCCCATTCGGTGAGCTCAATGTACCCGTAAAAGGCCGCGATGTACAGGGCTACCTTTTTCTGATACCTGAATGAATGAAACAAGTAGGAGTGGGTGTTTAGTAAATCAGCAGACTGGTAAATGTAATTACACCAAATACCCACAAAACATACTAGTTAAAATGTTTATTTCTTCCTAACTTTTACATAAGATGTTTTTCAGAAAAGGCAGATAGTAATACATAGGTTAAACTCCGCAGGTCCTGGGGCCCCTGGGTGGCTCAGTTGGTTAAGCATCTGCCTTCAGCTCAGGTCATGATCTCAGGGTCCTGTAGTGGGCTCCCTGCTCAGCGGGGAGTGAGCATCTCCCTTTGCCCCTCCCCTCCGCTCTTGTTCTCTCTCTCACACACATAAATAAATAAAATCTTCAAAAAATAAACTGCACAGGCCCTGCTTATCCCCATTATCCCACTGTGCACAGGTATATGTTCAAAGTGGTTTTCTTTCTTATGAAACTCAGGGGCTCAGGAAAAATATCAAGCTATCTCTCTCTCTCCCAATAGGGAGGGAGAGAGAAGTGGGAAGGGCAAGGGAGAGAGAGAGAGAGAGAGAGAGAGAGAGAGAGAGAGAATATGTCTTAAACCCAGCATAGAGACTAAATGCAGGGCTTGATCTCAAAACCTGAGATCACGATCTGAGCTGAAATCAAGAGGCAGACCCCTAACTGACTGAGCCACCCAGGCACTCTTCGAGCTTTATATTAACTGGGAAACTATTGGAAGAAATCCAGTACATTTTAGAAATTTGAAAGTTTTGTACATTTATCTGTCTTGCCTTTTCTAACGACAGCCCTTTCTGGCTTCTCCAAGTCTCTCCTGCTATTCTGATCTAAACCACTAGGTTGCGCCCCAACCAGCGCTACCACCAGTGCCATCCTCTCCTAACTGGAGCTCCTCTAGTTCTCCTAGGGGCTTTTCCTCACACGGTGCTGGGTGACCTTTTAATTACCCAAACTGGAGGTTGCCTGTCCTCTGTTCCAAATCTTCCAATTGCTTCCCACAATTGAAATCCGAATTCCCCACCTTGGCTCGCAAGACCTCTCACAATCTGGCCCCTGCCCCACTTTCCACAACCCCCCTACCCTGTCACTGCACTAGAGCCACACTGGCCTCCCTACAAATACCCCGTAAGGCATGAGTTGAATGACTGGTGCAGGCTGTTCAGAGAAATAAGAATTAGGGAGGCAATCCTGGACAGGGTCCCACCAGGTATTATCCGGGATTTATTTGGGCAGAGATAAATTTGTAGAGATGGAGACAAGCTCATCCGTTATCAGCCTATGACTGACTCTCCTCTTTCTGATTACATGCTCACCACACCATCTTTTGATGTGTCTGTGGCTTCCTGTGTAATTTTCCTGCATAAGGAAGACGACCTGCCCAGAACACGTGGGTCTCTAGGACCCACAGGTAGATTATAACAGTGGTGATTAGATGATACCTAATTAGAGCTATTACATTAATATACACTGGCATTTTGGTTCGCACATCATTTTTTTTTTTCAAAATCCATTAATGCAAATCAGCATCTCTGAATGTGATCAGTTTTCTTGATTTGGGGAGAAGAGCCCCTTTTGGTGGATACTAACTGGCCTTTGCCTTCATGCTTAGCACTGACGTTATGGGAGCTAGAGGCACTCTAGACTAACTGATTCTCTTTCCTAAATGTGTCTTTTCACCGTTTGTTTTCTTAGCCTCACCCCTGCTGTCCTAAGCCTAGTTCAGGCCACTCTTACCTCTTCAGTGTCACCCTGTCTGTCCCCTGCCTGCCTCTATTCCTCACACCACAACCAGGGCGAGCGTTCTAAAGTGCAGATCTCACCCTGGCTTTTCTCTACCTTCAACATCTTCCCAACACTTAAAAGTGAATGTCCAAATTCCTTTACATTCCTGTGGGTGTCTGTAAGAGCTGGCCTCTTCTGATTTTTCTAGCCTCTGGCCACTAGCTCCTTCTCACTCTATGAGCTACCGTGTGAAACTTATTTCAGTTCCTTGAATTTATTCTCTTGCCCCCTGTGGCTTTGTACATGCGATTCCATCTACCTTGGAATCTCTGTCTCTCTCTTTTCTTATGCCAACTGTTTACCTAAGTACCAACCCTAGAGATCTCATCAATTGGCTTTCTCAGGATGCCTCACCTGATCCTCTTAAGTCTAGTTAGTTGTCCATACTGTACATTCCCATGTCATCTTGCACTCTGTCCGTGTCATAACACTCTCACAGTGAATGGTGACAGCAACAACCCCTAGCATTTATGACCTGCTTACCATGTGATGTGCCAGCCCTTCTTCTAAATTCCTTTGATTATTAGGTCATGCAATCTCTAAAACAGATCTATGAGATCGACTATTTTTCTTTTTTTTTTTTATCACAGAAGAAACTGAGGCATAGGATGATTATATAACTTGCTCGGGTTTACGCAACTGAGCACTTAGGGAGTGGGGCTTTGAACTTAGGCAGGAAGGCACTAGAGTTTGTGCCCCTAAACATTTTGCAATTCTGCCTCTGTAGGAATCGGTTACTTATTTTCTGTTTCCCCTGCTGGACTGGAAAGATGCTGAAGCCTAGGGAACATATCTTGTTTATTGCTATATTCCTAGGATCTTGCATAGTACATGCTCAATAGATATTTGCTGATTGAATGGCAGGATAAAAGGAGCTTTTTGGCTTGTTCATGTGTGTTCTTTGAGCTGTTAGATCTTTTTTCCTTCTTTTCCCCCTTCTTCCCTGTATGCCTCTGTCCATTCTGTTTGTGTGTGTGTGTGTGTGTGTGTGTGTGTTTGAACGTGATGAGAAATACAGATAGTGTGGGCAGGGCGACTGCAGGCTGAGAACTGATCACCAGAGCCGATAAGGCCAGGAGCAGAATGAGCACGTGGGCCCATCTGGGCCATGTGCATGTGTACATGTTGGGGACAAGGTCCACAGCAGGCCTGCGGGCATGCTCCTGTTGCTCACCCTCCTTAGATTTGTTTTAAAGGTTAAGGTCAAACAGAATGGATAGGCATCTGAGCACTGGAGTTAAATTGTTGGGATTCCATATCCAGTTGCGACCTGGCTAGCTGTGTGACATTGGGCTGATTTCTTAATGTCAGTTTCCTCATCTATAAAACATGATAAAAGAGTATCTACCTTGCAGAATTGTCATAAGTATGAAATTAACTATGTAACACAGTGGCCTGTTAAAAAATACTCAATAAATATGCACGATTAAAAGTAACAATGCAGCACAGCTATCTCTTTGGACTCAGAGCATGAAAAAAGGGAATTATCATTATCCCCAAATAGAAATTACTTTAAAATATTGAATATTATACAAAATTGCAAAAGCTGGTTTTCTAATATGTTACTTCTTAGAGCCCTTAGAGCTCTTGGTGGGTGTGTGGGCTTCTGTAAAGTACGATTAAATCACCAGGAGGGAGCACTGTCCAAAAATACCACTGAATTAAAAGCTAAAAAGTAATGCAGTATACAGGTTTGGGATGCTGTATAAATTAAATGACCTTGTGCTTCTCTGAGCCTATTGTCCACTGCCCCAGCCACACATGTCTGGCAAAAGTATGTACAAAGGCTTGTACTAAAAGCAGTTTGAAAAATTACTTCAGGGCTTGGGAAGAGGCAGCCAATGATTTTAACCAATCAGTTGGCAATTGGTGCTTTTTAGAATAATTGAGTAGGAGAGTGGCAAGGTACTTATTCTGATAGGCGTTTTTTTTTTTTTTTTTTTTAAGATTTTATTTATTTACTCATGAGAGACACAGAGAGAAAGGCAGAGACACAGGCAGGGGGAGAAGCAGGCTCCATGCAGGAGCCCGATGTGGGACTTGATCCCAGGACCCCAGAGTCATGACCTGAGCCAAAGGCAGACACTCAACCGCTGAGCCACCTGGGCCTCCCCTCTGATAGGCTTTATAAGTGCTGTGAAAAGTCTGATTTCCAAACCAAACTGAAGTCACTCGTTTAAATAGGTAGTGTTTCCTGAGGGAAGTCTACCTGAATTGCAATCCTTCACCAAAGGCTATCAGCTCTGGTGACATCCCTGCTATCTTATCTAGCAAATTTCTCAAAAATAATGCCTGGTTGAGACATGCTAAGTGGAACTGGCATGGTGCAGCAATCCAGCTATAGAGTAAATTGCAGATTCAAGGTCCTATGGAAGTTTAGTAACAATTACTTAATTTAGCATTTTCTTTATCTCCATACTTGAGTACTGGTCCTTCATTTGATAAATAGCATTGGACTTTAAGTTTTTGTCCCAGAAGACAACCCATCAGAAATTCCTTCCATCCATCCCAGACGTCCAAACGAAGTGTTGTGCCTGTGGATCAAGAGAGGCAGTTAATGGTTCCAGTCCCTCACTGTGATGTGGCAATCCATAAAACTTCTAAGGATTGCTTTTTCTAAGCAGAGGCATAAGCTAGATGTGAATTGAAAAGTAACCTTGGAATAAGTACATGGGGATGCTATTTTCAGGCCTGCATTGACTTGAAAAGCCATTTGGCTTCTGTGCACTTCCATTTTCTCATCTGCTCGGTGATTGCATATAATGCTGAAATATTTTTTGCAGTTATCCTAAAACAGTCTTGTGGACATTGATTCCATGCTGATAGATACATCACCTTGTAAACTAAAACCCTTGTGTTGGAAGACGGAACTAAAGAAACTGTGACAGGATTAATAGGCTTTCTGGGCCTTTAGCTCACAAGCAGGCTGTGGGTGGAATTGAATGATCCTTTCATTTTACCCTTTGCCAAATAGCCATTCTCCTGACTCTGGGAAACGAACTAGGGGTGGTAGAAAGGGAGGTGGGCAGGGGGTGGGGGTGACTGGGTGACGGGCACTGAGGGGGGCACTTGATGGGATGAGCACTGGGTGTTATTCTATATGTTGGCAAATTGAACACCAATAAAAAATAAATGTATAACAAAAAAAAATAGCCATTCTAAGTAATGACATGAAAGTAGTATGTTCATTGCCGCTGGAGAATTTATCACTTGCTCCTCAAAAGTCTACCCTCTCCTGGCCTGCCCTCTGTGGCACCACATTCCCTTTGTCCTTCATGGTGGGTTTTTCAGGAATCTTATTTCCTCAGGCTTCTCTTCTTTCTTTACACATTCCCTTGGGTGTGTAAAGAACTTACTTGTTCCAGCCACTCTGACCTTTCACCTGTTCTTCAGATACACCAAGTCCACTCCCATCTCAAAACCTGAAGACATCATTTCTTTTACTTCCAAGGGTCTTCATCCAGATTTTCACAAGAGAGTGTCCTTCTTATTCAGTTTTCAATTCAAGCATCATGTCCTCAAAGAGGATCCTCTCTGCCACTCTGCCTCCCCCGACTCCACTATTCTTTATGCTTTGAGCTTACATTCACTGCATCATAGCTCCTATCATCAGTACTTGAAATCATTCTTCTTATTTGGAGATTTTTTTTGTTTCATTTCACCATTAAGGAGAAAGCTCCTTCAAGATTTGCTGCACACTTGGTAAGTCCTCATTAAATACTTGTTGGCTGACTAACAGGCAATCTCAGTGACCCTGTTGGCTTCACTGACCACACACATGATGTTCATTCCCAAGTCCAAACCTCCACAAAACCTCCAAATCTGTTCCAGCTCCAGATTCCTCCTGCTGGGAACATCACCATCTAAGGAATTGCACTATAACCCCATTGTTCTGAAAGACAATTCATCATCTTTCATCTGTGTCTGTAGCACACCACTATTTTCTTGTTACCTCAGCTAGACAGTTAGGAGCTATACCTCATTCTTCCCCTTCTCATGCTTTTCATCTGCACAATAGGTAAGGCCTGTAAAGTTTATCTTGTGAAGGTTTGAGGACCATTTCCTTGCCTCCATCTTACCAGCTCCACCCTGTTTCAGGCCTACGTGATTTTTCACCTAAATCTACTTCTGGAAGCTCCCACCAGCCTCCCCATCTCTTTATTCAGGTCTCTGCTCAAATGTATCTCCTCTGGCTAACCATCTAAAATAGCCTCCCCTCCACATTAGCACGTGACTCTCTATTCCTGTATCCTGTTTTTTTACTTGAGAGTTCTTAATTCTTTTTTAAAAAATATTATTTGTTTATTTTAGAGAGAGATCTGGGGAGGACCAGAGGGAGGTAGACAAGCAAACTCCATAGTGAGCACAGAGCCTGATGTGGGGCTTGATCCTAAGACCCTGAGATCATGACCTGAGCCAAAATCAAGAGTTGGATGACTGAGCCACCCAAAAGCCCCTAGAGTTCTTATTTCTTCTTAAAATTCACTATTTTCCTGTTTACTTAATGATGCTTACATTTCCTACTGAACTGCAAGCTTCAAGGGGGGAGGAAATTTTGCTATTCTTGCTCACAGCATTATGCCTGCTCTCCTCAATGGTGCCTGGCTCATGATGGATAATCAGTAAATATTTGTTAAATGAAATTTTACCCTATTCCTCAAATCCATTTTGGCCATGTACTGCCCTCCTAGCCCTTAGCAGCCCTGCAGGCTGTCCTGCACTTCTGTGTCCCCACCAGGCTGTTTCTGGCCCTGGGGCTTCTTCTTTTGCTGTTCTTTTGGTGTCTGAATTCTTGTGACTTTTTCCCCACACCCTCCTATATGATGCAATCTTGGCATCACTTCCTCTAGGAAGGGTGTCTTTTTTTTTTTAATTTTTATTTATTTTTGATAGTCACACAGAAAGAGAGAGAGAGGCAGAGACATAGGCAGAGGGAGAAGCAGGCTCCATGCACCAGGAGCCCGACGTGGGATTCGATCCCGGGTCTCCAGGATCGCGCCCTGGGCCAAAGGCAGGCGCTAAACCGCTGCGCCACCCAGGGATCCCCAGGAAGGGTGTCTTAAGCCCATCACTTCAGGGCTCAAGAAGTTAAGCCCTTCTTAACTATGTCATTGTCTCTGCAACTAGATAAAAAGATCACTCAACTGGCTACCATAATGTATGTGAAACGCTTTATCATTGAAAATACATTTCTGCTTTGGAATTGCCAGTTTGTAAAAACTAACGGAACTCTCTGAGCCCAAGCATCATGTCTCATCTAGTCTGTGGGTTTTGTTCTAGTTATGCTTTTGGTTTTCAAGGAGGCCCTCAAGAAAATGGGGTTTATTATACTGAGACAATGGCCAGATCTGCTGTACTTTAGGAACAAAGGCACCTCTCAAGATGGGCTACTCCCCATCTCTCCCATGGGCTCCAGGATCTTTCTCTCTCAAGCCCTCTATATCTCTTGGTGTCTTCTCCCTTTCTCTGTTGACAGGCTGCCCTGCTGCTTCCTTATAGTTTCTGTCCTACGTAACTGAGATATGCATGCAGCATTGCTTTGCCACAACCCAGCCTTACTTCATGGCACCATGCATTTTCTGCCCATACTGGTAACCAGTTTTGTCCCGCTATGTGTTTCCCAAAATGAATTCACAGGACTAATATTAATTAATAATGGTATATTGAATATGAATAGCTAATATTCATTGAATGCTTAGTATATGATCTACATTATTCTAAGTACTTTACATGAATGAGCTAATTTAAAATTTATAACAATCCTAAGTGTGGTGTGTATTATTTTTCTTCATTGTTGAGGAAATCGAGGCACTATGAGATTAAGTAACTTGCCTGGGTTTTACGTACCCAGTATGTAGTGGAATCAAGAGTTGTACCTAAGCAATCTGGCTCCTGAGCTTGCATTCCTGTCCTCTATGTTATCTTTGTCTCCAAAGAAGAATTTTTTTAAAAAATTTTATTTATTTATTCATGAGAAACACACAGAGAGAGAGGGAGAGACCTAGGCAGAGGAAGAAGCAGGCTTCCCACAGGGAGCCTGATATGGGACTCAATCTTGGAACTCCCAGACCACGGCCTGTGGCTCAACCGCTGAGCCACCCAGGTGTCCCTCCAAGCAAGAATTTAATTGGATGATGTCATTGGACAATCTGTTTAGATTGACCGGCTGCCTTTGAATCAATATGATGGTGTTGGTAGTCAGAGCTGGGGGTATATGCATGACTTGGCTTATCCGTACATATCCTCAGGTTCAGACATGTAGTAGGTTCCTAATAAATACTTGCAGATATTTATCATCCTTGACACCATAGATTTAGCTTCTTTAGTCTAAAGCTTCTTACTGTACTTTATTTTCTTATTTAAAGGTTTGATTCCTATAGGTAGTACTGGAAACAAGGGACTTTATTTTTTATTTTTAAAAATTTTTTTAAAGATTTTATTTATTCATGAGAGACAGAGAGGGGCAGGCAGAGACATAGGCAGAGGGAGAAGCAGGCTCCATGCAGGGAGCCTGATGTGGGACTTGATCCCGGGACCCTGGGGTCACACCCCAAGCCGAAGGCAGATGCCCAACCGCTGAGCCACCTAGGCATCCCAACAAGGGACTTTAAACACTGCTCAAATTGCATTTACTTCATCTCCTGACTTAAGTGATTTGCTGTGTTTGCAGTTTACTTTAAAAATTACCCACAGATGAGCATTGAAAAGCTTGGTTGGCATTGTTCCCCAGCCTCCTTAGTCCTCCACAGCTGAGGCCACACAGACTCCATTTTGAAGAACCAGCCAAGTTCTAGGCCCAGAGAATAATCTTCATTCTGGTAAGAGGGAATATGTTAAGATTCCAGGCCAGCAGCTCAGGTAGGAAGTTGTTGCTCCTGTTTATCCTGCTCGGATATTGTCCCAGTTCTAGTAACTTGCCCCATTCCTCCTGCCCAAGCCTTCACCTTGTGCTCCAGAACATGAGTGCCTGTATCCTACTCTACCTTTTGGGTTTTAGAACTGAGGTCCATCTGTTCTCTGTTCTCTCTCATCCTACTCTGAACCGCAGTCTCTGGGGTTAGATTTCTGTTCCATGTTGTCAAAATCTCTGATGTCAACAACCAGATTGTCTAGTTTTTCACCTCTTATGTCATTCATTTATCTATTTATTTGCTACCTTGATGTTATGCTATGATTCACTCACCAGGTCGCTGCTGGATCTCCCTGAGGTCAACCTCTGCCTTCCTGCATCTAGTTGAAGACTGCTCTGCTTGCCTATCCCAGGGCTCCCACCAGCAGGACTTACTTGAGACTAACTTCCCTCTTTCCTGGCTCATCTGCCCTTTCCTAAGTGGTTGTCTAGCCTCAGGATCTCAGCTCTTTCTAGCCCAACCTGTCCACCATGGGTAAACCCTAATTCTGAAAACTACAGAGAGGCCTATATGATTTAAATCTTCATCAGCAGTAGGGGATGTCCATCAAGCCCTGTATTCTGCTTTAATTCCCTATCTGGGAGCAATCGTAACAGATGTTATAACTATCAATTTCAGTTCCTTGCAAAGAAGCAGTCCAAATTTCTCAAAGAACAAAGATAACAATGGCTGATTTTTCTCTTAATGCTCAACTTTTGAATATCCAGAGAACTTCTAAGCAAGTTAACCATTTATTGGATAATCCTTCCATCCCAATTGGTTTGTAATGCCTCTTTTGACATTTGTTAAATTTCTTTGTAAGCTTGGGAATTCTGCTGGAAAATAGAAAGTTACTTGAAAAAATGTTATGTTGCTCCAGAAGATACAACTAACTTCTATAACTGAAATGAAAGTAAAACTAATGAGACTTAAGCTTTAGGGCCTCTTTCTACATGAGTTTTTGAATTCTCTACTCTTAATTTTGGATTCTTTAAAAGAAGACCCTCAAGATTGTATATATTTACAAGACCTGTATCTGCTCACTCTCAACTTACAAACCCACCACTGTGCCAAGGCATGCAGGAAAGCAAGTATAAGCAGCAGCGCCCATTGTAGGGAACTGTCTCCAACCTCTCCCCATATGATCACTGTATCCCCAGTTTCTGGATTCCTCATCCGTACTTTGAGGTCAATATCAAAGTCTCGCATTGGGTTTCCCAGATGGAGTCTGCTTCTCCCTCTGCCTGTGTCTCTGCCTCTCTGTGTATCTCTCATGAATAAATAAAATCTTGAATACAATTTTTAAAAAAGAACTAGAAATGAAGCTAAAATAACATTTGTCCCATGTATGTTGATACAAGAAAAGGTGTGTGTGTGTGTGTATGTGTGTTGGACCTATATGATGTGTCACCAGGCCTCAAGTCATAAAATCACATCTATTAGGGAATGTTTAGTTTTGATAAGTTCTTTTTTTATTTTTTAAAGATTTTATTTTATTTATTTGACAGAACGAGCACAGCAGAGGCTGCTGCAGCGGGAGAGGGAGAAGCAGACTCCCTACGGACCGGGGAGTCTGACGTGGGCTCGATCCCAGGACTCCGGGATCATGACCTGAGCCGAAAGCAGATGCTTAACCATTGAGCCACCCAGGCGCCCCACTTTAATAAATTCTTGATAAGTTAATCATTAAATTTTCTGCCACCAAAAAAATCCCTTTATCCTCTTATTACTTATCTTCTTAATCCCTGCAATCTTTCTGTCTCCATCCACGTTATTAAAACTGCTTTATCTGGGTACACCAGTGACCTTTAAGCCAAATCAAAAGGTTTTTTCTCAGATCGTCTTTGGCCTCTTACCAGCATCCTAAATACAGTCTCTCCTTTGTCACCTGTGACAATGCAAAGCCCCACTTTTCCTCCCACCTCTGACAGCTCTGCATGTCTCATTTTCTGACTCCCGTTCTATTTGCCCTGGTATCAGCATGTTCCGACTATGGGCCCTCCACCCTTGACATGTTCCTCTCTGTATATACTCTCGAAGGAAAATATCTCTCATAGGGCTCAGTCCCTGACTCCATGGCAGGATGCCTACAGCAAAATCTGCTAACCGATCCCATCACTCAGCCCTGCTCCATGTTTGTTGCAGAGGAGAATCAGAAGACCTCAGTTGTCCTTACAGCTTTGCCACTAATTAGCAGAGTAACTTTCAGGGGGAAAAACCATATTCTCTGCATTTCTTTCTATCTAAAGTTTAGGACCCAAAGCATGAGCTCCTTTTCCCAATTTCACTACCATCGTGCTAGTGTCAGACCCTTAATGCTACCCTTTTCTTAAATGTGATTCAGCTTGACATCCTGTCTCTATTTTCTGGGTTTCTCAGATTTGTCTCTCTCTTCCATTGCTAGTGGAATTATTTAATACTGGGATTCTCAAAAGTGCCTGTTGGCAGGCATATCACCTTGCTTCTCTCTTCACTCCTTTCTGTATTTTCATGCTGCTTGCGACCAGATTAAACTTCTGATAAAACGCTTCTGTACCAGAATGTACCTGGCTCTGGTTGCAAGCATATTAAGCCTGTGCATCGTTGCCTCACCCCTTCTTAGTCTGACCCCAGCTGTGTTTCTGACTGGTCTCAGCAAAGCTCCTCTACTTTTCAGAAGTCTTCTGATATTTGTCTTCCCTGGATTCAGCCCATGTTCATGAACCTGTGGCTTGTGTTTTTCTCCTGGCTTAGAAGCCTGGAATGTTTTCCCTTTAAGATGACCCATATTTCCCACATCTCTGTGTGCTTACGCCCAACATTCTCCAGAATGCCTTCCTTAAGCCCTTCAGCCTACACTGAACTGACTTACTGGATTGTAACTAAATATACGTGCATGCCTTATTTCTACCACTTTATTATAAACACTCAGAGTGCAGAGGCAGGTCTGTGTATTTTTCTATGAGCTAATATGTCCAGTGACTAATTGAGCTTCAAAAGTCCTTGATTTTTAATATGAACTTGACTGCTTCTCAGAGACCATCTGATTTTCCACACCTTTGGAAAGGTGTTAAAGTTCAACTCCTGCTAGCATCAGGGAAGACTCATTGACTGGAAGTAGGAGAACCTGGAAGACAGGCTGATCAAGGACTTCTTTACCCTCTAGTTAAAAAAACATGAGCTGCCTGCTTGAGGAATGCTAGGGATGCTTAGGCAAAGACATAAAGCTAACCAAAGACGTTTCCTCTCTTTTCTTTGAGGCTCTTCTTTCCTTGCCTCTTCTTCTATGCCCTGCATTCTCATGGTGACCAAAACAGTCTACTCTGGTCATGCTGAGCCCTTAACATGACATTTGAAAACCCTCATTCCTAGAGGGTCATTTTAGGAGGCCTGTGGGTTGTCCTTCACACATCCTGAGTAAATCATTTAACCATCTGGAACCATTTTGCTTTCTTTAAATCTGTAAAAATTTGGGGTTGGGCCAAGCCATTTCTAAATTCTCTTCTAGCTCTAGCTCTAAAGTGTCACATCATGATCTGAGCAGCATAGGCCTAACGAGCAGTCACCCTAATTTTTTATGTATCCTTTTGTGTTTCATTAAATAACTAGAAATTGCTTGGGGACAAATGCTTCCTGTGTGTCCTTACTTAAGCTTCCACCATGTTCTGAGCAGGGCTGATCCCCAGCAAGCATGCAAAGTAGCATGTGCTTTCTGTGAAGTACTTGGGACAAATCCTAGAACATCACTTCCTTTGATCAAAAACAGGGAGGATAAATGATGTCAAATTAAAAATAACATGAAAGAATAGGCAAATGTAATAGGAGAGGTAACAATAAATGTGAATTTAGCCGTTGTAAGAAGCAAAACTGCTTAATTCAATGATGTTTACAAAGCCCTACTATAAATTGGGAGAACTCAGATTTCATTGCAGCAAGTGTGACAGCCCAACATTACCTAAAGGTCTGCTAATTGTCAGCAAATATTCATTCACCTCAAGCAAGAATCTCTACAAGGTTTGAACCATTTTCCAATAGGGTTATAACAATCTGACAGTCCTTTGAGTTTGTCTTAATGGTGTATGGCTACAGCAGACACAACCTAGAAGTACAATATTTAACTAAGAGTTGTAATCTGTCCATCAGGGATGAATGCCAGCTCACTAATCTATCCATCAAGGATACTGTACAGTATCTGGTTCACACTGTTTAAAATATTAATATAACCTACAATATTTTAAAATGGGATTGCATAAAGCAAGCTCAGGACAATGTGTATCATATGCTACCACTGTGTTAAAGGAAGAGAAATGATATATACCTGAACTTGCTTCTATATATTCTTGAAATATAATTTGAAAGAGAAAAATATAAACTGGTCTGAGTCTTACTCTTCCAACTTGAGGATATTAAGTTATCTGGCTTTGAATAAAGAGAACAAGACATGGCAAGGCTATGAGACTTTTCTTATTTTTCAATTTGCAGAGCAGGATACCAGAGAGGGGTGTTGATAACTTATATCCTCACTAGGGTTGCAGGAGTTTTGGTTTGGAAATAACTCCTCCATTTGTTGCAAATCTGGTATCAAGGAACACTAGTGCTGAGCAGTAGCTTGTGTCAAATATAGAGGGCAGTACCGATGTCTATCTGGTAGTTCCTGAGGGTGTTGACAGTCATACATCTCCAGTCCCTTTGGGGTTCGAAGACAGAAGACACTCACAGGAAAGCCACAGCTCAGAGCTACCAGTGTTCTCAGATCCGATACTTTTTTACCAAGAAGGGAAATGTTCTCCATCATTGGCATTGTCTCTTGTGTCATAGCATTAAACACATAGAGAGTTGGCTTGTCTTCTTCCTACAGGGAAAGAAAAGGAGGAACCTCAGGAGTAAGCAGTGTCTGGGGGTAGGAACGAGGGAAAAACATTTTGGAGGGTGGCTCTCGGTGCCTCTAACTCACATGACAGGGGTGCTAAGGATGAAAGCAAAGGCCAAATAAGTTCCCTGACTTCTGGTCTGACTCCTGTTCTTCTGTCTTGAGACTATTAAGGAGTCCTCCTGCCTTGAGTAAAATGAAGGAGACTTGGCAACTAACACCTCCATAAGCACAGCTTGGATGTAATATTCAAGACTCGTTTTGTGTATCTGAGTCTGTACATTAAGAAGAGTTGCAAAGCTTTGCCAAAATTGAGATGTCAGCATCAGGCCTCCGGGTTTCTCTAGGGGGCTCTAGCCAGTCATTGCTTTCCAGTTCAGCCCTATTCTCCTCCCCTTTTCTCCTGTCAAAATTTGCCTCCAGATTCCCCAGGAAGATTTGCCTCCAGATTCCTACCTTTCTTAGGCCTATAATACATTAATTTCATTCCCCTCCTCCCAGATCACATATTGCCATGATATAATCAACACACAGATCTCTTAGAGCCTTTAAAAAGTAATGAATGTTACTGATGTACGTTTAGGCTGTGATGCTTTGATCTGGGGCCCATTTCAGTAACTCAAATCACCAAAAGCAGGTTCGGACCTCTGCTTCCTGAGTCTAAAGTACTTAGAACGGTTGTTCTCAACAGCTTCTCATAAACCCACTCAATAAAAATTGAAAGGACATAGGATTCACCTTTGCCCCTGCAACATACTTATGCTTTCTTATGGCTTCATTGAAGTCCAGCCTAATCCATGTGATATTTATAGGCAGGAAGAAATTTCTATGAAAACTGAATAAAGGAGCACCTGGGTGGCTCAGTGGTTGAGCATCTGCCTTTAGCTCAGGTCATAATCCTGGGGTCCTGAGATCGAATCCTGCATCCCACAGGGAGCCTGCTTCTCTCTTTGCCTATGTCTCTGCCTCTCTTTCTGTGTCTCTCATGAATAAATAAATAAAAATTTTTTAAAAAAGAAAACAATAAAAAGGAGGTAAGAGAGACAAATTATATTTTAGGCAATAGATTTTCCTTATTTCTTTCATGGTTACTCTTTTTTTTTTTATATTTTATTTATGACAGTCACACAGAGAGAGAGAGAGGCAGAGACACAGGCAGAGGGAGAAGCAGGCTCCATGCACCGGGAGCCCGACGTGGGATTCGATCCCGGGTCTCCAGGATCGTGCCCTGGGCCAAAGGCAGGCGCGAAACCGCTGCGCCACCCAGGGATCCCGTTACTCTTATTTCTTGTTAGGGCTAACAAGATACTAATCTGGTACAGATACGAATTTATACTTAAAATCAAATATGTAATGTGCAACCGAGTAACAAAGGCCCAAGTTACTCTTAATAGCAAACTAGCAACTACATGATGATAGAGAAGTAAGTTAAAAGGGAGCTTCTCAGAATATTAATAAATGTGAATATCTATAACCTAGGTATACAAAAAGTTCTGAAACGAGATAAAGGAGAATTGCAAAATATATGGCAATGTTTAGATGAAAATCAAAAAGTGCAGGTAAGAAAATGCATTAGTTATTAATTAAGCTAGGTTCTTAAGTTGCAAGAAAATTAGCACCTACAGAGTTTATTCTTTTATTTATTTATTTATTTTTAGCTCCCAAGAACTTTCCACACCCATTTAATTCATGATGTATCTTGAACATAGTCCTCTTTCTACTATTTTGACATTATTTATCCAGAAGAGAGAAGAGCTGAATGCATGGCCTCCTATAGCACTAACACTGGAGCATCCTGCTATGCTTAATATGCCTTTTTACCAGTGAGATTTTGATGGACTGTATCAATTTAGAAGTACCAGTTAGAAATAATAACAAAGTTAATGAGTCTGTTTTGTAGAACACCATAAAAAGAAGGCACTTCTATGAGTCTATCATGTAGAACATTATGGCAAGAATGCATTTCTGACCCTTACATGAACCCAAACCGCTCATGTAAAAAAAAAAAAAAAAAAAACAACAAAAAACAAAAACAAAAAACCCACTAGGAAAAACCATTTCATAAACCTTATTTTTGTGAGAAAACTCATTTGAAGTTCTACTGAGGCATACCAGCTGGAGACCCTTCTTCATGTTGGTTATTTGGAGAGGGACCAGGTAGATGGAGATAACAGCAACTTGTCAACTCACCTTATCTATGTAAGCAAAGGCATCTCTCTTGATATCCCTCCTCAAATATTCTAAATAAGGGAATATTTAGAGTGTAGTTATACTCAAAGAAGTTGGATGTTATTATATAAACAATACTATCGCAAATCATTGTTGAACATATGTAAAATTATATTTTCCCCTTTACAAATAAACCAAGATACCATGGTAGGAGGTACATACAAAACATCTTACTTTTTTAAAAAATTTTTTATTTATTCAATCATGAGAGAGACAGAGAGAGAGAGAGAGAGAGAAAAGCAGGCTCCATGCAGGGAGCCCAATGTGGGACTCGATCCTAGGACTCCAGGATCACACCCTGGGCCGAAGGCGGCGCTAAACCACTGAGCCACCCAGGCTGCCCTGTCTTACTTTTCAATAAAAACAAATACATAGATCTATTTCATGGTAAGAATTCCACTTTTGTTTTAATAAACCACGTCCAAACTCACTGTAAATAGATACATGTGCATTAACAATAAAATAGGAAAAGCTAAAGAGAAACAGATGGAAAGAAAACAGGAGTTAATGAAAATTTTGAACACTGCTGTACAGTTTTCGCAAGTTCTGCTTTTTTATATTTTGCTGTCCTGGAGTTGAAGCACTAAGTAAGTAGAAACTTGCCCCAATTATTCCAGAGTAGATGAAATGAGGAAATAATGTTTGTTTTTGTTGCACTGAATGAATTCAAATTGAGATATCTTCATGAACATCTTGACCTCATAAATTTCTTTTGTATGAAAGTCATCCTGGAGAGGTTATACTTGGATTCTAGGACATTGAATTCAGACAGTTTCTTTACATACTATTTCTATGGCTCATCTTAGAAAAGATAGCCATTTTTTTAGAAACATGTTTTTATTTGTAAATTATTCTTTTTTTTTAGGTTTTTTATTTATTTATTTATTTATTTATTTATTTTAATATAAGTAATCTCTACACCCTGCGTGGGGCTTGAACTCATGACTCCAAGATCAAGAGTCACATGCTCCTCCAACTAAGCCAGCTAGGCATCCCTCATTTGTAAATTATACATTTTTCTTCTTTCTTTTCTTTTTTTGAGAGAGAGCCCACATGAGTGGTGGCAGGAGGGGCAGTGGAACAGGGAGAGAATCCCAAGCAAGCTCCATGCCCAGCACAGAGCCTGATACAGGGCTTGATCTCATGATCCTGAGATCATGACCTGAGCTGAAATCAAAAGTCAGATGCCCAACTGCCTGAGCCACCCAGGTACCCCTAAATTATACATTTTTTAAAAAAAGATTTTTTTAAATTTATTCATGAGATACAGAGAGAGAGGCAGAGACACAGGCCGAGGGAGAAGGGGCTTCCCATGGGGAGCCCAATGCAGGACTCCATCCCAGGACCCTGGGATCACACCCTAAGCCAAAGGCAGATGCTCAACCACTGGGCCATCCAGGTATCCCTAAATTTTAGATTTTTAGGAAGCATATTTATACTTTTTTTAATGTGTGCATATAAAATATATTTAAAATCTAAAGTCACATATTGTGTCTATTGGACTTTGGTGTTTATGCATTACTGGTGCCTTTCAAAAGCTAAAGGTATATTATTATTTTTTTTTTTTAAATTCATGATAGACATAGAGAGAGAGAGGCAGAGACACAGGCAGAGGGAAAAGCAGGCTACATACCATGAGCCCGACACGGGACTCGATCCCAGGACTCCAGGATCACGCCCTGGGCCAAAGGCAGGCGCTAAACTGCTGAGCCACCGAGGGATCCCCTAAAGGTATATTATTCTGAGTCAATTATAGACCTTCTAATATCATTTAAGTGTCTCCAACTTGTCTAATAGACATCTACTCAATACTACCACAATTAACCAATCTCTCACCATAAAAGAACATTCCAAAGATGCTAGAAAGGATTAACTAAGTTTTAACCTCAGATAGTGAGAGAAGGAGGAGGCAGGGAACTCAGGAGTGTTAGAGAAACTGAGCCCACCTCACAATTTATTTTGTTTTATTATTAGTAGTATTTTTTTAAGAGAGAGAGATGAGAGAGAGGTGGCAGAGGGGCAGAGGAAAAGGGAGAGAGAGAATCCCAAGCAGATTCCATGCCTAGTGCAGGGCCCAATACAGGGTTTGATCTCATGACCCTGAAATCATGACCTGAGCTGAAATTAAGAATCAGACACTTAAGGGACTGAACCATCCAGGCACACCCCACCTCACACTTTAAAGGCACGACCTGTGAGATTTACTTGTTAGCCCCCTTTGCAGCAGGGCCTGGACATGTGACTAGAGTGCTCCCAATCAGGCCCTACCCATCCAGCCCTAGTTTGATTGGGAGCCAGTAAGGCAGAGAGGCAACAGACACAGGGCATCCTCCCTGGCAGTGGCAGATCTGAAGCATTGCTTGTCTGGCAACAGGGCGGGTGGCAGTACCTGGTGCCAGCTTCGAGGGCTCAGAGGTGGCTGCAGTGGTGGCATTCCTGGACTAGTTCTGGGGCATGATTAAGACATTGTTTCTGGCTACATACTCTCTGAACCCAGTCCTCTAGTCTTCCTCTCAAGTCTGTGAACTACCTAGTAGCCTTTCAATGTGTTTATTTTCTGCTTAAATTATCCAGGGTTCATTTCTGCTGCTTGCACTTAAGAACCCTGATGCTGGATAGGAAAAAGCGCAAGGATGCAGGAGCACCTTGCCTTGGGGGTAGAGAGGGAGGAGAGATGGCATGGTAAGGGAGGGAATCCAAACCCTGAAATGAATCTTAATACCTTGCTATGATGTTTCTTTTTTTTATATATATTTTTTTAATTTTTATTTATTTATGATAGTCACAGAGAGAGAAAGAGAGGCAGAGACACAGGCAGAGAGAAGCAGGCTCCATGCACCGGGAGCCCGACGTGGGAATCGATCCTGGGTCTCCAGGATCGCGCCCTAGGCCAAAGGCAGGCGCCAAACCACTGCACCACCCAGGGATCCCATGATGTTTCTGATAACAATTATATACCTCCTTTAAAAAAAAAAAAAGATTTTATTTATTTATTTGACAGAGGGAGAGAGAGAGAGAGCACACAAGCAGGCGGAGCAGGAGAGGGAGAAGCAGGCTCTCTGCTGAGCAGGGAGCCTGCCATGGGGCTTGATTCCAGGACCCTGGGATCATGACCTGAGCTGAAGACAGATGCTTAACCAACTAAGCCACTCAGGTGCCCAATCATATATCTTGTTAATTTTCAAAATTTACCACCCAAGCCTTTGCAACTTATTTATTCATCACATATTTATGGAGAGCCTCCTATATGGCAGGTACTATTTAGGCACTGGGTGCCAACAGTGGGCAAAGCTCAAGAAATGGTTTCCGCAATAACACTGGTTAGAATGAAGGAGGCAAATGTGATAGCACTACTGCATGCCCAGCAATAAGCCAGGCCTTTCCATTGCATCATGCCATGGTTTATAGGAACACAGCGACCTGTAGCTCAGCAGCAATGAATGGGCAGGATTGATTCCTATGTTAATAGAACTTGGATATATATCCTATAGAAAATATGTCTTATGGTTTCTTTTTTTCTCTAAGTTTCTATAGGAACTATCCCCCTAAGAAGGAAAAATTAATGCAATATTCCTTCCCCACTCATCTCATATTGCCCCTGCCTCCATTCACTTTTCCAAATGTGCCTACATTACCATTAAAAGGCTAAGCTAATACCATTACCTATTAAACCTAGGCAGGGGAATTGGAGAATATATTGACTATTTAAAAAATGTATTTAGGTGCAGATCACCTCTTAATTTATCTAAAATCTTTCCCTCTTTTCACACAAGGAACACTTTTTTTTTTTAACACTTCGTAATTCATACAAAATATAAGCACAGTAAAGAAAATATTTTTTAATTTATTTCATATATAATGTGTACTTGTATTTTTTTTAAAAGATTTTATTTATTTGTTTGAGAGAGAGCACATGACAGGGGGCAAGGGCAGGGTGAGAGAGAGAGAATGAGAGAGAGAATGAGAGAGAGAGAGAGGCAGACTCCACTGGGAGCAGGGAACCCTATGCAGGGCTCAATCCCAGGACCCTAGGATCATGACCTGAGCCGAAGATAGACGCTTAACTGACTGAGCCACCCAGGCACCCCTCTACTTGTATTTTTTTTTTTTTTAAAGAAAATTGCTTACTTGGTGAATTTTTAAACTTTGCAAAAGCATTTGGTTTACATCTTGGTATGTCTAAGTTGTTCCAAAATAAATGAAGAGACTAGCTTTCCAAAATTCTCAGAAGGTAGACCTAATTGCATGAAGTAGCATAGTTAAATAGGAAAGATACTAGTTAAATTTGTATACGTCTAATTATGCAATAAAGCAACAACATGACTTAGAATGCAGCCTTTTGTTACCTAAAATAGATTAGACAGCTTAGAACTGGTCTGACTGCATTCTCTGAGGCATGGGATATTTTCATGAAGTATTTTTGTTGTTGGAAGCTCATTTGGGCCTATTATTATCCATACACTGCTAGTAGTATGACTTTTGAAATAGGCCTCTTTTATCATTTAATCTAAACAGGAACTAAGTCAGGATGAAAACTAATATTTACGGTCTTTGCAGGATACTGTTTTAGACCTTCAGATTTAAGATACTGTTTTTCTTCTCAGAACCAGTCATATGAAATTCTCTAAATGTGATTCTACTGGAGAAGGTGAAGATTAGTATCAGTAAGATTTCCACAGAACTTGGGAGTTTTTATTTAAACCCTATGCGTTGGCCAATCCTGTGATGCATAATTATATCCTGTCTCTCTTTGGTAAACTCATTTTGCCTCTATACTCTATTTTTTCCATTAGCAGTTTAAACTCCAGGGAAAGATCAGAGTTCAGTGCAAAGATAGCTTGCACCACTGTGATGGATGATGCTTTATTGGCAGAATTTATGAAATATTTTTGTAAGTAAAACTATGAAATAGGTTGCGTCTGGGGAGGGAACCTGGGGGCCAGAGGTGGGAGGAAGACTTTTTATTGTATATACTTTTTATATCTTTTGTCTCCATGTGAATATACTTCCTAGTCAGAAATAAATAAAAGTTAGATTTTTTTTAAATAAGGAAAATAAAGCCAGGGCTGAGTTAAATAATAGTATCCTATTCATGCTATTACACACATTATTTACATCCCTGAATAGCTGTTGTTCAATCAGATTCCTCCAGCAACTCAAATATTAGTAATAAACTTATACCACTATCTCCAAGTAAGCAAACAAGAAAATCTCAAACATCATTATTGGCTGGAAAATTCCAAGATGTTTTAAATGGTTTAGCCCATAGAGTACCAAAAACAGAGTTTATAAATATATTTAAAGACATAAGAAAGACATTTAAGAAATAAAATGTGAAAAAAAAAAGAAATGATATGGAATTCAGTCTGCCTGAAAGAGTATTATAATTTTTTTTAGTGTCAGAGGAGAAAAGAAGAAATCAGAGTTGTTTTTTATTTATCTTTTTGATAATTAAACATTCTTCAAGAATATAACAATAAGACATGAATAAATGCTCACAAAACATTAAAAACACACATACAAATATATTATTTTTTCTTACTTAAATAGGATCCTGCAATGCCAATTTTTGGGGTGTCCTGTTTTTTACCAGTTAGTGATAAATATTTTAGATTTTTTAAAAAACATTGACTTTGGAATGCCTGGGTGGCTCAGCGGTTGAGCGTTTGCCTTCAGCCCAGGGTGTGATCCTGGAGTCCTAGTATTGAGTCCCGCATCTGGCTACCTGCATGAAGCCTGCTTCTCTCTGTGCCTATGTCTCTGCCGCCCCCCCCACCCCGTGTCTCTCATGAATAAATAAAATATTAAAAAAAAAAAAACAATGAGCATGTTTTAGATGCATTTGACAGAAATAAAGCACTGGGATAATATGAAATATTGATCTCTATAGTAGCAATGGCACAAAAAGAGAAACAATAAATAAGAAAAGCAACTGATACAGAATTGCAAGTAGGGTGCAAACTAAAGCCTTTTGGGTTTTGTTGACTGGTATTGTTTTCAGTTAGCAAGTTTCTAAAATAAGGCAGCAATTGGATAAAGGGATCAGAGCACAAATCTAAACAACTGCAAATAAACTAGATTCCTGAGTAATAAATCTTGAATCATTCTTGTTACTGAGAATTTCTTCCCTCTCCTTACTCCCCTGCCCTTAATTCATTGTAGACCCAAGGAAGTGATCAAATTTTCCTTCTATATCAATATTCCAGATCCATCCCTTGCCCTCATTCCAGTATTGGTTTGTGGGATGTTCTGGAATGACTGTTTGGGTCAACAACAAGGGGGATAGATTAGGAAAGAAGTAAACAGGGGGAACTCCATCCAGTCTCCACACCTTATTTCCCCATACAGCGGAAATCGTGTATAAGGCCAGTTAGACAAACAGAGGAGAGGAGAAGGCAAGAAAAGAAAACTTCATCCTAAGTTATGAAATGAGTTTTGTTGAATTATCCACAATGCTATTCAAAATGAGGTAGATATCTGGGACAATTGTTATTCTGATCATCATACCTTAACAAAGCATTTGAGAGTTGAGCCAAGAGATATTCCAACATCAGCAAGACTCCAGCTGTCCTTTAGAGCTGCTCCAGCATACATCAGCTCCAGATACCACCTGCCATGTTCATCTTCAGAGAGAGGAATGTGGAAATAATTTTTAAAAATCAATAGCATATTATGAAAACAGTATATCTGAACATTTCTAGGCCAGCAATATAATCTCTTTTCTTTTACATTTTTTTTTTTCCCACTGAGCACTATAAAATTGTTTTGGACAAATGAAGAAGTATTAGACAGGTTCTTAACTTGGAGCCTGTAGGCATCTCCAAAAGTTTATGAATAAAATTTAAATGGGAAAAAAACTATATTTTGTTTTTATTAATTCTAAATGAAATTAAGATTTTCTTTCAATTATGTATGTAGGCAACAAACTAAAGAAGCAATATTTGGCTATACCTATGGCTTTGTCACCTGTAAATGACATATTTTCATTTCACATTATAGTTGTTGCAGAAATCTCAAAATACTATACTGAATTACTACTGTGAAATTACAACAGTTATTAGATACATTGCTAACATGTGATACTATTACTAGAGAAGCCCATGTGTCACTATATCATGAATTCGTTTTTTAATGTTTGAAAATTATATTTCAATATAGCTTTTCTTTTTATGTATTTTACTATGTACATTTAAAGACATTCTGGAAAAAAAAAAAAAAGACACTCTGGGGAGTCCATAGGCTTTCATCAGACTGCCAAAGGGATTCATGACACAGAAAGGTTAAGAGCCTCTGTGTTAGAAGATCTATTTCAGTAATCACAGTGATCTACTACATATCATGTAAGTGTGATTCAACAAATGCACCTTAGCAAATGGGAATGATAATCTCCAAATCAAATGCATTTGATAGTCAAAACCTAAATATTTGTCTTAATTGCCCATTGTAGAGGGAATATTTCTAAAAATTTATGAGAAAGCTACTGAATCCAAATTATTTCTTACTCTGGTTCTGTAACTGTAGATAAGACGGTCAACCTCTTTAAGCTTCAGCTTCCCTGGATGCAAAATGAGTCTGTAGCTCAGAGGTTGTTTAAAGTCCTCTCCACCTCCAAAATCCTTTGGATCTTTATAGTTGCTTGCTCACCAAACATGCCATCTATCTGACAACTGGCATGCTCTATTTATATAGTTTAGAGTTAATGTCCTGTTTTTGTCCTTTTGTGAAGAATTGCCCTAATACTATCTGGTCAGTGAAACAACCCACACATTTCATAAAGAGAAGTCAAACATTTCAAACATTTTTTTTTTCCTGAGAATTTACTGACTCAGTTTGCATCCTAATACCTCCATAGTTGCTATATTCTTATCAAACTGTTGTGTAAGCAAATAATGATCTTTTCAAATAGTTTTAGTTCCCGGTTTGCTGAAAATGTATCTCTACCTCATGTACAGTGTAAGGCCACTGCATAGTTAAAATTAGTATACATCTTAGTGGCTTAGGGACAAAGTACCTACCTTTATTATCAGCTTGACAGCCTCCACAGTTTCATCTGCTGAAACATCAAATGGTTCAAAAGATCCCTCAAAGGCTATGAAAATCCTCATTCTCTCAGCAAACAAAACAAAACAAACAAAAACCCAACCCTGCAACTTTTTTTCAAAGAATTGGATAGCTGGAAAAAACCCAATTCACAATTAAGGACAAAAATGATGGCCAGAGGCAGCTGTTACTATCTAGCTTGAAAGTTGAGCTGAGAGAATGTGAAGAGACAAGTCCTGCTGTCTGAGTATTGGGCAACACAGACAGCAGCTGTATTGGAGGAAATGTATCTCTGCCAATGGCAGTCAACAGCCACCTTGTTCCTATAGTACAGTAGCCAGCAAACTTGACAATGGTTGGGGCAAGTGTGAACAAGCACCAAACATGTATTACAGAAATGCCACACATAAATTACACTTTTCTGATGTGACCACCGACCACAGACTTTTGAATCTGTATTCACTCAAGTGCAGCTCTGATTGAAGGACCCTTCAAAATAGATATGTGATTGGGAATATACTGGCACACAGTGAAGCAAAACAGATTTGATTTCATTGAATGTGGTAATCCTGAAAGTTCTCTGTAAATAACTCTGAGCTGAAGCATTCTGGTTTCCATAACAACTCTGTGTACTTGTTCCCTGGCGGTATTTCTAATCCTGCTACCGGGTACAGAACAATGCCCACTTGGAGATGAATGCGTAGGCAAATGACTGTGGTTTCCCCTTTCCGTCTCTGTGTAATAGAATCAACCCAATAACAACACGGTATAGTTGATATGTGTTTTAGTCCTTGCCTTTATGTTGTTTACAGCAATTTACCATTGTTCTCTTCTTCAACTTCCCTTAGCATTGGTGGAAAACATTTCAAACTCTGCTCAATAACTGAGCAAAGATATTAAGCACCATTACTCAAGTTTATAGAGTAAGCATGTACTGGAACTTAATTCTAAGGAAGACTCTCCCAGGGTGATACATTTTGTTTAGTGCTGTTATGTCTGATTATTCATTTGTGTTTGTAAATCTCGTCTTCTTCCTCAAATTCCTCATCATCTAACAGAATCCTCATCTTGCACTTATTATTATTATTAACAGCACTTAGCACAATGTGAATCATGTGATTGGTGCCTGGTAAATGTTAACCTGTAGGTTGCTTCTGTTCCAATTTCCAACTTGAGTTCCAACAGCAAGAAATTTGAAAAAATGGAAAACCTAAAAAGGGCAAACGGTTTTCATTGCAGAGCTCTTTTTACATCATATTTTTCAAGTGTTGCAACTTCATGATATCTTTTTATGTTGTCAACGTTTTCATAGAAAGTCTATTAACATGGGGTGTAGTTGATGCTGCTTTGGTGTCAACCCTCAAAGTGCTGTGACTTTTGGCTGGTGAAAGCTCATAGCTAAAGCCCCTTCTCCAAGGAATGCCCTCAATTGGAAATTGGGAGCTTGAGATAAAAAGCCGGACGCCCCCCTCAATAACTGATGGCAAAGGGACTACAAAAGGCCTGGCTTCTCATCAGAAGGAGTGAAAACTGCAAAGGATTCTTGTAGATAAGGCTCTGGCCAGACTTTACCTGAGACTACACTCTTCCTCACTTTTTCTTCTTCCCAACTCTGCTGAACTCTCTTCCAGACTAGTTTTTCTTGTGCATTCCCTCAGTAAGCGACATACATCCCAATCCCTGTCTCAGGCTTTGCTTACAGAGAAACCAATCTAAGGCAGAAGATCTTAAAGAAGCTCATATGCTTTAAGAAATCACAACCAAGTGTTTTGTCGCTTCCTGAAATACATGTTTATTTATATATGTATATTTTTGTAGGCTGTAGTTACTTGCCTTTAGAGTAAATGCCCAGCTCAAAATTATGTTAAGTATTTGTTCCTTACCTCTGTCCTCAGCAGTGATGTTTGTAATATGACCCTTTTCTCATCATTACAGTTATTTGGACCAGAATGAAACTGTTAGAATCCTTTCTCTCTGGCCTGAAGGAAAATATGACTTTGTGGTTTGATCTGTAACATGCAACTTAGTGACTGTGAGTGAATCATCTTCTTCCTCTAATGTGACTGAGTGGCAGAGAAAGCTGAGAAAGAATGAAACAGACATACGAAGAGGAGCACAGGACATAGAGGGCACTCCCATAGTTTCTGTTGCCCTTGAATTGTGAGACACCTTCTCTCTATATATTTCTCCTCCTCCCCAATTTTGCTTAAGCATGCTTTAATTGGTTTCTATTACTTAAAATCAGAAGAGTTCTAATTCATATTTATCTTTTAAGGTTCATCTTCCTTTGGAACAAGATAAGGATATCCATTATCAGCACAATTGTTTAATGTTGTTGCCAAGATATTAGCCAAAATGTTTTGGCAAGAGAAATAAACCATGTACCAATATGGAAAAATCTCCAAGGCATATGATTAGGTAAAAAAAAGTAAGGTGCAAAACAGAATGTGTCATATACTACAGTTTGAGGAAGAAAGAGGGAAATCATATCTATAGACATGATATACAATATAGATAGTTTGCATCAACCTCAAAATCCCTGGAATTATACTCAGGAAACTAGAATCATTGGTGCCTGTAGAGAGAAGACTTGAGCAGCCAAGGGTCAAGGATGAGAACAATACTTTTCACTGTATTGTCTTTTTTTTTTTTTTCTAATAGACTTTTTAACGGAACTTTTAGATTTATAACAAAATTAAGCAGAACATATATAGAGTTCTCCTGTACCTCTATACCTCCTGCCCCCACATTAGAGCCTCCCCCGTCAAAATCCCAGACTAAATGGTACATTCATTACAACTGATTAATCTACACTGACACATCATCATTGTCCAAAGTCCCTACTTTAAATTAGGGTACACTTGGTGTTATACATTTTATGGGTTTTGACAAATGCATAATGACATGTATCCACTGGTATAGTATCATATGGAATAGAGTAATTGCCCTAAAATCCTGTGTGCTCAGCTAATTTATCCCTTTTTTCTCCCCTACCCTCTGGTAACCACTCATTTTTTTACTGTCTCCATGGGTTTGTCTTTTCCAGAATGTCAGATAGTTGGAATCATACAGTATGCATCCTTTTCAGATATTCTTCTTTTGCTCAGTAATATGCATTTAAGGTTCTTCTGTGTCTTTTCATTACTTCATAGCCTATTTATTTTTTGTATGGAATAATATTCCATTGTTGGATGTACCACAGTTTATTTATCCATTCGCTTACTAAAGGATATCCTGGTTGCTTCCAAGTTTTGGTAATTATGAATAAAGTTGCTATAAACATCCATGTGTAGGTTGTTGTGTGGATGTAAGTTTTCAGTTAATTTGGGTAAATACCCTGGAGCACAATTGCTGGATGGTATGGTAAGAGTATGTTTAGTTTTGTAAGAAACTGCTTAACTATCTTTCAGAGTGACTGACCATTTTGCATTCCTACCAGCAATGAATGAGAGTTCCGATTGCTCCACATCCTCACCAGCATTTGTTGTTGTGTGTATTACCTTTTTATTCTTTTCTAATTTCAAACCATGTGAAAGCGTTACCACTCAACAAATTAAATTAGATAAAATACAGTAAAATGAAAAAAAAAAGTCCAACTGAGTCCTTTCAAAAGGCCTTCTTCATCTCCCCAGGAAAGTTGACCTTTCTCTCTCTCTCTCTTCTCTTTTTTTTTTTTTTTGACTTCTCTCTATTCCTTCACTGTATCATACATTTTTAAACTATTGGATCTTTTCTACTGCATTCCATGTATTATGTCAGTGTCAGCCTCTCCCATTAGACTATGAGGTTCTTCATAGTCAGAATGGACTATGGATGGAGAGGCAGTATCTTAATCACCTTTGTATCCCCAGTTGTCAGTGCTTTGCAGTGTGAATAAACAAGTTAGATTATTGTAGATTGATATCATTAAAAGTTACCTTGTAATAATGAAATGATAAGTAGACTTGAAGCTCTTGGGGCAGCCTGAGTGGCTCAGTGGTTTAGTGCCACCTCCAGCCCAGGGGCTGATTCTGGAGATCAGGGATCAAGTCCCACATCGGGCTCCCTGCATGGAGCCTGCTTCTCCCTCTGCCTGTGTCTCTACATCTTTCTATCTTTCTGTGTCTCTCATGAATAAATAAATAAATAATTTTTTTTTTTTTTTAAAGAAGCTCTCTTAGTAATCTAGGGACAGCTTGAACTGATGAAGCAGAGACTTGAAAATTTTCTTAGTTGCAATCACGGAATAGCTTGCTTTAGCATCTAGAAGCTCTTTTTGAGGTTTTTGTTTTTTTGTGGGATTTTTTGGCTAGGAGTTTTTAATTAATTTAGTTAGCCTACTGAGGGCTTCAAACATGCAATGGAATATGCTAGGTCTTTGGAAGATTTGGTGATGAATGTGACCTTAAGGGATTTCCCATGAGTATGGAAAACGGTAGGTGTCCGACATATCTGGACCAAGAACTGTATCATAGGATAAAGTGTGATACAAGATGTACAAACAAAATAGATGGCATGGAAGTGAAGAGATGTTTGGTCTTACATAAAGATATATTATTCATTTTAGTCATCCAGTACATATACACTGAGCTTTTACTATGTACCAGGCACTGTTCTCTGCAGGGTCACTGCAGTGACTAAACATGGAGCTTCCTGAATGTGTACATGTGCTTGGAGTAGAGGAAAGGTTCAGAGTAGGTAAGGAATGGTGGGAAGAGACAAAGACAGTAATTCATAAACAATAAGTAACTAAGCTTTGTTTAAAGAGAATGGTCAGATAGTAGGGATAAGCATGGAAAAAGTAAAGACCAATCTAGCGAAATAGGAAAGGAAGCGTTTGTTAGGAATAACGGGTATGAAAGAATTAGGTTAAATACAGAGAAAACAAGTAAATAGGAAGATGACACATCAGGGATAGAAAGAGCAAGAAAAAAATGTTATGTATGATCTGTACCGCGGTGAAAAAGGAAACAACCATGTCACAATCAGTGACTAATATTTTAGTCCTCGGATCTCTCATATATTTCATAGATGGAAATCAGTTAGTTACTTGATTCTTATTTCCGCATTTAGAGTTATGGCATTCTCCCTATTACAATTTAACCCCTTAGTTTATGTTCCTTTTAAAAACTCTGAAATAATCACATGTTATCATTGATTTAAAAATATTTTCTGATTTATGATATACTGATACATGTCATACATGCTATATGATATATACAAAACAAGAAGAAATAGAACTTTATGTCACATGGTAAATAATACTGTAAAGGAATACTGAATGATTGATGATTGATGGTCCTTTAAGTTCCTTAGGAGCATATGCTTTGGTATGAAAAATGCTCATTGGTGATGTGTTAAGAGAGAACTGATGGAATATGTTTTTTTTTAAATTTTTATTTATTTATGATAGTCACACGGAGAGAGAGACAGAGAGAGGCAGAGACATAGGCAGAGGGAGAAGCAGGCTCCATGCACTGGGAGCCCGACGTGGGATTCGATCCCGGGTCTCCAGGATCACGCCCTGGGCCAAAGGCAGGCGCTAAACCGCTGCGCCACCCAGGGTTCCCTGTTTTTTTTTTAATCAAAGGTTCGTTGACATGATATTATATTCGTTTCAGATGTACGACATAGGGATTTGACAATTCTATACATTACTCAATGCTCACTGCAATGTGTAGTCACCATACACATTTTCACAATATTATTGAGTATATTCCTTATGCTATACTTTTATCTGTGTGACTTTTATTTTATATTTGGAAGTTTGTACCTCTTAATTCTCTTTACCTATTTCACCCATCCCCCTACCCACCTCTCCTCTGGAAATCACTAGTTTGTTCTCTATATTTGAGTCTATTTGGTTTGTTTGTTTTTTCATTTGTTTTGTCTTTTTTTGTTTTTGGATTTCACATATAAGTGATATCATATGGTATTTATTTTTCTTTGTCTAACTTCACTTATCATAATACCCTCTAGGTTTATCCATGTTATCACAAATGTCAAGATTTCATTCTTTTCTATGGCTGAATAATATTTCATTGTATTTATGTGTTTGAATATACATATATTTATACACCACATCATATATATATACCATCATATATACCACATTTTCTTTATCCATTCATCTGTTGATGGGCACTTGGCTTGTTTCCATACTTGGCTATTGCAAATAATGCTACAGTGAACATAGGAGTGCATATATCTCTTTGAATTAGTGTTTTCATTTTCTTTGGGTAAATACACAGTAGTGGAATTACTGGATCATATGATCATTTTATTTTTAATTTTTAAAAAATACTGTTTTCCACAGTGGTTGCACCAATTTATATTTCTACCAACAGCAATTTACATACCACCAACAAAAGACATTCCTTTTCTCTACATCCTTGCTGACAGTTATTGCTTGTCTTTTATGATACTAGTCATCCTGACAAGGTCGTGTCTCATTGTAGCATCTCTTTTTAATATACAATTATGCTTTTATTTTTATAACTTTAAAAATTTGTCATTGAGTTCTGTTGTTTTCATCTAAGAAAGCCTAAATATGCATTTGAATCGCCTGATGAGCCTTTTAATGTGGATTCTAACAGAGTAGGTTTTTTTTGTTTTTTACATTTTACTTATTTATTCATGAGAGACACAGTGAAAGAGGCAGAGACATAGGCAGAAGGAGAAGTAAGTTCCCTGTGGGGAGCCTGATGGGGGACTTGATTCCAGGCCCCTGGGATCACCACCTGAGCCAAAGGCAGATTCTCAACCACTGAGCCACCCAGGTGCCCTGCTAACACAGTAGTTATAAGGTGGGGACTGAGATTTCAGTTCTAACAAACTCCCTGGACCATATTCTAAATAGCAAGGAAATAAAAGCTCTTTGGAGATTTTTTAAAAAGTAATTGTAAAGAGAAGGAGAGTTTGAGTCAACTGCTTCCCAATTTAACATAAAGAAAATCAGAGGAAAATTATACTTTAAACTTCCACAAGAAATAGTCCTACAAAACCGTGATTTTAATCTTGCAATCCCTAATTTTCTTGAAAATGATAAAATATATAAACAAAATAATCTATTGAGATATGATTGATATCTTTAAGCATTTTTCATTTGTAGAGTAGTAAACGTAAAGTGAGCTACTTTCAGTTAAAAATTCATGAATTTTTAAAAGTTAGTATTAAAAATCATTTTTAGCAAATGAAAGATGCAAGCTTATTTTGACCACCAACCTTGCTTCACATTTCTTAACCTATGGAAAGTTTAAGAACTAGTAGTCTCTAATTCGAATATAAATTAGGTGTGATGATTTACTGTGTTGTCTCCTACTTCTGAGTAGTTCTTGGTAACCTTTCGCAAAAAGCATTTGTCTGTAGTGCCAGGTTGGACCTTTTTGCAATAGGCCAGTTTTTTGAGAATCAAAATAGGTTTGAAAAAAGAAAGTAGAATTCTTAATTCTCAATATTGTCCTCATATTATTCCTGATTCATTTAAAGTACAGTTTTAGTTTTTTAAAAGTAATTTATTGTTATTTTAATTTTAACTGGAAAAGAAATCATGCAGGTTTGGACAATCCTAAAACACCTAGATATGTTGAGTTCATTATAATATATCTTTGTAAGTGCATAGCATAGTTTGCAAAAAAAGTAAGGGATACCCTCTTGGGTCAACCAAAGAGGGAATTAAAAATCAGATTTTACAGTTTCTTGAACTTACTATTTAGCAAAGAAACACATGAAAAGAAACAATAGATTAAAGAGATGGACTTAATCTGTAAAAGGAACAGATAATTTACAAGTTTGGTCTGCAGATCACAGCATTACCTGGGTACTTGGCTGGAACTTCGGAGTCTCAGGCTCCACCAGAGACCTATTGAGTCAGCATTTGTATTTCAGCAAATGCCCAGGTGTTTCTATGTGTAATCATGTTTGAAAAGCACTAGTCTGCCTAATGTCATAGCTGAGGGATACTAGGAAGGTTTCTCCTGACCCCCAAGTGTTTCCACTCATTCATTGTAGTATCAAAAATTTTATTTTCAGGGCACGTGGATGGCTCAGTCGGTTAAGTGCCTGGCTTTGGCTCACGTGATGACCTGGGGTCCTGGGATGGAGCCCTGCGTTGGGCATCCTGCTCAGGCAGGAGCCGGCTTCTCCCTCTCCTTCTGCCCCCCCCCCCTGTTCTTGCTCACATGTTCTTTCTCTGAAATTAATACATAAAAATCTTTAAAATTTAATTTTAATTTAAGGCATTGTGGTTTTGGAAGCTAACCTGCAAGATATATACCTTTAAGAAGACTAATGCTCTCGTATTCATTTGTTTAAAAATGTTCTAAATGACAGCTGGAAACATCTTTAGAGATCTAAGACCGGTACATTTCAGGTATTGGAGAATGAAGGATAGGCTTGGATAAGGGGTGCTACTGAGGCAGGACAGCCATACAGAGATAGAACGTGATAAAACTGAGGAACAAGAGATTGCATTACTTGCCCAAGTTCACCAAGAGAGTTATTCGGGTCCAACCTGGAGCCTTCTCTCTCATGTTATGTTGGCTACCTTATTGTTTATCATTTCAGTTCAGAACTCAGGCTCTGATATGGATGGACTTGCATTCACATCCCAGTTCCAGAGCCCAAGAAGTCTATTCCATTTTTCACTAGCTGCATGAATTTGGATGAGCTATTTAATTTCTTTGAACCATAGTTTCCCGATCTGTAAAAATAAACACAGTAGGATCTAAGGTTGTCATGAAGATTAACCAAATAATGTAAAAAAACTTAGTACAGGGTTGCTACAGCTGTTATTATTAGTTAGGAGGTCGGGGTTAGGGTGGGGCAAGGAAAAGTCTGGGAGTATTTTGAAAGCACTGATTACCTGGAGATCAAAAGCTAGATATAGGAAATAGCAATATTGAAAGGAATGATTGGAAAGGCTTGAGAATAAGGTATACCAGCTTTTCTTCGGGTGTTAATTGCTTTGTATATCTTCCCCTTCCTTTTACTATCAAACATTTGGTGTCCTTTGAGTTTTAGTTATTATTTCTTGTTAAAAAGAATGTAGCTGATAACCTTTTAACTGACACATTTATACCATGTACCTTTTTTAGAAGGTGATTGATATATTTCTTGTGCCTCATGTTATATTTGCCATGTACGATATACCTACCCTATGCTCCTTTCCCACCTCAACTTTCCTGCCAGTCTATGGAGTAATTATGTTTGCTTTATTCCCTTTTTTGTATCAACTGGTTTGAAAATTATATTCAATTTCTTGGCTCTCCATATGTTCTTGCATCTCCCCCTTCTTTCTGGGTTCAATTTTTGACTTCTTGAAGACATCCTTTAGCAGTTCTTTCAATAAAAATCTCTTTGCATTCACATTTAAATGATAGGTTGGGGTGCCTGGGTGGCTCAGTCAGTTAGTTCAGTGTCTGCCTTCGGCTCAGGTCCTGATCCCAGGGTTCTGAGATGGAATCCTGCATTGGGCTCCTGGCTCAGTGAGGAGTCTGTCTCTCTGTACCTATCCACCCCGTCCCCCGTTGGTGCCCACTGCTGCTCATGGCCCCCCCTTCATTCTCCTCCACCCCATGCTCTTTCTGGTTGTTCTCTTGCACACACATGCTCTCCCTCTCTCAAGTAAATGAAAAATAAAATCTTAAAAAAATGTATGCTAGCTTAACCCTGCATACAATTCTAGATTGACAATTCCAATGATTTTACTTCAGTATTTGAAGATATTACTTCATTGACTTCCAGTTTCTTTTTTTTTGCTGAGAAAGTCAGTTGCCATTCCTTTGTATTATTTTTTAATTTCAGAACTTGCTTTTCTTCGATTTTTAAATTTCATTATAATACCTGTATTTGAATTTATTTTGTGTTTCTTTAGGGTATATTTCCTGGGCTGGAATTTGTGTCATAGAAAATGTTCTTTTTCAGCCTTTCCAGATAATGCCAAATTGTTTCCCAAAATGATGGCCTTAATTCACACTCCTGAGTTCTTACATCTTTATATAGCATTATGTCACATAAGTTTTTGCTTGCTTATAATTTTGTTAGCAAATAGAGGAAGATTGCTTCTCAGTCCCAAATGAGAAAGGAAAAGTTGAAATTGTATGTTATTCATCATAAATAAAGAAAGGGAGACAACTCACCCCAAGGGAAACAATGACCAGATCGTTTTTTAAGGCATTTAACCTGCAATAGACTTTAAAAAAAAAATCTTTTTCAATTCCTTTGAAAATAAATAAGCTTTGTGGAAAAAAACTTTCTGACTGATACATGTTCTTTTGTGTTCTGAACTTTTCACTTACTATCTTACGAGATGAATTTTTGTTTGGGACTTGGTAAAAAAAAAAATTGAGTCTTTTCTAATCCTTGGCCCTAAACTCCCTAAAATAGTTTTTAGAAGTTCTTTTCAGTACTTCAAATGTGCCTCCTCCCACATATATGAATTTCTATGGATTGTTTATGGATTCCTTTCCTTCTTTTATCACAGTAATACATTTATTCTCTGTTCAAAATGAAAATAGGTTTTTATTTGATTCTAAAATTTTTTTTCTGATTTTTAAAAAAAAATTTTTATTTATGTACTTGAAAGAGTGAGCACAAGACAGAGAGAGATGGAGAGCAGAAGCAGGAGAGGGACAGAGGGAGAGGGAGACTTGGGGCTCAATCCCAGGACCTGAGATCATGACTCTAGCTGAAGGCAGATGTCTAACCGACTGAGCCACCCAGGTGCCCCATTTTTTTCTGATTCTAAATATAATAACATTTAGAGTCATTTTAATGTCTGTAGTTGATCTCAGCACTTAAAACACTGCCTGCATTCTTGTCACTATTTAGGGAGAATGACTTCTAAGCCATTTTAGACAGTAAGCTATTTGGGTATTCTCTTTTTAGTTGTTGCTGTCTTACAGTATTTTGGAGGTAGGAAATGCTACAATATCACATGCTGTTTATACTTTTTTTTTTTTTTCGTTTATACTTTTAGGAGCATGTATAGGTGCCCCTAAAAGCACTAAGTCCTAAAAGCTCATTTTCTTTTTTTTTTTAAAGGAGATAATTAGCAACTATTAGTACCATGTGCCATATTAACCCTTCATGTTCTTGAAAACCACAACTAAGATATCCGTCAATCTCACTGTCTAATGTACTTTAAAAAACTGGTACATTTCCCCAATCTATTTTCTTCCAGTTTGCCTTCATTCAGCACAATGGGGAGAACAATTGCTTCTGCAGGGTGTAGCACAATTCTGCGTAAATGCAGTAAAAATAGCGTGTTACCTTGTTCATAGTTGAGAGAACTACACCTATAGTGATCTGAAGAGAAGAATAAAGTCAGATTAAAATGTTCTGTACTCGGGGCACCTGGGTGGCTTGGTTCTATGAGCCTCGGACTCTTGATTTAAGCTAATGTTTGATCTCAGGGTTCTGGGAGGGAGCTGTGAGTCAGACTCCGAGCTCAGTGGGGAAATCTGCTTGCTGTTTCTCTGTCCTTCCCCTACTTGTATGCTCTCTCGTTGAAATAAATAGATAAATCTTAAAAAAAAAAAAAAAAAAAAAAAAGGTCCTGTACTCAAGGTGCTTTTATTTAAGGAATAAACAAAGCTGTTTTTTTTTTTCCCTTTCCTTTTCAACGTGTAGGATATGGACAATATATTTTTTTTTTTTTTGCTTTTCATGATGTCATTAAAAATATCGGTTTTAGCATAAAACCAACTTGAGATACTTTGATGAAACGCTTCTAGAGATATTGTAATTATGTTTACATTAATTACACTAGCCTTTATGTAATATTTCCAGTTCTGATTTTGTTAGCTCCTCCCTCCCTCCTCTTCCCTCCTGATTCTGATTTTTATTTATGACTCCCTTAAAGGCAGGACAATACATTATTGTCCTCACCACTGCTGAAGATCTTAGAATATGTAGTATATATAGTCATAAGACACATAACAGAGCAGAGTACCTTTCATGGACTTTATTGAATTTTATTTTGCTGTAATTATTTTTTGTGTGTGTGTGTGTTTAAGTTTCGAGTACATAATAATCACGAGGTTCAAAATCCAGAAGGCACAAAAGCATACACAATAGGGAGTTTTCCTCCCATTCCTGTGTCCCAGCCACTCAGGTATGCCCCCTCCCCGAGCAATCAGGCTGACAAATTACATCAGGGCTGTTCCACAGGTGTTTTTACCTGATAACCCTCTCTAGCCCCCTCCTTTGTTTAAAAGAGAAGGTGTAAGAACGTGAAACCTGTAAGGGTCGGTTAAAGGCACCTTACTTTGAAGAAGCAGGACCAGAATCTGGGTTTGCTGGCGTTCTAATTCGGGGCTTTCGGGCATTCTCCACACTAAGGCGCGCCGCCTCTTTAAAGGGGTTGAGGGATCCCCGGGGGCTCAGCGGTTGAGCACCTGCCTTCGGCCCAGGGCGTGACCCCGGGGTCCCGGGATCGAGTCCCGCATCGGGCTCCCTGCACGGAGCCTGCTTCTCCCTCTGCCTGGGTCTCTGCCTCTCTCTCTCTCTCTCTGTGCCTCTTATGAATAAATAAATAAAACCTTAAAAAAAAAAATAAAGGGGTTGAGTCCACCACTGGTTCATCAGTGCGGCTTGTTCCAATCCAGGTAATTCTTACGTTTCAGAGCAGTTTGCTTTAAGGTCGGCGTACCCGGGACGCAGAAGGTTAATCGCAGGAGGTGCCTTTTCTTTTTCTTTTTCTTTTCTTTTCTTTCCTTTCTTTTTTTTTTTTTTTTAAAGGGCTGACCTAGGGCTCGATCACGCGGCGCGACCTCCGCCGGGTCCCGGGGATGGCGCGTGGCAGGCCGAGTGCTGACGTCAGCAGCTCCGGGCCGGGCCTCCGGGTCCCCGCTTCAGCCTCGGGGCCGCCGGCGTCTCCCGCGACGCGACCCCGACCGTTCCCGGGGGCGTCGGCGGGCGGTTCCGTCCTCGCCCCTTCGGCCCTAGCCCGCCCGCCCGCCCTGCCCCCTCCCCGCGCCCCAAAGCGGCTCCTTTGCAGAAGCCCGCCCTACCCTACCCTTCCCTACCCTTCCCTTCCCTTCCCGGGAAGACGGGATCACGCGGCCGAGAACGCGACTCCACGAGCCGGGCTTCTCTCCGGGCCGGGCTGGAGCGAGCCGCCAGGCGCCGCGGGAGAGAGGGAAGGCGCCTCAGCGGACAGCGCTGCGGGCCAATGGCTGTCCTCTGTGGTCGGGTGCCGGCCAATGAGGCGCGCGGGGGCGGGACTTCCGCCTGGCCCCGGCGGTGCCTTCCCGGCTCGGATTCCGGCCGCGGGGGTCGGTGCGGATGTTCAGTCATGAAGTCGGGGTAGGGACTTCTCCCGCAGCGACGCGGTGGGCGAGCCTGTTTGTTCTGCGGGGTCCGGCTTGCAGGTAAGAGCCTCTGTGGCCTCTCGGCAGCCGAGCTGGGGACTGTCACCGCCCCCCCGCGGCCCCCCGGGGCCTGGCCTGGAGAACACACCCCCTCGCCGGCCCTCTCGGTGGCGGCCCCGCTGCTGAGTCTCTGCCGCTCCTCCCCCCGGGCTGGGTGCGGAGGAAATAAGCCTTTTTTTTTTTTTTTTTTTTTTTTTGCAAAAGGTTGAAAAACAAACAGCCGCTCGCGCTGTGTCCTCCTCGGAGGGCAGACTCCCGCTGTCCCCAACCCCTGTGCGCATCCTTCGAGTGTGGACGTGTCTGAAGTTGTTACCTGCTTGGCCTCTCGCGTTCCCACCCTGCGGCGCAGCAGCCTGGGGGGACGTTTGCGGGGCTGCCCGCGGGCAGGTGCCTGCCGCAGAGTCCCCGGGCGAGATCGCTGGACTCTAGTCGGCGGGGACCGTGTGTAGCCTTGGAAGGGAGGAGGGGCGGTCAGTCGCCGTCTTGGACTTCCATCCGCCTCCATCCCCCGCTGGAAGCTGGGGCGGGACTCTCCTAGGGACACCTCCACGTCCCTGTCCTTTCAAAGCCAGCAGCCCTGCCAGGGCGCTCAGGGAGGGAGTCGACCCGCACGGAGGTCGAAGAACTCTGCCCCCGTTTGGGGAGGGAGGGGAGGGGAGGGCAGGCATGGGGACCCAGCGATCCCAGGAGCACTCAGCCAACTTTAGAGGCAGCCACGGAGTGTTTTCTGCTAGTGTCTGGTGAATATCTCTGTTCTGTCCACACCTGGGAGGAATACACTTCCGAAATGATTGGTTCCAGCCTCCGTTTCAGCACCGTGGGCAGCTGCTGAGGTCCGTTTCTGCGGCCCCCACACTTGCCCGAGGGTTAAATGTTCCCCAGTGTGATGCAGCAGGAGCCGTGAAGGGACGCACTCCCTTCAACAATGCTCTGTTGTTCTCCAAGAAGAACATCTGCAGTTTTTTTGATACAGTATAAATAAGATGGGTGTGCCTCCAGAGGGCTGTAGAGGAGCACGTCAATTCAAGATTTAAGGAAGGGTGGGATCCCTGGGTGGCTCAGCGGTTTAGCACCTGCCTGCGGCCCAGGTCGTGACCCCGGGGTCCCGGGATCCAGTCCCGCGTCGGGCTCCCTGCGTGGAACCTGCTTCTCCCTCTGCCTGTGTCTCTGCCTCTCTCTCTCTGTCTCTCATGAATAAATAAATAAAATCTTAAAAAAAAAAAAGATTTAAGGAGGGGCTTTCAAGGGTTTTTATCTATTTCAGGACTGTTTTTTGTGGGTTGAAGAGAGGAGTGCCATCTAAAGTGACACAAAAGTGGACTTGTAGCTGTTAAAAAGAATTTCAAACAGAAGGTAAAAAGTAGTGCAGTGCTGTAGTTTGGAGCCCATGGGGATTTATTAATGGGTTTTGGGATCAATTTAGTTCATTGACGTTGGAAAGGGGAAAAAACATATCAGGACATCCTATGGAGTAAGATTAAATATTATTTTATGAAGCTTTCGTTTGTTTTTTTTTAAATATGTGTATAGGAAGAGGAAGATGTAAATGCATATCATATTATTGTGGATTATGGCAAAACAGTGGATCCCAGATTTCTTTGGGTCCAGGCTTCAGCTCTGCTACTTACTTACTAATTCTATGACATTATCTGTGAGTAAGGGAAGAATTGTCGGAATTAGTTGAAATAAAATGTCTGCTACATAGTTAAGCCTCAAAGTGTTTTTTGTCTTTTTTTTGTTGTTGTTGCTCTGCCACTTACTTACTAATTCTATGACATTATCTGTGAGTAAGGGAAGAATTGTCGGAATTAGTTGAAATAAAATGCTACATAGTTAAACCTCAGAGGGTTTTTTTTTTTTGGTTGGTGTTTGTTTACTTGTTTTTGAAACGATTGGGTAGTAAAAGCCCGGTTATTTCTGTGTCAGGAATGACAACTGTTTTATTAATATATATACATTTTTTACCTTGTGTTTATTTGAGCCCACCAGTGTGATGTCTCCAGATGTAATAGTAAATCATAGGGACATAATCTTGGTTTGTGAGGTTTAATACTGAAGGGTTTGGATCTATCCTTGTTTAAAGCTTATTTCTCTCAAGCATTTTGGGAGGGGCCTAAATTGTTACTAGCATCCAACACCCTTCTTTTGATATATTTATCAGAAATTTTTCAGGCACTCATTTTAACAAAGTTAAGGCAGGACTAAGGGTATGATAAGTTTATGTCTTTGAGTTAAAGCATTTTACATTTTATAGTTCTTCCCATAGGATGTAATAAAATGAAGTGGCTTGGTCAGATATCATGGTATATTTATTTCATGTTGCTATGACCTAAAAATGGTTGATATTTAAATTAAAAGTGTCATTTTGGACATTTTAAAACCGGAGAGTTAATAATGTTTAACAGAAGACAAATGAGTTTGAGTCAAAAAAGTGTTTTGTACCATTTGACATATTACTATCATATGGCATTGCATATGGTAGTTTCATATGACCCAAAAAAGGGAAGAAAGTTTAGTAAGCATTGTTACTTTTCTCAAAAGAGGAAACAGAACTAATAGACAAGTGCATTTCTTTTAATAAAGCATGGTTTAATAATTGCTTAAAAATTCGTGTATTCTGCAAATATTTATGAGCATATATCAAAATTATATTGTTAAGCTTTACAAAGCTTTTACCCAAAAGTTGATTTGGAAACAATGAGAACATATAATTGATATTGTCAGTTTACATATTATAACATATAAATAACAACAGTACTAATAGATAACGCTGATTTTTTTTTTTTTTTTTACTATGGGCCAAATATAATTTTAAGCACTTTATATTATGTCATGTAATTCTGTTATTCATGTGGTAAGTAGTACAATTATCCCCCTCTTATAGATGGAGAAATGAAGACCTTACAAATACATGCTGAGTTCACACGGACTGATAGTGGAGTTACTGGAATTTGAACCTAGGCATCCTGACTATAAAGCTTGTCCATCTTGTGCCATGTTTTACTAAAACAAAAACAAACAAAAAACAACAAAACTAAAAAAAAAACTAAAAAAAAAACCCCAAGTATATCTGTATATCTATATCTATACAGAATGCTGAGGTACCTGGGTGGCTCAGTCAGTTAAGCATCTGACTCTTGATTTCAGCTCAGGTCATGACCTCAGGGCTGTGAGATGGAGCCCTGTGTTGGGCTCCATGCTGGGTGTGGAGCCTGCTTAAGATTCTGTCTTTTCCCTCTGCCTCTCCCTCCCCCTTTCCCTTTCTAAATAAAAAATAAAATTAAAAAAAATATAGAATGCAATGGGGTTATTTTGGATTCCTCCTTGTTTAGATGATCTTGGCTAAGCTCTGTTGTCCCTGTTTCCTCAATTCCTTTCTCAGAAATACAATATTAAGCCATTATGTTTTTGTGGGGATTAAGACAATTGGTGAAGCACTAGAGAGAATGTGTTCAATAAATGATATATGCCTCAGCCTTTTTCCTTTTATGTTGAGGATGTGATCATTTGAAAGGTTATTAGCAGTTGGAAGAGAATAGGAGAAGAAAGATAGTTCCTCATAAGGATGCTACCCAAGCAGAGAGATAAGAGGTAGGAAAGCTGAGAACATTTGCCAAGGTTTAATGTTTAAGGAACAGACTGGTAAAGGTAGATCAATACAGATTATGGAGATCTTAAATGCCATGATAAGGATTTTGTATGTGATTCTAAATTGAGAAGAAGCCCTCTTTATGGATATGAATCTGGAACAGAAGTGCAGCAAAGGAGTTTAAGCCTGGAGGTAGGAATACCAGGGGGTTTAATTACAGTAGTTGAGGCAAGAAGCGATGATGGTGGCGTTATAAGGAAGGGTATAGATCTAGAACACCCTTCCAGATCAACAATGTTGATACTATTGTATCAACATTGTGAACTGACCTGAGTATGGGCCTAAGACAAATTTTGGGGAGGTTAGTGATGTTATTAACAAAAATAAGGAGATTGAGATGGACAGGTTCTAGTGGAAGGGAATTTAGGAGGAGAACTTATGGTAGGGATTTTTATTTTTTATTTTTTAAATAAAATTTTACTTATTTATTTGACAGAGCAGAAGCAGGGAGAGCAGCAAGCAGAGAGAGGGAGAAACAGACTCCTTGCTGAGCAGTGAGCCCGGTTTGGGGCTTGATCCCAGGAGGGATCATGGCCTGAGCTGAAGGCAGATCCATAACCCTCCTTGCTGAGCAGTGAGCCTGGTTTGGGGCTTGATCCTAGGAGGGATCATGGCCTGAGCTGAAGGCAGATCCATAACCAACTGAGCCACCCAGGCACCCCTAGTAGGATTTTAGTTTGGATACTGAGGAGTTCTTCAGATGTTTGGAAATGTACAGTAGGAGCTGGAGATCTGTGTGTTCGATAAAAAGGGAAAAGCCCATTGTGGGGAGGTGATCTAAGGCAGTCGCCCTCTGGGTCAAAGTTTCATAGGAGTGATATAATGCCTGAAGGTCCTCAGAAATGCAGATTTCTCACTTGTAGAGATGTACCCAGTATTTCTCCCTGTAACATATTTTGTGTCCTGGGAGGATGGAAGGGATGGTAGTACAGAGGGAAAACTTTGGAAACCTAGCAACGCTCACATTTATTTTTCAAAAGAGAAGCAGTAAATTGAAGGCTCAGGATTCTCACAGTAAGGACTTGGAAAGATGCTATGATTTTTATCTAGTGCCAGGCATAGACATTTTTACACACATGTTGAACACTGAATTGTTGTAACAGCTCCAGATTTGTTATTTTTGTACTCTTCTCTTTGTTACCCTGAATTAATTAATAGCAAAACCTTAAAAATCAGAGAGCCTGTGTGCTTGTTATGGGGGCAACAAGAGGAGGGGACCTAGAATGATTATATTTATAGCCAGGATTGTGGGAGAAGAATCTCCAAGGATCAGAGAAGGCTGCGTGATGTGGGAGGAAGAATAGAAATTCTGTGAATAAATCCCTCTACCAACCGTTCACCGGCTTCGATTCTTCATTCTGTAAAATGATGATGATAATAGCAATTCTGATCTGTTACAAGAAAGAAGGACAACATCTGGAGACCCTCTATACTTGAAAAGAGAGCTCTAAATAGAAGCCCTTGTTGGTTTCTTTTCTTGGCAGATTTACTAGGGTTTAGTGTGGTTGGGTAGGGCATGATGTTAAATAGTATATCCATCTGTGAACTAATTTTAGTTTTCTTCAATGCAAGGTCTCAGTAAATGGCCAGTGAAATAAAAGATTGGATGTTAGGCACACACATTAGGGTAAGGAAAGTTTTACATATTTTGTCACTCCATTGTTGGAAACATTACTTGCATCCTACTACTTGGATCCTAATAGTTGTATCATTCATGCACTCAACAAATATTTAAGTACCTCTTATTAGAGGCCCTGTTCTACGCACTTAGAGTACATCAGTGAACCAAAGAGACTAATTAATCTTTGCCCTCATAGACCTTATCTTCTAGTGGGACAAATAAGGTATCTTTTAATAATGGAAAGTAATTAGATATTTCTAATACTATGTATTTATAAAATCATAATTTTTAAAAATAATTTTATTATTTATTTTAAAGAGAGAGAGAATGAGTATGCATGAGGCAAGTTGAGAAGCAGAGGGAGAGCAAAAAGCAGATTCCATGCTAAGGGCAGGGCCAGATGCAGGACTCAATCTCATGACCCCGAGATCATGACCTGAATTGAAATCACTAATGGGATACTTAGCCAACGTAGCCTCTCAGGCACCCAAAAAAATCATAATTTAAAAAAGATAAGACTACTTTACCAGATTGTAAATAATATTGTAGAGCACTCTGAAAGAAGGGACTGTGTTAGTGTTACTCGTGTGTCTCCCAATTTCCCCTTCTTCCCAGTGGAACGACTTAGAGGTATTTAATATGCAGCAAATGTAGATATTCATTAAATGTTTATGATAGGGAGAAGGAATTGTGTTAAGTCACAGGCCAGATCTTAAAGGAACCAGTTAAATATAGCAAACATTAAGGATCGAAGTACTCACTAGATTGATAACTGGGAAAAAGAGAAAAGTGCTATGAATTGCATTGCCTGGTTTGCCTATGAGGTTGAAATGGAAATAAAATTATATTGAAGCTGTAAGCATCAACATTAAGGGAATGTGGGTGTACCAAACTTGCCCACCAATTAGCTGGGTGATTTGACATAACTTTACCTCTCAGTTCATTTCCTCATTTACAAAATGATGTTGTATTTTTCTAGTTAAAGCAAAATCTGCTTTTAGGACTTAAAAATATTTATTGCAGTAATGCTCCATTTTAGTAGGGCAGATAGGACAGAGCTGATCCTGAGCTTCCATGGTAATCAGACTAAATTTATACCTAAAGAACTAGATTTTAAAAAAAAATCTACAAAATTATTATCTATTTATGTTACTAATATGACTGCATTGTAATTTTAAAGAGTAAAGCAAAATATAGCCCAATATAAATTTCCCTTTTTGCCATTATGTAGGAAAAACAAGCCATAGTATTTTAGACCCTAATAATGGATATTCATACTTTCATTTTATAACAGCCTTTGATTTTTGTGCCAGGTACTAAGTATAGAAATCAGAAAAAGCATAATCCCTAACTTCAAGGAGTTTTAAAGGTAATGGGAGTGATGAACAGTTAGTTTTGTGTTGTGGTGACGTAGAGAAGGCACTTATATAATGAGGGGCTGTGAGAAGAGAAAGCTCATATGGTTAGAGAAGAAAGACTGAGGAGCAATGGCAAGGGACGAAGCTGGAGTTGTAGAGCCAGTTTATGAAAACTTTCTCTGCTAAGCTACAATTTAATTTTATTCTGAAAGTTGCTTAATCTGTTGATAAATTTTTTGCAGGAAATAACATGATCAGGTATTTGCATAGGTACCTTTGCATTCCTCTTAAGACAATGATATACAAAGGAAATATATTATTTCAATGATACAATCCTACTTGAGGAAATCAGACTTTTAACTATTTTAGTCTTCAATAAAGTCTGAGGAGGACTAGTGTTAATTTTGTGGCTTTAGAGTATCAGTAACTATAAAATGTTTGGATATTAGAACATTTATATATTCATAACCACATTAATATAAATTGAGAAGACAACTGAAATTTTGGGATATTCTGCTTATTGAAGTAAGAGAGCTTCTGGTCAGCTATAAGAATTTGATTTAGAATGCTTTCTCAAACTAATTTGTTGAAGTTTGATTGAATGTGACTCTAGTTCAGGTTCTAATGACCGATATACTCTGTTAAACTTTAAAGAGGGAATGAATTTCCAAGGAGAAGTACCACCTTGTGATGGATGAATATTTTTAAATCCAGTCATGAGAGAGACAAATAAGAATTGAATTTTTACTTTGCTTAGATATAAAACACCTGATAAAATGTTAAAGAATAATTTATTGGCCTAGTTACTGTGCTTGTAATTTACATGTTTGTCCAACATTTATCGTAAGCATTAAAGGCTTAAACCTTTTTTTTTTTTAAGATTTTTTAAAAAATTTATTCTTGAGAGAGACAGAGACAGAGGCAGAGACAGAGACACAGGCAGAGGGAGAAGCAGGCTCCATGCAGGGAGTCCGACGCCGGACTTGATCCCGGGACTCCTGGATCACGCCCTGGGCCAAAGGCAAAGGCAGCGCTAAACCGCTGAACCACCCAGGGATCCCCAAAGGCTTAAGCTTTTTTGAGGTGAAATTCAGCTAACCTGAAGTTAACTATTTTAAAGTGAACAAGGGAGCAGCGTTTTGTATATTCACAGTGTTCTACAACTACTTCTGTCTAGTTCCAAAACATTTTTGTCATTTTTATTTTTATGATGTCAGATTATCCTAAATATGAATAGTTTGTAGTGTCCTTCCAGTATACTGTTAAATGATTTTCTAATTATACTAGTGAATTCCTGGTATCATGTTATATATATACTGGGCTATTATAATAGAAAATAGAACATTATATTTATTTATTTGTTTATTTTTATTTAAGTATTTTATTTATTTATTCATGAGAGGCACACAGAGAGAGGCAGAGACCTAGACAGAGAGAGAAGTCGGCTCCTCATGGGGAGCAGATGTGGGACTCAATCCTGGGACTTCAGGATCATGCCCTGAGCCAAAGGCAGACAGACGCTCAACTGCTGAGCCACCCAGGCATCCCGAACATTTTATTTTAAGCTTTTGGAGGGGACTTAATTCTGATGTTACAGAGAAAGCCTTAGGGAAAACCATACTTAGCACTGTATCTGGTTTAGGGATCCATGAGTAATAAGATTGGAATGGAAACTGATGTGAGTATATAAATTATCACTAATAAACATATTAATGATAAACATAATAATAAAAAAGTTTACCTTTCTCAGTTTTTCTTGCAAGTTTTCAAATATTTAGCCTTATGATTTTATCATGAATAGGCATAGGAACAGTTTCGACCTTACGAGTAATTCAAAGCAATGCAAATTTATACAATTATCAGATCTTCTGGGAAGGCTGGAAATTTGATGATGCAGACCTGTATTTGAATATTAGCTCTACTTTATAAGAGGTGTCATTGGGCAAGTTACTTGAAAATAAGAGCAAATACTTATAAAGTTCTTGGTATATGGTAGGCACTGTTATAAACACTTTGTTACTGATTAAATCTGTTTCTTTATGGAAAGATTATATAATCGATCTCTATTGATAGTATTTTGAGGATTAAAAAAATAATGCATATTAAGTACTTAACCAAAAATGTAGTAAGCATCCAATATACATCAGCTATATTTATCATATAACTTTACCTAATATCAACTAAGATGGGGAAAGGATAATCAGTGCAATGAAATGCACACTTATTTGGAAGTGTAAATAGAAACATTATTTCTAGAAGGCAGTTAGGCAATATGTATAAACTTAAAATGTTTCTTTGGTGTGGTGATTCCACATCTAGGAATTTATCCGAATAAAATAATCAGAAATGTGTAAATATATTTATATTTATCTTAGAATTATTTGTAACTGCCATAGTTGGATTCATCTTAATATTGACAGTTGTGGAATCATTAGAAAAAGCCATGATTGAGCTATATAATGGAATAATAAATGGCAATTAACATTTTATTCCAAAGGGTAAATGTTGTGAGAAGTTTTATTCCAAAGGGTAAATGTTTGATATAACTTTCAGCAAAAAAGCATACAAATCATAACACAATATGATACAAATGATGTAAAATATGGTAGAAGAAACAGTTACTCATGGTTGGTTCAGAGAAGCAGAACCATTGTGAATAAAGTGAATGGTGTAGAATAAAGGATTAGATTTTAAGAAATTCTAGCAACGGGTTATGAAATATATTGAAATATATTGTAAGGTTGTTGCCTTTGTGCCTTGTATGTTGGATGAGCTAGGTTCAGTATGGGTTAACTGGGTGGCAGTAAAGAAGAAGAGCTTAAAGTGAGGTTTGGAGATCAAGGATATACTAAAACGAACTGTGATAACTAACACATGAGGACAAACACTAATGTTATCTGTGAATGTTAACGTTATGGGTAATCAATATTTTCTTTTTTTTAAGTAGGCTCCATGCCCAGCATGGAGCCCAATATGGGGCTTGAACTCAAAACCCAAGATCAAGACTTGAGCTGAGATCAGGAGTATAATGCTTAATTGACTGAGCCACCCAGGCGCCGCTCAATATTTTCTTTATACTTTCCAGTGAGCATTTTTAACATTAGAAAAAAAACCCCTATTTTATTAGATAGTAATGTAATGAATAATGTATAAAGAATAGAAGCTAATTACAAGGGTATTAAGTTAGTAAACGGTGGAACCAGGATTAGAACTTTGATCCCTATATTACAACTTTCCTTAAAAGTCTTTGCAATTACACTTTAAAAGCTAAATCAATTTGTCAGGGTTTCTGAGAGAAACCACAGTGATTTTTTTTTTAAGAGATTTGTTTATTTTTAGAAAGAGATAATGAGCTGAGCATGAGCAGGAGAAGCAGAGGAAGAGGGAGAGAGAATCCCAAACAGATTGAACATGCAGAAAAGTTGTAAGAATAGTATAGAAATCTTTTTATTTTCTTAATCATTTGAGAGTAAGTTGTTCATGTGATGCCCTATACCCACCAAATACTTTAGTGTAAGATTCTTAAAAAACAAAGATATTCTCCTTGAAGAAATTGATGGTTTTAGGGTATAGGTGGGAAAACTGTAAGATGAGACTGGAAAATCTTGTCAGGAAGCAAAGAAGGGCTCAAGAATGATGGAGAGCTATCAAAAAGACATAAGCCATTTTGAGCCAAGTTGGGGATAATTAGGCATCAAATAATTACTATAATGGTTTATAGCCCATTGAATAAAATAGCAGTCCATGATTCCATACTAATATAAATGAATAGGTTGAAAATTTGATGAGAAAAAGAATAACTACTATTTATTTTTTTTAAGATTTTATTTATTTATTCATGAGAGAGCCACAGAGAGAGAGGCAGAGATCTAGGCAGAGGGAGAAGCAGGCTCCATGCAGGGAGCCCAATGTGGGACTTGATCTGGGAACTCTGGGATCCTGAGCCAAAGGCAGACACTCAACTGCTAAGCCACCCAGACGTCCCAATAATTACTATTTTAGACAGAACAGTGACCCCAAAGATGTCTACATCCTAATACCTGGCACCTGTGAGTATATTATCTTCTGTGATAAAAGGAACTTTGCAGAGGACTAAGGACTTTGGAGGAGAAAGATTATCCTGGATTATCCATGTAGCGTATTTAGAAGAAGGAAGCAGAAGAGGAGTTCAGAATAATGTGATGTGAAAGATATCATCTGACTTTGGAGGTGGAGAGAGGGGCCCACATCAGAGAATGGGGCAGCCTCTAGAAGTTGATAAAAATAACAATCAATTGTTGTGTAATTGAAAACATTTTTATTTTAAAACATACATGCATAATAGCCTAGAATAGAATATGAACTTTGTGTGGCTTTAAGAAATAAATGATACTTCAAAGAGACTGTGAGTGCTCTTTTAGATTCTGTGCCTTAATAACATACTAATGGCCATATATTTATTTTATTTTTTCCCCTGTTAAATGAGAGAAACACTGCTTTATTTAAATACTGTCATGAACAGAAAGCTAACCATGTCAATTTATTTTCTTTCTGCTTCATACTCACCCATCAATACCTGATACACAATAAAGGACAGGACTCCAGCAGTTCTCATTTACAAAGAGCATGATGTTAGGCTTTGTCAGGCCCTGAAGGGGACAGGCTGTTAGAGGGGACAGAGTGCTAGAGGGAACTTATTAGAGAAAGGGTTTTTTTCTTCCTGGTTCCTGTGACCTGTGTTTTCCTTTTCTTGTTGTTGCATGATCCGTCAGCAGCCCATGTGGTTGAGGACATCTGGTGATTGCCTCAGCCATGTGTCCAAAATACAGAGGCCCTCAGTGATATTGCAGCCCCAGTTCAGAACTGGGACTACTGTGCCTCTGCCTTTCTAAGGTTGATATCTTGCACTTAGGTCTCAATGCCTTCAGTGCCTTGACTACCTGTGCATATGGGCCCACCAGTTTTGGCTTGTCTACCTCAGGGAATTGTATTGCTGTTCTCTTGATATGGATACTGTGCATTCCAGGCCTCGTGCCCACAGCAGTGTCTGGAGTACCTGCCCACCAGCCTCGGCTTGCCTGCACTCCAGACCATTGCTTCCTCCTTGCCTGGCAACATTGGATCAACTTTGGTTTAGATAGCCTGGTGAAATTCTTTCTAGTGTGCTGCAGCCGTACCTTCTCCAGTGAGAAACCCCAGCCTTGGGGAGGGGACCAAGGGGAAAAAAGGAGAAGGGAAAAAAAGGGGAAGGGGGGAAGGGGAAAAAATATTTCCCATAATGGTTTAATAATTACTTTAAAAATTTTAAAACTTCTTTATTATAATTGACATGCTATAAACTGTACCTATGTAAAATGTAGAATCCTTCTCTCCTGCTCCTTGCCACCCCTTGTTCCATCTTAATAGTTATTCCATCATAGTTTACTAGTTATTTCTGTCAAACATTTTCTTCTGTTTAATTTACTTAATAGTTTCTGTCCTGTAATTGAACACTGTTAATACAGAGTTGATCCCTGGAGTGGTTCTAGGAGCTAGATCTCAAAATGTGAAGTTTTGGTATTGGTTTGGTCATGTTTTTCATCATGAACACAGTTCTGAGCTCCTTGCCAGTGGAAGTGGAGTGCTAGCAATCCATGGCATCACAGTTCATCAGGCTATTGCTTGTAGGTTCATAGTGAGTTATTGTCAACTGATGTACATTCCTTGGAGCCCAAATGATTGCTCCTTTTGACCTTTATAGCAATAATATCTAAAAGGACTCTGGTGTGGGATGCAAACTTTTGAATGCTTTATGGAGAAAAAAACGACAGCTTGGATTTCTTAATTCTCAGCTCAAGATATGCCCTTTTTTCACACTTTTTTGATTGCACATTTTACTTCAGAAGAAAACATTTCATTTTTAAATTGTGAATAGACTTGTGAATTCTAAGACCTTATTTCTTGCTCATTAACTTTTTTTTTGGTACTAAAGTATTGTTCACTTAGAAAACTTGAACAAATGGAATCGATTTTGGTTAAGATTTCTGTGTATTTTCTTCTAGGCTTTTGTTTGGTATACATTATATAAATGAAATAGACTTTTTAAAGATTTTATTTATTTATTCATGAGAATACACAGAGAGGAGAGAGAGTGAGTCAGAGGGAGAAGCAGGCTCCATGCAGAGAGCCCGACGTGGGACTCGATCCAGGGTCTCCAGGATCATGCCCTGGGCTGAAGGCGGCGCTAAACCGCTGAGCCACCCAGGCTGCCCTGAAATAGACTTTTTAAGAGAAGTTTTATTTTTTTTATTTTAAAACCTACTGATAAATATAAAGAAAATAAAAACTATATAGAGTCCTACCACTCAGAGTTTATATATATTAACAAATTGTTTTCTTTTATAATATTTAATCATTTTTTTAATGTACACATAAAATACTTATAGTGTAAGGTCTTAACTTTTTTTTTTTATCATAATTAAGGGGTGGCCACATTCAGAGGCTCTGTAGAAGATTATACCAAGAGAGGTCATGTGTACATTCCTTTTACAAATATTAAGCACATAATACATGCCATGCACTGTTTAGAATTTTGTGATACATTGTAAATTAAAGATTCCTGTTTTGGAGAAGTTTATATTCTTGCAGCAAAGATGGACACTAAACCATAAACGTAACATTTAAGGAAATTATAATATATTGAAAGTACTGAGTATTATGAGAAATTTAAAAAAACATGGATGAGACCAAGAAGTGAAGCATGGTGGGTAACCAAAGGCAGGTTGCAGGCATTTGCCAAGGGAGAGAGTGTGGTGTATAGAAAAGAAAGCCAGGAATAGAGGTTGGGTGATATTTTATTTATTCTTATTTTATTATTTTTTTTAAGTTGGTTCCACACCTAGCGTGGAGCCCAAAGTGGGGCTTAAACTCACAGCCCTAAGATCAAGACCTGAGCTGAGATCAAGATCTGAGCAGAGATCAAGAGTTCAGGCGCTCAACTGACTGAGCCACGCAGGCACCCCTGGAGTGATATTTTAAAGAAGCAGTTATGGGACGCCTGGGTGGCTCAGCGGTTGAGCACCTGCCTTCGGCCCAGGGCGTGATCCTGGAATTCTGGGATTGAGTCCCACATCCAGCTCCCTGCAGGGAGCCTGCTTCTTCCTCTGCCTGTGTCTCTGCTTCTCTCTCTGAGTCTGTCATGAATAAATAAATAAAATCTTAAAAAAAAAACAAAACAAACAGTTACCAGGGGCAATGGTATAACTTGATCTGGTGTCCCATGCTCCTCCACAATTAACATAGTTGGCCAGATTTCATGCTTACCATTCAAATTGTATGGGTCGTTGAGCATGCTCAGCTTTTTGTTCAGAAATTCTGCATAAATTAGCGGGAGGACTAGAGGCTGAGATAATGGGTACGGAAATTGGTTCATTTATTCAGGCAGTTACTATACGTATAGAAAGCAAGTCCCCTGAAATAGAGAAACTGGAATGATAGCACAAATTAATATTTTTCCATACATTTTTTTTTTCTTTTTCATTTTACTTGAGAAAGTTGTTCTGAGGATTGGTTGGGAAAAAAGTCCTGTCAGATACTCAACAGAGTACCTGGCTTAAAATTAAGTTCTCTACTGATGTATCTGTAGTGATGGTGGGGACTTTTGTATGAAGCATCCTAAAAAAATATTCTGGTTCAGGAGATTGATACTTTGAAGTATACTTAGCATGCTATTTTTGAAAACCTAGAAAACTGTTTTCTACCATTTTTACTTAAATGATGCTTAGGATTCTGATATCCATGAAAGCAATTTAATTGTCAGTTGTCTTTTTCTTGTTTCCTGGGTGGCTTATGGCTGGTTGGCAACCGATGGCACTGGTGACAACTGTGATATTTGAGAGAATTATGAAGTATATTTTTGTTAGCATTCCTGTTTGTTTATTTTTTTCTTCCTCTAATTTGCACCCTCTACTCCACACCTCCCTGACTTGAAGTTTATGAATAATGACTTGATATGCGATTTGTCAACGTATGGTTGAGAACAGTGTTTTCCAAATTTGGCTTGGTCTAAGGATTCACTGGGAAACATTTTTTAAAAATTTTATCACAGGCCCCCAGTGATAAGTGTTGTACTGGACTAAAGTGTATTTTCCAAACTTTTATTGGTGATAAGCAGCTGGAGTACATGTTAATAATATGAGTAATACACAATACCAGATACCATCTCATGTCCACTGAAGAAGCTGTTAACTCAGGTTGACTATGAGTCTAGATTTTAACAGTTGCTTATTTGTTGACTTGCTTAGTGTGAGTGTTATCTTGGTAAGCAACTACTTGCCAGCTTTTATAACATTTCCATGTAGCCAGAAAAACAAACAAAACTTGTTTTCTTTATTTTTAAGATTATTTGAGGGAGAGAGAATGAGCAAGGAGAGTGGCAGAGGGAGAGAGAGAGGGAGAAGCAGACTCCCTGCTGAGCAAGAAGCCTAATGAGGGACTGGATCCCAGGATGCTGGGATCATGACCTGATCTGAAGGCAGATACTTCACTGACTGAGCCATTTGGGTGCCCCCCAAAAGTCTTGTTTTAAATGGCAGGCTGCTTTATTCTCATTTTCTTCCTTTTAAAAATGGTTAGATATTATAGACACAGTTGAATGCATTAAATATTTCTGTATGGTTTTGAGGAATAATGATAATGCAAACTCCCATCTCACCACAGGTTGAAATATAGGAATACTGGTGGCATCCTAGAAGCACCTTTTTCCTGATCACACTCCCCTTTTTTACCCTGGAGGGAGGTACCCATTGTCTAATTTTTATGATAACATCCTCATTTTTCTTTGTTTTTACTTCTTTTTTTTTTTTTTAAAGATTTTATTTATTAGAGTGAGAGAGAGAGAAAGAGCAAGAGAGCATGGAGAACACGAGAGCACAAGTGAGGTGAGGGGCAATGCGAGAAGCAGACTTCCCCCTGAGCAGAGAGCCCCATGCAGGGCTTGATCTCAGGACTCGATCCCAGGACTTGGATCATGACCTGAGCTGAAGGCAGATGCTTAACCAGCTGAGCCACCCAGGCGTCCGTTTTTACTTCTTAAATGTGAATCTCTGCATGATGTCATCTGTTTTGTCTTTTAAAGAGCTTCATATGAATGGACTTAAAATGTTTGCATTCTTTGTGGCTTCTTTTGCTTAGAGTTATTGTTGTGAAATTCATCTATGTTCTATAGCTGTTCATTTTCTTTGGTGTAGAGAATTGCATTCTGTGTACATACCACAATCGATTATTTCTATTTTTAATGCCTAATGGTCAAAATGTTTAGTATCAAAAAGGAGAATTCATTGTTTATTTCTGCATACACAAGAGAAGGGTATATGTTGTGGAAGAACAGGACATGAATTCTTTCACTTAACAGTAGAAATACAACCCTGATGCTCATACAGTTGATATTTGAAGGAAATGGTAAAATATTGTTTCAATGGGGGAAAAAAGTCAATGTGACTACATACTAAGTATTGGAAATAGTTTGTATAAGACCCTGAGGTAGGAAAGGTTGGATGTTTTGCTATTTGCTAACCTTTTGAAATGAAAAATTTGTAGATTTTGTTTCATTTGTGGGAAAATCAAATTATAAACCATTGTCACAGAATCTGAAAAAATTTTGCTTTGGTTGATGGTAATAGTTAAAAATTTTAGATGAAGCTCACTTTTTAGTTTGAATGGCTTCACATTAGAGAAGTTAGCTGGCAACCTTCAGTTTCCTCACAAAGAACTATTAGGCACCATATTTTTGCTTAAAAAGTTAAGCTTTGTTTTTTTTCCTTTGGTAACACTTTGCTATGTCAGCCTCTCAACCATTTCTTTAAAAAACCATGCTTTATGGGAATTTAGTATCTTACTAGTTCCCAGTTGTAAAACTCTTAGAAGTCATGATGCTTTTTAAGGAACACTATGAAATTATTGATGTTCTCAATTCATACAACAAGTAATTATATAATTTTGGAGGAAACATTACAGTACCATGTAAATATGATATACATATATGATCATTAGCACATTTGTTGTTCTATTTTATGAAACGTGATTTGGCTATTATAAATTTTACAATGAAGGAGTTACCTAACAGTTCACTTATATTTTTCTGTCAGCACTTGCTATAACATATATTCTTTTGATGCATACATTTATGGAGAAAAGCAAATTGAAATTAGTATCCATTAAGTTTTTTTGCAAATTAGGAAAATATTACCATTATTTTAGCAGTAGAGTTTTTGGTCCGTTTTTGGAATGCTGATGATGTTCACAAATGTAACTTGAGAACCAATAGAATGTAAGCTTTTCAGAGGTTTTCCAATGAAGATGATTAGCTGTTTCAGGAGTGTCATTTGGCACTGAACTAGTTGATTTTAGGATGTGAGTAATCCTCAGAATTCAAGGTTGTTTGGAAAGTTGGTCTTTAACACTTATTAAATGCATCCTCATTTGTAAAATGAAGGTTTAGAATGTAATTTTGTGTAGATGAATTGTATGGTATTGTCATAGATGTAAATGTGAGGGTAGAATTTACTGTGATGCTTGGGGAAGTTTTTAAATTTTGCAAATCCCAGACCAGCATTAGATGAGTAACTGGCATCTGTGCTCTTCAGCCATAATTAGCATATGCTAGCTAGGGTGCTCAACTTCTGAAAAACAAGGCTAAGAGAATAGTAACAAAATCAAGGATTGGTTCTTTGAAAAGATCAACAAAATTAATAATAGCCTTGAGCTAGATTTATTTATTTATTTATTTATTTATTTATTTATTTATAAATTTATTTTTTAAAAGATTTTATTTGACAGAGAAAGAGCAGGAGCAAGGGGGAGGAGCAGAGGAGAGGGAGGAGCAGGCTCCCCATTGAGCAGGGAGCCCCATGTGGGGCTTGATTCCAGAACTCTGGGATCATGACCTGAGCCAAAGGCAGAGACTTAACTGACTGAGCCACCCAGACACCCCCTTTAGCTAGATTTAAGGGGAAAAAAAGGCTTAACTAAAATCAAACATGAAAGAGGAAACCGAACTACCAATTTTATAGAAATAGAAAGGATTATAAAAGAATACTGTGAACAATTATAGAACAAAAACTTGGATAATGTAGTTGAATATACCACCTTCCAAGATTGAGTCATGAAGAAATAGAAAATATGAATAGATTTTATGACTAGATTGAATCAGTGTCCAAACAAGAAAAGCTCAGGACCAGATGGCTTCACTGATGAAGTCTACCAAATATTTTTATTTTTTATTTTTTTAAAGATTTTATTTATTCATGAGAGACACAGAAAGAGAAGCAGAGACACAGGCAGAGGAAGAAGCAGGCTTCCCCTGGAGAGCCTGATGTGGGATTTGATCCCAAGATGCTAGGATCATGACCTGAGCCAAAGGCAGATGTTCAGCCATTGAGCCACCCAGGGCCCCTACCAGATATTTTTAAAAAGAATTATACCAGTCCTTCTTAAACTCTTCCAAAAAGTTGAAGAGGAGGGAATACTTTGTAACTCATTATGTAAGACCAGCATTATTCTGAAACCAAAGCCAGACAAAGATACTACAAGAAAACTACAGACCAGTATTTCTTATGAGTATTGATGCAGAAATCCTTAATCCTAGCAGACCAAATTCAACAGCACCATGACAAAGTGGGACTTACTCCTAGAATGCAAAGATGGTTTGGCATATGAAAAGTAATCAGAGTAATATACCATATTAACAGCATAAAGAAAAAAAATGCATGCTTATCTTAATGAAAAAAGCAATTGAGGGCAGCCTCTGCCCCCCCCCCCCCCCCCGTTTCTCATGAATAAATAAATAAAATCTTAAAAAAAAAGAAAAAAGCAATTGATAACATTCATGATAATTAAGAATAGAAGGCAATTATTTTAACATAGTAAAGGCTGTATATGAAAAACTCACACTTGATATACTCAGTGGTAAAAGACTGTGAAAGCTTTGTTTTTAAGATCAGGAACAAGGCAAGGATGCCTGCTTTCACCACTTCTATTCTATATAGTGCTAGAAGTCCTAACCAGAGCAATTAGGCAAGAAAGAGAAATAAAAGTCATCCAAATTAGAAAGGAAGAGGTGAAATTATCTCTGTTTCTGATTTTATATATATACGATCATGTTAACTATAAAGATTCTAGAAAAACTATTAAAACTAATAAATCAGTGAATATCAGAGTGCATGTGGCAGAGCAATACTGGCTTAGTGGGAGAAGGATCTGGAACCCTGTTCAAAACCCCTTCTGCACAGGTCTCAAGTCACTGGCATAAAACATACTCCTGGAATACCCGCAAATGTCATGTTCAAATCATATTCAACAATGGGCTCTTTTATACACGTTTCTGTCACCCATGTAATAAAAGGAACTGTACTTCTCTCGCTGTTAAAAAAAAAAAAAATAAAAAAAAAAATAAAACTAATAAATCAGCAAAGTTGTGGGATATGCAAACAATATGCAAAAATCAGTGAAAAAATCATCAAAGGAAATAATTGAAGCAATTCTATTTATAATAACATCAAAAATAATAAAATACTTAGAAATGTTAACCAAGGTTGCAAAAGACTTGTACATTGAAAACTACAAAACATTGCTGAAATTAGACACAGATAAATGGATAGACATCCCATATTCATGAATTGACAGATGCAATATTTTTAACATGTCAGTACTGTCCAAAGCAATGTGTGGATTTAGTGTAATCCCTATCAAAATCCCAATGCCATTTTTTTTAACTGAAATAGAAAAATGTATCCTAAAATTCACATGGAATTTTCTTTCTTTCTTTCTTTTTTCTTTCTTTCTTTCTTTCTTTCTTTCTTTCTTTCTTTCTTTCTTTCTTTCTCTTTCTTTCTTTCTTTCTTTCTTCTTTCTTTTTTCTTTCTTTTCTTTCTTTTTCTTTCTTTTCTTTCTTTCTTTCTTTCTTTCTTTCTTTCTTTCTTTCTTTCTCTTTCTTTCTTTCTTTCTTTCTTTCTTTTTTAATTCACATGGAATTTCAAGGGAACTCAGCTAGCCAATAGACAAAGAACAAAGAGGTCTCAAACTTCCTGATTTCAAACCTACTACAAAGCTACAATGATTAAAACAGTATGGTTCTGGCATAAAGATATATGGTATATTGACTACTATATAGAGTTTTCTTGAGGTGGGGGCCAGAATGTATCTTAGGTAATATAAACTAATCAGAAAGTAAAATGAGAATTTGCCAATTAGAAAATTGACAGTTGTCTAAAGACGGGAAGCTAATTTCAGAGTAAATGTCTATATATGGGTGAAGTTCTGTCAACTAGTAGGCACAATTAAACATGATCAGATATTGTGATGATGGCTATACCTCTAAGAAACTTGCTTGGTAGTTCTCAAGGATTTCTAGCATATTTTCTACTATATACTTCCTTTGAAGAAATGTAGCCTCATTCTGATTTTAGGAATATTTAGAATGAGTATTAGAGTCATGGTCTGTTTTTGGTAATTATGGAGAGAGAGAGGGAGAGGAGGAGGAAAGAGAGAAAGAGGGAAGCTAGCGAAAGGCAGAGAGGGCAGGATAGAGGAAAAGAGGTAGATATTTGTAACTAGCAAGATTTTGTTACAAAAAAACCCAAGTTCATCTGCTTGTTGCTTGAAAAGCCAATACTCAAAAGACAGTTTGGATTGGAAAGGAATATGATTGTGATGAGCACTGGGTGTTATATGTAAATGATCAATCACTAAATTCTACATCTGAAACTTACAGTGCACTCTATGTTAACTAGTTGGAATTTACATTTTAAAAAAATATTTGTTTATTTATTTATTGAGAGAGAGAGCTCGTTCAAGGGGCAGGGCAGGGGGAGGAGAGGGATAAGCAGACTCCATGCTGATGCCAGGCTCAGTCTCACAACTCTGAGATCATGATCTGAGCCGAAATCAAGAACTGGATACTTAACCAGCTGAGCCACCCTGGCGCTCCACTAGCTGGAATTTAAATAAAAACTTGGGGGAAATAAAAAAGGAAAAAACAAAAGGAAAGGAATATGAACTTTATTCAGGATGGCTTCAATTTTATTAGAAGGCTTTTCTGTGTGCTCTTTCTAAACATGGTTGTAAAGAAATGTCCTCAATAGAATGTATTCTCTTTGGGGGTGATAAAAGTCACAACAAGCAATACTTTATTTAATTCTGTTACAGAAGCTGCAGTAGTAGAATACATTCAAAGATAAGAGGCTGATAAGAATTGTAATGGGGAAGAAAGGTACATTCCCACCCTGCATACCAGTTAGGGGTTCTGGTTGACATTAACACTTTCAGTAAATGATTAGTAAATGAAGATACAGAGCTGGTGACAGTTGGGTGCATTCTTAGAAATCCTGAGTTGATCAGACCAAGGATACTACTAGGGAATAAATTGTTTAGGTTGGGCAGATTCTGAAGATTTTAGACTTTTTGCCACTTCTTTATCATTTACTTCTGTTGACTAACTGCCTGCCTTCCCCCCACATTGATTTCAAAATTATTTTCTTTCTTGACTTCTGTGAAATCAATCTCTTTATTTTCCTTTTCTTTTGACCCTTAAATTTAGGTATTCTGCAGAGTTTTCTTTAGCCCTCTTCTTTTTTTTAATTTTCACTTTTATATTAAAATCATTTTAGGGGATCCCTGGGTGGCTCAGTGGTTTAGCGCCTGCCTTTGGCCTGGGGCGTGATCCTGGAGTCCCGGGATCTAGTCCCGCCTCGGGCTCCCGGCATGGAGCCTGCTTCTCCCTCCTCCTGTGTCTCTGCTTCTCTCTCTCTCTCTCTCTCTCTCTGTCTCTCTCTCTCTCTGTGTCTGTCATAAATAAATAAATAAATCTTAAAAAAATAAAAAAATAAAATCACTTTAGTTAGCACCTATTTGTTGATTCCTAAATCTCACTGTTTTGGGTAGAGCTCCTGACTTCTATTTATCATTATATGTTTATATGTCCACCGGAATATTTCACAAATGTTAAGTGAAAAAAATTCCCAAATTGTACTCATTCCACTAACTAGTTCTTCAGTATTTCCTCTTTTGCTTATTTGCAGCACCACCCAAACTCTCTTCCTCCTATGTTTCACTGCTGTTAAGTCCTTATATGCACTTTTGTATTTATTCCAGAGTTGTCTTTTTAAATCCTAAATAATCTGCTTTTACAGATGAAGTAACTTAATCATTTTGTCTCAATACTGTAAGTATGTGTCTGTACTACGACATAAACCTAGGTCTGTCAAATACTAGATTTCCTATTTCTTGCCAGTTATAATACTACCACTCACTTCTATGACTTTAAAAAAACTAAGAGTGTGCCTAATAAGGTTTAAGAACAAGGGTATTTATTGCAGAGTTTATAATGATAAAAATTTCCACTAATACAGGTTCCATGAAATCTATTATAGCACATTCAGATGGAATGGCATGTGGTCATTGTACATTATGTTTTAAACCAGTAGTTTTTATTTTTATATAAACAAAGTCGTGCGTGGAAACCCAATGTATGAAATACCTTTAAAAAAAAAATGCAGGGATCCCTGGATGGCTCAGCGGTGTAGCACCTGCTTTCAGCCCAGGGTGTGATCCTGGAGACCCGGGATCGAGTCCCACATTGGGCTCCCTGTGTGGAACCTGCTTCTCCCTCTGCCTGTGTCTCTGCCTCTCTCTCTCTCTCTCTTTCTCTGTGTGTCTCATGAATAAATAAATAAAATCTTAAAAAAAATAAAATTAAAATTAAAATAAAAAAAAATGCTTAAAGGGTATGAAAGCCCCAGAGGGCCTCCTTGACCTGTCTGCAATGGTTCTCAAGGAGATGTAGGTACAAGGTTGAAATTTTTAGTTTTTTCAGATATAGTTAATGAATTAGGAAAATATTCACAATATATGAAGTGAAAATAATACAGTTAACAAAACATGTGTATATATAGCATATCCTCAATTTTGTTACATATATATTTGAATGTTCATATAACTAAAAGAATGGAAGATTATACATCAAAATACAAATACTAGTTATTCCTTAATTTGGTGATTATGAATGATTTTAATTTTTTGTACAATTTTTACAATGAACAAGAACTATTTTGTAAATAGACGATAGAAACTCCAGAATATTATTTTTAAAAAGGCAATAAAAGAAAAAATAAGTATAAACAAATTTACTGCATATTGTTAAATACACATATATGCAGTCCCCCTCCCCCTTTCTTCCTCTTCCTCCTCCCTATCCAGAGTAAAAGGAAAGAATCCAGCAGCTGGTGTGCCATGAGTATTGGTTTGAAGCTCTTGATAAGCATAGGGTCATTACCTTTTGAACATCAACCTGATTATTGATGTTATTGTCAGTTGGCCTTTAGAGTGTAGGTTTTGGAAGCTGCCTGAGTTTGAACCCCAGCTCTGCCATTATTCATTGTTTGGCCTTGAGTAAGTTACTTACCAATACCTAAGTTTTCCCCATCTATGAAAAGGGAGTTGTTAGGCTTAGATGAGTTTAACTCGATAACATGCTTAGAGAAATGCCTGGCTCTTAGTGATCAGTAATAGTTGTGGTTATTACACCTTTAGAGTTATTTTCCCTCTCCTTACACCAGAGTTGGCTGGGAATTCCAGAACTTTACAAAGAAAGTCATAGTTTTTACTCAGATTAAGTTTCTCAGGTTAGTAGTCAACATACTGCATATTCTTTCTAACAAGGTTTAGTAGTGACTATACCTTATTTTATAAGGATTTGCATATTTTTACGGTATGATTTCTGGCCAGAAATTATCTAGTGTGGTTGTGCTGGGAATCTCCAAGACTACCTGCAGGTTCAGTGATTTCCTAGAAGGACTTTCAGGACTCAGCATCTGGTTGTACTCATAACTATGATTATTTGCATGAAAGGATACAAAGCAAAATTAGCAAAAGGAAAAAGGCACATGGGATAAAGTCCAGAGAAGACCAGATATAATCTTTTAACAGTCTTCTCTCAATGGAGTCACACAGGATGTGCTTAATTCCTCAGCACTGAGTTATGACAACACATGTGAAGTAACTACAGGGAAGCTCAGTGCCCAGGGTTTCTTCTACTGGGGACTGTTCCTCTAGGCACCCTCTGCCTAGCATGTTCAAAATTTCAGATTCCCAGAAAGAAAATATGTTTTCAGTATAACCACATTGGAAAGTTTGGACACAATGAGCTGTTCTTATCAGGGAATGATGGGAAGGAACCCTCCTGAAACCTAAGTTCCCAGATGACTGTGAAAGGCCAACCCTGTAAGGAGGTCTTTCTAAAGATCTAGGCTCAGGCCTGCCACGTTAACTCTTTCCTGTGCAGAGTATATTATATATTTTACCTAAGAAACTAATATAAACAAATATGTACTTTTTTAAAAAGTTTTATCAACAGGTAATTCACACATCATAAGATTTACCCATTTAAAGTGAACAGCAGTGATTTTTAATATTTTTATAGACTTGTGCGACCATTACCACAATCTAAATTTTATCACCTCAAAAAGAAACCCCATAACCATGGGCAGTCATTCCCTATTCTTAGGTGCTTACCCCTCCCTTGACTCCTACTGCAGCCTTCCCTCCCCCCGCCCCCCGCCCCCATCAACTTTCTGTCTCTGTGGCATAGAGCTATTGTATAAATTTGATGGGTTTTCAGATTTATTTATTCTTTGGTCTAATGGCTTTGTAAGAAGGTAGTTCAAAAATTGTTCAGAGGTATTTCTCTTTCAGTGTGTCAGTTGGTCATAGTCTGAGTCTCTATGATAGTCTCCAAATACAGAGCTTTATCAATGGTAATCATCAAAATTGGTATTACTTGAGTTGGTGGCATTTAATGAAATAATTCATTATAAAGGCCCTTGTTGTTGCAAACTTTGTTCTCATCTTTAAAAGAGTACGTTATACCAATGGTGAGGCCTACCAAGAAAATTTAGTCCTAAACAAGGACTATTGTTTAGTTCTTAATGATATCTTCTTGTTGCAAGATAGATAAGGACTAGTGTAGAAAATTGGATGAAGTTGGAAAAGGTAGCTGCACTATTGCCATTAGGATGGAGAGAAGGAAGGTGGTATATATTGTTAAGAGGGAAAGGGCAAAACATGTTACCTTATAATACATGGCTACTTTTTTTTTTTACTTTCTCTAAGGTAGGTACAATATGCAAGAATAAATAAAAAGTAGATTTACCTGTAAGATTTTAAGTTCTATTTTATATATAAAAGATGTATAAAAATTCTTTAAGATTATAAAAATTGTAAAGTGTTTTTTAGTCATTATTTTAATTGAAATCTATTTCCCTTCACAACTGAGTTAGTAGACAAGCTGTACTACACACTGAGAACTGTGGGAGGATATTTGTTTTGTGGTTAAAATACAGAGCTTAGTCACCATGAGTTATGTAGTTGTTGACTAACTGGATGTTTACCTAAATGTCCAAACCTGTGTAAATTCTTATGCTTTTGAAATATGTTTAATTTTAATGTTAACACGTTTGTATTTAAGGGATTTTTGGACATCGAGAATTAATATATGAAATGACTTGTTTTCAGGGGCAAAGCACCAGAACTCATTGTTACTTACTTGCTTGCCTTCCAGGTGATTTTACAGCGAAATGCTGCTCTCCATAGGAATGCTCATGCTATCGGCCACACAAGTCTATACCATCTTGACTGTCCAGCTCTTTGCATTCTTAAACCTACTACCTGTAGAAGCAGACATTTTAGCAGTAAGTATAATACAATTTATTCGTGTCTAAAAAGTATACTTCAGAGAAAAGCTTTTAAAAAGCCCTAAGTGATGACATTTACCTATAGAGGACCATACTCATCTTTTTATTGCTTAATATCTAACATAAGATCTGACATACAATAAGTACCTGATTAATGTTGTTGCTTTTGAGAGTGTATATGCGCTTTCATGAGTGCTCATGCACACGAGTATCTACATGCTGTGTATTTGTGTAGAATCTTACTGTTTTTCTTGTAAATTAGTGTAGCTCTAATGACTTTGATAGTGATATTTTGAAAAATTATACAAGATGCTTATAGAAAATTTTTTTTTTCTTACAGAAAATTTCAAGTTCAGATTAACGTTAATAAGAAGGGAAGCATAATAATCTTGTCTTTGAGAAAAGTTTTTACAGAACATTGCTCCTCAAAATCTTAGTAGTTCTTTCTAGGTTGTCTTACTGTCCTCTATGCTGAGAAGTGTACATATTTTGTTTCTGATTTCTGTGAAGCCAGAAAAAGAAGAATTAACTGTGTGTGTATGTATGTATATCTCTACTCTAGGTATTATGCTAAAGATTTATAATTTTTAATTTCTGGGTATAAGTGATTTGCTTAATGACATTAGGTCATCCTAGAAACAGAAGGGCCAGAATTGTTGCTGACCAAAGCTTCATGTAGTCCTCAGTCATGTTTCTGTATGCTGTGGTACTTGGGGAGGTATCTAGGATCATTGCAGAATTTGGGAGAGCCAGGCTGGTTTCTGTATCCTAACTTTTGAATCTTAGCAATTCTAATCCCTATGAAACTCACCAACCTCTGTTACCCTCTTTAGTAGAGAACTAATTGATTAGATTTTTCTGGAATAGTCTAGATGGAGTAGAAGTAGAACTTGTAAGGACTAAGAGTCCATTGGCCTGCAAATTTTCCTCTAAATTGGTCCCCAAAGCCCTGGAATATTTTGGGGGTGACTTTTGAAATGAAGTAGAGGATTTATGGACTGATCAGTTAATGAAGATTCCCGTGAGCCTCTTTTTCCTTTGATTTCTTCCATATTCTCCCCTCCCAACTTTGTTCTTTGTAATATCTACCACACTGTCTTGCTTCTTTACTTTTTACCTGAAGTGGATTGTTATTTTATGGTTCAGCTATGTGATGGGCTAAATAAGTTTTAGTGAACTACTCTAAAACCAGCTGTGTGATCCTAATCAAATTACTTAGCCACTGTAAGTGCTTCAGTTTCTTTATTTGTAAACTGGTATGTAGTAGTGATAATTAAATAAGGTAAACTGCTTAGAACAGTACCTAACACATAGTAAATGTTTTATCTTTTTTATCTTCATTATAATTATCATTCTCCTCATCCTTTACCCACTACCTCGAGCAGTATATGAGACTTCCTGAGGTGTTTTTTTTTTCTTTTTAATGTAGACACAATAAAATATTAGGCATAGAAGTACAGTCAGTCCTTGCGAGCAGTGTTCTCTATGTTTCAGGCCGCTAAATGTGTGGAATGTATGTCGATATAATCTAGGGAAGGAACCGTTAGTATGGGAGTTGTTTAAATGGAGGCTTTTATGCTGACACTAAAGGGTAGAAGGTTGATGGTGCAGACATAGCTGGAGGAGAGTAGATTGTGAAGGCACGTAACTAGTAAAAAGGGGAACTAAATATCAAGGCAGAGGAACTAGATGTGGTAACACAAGCATTATAAGGAAGTGAGTCAAGAACCAGAAAATGGTAGCACTTCCTTTTAATTGAAAGCATCCTGAAATCTGAATGTGTAGTAATACAGATTTAAATAAATTGGACATCAGGTTGGTCCATTTTGGACTGGTATTAGGATGCTGTTTTTGAAAAAATAAAATTCAGATGATTTTGTTTTTGGCAGTTGAATTCTCCCATTTGTTAATTCCCTGGCAATAGTATTTGTCGAACTAGTTAGAGTTCTAAGAGAATATGGAGGTGCTACTATAGTGTGTTGCTGACTTGTCAATAAGTCCCCTAGACCCATGAGTACCCGGAAGGCAGGATTGTGTCTTACTACATTTAGTTTCTAGTGCCTAGTGAGAGTTATACAGTAGAAATTCATTTTTTTTTAAAGTAGAAATTCAATAAATGTTTGAACCAATTAATAGCTTTTCTTTGGAGATTTCTTTCATATTTTCTTTTACTAGCATCTAGTCCTTGGTACTTTAGATTATTGTTGTTTCTGTTAGCAATTCATCCTCATCATCTCTTATCTCATCATTTCTCTCTTTGACCCAAAATGAAATGAGAAATTATTAATTATGTGGGTTTATATCTAGAAACATGAAACTTTAGATTTGGCAGAGGCATTACACTTTTGAGATAATCAGATGGTTGTTGTCTATTCTGAGGTACACAGGGTACAAGTGGCTAGTTAGCTTTGAGCTGTGCCATGATCTTGCTGAGAATTTGTATCCATCTTAATGTAGTTTCAAAGAGAGTCAACCCAATTCTGGTTTACTCCCAATCTACTTTTTGATTCTGTTTTAGGGATTTGTCAGAGAGAATCTGTTGGTTGGTAGGTGGTCGTGAGGTTCAGTGGGCAGAGTAGGAGAGAAGCACGCAGTGGTTAGTAGTGTGAATGGATTGGATTATATAGCATTGTTGTTAAGAGCTCCTGCAACAGAGTTAGAATGTGAGTTGAATTCCATTTCTACCACCCTGCAGTTGCATGACCTTGGACAAATAGCTTAATATCTCTTAAGTCTCTGTTTACTTAGGAAATGAGACTGTATGAGAGACAGTGTGGGACAGTGAGTTAAGAGCTAGGGCTCTGGGACCAGACTGCCTGTGTGAGAATCCTGGTTCCTCTAATATACTAGAGCAAGTTATTTTCAACATTTTGTGGCCACTCTGTAAAATGAGGATGATAAAATAGTGGCAGACTTTATAGGGCTTTTGTAAGGTTTAAATAAGGGAACCACAATTGTCAGGTGTTTAGCATGATATCATAAATGCTTAATAATTGTTAGTGTTTGTTACTTTATAAATTAAACCTTCTGTTAAAGCTTCTGTGGGAGGAAAGAATAGGTTAAGAAAAGACCTTTTCAAAAGAGGTGGATTAAAACTGTTAGGTGGCAGTCACTGAGGATGGGATTACAGAGAGGAATAACTTTATTTTCTACTTCAAGAATTTCAACAGCGAACATTCTTTTAATTTCATGAGCAGCAGCCCACCCTCCAATACTAAAAATATAAAGCACTTTTGTGTTAAAGATGTATGTTTGTCTTGTTCATGATAGGAATATTTTTTTTTATTTTTTATTTTTAAACAGTGTTATTGTGACAGGCCGTGTGAGACAATCCATATTTTGCTGTTAATGGAAAGATGAAGCAATTTCAAAATGGATCTCACTCAGTAACAAAACTTACTGTTTTGGAAATATTGTTGTTCAAGCTATAGACATTTAATTTCTGAGATTTTAACCAAAAAAGTGAAACTCCTCAGTACTAGGAAGTGATAAAAAAAAAATACTTAGTACAGTTGTATTTTCCATTTCCTGATTTTAAAAGTACAGTTTTTTTTTTTTTAAAAAAGGTACTGCCTGGAGACATTTGTGTTTTTCCTTTGGTCTATCTATGTTGATCTAGATCAGTTTCTTTATTTTACAATACTGTCTTTGTCTTGGAGGAGTTAAATGACTTTCTCAAATTTAACACTTGAATCAATTAAAGATGTTTTAATTAAGAGGTTAAATGATACATTGTGATAATGGATATAAAAAGCCCTTGTGACTCCAAAGCACTTTGTAAACCATAGAGCACTCTGTAAGTATGAGTTATTGTTACAATAGGAAATTACCCTGAAGCAGTGTTGGCTTCCAGCTATACTACCAGGCTGATTATCCCAGAGATAACAGAATAGATAGATTTAGTGACCAAATTCAGATGCTCGAATCACACATTATATTAAATTAATCACAAACCTAGAATGAGAATTACAGGTAAAACATGGGTATGTTAAGACAATCAGGATAAGATTCAAGTGAAATGCTAGGACTATACCACCCAAATCCTGGGTTGGCAATTATTAGTTTGTTCAGTTTCTCTCAATGTTGCACTAGCTTCTCTGGTCACAGAGTGGTTACCAGGACCTGAATTGAGGGTGAATAAGGGGAATTGACAGAAAGTTTTTGGATCCAAAATTTGTTTGCTCTATTGAAGAGACTCAAGATATTTACATCTGAACACCGCTATAACTTGCTGTTAACCTGCAGAGTGTTTTTCTATTTGTCTCTGTCAGATGCCATGTGAATTTAGAATGTGGATCACCAGTGGGCATTTGATTGAAGGATGACAAAACTCTCAATCTGCATTTGTGACCTAATCCATGCTTTGTGAATATTTAAAGTTTGCTTGATCCTTTCCTACTATCCTTTGCTACCTATACATAACACTCTTGCTTTGTTCTATCCATCTTACCTATATTCAAAACAGTGTGTTCTGTTTTTTTCTATCTTTGGCCTACTGTTTGCAAAAAGCTATCTTAACTTCTAATACATCATGAAAGCTTTGCCTATGTTTCGGAAGTTACTTGTTTACTATCTTTGCTTAGTTTCATCTATCTTCCGTGTTTCTCTTTTCTGTATAGCAGATTGAACATTCTTAAATAATGCAGCAAACTCATTTTGCAATTATCATTACTGTTATCTTCTACAATTACAGAGAACTCTTGCTTTTTTTTTTTAAAGGAAAAAGGGAACTGATAAATACTGTAGCATAGGAATCTGTATAAGGAAGGGGAAAGTTTAAGAGTTTGAAAGCCTTCAGTTCTCTATATGGATGTATTTCATTGAATTTACTCCTTTCATTGTTTAGCTCTAGATGAAAATGTCCAGATTATATAGAAAAGTCAATTTCATAAAAATGATTTGATGCTTCTTCTTTCTCTGGGGAAAAGCCATCTTTTGTAGATAGAGCCAGAAATATCTCTTCCATTAAATCAGACCCTTTAGAGAAAGTCAAAGGGAACTCTTGCTGGAAAATAATGTGTTTAGAAAATTCCTTTCTAGGGAAGAACTCAGAAAGCAGAAAGTGGTTTAATTTCACACAATAATTATGTGAAATCAGAATCTAAGCAGTTGTATATGTAGTAAATGGTATATATTCCTTGCTATTTTAGCGGATGTGCATTACAAAGTTGACTTAATTGTGTTAAGCTGTGATAGTGGATCAGAATTATGAAGTGACAACTTAAATAATAAATAAATCAAATGACAGCTTAAATAAACATTTTGTTTAATGTTATGTGTAAATTGGTTGTAACTTGGTTGTTTTTAATTTTATATTTAGTATAATTTTGAAAATGCATCTCAGACATTTGATGACCTTCCAGCAAGATTTGGTTATAGACTTCCAGCTGAAGGTTTAAAGGTAAGCAGGTAATAATAATATGTGGTAAAAGCACAAAGTATTTAGTGAGGTCATTTTTATTCCTTGTTTAAAGAATGAAAATTTCTTACTATTATCATAAAACCCTACATAAACATTTGTAAAAGGTTCAGACTATTCAAAAGATATAAAGAAAATGAAAATAACCTATGATTGTATCATTCTGGACTAGCCACTGTTAACATTTTGGTATGTATTTCAGACATGTTTTCTAAGATATATGCTGTGTGTGGGGAGTGTGTGTGTTTATAGATGTATGTGTATGCATATATTTATGTAAGTGTTTACTTATATAATGAATCCATATTTTAATATTAAATAGAGCCATGCTACTTGGTTTCCAGGCCTTTTCACTTCTCCATCTAGAACATCTTTTCATAGTATTAGAGAGGGATCTATATTTTTATTTGCAATGCCTGGATAGTTTTGCAGTATCATGAAATATTATGGATTTTTGCATATTTATTTGTTTAAATTTTCATGTGGATTTTTAGGTTGTCCAGTTCTTGCTATTATAAACTGTGCTACAGTGAATGTCTTTATTTTTGTGTATTTGTCTATTTATTTGCATAAGATACATTTCCAGATGTAGAATTGCTTTGTTTATGGAACACAGGTTTAAAATTTTATTGTATATTCCAGGTTGCCCTTTGAAAGCTTGAGACAATTTAGATTCCCACCAATAGTGTCTGAGACGTTTTCCCCCAACCCTCCCCAATTCTAGATATTACCAAATTTTATTTAAATGATTAAAAAAAAAAAATCTAATGGCAGTGCCTGGGTGGTTGAGTCAGTTAAGCATCTGCCTTCAGCTTAGGTCATGATCCTGGGTTCCTGGGATCAAGCCCCGCGTTGGGCTCCCTGCTCAGGAGTGAACCTGCTTCTCCCTCTGCCTGCATTTCTCCCTGGTTGTGCACACTTTTCTCTCTGTCAAATAAATAAAACAAAATCTAAAAAAAAAGTCATTGAAATTGAGAACGTCTTAAGATTTTTTGCCCTGTGTATGTGTGAACATGTGCATGTGAATGCGAGAGTGAATTGCATGTTAATGCTCTTTGCCCATTTTTATTTTTTAAAATATTTTTTTATTTTTTTTGAGAGAGTGTGTATTTACAAGAGTGGAGGGGTGAAGGGGCAGAAGGAGAGAGGAGAAGGAGAGAGGGAAGCAGACTGTCCCCTGAGCAGGGAGCCCAGTGAGGGGCTCCGTTCCAGGACCCTGGGATCATGATCTGAGCCATAGGCAGATGCTTAACTGACTGAGTCACCCAGGTGCCCCTCTCTGCCCATGTTTAAATTAAAATGTCTATTCTTACTGATTTCTAAGAATTCTCTATAGACTGGAAAAATTTATTATTTGCCATATTATATGTGTTTCATGTCATTTTTCTGGCTTATACTTCATCTTTTAACTTTGTTTAAAGTTTCAGTAGTTTTGTTTACGTAGTTAAAAATTGCTATGCTTTCCTTCTATATCTGGGATCATGGTGAGAAAGTCCTTCCCTATTACAAGATGAGATTTTTATGCTACATAAGTTAAAATACTTGAAATTGTGTGTATGTGCCACAGAATGTTTTCAGGTTTTTCTTTCTTAAAATTCCACATTTAAGTACCATAAAACTATTATTGTCATTTAGGATGGCAGTCCCCTTTGGGAGGGACATATTAGTTTTTAAGTTTTTTAAAAGATTTTATTTATTTATTCATGAGAGACAGAGAGAGAGGCAGAGACATAGGCAGAGAGAGAAGCAGACTCCAGGGAGCCCGATGTGGGTCTTGATCCCGGGAACTCCAGGATCATACCGTGGGCCAAAGATAGACGCTCAACTGATGAGCCACCCAGGCTAGTTTTTAATTTTTTGAAGATTTTAAATTATAAAAAAAAATTCCCAGCATTGTAGGACTATTTCTCACTGCAAAAATATTTAAATAGAAAAGACACATACAGAAGAAAAAGGAAAAGCCTTCCATTACCCTCTCTTCATCTATACATGTCAATCCCACTGTCCTCTTCAGCATTAAATACAGTGTGACCTTAAAGACCTTCAGATCTTTTTCTGAATATGTGGTGCTTTTTAGTTCATAAATTCATGAACTCAAAAAGTTCGTAAGTGATTACCATTTGTAGGTATGAAAAGTTTCTTAATTTTTATAATGGAATCAATTCTAGCTAATTTACCAGAAAAGGATTTATGAGGGGATAAAGATGTCTAGAGTATCATATTCTGGAGAGGTAGTTTCCAGATTGTCAGGAACAAAACACAGAACTTCCTTGTAGAAATTGCTTGAGAAAGGATTGATGCAGCCACTGACCCCCCGAAGCATAGCACCTTTTCTCCCATCAGGGATCCTCTGTGATCTTACTTCAAAACATTCTGCTTCTGCTGCTTCCCTAGCTAAGGAAATACTCTTTGCCAGACTGTTTTCACAAATCTAACATCTTGATTGTTCTGACTGTGGGCCACGGAGTTACTACCACATACTTTAGTGAAATACTAGCTATTATGGAGGCTGGCTAATACAGTTTATAGATTTTGTTATTTTTGTTTTTTTAGTCTGCTTTGGAAAGATGGGATTCATAGTTTGGGGAAAGTGGGTTCAGAAAATTTGGGGGCACTGTGAATGGCAGATACTCACTACAATGTTACTGTGTAATTGGACTCCCTGCACATCCTCACACTTAGCATTATGTCTTAGAGATCTTTCCACAGCTGCACCTATTAAGCACTGCATGGCATTCTGTAATATGAAAGAGCATAGTTTATTAGTCATTTCCCATTAACAGATATTTTTGTTTCTTATCCACAAATAAATTATTTCTCTAGGATAGAGACTTAGAGAAGTTTAATTGATGAGTCAATGGGTGTGAACATCTGGAATTTTCATAGATACACTAAATTACCTTTCCATAAGGCTGTACTGATTTATTCCCATTAACAGTGCATGAGAATACCCATTTTTTTCTACACCCTTTTCAATACTGGTTATTATCAGTCTTTTTAACCTTTGCCAATCTGATGGGCGAAAAGTATTATCTTGTTTTAATTTGCATTTCTCTGCTTACGGATGATTTTGAGCTGGCAGCCTTTCTTTCATTGCGCTTAAGGAGTCAAACCATCCTTTTACTAAAGAGCCTTTCTGCTTAGTAAGGTTGTTTTAAAGAGTTGCATTAACTCCTGATAACCATAGTCTTACTGGTGTTCCTCTATTACTATGCTATTATAAACTCAGTTTACATTTAAAAGATGTTTTGACAAATTTGCTTATTCACTGCCAAAGAAAGAATAGTTTTAAGGATCTGCCTGCTTTTTTCCCATTATGACAATATAAGGCAAGCCCAGGAAGTGAGATACAGGGGCAGTAAGGAGAGAATGGTTCTAACAGATTGTTAGATCATTATGGATGGGTCTTATATTTGCATAGCTGGCTTGCCATTGCCCAGAATCAGAATTCACAAATGGTAGCCTGTTCATTATTGTTTACAAGGAGAACTTGATGGTGATCAAGTGGGGATGGTTGTCTATAGTGAAATGTCTATAAAACCAATTAAGTATGTTAAAAATAGTTTTTGTAGGCATAAATTCTGTATCTGTAGGTTTTATGATATTCTTGGATTCTGCCATTTATAAGAGATCAGATATTTATGGTATAACACATGTCAGTTGAAATTCTGTGTTTACATTCCATGTACATATGCTCCAATATTAAGCTAATGGTATTTAGAGGTTTTCAACCCCCACTGTCATTTAAAAATATATTCAAGTATATAAAAATCAGAGAGCCAAAGAAAACTTGAGCTTTAATATAAAAATGTAAATCTTGCATGGATTAAAATATGGCATGCTAGGGTTAGAGAAGTTATTTTATTTTATTTTATTTTATTTTATTTTATTTTATTTTATTTTATTTTATTTATTTATTTATTTATTTAAAAAAATTTTTTTTTTTACTTATGATAGTCACACAGAGAGAGAGAGGCAGAGACACAGGCAGAGAGAGAAACAGGCTGCATGCACCGGGAGCCCGACGTGGGATTCGATCCCAGGTCTCCAGGATCGCACCCTGGGCCAAAGGCAGGCGCCAAACCGCTGCGCCACCCAGGGATCCCCGAGAAGTTTTATTTTTTTAAAGATTTATTCACTTGAGAGAGAGGGAGAGCACAAAGTGGGGGAGAAGGGGAGAGGGAGGAGAAGCAGACTCCCTGCTGAGCAGGGAAATAGTTTTAAAATAGTAGTGTTGTAGAAGTTTTAAAAGAAAGATTTGATATTTTTACCTGGGGTGAACTCTGTGTTTTCAGTTATAGCTTTTGATTGGCTGTTTTTTGTTTTGTGTCTGTTTTGTGGCTGTATCTTAGATATGAAGGGAAGATCTATGGCATCAATTTGTTCCCTGAAGTCTAAATACCTTGAAAGAGGCCTGGCAATGAACTACTGTGTGGTGTGGTCCTTGTCCAGAGTTAGACACTCACAAGGAATTAGTTTCCGTTAGTCTTCATTAGACTTTCTTCTGTTCCTCCAAAAACTTGTAAATTTTTCGCATATCCCCTACTCCATGCTCATGAGGTCTTTAATCTATCCAGAATGGTATAGTGTAAAATAGGTCTCTATTCTTACCTTTTTTAAATAACCAACTATTAAAGCATCAGTGAACAAGCAAGGTTTTACTTGTAGATTTGTCATGCTTTCAGGATCTCCTGCTAGACTCTTGGTTTATTATTAATATAGTTAGAATAATTTAGTTACACACTGAAGGCTAGTCTCAGGAGGATCAAATTATTTAGGTTTCTTATTTATATACTTTTAAGAAGTGACTGGATAAGTAAAGGAGATAATGATGATTATTAAAAAATTGAAAACCAGATTTATCTCTAAGGAAGCCTTAGTAAAGCTAGCATCAGATTTCCTGAGTACAGCTATCAATGGTAAATCTTATTTTCAGCAAAAATCTTTTAGACTAGATATACTGTGATCATTGTATACAGTGTTTTTGTCATCTAGTACTTAGTGTATATTCTTCATGTTGATAAGGAGAAGACATAGAGGATGAAGGTCATGGGATGTAAATGTGTCCTTGACTGTATCATTCCTCATATCTAGAACAAAGGTTCTAGATAGTTTGTACCTTTTATGAATATGTATTCTTATATATGATTTATTTCTCCTGATCAGTATTCTTAAATTAGTACCCTATGTTATCACTAATTAATTTTCCCCAAACTAGACTTATTATTTGAAAATTTAAACTTCAGGACTCTCTTGGAAGAAATGATTTTGTTTAATACAAAGTCTTGAAATTAAAAGATTTTTTTTTCTCTAGTGAAGGAAAATGCAAATATTGCAAGGAAACATGATTGTTTGGATGCCTTATTTGTTTTTGTTTTTTTAAATATTTTATTTATTTATTCACAAGAGACACAAAGAGAGCGGCAGAGACACAGGCAGAGGGAGAAGCAGACTTCATGCAGGGACCCTGATGTGGGACCTGATCCCGGGACTCCAGGATCACGCCCTGGGCCGAAGACAGGCTCTAAACCGCTGAGCCACCCAGGGATCCCCCTGGATGCCTTATTTGTGATGCTTCTTTGTTTTCTTTGTAGGGAAGATGCTTAAGAGCAGCTACTTGTATTTTCCCTTCCAGAACAACTTGATAGTTTTGTGACATGAAGGAGTCTTGGTTAGACTGAATATACTTAGCTTCCTCACTCCTAGGAACTGTTAACTGTGATGATATCACCTTCAATTTGTAGTCTATAACAAAGGTTAGAGTTCCTTTTTCAAGGGATAAATAGAAAATGGAACCATTAAATTAAGAAGTAACACCACACCTGTTTATACAAAAAATAGGAATTCTAAAATCAATACATTTTTTCGAAAGCACAAAGGTATAAAAAAGAATGCCTCCTCAGTGAATTTTGAGCTTTTAAAACCTTTTCCTGTTAATTTCAAAGGTAATGATTGCTCCTTCATTTTTTAATTTTACTAGGGAATAGAGCATTTCATTAGGTGTGGAGAATAGCAAAAATTATTTCATTATGACAATTTATTAATGGAGAAGTGTGGAGGTAGGGAGAAAGAGTAAGGGGGTGGAGGGCCTGAAGGAAAGCATGGAAAGTCTACACATAACCCTCCCAGCTCATGTAGAATTCCCCAAATCCAGCCTTGCCTTTTTTTCTTCCAGTTTGGGCCCTAGTCTCATCCATCATCCTTGGACCCATCCACATTGTACTATTTAGTTTCCAACCACATTGTAAGTCAAAGAAGGCTAACATGTCTGATCTCCTAACTCAGCACACCCTGCACTTCCCTGTTTGATTACTGGGCATCTTTGTTGTTTGTTCACTTAGTAATGTTCATTAGATTTTCTTGCTGGCTTTCTCAATTTGATATGTTAAAAGTAATTTTTAATTTTTCTTCCCATGAAAAAATATGTTTCTAATTATAAGCAATATATGCTCATCATAAAAATTAAGATGATATAGGACATTTATAAAGAAGAATATGAAAATCATGCATAATTCTACAACCAAGAGATTATAATGGTAGACTTGGGTATAATCATGTGAGTTTTTTTTTTTTTTTTTTTACCATGTGAGGTTTTTAGACACATTTATGCCTTCACTTTGTGTTTATGCTGTTTTGCAGCTACTTAAAATTTGTCAAAATCATAGCATATCTAATATGGATATCTTTTCATGTAAGTATAAATGCATTCATGTCACATGCAGTTTTAAAAAATAATATTTGAATTACACCATAATGTAACCAATCATCTTATCATTAGTTGTTGTGTTTAGGCTGATTTCACTTATTAAAAATTATGAAATACTTCAAACACAGAATAAAGGAAGGGAATAATAGAACATCCTGTATATACCACCTAGATGTTCATATTTTGCCATTATTTTTAAAGAAGAAATGTTACCAGTACCATTGAAGCATTTTTTTACCTTCCAAGTTCCATTCCCTTATCCTCCTCCTAGTAATCATTATCCTGAAATTTAGATCTTTCCCATTTATGTTACAAAACATTTTTTACCTTTTATATGAGTCTTTTAACATTGTCTTACCTGCTTTTAAATTTTGTTTGTTCTGGTTTTAAAGCTTGCTTTTTTTTTCACCCAACACTGTATTTGAATTTTATCTCTGTAGTTATATTGTCTGCATTCATTTTAACTGTTAATAATACTTCGCTTTATGACTATATCATAATTTATTTTTTAATTATTAGTAGATATGTAAGATGTTAGTCTTTTGCTTATATCTTAAAAATCTCTCCTTGTGTATATTATAGCTAGATGCTGTTTCACACTCATCAGATTAGTGAAAATAAGAGTCTAACAATATCAGTGGCCAGCAAGGATATGAAAAACAGGTCGTCTTATATACTGCTGGTTAATACAAGAGTGTCTGACCATTCTGGAGAGTTTGGTAATATTATTTTCTTCTCTAGGTGATAATTTGCCATAGTGAAATAATGCATTTTTTCCCACATTCAATATATTTCTCATTTCTCACATATTCAATGAATCTGTGATCATTGTTTTTGCAATTAACAGGAAAACTCATTACCAGTATTAACACCCTTATTACTTTGTACTGTATTTTTATCTGTCTACCTGTACAATCCCTTTTTGCCAGTTGCCATTATCTTTGAATACTTAATACAGAAATAATTTCTGTAACTAGGATATGACCATTTTCATTAGTAATTTTAAGTTCTGGCCCCCTTAATCAGATTGATAACCAGTTTGTATTCAGTTAACCAGCTTATGTTCAACGTGACTGAATTAGGACAGATTTCAAATGGCAAGTAATGTAGTGAGTAATGAATGATTGAAGATCTGTTTCTTTTTTAAAAAACAAAATGTTGGGCAGCCTCAGTGGCGCAGCGGTTTAGTGCTGCCTGCAGCCCAGGGTGTGATCCTGGAGACCCGGGATCGAGTCCCACATTGGGCTCCCTGCATGGAGACTGCTTCTCCTTCTGCCTGTGTCTCTGCCTCTCTCTCTCTCTCTCTCTCTGTGTCTCTCATGAATAAATAAATAAAATCTTAGTAAATAAATAAATAAATAAATAAATAAATAAATAAATCTTAAAAAAACCCAAAAAAACAAAATGTTTTTGGCTTCATTACCAAAGAATTCCTTTTAGTCAGGATTCACATTTGTTTGCAAAGCCAAAGAATTTCTTTGATGCCTCTTAAGTTATACTATTGTATTTGTTTCTGAACTCTTTTGCTAATAAAGATTTTGTTAGAAGTTTAAATTCTTAGAGGATCTGTCAAGTACTACAGAATATAAAATATGAATAAATATTCCTTCCTGACTTGTATTGATGATTTGTCAATTTAGAAGGTGATCTTAGAGGATATGTATTTCCAATGTATGCTCAATCTACTTAGAATTTCTTTCATTTTTAGAGAAACTATCTTGTTGAATGTAGCAAATCCTATAAGCATACCAGTCTTGAGCTTTAATTTTTTTTTTTTTTTTGAGATTTTGTTTATTCATGAGAGACACAGGGAGAGAGGCAGAGACAGAGGCAGAGGGAGAAGCAGGCTCCACACAGGGAGCCTGATGTGGGACTTGATCCTGGGACTCCAGGATCACACCCTGAGCTGAAGGCAGACGCTCAACCACTGAGCCACCCAGGCGCCCCTGAACTTTTGATTTTTTATTTGTTGGTTCAGTGTTTGGAGTGATGGTGTTTGATTGGATTTTTTTCCTAAGCAAGACAATGATGTGGTTATGATGGTCCTATAGTGTGTAATATATTTATTAAAAGGCATTTTCCATCAGATGGCACAGTCATTTTGTTTTTTAAAATGTTAAGATATAGTCTATGGAGTGGAACATCAGCTGTTTGTGCTGAATGGGAAACACATAACAGATGTCCTTTCTTCATGGAGCTTGAATATCAGGAAATCAAAATCCTGACAGACAACTACTTTTGTGTTAAACCTCATGACAATAATCTTTAACTTTTTATCAATTATTTTTATTTTTTAAAGATTTATTTATTTATTCATTCATGAGACACAGAGAGAGAGGCAGGGAAATATGGAGAGGGAGAAGCAGGCTCCCTGTGAGGAGCCTGATGTGGGACTCAATCCTAGGACGCCAGGATCATGACCTGAGCCAAAGGCAGTTGCTCAACCACTGAGCCACCCAAGTGTTCCAACTATGTTGTTGTTTTTAGGAATTAGATTTAGGGACACCTGGGTGGCTCAGCGGTTAAGCATCTGCCTCGGCTCCGGGCGTGATCCTGGCGTCCTGGGATCGAGTCCCATGTCGGGCTCCCCATCGGGAGCCTGCTTCTCCCTCTGCCTATGTCTCTGCCTCTCTCCCTCTCTGTCTCTCATGAATAAATAAATAAAATGTTTTTTAAAAAAGGAATTAGATTTGATAATTCTATTTTCTAATAAAGCTGCTATGAACATCAGTATACATATTTTTATGTCTGTGTTTTCATTTCTCTTTTTTAGGGATTCATCCATTTATTTTTAGAGAGAAAGCAAGCACGATTAGGGGGAGGTGCAGAGGGAGAGAAGCAGACTCCTTGCTGAGTGTGGAGCCTGTTGTGGGGCTCGATCCTATGACCTTGAGACCATAACCTGAACCAAAATCAAGAGTCAGATGCTCAACAGATTGAGCCTCCCAGGTGCTCGTTTTTTCTCAAGTATATACTCAAGGGTAGAATTGTTGTGTCATATGGTAACTCCGTTTAACCTTGTAAGGAACAGCCAGACTGCTCCAAAGTGGGTGCACCATTTTCAGCTCCCACCAGCAGTGTGTGATGTTTCCAAGTTCTCCATTTCCTTGTTAAGACTTTTTAATCTTTTTTTTTTTTTAAGTTTTTTTATAGACCTTCTAGTGGGTGTAAAGTGCTATCTCATTGTGGTTGTGATTTTCCCTAATCATTAGTGATGTTGAGCATCTTTTCATGTGCTTATTGGCCAGTCATATTATCTTCTTTGAAGAACTGTCTATTCAAATCCTCTGCCATTTATTTATTTATTTATTTATTTATTTATTTATTTATTTATTAACATATGGTACATATTGGTTTCTGGAGTAGAATTCAGTAATTCATCACATACAGCACCCAGTGTTCATCATAACAAGTGCCCTCCTTTATACCCATGTAGCCCATTTTCCCCCCACTTCCCTCCATCAAACCTGTTTATTCTCTATCAGTAAAAGTCTCTTATGATTTGTTTCCCCTCTCTCCTTTTTTTCTTTTCCCCATTCCTATATGTTCTTCTGTTTTCTTTCTTAAATTCCACATATGATAGAAATCATATGGTATTTGTCTTTCTCTGACTTATTTCATTTAGCATAATACAGTCTAGCTCCATCCATGTCATTGCAAATAGCAAGATCTCATTCTTTTTGATGGCTAATATTCCATTGTATATACATACCACATCTTCTTTATCCATTCATCAGTCGATTGATGTTTTGGTACTCTCCATAGTTTGTTGTTGGTTAGGTTGCATATATCCCTTCAAATCTGTATTTTTGTGTCCTTTGGGTAAATATCTAGTAGTATAATTGCTGGATCATAGAGTAGTTCTATTTTTTTTTAATATTTTATTTATTTATTTATGAGAGAGAGAGAGAGGCAGAGGCAGAGACACAGGCAGAGGGAGAAGCAGGCTCCATGCCAGGAGCCCAATGCGGGACTCAATCCCGGGACTCTAGGATCGTGCCCTGGGCCAAAGGCAGGCGCCAAACCACTGAGCCACCCAGGGATCCCGAGTAGCTCTATTTTTAACATTTTGAGGAACCTCCATACTGTCTCTAGAGTGGCTGCACCAGTTTGTAATAACACCAATAGTGTAAGAGGGTTCCCCTTTCTCCACGTCCTCACCAACACCTGTTGTTTCTTAATTTCAGCCATCCTGACAGATGTGAGGTGGTTTTTATTTGTATTTCCCTGATAATGAGGAATGTTGAACATCTTTTTATGTGTCTGTTGGCCATCTGGATGTCTTTTTTTGAAAACTACCTAATCATGTCTTCTGCCCATTTCTTAACTGGGTTGTTTTTGGGTGTTGAGTTTGATAAGTTCTTTGTAGATTTTGAATACTAACCCTTTATCAGATATGTCATTTACAGATATCTTCTCCCATTCCATAGGGTGTCTTTTAGTATGTTGATTGTTTCTTAACTGTGCAGAAATTTTTATCTTGATAAAGTCCCAGTAGCTCATTTCCCTTGCTTCAGGAGATATATCTAGTAAGAAATTGCTATGGCTGATGTCAAAGAGATTACCTGTGTTCTCCTCTAGGATTTTGATGGTTTTCTCTCTTGCATTAAGGTCTTTCATCCATTTTGAATATATTTTTTGTGTACGGTGTAAGAAAGTGGTCTAGTTTCATTCTTTTGCATGGTGCTGTACAGTCTTCCCAACACCATTTGTTGAAGAAACTTTTATCCATTGCATGTTCTTTCCTGTTTTGTCATAGATTATTTGACCATAGAGTTGTAGGTCCATTTCTGAGTTCTCTATTCTGTTCCATTGATCTGTGTATCGTTTTTGTGTCAGTACCATACCGTCTTTATGACTAGAGCTTTGTAATATAGCTTGAATTCTAAAATCGTGATGCCTCTAGTTTTGTTTTTCATTTTCAGAATTGCATTGGGTATTCAGGGTCTTTTGTGGTTCCATACAAATTTTAGGATTATTTGTTCTAGCTCTATGAAAAATGATGGTGGTATTTTGATGAGGATTGTATTAAATGTGTGGATTGCTTTAGGTAGTATAGACATTTTAACAATGTTTGTTTTAATCCATGAGGGAATGCTTTTCCATTTCTTTGTGTCCTCTTTAATTTCTTTTGTCAGTGCTCTGTAGTTTTCAGAGTATAGATAGATCTTTTACTTCTTTAGTTAGACTTAGATATCTTATTGTTTTCAATTGCAGATAGGATCGATTCCTTTTCCTACTGCTTCATTATTGATGTATAGAAATGCAACGGATTTTTGCACATTGATTTTATATCCTGTGACTTTGCTGAATTCGTGTATGCATTCTAGCATTTTTTTTTTTTGGTGGAGTCTTTGGAGTTTTCTACATAGAGTATCATGTTGTCTGCAGATAGTGAAAGTTTGACTTCTTCCTTGCCAATTTGGATGCCTTTTATTTCTTTTTTGTTGTCTGATTGCTGAGGCTAAGACTTCCAATACAATGTTAAATAGTAATGGTGAGAGTAGATATCCTTGTTCTGTCCCTTGTTGATTTTTCTACTTAGATGATCTATCCATTGCTGTAAGTAGGGTGTTAAAGTCTTACACTGTTATTGTATTATCACCAATGAGTGTCTTTATGTTTGTTATTAATTGATTTACATATTTGAGTGCTCCCAAGTTGGGTACATAAATATTTACAATTGTTAGATATTCTTTTCCCTATTTTTTTAAAAAAAGATTTGACTTAATTAATTAATTTATTTATTTGAGACAGAGAGTGAGCACACGAACACACAAGCAGGGCAGAGGGGTGGAAGCAGGGTGCCTGCTCAATCCCAGGGAGTGTAGGGCTTGGTTCCAGGACTCTGGGATTATGATTTGGGCCTAAGGCAGCTGCTTAACTAAGCCATCCAGGTGCCCCAATTGTTAGATCTTCTTCATGGTTAGACCCCTTAATTACGATGTAGTACCCTTCTTGATCTCTTGTTATAGTTTTTGCTTTAAAATCTGTTTGTCTGGGCAGCCCTGGTGGCACAGCAGTTTAGTGCTGCCTGCAGCCTGGGGTGTGATCCTGGAGACCTGGGTTAGAGTCCCATGTCAGGCTCCCTGCATGGAGCTTGCTTCTCCCTCTGCCTGTGTCTCTGCCTCTCTCTCTCTCTATCATGAATAAATAAATAAAATCTTAAAAAAAAAAATCTGTTTGATGTAAGTATGGCTACTCTAGCTTTCTTTTGACATCCATTAGCATGGTAGATGGTTCTCCATCCCCCGACTTTCAATCTGCAGCTGTATTTAGGTCTAAAATAAGTCTCTTGTAGGTGGCATATAGATGGATCTTGTTTTTTTTTTTTTTTTTTTTTAATCGATTCTGATACCCTGTGTCTTTTACTGGAGCATAGTCCATTTACATTTGGAGTGATTATTGAGAGAGATGAATTTAGGGCCATTGTGATACCTGTAGAATTAGTGTTTCTGGTGATTTTTCTCCGGTCCTTTCTAGTCTTTGTTGCTTTTGATCTTTTTTTTCACCACTCAAACAGTCTCCCTTAAACTTTCTTGCAGGGCTGGTTTAGTGGCCACAAACTCCTGTAGTTTTTGTTTGTCTAGGAAACTCTATCTTTCCTAGTCTGAATGACAGCCTTGCTAGATAAAGAATTCTTGGCTGCATATTTTTCGCATTCAGCATGTTGAATTATTTCCTTCCACCTCTTCCTGACCTGACAAGTCTCTGTGGACAGATCTTCTTCGAACCTAATCTGTCTTCCCTTGTTGGTTAAGGACCTTCTTTCCCTTGCTACTTTCAGGATTCTTTCCTTGTCTGTGATTTTGTGAATTTGACTACGATATACATTGAGAATGGCTGGCTTTTGTTGAATTTAATGGGAATTCTCTGTGCTTCTTGGATTTTGATGTCTGTGTCCTTCCCCAGATTAGGGAAGTTTTCAGCTATAATTTGTTCAGATAAACCTTCTGCCTCTCTTCATCTTCAGGGACTCCTGTGATTCCCATGTTATTACGTTTTACTAAGTCACAGAGTTCTCTAAGTCTGTCTTCATGGTTTATTACATTTCTTTCCCTCCTTTTTTTGGCTTCATTATTTTTCATAATTTTATCTTCTTTATCACTGATTTGCTCCTCTGCTTCGTCCATCCTCAGTTTTATGATCTCCATTTGTGTTTGCATCTTGGTAATAGTATTTTTAATTTTGACCTGAGTAGATTTTAGTTCTTTTTTCTTTGTAGTAAGGGATTCTCTAATGTCTTCTATGCTTTTCAAGTCCAACTAATATCCTTATAATCAATGTTTTAGATTCTAGTTTAGACATGTTATTTATATCTCTACTGATTAAATCCCTAGCCATGAGTTCTATCTTACGTTCTTTCTTTTGGGGTGAATTCCTCTGTGTTGTCATTTTGTCTAGAAAGAAAAGAAGAAAGAAAAAAAAAAAAAACAACTTAAAAAACAAACCCCAAAAACAAAGAGTAAAAACTTTGTTTTTACAAAAAAGAAAAAAAGAAACAAAAAGAAAAAAAAAAAACCCAAACAAGGAAATAAGAAATAAAAACAAACCCTAGATCCTGGGTGTGTTTTGGTCTGCTTGAATAAAGAATCTAGATCCCAACATAAAAGATAAAGTAGGATAAAATGAAAGTAGACAAAAAATACATATGAAAAGTATACGTATATAAATCTAGAAAATTAATAAAAGGAATTGGAAAGCATAAGAAATGAAAAAATAACAAAAAGAAATAGGATTTTCTTTTTTACTTTTATTCTCTATTTCCCCGAGAGCTGAAGCTTTGCAGCCCTCCATGATCAATAAACTTGAGGGAAGCTAGTTGGTTGTTTGTGCTGGTCTTCTGGGGGAGAAGCCTGCTGTACTCACTCTCAGGCTGACTTGTTCCAGTGGAAATGCTTCTCCCAGACGCAGAGGTGTGGGGCTTGGTGTACGCCTCTCGGTGTCCACTGAGTGGCACTGTTTTGGTCCCTGAAGTGATTTGGCACTGATGGGCAGGATGAAAATGGCTATGTCTTGTTCTCTAACCTGGGAGCTAAAAGTTTGCTCTGCCTACTCTTCAGTGAATCTTCACAGAAAAGCCATCAATCACCCTATTTGTCTTTTCCGATTTCAATCTCAATCCTGCATTCACCTTGCCCGAGTGGAGCCTTTTTATCTCAGGCCTCTGACTGATTTCCAGAACTCCAAATCGCAGTGATGCCTGCGAGGCAGACCTGAACTATTCCTCTGGGGCAGGGTCTTGTTGGCACTTGTTGCCTGAGGAAATCAGTCCCATGAGGGGAGGCGGTTTGCAGTTTATAGCAGAAAGCTAGCACCGAGACCTGCTTTTAATGCCCAAGAAATCATTGCCAAATCCAGTGTCATGAAGCTTTTCCCTTATGTGTTACCTAAGAGTTTTATATATTAGCTCTTAGGTCTTTGAGTTAATTAGGTCTTTGAGTTAATTTTTTATATGGTACAAGATAAGAGTCCAGTCTTACTCTTTTGCCATGTGGATATCCAGGTTCCCCAATACCATTTGTTGAAAGAACTATCCTTTCTTTGAATGGTCTTGGTACACTTGTCAAAGTCATTTGACTTATATGTGAGTGTTTATTTCTGAGCTATCTATGCTTTTTTTCTTTGGTCTTTGAGTCTGTGTTTATATCAGCACCCATATACTATTTTGATTACTGTAGCTTTATAGTATGTTTTGATTTTTTAAATTTTTATTTATTTTTGAGAGAGAGTGAGTGAGCACACAGGAGCCTGGGGAGGAGCAGAGGGAGAGGGAGTGAAAGAGAATCTTAAATGTGTGGAGCCTGATGTGTGGGGCTCAGTTTCACAACCCTGAGATCATGACTTGAGCTGAAATTAAGAGTCAGGTGCTTTAGCCAGCAGAGCCACCCAGATGCCCTGCTTTGTAGTAAGGTTTAAAGTCAGGAAGTATGAGAGCTCTGAATTTGTTGTGTTTTTTTCAATATTATTTTGACAATTAGAGGTCCCTTGAGGTTCCATATAAATTATAGGATGGATTTTTCTATTTCTACAAAAAAAATCATTGTAATTTTGATAGGAATTGTATCAAATTTATAGATTGCTTAGGGCAGTACTGACATCATAGCCATATTAAGTCTTATCAATCCGTGATGGAATTGACATCCATAGTATGTCTGTTTTTGTCTTTTAATTTCAGCAACATTTGGTAGTTTTCAGGGTGTAAGTCTTTTGCCACTTTGGTTAAGTTTATCTCAAGTATTTTATTCTTTTTGATGCTCTTGTAAGTTGAATTGTTTTATTGATTTCCTTTTGGAATTGTTCTTTGTTAGAGTTTAGGAATGCAACTGATTTTTGCATGTTGATTTTGTATTGTGCAACTTTGCTGAATTTGTTTATTGGTTGTAATTATATTTTAATTCTGATCTTTATGGTTTTCTACATATAAGATATCATGTCATCTGCAAAGAGGTAATTTTACTTCTTCCTTTTCAATTGGAATGCCTTTTATTTCTCTTTCTTGCCTAATTGTTCTGGCCAAGATTCCCAGTACTATGATGAAAAGGAGTGGTATGGGGCACCTGGGTGGCTCAGTTGGTTAAGTGTCTGACTTTTGGTTTTCAGCTCAACTCTTGATCTCCGGGTCATGAGATCAAGTCTCGTGTCAGGCTCCATGTTCAGTGGGGAGTCGGCTTCTCCTCTTCCTCTCCCTCTGCTCCTCCATCCTACTCACATATTGTCTTTCTCAAGTAAATAAATCTTAAAAAAAGAAAAAAAGTGGTAAAAGCGTGCATCCTTGTCTTGTTCCTGATCTTTAAAGAAAAGCTTTCAGTTATTTGTTATTGAGCATATGTTAAATGTGTGCGTGTTTTTAAATATATGCTCTTTATTATGGCAAATATATGCTCTCACTCTCTTTTGTTTTTTTTAGTTTGCTGGGTGTTTTTATCATGAGAGGGTGTTGGGTTTTGTCAAATATGTTTTCTACATGCATTGATGATTTTTTTATGAATTGAGATGATTGAGAGATTTTTTTCTCCCTACATTCTATTAATGTATATTATATTTATTTTCATATATTGAACCATTCTCTCATTCTAGGAATAAATCCAATTTGGTTATGGTATATAATACTTTTAATATGCTGTTGAAGTTGGTTTAGTAGTACTTTGTTGAGGATTTTTGCATTGTTCTTTATAAGGGATATTGGAATGTAGCTTTTCTTGCTTGTGGAGTCTCACTTTGGTATAAGGGTAATGCTGCTGTTACAGAATGTGCAGGAAATGTTCCTATCTCTTTGGTTCTTTGGAAGACTTTGAGAAGGATTGGTGTTAATTCTTCTTTAAATGTTTGGTGGACTTCACCAGTACGTGGCTTTTGGGATTTTCTTTCTTAGGAAGTTTTTGATTATTGATTCAATTTTCTTACTAGTAATGGATCTCAACAAATTTACTATATCTTCATGATTCAGTCTTGGCAGGTTGTGTGTTTTTAGTTATTTGTGCATTTCTTCTGTTATTCAATTTTTACTCTACGTTGTTCATAGTGCCCTCTTATAAACCTTTATTTCTATAAAATAGTAATGTTCTCTTTCTTTCGTGATTTTAGTTATTTGAATCCTCTTAATCAAACTTACAGTTTGTCAATTTTGTTGAACTTATTTGAAGAACCATCTCTAGTTGTCACTGATTTTCTCTATGTTTTAAAGTTTTTATTTATTTATTTTAGATAGAGTATGAGCAGGGTAGGAGCAGAGAGAGAGGGACACCATCTCCAGCAGACTCCATGCTGAGTGCAGAGGCAGAGATGGGGCTCAATCCCAGGACCCTGGGATTATGACCCTGAATAGAAACCAAAGTCAGACGCTTAACCAACTGAGCCACCCAGGTGCCCCCTCTATTTTTTATTTTTATTTTTTTAAAAGATTTTTATTTATTTATTCATGAGAGACACAGAAAGAGAGAGAGAGGCAGAGACACAGGCCGAGGGAGAAGCAGGCTCCATACAGGAAGCCCGATGCGGGACTTGATCCAGGGACTCGAGGATCACTCCCTGAGCCGAAGGCAGGAGCTAAACTGCTGAGCCACTGAGGGATTCCCCCCACCTCTATTTTTTAAATAATTTTTAAAATAATTGCACTGTATCTCTGCTATAATAATTATTATTCCCTTGTTTCTGCTAGTTTTGGATTCAGTTCTTATTCTTGTTTCTTAGAGTGTAAACTTAGGTTGTGGATTTGCAATCTTTCACTTTTTCAATGTAAGCAATTACAGCTGTAAATTTCTTTCTTGGAGCTACTTTTGCTACATTGCCTAAGTTTTGGTATGTTTTGTTTTTATTTATATTTGTCTCAAAACATTTTCTAATTTTCCTTGTTAATTCTTCTTTGACATCTTCATTATTTTTTTTTTAAAGATTTTATTTATTTATTCATGAGAGACACACACAGAGAGAGGCAGAGACACAGGCAGAGGGAGAAGCAGGCTCTCTGCAGGGAGCCTGGGTCTCCAGGATCACGCCCTTGGCTGAAGGCAGCGCTAAACCACTGAGCCACTCAGGGATCCCGACATCTTCATTATTTTTAAAATGCCCTTAGGTTTGAACTTTCCCTCCCTCCATCCTTCCACCCTTCCTTTTTTCCTTTCTTCTTTTTTTTTTTTTTTTAGGTTTATTTATTTTTTTAAAGATTTTATTTTTTCATGAGAGAGAGAGAGAGAGAGAGAGGCAGAGACATAGGCAGAGGGAGAAGCAAGCTCCCCACAAGGAGCACAATGTGGAACTCGATCCTGGATCCCGGGATCATGCCCTGAGCCAAAGGCAGACCTTCAACCGCTGAGCCACCCAGGCATACCATAAAGATAGATAGATAGATAGATAGATTGATTGATTGATTGATTGATTTAAGAGAGAAAAACAGAGCACAAGTAGGGAGGTGCAGGGCAGAGGGAGAGAGAGAAACAGATTCCCCACTGAGTAGGGAGCCCAATGCAGGGTTTAATCCCAGGACCCTGGGATCATGACCTGAGCTGAAGGCAGATACTTAACTGACTGAGCCACCTAGGTGGACTCCTAGCAGCTGTTTTGAAGGAACATTTTCTCCTAGTCTTTTGAAATAATCTCTTCAATAATAAGGATATTCTTCTATATCCTCCACTTTTTAAAAAAGATTTTATTTATTTGTTATTTGAGAGAGGGTGGGTGCAGGAGAGCGGAAGAGAGAGAAAACACAAGTGACAGGTGGTGGGTAAAAGGCAGAGGGAAAGGGAGAAGCAGACTTCCTGCTGAGCAGGGAGCCTGATGTAGGGCTTGATCTTACAACCCTGAGATTGTGACCTGAGCCACCCAGGTGCCCCTATCCTCGGCTTTTGTAGAGATACTGTTTGCATATTAAGAGGATTTCTAATTTGAGACTTATTTATATGATTTATCTTATAGTTGGTGACCACTCACTTTTTATATTAAATATTCAGGATGTATGTGTATTCAAAATGACTGCAATTTTGTAGGAATATTTTCTCAGTCTTGTCTGAGCAGTTTTACCAATTAGATATGAATAGATGAATAGATATTAGAGCTGTATTCAGAATTTATAAATTGAAAAGTTGATAAATGTAAAACCAGGAAGGATAATGTTACGTTTGAGGTCCTCACAAACAAGTACTTTATCATATTCATTTCTGTTGTAGTACAGTGTCTGGCATAGAATGTAAATATCCCAAAGGCAGGATCTTTATCTCTGGCAGTACCTGAATTAGAGTAGGGAGTCAGCAAATTGGTTCAATGAACCAGTATATCAGTAAATAGAGAATTAAAATGACAGTGTTTCAGGTTGACCTATTGGTAATAAATTACGAAGTAAGAAATAATCAAAATGTCCATAAATACATTGAACAGTTTGCCTTCTCAGGGGTTCATTAGTGTTCTTCAGTGAGCACGAAAAACCATATTTAAGAATCTGGTAGCCTGATGTTTGTTGTATTTAGGGTGATTTATGTCATCTGTTTTCTGCTTGCCCTCAGAAGTTCTGTGGAAAAAAAGTTAAGATAAAAAATTCCAACCTCAGGATTTATTTTGCTATCTGACAGTAGGAAGTATATTGGAGGTAAACCAATGTCTTGTGATCACTTTCACGCCTTGATGACTAGCTTGTCTTGTTTTATATATCTCATTTAGGAGTATTTTTCACATTTAGTACCTCTTACAGATTAGAGATGCAAAACTGTCAACAGTTATTTGGCATCAGGGGGAACCTGATGTTGAACCACAACTGCTCATGATTATTTCTTACTTTTTATTCAGTATAGTTTTCACTTGACCACTATTCCCTAAAATTTCTTCTCCCAAACTGAACATATTTTACTTGTAATTTTTGGCATAATAATACTGTAGACGCTAAGAGAATTTGCTTTGTAATGGAATCTAAAAATCCCCTCCTTGTATAAAGCAGGGGATTTTTTTTTCTTTAAAGATTTATTTACTTTAGAGAGAGGGCATATGAGTGGGGGCAGGAGCCAGGAGTAAAAGGAGACAAGAAGACTCCCCCATCAGCGGGGACCCCAACATGGTGCTTGATCCTAAGACTTCTGAGATCATGACCTGAGCCAAAATCAAGAGTTGGATGCTCAACCTGCAGATCTACCAGGTGATCCAGCAAGGAATCTTTTCTTAAATAAATTTAATGTATGTTAGAATAAATGTATTGAAAGAAAGTAAAAATTTTACTGATAGATTCTATATATATAGAAATATCTTTGATTTGATGCTACCAGCTTCTTGACAACTTGTAATTCACTCTACACTGTGAGCTTTTTTCTTTGCAAGTATATTTGTTTAGCACAAATATCATCATTGTAATAATAACAAATAATAAAAATAGAACTACTCTATGATCCAGTATTCACACTACTGGGTATTTACCCCCAAAATACAGAAACATTTAATCAAAGGGATACATGCACCCACATGTTTATTGTAGCATTATTTACAATAGCTAAATTATGAAAGCAGCCCAAATATCCATCCATAGATGAATGGATAATAAAGATGTGGTATACAATGGAATAAAAAAAAAACACAAAAAAGAATGAAATCTTGCCATTTGTAATATCAAGGATGGAGCTAGAGAGTATAATGCCAAACGAAATAAATCAGTCAGAGGAAGACAAATACCATATGATTTCACTTGTGTATGATTTAAGAAAAAAAACAAATTGAGGTATCATGCATAGGTGGCTCAGTTGGTTGAGCATCCAACTCTTAGTTTTGGCTCAGGTTATCAATCTCAAGGTTGTGGGATTGAGCCTTGACTTGGGCTCTGCACTCAGCATGGAGTCTGCTGGAGATTATCTTCCTCTCCCTTTGTTCCTTCCACTGTTCTCTCTATCTCTCTCTCTGATAAATAAAATCTTAAAAAAATTAAAAATAAAGATAAAAAAGAAGAAAAAGAGAGACAAACCAAGAAATAGACTCTTAACTATAGGAACCAGAGGGGAATTGGGGAGTGTGGATAGGTGAAATAGCTGAAGGGTATTGAAGAGTACACTTATCGTGATGAGCACTGAATAATATATAAAATTATTGAATCACTCTATTGTACACCTAAAACTAATATAACACTGTATGTTAACTATACTGGAACTAAAATAAAAAACTTGATTGATAGGGGCACGTGGGTGGCTCAGTGGTTGAGCATCTGTTTTTGGCTCAGGTCATGATCCCGGGGTCCTGGGATCAAGTCCCACATTGGGCTCTCCGCAGGAAGCCTGCTTCTCCCTCTGCCTGTGTCTCTGCCTCTCTCTCTGTGTGTCTCATGAATAAATAAAATCCTTAAAAAAAGTTTAATTGATAAAAATGAAATAGCATTATAGAATAATCTTTGGTCTCACCAATCTCACTGAAATAATTTCTTTTTGTATTTCTATTAAATTAGAAAGACATTGTGTTCTTAAAGAAAAGAAACATTATTTGAGTCAGTTTGACTCATAGCACCATCAATTAGCAGCTGAATCTTGAGTATGTTATCTTCTCTGAAGTACTTTTTTCTCCAAAATAGGGATGATAATGCCTGTGATTTGTGATCCTCAGTTGTGAGCATAAAGCTGTCTATGTGTTCTAGGACTTCAATTTAGTTATGATAGTTAACTTCAATAGCAGCGAATGACTTGAAAAGCCAGTTTTCTACATATCCATTTTCTACAGAATACAATGAAAGATGGTGGGATAATAGGATAATAGAAAGGTATAACAAGAAGGAAAAAGGTAACCTAAACTGCTAATAATTTTAATAATAAGCGCACGTGAACTTTTGCCATATTTTGCCATAGAGGTGGTGATTATATTAGCACAATGCCAAAATTATTAGAGTGCTAGACTGAGAATATTTAATCCCTGTCTTTGTGGAGATGAGTGTTGTGCTCAAATGGGAAGAACATTGGCTTTGGGGTTAGTGTTACTAGGCTTCACATTATGATTCTATCACTATGTGTGTTATTCAGCTTCTTTAAATCAGTCCAGTTGTCTATAAAAATACATATCCAAAGCATTAGTGGAAGGAAGGTAGCTGCTATTTATTATTTTTTCCCTTATTTTGGGTTTTGTTTTCCCCCTGCCCCTTTTTTTCTATTTTTTTAAGGTGAATATTGAGGCCATTTATTTGAGGCCTTTTCCTCTTTTCTAATATACGTACTTAGTGCTATAAATTTCTCTCTAAGTACTATGTTAGTTGTGTCCTTCAAATTTTGGTAAGCTGTGTTTTAATTTTCATTCACTTCAAATGTTTAGAGCTAATTTGGTCTACTTCTGAGGCAATAGTCTTCTGAGGACTCTATGTAGTGCTCTGTATTACGAAGTTTTCCCACTCTGGCTGATAAGAATACAATTCCTAGCCGTGTATGCGCTCCAGGGATTATTCTATTTACTCCTTTCTTTCTCAGTTTTGGTAGCTCCCTCCTACAAAATGCAGATTATTACTCAGCCAAGAACTTGAGTGGACACCTCTGCATGTATCTAGAGCCCTCTCTTCTTTGCAGCTCCCTTATCCCCAATATGGTGCCCCAGAAAACCTTAGCTGCCTTGGCTTCTCCAATGAACTCTGTCTCCTCAACTCATTGAGACCCCTAGACTCTGTTGAGTTTTCCTGTCCTATGCTGAGGCCTAGACTCTCCCCCAGATAGTGAGCTGAGGTATTTGCAGGGCTCATTGCATTTATTTCTTTCTTCTCAGCAATTGCTGGCTTGTGCTGTTATCCATTCTCTGAAAGCTGATATTTCAGCTTCTGTTTAATTTTCTAGTTATTTAAAGCAAGAGGATAAAGCTAGTCCCTGTTATTCTATCATGGCTGGAAAGTAGAAGTTCATTTTAGCATCTAGTAGGTAAAATTTATTGGAGTGAATTGTCAAAAAAAAATTGTCAAAATGGGTGATTTTAGAACTGTGTATTGATATTATATAAATCTTTATGCTTTTTTAAATTTTTTATTTTTAATCTCAGTGCAGTTAATAAACAAATATAATAATCTGGGGCTTTTAAGGTTTGACATTCCTAGAATATTAATATGAGTCAAATTTTGTTTCTAATACTTTTGAACCTTTTCAGAAATATGTTTTAAAAATTATATAGTTGGTCTAAATAGTATTTGCTGACTTAGCACTTCTAAGTATTTTAATGTTTTCAGTTATTTATGGGTTCATTGTATTTTTGTGATATCTTTTGATCACATATTATAAAGATCTAAAATCTAACTCCTTGATACGTTATATAACCAAAAAAGATTATTGGGAATTCTAACAATATATAATTGTAATTCTAACAATATACAAGGTGAGATGTAACTTTGAGATGAAAGATACTCAGTTAACTGATTTGAAAAATGCTACAAATGTAATATCTAGATTTGTGGGTTTTTTTTTAAACAGTCTTTTCTTATAAGAAGTTAAGGGCTTAACTTTTAATTAGTATATAACCCTCAAATTTCTGTCTTATTTAGTGCTTTCCTCAGTGATGTGCAGAAAGACAGAAGGTATGACTCAAATTTGCAAGTGGCATGAAGCTTGGAATGGTTAAAATACTAATGTTTTACCTTTGAGTCTTAAAAGATAGGCACTGAAAAGAGGAGAAAAATAGCTTAGTAGTAGCATATGTCAAATTTGTTGAAACAACTGTGACATGTTTGCCAGAAACATCAATACATCAATTATGGTGCAGCAATAGAAGTATACTGTCAAGAGCAGGCTAAAGGGTGATAGTTCCTATTGCTGCCTTTTTGTTGATGATGTGTTTATTAAATATTTTTTTGAAATTTAGAAAAGCTGCAAAAATAGTACAGAGAATTTCCATATACTCTATTTTCTTTTAGTGTTAATATTTTAGATAACCATGGTACATTTATCAAATCTAAGAAATTAACATTTATACAATAAATTAAATAAAGTACAGACTTCTTTCAGATTTCACATGTTTTTCCACTGATAACCTTCTTGCATTCCAGGATCCAATCCTGGCTATGTTATGCTGGTCAGATCACTTACGTTAGTCTAGCTGATTTTTGGCCCCAAATTAAAATACAGTAAAGTTTTAGAACCAAGTTAAATGCCACTTTTGATGTTACTGCCCTCCCATAGTTTGAGTGATTTTCTGTGTTCTATGGAGTTATACTGTGTGTTGTTTATACTTTGTTTTCTCTTATTGGATCTGTTAGTCCCTAGCCAAGTAATTATTATTTGAAGGAACTCAGTCTTATCCATCCTCTTACAAAGAGCCGTCATGAAATGAGACCAGTGTGTTCAGAGCATAGTGTTAAAGGAACTTAAAATAATATAAGTGGTGGTTAAAGGATATTTGACTGCATAAGATGAGCATACCTCCAACTATTTTTGAAAAAGGAATTAAAAATATGTGAAAACTATGGGTAAATTTTGGTAGAATGATCTAATAAAGAATAGGGAAAAGAGCAGTGGATATTTTTAAATCATAGAAAGTTGATATAAATAAATCCATCTGTCTCATTAGGAAAATGTTGGCTAATTACGTCTGATCAGTATAACTCTTTGTAAAAATTATGACAAAGTTTCCTTTGACATCTTCATTGTTTGAAGTATTTATATCAGATTTTGGAATAACCTTACTTGCCTTTTAGACTAACACTTTGTCTTGTTCATTTTTGTATATGTTCATTCTTCTTTTTGTTGCCCATTTTGTTTTTCACCTAGTTAGGTTTCGTTTTGTTTCATTTTGTCCTCTTATGGAAGTAATATAATATAGTGGTTTAGAATGTAGATTCTGGAGTCAGACTTCCTGGGATTGCGTGCCTGCTGTGTATCCTTGGACAAGTTACCTAACTTTTTGAGACTCTGTTTCCTCATCTTTAAAATAAGGATAATAAAAAAAAAAATAAGGATAATAATAGTAGTTATCTCTTGGCTTATCATATAGATAAACTGAAAGAGCATAGTGCCCAGCACACAGTGTTGAGTGCCATGGCTCAACAAATGTTAACTGCTTGCTGGTTACCGCAATTAATTTATAACTTCAGATACTCATTACAAAATAACTCACCCTTCTCTGTCTCTTATGTTCTTTCACTTTTATACTGTTAAAAAGGGAAAGATGCACTGCCTTGCTTTCAACATTTTTGTACTGCGTATTCTTTTCTTAATTTTACTATTATATAATTAGTGCAAACTGAAGGGAGGGCAAGTTAAGGCTGTTTTCAGCCTGAAACCATCTTTTTTTTTTTTTTTTTTTTCTGAAACCATCTTTTAAGCAAAACCACTTTATCAAGTTATCTACCTATTTATGCATTTATTAACCAGTGTCATTTATCAGTGAAAGTAATTTTTGTATAATGTTTATCCTGAAATATTGTAGTTCTAAATGCCTTCTGAAGCACTAAAGCAAAATTATATTCAGTTTGATTCTTTTTTTTTTTTGATTTTCAGAAATTAGTATGATGAAAGTGCTTTGAGCCACTTCAAATTTAGCTTTCTTTTTTTTTTAATTTTTATTTACTTATGATAGTCACACACACACACAGAGAGAGAGAGAGAGAGAGAGAGAGAGGCAGAGACATAGGCAAAGGGAGAAGCAGGCTCCATGCACCGGGAGCCCGATGTGGGATTCGATCCCGGGTCTCCAGGATTGCGCCCTGGGCCAAAGGCAGGCGCCAAACCGCTGCGCCACCCAGGGATCCCTCAGTTTGATTCTTATGTTTATTTTAAATATTCCAGTTAAGAAGAGGTAATCTAAACTGCTTTGGAAAGCTTGGAAGTATTTACTAAAGTTTGATATCCTATGATCCAGCTTGATATCCTCTGGTTCTACTTTTATGTACGTACTGAACAGATGTTAATGTCCATGGAATGTTTATAATAGCACTATATGTGCTAGCTCCTCACTAGAAATAGCCATCAACAGTAGAATACATTTTGGCATATTTGCACAATTTAATACTAAATAGAAATGGCAGTGAAAGATCTGCCAAGTGTATCTCAACAGTGTAGTTGCTGAACAGTAGGGTTGAATCTCACAGATACAGCACTGAGAGAAATAAGTCTAAAAGACCATTTACTATACTATACAGTATTGTTTATGTCAAGTGTAAAATTAGGCAAAAATGAAGCTGTTAGAAGTCTGTGTAGCGATATTAGGAATGGGGTTTGAGGAGCAGTGACTGGCAGGGAGGAAGGGAACTTCCAGAGTACTGTTAATATTTTGTTTTGTGATACCAGTATGTTCAGTTTGTGAAAATTCATCAAGCTGGAAAATTATATTTTGTGTACTTTGCTTTGTAGATAGTCACAAAAGCTTTCGAAAGAAATTGACATATATAAATATTATAAGCCTGTTGCATTTGATGATATTGAGGTGCCAGTCTGTATGTACTATTTTTATCCAGCATTCTTGTTTTAACATCAGGGAATTACAACAACAAAGAGAGGATACATGGCATCTGGTTTAAGTCTCCTAGACCTTTGTAGTTTTCATGGGTTTCCTACGTGTTGGTATAAAGTGCCCCTATCAGAAGGTAGAAATGAAAAGGAGCTTTGATTACAGAGCAAGCATCCTTTTAATAAGAGATTGGCCCTGAGAGGTGATAGTAGGCTGTGGACCTGGCTTAAGGTAACACCTTCTTAATCTTTCTTATTCAAGGGACCAGAGAATTGTGCCAAATTAATTGACAAAGCCCATTACACTACTTGTAGACTTTGTGGATGATGCAAAGTAAGTTTGCACTTAGTTTTAAATGATTAGCATCTCAGGGAAGGATAGGAATTAGTAAATTGATTTAGCAAGTTATTCTTTTAGAATAGTCCACAGGAAAGATAATATTTAATAATTTAAGAACTGTTTAAGACTTCACTCAATTTTTTGTTAATGCAGCTAGATTGTTTTTTGGACTTTTAGCTTAATGTGTATTTGACTTTTGTGAGTTATGTTTGAAAATAATACATGTTTGTCATAACAGATATAAAAATATAAAAATATAGAAATTATTAAAAAGCAAAACCCTTTTCCAGTTTCACTTGTAGATCTTTTGTTTGTGTGTGTATCTGTACATACCATAAATTCATTGATAAGATGCCTCTATTTTATTACCCCCTGTTTTAACATCCCTGAAATTGGCATGTGTCTTTCAAATGTTGTCCACTAGGCGGCAGTCATGATGGAGTTGACTTCGCCAGACATGGGAAATTAGGCCATAGTTGTTCATATGGTCTTCACTTAAGTTTAGTTATATTTTTTGTTGGTAATATATGGGTTGAGTTTAATTGCTATTACAAGTATCTTGAAAAGAACTGCATATGTGATTTGTCATTAAAGCACAGAAGAGGCAGCAGGGTATAGATTTAACATGATTAAAGCAAATATTTATTGTTGGAGGATAACCACAGTTCTCTTTCTCTGCAAAGTAAAAACCAAGTGCTTTATGGAATTGAGAAGGGAGCTATTTTATGAGTAAATGAAGGTATGCTGCCTTTTGCTCCTGACACATGTGAAAGCATTTCCTATTACAAGGCAATCAGTTCGACTTAAGGCAGGAGAAATTGCCATATCCTAAGAATAGGTGGTTGGTGTGACCAATTCACACACCGTTATAGGATTACTGTTAAGGCACTTTGTCATACCTTTAATTGCTCATTTCTTACTAATTTACTGAATTTGGTTATTTTTGTGTGTGTGTGTGTTTATTCAGTGTTTTACATCTGTTGAGATAGTTCTAATCTGTTAATGTAGTATTTTATGTGAATGTATTTTCTGATGTCAAACCATCCTATATTTCTGGGGAAAGCAACTTGCTATTTTCTTTTTAAATTAATAGTTATTTTGTGGATATCTTTTTAATTTAGTGTGTTTACATTTATCTTATTTTTTAATGGCTCTATTGTTTTTCTCTTGTATTTTTTTTTTTCCCCAAATGGCTGCCTTATTGATGTGCCTGATTTCCAGCTTTTGCTATTCAAAACAATGTAGCAGGGAACATCTTTCTGCATATACCTTTATATACTCAGGCTACTATTTCTATAGAAGAAAAATACCTAGAAATGTTATGCATTTTCATTGTTTGATAACATGAAAGAAATGCAAAAGTTAATTTTAAAAAAGCATTTATTTGGTTTAGAAATGTCAGTCATTATTGGAAAATATACCAACATGCTAACAGTGGTTTGTCTTTGGGATGATGAGCTTATGTGTGATTAAAAAAAACAACAACAAAGAACTTTAATGGTAGAAATGGAACTTACTTTAAAAAGCTAATGCTAGGATCCCTTGGTGGTTCAGTGGTTTAGCTCCTGCCTTCGGCCCATGGCGTGTTCCTAGAGTCCCGGGATTGGGTCCCACATCGGGCTCCCTGCATGGAGCCTGCTTCTCCCTCTGCCTGTGTCTCTGCCTCTCTCTCTCTCTGTCTCCAATGAATAAATAAATAACATAAAAAAAAAAAAAGCTAAATGCCTATGGGGTGCTTGGGTGGCTCAGTTAATGCCTTCAGCTCGGGTCACGATCACAGGGTCCTGAGATTGAGCCCGAGCTGGCATTGCCCTGCTCAGCAGGGAGTCTGCTTCTCCCTCTGCCTCTGCCTTTCCCTGTGTTCTTGATCTCTGTCTCTCAAATGAATAAGTAAAATCTTTAAAAAAAAAAAAACAAAAAAACCCCACTAAACTAAATGCTAATGAAATCAAATACTACTTTAGAAGTCCTGGGATTGTGAGCATTTGGAGGATAGTCCTGTTGTAGTTCCGAGATAATTCATCTAGCAAAATGCAAAATACATGAAGCTAATTTAAAAGATATTTGTAGAACTAAGTTGAATTGATTTTTTGAGTCTAACAGAGAAAAAAACTTCTTGCCAATTCTTTTTCAGGGTTTTTTGATTAACTCAAAACCAGAGAATGCCTGTGAACCCATAGTGCCTCCACCACTAAAAGACAATTCATCGGGCACTTTCATCGTGTTAATTAGAAGACTTGATTGTAATTTTGATATAAAGGTAATGTATGCTTTTTTCATTTTTTTGTTACTATTTTTTGTTTTTAGATTATCTATCTTAAATTCTCCCTTGTTTCAGAAAGACTTTGAAAGTTTATAAGGTTCATCCAGATTAAAAAAGGAAGGTGAGGATGAAAGGAAAATGGGAAGTTGGTGAAGGCAAGCAAGAGAGTTGAATTTTACTCATCTGCTACAAAATTGACTCTAAGCTCTTAGAAACCAGTACAAAAAGGAGGACAGTTCACAATTCATTTTTTTAACAAGATTGTAAACAAATTGATTGGGATATAAATGATTGCTATTGGTTCTAGGAATTTTCAGGTGGTTGCTGGGAATCTTGAACTGTGGTTTAATAGTAGAATATTGCTTGATCTAATCTAGGAACGGAAACATTAACCTTCAGTTTTATGCCTTTAATTACCAATACTATACATATATTTATATTTATGTTGGGATTTCTCTTTTGCGATAAGCTATCTCTGTCACCTACAGAAAGTTTGTCTCCCTGGTGTGGGTTAGGTCAGATAGTAAAAGTTTGCCATAGAACCTCCCTCATTATCATCAGTGCTGCTCTAAAGGTGTGGTTTTTTTGTTTTTGTTTTTTTTGTTTGTTTGTTTTTGTTTTTGATACTTTTAATAATGTCTTTACAAATCTGGTTTTGGATGGTCTTGGCTAAAGAGCCATGTTGAGGCCTGTATAAAACAAGTCCTGATGTTACTTTTGTTGAACTACCTCAGACCGGAGTGTCATGTAGTTTCTTGCATGTATCTTAGAGAATAGACATGGGATAATTACTTCATGTACTTGACATAGCTTGATCTGAGATGATTTGTTCAATAGGAACAGACTCCTGGTGTGCCTGAATTTTGCCTCTTCTCCTTGCATTTCATGAAAGAAATGACAATTCCATAATAAACTTATTAAACGAATAAAACAATAACTGTAAAAGGATTTGGAAATGTAGACCACTTCGTAAATGATAGGTTTGTTACTATTGTATATCAGTTCCAAATCTAAACTCTCAATTGCCTTTAAGTGGGAAATAGGGGGTCCCTGGGTGGCGCAGCGGTTTGGTGCCTGCCTTTGGCCCAAGGCGCGATCCTGGACACCCGGGATCGAATCCCACATCAGGCTCCCGGTGCATGGAGCCTGCTTCTCCCTCTGCCTATGTCTCTGCCTCTCTCTCTCTCTCTGTATGACTATCATAAATTAAAAAAAAAAAAAAAAAAAAAAAAAAAAAAAGTGGGAAATAAACTAGAACTTGAAGTCAGCTATAGATTTCATGCTCTTCAGAATTATATGTCTTTTGTATAGTAGTTTGAATTTAAGCCATTTCAAGATTTGACCCAGAGCTAAACTGTAACAATTTCAGGTTGTTCCAGAAAAAGGAAACATTACTGTAGTATTTCATTAATTTCTTGCTGCTAAAAAATTAAAAGTAAGCTAAAATTTGTTGATTCTAAGGTTTATTGCATTATTATGCTATGTAGTTTTTGTCTCAGTCCAGTCTTTATTAACTAGAAATTGCAATGCCTTTTTTTTTTTAATTTAAATAACTTTTTTGGGGGGGGGGATGGAAGGTGGTTCACTGCAAAATTTAAGGAAATACTGTCATTGAATGTTTATTTCTGATGGTGAAAACACAACTCAGGGATGAATAGGTAGGTAGGCTTATTAGTCCTCCAGTCCCTTAAGTGGGTCCTCATCATGAGTCTGAGTGCTTCTAATAGAGTTTTATGATTAGCTGTAATCCAGCTTGTCTCTTCCTACTTCCTGTTTCAAATTTTAAGCTGCAGGCATACCACCTCCTTGAAGTCTCTCTCTCGACTTGTTGTACAATGCTGACTCCATCTTTGTGCCTTTACATACTATTTCCCCTGGGCAAGATCTCTGTCCAAGATGACATTTAAGTGCTAGCTAAGGATATTATCTTTTCTGGAAGCCTTTCTTTCTTCCTGCCCTCTCTGATAGAATGAATCATTCCAATTCACTGTGCCACTCTCCCACTTTGTAAATCTCTCCTTCACTCTTTATCATGTTATTTTTTATTATATATGTATTTCACTTGTGATCTGTGTTTAGAGTTCCTTTTAATTATATTATCTAGTTTGTATCATAGTGCATAGTGGAAGAGCAATATAGGTTTGTTAAGCTATGTAGTATAGTAAGCCTTCTACTTATGTGTATAGTGCATTTTTAAAGAAACACGTACATGTAAGAATGTTAAAAGTGAGGATTCTTATCTTAGAAAAATGTTAGAAATTTTCTCATTATACCTCACCATGTAGATACAGTTTTAATGAATAAGATTCTAGTCTGTTGTACGTTTTTAAATTCTATTATCTTTCCTTCACAAACAGTATATCGTAGACATTTAAGGCTAAAGATTCCTTGTTCCTAATGGTTTCCATCTTGTGTCAGTTCCATTGAAAATATGAGACCTGAGTTTATAGGGAAAACATATTAATTTTAATTAAGGTCTGGAAATAGACTGCATATGTTTGAATTCCATTTTTTTTTTTCCATTTGAAATACAGCTTTATTCTGATTCTAAACTAAAAGCAATGGGAATGACAGTGACAAAAGAGCTTTCACCACTGGATATTGTGATGTGACTCTAGCAGTCTTTTATTTGAAATTCAGGAAGGAAACATTTACATTCCAAAACAGCTAAATATGCAGGTCCAAAAAATGAAGGCACTTTTTAAACTGCCACATTCACTTTGAAGCCCATTCATCTCCTTCTACATCCTGAAGATTAAGTACAGGCCCTGCTCAGTTATATAATAAAGTGGCAAACATGCAGTACTACCGACCTCACAGGACAGTTGCCTATAAAACTGGACTTCTGGGATGCCTGGGTGGTGCAGTCAGTTAAGCATCCAACTCTTGGTTTTGGCTCAGGTCATGATCTCAGAGCTCAAGCCCCATGTCAGGGTCTGTGCTTAGTGTGGAGTCTGCTCCAAATTCTGTCTCTCCCTTGACCCCTCCTGCCCACCCCCCGCCCCCCATTCTCCAACTCTCTCTCTCTCTCTCAAATAAATAAATAAATCTTAAAAAGATAACTAGCTAGACTTTTGACACTGGGCTCCAGTTGCACTTTTTCACAGGTGATCATCCTCATCCAGGAGAGCAGTTGCCTAAGCAACCTCTAGATCATGATTATTACTATGTTGCTAAAGCTAGGTCCATGACAACTTGCAGTGGGGCAAGAGCAGGCATGGCAACAGACTCCCAAGTTAGGGTTTCCAGTTAGTTTTCTAGCAGACCACAGGAAAGGCTTTTCAAAGTTGTAGTTACTTGGGATCCCTGGGTGGCTCAGCAGTGGAGCATCTGCCTTTGGCTCAGGGCATGATCCTGGAGTCCTGGGATCGAGTCCCACGTTGGGCTCCCTGCATGGGGCCTGCTTCTCCCTCTGCCTGTGCCTCTCTCTCTCTGTGTCTCTCATGAATAAATAAATAAAATATTAAAAAAAAAGTTGTAGTTACTTTTGGTAGAAATGTCATACATAGTACTAAATGTTCTTTCAGTGGAAAACAATCAATAGATTTTGCCTTAACTTTCCTGTTCTTAATGTCCACTTTGCTGCCACACAGCATGATGGGGATATTTTTTACACACTCTTAAAATATCTCTATGCCAGTTAGGCACATTCTTGTAATTAGCCCTTGATGTTATAGCAAACATTATAACGGCCCACCAGGTCTGGATGTGATACCCATTCCCTCAGCCCACCAAATTTCTTCTGACTAGCTATATCCCATACATTGAACTGAATATGTCCTCTGTTGTTATGGAACACAAGGGGATGGACCTCAACACCCAAGGTGGCTATGTACTTTTCAAGTTCACCAATTAGATTATGTTTCAGGAACATGTTTTTTCCAGTACCACCATCGCCAGCCAATACAAGTTTGAACTAGACTTGGGGTTCTCCTTGGACAGCTATTGTACTGTTGCTTCCAGAAGTGTTTGCCCAGTCTGACTGAGCTGAATCCCATTTTTATCATTTATTGGCAGTGTGATCTCTGGCAAGTTTTGTCACCTCTCTGTGCCTCAATTTCTTTATCTGTAAAAAAGGAATTATAATGTTCTCTACATCACAGAATTGTTATGAGGAGCAGATGAAATAATCAATGTTAAATGCTTATCAAACAGAGCCTTGCATACAGTGAGCAAGCAGCAAGTATTAGACATTGATGTTTCACACTTCTTACCTTTGATGTAAAATGGAATACAATTAAAGATGGCAAAGATGCTGACTGTATTAGGCCTAGAAGTTTCTCATAGTCTGCTTTTTGCAAGGAAAGCCAGTAATATAATTCAGGTCTCAGAACCAAGGGAGCCGATGGTGTGAAGTCCTGGAGTCAAGAGGTCCAAGAATCAAGAGCTCTGATGTCTAAGGGCAGGGGATGTGGATATCAGGAAGAGAGAGAATTTGCTTTCCCTTTTCCTTTAGTCTATTTGGGGCCTCAACAAATTAGATAATGCCCACTCACATTGCTAAGAGTTGTAGATCTTCTTTACTTAGTCTTTTGAATCAAATGCCAATCTCTTTCAGAAACCCCTTTACAGAGATACTTCAGAATACTGTTTTACTAGCTCTCTGGCATCTCTTAGGCCAGTCTAGTTGCCACATAAAACTAGCCATCACAATGACCTTTCCAAAACTAAATTATTAGCTGATAAGTCATGCTAGGATGCAGTAACTCAATGACAGTTGAGTGTGAAATTTCTAATGTGGTTTATAAAGGACAGTTTAGTCATGCCAGCATGTAATATATAAAATATAAGTTTTATAAATACACATGAGTAAGATATGGATCATCTGTCAAGGTAGTGTGAAATAGATAAGGATAAATTCATTATAGTTACTGGAAAAACAACTGGAATCTTATCCCAAAGAGCATTTCTTTTTCTAAGGGTAGTCATGGTTGATAGGTTATTAGCTTTATTAGTTATAATCTTCAGGTCAAAAATCTATGCCTGTATTTTTCTAGGCTTCCAAATAGATTATTATATATAGTTTTTTTATTAGGTATGTTATAGAACCAAATCACTTAGGATGTATGTTATAGTACTTTTCTGAGTTGAAAATAAATAGCTCTTTGTATAAAATAGGGGTTCATTCATATATATTCAAAATTCTGTATGAATACACTGAAGAAACTAGTGAAAAAAATAACTCACTTTCTTATTACTAATGTAGCATTCTGGGACCAAGTACAAGAAATGCTTAATTCAGCCCCATAGAGAATGCTACAGTTGATACTAGTTGCAAGGTTATGTATTTTGTCTTGCCTATCAAAAGGGATACCCAAGTTATCTCAGACGAATGAGAATCAGTTGTACTTGACAAAGCTTTCCTTGGAAAAAGGAACCCTTTCCATAGTGCAGAGCAGAATGGAAAAGGAGTAGTAAAATTTCATCAAGATCTTTCAGTAATTGTGGTGGTGGTGGTGGTAATTTTGGTAATGTGGTAGGTATTTCAGGGTTTACTTTTTGGAATTCTTTAGATTTTTTTTTTTTTTTGAAGATGCGTATTGTACTATAATTGAAGAAACCTAGACTTCTCTTATTTCTTCCTTAGAAGTCAGTGATGAAGTGAAGTTGTGTCCTACAATAAAGAAAATGGCACATTTATTCTATACAAACTGTCCCAAATGCTTTCTGATTCAGACAGCTAATAAAACAACTGAAATGCAATTAACAATTTTTGGAAGGTAGGAAATTACACTATTTGTAACATTCTAAACTAAAGAGAAGACTGTTTTAATTTTTTGTCTTCTGTTGAGAGAAGCCCATTTGAGCCATTTTAGTTTATCTTCCTCTAAAGAAATGCAGCAAAACCCATACTTGGAATTAGTTTCTGGATATGTAGGATATCCAGAAGGCTAATAAGAACTGTTGATTACCCGCCAGCTGCTTATTCTGAAAACAATCACTTTTATTCACACTGACAAAAACTGTATCCTCTGAAAAATGCAGTTCCTTAGAGGAAAAGCTAAACAATGTCATTTTGTTTGTCTTTGAACAATGCTGTTCTTTACTGTGACAATATGTAATTGTTTGGAAATGTTAGTTTGTGGTGAGTATTTGAGGTCAAAAAACATCGCTGGCTCTGATAAATTAAGGTGTTATGAAATTTTTTAATTAGAAAAATATAATCTCCTGAGGCACAGAGTTCTCAGAAGACTTGAATTGGCATCCCAGTGGAAAATATGACTTCTTTAAAAAAAATTTGTAAAAATATCTGATTATTTCAAGAACATTAAAATCTCTTAAAATAGAACTTTTCAGAACTACACAAATTTCTCTGTTTATAACCAAATAAAGATTAGTTACCAGAGTCTGTTAATTGCCATTGCCATCCAAGATATTTTCATCATATGGTTTTAATACAAGTCAACAATTTCTTCAAATAGTCCTTTTATTTTAACTAAACTCTAGGGAAGCTTGGTAAACAGATATGATGCAATTATATTACCATTTTATGCTCTCATGATTCTTTTGAATGATGCAGCTGCAAAGTCATCTAGGCCGGTTATCAAGAAGCTGAAAGAACTTACATATTATTCCTTCTACTTTTTTTTTCCTGGCATGGATAGAATTGCATTTGGACTGTAGATGATAAGGAATATGTTGGTAGCCCTTTTCTGTTGGAATATGACTTTTATAAAACTTGGTGTAGAAACCCACTTTACCTGACTTCTGCCTTTCTCTCAATTCACCTCTGTATTTTACCTGCCCTCTCACCTTAACCTTTAACCTTCAAGAATTTACAAGTTCACATATGCATTGAGCAGTTTCTCCCTTTCTGTCTGATTTTTACTGTGTTCTTCATCTGGATTACCTTCCCTCAGCTTGGCTATCTGGACAGAGACCTTATTTTAGCTCTAAGATGAAGTAATTTGAAACCTTTCCTGATTTTCTCCAAGGTTGAATAGATCACTTCTTTAATATATTAGTCAATCCCATTGAATCACTTTTTTTATATATTCTTTAATCTCTGTGAACGAGAAGATAATGTTTTAGATTCTATAGTTTTAGCATCTGATACATTGTGTGGCACTTGGTGTACGCTCAGTGTTTGCTAAATAAATAATTTAGAAAACTTTATGGGCTTGCAATTAAATTTAACTGGATTAAAGAATAAACAGTGTTATTGGAACCTTCCATTGACTCCATGTTCACTTCACTCAGTGTTCTTGGAAGTATTTCTAAACCTAGATACTCATTTATTCCATAGACATTTTTCTCTAGGTCCCAATGTTTTATGAAAAAAAAATTACCATAAACATATTTGGGTTATTTGGATCATCTTATAATAAACATACTTTTTGATTTTGTTTATTTATTTGAGAGAGAGAGAGATAGTGACAGAGAACATGAGCCAGGAGGAGAGGGAGAAGCAGGATCCCCACTGAACAGGGAGCCCCGATGTAGGGCTCCATCCCAGGACCCTGGGGTCATGATCTGAGCCAAAGACGGATGCTTAACTGAGACACCCAGGTGCCCCCATACTATTGGTTTAATTTTTTTAAATTTTTTAAATTTATTTTTATTTAAGATTATTTATCTATTTATTCATAGAGACATACACAGAGAGAGAGGCAGAGACACAGGCAGAGGGAGAAGCAGGCTCCATGCAGGGAGCCTGACGTGGGACTTGATCCAGGGTTTCCAGGATCACGCCGTAGGCTGCAGGCGGCGCTAAACCGCTGCGCCACTGGGGCTGCCCCATACTATTGTTTTAATAAAATCTTATCGTCTTATGAAAATAGTTCTCCAGTTTTCTAGTTACCTTTCATTATCCTCTTTCAGGCCTCTAAGCTTATATAGTACATGGGATTCCCAGGATTTCACTTTTATTTCAATAGTACCAAGCAAGTAGATATGACTTTGACTAGAAATTAAACTGAAAATTATCCCAAAGTCACTTAATATCATTATTTATTTTTTCCTACTCTTTTCTATATTCCTACAAAGTGATTTATAGCATTTGTTATGAATCTTCTTCAGAATCATGTTTAAAAGATTCTACAAAGGAACATTTTCAAGGATACTTGGGGGATGGAAACATTTTTACCCACATATGGTTCAAACGGCTTTGTGCTACTAGTTCATTAATTTGTTCACGTGTTTCTTCCACCCTTTAATTAATAAACATATTTGCATTTTAATAATTAGGTTCCTTGGGGCACCTGGCTGGCTCAGTTGATAGAACATGTGACTCTTAACCTCAGGGTTGTGAGTTCAAGCCCCATATTGGTCATGGAGCCTACTTAAAAAAATAATTAGGTTCCTTTATACACATTTACATTTCCTTGATAATGTTTATGCAATAGTAAAATGTTAAAATACTCTTCTTTTACCAGGGAAGTAATAGCAAAAGAAAACTAAAAATAGTAAATTACATGTACTTTACCCTAACCTAATGAAAAGTGTAATGCCCATAACTTTATTTATGTATCTCTTCCATTTTGCTTCATAATTAAGGTGTTCAGATTACTTAGATAAACTATGAATGAAGGATGTCTAGGAGGGAGGAAAGATGGGATCTAAAGGAAGAAGAAAAGATGGATTATATCATTGAACTCCTCTTAATGAGAGCAAAATGTCACTAGAGCCTAGTGACATCTTCTGTGGAGTAGCTTTTCCCAGCGTGGCCTCTAGTGACTCTAAAATAACATGCAGGAGAGAATGGTATTGGAATGGGATTTAATCTTGGCGGGATTACTTGCTATAGTTCTGGATCTTATTTCAATCATTGATTGCTCCCTGCCATTACATTTCTAGGAATTTTTATCCTATAAGTAGAATTAATAATTTTTGCATTGACATATGAATCTACTAGTGCTTCTCCATTTTTTTTTTAAAGATTTTATTTATTTACTCATGGAGCCCAATGCGGGACTCGATCCCAGGACCCCGAGATCACGACCTGAGCCAGAGGCAGATTCTCAACACTGAGCCACCCAGGTGTCCCTGCTCCATTCTTATCTGCATTGCTTTGATCATTTGAGAAAGAGATTGTACTTCTTAATTTCTTTTTACTTCTTTAGACGAAAAAGGAAGATCGTAGTCAGGTTTTAAGAACTATCTTTATTCTCTAAGTCTCCCATTAATTTCTTTACTTCATTTCTTTCCCTTTTAAGAAAAAAAACTTTTTCTCCTTTGTTTGATATCTAGGTTAGGAGAAAAAGTAGTTTGTGCCAGGCTGATGGTTGAGTTGCTGTTGCTTTGTGTTAGCAATTTTGAAAGAAAAGAAAACCCATTTTCCAGATAATTTTTTCAGTTGTCATTTGGAAGCAGAATTAGACCACATTTTTGCAGAGGATCCATAGAAGTCCCATAGAAGTTGGACTATAAAGTGAAGCTCCAGTTTTTTTAGATTCAGCTAGAACTGCTGACACCCAGTGTGTATAGCCAGCATGGTCAGAAGAGGCTAGGTTCCAGAACCACCCGGGATGTGTGTTATATACTGTTTTCTTTTTTGTCCTGACTTTTTACCTTTTTGTGTTTTGAAACTAGCATACACAAAAAGTATTCATAATGTATGTATATACACAGTTTAATAGTAAATGAATATTGGAGTACTCATTACTCAAGTTTAAGAGACCTGTCGCTAATATTAATTAGTTTATGTTAATTAATCAAACTTCAGGGGTACCTGGGTGGCTCATTCAGTTAAGTGTCTGCCTTCAGTTCAGGTCATGATCCCAGTTTCCTGGGATCTAGCCCCACACCTGAGTCTGCTTCTCCCTCTGTCCCTCCACCCGTTCATGCTCTCTTTTTCTCTCTCTCTCTCTCTCTCAAATGAATAAATAAAGTCTTTTAAAAAAATTAATTAGACTTCATTAAAGGCTCCATTAGGTAAATTTTTTGTCTTTTAGGTTTTATTCTAACTAAAGAACATATTAAACTAGTATTAATACCTGATTTTCATATTTGGAATATTTTTATAGTAATTTCAAATGTTTTAATAGAGTGATGTTAAGTGTATCACAAAGTGATGGCTTGTTAAAGCTACTCATTTTCTATCTTCTATTTGAAAAAGTTGTGATGAAAAAATTCTTTGCTAAGGACAGACCAAACCCCAAAAGTACTGTGCATTTCCTATTTCTTTACAGTAGATTCTTTTTTTTTCTATATATTATTTTATTTCTCCCTAGCTTGATTCTAGCCTAAAAAAACACGAATACTTTCTCACTTCAGCTTCTTGGGAGTAGAGTTTATGTTTTATGCAGTTCTATGTACTGAGTTTTTTAGTATAGTGCCTGGAGCACCAAAATGAGTGAGCAGTAAAGGAGGGCGTATAGTCAGAGTCCTACCACTGGGTGGTGCCGAGCATCAAAATGCTCATTGTAATTGTTCCCTCAGTTAGATTTCAAATGTAGTACAGGTCTGTCAATACCTGGGAATTCCTGGTCAGCTCATAGTAAGTGCAGAGAGTTTTCTTTTTGTTCACAAAAAAGTTCTTTCAACAAGCTTTATTTACAGTGGTGGGTGGGTTGAAATGTAATTTCTCATTAGGGTAAGAAATAAGATTTGGTTAGAATATGAATACCAGCAGTATCCAAAAAATATGAATTTTGATCGTATTTTTCACTTTAACATTCAGTTTATTTATTTATTTATTTATTTTTTGATTTTATTTATTTATTCATGATAGTCACACAGAGAGAGACAGAGAGGCAGAGACACAGGCAGAGGGAGAAGCAGGCTCCATGCACCGGGAGCCCGACGTGGGATTCGATCCCGGGTCTCCAGGATCGCGCCCTGGGCCAAAGGCAGGCGCCAAACCGCTGCGCCACCCAGAGATCCCCTAACATTCAGTTTAATATGCGTATGTAACTAGAAAATATTTAATGGATACCTCTATGAAACTTAAGATGCAATTCTGAAAATTTATTTAGGAAACTTTTAACTAATATAGTTAATACTAACTGGTAAATTTTGTTAAAAGATTTTTTTTTAAAGCATCATCAAACGTGGCAATATTAGAAATAGCTGCACATAAAGGTTCATTTGGGTTTTCTTAACATCTCTAAGAAAAAAAGGTTTATTTTAGTTTTAATTTATTGTACTAATCATGTGCTAAATAAAATATTAAAACTTCATTGGAAATAGCCACATTTAGAGACTTACAAAGACTTTAATTTTGTGATGATGTGTGGCGGAATAGTATTGCTACAATGAAAAGCACAAGTTTATGATTGCAGACAACCTACAGAACATTAAGAACTCATTATATAAGTAGGTTTTCAAGTTTTTTGACTGTAAGGAAGTACAGCCAAATCCACAGTAAGAAATTTATTTTTATTCATGCCCTAATACATATACAACACATAGCCTATAATAAAGTTTGATGAAATAGTATTTACCAATACTACCTATAATACTCTGGTATATGAAATTTCTTTTTATTAAAAAAAAAGAGTTCAACCAAGGTCCACTAAATTATTTTACTACCCACAATTTTTATTACCTGCAGTATTTAAAAATTGCTTTCCCATGTACCAAAACAAAGATTAACTTTAAGATGCTGCCACTGGAATGCAACCTAAAATCTTTAATTTTTAAAGTTACCAAGGATTCTAGCTTCTGTTTGTGCTATACTTGAAACAAGTAAGTTTGTATGCTTTGCATACAGATTTTTTTTACCAGCCCTAACAAAAATATTTTCTAATTAAACAAATAAATTCAACTTTCTTCAAGCCTAGATAAACATATGCCACTTGTCAAAAGGTCAACATTCTTAAAATATCACCTTATTTATGTAAGAGAAGAAACATGCCTTTGTATCACCATAATAAATGTCACAAAGCTTCAGCATTAAAACCACATACTTTCCTTGACAGTTTCTCTTAGAACTTTTATGTACTTAATTTTTTTTTTAAGGAGTTGTATTCTTATCAGATTTACTTATTTTTTTCCTCTACCACAGAAGAGAATTAAGGGTGGGGAAAAGCTGGAATTACTATTAGTAGCCTAGTACTAATGAGTACAGAGAGGAAGTGAGATTTAACACTTAACATTAAGGAGAAAAACCAGCTAAGGTCTGGAGAAGCCTTATTCACCAGATCCCCCAAGTCATTGGAAAAGGTCAAATCATGTTTGGTACCTTTTACTGAGAAAGCTGGGAAAATGAAAAATATTTTAGGAACACTTTTATCCATGATGACTGAAGTAAAATTTTTGGCATGGTTTTCGGGGGGGAACTAAGCAACAAATATAAGGAGCTTTTATTTTTATGGCATACATCTTGCTGGGTGGGGCCGGTCAGACTGTTACCTTAGTTGTGATTTAGTTTGATTGAATAAGTGTTTATGTGAGAGAGCTTCTAGGCTTGAGATATATATTCAAATAGACAAGGTAGTTCGTTTCCTTAAGGAACATAATATCTTATGTACAAAGTACTCTAAATGTTACTCTATCATCCTTATTTTTCAAGATAATAGATTTAGTTTTCTGATAATTAATGTTTTTACCAAGATGATCAGGATGGGGAAGTTCCCTTCCATATCTAATTTTAATTCAGTGATATCATTTTAATATGAATGATATCAAACAATATCATGAAAAAAATATGGTCATTACTTTTTCAAGGCCTGCCCCATGCCAGCACTGTAGTGTTTATAAAATAATCAGGAGATACAGTTCCAGGTATCATATATTAAGCATAATGGCTACATTAGGAATCAGTGTTTCATAGATTCTAGCATTATCTCCACATTTCTGATAGGGGAACTGAACATTGTCTCCAAAAAGATATGTCCTTTAATTCATTCATTCATTAATAATGGCAGTCAACATTGGGGTACATGTATCTTTTTGAATTAGTGTTTTTATTTTGTTTGGGTAAATACCTACTAGCAGAATTACCAGGTTATATGATATTTCTGTTTTTAATTTTTGAGGAACCTCTGTATTGTTTTCCACAGTGGTTGCACTAATTTACATTCCCATCAGTAGTTCCCTAGGATTCCTTTTTCTCCACATCTTCGGTCAACACATACTTTAGTGTTAAGTTGTATACTTTATATATTTTGGATATTTACCTCTTATCAGATAAATCATTTGTGAATATCTTCTCCCATTCAGTTGCCTTTTCATTTTGTTAATAATTTCTTTCACTCTGCAAAAGCTTTTTATTTTGGTGTAGTCCCAGTAGTTTATTTTTATTCTTGTTTCCTTTGTCTGAGGAGATAGATCTAGAAAAATGTCACTAAAGCCAGTGTTAGAGATTACTGCCTGTGTTTTTTTTCTAGGAGTTTTATGGTTTCAGGTCTCACGTTTCATTTTTAATCCACTTGAGTTTAGTTTGTTCATTCATTCATTCATTCATTGAGAGACAGAGGCAGAGACATAGAGAGAAGCAGGCTCCTCGCAGGGAGTCCGATGTGTGATTCAATCCCCGGACTGGGATCATGTCCTGAGCTGAAGGCAGACAGTCAACCACTGAGCCACCCGGGAGTCCCCATTTGAGTTTATTTTTGTGTATGGTATAAGAAAGTGGTCCATATTCTTCCTTTTGCATATAGCTGTTCAGTTTTCCCAGCACCATTTGTTGAAGAGATGGTCTTTTAGCCATCGTATATTCTTACCTCCTTTGTTGTAGATTAACAAAAGGTCAACATTTTGGGTTTCTGGGCTCTCTATTCTGTTCCATTGATCTTTGTGTGTATGTTTGTGCCAGTACCATCCTGTTTTGATACTTATCGAGTGTTTTTATCATGAAAGAGTATTGATTTTGTCAAATGCAGTGTTAGCTGCATTCCGTAAGTTTTGATATGTTTTGTTTTCATCACCTCAAAGTATTTTATGATTTCCTTGGTGGTTTCTTTTTTGACTCATCGGTTGCTTAGGATGTGTTAATCTTGACATTTGTGAATTTCCCAAATTTCCTTCTAATGTTGATTTCTAACTTCATTGTGGTTGGAAAACTTTGTATGATTTTAGTACTTTCAAAGCTACTGAGGATTGTTCTATGCCATAACATCTGGTCTACCCTGGAGAATATGCACTTGAGAAGAATGTTTATTGTTGAGTGGAATGTTTCATAGATGTCTGTTAGGTCTAGTTAGTTTATCGTTTTCTTCAAGTCTGCCATTTCTTTGTTGATCTTCTGAATTGTTTTTCTATTCACTAGAGAGAGCATTGAAGTTTCCAACTATTGTTGAATTGTGTGTTTCTCCTTTCACTTTTTTCAGTTTCGATTCATGTATTTTGGAACTCTATGATTAGATGCATATATGTTTATATATGCATCTAATGCATGCATGTATTTTGGAACTCTATGATTAGATGCCTATATCTTCTTGACGGAAGACATTATAAGATGTCTTTCTTTGTCTTAGTAAGAATTTTTATTTTTAGGTTTTGTACTGTTTGCCTGATATATCTTTTTCCTTTTATATTCAACCTATATGTGTCTTTGAAAAGTTTGATTCTTTTATAGGAAGTACATAGATGGATCATGTTTTTTAATCCATTCTGCCAATCTCTGGTTTTTGATTGAGATGTTCAAACTATTTACATTTAATGTAATTACTTATGAAGTAGGATTTACATATGCCACTTAATTTGTTTTTTCTTAGTCTTTGTTTTTTCAATTCCTGCCTTTTCTGTATTACATGGGTATTTTCTGACACACCTTTTTAATTTCTTTGTTGTTTCTTCTATGTATCTTTTAGTTATTTTCATAGTGATGGTCCTGGTATTGCAATTAACATTTTAAGTTAAAATAGTGTAGTTCAGATTAGTTACATATAAAAATTTTGATCCAATATATACCTTTATCTTACCTCCTCTGTGATGCTATTATAGTATTATTATACAAATTGTAACTTTATCTAAGTCCATTAACACATTTTTTATGCAGCTGTCTTTTAGAACAATAAGAAGAAAGGAGTTACAAATAAAAATATCTTTTTAAAAAAGATTTGTTTTAGAGAAAGCAAGAGAGCACAGGCATGTGTGTGTGAGAGGGAGGGGCAGATGGAGAGAATCTTTAAGCAGACTCCTTGCTGAGGATAGGTGGGGAGCCTGATGAGCCTGATGTGGGGCTGGATCCCAGGATCCATGAGATCACAACATTAGCCGAAACCAAGAGTTGGGCACACCACTGACTGAGCCACCCAGGTGCCCAATAAAAATATCTTATTGTTTTCATAATACCTATGCAATTATATTTACTGCTGCTATTTATTTTGTGTAGATTCAAGCTACTGTAGATTCAAGTCATTTCAGCCTGAAGGGCTCCTTTTAATATTTCTTTGTTTCTTTTTTTGTTTTTAAAGATTTTATTCATTTATTCATGAGGCACATATACAGACAGAGGCAGAGACATAGGCAGAGACATAAGTAGGCTCCCTGTGGGGAGCCTGATGTGGTACTTGATCTCAGGAACCCGGATCATGACCTGAGCTGAAGGCAAACACTCAACCACTGAGCCACCCAGGTGCCCCTTTTAATATTTCATACAGGGTCACTGACACAGATTCTCTCAGGTTTTGTTCATCTGAAAATGTCTTAATTTTACCTTCATTCTTCATATATATATATGTGTGTGTGTGTGTGTGTGTGTATGTTTTTTTTAATTTATTTTCTTTCTCTCTCTCTCTTTTTCTCCTTCCTTCCTTCCTTCCTTCCTTCCTTCCTTCCTTCCTTCCTTCCTTCCTTCCTTCCTTCCTTCCTTCCTTCCTTCCTTCCTTCCTTCTGAATGAGAGAGAGAGGGCATGCATAAGTGAGTGCAGGGTGGGCCAGAGGTGCAAGCCTACTCTGCACTAAGCCAGACTTGGAGTTTGATCTTATGATTTATGAGATCATGACCTGAGCCAAAACTGAGAGTCCTTTGCTCAACTGACCAAGCCACCAGGTGCTCCTCACCTTCATTTTTGAAGGAAGCTTAATCTGGATATAGAATTCTAAACTCAGTTATTTCCTCTTGCAGCCTTTTATTAATTCATCTAAGTAGATGATTATGTCAATTTGCAAATTAAGAGCATCTTCCTTTGTAATCTATATTTATTCTTTCTCTCTTCCCCACCTCCCACTGCCCCGTGCCTCCTACCTTCCTTATTTCATTGGCCAGAATTTCAGAACAGTGCTGAATAGATGTGGTGAGAGTGAGCATCTTCCTCTTGTTGCTGTTATTTAGAAGAAAACATTCAGTGTTTTACCAGAAAATATGTTGATTGTGGGGTTTTATTGTGGATAACACTATTAATGTAGAAATATTTTAAAATATCAACATAAAATATGGACTCAAGGGGTGCCTGGATGGCTATTTGGTTAAGTATCTGCCTTCAGCTCAGGTTATGATCTTAGGGTCCTGGGATCGAGCCCCACGTAGGGCTCCCTACTCAGCAGAGAGTCTGCTTCTCCCTGTCCTTCTGCCTCCCCTCTGCTTATGCTCTGTCTCTCTCTCTCTCAAGTAAAGAAATAAAATCTTTAAAAAGTGAATTCAAGTTCATTCTTGGGCAGGAAAGATTTAGAGACAAAAGAAAATAAAAGATGGGTGTTTTAAAGTCACTGAAGGTATGATTAAATTTAGTTATTCTCTTCCTAGTAGTCAAGCACTTACAATGCATCTTGAGAGAGGTGTATTTTTTTATATTTATACCCAAACTAGATAGAATTTCCAGATAGAATTTTCCTATTTATTTATTTATTACATTTTTAAAACTTCTATTAATACTAGTTTTAGTAAATAAAATTATAATGTCACAGAAATTTCCCTTTAAATCATATTTTATTCTGAATTAATTATAATCTGACATATTTCAATATATTCTTTCAGCTTCCTAGTTAAAAATAAATGACCTTTTGGGGCCCCTGAGTGATTCAGTCAGTTAAGCATCTGCCTTTAGCTCAGGTCATGATCCCAGGGTCCTAGGATTGAGCCCCATATCAGGCTTTCTGTTAAGCAGGGAGCCTGCTTCTCCCTCTCCTGCCTGCCACTCCTCCCCCTCTTTCTCTGTCAAATCAATCAATCAATCTTTAAAAAAAGTGACCTTTTTACACTTATAATAAAATGTTGAAATAATGAACTAAAGGTTGTATTATAACTAAAATTAGAAGAGAATATATTTAAAATTGGCTGCTATTTTGAATGAAACATCTTTTGCCTATCACTTGAAGGTAAATGTTCTTAGAAACATGGGGCATCTGTAGGAGATGTGTATGGTGTTCATGGAATGTTACCTGTCTGTCTGAAATAATCCTGATTTTGAGCTTGCCTGTTCACTGTTGTTCAAGTGAACAGGGCCTCAGCCATGTCAGCGCCTTATTCATTTGCCTTCTGTGAACCCGGACAAAGTAGACCCCATATCTGTTTTTCAGAATGATCTTCAAGGTCCTGCACAGTTTGGCCCATTGCTTTCTTTCTTCTCACCTCTGATTCTCCAAGAGCAACAAGAAAAATCAATAGCAATGACAATAATCAAGACTAGCATTTATTTAATATGTGCCAGGCCTATCCACTATTTTAAGTGTTTTACATATATTAAATCATATAATCCTCAGAATAACTCTTTAAGTTGGTTATATTATCAGGCTCATTTTACAGAAGTGAACTTAACTTGCCTAAGTTTATACAACTTGTATATAACACAGTCAGAATTTGAATACAGGTAATCATGTTCCAAGAATTTATACTTTAAACTCCATTTTTATAGACCCTTGCTAGGTCCCACCTTTTGTTCTTTCTCTTTCCTACCATGTGAAAAATTTCTCCCAACTCTTCTATTGTTTGCTCAAATTTCCTCTCATTTTAGTTAAAGGGTAATTCAGGTCCCATAAAATCTGTGATAGACATTTCAGCCCACTAAGTATTTCCCCTCTGAGTTTCCATAAACTCTGTGTCAATATTTTAGCACTTTTCTTCTTGGTTTAAACTGTTTTGTACATAGGTTTCATATGACCCAGAAGATTTAATATCATGTTGTCTAAGTCTTGATGATTTCTCAGTTCTGTTCCTCTTCCCACAAGTTTGTAAAATGTTAAGTAAGACTAATCATTTTGGTTTTCCTCCTCATCATTGGGAAGCCCCATGCTTCCCTATCTAATCTCTTTATTTATTTTGGAGAGAGAGAGATTATGTTCAAATGTCAACTCTGCCTAAATGTGATTGTAGGGCACTTATGTTTACCCATTTTTCCTCATTTCTAAAATATAGAAAAGAATACCTACTTTGTCCAGGCATGTTAGGTATTAGGAATAATATATGTAAAGTACTAGCATATAGAAGCTTCTTTTATTCTTTATAGTTTTTGGTCTGGAGCCTTGTTACATGTATTCTATCAACAGTTTCCCCCCAACTTCTCATGCCTTCGTGTCCCATAAAAGATCTCTACGTAGGATCTTGATAGCTCAATCAGTTCTTCTCACAAGGCTTTTTTAAAATTAGTGTCAGTATTACCAATTTGCCCAGTCTGGAAATAAGATGAACTATTGTGTCATTTCTAGGATTCCTTTTAGAACCTATCTTACTGAAAGGTTTTTCATTAGCAGTCTAAATCTTCTGACATACTGGCTACGTATTAAAAGAAGCCCTCAATCCCATATTTCTTCAGAACTCTTGGATAGGTACCGCTTGGTCTACATAATGTAGTTGCAGCTAATTTGTTGATGAGATGTAAAATATTTAGAGCATTTACCACAATTTGAGCTAATAGCTTTGATCAGTCTCCTTAAAAAGGCAGATTGACAATACAATTTGTAAGGCTTTTTCCTGAAATTTTCAGTTTTGATGTCTCTTTTGGAATTTAGATTTGCTCACAGAGCATGCTTTTTATTCATGAATCTTTGAGTTCTTTGCCTCCATCTGACACCATGTGTTTGAGGTTGCATTTTATGAATGTGAAACATTGCACATGTTTACTAAATGATTTAGTTTTATTTCTGCCTCATGTTCTTAAAAATACCAGCTGCTGCTTAGTTAAAAATGTAATTTAATTTGACGCACGAATTTTGTAGTTCATAAACATGGATATAGTTTCCTTGTTTGTATTTGTAAGTCTGTTGGCCCATATGTTAATGTGTTTCTTGATTTAATTTTAATACTTTATGTTCAAGATCAATAAAAACAACAACAAAAGCCTCAGGGAAGACTTCTTGTAAAATTTTTAAAAACATGTTTCTATTTTTTTGAATTCACACTTGTACGTTCAAAATTCCTGCCTATTTTAGTGGTTTTCTACTTTAGGAATTTTATTATTTTGTTAGCAGAGAACAGCTTTCAATATTGATATAATATTATATTGTATTTATGGAGACAATTGCATTTTGGAGGTGTGAAAGAAACATTTCTCCTCAGTTGCTCCATATAGTTTTAAGAATCTAATGGCTAGGGGACCCCTGGGTGGGTCAGCAGTTTGGCGCCTGCTTTTGGCCCAGGGCTTGATCCTGGAGTCCCGGGATCAAGTCCCACATCCGACTCTTTGCATGGAGCCTGCTTCTCCCTCTGCCTGTGCCTCTCTCTCTCTCTCTCTCTCTCGAATAAATGAATAAAATCTTTTTTAAAAAAATCTAATGGCTAGATTTAGTTACACATGTAGATTGTTGTAAATCCAATAATTTATATTGGCCATTCTTAATAATTGGGGGTTCAGAAAGCCTTATATAAAATCTATGATGGCTTCATCCCTTCTTACCAGAAAAGCTCACACATAGACAACTGCGGGAGATTTAATGATCCCATAAAAGGTTTTTTGAAATAGGATAGTACATGTATATATAGTATAATATAAGGCACTATATAAGATCTTTAAGAAAATGAAAACAAGTTGATATAAATACTATAAGCAGGGAGCAGTTATGCCAGTGCTTGAAAAAAACATGCAATAGGGCATGGAATGGGGCAGACTTCATGGAGATAATGGAATTTGAAGGCCCAATGGGCATTCAGAAGACAAAGCCTATTCCAAGCAGAGATAATAGCATCAGCAAATAGAGGCAAGAAAGTACCTGACCTGTTTGGATATCCATGAGTATTGAGATCTCCTTGAAGATAATGATTGTTTCTGATTCACCTTTTATTTCTGCGCTGTGCCACACAGTACCTTATGTAATTTTATTATGTAAATTCAAATACTAATTAGATTGAACTTTTTTTTTTTTAACTCTTTATCATGGTTCCTGAGACCACCTTTATGTGTGTCCTATCATGTTGTAATGTTGTATCTTCACTACAAATATATATTTTGCAGGGAAACAAGTTAAATCATGTGATTTTGATGACTGTGCATTAATTGGCTCTAAAAAGAAAGCTAAAACTTCCTTTTTTTTTTTTTTTGCTAGAAGAGAACAGCTTTTGATATAAACTTTGTATTTTTTTAAAGATTTATTTATTTATTCATGAGAGACAGAGAGAGAGAGAGAGGCAGAGACATAGAGGGAGAAGCAGGCTCCCTACAGGGAGCCTGATGAGGGACTTGATCCCAGGACCCTGGGATCACGCCCTGAGCCAGAGGCCCTGAGCTAAGGCAGACGCTCAACCACTGAGCCACCCAGGTGTCACAAACTTTGCTTTTCTTAAATTGTATCTCTGGGAACACATGTTTTTTGAATGTCTGAAAGAAATATTTCTCCTTAGTTACTGGGTTAGCTCTTTGGGAACTGTTAAAATGGTCACTAAAGAATCAAAAAAACTAATTGCAACCCCAACCAAGTATCTTTTTTTTTTTTTCTTTAAGATTTAACTAATTTATTTGAGAGAGAGAGAGTGGGTGGGGGCAGAGGCAGAGGGAGAAGCTGACTCCCCACTCTGCGGGCAGCCTGACCTGGGACTCAGCCCTAGGACCCTGGGATCATGACCTGAGTGAAAGGCAGCTGTTTAACCGACTGAGCCACCCAAGCACCCCCAACCAAGTATACTTTTGTGTAACTAAAAGTTAACTAGATTCTCTTCTGCTATGGTAATAGAATGAATAAACAACAGATTAATATATAAGCAATGAGTGAGAAATAAGATTTAGAAGCTGTAATATCCTATCCTCCCTTTAAGGATATTTTTTCCCCTCCCATTGAAAAAGCAGAAATTATCTATGTGGAAGAAGTTTTGGAGCTAGCATTGTCTCAATTTTAGCTAAATACTTAAAAAATGCACACATTAACAAAAAAAATAGTAAACTTACTTTCTTTGGTTATTGACATTTTCTTGCAGGACTGCCCAACATTCCTTGTAACAGTTTTGTTGGCTGGTTAATTTTCTCTCCATGTTCTTAACATTAGAGCAGTAGGTTCTGTGTTGGTGAACTACTTATGCTATTTTAATTAGTTTTTTAAAAAAATCTCAGCCTAATTTTCTCTCATGTGTTAGTAATGTTATAATGTGGGCTATTAATTTGAGCATATATTTTATACATTTACTCTTGAATGAGTAATATTTAGTGAGTGCCTACTCCATGAGACTCTTCCATAGGTGGTATAAGAGGCTCTAAAGAGGAACAAAATATTAATTCCTTGAGGCACTCTTACCTCCTACAGATTGTTTTTTTTTTCAGGGATAGGATAAAATTATTCTGATTAATCTACATGAATAAAAATAATTTGTCCACGTTTATCCTACTAATAAGCAGCAGAGGTAGATTTGAATGTCCAAGGGCTGATGACTCTTGAACCTGATCTTAGCATGTCTCTACCTGTTAGAGCTAGATAGGTCTATTGTTTTGGGTCCTTTTAGTATTTTAGCTTGTATCTCTGTCCTTTATTTGCTTCTCATTTACTTCGTGCCATGAATGAAATCAAGAAGATATCCAAAGTCATTGATAATCAGTTGTAAAACATGTCATGTTTCAAGAACATACTTGAGATCCAGTCTTACATATATACATAATCTAGACCTAGACACATGGTATATAGACATGCTGATTTATGTTGAAGTTGAGGGATGCCATTACAAAACATTCTCTCCCTCATATTGTGATTGTTTTCTGACCTGCAGGTTTTAAATGCACAAAGAGCAGGATACAAAGCAGCCATAGTTCACAATGTTGACTCTGATGACCTCATTAGCATGGGATCCAACGACAGTAAGTACAGGTATCACTTTTCTTCTCTCCTGTTTGACAGATCTTTTGGAACTAAAACTTAACAAGATATTTTCCCCTCTAATTTTCTGTTTAAAAACAAAATTTATTTTCTATCAGAAAGGTAGCTCAACCCTCTTGGGACAATTTTACTCATACTGAAGTGGAGTTTGTTCTTTTCTGAACAGTTAATTGTTTTGTTTTCTTTTACCTTTGTGTTTCATTTTAGAAGATGTGTTGATAATTTTGCAAAAAACAAAGGAAAACCAAAGCTTTGAATAGAGATAAACATCCTGAGTTAAGGATCCCATATAAGAATTCTTGTGAGGGGCATCCCCGGTGGCTCAACGGTTTAGCTCCACCTTCAGCCCAGGACCTGATCCTAGAGACCCAGGATCAGAGTCCCACGTCAGGTTCCCTACACGGAGCCTGCTTCTCCCTCTACCTGTGTCTCTGCCTCTCTCTCTATATATATGTGTCTCTCATGAATAAATAAATAAAATCTTAAAAAAAAAAGAATTCTTGTGATTTAGAGATTTACAATATTAAATGTTAGGATATGTGTCCTATACTAAGTAGCTACTATATATTCTTATAGAATTTCAAAGCCACGTATTTGTGCTTTCTTACACCAGTTGGTTATTAGCTTCTTAACATACATTGACATACCTGTAGCTTTTCATTCAAAATGGGAAGGTTTTCCCTTATTCTCTACTAAATATTAGCTTGTAGGGATAATGAGCCAATTCTAACCAAATAACTGGCGTTAACCAGTAATTTTTAAGCTGTACACTTTCACTTAGTTTGGTGAGAATGATAAAAGTCTCTTTTGTTATGTTAATGATGTGGCTTTTGGACCCCACCTAAGAATGAGGGCTGATTACCCAGATTATCAACCATATGATGAGAGGGTTGGAGCTTTCAGTCCCCCCCTCACCCTCCCACCCCGGATCTCTGGGAGAGGCTGAGGACTCCAGGTTGAATAGATCTCTAGTAGCCGATTGTTTGATCATTTGTACGTGTAATGGAGCTTCCATAGAAACCCAAAAGGACAGGGTTCAGAGTTCCATGCCTGGAGAGGGCACAGAAACTCCAAGACCCTTCTCACATACCTTGCCCTATGTATCTCTTCCATCTGGCTGTTCCTGAGTTACAGTCTTTCATAACAGACTGATAATCTGGTAAGTAGATTCTCTAAGTTCTTTGAGCCCCTCTAGCATTTAATTGAGCCCAAGGAAGGGGTGCAATGAAATCTCTAACCTATAGCCATTGGATCAAAAGCACAGGTGATAACCTGGACTTAGAACTGGTATCCGAAGAGTTGGGGGCAGTCTTGTGAGACTAAACCTTTAACATGTGGAATCTGATGCTATCTCCAAGTAGGTAATGTCAGAATTGAGTTGAGTTGTCCATGGTATGGGGGAGATCCTCCACATACCAATTGAAAATTGGTTTCAGAACCCAAAACATGCTGCCAACGTTCATGATTAAGTATTTTATTTTTGTTTTTCTTCTAGCACATAACCATAATACCTCTGGCTACTAAGTGCCATTGAGTCTCATATGCAAGAAAGAGCTTAGAGCAAAGAGCAGACATAAAGCTATGGACTGATAGCCTACATTGGAATATATTTAAGACTTTAAATAATTAAATCCTCAGTAGGAAAGATTTTGGAGTCCTTGACTAAATTTTTTTTATAGCTTAAGACCGTATTTATTGTTACTATTTGAGTAGAACCCTTTTCTTCTTACCACTAATATAATCTGAGGCAATATTTTAATTTATAAAAAGTAAAACTAGGTAATAAGTTTGTTAATTTCTATATAAATTTAAAATTATTAAATAGTCTAGCTGATTAATTCATTATAATTCATGAGGTACCCTTAGGATGTTCTAGCATTTCACAAACAGTTTAATAATCACTGGTGGGAATTAGAGAAATTGATGAAGGTACTTTACTTGCTAAATAAATTAGTTCTGTGGGTACTGCAGATTTGACACTTTTCTTCTCCTTTAACTATCTCTCTTAAAAAAAAAAAAAAACAGGTCAGTTGCTTTTGTTACCTATATATATTCCTAGCAAAATGGAAAGCATAAATACTCAATAAAGAGTTGTGAGTTTAAATTGAAGTGCCCACTGTATCAGCTGTATAACTTTGAGCAAGTACTTATTCTTTGTATATTTTGTTGAAGGCCTGAGCCCAGTGTTTAGCAATCTTCAAGACCTGCTCAGGCATTTCAAGTTAAGCATTCATATTCGAAAACTATTTGCTCTTTTTTTTACATGTTTTCAATAAAATTTTTGCAAGGAAGAAGTGCCTGTTCCCTCTAACACCTTTTTTTTTTGTCTTTGTAATACCATAAAACCTTTTTGTGATAATCATGTCAGTTCCTAAGGAAAATGTGCTAAATGATAAAAGTAGCATGTAACCATGTAATCCTGCTGTTGCCATGGAAATGTTCCAACTGAGCTATTAAATTTCAAAGACCGCTCAGAATTTTGGATCTTGCCTTTATTGCTTGTATTATTTCTGTGATAATTTGCTCCATCCTTCTATATGTGTGTTTTGGACATTTCGTATATTGAAAAACAAATGTTGTAAAGATCTTTACCATTTTTGTCTTTGCTGTTACTTGGTAGAGGAATGGAAAACATGGATTCATTAAAAGAGGCATGTATTTCTCCCCCTTTTTAAGGCTTAGTCTACAGCAAAGAATATTGCACATGTTCTCCTAGGAGTAGACATTCTAGTATCTGGAAACAAAAGGAAGTTTTAAAAGCCCCTTGCTGCCAACATTTTACACAAGGAATTTGTTTTTATTTCAGCGAGGACATAGGGTAGGTTATCTCAGTGACCCAGTAACATTTGTCTTCTTCAGGAGTAAGCTGAATGTGATGGGGAAAACATCAATTTCAGAAGCAGGAAATGTGGGTTTATTCTTCTGGGTTAGTTAATATATGAACTAGCCTGTGCCTTTGGTAAAGTTACCTAACCTTATAAGTCCTTCATCTGTAAAGGTGTGAATAATTTTAATTTTTATTTGACCTGACAAGATTATTGAAGATCTCATGAGAGCAGGTGTATGAGAAAATCCATGCCATGGCAGAGGGGCAAGAGCTCAGATCAGGAGGCCTTAGGTTTGAGGCTAGGCTGTGCACATTCCTAATTGTTATAACCAGGGTGAGTTATCATTATGTCTTGGGTTGTTTCTTCTTTTTTCCTTTCTGTCTTCCTTCAACAAATACTTGTTGACAGCCTACTCTTTCTCAGGTACTGTTTTAGGCACCATGATTGTAGCAGGGAATGATGCAGTTTAAGGCTCTGCCCTAGTGTCTTTCAGGAAAGTAGTAGAATGCAGTAGCTAACAGCTACCCAGTGGCTTCTGGGTACTGCCTGCTAGGGTTTGAATCACAGCTGGATCACCTGCTAGCTGTGTGATTTTGGGTATCTTACTTTACATCTCTGTAGGCCTCTTTTCTAATCTGTAAGATGGGAATTATAATAGTACTTAACTCATTGGGTGTTGAGTTTTTTTTTTTTTTAAGATTTTATTTACGTATTCATGAGAGACACAGAGAGAGACAGAGACATAGGCAGAGAGAGAAGCAGGCTCCCTGTGGGGAGCCTGATGTGGGACTCGATCCCAGGACCCTGGGTTCTTGACCTGAGCCAAAGGCAGATGCTCAACCACTGAGCCACCCAGACATCCCTGGTTGCTGAGGATTGAATAAATTCAGACATATAAAGCATTTAGAAGACTGCCTGTTCTTAGCGTTTACGTAGCTATTATCTAATAGCTATATTATCATGTATTAATTATATATTATAGTATATAATAGCAATAATAATCATTTAATGGCAATCCAGTTATTATTACTGCTGTTATTACATTCTAGGGTGGGAGAGAGGAAATGAACACATAATCAACAAGATATGCTATATGTCAAGTAGTGATAAGTGCTATAAAGAAAACCAGTTCAGGCTGAGGAATATAGAGCAGCAGGGATGGGAGGAGGGGGGCCATTTTAGATAGGGTGGTCAGAGAGGGCTTCCATGAGGCTTTGACATTGGAACATAGGTCTATAGTGAGAAACTGACCCATGCAGATTTCTGAAGCAGTGTTCCAAGGAAAAGGAACAGCAAGCGAATGCAAAGGTTCAAAGATAAAGCATATTTGGTGTTTTCCAGGTGTGACAGAAAGGCACTGTGGCTAGAGTATAGTGAGCAAGGCAAAGAGAATGGCAGGGCATGAGGTGTTAGATAAGGGGCCAGTGGCAAGATCATGTTGGGTATTTATAGGACTCTGGAATTTGTTATGTGTAGCTTTTTAAACAGAAATGTGAGGTGATCTTTTATTTTCAAAAATCACTTTGGCTATTCTTTGGAGAACAGAATGAAGGTGAAAAGTGTGCCCGAGTGCCAACAAAAAGACAAGTCAGAACATTGCTGCAACAGTCAGGCCAGAGGTGATGGTGATCTGGAGTATTAGCAGTGACTGTGATGAGAAGCGATAGAATGATGGCTGTATTTTGAAATTGATAGGATTTGATAGAAGAAATAAGAAAAGGGAGGAGTCAAGAATGATTCCAAGATGTACAGCCTGAGAAACTAGGTGAATACAGACTGCTGTTTACAGAAAGGAGAAAGACAAGGAGTAGAGCTGACTGAGAGGAAAGATATAATGAGAGTTCCTTTTGAAAAACATTGTTTAAAATGTCTATTAGACAAAATGAGTGAAAATATCAGTGAGGGTGACAAAACATGAGAGATATCTAACTCTGGGAAACGAACAAGGGGTAGTGGAAAGGGAGGTGGGGGGGGTTGGAGTGACTGGGTGGTGGGCACTGAGGGGGGCACTTGGCAGGATGAGCACTGGGTGTTATGCTATATGTTGGCAAATTGAACTCCAATAAAAAATATCTATTAGACAATCAAATGGAGATATTGAACAGGCAATTGGATATATGAACCTGGCCATTTAAATTATAATTTGTCTATGATATCATGACAGTACTATTGGCAGTGTGTACTTCAGTTGCTTTGTGGATTAGAATTAAAATTTAGTGTTTTTTAAAGTGTTTTGAGAACTAGAATATGTTTGGTTTTGTTTTTAGTAGATAAATAGTATTGCAAAGTCTCCAAGCTGGCTATTCATATTTGCGTGCAACTTTTCTCCCCTTCTTCCGACTAAAGTGAGGAGCATTTTTTCAGTGCTTTAGATATCATAACTCAAAGAAGTGATGTTACTTCCAATAATTATTGACAGAATAGCTGAGATGTATCACTGAATGGAAAAAGCTTATACTTTTTTCCATTATTGCATGGTTGCATTGATATAAAAAAATAAAAGTTGTATTGATCCCACTGATATAAAAATAGTGATTAAATATTCCTTTACTAAACATTTTGGTTTCTGCCCTCCTGGGGCTTACATAGGGTGTGTGTATATGAAAGGGGGCAAGTAGGAAGAGAGGGAGCAAGGGAGAGAATGAGCTGAATGAGTGATTATATTTGCATAAAACAAAACAATCTAGAAGTGAAAAAAATGTACTCTACCAAGGATACCAAGATTTTAGAACTTTTTTTTTTAAAGATTTTAAATTAAATTTTAAAGATTTTAAATTTAAAGATTTATTCATGTGAGATAGAGAAAGAGAGAGAGGCAGAGGGATCCTGATGTGGGACCCGATGCCAGGACTCCAGGATCACGCCCTGAGCCTAAGACAGATGCCCAACCGCTGAGCCACCCAGAGGTCCCAAGATTTTAGAACTTTAAAACTTGGTTTTATAAGGATTAAAGAAAAGACATCTGTAGTTGCTTAGGTTGGAGGGGAGAGGTTGAAAATAAGGGGGGATACAGGGAATTTTCAGGGTGATGGAACATTATCTTGATTGTGGTGTGGTTACATAACTATATGTATTTGTTGAAACTCGTAGAACTGTATTACTTCACATAAAACCGTTGTCTTTGGGTGGGAAGGATTATGGTTGGTTTTCTTCTTGTATCCTCCCCCTTTTAAAATAAATAACAAATTTGTGTTTTTTAAGAAAATGTAGAGCTTATTGTAAAAAATGTAATGAAAACAATAGATTTTTTTTCTAAAGCCAAATTTGTTAAATTAACTCACAGCTAAAAATAATAAGGCTACTTCTTCTATTATAAATTTAAGAGGATCTTCCTGAGTAATAGGTAATTTTTACAAACTTTTCTTTTGTTGGCATTTGATTTTGGTTTTGTGATATGGGAATAAGAGTCCGATTTCTTGAGACACCAAACCAAACAAAGCTTTACCATGAACTCCAGGCTTAGGAGGAAGTAGAAATTTACTCGGCTTTCCTATTCTATGCCCTTTCTCAACTTCTGTCAGCCCTTCACTCTGGAAAGCCATACATCTATGGTGTCATTTTTGAGACTTCTGTAAAGTGATCTTTTCTTACATTCTTTGGCTTATACGTCTCCTGGGAATGGGTATGTAAAAAAAAAAAAAAAGCTTTATTCACTTTTGCATTTAAGCTATGTGTGGAAAGAAAACTTAAAATTTCTTCCTCTTCCTTTTCTAAGAGTTAATTATGTCCACAGAGGAATAAATCAAAAGGAAATATTAATATATCTCAATCTTCATAGGACTATTGAGATAGTATGGTAATGTATGTATGCAAAATGTTAGCTTTTGTTATTGTAAATGTGAAAGTATTTCTCAAGTACTGTGATTGATGATGGTATAGATCTACAATCAGGAAAATCAACCAATTTGAACTGATTGTAATTGTTGATTACATCCGCTGCTATTATGAAGAGACTAAAGTTAATTGTACACTAAGTATGGAATTATAAGAGTAATTTTATTATTCTTTTATACAGTTGATGTGCTAAAGAAAATTGACATTCCATCTGTCTTTATTGGGGAATCATCAGCTAATTCCCTGAAAGATGAATTTACATATGAAAAAGGGTAAGTAATGGATATAAAAAATAATGAGGTAGCTTAATATTCTTCTTTATAATAGGTTAGAATTTTATTAGTTTTAACCAAAGTTGTTTTATTTTATTTATTTTTTTCAAAGTTATGTTTTAAAATGAACTCTATTGTGCTAAATTCTCTCTTAAGTCATTATGATTGTGAGACTTTGTTGTAATATTTCTTCTGTGCATGATTACAATTGAAAATATACTAGAGAGCCTAAGGCCCTCATGTTGCTAAAGAGATACCAGAATTTCAGAGCACTTTGGTGGCTTAGTGGGTTAAGTGTCTGCCTTTGGCTGAAATTATGATCCCAGGGTTCTAGGATTTAGCTTGCTTCTCACTCTCCCTGTCTTCCTACCTCTGCTTGTGCTCACGTACTCTTGCTCTCAAATAAATATATAAAATTAAAAAAAAAAACCCAAACTTTCACTTTTATAGATTAATAAAACCACTGATATTTAGTAACAATGTGATTTACATTTATGACACTTTTCATTAAGACATTTATTAAAAAGATATTTTATAAACGCAATCCAAAACATTGTGTTATTGACTTAATTTTACAAAGACAAAAAGTTTGTTTTCAAGTTTAAAAAGTTTCATTTAGAATAAAAACTTCTAAATGGAATTTCCCCCCCAAATTTCATTACCAGGTTAACATAGATGGAAACTGGGGCCTAGCTGTTTCATGTTATATAGAAAACACTGCAATGAACACTTCAGAACTTCTTCCATGGAGCAGATAGTGGGCAGGAGCAGGCTTGTGACTAATAGGAACAATAACAATATTAGTAATAAAAGCAATAATGTTTATTTAGTATTTGGCAAGTGCCAGTACGACAGCAAGACAGCAAGACTTTTACTTTTGTTACCATTTAATTTTTACAACTCTCTAGAAGTTATTTTTATCTCTTAGCATCTACATTTTCCAAAAAAGGAAACTGGCACAGTGAAATCCAATTTTAATTATTTTGGGAGGGAAAATCCATGAACATTTGAGTTTGAAAATGCGTAAGAAGAAGAGGTAAAGGTTTTCTATTTAACTGTTTTGTCATTTTCCCTACACAGTTTTAATATTTAAAATATTGTTCACATATTATGTGCTCAGAATGTCTTTTTTAAGTTTGGAAATGTAATTTTGGATGTGCTATTAGAAATAGTTATGTGAGATGCTATTTTGTCAGCCATGCTTGTTTGGTTACTAGAGGGATGAACTTATATGGTTACCTCCATATTGTTACCTCATTTAGAAAAATTCTGTGTATTTTAATATGTGTTATAAAGAATGTTTCTTTTTGTTTTAATTATAAAATCTTGACTTTTTAAATTAAAAAGTAATACATGCTGGTAGAATATGGAAAAATTCAGAAATATAAAGCATTAAAATGAAAGTCTTTATGATGCTCTTCTCTAACAGTTACTTTTATAAAAGCTTGTCATTTTTCCCCATTTTTGAATACTCATATTAGTTGATGATGTGCTCACTAAAGAGAACCATGCAATATATAGTAGTTTTATAGCTTGCTTTATTTACTTAATATTTAGACCTAAGTCCATAGAACTTCTTATCTTAATTTGTGGGGTAGATGTATTATGGAATTTAAAAATTTTTGGATTTTTAGAAGTTAGGTGTGATTCCAAATATAGTTTGAGGCAGCATCCCTGAATCAAACAAATTACATATATCTATATCTGCAATGAATGCATGAATATTTTATCATGTCAGTTCAGTTCAGGTTTACTATCAGATGAATTGCCAACATTATTTTTTAAAGCTTTTTAGTTTTTCAGAATTGTGCATAAGGGACTGTAAACATGAACATAGACATTTGCCTCATCCGTCTGTCAGCTGGCCTTTGTGTCTGTCTGCCTGTTTGCATGCCTGCCTTCCTAACTATCTACCCACCAACCCATAAACTTATACTACTTAAAAAATATTATTATTATTATTATTTTAAGATTTTATTTATTTGTGGGGCCTGGATAGCTCAGTTGGTTAAGCATCTGCCTTTGGCTCAGGGAGTGATCCCAGGGTCCTGGGATCAAGTCTTCTCCCTCTCCCTCTGCCCCTCTGCCCCCCTACTTAACCTACAATGTTATATTAGTTTCAGGTATACAGCATATACAGCATATGATTTGATAATTCTATGTATAACTCAGTGTTCACCATACATATAATCCCCATTTGTGACTTTGCAGTGTTATTGACTATATTCTCTATGCTGTACCTTTTTTTTTTTTTTTTTAATCTCTGCAACTCATTTTATACCTGGAAGTTTGTCATCTATTTAAGCCCCTTCACCTATTTCACTCATCACCATCCACACATCTCCTCTGGCAACCACCAGTTCTCTGTATTTAAGAATTTGTGTTTTGTTTGTTTTGTTTTTTAGATTCCACATATAAGTGAAATTTTCTTTTTAAAAGATTTTATTTATGTGTCAGAGAGAGAGAGACTGTGAGCACAAGCAGAGGGAACAGCAGAGGGAGAGAGAGAAGCAGGCTTTCCGCTGAGCAGGGAGCCTGACGTGGGGCTCGATCACAGGACACTGGGATCATGACCTGAGCTGAAGGCAGATGCTTTACTGACTGAACCACCCAGACACCCCAAAGTGAAATCTTTTGATATTTGTCTCTCAGTCTACTTACTCAATTAGCATACTATCCTCTAGGTCCATCCATGTTATCATGTGGCAAGATTTCATTCTTTTTAATGGCTGCATAATATTCCATTGTGTGTGTATGTTTGTGTGTGTTTCTGTGTTTGTACACATACACACCACATATTTTTTATCCATTTGTCTATTGATGGTTACTTAGGTTGCTTCTGTATCTTGCTTGTTATAAATAATGCTGCAATAAACTTAGGGGTGCATGTTTCTTTTTTAATTAATGCTTTTGTTTTCTTCAGGTAAATATCAAGTAGTGGCATCACTGGATCATATGGCATTTCTATTTTTAATTTAATTTTTTTAAATTTAAAAAATTTTTAAATTTAATTTTAAATAGTTAAATTAAATTTAATTTTTTAAAGAACCTCCGTGGTATTTTCCAAAGTGGTTGTGCCAGTTAACATTCCCACCAATAGTTCTAGATTTCCCCTTTCTCTAACATTCTAGCCAATAATTATTTATTCTACTTTTTATTATGGAAACTTCTAAGCATATTTAAAAGTAGAGAGATGAGTATAATGAATCTCATCATTCAGTTTCAAAATTATCAACCCAAAAAAAAAAAAAAAAAAACAAAATTATCAACCCATGATCAGTTTTTTTGACTGTCTACTCTCAAACCCCACCCTATTCAATCTCTTTATTTCCCACATCATGATTATTTTGAAGCAAATTCCAGCCATCTTGTAATTTCAACTGTAAATATCTCAGAGCATATCACTAGAAGACATCTTTACACATAAAAATGTAATTATTTTACTATTTTATGAAAAAGTAAACAGTAATTTAATATCAACACATTATTTTAGTTTTCAGATTTTCTCAATTGTCTGAAATTCTTCTTTTTTTTTTTTTTAAGTATTTGTTTCAAGCAGAATCCAAATAATGCCCATACATTGCAATGGTTCTTATGTCTTAAGTGTTTTTTGGGTTTTTTTTAAGCTACTTTTCATTGCAATGACTGTTGAGAATGAAAAAGGTTACTTTTATTTTATTTTATTTTATTTTATTTTATTTTATTTTATTTTATTTTATTTTATTTTATTTTTAATAAATTAATTTTTTATTGGTGTTCAATTTACCAACATACAGAATAACACCCAGTGCTCATCCCGTCAAGTGTCCCCCTCAGTGCCCGTCACCCATTCACCCCCAACCCCCTGCCCTCCTCCCCTCCCACCACCCCTAGTTCGTTTCCCAGAGTTAGGAGTCTTTATGTTCTGTCTCCCTTTCTGATATTTCCCACACATTTCTTCTCCCTTCCGAAAAGGGTTACTTTTAATAATTACATAGAGACAACAGGCATAAACCACAACTCACCCAGGTAAATCAGGGCATGTGATGACCCTTTTTTTAATCTGTAAGTTTGCCATGTGTCTTTTTTTCCCCCCTAGTTACTTACTTTTTTAAAAAGTTGGATTCTGTAAAATTTATCTGAACTTTTCTGATTGCATCCATGGGATATTGTCTGGAATTTTTCTTTGTTACTTATTTTTCCTATTAATTGCTAATTAGTTCTAGAGGTTTGTTCTAATTCAAGTGTGATTACAAGGCCAGAAACAGGTAGTATAAGTATGCTTCACATATACGGTATTACGTATTTCCATCAGGAGACACATTGTATTGGTTCTCTATAATGTGAGGAATCATTGATGATAACTCTCTAAATCTATTAGTTCTTTAGGGTTTACAATCTAATTTTATAATTCCTTCTTCATTATTTAGCTAAAATACTTCTGTAAAGAGAACTTCCACCTATTTGATTACTTTGATACACAGTCTGTTTAAGAAAGCTAAGATAGTGGTGCTTGGCTGGCTTAGTTGGTGAAGCATATGACTCTTGATCTTGGGGGTGTCAGTTTGAGCCCCATGTTGGGTGTAGAGATTATTTACAAATAAAATCTTTAAAAAAAAGAGAGAGAGGTATCTGGGTGGGTCAGCTGATTAAGTGTCTACCTCTTGATTTTGGCTGTGGTCACAATCTCATGGTCCTGGGATCCAGCCCTGCACTGGGTTCCATGCTCAGTGGGGAGTCTGCTTGGGATTCTCCCTCCCTCCCTCTGCCCCTCACTTCTGCATTGTGTTCTCTCTCTCTCTCAAATAAATAAGTAAACTTTAAGAAAAAAAAAAGCTAGGGTAAACAATTCCTTTCCTTACTTTACTGTTTCAAAATGATTTGATTCACTAGCATCTTCCAAAGATGATTTGTATATATGTTCAACCTATCATAATGAACTCATGAGTTAAAGTTCATTTAATATGCTTCAGCCCATTGCAGTTATAATCTTTATTGCTGTTCACATTTTCCCATTTCAAACTTCAAGTTTATTTATTTATTTATTTTTAAAGATTCTATTTATTCATTCATAGAGACACAGAGAGAGAATGAGAGGCAGAGACACAGGCAGAGGGAAAAGCAGGCTCCATGCAGAGAGTCCAACGTGGGATTCGATCCAGGGTCTCCAGGATCATACCCTGGGCTGCAGGTGGCGCCGAACCGCTGTGCCACCGGGGCTGCCCTCAAACTTCAAGTTTAATCCAAATTTCTTTTGATGTAAATCTGGAGCTCTTGATTGCTTCTTGTTTTCTGTATGACAAGATGTTCCAGGCCTATCTTGTTCTTTTTCCTCCCCCTTACATGGAACCAATATTTTTTTCTAGGAGCTCTGTTTCTTTTTAATTGGATATGGTATTTAGAGACTGAGAGGTGATCATTGCTCCTTAGCTCATCACTATTTCTAGGGCTTTTCAGTGGATAAAACTAAGAACTATATATGCTTTTTGTTTTTTATTTTTTGGCTCTTGTTTTACAGGGTAAGACCTTCAGGTAGAATAATATATTTTTAAAGATACAGTAAATCATGAGCATATGCTACTGCTTCCAACCTAAATTCAGTATTAAAGGATTTTTACTGTACTTCATTGATCTTACATGTGTATTTTATTTTTATTTTGTTCATGCTCAAAGGCAACAAAATAATTATTTTCTTTTTTAATTGCACTGTAGACACACAATAGATGCAGAACAATACCCAACACTACTGTGTTTTTAAAAACGGTTTTTTCTTTGCTTCAGGTATATCATAATAAGGATCTAAAATCAAATTAGCATGTTTTAAAAACATGTAAAATAATTCTGTGGGGCAGTCTGGGTGGCTCAGTGGTTTAGCACTGCCTTCAACCCAGGACGTGATCCTGGAGACCTGGGATCGAGTTCTGCATCGGGCTCCCTGCATGGAGCCTGCTTCTCCCTCTGCCTGTGTCTCTGCCTCTCTCTCTCTCTGTGTCTCTCATGAATAAATAAATAAAATCTTTTAAAAAATAATAATTCTGTGTTCTGATGCTACCAACTGGAAACACAGGTCTATTTGATACATGTTGCTTGTAGATTTCAGGGATTGCTTTTTACCTCCATTGTGGTTTTTATAATTAGGTGGAAACTTAAAGTCAATATCAACAAAACACAATGTAATGTATATTCAGAGAAGTCCAGCTTCTGAGTATCATCTGCTCTGTCCATTCTGTTCCATCTAACCTTTTAAGAAGTAACAATTTTAAAGTTTTTTCATTTCAAACTCATGACCTGAGATCAAGAGTTGTCCGCTCTTCCAACTTTAAAAAAGTTTTTGGTTTATTCTTTAATTCTTTAAAATTATAACCAAATACCTATCTCTTGTCCCTCATCTTTCACCGTCAATATATAAAGACTGTACCATATCCTTCCCCCTACCCCCACTTAATAGTATATCCTGGAGATTACATCATAGGAGTAGAAATATTCTTCATTCCCTTTTTTTTTTTTTTTTAAAGATTTTATATATTTATTCATGAGAGACACATAGAGAGAGAGAGGCAGAGACATAGGCAGAGGGAGAAGCAGGCTTCCTTTGGGGAGCCTGATTCAGGACTTGATCCCAGGACTCCGGGATCACTCCCTGAGCCAAAGGCAGATGCTCAACTACTGAGCCAACCAGGTGTCCCCTTCATTCCTTTTAACAGCTGCCTAGAACTCCATTTTGTAGATGGGCCACAGTTTAATCAGCCAGATCCTCTGTTGATGGACATTAGAATTGTTCACATTCTTTTATAAATAGTGCTGTAGTGAATAACCTTATGTAGAAGTCTTTTCATGTTTTTGCTAGTATATCTTTGGATTCCTAGAAGTGGGATTGCTAGGTCAGAGGTTAAATGTATTGTGTTTTTGCTAGATATTATAAATTCCTGTCTGTAAAGGTTGTGCCAGCAAAATATGATGTTTCTTTTCCCACAACCTCATCAACAAAGAATGTTAGATGTTTTAGTTTTTACTAGATAGGTGAGGAATGGTTTCTTGTTGTAATTTTAGTAGTATTTTCTTTATATGAACAAACTGAGCATCTTTTCTTATGCATAAGAACTTTTCTATAAACTATTTATCTTTATCTCATGTTTCCTAGTAGCTTGTTGGTAAGTTTCTTCTCTATTTTTAGAAGGTCTTTACTTATTAGGTATGTTAACCATTTATTTGTTATATATTATAAGCACTTTCTAATACTTTGTCATTTTAATTTTACCGTGTTATTTTTATTTTTATAATTTATTTAAGTAAGCTCCATACCCAGTGTTATTTATTTTTTTATAAAGATTTTCTTAAGATTTATTTATTTATTTTATGATAGAGAGAGAGAGAGAGAGAGAGAGAGAGAGAGAGGCAGAGACACAGGCAGAGGGAGAAGCAGGCTTCATGCCGGGAGCCCGACGCGAGTCTCTATCCCGGGACTCCAGGATCGTGCCCTGGGCCAAAGGCAGGCACCAAACCACTGAGCCACCCAGGGATCCCCACCAGTGTTATTTTTAAAATACAAATATTTTAATATTTTCCAGTGGGCTGCTGGTCTTGAGTCTTAGGAAGTTTCCCTGCTTCTAGGTTACAGAAGAATATACTCACACTTATATAGTTTCATTTTTAACATTAAATTTCTGTCTTATTTGTAATTTTTCCTCTATAAAGCTTGAGAAATGGAACCGATTATATCTTTTGTCAAATAACCATCCTGTTACCCTAACACTGCTCCTTAAAATGCTTGTCCCTTCACCCAATTTGAGATGTTGCCATGTTTCCATACATAACTGAATTTTCTTTCTTTTTTGTCCACTAAGACCACTCTGGTTTTTGTTAAATAGGGATTTATAGGGGATCCCTGGGTGGCTCAGCGGTTTAGCGCCTGCCTTTGGCACGGAGCATGGTCCTGGGGTCCCGGGGTCGAGTCCCGCATCAGGCTCCCTGCGTGGAGCCTGCTTCTCCCTCTGCCTGTGTCTCTGCCTCTCTCTCTCTCTGTCTCTCATGAATAAATAAATAAAATCTTTTAAAAAAAATAGGGATTTATAATATGCATTAGTATCTGATAGGGCTAGCCTTCTCCCACTTCCACTCCTCTCTTTCAGGTTTCTCATAGTTATTCTTGCATACTTGTTCTTGCAAACAAAAATTTGTACAACTTTATTGAGACATATTTTATATTCTGTAAATTATACCAATTTTAAAGTATATAATTCAGTGATTTTAGTATATTTACAGAGTTGTGCAGCCATCACATTCTAATTTTAGAACTTTCCAGCATCCCAAATAGAAACCATATATATATTTGAAGTCATTTCTCAGGGAGATTGAGAAGTTAGATTATTATTATAAAATTTAGGCCTAAACACCTGGTTTGAAATTAGCCTGGGAACTCAATGCAAAGGAGAATAAGACACTATTTCCTGAGTGGCTTAGGGCTCTGCATCAATGATCAAATCTTAGCTCCAGACCTCATGGAATATACTGTATTTAGGGGTGGATGTGGAGGCAGTGTGGTAAAATACTAACACTATTTAAATATCTCCTTCAGGTATAGATTCACCTAGGACTATGACATGAAGGATGAGGCTGTAGGCTCAGCTGTAGGAGCCTAGACAGAGGAAATAGAAATAAAGCTAGAGGACTGATTGTCTGTTGTAGTTCTCTACCCTGTATCATTACTATCACCACCATCCACCATTAGTAATTGCTTAAGAAATAGTAATGTTTTGAGTGTGCATTGAACTCTTGCTTTAAGATGCTTAAAACCTTCTATCAGTTATAGACCCTTTAAAAATTCTCACAATACATCTTGACAGTAAACTAAAATGGTTTGTGGTATAGCAGGCGAGCATTAATAAGACATAAAGAACACTAGATTTAGAACCTAGGTCTGTGACTCCTAAATATTGCTCACAAGAAAATTCTGGGACTGATTCCACTTCTGTGGTTATACATATATAGGAAGTTTTCAATAAAGTCTTTTAATTTCTACTGGGTTGGTTTGTTTAGCTCCTTCTCACCTAGCAGTTCTGTTCATTTCTTAGCAATCCTGGGGCTTGTCTCATAGGACAGGGTTTATTTGTTTATCTTATCCAGGCTACATATACGTTAGAAAGTTGTTAACATAAAAGGAGAAGAAGAAAACTAATGTGAGAGATGTAAAGTTTATTTTTGCTGATATACTTAGATGCTATAATGGGTTGAATTTAGGTATGCAGTACTCTGGCTTCTAACCCCTAACAATGTTCATTTATAGCAGGTCGGTAGGGGTGGGGTAGGAAAGTTGCAGAAGATTAGCGTTTTATGGACAGGCTCTTTTACTTAAAAGTGGCACCACTATTACTATCTCAGCCCTGGGCTCAGATGGTTTCAGAAGGTTTGTGCCAGGCATAAGGACATTACTTCCAGACGTGGCCTCATGCTGGAAGAGATGGTACCAAATACATCAGTCCAGGCCTGCTGCTTTTCTCTTTTTACCCTGAGTCATTTTTGTATTTTATGTAAAGCTACAAAGATGCATGTAAATCTTTTGTCATCTCTTATTCCACTGGAAAAGTGATTGAAATAAAAAGCTACTTTTATTCTAGCATTCTTAGCAGTTTGGGGAAAATATTTAAATTATTGGGGAAAAATTCCTTGTATTTTTTGTTTGTTTTTGTACTTAGTAAAGCTTGATAAAGCTCCCTGAATATGAATATAATAAACCATAGAATGAGGACTGAAAAATTGCTTTGGGACAGAAATAATTTGATTTCATATTATTTTTCTTAAGTTCTGTGGTGTCCTGAATATCTCTGTGTGGGGAAGGAGTTGACCAGTTTTTATTTCCCTTTTATTGAGAATTTTTGTTTTGCATTAAACCCTTGTGTTATGAAGTAGCAGGCTTCACTGTCTAAAAATTCGCCCAGCAGTGGGTTACAATGTAGTGTTAATGGCATCATACTAGTTGAGTAGCACAGGAATACAATGGAGAAAGCAGTCATATTACTGGCCCTTCCCTAGACTGAAGATATTTTCTAATGCAGGATTTTGCAGCCATGTAAAGTTTGCTCACACAACAAAAATAGTGTGCCTATTCTGATCACAGTTTCATTTCATGAGTCCCTGTCAATTTTTATGATAGTAATAGCACTGTAAGTAATAAGTTGGTTAATAACAAAGGGGAATAAGGCATGTAGTGTTCTCTGTCCCTCCCCCACAACATACATATTTTAATGGCTTTTTCCAGGCAAGCAATGGGGAGGGTGGAGTATAGGGAGGAAGCTACAACTCCTATAAATTCCTTTACCAGTTTTTTATTCCGTATCTCACAGATGAATATAGAGTACTATAGGGGCTATGTCCATTGTACCTGGTGTAAGAAGTTCATGTAAAGCATATAGGGAAGAGGGCATTTTTTATTAATAGTGGCTTCAGAGTTTTACCATAGCAGGAACTGATGAATAGTAATTTGGTTGGGGTAGGGGTTTTTGTTGACATAGTACCCAAGGTACTACCATTGTTTTAATGCTGATTTTGCATGTAAAATAGGTAGAATTTTGCCCAGGTTGCTAAATTCAGTAAATGACACATTTCCAGGATGGACACAGTAAATATTGATTGGCTGATTTCCTGTACCCAGTCTAAAAGCTTCTTTAATTATGTAGGCAAGTTATTTTGTCAGGTATGTTAAATAAACTGAAAGAGAAAATATCTCTTAAATTATTGGAAATCATATATTAGAAAATGAGATAAAAAAATGAGATGAATGTAGTAGATTGAATTGTAATGTCTAAATGCCTTTTAAACAGTGTTTTTGTTTTTAATTAACATTCTAATTTGGCAACTCTTAATATTTCTCAATTACTAATTTTTGTTTTCTTCTAGGGGCCACATCATCTTAGTTCCAGAATTTAGTCTTCCTCTGGAATACTATCTAATCCCTTTCCTTATCATAGTGGGCATCTGTCTCATTTTGATAGTCATTTTCATGGTAGGTAAATTAATGTTAAATATATTTTAATATGGATGGTTCTAAAAGATAATTGCTTTGAGTGAGAGGAGGCATATATTGTATGAATCCATTTGTATGATTGGGTGTAGAAAAGGTGAAGATAATCTGGGTAGAAAAATCAAAACAGTGATTGCTTCTGGGGACTAGGAAGGGTTGAGGGATTTACTAAGAAGGAACTTTCTGGGGGTAAGTCATGTTCTGTATGTTGAAAGAGGTTTGGGTTGCACAAATGTCTATACATGTAAGTTTTTTGCATTTCATTATATATAAATTTTACCTAAGAGAAAAAAACTGTAAAAGAAATATAATACTAAGCTCTAAGTAATGATACATGCTTAAAGTATTTGGGGAGACATATACTCATTATCTGCAACTTACTTTGAAGTGCACTGTGAAAAAATGAGAAAAACAGGCGTATTGATGGATAAATAGAGGGATGGAAAGATAGATGATAAAAAAATGTAATACAATGTTAATTGTAGAATCTAGGTCTTGAGTATATGGGTATTATAAAATTTCTTCAACTCTTCTCTGTATTTGAAACTTTTCATATTAAAATGTAAATAAAGAGCAGTATGAGTGCTTGAGGTTAAGGGTGATAACACATTATCTCCAAAACAGTGGTTACCAAAGTATGGTCCTAGGGCTATTTGTTGTTTTTTGGGGTCCCAGGACTCTTAATGGGTCTGCACAATCAAAATTATTTTCCTAATCATACCAAGATATTATTTGCTCTTGTCACTTTATTCTCTCAGGGTTTAAAATGGGAGTTTTGAAAGCTACATGGATTGTGATATCAAAACAAATTGAAGGCAGAATTAGATAAGACAAAACTTCTATATTAAGATAGATACTAAAAGAGAATTGCAACCATATAAAACAGTCCCAGTATTCTCATTTTTTATTTTTATAAAGAATATTTATGTTAACATTCAATGAGTTTATTATTATATGGACATTTTAATTAATTTAGGGATTAAATGCCATCTTTTTTTTTTTAAGATTTTTATTTATTGATTCATGAGAGACATAGAGAGGGAGAGAGGCAGAGACATAGGCAGAGGGAGTAGCAGGTTCCCCACAAAGAGCCTGATGTGGGACTCGATTCCGGATCCCGGGATCATGCCCTGAGCCAAAGGCAGACACTCAACCGCTGAGCCACCCAGACATCCCCAAATGCCATCTTTGAAATGTTCAGTCTTTCTGTGATACTGGGGTATTTCTTTTTCACTTATTTAGATCTTTTATATCCATCAGTTTAATAATTTTTTGTGTAAACATTTTCATGTCTCTTGTTAGACTTTTGAAATTGCATTTTCTAAGTGGTGTTATTACTATAAGAACATTATTGGTTTTTTAAAAACAAAGTTTTAATTTTTGAATAATGTTAGGATTAACAGAAAAATTACAAAGAAGAGCATTCTCGTATATTTCTCACCTAGTTTCTCCTATTGGTAACATTTTACATTACTGCAGTCCATTTGTCAAAACTGAGAAACTGACATTGGTACATTATTAGTAACTAAACTCCACGCTTTGTATAGATTTCACTAGTTTTCCATTAATATTCTTTTTCTTGTTCCAGCATCTAAAACGTGGCACCACATTTTATTTAGTTAGCATGTCTTCCCAAGCTCCTCTGTTCTATGAGAGTCTGTCAGTCTCAGTCTCTGTTTTCCATAACCTTGACATTCTTGGGAAATCTTGGCCAGGTATCCTGTAGAATGTCCGTCAATCTGATGTTTTTCTTACGATTACAATGGGTTATAGATTATTGTTGTTTTAAGATTTTATTTCTTTATTAGAGAGAGAGAGAGAGGGAGAAAGAGTGAGATAGTATGAGCGGAGTGAAGAGTAGAGGGAGAAGCAGACTCCCCGCTGAGCAGGGAGCCCAATGTGGGGCTTGATCTGAGGACCCTGGGATCATGACCTGGGCCGAAAGCAGATGTTTAACCGAATGAGCCATCCAGGCATCCTGGGTTATAGGTTTTTTGGGGAGGGGTAATGAGTTTTTAAAAATAGAGGTGAAGTGCCATTCTTGCATCATGTCAAGGGAGTACATGATATCTATGTAACATCACTAATGGTATTAATGTTCTTTTGTTGGCTAAACTGGGTTTCTCCTTTATTAATATTTTTCTCTTTTTCTATTCTATTCTTAGTTTGGAAGTGAGGTACTTGTATGGCCCACCCTAAAGGTGGGGAGGGGCAGGCAGGATCTGGAGTGGGGAGGAGGAGGACATAGTATCTACTACATATATTATTTGGAATTCTTTTGTAAGAAAGATGTGTCCCTTCTTGGCATTTATTTATCTATTCAATCATTTATTTATATTAATATATAAATGGCCATGGGGAGCTTGGTCAACCTGGGACATGTGTCCCTTTGATTTGATCCATTCTTTTGTTTTTCTAAGCACTTCTTTCGTATCTGGTACTATAAGAAGCTTCAGACTTGTATCTTTCTTGCCCTAGCCCTAGAATTAGATATTTCTCCAAGGATCCCTGTTTTTTTTTTTTACTGAAAAATTTATTTAAAAACCAAGATTTGGACACTGGACATCATTTTCCTATATTAATCTTGTATCTACAAATTTGCTAAATTCTACTCCGGTAATTTGAGTTTGTTAATTCTCTTGGGTGTTCATTGTAGAGCAAGAATAATATAAAGAATAACAAAAAATACCCCTGGCAGAGTAGGAGTGGATGTAAATACCCTTAAACTAATAAAGATTATTGACTAAAAACTGAAAATGATCATTAAATGGTTAATTTATTAGAAGACTTCCCTTGAAAGTCAGAAACAATAAAAAAAGGATATATTGTTGAACCTCCTACTTAACATTATGCTTAATATATATAAATTGAGAGGGGGACAAAACTGTATAAGGATTAGAAATAAACCGCATTTTTTTTTCTTTTTCCTTATTTAATAATAAAGGGGTGCCAAATTATATGTCTTTTATCTGTTACAATGATCATTGTTTTTTTTCTCTTTTACTCTGTTTTTATGTTCAATTACATTAATTTATTTTGTAAAATTAAAAAATCCTTGTATTTGATTATGATGTATAAATTTTGTCTTTGCATTTTGGATTACTCAGATTTCTAATATGCATCAGTTAGTTCTACACTTGTACATAGATGCAAAAATCCTAAATAAAGTATTAGCATTCTGAATATCAAGATAAGGGACAGTTTTAGTATTATGGGGCCAAAATAATCTTTTTTTAAAATGAAATTATTTTATTTATTTATTTATTTATTTTAACAGAGAGAGGGAGATAGAGGAAGAAAGGTGTGTGTGTGGGGGGAGGACAGAGAGAGAGAGAGAGAGAGAGAGAAAGAGAAAGAGGAGGGGCAGAGGGAGATCATGACCTGAGCCGAAATCAAGAGTCAGACACTTACTGACTAAGCCACCCAGTGCCCCCTAATGTATGTTTCTAAGAAATTGTCTATTTTATCTGCTTTCAAGTATAGTGGAATAAAGTGATTTATAATATTTATATAGTCACATAATTTAAAGAGAATTTTTTTAAAGATTTATTTATTCATGAGAGACAGAGAGCGAGAGGCAGAGACTGAGGCAGAGGGAGAAGCAGGCTCCATTCAGAGACCCCAATGTAGGGCTCGATCCCAGGACCCCAGAATCATGCCCTGAGCTGAAGGCAGGTGCTCAACCACTGAGCCACCCAGGCATCCCAAGAATTTCTTTTTATAAAAGAGAATTTCTACTATATGTGAAATGAGTTCTCTTTATTCATATTTGTCCATGCCGTTCACAGTGTTATATCAGAAGTTTATCTGTTTTGTCTTTCAAAGAAGTAAACCTTGAGGGTTTCTTCTTCCTTTCACTCAACAAATTATTTATTTTACATCTATGATGCACTGTTGTAGGGTCTGAAGATTCATCAGTGAACAACATAGGTAAAAATACCTGATGTAAAGCAGCTCAGAATCCAGTGGAAGTTACATTCTAAAGTCTTCACTTTCTTTATCTATCTTATGAATTTCTGCTTTTTAAGAAATCTGTTTCAGGGGTAGAATTTAGTGATTCATCAGTTGTATATAATACTCAGTGCTCATTACATCAACTGCCCTCCTCAATGCCCACCACTCAGCTGTCCCTTCCACCACTTCCCTCCCCTCTAGCAAACCTCAGTTTGTTTCTGAGAGTTTAGCATCTCTTATGGTTTGCCTCCCTCTCAGTTTTCATCTTATTTTCATACACACACACACACACACACACACGCACGTGCACATACACAACCATCTTCTTTATAAATTCATCTGTTGATGGACATCTGAAGTCTCTCCATATTTTGGCTGTTCGGGACATTGCTGCTATAAATACTGAAGTGAATGTGCCCCTTTGAATCACTGTGTGTGTATTCTTTGGATAAATCCCTAGTAGTGTAATTGCTGGGTCATAGGGTAGCTCTGTTTTTAACTTATGAAGAACCTCTACACTGTTTTCCAGAGTGACTGTGCCAGCTTGCATTCCCACCAACTGTGTATGAGGGTTCCCCTTTCTCTGCATCCTTGCCAATGGCTGTTGTTTCCTGAGCTGTTAATTTTAGCCATTCTGACTGGTGTGAGGTGGTATCTCATTGTGGTTTTGATTTGTATTTCCCTGATGCCAAGTAATGTGGAACACTTTTTTCATTTTATCCATTGGCCATTTGGGTGTCCACTTTGGAGAAATGTCTGTCCATATTTTCTGCCCATTTCTTGACTGGAATTTTTTTGTGTGTTTTGGGTGTTAAGTTTGATAAGTTCTTAATAAATTTTGGATAGTAGCCCTTTATCTGGTAAGACATTTGCAGGTATCTTCTCTCATTCCCTAGGTTGCATTTTACTTTTGTTGTTTCCTTTGCTTTACAAAAGCTTTTTATCTTGATGAAGTCCCAATAGTTCAATTTTGCTTTTGTTTCTCTTGCCTTTGGAGATACGTCTACCAAGAAGTTGCTGCAGCTGAGGTCAAAGAGGTTGCTTTCTGTGTTCTCCTCTAGGATTTTGGTGGATTCCGTCTCACATTTAGGTCTTTCAACTATTTTGAGTTTATATTTGTGTATGGTGTAAGAAAGTAGTCCAGTTTCATTCCTTTGCATGTGGCTGTCCAATTTTCCCAGCACCGTTTGTTCATGAATTTCTTCTCTTAGCATCATTTTCTTCTATTTTGTTTGGTTATATTGCTTTTCTTTTCTAGCCTTTTCAGCTGAATGCTTATTAATTTTTTTCTTGTATACTCATTTAGGTTATACATTTCTGTTAAACAATTACTTTAGCTGCAACTCATAGCTTTTGATAAGGAATATTTTTATTTTAATTTGGTTTACATTAAATTTTTGTTGTTGTTGTTATATAGGATGTTTCTTTATCATTCTTGATGTTTCCATCCATGTGAAGGGAGTACTCAATTACTATAACTCCTAGCCCTTCCTTACCCTTTTTACTCATTTGGTCTTAGGAGAGATGAAGTATCTTATCTGTGTGGTGTATTTGGGAAGAATTAACCTAGGGCATGCCTCATTCAGCTCTACTTTTCTCTTGAGATTAACCTGTCTATACCTCATCCAGGACTAGTTCTGCAATTTTAGGGGTGGCTGAAAGGAAGGCCTGTTCCATTCCAGAGTTGTTTTGTTTGTATCTGGGTAGATAAGGCAGTCTAATTCTATGGTTCAGTAAAAAGTTGTATTTCTTTCTCCACTGCATTAGGTATTCCATCTGCTTCATTATCTTATTTCTCAAGTTATTTAGAATCCAGGAGGCAAAAAGCTATGCTAATTTTAAGGCCCCATCAGAAACTCAAATATCCATAATGATTTCTTCCTTGATATATGAACTATTTTAATAAAGTTTTAAATTTCCATAATACATATCTTTCTTACATATCTTTTCTATTGATTTCTAATTTAGTTTTATTGTTGTCAGAAGACATTATAGATTCTTGATTATTTCCAAAGACCTGCTTTATGGTTAAATTTTGTGAACATCCCACACATATGTGACAATAATTATGGAGTAGAAAGCTCTCTCTTCCTATCTATCTATCTATCTATCTATCTATCTATCTATCTATCTATCTATCTAGATAATGTATATATATATACACACACATTAGTTTGTGCTTGTGCAATTGTCTAATGTTTCTTTAAAAAATCATTTAAAAACTGCTTTATTGAGATAGAATTCATATAACATAAAATTGAACTATTAAAAGTATATAGTTGAGTGCAATTCACAGAATTCACCGAGATGTGCAATCATCTCAATTCTCTATAGTTTTTTGTACTCTTGTGTTTTCTAAAACAATGCTAGACAATAGAATAATACTGTAAAGCCACATTTGTTGTAAGTTTAAATTTTCTGGTAGCAAAACTAAAAAAAATAAACAGGTGATATTAAATTAAATACTATATTTAATACTATATTAAATTAAATACTATATTTAACAGGTGATAATAAATTAAATACTATATATTAATAAATCTAAAATGTATTTCATCATGGAGTTAATATAAATAACTATAAAGTATATTTTACATTCACTTTGTACCAAGTATTCACAATCTAGTGTATACTTTATGCTTTTAGAGCAAATCTCATATGAGAGTAGCCACATTTCAAGTGCTCAGACCTATATGTACCCAGTGGCTACCATACTGGGCAACATAGGCCTGTAATCTTTAATTTCTTTTTTCTCTGCTTCAGCTATAAATTACTGAGCTCGTGAATGCCCATAATTTTATCATTTTTCTAGATATTTTTTAATCATTGTCATGACTACCTCCTAATGATTTTTGTCTTAAATTCTATTTTGATACATCAGCTTTTCTTTTGCTTAGTATTAGCATGGAATATCTTCATTTCTTTATTTTTTACCTTTATATTTTTCTTAATGTGTCATAAAGTTTTAATTTTTTATCTTGGAAATAGCATATGGTTGGAATTTTTAAAAAACCTGATGAATTTAATCCACTTACATTTTTGTGCTTACACATATGTCTGGAATAATTTCCATTGCTTACTTCTTATTTTTTCTTCTTTGCAGATTTGGAATATTCAACTCTCTCTGTCTTTTTCCTACTGGTTTAAAAACTTACATTATAGTGTTATTCTTCTAGTTGTTACCATGCTATTTTTTAATAAGCACTTTTGAAGTGTAATTAACATATAATAAACTGCACATACTTAAATTGTACACACACCCCTGTGAAATCATTACCATAATCAAGATACTGAAATATCAATTAACTCAAAAAACTTTCTCATTCTCTTTGATCATCCTTCTCTCTCACCCGTTCGTGTTTTCATCCTTTTCCCATCCTTCATTCCTAGGTGCAGATCTCCTTTTGGTCACTATAGATTAGTTTGTATTTTTTCAGCTTTATACACATGGAATCATACATTATGTACATTATGCACTCTTCTGTGTCTGACTTCTTTTTCTTAGGATAATTTTGAGATTCATGTATTTTATTGAGAATATTGATTCATTCTTTTTTTTTTTTACCCAGTTATATTTGGTTGTATAAATATATCACGGTTTTGTTTATCCATTTACCTGTTGATACGCATTTGAGTTGTTTATGGTTTTGGATATTACAAATAAAGCTGACGTGGACATTTGTGTACAAGTTGTTACATGGATTTGTATTTTCATTTCTATTGGATAAATAAAAGTAAGAGTGGGATGATTGAGACATACGGTAAATGTGTGTTTAAAGTTATTTTTAAAAAACCATCAGCATTCCAAAGTGGATATACCAGTAGTGTATCACAATGCCAGTTCCTCCACTTCCTTGCCAACACTTGATATAGTCTCTTTAATTTTAGTCATTCTAATAGGTGTATAGTGGTATTTGTGATGAATTGTCATTTCTCGTTGACTAATTATGTTGAGTATCTCTTCCAGTGCTTATTTGCCATGCATGTATCATCTGTGGTGAAATGTTTATTCAGATATTTTACCCATTTTTTCCTATTGAGTTGCTTGTTTTTTGTTATTGTGTTTTGAGTTCTTCATAAATTCTGTATACAAATCCCTTATCAAATATGCAATTTGCAAATATTTTCTTTCAATCTGTGGTTTGTCTTTTATTTTCTGACAGTTCTTTTGAGGATAGAAGTCCTTAACATTGATAAAGTCAAATTTGTCAGATTTTTCTTTTTATGGGGGCACCTGAGTGGCTCAGTGGTTGAGCATCTGCCTTTGGCTCAGGTTGTGATCCTGGGCTCCCCATGGGGAGCCTGCTTCTCCTTCTGCCTGTGTCTCTGACTCTCTGTGTCTCTCATGAATAAATAAGTAAAACCTTAAAAAAATTTTCTTTTTCTTTTTATGGATGTAACTCTTGGCATTTGGCCCTGGCCCTGTGGACTTCCTTTTCGTTCTTGCAAGCATAGTCACCTATAGTTGAAATTATTTTGTATATTTTATTCAGCATTTCTTAGTATTCATAGTACAGTGTTTTGTAGTACTTGTATTTAGTTTGCTGCTACAACTGAAAGTGTAGTGACTAATAAATGTATGTTTGAAAATTTTATGAATTTGTACTTACAGGAATTTTAACTCTGCCTTCTTCTTGATCCAGTGGAGTCTTTGTAACCTGTGGTCTATCATTTATATTTGCAAACAAACAGTTCTATGTTATTTATAATGTTTCTGTTAGAGTAGATAACTTAGGTCAGTGATTAAAAAAACGAAGGATAATGTGAGGTAAACTATTTACTTATGTAATTAGTGTTCAATTAATGCAATTAGAGTTTAAGTAAATTGGATTAATTTGCAGCAGCTATCCAGAAACTTGTCTATTATTTTAATGGCCATTTTCTATTTGCATGTTTAGTATCTCGTTTCTTTTTTTCTTTATTTTTAGATCACAAAATTTGTCCAGGACAGACATAGAGCCAGAAGAAACAGACTTCGTAAAGATCAACTTAAGAAGCTCCCCGTGCATAAATTCAAAAAAGGTAATTGAATATTTTTATTTTCTAAACAAACACCATTAGTTTAAGAATACGTGTTGCCCTTACTCTAGTACTGTCTTCTGAGTCCTTGCCATATGCTATGCCTAATACTCCTTTAATAGTGAGTGAATGTGGGAGATGGTCTTTTGCTGAGGTGAACACAAGTGAAGGCAAGAAGGGGGTAAATGGTCTGCTGAGAATTTATAAACAATAGTGAAACTGACCAAAATGCTTTTTATTATCACCATGTGCCAGCAGTTACGAACCTAAATGGATATAATACTTCTGTGCATTAAGATTGTCTATTCCCACTAACCCTCCTTCCACTCTGTCCCACCATGTACCACGTTAACATTGTGTTAACTAAATACATAGTTAATTGTGTTGCATTAACTAAACACTCATTTGGCTATTATGTGTTTTAATATATTTTAAATGTATCATCTCACTTAATTTTCATATTTCTATGAAATGGATACTTTAATGGGCATTATGGATGAGGAAATAGAGGATCAGAGAGGCAAAAAACTTTACTGTCACACAGCCAGTCCCGACAGAGCTGGGGAGGTGTGTGGGTGTAAAAATCTAGTCAGTATAATTTCTCCTACCTGTGCTTTAGTACATGCTTGTTAAATCCTTCTGGATAGTAGCCCCAGACTTTTCAATTCCATATACCAGTAAAAAGTGTTCTGTTTTTTAATTTAGCAGGAAAAAAAAATGCATAGAGAGGAGAAACAATGAAGGCATTAAAATTTAGTTCTGCCCAAATTTTATTTTCTAAGTAATAAAATATTTTTAAAACGTTTCATGTGTAATAACCACTATTTTATTAAAAATATAACATTAACAAAAAAACTAGGAAAAACCGCATGTTGAAAGGGATAAAGACATTTATAAAAATGTACTGCACTGTTCCCATTCAGTGTGGATTAAGTAAATTATTCATAGGCCAGAAGTGGTTTGAGGACTGGCTATAGGAATCACTTTTTTAAGCTTCATTTTATTTTTATGATTCTAAAACCCATAAAAAAAAGTTTAAAAAATGGATGTTGTTCTAGGCATACATGGTGGGTTTTTCATTTGAGTAAGATGATAAAAGCCATTATAGGATTTTGAGCAGGGGAAAGGTAATATGTAAATTAAATGTTAAAAGGGTCTTTCTGCTGCTATGTTAAGAACAGGGTATAGGAGGTCTAAGGTATTAGCAGAGAGACCAGATAAAATGCCATTGCAGTAATCCAAGTGAGATATGAATGTGGCTTGAACTGAGTGATAGCAGTGGAGGAGATGAAGAAATCTTAAGTTCTGGATATATTTGGAAGATGGAATACATTGGATTATTAATGGACTAGATGTGGATAGAAAAACAAGGATGACTCCAGGATGGCATTGCTTTAAATAGAGGTAAGGATGGTTAATAAATGGAGCAGGTTTGGGGGGAAAATTGGGAAATTAGTTTTGGACATGTGGAATTTCACATGTCTAGTAGACATTATAAAGAGTGGAGTTTAAGAGAGGGATCTGAACTGGAGGTATTATATAAAGATGTATTTAAATCATGAGTCTGAATGACAGTACCAAGAGAATGAGTATAGGTGGACAGAAAAATACCAAAGATGTACTGGGACATTCCAACATTAAGTAAGGAAGAAGAGGAATCAGTGGTAAAAATGGAGCAGGAATGACCAGTTATTTAAGGAGAAAATCAGAAGAGTGTGCTTTACCAGAAACACTGAAGTGATGCAAATCTATCAAAGAGCAAGGAGTGATAATCTGTGTCACATGCTTCTGATAAATAAGTAAGATGAGAGCCAACAGTTGATTATTAGAAGTTACTGATTATCTCGATGAGCAGTTCTGACAGGCCAAAAATCTGAGATTGTGGTGAGTTTGGGAAAGAATGAAAGGAAAAGGATCAGAGACAACTTTTCAAGAAATTTACTGAAAAATGGAAGCAAAGAAATGAGGTAGCAGCTGGTGGAGAAGTTGGGTTAAGAAATAAAGCATGTTTGCTGAAGGAAATTGATGTTACAGTTGACAGGAGAGTTGCTGTAATACTAACTTTGAGAAGAGAAGGAGGAATGGGAGCTGGTGCACAAATAGGTGGCCTAGTCTTAGGATAGCAGTAGCAGGGAGCGTTGAGCTCTGATGGAAGGTAGAATATGTGAGTATAAAATCCTGGGACGGGGATCCCTGGGTGACGCAGCGGTTTGGCGCCTGCCTTTGGCCCAGGGAGTGATCCTGGAGACCCGGGATCGAATCCCACATTGGGCTCCCGATGCATGGAGCCTGCTTCTCCCTCTGCCTGTGTCTCTGCCTCTCTCTCTCTCTCTCTCTCTCTCTCTCTCTCTCTGACTATCATAAATAAATAAAAATTAAGAAAAAATAAAAAAATAAATAAAAATAAGAAATCCTGGGACGTGGGTATTCATGGTGGTACATCTGTGGAAATTTTCTTTACTTCCATTTTTCTCAGTGAAGTAGGAAACAATCATTAACTGAAGATGAGGATGATGGGAGAGGAGAGATGTTGGAGGTTTAAGAACAGAAAGATGAAATAGTTCTAGGAGAGTGAGTGGGCAGATGGACCAGAGAAATAAAATATGATTAACTGGGAGCCCGAACCTCCCTTTAAGGTTTCTAGTTATGAACCAGTCAACGTAACTAGGTTTTTCTCTAGCCATATTCATCTTGCAGGGTGGTTGTTTTTCTGTACTATCCTGTTTTTTTTAAACATGAAGTATGATATGTATACAAAAAGTATCTAAGATACATATTTCTGGAACCATCCAGTTTAAGAAATAGAACATTATAGCACCCCAGAAACTATTGTATACCCTTCTAAATCATAATCCTTTCCTTACTGGAAGTAATCATCCGGGCTTATGATATCATTTCTTTGTATTAAGTCTTACCAGCTATGTATTCATTCAAAACAATATGATTGAATATATTTCCTGGTTTTGAATTGCATTTTTTAAGTTTTAATTTTAATCACCTGGCGTTTATCATGACAAATGTACTTCTTAATCCACATCATGTACTTCAGCTGTCCCCTTTGGTTAATCACCAGTTCTCTATAGTTGAGTCTGTTTCTTGGTTTGCCCCCCCCCCCACTTTCTTACTCCTTTGCTCATTTGTTTCTTAAATTCCACATGAGTGAAATCATATGGTATTTGTCTTTTTCTGCCTTATTTTGCTTAGCATTACACTCTCTAGCTCCATATATGTTGCAAATGGCAAGATTTCATTCTTTTTATATGGCTGAATAGTATTTCACTGTGTTTGTGTGTGTGTGTGTGTGTATGTGTGTGTGTGTGTGTATATATATATACACATACACACACACACATACACATCTTCTTTACCTGTTCATCAGTTGATGGACACTTGAGCTGCTTCCATATCTTGGCTATCATAAATAACGCTGTTATAAACATTCAGAGTGTATATATCCCTTTGAATTAGTGTTTTGTAGTCTTTGAATAAATATACCCAGTAGTGCAATTGCTGAATCATAGGGTAGTTCTATTTTTAACTTTTTGAGGAACTTCCATACTGTTTATTAGAGTGGCTGCATCAGTTTGTGTCCCCATCAACAGAGCAAAGGGGTTCCTTTGTCTCCATATCCTCCCCAACACGTGTTATTTCTGTGTGTTTGAGTTGAGCTATTCTGACAGGTATGAGGTGATGTCTCATTGTAGTTTTGATTTATATTTCTCTGATGATAAGTGATGTTGAACATTTTTCATGTATCTGTTGGTCATTTGTGTATCTTTTTTTAGAGAAATGTCTGTTCATGTCTTCTGCCCATTTTTAATTGGTTTATTTTTTGGACATTGAAGGGTTTTTTTTTGGATTTGTTGTTTTTCTTTTCTTTAGTGGGCAATGAATTTTTATAAGTTCTTTATATACTTTGAATATTAACCCTTTATTGGACATGCCATTTGCAAAATTTTCTCCCATCCAGTAAGTGCCTTTTAGTTTTGTTATTTCCTTGGCTATGCAGAAGCTTTATTTTGATATAGCCCAGTAGTTTATTTTTGCTTTTGTTTCCCTTGCCTCAGGGACCTATCTAGAAAAACATTTCTATAGCTGATGTGAGAGAAATTACTGTGTTCTCTTCTATGATTTTTTATGGTTTCAGGTCTTACATTTAGGTCCTTAATCCATTTTGAGTTTATGTTTGTGTATGATCTAAGAAAGTGATCCAGTTTCATTCTTTTGCATGTGACTGTCTAGTTTTCCCACCATCATTTGTTGAAGAGACTGTCTTTTTCTTATTGCAAATTTTTGCCTCCTTTGTCAAAGATTAATTGACTATAAGCATGCTTTTATTTCTGGGTATATTTCTATTCCATTCTGTTGATCTATGTGTCTGTTTTTGTGCCAGTACCATACTGTTTTGATCACCGCAGCTTTGTACTGTATCTTGAAATTCGGGATTGTTATACCTCCAGGTTTGTTCTTTTTCAAGATTGCTTTGGCTACTTGGGGTGTTCTGTGGTTCCATACAAATTTTAGGTTTGTTTAGTTCTTTGAAAAGTGCTGTTGACATTTTGGTAGGGGTTGCATTAAATCTGTAGATTGTTTTAGGTAGCATGGACCTTGAGCTAATATTTGTTCTTCTAATCCATGAGCATGGAATATCTTTCTGTTTCTTTGTGTCATCTTCAATATCTTTTATCAACATTTTATAGTTTTCAGAGTTTCACCTCTTTGGTTAAGATTATTCCTAGGTATTTTATTTTTGGTGCAATTGTAAATGGAATTATTTTCTTAATTTCTTTTTCTACAGCTTCATTATTAGTTTATAGAAATGCAATGGATTTCTGTATATTGATTTTATATCTTGCAACCTTACTGAATACATTAATTCTATTAGATTTTTGGTGAGTCTTTAGGGTTCTCTGTATATTAGTATCATGTTACCTGCAGATAGTGAAGGTTTTACTTCTTCCTTACCAACTTGGATGCCTTTTATTTCTCTTTGTTATCTGATTGCTGTGGCTAGGACTTCCAGTACAGTGTTCAATAAAAATGGTAAAAATGGACATCCCTGTTTCTGTTCTTGGCCTTGGGGGGAAAAGCTCTCAGTTTTTCCCTTTGAGTATGATGTTAGTTGTGGGTTTTTCATATATAGCCTTTATTATGTTGGTGTACATTACCTCTAAACCTACTTCGTTGTAGGTTTTTATCATGAATGGATGTTGTATTTTGTCAGACGCTTTTTTCTGTACCTATTGAAATGATCATATGGTTTTTATCCTTTTATTGATACATATCATGTTGACTGATATGTGAATACTGAACTACCCTTGCATCCTGGAAATAAATCCCACTTGATCATGGAGAATGATTTTTTTAATGTATAGTTGGATTTGGTTTGCTAATTTTTTGTTGAGGATTTTTACATCTGTGTTCATCAGAAATACTGGCCTGCAGTTCCCTTTTATTGTGGTTTTTCCTGGTTTTGATATCAGGATAATTCTGGCTTCATAGAATGAATTTGGGAGCTTTCCTTCCTCTTCTATTTTTGGAATAATTTGAGAAGAATAGGTATTAACTCTTCTTTAAAATGTTTCATAGGGGGTCCTGGGTAGTACAGTCAGTTATGTGGCCAATTCTTGGTTTTTAGCTCAGGTCATGATCTCAGGATTGCGAGATTGATCCCTGTGTCTGGCTTTCTGCTCAGAACAGAGTCTGAACTCTTTCTGCCTCTGCCTCTCCCCCACCAAATAAATTTTTAAAATCCTAAAAATAAAATAAAACAAAATAAAATAAAATATTTTGTAGAATTCACCTGTGAAGCCATCTTGTCCTGGACTTGAGAGGTTTATTTATTACTAACACATTTCCATACCTGGTAACTATTCTGTTCACATTTTCTATTTCTTCCTGTTACGGAAGAGTATATGTTTCTAGGAATTTATCCATTTCTTCTAGTTAGTTCAATTTGTTGGCATACACTTTTTCATAATATTCTCTTATAACCCTTTGGATTTTTGTAGTGTCCGTTGTTATTTCTCTTCTATCATTTTTTATTTTGTTTGAGTCCTCCCCCCACTTTGATGAATCTAGCTAGATAAAGTATTCTTGGTTGAAGATTTTTTTTTTCCTTTCAGCTCTTTGAGTATATCATGCCATTTCTGTCCTGCAAAGTTTCTGCTAAAAAACCATTTGATAGCTTTATTGGCTTTGCCTGTTTTGTAACTGTTTTCTCTTGATGCTTTTAAAATGCTCTTTTCACTACTTTTTACTTTTTTCTTTTTATTAATTTTTATTTACTTTTTATCTTATTTTTTTGGTAGCAATGCAAGTTTATTTTTTCCTTTTTTTTTTTAAATTTAAATTCAATTTGCCAACATACAGTGTAACACCCAGTGCTTATCACATCACATGCCCTCCTTATTGCCCATCACCCAGTTACCCCATCCCTCCACCTACCTCCTCTTCTGCAACCATTTGTTCCCAGAGTAAGGAATCTCTCATGGTTTGTCTTCCTTTCTAATTTTTCCCCACTCAATTTCTCTTCCTTCCCTTATGATTCTTTTCACTATTTCTTATATTCACATATGAGTGAACCCATATAATTGTCTTTCTCTAATTGACTTATTTCACTCAGCATAATACCCTCCAGTTACATTCATGTCAATGTAAACAGTAGGTATTCATCCTTTCTGATGGCTGAGTAATATTCCATTGTATATATAGACCATGTCTTCTTTATTCATCTGTTGTGAAGGACATCTCAGCTCGCTCTTCCACAGTTTGACTATTGTGGACATTGCTGCTATGTACATTGGGGTGCAAGTGTTTCATAATTTCACTATATCTGTATCTTTTGGGTAAATACCTAGTAATATAATTGCTAGTTTGTAGCTCCATTTTTAACTTCTTGAGGAACCTTCATACTGTTTTCCAGAGTTGCTACACCAGCTTACATCCTATCAACACCAACAGTGTGAGAGGGTTCTTCCTTTCTCCACATCCTTGCCAACATTTGTTGTTTTTTGTCTTGGTTTTTTTTTTTTTTTTAAGATTTTATTTATTTATTCATGAGAGACACAGAGAGAGAGAGAGAGAGAGAGAGAGAGGCAGAGACACAGGCAGAGGGAGAAGCCGGCTCCATGAAGGGAGCCCGATGCGTACTCAATCCCAGGAGTCCAGGATCATGCCCTGGGCCGAAGGCAAGTGCTAAACTGCTGAGCCACCCAGGTATCCCCTCTGTCTTGTTAATTTTAGCCATTCTCACTGGTGTAAAGTGGTATCTCGTTGGTTTTGATTTGTATTTCCCTGATAACAAGTGATATGGAGCATTTTTTCATGTGTCTGTAGGCCATATGTAGATCTTCTTTGGAGAAATATCTGTTCATGTCTTCTCCCCATTTATTGACTGGATTGTTTGCTTTTTGGGTGTTGAGTTTGATAAGTTTTTTATATATCTTGTATACTAACCCTTTATCCGATAATGTCATTTGCAAATATCTTCTTCCATTCCTAGGTTACCTTTTAGTTTTATTGACTGTTTTCCTTTGCCGTGCAGAAGCTTTGTATCTTAATGAAGTTCCAGTAGTTCATTATTGCTTTTATTTCCTTTGCCTTTGTAGACATGTCTTGCAAGAAGTTGCTGTAGTTGAGGTCAAAAAGGGTGCTATGTTCTCCTCTAGGATTTTGATGGATTCCTGTCTCACATTTAGATTTCTTATCCATTTGATTTTATCTTTGTCTATGGTGTAAGAGAATGGTCCAGGTTCATTCTTCTCCATGTGGCTGTCCAGTTTTCCCAACACCATTTATAGTCTTTCTTCTATTGGATATTCATTCCTGCTTTGTCAAAGATTAATTGATCAGAGTTGAGGGTCCATTTCTGGGTTCCCTATTCCATTCCATTGATCTATGTGTCTGTTTTTGTGCCAGTACCATACTGTCTTAGATGATAATAGCTTTGTAATACAGCTTGAAGTCAGGCATTGTGATGCCCCCAGCTTTGGTTTTCTTTTTCAACATTCCTCTGGCTATTCGGGGTCTTTTCTGGTTCCATACAAATCTTAAGATTATTTGTTCCACCTCTGTGAGAAAATTCCATGGTATTTTGATAGGGATTGCGTTGAATGGAATTGTTCTGGGTAGCATAGGCATTTTCACAACATTTATTCTTCCAATCCATGAGCGTGAAATGTTTCCCCATCTCTTTGTGTATTCCTCAATTTATTTCATAATGTTTTGTAGTTGTTAGGGTACAGATGCTTTACTTCTTTAGTTAGGTTTATTTCTAGGTATCTTACAATTTTTGGTACAATTGTAAATGGGATCAATATCTTAATTTCTCTTTTTTTAGTCTCATTGTTAGTATATAGAAATGCGACTGATTTCTGTGCATTATTTTGTATGTTGCCATATTGCTGAATTGCTGGATGAGTTCTGGCAGTTTTGGGGTAGAGTTCTCCACATACAGTATCATGTCATCTACAAAGAGTGAGAGTTTGACTCTTCCTTGCCAATTTGAGTGCCTTTTATTTCTTTTTGTTGTCTGATTATTGAAGCTACAACTTTTAGTACAATGTTGAACAACAATGGTGAGAGTGAGCATCCCTCTCATGTTCCTGATCTTAGGAGAAAAGCTCTCAGATTTCCCCATTGGGAATGATATTCGCTGTGGGCTGTTTGTAGATGGCTTTTATGATATTGAGGTATGTTCCTCCTATTCCTACACTTTGAAGCATTTTAATCAAGAAAGGATGCTGTAGGAGATCCCTGGGTGGCGCAGTGGTTTAGCGCCTGCCTTTGGCCCAGGACGCGATCCTGGAGTCCTGGGATCGAGTCCCATGTCGGGCTCCCGGCATGGAGCCTGCCTCTCCCTCTGCCTGTGTCTCTGCCTCTTTCTCTCTATGTCTATCAGAAATAAATAAATCTTTAAAAAAAAAAAAAAAAAGGAAAGGATGCTGTAGTTTGTGAAATGCTTTCTCTGCATCAGTTGAAAGGACCATATGGTTCTTGTCTTTTATTAATGTGATCACATTGATTGATTTACAAATGTTGAACCACGCTTGCATCCCAGGAAAAATCCCACTTGGTCATGGTCAGTAATCCTCTTAATGTACCGTTGTATCTTACTGGCTAGTATCTTGGTGAGTATTTTGACATCCATGTTCATCAGGGATATTGGTCTGTAATTCTCCGTTTTTGATGGGGTTTTTGTCAGGTTTGGGGATCAACCTGGCCTCATAGAAAGAGTTTGCAAGTTTTCTTTCCATTTCTATCTTTTGAAACAGCTTCAGTAGAACAGGTATTATTTCTTCATTAAATGTTTGGTAGAATTCCCCTGGGAAGCCATCTGGCCTTGGACTCTTATTTCTTGGGAGGTTTCTGATGACTGCTTCAATTTCTTTACTGGTTATTGGTCTGTTCAGGTTTTCTATTTCTTCCTGTTTTAGTTTTGATAATTTATAGGCTTCCAGGAATGCATCCATTTCTTCCAGATTGCCTGATTTCTTGGCATTCATATGTTTGCTCGTGATACATTCTTAAAATCGTTTGTATTTCTTTGGTGTTGGTTGTGATCTCTCCTCTTTCATTCATGATTTTATTAATTTGAGTCTTTCGGGGGCACCTGGATGGCTCAGTGGTTGAGCATCTGCCTTTGTCTCAGGTTGTCATCCTGGGGTCCTGGGATCGAGCCCTGTATCAGGCTTCCTATGGGGACCCTTCTTCTCCCTCTGCTTCTGTCTCTGCCTCTCTCTCTCTCTCTGTCTCTCATGAATAAATAAAAGCTTTAAAAATTTTTTGAGTCTTTTTTCTTTTTAGTAAATCTAGCTAGGGACTTATCTATCTTATTAATTCTTTCAAAGAACCAGCTCCTAGTTTTGTTGATCTGTTGTGCTGTTTTTCTCATCTCTATTTCATTGAGTTCAGCTCTAATCTTTATTATTTCTCTTCTCTTGCTTGGTTTAGGCTTTATTTGCTGTTCTTTCTCCAGCTCCTTTAGGTGTAAGTTTAGCTTATGTATTTGAGATCTTTCTAATTTTTTGAGGGAGGCTTGGATTGAAATGTACTTCCCTCTTAGGACCACTTTGCTTTGACCACAAAGATTTTGAACAGTTGTGCTTTCATTTTTGTTAGTTTGCATGAATCTTTTTAATTTTTCTCTATAATTTCCTGGTTGACCCATTCATTTTTTAGTAAGCTGCTCTTTAACCTCTATCATGGAGAGCATTCACTCCATCAAGTGCGCACCTCTACCTCTCCTGGAGGAAGACAAAGGGTTGCTGCATTCCAGTCCTTTGCAGAAATCCAGCAGAGAGCAGTCACCTGATCCATCTGCAGCTCAAGGTTTATGGCACAACATGCTAAGCCTCTTCCCAAACTCTCTGACCTAAACTCATTTCCCCATTCCAATGCTTGATAACTCTGCTGGCTCAGATGCCCCTGTTCTTTCTGTGACTCTGGGGATACTGAGACCCCACTGTCCCTCCTGTGATTCTGCCTCACTTCACCACTGAGCACCTTTCATGCAGGGCAGTCTCTCACAGGAGCAGATTTGTAAAGGTCCTGATTTTGAGCTCCAGGGCTGTATCACTTTCCTGCAGCCGGTTTACAAAGGCTCCCTCCCCTCTCTGTTCATCTTCCAATATATTCCCTCCATTTCTCTTCTCCATACTCCTACCTTGCAAATAATGGTCACTTGTCTACTTATAGAGTTCCAGCTGTTCATTCTTTACATCTCAGGTTGAATTAATAGGTGTCCAGTATGGTTTGACAGATATTAAGCTAAATTTAGGGACCACATAAAAGGAGGACCCTTATTCTTACACCATCTTGCCTCACTTTTTACCATTTTAATTACTGTGCATCTTTGTGTGGACTTCCTTAGGCTGATTTTGTCGGGGACTCTCTTTGCTTCTTGGATCTGGATTTCTGTTACCTTCCCCAGATTGGGGAAATTTTTTAATATTTCTTCAAACAAGTTATCTTCCCTCTTTTCTCCTCCTAGGATCCTTATAATGCAAACTGATGGTGTCACTGAGTTCCCTAAGTCTATTTTCAATTTTTATTATTTTTTTCCTCTCTCCTCTTCACCTTGATTTATTTCCATTACACTGACCTCCATGTCACTGATCCATTTTTCTGCTTCCTGTAGTCTACTATTTATTCCCTCTATTGTATTTTTGAGTTATTGAGTTCTTCATCTCTGATTGGTTCTTTTTAATGTTCTCTATCACTTTTGTTGAGGGTCTCACTGAGATCATCCTCCAGTTTTTCTCAAGTCTCATTAGTATTTTTATGACCATTATTTTAAGTTCTCTATCAGGCATATTACCTGTGTGTTTTGTTGCCTTTGATTTTTGTCCTGTTGTTTCATTGGGAACATATTCCCCTGTCTCCTCATTTTGTCTCTGTCTGTTTCTCTGTGTTAGGAAAGTCAGCTATGTCTCTTGCTCTTGAAAGTAATGGCCTTATGAAGAAGAGGTTCTGCAGTGCAATGTCTTCTGTTCACCAGAACCTGGTGCTTCGGGGTATCTCCAATATGTGTTGCGTGTGCCCTATGGTTGTGGCTGAGCTGCTTCTGCCTTCAGTCCCATTCATCTGTAATGGCTCTCTGCCCATTCTGGGCAGGGTTTGGTCCTTATGTTGTTAGTGGGCCAGTCTGAGGCCAGCTTTGTCTTGAGTTAGACCAGGCATTTTCCAGAGATGCAGTAGCATGTAACTGCAGGGCACTTTCTCTCTCTTGTCCCCTCAGAAACTTTTGTTGTTGGGTGGGGCCTGTAGTCAGACCAGATATCTGCCCTTAGCCCACTGTTGGGGTATAGTCAGAATGGTGTGTGTGGTTATCCTTCCCTCTCTCTGGGGCAGGAGTCACTTTGGAGTGCTGTTAGTCCCTGTTGAGCCTGCTTGCACCCTGCCAGGCTTGTGGCACTACTTTGGATAGGTTCTGGCCAAGGGCATATTGGAGGCAGGTCTGTAGGAGAATGCAAGGTAGGGCATGCTGTTAGAAAGTTAGGTAGGGGGCAGCCCGGGTGGCTCAGCAGTTTAGCGCTGCCTTCAGCCCAGGTTGGGATCCTGGAGACCCGGGATCAAGTCCCACGTCAGGCTCCCTGCATGGAGCCTGCTTCTCCCTCTGCCTGTGTCTCTGCCTCTCTCTCTCTCTCTCTCTCTCTGTCTCTCTCTCTCTCTTTCTCTGGTCTCTCATGAATAAATAAATAAAATCTTTTTAAAAAGGAAAGAAAGTTAGATAGGAAATGTTGGTGCTTCACTGGTTCCTGTAGTTGTCTGTGTGCCTAGGCTGGGGAGTGAAGGAAGGAAATGGATCCTTCTGACTCCTTTGTTCCTGGAGAGGTTTCCCCTCCAGTATGTACTCTGAGATTATTAATCAAATCCTTCTCCTGTATACCCCAAGTTTTGTTTTGTTTTTTTCCAAACTAATGCTTCTATGCTCTGTCTCTGTGGGGCTATTTCTTGTGCTGCCTTTTTAAGGGTGGGGGCTTCATTTCCCATTACCCTCTTGGCTCTTCCAAAGTAGAGCCTGCTAATTTTTAAAGTTCCTGGGTAGTAAGCCCAGCTGATTGTAAGAACTCAGAAAATTATGCCCCTTTGGTTTTCATGCAGTTTTATGCATTGTGCCTGGAGCGCTTGGTGTGAGGGTCTACTCCTTCCCCCCACCCCCCTTTCTGTACCTTTCATGTCCCTCCCTTCCCTGGACAGTTCCATTTGGCTCCTGACATTGTCTCCACCCTTCTTGCCCTTTTTAGGTGGCCTTGTCTCTACATTTAGTTGTGGAGAGACTGTTCTGCTAGTCTTTGGGTCATTTTCTGGGTTATTTATCTAGTTGTATCCATGGGATGAGGTGAGTTGAGCGTCTTTCTACTCTCTCATCTTCTTCCTGGGATCTAGAACTTCATTGCTTTTCATGGCTGAGTAATATTCCATTGTGTATTTCTTTTTTTTCCCCAAAAGATTTTATTTATTGGGATATCTGGGTGACTCAGTTGGTTAAGCTTCTGCCCTCAACTCAGATCATGATCCCAGGGTCCTGGGATCAAGCCCCACATTGGGCTCCCTGCTCAGCCAGGACCATGCTTCTCATTATCCCTCTATGGCTCCCCCTGCTTGTACTCTGTCTCTCTCTCTTTCTTCCTCCCGAATAAATAAAATCTTAATAAGAGGGGAAGAGAGAGCAAGAGTGCAAGAGCAGGGGGAGGGAGAAGGAGACTCCCTGGCTGAGCAGGGAGCCGACTTAGGGCTTGATCTCAGGATGCTGGGATCATTTTTCAAGCTGAAGGCAAATGCTTAACTGCCTGAGCCACTCAGATGCCCCCCATCATGTGTTTCTACCACATTTTGTTTATCTAGTCATCTGTTAGTGGACACATGGGTTGCTTCCACATTTTAGCTATTGTGAATAATGATGCAATGAAAATTGTAAAAGTGTATGTTTGAGTTCCTGAATTCAGTTCTTTTGAGTACGTATACCTAAAGGTGGTGTTGCTGAGTTGTTTGGAAATTCTGTGTTCAAGGTTCTGAGGAACTGCTCGTACTGTCTTTTGCAGCTACTACACCATTTTACAGTCCAAGCAGCAGTACAGAAGCATTCTTCTTTCTCCTTATTTTCGAGTAGATTTTTACGAATAGTGTGAGATAGGGCTCCAAGTTTTTATGTACATTGTACATGGAAATGCAGTAGTCTCAGCACCATTTGTTGAAAAGATTATTCTTTCTTCATTGAATGGTCTTTCACCCTTGTCAAAAACATTGGCTATAGATGTATGGGTTTATTTCTAGACTCTCAAGTCTCTTCCATTGGTCTGTATGTCTGTCCTTATGCCAGTACTACACTGTTTTGATTACTTTAAATTTGCAGTATATTTTGAACAGGGAAGTATGAGTCCTACCTTTTTTTTTTTTAAGAATGTTTTAGATATTCAGGATCCCTTGCCAATTACATTTGAATTTGAGGATCACATTTTCCATATCTTCAAAAAAGGCTGTTGGAATTTGGGTAAGGATTATGTTGAATTTGTAGATTGCTTAGGATATTATTGCCATCTTAATATTAGGCTTTCCCAATCTATGAGCATGGAATGTCTTTCTATGTATTTAAGTTTTTAATTACTTTCATCGATGTCTTATATTTCTCAGTATACAGGCCTTTCATTTCTTAAAATTTTTCCTAGGTATTTTATTCTTTAAGATGCTATTGCAAATGGAATTGATTTCTTAATTTCCTTTTTGGATTGTTCATTGCTAGTGTACAGAAACTCAACTGATTTTTATATAATGGATCTTGTAACCTCCAAATGCTGAATTTATTAGCTCTAGTAGCTTTCTTATGAATTCTTTGCGATTTTCTATATATAGGATCATGTCTTCTATAAATAGACATAGTTTTACTTTTTCCTTTCCGATGTGGGTTCCTTTGCTTTCTTGTCCAACTGCTCTAGTAGTAATGCTCTATGATAATGTTGAACAGCAGTGGTGAAAATGTGCCTCCTTTTCTGTTCCTCATCCAAGAAGGAAAACAGTTGGTCATTCACTATTGAGTATGATGTTAACTGTGTGATTTTCAAAAATCCCCTTTATCATATTGATACAGTTCTCTTTTTAAAAAAGATTTCATTTATTTATTCATGAGGGACACACACACACACACACACACACACACACACACAGAGAGAGAGAGAGAGAGAGGCAGAGACACAGGCAGAGAGAGAAGCAGGCTCCATGCAGGGAAACTTATGTGGGACTCAGATCCCGGGTCTCCAGGATCACACCCTGGACTGAAGATGGCGCTAAACCGCTGAGCCACCCGGGCTATCTGATACAGTTCTCTTTTATCTAGATTCATTTTTTGGCATGTCCAGTTCTGGCACCATTTGTTAAAAAGACTGTCCTTTCTCCCTTGCGCTGTTGTCAGAGTAGTTGACTACATTTGTCTGTTTCTGACCTATTTCGTCTTTTTTATCTATGTTTATTCTTTCACCAATTCCATACTGTATTGATTATTGTAGCCCTAAAGCTGGTAGTATTAGCCCTTTAACTTTCTTTTTCTTCATTATTGTGTTGGCTGTTGTGGCGTTTAGCCTTTCCATATAAACTTTGAATCAGTTTGTCAATATCTAAGAAAGAAAAAAAATGCTGGGTTTGGGGATTGCATTGAATTTATTATAATCCAGTTAGGAATCCCACTTTGGTCATGGTCTATAATTTTTTTATGCATTGTTGGATTCAATTTACTAATATTTTGTTGATAATTTATCATGAGAGGTAGTAGTTTTCTTTTCTTGTAACATCTTTCATTTTTGTAGGAGGGCAATGCTAACTTCATAAAATGAATTAGGAAGTATTCCCCCTGCTTCTGTTATCTGGAAGAAATTGTAAAGAATTGGTAACTCTTCTTTAAATGTTTGATAGAATTCACTCATGCAACCAGCTGGGTCTGGTGCTTTCTGTTTTGGTATGTTATTAGTTAGTGGTTCAGGTTTTGTTTTTTAACATGTGCAAGTCTACTAAGACTGTCCTTGTGTGAGTTTTGTTAGATTCTGTCTTTCGAGAAATTGGTCTGTTTCATTGCCATCAAATTTGTGGGTACAGAGTTGTTCACATGATTCCTTTATTAGCCTTTTAATATACATGGAATGAGTAGTGATGACCCCTTTTTCATTTCTGATATTGGTAATTTGTGCTTTTTCTCTTTTTTTCCTGAGCTTTGTACGGGCTTACTGATGATCTTTTCAAAGAATCAGCTTTTGTTTCATTGATTTTTCAGTATTGATTTCCTATTTGCAACTTCATTGATTTCTGCAATAAAATAAAATAGGATTATTACTCTTTTTAATTTCCTTTTTTGGATTTATTTGCTCATTTTCCGGTTTCATAATGTGAAAGTTTAGATTATTGATTTTAGATTTTCTTTTCTTACAAACACACATGGACACACACACAAATCCATCCAGTGCTGTAACTCTCCCTCTAAGGATTACCCTCACTGCATACCACAAATTTTGATAAGTTATATTTATCATTTTCATTTAGTTAGAAATGTTTAAAAGTTTCTCTTGAGGTTTCTCCTTTGATGCATGAGTTATTTAGAAGTGTGTTGTTTAATCTCCAGGTATTTGGGGATTTTCCAGCCCTCTTTCTGATACTGGTTTCTAGTTTCATTAAATTATGGTTGAGAGCAGACATTGTGTGATTTCTTTTAAATTTCTTTAGGTGTGTTTTATGGCTCAGAATGTGGTCTGTTTTGGTGAATGTCCCATGTGAGCTTGAAAAGAATGTATATTCTGCTTCTAGTTGGATGACATACTCTATATGTCAATTATATCTAGTTGATGTTTGATGCTTTAGAGTTCAACTGTATCCTTACTGATTTTCTGCTTACTGGATCTGTCCACTTCTAATAGAGGGGTGTTGAAGTCTCCCAACTATAATAATGGATTAATCTGTTTTCCTTGCAGTTATTATCAGTTTTCACCTTAGGCATTTTGTTCTGTGTTTATGCATATACACATTAAGATTTGTTATGTCTTTTTGGAGTATCAAGCCTTTTATCATTATATAATGTCTCTTTTTATGTGTGATAACTTCCCTTGCCCTGAAGTCTGCTCTATCTGAAATTAACAGAGCTACTCTGCTGTATTTTTATTGGTATCATTAGCATGTGTCTTATTAGTCTGTTCAAGCTACTATGACAAAAATACCATCCATGAGTGGTTTGAACAACAGATATTTATTTCACATAGTTATGGAGCCTGGGAAGTCTTTTAGTTGATGTATTTAGACCATTAATATTTAAAGTGATTACTGATGTCGTAATTAGCATCTACCATTTTGCTACTGTATTTTTTATTTTTGCCTTCATTCTTTGTTCCTATTTTTGTCTTCCATTCTTTTCCTGCCTTTCATGGTTTCAATTGAGCATTTTCTCTCCTATGATTCCATTTTTTCCTCCTAGTAGTATATTAATTAAACTTTTTTTTCTAGTGGTTTCCTCAGTTTGCACTATACATTTACAACTAACTTTCAAGTAACAATATACTGCTTCACAGGTACTAAAGTACATTAAAACGAAATATTCCTAATTTCTTTGCCCCTCCATCCCTTATATCATTGCTGTCACTCACTTCATATGTACATAAGCATATATCAACATTTAGATAAACATACATAATTGAATCTATTGTTGCTAGTATTATTTTTAACAAATGCTGTTCGATCAGTTAAGAATGATAAAAATGGGGGTGCCTGGATGGCTCAGTTGGTTAAGTGTCTGCCTTCAGCTCAAGTCAGGATCTCAGGGTCCTGAGATTGAGCCCCGAGTCAGGCTCCCTACTCAGCAGGGAGTCTGCTTCTCCCTCTCTCCCACTCCTCCCATCGGCTTGTTTTTTCTTTTCAAATAAATAAAATCTTAAAAAAAAAAAAGATAATTATTTTACCTTAATTTATTCCTTCTCTAGTACTCTTCCTTTATATATATTCGATTTTCTGACCTATATCCTCTTCCTTATTGTAGAATTTAACATTTCTTGCAAGAAAGATCTACTGACAAATTCCTTCCAAGTTTTGTCTGAGAAAATGTTTTGATTTTCATGTGTGTGCTTAAATCTTTTTTTCATTGTGGTAAAAAACACATAATGTTAAATTTACTATCATAACCATTTTTAAGCATATGATTCAGCAGTGTTAATTATAATTGTTGTATTATAGATTTCTAAAATTTTTAAATCTTGTAACACAGCAATTATACTTATGAAGTATTTATTTCCCCTCCCCAGTCCTCCAGTTTTTGGTAACCACTTTCTTACCTTCTGGTTGTTTTTTTTTTTTATTATTATTTTTTTTAATATTTAGGTACTGCATATAAGTAAAATCATACAATATTTGTCCTTCTATGACTGGCTTATTTTCCTTAGTGTGTCCTCTAGGTTTATCCATGGTATAGCATGTAACAGAGTTTCCTTCTTTTTAAAAGGCTGCATAATATTGTACTGTGTGCATATACCATGTTTTCCTTATTCTTGCATCTGTTTGTGGACATTTGGGTTGCTTTCACTTCTTTGCAATTGTGAGTAATGCTACTATGAACATGAGTATGCAAGTATCTTTTTGAGACCCTACTTTGAATTTTCGGGTATATACTCCGAGTTGGGATTGCCAGATGATGTAATAATTTTATTCTTAACTTTTTTTTTTCAGGTAAAATTTAGGGACTGTTTTCAATAATGTCTGTGTCATTTTACGTTCATTTTATGTATGCATCAACCATGCATAAAGGTTCCAACTTTTCCAAATTCTTCCTACCATTTATTTCCTGTTCTTTTGATACTAGCTTTCTTGATTGGTGTGAAGGGGCTATCTTATGGTTTTGATTTACATTTCTCTAATGACTATATTGTTTTATGTGCTTTTTAGCCATTTTTATATCGTCTTTGGAGAAATTACTCAAGTCCTTTACCCAGTTCTTAATTGGGTTATTTTTGTTGCCACTGTTGAGTTGTAGAAGTTGCATATTTTTTTTGGATAATAACTTTTCAGGTATATGATTTGCAATTATTTTCTTCCATGCTGTATGTTGCCTTTTCACTTTGTTGATTGTTTCCTTTGACACAGAAATTTTAAAATTTGGCTTAATTTTTATGTTTTTATTTTGTCGATGCTTTCTTTTGTTTCCTGTGCTTTTGGTGTCATATCCAGGAAATTACTACCAAATCTAGTGTCCTAAAATGTTTTCCCTATGTTTTCTTGTAAGAGTTTAGGTCTTACTTTTAGGTATTTAATCCATTTTGAGTTCCATTTTGTTTATAGGTCCAACGTCATTCTTTTGCCTGTGGAAATTTAGATTTCCCATCACCGTTTATTTGAAAAGACTGTCCTTTCCCTGTTATCGTCTTGGCACCCTAGCCAAAAATCATTTGGCCATATGTGCAAGGGTTTATTTCTGGGTGCTCTGGGTTTTTTTTTTCTTTTGCCTTATATATCTGTCTTTATGCTAGTATACATTGTCTTAATTACTTAATTACTGTGGCTTTATACTAAGTTATGAAATCAAAGAATCTGAGGCCTCCGTTTTTGTTCTTCGATTTCAAGATAGTTTTATGCCTGCGTAGCTCAGCGGTTGAGTGTCTGCCTTTGGCTCAGGGCATGATCCCGGGGTCTAGGATTGAGTCTCGCATCGGGCTCCCTCCAGGGAGCCTGTTTCTCCCTTTGCCTATGCTCTGCCTCTCTGTCTCTTATGAATAAATAAATAACATCTTTTAAAAAAATTGTTTTAGCTATTTGGTGACCCATGAGATTCCATATGAATTTTAGGACTTTTTTTTTCCCACTCTATCTGTAAAAACTGCCATTGGGATTTTGATGGACATTGCATTGAATCTCTGTAGATTACTTTGGATAGTGTGGTATTTTAACAACATTAAGTCTTCCAATCCATGAGCACAAGATATTTTCTCATTCATTTGTGACTTCTTTGATTTCTTTTAGCACTGTTTTTTAGTTTTTAACTTCTTTGGTTAAACTTATTCCTGAGTATTTTTTTCTACTTTAATAAATGAGATTTTTTTTAGTTCCCTTTTTAGACGGATCATTGTTAGTGTATAGAAATGTAACTGACTTTTTTTGTTATTTTGTATCCTTTAACTTTGTTTATTTATTAATGCTAACAGTTTTTCTTGGAAATCCTTACAGCTTTGCAGATGTAAGAGCAAGTCATCTGTAAACTGATATTTTTCCTCTTCCTTTCAAATTTGTATTCCTTTTCTTTTTCTTGTCTGATTCCTCTGACTAGAACTTACAGTTCTTTGTTGAATAGTCTTAGAGTGGGCATCATTGACCTGACCTCTTCTTGATCTTAAAAGTTTCAGTCTTCTCCCACTGCATATGTTAGCTGTGAGCCATTAATGTATGGTTTCGTTTATTATGTTGAGGTAGTTTATTTGTTTTGTTTTGTTTTTAAGTCACGTTAGTATATTGAATTTTGTCAAATAAATGCTCTATCTGCATTGAGATGATCACGTTTTCTTGCCTTCATTTTGTTAATACAGTGTATTACATTCATTTTTCATGTTGAACCATCCTTGCGTTCCATGTGTTAACTTCACTTGGTTGTAGTGTATGATTCTTTTAATGTGCTGTTGAGTTTGGTTTAAAGAGTATTCTATTTAGGGATCCCTGGGGCTCAGGGGTTGAGTGTCTGCCTTAGGCCCCAGGGCGTGATCCTGGAGTTCTGGGATCAATTCCCGCATTGGGCTCCCGGCATGAAGCCTGTTTCTCCCTCTGCCTGTGTCTCTGCCTCTCTCTCTCTCTCTCTCTCTCTTTCTCTCTCGTCAAAAAAAAAAAAAAAAGAGTATTCTATAGAATTTCTGTATCAACAATATTCATCAGGGAATTTGGTTTTTGATTTTTTGTGTGTGACTTTTGTTTTGGTTTCAGGATAGTGCTGACCTCATAGAATGAGTTTGGGAGTATTTCCTTTTCTCTGATTCTTTAGAAGAATTCGAGGGTTGGCGTTAATCTTTTTTAAATGTCTGGTAGAATTTAATAGTTAAGGCATCTAGTTTTGGGCTGTTCTTTGTGGGAAGGTTTTTGAATACTGCTTCAATTTTTTTTAAATAATTATAGGTCTGTTAAGATTCTTAAAAATTTCCTTATGATTCAGTGTTGATAGGTTGTACAATTCTAGGAGTTTATCCTTATTTTCTTGGTTATCCAATTTGTTGACCTTTAATTTTTCATAGCAATCTCTTTTAATCCTTTTTATTTTTGTGACATTGGTTGTAATATCTATCTTTTTTTTTTAATTTTTATTTATTTATGATAGTCACAGAGAGAGAGAGAGAGAGAGAGAGAGAGGCAGAGGGAGAAGCAGGCTCCATGCACCGGGAGCCCGATGTGGGATTCGATCCCGGGTCTCCAGGATCGCACCCTGGGCCAAAGGCAGGCGCCAAACCGCTGTGCCACCCAGGGATCCCAATATCTATCTTATTTATAATTTTAGCTATGAATCTTTTCAGTTATTCTAGCTAATGATGTGTCCATTTTATTTTTTTCATAAAGTGATTGTTTCACGGATTTTTTTTTTACCTTTTTATTCTCTATTTCATTATTTCTGCCCTCATCTTTATTATTTCTATCCTTCTAACTTTGAGTTTAGTTTATTCATACTTTTCTAGTTTCTAGAGATGTTAGGTTAGTTTGTTGATTTGAGCTCTTCCTTCATGAAATATAAGTGTTTACTGCCTATAAACTTTCCTTAGTACTGCTTTTGTTGCATCCCTTAAGTTTTGGTACACTGTCTTCATTTTCATTGGTTTCTAGATATTTACTAAATTTTCTTTGTGATTTCTTTTTTGACCCATTAGTTATTTAAGAGTATATTGCTGAGTTTCCACATATTTATGGATTTTCCTCTTTTCTTTCTCTTGATTCTGGTTTCATCACCTTGTGTTGGAGAAGGTACTCTGTAGGACTTCAATCTTCTTAAATTTGTGGCCTTCTTAATATTTTGTGGCCTAACATGTGGTCTATCTTGTAGAATGTCCCAGGTACTCTTGAGGAGAATGTATATATATTCTGCTGTTACTGGTTAGAGTGTTCTGTACTATGTCTGTTTGGTATAATTGGTCTGTAGTGTTGTTCACGTCCTCTCTTTGCTTATGGAATTGTGTGGTGGTTTATGGATAGCCATATCTGAAAGTGAGGTTTTGGAGTTTCTTAGTACTATTGTATTGCTCTTTCTCCCTTTAGTCATAGTGTTTGCTTCATAAATTTAGTGCTCTAATGTTAGCTTCCATATATATTTAAATTGCTATGTCTTACTAGTGAATTGACCTCTATTATTAGAGTGTCTTTGTCTCTTGTGACAGTTTTTTTTTTTTTAAAGGATTTTACTTATTTATTTGAGGGAGAGGGGGAGAGAGAGAGAGAGAGAGAGAGAGATCATTAGCAGGGGGGAGGGGCAGAGGAAGAAGCAGACTCCCTACTGAGCAGGGAGCCTGATGCGGGACTTGATCCAGGACCCTGAGATCATGACCTGAGCCAAAGGCAGATGCTTAACTGACTGAGCCACTAGGACCCTTCTTGTGACAATTTTTATCTTAAATTCTATTTTGTTGAGACGCCTGGGTGACTCAGCGGTTGAGTATCTGCCTTTGGCTCAGGGCGTGATCCTAGAGTCCCTGAATTGAGTCCTGCACTGGGCTCTTTGCATGGAGCCTACTTCTCCCTCTTCCTATGTCTCTGCCTCTCTGTCTCTGTTTCTCATGAATAAATAAATACAATCTTTAAAAAAAAATTATTTATTCACGGGAGACAGAGAGAGGAGAGAGAGAGAGAGGCAGAGACACAGGCAGAGAGAGAAGCAGGCTCCATGCAGGGAGCCCTCGACGTGGGACTCAATCCCGGGTCTCCAGGATCAGACCCTGGGCTGAAGGCAGGTGCTAAACTGCTGAGCCACCCGGGCTGCCCTAAAATCTTTTAATAAAAATAAATAAATAAAATTCTATTTTGTCTGTTCTCTTGGCATAGAATATGGCATAGAATTGTTTTATCTGCCTTTCACTTCTACCTTGTATGTGTCCTTAGATGTGAAATGATTCTCTTGTAGACAACATATAGTTGGATCTTGTTTGTTTGGGTTTTTTTGAAAATCCATTCAGCCAGTCTATATCTTTAATTGGTGTAGTTAGTCTATTGATATTTAAAGTAATACTGATGGAGAAGGACTTACTTTTGCCATTTTTGTTTCCTGTCTTGCAGGGTTTTTTTAGTGGCTCTTTCCCTCTCTTGTTTTTTTTTCATTTGTATTTTCATTTTGTATTTTGTGTGCAGTGACACATTTTGATTTCTCTTTTTCCTTTGTGTATATCCTATCAGTATTTCCTTTGTGATTATCATTGCAATTTCACAAAACATCTCAAAGTTACACAGTTCTAAACTGATAACGTCAGTCATGTATAAAAACTACTCTAAATCTCTGCCTTCTCTCATTTTGTTGTTGATTACACAGATTGTTTTTACATTGCATATATCCATTAACATAGATTTATAATTTTTTATGCCTTAAAAATTAATATGATTTTGTGTTTCTTTTTATTGTCTTTTTTTGCTTCATCTTGTAGAGCAGGTCTAGTGTTGATGAGTTTTATGTTTTGTTTTGCTTTAATCTGGCAAAAGCTTAATTTTAACTCCATTGTTTTTGGAAGAAAATCTTTTCTTGCTGGCTATATTTTTGGCAGCTTTTTCATTCAGCTCTTGAAATATATATCCCACTCCACTCCCTTCTAGCCTGCAGGGTTTCTTCTAAGAAATATGATAATCTAAAAGGTGTTCCTTTGTATGTGACAAGTCACATTTTTCTTGCTACTCCTATATCTGTGACTTTTGACAGTTTGTTTTGGTATAGGTCTCTCCAGACTTATCCTTCTTGGAGTTTAGGTCATTTCTGTCTCCAAATTTGGGAAATCTTTGCCCAGTTTTTCAAATAGGATTCCCTGCCCCTTTCTATTCGTTCTCATAGGACACCAGTAATGCATATGTTGTTCTGCTTGATGATGTCCCAAACATTCCTCAGGCACTCTTCATTTTTCTTCATTCTTTTTTTATTTTTGTTCTCTGCCTTGGTAATTTCAAAAGGCCCATCTTCAAGTTTGCTGATTCTTTTGCTTGGTCAAGTCTCCTGTTGAAACCCTCTGAGATTTTTCAATTCATTTATTGAATTCTTCAGTTCCAGAATTTCAGTTTGGTTCTTCTTCATAGTTTCTCTTTGTTGATATTTTTTTCATGCATAGTTTTCCTGATTTTGTTTAGTTGTCTTTTTTATTTTTAATTCATTGAAGGTCAGTCTCACAATATTTTTTAGTTCTTTGGCAAATTCTATTTTTCTTTTTTTAGATTTGGTTTCTGGAAATTTGTTCTTTTATATGTGTTACGTTTCCCTGCTTCTTTGTGTATCTTGTTACTATTAGGTTTTGAGATTTTGGCATTTGAAGAATCAACCTACTCTCCCAGATTTTGCAGTCGGGTTTCTAACAGAGAAGACTTTCTCCCGGACTAGAGTTATGGAGACCTCTCAAGCCCTTTTTGTAATTACCTATTTGAAGAGTTTTGCTGGTTTCTACTCAGGCGCTCCCCCTGTTGTATGTGTACAGTATTGCAGCCTCTCATGGTAGAGTAAATTGTGATACTGAAGCTCTACCTAGTGAGTGTCTGTAGTACTGCAGACTGTAGTACATGGTTAATGATCTTTTTTTTTTTTTCAGAGATTCCCAACCTGGCTCCCCATTCTTGTCAATACTTGGACACATCAAGGCAAACTCTTCTCTTGGGAAGCTCCTCTAAAATTCTGACATTGGACATACATTCTACACCTTTCCCTCCCCAGGTAGAAGACAGGAGTTAGGGGGTTCCTCCCAAATATGATAGGTATGTGCAAAAGAGGGGCTCTGGCATGAGGAAGTGGATAGTTTCATGAATTTTCTTACTGGGCTTTGATGCTGTTGGCTTCACCCATGCCTGGGGTGCAGAAACCTTTGAACTGTGTTTTAGATTCCTTACAGAGTCATTTGCTCTATTATTAAGTCTGTGTTTCCATGGCTGCAGGCAGATTTAGGGCTTCCTGTTCTGTCATCTTGCTGACATCACTACTTTCCTTTGCTTTTGAAGGATAATGTTGTAGGGTACAGAGTTCTAGGTTTGGGTTTTTTCCTTCAAGACGTTCAACATTCCCTCTCTTTTTGTTCTTGTGGTTTCTGAGGAGAATCAGATGTTAATTCTTATCTTTGTTTCCCATACATGTGTTTTTTTCCCCTCTGGCTTCTTTCAGAATCTTTTTTTTTTTTTTTAATCTTTGATTTTCTGTAGTGGCTTTTTTTTTGTTGTTTTGTTTTTTGTTTTTTTAAAGAATTTGTCCTGCTTAGTGTTCTCTGATATTCCTGGACTTTTGATTTGTTGTCTTAAGTTAACATAGAATTCTCAGTCATTGCTTCAAATACCACTTCTGTTCCTTTTCTCACTTCTCCTCCTGATGATTCCCATTGTGCATTGTTATACTTTTTTAATTTGTCTTACAGTTCTTGGTTATGTTGTTATTCTGGGTTTTTTTTGTTGTTGTTGTTGTTTACTTTTTTCTTTGCTTTTCAATTTTGTAGGGTTTTTTGGATGTATCAACTCAAGAGATTCTGTCCTCAGCTTTGTCCAGTCTACTAATGAGCCCATCAAAGTTATTGTTAGTGGTTTTGATCACTAGCATTTTTTAATTTTCCTAGAATTCCCATATTTCTGCTTGCATTATCCATCTGTTCTTTCACGTTGTCTATTTTATTTTTTTAAAGCCTTTAGCATGTTAATAATAGTTGTCTTAAATTTATGGCCTGATGGTTCCAACATCCCTGTCATATCTAAGTTTGGTTCTGATGCTTGCTCTCTCTTCAGTCTATGTTTTTGGCCTTTAAGTGTCCTTATAATTTTTTGTTGAAAGCCAAACATGATGTTCTGAGTGAAACAGGTCATTCATTGGTGATGTGATTATAAGGTGTGGGGGGGTAGGGTGGGCGGAGTCTGTAGTCCTGTGATTTGTCTGCCTTCTAATGAGCCTTTGGCTTTGAGCTGTGAATTTCACAAATGCTTTTCAGTTTTTTCCCAGCCTTTGATGGGACCTGATGGCTACAGACGTTGGAGTTGGGTATTTTGCCTTTTGCCATGTCAGATTGTGATAAAACCCTCAATAGGTTACAGTCTGATTAGTTTTTTTCTTGAGGGTAGGCTTGTTAAGAACAGTATGCTTGGCATATTTCAGAATGGCTACTTTCCCCTTCCCATCAGAAGTCCAAGGGGATTATTCTTCATACTCATTTTGAGAACCTGGTAGAGCTCCACAAGGTAAAACTAACAAAATGTTCAAGTTCCCTTGGATTTGTAAACTCTCAAACTTGTCCACACTGAGCCTCCAGCAATTTAGTGATTACATTTTATGTTCTTCTGTCCTGATACAGGTTCCCACAGGTTTTTTTTTCCTCCTGGGCCTCTCCAATAAGTTATGATTCTCTATATCTGCCAATGTGACTGCCCAATTTTAGGGGCAGTTTTCTCTGTAACCTCAATCCTATAGATCTAAGAAGAGTTGTTGATTTTTAGTCTATTCAGTTTTTTCCCTGTGGTGAGCACAGCAGAGTGACAACTTCCAAGCACCTATATGCTGGAAGTCTCTCCTCCTGCCCCTTCAAGTTCTACTACTACTACTACTACTTCACACCTTGGTTGTATGTGTCTGTTTCTCTGGGTCTCTAATTTACCTAGGAGTGAACTGCTAAGTCCTAGAATATGTATGCCATCAAATTTAACTCACAGTGCCAAACTCCAAGGTGTTTATACCAATTGACCATTCTATGAGTTATAGGAGAATGACTATTATTGTACACATTTCCAGACCAGTACAGTATCTTCAGAAAGTTTTAGGGTCTGATCACATCCATCAGTCTTACATGAGGTCTATATTTTGTATTTGAGTACCAAGAAAATTATTTGTTAGTATTACTCATTTCTACAGATTGTGGTATAAAAATGCTTTTTAAAAATACTCCCCTTAACTTATTTAAATCTGCAATTAACTCTATACATTCAATAAATATATACTAGACACTTAAACTGTGCTCTAGGCACACTGTTCTACCTAAACACTAGGGATGCAATAGTGAATTGCATAGAATAGTCATATTTCAGGTTTCTTAAAAAATTTAGATCTCCCACAGGTTTCTTTAAACACTGACTAGAGATAGTTTTTTTTATTTTTTATTTTTTTAAGATTTTATTTATTTATTCATGAGAGACACAGAGAGAGGCAGAGGGAGAATCAGGCTCTCTGCGGGGAGCCTGATTCAGAACTCGATCCCAGAACCCCAAGATCACACCTTGAGCCAAAGGCAGATGCTCAACCACTAAGCCACCCAGGCATCCCTAGAGATAGATAGTTTAGAAAACATGTTGACCAAATCCATCTTTTTGTGACTTAATCCATAAAATTAGATAAGTCTCTCATTGTAAAATGATTTATTAACCTATATCTTGAAGATACTTTCTTTGCATAGGCTATAATATTTTCAGTTTCTACAAAACATTCATACCTAGCAAGGCATTTGCTTAGTAGAACCCAAATATTTGCCCCAAACTATCATTAAATCACAAACCATTTAAATTCGGTTGCACTAACCCTAAAAATATTAAACTTAGCAATAGCTGCAGAGTGCCAGCCTTTGCAGATGTACACTCTATTGTATCCATTGACACTAGTTTTTAGTTTGCACAAATGACTGGACACTGTAAAACTTTGTTCTTAGCATACCTGTGATTATTTTGTTGTAAACTAAAACAAGAGAAATTTAGAACCAATGAGTAAATGGATTATTTTCCCCTTAGAAATGGCAGACTAAACACATTTTGATAGTTGTTATTGTCTGTGAAAAAGCCTTATTTTTTTTGCCGTAATTATAAAAGGGATAAAATCAGAATGGTTTCCATATGAACACAGAATTGGAAATCACTTTATTTTTTTTAAGTTATTTATTTTTTTAATAATAAATTTATTTTTTATTGGTGTTCAATTTGCCAACATACAGAAAAAAGTTATTCTTAAAAAAAAAAAAGAAAGTTATTCTTTTGCCCAAAACCTTAAACTTTTTTTTTTTTTTTTCCTCCAGTCTGGATGCTTGGGGCTACACAGGCTGAGTGTATGAAAAGGCTGTCAGGTTCTCCATTATCAAAGGATAATGACAATGTTGGAAACTGATTTTTTTTTATGTCTTTCAAGTTATAGAGTGAAGTAATAAGCCAGTTTATTAAAAAGAAATCCCACCCACTTTTTCTTACTTGTGGAAAATTATCTTACCCAAAATTCTGAATCCAGGCTGCAATATACAATTTCACAGATTGTACAGTACACAGCTTTGGGAGGTTATTGTTCATTCTTTGTCATCAGATTTTTATTATTTGTGTTAATTATTTTTTGGCAGATAAAGAACTTTAAGATAGTACTGTTTTCCTGATTTACAGAAAGAAGCCACTGATTGAGTGGAATTTCTGAACAAAGAATTATTGATGTAGCAGTATAACCATCTTAAGAAACAGTTATCTATTCAATATCCCAAATTCAGAATGCAAACAAATTTACAGGACAAATGATCCAGTTTATTTAACAAGTAAGATACATAAAGGGAGCAGAGTATTCTTAGATTAAGAGATAAGTTACCAGCCAAATGCAATGTTTGGACCTTGGTTGGATCCTAGTGTGAATAAATTATCTGTAGGGTTGTTTGAGGAAATTGAAAATGCCGTGGGTATTGGATGATGTTAAGAAAATACCCTTCATTTTGTTAGATATAATAGCATTGTGATTATATTTTCTAATGTCTTTTATTTTTTAGAAATATATAAAGGTATGCATTGGTAAAATGTTATACCTCAGTATTTGTTTTAAAATACTTAAGGGCACTTGATGGGATGAGCACTGGGTGTTATACTATATATTGGCAAATCGAACTCCAATAAAAAAATATACAAAAAAATACTTAAGGAAAAAAGTAGAAGGTGGATCTAATAAGAGTAGATTGAAAATTGTTGAAATTCAGTTATGGTATATGAGATGGTCTAATGGTGGTATGTATAAGGGTCAGTATTTGTGTATGTTTGAAAATTTCTTTAAAAGAAAGGAAAGAACAATGTATTCTTACTGGATTTTATGTCTAAAGGGTAATACAGTAGAGGTAGAGGGGTGCCTGCATGGCTCAGTCAGTTAGGTGTCCAACTCTTGATCTCAGGGTTGTGAGTTTGAGCCCCGCATTGGGCTCCATCCACAGTGGGTGTGTAGCCTACTTTAAAAGGCAAGGTGGAGGGATGGGGAACCCAGTAGACCTCAGTGAGGAATGTTAATTATACTACTTCTTCTCCCTGGAATTGTTCCATTTTTGGAATTAGAGAGAGCCCCCAAAATTCCATTGGAATCACATCATTTCCTTTTCTATAGCTGGTTCCTGTTGGTATTCTATAGCTGGTTTTCTATTACCACAGATAAGCTTAGGCAATTTGTATCATATCTTAGTAATTAGAGGGGTGGGAGTATGTAACTATTTCTTACGAATCCCATAGCAATGTGGAAGTTAGCAGTTAATTTTTAGGAGGTCAGCAAAATAGTGTGGTGGAAAGAATACAAGATTTTGAACCAAAAGACGACCTGGTTTCATTCATGATTAGATGTGCGACCTTGACCAAACCTCTTGACCAAACCTCTCTGATAATATCTGCCCTAAGTACCTTCTTCCTAAGATAGAAGAAAAAAATGCAAAACCATGACTTTTCAAGTACAAATTATTGTAGACCAGAACTAAGTAAAGCTTGTCTCATGTTAACCATGAATCCATTGTTTTCTAACTGTACAAATCACATTTATTCAGTACTCTGTGTTACGGGAAGTTTTCACATATATTGCCTCATTTGGCTTCTTTATCCGTAACTTATTTAATGACTTTCATTTAAAGATGTTTTTCTATAGATAGTACCATGTCAGCAAATTTTCATAGGCTGATCATCCTGTGTGACTTATTTTAGTTATTAAGCACATTTTGTCTTTAACGGATTCCATGTTTATGGCAATCAGAAAGAAGCAATGAAACATTCACAAAGTTAGGTTACGTTTCTGCCCTCGGGGGGTTAATAAGGTACAGTGGGGTCCAGAGGTTCTCAACCTTCCTCTGCTTTCTGCTTCCATACACTCTACATATGCAACTCCCTGCCATCGGCAACTGCCCTTACATGCGTGTTTTTCAGTCCTGGATGGCTGTACTTAGAGTAGGCACTTAGGAGCACTGCTTGTCATCAGTCGTCAGTACTTTAGTTGTCATCTTCTGTAAAATACGAATCTCCTTGCTGCCATTTGTTTCACTGCTTATAATAATAGCAAACATTTGAGAGCTTTCCGTGTGCTAGGCACAGATCTGTGGATTTCCTATCAGGTTATTTTCTCCTTAGTTCTTGCCTCTTCCTAGTGAGCTGTTTTCCTGATGACCTGTATCCAGACCTTTCTCCTAAGCTCCAGTGCAGTCCCATTATCTCCAGTTAACTAACAGACTTCTCTGCCTGAATATCCTATACAGTCTTCAAATTTAATATGTCCCAAGCTGTTTTTCCTTCTGCATTTGTCAGCATGTGTTTGACCAGTGTTTGGTGTTGGCAGTAGGAGCTCCCTGTCCATAATTATATACAGCAAGAAAATCTCTATGGTTTATTCTGAGAATCATTTATATGTAAGAATAAAACGAAACAGGGGCATCTGGGTGGCTCAGTCAGTGAAGCGTCGGATTCTTGATTTCTGCTTAGGTCATGATCTCAGGGTTGTGAGATCAAGCCCTGTGTCGGGCTCTGCACTCTCCCTCGCTCTGCACACCCCTGCCCTCCCCCCTGCTCAAAAAAAAAAAAAAAAAAAAAAAAGCCATACTTTAGAATAAGAACCTTATGGTCTGACCCTGGCTTATACCACTAGCCTCAATCCTGTTCTCTTCCTTGCATCTTAAATTCTAGCTGGATGAGATACTTCCTATGCCACCCACATACCTCTGTGTATAGTTTTTGGCTTTTGATTCATTTCCCTGTTTTGTTTACCTCTGAGTCCCTAGTCTTCCTTTAGGCTCTGCTTTAGTACAGTTCATAGCGTCTAGCAGGCACTTATTCTATATTTGCCAAATAAATGTCAGTATATGTCTGTTTATTATAATGGACATTTTAGAAAACTTAACAGATCAGAAATGCGACACCCATTCTCAAAGAATTTCTAATGCAGTGGAAACAGGCCTAATGTAATTTATTTTTATGTATATGTATTATATATATACACATATAATCTATATCATTTACCTCTGCATATTTATAAATATGTACTTCCATGGAAAGTAGGACTTTCCATCACAATACAGCATTTCTTGTATTACAATAAAATGTGTGGTCCAGTGAGGAAGAATAGAAACTCTATCTTTGCAGAGATAGTACTTTCTGACACACTGTAGTCTAAATAAGCTGCACTTGTTGTTCAGGCTATAATTAGTCTGTGGCAGTAGTTACACATTATTTTAGGATAAAATATACTCACCAAACACTAAACATCTCTTCAGTATTTAGAATTAACTTACCCATTCTTAGTTTAAAAAAGAAATTACCAGTTAATCTGCTTCCAGTCCCTCTCCTGCTCTTTTTACAAGTTATATCCTAATTAATACCAAGTAAAACACAAGTTAAGCAAACAGCCATTACTTAAAATTACATACATTATCTTTGCATTTACCCCCTCCTTTATTACCTATGCCTAACCCCCAGATCTACTGAGTTGTTCTTTCCAAAATGATTATTGGATCTGGTCTTTTCTGTCCATTCTTATTACTGTGTCATGTAAACCCGTCCTCAGTTTATTACTTAAATCTTGAGAGTGCCCACAGGTCACTCTTACTGTCTCTAGGCTCACCTCTACATCCCAGGCCTGAGTTCCTTCAGCACGCTGATGAAGAATTGTTAAGATGCTGTTTTCACACATTATCATTCCTCTGCTTGAGAGCTTTCAGTTGATCTCTACAGCCTAGGAAGTCAATCAGAGTCCTCATCTTAGTATTCACAGCTTTTCATAATACGGCTCCACCGTCCTCATCCAACATTACTTTCCATTGCTCTTTATCTCTAACCTTGCATAACTTTGATTTTGCCATGTTGGTTTCTTCTTTGCAAACACTTTTAAACTGTTACTTTCCTTGTAGTATCTTTTCCTTCTTAGTTTTTCTATATTCAGGTTATCTTCAAGGCCTGACCCTGGTGCCTCTCTAAGAAACTTTCTCCGTTATCTCCTAGTACAGAGACTGCTTCCTTCCTGTAGATCTTCTGATTGTCAGTAGACACAGGATCTAATATTGCCACTGTGCAAATATTATAATCCGTGTAATACTTCTGTTGTCTTGAGAGTTGGCTGGCATATTCAGCATTGGATTTGGATGGCAAAATCTGGAGCCAGCTTTACTCCATCAATCAGGATATACAGAATTTATCTACATTATATAAAAATACCTAGCTTTGTACTTGGAGTTATGTGATTAGGTCTTCCAATGAGCAGTTGGAGGTAGAGATCAAGATTTCCTGGGAATAACTGGGTGTAGTTATTCATATATTCCTTCAATAAATATTTACTGAGTACTTTTACCATGTTCCAGGCACTGTTCTAGGTACTAGGGAAACTCCAATAAATAAAAAAGAAAAAAATTCCTACCTTTGTGGAGCTTAGTGGGAGCAAATGGACAATTAAGAAATAAAGTCTCATAGCAGTTAAGTGCAATAAAGAAAAAGAGATGAGTTATGGGAGAGGGAATGGGATACTATTTTAGAAAAGACAGGAAAGATTTCTCTGAGAAGGACACTTTGAACAGAGACTAAACTGCGGGGAGGGGTAAAGGAATGAGAGAAATTTGCAGGCAGAGGAACAGCTGTATGATGGTGTAACTTGGTGGCTTTTGAGCATAAGGATGACATGCTCAAATTATGGAAAAGGATCCCTCATGCTGGCAAATGGAGAACAGACTAGAGGTTGACAGTAAAGCAGGGAGAGAGTCCACGTGGTACGTTCCAGGTGAGACGTAAATGTTTCCATGTCAGCCGTCCATCATGACATGAACAGCGGCTTTGTGGGATCTGTTATTCAGCATGTATTACTGGGAGCCCTCTATACCAAGCACCGTACCAAATACTAGGGATGTAATGGTAAGTAAAACACACAGTCCATCTCTTCATAAGGCTAAGAATCTGTAACCAGTGCTAGTTGATATTTGTTCTGTGCTGAATTATTTCAAGGGAAAACTGGTCTGATTTTACTCTTAAAAGGAAAATCACAGAAGGGAGTATTCCTCAGTTCCTCTAAAGGCATATTTTTCATACGGCCACAAAGCAGTAAAATAATGAGGTTCTGAGTTGGGTAGGAATTACTGTCATGATTATGGTTCTGAGAAATCAGTGCATTCTTGAATTACTTAAAGGTGATCTATCTTACTTCATGTCCAGAAATAGAGATCCTAAGTTCTGCATTGAAGCTCTGAGGTAAACTGAAGGGGATTGAAGAGTTTGGTCCTATAGGTTGGTTTGTGTCCTAGTGTTCTTAACCTTTATCACTTGCCTGTAGCTGTGATTACTACAGAGAGCCTTGCCTTCAGTCCACTAACTTCTAACTGAACAAGTCGGTGTAATTGATTCCAAATCAGTTAACTGGGATTAAACTGGATTGGGACGGGCACTGCACCCAATAACATTTTGATTATTTTCTATCTTAAATCTTGGGAGCATGTATCACACCTGTTATGTAATATAAAAGCCACATACTTTGCATGCATGATCTCCTTTAGTTCTCAGAGCAGCACAATTAAGAAAAGTACTACCAAAAAAAAAAAAAAAGAAAAGAAAAAGAAAAAAAGTACTACCATGACCATTCATAGATAAAATGAGACTCAGAAAGATTAAGTAGATACAGGAGGGTGCATAGCTGGGAAAACCTAACTGTCAGTGCTGTAATGCAAATTCTTGACTTCCAATACTAGCAAATACTACCTACCCTTTTTTCAGTCACTACCATTTCAAAATAAATTACCTCCGGTCTTTACTCCTTCCCATGCCTCTTTTTTCATCCTCTCCCACCCCCACCTGCACTTACCCTTCTCCTCAATTCACAATGTCATAAAGAAAGAATATTTTTGAGATAAAACTAATTTCCTGAGGTCTCAGGTCTACCAGCAGTATATGAGAATACGCCTTTTATCATATTCTACCTTAATCAGGTAAATTACCTATTTATATTTCTGTTCTTGTAACCTGTCTTGTCCTTTGACATTTCTATTGGGATCTTAGTGTTTTCTTATCAATTGTATGCACTTTTAGAAGGAAATTTTAGGTATGATTTTTTAATAGTCACTTTTGCTGCATTGAGAGTTGTAATTAAATACTATCCCAATCTAGTCAATAGGCAGAAATATCTAGAATCTGCTGTATGCAAAAATAATGTGGGCCCAGTGCCTCTTCTGCCTTAAACTGCAAGGGTACCTGAGGCTGCTCAAGTTTTTTGTTTAATTTCTTTTATATGAGGGAAAAGAAAAATAATTACTTGGTTAGAACACACAAGTAAGTATCGAAGGACATAGATAAATTGGAGTTTGTTGAAGTTGGCTTTGCCAAGGGTGTTGTACATCCTGATTTCCTACGCCTGAGAAGGAATAATGAAAAAAGAGTAACAAAACCTTTAGTAGTTAATGTACCAAAGTACTTTTAAGTACCTGAGGTCCAGCACAATATTTATCATTATAAAATCCCTTTAACTTTGCTAACTTCGGGATAATGACATCTTTTAATCCTCTTGCTCCTCTGTCCAGAAAGATCTTGGATGTATCTGTAGTTTACCTGCATAATGCAATCAGGGTAGAACCAATGAAGACTAATACAGGGAACCCTAAAAAGAAAATCACTCAAAATGGAATTTGGCCAGTGCTCAGCTTTGGTTTTTAAGCTTGTTATATGGATTTATTTATGGCCTCTAAGGCAATCTCAACTAATTCTCAATTAGTGAAATAATTCACGAACACATTTCCAGAGTTGCCAACATACTGCTCTTTCCTTCATTGGAGTCATTTGTTTCCTTACTGTGCAGTGCACAATATATTTCATTATCAGAATACATAAGAAATATCTGACCATTAATTAAACTTCGAGACTGTAGCTACTATTTTGTATCATCCTAGAAAGGTTTGTTGTAAAAATATGCAATGATGAGAGAGAGAAACAAACCATCTTTGTTCCTTCTCTCTGCATGTGGCAATCTGAAGGAAAAAAGTGCTCTGGTTTATGAACTGGAAACATTTTAATTTCTAATAAGTGGCAGCTTAAGAGTATTTCTTAACCTCTTACCCTTTATACTTTGTAAATCAAAGGGGATTATTGAAATGTGAAATTCTAAGTAGATGTGCTACAAGACAATACAGGCAGAAGGGTTAAGACCATGCATGGATGGACAGACCTGGGCTGGGATTCTGGATCACCCCATTTATTGGCCGTGTGCGAGTTTCTTAATGTCTCTACACATTCCTTCATGTGTAAATGTGGCTGGCGGAACCTACACTTCATAAGGTGGGTGGGAGGACTTAAGTCAATATGAGAATCAGTATGAAAAGTGCTTGTAACACAGTCCCCAGTATATAGTAACACCTCAACAAAAGGTAGCAATTATTATTACAAAAACAACCCTTACGTAAAAATCATAAATAAAATATTAGTGTCATTAAAATTCAGTCATTAACATTTCTTTTATGATGAAAAAAAGGTAAGATTGCCAAATCATGAAGCAGCTTAAAAATATGTAACTTTGAAAGTATTACACTTGAAGTTTCTTTCCAGTAGCCCTAAGTTTGGGGTGGTTGTAGGTTTTGGTTATCATGAGATTTGACACCTAAAGAAAAAAAAGAGAGGCCTATTATGCATATTCTAGTGTATGCTAATGCTTTTGGCAAAGTATGCATATGTGTTAGAAAGGGGAAAAGAATCCCAATTGTTGCAATTTCCTCATGGTTCTACACCCTATCGGATGATTGAAAGCATGTAGAGCACTTACTTCTGTGGGTACCTGCCACTCCAGTGAGTCGCAGCACCAGACCATGAAAGTCTTAGAGAACTTTCGGAGGCTTTTGAATGTAGTAGGAATATTAATTTTAGGGGAAGTTATAGTATTTTGGGAATATTTGCCAACAAACAAAAAGGATTTGGCATTTCGAAGTTTTCCATAGGCAGAGTCTGTAATCAAGCCCACAGAAACCAGCAGCGTGAGGCCCCGGCACAAGCAGAGTACAGGTGCGTCCACACTTCGGGTGGTGGACATGATCACCTTAAGTCTTCCTATCTATTGATCTTCACTTGGCAGCCCTTTCAGAAGTGTTTGTGCTGATAATACTTAAGTGATTTAAATACTGACTTAGCGATTTCTAGCACAGATAAAATAATAGCGTTTTTAGTTGTTTTCTTCTGAAGCAGCCAACTTCTTTATAAATCTCGTCATTACTCGTTATTGTCCTCAAAAATAATCTTCAATTGAAATTGTGGTTTCCTGAGTCATTCCGTTAATATATTTCTCCAAGTCTGTAATTATAAAGACTGGTTACTATACACCATGTTTCACAGCAGATGAAATCCTTATGTTTTCACTGAACATTCCCTCTACTAAGCATTTAAGGCCGTCTCCGTGGGAGCTGTATGTAAAGCAGCCAGATCCCAGAGTTATGATCTAAGAAAAAAATGGGTTTCATATTTGAAACTTTAAGTTACCAGGCACTTTTATTTTATAGCTTCATCATTGAGATTTTCAAAGATAGGTCTAAAAAGCAAAAGATATTATTTCCAAGATTGGAAAAAAGCAACATCACATTGTACAGGAGAATATGTAAAAGTGCAGCCCTACTTATTTTTTATAGTTGATTTCCTTAATCTATCAACTGAGACATGCTTAATTTTTATGACTACATTTAGCTACCTTTAATGCAACCTTAAAAGTAAATATTAGTTCCTTTGCTCAGGGGTTAAAAATAATCAATTCTCAAGCAAATCTGGCTTTAGAAATATTCTGCCCTGTTGTCTTTTGTTCAGAATTTTTGGGAACTGGTATGAAGGAGAGGAGAACAGAAGATAAAATTAATTTATTTGCTAGAAAGAGCTGTCATTGTTTTACTTGTAAAGTAGGGAATAAGTGGCAAGGTATTTTCTCTACAACAGTAATTTTTGAAGTTCATGAATCCAGTGCTGCATCTCCCCTGGGCAAATTGTTTAAAATGTTTTTGTTATTATGTCTCATGAAACCTGTGTTTAGTTAGCCCTGAATGTTCAGTCTTTTACTTTGAGGAAATCTATTCTAGTTGATTCTAAGCCCTTTAGACAATCTTGTTATTAAATAGAACAATTCAGTTCTGCCTAAATATTTATGCGCTATGGCTAGATTATCTCAAATTAGTTCATTTTTTAAGTCATCCTAGAAATAATTCCTCTTTCTATATCTAATGTCCAAAAGTTTTTGTTATAATGTGGCTAAATGCAGGTCCCCATTTAACTCTTGCATTAGTTTATTCAGGACTGAAAGGCCATTGTGGTCGAAGTATGCGTGAAGAGGGGTTGAGACTGGTGTGAGAGGAGATGGGAGAGGGAGATGGGGTCACATATATAGCTTTATGAAGGTCATAAGGAGCTCATATTTTTTTTAAAAGATATTTATTCAGTTGAGAGAGAGAGAGAGAGAGAGAGAGAGAAACAGCACAAGCAGAGGAAGAGGCAGAGAGAGAAGCAGACTCCCCGCTGAGCAGGGAGCCCGAAGCTGGCCTGGATCCCAGGACCTGAAGATTATGACTGGAGCCAAAGGCAGATGTGTAACCATCTGAGCCACCCAGGCACCCTGGAGCTCAGATTATTCTAAGTGAGATAGGGAGCCATCTATGAGAGTGATCTGATGTGTTCAAAAAAGGGGGAAAAAATCCCCCCCTGGCTGCTATGGAGAGAAACTGCATGAGGCCAGAACAGAAGGTAGGCGAGGGGCTCTCACAGTAATCCAGGCTATAGACCAGAGTAGTTGAGGAAAGTTTACAGGACGTGGTGACAGACTGATGTGGGCCCACGGGGAAAGCCGCGTTCAGGGCACCGCCCAGCCTGACCAGCCATTCATGCCATTGGGATCCCTTTGCTGGGCAGTTGTTGTACCCAGGGTTTAGGAGAGAAACTCAGAAAGAACAGGGTTACGGGGGGAAAATCAAAGTTCTGTCCACTCCTATAATATTCCCAGACTGAAGGGACTTGAAAAATGCATTCATGAAAGTATTCTAACGCAGGGGAATGACCATGCCAGATGCATCCTGGACAGAAGGGTCTCCATGCCGTCTGAAGTCACAGACGGGAATCTCAGCCCTCCCGTCACCTCACACCTCTGTCCAAAGTCATCACTTGACAAAGCCTGCAGAGGTTTTACATCAGGGTTTCTCAACTTCTGCACCGTTGGCGTTTTAGATGGAGTCATTTTGAGGGGCTGTCCAGAGCCCCGTGGGGTGTTTAGCAGATCCCTAGCCTCCTACAACACTGTCTCCCAGTTGTGAAAACAGAAAATGTCTCCAAGTGTCACCAAATGTCAGTGGGGGGCAAAATCTTCCCCAGTTAAGAACCGCATTTATACTAATCAAAACTTTGTAGCACGATGCCGACGGTAACAAAACAAATATTCATTACCACTTACAAACCCTTTCACCTTCCGCTGCGAGAACCAATGCACAGTTGAACAGATTTTTAAAAAATAACCCAAGTTGTAAATCATAAAAATAAACGCCTTAAATTTATCTTTAAGTTAAATGTAAAGCTACTCAATAGTTATTTGATGTTGGGCCACGGTTTTGAGTATGAAGCCACTGACTGGATTTCCAAGTTGTCAGGGTACATGAGGCATTTCCTACCATTTTTAGTTTCAGGCATTTTAAAACAGGACAAAAATTGGGTTCTGCTTTCATTCTTGCTTTTTATCGACTCATAAATTTTCCAATCTCTTAGATTTCTCACCCATACTTAGTATCATTTTGGCTGGAGAGGGGTTTGGGGAGCAACTAGCTTTTATTAAGTGTTCTTAATACAGTCAATCTAGTTGTTAAATAAAACCAGCCTTTTACACTCATAGTTCAAGGACTGCTGAATATTTAATTAAATTACATAATTACCCTATGTAATACAAACAGGTTCAGTGACCACTGCGGCTGACTCTCTAAGCATGCAGTTCACCCGAAGCACGTGGAGAGATTAGAGAGCAGCCTCCTCCCACAGCCTTCGGTGCACCGAGGCATAAGTCGGTCTTCCTCTCCAGCTGGTTTTATCAGGTGGCAATTTGCACCAAACACTATGTAAAATATTCTACTTGCATCATTTCTCTTAATTCATAATCTTAAGATACAGATGTTAATATCTTTGTTTTCCCTTTGAGAATATTGAAACATGGAGCTGTTTTGCACTAGGTTGCATGGCAGGATGAAAACCCCCAGCATCCTAACCTGTGCTTTACCAGGTCATCACAAGCCCAAGGCCAGGGGCGTTAATTCTCTACGGTACACTAGGCTCTAATCTGGTCCATGATCAAACTGTACCTTTGAATCTTGACCCATCATTTTCTTATAAATCCATCACCTGGAACAATTGAAAGGATTGACAGGGAAGCATCAAAACCCATACATTTAGAGCTAACTCAGATACTACCTGTATTAATTTCCTATTGCTGTGGTAACAGATTACTACAAATTTAGGGTCTTAAAACTACATAATTATCTTAACAGTTCTGTAGGTTAGAAGTCCGACACAGGTCTCACGGGGCTACAATCAAGATGTAAGCAGGGCTGTGTTCTTTTCTGGAGGCTCTTGGGGAGAATCCATTCCTTACCTTTTCCAGCTTCCAGAGGCCACCATGGTCTTTGGCTTGTGACCGGCATCCTCTTCCATCTCCCTGACCAGTCATCCATAGCCATATGTCCCTCGGACTCTGAACCTTTCTGCCTCCCTCTTACACATTTAAGGCCCCTTGTGATTACACTGGGCCCACTTGGATAATGCAGGATAGCCTTAATAAGATGATGCTTAGAGCCTTGGGGCTCAGCTCTGGACCAGTCTGTTCCTACGGAGTCATATTAACTGTATTTTTTTTTTTCTGAAAAATGTGTAGCATTTTATAAGGAAATAAATCATGAGTATTTCACTTTAAATTCTAAATCAGTGGTGCCATCTGTATAACACTGAATTAACACAAATTACATTTTATTTTTTTATTTTTTTAAAGATTTTATTTATTCATGAGAGAGAGAGGTAGAGACACAGGCAGAGGGAGAAGCAGGCTCCATGCCGGGAGCCCGACATGGGACTCTATCCCAGAACTCCAGGATCAGGCCCTGGGCTGAAGGCAGGCGCTAAACCGCTGAGCCACCCGGGCTGCGGTTACATTTTAAAAGTCATTAGCTAAAAATGGCTAAAGGAAGTTACTCCTTATTTTATAATGTCAGTGAAATGGTCAAATAAATGTTAATGTAATTTTACAAAATCAATTTATTTGGCGCAGTAATTTTTCCAGATACAATGATGGCCTTACAAGTAAGCTTAATACTGTTAGAATTTAACCTCTGATATTTTTAACTCTGCAGTTTAGCTTCTGTAATGGAGGTTTCCAATGATAATTTCTTGGTAGCTGAATTTCCTTTAGATTTTCTGCCATGTGTTATGCATCTTTTGCCCTTGTTGTCTTTTTCCTTTTTTAAAATATTTTATTTACTTATTCATAGAGAGAGAGAGAGAGAGAGAGGCAGAGACACAGGCAGAGACACAAGCAGGTTCCATGCAGGGAGCCTGACATGGGACTCGATCCCAGGCCTCCAGGATCACACCCCAGGCTGCATGTGGCGCTAAACCACTGCGCCACAGGGGCTGCCCATCTTTTTCCTTTTTTAAATGAAGATCTGAGGACTCGGGATCCCTGGGTGGCGCAGCGGTTTGGCGCCTGCCTTTGGCCCAGGACGCAATCTTGGAGACCCGGGATCGAATCCCACGTCGGGCTCCTGGTGCATGGAGCCTGCTTCTCCCTCTGCCTATGTCTCTGCGTGACTATCATAAATTTAAAAAAAAAAAAAGAAGAAGAAGATCTGAGGACTCACATATCTAGCAAAATACAAGTAGAATATCATAACCTATTACCGTTTGCCAAAGATCTAACGAATTCCAACAGGAAAGCAGTATAAAATTATTACTAAAAAGCCAATGCGTAAAACTGTTGTTATTAATTTGAATTTCTGAGAATAAAACCTGAGAAAAGGACAGTTACAGGTAATTTCTTTGGGAAATAATCCCAGGAAGCAAGAGGGGAGGGAGTGGGGAGACTGAGACAGGGAATGAAAATGAAGTGTATCTTACTGAGCTGGTTCCTCTGTGGACAGCTTCCCCTCGGAGAAACCACGTGCCTCAGAACTGTCCCTCTGAAGACTGGGACCTTTAGCCACCAGACTACCTCCTCCATTGGTGACTATATCTGTGTTTAATGGGCATTTTCACAAAGTACTAAAATTTAAAGTCTGATTTGAGAAATCAGTGGACTGACTTGCTTATTAAAACTGTCCTCAGAGTCCATGTAAATGGATCAATTGTATAATTATAGATGTATTAGATGTTAGAGTCCTTTAGTCTTTAATAGTTTTAGGTGCATAGGCTCGGTCTCACCCAATTCCACACACAGGGTTCTAACATAGAAGCTTGTATTTGTTATTGAAAGTATTTGATACTCAGTACTGTAATAACCAAATTCAAAATACTGAACAAAAAATAGTCATTTTCATCAAGGCTTTTTAGGACTCCTGAACGTGCTATTTTAAATGACTAAAGGATGTTAAAGGGATTGTTTGGCTAGAACTACCGTTCGCTTCTTTATGGGCCATGTTCACCTGGACTATCCAGACAATGGCTTTATTCCTGACCTGCCTTCCAAGGTTGTTACCCTGTGTGGGACAGGCAATGAATTGTCCTTTGTTCCCTGAGATTTCCATTAAATGTATGTATTAGGTAAAAACTTAAAAAACTGAGAAAGCAGTCACAGTGGTCACTGCCACTATTGCCTCAACTTAAAAATCTGCTGTAAAACTGCCAATTCCTTTAAAATTAACTACAGTTGAATTCCAAAGAGCTATGGATTAATAAACCCTCATGATTTATAAAAGTGGTAAGTTCAACAATTAAAAGGGCAGATTAACAAACACCATTTAGTGACTATCTGTGTGCCTGTCCCTTTGCTCACTCACCAACCTGTGTGGTAGGTGGACTCTCTCTACAGATACGAGAACTGGATGTCAGAGGCATCGAGTACCACAGGGCTAGTAAATGTTGGAACAGAGACTTGAAGTCTAGTGTGTCTCATTCCAAATGTTTCTCCAACTAACATATTTAAAAAAAAAAAAAAACCCTGAGGATGTTCTAATGTTTCCATTTTTACTTTAAGAATTACCGACACTTTAAGAAATCTAAACTGTGAAATTTTGTCTTTGTTATAAAATATTTTGAAATTAGCATGAGAGTAGTTCTATAAAACACTACTGCAGTTATGACTCTAATAAAAAATCTTTTGCAAAGTTAAGGTAAACATATCTGACATCAATTTTTAATTTATTTTAGGTAAAAGGTTAATTGTTTAAATTAAAACTTCAGGTTCCTGAACTTAGAGCAGCTCCCTGATCTGACCGAAAGCAAGAAAAAGGTATCATTTACAGACAGGTCTTCCTCAGTCAATTATTTTAAATGTCTTTTGATTGACCTAACTTGAAGAGTTGGAAAGTTAAGAATACTTCTCTACATCTTTTAATTAATTTTATTTACTACTCTCTGTCATAGGAGATGAGTATGATGTATGTGCCATTTGTTTGGATGAATATGAAGATGGAGACAAGCTCAGAATCCTCCCTTGTTCCCATGGTATGAATAATTACATACTGCTTTGAATTTATGTAGAATTTATATGCAGGCTCAATTTTGGAGAAGGAGACAAAAGTTATTAGCACACTGTGAGCCAGGTCTTACAGCAGTTAGCGGTGCCATTAAAGGATGGAGGTAGATTTATAAAAATGTACCAACTTTTCTTGTCCCTACCTGATACATGCAGATTAGAAGAACATGAATAAACATGGCAAGAAATTAAAAATGTGATGTTCTCAACCAGAGTACACTCCCTAAAGGATGTATATTTTGCCTCAACAGCTTACCACTGCAAGTGTGTGGACCCCTGGCTAACTAAAACCAAAAAAACCTGTCCGGTCTGCAAGCAAAAAGTGGTTCCTTCCCAAGGCGACTCAGACTCCGACACAGACAGCAGTCAAGAAGAAAATGAGGTGTCCGAACACACCCCTCTTCTTAGACCTTTGGCTTCTGTCAGCACCCAGTCATTTGGGGCTTTGTCGGAATCTCGCTCACATCAGAATATGACCGAGTCTTCAGACTATGAAGAAGAGGACAACGAAGACACCGACAGCAGTGACGCAGAAAACGAGATCAATGCGCACAGTGTTGTAGTCCAGCTGCAGCCTAATGGTGAACGGGATTACAACGTAGCAAACACGGTCTGACCTCCAGAGGGTGATCGGGTTATTTCCTAATAAATGTTTATTTAGGTATATAATTTGATTTTTTTGCTCCCTTCAGAGATTCCTGTAGAAATAACTTATTTTTTAGTGTTCTACAGTTTAATCAGATACTGAAACAGGTTTTTCTGATCTGGTATTCATCTGCAGGAGTGCACTTCATTTTCACTGATAAACTAGTAATAAATAGGCTGATGCTGTAACTCCAGCATCAAATCAGCTCTTCTTTTGGAATGAAATATAGCCAAAACATTTTTAAAAATTCCTCAGTATAGCTTGCAGTTAAGACCTAGATCACAGTATGCAAGTGTTTCGTGTTTTACACACAAGGTCAGTGCTGTGGCCACCTAGCATGAGCTAAGCCAACTCCCATTTGCATAAAGTTTACCTAGAGTTGTTGAGTTGGAATATGTTTGTTCTGGTATTTCCCTAAATTGCCATCACTCCTGAGAAGTGACAATTTAGCATTTTTCCTTCTCTCAGCACCTCAAAGAAACTCAAGCTGTCTTTTTCCTTTCTATTCCCAACTAGTCTTATCCTGATAGGAATAGTCTGTACGAGTGCAGATTTTCATAGTTTTTTTTTTCCCCTCAAGGTTTTAATACTATATAGTGTTATGTATGAATTGATTCATCAGCTAAAGTAACATGTCTCTGGACTTACTGAATTTCAGTATCCGTAAGGGTTTTGTGTTATGATCAAAGCAAAAAGAAAATGCTGTATAAAAATACCAAACTTCAGCAACTGTTAATACTCAGATCATATACCTCTTAACAAAGAGTATCTTATGCTAATTAGCCCTGCTAAACTATGTACAGAGGAAAATGTTCAAGTATTGGATTTGAAAATAATTGCTTATGTTTAACAGAACTAATGATGTACTTAAACAATGTATTATGAAAAACTAAATTATATTATACATCATTGTAACTATGTAGAAAATATAGACTTATGTATAATCAAAATGCTAAGAATTTTTATATGGCCTTGTATGAAGGGAGTTTGAATGTTAATAAACACATGTTTTCCACTTTAAGAACTGGCAAAGTATTTGTTCTACTGTACTATTACCCAGAGTAGCCTGATTTATATGGACAGTGCTACATATAAAGGTATAATTATTATGGTAACGTAGATCAGATAAAACCACCTTAGAATTTTATACAAGGTAACTGACTGCTCACAACCGATTAGCTAATCCCCTAAAAGTTAAAACTGCAGCCAAAATCATTCCAACAATAGTGTACACTGTGGTACTCCGCTGTAATTATGGTACATCCTTACAGTAGACCTCTATACAGCCTTGAAAGAATAAAGTTAGTATCTAGATAAAGCTATATTGGCATGGGAATTTGTAGTCAACAAAAGCATATTAGAGAATAGTTAAGTATAGGATATATAGGAGTCTCGTGTTGTAAAAAGAAAAAAATTATTTTTAAAAGAAATGTAACGCTATTGGAGAAATTTTATTTCCTGAAAAAAAAACTTACAGTCCATCAAAAAAAAAAAAAAAATAGGTATTTCCATTTAGTAGATACTGAATTCAACCTTTTATTTCCCTGTCAGATACCAAGTTGTCCTCTCCCCCAACCACCTCTTAAAAATCACACACAGGCCTGAGAAACAGGTCATCAGTTTACTATGGTAGGGAAACCGGCCCTGGGATTGGATGGACTCGCCAACTCTAACCTTTCTGAACCTGGGTGGTCATTTGTACAGTTTCATTTAACCTAAGGTAGAGCATCAAGACCGAACACTCGGTACCTGCCACATGAATATACAGTAATAGCTTTTATAATTGTGAAGGTAAACAAACACATCATATCTAAAACCATTTTTATTTTTTAAAAGGGCCAAGTTGAAGGTCACTATAACATACCAAATGTTGTAGCCCCTCAATCCTCAATCTATAAATCAGATCAAGGACTTGGGTTCTTTTTTTTTTTTTTTAAAGATTTTATTTATTTATTCATGATAGAGAGGGGCAGAGACATAGGCAGAGGGAGGAGCGGGCCCCATGCCGGGAGCCCAACGCGGAACTCAATCCCAGGACTCCAGGATCGCACCCTGGGCCAAAGGCAGGTGCCAAACTGCTGAGCCACTTGGGCTCTTTTAAACTTCGTTTTCCTGAGGCAAAATTGCCCCCTCCAACCATTTTTAAGGCCCAAACTGTTACTTTTAGTTGTAAAAAAAAAAAAAAAAAAAAGTGTCAAGTAAGGATACTGTCTAGGATTGTTACTACTTTTCTAACTAGTTGAAATCTTAAAATTTTCTTCATGGTGTTAACTATACAGCTTTTTAAATAGGACATTAAATAAAATTAAAATCTAATTTCCATTAAAAGGTATTTTCCTAATTTAAAACTTTTCTGATTATATGAAAGTATAGTTACATGGAAACTTACCCCGAGATGAATTTATCTGGATATTTTGCCTTCAGAAATACCTATGTGTAAAATACATGTATAAATTATACACTGTATGTATTTACACTGTATGCAACATCTGTTCATTACCTCATTTCATATTTATTGGTGAGCATTTCCTCGTATTATTCAATTGACTATTTTATTCTCTGGACATAAAATAATCCATTTAACCCATAACCCTGAAAGTCAAATCTTGTAGTTTTCCAAGTTTAAGTAATGTGGTGTGAGGACATCCTGGTATACAATGTGTACAGCCCCATTTCCTTATGTTCAATTCCCAGAATTAAGTATATAAAACAGATACCTGCATATATTTTCCTAAGTGTTTTTGTGAGTAGGGGACCAACGGCTAGTTTCATTATTTCATTAAACTCTAGTGATAGTTGCCCTCTACCACCTTCTTTCTACTCCCCCACCCCTACCCCCAAACACACACCTCTTCACCTTAAAGGTTCCTCAAAAGCTTCACAATTTTAGTTGCTTTCTAATTAGTTACCCTAACAGTTCTTTACAGCTGAAGTGTAAATGTATATACTATTACTGTAAAATCTTGTATCACAGCCTAACCACCAAATTTTCATTTGACCAACCTTTTGCTGTAACAGGGTTCTCAACAGGTCAAGAAGTTGAAGTTGTTTTTCAATTTCGCAGTCATGTCCAACTACCAAAGTAGCCCCAAATTCCTTATCTTCCATACCTTTATATTCCTGTAATTCAGAACTAATGCCTGACGACACTGTTAAAATCTTAATTATGCTCAGTATATGTTAGGTAAGGTGGAGATTCCCATTCCCTAACCCTCTGTTTCTCAAAGGATAGCACATAGGCCACTTACAATGAATCAGACTGACCTGCTGATGATTTCTAAAGGGGCTTCTGGAGCTTATGGAATCCCACCTCCCGTCTGGAGAATCCAGAGCCCAAAATCTGCATCACAACCAGCTCCCCAGTTTTGCTTAAACCCACCAACTTTTGAGCACTCCTGCTTTGAGTTTCTGCCTCACAGTTCATAAAGACTATTAAACTAACATTTACTAAACTTGAATACATCCCAGAGACCTTTTAACCTCTGTAATTAAACTGGAACATTATGTAGTCATAGCTATTGTCACTCCAAAGCCAGAAACTGCAGGAATATCCCAATTTTCTTACATGCTGCCTAAGCAAAGTCTTATGTGGGAGTCCCAGCTGGTTGACTTCAACATGCCAATATAGCTTCCAAATCTAAAGAAGTCACATGAGATAGCTCAACGCAGAAGAATCCACAATGCAGAAACCCTTGTTGGAATTGGGCTCCTTTCTGCTCACTAGATTTCCATCTAGAGACCAGCAACAAAAGAAAAGTATTTAAATTTCCAGTGGATAAGTCAATTTTCCTCTCACAAGCCCAAAGAGGAGCCCAGAATAACTAAAAGCCTTTTTATAAATTGATAAAAGCCCATTAAAAAGAAATTCCCAGGTATTCATTTTATTTATAATAAATACTACAGGATATCAGGAATAGGCCATGAGCTCAATTTTAAGGTTTTATGCTTGCAGCAGAGTCTAGCCTATTCTGTATATTCCAGTACATCAAAAATAACTGTAACAATAAGATAGCAATATATATAAACAACAGGAGTCTAGAGTATTTGGTTGGAATAAATTTATTTCATCTGTCTGTAAACAAGGTGTTTAATAGTTATGGCATTTTTTTAAATGCATATTAAATCAGATGAGTTAGACTGTATCCCAGATGTAACAAAGTGCAGGGAAAGAAATGGACAAATCAGCAACAAGATTTGTTTTTAAATCTGTACATTATCCACAAGGCCCAAACAATAGAAGCAAATACTAGAATGTCCCTAAAGTAGTGCCATTCGAAAGAAACCTTTAATAGGTCAGTTAAAATCCATCTCACAATAGCAACAGTTCATTTTAACAATAGTATGGCACAGAACACATATGAAAAAAATTCATCACAAGACAGCCAAGTCCACAATAATGCAACTTCATATAAAAACTCAAGCTGCAAATAAAAATTGGTCCTATGAAGAACAAACTGGACACACTCCAGATGGTTATGTTGGGATACCTAATGTCCATAATGGCAGCCTTTTACAATTTTACTAAAGAGTAGAGCTGGTGTGCAAAGAAAAAGACAGGAACACAAATCTGAGCTATTGCAATGATGGAATGTCCCTGGGGATTCGATCTGTATGGTTACTGTAAGGTCATGGGAGGAAGTGCCTTTTGCTCTCGTTTTGCAGTTGCACTCTTCACATATCCTATAGACAGAAGGTCTGTCACTACTCAAGTGCAACAGCAATACTGAAAGCAAACTACTGCAGCTCTCAATAGCTCATCAACAAAAGGGATATTACTTGGTTAAATAAACCAGGCACTGCATAAAAGATGGAAGCAAACCAAATACTTATGTGCAAAGGTAAAGGGTGGGAAAAGAGGAGTGAAGGAAAGATGCATGCACTTTTTCCTCCCAACCATGCGCTACAAAAGGAAGACTAAATGAGCTAAGTAAATGCTCAAAGTGCTGAAAAGACATTGATCAAATTAGAGATTGTACAACCGGCACCTTGCTTAATATTAACTTATTTTAGTTATCAATATCCCATTAATTGCTAAGACAAAGTGATGCCCAACTTGGCATGCCCCCTCCCCCCAAATTTCAAGGTATCATGCAAATCATTATTGTGCTGCAATTATGTTGCCAGATAAGGGTTGGTTACATACAGTGGTTAACATACAAATGATCCATTGGGCAAACAGGAATCATGACATTAGAAAATAGGTAAAGAAAAATTAGCTACCATCTATAGTCTGGTAGCACTGTGACCGTAATTGGGGTGGTGATGAAGACAGTTGCTAGGTAGATGGGGAGAGGCTGCTTACACATCAGACCTCCTCAGGTATAAAGCGAGTTCATATGCTTTCTTGTTAAGTGTGCCTCCGTGGACACCTTCCTTTCCCATGACTATAACCAATGCTGGAGTACACAGGGAAACAAAACAAAAGTGAACAGAATTATTTAAGGGGGGGGGGGGAGGGCAGAAAGAAAGACACCTTTCCCCACCAACAGAGGGATACAAAGGAGACACAGGTTCATACCCCATCACCCTGCATTGCTAATAAAATTTCCAGAATTAAGACTCAAGCTTACAGCTAGGAAAGTTTAAGAGCAATTTTCCCCTAATACTTAACAGTCTGCCTAGCAGCTAGAACCCAGAGTCTCTCAAGTATTTTGCCATTGAGTATGCCTTCTTATTCAATCCGCCTCCATGGACCCCTTCTTTTCCCATTACAAAGACCAAGACTGAAAGAGAAAGAAGAAAAGCGTTTCAAAAGAAGGGTTAATCAAGAAAGTCACATAAGTTTTAGCAGACAGAACCCCGATTAATAAGTTAACATTAAGTTAGTTTTCCGTGAACTGTCAAGCACTGAAGTCAACTAGGTCTCCAAAAGGAGAACTTTCAAACTAGTAATATGCTGAAAACATTATAAACTGCATCCCGGGAGTCCGATTGGTGCAGCTGCAGTTCTCTATAAAAACATACTTACAACAGTTAGGGGGAAAAAAAAAAAAGTGTGACCATTTATACCTTCTATTTTAGGGCAAAACACGGGTTAGTACAGCAAATCATTAGACTGATGCCTAAAATGTAAACTTAAAAAACTTGGGTGATTACTTACAAAATTCTCCACAACTTTAATAGTGCTTGATTAGGTACAAACTATTAAGTCTTACCAGTGACGCTCCATGTGTGTATTAATTCCAGAGGAAAAGCAAGACCAAATTTTAAGATTATTTTCAGTGCCATTCTGAAACGGCCAAATAAAAAGTACTTAAGGCTTGTGCTTACTGATATCCTCACTGTGCTTTGTTTTTAAGTGAGTCTGAAATCCTAAAACAGGATCACTATTTCCAACAAGGTTCTTCTATGATGCAATTCAGAGGCCTATCCCCAAAATACAGGTATATGGCTGACTTTATACTTGCTACCACTAGATGTCAGTAGTGCTGTATAGTATAAAAATCTTATTCTGATTTTATGTCACAGGGTTAATACTTCTTTTTAACATATTTATCTGAGCTCAGCTAATGTTTTAAAGATGCATCTACTATTTCAGTTATCTAATTTCCCTACAGAAAAATATTCATAAGCATCAACTCATATCAGAATAAGAATAGCCTTTAGGATAATCACAAGGAATTGCTGGAAGCACTGCAGTAAATTACAGCTCAGAGTAGCTTCAACTTCATTCACGTGGTAGATGAGGATTTTAAAATGAGCTATGCCAAATCCGCTATCTGAGGCTACACAGCCCTCTTAATTTACAACATATTTACAAAGACTAACACATTTAAATGTATTTGTAAATCGATTGGATGCCATGATAAAACCTTAATCTTGAAAGTTTTCACAAAAAAGTAGCCTTATTTAGTGTAATAAGAATTTCTGCAATGTTGACAACAGTCAGGAAACACCAGAACTTCTGGACCAAGGGTATATATGAAATATAATTTCCTACTTTTCAAATTAAATCACAGATACACTTGGTCTTTGAAAATATTTTAGTCAATAGGTGGCTTACTACAAAACCTTATTCTAATTATTTCTTTCTTCCCCTTCCCCAACAATGTCTCTAAAAGAAAAATGAGTAACTGTTCATTTTTTCTTGTTAATCTGAATAATTAAGAGGCAAGAAAAGGAAGAGATGCAAAGATAAAAAATTCAAAAGGACTAAAGTACCAAACAATATTCTGTCTTAAAGTCAGGCTCCCAGAGACCAGGCTGTCTATGCAGCTGCTGTGGAGCTGGTAAATCTAAAGTAAAGCAGTGCCTCCCTTCAGTGCTGGGCAGTTCACAAAAACCACCTTAATAGCCATTATGGACTAACACTTTTATTAAAAAAAAAAAAAATGTTAAAGAAACTGCTTAATAAGTTGTAATGAAGCGTGCAACTTTTAACCAAAAGAGTACTTTGCTTACCTCTACCAGCTCTGCCGACAGCAACGTTGTATGTTGGCTCCCCACCTTGACTCTTTGTCCGGATGTCCATTGTGCAGTCACCGTCGACGTATAGGCTATCTCTGATCACTGAGCACTTCTTTGCGCCAAGAGTCAAACCGTTGGTAAAGAAACCTTCCCGGTCTTTTCCTACAATCATATCTATTTCTACTGGCTGCCCCGACCAAAAAAAAAAAAAAAAAAAAAGAAAGAAAAAAAACATGAAGTTGTAATTAATTCCTTTCAAGGTCTCCATATAAGTGGAAAAACTGTGTGCTAAGTCTGTATCCTACTAGAGGTCCTTCCCCATTTCACTAGTGTAACATGAAGTTTGTCTTTTCCAAAGAATTACTTAATCCTACACGGCTGCATGTTTTACATCACTTTGTTTCACAGGTAAGGTACTAACTGAAGACCAGTCTATGCGAAGAATCTATGTGGTTGCTAGCTGACACCAGGTCAACTGCAAACGGAAAGAGATTATTTATAAACTGTTTCAAGTCAGATGGCACCTGAAGGGCTTATGTAATGGTAAAGCTTCACCTACAAACTCTTTGAGCAACTGCTTGTCTGTCACATTCAGGCACATTACAGTCACGCTGCATCAAACTTCCAGTTGCTTGAAAGTCTCCTGAAATAATGCCCATGCTCAGCAGACCTGTCCCCGTCTCCTCTGCTTGAAATGGCTTGAACCGCCTTCCTGGTATGGATTTCAAACCCTAGACCTCCACACACTCCCAAATTCGTATTTCCCTCCTCTGTATTTCGCCAGCCGCTCTCTTTATCCTCTCCCACTTCCCCTTCCCCTCCCACCTCAGTCAGTCATCAGTTTTCTTTCTTGGCAGATGCAGGAGAGGATTCTCTTGGTAGGTAGCATTGCAGTAGGAAAGGGAGAAAACAAAAACAGAACCACCACCACCAACACACACACACACACACAAAAAAAAAAAGAGAGAGAGAGAGAGAAAATGGAGGGAGACTGGGAAAGCAACTGAGGTAGTCCCCCGAAACCGGAAAGGAGAAAACGTGCATTCTAACATTCCCTGAATAAGGAGGAAGGCGTCGCCCCCATCAGAACTGCAGAGTCATAGCAGGCCCCAGCCATTTCCAAGCACATTCCCCGCAATCCTCCCAGCCAGACAGCGGGAACTCGCACACAAAGACCAGGGCACCGCAGGAAAAAAGTTGGTCGCCAGACAGATGCCAATTCTCTGGAACCGCTGTGGTCCGCTGCGGCTACCGGAGACCTCGAGGTCCCCGCACCCGGGGCGGACGCCCACACACTCAGATCCTAGAGCCGGGCTCACCAGGACGCGAGAATTAGGGGCACCCGTCACGGGGGGCCTCAGGCTCGGCGTGGGATGGGAGAGGAGCGTGGGGCTCGGAAATTACGGGAACGCTCCCCGTGTCTGACACAGCGTCACGGCTCAGACGAGGGCCCTGCGCACAGAGAGGCACAGCAACAAAGCGGCACCGGAGGCCGAGGAGCCGTCGCCCCCAAACATGTGGCGACCGAGTCCACGCCGGCGAGTCACAGGGAGCCCGGGCCCCGCGGAGCATAAACCTGCATCAGTTCCTTCACGATGCCCGCGGCGGGGGGAGGGACCTGGGGCAGCCCGGCGTCCCCTCGGCCGCACGGACGGCCGAACGCCCCAGGAGCGCGCCCCCCGATGCCAGGGCTGGGTTGCGTAATTGGGGATAACGGTGTATCGATGAAATCTCCACAGGAGGAGGAGAGAAATCAATGGCAGTTCGCCATCTTGGGAGAATTTAAGAAAAAAAAAATAATAATAATTCAAAAAAAAAAAAAAAGCCCTATAGAGCCAGAGGCGAAGTCGAGATTCGCGAAGCTCCCTCTGCGTGGCCGGCGTCCGTGGCTCCCCAGCCGCAAAGGCCTGGACGCCCGCGAACCGCCGCAAAGTGGCCGCGAGGGGCCGGGCGCCCGGCGGCCGCCGCCTCCCACAGCCCGCGCGGCGCGAGGGGCAGCCCGGCCGCCGGAGGATCCCCCCCCCGGGCCCGCGTGCACCCCGGGCCGTGCAGGGCACAGCGCGGGGCTCGCGGGAGACCACAAGCAGCCGCCCCCCCGCCCGCCCCCCGGCCCCGGCCGCCGCGCGCCCCCTCCCCCAGCTCCGCGGACCGGCGCCCCCGGCCTCGGCCGCATCCTCGGCGCCGGCCGCTCCCACACCTGCCGCGCGGCCCTCAGGGCGGCCCCCGCCCGGCCGGCCGCGCTCGGGGACGGGTCCGGGGACGGGGACGGGGACGGGGACGGGGACGGGGCCCCGGCCGGCCGCCGCCGGTCCTCACCGTGATGCTCTGGAAGACGCCCCCGGCCGTGGCTGCCCAGACGTATTTGGCGTCGCAGTAGCCGACAATGGCGGCCTCCTGGCAGCAGCCATCGCACATCAGGTTGTCCACGTAGCTCTGCCAACCGGCCATCTTCGAGCCCTTCGCACTGCAGCGGGGACGGCGAGGAGCAGCAGGCGCAGCGGCGGCGGCGGGCGGCGGGCGGCGGCGGCGGCGGCGGCGCGGGGGGGGCGGGGCGGGGGCGGGGAGGAGGCGGCTCTGCGCAGGCACCGACCGCCCCCCTCCCCGAGGCGCCGCGGAGGGAGGACGCGGGGACGGCGGCGAGGGGCGACCGCGGGGCGCGCCCGGCCTGCCCGCCCGCCCGCCCGCCGGCCGCCGCGGCGCTGACTGACCAGCAGCGGGGACGCCGCGCTCGGAGCGCCTGTGCGGGCGGCGGCGGCTGCTCCTCGCCGCGGCGCCTCAGCCTGGTCCGCGGCCGCGGCGGAGCGGGCGTGCGCGTGCCCGTGCGTGTGCCCGTGCGCGTGCCCGTGCGTGCGATCCTTCCGCGGCGCCGCGCCCGCGGGGGTCCCGGCCAGGGAGGCGGCGGCCGAGGCGGGGGCGCGGAGGGATACCGCCGAGGGGACAATCGCGGCCGCCACGTGCGGCGCCGAGGCCCGGGCGTCTCCTCGCCGCCTCCGCCGCCGCCGCCTCCTCCAGCCGCGGGGCCGGGGGGTGGGGGGGAAGCCCGGGGCCCCCCGCGACCGCGCCGTGGCGCGCCGCGCGGCTGGGGATGCGGCTCCGGGGCCCGCACGGCCGCGTTGCCCGGGCGACGGGATGGGAGCGTTCGGCGGGGGCGGGGACGGCGGGACCCTGCGGCGGGGCTGCCCGTCTCCCCGCGACCTCTGGGCGCCCCGAGGGGACGCCCGACCAGGAGGTCCCTTTTGGGTGAACGGACGCGACCCGCCAGCCGAGGGAAAGAGGGAAGCGCGTTCAAAACGCCGAAAAGTCCGTTTTCGAATTTAAAGGTCACGGGGTGTGACCTCGGGAGAGAAGACAAAAAATGTTGCTGAAGCAATTTAATGGGTTCTAAAATTTTCTTTCTTTCTTTTTATTTTTTATTTATTTTTTTAAAGGTAGAATATTTTTTTATTTTATTTATGATAGTCGCAGAGAGAGAGAGAGGCAGAGACACAGGCAGAGGGAGAAGCAGGCTCCATGCAGGGAGCCCGACGTGGGATTCGATCCCGGGTCTCCAGGATCGCGCCCTGGGCCAAAGGCAGGCACCAAACCGCTGCGCCACCCAGGGATCCCTCTTTTTTTTTTTTTTAAAAACCCCTGCTGTTTGCTTTAAAATTCTTCTGAAATCAGCTACTGCAAGGGGGGGGGGAGCACACTAGGAGGAACCCTCCCCTACCCCCCCGCAGGAACCCCCAAGTCAGGAACCCAGGAGATGGACACGGTGCATTTTTCTCATGTTCTGATGGTAACAAAATACCTACGAGGTACAAAATGTGAGCCAAAATTGTTTTCGTTTTTTGCAGGTGTGCCGCCCACCTGATCCACTTACACTTGCTGGTTGGCTACCTTACCTCTTTGTAGTGGTTTTGATGGTTCTAATCCTCCAGTCTTAGCGGCGATTAGTGATTCATTAAAAGTGAATAATACAGTGTGCTGATAGCGCTGATAACGGTCACTTTGGGAGAATTCACCAAACTGTACAGTTGGGATTTGTGCTCTTAGTATGCATGTTATAATTCCGTAAATTTAAACAGTAAAGATGAGAATAACACCCAATTTCAACTGACTCAGTAAATTTAAACAGTAAAGATGAGAATAACACCCTATTTCAACATACTTTAATCTCTGGTTGCCAGTTCTAGACTATTCTAGCAAAGAGTTGGAAATAACTGCATTCCATTTTTACTCTTTCATTGTTGTCTTTAAACAGCAAAAGGATTAGACCCACGGAATAGTCTGGATATTCAAACCCCAAAAGGGTCTAAAAAAAAGATTCTCAAACGCCCCTCTGGAGTAATCATAAGAATTTAGAATTTCTGTCATGTTTCCACTTTTCAAAATTTGATGCATTTCAAAAGTATTGTTTTACTTTTTCAACAGTGTTATTACTTTCCCAGAATTGTATACAATAGAATATAAATTATGAAAAATATTTTGTGTAATAGACTGAGGTGTTACTGGTTAGATTTTTAGATAAGATACTCAAAGGAATCTATTGTCTGATTTTAGTACAGACAGCCCCCTACTTACTTTGGCTCAACTATTTTCCAGCCTTACGTGGTGTAAAAGCCCTCAGCATTCAGTAGAAACTGTACTTCAGATTTTGAATTTTGATCATTTCCCGGGTTGGTGGTATATGCAGTGTGATACCGGTGATGCGGGCAGCCAGTCAGCAGTCAGCTCCCAGTACGCCCCACAGTCACAAGGGTAAACAACTGATACAACCATCCTGTTTTTCACTTACAGTATACAACAAATTACATCACATATTCCACACTTTATTATAAAACAGGCTTTGTATTAGATGATTTTGCCCAACTGGAGGCTAATGCAAGTGTTCTGACCACATTTAAGGTAGCTAGGCTAAGCTATGATGTTGGTAAGTGAGGTATTTTAAATGCACTGTCGGTTTACAATATTTTCAGTTTACGATGGGTTTATCAGGATGTAATCCCATTGTGAATTGAGGAAGATCTATACTATGATAAAATTACCCCATGCCTATTTTCTTTAGAATCAGCTTCCCAGCATGCTGCCTTATTTTCTATTTGTACACAATGATCTGTTCCTAGTTCATATAACTTGCTTGCCACATGTATTTCTAAAGGCGTAAGTAGAGGCTAAACACTGAGTTTTAGGAATAGCAACGTGTTAAGTCCAAAGGAGCATCAATATGGGGGGGGAAAAAAGGGAATTAATGATTGATATCTTTTTCTCTAGTTCCCGTCCCCCTTCTCCCCCCCCCCCCAACGCCCCCCCCGGGGTAACTCATCCCTACAGTGAAAAATGCGATGTCTGGTGTCTGGGCAGAAGTAGAGAAAAATCCTAGTTCAGTGGATACAGGTATCCAGAATGATATAGCCATTAACAATCAGTGGTAGCATATTTAAATTAGGAAACGCATAATAACGCATGAATTATTAAGCATTCTTACCAAAAATTTTAAATTCTTATTTAGGAAAACAAACTATGTGGTAAATCATATTCTTTAATATATCATTCAAGGAGTGTCTGAGCTTTTTAAGTCCATGAGTAAATCATTTGACACTCTAGCAAAAATACAAAGAAAAAGGAATTAAGTTGTAAGTGTTAAGATGTATTCAACCTGTTAAGCATTGGTGTAGACTAAAACTACATAACTTCCCCAAATAGAGTAAAACAATAATTAAGCTCACTTCAAGCCTTCAATTAACTAAAATTTCAACTCCATATTTTTTGAAAAAAGTACTTTAATTGTAAAATTATCAAAACACTCAATAAAATTTAGAAAATGGAGAAAAATCACCCTTAATCTTACAAGCAATACAAATGTTATCTTTGGAATGCATTCACTCATTGTTTTATTCCTGATTTTTACAGTAGAGTACATGGAGTACCTACAATTCTGGATTTGTCCACTTTATCCTGAAATTCTATGAATTTTTGCTTTCTATAGCTTGAGGTTATTTAATTGGATGCATACAAGTTAAAATTGTTGTGTTTTCTTTCTGCTACATTTAACCTTTAAGTAGTGTCCTCTTTATCACCAATAATGTGTTTTATCTTAACATTTATTTCGCCAAGGGGCCCCTGGGTGGCTGAGTTGGTTAAGCCACGGACTCACAATTTTGGTTCAGGTCCTGGTCTTACGGTCCTGGGATGGAGCCCCAAGTGGGGCTCCATGCTCAGCGGGGAGTCTGCTTAAGATTCTCTCTCTCCTTCTCCCTCTGCCTCTCCCTCCTGCCCGCTTGCTTTTTCAAATAAATAATCTTTAAAATTTTTTATTTTGTCAAATAGTAAGGTAACTATCCCAGCTCTCTTTTTATTGGTATTTATCTGATCTTTTCTCTCTCCCTCCCACTTCCCTATGCCCTCCTTGTCTTTCTCCTCCTCTTCCCTGTCCTTAAATTATAGATGTCTCTAGTAAATTTTATATAGCTGGATTTTGGCTTTTTGTCTAATAGGCAATATTTTAATTTTTCATTCAATTTATATGTTCAATTTATATTCTTCTAGTATTACCCTCAAAACTTTACCATGCACATTTAATAGAACAAAGCTTTAAGTTAAATAATATCTTAAACCCTCCAGACAACCCAAGGACCTTAGAACACTTTAAACCTGGTCACTCCTCCTCAGGCTATAGTTTTACACAGATATATGTATTCACAGTTGACCCCTGAGTAACATATTTGGCATTTTCGTTAGCTTACTTTGCCACAAGAATGCAGTTTATAATACATAAAACATAAGAGTATATGTTAATCAACTATTTATGTTCTTACTAATGATTCCAATCAGTATAGGCTATTAGTAGTTAAGTTTCTGGGGAGTCTAAAGTTATACATAGATTTTGTATGGCATGACAGGTATGCCAAGGTCAACTGCATACATATACATTTGTTACTTATCTTACCATTCCTTATATCTCAGACCATTATTCTATGATCCTTCTTCCAAAAGTAAATCTTTAGAAGTTCTTTCAATGGAGGTACCTTGGTAAATTCTACATTTTTGTTTGTTCAAAAATGTCTTTATAGCACTTTCATTCTGAAAAACTAGATTGAATTTACAATACAAGACCAACACTTTGGAAACATGGCGTTCATTCTGGCTTTCATCATTGCTGGTTGGATGGTTGGATGGTTGGGTTTCTTTCTTTCTTTCTTTCCTTTTTTTTTCCCGCTGGTTGTATTTTTATGAATGAGCTGTTCTTTTTTCCTGCCTACTTTTGGGATCTTTTTGTCTTCACTGTCCTTCAGTTTTACTATGATGTAGCTATATCGAAGTTTCTTTTACTTGGAAAAATAGATTTATATCCATGATCACTTCTGGAAAATTCTCGATCATTATCTCTTCAATTATTCCTTTTCCTCAATTCTCGCTCTTCTTTTGGGGTTCAGAATATGTTTCTTCTGTTCTCCATATCTCTTCTTTCATGTTTTCCGTCTTCTGTCTGTGCTGCATTCTAGGTAATTTCTTCAGCCAAATGTTCCAGTTCACCCCTCAACTAGGTTTCATCTGCTGTTAAACCCCTACATGGAGTTTTTGTTTCTTAAAACCTATTTTCCATTTTTAGAAGTTCCATTTTATTGTTACCCAGATCTTTCTCATTCCTTTTTTTTTTTTTTTTTTTAAGATTTTATTTATTCATGAGAGACACAGCGAGAGAGAGGCAGAAACACAGGCAGAGGGAGAAGCGGGCTCCATGCAGGGAGCCTGACGTGGGACTCTATCCCGGGTCTCTAGGATCACACCCTGAGCTGAAGGCGGCGCTAAACCACTAAACCGCTGAGACACTGGGGCTGCCCTGATCTTTCTCATTCTTGAAGGTCTCTACTTGCTTGCCTATCTTTGTGGTTCCATACTTCATTTTTAAAACATCTCTTACCTTGTTATTCTATACTCTGTATCTGACAATCCCAATATCTAAATAAGGTGGCTCTCTCACCCAAGGTGGCTTGCCTCCTGTATTCTTGGTAATTTTAGACTGTGAATTCATATTTCCTTGATCTTAATATATGGGAATTCAGATGGCTTAAATTGAGGACACTTTCTTTCAAAGATAATTTAGATCTGCTTCTGCTATGCGCCCAAGAGTACCAGCAACTTGGGGCTACTTTAACCCTTTCTATGAGGTCCCCTGAATGGAGGAGTAACTGATTCACTTCCTCACATAGAGCTGCCATTGGCATTTGCACTCAGGCCAACCCCCTTCTCCAGCTTGCATACAGACCATTGCTCTAGTTTCTGCTCAATATTTATTTGCCTTTATTTGGTGGGAAGAAGGGTCTTTGAAGAGATTTCTAATTCCTGAGAGCCAAACAAAATATCAAAAAATGTTTTTGATCCAGTATCTAGTTATTTTGCAGCACAAGAATTTTCCAGTAATATCTAGTTCAACCATGATGCCAGAAGCAGAAGTCATAACCACAAATGTGAATCTTCTGTGTTTTATTCGATTACTATGAGTTTCAGGCTTGGGTACTGGTTGATGCTATTTACTAAGAAAAGCAACATAGTAAGATGAACAACATTGAGGAGGAAAATGTTAAGCTTAGCTGACTTTTCAGTACTTGTGAAACATCTAAGTGAAAATGCTTCGTGGCAGTTACATGTACAGCCCTGCAATTCAGCAGAGACATCTGGACTTGAGATAACACTTCAAAAATGAGTAGAGGAAGAGAAGTTTACAATGAAAGCAGGATGAGTGTCTAGAGAAGTTGGGTGGAAAATCAAGAGTGAGCTAGTCATAAATACCCAAGGAAGAAAGCTTTTCCAAATGGTAGGAATGGTTGAAAAATAGGAAATAATGCTAAAGAGTCACACGGGAGGATCGAAAGGTGTTCACTAAATTAGCAACAGAGAGGCGGTTTTGGAAAAGGACAAATACAGATTTAGGTAAATGATGGGGAAGTAAACCAGATTGCAGTGAGTAAAGGAAAAAAATGGAAAGCAAGAGAGCTGAGACTTCTTCATTCAAGAATTTTGACAATAAAAGAGAATAAGGAGAGAATTAGCCAAAGGGAACATATGGGTAAAGGTGGGGGTGGTGGTTGTTGTTTTATTTAGAGAGTCTCAAACATGATTAAATGCTGATGAGATGGTACTAGTAGAGGAGGAGATGTTAAAGATATAAAGAAGGAAGATAAATAATACCTCAAGACCCTGGATCAGTTAAAAAAAAAAAAAAAAAAAGGCCTGGGATTCAAAGCATGGTTGGATAGAATCACCCTTAGACAAAAGATGGGACACCTTCATTGTAACCATAGTATACGATTGTGCCTTTCTCTTCTTTTTATTGCCGTACGATACACATACAGAAAAGTTAACTAATCACAAATATATACCTTGGTGAATTTTTACAAAGTAAAACTCACCTAGTTAGCCAGTATCTGGATTGAGAAATAGGATAGCAGGATTCCAGGGATTCTCTTCTAGCCTATTTTAAGCCACTACTCTCCTCTCAAAAATTTAACTACTCTTCTAACCTCTTAGAAGTCATAGAATAATTTTGGCTGTTTTTTAACTTTATGTAAGCAGACTCACATAGTAAGTCCTAATCCGTGACTATCTGGTTTCTTTTGCTTAAATACGTTTGTCAGAGTCATCCATGATGTGTGTAATTATATTCATTCTTGTTTCTGTGTAGTATTCCATTATGTGACTATACCATAACTTATTTATCCATTTACTCTCAGTGCATATTTTTTTTAATTCCTAGGATTTTGCTGTTATGAATATAAACACTTTCATGCATGTATTTTGGTGGCAGAGGTAAGCATATACCTAAGAGTGGGATTGCTAGCTCATAGGTTTGGGTTTAGTAGATACTAAAAAGTAACATTCCAAAAAGATACCATTTTACCTTGGCACCAGCAATGTATAAAGTTACTCCACATCCTCACCAACATTTGGCATTTCTTTCTTTTTAAGCATAAACATTTTACTGGGTATGTCATAGTAATTTATTATGACTCAGTTTGCATATTTCCAATGACAAGGGTGAGCATATTTTGCATAAGTTTATTAGTCATTTGGATACCTCTTTTCATGAAGCATTTGTGTAAAACTTTTGCCATTACATTTGTATTGACTGTCCAGTAGCCCATCATGTATTATAAGTTATCCATTCTTATTGAAAAATCAAGTAAGTTGAGAAACAATAAAAAAAATTTAGTTATGATTTGTGTGTTGGTGAACTTTCAAAGGCATGGAAATGGATAAATGCATTTTTAGAAAAATGTTTAACAGCAAGATTTAAAATATAAAGTGTGGCACTTAACTCAATTAATCAAACGTGTTAGACATTGCCAGTTTGCCTACCCACTATTTACTGTTCTTCTTTACAAACAGAATCATAAATTTGCCTGGGGGAGAGTGGGTAACAAATCCAAATTAAAATACCTTTGAAATGCCCTTCCAGCTAGGGTGATCATCTAACCCACCAGCCAATGAGCTGAAACAGGAATTATTACATGGAAAGCTACTTTTCCCCTGATATATATATTTAAATATGTATAATTTATATAATTTCCCTATATTTTATACTTTTATACATATAATTTCCCTTACATACATATGTATAATACACATATATACAACTTTCTGCCTTTAATCTGTCCTCCCCTTTATTCAGATTGTGATGATGCAATGTTGAAATAAACAGCCATTTGTGACTATGCTAAGGATGATGGAGCGGGTGGGAAGAAGGAAACTGCGTTCTCAAGTAGCTTCATCAGCCCTGCACTGCCTACCCCAGACTCTTACTACATTGGATAAATAGCGTCCTTATTTGGTTAGGCTATTATAATCAGCTTCTGTTAAGTGCAACCAAACCATGTCTTAACCAGAACATCCATTTTTCTACCCCATCTCAGGTCCCTAAGCATTCTGACTTATCCAGTATTGTATTTCCATAATGAGTTAAGCATGTGAGGAAATGTTTTATATTTATTGCATCTCCTTTGTAATAATGACTGAATTGGCCAAATCATGAAACATTGCCCCACTGGTTTTGTTGTAGTAATACAATAAGTAGTGCCCTAGAGGTTTCAAGGATTTCATATGCCTTCTACCTAAATGTGTCAGTAGCTGATAGAAAATTCCCTAGGAGTTTTGACTCATTTTCTCCGATTTACCAGATGCACAAAGCGGATTCTGGGATTCTGGCATCATCTGTGGAGCATTTCATTCCAAGAAAGTTACGCTTGAACTTGAGAGGTTTGTTGTAGAATTCCAAGGGGAAGGACGCAAAGCCTATAAAAACACTGGTTGTCTTGTTATCTCACATATAAGAGAAATGCAGGCATTCCATCAGAACACCCCCAAAGAGATAACATATCTAATTTTTCTTGATCTTAGTCCCAGAAGGCAAGCAGTGAAATTTAATTAAGTAATCTTCCAAAAAAGTATTAAAATGAGGCTTTAAATTTTTGTGTTTCCTCTAGGAAAGCTCAGATTTCACTTTTAAGGAGAGTTGTTTCTGGGACCAGGCACCTTACTCGTTTAGGCTTATCCAGACTCAAGGTATGAATGGGTGAACTTTGACCAAGAGACCAACAGCAGAACAAAAGCATTAAAAAAAACAAAGGATGGGATCCCTGGGTGGCGCAGCGGTTTAGCGCCTGCCTTTGGCCCAGGGCGCGATCCTGGAGACCCAGGATCGAATCCCACATCAGGCTCCCGGTGCATGGAGCCTGCTTCTCCCTCTGCCTGTGTCTCTGCCTCTCTCTCTCTCTCTCTGTGACTATCATAAAAAAAAAAAAAAAAAAAAACAAAGGAACAAAAAAACAAACAAACAAAACAAAACAAAACAAAACAAATGGAGAATAGGATAATTATACCACCTCTAGGAAAAATCTGAAACTCAGATTTCACTTTTAAGGAGAGTTGTTTCTGGGACCAGGTACCTTACTCGTTTAGGCTTATCCAGACTCAAGGTATGAATGGGTGAACTTTGACCAAGAGACCAACAGCAGAACAAAAGCATTAAAAAAAACAAAGGATGGGATCCCTGGGTGGCGCAGCGGTTTAGCGCCTGCCTTTGGCCCAGGGCGCGATCCTGGAGACCCAGGATCGAATCCCACATCAGGCTCCCGGTGCATGGAGCCTGCTTCTCCCTCTGCCTGTGTCTCTGCCTCTCTCTCTCTCTCTCTGTGACTATCATAAAAAAAAAAAAAAAAAAAAAAACAAAGGAACAAAAAAACAAACAAACAAAACAAAACAAAACAAAACAAATGGAGAATAGGATAATTATACCACCTCTAGGAAAAATCTGAAACTCAGATTTCACTTTTAAGGAAAGTTGTTTCTGGGACCAGGTACCTTACTCGTTTAGGCTTATCCAGACTCAAGGTATGAATGGGTGAACTTTGACCAAGAGACCAACAGCAGAACAAAAGCATTAAAAAAAACAAAGGATGGGATCCCTGGGTGGCGCAGCGGTTTAGCGCCTGCCTTTGGCCCAGGGCGCGATCCTGGAGACCCAGGATCGAATCCCACATCAGGCTCCCGGTGCATGGAGCCTGCTTCTCCCTCTGCCTGTGTCTCTGCCTCTCTCTCTCTCTCTCTGTGACTATCATAAAAAAAAAAAAAAAAAAAAAAAAACAAAGGAACAAAAAAACAAACAAACAAAACAAAACAAAACAAAACAAATGGAGAATAGGATAATTATACCACCTCTAGGAAAAATCTGAAACTCAGATTTCACTTTTAAGGAGAGTTGTTTCTGGGACCAGGTACCTTACTCGTTTAGGCTTATCCAGACTCAAGGTATGAATGGGTGAACTTTGACCAAGAGACCAACAGCAGAACAAAAGCATTAAAAAAAACAAAGGAACAAAACAAACAAAACAAAACAAAAAAAATGGAGAATAGGATAATTATACCACCTCTAGGAAAAATTGTTTTTTTAGAGGTGAAAAAAATAAGACTATGATAATGAAGGTGGCATTCACAAATGTTGATGATTTGAATTCCAAATAACATCTAGGGCAGCAGTTAAAGAGGAACACTCCCAATACTTTTCCTTAATATTGTAGAGATAGACTCATTTAGCGGATACTTCTGTGGCTCTGTTTTTAAAATCTCTTCAAAACAATGTATTAATTTCAACAATTTATTTGCTAGTAATTCTTCTTAATGGATAGATAGTCCTTGTGGTATTAATCTTTTTCAAATCATGTAACAAGTATTGAGCTCTTGCCATAGTTGTACATATTGGTATATACTAAGAATATAAAAGAAGGTCCCTGCCTTCTTTTTTTATTCCACATATATATATATGGAATAAAATATTTTTTATTTTTATTCCATAAATATATACATATATTTTTTTAATTGAAGTTTGATTTGACTGTCTTCTCTTTTAAAGTCTAGGCAGGGAAGAAGTTAAGCAATGTGGTCTGGCTGGAGGATATGTAAGAGACCAGCAAGGGTGGGATCGTATACCATTAGATCACAAAACCAGACAGCATTCTGGAAGGGCAGAGAGGGGAAAAAATTAATGGAGGTTTGAGTTATTAAGAAAGTAATAAGAGGGTATTTTGTAGAAAAGTTTCAACAACTATTAAAATTTAAAGAATGGGTGGACTGGGGTTTCATTTTCAAAATCATGGACAAAAATCACAAGCTACAGATTTCCCCTACTAGAAAAAGCAGCCCGCAGAATAAGGTATTTACAAAACATATGTGTAGCAAAGTATTCATTCAGGATATCAAACTATAAACCAGGAAGAAAAAGTGATAACCTGTAAAAAAAAAAAAAAAAAAAAAAAAAAGAGCAATGCCTTGAATATGCACTTTATAAAAGGGGTTCCTGAGGCCAAATAATGGCAGAAAGTGCTCAACTGCATTAGTATCAAGAAAAAGGCGAATAAAACCAAAATGCACCTTCTTACACCTATTAGGATGGCTGCTATCAAAACAACAACAAAATAGAAAACAAGTGTTGGTAAGAACGTGGAGAAGTTGGAACCCTTGTGCACTGTTGGTGGGAATGTAAAATGGTGCTGCTGCTATGGACACCAGTGTGGCAGTTCCTTAAAAACTTAAAGATATAATTGCCATGTGATGTAAGGGCATGAAATTTCTTCAAACTGAACATGCACCTTACCTGTTTTAATAACTTTAAAACAGGTAAATTTTATAGCATATACATTTTACCCTCTAAAAAAAAGAAAAAAGGTGCTAAAAAAAAAGAAAAAAGGATGGAGTATGTTAAAAGTACAAGAACCATTTGAAAGAGGTTCCAATGGCCAAAGTTGGTACAATTTGAGCCAAAAAATTAAATAATGATAGTGTTGTATTATAACCCTTAAAATAAAATATGCATACCTCCCTAATTACATAAATGAGGAAGAAGGAACAAATCTTCTGTATAGAAAAGTTTCAAGTACTAGCTGTAGAAGGAATGAGGGAAATAGAAACCATTAAACCACAATAATAACTCCTGTAAGCAAGATCTACTAATGAATACTAAAATTAGTGGATGAAACTTTTAGAAGAAACAAAGTAATTGCATAGCCTCCCAGTATCTCTTCCCAAATAGTTATTTTTTCCTCTCAATATTTAGTAATTTCTTAATTCTTGTGGTTTTAACATAAGCCTACAAGGTCTTTCATAGTCCTTCCTCCAGGATGTGGAGCTTAATTCCCTCCCCCTTTAGTATAGGCTGGACTTAATGACTCATTTTCACTGAATAGAGTATGAAAGGGGAAAATAGTAACTTCACAGTATGGAAAACTGGTGGACAAAACCTCAAAAGCTGGTTGAAATTAATATCACCAATAATAAATCACGTTTGTATCATGTACTCCCTGATATGATGTGACGTGTATGAGATGTCCTGAAGCTGAACATGCCCATACCCTAGAACATATCCATTCCATCCATAGATATAGATCCAACAAAAGCATGGTCACATATTTTGTACCAAAAGACCTTCACAAGAGTCTCCCTAGTAACACTGTTATAATGGCCCAAATGCTCATCAATAGTAGATTAGATAACTCAAGCAATGGAATACTATACAATAATCATAATAATGAAACATCGCTGCACACAACATTCAGGCTAAAAGCTCACAAGATGATGCTTAATAAAAGAAGCTAGGCACAAAAGAGTACACGCTATATTACATGATTACATAAAGTTAAAACAGACAAAATTAATCTGTGGTATGAGAATTCAGTGTAATGGTCAAGCTTTGGGGAGGAGGGCTGGAGACCCAGAGGGGACATGAGAAATGCTTCTGGAATGCTGGGAACATTGTATTATTTATAATGGGTTATTTACTTTGCAATAATTCATCAATCTGTACATTTACAACACTCTTGTTTATATATTTTATCTTAATGACCAAGTTGAAAAAAGAGAAAAAAAAAAAACCCTTTAGCAATTAGATAAAATTCCTGCCATACTAGTCAAGTGGATATTACCTCATCTTACTAAGCTGCTGTTTCCTGATCTATGCTATACAGATAAACGACAGCTCAAAAGATCATTTTGAGGCCTATTAAATAAGATAGTGTATGGAATATATATAAAATAAGAGCACAGAGGCTGCTACAAGTAAATAATAGATGACAATTAATCGATATTGCTGTCATCTTTAACATTACCATGGGCAAGGGGAGCCTTCCTCCCAACTCCAGGCCATGCTCTGTTGCACAGTGAGACTGCCCTTCTCTCTGCTCCCTGCGGTTGGAGGGATGATAGAAAGCAAGCCATACATGGTTAAAGCCTTTGAACAAGGCGCTTTCCAAGGTTAACTAATTAGAAGATACTTTTCATGTGAGTCAAGCTCAGGCATTGGTCATGATGCAATGATTTCAGCATAAAAAAATACAATATTAAGGTCAGTTGAAACAAGTCGAGGCCTTGGAGGAATATGAGCTGCTAATTATTGAGTTAACAGAAAGTGGAGAATAATTCGATGGACAGAGAGCCCAACAGTTAATCAGTACCAGGGGTCAGTCACAAAAGCCAAATATAAAGAGGGTTTTAGTAGTGTATTCCAAGGCAATAAATTTCCTAAATATCTTGCAGAGGGTTGCTGAGCACATAGACTCAGCTCCTAGGAAATAAAAGGCTGGTGGATCCACTGATAATAAAGCCTAAGTAAAGACACATATGTCGTTATAACCCTAACTGGATCAGATCAGTCTATCCCAATATATGGCAATACGTTATATAATCTCGGCCAAGACTTAAAATACATGGTTTTCTGAGGCAAACACCAAGTTCTAGTGACAAACTTAACTCTAGAGAAGGGAGTGAACTTAAGAAGTCTAGTAATCCAACAACTAAATTTTGCAATAAGAAAAAGAGGCTCAGCATTGTAATTAATGGCTTAAATTCGAATGACTTAGGGAAAAACTGAGTTTTGTGCCCTAAGAAATGGTAGGAAAAAAAGATCAAGGCCTTCAGTGAGTTTTGGGGTCTGAGAATTGTGACCTACAATGTGTCAAACTTACTGAAACATTAGGAAGACGTCAAAATAAGATTATCCATAATTCTAAGAATGTACAAAACAAGTTTAATGAAGAAATAAATTTAACAGATGGCATTTCATATGTAAAGTTAAATCTAATAAGCTTTGTTATATTTCTGTATGTGTCTGCTACTTAAAGTATTGACACATTCAAAAGAATCGATCATACTGGATTTGCAATTTCAGGTAAAATCAAGGGAATTTAATCAAATTTTATATTAATGCCTAAGTGTTCAATCTATTGAGCATTAAGTCAAGTTTCTATCATTGTGGGTGCTCCTCTCGGTGCATAAAACCCGCTCAGATATTAAAGACTAATGCACATGGCCAGCAGAATCAACCTCTGGGGAGAGAAGGCACCATGGATACCGAAGCTTCCCTATCTTTGTCAGTGCAAGCTGCCATGACAAGAACACAGACTGTGTGGCTTAAACAGCAGAAATTTGCTTCCTCACGGCTCTGGAGTCTAGAAGTCTTAGGGCAGGCTGTGTCCCCAGTGTTGATTTCTTCCGAAGGCTCCCTCCTTGGCTTGTAGAAGAGGGCACTCTTCTCTCTACATGCAGTTTCTCCTCTATGCCTGTGTGGCCCAATCACCTCTTTTTATACATTTACTGCACTGGGTCAGAATCCACCCATATGAACTCATCTTACCTTAATTACCTCTTTAAAGACCCTGTCTCCAAATACAGTCACATTCTGGGGTACTTCAACATGTGAATTCAGCTTATAACAATTCCTAAATTCCGAGAATCTGGGGGCTCATTCACTGCAGGACCCAGGCTTGGAAAGTTACTGAGGTGACAACTCTAGGGAGACAGAGACAGAGAGAGAGAGAGAGAGAGAGAGAGAGAAAGAAAGAAGGAATTGAATAATCAGAGGAGCTGATATGGGGCAGGTGGGAATGTCTTGAGAAAGATGAGAGAGGAGTGAGCCCTAAGGGTTATGGTACAGAAACCCCCTCACTGCACATGGGTCACCAGGGTGTTTTAAAACATCTCAATGTCAGGTCATACCTCAGAACAATTAAACCAATGTCTGGGGGTGAAACTTGGGTTTTGGTAACTTTTAACGCTCCCCCCAGGTGATTCTGATAGCGTAGCCAAGATTGAAACACGAGTTCTCATGCGCCAGTACCACACACAGGGAAAGTTGGACTACAGGATGCAGCTCTCACACCCCTCATTCTGCAAAAGATAGTAAATGGATGGCCCTAACCCCATACTAAAGTCAAAGGCAGGTCCCTAAGTCATATTGACTCTGGGCCAAGGGATCATATGAAAGGGGCATTGGTGGTAATGACCCCACCTGAGAAATAGTGAGGTCGATGCTCCTGTCTCCCTTGACTCTTCCCAGGCACTTTGCCTGTGATATTGAGCCCCCAGTGTGTTCCCAAAGCTGTGTTTAAACTCTACCCATGCCCTCCTTACCTTCTATCCCCAAGAAGAAAGGAGGAAATGAGAAAGCTAGTTTTACGTATTCACAGATATACATATTCCCAAATATGCTGGGAACGTTTGAACCAGGTTATGAGGTGATTATTGCTACCCAACCCCTGAGGAATACTACATCACAGAAATACTGAACTTAGAATAACACAATATCACCATGGGCCTCTTTGACTTGTACAAAGATTAGTCTTCCACAGAAATTATCAAAAACAGATGTTTCATATCTAAAATGTTTTCTCACAGAGAATTTCAATAGAAATATTTTAGCTGTTCAGATATATCCAAATAAAATATTTGGTCTTGAGATGGTCTATTTTAAAAGTCAGTGAATTATGACTTAATGACAACAGAAAAAGCATGAATCAGGGACCTGTTTTATCTTTCATTTCTCATCTTCAGGCTGAGCAAAAGGTGAACTGTGGGAAGTGATGAAATTCTGAACGCTAGTGATTCAGGGATGATTTTTAAAATACACGCATCTCTCATGTAATAAAGTTGAGAAATGCCAATGACGTTTACTATAAAACCTGCTTGGCGATGCCTCTCACATTGATTTGCATTATAAAACCTGAAGTGGCTTCTGATTAGAAAAATTTGTTCCCGGGATATGATAAAATTATGCAAGTAGCCAAATTTTAAAGTCATATCTTCAGAAAAAAAGTGTCACTCTAAAGAGACATAATATTATCCAAATCTCAATAATATTAATAGGGTGTATTAAAATAAACTCCAGGGAAAAACATGGAAAGTGAAAATATTCTACAACAATGCTTCTCAAAGTTTAATTTGCATAAGAATCAACTGGGGATCTTGTTAATTCTGATTCTGGTAGGGCCAAGATTCTGCATTTTTTTAAAAGATTTTATTTATTCATGAGAGACACAGAGAGAGAGGCAAAGACACAGGCAGAGGGAGAAGCAGGCTCTCTGCAGGGAACCTAATGTGGGACTCAATCCGGGAACCCCAGGATCACGACCTGAACCAAAGGCAGATGCTCAACCACTGAGCCACCCAGGCGTCCCAGATTCTGCATTTCTAACAAGCTCTCAGGGGATGCTGTTTCTACCAGTCTATAGAGCAAGGTCTTTGAAAGCTTGCTTTCCTCCTCTGTTAATTGTACCCACTGCAAAGATAGCAATTCCTAAAGCTTTAGTTCTCCACTAACATTTTTATCAGCTTGGAACAGTGTTGACAGAACTTTCTATCTATTGGCATTATCAACCCTCCAATTTTCATATAACTTCTTAGGGGGTCTTTTTGCACGCATATTTTTTTCTTACCACAGCTTCTGTAGTTGATAGTGTAGTCTATAAAAAATGCCTAAAGATCACTAACTCATTATTTATCAGCAGAGACTTGTTTCCAGTGCATGATAGTAAGACAATTTGCTAATATTTAACAATGGTCACCCATAGCACCTCCATAACATTAATGGCAACTGTTGTTGATTGAGTACACATCGTGCTAAGAGATTTATATAACTCATCTTAATTAGTTGTTATAAGAACTCAATGAGGAAGGTATTTTATTTAGCAAACAGTTGTACAATGCTATGTGTAAGGCATTGTTCTAAGCACTCTAAAAATATGCACTCAATCAATACTCATAAACTGTACAAAGTTGGAGCTATTATTATACTCATTTTCCAGATGAGGAAGTGAAGACATAAAAAAGCTAAGTAACTTGCCCCAAATTACTTAGTTAGAAGGAGGTAGTTTGATTAGAACCCAAGCAGTCTTGTTCCTAGTTCTCCTCCTAACAATAGGATGAAACAGGTGAGTAACCCAAGTTACTTGTAGGAGGAAGAAGCAGGAGTCAAGCAAGGTCAATGGACTCCCTGTGCCCCCCTGTCTCTGACCACTCCACATTGTCTCTCTAAATTAGCAAGAAGTGCTGCTGTGGACCACTTGGTTCTCTCTGAATCAATATGCTCTTATGTCATTTGATTTGTATATTTAATCATTTCTGTCTTCATGAAAGACTATTAGAATGATTTTATCTGCTCAAAATGTGGTTTTAGATATTAGATAATGTCTGAAATTTAAATATGGTGTATTAATGCATACAGTTATAGAAGGAGCAGGAAGTTATATGCTTTCTGAACAAATAATCGTGAGAAGCAAAACTGTCTCATGAGATCCCCAAATTCCATCTGTTCAGTAGACTGTGACTCTTAAAGCCAACTGTTTAATAAAACTACCAAATATCTTAAATATATAAAGTTAAGGGGTGCCTGGGTGGCTCACTTGGTTAAGAATCTGACTCTTGATTTCAGCTCGGGTTATAATCTCAGGGTCGTGAGATTGAGCCCCGTGTGGAGCCTGCTTAAGATTCTCTCTGTCTCTCTCCTTCTGTCCCCCCCCCCCCCCGCTTACCCAACTCTCTCTTTCTCAAGAAAAACCCCCACACATTTATTTAAAACCAGGGATATTTTCAATTTCATGAAGTACAAATTAAGAAATATCCAGTGATAAATTGAATGTTAAGCTATCTCTTGTAAGAAATGTATAGTTGGGTCTTGTTTATTAAAAAAATCTAGCCTAATAGTTCCACGCCTTTTAATTGGGATGTATAATCCATCTATAATCAATGTACTTCTTGATATAGTTGGATATAGGTCTATGTTTTGTTTGCTATTTGTTTCCTCTTTGTCCCTTCATCTGTTCCTCCTTTTCTGGTTTCATACAAGTTAATCAAATATATTTGAGTATTCCATTTAGATTTCTCTATTTTTAAGAGATATGTATTCATCAGTAGATGAATGGATAAAGAAAGTATGGTATATATATACACACACAAAATGGAATATTAGCCATAAAAAATGAGATCTGGCCATTTGCAAAATCATGGATGGAGTTAGAGGATATAATGCCAAGTGAAATAGACAGAGAATGACAAATATCATATGATTTCACTCATATATGGAATTTAAGAAACAAAGTTAATAAAGAGAGAGAGAGAGAGAGAAAAAAACCCAGATAAATAAGAAAATAAACTCATGTTTGCCAGAGGGGAGGTTGGTGGGGGGATTGATGAAATAGATAAAGGGAATTAAGAGGCACAAACTTCCAGTTACAATATAAATAAGTGAGGAAGATAAACCACACAGCATAGGGAATGTTCTCAAAAAGATTATAATTGTACAATTGTAAGACTGTAACATTGTTTGATGATGGATGGTGATTATTCTTATGGTGAGCACTGAGCCATGCATAGAATTGTTGAATTATGTTGTGTACCTGAAACTCAAATAATATTGTATGTTAATTATATTTCAATAAAAATGATATATCTCTAGGGATGCCTGGGTGGCTCAGCAGTTTGGTGCCTGCCTTTGGCCCAGGGTGTAATCCTGGAGTCCTGGGATCGAGTCCCAAATCAGGGTCCCTGCATGGGGCCTGCCTCTCCCTCTGCCTGTGTCTCTGCCTCTCTCTCTCTCTGTATCTCTCATGAATAAATAAATCTTTTTTAAAAAACGATATATTTCTTTATAATTTTTTATTGGCCATTCTAAAGACTAAAATTTGCATCTTAATTTATCACAGTCTATTTAGACTTAATACTGTAATGTTTCATTCAAAAGATTTTTGCAACAGTAAAATTGCATTGTATGCCACTCCATCATTTGTGGTATTATCACATATTTTATACTTAAGTAGATGATAAACTTCACAATACAATGTCAAAATTTCTGTTTTAAATAATCAATTGTCTTTTAAATAAATTAAGGGAAGAACAAGTAGTCTTTTACAGCTATCTAAATATTTATTGTTTCCAGTGTCTGCCATTTCTTCCAATGGATTCAAATTCCTGTCTGAAGCTGCTTCACTTGAGCCAGAAAAACTTCCTTTAGTATTTCTTGTAGTACGAGTCTGTTAGTGACAAATTCTCTCAGCTTTTGTTTATCTAAAAATGTCTGGGTTGACAGTTTTTATTTTCTTCTAGCACTTTAAAGATGTTATTCCATTGTCTTCTGGCTTTCATTTTTTTTCCTGATCAGAAGCAAGCTGTCATTTGTGTTGTTTTTCTTCTGTGTGTAATATGTCTTTTTTCCCTTGCTGATTTCAAGATGTTCTCTTTATCTTTAGTTTTCATTGGTTTGATTATGATGTCACTAGATGAAGTTTCTCTTGTATCTATCTGCCTGAAGTTTGCAGAGACTCTTAGATCTCTAAGTTAACATTTTCACCATTATTTCTTTAAATATGTATATTTTTTCTGCCCCATTTTCTATTTGCTCTCCTTCTGATGCTCCAATCCCACATATATTAGACCCCTTGATATTGCCCTATTGATCACTGAAGCTCTTTTTGATTTTTCTTTTTTCTCTCTGTTCTACAGATTTGATCATTTCTATCAATCTGTCTTCAAGTTTATTGACCCTTTTTTCTCCTACTTCCAAAATGCTATTAAGTAATTTTTTTCATTTCTGATTTCATTTTCAGATTCTAAGATAGAATTCTCATTTGGTTCTTTATTTATAGCATCCATTTCTTTTGCTGTCATTTCCTATCTATTCAATCATTATAACATCTTTTCCTTTAAGTCCTTGAACATATTTATAATAGCTGCTGCAAAGTTTTTGCCTACTAATTCCAACATTTAATTCCAGAGTTGATTTCTATCAATCATTTTCCTTCTTAGTTTTACATCACATTCTATTTCTTTGCATTGTGCCTGTTATCAACTTATTGTCTCTTAATGCTAAATTCATCCTTTAGTTAGTATCTGTACTGTGCAAATGGTTGTGTTTCTTTTATAGTGTCAGCATGTTAAGCTTTATTAGTGAAGGCTGGAGGTACATTGCAGGAAGAATGTATATATACACACACACACACATATAAGCTTATATATGCATATATATATATAGTAGTTCTTTATCTATTGTTTAAAGTTTACCATTGTTATCTGGAGGAAGATCAGTATGACATAAGCTTCTCTGCCATTACCAGGACCAGAACTCCAAACTGCATTTTGTTAAGACATTATCCAATAAGTCATTGATAGAGGTATTAGCAATATCAATATTGGAAAGGATTTTATTAAACAAAAATCAGATAATCCATATCTCTGAGTCAATTTCTGATATTAAAGTAGCAAGTTAATTTTACAATTCAAATTTTTTTTAAGGAAAATAAAAAATTTTGATTAAGTTACAAAATACTAAGGTCTGGATACTGAGTTTCCCCTCAAAGTGCCCTACGTAACAATCAACAGATTGTGTGAAATATGTTAAGCATTAAATATTTTAAAAATAAGATTTCAACTAGCAAAAAAAAAAAAGAGTTGTTGCAATTTGATTTTAAAAAAGCCTTCTTTCCCAAACTGGGAATATTATGACATATTATACTATATTTTGAAGAGCATAGTATGTAAAAACATGATGGGCCAGGCCAGATTTTTAGATACCAATATTATATATTTATGACCACAGTTCCCTGTTTGTATAGCACAGCACTATCAACAATGAGGTTCATCTAAAGAATCAGTTAATGAGGATATAAAAACAAATACTTTTAATAGGAAACAGAAAATTTGGAATTATGTAAGAAGTTTTGATGATTTTCTTTCATATCCAGTTGTTTAGATAAGAAAGTTATTTAGATTCTAGAAACTAGAATGAATACTTGACAAACAACAGGGTTGTAATTTTAGTGTCTTCTTTTTTTATTGTGATATTTTTTAGTTGAGAATTGTATACCAACAAGTATTCAAATGTATGCTGTCTTTTAATAAAATAGGGAGATAGCAGTGCCAATTGTAGAAATCCTTTTTTTTTCAAAGGCTATCAGCTGCTGTCCAAATGTAAGATTGCCTCTGGTCACCTGAGTTCTTGATGTGTTGAAAGCCCCTCATCCAGGGTGGTATCGTTAGGCGATAGCTAACATTCTGTGATTCTTGAAAGGAACAGAAAGGTCTTCTCTAAAGGTAAAATTCTGGGATTTGTAATCTCTCATCCTTTCTTGACTCTCACAGACATCTTACTGCATGTTCTGCATACACAGAAAGCTCAGGACCACATACTATTATTCGTCCAGTTCCAGAGAATCTCATTCAGTATAGGTTTTTACAAGAATAGAGACTCACATTACTCAATTATTTCTGACATGGCTAAAAGCATTAATTTGTCTTTTCCAGCTTGGCCAGGTTTGGAGCGTCTTTACCATGACTCAGGGTTCAAACATGGCTGGTTGTTTTTGTTTTCACAGGCTTTAGTTCAATTTTAGGCTTTCTTCTGTAGGACCTGTTCTGCATCTGGGAATGGCAGCCCTCTTTTCAGTCCGGGCTCCCAGTCAGCTCGTGAGCTTTAGGTTGAGTCTGGTTTGGCAGTCCCCTTGATCCACTGTCTCTGGAATTTAATTGTCGAGAAATGCTTTGGACATCTCCTTTGAGGTTGTTGGCTGGCTCTGTGACACAATATCTGCACCAAGTTTGAATATACTGGTTGTCATTATATGCCATTTTATTTTTTACTGAAGCATAGTAGACACACAATGTTACATTAGTTTTTCGCATACAAGATAGTGATTCCACGCTCCATACGCTATGCTCATGTTACCACTAGCTGTCACCACATAGCATTATTACAATACCATTAACTATATTCCTTACGCTCCACTTTTTATTCCTGTGACTTGTTCATTCCATAACTGGAAGCCTGTGTCTCCCACTCCCCTTCGCCCATTTTGCCTATTCCCACCACCCTCAGCAACCACCAGTTTGTGTCCTACATTTATTGGTCTATTTCTGTTTGCTTTGTTTTTGAGATTACACATATAAGTGAAGTCATACAGTATTTATCTTTCTCTGTCTGACTTCCTTCACTTAGTAGAATACCATCTAGGTCCATCCATGTTGTCTCAAATGGCAAGATCTCATCCTTTTTTTATGACTGAGCCATATTCCATTGTACCTATATACCACATCTTATTATCCATTCGTCTATCTATGTACACGTAGGCTGCTTCCATATCTTGAATACATGCCATATTATTGATAAAATTTTATCAGTTCTAAGAAGCCAGGTAAGGTAAGTCCCTTTGTGTGGAATTCTGACCACCTGAGGAATGTGCTAGATGGACCTCAGTAAACCCAGATTTTAATTGTGTCTACTCAGTCATCTAATCCAGGTGACTTTTATGTGTGAATTACGAATGCAAATGCTTAATTTTTTCTTTTTTTGGTCTTACCTAACAAAGATTAGGGAACATGAGTCAATAATTCCCACAGCAGTTTATCTCTTGTGGGTGGGGTGGGATAGAGAATCCCAGTTACAAAGCACGCGGGAGGCTGAGCTGGGGGAGCTCAAAGGCAGCAAAGAGAACCAGCCCAGGAATATATCTTCCCAGATGGAAGTGTAGGCTGGGAAGCAGAGACTATAGGAAGAAATGCCCAAAAAAGTGGCTTTTCTAGGTCTGTGCTTAGTCCTGTCTCAGACCACTGATGAGATGTGGAGATGGCTGACAAGGCTGGCCAATCTTAGAAAATTATATGGAAAGCAGGAAAATAAATGGACTAGAGGTACCAAAAGTTTGGATTGGGTATCATCTTGAGTCATTTGGAATATGCTTAAATTACACCTTTGGACTTAGCTGGCATCATTTTGTCCTTGGTTAAGGTTGACCCTACATGGCAGGAGAGCTGAGCAGGGCCATGATTATCTCAGTGACTTTAGTGTCTACCATTGGCCATGTGCACACTTTTAACATTATTACATTACTCAGAGGAGATAAGCTATAATGGAATCACATATAAGTGCATCTTTAAGTCCAATTTGGCTGTCTTCTCATGGATTTAAAATACTACACACATATTGGTATATGTATTCTTGATTACATTCTGTACATCCCTGCACCCAATGCAAAGAGTTTCAGACACAAAGCTATGTATACTATGTACTTTATGGAATGTACAGCTTATTTTCAGGAGTATATTGGATTGGATTTTATGTGGGTCTTAAAAATTTATTACACATTGATTTTAGAGTCTTTGTGCTAGGTAAGATAAGTTCTACTCTACAGGGCTCTTGATAAGCAAATAAATATGTTTTGTTTACATTTTATCTTCACACTTGAATGTATTATATTCATTTATTACAATGGTCATAAAATCCTAAAGCAATGTCCTAAATATTAGTTTTTCACAATTTACATTTATTACATGGGGGCATAAGAGGAACAGTCTTTTTTATTAGTTGCCCTAAAGTGTCAGGAGCCTGGGAGAACTCGGGATCCTCATCTTGGATGAGGAAGTATGCCAAGCACAGTGGACAGGGATACCACACACTTGGGGATGTTTATCCCAAAAGCATTTTCTTGCTTTCAATTTGTATTTCTGACCTTGGTTCTCTAAACAAACAAAAAAAACAAAACAAAATTTTTAAAAGTATATGAGATAGGAAATGTATTCAACAGTGAGGGTGGATGAAGTTTTTGTTAGTTTTTTCCAAAACGGAACTGAGAAAAGTTAGCTGATTACACAGAATAAGCATGAATATCATAGAGAAATAATGAAAAACACTTAAGCCAACTTTGAAAAAGCTACAGGAACGTCCAGAAAGAATCTTTCATTCTGAAAATAAATTGCTAGGCAGGAATTATACAGTCTCTCTCATCCAGCTTGATGAATGATATTATCTCAAATCACACAGCCTGGGAAACTGATTATCATAGCGAGCCTAAAAATGTACTGTTAAGAGTTGTGTCAGGGTCAAGCCCCTGCTACCAACTGGCAATTATGCTGAGGCATTCGATTTGAAATCATGCTTACATGAAAATTTACCTATAAACCTGGCAGAAATACATGTTTTGGAAAATATATTTAAGAACACGGAAGTAAAATATATCCAGATCAAAATAATGTCTTTACTCTTTGCAAGAAAAGGGAGGCTTTTATTTTAACAATTTTTAAATACGATTTATTTATTTACTGGAGAGAGAGAGAGAGAGAGAGAGAAAGTAGAAGGAGGAGCAGAGGGAAAGGGAGACAAGAAGACTCCCCACTAAGGGGGCAGCCAGATGGGGAACTTGAACCCAGGACCCTGAGATCATGACGTGAGCCAAAATCAAGAGTCAGGCACTCAACCAACTGAGCCACCCAGGTGCCCCAAAATGGTGGTGGTGGTGAGGCTTTCGAAAAAGATGTGCTTTATCCACATTGTTCAGGTAATAGCTACTTCTGTCTCTGTGAAATGAAAACCTGATTGTTTTTTTTTTTTTAAGATTTATTTATTTACTTAAGAGAGAGAGAGTGCCCAAGCAGGGGAGAAGGCAGAGGGGAAAGGGAGAGAATCCTCAAGCAGACTCCCTGCTGAGTGGGGAGACCCATGCTAGGAGGAAAGGATGGGGGGGAGGGATGCTCAATCCCAGGACCCTGAGATCATGACCTGAGCCAAATTCAAGAGCCCAGTGCTTAACCAACTGAGCCACCCAGGTGCCCCAAGACCTGATTGTTAAAAGACATATCTAGAGGCATGAGTAATGGAAACAAGTCTACTAACTTCCAGTTCAGAGACTAGATGATATCTTGTATTCTTGGGAAATTGTTTGGAATCTCCAGTCCCTGGTAGACCTTCCACCTCACTGGGCACCCCTTCTCAGTGAAGATGCACCCCTACGCACACATATACACGCACACACACACACACACACACACATAGACACACAGCTCATGCTGTGCCTTCCCCTTTAGAATGAGAACTAAAAAATTTGAACTATGCAGGAAAACGATACTCAAACTATTTAGAGAAAACTAATGTCAGCAATATAACAGGATCCTTAGCTCTGGGCAAACAATGTCATATTCCAGGAATGTGACTGGGAAGTCCCCATAAGCTGAAAACATTGCCCTGTTTTGCTTCTGTGGCCCCAAGAAGATGAAACAAAATAATAATGACATGCTAAGAATCATTAAGAAAGAGGAAGGAAAGGAAAAGTAACACTTGTCTGCCAGTTTATGGAACCTGGAAATATTATTATATGTTGTTCTGGTCATTGCATTTAAAGAAATAAAACCACAGCAGACTTGAAAAAAGTAAAGGGGGCTTCCATACGCAGAGATCAGAGACATCCCCTTTCCCTCAAAAAAGGCTGAGACAGGGGATCCCTGGGTGGCTCAGCAGTTTAGCACTTGCCTTTGGCCCAGGGTGTGATCCTGGAGTTCCTGGGATCAAGTCCCACATCAGGGTCCCTGCATGGAGCCTGCTTTTCCCTCTGCCTGTGTCCCTACTCCTCCCTCTGCCTATGTCTCTGCCTCTCTCTCTCTCTCTCTCTCTCTGTGTGTCTCTCATTAATAAATAAATAAAATCTTTTAAAAAAGAAAAAAAAGGCTGAGACAGGTGGGACTCAAATACAGTAAGAGGGGCTATGGCTGGATCAACACAAGTCCTACCAAGAGCAAGGGCACGGAACTCAGAGCTCCCTTGGGAAGTTACAAAGGTCCCAAATCAGACAAACAAAAGGAAGTCTTGCTTTACCCAGTAGTGGGTTTCATGCAAGTCTTTCCCCGGAGATGTAAGTGGCAAACACCCATGACGCCAGAAAGGCTAGGGGAGCGACGATGACACCATAGTGAGATAGCATTACACGGCCTCGGGTTTAAATCCCAGTTAGGGGATTTGCTCGGTGACTTGCAGTAAATTAATCTCCCCGAGCTTCATATTTCTCATCTATAAAATGCAGGCCACGACACTGGGTGGTTGTGAGCATTAAATAAGGCAACGGGCAAAAACACCTCGCATGGGCACATGGGGGCTGAAGTGAAGGAAGAGAGGGGTCCCCGTGAGGACACTGGGCAGAAGGGTGAACCCTGCGGGGGGATTCTTGGACTCAAGTGTGCCTACCCTGAACCCGGGCCCACCAGGCTACCCTGGGATTCCAGTCCCCGGGGAGAGCGTTGGGTAAGGGGCCGGTCCGGCCCACCTGGACCTCAGGGGCTCGGGCATCGGCCTCTGGCCCCCAGGTCGCCCCCCCCCCCCCCCAGGCTCCCTTCCTTTCCCTGCGTTTACAGGTGGACTCAGTGCTCCTGTCCTCCAGGGCCCCGGACTCCCCGGAACCAGGGGCACCTGCTCAGGGGTGAGGACCTGCTCCACGAACCAAACCACGCGGACAGGGGGCCGAGGGTGCGCGAGGGCCGGTTCCTCTCCATGGCCCAGGTCCCAAACGGGTTCCAGAAGGTCCTGCTGGGACCACAGAGTGGCCGCCTTGCACCCGCGTGGTGCCGCTGCAGGAGGCCAACCCGGGAAGTGCCCACGACACCCGGCCTGCCCCCAGCCCTCCCCCAGCGCCCCCGAATCGTGACTCCTCCGCGCACTTCCCAGCGGGCCCGCTCACACCCGCACCCGCACCCGCACCCACACTGTGCACCCACACCCACCTGCACATGCACTCGCACCCACGCACGCACCCGCACCTGCACCTGCACGTGCACCCACACCCACCTGCACATGCACCCACACCCACCCGCACCTGCATTCGCACGTGCACCCACACCCACCTGCACATGCACCCGCACCCACGCACGCACCCGCACCTGCACCCGCAGTGCACCCACACCCACCCGCACGCGCACCCACACCCACCTGCACATGCACCCGCACCCACCTGCACATGCACCCGCACCCGCACCTGCACCCGCACCCGCACGTGCACCTGCACCCCCCAGGACCTCCAGCCCGAGGCCTAACCTGGTTGAGCCTCAGGGCCTGCAGCCAGGTGGCAGGGAGGCATCCGGGGAGCCTAGCCCCGGGGCTCCCAGCAGGTGCCCCGCGGCGGGGTGGGGTGCAGGGGCTGGCAGGCACCCGCGGGCCGGTCGTTAACCTCGGGAACCAGGTGCGGCTTCCCACCTGGGACACCTTGTTCTCGGGTCGGAGGGCCGCATGTGTCTCTTTGGGGGCAGACACCTCCTGCAGCGCCTCCCGGGCCTGGAGCAGCAGGTGGCGCGGCCCAGGCCCTTGGGGGTGGGGGCGCTCACCGGCAGCTACTGCCCCCACGCTTTGCTCTGCATCAGGAAGCTTCACGACCTACTCTTCCAAGGAGGGGCCCTGTGGGCTCTGGCTGGCAGACAGATGGGCAGAGACATGGCCAAAGGGGGAGCCAGGCAGCAGGCGAGGAAGAGGCTGGGTGCAGGAGCCTCTGGTGGCACCTGCGGGGTGGGAACCTGGCTGGGACACCTCCCTATATGTTTCACGTTTCGTGTGACCCTCAAGAAATAAAGGGAAGCCAAAGAAGATTTTTTTTTTTTTTTAAGTTTAAAACAAAAACCAACAAAAAAAAACCCCACCTAGCCAGGGCCAGGCACCTCTAAGAGGTCAACAGAGGTTATCTCAAGTGGTATGCAAGCCTCAGTTGCCTGACTACTGAAAGAAACTTGGTGGCTTTGATCCCGGGTAGGAATTCTTATGCTCTGAGATAGGAATCAGCAAATATTTTCTGTAAAAAGCTGGATAGTAAAAAGTTTAGGCTTTGTGGGACATCCAGTCAAAATAGTCAATCCTGCCCTTTAGCAAGAAAAAAAGCCATAGACATTCTGGAAATGAATTTGCATGGTTATGTTCTAATTAAACTTTATTTATGGACACTGGAATCTGAATTTCACATAATTTTCAACTGTCACTAAATAATCTTCTTTTGTCTTAAAAAAAAAACAGTTTAAAAATGTAAAAGTTATTTTTCTGGGCCCTACAAAAACAGGTAGTGGGCTGGATTTGGCCCCACATGTTGTGGTTTGCTTACTGCTGCTCTGAGATAATGAGGGGTTCAGAAGAAGCCACACCAGAATGTGCCACTTTGGCATGTGGATTATTTTGAGCTGAAGGCAGTCAAGACCCAGCAGAGGCAGGAAAAGCTTTTTACCTTCCCCTTAACTGCCTAAGCGAAATTAGAATGGGGGCCTGTACCAATGATAAAGCTTTTCATCTGAGACACTTATCTGCAAGGCAGGGCGACCCTTGTTTACCAAACATTTGCTCTTTTCACCTTCCTATGAATAGTCTTCCTCCCCTTTGAAGCCCCAGACCCCTGTCCCTTTCCTTAGTTTAGGAGACACATAAGCCTCAATTGTCTGGCTGTCTTTGGGTCATATCTTTGTGATGCTTCCATGGGTACACAATTAAATATGTTTTTTTCTTGTTATCCTTTTTATCATGGGAAGGGTCTCGGCCAAAAATCTAGAGTGGTAGAGGAAAAATTATCTCTCCCTGCTAATAATTCAATTCACTTAGTTCTGACAATATTAAGAGCAGTTCTCAATCTCTCTAGTTTTGTAATACTCCATCCTCATTTGAGAACACACATAATCTACTGCTAAATTCGCTGCTTGGCATCTCTGTGTTAGGTTAAAGTAAACTAAAATATCTTTTGAAAGGAATAGGAAATTTTCAGGATTCCATCCACCTATAGATCTGTAGAATGAGGTAGGAAAAAGTGAATTCAAACCACACTGACAAAGAAAATTGTAATAAATTGCCACTTGACAATAAATGACAAATGTGAAATGTTTTAGGAGACATTGCCAATCACATGTCTCTCTTAGTGACTCAGTGGATCATAAGACTGGATACTCAATCAACAGCTGGAAAATATTATGATAATGAAGCCCAGGACTCTGAAGGTAGCTTGTAAACATCTTTTAAACGGTTTTTCTCATGACTAATGCTAGTACATCTGCAGTGATGTTTGTAGTAAAGGACAAAATTTATTCTTGATATTTCTACTGGGGTGCTTAAATAAGATTTCCTTTAAAATCAGAAACCGTAATCCTCTATTACTACAGCGCTGTGGTGATTTGTGGGAAATGACTCTTCCCTTCTCATATGCTCCGGCACCCTTCAAGGTGAACTGGAGATTCAGAAATCATGGCTGAGAGCAGGAAACTCAGGGCCAATGTGAAAAACGTAAGGAAACACAGTGAAGGATTTTTTTAAAAAATTATTTATTTATTTATTTATTTACTTACTTACTTACTTATTTAAGAGAGAGAGAGAGCACAAGCAGGCAGAGGGGCAGAGGAAGAGGGAGAAGCAGACTTCCTGCTAATCAGGGAGCCTGACTCTGGACTCAATCCCAGGACCCTGGGATCATGACCTGAGCCCAAGCCAGATGCACAGGCACCCCCTGTGAAGGGTATTTTGCAAACCTCCATCCCCTGAATATAACATTTGGGTGAAGGAAAATGTCTTGATACAAAACACTAACGTATCTGTCCAATAGAACAGTAAAATATAATTTTAAATATAGTTTGTGGAGGAAGGGACCTGTGAAGGTTACAAGTGCCCAGCGCCCTCGAAAGTCATAATGAGACCCCTTAGGTCCTCAACTCTCCATTGTGAGCTGCACAGGAAAAGTGAGTTACAATCTTTTCGCTCTTTCCAGCCTCCTTCCTTGGGTTCTAGGCTCCCTGTGTGCCCAACCCGGCCCACTGGGGGGAAGGTACCCTGGGCCTGGGCATTGAGGCCTCAGCCACCCGCTGAGTTACGGATCCTCCGGGACTGAGCTTCAAGGGCACCATGTCCAAGACTGCCTGCCAGTGGTCTTACGGAGCAAGGAGATGGCATGGACCCGCAGAGCGGCCTCTCCCTGTGGTGTGGCACCCCAGAGTCCTAGAGAAGTGGTGGGACCCCCCCTCGGAAACCCCGGGGCCTCGTCTGAGCCAGGCCTGGCTGCCGTCAACAGAGCCTGACTGATTCCCTCTAGATTGGGAGGGGTCACTCCCTCATCAGTTTGTTTTGTTTCATTTTGTTTTGTTTATCTAAGCCTCTGTGGACATGGTTTCTGAACCGTGAATCCATTCCAGAAGAGAAAGGAAGTCGGGTAGGTGTCAGGGGATGGGCAGTGTGAGTACCCTGGCAAAGGGTCCCCAGACCCAACTGTTCAGAGAGCTGCTCATCTCGCTCTGGGGTGGGGTGGGGGTCATCTGGCTGTGCCACCCTGCCAGATGTCTACCACGGCACTGGAAGACTTGGACAGCAGGGTCCCTGGAAGCCAAGGGACCCTACTACCATCGAGTCCTAGATCCGACCTTCTTCCGGGCCTCTGGGGTTTCATAGTACCTGACCCCAGCAAGGCTGGACTAGTGTCTGTTTTTGGAGCAATAGTAGCAGCCATATCACACCTTGTAAAGAAGCAGCTTCCTGAGTGTGTGTGATTTTTAAAAAATTTTTACTGGAGTGAGGAGTCTTTACTCTCAGAGTCACCATGAGTGGATCGGTTCTTCTCTCAGCCAGCTGGAGGAACTGACACTCAGGGAGGGCTCTGACCTGGGTGGGAGGGGGAGGTGGAGGGAGGGGGTGGAAAGGTCATCTCCAAGAGAGCTCTGCTGGGAACTTGATGACAAGTGAGGGACTAGGTTTCTGCAGGGGGTTGCAAGAAACAAAATGCGGAGGCTCACCGTCATCTCACCGTGGTGGACTATCGTATTTCCCAAGGTGGTGAGGAAGGTTACCACTGGAATCACTAAGCTTTGTATGTAAGTTATTACAAAGGACGTCAGCAACCTTTTCATAGTCCACTTTATGAGAATGAGGATGGTTTATAATTTCTTCCAGGAAGTGGTTTATACATTTATAAGCCAGGAGTACCCTTCTAGAACTTGTTTAAATAACCCCAGAATAATTCCATAGTGTATTTGGGAGCCTCCTTTTCCATGTACTCAGTTAGAGTTTGGAGGACTCGGGCTTGCACTTATTGCTGGTGGTTTGTTTCCAGGAATGAGGACGCTGAGGTCATGTGCCGCTGGCCCGCACACAGCAGATCTAACCGGTACTGCAGGCACGTACGTGGTCAGAGGCCACACAGCCAGGGCCCTCCTGAGACTGGTCCATCAGTGCCCAGACAGCCTTATCCAGGAGAGTAATAGTCAACTTCAGGACAAGCCACACAGCCATCTGGTCTAGAAAGGGCATGACACCATGCTTTTGACATTATAGGCACCCACCTTTCCCATATGGCCATATATGGCCCCACCCATATAGGTGCCCACCCTTCCTCAAGCAGATAGCTTGTCTTATCTCATAATGACAGTCACCTCCAAAATAGAGATTATATCCCAAGTGGTTGGCAACTTGACATCAAATACAAACTTTATCAAGTATCCCAGAGGGGCCTGCTGGTAACCACAACTGGCAATATTTCTGATAAAGCTCACTGTCGTGTCTAGATTTGATGTAATAATCACTTCCCTTTTTGTTTGCTTGGAACAGACACCATAGAGGTCCTGCCTGGCTATTTCTCTTACCTCTTTGTGCATTTTCCCTACCCTGTCATGTTAGATTTTATTGATACAGATACTGACAGTGCAGAGCTCCCATGGTGGTTCGAGTGATAAGGGTTTGGAGACCACCAATAAGGATTATTTGTCATTAAAGAAAACAACAGCAACCCCCCCCCCCAAAAAAAAAACCAAACTACAGAAATTGTGGGTAGGATAGGAAAAGAGAACCTCGAGTTATGAAGATGCTAGACTTCCTGTGGGGAGAAGTGTGGCTTCACACGGTCATGATTGTGAGGATTGTGAGCCTGTTTTTTTTTTGTTGTTTTGTTTTGTTTTTTGTGTGGCAGGATTGCTCCAGCTATGGAAAGGTTTTTCACCAAAGTGGGGTTTTTATGTAGAGTGCATAGCCACGTACCAGAGGGAACAGAGAAACGGTCCACATGTGCTTTCCGGCACAAGGGTTGGCTCCAGGGTCCACTTGGCTCGGCGTGATGAAGAGTTTTGAAGCTAGTTCAGAGCACCCTGTGACCAAGAGATACTGAATAACCTTACACCTGGCCATGAACAAAAGGGCTGCCTGAACTCTCACTCGAATGAACTAATTAGAAAGGAAGAAAAGGATAGAGTGACCAGAACTCTCCGGAGAATACCAGGCAGCACCAGGGTACCCCCCACCCCGCCCCAGGAGCCAGAGGTGGTGACCAGCTGGTGGTAGAGGAGGGATAAGCAGGTTGGCACGTCCTGCCCAGAGCCTGCTCGGAGTCCCCTGCAGGGCTTTGGTCACAGGCAACATCTGCTAATTTGCCTCCCCTATGACTGGGTGGATCATGGATAGGATTGCTGGGGGCCGGAAGGAACTAACCCTCTGAATCCAGAAGATCTCAGTTCATGAGAAACCCATTTGAATCTTGGTGGGTGGAGATAATGCTGTTAGGTTTCCATTTTGGCAAACAGGGATGTCTGGTAAGCACCTGCATCCTGGAGGGGTGGCGGGCAAGATTCAGCACACACCCCGCCTCCCAAAACCTGGGAGAAGAAACCGGGGTTGGAGGGTGGGGGGTGTGTGTGTATTAGATAAAATCTAGACGTTGACATATTTTCTTGCCATCCAGTTTCAAATTTCCCAGGTTTTCTAGAAGGTATTTTACAAAGTACAATTCTTGGCCTATGAGTGGATTGTGGAGTCCATTCAGAAGGGCAGAACCAGTATTTTTGTTTTATTTTAAATTTTTTATTATGGAAGATATCCAATATATAGAATATTGGAGAGAAGAGACTGACGTCTTGCCATGTGCCTCTCACCCAGTTTCAGCAACTACCACCTCCGGGTCAGTCTTGTTTCGTCTACATTTCCTTTCATCTGTCTCAATTATTTTGAAGCCAGTTCCAGAACTTGTATCGGTTTGTCTGTAAATACTTTGATTTGTAGCCCTAAAAAGCAGTGATTAATCCCATTTTAAAATGACATACATAGAACAGAGGGAAGGTTAAGTCATGTTTTATTAAGCTGTTATTTCAGTTGTGTGTGTGTGTGTGTGTGTGCACAGTGTGCGTCTGCCTACAATGTAAAATGTATTTCTTACAGTGAGTCTCACACAACGTTCAAAGGTCATTGTTCTAGAAGACACAGTGTAGCACCCAGTCCTCACAGGCGGCCTCAGCATCCCCCCATGCCACCCCCTCACTGATTGCAGAGGAGAATGGGCTCAACCCAACAGGACAGAAGTGGTGGGGGGAGAGTTCTGGGGTGGGAGGAGGGTGGCCTGGACGGTGTGCTGTCCTCCCTCCAGAGGCACATTCGGGAAGGTTTCCCTAGGGGGAATCTGTGATGGGGGAAAAGTAAAAGGATAGGATAATATATGTTCACAGCCTCCCCTTTGCTAAGGAGGCCTTGGCGCCCGGCCTTGTGTTGCTGCTGCGAATACAAGATGAATGGAAGGAGGCCTGGAAAAGCAAAATGCATCTGGCCAGTGAGGAGTTGAGCAGGAGCGGGAAGCGGCCACGAAGCTGGAGGGGGTCAGGAGGAGAGCTTGAGAACAGGGAGGGGAGAGGAGCCAGGAGAGCTTTCTGGGTGGTTGCTGTGGGGATGGGCAAGGGTAGCTGAGGAGGGATTTTAGGATAATTTGCTCTGAGTCATGCAGTGTATCTTGTTTTAGGTTCATTTTAAAAACATCAGTAGAGTTTAAAATCCTTTCCACTGCTTTTTTTTTTAAGATTTTATTTATTCATGAGAGACACAGAGAGAGAGAGAGAGAGAGGCAGAGGGAGAAGCAGGCTCCAAGCAGGAAGAGTGATGTGGGACTCGAACCCAGGTCTCCAGGATCACACCCTGGGCTGAAGGCAGACGTGCTTAACCGCTGAGCCACCCAGGTGTCCCTTCCAGTGCTTTTTGGATGCGGAGTTAGTGCTTCCATGTAATGCCACTCCAGGAGGCATAGCTCAGGTTGTGTGGGTCAGGATGAACTGCTTCCAGTCGCCTCCATCCCCTACTTCATAAACCTCATTCTTGCTCTTCTTTCAACCTACAAGTTGGACACCCTTGCTTCCTTCCAGAAGGCTCCTCCTTGGTGCTTCCATAGCTCCTCCCCAAGCCTCCACCCACTGTGGTCATGTTACCACACTTCCAGCACCCACGGTGTTGAATGATGGTTACAGCCCGGTGAGAAGCTTGAGGGCCAGGGCCCTGTCTGGTTCATCCCAGCATTCCCTGGGGCTGTGGCACATCCACAATCTTTGTGGTTTCTCTGTCTCCAAGGAAATGAGCATCCCACTGGGGTCAAGAGTAGGCTCTAAGTTTGTGATATGAACTACCCTGCATGCTTTCTGAGCTTAGAGCAGAAATGATAGATGGGAACAACAAAAACAACAAGAGTACAGATTTCTATGTGCTTTCAGTATACCAGGCACTGTCCTAGGTACTTCACACCCAGGAATTCCTATGAGCCTCCCAAGAATGCTCTGCCATGGGGACTTAGGGCTCTCAGTTTGCAAATCAGGAAAACAGCACGGAGAGGTGAACTGACTTGCCCACGCACCTACCACAGGAGAGAGAGTGGAGCTGTGCCATCTCGTTGCAGACTCTGAGCTCTTAGCCAGGGCCACAGACTGAGTGACAGGCAGGTGTTGATGAAGGAGGAGGACTCACGTTGTTGAGAAGAGTGGAGGTAATTCTGGGGCATGTGTGAAGGTGCGGGAGGGAAGGATTTGGGTGAGTTCACTGCCTTCTGAAGCAGCATCTTTTGGAAGGGGTGCTGGGAAATTGGGTGGAATGGGCAGCACAGAGCCTGGTGATGGGGTTTAGAGAGGAGGTTTTTGGAATTAAGGACTCAAGTCTTTGGTTAGAGAGATGCTGTGATGAAGGCCACTACCCAGGAAGACGGTGTGTGGGGCCACAGGCTGGGAGATGTGTGTGTGTGGTGGTAGGTGAGAGTCAGGGGGTCTCTAAAAGGCTGTCAGAGGCCTGAGGGTCTTCATGAGACAAAGGAGTTCCTCTCTGCCACATGGATGGTGAGAATGAGGACCGCAGAGCAGATGAGAGATTTGAGAGAGGCGATCCACCAGACAATGACCCCCAGGAGGCACAAAATTCTCAATGGGAAGAAATAGAGGTGACCTCAGGGTCAACCTGTGGGAAAATGCAGGAGCCCCTAGAAAGGCACCGTTCATGAAGACTCCAAATTGGCAAAAAGGTGAGCCAAGTTTAGGCAGGATGACAGTGAGTGATCTGCGAGCACCAGGACCCTTCTCCGGACCGCTCACTTCTACAAGCTCTGGCCCTGACCTTGACCTGCTAACTGGCCCCCTGAGAACCAGGCATTTCCCAACCTCAGGGTTTTCCTACAGGCCCTACTGCCCTCCTCCCCACCCTCCAGCTTTTCTGGCTTTCACTTTTCCATCTTCTGGTCTCTGCTTGAACTGCCACCTTCTTAAGGAAATGGTTCCTGCCACCCCTGAAACTAGGTTAGTCCACTCATTCACCTGCTCCCGTGGCGGCCAGCACTCTTCTTCACAAGTCTCGTCACACTAGTGATTGTGTCGTTCTGCAAGCCGGTAAGTATTTACTGAGCACCTACTATGGGCCAGGCGCTGCTCTGGGTGCTGCAGAGGCAGCAGGGACCAGGACAGAGCCCTGACACGGGTGGGGCTTACTTTCTAGGTGCAGGGTGACAGAATAAAGGAAAGTTAAAAAATAAAGAAACGGGAACCACGTCAGAGATTGAGCAGTAGTCTGTGAAGAATTAAACCAGGGTGCCCTCATACTAGGAGATGTTGGAGCTAAAGGCTGAATAGCAAGAGTCAGCCAAACCAAGACCAGGGCCAGCAGCTGGTGCAAAGGCCCTGAACTGGGAACGAGTTTGGCCTGCCGCCAGAGTGAAAGACCTCATCATTGGAATGTGGTGGATGAGGGCAAGAGTCACGTCAAATGACGTCTGAGAGGCCAGATCACTGAAATAGGGACACGGAGTTTAAAAGTAAGGAGACAGAGATGGAAGCTTCCTAAGTGCAATGGAAGCCACTAGGAAGCCATTGATCAGAGGAGGCTCATGCTGGAATTCCTGTTTCTGAAAGCCACTCTGGATGCTGTAAGGAAAGTGGATGAAAGGACAAGAATGGAAACGAGAAGGTGGTTATTTTAGCAATCTGGTGAGGGAGGATGGTGGCTCGCCCCGGGATGGAGATGCCGAAGCTAAAGGAAGAGTGGGTGCATTCAGGATAGGCCTTGGAAGTAGACTCAACAGGGCTGCTCACCGGGTTGGGTGCGGGGGAGACAAAGGAAAGAATCAAGGGACAACTTGTCTAGCTTGGGATTGGAATTATAAGAAGCCAATTATTGGGACGGAAAAGAATGTGAGAGAGGGTGGGAGCAGGGGAAGCATCCGGAGTTGTCTGGGTCAACTTGGAGATGCCTATTAAGATATCTCAGTTGATATCTAAGTTGGGGGCCCTCCAGGAGGCTGGTGTATACCAGTCTGCTGTGCTGGGTAGGGATCAAGGCTGGAGATACGAATTCCTGGCCCTCAGCCTACAGACGGTACCTCAAGTCAAGAGCCTGGTTGAGATCCCCAGGAGCTTGTTTGCTTTCTGATTAAAGTGACGGAGAAGTCACTGTGACTGTGAAGGAAGTGGGATCCGAGCTCAACTAGACGCGGTGGCCTCTGGGGACACTTCGTGTAAAGACTGAGAAGGTGGGTGGGGGATTCCACGTGGGTTAGCAGCCACATCCTGGGGTGGCAAAGGAGTTCCCTGGTTATTTCTATGATCTCAATGAAAAATGTGAGAAGCTACTAGCGGAGCATGAGAGCAGGGAAGGAGGTGTCGAAAGTTGGGAATGCTTGATGGACTTTTGTTCAGTGTCTTTCTTTCCAAAAGAGTGTCTGCCCCCTGGAAGCCAGAACTGGATCTGTCTTATTCATGGCTTGTCATACCTTGCAAGTTGCACACATAGTAAGTGTCCAGCAAACAATGTTTACATGAACGAGTCAGCAGTTGAATAAAAAATTAGCCGCCTCTTCCAGTTACTTATTGCTGCATAACAAACCACCTCGAGACTTTGTGGCTTAGAGCAACCACTTATTAGCATCTCTCACCGTTCTGTGGTTTTGATAAGCTCACCTGTTGTTCTCACCTGGGCGGCAGTCAGATGGCAACGAAGCCTGAAGTTATCTTATGGCTTCTTTATTCCCGTGGCTGGAGCTTGGGCTGTGATATCTGGGCCCCTGGGGGGCTGGTTGAGCATCACTGTCTCCCTGCGGCTTCTCCTTGTTGCTGGTGTGGGCTTTCTTTTGGCATGGTGGTCTCAGGGTAGTTGTGGCTGGCTTCTCCTGGAACTAGTGTTCCCAGAGACTCTGGTGGAAGTTGCAAGGCTTCGGAAAAACCTAGCCTTAGAAGTTTCACAGTGCTCCATCCCTGATGCCCCGTGGGTCAGAGCAGTCACAGGCCCCTCAGATTCAGTGGGGGGGGGAGGAATAGACTGCATCTCTCAATGAGGGAAAGAAGTGATGGTGGTTTCTTGGAGACAAGCTAGACATCCATGGGACTGTGTCCTGTAGACCTGGAGTGTGGGGGAAAGGATAGAACTAGAGACAGAAGGTAGCAATCAGAGAGATCGGGAGCTGGATTCAAGAGAATGGATTAGATCCCTTAAGGGAGGAATTGTAGGGAGGCTGAGCTTTGGAGGCCGCCCCTGCCCACACACATTCCCTAAATCAGAGGATAGAAAAAAGGAAGAGGGATGAGGGATCTGGGAGGGAGAGAGGCAAAGAAGGGAGGGGGAAGGACCGAAGGAAAGAGTGGGGGGAGGGAGATAGCGAGGGAAGGAGGAGCGAAGAGGAGGAGGGAGGGGAGACAAGTATTAGAGGACTTGGTATCCACCTTCAGCGTGAGGCATAAATAAAAGCCCGCTTCTCTGAAGGGTAAAACCAAATTCTCCAATCTGTTTATTTTTAGAGTCTACTAAGTCTACTCGATAAAATTGATAGTAGTTGCTGCTTTAACCCTAATGGGTACAGAACCTTAAGGTGTTCTGCTCGGGTCTGAGAGTCCAGCTGCACCCAAAGGTGCTGCAGTTTGGTGCAGGTTCAAGCCAGCGTCTACGCGGGCTCGTTGCCCTGGATTCTCTTTGTGAAGATCACCACTCACACAGCCCCTGCTTAAGTCTCACACCAGCTTCACAAAGCAGCGAGGTGGGATGGGTTCTGCATATGAAAAAGGGTAACGGTTATGCCAGATTTAAAGTTGGCTTTGGCCTGGGGTCACTTATCTGGCTCCTCCGATAATGTTCTTTCTTTCTTTGCCAATTAAGCCAATTCCTGAGTGTACTTTGTAGCCGAGGCTCAGTTTTCATTGAGAAATGAGATTTTATCTTTGCAGAGCAGGGAAGGGAAAAAGCATAAAGCAGCGGGTCCTGTCAAAAGGAAAGGTGAATTCAATGTCAAACGATGGAACTGCAAAATTAGAGAGCCAGAGGCTCTAATGAGGAGGAATAAAAGGACAGAGACAAAAGGCAGCAGGAGATGATGGAAGGGAAAAGTCAAGGGGCTCCGTTGATCTGATATGTTTTCTCTTGGAACTAGGAGGCAGCAGTGCTGCAGCCTTGCAGCCAAGGACAATGGCTCACTTCATTATTCACTTTTTAATTTCACTTTATTTATTGTAAAAATCATGCAATGTGTGTGATTAAAAAAAAACGATAGCCAAATTAAAGTGTAGTTTACCATCTTTTTACATTCGTGGACATCTGCAGATGATGCTCCCGTTCTTACACAGATGCTTCCTGCCTTCTGCTCCAGGCTCCGAGCTGAGACTGGGATCAGAGTCTTGGATGCGGCCCTGAGTCTGTGAACTGTTTATGGGAAGCAATTACTCCTTGTTTAAGGTAAATCCCACGTTGAGACGGTCTCAACACGGGAAGTTTAATGTTGGACACTTAACGTTGATGCTGGAAGTTACTTCCAAGCTCATGAGTCCCTATCTTTCATTTCACAGATGAGAACACGCAGGGACCAGGATCCCAGTGATCCACTTACTCACTTCATGCAGAAGGCGGTGAATTTCCCAAGAGATTTTGTAGATAAAATTGTATAGATTCCTCCCAAAGGATTGTTAGTAGTCAACGTGTTATTCTCCTCTCCACTATCCAAATGAACGCATCCCGGTCATAAATGTTTTGAACCAAGTCACACCAGAGTTGGCGAGGTCTTCTCAGCCTCACTTCCAGTGACTTCTTTGAAGTCACCATTGTGGGCTTTGTAAACTTCTTGACAAAGTTAGGCCTTTAGTTCTGAATAGAAAATACCTACATAGTGACACTATATTAATTAGGGTTACCCCACTGCTGTAATAAATAAAACTCCTAATCGGTGGCTTTGCATGATATTTGGTGCCATTGGCACAATCTTTGTGCCACGGGCAAATTATTTAGCTTGTTTGTGTGACAGTTTCCTCATCTGCAAAACGAGGATGGTGTTGTCTTGTGTATTAAGTGAGTTAGCGGGATCCCTGGGTGGCGCAGCGGTTTGGCGCCTGCCTTTGGCCCAGGGCGCGATCCTGGAGACCCGGGATCGAATCCCACATCAGGCTTCCGGTGCATGGAGCCTGCTTCTCCCTCTGCCTATGTCTCTGCCTCTCTCTCTTTCTCTCTCTGTGACTATCATAAATAAATAAAAATTAAAAAAAAATAAGTGAGTTAGCATTTATAAAGCCCTTAGAATAGTGCCTGGCCTGTAGTAAATCTATATTAGTGGTCTTTTTTTTTTTTTTTTAAAGATTTTATTTATTTATTCATGAGAGACAGATAGAGAGAGAGGCAGAGACACAGGCAGATAGAGAAGCAGACTCCATGCAGGGAGCCTGATGTGAGACTCGATCCTGGGACTCCAGGATCACCCCTTGGGTGTGAAGGCAGGCGCTCAACCGCTGAGCCACCCAGGCATCCCTATTTGTAGTTTATGAATGCATGAAGTGAATGAACACATATTCCTTTCTTGCTCACTCACAGCAAATCTGTTGGTTTTGCCTGGGCTCAATCAGGGCCCAGCTTCCTTCTTTCTTGGGGCTCTGCTCTCCTTGACATACTCCGGGTCTTCTCCTTCCCCCAGCAGCAGCCAGCTTCATGCCTTCTTCTTCCTGACATTGAAATTGGAAATGATCTAAGTTGGCCGAGGAGGGGGAGGACCCTGATTTAGCAGCCACTACAGAAGAGACCTCATCTGAGGGGTGTCAATAATGACTCCCACCTCCTTGGGCTCTTCTGAGAATTGTATCAAATAACACATACGAAGTCCCTGGCACACGGTAGCAACACGTATGTATCACTGCTTGTTAACATTTGTCTCCTATATTTTAGCTATTTTCCTGCCCCCTTTCCTCCTCCTTCTTCCAGCCTTTCCAAATAGGTACACATGTGTGACATTATTTTTGTGAGTATTTAATGACGCTTTTCCATAGTGGTAGGACTATATCTCAGAATAAGGATGGATGTAGTCTAAAAGCATCTTTGTCATTAACAGAGGCAGCCACGCGGACCAACTTTCAGTCTGAATCCTCCTTCATCCCTTCCCAGGCCAGCAGTGTGGCTCCTGGTGAGGAGGGCTGAGCAGTGATGGGGAGAGCAAGAGGGTGTAGAAACGGGAGACTTTGTGTTCTTACCCCGTATCCCTTTTTTTCAAAGTAATTTCTTTGATTTTGGAAGTCGTTTTTCAGTAATGTAAGTGTTTTATAAATAACACCAAGGAAAACTTCATAATCACATATTTACAATGTCTTGGTTGCTTCATTATATCCATTGTATATGGGTTTTATTAGTTTCAGCCTCAGATGAGACATTATTCCTCTTATTTCCAGCTGCTCGAGGAAGGCGCACCGTGTGGCCAGGCTTCGTGTGTTGCCCACAGGAGAGCTCTCGTAGTACTTCCTCTTCAAAAGTAGCTTTAGCACATTCGTGTTATAAAGTGCAAAGAATTAAAGTTACTCTCTTTGAAACTTTGCAATTCTCCTAAGATGGCTCAAGACACTTCAGCTAATGTGTTGCTGGACTGAGTGAAGTCATCGATAGCCAACAGTGTTCCAGTTGGCTTGATGACAGTGCAGCTAATGTGACTATTTCTTCTAATGACACCCCGCAATATTAAACACACTGGTGTTCAGGTCCCCTCCCAGAGTGATCACAGCACACTCTGCAGACCCAGGCACATGTTTGCCCTCAAGCTCCCATTCAAATGGGCCTCAGGGTGGAGAACCACTGGACTAAACACTCATAATTCCTCCTAGATTTGTATATGAGCTCCTGATTATTTTATTTTTGTAATAGTGGTGAGTTTACTGCTATTAATTATATATATGTGAAAGTGGGGTGCTCCAAGACACCAGTCCACTGGCTGGGCACAAAGGCCCCCCCGGTGTTTGTGGGGCCTGCTATGGTTCACTTCTCTCAAGCCCAAGAGGGGATTCACTTGGCTTCTGGGAAATGAGGTGGGTGATGCTGCTGGTGGCACCTTCTGGCTGAGAGTCCTGCAATGAGGCCTCTGTCAAAGCGGGAGGGTCCCATAGCCATCGGAGGTGGCTTAGTCTTGACATCCCAACCTGTTGTGTTTTTGTGTTATTGCTGAACCCTCTCCCATCTCTCCTCATAGTCTCATTAACCTCTCATCTAACCGGGTCACTGTGATAGGCAAGCTTTACTAATTGTGTCCCCATGCAAACGAGATCCTCTGTGTTACCATTGCATAAGTTGTGAAAATAAAGGACAGCTGTTGGCACGAGGTGGCCCGAGGAAGAAGACATATCATCGGTCCCACAGGTGGGCACTTACACAAACATTTCCCGAGCACCTGCGTTTGCCACGTCCAGCCTTGTGCTCGGGACTGAGGCCAGCAGCATCTGCTAGAAATTCCAAATTCAGGCTCCTCCCCAGACCCACTGAATGCTCAGCTGATTCAGATGCACATGAGATGGAGAAACATGGAACTGAGGCCTGGAGGTGACTGTGGTAGAGTCCTGTCTACCAGGAGCTCCTGGCTTCTGGAAAAAAAAAAAAAGTTTTTTTTAAAAGGTAAAAACATGATTTCAGAAAAATATACAGTGAGTCTGTGTCCAAGCTTAATTTCATTCATTAATGAGGGGATCAACAAAATGGCAAAACTGGTTAAAAAGAAGATAGGAAAAATGGATAAATTTAGACAACAGAAAAAAAGAGAAAATGCTGGAATAAGATTGCAAAGTTCAGAGCAAAACTGGTTCATGTCTTACAGACACCTAAAAACCTTAACCTTTGGGTTTATTTTTTGAATGAAGAGAAACAGTTTGCCTCTTTTCTGGATAAATGTCGTTTGCAATGTATCTTTCTTCTACAAATTAACACCTAACTTTGCCAGAGTGTGGCCTTGGCCTCCAATCGATAGAAAGTAATAAGTCAAACGAAGTTAATTTCCCCTTAGGCCTGTGTGTGAAATGATGCTTGAGTGTGACTTTGAAAGCCTCTGTGGTTATCTGAAGTTCGGAGTAATTTTTCTCAACAATTCAGAGAGGCGACAGATTTAGAAATAAATACTTGCAGTGAAATTTCATAAGTGATGACACCAAGAGCTAACACGTTTGGTGTGTTGGGGGCTGTTTTCACGTATTTGCTCTCTCAGTCTCTGTCACAACGCTGTGAGGCAGGGCCTGGTGTGCTGCCCATTTGACAGAGGGTGAAACTGAGGCAATCAGGCTCCAGAGGGCTTAACTGTCTTCCCTGAAAAAAATAGCTAAGGGGACAGTAGGCTCTGTGTGTGTGTGTGTGTGTGTGTGTGTGTGTGTGTGTGTGTGACTGAAGAAGGGAGGTAGGCCGAGGGTGGACTTGATGCATTCCCATTTTTCATTTCTAAACTTGAATCAGACAATGAGACAAGGCGATTGTCCGTGATGTGGGCTGCCTGGAAACCCTAAGATTTTTGTCTGTGCAAAATGCTTGTTACACTGTGCCAAACTGGACCACTGCTCTTGGCAATCAGACCTTGTGCGTCAGCTCATTAAACCATCATTCCCCATCCTAAGGCTAAGACAGTTATGTTGGCACGTTTAGGAGAGACAGGGGAGGGAGACCTGAGTGTGTGTTATCATTCACTGGGATGGATGTGTCAGTGTTCTTTGTTTAAAAAAAAAAACACAAAAAACAGGATTTCATGAGAATCTGGCATTCTCTAGAGCCTGGGTCAGTAGGGGCCTCCAAGGCTCAGTTTGGTATCTAGAACCCACTTCAGCAAAAGGCCAATGAGGGGTCAAAACGAGTTGCTCTTTTCTTTTCTTTCTTTTCTTTTCTTTTCTTTTCTTTTCTTTTCTTTCTTTTCTTTTCTTTTCTTTTCTTTCTTTTCTTTTTTTCTTTTCTTTTCTTCTTTTTTTTTTTTTTAAAGATTTTATTTATTTATTCATGAGAGACACACGCAGAGAGAGAAAGAGAGGCAGAGACACAGGCAGAGGGGGAAGCAGGCCCCATGCAGGGAGCCTGATGCAGGACTTGATCCCAGGACTCAATCCTAGGACTCAATCCCAGGACTCCAGGATCACACCCTGGGCCGAAGGCAGGCGCCAAACTGCTGAGCCACCCAGGGATCCCGAGTTGCTCTTTTCTAATTAAATGAATCCACAATCTAATCCTCTAAAAATAAAAAATACAGAGGAAGGGATGCTCTAGCCCATAACCCAGAGAAGGTGTTAGTACCCTGTCCCACTGTTGTGCCTTTTTGTAGCTGGCGAGTGGTTTAAGTTGGAGTTAGAACTTGATGAGCCAAATTGTCCTCCCCAGCCTCCTTTTGTTTTGTCACAATCGGTTGCACGTGCAGAACTGTTTTCATATGTAATTGCTCCCACAAGGGGGTAATTGCACCCAAAAGTGGTTGGTTGCACCAATGGCAGGAGCAATTAGTAACAAAAACGCAAATAATTGCAGGCATTCAAATTGCAGTCTTAAAAAAGGGACACCCAGTAGAAGTCTGACTGAAGATTTGGCCCACTCTCCTTTTTCCACTGGAAGTGCACTTGTTATTTGAAACCAATATTGTAATCTCTGGACCTGCCTAGACTTTCCACACCTCCAAGGGCCTCTTGGGAATCATGTACGGTACAGGATCAAAGAGAAACCCGACTCATCCCAAATGTCAGCTCATGTAGGAAACCGGAAAATGGAGCAACTTAGAGTCAAATTATATTGGGGGGGAGGGGTAGAATGCAGAGCGGGGGAGAAAAGCACAGACAATTGAACAAATGCATTTTTTTTTTAATCCTAACTGAATCTTCTATTTCCCTACATGCAACTTGGGAGAAAACAGTCACAGAAAGAGTATAATGAAGTTATTTTTTTTTAAAGGATTATTTATTTATTTATTTATATCTGAGAGACACAGAGAGAGAGGCAGAGACAGGAGCAGGCTCCCCGTGGGGAGCCCGATGTGGGACTGGATCCCAGGAACCCCAGGATCACACCCTGAGCCCAAGGCCGGTGCTCAACTGCTGAGCCACCCAGGTGTCGATCCCATAAAGTTAGTTTTTACTGACTCAGCCACTAATCACAGAGTTACAGCAACTCTAGCTACACATCCTTCCCATCCCCTCTCCCCACCCAATTGTTCCCAAACAGTGTAGGATCACCTTAACCTGCCTCCGTGCTTTGCACACGTTCCCTGAGCCAGGCTTCCAGCTGTCCCCCTCCAGGTAGCACTGGGCTGTGCCAGCTGGCTTCGGCTCTTTGCTGCCCTGGTCAGCAATATTGTTGCCTCCCAGCCCCGCCGTGAAATGGGAAAAAACACTTTTGTCTGTTTGTGTTACACCCATGGGTTAACATGGGCCACAAGGGAATGTGTCTTTCTGTTCTCAAAGCCTTCTAGAGGTTTTAGTGAGACACCTGTCCTCTGTTCTCATGTTTCATCTCTCCAGCTCTAGCCAGAGACCTATAGGTGAAGGGGTACAGGGGGGAGCTAATGGGGGGGGAAGGCCAGCCCAGGGGGCAACGAGAGCTCTGCATCCTCCATCATACTCCAAGTCACTCCTGCACGCCCATTTGCACACACCGATCCTCCTTCTTTGAGGAGTTTGTTCCCATTAGCTTCCCGGACTGTCGTGCAAACACATGGGCTCCTGTTATTGGTCCACAGTGTTCCAGAGGTACCTGGACAGGCCTGAATTTTTCCAGAAACCCAACCTAAGCTGTCTTTGGGACCCCAGCTACAAAGGAATTGGTTGACAGAGAAACATGGCCCTGGGGAAGACAGGAAGGGAAGGCTGGATATACAGCCAAGTGTTTTACAGCAAGGAAATAGTGAGCTCCTAAGGATTCCAGGCCCACCAGGGCCAATGCCACCAAAAGAATGAAGAAAAACTCTGGTGATGTGTGTATTGTTTAGCAAAGCTTGGGGAATAAGTTCGCCACATGAATCAATGCCAATCCAACTGGAAGAACGTGGAAGAAATAAAAGAATGTATAATGCATTTTCTTTTTCTTTTTCCTTCTTTCTTTCCTTTTTTTTTTTTTTTTTTGCATTTTCTTCCATTACAAATAACGCTTCAGTTTTGCTTGCAGGATGGAGGTAGATTTGCAGTGCTTTGAGGTGAAAAGCAGGGGGTGAGGGGTGAGGGCATTTGTTGACAAGCAACAATTTGGAGAAAACATCGGGCCACCTGTGGGCAGAGCGTATTTAAAAACCAAAGGTTGGCCCAGCAGTGGAGTTCTCACTGCTGCTCTGGGCCTGTGTGAGCTCTTAGCTCTTTGTCAAGTTACTAATAGCCTCCTCCGCCCAGCGCTGGGGAAGAAATGTCGCCTTCCATTTACTCCTGCTGTTTGTAGCATCTGGGATGCTGCTCCATCATCCTGCCAATAGAATTCTCCCTCCCTTTGTTGCCGTAGCAGGTCTCGCAAAAGGTTTACTTTGCAGAAAAAGAGAGGAGCATTAAGTAGTCAAAAATGACTAAGTTGGGGGGTTCTAAAGTGGTTTTCTTCCAACTGGGAGAGGGAGTATAAAGAAAAAGAGCCCGGTGCTAGGACATTTAAGAAGGTCCCTCAGGTATGTGACATCAGATGGAATGTGGTCGGCCAACGATTGGGTTTGGGTAACCCGAGAAGGTAAGATCATTCTGAGTCCTCGTGAATCCCCTTGGGGAGCAGTGGCTGCCCATGTTGTCCCCCAACTAAAAGAAATCCTATGACTGTTTGTGGAAGGAATTCTGTGCGTACAGGCTGCAGGCGGATTCTGTTTTCCTACCGTGATGACCTGGTGTGGGGTCAGCAGAAGGAGTCGCCGTCGGTGGCTCCGTGGGACGATGACTTGCCAAGGGAAAACTGGACTTCTGCTGGACTTTTCATGTGTTGCAGAGAAGAGCCTTCCTCCCTATTTGCTTACGCTAAAATTAACTTAAGCTGGGAAGAAGGCTTTAACCGCTTGCTTAGCCTTTCCAACCAGATATTATTGGGAGACTGGTGCGTTAGCTAAAAAAATCACATTAAAATGTAAACCATTGACATGTACTTCTAGATTAGAAGGAGGCCGTGGAAGCCGGGATGGCAAAGCAGAAATGTCATCTGTTGAGAGCTCTGGGTAGATTGATGCTGGGCTGTTGGGGTGTGAGATGATGGTTTTGGAAGAGCATGGAGGACAGGGAGTTCTGGGGCAGCAGAGGGAGGGAGAGCAGGGCTTTTCAGGATACAATGGATGTCTCTTGATTTTACCTGATTTGCCATTTCCCCTTTGTCCATTAAAAGCATGCTCCTTTTCCTTTGGGGGCACCATGCTTCTCCTACTCCATGTGGTCCTGGAAGGATTAAGTTCTCCTCCCTCCTTCCCCACCTCTTGACCAGTCAGAGGTCTCCATCCTCCAGGGCACTGGCCTTCCCTGTGACAGGATGTATAGACATGGAGAGAGAGATGGCTTCTATTTTACTGTGAGGTTTCTAGTTGCAGGAACCGTGTGAGCCTGGAGCTGCCAGAGGCAATTTCCCACAGCAGTGTGGGAGAAATCGTATGTGGAGGAAAGCCATCACAGGAAAGCGGAGCCAGGAGGTGGAGAGAGGAACACAGTTGGGAGGGCATCACTAAAGGTGCTGGATCCAAGCAGGCCTGAAGGGGAGACACTTCCAGTACCCCTTTGTCTCAAAAAGGTGGGAGTTGGATTTTTATCATTTGAAACCAAATATACAGGGAATTAGAGACTAGGAGAAGTCAATGGATTTTATTTTTTAAAATATTTTATTTTATTTATTCATGAGAGACACAGAGAGGCAGAGACACAGGCAGAGGGAGGAGCAGGCTCCATGCAAGGAGCCCGATGTGGGACTCGATCCCAGGAATCCAGGATCATGCCCTGAGCCAAAGGCAGATGCTCAACCGCTGAGCCACCCAGGAGTCCCAGGTCAATGGGTTTTAATAAGAGTGGATACACACGCTGTGTTTTAACTCTGAGGATTTTAAAGGCCCTACAAAGCAAAGATGCCACATGTTTTGTGTTTCTTTGAATGTGACTTTGCTCTGGGATAGAAACGCGTAGACTTGGACTGTCCTTGGGAAAGCTATTTCATCACTTCATTTCCTCTTTTGTAATATAAGTAGCAATAATATATTGTAAGATAGTAGTGCCCCCCTCGAGTAGGTTAATACATATATGAGTCTTCGAATGATGCCTGGCAAGGTAAGTGCTCAGCACATTTATACATCCTCATCTGTCCTGCTCTCCTTGCATCTTCCTTCTCTCTTCCTTCCTCTCCCTCCCCAACCTCAAGTATCCACCAAAAGGTAAAAGAACTGGGAAAGGGAAAGGGGGAACTTAGAGACTAGAAGCTTCTGCATTGAATGAGGATAGAAGTAAATCTGATAACCACACACATTCATTTAAAAAGTTGTCTGTCACACATGGACTAAACATCAACAAGTCATTGTATTCACATTAGCTCCCTGCGTCTTCTTGGCCAGTGTCTGCGTGTGTTTTCTGGTATAAAAATTTAAAGACCATCTGCAAGCCTACAGAGAATTTATTCAACTGATTTACCTATGTTAATAACTTGGAATAGTGAATGATCTTAACGTGATACACGGTATTAGGTAACTCAAAGAAATCATAGGACTTAGGTCAGGGATACATGTTTGTTTTCCCAGCTGCTTGATTATTTTTACACCAAATAATGCTATGGCCAAAGGCAGAGACAATTTACCATGAAATGAATATAGTCTGAACCTCAGGGATGTTTTTTGTGCATGGCCCCTTCCAAGGCCCTGAAGAAATGTAAGCCGTGTGTTCTCATCTTCACATATTTTTTTTAAGATTTCAAAAAGTAAAATATTTTGCATTACTTTTTAGAAGAGAGACCCCAATATTACATAAGCTACAGCCTCCATAAAACCTGTACCCATCCCTTGTCACTCCTTGACACTTATACTAAGATTCCTAATTTTTTTTTTTTAAATAATCAACCCAAACTTGAGAATGAGACCAAGAAAAATAATCAAACCAAGCTTGGAAAAAAGACCAATAAGTCTATGTGAAAATAAGCCCACACGGCCTTTCAATAGCATTCTGGGGCATTGCTTCACAAAACCACCAATGAGCATTTAATTGTCTAAGGGGATATGTCTTCATTTGACTCCTTTTTTTAAACACTAATGTTTAATGGTCCCAAACTTTGTGAAATTACATGTTAACTTGTAGATTTTTTTTTTGTCTGGTAGAGATGTAAATGCTTTTTGTCTGGCAGAAAATGTAACCTCAAAAATTATGGTCTTATAACCAGTTTTGTATTGAATCTAGCAATCTCTTCTATTTTTTTTTATTGCCTCTAAGTTCCCAGTCCCTCAGCGCTCTTTGCGCCAGCTTCACTGTCTTAGTAGTTTCCTCATTAATGATTTGAATAAAATCTTTGACATTTGTTCATGCTATATTTGTACAACTTTTTGTAAATTATACTGTGATGGAATGTTAAGCTCACTGAAGAAAATCCTTCTGCCCATAATTCACTATGACATGTCCTTGGACATGTCACACTCTTTATGTTACCTTAGGTAGGGGTCAGCCTTCTGACTTGGCTTCAACTCTCACCCCAAAACCTGATAATCTCTTTCATTTCATGGCACAGAGCCCCAACTTTGAAGGCCTGCATGTAACCTTTCTGAGCCTCAGTCTTCTCATCTATAGAATGAGGATTGTTATTGAGGTGCCTGGCTGGCTCAGTCAGTAGAGCACGTGACTCTTGATCTCAGGGTTGTGAGTCAGAGCCCCACAGCGGGTGCAGAGATTTCTTAAAAATATCCTAAAATGAGAATTGCTGGTAAGACTACCTAAGCTGAGCTCTATAAGGCCCAGTATAGCACATTACATAGTAACCCTCAATAAATGTCAGTATCTTTCTTGTCTTAATATCCTTCCAGTTACCCAAGGCAGCTCCAGATTTCCCCAGAACCCAAAGTGGAAGTTGAAAAGATTAGACCCACAACTGTGCTTCCTTGGCAAGAAAAAAGTTTAGCAAAAAGCAATCAGACCATAGAGCCCTTCTCCTTCTTTGATTGTGGTTTATATGGCTCTGTCAGTCCCAAGAATCACCCAGAAGCAAAGAATAATTCCCTCCTAAGTGGTCTCCTCCTGAACCTACTACTTGTTTCTCCAATAGTGACTTAGTCAGCTGGTGCTGCTGTAACAAAATACCATAGAATGGGTGGCTTAAACAACAGAAAACAATTTTCTCAGAGTTCTAGAGGTTGGAAGTCCAAGACCAGGATGTCAGTCAGCATGGTGATGTTCTGATGACGGCACTCCTCCTGGCTTTCCATCATCCACCTTCTCACTATGTGTTCACATAGCCTTTCCTTGGTCCATCTCTTCCTTCTTCCTCATCTTATGTAATCGTATAAAGCCACCAGTCCTATTGGATTAGGACTCTCCCCTTATGACTTCATTTAACTTAATTATCTCCTAAAAGCTCTGTCTCCAAATATAGTCACATTGGGATTAGGGCCTCAACCTACGAATCTATGGACAGGGTACAGTTCAGTCCACAGCAGACAATTGAGACCTTGACCACTCGTGCAACTTTTTACCAGGTGATTGATTCCATTTCAATAAAGTATTACCTGTCTTTCCCTCTTCTAAGTTTTCAGTCTTGGAGGTAAAAGGAGATGTTCCCAGTTTATTCCTCCAATTTTTTCAGAACCCACCCCCCCATTTCCAGAACTAGCATCAAGGTAAAAATGATTTACACAATCTATATTTTTGGACAAACTCCATGGAATGAGGACATATAGGCAGGGGGGCATGAAACTGTTCAACTGGAATGGCCAGAGTGGAACATTGTTTTAGCAACCTCTGTGTCTTCTGGCAGAGGGACTCTCTGTCCAAGACACTGGGATCCTGGACCATCATTTGCTCCATTTGTCTTTGTAACACTCCCCAACCTCCCTCCACTCACGAGTTAGCACCTTTAATTGTTCATATTCTATTACTATTTCTGGCTCTTTAAAGGACATATTTTAGCTTCCTCTATCTTTAGAGACACCCACAGGTCCCTTTCTACCTTCATTTATTAACTCTTTCAAAAAGTGATTGCCAAGGAAGTCATTGAAATGTTTTCAGAAAAGAGACAAAAGGATTAGATTTGTCTTAAGAAGGGCACCCAGGGCTCTCAGGAATTTTACTTTCAGTCAATATGGAGGAACCAGGACCAGATTTATCCTCCTGCCATAAACAACTAGAAAAGCAAACAAAATATATGAAACAGCAGTTCTCAGATCTACAACAAGCAGAATTGTGCAGAATTGTGATCTATAATAGAGGGGAAAGAAATGAGATGATCCCTGGGGCAGCCGCAGCTCACTGCCTGCAGGTTCTTTCTAGGCTACGGCACCGAGAAGAGGAACCAGTATAGCTCAAGAACCTCACTGAATTGGGGAGACAGAGATCAGAATTTGGGGGGAAGTCAAGGCAGCTAGAATTTTCTGAGTATTATATCGGAAAGGAGAGGGGGCAAGAGAGAAGAGAGGGAGAGTGGTAGAGAGAGAAGAGAATGCTCTGGAGATCTATAGAGGAAGATCCTCAAATGTTTGGCTGAGTATATGCCTACACATGTATCAGAGGCAGGGAAAGAGCCACTGGAAAGGAATAACACAATGACTGGAGCTGAATTGCTTATATGCCAGCAAGCTAGAGTAGAAAGACCTTATAATATAAGGAACATTGAGTATAATCCACAGAAGGTTATTGTCTTAGTAGTACAGCTAAATTGGCCATATGTTAAAGAGTGCTCTGAAGTCCCCTCAACAGAGCGGGAAAGCAAATCTCAAGAGTCCAAATGATTCCTATAACTTTCTTGTGCACCAGAATAGAATCCAATACTATTTCAAGGAATGTCACAAAATCCAATATGTAATCCTCACAAGTGTTCGACATCCACTTAGGACAAGAAATATTATCACGAGTAAAGTGGGACATTATATAACACTAGAATAAGCTCTAATAATCCTAAATGTGCATGCACTTAACACAGAGCTTCAAAATACATGAAGTAAAACTGATGGAACTGAAATGAGATATAGACAAATCCACAATTAGAGTTGGAATCTTCAGCATTTCTCTTTCAGTAAGCAACAGAACAAGTAGACAGAAAATCAGAAAGAATATAGCCACAAAACCTGTACATAAATATTCATAGACATTGTTCATGGTGCCAAAAAGGAGAAACAACCCAAATGTCCATTAACTGATGATTGGTTAGACAAAATGTAATACAGTTGATAAAGTCACCATGAACATGAAATTAGCGAACATCAAACCTCTAGGGGAAATACAGGGTTAGGTTCTCGTGTGAATCTTTGGTCACAACATTTTGGTCAGTTGATCAATTCACAATCTTCTTTTATGTTTGGCTCTGCTTGGAGATACCTTATTTATTTAAAGACACTGGATTCATTACCATTGGGCTCAGAGCCAACAGCACTATAGCTCATGTCTGAACAAAGCTCACCTACCACTTGCATTTTCTCTACTCTCTATAAAGCACGTCGCAGCCTGCTTGTGCTTAGGAACACCCGACAACACTTCAGGATTATTTTTGTGGGACCATTTTAAACAGCAAAATCATCAACAAAAAGCACACAAAAAATGCAAAAAGCATGGCACTAAATAGACTGAAAAAAGGACACTCGTTTATAGTTAAGACAACTGAAGCAAGATGCTTGTGCGTTGCCTTGCGTGATCTCAGCTGGGAATCTCTGCATAGGGTGACTCCAAGTTTTTGCTACTCTGCACATGGGATAAATGACCACAAAAGTGCTGTGAGTATTGATATTGGGGTTACAAATAAATGTTAGTGAGTAGGTGAATTAGCAAATGTAGAATCTGAATAATTAGGATTGACTATACATCATATTGTGGAATATTCTTTGGCTAGAAAAAAAATGAGGGGCACCTGGGTGCCTCAGTGGTTGAACATCTGCCTTCACCTTAGGTCATGATCCCAGGGTTCTGGGATCCAGTCCCGCATCAGGATCCCCGCAGGGAGCCTGCTTCTCCCTCTGTCTGTGTCTCTGCCTCTCTCTGCGTGTCTCTCATGAATAAATAAATAAAATCTTTAAAAAAGAAAAAGAGAATGAAGTTCTGATACTTGCTACAACACGAATGAAACTTAGAAAACATTATGCTAAGTGAAAGGAGCCAGACACAAAAGGCCACAGATTGTATGATTTCACTTTTATGAAATGTCTAGAATAGGCAAAATGAGAGGTTGCTAGAGGTTGGGAATGGCAAATGGGGAGTGACGCTATTAGATGCGTGGAGTTTCTTTTGGGGTGATGAAAATGTTCCAGAATTAGGGTACCTGAGTGGCTCAGTCCACTAAGAGTCTGCCTTCCGCTCAGGTCATGATCCCGGGGTCCTGGGATGGAGCCCTGCGTTGGGTTCCCTGCTAAGCAGCGAGCCTGCTTCTCCCTCTCCCTCTGACGCTCTCTCTGCTTGTGTGCTCTGTCTTTCAAATTAAAAAAAAAAAAAAAATCTTAAAGGAAAAACCCAAAACAAAACGTGATTTAAAAAATGTTCCAGGGCAGCCAGGGTGGCTCAGGGGTTTAGCGCCGCCTTCAGCCCAGGGCCTGATTCTGGAGACCTGGGATCGAGTCCCACGTTGGGCTCCCTGCATGGAGCCTGCTTCTCCCTCTGCCTGTGTCTCTGCCTCTCTCCCTCTCTCTCTCCCTGGGTCCCTCATGAATGAATAAATAAATAAAAATCTTAAAAAAAAATTAAAAATGTTCCAGAGTTAGGTAGTGGTGATTTTGTACAGCTTTGTGAATATATGAAATAAACACTGAACTGTATATATGAAGAGGGTGAATTCTGTGGTATTAAATTATATTTCAGCTAAAAAAAAGTAAATAAATTTTTAAAAAAGAAAAAATGTGGAAGGCCCAGAAACACTATCAACAAATTTTACCTAGTTAATATTTATAAAGCATTTCACACAATAGCAGAATAGTCTTTCTTGTCAAGTATACATGGAATATTCACTAATATAGACAATATTCTGGGCCATAAAACAAACCTTAACAAATTGATACTGAAATCATGTAAGGTATGCTCTCTGCCCATAACTGAATTAAACACAAAGATATCCTGAAAATCCCCAAGTATTTAGAAATTAAATGTCATAGAGCAAATAACCACCAGTCAAAGAGGAAATCACAAGGTAAGTTACAAAAGGGAAGGGAAAGTCCTCCACTTGACAAAAGGTATCTTTGCCCTTTAGGGGCACCTGGGTGGCTCAGTCAGTTGAACATCTAACTCTTGGTTTTGGCTCAGGCCAGGATCTCAGGGTCCTGGGATCGAGCCCCGAGTCGTTCTCTACACTCAACACAGAGTCTGCTTGTCCCTCTCTCTCCTGCTCTGCTTCTCCTATTGTTCATGTGTGTGCTTTCTCTCTCTCAAATAAATAAATATCTTTTTTTTAAAAAAGGTATCTTTGCCTTTTGCTCAAATCAACATGTCTAGAACATTCCACCTAACAGCAGAATGCATATTCTTGTCAAGTGGACATGGAACATTCACTACAGCTACTACATATCTATAGCTACCATCATACTCAATGGTGAAAGACTGAATGCTTTCCCCCTAACATCAGAAACAAGGCAAGGAAGTCCAATCTCATGATTTCTATTCAATGCTGTGCTAGAGGTCCTAGCTAGCATAGTAAGGCAAGAAAAAGAAAAAACGTGCATATAGATTGGGAAAAAAAAACAAAACTGTATTCATAAGTATCAAGATGGTCTACATAAAAAATAGCAAAGAATCTGTAAAAAAAAATCTACTTGAACTGAAAAGCAATTTAGCAACTTTGCAAGATACAATGTCAACATGAAAAAATTTCAATTTCCATATGCTATAAATAATTAGAAATTGAAATAAAACCAATATTTGTGTTAGCATCAGAAATCATGAAACACTTAGGTATAAATCTATCAAAATATGGGAAAATCTATATAAAGGAATGAACAATTGATACACCCAACAGTATGGATGCAGATTGAAAGCATTATGCTAAGCAAAAAAAGCTGTACACAAAAGACTATATACAATATGATTCCATTTATATGAAATTCTAGAAAAGGCAGAGCTATAGGAACAGAAAGTAGATTGGTGGTTGCCAGGGTCCATGTATCAAAGGAGGAGATAAACTGAGAAGAAGTATGAGGGAGATATTTTGGAGTCATAGAATGTTTTATCTTGATTGCAGTGGTGTTTATATAACTGTATACATTTATCAGAACACATAGAACAGAGACACTTGGGTGGCTCAGTTGGCTAAGCATCAGCCTTCAGATCAGGTCATGATCTTAGGGTCCTGGGATCGAGCCCCGAATCGGGCTCCCCGCTCAGCAAGGAGTCTGCTTCTCCCTCCGTCCCTCTCCCTTGCTCATGCTCCTTCTGTCTTAAATAAATAAAATCTTTTTTTAAAAACCCACATAGAACTGTACACATTCAATAGGTAAGGTATATTATATGTAAAATAGACCTCAATAAAGTTGATTTTATTTATTTATTTATTTAATTTTTTTTAATAAAGTTGATTTTAAAATAAAAGAGAGGGCTGTCAGATTGCCACAAAGAAGATTGGATTGATCAGGGTAATCAAGGTTAGAGACCTCGATGTTAATTATTCAGAGACAAAAGCTAGGATTTTTGAAAAAGAAAGCTGATTGAGAAATAAGGGAAAGGCACAAGACCAAAAAAGGAAAATACAAAAGTACAGAAACAGATGAGCTTCTCGAACACAGATTTGGTGTGCTAAGATAATTTAAAGACAAGACACAGATTGACATGACACACATGGCAACCTGGGAACATTGGCTCTTGTTCCTTTCTCTGGTCCCACTTTGATCTCCATTGGATGCTGTGTGGAAGCCGCTCAGGCTGATTGCAAGGCAGGTTCACATGAGCACGTTACACTTCTAAGGCCCTCAGAGGGGGGATTTTGTTCCGAGCTACTTTTTGTAGCTAGAAGGGCCAGGGGTCAAGTGGTCCTTGTGGACCCTTCCTTCCTCTTTTGGTTGGTGAGCTCTTGTTTCCACTGAGCACTCATCCAGTGGCCACTTCCTGTCTTTACATGATTCCACCTCGGTCAGGTTGTCCCATGCAATACTTGGAATTTATTTACACTATTTTTTTTTTGAAATTTAAATTTAACTAAACATCCTGTAATTTTACTTCTAAATTTGGGAAACCTTACCTGGGACCACATCCCCCAGGATTCCATCTATTGTCCCTTCTTTCCAGGTAATTCCTGAGACTATGTTTTCCCTGAATCCTATCATTTAGTGTTTCCAGCGACAGTATGTTTACACACCCAGGCACAAAAACAGGCTTATGTACAACAACCAGGAAGAGGAATATTGTCCTTTCAAGGCTCAGTCAGAAAATTGGGAGTATATCTTCTCTAAATAGCTGTCCTCTTCACACAGGTAATCAAAAACTGCCACATTGAATCTTCATCTATCGGAGAAGTATTTCTCTTTGCATGTTTAGGGGGAAATAAAAATTAAATCCTTGCCTCAGACTGGTAGCAGGAAGTTAAAGATGTGATCAATCCAATCAAAGACCGATTTGCCTCTTTTTCAACCCCTTTTACATACAGTTTGTAAGTTTGTATAGAAAGATATTATGTGATCTGACTTTTTTTTCTAAGTGTGTCCGCGTCTAGCTTAAAGGCAATTTCATATCAAGAAAAACATACTGAATCACAGCATCTAGGATAAGGACTAGTGATTCTTTATTCTCTGATCGGTGCTCTAAAATGTCTTCATGAATAAGACAATATTTTAAACCTCGAGCACAATCAACTTCATTATTTGAAATCTGTGATCTTATATTTGCCATGTATTTGAGCACTTTTTAAACTCTTATTAATGATGAAAATGAGACTGTCAATTAAGCTAAATGACATGGCTGGGGTTACAGTAAGTCAACTGTTACAGAGTGAGTCAGGAATTCTTGCTTCTGTAGTCGGTAATGAGAAATCTATCATCTATCTCATCTACCTATTTATCATCTATCTATCTATCATCTATCATCTCTCTATCTCTCTATCTCTCTACCTCTTTACCTATCCTTTTCTGGTTCTTCATTTTTCTCAACATGCTACAAATCCTAAATTAGAAATACAAATTGCAAATATTTATGACTTAAATATTTAAGATTGGATATAACTATTCATAGATTAATTTTTCATGAAAACTATAAACTATGGACCAAAATCATATGGGTGAGTCTTACCTGTATGTGTAAATACAATTGTCGTGTATTACATACATATATGTATATATCATGTTGATACAGATAGTAGGCATATATTACTCCTTATTTTTTAGAAAGATTTATTCATTTATTTTTAGAGAAAGAGAGAGAGAGCATGTACAAGGAGGGGAAGGGGCAAAAGGAGAGACTCTTTCAAGCAGATTCTCCACCCAGTACAGAGCCCTGACTTGAGACTCGATCCCATGACCCATGAGATCATGACCTGGGCTGAAACCAAGAGTTGGATGCTCAAGTGACTGAGCCACCCAGATGCCTCTATGTACTCCTAAATGAGTTCATGTGACTCATGAAGAGACCAATGTCTCTTACATTGTTTCCCTTGGCCCCATTGCATTAGCAAGGTTTAGAACCTCTTTGTGTTAAGTAATTATAGCAGAGGAAAGGCTTTTTGGTTTTCAAAAGTAAGGGCTCAGGGTATAGAAAAAACCTAGTGAAAAAGAACTAATCTTCCCATCAACTCATCCCTCGCCTCCCCCCCCCCCCGCCCCGCCCCAGATGACAGATGAGAGGAGAGGGAAGAGAATTGGAGGGAAGATGAAGAGAGGTTAGCTGAGCTCTGGTATAGCCGGATAGAGGCTTTCCATGTGCTGTTCCTCTTCTAGGCTGAAGCCTTGGGCAGAAGGCAAGGAGAAAGGCTAAAAAAAAAAATAACCAAATGAGGTCATAGGAACTGAGAGTGGTGGGTATGTAGACTCTGAGCCTCTCCAACCCATTCAAAGGCTGGGGAGGCAGCCAGAGCCAGGGTCCCTTAGAAAACCTGCCTATGTGCCATAGTTCTGGGTTCACGGCCCCAGGCAGCCTCATAGGGCTACCTATGCCCTGGGTAGGATGGGGGCCCTGAAACGACCCCTGAGAGAGTTGAATCCGGGAAGCCTTGAAGCCTCCCTGGCATAGACAGTGGAAGACCAGACAGGAATGAAGTTGGATGAATGGATGGATGGATGGAAGGAAGGATGGATATCCATCATCGGTTGGATAAGATGCCCACTCTCACCCAGGCAGGTGCTCTGTTCTCCCCAGCAACTTAGGTAGAAGGACAGGAGAAACCCTCCTTGATTGAGATTATTTCCATGTAAGACATATGAGGCATACTGAGTTTGGTTATTAAGAGACTAAATAAGCTATATATTTTATACTGCTAAATTCATGATCTGAAATACATATCCATCATAGGTAGATAGATAATAGATAGAGGATAGGTAAATAAAGGGTATAATATTTGATACATTTAAATTACATGCATTCTCTATCTTATGTTTATGGTTTGGAAATTTGCTGGGAAGTAGACAATTAGCATAGTGGGCTTTTCTTTTCCATCTATGATAAAGGCTCGAGAGGATAAGCAGAAAATTATCGTATTGGTTCCAAAAAGGAAAATAAAAAGGAAGTGTGTGCATTTGTCTGTGTGTCGTGTAGATAGATTGATAGACACGCAGATGGACAGATATCTCGAGCTACCACCTGTCGGTCTAGAGCAGTTCTTGTAATGATGGGGGAAAAGCCAGAGTGCCCCTAAAGCTTCCATATGAGCCTGAACAGTGCATCGCTTGGGGCCTCCAATCTACTTCACCAGCCTTAACTATGTGGTTGATCTTGTGCGGTCCTAGGGGGTGAGTGGAATTCCTGCTCCAGCTCAGGGCTGGAGCACATTTTCTGAAATGATTAGATGGTGAGTGGGAAACTCGGGCAGAGTTTGGACCAGCGAGCATTTTTCTCCACTAATGACAAAGCAGGAATAAATCAAAGACCATTTCTGCAAGTTTTGAGACAAAGCACAGATCTTGGGTTTCCGTTTCTAGGAAACTATTTATTTATTAAATAGTGAGAGAAAAAAGGAAAATGTTTCTGGTTTCTCTGAGAAATCACTTAAACAAAGAAAGAGGCAGATTTTTGCACAGGAAACCCAGCTGGAAATTTTAATTCTGAGAGGCAAAAGGGTGACGTGGCTGAAAGCATGAACCCTGGAGTCAGGTGGCATGAGTTCAAATCCTAGCTCTGCCTCGGGTGGCTTCTATATCTCAGTTTTCCTCTTTGTAGGGTAGGGTTTATCACAGTCGCTCCCTCATGGGATTCCCGTGAGGACTGAATGAGTAATCTCTAAAGAACCTAGGTGAGTAAGCACCAGGGTATTGTTATTTGTTTAAAAGGTTGATGTGCAAAAAACAAAAAACAAAAAACAAAAAACAAAAAAAAAAGTTGATGTGCTGAGTGAGACCATGAGCTGACTCCTTACCACTGAGGCGGAATTGAGACTAGCCCGGAGAGCAATGTGAGAGACACAGATGAGGACTGAGGAAGAATTTGGGAAGTTTTTGTCGTTTTCTAAGTTCTGGAATAATTCACCAAAGAAGTTACAAGAGCTTGAAAAACAGATGCTTTTTTAAAAGCAGGAGAGTCCCTAATTTGACTGGGATAGTTTTCGTGTAAATCTGTTGTACTAGGGCCGTCTCATGATGAACACCAACTCTCTTGGTCTGGATGCTTGGGATTTCACTTAGTTGTCAGTTTCTTCTTTTTTATTTTTAAAAGATTATTTGAGAGAGAGAGAGAGAGAGAGAGAGCATGAGCAGGGGGAGGAGGAGAGGGAGTGAGGGAGGAAGAGGGACAAGCACACTCCCCGCTGAGCAGGGAGCCCGATGCAGGGCTCAGGGCTCCATCCCAGGACTCCAGGACCATGACCTGAGCGGAAGGCAGGTGCTTAATTGGCTGAGCCACCCAGGCACCCCTAGCTGTCCTGTTCTTCTGACCCTAAATTAGCTATGTCACTGGGGAGGATGGTGGATGGTTCGTCATTTCCTAAGTGTCCTTCTGCCCAGGTGGAGGACCAGCTGGATGTTAAATACCCAGAGAAGAGCCTGGTGCCAGGATGCAGTCGGAGTTGTTTTAGTGTTCCAGATGACAAAGATGGACAAAGAGCATTTTTTTTTTTTATTGGAGTTCAATTTGCCAACATATAGTGTAACACCCAGTGCTCATCCCATCAAGTGCCCCCCTCAGTGCCCGTCACCCAGTCACCTCGTACCCCCACCCACCTCCCCTTCCACTACCCCTTGATCGTTTCCCAGAGTTAGGAGCATCTCATGGTTTGTCTCCCTCACTGATATTTCCCACTCATTTTCTCTCCTTTCCCCTTTATTCCCTTTCAGTATTTTTTATATTCCTTGTATGAATTAAACATATAATGTTTGTCCTTCTCCGATGGACTTACTTCACTCAGCATAATCCCCTCCAGTTCCAACCATGTCAAAGCAAATGGTGGGTATTTGTCATTTCTAATGGCTGAGGAATATTCCATTGTATACATAGACCACAGCTTCTTTATCCATCATCTTTCGATGGACACTGAGGCTCCTTCCACAGTTTGGCTATTGTGGCCATTGCTGCTAGAAACATCGGGGTGCAGGTGTCCCGGCGTTTCATTGCATCTGTATCTTTGGGGTAAATCCCCAGCAGTGCAATTGCTGGGTCGTAGGGCAGGTCTATTTTTAACTCTTTGAGGAACCTCCACACAGTTTTCCAGAGTGGCTGCATCAGTTCACATTCCCACCAACAGTGTATGAGGGTTCCCTTTTCTCCACATCCTCTCCAACATTTGTGGTTTCCTGCCTTGTTAATTTTCCCCCTTCTCACTGGCGTGAGGTGGGATCTCATTGTGGTTTTGAATTGTATTTCCCTGTTGGCCAGTGACACGGAGCATCTTCTCATGTGCGTGTTGGCCATGTCTGTGTCTTCCTCTGTGAGATTTCTCTTCATGTCTTTCACCCATGATTGGATTGTTTGTTTCTTTGCTGTTGAGTTTAATAAGCTCTTTATAGATCTTGGAAACTAGCCCTTTATCTGATACGTCATTTGCAAATATCTTCTCCCATTCTGTAGGTTGTCTTTGAGTTTTGTTGACTGTTTTTTTTTTTTTTTTTTGCTGTGCAGAAGCTTTTTATCCTGATTAAGTCCCAAGAATTCATTTTTGCTTTCGGACAAAGAACATTTTGATTCTTATTCTGACGATTCAGGATGATTTTCCATGTGAGTTAATGCTATTGAACAGAGTAGAAAGTTTTCCTAAACCCAGTCGTGTGACTGGATTCATGCTCTTCAGGGGTTTGAAAAAAAATGTCCAGAAGATACAGGACAGAAAAATTAAAATAAAAATTTTAAACTGGCTTCCCAGGACATTTGTGAGCTGCTAGTGGTTAGCCTCCAGGAACCAAAAACAGTCTGTGGTCAACAGATCTTTTGGGCACTAATTCGAAGGATGCTTTGATATATGGGTTCCACATCACAGGGCCTGGTAAGTTCTATAGGTAACTCTTTACCAAAGATCAATATATTTACAGCCAAACAAAACCAGGCAATCTGTGAGAGTTATATTTGACTCCAATGTTGTCACCTTAGGAAGAGTACTATGGTATTTGATCTATATTCTATTCAAATTAGAGCTGGGGACGCCTGGGTGGCTCAGCAGTTGAGCATCTGCCTTCAGCCCAGGGTATGATCCTGGGGTACAGGGATCAAGTCCCACATTGGACTCCCTACGGGGAGCCTGCTTCTCCCTCTGCCTGTGTCTCTGCTTCTCTCTGTGTGTCTCTTAGGAATATAAATAAAATAAAATCTTAAAAAAAAAATCCCAAAGTTGACAGGACCTTACCAATATCAAGGTCAGTCCTCTTCCCCATTTTCCAGACAGCAAAACTGAGGTTCCTAAGAGCTGAAGAGCTTTATCCAACATGAAACCGGTGGCATAGCTGAGGTGGGCACCCAGGACCCCTGCCTAGCCCTCCCACCTCATCTCATGCTGCTCTCCTTCTTCCTCATGACGCTCCAGGTACAGTTGTCTGCATTCTGTTTTCCTAACGGGGCAGACTTGACCCCGCAATGGGCCTCAGTATACTTGCCATTTCCTCTACTTTTCTCCCCATAAAGTCTCGTGGCTTCTCCTGTCAGGTGTCACTTTGTTAGGATCTTTTTAGAGAGGCCTTCCCTAAAAACCCACCAGGCACTCTCTATCCTATCACCTTGCTTAATTTCCTTCCCAGCGCTTGAGTATCTGAAATTATCTTCTTTATTATTTCTTTTTCTGTTGTTGTCTCCCTGCCATTCACAGGTAACCTCTAGGAGAGCTGGGGCCTTACCTGTCTCGTTCCTTGCTGTATTTCCTGCTTCTAGAATGGTGTCTGGGACAGCAGAGGGGCTCAATCAACACCGCTGCCTGCAAAAAGGAAGAAAACCCTTTTTAAGAGCCATTATGTTTGCCTGGATCTTTTGATTACACTCTACTGCCACTTTTCATTAATGTAGCATAATAATATTACCTACTACTTTTTGAGGACGTGCTAGATTTTCAAAAGTCACGTTAGGCCTTTTTCAAATCTTATTTGATCTTCACAACAGCCCTACGTGGTAGGTGTAATTGTCCTTGTTTTATTGATGCAAAAGCGGACGCTCAGAGAATTTAAGTGGCTCAAACAAGATGCAAAGCCCCATTCCCACCCCTGATTTGAGAGTGATCGTACCCAAGACTTGCTATTATATCTGTTCCGAGTGTCCAATCAGGGCCATATGGGTAAATATGTTGATAGAACACTTACCAGACTGTGGGAGCCCAGAACAGGTTTTAATTTCCCATGAATCATGAAGTAGTCAGTCGAAAGTACAGAGATGCTTCTCATTACATTGATCTTGGAGTTCAAGTGAGCTTTGGCTTCCTCATTTGGGGAGGTTTTGATTTGTTTGTTGTGTCGGGCTCAGGAGAGGAAAGGAGATATACAGGCTCTGCAAGGACAGGGCTCTTGCCTGGGGCCTCACAGGTCAGGAGATGCTGAAGCAAAGTTTTGCGTTCAGCCTCACAATCGCACAGGAGGCCTCCACCTGTAGGAAACGGGGTCGGGGCTTGTTCCTTTAGGCCATGAGTCAGGATCTTAAGAGGAATTGAGCCCAGGGCCTCCTGCCCCGGCCCTGTTCTCTGTTCTAATGCTCATTACTGGGTGCTCACCTCCCCACCTGTGATGGGGAGAGTTGTGGAAATGGTGGCAAACAGGTTGGGAGATAATTGAACATTACTTTGGGCTAGTTGAACTTTTTTTGACTCCCCTCAAGGCCAGGGTAACTTTCTGCTTGGATTCTTAAATCCTGGCCATGACTGGAGAAGAGAGGTGTGCAGGAGATGGTCAAACAGTTGTTCACTTTAAGGACGTTTCCAGTCCACCCAGACGGCAGGCACCAGGTGGAGAAGCTTCAGGAATGACATCCCTGGTCAGGTCTGCTGCCTCTGATTCTGGCCATGGGCATGGGCATCAGGTGCAGACTGTTGGGCCCACGTGGGACCCCAGGTGGGCAAGCAATATCCTCCACAGTCCCTCCCACCCCAACTCTTCAGTCCTCTCCATCACGTTACCACCACTTCCTTCCTGCTCACCTGCCTCCTGGAAGGCATAGGCCCAGAGCCTCCTTCCCAGCCTAGAGTTTTGTTGCTAGAGCCTGCTTGCATGAATGGAGTTTCAGAAAGTGTAGTGTCCTCTACCCTTGTTTTTAATCCAAATATCCCCTTTGGAAAAACCCAGAATTGATGTTACCCTATAGTAACACAGGGTGTGTAAAAAGGATAGCCAAGGACTCAATGCAAAGGAAGGAATATTACATTTTAGGCCCCTCTAAAGTCTAGAACATCTCTTGTGCTAAGTAGAAGGACTGAGGGGGGCCATTGGGAGCCGGCCTTCTGCTCTGTGAACTGCTGGGCATGGCCAGAGTGATGAGTAGCAGTGAAAAAAGTTAATGTGCTGCTGATAAGAGGAAAGAACACAACCTGTGCATCCAGTGGTAAACGAGAGGGGCCAGTTTTCCTTTAGCTGGTCCCCTAGCAAGTTGAGGATGGGAATAAGGGAGAAAAAGGAGTGTGAAGTTATAATGAAACACGTGGCTTTCAGGAGGAAAGGAAGAGGCTAGGAAGGAAGACAGCAGGGCTGGAGTTCATCTGAGTGGAGCTGTGTAGGATTGGAGCCTGGCTTAGGGACCTGGGGTGTCCCTGTGCCTGGGGATGCTGAGCGTGTCTCCAAAGTCAAGGGATGGACACAGGGCTCAGCTAGGAAAAGACTCCTATCTGTTAACTGAGGTTTTCCAGAGCCCAGGGCTGGAGGGGGGGTGGGGGACAGTGAGATTTCCAGGCAGGAAGAGGGATGACAGGTCAGTTGTGCGGCTCACAGAAGCAACATAAGTGCAGTGAGCTGTTCCTGGGATTGGCTGGGTCCTTCCCATGGTTGGAGGGAGACTTAGCTGTGGACATGTCGGGGCCGAGCTCTGATGTGGCTGAGGAGTGAAGCCCAGTGGGGTCCTGGCTGGGACGCATCACACAGGGATGGGCAGTGGGCCCCGGGGAGGGGCGTGGGTGGGGCAGCAGGGGTTCATGAGTGCGGATCCCTGAAAGGAAATCAGGAAAGCAGATCTTTGTCACACTTCAGGGGCCAATGTCCGTCCTACTTGGTTGTAGCTAACCTCTGAACGGGCTGCCCAGGGAGAAATGCAAACAGCTGACCTGATGGAGAAGCCCTTGGTGGAAACGCAGAGATCATGTTTATCCTTAGCATTTCCCTTGGTCAAGGGCTTAGAGCTACAAGGAAGGGACAGTTAACTGGAAGGGACCAAAGGAAGGATGGTCTGGAACAGACCGGGATGGTTTCTGGTTATGCTAACTTAGTAAAGTAACCGAGGCTGGGGACCCATCACCCAGCTGACCGCTCCCTCTCACTGTACTAAACAAGGCGGACTCGGACACTGTGTCACAAGGGAGAAGCTCTTTCGGAGAAGAGGAGAGAACGAGACAGATGTTCACATCAAAACTAAGTTCTAGTCCGATGGGGCAGGTAACTGAGGCACTAGTCTGGCATCAGTGACCCACACAGCATCCAGAAGAGACAGAAATGCAGAAGCCAGGGAATCTGTCAGAAGGGCCAAGGGAGGGCCAAGGGAAGGTCATGGCAATACAAAGGTCAAGGGTGCAGAAGTTTAGTCAGAGTAGCACTCATGACCAGCCTGGTTGTATTCTAGAAGGAGGTGGTCTCAAGGTGGGCAAGGAACTGGGTCTACCTATGGTTTGGATGAGGTTTATTCTATCCCCACACAGGGGTTGGTCCTGGTTGACTAAATCCGGTGATTGGTTCCCGGGCACATAACCTACTCTGAGACAACAAGAAATAAGATGCTTGCTAAGGCTTCTATGAAAAAAAAAAAAAAACTTGTTTCCTTTCCTATTGAATAAGACTTTTTGTTCCTAGGCAAGAGAGTGTGAGTATGTGAGGCCTACAGCTGCCGTAGCCATTGAGTAGAGGGTGTGGAGTCCAGTGGGCTGTAGGCACGTCATGTAGAGCCTGAGGATGGCCCCTCTGTTGTGGCGAAACAGAGGTGAGGACTTTAGTGGCATTGTCTGAGCTGCTGGATCAAACCTGACCTGAAACATCAATTCTCACTGGATATCAGATACATGAATGAATACATTTATTATTATTTGAGCCGATTTGAATGGGATTTTCTGGTTTCGTTTTTCTTTCCTTTTTTTTTTAAGATTTTATTTATTCATGAGAGACACAGAAGGAGGCAGAGACATAGGCAGAGAGAGAAGCAGAGACTCAATCTTAGGATCCCAGGGACCTGAGCCAAAGGCAGATGCTCAACCACTGAGCCACCCAAGTGTCCCTGATTTCATTTTTCAACATAATCTTAATTGACGCATTAAGGAAGGGCGAAGGAAGCAAAGCCAATTGGAGGAGTTATGATGGGCTCCAAAGTCCTCTCACTTCAGGAATCAAGTCTTTTAGAAAATAAACCCCCCTGGTTTCTCTTGGGATGGTGATTTGGAATATGAGAGCCGTCCCCCTGGGTGGGGGCTCCCCTTTGGACGCAGCAGCCCCCTACCAAAAACTGAACACGGGCCGTGGGAAGCCAGAAATGATGCTCAGAAGGTGAATAGTGAGAATGGCATCACTTGGTGCTTGATTTGCTTCTGGGGCTTTCCTAAAATGGTGGGAGGCAGGTCAGCATTCCTCACGCTCTGCTAAACGTTTTTGCTGAATTCATCCGTGAGGTTGGAGAAAACAAAATTGGCCCTTTCAGATTGTCTCTAACTTCCCAGAAAGTAAGACAGCCCCAAATACCACAAGCTGGCTGAGAGTGGGTGGTGCTGGGAGAAGGCGCAGAAGTGTTCCTGGTGGAAGCCCTCCCCGCCACCCCATGCGATCTTTCCAGAAGGAACGTGTTCCCGAGACCAGATTCCACCCTGCAGCCTCAGGCTCCCAGGGGCCCCAGGGACCAGATCTACATCCCAAGGCTCTGTTTCCATCCAACAGGCTGCAAAGAGTCCAGGAGGAGAGAACTGGCAATTCTTGAGTAGCTGCCACACGCTGAGCCTCTGGATGGCTCTTCATAATGTTGCCCTAATTTAGTGTTTTTCAGAGAGTGCGGTGGGGGAAACCTGTCCTCCAAGAGACAGGTCTCTAAACTTCATTGCTCTCCTACTTCCTGAGAGAATTCCGAAAAACCATGTACCCTTGTACACATTTTTAAGTTAACATCTAAGATTTCATCCTCAGTTTACTTATTTTTTAAAGTCATTTATTCATGAGAGATGCAGAGAGAGAGAGAGAGAGAGAGAGAGACGTAGAGGGAGAGGCAGGCTCCCTGTGGGGAGCCCCATGTGGGACTCGATCCCAGGACCTCAGGATCATGCCCTGAGCCTAAGGTAGACGTTCGACCACTGAGCCTCCCAGGCGTCCTTCATCCTCACTTTAAAGGCTTTTTAAATGAGTAGCAGAAAATATAAATATAAAACATACGGCCACCTGAATTCAGGTGAGGCTCAATCCCAACTGGCATAAATAGCTTATAATACTGATGAGGGAGCAGGAGGCAAGCTGAGGGCAAAGCACAAGCGGACACCCCGAAACAGCCCCCTCCACCCCCAGCTCCTGGGTGGGAACTGTGTGACATTCCTCAGGCACTCCCTGGCGGCCCTAAAACTACGGGAAGGAAAAACAAATGGTTAACTAATGGAGATCCCAGTCCTCCAAGACACGACTCTCCATCAGTTTACCAGGCTCTTAGTGATTTACAAGGAAAAAGCCTTATCAATAGCCGAACTTTTGGAGACCCATAATTCAATTTTTCGGAGCTCTAACATCACCCTCCCTCCCGTGAGTGGTGTGTGGGACAGAAGCATAGGGAAATGGAGCAAAGTTAACTTTCTTTATGACCCGCGGCCTATTGACAAGGACCTCTAATAGACAGAGTGTGACATCCCTCCAGAAAGCTCCCAACTGTCTTGATGTTAATGCCTTAGCAGAAGAAAAACAACCTTAGCTTGGCAATAGCCAGGCCTCCAGTATCCTGTAAATCTTCTTTTTATCCTGTGTCCCGTAAATCTTCTTCAATCTCAAAGTCCTTTTGGACACCTCCCTTTCTCCTTACCTCCCCAAACTCCCAAGTATTATAATCAGCCACCCCTCACAACCCCGGGGCAGCAGCTCTTTCTGCCCCCGTCAGGTCCTGTCCTGTCCCCGCAGCTTTAATAAAATCCCCTTTTTTGTACCAAAGACGTCCTCAAGAATGCCTTCTTGGCCGTCGGCTCCAGACCTCACCAACATTCCAAAATTACATGATAGGACTTCAATGAAACAAATGTTAACTACTTGTTGAATGAAGAGAGTCAAGTGTGAAAGAAAAAAAATGTAAATTTTTGTAACCCATGAATTTCCTTTCATGTATCTCAAAATATTTGGTGGTCTCAGGACACATTCCAGTTACAGGGTAAAGAATATACATCACAAATCGAGATCATTTCAGTTATTCTGAATTCAGAGCACGTCCCGAACGTGGCGTTCACAGGCAGCTTCAGGTGTAACAGAGCTCTGGGTGACATGGGAGGCCCTGAGTGTTTTGGGATTTGACATGCAAGGAGCAGACAATCCAGAGGACTTGGGTCTCAGTGTGGGGCCTCATGGTAAGATCTGGGGGGGTGGGGGGGTGAGAGACCAGCCTGGCTCTTACTAAGGGGAAAAGCCCATGGTATTGGGAAGGCAGTCTTGTTTCCAGGGGGATCCATTTTTATGAAAGAAAACATATGGAATCAAGATCTGGAAATCGATTCCTTTTAACATATCAGTATCCCAAGGGAAGTCTTCCAGAGTGCATCCTGCATCAGGGACACTTCATGACAGCAGGGTTCCAGGGAAATGCGGCCAGATTTCCTCACTGGCTTCTTAAAGGCTCTGCGAGGGCCCACACAGTAAAGAAACACATCCTCGTGAAGAGTTTTCCAAAAGTCCTTATTTATTTTTTATTTAACACTTGTTAGCATCACCATGGACACTTTTGGAATAGTGTTATTTTTTATTTTTTATTATTTTATTTTTTTTTGGAATAGTGTTATTAATGGCATTCTACAGATCATGAAGGTGAGGTTAAGTCAAATCTGTAAAAGATCAGATAATAAATATTTTAATCTTTGAAAGCCATTTGGTCTGCGTTCGGTCACTCACCTCTGTTATTGTAATGCAAAAGCACTGTAGACAACTCATCAGTGAATATTAGCCAAAGGTTCTAGAAATAACTTTATCTACAAAATCAGGTAGTAGGTGGGCTGTGGCCCGCGCCATAAAGGGAGGCTGTGTCACAGGAGACAAACTTCATCCCCTTGGGCATTTTGCCGAGCTTAGCTGGTTCTGAGGCCCAGTGGGTTTCCCTTAGTGTTTGAGGGTCCCTGTCATCACCTCCACTCATCTTTAATAAGCGATCAGTATGGACCTCATGGTCCAAAGAGGAAGTTTCTCCCATAGGCACCAGATGCCAGGTACAAAGCAAAGTACACAAGAAATCTTTTAGGACAAACCAACACCCCTACAGCTCTGGGCTCAATCGGGCCCGCCTGGAGTTCTTTCTTTTATTAATAAGCTGGTCCTTGAGTCAAGGGAGTCTGAATATGCTAGTGATTGGACTGGCTCTATGAATGGTAGCTCTTCAAAGCTTTCAGAATGCTGAAAGGTACTCACAAGCCTTTGCCTGCTGCCATGGTACAGGCATTTATTTACCTGGGAGAGGAAGGCCATGTGTAACCCCCACTGAAAGCCATATTCCCTTGTAGGACAGTCCTTGGGAAGAGCCTAGGAGGGTTCATTTTTGGATAGAATCAAATGATGGCCATTATGTTTTGGATGTGGATTGCTTTCTGGACGTCATCTGGGGCAACTGCAAAATGCAGAAGTGTGCCCTGCAAACCCTAAATACGGAAACCCTTTGCAGAGGCCTCCATTATACTGTTAACCTCCACAACAACAGAAGAACTGTTTTTATTATTCTAAGTATGGTAGGCAGGGGTCACATCATAAAAGCCCAGAGATGGCGTGCTAAGGAGATTAGATTAGATACTGCAGGGAACTACTAGAGAAGGGGAGAGGCTTGCCTCTTTGGGCAACAGGATGAGTGTTAGGAAGGCAGGAGAGCTTTTGAATAGTCCAGAAGAGAGATGATGGGGCCTGATTTTAGGCTGTTTGGGGCTGGGGGGGCAGGGAATGGGAAAAAGAGGCATCAGGGATAACTCATATTGCTATTTAAGTTGTAGGCTGAAATAAACTGGAAAATCAGCGAAGTGGATTTGTGAGGAAAATGTTTTAGCAACCGAGGCTTTTCTTGGGAGGAGTGGGAAAAGATTGTGGATCATGATGAAATGTAGGGTTAAGCTAAGCAGCAGAGGCTCAGAGTAAGAAGGATGGGGACTATAGTTAGCAGGCTTCAGTCCTCACTCACTATTTGCTATAAACACCTGATGTGTGCTCAGTATTATGCAACATGTGGGCAAACGAGGCTTCCAGCCTCCTCCTCGATCTCCAAGCGTATCAGTACCCTGAGCCCTTCCTGTATAGAAATTCTACACATTCAATGCGATCCCTATCAAAATACCAACAGCATTTTTCACAGAGCTGGAACGAATAATCCTAAAATTTGTATGGAACCAGAAAAGACTCCAAATAGCCAGAGAAAGTTGAAAAAGAAAACCAAAGCTGGAGGCATCATAATTCCATATTTCAAGCTGTACTAAAAGCTGTGATCATCAAGACAGTATGGCACAGGCACGAAAACAGACACACGGATCAATGGAACAGAATAGAGAACCCAGAAATGGACCCTCAACTCTATGGTAAACTAGTCTTCGACAAAGCAGGAAAGACTATCTACTGGATAAAGGACAGTCTTTTCAACAAACGGTGTTGGGAAAATTGGACAGTTACGTGCAGAAGAGTGAAAGTGGACCATTCTCTTACACCAGACGCAAAGACAAACTCAAGATGGATGAAAGACCTAAGTGTGAGACAGGAATCCATCAAAATCCTAGAGGAGCACGCAGGCAGCAACCTCTGTGACCTCGGCCACAGCAACTTCTTGCTAGACATATCTCCAAAGGCAAGAGAAACAAAAGCAAAAATGAACTATTGGGACTTCATCGAGATAAGAAGCTTTTGCACAGCAAAGGAAATAGTCAACAAAACCAAAAGACAACCTACGGAATGGAAAGAGATGTTCAAAAATGTCTTATCAGATAAAGGGGTAGTATCCAAGAGCTATAGAGAACTTATCAGACTCAACACCCCAAAACCAATAATGCAGTCAAGGAATGGGAAGAAGACAGGAACAGACATTTCTCCAAAGAAGACATCCACATGGTCAACAGACACATGAAAAAATGCTCCATATCCCTCGGCATCAGGGAAATACAGATCAAAACCACAATGAGATACCACCTCACACCAGTCAGAATGGCTAAAATTAGAGTCAGGGAACAACAAATGTTGGAGAGGGTGTGGAGAAAGGGGAACCCTCTTGCACTGCTGGTGGGAATCTAAACTGGTGCAGCCACTCTGGAAAATGGTATGGAGGTTCCTCAAGAAGTTATAAATAGAGCTGCCCTACGACCCGGCAATTGCACTGCCAGGTATTCACCCAAAGGATACAAATGTAGTGATCCGAAGGGGCACCTGCTCCCCAGTGTTTACAGCAGCAACGTCCACAATAGCCAAACTGTGGAAAGAGCGCAGATGTCCATCGACAGGTGAATGGATAAAGCAGGTGTTGTATATACATACCACGGACTACTACTCAGCCATCAAAAAAAAAAAAAAAGATATCTGATCCTTTGTAACGACGTGGATGGAACTAGAGGGTGTTATGCTAAGCAAAGTAAGTCAATCAGAGAAAGACAATTAGCCTATGAGTTCACTCATACGTGGAGTTTAAGAAACAAAACAGGATCATAGAGGAAGGGAGGGAAAAACTTAAATAAGACGAAATCAGAGAGGGAGACAACACTTAAGAGACTCTTAACTATAGGAAACAAACTGAGGGTCGCTGGAGCGGGGAGAGTGAGGGGATGGGGCAACTGGGTGATGGGCATGAAGGAGGGCCCGTCATGCAACAAGCGCCGGGTGTTGTATGCAACTGATGACTCACCGCCCTCTACCTCTGAAACTAATAATACACTATATGTTAATTGAATTAAAATTAAATTAAATTAAAAAAAAAGAAAAGAAATTCTAGGGCCACCATTAGCACTAAGCATTCTATACAACATGTGGGGGTTTGCAACCAGCGCAGCGCTCTTCCAAAGGAGGATCGGTGACCCCGGGCTCCTCGCCTGGGTGTAGACGAAATACCCTGCTTTCTGATCGTCACCACCCAGTCCGAGTGGCATGCAGGTGGGCCGCCTCTCGAACTAAAGAGCCCACGAGGATCTTTTGCAGTGGAGAATGCGAACTGCAAAGGAGCAACGCACACTGGGGAAGCAAGGCCTCCGGGCCTAGTGGTGTTTGCACAGCAGCCGCTGAGGCCGCGGGCCCTTAACGCCGGGCCTGCCAGGGCTTAGAGACCCATGCCACCCACCATAAGGGGCCGAGCACCGGGGGCGCTGGCTGCAACCGTCCCCATTGTACCCCGGGGCGGGGGTGCGGGGAGTCAGAGGCCGGGCAGGTGCTGCTGCCCTTTGGCTCAGGCCAGGTCATTAGCTGCCAGCGGGCTGTGGCCACCCTGACACCCTGGCAGCGACGCCCTAGCTCAGGCTCCGCAGCCCCCTGTGCTCTCGCCGGCCTGTCCTCTTGGCCGGGGCCTGGGGCCTGGCTGTAGGATGCCCACCACAGACTGGACTCTCTGGGGCAGAGGGGCGGGGGGCGGCCCTACCCTCGGGGACCATGCAGGTAGGCTGGGGTGGGGGAGCAGCGCACACAGCACCCCTCATTCCATAGCCCACGGTGCTGCATCCTCTGGGGTCCACGCACTTGTTGGACGACAGTGCCAGACCCGCGGCGCCGTGTGACAAGATGACATGCTCCTCCTTGGGCATCACAGGGAGCCATCGTCGCGTGTAGGGGGAAAGTGTAGACAGGTGCAGATCATGTGTACCTGGCCAGGTGTATGGGGAATAGGAAAGGCTCCTACATCAGGACAATAGTTCTTTCCCCAAAGTCATCAGACTTGTTTGTATGCCACATAAATGTTAGCTGCGGGTGGATTGATTGATTGTTTGATTGATTGATTGATGAGAGAGAGACAGAGACACAGGCAGAGGGAGAAGCAGGCTCCATGCAGGGAGCCCAACTGCAGGACTCGATCTCAGGACTCCAGGATCACGCCCTGGGCTGAAGGCAGATGCTCAACCGCTGAGCAACCCCCACCCAGGGATCCCCCATTTTTTTAAGGTTTTTTTTTTTTGGTAGCTAATCCCTAGGATCATAACACGAATCTGTAGGAATCCAGGTAAATGCAGGTGAGGGTTGGAGCAAATGTCTTATTTCAGTGGGAACCTGAACACATATGGTCCCGATGACTCCTATTCATTTTTAATTTCTTGTCGCTTCCCTGCAAGGGAACACAGGAATGAGACCGGCAGAAAAGACGGACAGAACTCTCAAGGGAGCTTCCAGCTCTTTTGTTTTTCTTCATCCTTTCATCTCTCTAACCTTGAAGAAACGGTTCGAGACTCTGGTGAGGCTTGGCCACGAAGCATTGCGTTCAGACTTTTGTTCTGGAAGGGAGGGGGGAAAAAAAAGCAGTTCCAAAGAGTTGTTCTTACTTTTCTGTTGGAGGCTTCTGAGCTCTGTCTGTCGAAAGAACATTCTGCTAATTAGTCAGACAGCCGGGGAGTTGGGGCTGCTTGGTTTTTAAGGGAATAGGCACCGAGTGTAAGGATCTCTGACAGTTGGGATTTCTGCTTTCAGTTTGCTAACACTGAGTTCCTCTCTGTTGTGATCAAAAAAGTCCGGCCCTTCTGTGGTTCCAAGCGGCTCTGAATATTTGAACACAGGCCTGTGTGTGGGATGGAAACGGAAACTGGCTAGGAGATCGGGTCTGGGGTAAACTGCAGGAGAATGGACTACATCCCTATCCATACCGAAGAGTGGGTCAGATTTCTTGGCACATTGACCCCGGTCCTTTGGGCAGGTGGGTTCATTGCCCTTGGCCTTCTTTAACTTTTTCTTCTGTTCTGTGCCTTGGCTTATACCAGAAACTATAACCTAGAGTTTAACATCCAGCAGATATGAGTTCCAGGCCCGAGTCTCCCTGCTTATCTTGGGCAGGCCCTTAAGTCTCAGTTTCTTCAACTGTAGAATGGGGATACTGATAGCATGTAGGGTTACAGTGAGGGTTGGCCACAATCAGGTATAAGTACCTAGACCATTGCTTCATCCACAGTGAGTGCTTAGGAGGTTATTTTCCTCCCCTGGTCCTGACTTTTTTTTTTTTTTTTAAGATTTTATTTATTTATTCATGATAGACAGAGAGAGAGTGGGGGGGTGGGCGGCAGAGAAGAGACAGAGACACAGGCTCCATGCAGGGAGCCTGACGTGGGACTTGATCCCTGGTCTCCAAGATCGTGCCCTGGGCCAAAGGCAGGCGCTAAACTGCTGCACCACCCAGAGATCCCCCCCTGGTCCTGACTTTGTCACTTAATAGCTGTGAGACTTTTAGCGAGTCATCAAAAATGGCCCTGGCCTCAGTTTTCCTTATCCCTAAATTGGGTAGGAGGAGAACACAATGGTAGCACCCGCTCACTGGGATGTCCTGAGGTGTGTCTGGACAGATGTGTCTGCAGCTACGGATGATGGCCACTAGTCACTGGTCGACTTCACAGCCATTAGGGGATGGGAGAGTGTCAGGCTTGTGTCTGCGATGTCAGGGAGTGTGTTTGCTGGGAGGCGGGAAAACCCCGTGGTCATACTCCTTGCAGGTGGACATCCTGAATGCAAATGGTGATTTTTTTTTCCTTCCTTTGGAAAGTGCGATGGCTAATTATTATCTATTAACTTAATCGGGCTGTACGGTGCCCGGACGCCTGGGCAAACATGGTTCTAGGTGTGTCTGTGTCTCTCTCTAGGTGAGATTAACATGTGAATCACTAGGCTAAGTAAAGCGTATTGCCTCACCCAACGTGGTGGGCCCTGTCAAACATGTCAAAGGTCTGGATAGCACGGGAAGGCTAACCATCCCAGGAGTAAGAGTGAACCCCTCTGGCCTGATTGCCTTCACACAGGGACTTTGTGGTCTTTTCCTGCTTTTGGACTTGAACAAAAACATCAGCTCTTCTGTGTCCTGATCCTTACCACCTTCAGACTGAAAGCTGACCCCATCAGCTCTCCTGCGTCCCTAGCTTACAGATCCTGGGACTTGTCAGCTTCCATAACTGCATGAACCAATTCCTTATAATAAATCCCTTGTAGATGTATTCTATTGTTCCTATTTCTCTAGTACAGAAGATCTCTTATTTGTCACTCTTTCTTCACTGCTTCTGTCTTAATCCAGACTCTTCTCACCCCAGATATGAACAGCAGCAGAAACAAATCTTTCTGCTTTCAGTCCTCAGATGAATGTCTCTAAAATTTAAATTACCTCTTGTCTTTTTGCTATTCAAAAATCCAATGGCCCCATCACCTAGATAAAGCAAAGATCCCTCCGCCTGATATTCAAGACCCACTCTTTTGCACTTCCCACCATTCCCCCCACAGGCTGTCCACTTACCTGCTAGGATCTCATTGCTATTTTCCAAGGAATGTGCATTTTCTCAACTCCCAGCCTTTGTCTATGCGATTCCTCCTGCCAGGCATGCCTTTCTCTGTAGCCCATCCTAAACATAACCTCATTTTTGTTACAGCCGTTACAACCCATTGGCTTGGGAAACAAGTGCCGGAGTTCCCAAGCACAAGAACAATCACAATAAGTGAAGCAGGGAGGAGAAGCAGGTCTGATGGGGGCAATGACTGGGTAAATGTGGTAGTATTTTTTGTTGGTTTGTTTCTCTTTTCAAAATCGCATTGGATTTCAATGAAAGAAATGTTATTCAGGCAAATGTTCTCTCTCTCTCTCTCTCTCTTTTTTTTTTTAATTTTTTTTTTATTTTTATTTATGATAGTCACAGAGAGAGAAAGAGAGCTCTCTCTCTCTTTTTTAAAAAGATTTTATTTATTCATGAGACACACACACAAAGAGAGAAGAGAAGCAGAGACACAGACAGAGGGAGAAGCAGGCTCCCCGCAAGGGGCCCAATGCATGACTCGATCCCAGATCCTGGGATCAGGACCTGAGCTGAAGGTGGACGCTCAACCCCTGAGCCATCCAGGCATTGCCTGGCTAATGTTAAGAACATCTCTCTGATGGTCATCTGATAATCTCTTGAAAACTAACTTAAAAAGAGGAAATAATTCAATTTTTTTTCCTAGTTAGAAAGAATAAGAATACAAGGATAAAAATTTTAGAAGACTAGAAAGAAAGATAGAAGTAACAATTACTTGTACCTCCTTTCTGGCTTCACAGAGGGCCTTTTACATTTTTTAAAAAATGAATTATTGTCATGTATACCCTTTTATACATTTTTATACACCATTTAAACAATATCTTGTGAATGTCCCTCATATTGATAAATAGTAGATCTCAATAATAGATTTTTAATGACCATTTAGGAGTAGAATAAAATGTATTTAATCAATCCCATCCTGGCAAATACTTAGCTTATCTCAGGGTTTCACTTCTTCAAACAAGGCCATCATGTATCTATAAGTATTTTCTTGAAAGAAATTCTCAATATGTGGGATCCCTGGGTGGCACAGGTTTAGCGCCTGCCTTTGGCCCACGGCGCGATCCTGGAGACCCGGGATCGAATCCCACGTCGGGCTCCTGGTGCATGGAGCCTGCTTCTCCCTCTGCCTATGTCTCTGCCTCTCTCTCTCTCTGTGTGTGACTATCATAAATAAATAAAAATTTAAAAAAAAAAGAAATTCTCAATATGTGACATGATGTGTATCATCAGGTTCAGAAAATTATATTGATTTTTGGAGACAAAATTTGCAGGCGTTCACTGTAAACAGAAGAAAACAGAGAGACAAGAAAAAGAAGGTAAAATAACCCACAATTCCATCCCTCAGTGATCAACTCTACCAAGGCCTTGATAGTACTGCATCCTGGAGTTGGCAGGACACTTCCTGCCATGTTCTGAGCATTTTCTTCTATTTTCCAATTTAACCAAGCAGTCAAAAGCTTATCTGGATACTCACATTGTGAAACCCGTTGATGTCTTCACATTCTACACATTATGACTATTATTTTTCTTAGAGCTTATCATTAGGCATTGCAGCAAAATCAAGGTTAATTCTGACATGATACATTGCAAATGTCAAGACAGGAAATCAGGCCCCCACTGATCCATGTCTTAACATCCATATATTTAAATTTTTTTTTTTTTTTTTAGCTTCAGGCTCCTGACTTGGAAAATGATATGATGCCACGATGCTGTGTCACCTTCCTCCAGACACAGAGTCCATCATGCTGGGATCATGTGTTAGGAAGTTCCCTTCCACCCACATCATCGCTTTTTGAGGAAACAGTACTTCGGTCTGGATTATTCCATCTTTATATTGTCCTCCTTCATTGCTTCTCCATCACCCAGGACACGTCCGGTGAGCACCCCAAGTTTGGGGAGCCCCTCTCACTCTTTTTTAGATTCTCCCTACATAGTGCAACGTCAGCTTATAGTAGCTAGTTACATAATCAAGTTTGGAATCCAATTATCTATTGGAATAACAACAGTAGGACAGCGAGAGAAACCGAGACACATTATGATTTCAGGGGCCTTGGGCGCTTGTGTCTTCATGGGGCCCTTCTTCCGCTTTAAAAACACAAAGATTTAGCATCATATTGTATAACCCCCTTGGGATCATAATCCAGACTGGATTTATTATTATGCATTATTAGTTGTTTCCCTTTTTCTTCTGACTTTAAAAGAAATAAAACACGTCCATAGGGCACTGTGTCTAATGGATAAGGGGCCCATCTGTGTTTTGAAAGCTAAGGGGAGAGAAATGCAGTTCTAGAGGGAAATTATTCTGGGATTAGCCGGGGCTTTTTACTTTTGCACTATTCTTTGACAGCTTGCTATAGTTCCCACAGTGGCTTACGTCTCATGTAATCAATACACCAGCCCTCTGTGTTAATTACTGCTATTATTTCTCATTTTACAGAAGAAGTAACCAAGGCATACAGAGCTGAAATTAAAGCTCAAGTCATATGGTTAGTAAATGGTGAGATTGGGATACCATTCACTGTGCAGAGATTTCTTGGCCATCTGCTGTGTGCCAGGCACTGTCCAGGGCCCCAGGAAACAGCCGTGAGCACACCCAAGTCCCTGCTCTTATGAAGTTTCACCCTCTGTCTGATTCCATCAGCAGCTCTGAGTCTTGTGGATGGACAGGCAAAGATGTCTCACTCCAAAGGGAGGGGAGGCTGGTCCCTGAAGGCAGATGGGTGAAGCCAGAGGCTTCCTGTGGGATGTAGAGTGAGCCCAGAGAACAGATGGAGGGAGGGGGAGTGGCGCAGTAGAGGGAGCTCAGAGTGGGCCGCCCAGGAGGGGAGACCCTGTCTCTGAGGCAGCAAGTTCTGTGTGGCTCAGGCAGGAGGCAAGATGCTCGAGGGCTGAGGGCCAAAGAGTTTTATTTATCCTGAAGTTGTGAGCACTCGGCAAAGGGTCACCAGCAGAGATAATGAGGATGATTGCAGGGCTGGTGTAGTAACCGAGGTAAGAAATGACGAGGGTGGTGGAGGTGGAGAGAAGTGGGCCGGCTGGAGAGAGGGCAAGGGGGTAGACTGTGCAGGGCTTGGTGTCCAGGCGGACGCTGGGGGGGAAGGAGGAGGGTCAGGTATCAGGCTCCAGCTTCTGGAACTCACAGTGCTCTCTCTTCCCCCCACGTCTTTGCACAGGGTGTTTGTTGCTTCCGACTGGACGCTTTCCGCCTTTTCACCCCAATAACTCTGCTCACCTCTCCCAGGGGATCTCCCATAGCTGTCAGGGTCCAGCAGGAAGGAGGTGGCACATTATTACTTGAGTAATTGGGAATTGGGGAGACTTTTGTAAAGGGTTTAGTTATGAGAGGTGTGAGCAGGTTTAAGGAAACCGAAACGTGGTTTCAGATTTTAAAAAACCACAACTAGCAGTCCTGTTAGCCCAGAGGCCAGAACGGACCCCGGGGTGCGGAGCGGGGAGAGGGTTACAAGATGCCAGAGGAGAGAGATGTATGTCGTGGGCCAGCCGACAGCAGGTGCATCCTTCAGGAGGGGATACAGCCGGCCTGGGATGATCCCAGAGGAGGAATCCAAGAGGATCAGGACCCCAGGCTCACCCCCTTCCCTCCCACTTACCTTCTGCTCCCCACTGACCCGCTCCAACCAGAACAGCAGCACTGGAGCCGGCCGTGTACTGCCTGTCAGCCCGCTCTGCAGCACAAAGCAGGCCCGAGAGAGGACCTGAGAGGCAAACGGAGGATACCGACCACGCTCTCCCCGTCCCGGCCAGCCGTCTCTCCTCTTGGGGACCCCGTGATCCTCACTATTTCAGCATTGCTCTGTCTCCCACACTCACCCCCACGCACGAGACTGCCAGCTTCTGGGAAAGGTGTGTGCCCGCGTCTTACCCACCTGTGCACGTTCCACACCGACACAGAGCACGGCACCGAGGGAAGGCTCCCCAAACGGTGAAGAAAGATCTCACTTAATAAAGATCTCAGATGCAAATTTCCCGTAGAAAATACCTTTTTTATTCTATCATCGGCTGGTGCCTCTGGATGGTTTATGACAAGAAAGAACAAGTTGCAGCATTACGAGTTTAAAGTTAGCGTCCTCTGGGACACGAGCTTCCTGGCTTCATTCTTATTTATTATTATTATTATTTATTTATTTTTTTTGGTGGATCAGCGTGTCATCAGTCTGCAGAACGCACAGCAGCTTCCCCTCTGGGGGTGCAGGACGCCTCCCAGGAACGAACCCGCGTCTGCCGTCCCTTCTTTGGCAGCAAGGCTCATGCATCACAAGGGAAAGCAAAGTCGACGTTCTTTCACACAAACTACCTGGGACGGAGCAAGCAGAAGGAGTGTGCTGCAAAATTAAATTTAGCAGGTCAAATGCAGCAGCACAGAGCTCACAGCTGTCTGCACGTCCGCTGTGTTCATGGGCTGGCGCGGGGCTAGGCCCGGTGCAGCCATCAGACACACACAGGGGGACCGGCCGGGGACCCCAGGGCTCTGTCCTGCCCGCCCCTGCTCCTCCCTTCGCTTCCTCTTTCAACCTGTCCTTCGCTGCGGAGATGGGGAAATTGTTCTGGCAGCAGAGTTCGTCGTAATGCTCCTCTAGCCTAATGTCCAAACCCTTTTGACAAGTATTTGTCCACTCCACCCTTAGGGAGGTCACCGTCCCCCCGTAACTGGCTCTCAATCCTGCATCTACAGCTCTTCTCACGGCCTCTCGTTGAAGGTAACCTGGCTTCACTGTTTTGTTTCTTTTTTAAGATTTTATTTATTTATTCACGAGACACAGAGAGAGAGAGAGGCAGAGACACAGGCAGAGGGAGGAGCAGGCTCCATGAGGGGAGCCTGACGCGGGACTCGATCCCTGGTCTCCAGGATCGCACCCTGGGCTGAAGGCAGGCGCTCACCTGCTGGGCCACCCGGGGCTCCTGTCTTCACTTCTGTTGTGAATCCTCACCCCTTCTCAGACCTAGTGGGCCCTCCAGAAGGATTCCTGATTAATAATCCACTTAGATTTCCCTGCTCCATTCGTGTCTCCATAGTAACCCTACCCCTGGCCGAAAGTTGATGGCAGCAGCGTGTGGGGACCAGGCTTCTCCCCCACTCGGCCACCGACCGTGTAAATGGATAGATGGATGATCTTTATTCCTACCCCGCCCCCCCCCCCCCCGGCCTGGAGAGCTCTGCCCTCCGTGAAGAACTGGCAGGGCTGCCAGCTTGCTACCTGATTCCTCTCTGCCTCCAAGCACAATGCAAAACAAGCTCCTGTTTCCACGCTGCACAGAAATAGAGATTGTTCTTCAACTTCAGAAATGTCCTTGGCACAGAACGCATGGGCCTAGCAGCCGCGGGATCTGTGTGTCTCCCCATGGTGCAGGGGGGCTCAGATGGGACCTGGGGGGGGCCTCTGCGGGAGGCCCCCCCACGGAGCGCATCTGCATCTGTCCTGCCGGGCATGCCTTAAGGAGGGGGTCAGTGTTGCTGTCAGTCTGCAGAACCTGGAGCCAAACCCACAGGAATCTATGGACTCCTTGCACGCCTCCTCCTCTGCGCTCCGCTGCCAGCCTGGGTGAGGGGTGCTCCCTGGGGCCCAGGGCCAGGCATCGTCTCGAGCACAGGGAAGACGGGGACTGGACTGGCCATGCGTCCGTGCCCCCCTGAATGCGTTCTTTGATCTTCTCCCCCCCCCCTCCCCCCTACTCTGGGTCCCAGGATGCAGACCTGGGCTGGTTGCTACTCCTTTGCCTCCAACTTCCTGGTGGATAATGGGAAGCACCGGCAGGAGAGTAGAAGTGGGAATGGAGGAGAGTGGCCCGCAACCCTGTCTCCCTGCCAGGTGGCTGTGGGTTTGCTGCTAGAGGCCGCGGCTCCTGTCAGGCAGCCCTATCTGCTCAGCACCCTTCTCAGAGTTCTGGCAAACATGGGGGGCCCTGGTGTGATGGGCCCCAGCCTATAGTACTGTCCTCAGGTTGCCCTCACCTTTCTAAGTGGCTCCCTCATTAGACTCTTTTTTTAAAAAAATATTTTATTTATTTATTCATGAGAGACAGAGAGAAGCAGAGACACAGGCAGAGGGAGAAGCAGGCTCCATGCAGGGAGCCCAATGTGGGACTCGATCCTGGGACTCCAAGATCATGCCCTGGGCTGAAGGCAGGAACTAAACCGCCGAGCCACCCAGGGATCCCCCCTCATTAGACTCTTAATTTGACTCTGCTTGAGTGTGCGTGTGACTCTGCATCATTGCTTTCCTGGGGTAACCTGACTGATCAGGCCTCTGTGAATTCTCTGGGATTCCTCCTGTCAGGATCATTACAGGGAGGCCGCGTCCCCTCCTGAAGGCACAGCTTCCCTTACGTGGAGGAGAGGCAGACAACAAACAGGTGGCAGATGTAATCTATAGAATTTTAGAAAGTGATAAGGGCTAAACAACAGCAAAAAAGTAAACAGGGGAATAGGATGGCAAAGGTCTAGGGAAGGAGAGCTGCTTGCCTGGCTAGAGCGGCCTGGAAAGGCCTTTCGGAAGAGGCAATGACATCTGACCTAACAGCCAAAGTGATGAGAATTAGGCAGCTGCCCCAACATCCAGTTAAAGAACATTCCAGACCAGGAGCAGCAGAGGCAAAGGGCCCGAAATGGGAAAGAGTTGGAACAGAGTGGAACCTGGGGGCCAGGGGCGAGCACAGGAGAGGTCAGGGAGGTGGGGGAGGAGGGAGTTTGGATTTTCTGTGCTAAGGGCCCTGAGAAGTCACTAGGGCTGGGGAGTTGGGACCGTGAGGGTCCTAATAGAAATCAGATGCCACAGTGAAAGGGTCTAACGGAAGGGAAGGCGGCCACAGGACCGTTGGCATAGGCGTGGGCAGGGTCAGAAAGCAGCAAAGCGGGGCGCGCAGGCCCGAGCTAGCAACAGACGGGGCTGTCCCACCCCCAGGCCTGCAGGGGACGAGAAGGGGGAGCTGTCACCAGCATCTGGGAAGAGAAGGAGGCACGCAGGAGGGGCCACCAGGGCGGCTGTGTCACATGCCCCCCAGAGGCCTTGAGGAGGGCTTGGGGGGGGGGTTGGATTCTGGGCCTACTGTCCTGCTGTCTGAGGCAAGGGGACGTGGGGACTTCAGGGATACCTGAGCGCTTCTGATACGAAGCAGAGACACCGGAAAGAAGGAACTCATTTTCCAGGGACCACTCCTGGTTCTGAGGTTTGTCAGCAAACCCCAGGCACGTTTTGTAAGCCTTAACAGCTCCGGGGCTCGTCCAGGAAACACAGGTTCAGGGGGGCAGCAGCAGGAAGCGGCGGGGACCCCTGAGAGGGCAGGTGCTTGCCCCCCAGGAGGGCCTTCGGGGCCACAACCTGAACTCAGCACAGCTGGCTGCTCCGCGAGCCAAACCACAGCCTCGGGCCGCCGTGTCCAGTCAGCTGCCCCGGCAGGCAGAGCTTTCCAGAGTCTTCTCGTTGCTCTGCCCATGGCTGTGTGGGGGCCCCAAGGCCAGCCGGGAGCTTGCTTGGGCTGAGGGCTGCCTACCAGCAGCAGGCCCCACCAGGGCTCCTCCTTTCCAGGAGCAGAGTTCTCCTCAGCATAAAATTCTAGGGGAAGAAAACACTGGGGGGGGGGGGGAGGGTTATTTAGGGAAAGTAAATATATGGTCTTTTTTTTTTTTTTCTTCCTCTCTTCTGGTTTCTGTCTCATAGTAAGGTACATCTGGAAAAAAAAAAAACCCACAAAACCAAAAACCCAACAATATAAAGTAAGCATTCTCTTCAGAAAGCTCGGCTGCCCCCCACTGGCCTTAGTCTTATTCAGTAGTTTCCAAATATTTTTAGCCACAGAATTCTTCCGAAAACAAGATCTGCCACAGAATCTTTATGTAAAGCACGGGGGAAACCCAAGTGGCCGTTTTCTAGATGCCTCCGTGCAGGGCCCGCTTCTGACCCGTTCTAGTGGGCACATCCCGAGCACAGGCAGGCACGTGGAAGTGGGGCCTACAGAGGTCATAATTCACATACGGTAAAATTCACCCTTTTTGGTGAACATCCAGTTAGACGGGTGTTGACGCGGCCTCGTAACACCACCACAGCCAAGGCCGGAACAGCTCCACTGCCCCCCACACCCCCTCATGCCCTCCGTAGTTCGCCACCACCTCATTCCCTGCAGCCACTGATCTGATTTCTGTCCCTGAAGTTCTGCTTTTCCAGAATGTTGTATCTATAAATGGAATCGTGCACTATGCAACCTTCTGTGTCTGGCTCCTTCCACCTAGCCTGATGCTTTTGAGAGTCATCCGTGATTTTGTATGTGTCAGTAATTTGTTGCTTTTCCTTGCTGAGACGTCTGTTGTTCTTGTGTGGTTTGCAAAATGGTCCTTCAGCTTCTGATTCTTTTCTTTAAAAAAAAAAAAATTATTTATTTATTCATGGGAGACCCAGAGAGAGAGGCAGAGACACAGGCAGAGGGAGAAGCAGGCTCCCTGCAGGGTGCCCGATGTGGGACTCGATCCCTGGACCCCAGGATCACGCCCTGGGCTGAAGGCAGACGCTCAACCACTGAGCAACCCGGGCGTCCCCTGATTCTTTAGACTATAAAGTCCCTCATTCGAATAATTGTCTTTCATTTCTAAATTACTGAGATGGAAGCCCTGGTAACACCACCGGAGGAGCACAGGTAGAGGAAGGTCCTTTGACCCCAGAAGTGCCCCCTGCGGGGCCACACTGCTCTGTCAGAGTCGTCACTCATCACAACGGCTTCCCTAGCTTCCAAAGTATCTCCATCTCTTCCCGAGACTGGAATTCCTTGGATTATTCTACTCAAAGCAAGAGAGGACTGCTTGCTCCTCCTCCTCCTCCTTCCTCCTCCTCCTCCTCCTCCTCCTCCTCCTCCTCCTCCTCCTCCTCCTCCTCCTCCTCTTCTTCTTCTTCTTCTTCTTCTTCTTCTTCTTCTTCTTCTTCTTCTTCTTCTTCTTCTTCCTCCTTCTTCTTCCTCCTCCTTCTTCCTTCTTCTTCCTCCTTCTTCTGTCTTCTTCCTCCTCCTCCTTCTTCTTCCTCCTTCCTCCTCCTCCTTCCTCCTCCTCCTCCTTCCTCCTCCTCCTCCTTTCTCCTCCTCCTCCTCCTTCTTCCTCCTCCTTCCTCCTCCTTCCTCCTTCTTCCTCCTTCTTCCTCCTCCTTCCTCCTTCTTCCTCCTCCTTCTTCTTCTTTTTAATTATAATTAATAGGCCATTCTTATGCTGGGGAAAGACTACAAGGCATGCATTTGTTCCAAAGTAAAGCTAGGTTGCCAGAGGTCTCCCAAGGACAAAGATACGTGGCTCAAAAACAAATTCCGCACAAACGCTTCGGCATCAGCCATCGCTCATTTGACCACACAGTTGCAAGAATCTCGCAGATTCTTAGCTCTGCCAACTGACAAACAGCTGTTGTTCCTTCTCAAAGGCCACACTCTCTGCCTACCACCTCACTAAGTTGGAGCCTTCGTGTGAAGAGTGAGGGGAGGGGGGTACATACGAGACTTGAGGGCTCTGCTCAAGAGTTTGGATCTTGTGCTAGAGCCAAAGGCACTGAGCAACGGGTTCGGGTGGAGGCCAGCCCGTGTGCACCCTGGAGACCCCTCTAGTATCTGAGGTAGAGAAACCTGTTGGAGGCTCCTGCCACAGTTCAGGTGAGAGACGATGCATCATGGGGATAATGGTGAGAAGAGAATCCATCTCAGAGCCATGCGGGATGCACCACTGAGCGGGTCTGGAAGACAAGTGATGGAAAGGAAGGTGCAAACCACTTCCTCTACCTACCCTGATAAGCCTGCGATGTACGTGTCATCACGTCCATTTCACAGACACCAAAACCGAGCTCTACACAGTTAAATCACTTAAGTGAGTTTACTCAGCTAGTGAGAGAAAAACCGTCTCGCAGAGTTGAGGCACAGCACTCAGGGATTACTCAGACCTGCGAGGTAGGGAGAAACACATTGAATGAATTACGGAAAACCACCTTAAAAAAAGCCAAAGGCCATGCCTTGGACAGAGCATCCCTGAGCGCTGGGAGAGCAGTGTTCGGGCAACGCGCTTCCAGCGACGCAAGGGAGAGGAGCAGATTGTTCTCGTTCTCCTCCCTTTCACTTTGTCCTTCCTCCTGCATCTGGGGAAGAGAGATTTGTATAATAACGTGTTAGCATTTGAGAGCATTTCAGCAAAGCCTGCCGCCAGCTGCCTTTTCTGACACAGACATATCCCCTACCATCAATTTATTCCTTTGGGGTAAGTGGCCTCCTCCCCATCTCCCAACTGCTTTGGAGATAAAAGCAAGTAGTGAGGGATTTATCCTTTTTCCCATAATATTGTGGCTGTAATTTAAAGCTGCCATAACTCATGTATAGAACTGTGACCATAATACCATGGAAAAAGCCATCATTCAAAGCCCAGAGGAAGAAATGTGGAGTCTTGTTTCTTCCAGCTGTAAAATGCCTCAAAACCAGCAGACAGCTGTTGGCATAACCAGACAATGGAAACTAAGGTTTGGAAAGTTACCCATGACGGATTGTTTTTTTCTTTTTCTCCCCTTTTCCACATCTTCACTAGAGTCAAAATAGTTTTCTGGGTTGGAAAGTAACCAGGACTAGATAATAGATCCTTACTGGGCTTGTACATGACTCTCCAAATTTGGGGGATCCCCTAAAAGATTGGTAGAGCTGGGTTAAATTTGCACGGATTAAACAGACCCTGGTCAGGTTGGGTTGCGTTACTTAGACTAGTTCTGGGAGGCTACCAGCCATGAGTCTTGCAGGGACCATGGCGTCTATTTTTCTCTTGTTCATAGGGTGAGGTTTTCCAGACCAGTAATTTCTCCCACACTGTTCTGGTCCATGCTTCCCAGCTGTGCTATGGTTAAAATTCACTGCTCTAATCATTTTCCAGTGAGCTCATGTAGGAGATCAGGAATGTCTCCATGTCTGCTCCCCACATGTCCTACCATATTGAGCTCTGTCCTGTATGCCAACTCACACATGGGCATGAGCACCTTCTGTGCATTAAGAACATTCTAGACACTATGCTCACTATATTATTTCATCTTATCCTCACTGCAACCCTACAAGTTAGATGTTATTATCATTCCCATTCTATAACAGAGAAAATTAAGTCAATGAGTGATGCAGTAAATAAGAAATAAATTCGAAGCTAGGTCAGCAGAACTATCAAGCTAGTGCTCTTGTTTTTCTCGGTTCACAATTCTTTGAGGAGGTAAGATGTATATGACCTCTGTTAGCAAGAGAAGATTCAATTCTTATAAATGCTTTGAATGTGCAAACTGTATTTTTTTAAAGATTTTATATATTAATTCACAAGAGTCACAGAGATAGAGAGGCAGAGACACAGGCAGAGGGAGAGGCAAGCTCCATGCGGAGAGCCTGATGCGGGACTCGATCCCAGGACTCCAGGATCACACCCTGGGCTGAAGGCAGGCTCCAAACTGCTGAGCCACCCAGGGATCCCCGAATGTGCAAACTTTTAAATCAACTATTACCTAAATATTTCTGAGATATTATTTATTTTTTGCAGTTGATAATTTTCTACCCTTGTGCTTGTGCCTTCAGACTTGTGAGTTCAGGCTTTAGGGTTAGATTGCTTGAATTCAGTCCCACCTCTGTTACTTCTTACCAGTATGACTTGGGGCAATAAAGTCAAACACTTCTCTGTGCTTTGGTTTTCTCATCTTAGAATGAAAATTATAGGTATTATCCACTTTATAGGGTTGTTTTTAACTTTTAAAGAGGATGAATTTATGTAAAATGTCTAACGACAGGTGTGACACATGGGTTGTACAGTTGACTGTACACTGGTGGCCCCAAATGAACCGTGACTCCCAGGATTTAGCCCTTATGCAGTGCCCTCCCACACTGACCCTGGCCTTGGCTGAATAACTTACTTCAGCCAAGGAGATACTTACAAGTGGTACAGAAGCAGAGTCCTAATAAGTGCCTACACATAGGGGTTGTCCTGTTGGGACACTTATTCTTGGAACCCTGAGCCATCATATAAAGAAGTTAGCCTATTTAATTGTAGAGAACCCTGGAGAGAGAGAGAGAGAGAGAGAGAGAGAGAGAGAGTGAGAGGCCCAGTCAAACCCTACCTGTTCCAAATGAAGCTCCAGACAGCCATTGCGGACATTTCAGCCCCAGCAGATGCCACATGGAATAGAATAACAACCAAGTAAGCCCGGTCAACCAATAAAACCTTAAGAAACAATAAAATATTGGGGCGCTTGGGTGGCTCAGTTGGTTAAGCATTTGCCTTCGGCTCAGGCCATGACCCCAGGGTCCTGGGGTCAAGTCCTGTGTCAGGGTCCCTGCTCAGCAGAGGAGGGGGCAGGAGGTCTGCGTCTCCCTCTGCCTCTCCTCATCCCCTACTCATACACTCTTTCGAATAAATAAAAATCTTTTTTAAAAAAGAAACAATAAAATATTGTTTTAAGCCACTATATTATGTTGTGGTTTGCTATATAGCAATAGATAACTGAGGTAAAGCACATTCCATAAATGTCATCTACTTTTTCAAGTTGTCATCATTATTGCTTGACTTTATTTCCTCCAAAATAATTAATATTAACACAGAGAATGCTGTGTTTCTCAATAACTCATTCACTCAACAGTAATGTGCTGCGTTTCTACTACGGGCAGAGCAACAAGGATTTGCTCCCATATTTAAAAAATGGTGTCCTGCTCCCACTGCCCCCCAAGCATGCTCTCATAGGGTTTTTCATTTTAAAGCTTTTTAGAAAAGATTTATTTATTTATTTTGAGAGAGAGGGAGAGAATGTGCATGTGAGTGGGGGAAGGGCAGAGGGAGAGGGAGAGAGAGAGAGTCCTCAAGCAAACTCCATGCTGAGTGCAGAGCCCGACATGAGGCTCAATCCCAAGACCCTGAGATCATGACCTGAGCCGAAATCAAGAGTCGGCTGCTGAACCGAATGAGCCACTCAGGCGCCCCATGGACTTTTTAAATCTTAGATTTGCAAGGTAGAAAAATGTAAATTTCTCATCCTTTTAGAATTATTATTTATTGAGTGACTACAATGTTTATCCATTTTTTAACCTTTTAAAAATGCATGAGGGAATTAGTGCAGAACCAGACTTTATTTTTCATATACTCACTGACTCGTCTTGATAGGAAGTTGAAAAATACTCGACACTACATCAAAACCATAGAGTCTCAAGGATAAAAGGGCCTTTGAAAGGTCAGCTAGTCTACTCTAGTCTAGGTAGGCTTTCATCTCAGCCTCCCGGAGAGCTGCCAAGGCTCCTGTTTTTAAAGTTTTGCAAGCTACATTCCCTGGGTAGCAGCCACAAAGCCCTTCATGCACAGCGTTGGTATTTCCAGGAGAAATATGCTGCAGTATTAACTCTGCGTCTCTCTTCAGGCTCCTGCATTATGGACTGCTGTAATTTAGGGTCATGTTCGTAGCCATGAAATGTCATTTGGTTGAAAATCATCCTCTCTTTGCTTGCTGGTCTTACACACAGCTTCTACTGGGCATACAAGCAAAATGAGTTACAACAAAATTGTGCAGGGTGCCTGGGTGGCTCAGTGAGTTAGGTGTCTGCCTTCCACTCAGGTCATGATCCTGGGGTCCTGGGATCAAGTCCCGAGTCAGGCTCCTTGCTTAGGAGGGAATCTGCTTCTCCCTCTGCCCTTCCCCCCTGCTTGTGATCTCTTTCTCTTTCTCTCTTGCTCATAAATAAATAAATAAATAAATAAATAAATAAATAAATAAATAAAATCTTTAAAAAAATTGTGCGGTTCAGGAAGCTTGTGTCCCTCTCCACACTTCTCCTTTGGCCAGGACCTGCAGGCCTTCATCTTCTAAACACTGGTCTGATATCAGTTGCTTCCAGTACAAATGAGCTTTAGCCTTGCATTATTTCTCCTTCTACATTCACATCTTAAGCTATAAATGTATCTGATGTATGTAAACATGTATAAATCACCCAATTATGGAATCAAAGGCCTAGTACCTCGTTAATCTAATTGTGAAATCAAAGAGATAGGAAGTGGAGTTTATTCCAAGTCCCCACTTTTATATGCTCCGGTCATCTTAAGATATGACTGTGGGAGGGAATGGGGTTAGAAAAGGATAGGAAAAGCATTTGGCATGGAGACAAACATTCACAAAGGACCTCAAATTTAGAATTTTGACATTGTTTGCGAAGAGGTCATACGTAGAGTCATAGATACAGATGCTTCTCATTCAACTCTAAACTCATGTCCCATGATTGGACCCTACTACCTCATGGGGGCTACAAATTCATTAAAAAACAAGCAAACAAACTCTCATAATTACCTGTGAATAGCACATTTATATGCTATTGTGTGTTTCAAATTAGAATTAGAATTTGTTAATGTAAACATTAAAATACACCACAGTGTTTGGATCCTGTTTTCACAATTCTTTAGAATAACACCAGCTAAGCATGCATGGAGGCATTATCAGACACTGGGTATTTAGCAAGAAACTTTTTAACAATCTGGTAAAGGAGGAACATTACCATCTCGTTTTCCATGTGAGGAAACTGAGGCACAGGCACATTAAGAAATATGCCCAGGGCACACAGGTGATTACACAGAGAGCTAGGATTGGAGCCAGGCAATGTGGCTTCAGAGCTCATATGTTCAATCCCCAGTCTACTGTCTCAGTTTCAAAAGTCCCCACACATGGGGGAGGATGTCTCATGTCTCCAAAAGGTGCTGGACCTATGGAGATGGAAGAAGAGGGTGGGAGGACAGGCATGGGACGATGCCAGAAAGGATGAAGCAGGGTGACCTTTGTGGTTGCTGAAACACGTATCACAGGCCCTGCAGGAGCAGAGGTCGATGAGGCCGCCTTTGTGGGGTCCACCTGCCTGGCCCGTCTTCCCAACAGCTTCCCCGCTATGCTCCTTCCCTCTCTACTTCTCCCTCTTGTTCCCAGCTTCATCCCCATTCCCTTGCTCCAATATTCCTGCCCATGGTGGTCCTGAATCCTTTCCAATGGTGTTCTCTTTCTGGCCTACCTGGCCCTGCAGCTCCAGTCTCCGGCCTCAGCATCCTCAGGAGAGGGCAAGCTGGCTCTGAGTCAGCCACGGGATACCCGGGGCCTAGATTTTCTGCTGCCTCAAGCTCTGGCTTGCCCCTTCCAAGCCCAAGGTCCAGGGAGTCGAGGAGAGTGGGATGGAGAGGAACCTGTCAGCAAGGGGAAGGCTTGTCTGCCCTCCTGGGGCCTAAGCTCTCCATGGAGTGGCTCAGAAGGGATATGGGGGAGATGTGTGATTACCTCATGGGCACGTCAGCGAAACCTGCTGACACTGCACTAGCTGACAGCGCTTCTGTGTGCACATGCAGCGACATGGAGACAGTGTCACTCGCTAGAATGCTGGCGAGCCTGGGCTGCACGGATAGGCCTGATCACGGCCGTTTGAATGGTGAAGTCCCACAGGCAGCGAGGACGTGAGCTTTGCAATGGCCTACAAAATGGCGGAGGCCTACAAAAAACAGGATCACAGAAAAGTCCGTCATAAAATAAGACTAAACATCTAATGAAATGCCTGCAAACCATAACAGCGTCTCACCTCGCCAGCCCCAAGTCAGCCCACGTGTCAATAATTATTGAATGCGGAAAGCGGGTGGGTTTCCATGTGATGGAATATGTCTGCCATGATCTGAAGCTGGCAGTGAGGCCCAGGCACCCGCTCCCTCTGAGCAAGCTGTGAGCAGTGGGGACAGGGTGGCACGTGTCAGAAGAACTGCACAGAATGGAGAGTAAGGGGTGGGCACCATGGACCCTTAAAAGGGTAGTGAGGGAGCGGGGCCCTACCAAGAAGACTGCATGCTCCCCAGAGTGAACTCTTCCCTCTGGCCCCACGAATTGAGGCAATATTCCAAAACTCACAATCTTGGTGCAGTTGAATTTCTTGCAAAAATCAGTGAGGGGAGCAGGTGGGGGACTGAGGCTGGAAACTGGGTTCCATCTCCCTCATCACAGCCCTTCCTTCCTGAGGATAGCGGACCCTACTGCACTGGCCTCCTTGTGTCTTCTGCGATGGCACAGCCTCAACGTTGTGGCCCTGGTTGTTCCCGTGGCCCAGGACCCCTCCCTCACATCTTCAGGCCACCAACTGGCCATTCAGGTCCCAGTGAGGAGTCATCTTTCAGGGTGTCCTTCCCCGACCCCCACGCATCTGGGGAAATTAAGTGACATCCTTGGCCCCACATCACAGGACTTCACACTATTCTGTTTCATTTTCTTCATCCAACTTTTTGCTGTTTGAAACCATCTTTTCACACGCATGACTCTCTTTCTTTTGTTTGCTTGTGTGCCTGCCTCCCAGCTTCTAGAATGTGAGTTCTACCAGGACAGGGACTTGCCTTGCCTTTGGTTTTCACAAAATTAAAGTCCTTGGTGTGTTGCTACCGCCTATAATAATGCCTAGGATATAGTAGGTGGTCAATAAATACTTGCTGAAAGCATGCGTAAAAAAATGAATAGATGTCCCTGAACTGCCATGGCCCACAGGAGTGGAGAAAGCATGGAGATACTTTGAGGTTCTTGCATTAGGGGTGAACTAATTTTAACTAAGTCTCCAAGGGGTCTTCAAGCAACATCTGGTTTATGTATGTATTTAATTGTACCTTACCTCATTGCAAAAGAATTTGCGGTCATTTTCAAAGATACATAGAGTGCAATAAAATTTTTAGAAAGGAAGTAGTGGATATAGAGGGGGAAATAAGCATTGAAAAACTAAGATAAAATGAGAGCAAGATTAGCAATTAAAACATATACCGTAAAGTTCTTTCTTCCTTGCCAGAAGTGGACTGCAAATGTGACTTTGAACTTTTAATAGCGAGTGACAGCTCATCTACACTAAAGTCCTTAAAAAGGAGAAGAGAGAACATGTAAAACTTGACTTTTCCTTTACTTTTTACCTGTTAGCCATGAATCATAACTATGCTAACGTTAAATGTGTTTCCAATTAAGTTTACTAATCTTCGTTACAGCAGTAAATATGAGTTGTTATCAATCAATATTTATTGAACATCTGTACTCAAAGGGCTTATGCATTCCAGCACATTCTCATGCCTTTCTCATGCTGCCCCAGTAACCTGGCAGGATCCCGACCAGTCCAAACATTTATGAGGAGCACAGCCTGCCTGAAGGATGGTTGACAAGGCCCTGGGTGATGCAGGTCTGACATGGCTTACTTCTAATTGGTAGAAAATTCTTATTTGAGTTTAATTTATAGGCTCCTTAATGATATTGAGGATCATTTTCTTCATACTGCCTGCCGTCTCAGCCCACTTCTCCACAATAAATCCCCTCAATTGGTTTAATCTTTTTCTAAAATTTGCGCGTCTTCCCAAATTTTGCTCATCTCTGTTTGTCTTCAGAAACTTTCTATTCTCCTCCCCCATCCTCCCATTTTCTCTCCCTCCTCCTCTTTCTCTTGCTCTTCCCTTTCTCTCCTTTAGACAGTTTTGAAAGGCAGTATAGAAAGTGTCAAAAGCCATTAGAAATTCTTTGGGCCATGGGATACCGGCCAAATTGCTTGATATTTTTGTACTTCAGTCACCTGTTAGATTATGATTATATACCGTTCCCTTTTAAAATGATCTCCTCTCAAGCACCTGGGTGGCTCAGGTGGCTCAGTTGATTAAGCATCTGCCTTCAGCTCAGGTCGTAAACTAGGAGTCCTGTGATGGAGCCCCGCATCGGGTTCCCTGCTCCACGGGAGCCTACTTCTCCCTCTGTCTCTGTTTATGAATGAATAAATAAAATCTAAAAAAAAAAAAAAAAAGAGAGAGAGATCTCCTCTCTCTTTCCTGTGTCCCTCAGCAGAAACTATATTTATTCCCGTTGTCCCGTATCTCCATGTCTCTGAATATTACCAGAATTCCCTTCCTCTCTTCTTGGCTTGGAGAACTCCTATACGTGCTTCAAAACTAATCTAGATATTTCCGTCTGCAGAAAATCTTTCTGAATTGGCACACCCAACTTCTCCTCCGGGCTTCCCTGACAACCTGTGCGTACCTCTTTATCTATCTGCTTGCCTGTCTATCTCCATAAGGACTATCAGGACAAGGGCTAGAACTCGAGCCTTCTTGTCTTTGATATCTAGCATATTTCTTGCTACATAGTAGTTGTTCAGTTTAAGATTGGTTGAACTAAAATGAGTACAGAACTGACCCCTGGAGAAAAATCAACCTATAAAGTGGTAGCATCATATTTCTTATATATCCCACACAAAGTAACATGCTTGCTTTCCTGGATGAGACTAAAAGAAACTTATTTTTATTACTTACCAATTAAAGATTTAAAACTCATCTTTGTAGGAGACAAAGCCTTTTTTCCCCTTGTAAAAATAGATCAGGAAAGTAGCATAAAGTACTGAGCACTGGGTTTGAATCCCTCTTCTGTACCTCCTGGTTGTGAGATTTGGGCTAAATCAGTTCATCTTCCTAGACTTCAGAGTCTGCACCTATAAAATGGGCATTGTAACACTCACCTCTCTCATGTCTTGTGAAGATTAGATGTGATGTGTCTGCGAATACACTTTTAGAATAGAATATATTTCCTTTGCAGATGTTAGGTAATACATTACTTGGGGAGAAATCTTGGTGTCTAGATTTAGGTGCTCATCCAACTCAGGGAGTGGGAAACTATTCTGGCTGCAAGGTTAACTGGAGATAATATTCCTTTTTAAAAAATCTTTAAATTTTATTTTAAGTTGGCTCCACACCCAGCATGGGGCTCAAATTCGCAACTCTGAGACTAAGCGTCGCATGCTCTACCGACTGAGCCAGTCAGTTGCCCCAGCACTATTCCTTCAGAATCAAGATTCAACTGTCAGGTAATTTGCACATTTACATTTCCGGTTACACCATTTCATTAGATACTAAGAGACTTTCCGATATAGTTTGCATAAATGACACTGCTTTGGGAGGCAGGGTGTCGCTGCATGCCAAATCCATGGTCTCTACAGGGCGTGTGGAGTGTTCCCAGGGCAGAGGATGACAATGTAATTTCACCAAGGAAAGGTGGGGGCAGGCCTGCACAGTCCAGGCAAAGCCAGTCCATGCACTCCAAACACAGGGCCGTGTGGATTGTGATTATTTCTACATGGCAATTGACACCTTACGCACATAAGGATTTGTTGGCTAGAGGATGTCTACATGCCAGTCCTTTAATTTTTCTTTGCTGCTTTCTAATTTTACTGTGATGATAACAAACGGAACCACAGTGCTTCCATCAGAAACCAGAGCATGTCCATGAATAACTAACAGACTGCATACAGTTTTCCCAGTGAATTTTCAAAGCCAAACGTGGGTTGGCTTTTGTATATAAATTGCCAGTGCGCCTTTTCCATTCCGGTGGGAGCTCTCTGAAGGGAACATTACAGCTGTGATGAATAACAGTCCCTCTAAAGAAGCTGGCATGAGGCATGCATTTCATCCCACTGAGTGGAACACCGCGCCTGTCGCCAAATGTGCCGGGTCTCCCACCATTAAATAAATATATACATATGTCACTTGGCTTTGTTCCCAAGTCCTAGGCTCTGTAGAAACCAAGCACTTTATTACTATTAATAATGCTATAGTTATAATAGATGCAAAGCCAAGAAGTGGGAACTTTGTCCTTAGCATCTTTGATGAAATTTCCCAATGTCTGTTACTTAATTTTTACTTACCACATCCTTTAACTCTTCATTTGCCACTACTGGATAAATAGCAGTATTCTTTCCAATATATGCTAAATCTAAGCAGCTGACATTTTAATTAATGAATTTATAAAAATAATAACCTCTACCTCACAGACCAGGATAATAATTAACATTTATTATCTGGCAGGTATTTTTCTAATTATTATTAACCCTATTTTACAGATGATAAAACAATTCTAGAGAGGCTCATTGACTTGTCTCACATGACATTGATAAAATTTGAACCCAGACCACTGTGTTCTAATGCTTCTCTATGGAAGTGAAGTATAAAAGCATTGTTCAGTAAATCTTTTCTTTTTTTCTGAGAAATAACAGAATCATAATTATTCTCATGTATAGAGATGTTTATTAGAACACTCGTTAGTGATCTCTCAATAATTTTTGCGAAGATATTTTATTTCGTTTTGAAATGACATTAAAAAAATAACTCAGGTTAATAGTTAGACAAGAGACCAATGGAGGCAAATATCCAGTTTTCCATTTCTTTTAAAAATTGTATTAGCGGGCAGCCAGGGTGGCTCAGTGGTTTAGTGCCGCCTTCAGCCCAGGGCCTGATCCTGGAGACCCAGGATCGAGTCCCACGTCAGGCTCCCTGTGTGGGGCCTGCTTCTCCCTCTGCCTGTGTCTCTGCTTCCTTCTCCTCGCTCTCTCTCTCTCTCCCTCTGTCTCTCATGAATGAATAAATGGAGAAAATCTTTAAAAACAATTGTATTAGTTGCAAATTTTTAAGATAACATCACCCGGCCCTTGGATTATTCCTATAAACTTAAATCTGTCCTTCCGACTCCACTCTCCCCACCCCACCACTAACCTGAAGAAGCTTCATGAAACTGCAATTTGATGGCTAGGCTCCCAACTGCATCCCCGTTACATCTCCTCCCCTACTTCTACAGTGAACCTATTGCCAGTGGAATCAAATCCAAAATCCTCATGTCAAAGTCTTCACCAATGCAGTTTCATCCTAATGATCCGTTTTTATTTCCTACAATGAATCAATGTTTACCCTTACTTTAAACCTAGAGTGGTGCCTTACCAATTATTCCTTAATTGCTAAACAATTAGCAATGAAGTGTCTGGCCATGAAATATATTGTCAGCTCCTTAGGGACAGGTCTCCTCTCGTAATTTCTTTTGTATCCTCTAGGATAATGCTAAAGAAACATTAGGTGCTCCATATGTACTCACTGGGTAATGAAGATTAGAATTAGCCAAACTTGGATTTAAAATCTCAAATTTCTAATTTGTAATACACTCCCTAACTTTGTAATTTTATTTAAATAATGTTCTAGATCAATCTAAATACACAAGAGTAAATGTTGAGTTCATAAGGGATGACATAGCCATACAGTGGAATACTGTGCAGCCATTTTAAATAGTGTTCTTGAAGAAATATGAGGTTAAATGCTTTGTAATATATTGGTAAATTTTTTAAATGCTATGAAAGGTATGTACAGAATAATCCCAATTTGGGATAAAAACTCCAAAATTAATAGGACATTGAAAAGTACTCATCCTAAAGGAAAAGACTGATGATTTGTACTTTATAAAAAACTTCTATTCATCAAAAGACACCTTAAACAGAGTACAAAGACAAGCCTGACAGAGGACTCATATCCAAAATATATAAAAGAAGTCCTACAGATTATTAAAAAAAAAAAAAGACAACAACATTTATAAGATAGGCAAAAGGCTTGAACAGGCAAAAAAGAAGGTATCTAAATGATTGATAAATAAATGAGAAGGTGCCAAACATCATCAGTCATCAGAGAAATTCAAATAAAGCCATGATGAGATACCAGTACACATCCACCAGCTGGCTAAGAAACAAAACAAAAAACCCCCACAAAACCAAAAACTGATAATATCAAGTGTTAGCAGGGATGTGGAACAACTAGAACTCTCTATTACTAAGGGGAATGTCAACTGGAACCTCCATTGTGGAAATTCTTTTTTCTGTTTGTTTGTGTTCTGGAGAACTTCCAGATACCTCTGGCCACAGATGTTGGCCTTCGACTTTCCTTCTCCCACTTTCTGGGACTTCCGATCACCGTTCTCCTATGGTCTCTTGCTTCTTTGATTCAGTGACTTCTTATTTCTTAGTTCATTTCCTATTTCTGCTGGTATGTGTATTTTTTGATACTTTCCCAAGAAAGTATGGATAAGAGATAAATGTTTGAGTCCTCTTAGGATTTTGATGACATTTCTCATTGTCTCCCAGTATCTAACATTACTGTTGGTAAGCCTGGAGCCGTTTCATTCCTGTTTCAGTGAATGTGAACTTGAGAGAAATAAGCACTAGAAGCTTTAAGATCTTTTCTTAACCCTGGTGTTCTAGAATTTTTAAATGATTTGCCTTGGTTTATCTCCCACCACTGTCACTATGATTGACTTCCTGGGGTCCCTCCCTTTTCATCTAAAACTCATAATCAGTTCTGAATAATTTCTGTGTAATTTCCTCCTTTTCCCCAACCATGCACCCCTTGTTTTAACTCTCTGGATTAGAGGTAGCTGTTGGACCTCTAGGGTCATTTCTTATCTTTTTCCTTTTCTTTTCTTTCCTCTTTTCTTTTCATTTCTTTCTCTTCTACTTGTAGTATTTCTGTGACTTTATCATCCCATCCCTCACTGAAATTTTCATTTGGGCTATTATATATTTAGTTCTATGAGCTCTTGTTATTTGATTGTCTCCTTTTCACCAGCCTTGATTTGTTTCAACAGATGCAGTAGCTTTTCTCTTGAGGGATATGAATTCTAACTGTTTCAGAGATTTTTTTTTTCTGGTCTCTTCATTATCTTTCATTGATCTACATTTCTTTACTCTGTACGTATTTGTTTTTGTGTCACTTTCTTTCATAGTGGAGGTTTTCTCCATTTTGGCTATCCTTGGCTTCTGTTCATATTTTAGAGGGAGGAATTAAAAAGCGTGAAGACTCTGGGTGTGTGAGCAGCGTGTGTCACCTAGTGGGCTCCCCTGTAAAAGAAGAAAAGGCAAATTCTGAAAAAAAAATAATGTTCCAAAATGATTTCCAAGGAAAAAAGTAACCCATTCAGTACCAAAGATTCACGTAATGAAAATTTTGCTTATAAGAGAGTAATTGGGCAGCTGCAAAAGGAAATAATTAAATTGTAGAATCCAGTTCAGTTGTACAGAAAGAAAGTTAAGATGATAGATCTTCAGTAAAGCAGTTCCATAGCTTATAACAAAGTCCAGTAGCTCTCCTGGTTCTAAATAGGTAACAGAGGGGCACCTGGGTGGCTCAGTCGGTTAAGCATCTGCCTTCAGCTCGGGTCATGGTTTCAGGATCCTGGGATCGAGTTCCACGTCCATCCTTGCTAGGTGGCCAATCTGCTTCTGCTTCTCCCTCTCCCTGTGCCTCCCCATTCATGCTGTCTCTCTCTCTCAAATAAATAAAATCTATAAAAAAAATAAACAGGTAAACAGAGCTTCTTTTAAAGCAAGTATTTAGAAGATGAATCTGACCATTGTTTAAAGACTTACTGGTGCCTAATGGAAAATTTTGAAAAACATAATCTAGAGACAATCCCGTGAATATAGTGTATACTTCCTTAGGGTTTCCTTTCTTCTCTGTTTTAACCAGTTTACAAAATTTACATTTAAAAGCACCTTGGCTGCTTAAGAGTTCTGTGGGTTGTTGGTTTTTTCACTTTGCACTTCATGGTTTTATTTCACCAGTAATTAAAACTGCACTAAGCCAGAAAGAGATGAATGAAAAAAATATCCCTCAAAGCTGCTTTTCCTGTCTTGTTAGCAGAAAGTCTTCAAAACAGAATAGTCTTAAAAGTTTTCCAGGTGATACTGGATTCACTGAGATACTCAAGGGAAATGAAACTTGTAAATGCCATCAAAGCCTTATTAATTCACTTTCACGTATTTGCCATTAAATCATTTTGTCATAATAGCCTCATTAATTCATCACCCTTGTTTTTCCTCCCTTTTCCGTTCTCTTATTATTACTTATTGGTGACCTCAATGTGTAAAAGCACCTTTAGTCTCTTTTGTTTGCTAGCTCCTCTGTCTGATTTATCTGGGGGGAAGCAAGTAGAAGGTCACAAATGGTGACCGCCTGGCTTCACACAGGTGCGCTTGGAGGGTGGCTCATTGATTAATGAGCGTCTCATTTTGAAGGGAATTACTTGGCTGGTTTTTTACAGCTTGACTTTCTGCCCAGTGAGGTAATGGCAGAAAGTTTTCACTTGCCTAAAGACGATTCCTTGTAGGTTGTATCAGAAAGGAGCTGAGCATTGCAATTTAACTTGTAAGACATAATTTGAAATATGGAGAAAGTGCAGCCAGAAGACAGATTGAGTGGCGTGGGGAATCAAATACAGCCGAGGGCCAAGTCATCCTGCTTCATAACGTGCTGTGGAGCTCGCTCTTAGCCATACAGGAGAATCACTGGTGGAGCTTTTAAACAAAGACCCCAAACTGGGCTCCATTCTGTATCAACTGAAATGGAATCCCTGGGAGTAGGGCCCGGGAATTTGCTATTTTAAAAATCTTCAGATGATTCCAATGTACCGGTGAAGGTTACAAAAAACTCATGTAACAGGACAGGATACATTAAGCAGTGAATAGGAATAATTAAGCTCTGGCTTCCCAACTCTGGCTCAGACACACCATGGGAGAAGGTGCAAAGACAGAAGGTGTGGGTGTCAAGAGATTTTCCGACCCATTGGAGAGACAAGATAAGCTCGAATGAAGATAACTGAGAGCAGCATAAGGCACAATATAATCGTGGATGCTATACCTATGGGATTCTAGGAAGAAAATACCACTGTGGATAGAAGTAGTAAAGGGTCTTCGCAGGGCAAGTGTTGAGTTAGAGCTTTGTGGGGGGAGCAGAGGTGGCTCCACACTATAGGTGACACAAGAAGTAGGGGAAAGAGTGTGCTCAAGGGGGTGGGAAATAGTGAGCAGATTGTGCTGGAGCTTGGTTGAGGGGTGGCCTGTTCTGGCACCAACACCATCCTACGGTGAGCGCTTGACATCAATTTTTACTGTAACTCCTCAGCAAAGTACCATGCACGACAGATGGAGAAACTTGTCCCCTATTCTGTTGGAGGATTCCAGCTAGGCAGCCGGGGACAAGGGAGGACCAACGAGAGAAGTGGGAACACCTGTTATCTGCAGCTGTGACATCAGAGGGGCGAGAGTTTGCAGGATCAAGGTGGAGAGACTGGAGCAAACTGGTGTTTAGTGCAAGAGAATCTGAGGGCCTTGTCAGGAGCCCAGGTGAGGGTCCAGGGGCTCAGAAACCAGGGTCACTAGACCCAGGGCGGAAGGTCAAAAGTTGACCAGAACTCGACACGGGAGAGAGTGCCTCTGCCTTCAGCCAGGCAGCACCACGCTCCGGGCTTGTGTGTGACGCAGGAAGTCCTGACATGGCCCTCTGAATGCTACAAATATTTTGTGACCTTTACAAAAATTAGCATTCAGGTTTTGTCTTATTATTGGGTAAAAACATGACACAGTGTGATTTTTAAGCAACATGCCCCTCAGCCTGCTTACCCCGTACCTGACCCCGAGCTAGAAGGAGACATTTTGGCACCTGGGGCAGACAGCAGGCGATGTTCTCCTCCAAATCAATTTTATAATTCATGATATGGCTCACAGATGGGCATTATTAACAGTGCGCACCATCTGGCAGTTTCCTACTTTCAACCATTACTCTTGCTAAAGAGATGTTAAGCTTTCAAAATCATTATTTACAATTGTCGTGTCCTCTAAATCTCAGGGCTTTAGGTCCGGCCTCCTTTCCTGGGCTTGACTCCTCCTGGGCCATCTCTACCCCTGCCAGGCGAGGGTGCGGGCACGCATGCTGTGGGCACACAGCGGCATGCAAACAGCTAAGAGTTGAATGGCTCAAGTCTTAGGCTCCTGACAGTATATAAAAGTATTAACAATGTTCGTGGAACCCAAGAGACCGTGTCCATACAATAGGAACCCACGGTGTGATGCGATGAGTCCCCTTAAGGGAACCAGGGAGGGCAGGAGATTCATGGGCTCAAAGAAAGCAAGTGGTATAGATGTGACTCGAATTTAGTGTGTGGGATTCCTGAAGCTGAGAATTTCTTTTGGCCACGTCCTGCTCTGACCCCATGTGCACGGCAGAGAGGCATCAGCTCCGACCCTTGTCTCCCAGGACCTTAACTGCACCAACCAGGCTGGAGTAGGAGATAAAGAACAATTCCTTGTTAGCGTCAGATCCCAGGCAAACATGAGGAAGAGGCGTCAGGTGCTGAAGCAGACCCATGCCCCAGAGACTCTCTTTGGAACTTACTCTTTGAGATTACTTAAGATTAAATTCCTATTTCTAGGCTTTTTTTTTTTATTTTATTTTTTAAAAAGACATTTTATTTTATTTATTTTTTTAAAGATTTCATTTATTTATTCATGAGACACACACACACAGAGAGAGAGAGAGAGAGAGGCAGAGACACAGGCAGAGGGAGAAGCAGGCTCCATGCAGGGAGCCTGATGTGGGACTCGATCCCAGGACTCCAGGATCAGGCCCTGGGCTGAAGGCAGGCGCTTAACTGCTGAGCCACCCAGGGGTCCCAAGCTTTATTTTTTTATAGTTGCATTTTTGAATGGGTATTTTAGGCACCGAACCAGATCTTGAAATGACACAAGAGGATGCATCGTGAATAGTGAGCTTCCTACCTTCCTCAGTCAGGGTTCCAGCAGGAAATGAAATTCACCTCCAGAATGTTCAAATTTGGGGACTTTAAGGAAGGGACCACTTGCAGAGGTGAGGGCAGGGGTCAAAGGAGACAAAGGGGCCTGGACACCCCGGGAACTAGCAACAGCTGAGGAAGAAAACGGTGTGGCTGGAGCCCAGCGGGGGCTGGGCCTAGCTGGGCACAGAGCAGGTGTTCCCGGCATGGCACCAGAGGGGGGTGAGCGTGGGGGGGAAGGGCAGGCTTTCTCTTTGCCCAGCCTCCGATCTCCTACCACTGTCTCCCACTGGCCCAACCCAGGAGGACCTCAACCCTCGAGGGAAATGGGGTGATAGAGGCCCTGGAGGACAGATGCTCTGCAGGGAACAGAGCACAGAAAGGAAAATGATGAATTGGGGAGAGACCCAGATAACAGGCAACGTAGCACCCCCAACCCTCAGTCCTACAAGGCCTCCAAGGCAACAATTATTAGCATTTTTTGGGGGGGTAACCATCCAGAAATAGTCTATGTATATACCAGCTGCAAGTGTATATGTCAAACCATTTGCTATGCAAATAGTGGTAAAGTCTTCCCTGCCTCCTCCCACACCCCTGCCCTTGCCTTTTAGTCAGTATATCTTGGATTTGGCCCCTTCTGGCATTTATGGAGCTACCTTGTCATTGGCTGTCTTGTCATTGGAGACGAGAGCGTGGTCCCCAGAGAGCCAGCATCGGTGTCACCTGGGACCTTGTGAGAAATGCAAACAAGTTAGAGACCCTGGGAATAAGGCCCCAGGAATTTGTGTCTTAACAAGCTCTCTGGATCATTTCATGCACACCAGAGTTCCAGAATGAGGCTGGGACCCCACCTGACCAAGGCTTTGGCTGCTCAGTGTACCTCAGGGACAGGAGAACAGAGAGTGCTGCAAGGCTTTCGTGTCCATGTCGTTCCACCGAACCTACCAGCAAGAAAAACAGAAAGCAGCACGTACTGATGCAGCCTCTGACATCAGCTCTCAGGGCAAATCAGAATCCCAAAAGAGCAAAGAAAGGAGAGGCTCACTCACTTCCTCCAGACACATCTCCCTTTCTCTCTTTTTGTGTATATTTAGCTCTTTGGACACAGATACTGTGCTTTAATATGTTGGGTTGAGTATGTGATGCAACGCAAGCTAAATATAATCGTGAAGACTCATAGTCACCCCATGCTTAGGGTTGGCATCTGCTGGGAACCCACAACTATGAGACTCACCACCGCCTTGGTCCCTTAGGACACTGACTCCCTCAGGAGGACCCCGTCAGGCATTGCTCTAGCTTTGTCTCGTGTGGCTCCAGTACCCACTGCATCTAAGGCCACTGCCTTCTATGCCCACACAGAAGATGGGCATCCGGTCCTCTGGAAGCTCGCAGAACAGCCTGAGGTTTGGGAGGCACTTGTTAGCCCTGTAACCCTAGGGCCCTCTCTGTGCCTTGGTTTCCCCACCTGTAAAATGGCAGCATTAGAAATGGCAGGGCTGCTGGCTTGCACAGTTCTGAGGGGGCATCCCTGAATACCTGAGTAGTGCTCCCTGTAGGGTGAGGGCAGGATGGATGATTATAATAGAATCCCCCTTCCTATGTGATATACATATATGTAATGGGTTACTATTCAGCCATCAAAAAAAAAAAAAAAAAATGAGGGCAGCCCGGGTGGCTCAGAGGTTTAGTGCCACCTTCGGCCCAGGGCGTGATCCTGGAGACCCGGGATCGAGCCCCACGTCGGGCTCCCTGCATGGAGCCTGCTTCTCCCTCTGCCTGTGTCTCTGCCTCTCTCTCTCTCTCTCTCTCTGTGTGTGTGTGTCTATCATGAATAAATAAATTTTTAGAAAATCTTTAAAATAAAATCTTTTTTAAAAAATGAAATCTTACCATTTGCAATGATGCGGATGGAACTAAAGAGCGTTATGCTAAGTGAAATAAGTCAATCAGAGAAAGACAATTGCCATATGATCTCACTCAGATGTGGAATTTAAGAAACAAAACAGAGGATCATAATGGAAGAGAGGGAAAAAACAAAACAAGATGAAATCCGAGAGGGAGACAAATCATAAGAGACTCTTGACCATAGGAAACAAACTGAGGGTCACTGGAGGGAAAGGGGGGAAGGGGTCACTGGTGATGGACATTAAGGACGGCACGTGATGTGATGAGTGTTGGGTGTTATGTAAGACTGATGACTCACTGCCCTCTACCTCTGAAACCAATACTACAGTACATGTTAATTAATTGAACTTAAATTTTTAAAAAAAGAAAAGAAACCCCCTCTCCTGGTGCCTAATAGTGGGCGGCACAGTTCTGCTGTGTGGCAATGAGCTGTGGGAGGAAGTGCAGTGGACGTCAGACAGTCTGGGATTGAATCCAGGCTCTCTTCCTTACTTAAAATTCTGTGACTTGGACCAGTCATTCACCTCGAGCAATGCGGCTGGCATATTAATGGCGTGCGATAGATATTTGTTGAAGGAATGAATGTGCACTTAATGAGTCTCAGTTTCCTACTCTGTATAATGGGAACAAGAATATCATTTACTTCATAGGGATAAATTAATATTAATCGAGAAAACATATTTCAAAAGTTCTGGCATAATGGAAGGAACCAAATATGTGGGCAGTTACCGTAAACATGTGCCAGGGGCTGTCTTGAATACACTGCTGAGTTTTTGGACCTGGGTTATCGTGTCTGGGTCAGACTCCAGGCATGGAGTCAGTTTAGGAACAGAACTCAGTCTCTGTAAGGCCTGGCAAAAGCAAAGGAGAAGGAGTGGGTGCATGACCCCTGGTTGTAGTTTAGATTCACACTGGAGCTTTTAAAAATTTACAATTAAGTCAAATCCCCGGTCACGGATCTTGAGCATGGATATTTTTGAAAAGGGCCCCAGGTGATTCTAAGGTACAACCAGAAGTGAGAACTCTGATTTATGGACACCTACTATGTGCCAAGTGTTATGCTAGATGCTAAACAATATTATTTCCTTCACTCCTCACAACAACTCAACATATTAGATATTTTGTCCCCATTTCACAGGTGAGGAAATCAAGGATCGGGTGCTAAAGAAACATCTGGAAGGTCACAGACCAGTGTGATGGATCCTAGCATGGAAACCTAAGCTAGGGCGGTCTGACTTTGAAGCCAGTGCTCTTTTCACTGCTTTGTACCACATCTCGGAAGGATTCTCCAAGGAAAAAGTCCGGAATGCCCTATATGATTTCTGACTTGTCTCCCACAGGGCTGAGGCCGGGCAGGTGGTGGGCTCAGCGGCTCCCATCGTGTGGGCAGGGCGCAGCAGGGGTGGACAGTGTGCGCCTGTGCTCCTTCATATGGCAATGGGTCATTTACAGCAGAAAAGTATGGGAGCTGTTTTCCTTTCAAAATAAGGGGTATTTCTTGGTAAAATGGCAAGGAAATTCCTGAAAGCGTCAGAAATGGAGTTTCTATTTCCGGCTAAGAAAGATTGGTTTTGTGGCAGTAATTGATAGCTTCCAATGTGAGCCAAATCCAAACTGCTTACAAAATATCAGAGTTTGCATCCAAGGCAGACTGGCCCTCTTGCACGTCTGTGATTGCAACATGGTCTGGATTCTCTTTGAGTCTAGAGATAGAGTTTTTCACTTGTGAATATCACTGTCCCATAACTATGAGAGATGACACTCAGAACTCATATGGAGACAAACCCAAGGTTTTTGTTGTTCTATGAATAATTATATCCTTCCCCTTAAAACTGCCTTTAGAAGCAATGGGGAGGGGGGCAAGAGGTGGGGGCGTGGATAGCACTCCATTTGGTTATAAATTCACTTGGGCCCAAGCTGCATATTTGGCTGGTTGGCCAGGGTATATTTCAACAACTGGATAACCAAATATCAGGACCTCTGGGAATAAAATTTTTGCCCAATTAGTGATCGTATAAGCAGTTTGGACTTCCATAGTTTTTGTCTATAAATTACCATCGAATAACCACTATTGGAAAGTGATTTAATCTCTTACAGAGTTTTCTGCATTCATTAATGAAGGCGGGTTGGGGGCAGGACTGCATGATCCAGAGAAATTTCCAGTCCTGACATGTCGTGCGTCTCTGATGTTCTATTGAATTGACCGTTTAGGTCAAAACTTAAAATAATGTTTCCTAAACTAAGGACTGGGCTCCAGAGTAGGGCTCAAAATATAATACTGTGTATTAGAAACAGAAGACTTCAGAGCCAGCCAGACTCTGCATTCAAATGCTAGAATGTTCCACACTCCCCATCTGAGCCATCCCTTTGGGCCTCGGGGTTTTCCTTAATAAAATGGGAATAAGTGATAGTTCTGGCATAGAGTTCTTGTGAGGATTTAAGGAGAGATACAGAAACGGTATAGTAGTGCATAACGTGTCATTATTGTTTTTATGATTAATGGGATGGTCTGACTTCCTCAACCACCTGGTCCGCCTCTACTCTGTAGCACTTGGAGTTTGAGGATAAACAATTATGTTGAGACTGAGGGCCAGGAATTAGGGTGTACCAGAGGCTCCTTATCTCAGTGGTGGCATGGGGAATTATAGCTGGGAAGATGTTGACTGGGCATGAAAAACTAACCTAGAATAACTTATACCTATGTTGAATGTATGCTTCTTGCTCGGGTTTAGTGGGCTAGCAACACCTCTTCCTTCTTCCTCCGAATTTGGAGCCAAGTAAGAGGTAGACACATAAATGAGACGCTTTGCTACTGATAGACCTGGCATGGAGGATGTGGCTTAAGCAGGTGGCACACGGATCCCAACACTCGCCTCATTTCAGACTCTGCACAGCTTCTCTGGAAGATGCACACCGCTACAGGCCCTCCCCACGGCCCACTTCCCTAAGCTCAGAACCAGCCTCCCCTGCAGCTGGGAGGGAGCACCCGTCCCCTGAGTATAGTCAGCTCCTTCTCCCAAATGCACCATTCTGGGGAGTCTGCTTCCCCCAGAGGGGAGAGACTGTAGTTCCTGGGAGGGAAACTCTCTGGCTTCTTTTTTCCTCTCTCTTCCCCAGAAACCGAATGGTTAATCCATCCCTTCTACGGGGAGGTGGGGAGGAAGCGTCCCCTTTGTTAACACTTCTTATCTTGGATCTGCATGCTGTGTGCTTGTCCAAAACTGTTGGAATGCTTTATCAAATGAGAGTGGAAGGAAATTTTATTTGTTCCAGGGCTCCCCACTGATCTTAGATATGAGATTCTATTGGAAAGGACTATGCACACACAAAGAGCAATATTTGGCTACTGCAGTGGAGGTATTAGTTATCTATTGTTGAACAACAAATTACCCCAATGTGGTGACTTAAGACAACAATAAATTTTTCTTATCTTACATCGTCTCTGCTGGTCAAGGATTCAGCAATGGCTTAGCTGGGTGGTTCTGGCTCAGAATCTCTTCGGAGGTTGGAGTTAAAATGCAGTCGGAGGCTGTAGGGCTATAGTCATTTGAAGCTTGACGGCAGCTGGAGGAGCCACTTCCAAGAAGACTCACTCACGTGACTGCAGGTGGGAGGCCTCCTTTCCTTGCCCTGTGGCTCTCTCCCTAGGGTTGCTCAAGTGTCCTCGTGACACGGCAGCTGGCTTCCCCCCAGAGTGAGTGATCTCAGAGAAAGCAAAGCCGAAGCTGCAATGTCTTTTGTGACCTACCTTTGGAAGTCACCCTTGCACCCTTTTTCTACATTATCTTATTGGTTATACAGGGCAGTCTTGTTCTTTTCTTTTCTTTTCTTTTCCTTTTTTTTTTTTTTTTTTTGAGAGAGGGAGAGAGTACATGAGAGAGCAAGAGAGAGCATGCGTGGGGGGAGAGGCAGAGGAATAGGGAGAAGCAGCCCACTTCAGGGCTGGATTCCATCACCCTGGGATCATGACCTGGGCCAAGGGCAGATGCTTAACCCGCTGAACCACCCAGATATCCCAGGTCAGCCTTTGTCAAGTGTGAGCAGGCCCCACAGGAATATAAAGACTTGGAGGGAGGGATAATTGGGACCATCTCAGAGGCTGGTGACCACAGTGGGTGATCTGCTGAAGACAGTTTTGTTGTTTTTACTCCTTGCAAGAGAACAGTCGGTGAATCCCACCGGTGGCCTTTGAGAGGCTTCAAAGCCACCTCTCGCTGTCACCCCCAGGGAAAGCATTATTCATCAGCCTTTCGAGAATGTAGGCTGAGACAGGAAGATGCCAGGCAGACAGGGACACCCTTTAACACAAAGCAGTGGCAGGGCTAGCTCTCCATGTGTGGGGGATGGCACATGACTCCTAGACATTATTTTCTGAGCACTTACTTTGTGTAGGTGTTACAGTTCACACACAGGAGCACATTTCCCTCCCCGCAACAGCCTGCAAGGTGGGGCCTGTTTCCATTTCCATTTTACAGATGCAGAAACTCAGGCTCAGAGAAGTGAAGTAACTCAGCTGTAAACGGCGGGGCCGGGATGTGATGTCAGACCAGGTAACTTTGGATCAGCACGTCCCAAAGCAAGGCACGTCCAAATCACCTCGGGGAATCCAGCTGAAATGTAGGTTCTGTTTCGGTAGGTTCAGGCCAGGGCTAGGGTTCTACATTTCTTTTTCTTTTTCGGTTAAGATTTTATTTATTTATTCATGAGAGACACAGAGAGGGGCAGAGACACAGGCAGAGGGAGAAGCAGGCTCCCTGCAGGGAGCCCGATGCAGGACTCGATCCCAAGACCCCAGGATCACCACCTGAGCCAAAGTCAGATGCCCAACCACTGAGCCACCTGGGTGCTCAGGGGTCTACATTTCTGACAAGCCCCCAGACAATGCTGCTGCTGCTGCTGAGGCAGGAGGCTTTTGAACTCCTCTGGGCAACTCCAGCAAGGGCTGGGGACATCCTAGCATGGCATCTGGCACAACTAACTGTCAAACAAATGGTGGAGCTTCTCTGTAGAGAGGAGCTGGAGCCCAGGACCCTGTCTGCTCTGCAAGCACTTATGCCTGCAAAGGGGGAGGCAGAGAGACGATGGGCTCATGGGCTTCTACCATCCACCTAGAAAAAAGGGGCTAGGAGCCCCAACCATACTCTTTCTGAGGCCTCTTTCTTTACCTGGGGCTGCACCCTCCTGTCGAGCCATCACCCAGAAGTCCCTGAAGGCTATCTGCTTTTGGGACCAGGCAGGAAACTGTGTTTCCCAACCTCACCAAATACAGCCTTCTCAGTGAAGGCTTCCCAGTTGGGGCAGGGGGTAGGGCTGTTGAGTTCTGCGTGTGGATGTGGGGGCGCGGAGGAGGCACCCCCAGCTGGGCTGGGGAGCTCTGGTCCTCCTCTGCTTGTTCGTCCCCTACCACTGTGTGAGAGCATAAAGCCTCTAAGTATACGCAGTATTTCCCAGAGAGACAGGATAATGAGTGTTTTTCTTAGCTCATCCATAAAGTCAACATATAATACATTCTTAATCGCATTTAGGAGCATTTATTCAACCGAGTGTAACTACTAATTTCAGAGAATGCCCAATAATTCTAATAATACTAATGTTATAGCACAGTCGGAGTGCTTTGCTCCAAACGCTCCAAGCGGTCCCTCAAGTTTGGCTTTGGGGGCAAGGCTGGCACTTTGCTCCAGGAGAAAATCTTCATTCACGTGGACTCTGTGTCCAGCCTTCACTGCTCTTGGGTTTTCCAAGGTGAGGGCCTGATGCTTTACCTCCTTTCATCTTCCCATCACTCAGCCACCCACCAAGGTGGTTTCTGAAAGCCCTGAGTAGGGACTTGAGAAATTCTGTGTGGATTACTCTCCATTTCATGGCTAACCTCCTTCCCCTCGGTCTCACACAGCCTGGAGCCAAGGACAGAAGTGAACCAGAACCTGGATTTGACCTTCCTAGAGCCTTCCTTCCCAGCAGGCCCACAGAAGGAAAAAAAGGTTGCTTGCAAGCACCTCCTAATCTTCCTAGAGATAAAAATGCTGCACCCCTCACCCTGCAAGGAAAAGGTGCGAGGCTCTCCGTCTTCAGGGCTGGACACCTGAATCTGAAACATTTTCAGGAAACACGCTGAGTGAGACTGGAGAAGTGAGTCAGAAAGGCCTGGAAGCAAACATGAAAACACTCATGAATGGTGAACTGAGGTCCTGGTGAACTGAAAGGCTTACCAGGAGAAGGCTGAAGACTTTTCTGCTTGTGTCCCCCTAAAACATGCATGATTAGCCATTCGGAAACTTCACGGGCACTACTGTACCCACATAGACAACAAAAAGTATGCATATATGTGACAAGCATGCTATAGAACGAGAGTTTAGGCCTCCCCCAGTGAGAGTTCTGTTCCCCACCAGCACCCCTGGCACCCCAGTGCCTCCTCTTGGGTGGCCTCCGGGAGCACCTGCCTCCTGTGGGCGACTCCTGTTTGGAATTAGAGCTGGTCCCAGCCCTGCCTGGCCTTTGCCACCATATCAGCCCTATAACCGTGGGGAATGCATGTGACTTTCTACACCTTAGCTAGCTCCTCTGTGAAATGCAGGAATGGTAGTCCCTCCTCTGCAGGGCTGCTGTGAGATCGAGGCCAGGCCAGGGCACCATTTAGCACAGACCTGGCCCATGGCATGTGTGCAGTAATTTTCAGTGATGACTTGAAGCCCCCAGTTCAGAAAAATGATCAAACTTTTGGAAATAAGGCCAGAGAAAGGATGCCCGTGTGTCTTGCAATGTCATATTGGAAAACGCTGTCTGTCCAGCGTGCCTGCGTCAGGGTCGCAGGACCCTATAAGGAAGGAACTCTGGCCCGTGGTAGTCTATTGGTGAATAGACTTCCTGAAAGTTTGATGTTAACTAATTAGGTTGCATATGATTTTTGTCTAATAGAAATGCAAGTTGTTCTTGTTCGGTGGGATGGATATCCGTAGAGGCTACAGTTGTATTGCTTTGGGGTTTTTTTTTTTTTTTTTTGGTGTTTAATTTAGCAGTTTGATTCTAGCGTCCTGTCTTCTGCTGATCATGTATACATCAATCTCCTGCATGTTCCTTTGAACCAGCTTTACCATCTTGCTGGTTCCCTCATTAATTAGTTCAATAAATCTCTGACACAGGTACACTGTATCATTGAGTAGGAGACTCATGATTGAGCTTTTTGAAAATTCTACTTTGACAACAATTAATTCATCTTTCTGCTTTGGTTGCCAGAGCTGGATTCTAGTGACTGCAACCAAAATAATATTGACGAAATGAGTTCTATTTGTATAACCATAGTCACACCGTCTCTTTTATCCCAGCTTTACTCGTCAAGATCTCAGTTACCAGTCACCTCAACCTACTCTAGAATATTCTCAAGGGAAATTGTTTCATTCCCTGATTGACTTGAATAATCAATTCTTACCTTCCTTTTTAAGGCAGTTAGCATTTTCTTTTCACTCCATTTAATTCACAAAATGGTTACCAAAAAACCCAAATTAACACAATGGTTTTTAAGTGGTGGGACTTCGATAATTTTTTTTTCTTGTTTCCTACTTTGCTTTTATCAATATTCTCTATATCAATGATTTGCTATACTCATAGTGAAAAGATTTAAAAAAAACTTCACTTAAGAAAAAGTGTGCACCTGCTGTGTTCACGGCACGGGGGAAAACTCAGCAGGGAACACAGTGTTCTGCACCTCACTGCTCCTGCCTTTGACAGAACAAAGGTGGAAGCATAGCTATGGAACAGGACAGAGTGCAAGTGCAGATTGAGAAAGAACATATGGTGCCCAGGAGAAAAAGGCTGCGGAGGGGGTGGTGGGGAAAGAATTGTGTTGGAGGATTAGCCTTTGATAACCTTATTAATAGCCAATAGCTAGTATTTAACGTACGTTTGTTACATGCCAAACATCCATGCATCTCCTTTAACTCTTCATTTTTAAAATTGTGTGAAAATATTTGATTTACCATCGTAGCCATTTTTAAGTGTACAGCTGAGTGGTGTTAAGTATATTCGTTGTTGTGAAACAGATATATATATATTTTTTATTGTTATGAAACAGATCTCCAGAACTTTTGCATCCCACAAGTATGAAACTCTACACCCATTAAATAACTCCTCTTTTCCCACTTCCCTGAGGTCCTAGTAACCACCATTCTGTTTTGATTCTATGAATTTGACTAACTTTAGACACTTCGTGTAAGTGGAATTATATAAGTATTTTTGTGACTAGCTTATTTCAGTCAGCATAATGTCCTTAAGGTTCATCCATGTTGTAGCGTGTGATAGAATTTCCTTCCATTAAGGCTGAATAAGATTCCATTGTATGTACGTGTCACATTTTGTTTATGCATTTATTTGTTGATGACTTTTTGGGTTGCTTCTACCTCTGAGCTATTGTAAATATACTGCCATGAACACCGCTGTGCAAATATCTCTTTGAGACTCTAGTTTCAATTCTTTTGGATATATATGCAGAAGTAGGATTGCTAGATCATACAGTAGTTCTATTTTTAAGTAATCCCCATGGAATAAAAAAGAAATCTATCTTTTCCTCGGTATGGTTCAGAGTTCTCCCCAGCACAGTCTTTGGTAGAGGACTTAGGCCAAGAGAATAAAAAAGCTCTGTGAAGAACCAAACTCGTTTATATTCTGAAAGACAAAAAGTTTCTGCCATATTTTGAGGTCTTATTTTAGCTCCTTTTTTCCTCTTTGGAGAAGCTGCTCTTTTAAAATAATTACTCTTTATTTTATTTATTTATTTCTTTTTAGAGAAAGGAGAGAGGGCATGTTAGGGCTGGAGGGAGAGGGAGAGAATCTTAAGCAGGTTCCACAGGTGAGGCTCGAACTCACCACCCTGAGATTATGACCTGGAGCCAAAATCAAGAGTCAGGCACTGAACCAACTGAGCTACCCAGGTGCCCCTAAAATCATTAACCTTTAAAATGACACTCTCCCATTTATCTGCCCACACTCCCCCTCACCAATTTCTGGTATTAAAAAACCCAAGTCTTAAATATTTCATAAGTATTATATTGCCAGGCACAGTGCAGGGCTTCTTAATGGATTATCAGATACAGTCACCTCAGCCGTCATACACCCATCTGCAATGTCCTACAGCTTTGCGTGCTGTCATTATTTTACAGATGAGGAGACTGAGGCCTGGGGAGGTTCTGTATCTCACCATACGTCATAGAGCTTGTGGCGGCACCAGAGTCTTGAGCACCTGCTCCCCAGCACAGCCCCATATCTAGCCTCAGCTCTGCTCCTGTGTTGTTAAGTGATCCTAAAAATGAATTCCCTGAAGATATATCATCAGGATGGGGAGGAGGATGTTTAAGTTGCTGGGATTTCCTTCTGTCTGGTTCTTCAGAGAGGCATATTCAGATGTCTGGAAGTCAACTGGTTTTGAAACAAGAACAAGGCCCTTGATATCCATATGGAGATTTGCTATTCTGCCTACATTTAAAATTAACCTTATTGATGGATTTCCTGCCAAGCTTAGTTCATTTATTATGCATGTTCCTTTTGGTAGGTGGAAGAAAAAAAAATATGTGAGAATTATCCTCTAAATAAAGCGATATATAAGCCAGGCTCATAAATTTTCTAAAGTTTATTTTTGTTTGCCAAGCTCTTCTGTACTTTTTTGGGGGGGATAAATGTGTTTATTTAATACAAAGAAAAGCAATATTTAAAATAAGGATATTTTAGTAGTAAACAACTAGGAGAGGATCTTTTTTTCCTCTTTCATTTATCATTGTCAGCTGCACACATTCCCAACCAGCAACCCAGGGGGGAAATTTATGGCATCGAGATTGGTCAGCCAATTCACTATTTCTTCCTGATTTTAAAGAAATTTCAGCCTCAAATCCTAACCTAAAATGTGTCATCAGATGATTGTGTTACAATGGTTGGGCCTAAAACTCATTGCAGGGCGACAAGTCAGGATCAGGATTCCCTGGGGGTGACCTGGAGAGCAAGTGCTCTTTGGGCTGTTCTCATCTTGGGATGAAAAAATATAGATGAAGGAAGGAGAAGATAAGAAAACATGACTCCATTTAGTGACATTACCTACGATGGCCAGACAATACAGTTTGTCTGGAATACTCTTGGATTTGATGATCTGAGGAAGATAGTGAAAAAAGGAATTTGCATCAGTGGCACATATAAATGGCTACTTTGTAACAGTACTATCTAAGTCTAAACCAAGTTTGAGTTGAGGGGAAGGAGAGTGGATCCCAAAATAATTCAAAGCTTAGTGATTGCTCCAAATAGGTTGGAACTCTAGAACTTTGTGTCTGACTGGGAAAAATAATCACCCAGTTGATCAATTATATGTGGGCCTGTTCAGAGAATTTCCAATGGAAACTTAATTCCAACATTTTCAGACCCTGTGTTCTCTTTTATAACAAATTTTTAAAAAATATTTTATTTATTTACCTGAGAAAGAGAGAGCGCAGATGAGGGGGCGGGATGGACAGGGGGAGAAAAGGAAGCAGACTTCCTGCTGAGCAGGGAGGCTGACATCGGCTCCATCCCAGGACCCTGGGATAGTGTCCTGAGCTGAAGGCTGACATTTAACTGACTGAGCCACCCAAGAACTTCCATAACAATCTTTTTTAAAGATTTTATTTTATTTTATTTTAAGTTTTATTTATTTATGATAGTCACAGAGAGAGAAAGAGAGAGAGAGGCAGAGACACAGGCAGAGGGAGAAGCAGGCTCCATGCACCGGGAGCCCGACGTGGGATTCGATCCCGGGTCTCCAGGATCGTGCCCTGGGCCAAAGGCAGGCGCCAAACCCCTGCGCCACCCAGGGATCCCTAAAGATTTTATTTTTAAGTAATCTCTATACCCTACGTGGGGCTCAAACTCACAACCTCGAGATCAAGAGTTGCACCCTCTACTGACTGAGCCCATGAGACACCCCTATAACAAATTTATGAACACCCTTTCTACTCTCCTGAATTGAAATTTATGTATGACACATTAAAAAAATAAATATAACATCCTGTTATAAAAGGAACTAAAAGGAAAGTAATTTCCAAAAAGATATGTATCTCAATTTGCAGATACCCAGACAAGATTACTGTTAAAAGACAATTTTAAAAAACAAACAAGTAAAAGCTTGATTCTCATCCAGAGAGAAAAATGAGCATATGCATATATTTTAATTAACTCATAATGAGGAACTAGGCAGATATTAAAACCTGTTCAAGAGAGAAACCAAAGAATGAACAGAACACATTTATAAATCAGAAATATTGAAATGAATGTATACATGGAGGCAAAACTAGCTTCTTCAATAGTGGAAGAAAGGCCAATTGTACCTTTAATAGGACAAAATTTGCATGTTTATAGACAAAAATTATTTTTCATTGTTATCAGTTATCTACCCTTTACATGAGTTGTAGAACAGCTTCCATGAAATCAGAATCAAATAACCCAGAGGGGTGTGCTATAGACAGTGCACAGTTTTCCAATGAAGTGCAAATTTTTCCCTACACATCCTTAATGAATTAATCAAACATTTGCCACTTAGGTAAAAATACCCTGAATGAGGCATCTCCCTAGGTAGAATAACTCAGTCAATTTTTTACCCCGAGTTCATCAAACAGCGATGCCTTCAGGTAGTTTCTGAAATGGGACATTTCTGAACAGAGAAGGTATATACTCTTCCCTCAATTTACACAGTAGCTGAATTCCTAGAAAATTCAGTGCTTATTGAAACGGCTTGATAGTATTTGAATGTATAATGGAGTCAGGTTCTGGGTTCAGATTATTATAAATATGTTTTTCACCTATATGAATATCTGGCAGGACATTCAAAATTGTGAGGGATAAAGCAGATCCTTTAATATAGGGGATTTTCTTGCATTTTGCAGGGAATTCACCATCCTGGCCCTACCCACTACATGAGATGTTGCCCTCTAGTCATTATGACAATTGGAAAAAAAAATAAATCTCACAAGTTTTCAACACACTTCCTGTGTACGGAGTTGCCCTGGTGGAGAAACACTGTCATAGCTGAAATATGCCCTGGGACCCACTGCTTCATCTCTATCTTCAGCAATATCATTTGCTTAGTCAGGCAATTATGGAGAAGAGTAGGGGGTCTTCTTGAGCAGGGATAGGCCAAAAACAATTTTTAATTTACAAATTTTAATTCATCTCCTCTCAATCCCTCTCTTTCAAGTTTAACTACTCAATGAGTTACGAGATAAGGGAAGCCTCTCGTGGAAAGTGACCACCTACCTACCCACCCCAGTCTATTGAAAATAAACTGGAGTGTGCATTTACCTTTCTGAAGAGTCCCTGCCAGGAGCCCTGCAGTAGGAGGTGGAGTGGGATGGGGTACGGATAGAAAGTGGCACAGTCAGATGATCAAACAGGCCAGGCTGATCACAGAATAATGAAGTGGTCCGGGAAAGGTGGGACGATGTGCACTTGCCCTGAGTCAAGGGGCAGCTGCTGCTTAGACTCAGTCCAATGTTTCCAGATCTTCTGATTTTACTTTCAAAAGAAACAGGAAATCCGAGGTTTTTTGTATGCAATTTTTCAATTCTTAAATGTTGGCTCATATATGTGTATATGGTTTGTATAGGTGGATAGATATTTACATACATGCCCCATGCGCACATCATTCATACATATGGCCCCTTGGAGTTAGACCCATGACTAATAGAAACTACACATTAGGTACTAAAGAGGCCCATCCCTTAAATTAAATGAAAACTGGGTGTTATGACCCCTGTTGCAGATTTGAAGGTAACAGGACTTAGAGGAGTTAAATGATTTGCCTAGAGTTATACTCATACTCATACTCATACTCATACTCATACTCATACTCATACTCTAGGGCAATGAGTTTGGGATGGGATGGGATTTGAATCAGATGGGATTTGAATCAGGACTATTCTGTCCCTGGTATCAAATTGCCACCCAGTCTATGCAGAAACCAAAAGATGTTGTTCTCTTCATCTTTTTTAAAATTCTCATCCTGAATTCACTCTTTTCTTTTATGTTTTTATTCTAATTCCATCACCCAGGGCTCATCAGAAGTGCACTCTCTGACGCCCATCAGCTATTTCACTCATCCCTCCACCCACTCCCCTCTCTGGTAATTTGTTCTCTATAGTTAGGAGTCTGTTTCTTGGTTTGTCCTCTCTCTTTTTCTCTTTGCTCATTTGTCTTATTTCTTAAATTTCACATATGAGTGACATCATATGGTATTTGTCTTTCTCTGATTTATTTCACTTAGCATTACACTTTCTAGGTCCAACCATGTTGTTGCAGATGGCAAGATTTCATTCTTTTTTATGGCTGAGTAATATTCCATTGCATACATATGTCATGTCTTCCTTATTCATTCATCAATCTGTGGACACTTGGGCTGCTGCCGTATCTGGGCTATTGTAAATAATGCTGCTATAAACATTGGGGTGCATGTATCCCTTTGACTTAGTGGTTTTGTATCCTTTGGGTAAATACCCTGTACTGTGATTGTTGGATCATAGGGTAACTCTATCTTTAACTTCTTGAGGAACCTCCATACCGTTTTCCAGAGTGGCTGCACCAGTTCGCATTCCCACCAACAGTGCAAGAGGGTTCCCCTTTCTCCACATCCTTGCCACACCTATTGTGTCTTGTGTTGCTGATTTTAGCCATTCTCACAGGTGTGAGGTGATATCTCATTGTAGTTTTTTTTTTTTTTTTTTGTATTTCCCTGATGATGAATGATGTTAAGCATCTTTTCCGGTGTCCATTGGCCACGTGTCTGTCTCCTTCGGAAAAATGTCTATTCATGTCTTCTTCCTATTTTTTAGTTGGAATATTTGCTTTTTTTGGGTGTTGATTTGTATAAGTTCTTTATATATTTTAGATATTAATCATTTATCAGATCTATCATTTACAAATAAATTCTTCCATTCTGTAAGTTGCCTTGTAGTTTTGTTGATTGTATGCTCTCTTCATCTTTAATGACTGAAATGCAAAGCAAGGAACAAGAATCATTCTGCTGAAAACAACACTTACACATTTATTTAAGCAAAATCAACATTTCTTAAGGTTTCTTGATCTATGTTCCTGTCAGCAGCACAGGGAGGTCTCTGGAGAAGGATGAGTACCTGAGTTTTGATGTTTGCAGTGAGCTGGGGGAGTCGAGGCTGTGCTAGCCTGCCATCCATCAAAACTGGTATTGAGAATGACAGACGGAATCCCTGGGGGTTGCTTGTAAAAAATGTTAAAGCTTTAATTGAAAAGATCTTCAACAAAGGCCACAAGTAACTTCCTCATTGTGAATTCCTGTCTTGCCCCTAGATGCCCTGGGGCTTTGCCAAATGCTAGGGCCAGGTCATTCTGATATACTTGAGCCATAATCCACCGGCAGGGCCTTGGATGAAGCTAGAGTCCTGCACAGCCCCCAGGAGGAAGGGACACACTTGGAGCAATGCCATCTATCAAGGTCTAACCTCTCTTCTGTGAATGTCTGCAAATTAAAGCTGCCTTACGGAAAGTGGGGATGTTTAATATTTTAAATGGCCTGATTGGAATGCTCATGTAATAAAAAAGGGTGGGTTTGGCCACCTAAAAGGGGCATTTGTAACAGAGCAGCAGGCATTCCATCTGAAACTTTTCATGAGGGACACCTGGGTGGCTCAACGGTTGAGCACCTGCCTTTGGCTCAGGGCGTGATCCCAGCGTCAGGGATCAAGTTCTGCATCGGGCTTCTTGCAGGGAGCCTGCTTCTCTCTCTGCCTATGTGTCTGCCTCTCTCTGTGTGGCTCTCATGAATAAATAAAATCTTAGGAAAAAAAAAAACTTTTCATGAGCTTCCTGAAAATCCCTTATCAGTTTCCTTTTCTTTGCCCGTTTGTGTATTCATTCATATATCATTGTCCTAACTCAGATCAGGGTGTGACTCTAGGCTTATTCAAATCAGCAAGCATTTATTTCTTCTAGAGCAGATTTACTTCTGGAAGGTGTCCCCTGGCTTCCTCAGACAACCAGAGGTAATCAAAGACCAAAGTGGTTAAGAATTCCTTAGTGAAATCTCTTACACAGAAGTGTTTTAAACAAACATCTTGCTTCTTTAAAAAGATGTTTATTATATTCATAATGCATGCTCATTAAAGACAACATAGGGAGAAAAAAAAAGATAAACAAACCAAAACCAAAGTCTTGGTGACCCGACTTAAAAAAAAAGAAAAGTGCATGTTATTCAGGGTAAGTTGCAGGAGAAGGCATCGGTATCAATGAAATGTTCTCTGAATTGAAGAAGTTAGGTGAAAGCTGGCCCCCAAATTTGCTACATTCTCATATTCTTACAGAGACCGGCACAAGAGGATCATTCAGTTGCCTAATCTCCCTATGGATAAAATTTCTTTTGTTGACAGAGAAGACTATTAAAACAGTTATTAAAAAAATAAATAAATAAATAAAATAAAACAGTTATTTTCTGTAGTTAGAAGAATAATAAATAGTTTAACAATTACCCATCAATATATGCTCTGAGTTTAAAATCCGAAGCAATTTAGGACTGTTCTTTCTCTGTATATTGCAAATCATGCACCCTTATATGGAGCCCTTAGTGTACTTTGGAAGGGAGGCTGGGAATACAAATGCAGGGATGAAATGCAGGGAAGCACAAATTGTGTAAATGAAATCTAGACTGTTTCTGGGAACATAATTTCATGAATAAAGATGATCTAGCATCTCTGAACTATGTATTTTAAGATTAATATTTCTCAATAGTACTTGTCAAAGTGAGTGGCAGTAGAATCCATAATAAGTACTTTATTGAATTATATTTAGTCTAAATATAAATGTAAAAAGGCACCATGAATCCTCATGTCAAATTATATCACCCGAAAGTTAATTAATCGTACCATGATTCTGAAAAAAAGAATTCTTTTTCACTTGGGAAATATTGGTTTGTGTTTCTAACAATTCAATCGTTTTTTTAATCGATAAACTTTATTTTTTTAGTGCAGTTTTAGGTGCACAGCAAAATCAAGCAGAAGGTACAGAGAGTTCCCATACACTCCCTGTCCCCACACATGCACAACCTCCCCCACCATCAACATCCCACACCACAGTGCTACATTTGTTACAAGCAGTGAACCTACACCGACACATCATTATCACCCAAAATCCACAGTTTCCATTAGGGTTCACTCTTGATGCTGTACATTCAATGGGTTTTGATTAATATTTAATGACATATTCCCATTTCTACCATTGTATCATACGGAGTAGTTTTACTGCCCTAAAAATACTCTGTGCTCCACCTCTTCATCCCTCCCTCCCCCACCACCGCTGGTAACCATTAGTTTTTCACCACCTCCACCGTTTTGTCTTTCCCAGAACGTCATATGGTTGGAATCCTATAGCATGGAGCCTTTTCAGATCAGCTTCTTTCACTTAGTAATGTGCATTTAAGATTCCTCCGTGTTGTTTCATGGCTTGATTGATAGTTCATTTCATTTTATGGGATACTGTCCCATCGCCTGGATGTACCACAGCTTACTCATCCATACACCTACCAAAGGGCATTTTGGTTGCTTCTAAGTTTTGGCAATTAGGAATAAAGCCCCTCTGAACATCCACGCGCAGGTTTTTCTGTGACATATGTTTTCAGCTCCTTGCATGCTGGCTCAGAAATGGGAACTCCTCAAGGCATGATTTTCTCAAGTTCTAGAAAATCAAAGTACTATGGTCAAAAGTTGTGTTGGTTACGTTGCTCAGCCTCTTCATCTCAAATTGAAATCAGTACAGACAAAGGCACTTTGGGGGAACACTTTTTTCTTTTCTGAGCTTGTTTTTAGCATTCCCTGAATAATTATTTATCGAGCAAGACAGGAAAATACACATTTTCCTCTGGTTTCTGAAATCAAGACTCTACTTAGCCAATTTAACAGCTCATTTTTCCAGTAAAAAAAAATGGAAAAGAATCAGCAAGTTGTATTGCTACATTTCCATATCATTTCCTTTCATGTCTATTTCAAATCCAGGTCCATCAATCCGGAATATGAAATCACACCAAAAAATTTTCATCAGTAATTCTCTGTCCCTACCCTCTGTAGGAGAAATAAATTCCCCCATCTTAGAAGATAAATATCCAACCTGCTGAGAATCAGGTGATAGGTTCTGTACCAATGGGTGATGAGTACATTGATGCTGTTGGTCTATATACTTATCTTCCACATTGTGATTATTTGTTTATTGCCTGTCTTTTCTTTGAGACAGTCAGCTCCCTACGCGCATCAATAAGGCTTATTTGATTCTTCTGCAGCACATAGTCGGTATTTCAATATGTATTTGTTGGATGTATCATTGGTTCATCAAATATAATAAATGTTAATCAACTTTGTCTAACAATGATTAAGCACTTATTATGCACAAAAGCTGCATGCTGATTATTTGGGGTATACCAAAGTAAGTAAAATTCATTCCCTGCCTTCAAAAAGCTTACACTACTGGCAATCCTTGTAGTATGCTGTTCTTATGAAGCCCATATCCCTGCAACCTGACTCTCCATCTACTCTGATAGTTCCCCTAGAGGCTGATGGCTTCCCACATCTCTTCACCTAAAGGTGATCTTTGGCCTTGGAGCAGCTCAGCATCTTGGAGGCAGGATAGAAGTGTCAGAGAATTATCCCCAGAACAACTCACAACCAATGAGGGTGGCAGTCCTTTGCCCTTCAGTAGTATACTTCTGAGCATGTGCCACCTAGACCCTCAGATCTCTAATGGGATTGAGCCCCAGTTGCTCACAGTCATAACCTGTTCATTCAAACCACCCTTTATTCGCTTTTCTCCTTTCTTGGTCTTACTTCCTACTCACTCACAGGACTTCCTGGGATCTCTTTCCCAATAAATTTTTACATCCAGATCTGTCACTCAGGGTCTGATTTTAGAAGAAGCACGAGCACTAGAAGCACGATAAGTAACAGAGGCATAGGGTGTTGTGGGAATGCAGAGGAGGAGGGGATTAATTCTAGCTGAGAGAAGACTTGGCATCTTTTGAATAGGGTCTGGGTGGGGGCAGTGAGTGTCCCTGTAGGAAGAGATGCCTTAGGCAGAGAAAAGAAAGGCATGGAGATGCTGAAGCATAAAGAGTGCTCAAGGAACTGTAGGCAATTGAGTCTGGAAAGAATGTGGGTAGAGGAGCATCACGGATTTTCCTAGAAAGTACCTCAGAGCCCCTCACATCCCAGCAAGGAAGCAGGTCTTTCCTGTATCTTTCATCCAAAACCTCAGCTCCAGCTACTCACCCTTCTTATATTGGTACTCCGAAATGTCCAGACATTCTCCTTTTGGTAGAAATATCCAAGTATAGAAATAAACGTGACTACACATCATCTATAAAAGCAGCCATATGGTAACCACCGACCAACCTACCGCCTTTTTCAAGCATGAATCTTTCTTTCTGCGTGCCAGTTTTAATTTGTGTTTTTTGAATTCCCATGCATTAATATGTTGCTCTTTCTGAGAGCTTATAGTCTAAACACTGTGTTTGTGCCTCAGTCTAGATAGGGAACTTTTCTGCCTTCTGTTAGGGATTAATCTTGAACTTAAAATAAAAGAGGGGTGCCTGGGTGGCTCAGTCAGTTAAGTGTCTGCCTTTGGCTCAGGTCATGATCTCGGGGTCCTGGGATCAAGTTCCATATCAGGCTTCCTGCTCAACAAGAAGTCTGCTTCTCCCTCTCCTTCTATGGTCTCTCTCAAATAAATAAATAAATAAATAAATAAATAAATAAAATATTAAAAAAAGAAAAAGAAATGGTGTGTCACGGAGTCAAAGAAAATGATCCAACTTAACTCTACTTTGGAATCCATACTATTAGTTCCTAAGCAAGTACAATGTGTATGTACAGTCCTGCTCATTCTCTCTCCCATTCCCTCTCTCCATGCCCTGGAAATGGTTTCCTTCTAATAAAAATGTTCTGACAAATCATTCTGTCTTCCAGTACTGACTCAATTATAGCCTCTCACCATGACCAACAACTGCGAAATTGGTTATAAACCCAGAATAGGAGGCGAAAACCAAAAAATAGAGGTGTGGCAGGAGGACAGGAGCAGAATAATTTGGTCATTTTCCCAGCAGAGGAAAGCCAGTTCAAGAAAGCCAAAATGAGTGCTTCTGGAAAAGGTATACAAGATTGGAAAATAACAGAGAAATTAAAGAAGTTATTAAAGCTCACAAGAGAATTTGGTGAGGGAACACTACTCATTTCAGCTCAGTAGGAGCCAGTTTGCATTATTATGTTTTGCTCTATACTTAGCTTTGAAGAAAGCACAAATTACAACGGTTAAATAGAGCTTTTGAAAATAGAAAATAGCAACATCGCAAGTACAGAACAGCACTGGGCTAGAACACCCTCCAGACCATCCCCAAACTAGGATAACTGTAGAGAGCTTCGGAAATTCCTCCTCCTTTCTCCCACCCCCAGGAATTTCAGTTCCGTCCTTTGAGAATCTCCATTACTATAATATTATTTGTGTAATAGATACAGCTTTGTTTTGTTTTTAAACTGGGAAGTTCAACCAAAGGCTGGGATAGAAAGAAAACTGCTGGGGTAATTTGACCCCAATGAATATTTGGAGAAGAGACTAAATTAAGGCATATCTGGATCCAGAAGGGAATGATGATAATCACATTTGTTGAACTCTTTGTGTGTCCAAGGTAGTGCTCTATAGACATATTCCATGTGTTAAGTAATTTATCCTCACAACAACCTTATGAGATTGACACTGTTCCTCACCCATTTTAGAGATGAGGACACTGGGACACAGAAAGGCTAGGTAACTTGCCCAAGGTCACATGACTGGCAGGTGGCAGGACCAGGATTCGGACTGGTGGTCTGACCCCGAGCCTGTGTTCTTGATAACCACACTGCAATGCCTCAGGAGTCATGCTGTGGAGTAAATGTTTGTGTTCCCATATGCTGAAGTCCTAATGCCAGGGTTTGGAGGTAGGACTTTGGGGAGGTAATTAATTAGATTGGAGGAGGTCACGTGGGTGGAGCCCCATGATGGAATTACTACCCATATAAAAAGAGGCTAAGCCACTAGAGCTTTCTCTCCTTACCATGTGGGGATACAGTGAGAAGGCAGCCATCTGCAAGCCAGGAAGAGTGCCATCACCAGGAACTGAATCTGCTGGCACCTTGGTTTTGAACTTCCCAGCAGCCAGAACCACGAGAAGATGAATTTCTGTTGTTTAAACCAATCTTTGGCACTTGGTAACAGCAGCCCAAGAAGACTGGGACAGACCACTAAGTTATTACAACGAAGCTGTTATCTGTGGAATCAGGGATTTGTAGGCAGAAGAGCTTCCACTGAGACCCAGGGACTTATTTTAGGTGCTTCTTTATGAGGCTCTTGCTTGCTGCAGAACGAGGTTGAGTTACAGAGACCGTTTGGCTCAAAGGTCATCCAGGGCAGGTGCAAGACCTGGAATCAGTCTTCCGTAGGAAGCTAGGTAAACCAAAGGTTGGTACCTTGCGGGTTATCAGTGGCCACCACATTTCTGAGTGAAGCAGCAGTTATGAGCTAAATATGCAGGGATTTGGATCTGGATAGGGGTGTTGAATTAGAAGGAGGAACAAGGCAGTTCTTCCCCTTCTCATTTCCTGGGATATGGAACAACTCAAGATCTGTGTGTAAAATATGAAGAGATCACTAGTTGAGGGGCCTCAGTATGTCCCTTTTAGCTTTTTATAGAGTCTAGTCCCAACTGGTTTGGCTCTAACTCAGTCCTTTTTATTGACTACATGTTCAATGGCATAAGTTCAGTCCCTCTCAGTTAAATGAGATCCACATTGTTATCAAATTTTTGCCACAAAGAATAGCGCTACAGAATATCCCTAGGCATATATGCTCTTATGTATAGGTAATTTTACTTGTATGGAGTAGATTCTGAAAAGTGGGATTTTAAAGAAAAAAAGAGTATTATTAATTTGAGAGATATGATCAGGTTTGCATTTTAAATAGGAACTAACAGGGGTGCTTGGGTGACTCAGTAGGTTAGGAGTCTGCCTTCAGCTCAGGTCATGATCTCAGGGTCCTGGGATCAAGCCCCACATTGGGCTCTGAGCTCAGTGGGGAATCTGATTGTTCTCCTCCCCCTCACTCTGCCTCTCCCCACTCCCTTCCCCCTGCATGCATGCATGCTTGTGCTCATGCTCTTTCTCTCCAATAAATAAATACATAAAATCTTTAAAATACATAAAAATAAATAAATAGGTGCTAACAAATTTACTTTCCACTGAAACTGTAGGGCATGTTAGTCCATCTTTCTTAAACATCCTTCCTAAGTTCAGAGTGTTCTTCCAAGGGAGAAGCCAAGTACTCACTTTCCCAGCACCCCTTGTGGTCTGAGTGCGGACGTGTGACTTAGGCCCTGCCAGTCAGATACCAAAAAGACTTCATGCTGATGAGACAAAGACAGAGGCCCTGTACAGAATCCACTCTGGTGAAGTGTCTGCAGCTCCTTCCAGCTTCTAAACATAGCGGTGGCAGTCATACTTCATTATGGAAACTCTGCAGCTCTAAAACAGGGATATCTCATCAACCCGTCAACCCATCAGTAGTAGGAATTGATCTGCTCTTAAATGCACGCACTTCAGTCTATCCCATTGCCTCTACTTCCCCTGAAGCCACAGTGACCTCATCCTGGAGCAGCAGCAACAAACTCCCTTCTGGTCTCCCAGTCCCTAGAGTAATTAGAACCCATTTTCTATCCTGTAGCCTGAATGATCTTTCGAGAACTCAACTCTGATCATGTCACCCCTCTGCTTTCAAAATCTTTCATTTTCTCCACTTTGCCTTAGGCTAAAGTTTCTATTCCTTAGCCTGGTCCATAAAACCCTCCAAGAGCTGCCCCAGCTTCCCTCCCCAGGCATGCCTCTCTCCTACCGTGCTTATTTTTAGTAGGTAATGAATAAGAAATTTGATAAATTAATAAATATAGAGATAAGATAGGTGCTCATATCACTCATATACTCATGGAGTAACTAAGGTTTTGAGAGTCTACTTTCATAAAGCTATGAGACTAGTTAACAGTAGACCCTGGACCAAAACACAAGAATCTTCCAACTCTTGACATGTTTTCAACTATCCCTCATTGTCCTCTTCAAATGCAATTTGTCGCTCTTCTAGGCTCAATAAACACCACGATGATGTACAAACACTGTAAGGTAGGTTTTTCAACCTTGGCACTATTGACATTTTGGGGTAGGTAATTCTTTGTTGTGGAGCTGTTATGTGTATTCAAAGATGTTTAGCAGTAGTTCTGGCTTCTACTCACTAGATTTTAGTAGTATCTTCCTCTTTTTGGTTGTCTTCAGACTTTGTCAAATTTCCCTTGGGGGTGTGGTGGGGGAGGGGCCAAATTGCCTTCCAGGAAGAACCAGTGCTCTAAGGATACTACTAAGCATGCTTTGTTAAATCTCTACAGCTTTGGGTTGAGAGTATAAGCCTCCCCATATGTATACCCCAAGTGGAAAGATGGAAGGCAAGAGCAAATTTATGTCTAAATATTGACCTTGCACCTTTTAAGCCACAGGGTCTTAACCTCACTGAGCCTCAGTTTTCTTATCTACAAAACAGGGATGATAATGCTCAAAAACTGTAGGGTGGATTAGAGAGAATGTTCATAAAGAACTCAATAAATTAATTTAATGAAGCAACTGTTTTCTTTCTAACAATAACTAGTGGATGTAGAGCACCATGCTCTGCACCATGCAGAGCATACATAAAGAAAAATAGGACTAAGGAAAGGAGCTGGAAATTCAGGGTGAAATGGGACGAGTTTGATGAGAGAAGGATTTTGCATTCTGAGAGGCCAAAACAAACCCCATATTTCAGGAATGAAAACAAGTATGACATTTGAACTAATAAACTTATGGGTGTGCTGCTTCTTATTTATTATCTCCTTATTTGATGGTTTTATGGAGAAAAGAAAAAAGAAAAGCCATGCCTAAGGATCAGTTACTGTTTTTAAAAATGATTATATACCTAATTGGAGCAGAGGGTCGGGGGGTGAAGCACAAGTTTCAAGATCACTCAAAACTGGAATCTGGGGACACCTGGGTGGCTCGGCGGTTGGGGGTGGCTCAGAGGTCTGGGGGCTCAGGACATGATCCTGGGATGTGGGATCGAGTCCCGCATTGGGCTCCTTGCAGGGAGCCTGTTTCTCTCTCTTCCTGTGTCTCATGAATAAATAAAATCTTAAAAAAAAAAACAAACCTGGAATCTGGTGAATTAGCAAGTGCTCAGACTCTCCCTTATGAATTTTAATGCAATTTTTATTTAATATTTCATATACTGTGTTTGTTTTCAAGATCCCTTCAATTTTGAATAGTAAATCTAGAAAAAAATATTTTCCTTCTAACCATCTACCACTTTTGCTGACTCCCTACCTTGACGTAATAGAGCTGCTCCAGAAAGTGCTTTGGAGGAAATTCTACAGGGTGTCCTTGCCTGAGGGTTCAAAGGAGTAAACTATAGGGACAATGACATTCCTGTCCTGGTAGCTGGGTAGTGGAGGTCAACAGCACACTCTAGCTCCACAAAACATCTACTCTCTCCTCCCATCCCCTCTTCCTTCTCTCTCTCTGGGACTATAGAACTTTCTCTTCTCTGCTCCTAGGGAGATGCTCCAAAATACAATCTTTCACCACAGAGCTATCTCCTCCTGCTTAGGTCTAAGGATGTCTACCTCCTGAACCCAATGCATGAAAATACAAGGAAATAATATCAACCAAAAGACAAGCCTGAAAATGCCCACTATTAATAATGGCTCAAACCTGGAAGCATCCGAAGCATCCATCACAATGGAATGGATGGATCGTGTAAATCCATACAGTGGAATGCTACACAGTAGAGAATGAACAAAGTGCAACTTTGTGAAAAACACAGACAAATCTGTTGTTAAATGAAGGAGGGAAGCACCAAAAAGTACATTTGGTTCCCTTCAATGAAGTCAAGAGGCGCAAAACCCGTGTCAGGTTTTGTAAGTTAGACCAGTGGAGTCATGATGGTGGTAATCCTGTGTCAGGGAGTAGTGACAAGGAGACTTTCTGAATGCTGTTATTAAGAGTGTGTTCACTTTGTGCAAATTCATCAGCTTCTCATTTATGTCCTGTGCATTTTTTCCATATGTAGATTTCACTTCAGACATTCGCTAAATAAAACAAAAACAAAAATTTCCGACACTCTTCTTTCTTTGAAAGTCCTTTCTTTGACGGTAGTATTCTTTCATGAATATGAGCATCTCTCTCAGAATATAGCCTTGTAACAAAACTGCCTTAATAACACTTTTCAGAAACTAGAAGCAGCACTGAAAGTCTTGAGTTCTAGGTTCTGCTTAATTTTCCTATTGATTTCTGTGAACCAAGTGCAGACATCATGAGACCCTTGAGTGAGTGCACTTGAATTTCTCCCTTCTCCAAAGTAGGGAAGTTGAAGCCTAGAAAAATGAAGTGACTTGCGCAGGGCCACATGTTCTTTAGCAATAAAAAGGACATTTAAAAAAAAAGATCTCATAGGCACTTGGGTAGCTCAGTCAGTTAAGCATCTGCCTTCAGCTCAGGTCTTGATCCTGGGTTCCTGGGATAGAACCCCCTCATCGGGCTCCCTATTCAGCGGGGAGTCTGCTCCTCCCTCTCCCTCTGCCCCTTCACCCCCCACCTCTTGCTCATGCTTTCTTCCTCTCTCAAATAAAATCTTTTTAAAAAGTCTCAAGATGAAAATGACAATGGGAGTTCACAGCCCCTCAAATCCCCATGATTTCTCCTTCTATTTAAGAATAAAAATTTTGCTGGGAGGGAGAAGGAACTGGGTTGATTGTTATATAAATACAGAACTTTAATTAATTGACTCCATTTAGATAAGAGGTGATGCTCTCATCGTGACTCTTAAGTAAAATTCCCTTTTAATTGACACTTATTTCTCCTTGAGACTAAAACAGATGTAATAGGAGAAAATACACATTATGCTGCAATGACAAACAGCCCCCATGTCTTGATGGCTTAAAACAGCGAAGGTTTATAATTATGCCACATGCCCATCAAATGTCAGCAGGAGTTTTGTTCCACCTCCTTAGGGTTCTTTCTCTGGAACCCACTGAAGAAGTCACTCTCTGGGTCCTGGTTGGTCACCATGGCTATGGGGAAAGAGAATGTGGTAAAGCACACACCGGCTCTTAAACCTCTGCCTGGAAATGACGCAGCCACTTCCACATACATCTCTCCATCAGAGCAAGTCTCTTGAGCACTCCCGACCTCCCATGGGGCAAGGAGGAACAATCCTACCCTGAATCCAGAAGCAAGGAGAGCAGGAATATTTGGGAACAGCTCTAATGACTAGCTCAAAAAAAAAAAAAGTGAAACTGTCTGCCACGGGAGTCCCATATTTCCTCATGAGTAACACCATAATCACTGTGACCTACACTATTTAAAGATATGATGTAGTGAAGATGAACTCTGGAGAAAGGAAAACAGACATGAAAGGCAGCATTGGCAGGTGTAAATAAAACTCTATCAACTCCAATTGAAAGGATTTTTATGAAAGGCACGAAGTGGTTTCATCGGCCTTTCTGCAAATAGTTTAGTTGGCTGAATGATCATTATTCCTCTAAGTGCCCAGAAACCATTTTGACCAAAGGCAACTAAATAAATTAATTGCCCTCCAGGACTATAACATTGAACTCTTTAAATGAAGGCGGCTTCCATGGATGCAAACAAAATGTGTCCCTTGTGGTCATCGTAAGATTGAAACATTAATTAGGAGAGAATGCTTTTAAGTAGGAAGGGGGAAAAAAGTCCATTTTATTGGGACTACAATCTCTAATGCTAAGTTAAAAAGAAAAGAAGAAATAATTTCCCAGGTAATAATTGTTTTGCTTGATTTTCTCCCTTTCTTTCCTCTGTACGCAAACATAACCAAAAAAAAAAATCATTAAGTGCTGATAAATTAAAGGGAGAATGTGTGGTGCGCCTGGGTGACTCAGTGGGTTAAGCTTCTGCCTTTGGCTCAGGTGGTGATCCCAGAGTTCTGGAATCCAGCCCTGCCTAAGGCTGCTCCCCTGCTCCCTGTTCAGTTGGGAATCTGTTTCTCCCTCTGCCTCTGCCCTCTGCTCGAGATCTTGTGCACTCTCTCTTTCTCTCTCTCCCAAATAAATAAAATCTTAAAAAACAACAACAATGGGAAAATGTGTCAGGCTTCACTCTTCAGCCCCAAGAAACCCACATTCTGTACTAGATTTCAAGGGATATTATCTTCGGTTGGTAGCAAATATTTTATTTAAAAAAAAGTCTAGTCAAGACATGCATTTGAATGGACACTGGTCATTTAAAAGGAAGGTTGGGTTAAAAGTAACAGTTTATGAAAAACACACAACACAACTTGGCTAGTTAGCAGGGGGCAAGGCAAGGGTTCTCTCTGGAATTAAGTATCCTGTTTATGTGCTATCGCACTTCAAATGATGCCAGACTCAGAGACTTGCTTTACAACTTGAAGTCATGTTATATAGATCCGTCCTTCTGGGGCCTGTGTAGTAGGAATATTGTTGATGCTCTACAGTCATTACAGTCATATAATCTGTTAGTTTCAATGTCCTAGTGTTTGTGTATATTGTATACAAGACCATATGTGGATTTATGGCTGCATCAAGGAATACAAATGATTTAGGTTGTGAATTACCACCCCCCCTCCCCCGGCTTTATAAATTCATCAAGAAAAAAATTCGGGTAAAAAAATTTTTTCAGTGTGGAATGTCACAGTGGAATAAGTGAAATTCACGTATGATTCTGGAATGTTGACTAAAATTTCAATGTTAATGGGTTGTAATAAAGACATAAAGTGCAAGAACCATACCAGAGATGTGGTTTTCCTGGACTAGGGGTCCAGATAGGGAACAGTCAGGTGCAGATGATGGTTTCATGAGGCTAGGCAAAAATTGGGCCAGGGGATGACGAAAAGAGTGGTAGTGGTCAGGAGGGCGAGGAAAGGAAACAGTCTTGCCCTCTGGGTCAGGTGCAATCTATATATATGAAAGCTCTCCAGAAAAGAAAAATAAAATTACCCTGATCCCACCTGGAGGACTTTTATCTTTCCCATCTAAGGCTTACTTGCTTGTTATGGTCTAAATAGAAGTTTAGTCCTTCTGTAACTGAATGTCAGCCTCTTCCTCCTTAGAGCACTCTAGCTGGAGACCAAGGTTTTGCCTCTGGTCTGACTTTGACCTCCAAGGAGGAATCTGTACTTGCACTTGTTATATTTGTGCCAGAACTTGGCACATATAAGTACTTGATAAACATTTGCTGAATACATGAATATTGAATAAAAAAACATGAGCAGAATGGGAAGTGGGACAAATGGTGGTGATACATTCTCTTCCAATTGATGACCCATCTTTACCAAATCATTCATTCCTGGCCTAGCATCAGGGCCATTCCAGGAACATCCTTAGCAAAGCAGGCACCCTTCAGCGTTGCAGAAACTTGATTCAGTCCCATGCCTGGGTGTCTTCCATGTTGTGGACCTTCATTGGCATTTCACCTTTAGCCGTAACATGCAAACTCAAAGCACCTTTGTTAACATTCATTTATGCTACAGGGTACTTGGATTAAAAATGTCAACTGTCACGACACAGAAGGAAGGCCAAAGGTACAAGTATAATTTCATGGGGAGGAAATGTTGGAAGTAGAAGATGAGCAACCTCCTAAATTACAGCGATCTTACTGTTGACTAGAAAAGAGTGAGGTCCTTACTATTTTAAATGCCATGAGCAACAGAAAAGCACTCATGTATAAATATATGACCTTTCTAGTGAATTTGACAATGAATACATGTTGAAACCGTAATAATTCTGGTCTCTCAGTGGCTATACTCACCTTCAAACACTTAGCTAAAATCTAGAACAGTTGGATATCTGAAGTTTGAAGCTGAATACCCTTAGGTTAATAGTTGATATCACCAAGAATATAATTACAAAATGGACACTGATTTTTAAAAGTAGTTCTTGAACATTTCCAAGTCCTAATGTACACTTTTTTTTTTCAAAGCATGCGGTTGAGACTCCACAATCTAACATTCACATCTTGCGCTTGTGACTATTCTAACAGAGTTATCGTGAGAACACTGCTTGGGAAAGAGTATTTTCACAATGTGTTGTGTTCACCCCCAATAAAGCCCTTGCCCCTTCTGCTTTCTGGCCAACAGTGCACAGCTTTATGTTCTTCTTGACTGGACTGACAGTGGACACAAACGTAAGACAAGACATTTCTGGAATGGAGACAGCCTGGCAACAGCGCCAAACCAGACTCTTGCTGCCCCTAAACTTCCAGTTTCAAAAGGATTCTCCAACGTTCTCAGAAGTTGTTCTCACCCTGGCAATACATTAGAAAAGCCTGTGAAGTTTTAAAAAATACATATTCCCAGACCCCACAAGAGACCATCTTTGGAGGGTGAGGCCCAGGCATCTGCTTTCTCAAAACTCCTATGTGATTCTAATTCAGTGCTATGGCCTGAATGTTGTGTCCCCTAAAATATGTTGAAATCCTAATGCCCAGTGTGATGGTATAAAGGAGTTGGGGCCTTCAGGAGATTAGGTCCCGAAGGCAGAGCCCTCATGAATGAGACTAATACCCTTATAAGGAACTCCCTCACCCCTTCTACCAAGTGAGGCTACGAGAGTAGCCTGTGACTAGAAGGGGCCCTCACTTGGTCATGCTTGTACCCTGATCTTGGACTTCCAGCCTCCAGAACTGTGAGAAATATATTTCTGTTGCTTATACGCTACCCAATCTGTGGTATTTTGTTACAACAGCCTGAACGGACTAAGCCATCCAGTTGGCTTGAGAACCCAGCAGACGATAACCACAGGAACTGAGCAGCTGATGTTGTCTCTTAGACTTAACCTTCTTTATTTAGAAGGCCCAAATATCTGTTGGCCAGGAAGTAATAGCTGAGTGGTATTTCTCAAACTACTCATTTTAGCACTTTCATAATTTTTGCCACATTCAGGTATCACGTTCTATCTTTTAATTAAATTTTTTCTAAATTAAATTACACTTAAACTGAAATATAAATAATAGAAAACAAAATTCTTATTACAACTGTGATTATGAAATCAGTACCCCTTGCCATCAATAGAAAGCAACTGAAAAAAAAAAAAAAGCAAAAACAAACACCCCACACATTATTCAAATCAAGGGAGACACTGTTGCTGCCCAAAGGCATCCAGCCAGAGGTCTGCTCTCTTTTTGTTAACAAGGGAATGGAAAGAGTCTTGTTTTAACGAGTCAGCACATAGTTCCCACCCCCCACCCCAACAGGGCTAAGGCTCAAGGCTACTCTTGGCCATTGGAGTCTTCGGCAAAGGTCCTGTGAGTCAATCTGTGGTGATGAAACAGGAAGGGGAAATTTTCTGGAGGTTTGGGGGGGAAAAAAAGATTTTCTCTTCTGGGAGCCTCTGGAAGAGAATGTATCTCTTCCTTTAGATGTTGACTGAGACCAATCCTGGGGACAAATTGCAAAGCCTGGAGCTGCCCCCACCCCTGGAAGGGCTGCTGCCAGCCCCAGAGTGAGTGAGGCCAACCAAGTAGAGGCTGCAGAGCCAGCAGAGCACACCAGCCAGAGCTCCTCCCTCTTCCCCCTCTAGGCTATTTCAGTCACCGAGAACATTTTGAGTTGGATTTTCTGTTGTTAGCAGCCCATCACATCCCAACACAGGGAGAAAAGCGAGTGTTCAAAAACACACTAGCACCCAACAGAGACTTTCTTCTTGATATAAGCAGGAGGATTGCAAGAGAACTGAAAGGGGAGTAATATCCTTATTGATTCAAGGTCATTTTATGCCATGTCTATCCATCAACTGAAATCACCCTAGTGGCACCCAAGCCCTCACCTGGGAAATATTTGTCTTAGGTTAGGAAAAGCTGATGGCTTAACAGAAGCAAAGCTGCGGTGGCTGTGATTGGCTTCTGTTTACTTCTTGATAACTTCTCTCAATAAGAAAATCCAAAGAGCACATTGTCAGCTGCACTTGAACTCCCACAGGAATCTGAAAATGTGGGCTGGGAATGGGGGAGAGAATAAGTTACCTAAATAGCGTCTGTGCCTCTGGCATTTGCTTAGAGCTCTCTGAGCATCTCCTAAGTCATTGGAACTCAAAGTGGAGCCCATGGACCAGCAGATTCCATGGCATCACCTAGGAGCTTGTTAAAAATGTCCAGTCCCAGGCCCCACCCAGGCCAACTGAATTAGAATATGCATTTTAACAAGATGCCCTTGATATGTGCACAGTAAATCTTGAGAAGCACAGTCCTGGGAGCCCAGACCAGCTTAGTGCTGCTTAGACCACAAACAGCTGATGTTTGCAGAGCCTGGACTCAGAGTGATTTGCTTCCACTTGTGGAATGCCAGCTCCACACTTAGCAGCCAAGACTGTCTGCTTTGTTTTCCTTCAGCTTCTCTGCAACTGATACGTCACCTGCACAAAAGAACCAGTTTCCCCAATTCCTTGGGTTTCACTTAATACTAGTATATCTCTGTCCATCGCTGGCGCTCTCATCTTAGAGCTGTAGAGGTCACAGATACTGCACCAATGAACACCTTTAAGGTTTTCTCCTTTGCTATTACATTTCCTATATCCTATATGTCAATTCATTCATCAGCTCAAACACAGATTAAACTCCTTCTTTGCATCATTTGTAAACCATATCTCCCCGGTTTTTTTTATCAAAGTTATTACGATGATTAGCAATTCCCTAAGGCCTATAATTAGCACATGTTGAGCTGTCCTGAGAAACACACAAACAAGAGCTCTCCTGCCCCTGTCAAGTTTTAGAAATTAACTTTTTGCTAATACATCAGACAAGAGTCACGAAAGTAACATACCAAGGGGCAGCTAAAGGTTTGGTGAAATGCAGACAAAAAAAAAAAAAAAAGAAAAGAAAATCATAACCTGTTCCTGCTAGGTGGGTCCTCCGGACTTCATTTTGCACTTGCTCTTCAGGAATGATCTACATAGTACCTGAGTGACTTGGAATCTAACTTCCTGCATCTGTAAAATAGAGACAGTGGTGCTGAGGATTCCAGGTCAGGTGATGGGGGGGAAAGGCCCCGGCACATGCTCAGCAGGTAGTGCCGCTCCATATGGTGAGGGCTCCAGAGTGATAGAAGCAGGGACCTTATACCAGAGAACTTATACCCTTCCCATGCAAGGGAAGTCTACGTCTAGTCATCGGTAAGAAAGGGAGAATTGGAGGGAAGGGACTAGGTTTAGGTGCTGATGGCTCCTGGGACCCAAGGTTCTGGGGAGGAGTTAGGAGCAGATAGTGGGTAAGACCCTGGGGAGGGGCAGCCTGTGAACATAAAAGGGGGAAGATGGGGCAGGGGAGGCTCGGACTACAATGCAAATCTTATTATTTATTTATTTATTTATCTATCTATCTGAGTGGGAGCGAGCAAGCAGAGGGAGAGAGAAGGACAAGTAGACTCTGCAGTGAGCTCGGAGTCCAATGCGGGGCTGGATCTCACCACCCTGAGATTATGACCTGAGCAGAAATCAAGAGTCAGTTGCTTAACTGACTAAAGACACTTCTGTAATGCAAATCTAACTGAAGTCTCTGTCAGCCCAAGCAGGGCTCTGGAGCAGAGACTGCCCCTTGGAGGCAGTCCCATGTTAGGGTGGAAATAGCAAGGCCTGAGTATCCCACTGTGTGCTCAGTTACTGGCAAGGCCCTACCTCAGAAGTATGAGAAAGAGCCTGATGGGGCAGAGAGCTGGGGCCTAGTACCTAAAGCCATTCTTGCATCTAAATAGCAACTTTCTTTCTTTAAGGGAGATCCAACCTGCACAGCCCTGTGGCTGGACAGGATGGGATAATGGAAATCCTCCAGGTAAATGTAGAAGGATCCCAGAGCCCAAGATAGACCATTGCCTGGTTTCCTCGGAGAGGCCATCACTAGGACACAGCTCTTAAATATAGGAGTGGCAATATCTGGGGAGGTGTTGAAAGAGGTCCATCTCTTTGGACCTATGGGTAGCTTCACAGCATCCTGCACTCCCTGGCTGGTCCAAGGGAAAGAGCTGAGCAGTTCTGGGATGGGAGGCAGCAGTGTCAATAAGGAGGGAAGACCCAGAGAGACTTCCCTGTCGGACTAGGAGAAGGCAAGAGGGTGTGGACCAAGTCCCCAAGGCACCACAAGTAGGTGCAGCAGGAACAGAGTGACGCGTGAGAGCTGGTGGGACCAGTTACAGCTCAGGGGAGGTCCACAAGGCCAGCAGATAACTGTGGCCCAGAGGTCTGCCTCCCTGGGGCCTTCACCGGGCTCAGTGGGGACCACAAGAGAAACAGGAATCCTAACTGATGGAGCAGCTACGAAGAACAAATGGGATCTTAAATTAGAGAGACTAACTTACTCTGAAATAGTGGGATTATGTTGTCTACTGAGGAGGAGAACCAAGGGCATGGGGGCTATTTAAGTTCAGTTCTAGAAAGTAAAGAAATTCACAATTTCCGCTTTTCTGAGTTACGCGGTCTACGGAAGTTCATCTCTGCTGCACACATATCCTTTAATCACTTCACTTTGGGGAATCTGAGTTCAAAAGAAAAACGATACCATGCAGAAATATGTCTTGTTTGCATATTATTTCTAATAGTAAAGTGACTTAAAGCAGGGAAGCGTTAGGTAAATTGCAGTACATTTACTTGAAGGCAGATTAGACTAATTACAATGACATTACCATCAACGTGCAATAGCATATAATCATTTTTCTGTTACATTGTCCAGTGGGACAAGCAGAAAGGAATATTCTACAGTGTTTTTCAAACCTTTTGACCACAGGCCACGGGAAAGAGTTCATTTTACATCTTGACCCAGGTCCCGCGTACATATTTTTATCATATTCACAAAGGTGGCAGGAAACGATGCTTGCCTACCCTGTGTTCCAGGCATTTCGGCATTTCATGGGCTCTTCCATTGTCTTTTTGGATGCTAGACTCACTACGTGGGTCTCCTCACCACTTACAACTCATGGCCCTGTCTGGATGGAGCATGGCCCCACTGATGAAAAATAACAAATGACAAAAACGTACGTCTAGGAGCCATGGTTGGGGAGATGGGCCAAAATCTCAACAAGCCAAGCTCCTGGGGATTCATGTATGTGTCCTGATTTGTTCCTAATAAACACAAATTACTTTTTATAGTGTAATTTATAGCACCATAGCAATGTCTAAGCTGTTCCCAAGGCTTCTCTCCCGCAGGCTAAATAATCCCAGTTTCTCGCTGCCTGGTGAATTCACTTTATACCTCCCAAAAAACTCCAACCCAGGAGACCAAAAGCAGGGGTGGCAGGCAGAGCGACAGGCAGTTGCTGAGCCAGAGCCGCACATGGAACAGCTCTGCACCTCATGACTCATGGCCTCCACGTGGCCACTGCTGAATTATGTGCATTTTAATGAGGAGACTGATGTCACAGTTATCATATCCTTGACTTCTCCTTTCCTTTCTTCCTCTCTCCAACACAATTTTATTGAGTGCCTGTTTTGTCCCAAATACTATTCTAAAAGCTGCATTTAAAAAGATCTTTTTTTGTATTTTCAAATTTTTCCTATGATTAGCATGTGGTTTTTGTCATAATCAGAGAAAAGCAAGTATTGTTATAAAAGGCTTGAAAATACAAGTCTTGCCTTCAAGATGCCCACAGCCTAGGGAGCCTAGGCAGTCACATAAACAAATATGTCAATGTGAGACTTACCTGGGTCCCTTGCCTGCCTCCTGTCCCAGCCAGAAAGTGGTGCCCCCAAGCAGCTTTAAAAAAAAAAAAAAAAAGATTTATTTATTTGAGAGAGAGAGAGTGCTTGAGGGGAGGGGTAGAGAGAGAGGGAGAAGCAGACTCCCCACTGAGCAGGGCTGGACCCCAGGACCCTGAGATCATGACCTGAGCCCAAATCAAGAGTCGGCTGCTTAACTCACCGAGCCACCCAGGCACCCCAACTCCCATCAGCTTTTAATTGATGGGGATCGCGGTGTTTGTCTCTCTCCTTTCCCAGAACACTACAGGATTGGTCTCTGCCCCTGGCTCTGAAGTCTCCATTTCCGTTTGCTGATTGAGGGAGAGAGATCAAGAACAGAGAGAAGGAGAAAGAGGAGAGAAAAAAGAGAGGGAAGAAGGGAGAGAATGGGAGGACAGAGAGTCTGCATGGTATCTCGTCCAGTGGTGGCCCACAGATGCTTGGATCTAAGGGGGATCATGTCCCTCCAGTGGCCATGAGCATGTGACCTAGGCCAGTGTTCAGGGGCATCCTGTGGTGCTCAGAATACTGTGTAACTCTACACCCTTCTGAGCTTCAATCACATTAGCCCAAGACTGGTTGGCCCGCTGGTTGATTTTCCCATGGTGTCACGGATGGCCTGGCCTGTGACCTCCACAGGAATGAGACAGCCGGCTCCGTATTTCTCTGGCATCACTGCTGCAGCCAGATCTTTCTGATTATTTTCAGGTTTTCTCGGTTAATGAGTAATGTTCTCGTGGTAGCTACTACTCAGGACATTAACTTCTGATTCTGGTATTTCCCCCAAAGAGTTGGCAGACAGGCAAGCTGGATAAATCACTAGAGAAAACAGCGCCGTACTCCTAGGTCTGCGCTTCAGAGGCCACTGCTCCTGGAGAAGAATCGATTTATCACCATCTTGTTGAAGGAAGCGTCTATTTGTTTTTCGATCTTGGGCAACCTGTCAAAATTTGATATAACGCTGGGGGCACCTAGAGTCAGTCAGGGGTGTTTTACCTCAGCAATTCCTTGACCTCTTGAACTCTTGTCTCCTGCTGTAATCAGAAAAATTTCCTCTCAGCATATTCTTTTAATAATCTTTTGGACACAGTTGTGGAGGACTCTAACATGCCAACTGCCCTGGACCTGTCTCCCTCAGCATGCGTCCGCCTCCCAGGGCCCCTGTCCTGCTGAAATGTGCTCTGCTGATATCAGAGGGGCTGCACCGGAGGTGTCGGAGAGGTCTGGGAGGCATGTTTCAGGTTCTGAGAAACCCAGTGAAAAACATTCCTCTCCGGCACCTCTTTTGTTTGCACCTCATGATAAATGTTCCTTTGGCAGCTTTATAAACAGACTGCTAAAATGTCACCTTTTTAGAAGTGTGAGTGGCTTGTTGGGAAGGGATGCTGGGAGTCAGGCAGCCCAGGTGCCATGGCCTCCTTGGCCTGAGCGGGTGCTTTGACAATGAGCAGGTTGTCTGTCTGTGGAGTTGGTTTCCTGGTTTGGAAAATTTCAAGATGCCATCCTCATGCAGACAAAAAAAAAAAAAAAAAAAAAATGACATCACTGATGCTCTGAAAATCAAACATGGGGCTTCTGCGTGCATTTCAGTCTTCATGAATGTTTCTTGGTCCTATCTGTGAATAGCATGGAAAATGGCATGGAGCAGGATGCAAAGATAGTCTTAGAACAAGAGAAGCCAGCTGGTCTAGAGTGGGAGCAACCCCCACCCTCCTACCCTCAACCCCCTCTTTTAGGAGCAACAAGCTCTAGCTTGTGGAATGAAGCAGTCAGATAAAATTGGGCATTTACCAACCAAAACAACCAGCCTGCAGAGTGAGAAGGAATTAGGTCATCTTGATAATGCATTTGGGATCCCGAGAAGCTAATGTATTGTGAGACGAAGGAACACATTATTTGAATTCATGCTTGTTCAATTAATGCAGAAATTAGTTGTAATTGGGTTTAGTCCCATTCACCCCAGAGAGCAGATGGAGTCCATTCTGGCTGGCTCATCCATCACACATGGAGGAGATTCCATCTGAATTCCAGAGATTCCCAAGAGGCTCATAAAATTATATCTTAGACGCTATACAGGACACATTGGAAATCAGGAAAATAAAAGTCCTAATTGGTAAAGTGAGGAAAAAATGCTAGTGCTTCAGGAAAGGAAAATGCTCAGAATTTCAGAGCTAGTGGGGCTGGTCCTTTAGGAAGCAAGCTGTTTCCATTCAATGGCCTCCAAGGCCCACGTCCATCAGGCCCAGAGTTTTCTCAGGTGAATGGTGTAGATTTTTTTTTTTAAAAAAAAAAAAGACTTATTTATTTACTTATTTGAGAAATAGAAGTGAAAGCATGAGCAGGGGGAGGGGGAGAGAGACAGAGGGAGAGAGAGAATCCTAAGCAGACTCTGTGCTGAGTGTGGAGCCTGACATAGGGCCTGATCTCACAACCCTGAGATCATGACCTGAGCCAAAATCAAGAGTTGTTCCTGTAACCAACTGAAGCACCCAGGTGCCCCTGAATGTATGATTCTTGTTAGCAAAAAACCTGTTTTATATTTGAATGGTACAAATAAAACCATTTTTGACCTCAAGTTTCCAGATTCTTATCACAACTCTTTGCCTCCCTTTGACAGTAAAAGATTTAAGAACTGTGTCATCCAATACAGTAGCCACTGGCTACATCAAGCACTTGAAATGTACTAGTCCCAACTGACATGTGCTGGAAGAGCACAATACACACAGTTTCAAAGACTTAGCTCATTACCAAAAATGTCAAATATCTCAATGATTTTTTAAAATTTTTAAATATTTTATTTATTCATGGAGACACAGAGAGAGATAGAGACACAGGCAGAGGGAGAAGCAGGCTCCCTGAGGGGAGCCCAATGCAGAACTCGATCCCAGGACCCCGGGATCACGACCTGAGCCAAAGGCAGATGCTCAACCACTGAGCCAGGTGTCCCTCAATGATTTTTTATATTGATTACCTATTGAAATGATAATGTTTGGGATATAGTGATTTAAATAAAGTATATTAGAAGTAATTAATTCTGTTTCTTTTATCCTTTCTAATGAGTCTACTTGAAAATTTCAAGTTGCATAGGTATATTTATAACAGATGGCGCTGTTAGTGGTTTCATTTCAAGTGTGAACAGAATCTCAAGCTTCCTTTCCCACACACCTTCAAAAATCTTTTGGTCTAATTCTGAAGAATTAGGAGATTTTTTTTATGAGATATCAAACTTTTTTTTCTGTTGCCACAATTAGGGATAACTTTCAAAATCCAATATTTTATTTTATTTTGTTTTGTTTGTTGTTGTTTTTCAATATATATATATTTTTTTAAATGGACAATGACCGCTCAAGTAGCTTTGTACCGGGAAAGCCAGGCGAGAAACATGGGTCAAAGGGATAGTGTCAGATGTTTTCCATTGAAACATTACATTTTCTTCCCAACCTCTTTCCATTTGTTCCACCTCCCATCACCCCAGCCTTGCACAAAATGGAAGTTTGTCTGACCCCCACCAAACAGGCTTGCCACAAATAAATCATTGCCTAGGAATCAGGTTATCTAATTTTACATACCAGTGGGCTGGATTACTATTAAACATAAAAATACTGGGGGCAAAAAGAACCCTGATATTAGCAAAGACTAGAAACCTAGAGGCAGTGGGAAGGACTTGGAATCCATCATGTCAGTCCAGCCACTCACAGTCATCTGTCTCTTAGGAGATAATGTCAGATCCTAAGAGAGGTTACATTCCAAAATTTCTGCTATGTGAATTCATTTTTTAATTTTTTATCTTATTTTAAAATATTTTTATTTATTTATCTGAGAGAGAGAGAGCGCGCGCACAAGCAAGGGTGGTGTGGAGGGGCAAAGGGAGGGGAAGAAGCAGGCTCAAGCAGGGATCCCAACATGGGGCTCGATCCCAGACCCTGGGATCATGACCTGAGCCACCAGGCACCCCCAAATTTTATTTTTAAAGACTTATTTTTTTATTTGAGAGAGAGAGAGAGAAATAGAATGAGCAAGGGGAGGGTCAGAGGGAGAGGGAGAAAACCCTCAAGCAGAATCCTCCGTGCTGAGCATGAAGCCCGACATGGGGCTCGATCCCAGGACCCTGAGATCATGACCTATACCAAAGCCAAGTCAGACACTTAACTGACTGAACCACCCAGTTGCCTCTAAATTCATTTTATTTATTTTATTTAAATTCAATTTGCCAACATATAACACCCAGTGCTCATCACATCACGTGCCCTCCTTAATGCTTTGATTCTCTTTATATATTAGGTATCATTGATTATTAGGTTTGCATGGGCTTCAAATCTGTTGATATTCCTCAGCATTAACATCATTCCTTGCACTGAGCTACACTAAAGTACAAATAACTGATATTGGATCTTTTCTTCCTTTCTTGATATCTTCTGTTTTCATAAATGGAATTCTGTCTCTGTTAGGCCCCTGTCCTTTTTTCCCTGTCTACTAAATATAGGTATATTCCAATTATAGCATATATATATATTTTTTCTTTTATAGATCTGTTCTGTCTGAAGCTATTGCCTCTTTTCTTTTCATTTATTCACTGGCTTGATCTTTCCATACCTTGAATGACTCTATAAAACACTTAGGAGTATAATCTTCCACTTTGTCAAAAGTGTTACTTAGTCCATCCAATCCATTTTTCTTCCAGGGTTTTTTTTTTTTTTTAAGATTTTATGTATTTATTTGAGAGCACAACAGAGACAGAGCACAAGCAGAGAGGCAGATGGAGGGGGGCAAGCAGACTCCCCCACTGAGCAGGGAGCCTGATGACGTGGGGCTAGATTCCAGGATCCTGTGATCATGACCTGAGCCATAGGCAGATGCTTAACTGAGCCATCCAGGGCCCTCCCAGAGATATTTTTGGATGCCCTGTCTCCTGGACCCTATGTCTTCTTTTCTTGGTTTAGTCTAATTTAATAAAGCATTTCCTCCAGTAACTTCTAAGAAACATCAGAAGTAAATCTTTTGAAACTTAACATGTCTGAAATGTCTTTATTCTCATATTAGAATGCTTCTAGGTTGAAAATAACTTTCCATCAAATTTTTGAACTTGTTGTCTTTTAGTTTTAAGTGTTGTGGTTGAGAAGTCTGATGCCATTCCAATTTCCAATTCTTATGTATGATATGATTTCTCTCTAAGAGTCTGAGCTCCTTTACTTAACATCGGAGAGCTTAAATTTTGTGATATGCCTTGATATATATCTTTATTCTTTCATTTCTTAGATCCTTTCAATATGAAAGCTCATGTCCTTAAGTTCTGAAAAAAGTTTATATTAAGTTTTAATATATAATACTTTAATAATTTAATATGTAATATTAAATTTAATAATATAATTTTCCTTTAATATATAATTTCCATTTCCATTATTTTTTTTAATCTTCTCTTTCTGGATCCAAGGTTTAATTTTGTTTTTTGATCATCTCTTTTTCTGTAAGTTTTGGTGTTCTAGGGAATTTTTCTCTCTCCCTTTCACAGTGGAGGCTGTTCTTAAAAGGCTAATCATCCTTTGACATCATAATTCAGTTTAAGCTACCCAGTGTGTCTGGATGGAATTTGTTGGTATGGGCTTTACTCTAGGGCAATTGCATGACAACCTGGGTTTTTCATAGGGACTCTCAAATGTCAGTTTTGGGATACTTTTGTTCTGGGTAGTTCAGTTCCTCCAGAGAAGATCCTCTGATCTCCTGTTTGGGGGTATTAGGAAGCACATTTGTCTGTTTAAATTTGGACATGTTACATATGAGGTGCCCATGAGACATGCAGGTGTGGAGGTTGAGAAGGCAGAGATCGATTGGCTGTATGGGTTTGGGGCTCAGAAGAGAGGATTAGGCTGAGACATCTAATGGGGGTGGTGTGGATACATAGATAGTAAATGACAGGGCTGAAGTTACCTAGGGAGAGACTGTAACGTAAGGGAGAAGTCCTGGGAACAATTCCGAAGAGTGACAAAACATCAGGGTGAGAGACAAGGACACCATGTGCCTGGGAGATTGGGAAGGAGAGGTCAGAAAGGTGGAAAGAAAAGATTATGAGAGAATGAGAGTATGGCCTCATGGGAACCAGAGATATCCTGACCCATCTGTTTTTCTCTGAAATGTGGTTAGATCCCCCATCATAGGATCTTCTCCATGGTTGCACTTTCCATCAAGTACTGTAATGAGTATTTGTGTAATGGATTCATTTGTTCACTGAATAAATATTTAATAAGTACCTGCTATGTACCAGAACTTTTCCAGAACACAGCAGGTACAGGACAGACAGGGTCTTTGTTTTCATGCAGTTTATCTTCTGGTGCGGTTAACAGGTAAGGAGACTAAGGAAGGAGATAGAGGAAGAGATCGGTTAAGTGCGCCAAATGTTTGAGAAGTCAATGACGGTGAAGACTGATGAGCCCCCATTGGATTATACCACAAAGAGTTCACTGGAGATACTAGTGTGGTCGGAACAGAAACCAGGTCAGAAAGGTCTAAGGAACAAATGATGCCCTGATCAAGAGTAGACAACTCTTGTGGGAAGAATGGACAAAAAGGGTGGGAATAGGACAGTGCCTGTATATATCTTCATATAGGAAAAGATTCAGGTTAAGAATGATTGGAACATGTTTAACAGATGATAGAAAGGATCCAGTTGCTAGGGGAAGATGGAAAAAACAGAGAATAAGGGCAGATACTGAGTAGCATGAGGTCTCTTAGGAGAGAGGTGGAGAGGGGGATGGGAATGCATCTGGGGAGATTTGTCATGGATAGCAGGAGGGACATCCTCCATCATAATAGGGTGATGAAGGGATTTCATAGGTGATTTTAATAGGTGAAGGCAGGGATTTGAGAAGGGTCAATTTAAAGAGCAGTGACAGGAAGGGGGCTTTGAGATTTGAAACATGTGCCTTTTTTACTTCCTACCATTGACTAAGGGGCTTTCATTGTCTAAGGAGGAGTGATGGAGGAGCAGAGGGAGGGGTGAGGAGGTGAGAGCACAGATGAGGTCAAAAAGGGTTGAGGGATCCCTGGGTGGCGCAGCGGTTTAGCGCCTGCCTTTGGCCCAGGGTGCGATCCTGGAGACCCGGGATCGAATCCCACATCGGGCTCCTGGTGCATGGAGCCTGCTTCTCCCTTTGCCTATGTCTCTGCCTCTCTCTTTCTCTCTGTGACTATCATAAATAAATTAAAAAAAAAAAAAGGGTTGAAACCAGAGTGTTCAAGCAAAGACTCTGGAAGTGTGGAGACTGAGGGCCAAATATGGGACACTAGAAATGAGTGAATTTAAAAGATTTGTGGGCAGGAATAGGTAAAGCTGAGTATAGGGGAAGATCACCAGAAATGAAGACGTTAGGAAGCACGTGGCAGAGGAACTGATGGTCATCCCAGGCGATGTTTATGTTGCCAGGAGGAGGGAACAGATGGAGTGGAGAGGAAGACTGGGCCAAGGTTCTCAGTGTGAAGCCTTCAGGTGATGGCCTGGCTCATGGGCTTTGTCCAGGCACTAAACGTCAGGGAGAGGTAGATCCCTAAACAAAAATCCCAGCCAACAGTCCTAAGAAGGCATATCATGTGCTGGGCAGCAAACCTCAAATGTTGGCCAGGAGTCCCGGATGGTAGTCTCCAGCAGATGCTCCGTATGGAATCAGCCTGCCACATGGGACCAGCTCTGGAGTTGGGGCTGGGGACTTCTGTTGTTCCCTTCTACCTTAAAGCCTCACAGTTTATACTTCCATGGTACTGCACAGTTCAATTTAAAGCCAGAGGCCTAATTGTTGTGTCAATAGTGGCTTCTGTCTTTAGACAAAAGCCGTATGTCTCAAGCAGTGTTTGGGGCTGCTCAGGTTTGTATTCCCTTAAGCTCCAGGTGGGGAGACATAGCATTTTATTTAGAGCAGTGCTTGTCAATAGTGCTGTAGCATATACCAGAATCATCTGGAGGGCTTGTGGGGGAGGAGGGGCAAAAAGATTGTTAGGTCCTAGTCCCAAAATTTCTGATTCAGAAGGGCTGGGGTGGAGTTGGAGAATTTGCATTGCTAACAGGCTGACAGGTGCTGGGGATGCTGCTGGCCCATGGACCACATGAGAACTACGGATTCAGAGCACTGTTCTAAATTCTGGTAGCACACTGGAATCACCTGGAGAATTTTAGAACTCACATGGGCTGGGGGAAAACGTGGACATCAGGAATTGTCAAAGCTCCCCTGGTGAATTTTACAATGAGGGTTGAGAGCCTCTGATTTAGAGAATAGGCCCCACTTGAGAAAAGCATGTGGAACAATCGATTTCTTCCACTCTTCAAACAGCTGTGGTTATTTACCTCATCTCTTTGGACATTCAGTTTCCAAGAGATGGTTCATTATATACCTTGTGCCCATGATAGCTGTGCAATATTCCCTTATTTGACTTTTTGTTGCTGTTGTTTGTTTGTTTGTTTTTCTTCCAGATCATTATAGAAGGTGCTTTTCTGATCCAGAAGGAATTGTGGTATTTGTTTATCTGAAAAGACCCATTTGGATGAATTTGCAGTTGAAGGGGACATTTAGAAATGTGGTATATTTCATTAATGGAAGTGACCTGGCTCATTAAGCCCCACCAGTAAGTTTCCACTTGAAAAGCTTTATAACTTCCTGGTCAGGTTGGGGCAGGATGTGTACTTGAAAAACACATTTGACCCCATAATGTTTATAATGTGGAACCCACCAAACTTGCTTCTAGGTTGTCTGCATTAGGGAACTAATAGAAACGTGGACAGAAGTGCTATGCAGTGCTTTTGGCACTCAGGAAGTCCTCATTTACTCCTTATTTCTCGGTTGATCTATACTTTGCTAATTAGCAAAGATCTACTGTTGACCAGTTGATAGCTCTTTCTCTAGATCCATGAATCTGGAAGTTTGTGATGGTAGCCAAATCATAATGAGGTCCTTCTGGTATTCCTATGAACAAATTAACAAATTTCAAGGGCAATTCCCAGATTCCTCAGCAGTTAAAAAAAAAATCCAGTGTAACATAATAAAATCTGTCTGTGGTGCTGTTTAAGAGTACGGATTTTGGAGTTTGAATACTAGGATTCAATTTCATAAAAGCTGAAGCACTTTACATAACTTACAAATTACGTAACTTCCCTAAGTTTTCATTTCCTTATCTGTAAAATGGGAATATTAAATCACCTGGCTTAACTACTTCACAAGTTGTATCAAAAGACACAATATGTGTGAATGCTTTCTATACACTGTTAAATAAAATACAAATGTTAATGATTTCTATCACAGGGCTTACAAGAATATAACATTTTGGAAACTGAATTTTTAGGGATAATTGATGTATCTGTGCAAATATTTTTATTTCAATTAGAGTGGGATATGTTCAGCAGTCCTGGGACCAGTCCAAATAACTTACCTACTTGCTCCAGAAAATACTTGTTCCCAGACAATAAGACTGTGAACCAGTTAAGGTGACTTACCAAGACTAACAGCTTGCTCAATAAGATTCTCTTTCAAGACTCTCTCCTCCCAAAGCGACTGTGTTGTAAACTCAGCTTCCTGTCTTCCAAGTCTTGTCTTAAAGTCATCCATCCTAGGCCTTAAAATCCCAAAAATATCCCCCCTCGACTTTCCCCTTTTGAGATCCAACCTGGACTGTGGTTCTTTCTCAATACAATATAGCTAAGAAGCTTAGCGTTTCTCACTTAATAGGTTTTTCTGGGGGTCTTTTAGGAAGTCAAAACAATCCTGTTGAAAATTTTTCCAAAAGATAGCATTCCAACTTTCATCATCCAAGTAGGGATAACTTAGTATGAAGAACATAAAGTAATCTTCTCTATTTTCAGATATTATTCAGTGCTTTGGGTGCTTTTTCAGAGTATTGATTTTTCATCCAAATGCATAGTCCACTAAATAATCTAAACCTCTGGTTAGTTGAGCTTTGATTAAGTGACAATAGAGTGGGATAGTCTTCAAAACTGGCTACCTTAGATCTCTGGGGGTGGAGCCCAAGAATAGGGTAAGTTCCATAGGGGTTTTGGTTTAATGGATCATTAATTAGGGAGTAGTGAGTTTCTCAAACTATGTGCAACACAATCTCCTGAGGAGCTTAGTAAAAATGCAGTTTCCTGAGCCCCATCCCCAGAGATTCTAATTCATAGGACTCTGGGTGGGATCCCAGACTCCATATGGTGAACAAGCATCTGTAGTCCTCTACCAACCAATTTTGGGAAGTGTTGATTGATGTGGAAAAAGTAAGATCCTCATGACTGTAGGAAACTGGTTATGATTAAAATCTTTCAATAATATGTAATAATGAGGTACCATTTCCTAAAATGATAGTTTTTAAAATTCTGAGCTTTAGTTCCCTCATTTGCAAAATGGAACTGCTAAAATGTATTAACCATAAGAGATGTCCTATTTTTGTCTGTGTCAGTACCCCAACAGAAATCTGCATGATGAAAGAACAATGGGCAGATTTAGTTAAGATCCTGTTTTGAATCCTATTGTTAATGTTGCCAAACTTCTTTCAATTTAATGTGTTGCCTTAAATAGAATAGTCATTCTCTAGGAATAAGTACAATTATGCAGAAGTTTTTCAAATATATTTGATTTTTGCTTTTCTTGGTATTTGAACTTAATAGATATTATAGATATTTTCATATGTTCACCAATATAATCGGCACACAAAGTCTTACATTAACAAATAAATGGTTGAGGTCCTAAAAGTGCCAGGTACTATGGGATATGAGTTGAGGAGATGTGACAGGTACATATAATTCTAAAATAAGTCCAACTATCATAAGTAAACAAAAAAGTTCTGGGCCCAAAGGATAAGAGACAAATCTATGAGAAGTTGGCACTTTAAAACAGCAAAATTTGGGATCCCTGGGTGGCGCAGTGGTTTGGCGCCTGCCTTTGGGCCGGGGCGCGATCCTGGAGACCCGGGATCGAATCCCACATCAGGCTCCCGGTGCATGGAGCCTGCTTCTCCCTCTGCCTGTGTCTCTGCCTCTCTCTCTCTCTCTGTATGACTGTCATAAATAAATAAAAAAAAATTAAAAAAAAAACAGCAAAATTTATAGTACATGAATTATATCTGAATATATCTGTTATTAAAAACATATTTAGCAAGCAATCCCACTTTGGGGTATATATCCAAAATAATTGAAATCAAGATCTCGAAGAGATACCTTCATTCCTGTGTTCATTATAGCATTATTCACAATAGTCAAGATACATAAATAATCCATATGCCTGTCAACAGATAAAGTGAGTGAATAAGGAAAATATGGTATAATTCACACCATGGAATATTATTCAGCCTTAAAAAAGGAAATCCTGGGAAGCCTGGGTGGCTCAGCTAGTGCTGATTTCAGCCCAGGGCCTGGTCCTGGAGACCCAGGATCGAGTCCCACGTCGGGCTCCCTGCATGCTTCTCCCTCGGCCTGTGTCTCTGCCTCTCTCTCTCTCTCTCTCTCTCTCTCTCTGTGTCTCTCATGAATAAATGGATGAAATCTTAAAAAAAAAAATCTTAAAAAAAAAAAAGGAAATCCTGTCATGTGACAACACAGATGAATCTGGAAAATATAATGGTGATAAGCCAGAAGGACAAATGACTCCCACTTATATGAGGTATCTAAAATTATCAAACTCATAGAAGCAGACAATAGGATGGTAGTTGCCTGGAGTTGAGAGGAGAGGAAAATGAGGAATTACTTGGTATAAAGTCTTAGTTATGCAAGATGAATGAGGTGTAGAGATTTGCTGTACAACTTGGTGCCGATAGTTAACAATACTGAATTATGTACTTTAAAATTTATTAAGGATAGATCTCATGTTAAGTGTTGTTACAACAACAAGAGATACAAGCAAACTCTTGGAAATAATGGACATGTCTATTACCTATGATGGTTTCATAAGTATACACATATGTCAAACTCATTGAATTGTATACATTAAATACGTGCATTTTTTGTACATCAGTTATGATGTGAGGAAACAAAGGTGAAAGAAAAAAACAAATTTCCTTACTATTTACAGCCCATTGACATGTCCTTGAAACAGGCAGAGTGAACTTGCTCTAGGAATTCAACTATCTTGATGCTGATACTTTGCTAAGGGCAAAAGGCAATCTTAGGGGGCATGTGGGTGGCTCAGTCAGTTAAGCATCCCACTCTTGGTTTTGGTTCAGGCCCTGATCTCACAGTGGAGCCCTGTGTGGGGCTCTGCACTCAGCATGGAGTCTGCTTCAGATTCTCTCTCCTTCTCCATCCTACTCTCCCACCCCCTCTCTCAGGTAAATAAAAGATCTTTTTTTTTAAAAAAGGCAATTTTAACTTAATATTATCTTGACTTCTAGGATCCTGTAAGTCTCCTTTAACATATAAAAATTCTTTTGGAAACTTCTTTTACCTCTACCACCTAAGACACATGTTAGCAATCATCCTCCAAGCATATGGCCCACTGATAATACATCGAAAGGGTCTTAGGACTAAGGTTTGCTAGACAGTAAATGACCTTTTCTTAATAATAGCTAGCCCCCTCAAGGTCCTAAAAACTTTGCTTCCAAAATTCCTTAGAGACTTATACACTATCCTCAACCCCTTCCTAACTTGAAGGCATATAATCAATTGCTCTACATAATCCCACTGCAGCTTTATCTGCCCATGGGTCCTGCCACTGTGCTTTAATAAAACCACCTTTTTGTGCCAAAAATATCTCAAGAATTCTTTCTTGACTGTTTGCTCTGAACCCCAACATTGCTACATCAAATTATACTTCAGAGAGCTGTTAAAAATGCATATTTGGAAAAATAAAATTAGGATAGATTTTTTTTTTATCTCTTCTATACAAAATGTAGTCCCAAGAAGAGTCAATTCAGGACTGATGTGGATGTTCCACAAGGTCAGGAAAACATGCTCTGTCATCTTCTGCTTGTGGCTTCCCTCTATGGTTCAGGATGGCTACTTGGCTTTCAGCGACCGTGTTGGCATCTTAGCCAGCAGGAAGAAGGACGGGGAGGACAAAAAGCATGGGTCTCCCTCCTACGGTACTTCCTGGAAGTTGTGCATGTCACTGCTTATATCTCCTTGGCAGAATTAAGTCACATAGCCGTACCTAACTAAAAGGGAGGCTGGAGAATGTACTCCTTACTCAGAGAAGCCCTAAGTCTGGGACTAACATTCAGTAGGGAAAGATGAGCTCTTATTAAGGAAGAGGGAGAGGACAAATTAGTAGGCTCTGATATACGGACATTCTGCGGAGGGTCTTGAATATCATGTTAGAATAGTTTGTACTTAATTCATCAAAACTTGGAGAAAATGCATTATTTTGAGGCAAAATGTGACATTATTTAGAAATAGAATCTCTGGCAGTGATGTGTAGGATGAGTTGAAATGAGGAAAAACTAGAAGCAGGGAAGCCAAGTAGGTGATCACAATACATAGAGCAAGAGGTACTGTGGCCAGAGTTTAGAGCGGCCTCAGGGGGACTGAGAGGAGACACTCAGTTGGAAGAACACAAGGGCTCCAGTAGACAGGCAACTGAGCATGATGGGCTCCCACCACCCCAACAAGAAGGTGTGGGGTGGGGGGTCTCCTGGATGCCTGGATGAGAAAAGCTGCTCAGGTCCCTGGAAGCATGCAGTTCAAACTCTGAGCACCCCCAGGACTGGCCAAGAGTAAAATAGCACTCTTTCATTTGAAAACATTTATCAATAGCTCACATTTTGAAAATCTCCAACTATCCCAGTGAGTAAGTATAAAATACTAGACTATGGGTATGTGATCGCTCCTACCTCAGACTCCAAGATGCGTAATGATTATATAACAAAGCCAGCATTTCTCAATGCCCTGACAGGACATTTATGTACCATTTTGTAATTTATGAAAATGTTTTAATCCATTCGATCTTTCCCTTAAATGAGCTACCCATTCCCTTAAATGAGATACGCTTTGGGTATGTGAGAAGATAAACTAGTAGGACATTAGTAGAGCCATGTGGAGTAACAGCCTTATTGATGAGAAGGGGCTGAGGATGAGATCATGAGATCTTATCTCCTAGTCCCGTGGTCTTCCTGACTTTGCTACTTGAACGAGCAGAAAATGGTCATTTCTGAAGTGTGTGTGTGTGTGTGTGTGTGTGCGTCTGTGTATACATGCACACGTGTGCATGTATGCTGTGTCACTTGGTTATTGCAAAAAAAAAAAAAAAATGAGAAGGCCCCAAGCAACCTGTGAATCATGAATAACTTGTCATGGTCAGAAAAACTGCTCCTGTGTGAAAGGGGAGCCGGTGTTCCCCACAGTAGGAGTTGTTTCTCCAGCTGGGGCGTTGAGACCGGCTGGTCTTTCTAGCCTTCCTAACTTACTTGTACACATCCTCTTGGTTGGTGTGGTAATGCGCTCTCCTTGTTACTCCTGATTTATGTAGGCCTTTCATGTTGTTCACTGAACTTACTGAGACTTCGGGGTTGGCTCACTGCCCATCGACATTTCCTTAAACCCTTTCTACCTAAATTCGCAAAGATAGAAGCATGCTTTCAGCCTACTTTAGAGAATTAAAGGTCTGCTAACCAAGAATAAAATATGTCTGGTTAGAAAAGAAAACATGAAGTTTACTGCGGTTATTGATAACATGGGGAATTTGGGACCAGCCCAAACATCTCATGCGAGGGCTTTATGTGTCCTCTTTATTTATCATCATAAGCAAATAATGATAGATCTGTTCAATAAAATGTTATTTATTCATCGAAAAATGGGAGTTACAAAGACCATATAGCCACATATACACACAAATATACATTATACAACAAGGCGGGGGGAAGCAGTTAGGAAATTAAACACACCCTATAGTTTTTATTATGTGAAGGGAATCTAAACATGTTACCCCCAAATATGCCAACTGGGCATAAAAATTGCTTTGCACTGATAACAATTAAGAAGCAGCAAATACAGAAAGAGCTCTCTGACTTCCTCCATCTACCTGAAAGCAGGATATAAATTTTCCTTTGTGGATGTGCTCCCCTTCCCCTCTCCCAGACCAGGAGAACAGTCATTATTACCAGAGACAGAAAGTCCGCACTGAGATGCACAAACAAATCTTACTAAAATAACTCTTATCTTCCATGAGTTTCCTTTACCATGAGGTAAAGTATATTTACCTTCCCCCAATTTACTACCCCCAGGAAGCCCTTTTGTCTTGCACTACTCCACAAATTTTTCATCCTTTGTTAAGATGGTATATAAGCCCCCGATTCTGACCACCCCTTTGAGTTACTCATTACTAAGTCTGCCAGGGGGTATGCACATTGGACACATAAATAAACTCTGGCATTCTCCTTCTCCTGTTAATCTTTTCTTTGTCAGTTTTATTTGCAGGGCCCTAGATACTGAATCTAAGAAGATAGAGGAGAAAGTTTTTCCTCCTCTACACATGCTAAATACAATGGAAAATGGCAGGAAGGAAATATACCGACATGCTAATACGGATTGTGTAGTATGTAGTACGTTTAAACAGAAAAAAAAAAAAGGCTCAAAGCAGTATTTTCTAATACTCATATTAACTGAACACCAGTATCTTAACTGTTACAAATTTAGTTCAGGAGTCAATCAATAGTAATACCCAGAAGGGTGCTTAAATTTCGGCCTTGATAAAGAGAACAGAATTCCATGAGAGCAAGTAAAACCCATACTAAGAGGCAAGACATACACACGGTTGTACAAAAGAGTTAAGAAAAGCATGATGAAGAGTCAGGTTCTGGAGTCAGACTATCTTTATTTGCAAAGCTTTGGGCAAGTTACGTAACCTTTTTTTTGCCTCAATTTTGGCTTCTTTAAAATGGGGACAACAGTAACTGCTTGGTGGTGGTGTTGAAGCTTAAGTAATATTGCCTCTGTACAGTAAGCACTCAGTAAAAGTTACTAGAAGCATCTGAAAATGATTCTTTTTGTGCTAAGAAAATGCTAATAATCATCAGTTACGTGTAGCAAAAGAATGGCTGTATCAAATATTTGGCAACTTTATTGGCCCTTCCATCTGTTTGATTACCTAAAGCTTTTCCCTGCGTAGCGTAGCCCTGCAAGTTTCTCTTGTCTGGGAGCTCTGTGGTCTCCTCTCTGGGTGGAAACAGAACTACAAATATGGGGTCCGAAATAAAATGATTTCCACAAGTGGTCAGAAAAATAGACACCACGAGATGCCCTGTGAAACGCTGTCATATGTCCCCTTCCCCACTCTACAGCACACCGGGGGGGGGGGGGGTGTCACAGTTCCAACATGCAGCCCACCTCACGTTAGGTATGAATAGTGGGTTGAACAGAGGGGTATGGGTGAGTCAGCTGCGCAAAGTGGAAAGCATCATTATGAGGGAAAGAGGAGAGGATGCCAGGCTAGCAGTGATGCTCTGCCACAAATTAACTTTGTGACCTTGGGCAAGTGGAGTCACTCTGAAAGGAGGAGGTGAAAGCAGGGGACACAGATGGATGCATTCCAACGCTCAAATTCTATGGTCTATGGAAGAGGAAACACTGCAGGTCCTCATAGCCCTCTACTGCCTCAGGTGATCCTAGGCAGATTACCGTGTGCCCCAAGCCCTTCTTCACCGATGAAGTCTGATTAATACTCAAGCTGAATTTAGGCTGGAGTTGAGGTTAGATGTTCTGAGCTCCCCACTTATTCAGGCTCTATGTTTCCTGGCTGTTATCATTGCCGTGGCCTATTGCTGCCTCATCTTTGGGATCCCTTCATGCTGTGTACTCTGCTCTCTTTTCTCCCAATACCCTCCTTTAAAAAAAATTATTTAAATTCAATTAATTCACATATATTATTGGTTTCAGAGGTAGAGGGCAGTGATTCAGCAGTCTTATATAACACCCAGTGCTCATTACATCATGTGTCCTCCTTAATGTCCATCTACCCAGTTACCCCATTCCTCCACCCTGCTCCCCTCCAGCGACCCTCCGGTTGTTTCATAGGGAACAAACTGAGGGGCACTTAATCTCAACACCCTTCCGAGCCGTGCTGATCTCTTCCTTTCCTTCACGGGAGTTCAGTTTACTTTTGGCTTGAACTTGGAGTTTTGGTGATGAAAGAAAAGGGATCGTATTTCTTCTAGTCAGGGCTATATTTTCAGGTTAGAGCTGCTTAGACCCACTAGAAATAAAACAAGAGGAGATATGAGGTCATGGGCAAATCCCACCTAGCTCCATCCTGATTGGAGAAGAGCCAGGTAAGAATTTAGTCTTTGGAAGGTTGAGCCCAAAAAGGCTTGTAGGGTGGATACTACACAGTGACGTCTTATTAGCCAATGGGTTGCAGGGAGAGCACTTTTCTGAGTGCTGGATAGAGCTGCCTCCAACCCTTGCTCTAATCCCAGATCTTCATGACTGCCTGAAGTCTAGAAGAGGCCTTAATCTTTGATACGTGGAATGTTGAAACCAGAAGGTCCCTAAAACCTGTTCTGCATTGTGACACCAAAACCTTGTTTGACGTGGCCCCAAAAAGCTGTAGCACAATACGGCTGGTGCAGAACACATTGTGGAAGACTTCTAGGTGGATTAGGGACTTTCCATTTTTATATACTTCATGTTGTGTGACAAAGACACACATATACACATACAGACTTGTGCTCAAAGCAGGGGACTAGAGAATGAACAACCTGTTTGCCAAGGCATTTGAAATATTCACTCCAGGATGGCAAATAGCTACTGATACAAGTCCTACGGATCTGGTAATAGTAACTGTGTGTAGACAGTATCTATTGCATCTTAGAAATTACAGGTGCTTTATAAGGATTCTATCATTTAATGGTCACTATAAATTTATCAGGATGGGGCCACTTTTCTCCATACTTTATGGATGAGAAAACAGAGGCTTGGAAAACTTAAATAACTTTTCCAAACTCCCAAAGCTACTAAGTGGTGAAAACAGAATTTAAATAGAAGTAGTCAGTCCATGGAGCCTGTGAACCCATCCGAAAAACTGACCTACTTCCTCACATGTGGTCTCTTTCCCAAATGGCATGGTTAACACCATTTATTCTATAATAATTTCATTCATTATAGGTTAAGAACTAGGATTTTGGGGACTACTGCCTGGGTTTAAATTTCATTTCTGCCCTCTATTTATTGTTGTAATCTTGGGTGACTTGGCTTAACCTCTGTGCCTTAGTTTCCTTATCTGTAAAATCTCCTCATCTGGGCATAATAATAGTACCAAGCTCATGGCTATTGTGAGGATTAAGGGAGATAACAAATAAATCCCTTAAAACATAGTAAGTGCTAGTCCTTCTTATAGGATAGTTATTATTTTTAAAAATTTTATTCATTTATTCATGAGAGACCCAGAGAGAGGCAGAGACACAAGCAGAGGGAGAAGAAGCAGGCTCCATGGAGGGAGCCCAACGCGGGACTCAATCCCAGGTCTCCAGGATCAGGCCCTGGGCTGAAGGCAGGTGCTAAACTGCTGAGCCCCCTGGGCTGCCCTATGATAGTTATTATTAATGACACACATTTATTGATTGCCTACTATATCCAGGTACTAGCTTATTAGATATAGGCAGAAGAGAAGAACAGTATTTCGTGGTTAAAAATATAAGCTATGGCGGGGGGAAGACAGATATTTAAAGCAATTTTGATACCAAGTGCTACGATCTATCCTGTAACACTAAGAAAAATGTGATGGGCAGGAGACAGAGCTGTATGGGGGAGGTTTGAGGCCAGACTCAGCATGTCAAGGAAATCACATGTGCTAAGAGGTTGGGACTTTATCCTCTGTAGGAAGTCAAGGGGCTGGGACATTTTATTTTATTATTTTGGGGGGAGGTACACTTTAAAAATAGGTCATGGCACAATCAAGTAAGGGCTTTACTGGCCTCCGTCAGAGCCCCCATTTAAACAGAGGTGAGCATAAGCAAAGATCCAACAGAAGAAGAATAATTCTTCTGAAACTTTTTGTCCAGATTTTTTTAAAGTTCTGTCTAGAAGGTCATCTGTAGATTTTATATAAGACGATTCATTGTACAAAAAAAGGACTTCAAAATGTTATATCCTGATCCCATACGCATCGTGCAAGTGACTCTCATTGACTTAATACATTTGGCACCCTCCTGGATGTACAAAACGTGTTATATAAATAGTAACATAGCCCATGCTGCCAGGGGCTCCTCTTGACTAGGGCAAAGACGACAGTGTATTCTCTTAAGAATATAAGGTAACGCGTGAGGCAGTTCCCTCACTGTGTATGCCAGAGAGTGTTTGAGCTGGGGGCATAATCCCCAGGGAACAGAAATAATTTTAAGAGTCAAAGCTTGGGTTGGCTAGTTTTTACAGCAGTCAACCCAACCTGTTCCACCGGTTCTAGTCTGCGTGGCTGATTAAATGACCAGCGGAACCAGCCAGCTCCAACATACAGATGTAAAGGAAGTGGAAAAACCCAGGCTAATAAATAGCCAAGGAAGTGTGCGGGGATTTAACATAAAATGTTCATCACAGAGTCGATTATAGGTAGTAAGAATGTCCAACTAATTGGTGAAGTGCTTGAAAATATGATAGTACATCCGTACCACTCATTCACTATTGCATATTGAAAATGGGGATATGGAAGTGTGCCCATTGGCAACCCAAGCAGGTTGTACTATATCACTATGTGTGAAAAAAACAAAAACAAGACCGAGGAACAAGGTCACGGAGAGGCCCTGGTGTGGTGCTGTCGTTTCTGCCTACTTAGGGTCTGTGACTTTCCAGAACTTTCAGTGGAGCTATGTTGGGACAGAGCATCCTAAGGTTCACAACTTCTGTGGTCCGCAGGAGCCACTATGAGGAGGGCCCCGGGAAGAATTTGCCATTGTCAGTGGAAACCAAGTGGAGGCTACTACTTATGATGACTTTGTATTTTGGATCTGGATTGGCTGCACCTTTTTTTTATAGTAAGACACCAACTGCTTCAGAAATAAAGATGTTTTAATCAATCCATTAAACAGATGTGAAAAGGAACATTTTAGGAGGTGCAGTCGCTTTGAAAAATGGATCAAACTCTTGAATTCAACATACTCAGCATGTTTGTAAATAAACTTAACGGCATGAATCTTTCATGCCTCTTCTCTGAAACATGGAATGTAATAATTGTGCTTTTTTATTTGGGAAATATTTAGGATTAGTTTGGTCAGAATATGTGTGTGATTGTGTCTGTTTCTTGTTTTTAGATTTGAGGTTCTGTTTGATTTTTGATGACTAGGTCAGGACCTTGTTGGTAATCTATGTTATTAAAAATGCAAACTTTGTTGTTACATAGTAATCTTTTAATTGAAAAAGAAGTGTACTTTTATTTGTCTTTACTAAATAAGCAGTAAAATTGGTTTTCTTCATGAGTGACATTTAGTCGTGAGGAAAAGCACTAGTGTATACAGAGTGAAGTCCCAAGAGTTTTCCTCCAGACCTGTGACCTAAAACTAAAATTTTGCCATGATAAACTTGCTATTGACCAATACTAGTCTGCTTTAGACTAAATAAAAGTAGAATATTTGAAATGAAATGCAATAGCTTGTAAAACAGAATATGGAAATACTCCAAGTTTATTCTGGAATTTTAGTAGAAATGGACTAAAAGATGGCTCTGATTAGTAATTATATCAGTGAATCAGACTTATGTTATTGATAGTGAAATGCTGCTAGCTACTTAAAATGTAGTGACTTAGTTCCTAGGGCTTTGTATTGGGGCAGGAAAAGGGTAGTTTTTAAATGTTTAATCCTCGTTTGGTTACTTTTGGAATACCACACTGATGTTGGAAAAATGCCGCAAAGCAGAGATTGTAAACTGGTGCTCCATTTGAGCTCTAGACTTGTTGGTGAATAGGGTTGCTGTACTTTTTAAACCAGTATTTAAAAACAAGAATAGTTACGAGAAAGTCTCTTTAGGTTCTTGAAAAATTGCTCTGAGTGGTTCTACATCCTTTCATAGAACAAAACTGCTGCCTAAATTAGTCCTCACAACATTAGATTATCTGTGTACCCCTAATGTTAAACTACTGATTTTGTGGAACCTTAAAAAACTTTATGTGACGGGGCCTATCATCACAATCTTCAATAATCATGCAATAGTTACTTAAATATGGATATAATGAAATCTTTATGACTGCCCCCCCAAAGAAAAACAAAAAACAAAACAAAACAAAACTTCTAAAATGATGTGCAGAATTAAATATTATTTTTGTAAAAAACTAAAAAGGCTCATATTTTAGTAGTTATTATCTCTAAGTGGAGAATTACAGTTAGTTTTTGTTTTACTCTTTTGCTTATTGTACTATATAATTTTTCTATACTGAACATCTATTAATTTTGTGTCCAAAGTTTTTTTCTCTTAATTAAAAAAAATTAAATGTAACTGGTGGGAACCCAGAGGCATTGACAACAGGATACATGGAACATTCAAGGGCCAGATTGTCACACCCAACACTGGCTATGGGAACAAGAAAATGACGCACACACAGCCCAGTGGCTTCCAGAAATTCCTGGTCCTCAACATCATGGAGCTGTAAGTGCTTGCTGATGTGCAACAGACCTTATTGTGTGGAGATTGCTCAAAAAAACCCAAGAACCTCAAAACCATCATGGGAAGAGCAGCCCAGCTGGTTATCAGAGTCTCCAATCCCAATGTTAGGCTGCGCAGCAAAGAAAATGAAGAGGCAACGCATATGCAGGTTTTATCTGTGGTAAATAAAACCATGAAAACCCTGCCATCATGCATTTTCCTCCCTTAAAGGAAAAACAGAAACAAACAAACCAAAAACGCCCAAACAAAAAACTTGCTAAAATGGAATGACAATAACATCTGTAGGTGTTTCATACATGTGGCCCATTTTGTCCTCATGACAATCCTATGAGATAGTTGTAGCTGAAACCATTGGTTTTCTACCAAATCTGTGTCTTTCACAGCATTTCCCAGCCTGCCTTGAAGTCAGGTTGGTCATACCACAGATTTCCGACAGATGGAATGTGAGCAGAAGTTAGGTGCCCCCTGTCAGCCTGGCCATATAATATCTCATAGTCTCTTTGCTTTGTCTTCTTCAACTACAAAATTGTAAACAAATGACTCCAGGTTGTGCCCCATGAAACGAGGCCACATGGTCAGAGGGAGCTTCCAGGGAAAGCCATCCACCTGTACCCACCTGTGGAACAAGAAATAAACTTTTACTAAATCAGGCCATTGAAACTTTGGACTGTTTGTTACAGCAACATAGCCTGTCCCACCTTAACTAATATGGATTAATACTATTGTTATCCCATTTTACAGGCAAAGCAACCAAAGATCAGAGAGATAAAGTAGCTTTTCTGAAGTTTCAGAGCTATACAGGGTAGAACTGGGGTTCAAACCAACAATGTTACGCTCTGAAACTCTACAATGGACACCCTGCTTAGAGTTATACTTTTTCTCCCAGCTACCCCAGGTGGGAAGGCAACAATGCTTCCAACATATGCAGATTTTTAGAGTGAATATCAAGGATACTGATGGGAGTATATACTAAAGCTTGAGGTACATAAAAATTACTAGGGCTGCTGGTGAAAAAACAACAGTTCCAGGACCCCATTCTCATAGATTCAGATTTAGTAGCTCAGAGGAAGGGACATGGAATCTACATTTAATTTTTTTTAATTTTATATATATGTGTATATATAAAATATCTATCTATCTATCTATCTATCTATCTATCTATCTATCTATCTATCTATAGAGAGAGCATGAGCCCAAGCAGGGGGAGTACCAGGCAGAGGGAGAGGAAAAAGCAGGCTCCCTGAGGAGCAGGGAGCCCAGCTCGAGGCTTGATCCCAGGACCCTGAGATCATGACCTGAGCCAAAGGCAGATGCTTAACTGAGCCCCTCAGGTGCCCTTGAATCTGCATTTTTAACAAGCACTAAATAATGAACCTGGTGTCCTAAAGGCTTTTGAGGTAGTTGACCTCAATGGTAAACAAGTCCCATCTTTCTGGTTCCCAGCCAGTGACCTCCTCTCATGGAGAATTTCTGGTGAAATTCCTCCTCTTTTCAGGTCAAGGTGTCAGAGTCCATCATCACCTGCTAGGAAGCTGAAAATGACAATTACACATTTTTTGAGATCCCAGGAGCATGACCTGGACTTGATCTCTCAGATACACTTGTTCCAGACCTGAAACCAAAGTTCATGAAGGAAAGGAAAACTGAGATAAGCTATAGGATAAAGCTTGTAAGATTCATGAAGTTTTAAGATCATTTTAGGATCATTTAGGATCATATAGATCATATAGAGACCCAAGCCCAGTTTTCTACCTTTCTCCAAATTCTGTGAGCTACCCAAAACCTCTTTAATAAATGACCTTTAAGCTTAAATCCACCAGAACGTGTGACTTGCTGCTGCTTACTGGTAAGAGCAATGGAACTTGCCACTCAAGAGTTACTATTGAGCACTGTGGCCACCAAAACTATAGCTAAAAGTAGTGCAGTCTCCGCCATCTCAAAGTAATTTCAAAATAGCTGACAAACGTATTACTCAAACACAAAGCAAGACGATACCTAATCCAGGGCAATAAATTGTAAGCCATCTTTTCTTCTCTGTCCACTTGCTTCCCACCTTGCAAACTCCCCCTGCCCCCATCACCCAGTGACTCCTCCCCCAGGACACTAATGAGATTTCCACTCTCTTCTACCTTTCCCTTTTACCTCTCAGCTCTGTAGGAAAGCCTCTGGAGAAATCCTCTTGCAAGGGTAGACCTCTCCCAGAGGGCACTAGAACGAGTCATGCTGAACAGGGTAAGGAGAATCCAGTGCCATGAACTTGGGAGAGGAAATCTGGGAAATCTCATATTTTGGTGCTTTTTTTGGTTGCCACATATCCTAAAAGTGGGTAAGCCCCTTGCCTCCACCACTGCTTCATGATGCCCTGGAACTGACAGTAGTCATGGATTTTGCTCAGGGAAACCCAGAGTCTCCAGATAAATCTTGTTGTGCACCTTCTGAGAGACTGAGAAGCAGATAATCAGACCTGTACTCAGGGAAAGCACGACAGCAAACCTCAGGACATTTATACACTTGGGCAAGAAACAGAAATTCTCTGTTGTTCTTTACCTGTTCTCATACTTTAGCTTTCATCCTATCTGGTGCTAGAAACTTAATGTTAGTTCACCTGCTTGGGTTCCATTTGGGCAGTGAAAATAAGCACCTTCTGCACTTGGATCCCTCGACCTGTGTGGGATTTCTAGCATTCCCCCAACCCGGCCCCCTACCCCAGGATGCAGCCCAGGGAAGGCAGGCCACAGGGCACCTCTTTAGGGGCCCAGCTTTTTATACTCCCCTCTAGTGCTCTTCTGGCAATCCAAGGGATTTGGAAAAGCGATTTTGGAGGGTGGGAAAAACTGGCTCTGAGTCATTACGTATTCTTTGGAATCTTTTGTCCTTTGCCCTGTGCTCTTTCTGGTCCCTGCTGTGGGTTAGACTTTTAGAACTACAAAGGCTTCTTTTCCCTCTTCCTGTGTCATTCCTGCCCCGAGGCAAAGTGCATTGAGCCTGAGTGGGAGGAAGGGCTGTGGGAAAATCCTGGGGCCGGGTGGGGACCCAGTGGTTAATATCTTAAAATATTATTCCACCCCGGGGGTCTGATATGTAATGTTTGCCGAAGGCTGTTTCTGGCTTTTTATGAATGTCTAAGGCTATCATGCTCCTACTCAGTCTCCCCCATTAGGCGGTGATTAGATTATAAGACATTGCTTGCGTACAGTCCTGTATAATTAATTCCTTTGATCATGTCCATTTATTTAAAGAACAGAGATTATTGTGTCTTTCTGTACTATACAAGTACAACTTTTGTGTGCACTTGAAATTAATTGCTATAAAACGAAATACACCATTTTTTTCTTCTGGACTTTCACAGAAATGGACTCATACACTGTACTTTCTTGTGTAACTGGATTCTCTCGCTCAGCTTAATATTTGTGAGATTCACTTATGTTGTTTTGTGTATTTTAAAAAATTACTGTATAGGACTCCATTGTATGAAAAGGCCAGGACTTATTTACCTGTTCTCTTATTGAAGGATATTTGAGTTGTTCCCAATTTTTGGTTATCACTAAAAATGCTGCTAAGAACATTCTTTTACACATTGCCTAGGAGCACAGACTTTGTTCCTCTTGGGTATATGCCTAGAGTGGGATTGCTGGATCATAAGATAGTTCCATGTTTCATTTTAGGATTTTATTTATTTATTTATTCATGAGAGACAGAGAGAGAGGCAGAGACACAGACAGAAGGAGATGCAGGCTCCTCGCTGGGAGCCCGATGTGGGCCTCGATCCTGGGACCAGGATCACACCCTGAGCCAAAGGCAGACACTCAACCGCTGAGCCACTGAGGCATCCCTACATGTTTTATTTTATTTTTATTTTATTTTATTTTTTAAGATTTTATTTATTCATTCATGAGAGAGAGAGGCAGAGACACATGCAGAGGGAGAAGCAGGCTCCATGCAGGGATCCAAACGTGGGACTCCATCCTGGGACTCCAGGATCACCCTGGGATGAAGACAGGCACTAAACCCCTGAGCCACCCAGGTATCTCCTACATGTTTCATTTTAATGTATTACATCAAATAGCTTTTTAGGAATTGTACAAATCCGCACTCTCACCGGCAATGTATTAGAATTCCAGTTGCTTGACATCCTAATTAATGATTTGTATCTTCGGACTTTGAATTTAGTGATTCTAATAAATAGAATAACATTCTGATGGGCTACATCATCGTGGCTTTAATTTGCATTTTCCTGAGGAGTAATGATGGTAAGTACCTTTTCATATGCTTATTAGCTACTTGCATATCCTCCTTTGTGGGGGTGTCCAAGTCTTTTGCCCATTTTTTTTTTAGATGTTTGTTTTTTTCTTATTGATTTATAGGAGTCTTGTATATATTTAGATACAAATCTTTTGTTGGATATATACATTGCAGATATTTTCTCCTAGGCTATGGCTTGCTTTTTCACTCCCCTACAAGTATCTGACTTTTTTTTTTTTACATTTTATTTATTTATTCATGAGAGACAGAGAGAGAGAAGCAGAGACACAGGCAGAGGGAGAAGCAGGCTCCATGCAAGGATCCCGACGTGGGACTCAATTCAGGGTCTCCAGGATCATGCCCTGGGTCAAAGGCAGGCGTTAAACCACTGAACCACCTGGGCTGTCCCAAGTATCTGAATTTTGATAAGCACAAGTTCTTAATTTTAACTATGCCAAATTTATCAATTTTTTATAATATTTTACAATATTTTCTGTATCTTGTTTAGTCTTTCCTTAATCCAAGTTAATGAAAATATTCTATCTTTTTTCTAGAAGCTATGCTGTTTGAACTTTCACATATAGGTCTACTATCAATCTTAAATTCATAATTTGTGTTTGATGTGAGGTAAGAGGCAATGTTTATTTTTTTTCCCATATGGATACACAATTGTTATAACACTATTATTAAAAGATTATCCTTTTGGGGTTGCCCAGCTGGCTCAGTTAGTGGAGTATGCGACTCTTGATCATGGGGTTGTGAGTTTGAGCATCATGTTGAGTGTAGAGATTACTTAAAAATAAAATCTTAAAAAAAAAAAAAGAAAAGATGACCCATTTGCCATTGTATTGTTATTTTGCACATCAAGAAACTGTATATATTTGGGTATATTTCTGAATTCTGTAGTTTATTTTGTTGACTTATTTGTTTGTCATCAGGCCAATATCATATTTATTTCATGTTAGCAAGGTGTTCTATAAATACCTTTATAAATTAAGGAAGATTCCTTCTAATCCTAGGGATTGCTAAGAGATTTTATCATGATTATTGTATTTTGTCAAATGCTCTTTTTGTATGTATTGAGGTGATCCTATGATTCTTTTTTACACAGTTAATGTGATGAATTACATTGATTTATGAGTATTAATTTTGCAATCTTGTGAAACTTGGTCATATGTAGGTCTTTTTTATTTATCACTGTATTCAATTTACTAATATTATTTTGTTCAGGATTTTAGTATCTATGCTCTTGAGACATAATGGCCTGCGACATTCCTTTCTTATAATATCTCTGGCAGTTTTTGGTATCACAGTTATGCTGACCTTATAAAACTAGTTTGGAATTGTTTCTTTCTTCTTCTCTAAACTGTTTATTAATTCTTTCTCGAATGTTCAGAAAAAGCTTACCAACAAAGCCATCTGGGCTGAAGTTGTAAGGATTTGTTGGGGAGAAGGGAAGCTTTTCATTATAGATTCAATTCCTTCTTCAGTGTAGGACCATTTATTTTTCCTATTTCTTCTGTGTCTTTTTAAGTAATTCATGCTTCTCAAGGAATTTGACAATTTCAACTATATTATCGAATTTTGGGCATAAAGTTATATTACCCTCTTACTTTTTTTTAAATATTTTTTTGAGAGAGAGAGGGGTAGTGGAGGGGCAGAGGGAGAGAGAGAACCTCAAGCAGGCTCCATGCCCAGCATGGACCCTAATGTGGGGCTTGATCTCACAACCCTGAGATCACAACCTGAGCTGAAATTGGGTACTTAACCAACTAAGCCACTCAGGTGCCCCCCCTTACATTTTTAAAAATATTTAGGCCCTGTACTTATGTCCCCTTTTTTATTCCTGACATTGATAATGTATGTGCTTTTCTTCTTGATCCCATGCTATGGTTTTATTGACTACTTCAAAGAACAAATTTTTTATTTCTATTTCATTAATTTATGCTCTTGCCTTTATTTTCTTTTTCTCTCTTCATTTGTTTTTCTTTATCTTCTTGGAATAGAAGCTTAGGTCATTAATTGTCAGCCTTCTCCTTTTAAAGTTACAATTTTCCCTCTAGGTACTGCTTTGGCTGTGTTCTATAAATTTTGATGTGTCATATTGTTATTTCTTTGATTATTTTTATATTCTGAATAGGTGATACAAGCACATGAAAACACATGTACAAATGAATTTACAGTGAAAAGATTCCATCTGTATCACTTAGAATCTGGCAAGAAACAAAATTTCTCCCAACTTAGATGGTTGATATTAAGATATTTTAATAGGAAATTATTATGGAAGTGTCACAGAACAGAGGAATCAAACAAGGTATGCTAAATCACTACTGATTCATCATCAGGAGGATGTCATTATTACCTCTAGACCTGAAGGAGCAACGTGAGGAAATTGTTCATAGAAGTTGGTATTAGCTACAATCATGGGGATAGAGCCCTCTGAGGGGTATGTATTATGAAGGGATGATGATACTGCCAGAGTCATTTCACCAAGCAAGAAGGGAGTGTAACAAGTATCCTGGCCCCGCTGCTCTCCTCTATCCACTTTTTGCTGTTGCTTTGCAGCTGAATCAAAGCTAGTTTTTAGGTGGTAAGCCCCGGGACAGAGAATGGGTCAGTGAATGGTGGAGAATGATGGGGTGGGGAAACAATCAAAGAATAACAAGCACAAGGGGATGGATGTTCCTGGGGTGGAAAATGAGGATGACACTATGACCTAATTCTGTCCTGACTTAGCTAGGTTTGTTGCATGGTGGGTGGTTGTAAGGAAAGGCATTCTGGTCATTGGGAAGACCAGGACTCTATTCCAAAGAAAAGTAGGGTTTAGAGGATCACAGAAGATACTGCCAAGAGAGTGGATTGTACACTGTTAAACTCTATCACCAGTGTGGGATGTATATCACAGCAGTATACAAAATAGCACTAGGACTTGATATTATAGAATGTTGAATCACATGCTGAAAAATGTATTCCCTTTTATTTTTAAAAAATATTTTTAAAATTTATTTATTCATGAGAGACACAGAGAGAGAGAGAGAGAGAGAGGCAGAGACACAGGCAGAGGAAGAAGCAGGATCCATGCAGGGAGCCCAAACCCAACATGTCACTCGATCCCCAGTCTCCAGGATCAGGCCCTGGACTGAAGGTGGCCCTAAACTGCTGAGCCACCTGGGCTGCCCTGTATTCCCTTTTAAATTAATCTTCAATCCTGATTAAATCAAGAAGAAAGTTTTTCCACTTGAAAGTTTTAACAACTCTCTAATAAGAACAGGCCCAGGTTCAAAGCAACTGGATCAAGCTAGAAGTTAATAAAATTATTTGGTTTTCACAGCACCTATTTTGAAGTTACTTTCAGTTTATGGCAAATACTGGTTTTCCATTTATGGGAGTGATATAAGATTTGTTTTGAAAAAATATATATATTTAGGTAAAAGCCATGTCAGCTTTAAAAAAAGTATTAAGTAAACAAGAACACAGGGGTAATCAGCTGTGGTAAATATACTGAAAGGATACTTGAAGACTACGTTGGGATGAAATTGCTTTAAATGTAGACATAATAAAAAAAAATGTAGACATAATACCAAGACCTGAGATAAGATTTAATGAAGAGTAGGATTTCCAAAAGGGGGGAAGAACCACAAATGTCTATTGGGGCAGAGTGCTACCACCTGGATGGAGGATTTTCTTAAGACACGCTCCCCACCTCTCTGCCCCTACAAAATTGTTATCAACTTTATTAATACATAGTTTACATACTATAAAATTCATCCATTTTTCATGTACAATTCAGTAGCTTTTAATATTTTCAGAGTTGTGCAACCATCACTACAACCTAATTTTAGAACATTTTCATCATCCCAAAAAGGAGCACTATACCCAGTAACAGTCACTCCTCATTATCCCTCTTCCCAGCTTCTGGTAACCATTCATCTATTTTCTGCCTATGGATTTGCCTATTCTGGATATTTCATATCAATGGAATCACACCAACTGTGGCCTTTTGTGGCTGGCTTCTTTCAGTTAGCATAATGTTTTCAAGGTTTATCTGTATTGTGGCATGTTAGCAGTATTTTCTTTCTTTTTTTATTGCCAAATAACATCCCTGCAATGGACTATTTATGCCCCACCCCCAAATTCATATGTTGAAACCCTACCCCTCAATGTGACGGTATTAAAAGATGGAGCTTTTGGGAGGTAATTAGGTCATGAGGGTGACGTCTTCATGAATGGGATTAGCGCTCTTATAAAAGAGACCCCAGAGAACTTCCTTGCCCCTTATACCACGTAAGGACAAAGTGAGAAGTTAGTAATCCACGAACCATGAAGTGAGCTCTCACCAGATATGGAAACTGCCAGTGCCTTGATCTTGGGCTTCTTAGCCTCCAAAACTGTGGGAAATCAATGTTTACTGTTTGAGCCACCCATTCTATGGTACTTTGTTACAGTCACCTGAAGGAACCAAGACGATTTCTTTGTGTGGATACTCCATATTTTCCATCCATCCATTAGTTGATGGACATTTGAGTTGTTCTCACTTTTTTGGCTATTATGAATAATGCAGCTATGAGCATTTGTACAGGCTTATTTGTGGACATATGTTTTCATTTCTCTTGAATATATACCTAGGAGTAAAACTGCTGGGTTATGTGGTAACATGATACCTAAAATTTTGAGGAACTGCCAGACTTTTCCAAAGTGGCTGCATCATTTTACATTATCATCACCAATGTATGAAAATTACAACTTCTTCACATTCTTGCCAACACTTGATATTCTCTTTTTTATTATAGCCGTCCTAGTGGGATGAAATAGTGTCTCACTGTGGTTTTTATTTGTGTTTCCCTGTTTCCCTAATAATTATTGGTGTTGAGCATCTTTTAATTTTACTCTTGAGCTGTCAGAGTTCTTTATATTTTCTGGATACAAGGCTTTCCCATCCCTCCCCCTCCAAAGGATAGCCCTTGCCAGCTAACTTAGTAATTACAGGAGTGAGCAAGAAGCAGATATAACTGCTAGTCCACTGAAGAGATACCTCATCTTGTAGGAGGTAGCCTACATAAGTGGGGGGTAGCCTGGGCAGGTTCATCCTCCAGAAGCATTTTGGGGTCATGCAAGTGCTTGGAAAGGAACGGAGTGTAAGCCTCAGATATCTGTACCAGCAAGACTGCAAGAGATGACATTGACCAGGAAGATTTTGAGTCTAGAGGTTTCTAATTGCCATTTGTGGCTATAAAAATTCTGCAGATGTTTGCTATTCAAAGTGTGGACCTTGGACCAACAGCATCTACGTCTCCTAGGAGCTTGTTAAGAATACAGAATGTCATGCCCCACCCGAGACCTACTGAATTAGAATCATTTTAATAAGAATCACAGTGATCTGTATGCATTTTTATAGTTCAAGAATTGCTGCTATAGGACACTTAAAATAGATTTTAAAACTGCATTGCAGAAAGCCTGCCTGGATACCTGTGCCAGATGGAGCTGGCTGGTACTCGAGACTGGATTGGGGAAAAACAATTACGCAGGCAAATTTATCTCCAGGATCCCTTAACCAACCCCCTCAATTCCAAATCTTTCCTTTTATATTTGGGGTCCTCCTTTTTCTTCTTTACTCTCTTAAATAACCAGTGCTTTCTTTTTATTTTACCCCTCTCCTATGGCACAACATGTTCTGTGCAACACTCCAAACGCCATCATGCCACAGACAACATTAAAGGTGTCTACAATTTATAATTTCCCTCCAATTAAGAAATGAGAAGACCTAAGCCTTTTGGAGAAAACTTCATAGATTGGGATGCCCAGGGTTTTTTTTTTTTTTTTTCCAGATCCTGAAATGACACCAGAGATCATCTTTCTTATTTATATCCTACATTTTACATTGTGCTAAGAAGAACTGAAGATTGAAATAAGGGTAAAAAAAAAAAAAAAAAGAAAGAAAGAAAGAAAGAAAAATCCGCCATGAGTAGGGTTTATGTACTGAATCTATACCATATTGAAAAGTGTACTTTGCTAGAAATAGGTGGTAAATTTGGTTGTAAGCTTCCCAGCAGCCAGAGAGAAGGGGAAAATACATGAATCACAAGTTCAGCATGCAAAAGATAAAAACCAATTGGCTATTCAGAGTTGCCAGGCATTCTTGGTGCTGATGTGTTAAGGGAATTTTCTTCTTCAGTCCTGAAATTTCCAGGTAAGAACAGACACATCCTAACACATGGACCCTTAGTGAGTTGATGTCCTCTTAGGAAAAGGACTCCATTGTGAGCATTTTGGGTCTGCACAACAGTAAACCAAAGAGAGGATCTCAGGCAGAACTTGGGACTGGGGGCCACTCTAACATACCCACAGGAAGTTAACTGAGGCTGAAAGTGTATGCCATGGATAAATTGTACCTTGTAGGTGGCCACCTAGATGGGGCCACTCTACTGAATTACTTTTATTCTTTTCTCTTTTGTTCTTCCCCAAATATTATCCTACTGTAGAAAGTCTTAAGGAGACTTATCTTTAGTCCAGACAACTGGATCAAAAGATTTATTCTCTTTTACCTAAGAGGGAAACCTGCCTTTACTTTCTTACTTAAACCCTCTGAGAACATTAGGAATGACAGGGACCTTGGAGCCCATCTAGGCTATTCTCCAAATGTCAATAAGCCAGGAAGCCATGGAAATTGGCTGCTTCCAAGGGACAGTCATTGCACACTTTGCCAATGGAACAGTGCTGATGCGACTCATGATACTAGCAGTTGGCTGCCAAGTGGTTATGATAAAAGGGAGCAAGCTAGTTGAAAGCACGTGGGTGGTGGAAGAGAGGACACAATGTGACTCATATGCAAGAGGGGTTCATTTGGTATAACGGAAAGAGTGCTAGGCTAGTATCCGCTGTGTGACCTTGGGCATGTCCTTAACCTCCTTGGATTTTTCTCACTTATAATAATCAAAGTAATTAATACTTACTGGGCCCTTAGCACTTTACATGAACCATTCATGTTGAATTTTCATAACAATCCATAAATTAGATTCCACTATTTCTTCTATTTTCCAAATGAGGAAACTGAGGCACAAAGACCCAAAGGTTTAACCCAGGCCATCTGACTCCAGGGTCTGAACTGTGTCACCTAAAGTGTCAGATTAGATTAACGCTAAGGATTCTATGTCTGCCATTCACTTCCTCTCTTGTGAAGTTGAGATAATAATCGCATCGTGAAGATTAGAAGGTAACACAGCTGAAGCGCTTAGTACAGTGCCTGGATCATAAGTGCTCAATAGATGTCAGCTGTTACTGTTGTCCATCCTTCCACTCTTACTATTGCCATTGGATGGGACAAATCACTTCTGTCACCTTCTCAACAGCTGCCTCAGTGCACAGTTAGCCCAACTGAACCGATTAATAAGTTCTAACAGTGGGTCAATTCACCATGAAATCAAGCAAGCCTGAAGTGATGCCAAAGTGAACTGCCTAGTTCAATAGTCTGGAGCAGTGCTACCCAATAGAACGTTCTGTGTTGATGGGGATGCTCTTCATCTGTGTTAATATGTAGCCACTAACAGCATGTGCCTACTGGGGACTGGAAATGTGGCTGGTGTGACTGGGGGCCTAGGTATTTCACTTTATTTAACTTCACTTCCTTTGAATTTGTATCTTACTAGCTGCACGTTGCTAGGGGCTACCATATTGGACAGCTTAGGCTAACACCTATATCTGGTAGCCAAGAATCCTTGGTAAGAGGACACTAAGTGTCGGGCGCAAGAAAGAAAGTTGGGGGCCCCTCTGGCCACAGCTCTGTTTTGCTACAGTTGCCTTAAAGAATCATGGGTATTTGAATGCTCCTGATTTAGAGGATTTCCTCCACACAGTAAGTAAAGTTGTGTATTTTAGGGATGGGAGGGCAGGATGGTGAGAAGAGAGAAGACAATTGCACTTCCATCGCTGGGATGCCCTTAAGTGATTCTGGGTGGAATTAGATTCCTTATTGTCATTAAAAATTGTTTTTAGGGGCCGGATAGTTACACCTGTGCCATGTGACAGCACCATGACATTTCATTTTTCAAATGCTCTGTATTGCTGCGTGCAGAAACTAAAAAGTGACTTCAAGTCATGGCTTCAATGTTTAATTAGGAAAAAGATGATCAAAATGGATGATCAAAGAATCATAGACTTGGAGGGAGCTGTCGTGTAAGCATGACATGACAAACTGGCATTTTAGGAAAGCCATACATACATCCCCAGGACACAAGTGTGACACTGTGCTTCGCTTTTCAGACTGACTGGCTTTGGATCAAGAGAGGAGGAGCAATCAGTTAGGTGGTGACAGCACCACCTTCAGCTCTTACCCTGCTCCTTCAAGATCCCCCCCACCTTTTTTAATGAAAGAATTTCTTGATGACATGAAGAGGTCAATGAGCTCATTTTGATCTAAGTATGTAAGCATGTGACTACTGCCCTGGTACAAATTTCTAGGCCTTGTATTGTGTTCTGGTTCCAAAAATTTTCAGCAATGAAGAATCCCTCCTCTACTTACTCCCCCCTACCACCAGTATTGATTGGGTGACTAATTCAATGGCTGCCAAAATTTTCAGAAAACGAAATTGAAATCTAATGAGCCTTGCTTGTGTTAAACCAATTTTTAAATGATAGTAATTAAGAGAGTTTTCATATAGGAAAGGCTTTGTTTAGATTGCAACATTAAAAGCCAAGACCAGAAGAAATACAAGGGTCTTATGCACAAAGGATTCTCTTTTTGTTGTCTTGTAATCACGCTGGCCAGTGTTCGAGCAGTGAATGCTAACACAGTGGCCGGCCCTGGCGTTTGCCCCACTTCACCACTGTCCTGGTGAGTCTACCTCGGAGAACGTCTTGCACCAGAGCTGCAGCCTCTCAGGCTGTCTGCAAACAGATACCAGGCCATCTGCCCTCTTGCCTTCCACCCAAACACAGCTGCTGGGCTCCATCCCAGCTCCAGCCATCTGGAGGAAGAATAAAGGCCCCTCTCCTCACCCTCCTCCTGGCTGCCAAGAGGAGACTGGGGAATCTTGGCATTCTCTTGGCGCCAGTGAGGAAAGGAGAATGGAAGAAGCAGCCAGATCTGCTACTAGTGGCAGGCAGCTCCTTCACTCTGGTTGTTGGGGGTCAATGAAGCCTTTATTCATTCCCCAAACATGTTGAGCTCTTGTACACATCAAGCCTGGACCAAACCAGGCCCTGGGGACTTGAGGCTGGGGAGACACGGCTCCTGATCTGTAGAAGCTCACACTCTGGTGAGGGTGATGGACATGTGCACAGTCAAGTTCATTGCAGGCAGAAGTAAGGTCATAGGGGCCCAGCAGAGGCATGTTTGACCCCGTGTGAGGGAGTCAGAGAAGTCTTCCCGCTGAAGGTGATGCTGGGCCTGATGTCTGAAAGTGAGTCTGTAGTAGGTGTTAGCGAATCTGAATGTCAAGAGGCTGGCCCCGGGTGGGAAATGTGTGGACCTGTGCATGGTGAGGTGAGGAGTATGAAGGGGGAGGTGATGAAGGGAGGGGCTGGACAGGGACAGCCAGGCTTGGGTGGGCCTCGATGCCCCTCAGAGAATGAAGGGTAGGCAGTGGAGGGCTGTGAGCACTGAAGAGTGACGGTCAATGTGGGAAGGTCTTCAGGGGGTGGGAAAGAGGACGGCTTGAAGGAAACAAGACTAATTAGGAATAGTCACAGTGATCCAGAGGAGAAATAGTGGCAGCTGAATGAAGTGGCTGTGGAAAAGGAAATTAATATGGGGGAGAAATCTTGGCCAAAAACGTTAGCTTTAGACCCTTCAAACTGGTTCCCAAATAATTTTGAAGTTCACAGTAAGCTCTGCAATGGAGGAACTCAAAACTCAGCAGTGTGCCTGGACGTCTCTGAGGACAGGAAAGAGCTTGATGGCACAGGGATTGCTTGTGCCTCAGTGGGCCCAAGGGCCACCTGGCAGCCGCAGATGGTACAAAATGGCATGTCAGGCTACTTTCAAAAAGGATACTTACCAAGAGGTATCTGACTTGCTGAAATGGCTCAAATTCCAACTATAACATTTACCTATGATCTTCATTCCAGTTTGGTCCTCCCAGCCACCAGGAGAGACCATACCTAGGCAGGTTGTTCAGCTGGCTGCAGTCAGCTCTCCGGTGCTTTTGGCCGGATTGAGAAAAACCTCAGGGCAGTGGAGGGCAGCGCAAGGAGGAGAGGCAGGTCAGGTGCCACCTCTTCCCCCTCTTGCCCTCTCCATAAGGGCAGATGCTGCCCTCCAGGCCCTGCATATCAGAGGCCAATGGGCTGTTTGGTTTCTTTTTTCCCTGATTAAAGGGAAAGGAGGTAAAGGCTCTTTCTGTTCCAATGCCCTTCATTCCTGGCCTCCTGAAAGTGTGCAGAGTTCATAACTTCCAAAGCACTCATGAAAGAGTCAGGAGCCAAAAAGCAGAGACTGAAACTGGCTCCTCTTTGAAAGGCGGGGATGAAATGCTAGTGACAATCTGACTTATGGTAGAAAAGGAGCAATAGATGCCATAGTCCCATCCCTTAGACCCAAGCAATAGTCTCCACACTGACTATGACAGAGAACCCGAGGCCTGGCTCACTGCTTAAAACCTCAGTTTCTAAACATTTAAAAACAAACAACCAAACAAACAAACATTCCAAAGCACTTTACTATGTGCAGATTTTGCCATTTTTGAAAATGTGAGGCATAGAGAATTCCAGGAGGCCCGAAATCTAGCAGGTGGATTAAACCATCCTTTAAGTCACTGAAAACGTGTATACACCATTATTTTCCTTTCTCAGTGATGAATCTTAATTTCTCTTCTGAGGAATTCTTCTTTACTTTTGACGCATACAATTTAGAAATGACAACAGCTAAAAATAACCATAATCTATCCTTGCTGTTTTTCTCTAAGGAGGATTGTTCAGGTTTGTTCGGTAGGTTTTTAAAACGTTTATTTGCTATTGCTTTAATTCTCACACTGTAGAACATCTTCTGTTATCAATGTTAGCCTAAATTAGACATTATAAGAACAGTAGATAAGCTTGTTAATTCAGCTAATTCATAATTTGTTACATTAGAAAACAAAAAAACCCCAACGAGTCAGCATCTTTAGAGGACATGATAAATTAATTTTATCACCTTCAAACCAGAAGGTTTTGCTGAAGGGCCCAAGGATTACCACTTAGTGCCTTTGTTGGGAAAGGCCCCCCCACCCCCTTCCCGGTGTTTTTCTCATATTTTAAGAGAGTAAAAGAGTATTTTTCAAGCATCAATCTTATTTCTAAAATTCACGCTGTGAATCCTCAGCGCATTGATTCCCAGAGCACTGAGCTTTGAAAGGTCTGCTGGCTTCCCTGGGCCTGGGGGCCTGCGCTCCTTACTCCTGTGCGCAGGGCCCGAATGCCTGCACTCTGACACCTGCCTTCCCCCTTGCTGTGGGCTCTGTTATTATGGTCTTTGAATCACATGCTTTCAGCCAGAGAACCCTCGACACAGTTTGCCCTCCAAGATCCTGCATACTTTTGTTGGACCAGAAGGGCAAGTCACATGACTTCCTTCGCTTGTCTGGAAATTGCTCAGTCAAAAGATTTCTCAGCATTTCTTTCACTTCATTTATTCCAGATCCTTCAGATCCTACTTTGTTCTCATGCTCAGAATTTCAGCAGATGGTCTTCTAAAGGGGAAAATATGTTGTGGTATTCAATTCTCCTCTCTTATATCCCTCACTTACCTCTTCCTTAAAGCCTTTTTTACAGGCTATCCTCTTCCAAGCATATACACACATATACTTTTTTTCTTTCGTTGTAGTGATCTGCACAACCACAATTTCTTATTTTTTTTTTCTCACTTCCAAGACAAATTCTGCAGGCACCATCATTTGGCACCTTCAGACAAATGCTGAGGTTTTCATTATAATAATCTTGTTTTCTGTTTTTGTTTTTAAATACAACAAAAGATGTTTCAGGAATTCCAAAATCAAGTTTTCTAGGAACAAAATACATAAACACAAAATCCTATTTTAGAGGAAGGGGAATCCTTCAAGAGGATGTGATGGCGCGTCCACATTTTTCAGATGAGACAGTGACGGTCTGGAAGTGGTGGCCCAAGGTCATGATGCAAGTTGTGGCAAAGTCAAAACCAGCAGCAGAGGTGACGGCTGCCTCCCAGACCAGTCATCTCTATCAGTTTCTTCAACTGTAAAGTGCAAAGTGTAACACAACTGTAAAGTGAAGTAGCTGGCATACAAGAGGGTGTTGGAAGGTAAATGAGTTCATATGTGTAAGCACTTAGTGCCTGGCACAGAGTTCATGTTCCATAAATGTTAGATTCACATTGTAGGGAAAGGATGCCCTATATTCTCATTGTGTAGATTTTGTCAAAACAATCTAATTTCTCTATTCTATGGAGTTTCTTTTTTTTTTTTTTTAAGATTTTATTTATTTATTCATGAGAGACATGCAGAGAGAGACCCTGCAGGGAGCCTGATGTGGGACTCAATCTCTGGAGCCTGGGATCATGCCAGGAGCCAAAGGCAGAGGATCAACCACTGAACCACCTGGGCGTCCCATATTCTATGGAGTTTCTATTAGAAATTTGGGAGCTAGGATTTGGCCCAAAATGATGATGCTAATAAATTCATTAACATAAAATATAATAATAATAATTTAACAGTAAAATATCTCAGTATTAAAGTGTTTTATAAGGTAGAGGGCAGCTTTTCATAATCTGTTCTGTTTTTTTTACCATATTTATCAACTAAGTTTTACGGTTAAAAGTTTTCCTCCCCAAAATATATATTTTTAAACATAAACATCCTCTATTTTCATTCCTCAGTCTTTCTTTCCCTTTCTTCTCTTTCATCTTGATTATTCTCCACTGAGAAAAAAATTTAGGGCCTTCTAGATTTACAAAATGTATCTGGAAGTAACAGTCTGTCCTTTCTATAATCCAATAAGGCTATCTGTTCATCAAACATGCAACTCTGTTTTTAGTTATATTATTTGCTCCCTTAATCCTCTGATATTTTCATTCTTAAGAGGGAGTAGACAGGGGAGGGTGGTGAAAAATCTTCAAAGACAAATGGACTTAAAATAAAAAGACTTTAAAATGTCAGTGTGTCAATACACTTACAATGTAATGTTCGTGGGATATAAGTAGAAGGAGCAGGATAGAGATGAAAATAACTAAGTTATTGGCCAAGTGGTTGAAAATGTGGTATACATTTAGAGTTCCCTTTCAAATGTCAAATTTGTAAGAATATTTTTAAATGTATGGCTATTTTATATATACATAATAATTTGTATAGATCCGTAAGAACAGCAGATTAATTCTGGGGTAAATTTGGGCCTGATCAAAATCTGCACTGTGGGACTGTGTATCTGACCTTATCATTTCTTCTGAATTAAAAAAAAAATCCACATACACTTGCTGATGGACACACAAACACACATGCACTTCTAGCACAGACATTTTAGCAGGAACCAGTCTTTATTTTAGACCACTTATATTTTTGGTCTTATTCAAGACTTGTTCTCTTGGACACACTTGGATGAAGGTGAGTATGTGGGATACTTATTCAGCAGTGCCTCTGGGATGAACATTTGTGAAAAGGGAGAAAGAAAGCAGAGGAAGAATCAGGCCCACCAGCTGCCTGACGGCCTCAGCCAACATTACGGAGCTCTCTGGAGCTAAAATGGCCCTGGCAGGTGTCCCATATGAAGTCAAAGGCTGGGTTTTTCAACTGCCATTTCAATCAGTCACTGGATATGGGCTGCCCTGGGAAAGGCCTGTCCCTGGGTGAGGCTACTCTCTGCAACTGGGGCAAATCCTAAGGAGGCTGACACCCAAAAGCTGTTTGCAAGCCCAATGGCCCTCCCAGCAGCAAGGCAACAAATCTTTCAAGAGACATCTGGGGAATCCATCACTGAGACCACCATGAGTCTGGTCCTAACCAGCTCTGGGCACTGGGGCACATTACTTGAGGTTTCAATTTTATTTCCTAGGAAAGAGCTGACTGGATTAGATAATCTCTAGGATTTCTTTGAGCTCTAAAATCTTAAATTTTAAAAAAATCAAGCTGAACTTTCATAGCCTGACTTCTATCTACCTTGTCTTTAGCAAATGTAGCAAATATTCCGATGTTACATATGCAATGAGAAGATACACACATGCACACAAGTAGATGGAAACTTGTCTTGTTCCTTTTGACACATCAGGAGTTTGGCCAGAAAGTACAAGCAAGGGGGAAAGTGGGAGGAATTAGGTAAGAACTCCATTCTTGGGCAGCGCTGAAGAGCTACCAAGGGGGCCATACACTGTGGGACTCTACAATATAGAATTCAAAAATAAGGTGGTTTTCTTAAGCCTTTAGATCTCTCTACCCAACAGTGATAAGAGCTCGTTCTCTTTCTCAAATTATGGTGATTAGACCCAATTGTAGGAACTATTAAGGGGAAAAAAAGTACCCTTCTCATCTCTTCCTTTATCAGCCAGCCCACAGGATCTTCCACCTCCTCCCCAGCTAGATTTTTCAAGACTTGTGTGGGCATCTGCAGCATGGAAGCCAGATGGCAGTTTTCTTGAATCTGACTGTTCTACTTTAACAGCCTCTCTGCAAAAAGCTCCCCAAATGAGTATGCTGCAGGTAGGGTCAGCATGAGAAAACTAGTGGATTCAGGTCATCTGAGAACATGGGATCCCCTAAACACCAAGTAGATGAGAAGACAGCCTAAAGATAAACTCAGTGTGGAGACTTTCAAGGGTCTGTCCCTGGGTAAAATATGCAACTTGGTGGAACCCAGCCAGGAAACTAGGTCTCTTGTTTTTACTTAAGATGCAGAAACAGTCCCCCCATTTGTAGGAAGAGGCTGATTGGCAGAGGGAGGTTTGGAAGTCTAGTGGAGCTAACCATTTTCTAGACTTTGGGGCAGATCTTTGTCCCATGGTGAGAGTCTCAGGATGGATCCACTTAGTTGCTGAGTTTTGGTTGCTACAAGAAAATGGTTAGGGCAGTGTGGATGGTGGAAGGAAAGGGGAAATATTATGGGATTCTGAGGTAAGGAAAGAGAGAGCGCTCTGTGGGTTGTCAAACACCAGTGTGCAGGCTGGGATCAAGCTGGCTGCTTCAGAATCACGTGAAGAACTTGTTAAAAATAGAGATTTCTGAAACCCATCCTAAAAAGTTTTGATATTACAACAAATTCTCCTGTTTGATTCTGATACGCAGTTAGGTATAGGAACTATAGGGGTAGTTAGAATGTAACAGTTAAATTATTGGAATTCAGCCATTATTTAAATATGTGGTTATTAAGCATCTTCTATGGAAAAGTTGCTTAGTTAAGTTCTGTGGGGTTTATAAACATGTAGAAGACTTAAGCTGCCTCACATGCCTTTGAACATGAGCAGAGGACAAGAAAGGGACACAGGTAGGTGACAGACAGGGATGTTCTCAGACATCAACTCTGATGGGATGGAGAGAATAGAATGGAACTCTGATGCCAGGGAAAATAAGCAGATGTTTAAATGGAGTAAGGAAAGAAGAAGGAGACAGCTTGGCAGAGTTCCCAGGAATAGTCCCTAGTTCAGATGTCCAAAGGTTGGAGAAGACAGTATTAATATAAACCTCATAAGTCTGTAGAAAAAAAATCAATGAAAGCATGTATATAGTACTAAGTATGGTCTGTGATAATCACCAATAAATGATAGATATTAAAAAAGAAAATTTAAAGATCAAGAAATTTAAAGAGCTATGGGTGAATACCTTGTTCAAAAATATCTCTCCCTCTCTGCCTGTCACAGTGCTTCTAATTCCTTTTCTGAGTTTTGAAGTCTTATTGGAAAAGACTTTTATTGAAGAATCTATTTTGAAAGGCTTATGCCTTAAGCTTTTAATAGGCTAGGAAGAAGGAGAAGAAAAACAGGGGACAGTGGCCACATGGGAGGACAGAAGTCAGGAAGGAGTTGAAGTAGTGTCAGAAGGTAACTTTCATACACATGACATCATTGCTATAGATGCCGCTTTCCTGAAAGTGAGTCAGCAGTCTAAGGCAATGCCTGTGTGATGATTCAAAGTCCAGGCCCACTGCACCTAATGGCTCCTTCTTCATCTCAGCAGCTGGTAGATGGGAAAGGAGATTATGGAGAACGGTCCTATTTCTTAACAACCTGGGTCTTTAAAAAACAAAAACAAAACTCTGTGCTCACATTCCTTTGGTGAGAATCCATTACTTTGCTCATCTAGACATTAAATGGGCAGGTGGGTGGGGGAGGGTGAGAAATGTAGCTCCTGGCTGGGCAGAAGGACTCAGGACTCTGAGTCCTGGGAGCTCCTGACAATGTGACAGCAGATTCACAAAGAGGAGTCAGAAACAAAGAGACACAGGCTTGACCAGCAAGAGAAAAGCTAAAGTCAAGAAACAGGTCAATCAATGTATAGGTGCCCCGCCCCCAAATAAATGAACCTTTTCAGGGAGAAGAAAGGTGTTAAGTTAGGTACCAGTCTGAGAAAAGAAAAGGGAAAGCATTTGGGGAGTTTATAAGGGATTGAGAATGACAGCCTTGGCTGAAAAGATGAGAAATTGTGCTGGAAGAAGGTAGAGAGGCCCAAGAGAGGAAACAAATCACCAAATGGAAATTTGGACTTTAAAGCCAGGGGACAGACATGGCTAGTTGATCACTACAGATTTGTGCTCCCCCTGGCCAGCAGGAGGCTACGTTTCCCACCCCTTACATGTAGGTGGGCTGTGGGATTGCTTCTCACCAATGGAATGTGAGCAGAAGATTTTTTTATAAAAAGTAAAGAGAGCCAGTGGGCCAAGAAAGCACACATATCTCCATATGATCTCTTTCTCCATTTGCCGGCTTCTAAGATGATGAAGAAGAAGGGATCACAAGGTGAGAGGTCCGGGCCTCTGAATGATCACATGGAGGGCCATGAGACCCACATTAGTCTGGAAAGAAAGTATTGTTTTGAGTGTCTGAGATATCAGAGCTTATATATTTCAGCAGCTAGCTTTACTTAACACATATAAAAGGTCAGAGGAGGCCTAGGGTTGAGCAGAGGTGATTCAAGAATCAAGGTAATGATTCTTTTAAATTTCCCCCACACAAGTAGAAGACCATAGGCTGATAAATACAGCTATCCCACATGCAACATAGAGAGTCACCAAGGCCAAGTAAAGAGAAACTTTCCTCCTCCTCCCCACTTCAACACTAGGCTTCAGGCTCCAGACTTTGAGGGGAGGGGTGATTTCCCTTTCTTATGCCTTCCATCTGTCATCTTTTAAACCACTTTGATTCCAGATAAAAATGTTGTAGAATGGGAAGGACACTGGGTGTTTAGCCTAGCCTTTTTTTTTTTTTTTTTTTTTTTTTTTTTTTTTTTTTTTGTGGGGAGAAGGGGTAGAGTAACAGAATCAGATGAACAGGAGAAAATTAGTTGTGAAGAGGGCAGTGCTACCATAAGAGAACAACCTAGTATTTCCAACTGACCTGTGGGTGTGCTAAAAGAAGGGAGGACTTCTTTGACCCAGGCTAGGTTGAATTACTCTGCATGGATGTGTAAAGGTGAGAATTGAGGAAAGGAAGAAAGGTATAGAGAAGGGACAGCAAAGTCCTGAGATGCCAGAAAGATTGGCAGGGTGAGAGCATAAGGGACAGAATGGGGAGGAAGATGGGTCAGTCACATCTGTGAAATGCAGATGTTCAGTGTTAAACCATCTGGTCACTTCCACATAAGTCCTTGTTTCTTCCATTATCAGTGAAAGCTTTTATGCCAAAGACATCTGCTATGGGAGGTTTTTCAGGAGCACCCAAGGAAGGGCTAGGGTTCTGCAAATGACTTGACAAACTGTGGAACAGGGACATTATTGTGGTGAAGACCTATTATTATTGTGGTGAAGACCATTATTGGGTGAAGACCTAGGCACAGAACCCATCAGGGTGGAGCTTGGAATCAGAGTGACCTTCCAGGCCATAAACAGTCACTGAGCACCTAATACATGCAGGGCACTATCCTAGGACATGAGGATAAGGCCTTGAGCAAAACAGAGGAGGTCTCTGGGCACTCACAATCTAGTGGAATGACAGACAATAAATAATGGAACAAATAACCTGAGTGAGAAAACAAAGCGGAGGATGTGATGATGTGCCTGGAGCATCTGCTTGAGGATGGGTGGTCGCCTTGCAGAGGCAATGAAGCAGAGACTATTCCACAAGGAATTTGCAAACATCTTGGGGGAGAAGTGGGGGGTGGGGGTGGGGGGTGGAAGTCTGGGGTCCAGGAGCAGAGCCACCGCAGTCTGCGTAGCTACAGACTCCTTTACTCATTCCTACTGCTCACTCTTTCCCTCCTCTCCACAGTGATGTAATGTTCTTTTTCAATGGACAATAAACATGTATTGAACCCTTTCTTTGTATGCGTCGGAGATACTCTGGCTATTCCAAAGGATAAAAATCAAGGTTGCTGCTGAAGAGGGGGCTCCCAGATTCTCCTTTCCTCGGGTCCCCAAGGAAAAGGCAGTGATCCGCGGTTTGAAATGATTTGATCTCACATTTGTCTAGAGGCAGCAGAGGAAAGCCGCCCAGAAGACCGCTTAAGCTCCTTAGCTGTCCCAAGGGAGGGAGCACTCCGCCCTCCCCCAGAGTGAGGACGTGTGTGTGGCCGACGCTGACGTCCCTGTAAAGCCGGCGGTGCAGACGGCCCAGCTCCCGCGCTGGAGGCTCGGCGGCCTTCGGGAGTGCAGGGAGTGCAGAGAAAAGAAGGAGCTCCATCTAGTGTCACAAAACCAGACCAAAGGCACCCTGAACCACTTATCAGGTGAACACACACACACACACACACACACACACACACACCTTGGCTTGTGTCAAGAAATAGGACCTTAGGGATCCCTAGGTGGCTCAGCGGTTGAGCGCCTGCCTTCAGCCCAGGGCGTGACCCTGGAGACCTGGGATCGAGTCCCACGTCGGGCTCCTTGCATGGAGCCTGCTTCTCCCTCTGCCTGTGTCTCTGTCTCTCATGAATAAATAAATAAAATCTTAAAAAAAAAAAAAAAAAAAAAGGACCTTAAAAGCCAGAACTGCTGGCTTGTAGGAGTTCAGTGCCAAGTAGAAGTTGGGCTTCACCTCTGTCTGGGAGGGAAGAAAGGTGAGGGGGTCTTAAGATCCTGCTCTTAGGGGACTATGCATAAAATGTGTCCTCCTAGAAGGGCAGACCCCAGTGCTACACACAGGTTCATTTGTTTTTATAAAATCAGGGCATGGGGCCTTGACAACACCCAGAGTACTCTGGGGAGGCATATACACTGGGTCCTCCACATGCGTTAATTTTTTGAAGCTTTTGTGCACGTTTTTGTACCTGATGGGTCATGGGGTTCCAGTATCTTCAGCCTTAGTGAATAATGTCAGACTGTCTTCCAAAGTGGGATATAATGATTTATGATCTCACTGACTACAGGTGGGTTCTTTTTCCTCCTTGCATCCCAAACTTGGTGTTGTCAGCCATTTTCATATTTGTCATCCCAATTGGTATAATCCCAATACCTTGGGGTGGTTTAATTTGCATTTTCCTAGTTAGTGGCGAGTCCAGCACTTTCCATACCTCCCTTCTCTATTTGGATTTCCTCCTTTATGAATTACCTATTGGCCATTTCCCCATCATCTATCTTTTTCTTATTTGCATTAGTTCATTACATATGCTGGTTAAGTGGCCTTTATCACATGTCTCATGCTTTGTCTTTTCATTTTCTCTTTGCGGCATCTCTGGATGAACAGATGCTCTAATGGAATTCAATGTATAAATCTTTTCCTTTATGGCTTGTATTTTCTGTGTCCTGTTTTAAAACTATTTCTCACCTTGACGACAAGAAGGCATTGTCCTATATTATCTTTCAAAAGTTTTTTGCATTTAAGTCTTCACTCTCCTGAAACTGAAATTTTGTTGGTAGGAGGTAGCACTCATCTTTTAAAATTTTTTTTCCATGTAAATTTCCAACTCTCCTAGATCTGTTCATTGGAAAGACCATCGCCTTCCCACTGTTCTGCAGAACCACTGTCCTCTGTCCTCTTAAATCAGGTGTCCATTTGTGTGTTTTGGAATGTTCTATTATTTTCCATTGTCCCAATTGCTGAATGTTTATAATATATCCTGGCTAGCTAGTCCTCTCATCTTGTTCTTCAAGTGTCTTGGCCATTCTTAAGCCTTTGTATTGCCGAATAAAACTTATAATCACAGGGTTGCATTAAATCTGCAGGCTACTGGGAAAGAGTTAACATCTTTATAATATTAAGTATGCAATCAATAAATCAATAAATTATAATATATAATTATTTATATAGGTCTTATTTAATTTCTCTCAATAATACTTTGTAATGTTCCTATAGAGATCTTGGACCTCTTTCATGGGACTTATTTCTAGGTATTTGATTTTTCATGCTTTCGTAATTTTTTAAATAGACTTTATTAGAGCAGTTTTGGCATCACAACAAAACTGAGCAGAAAACAGAATTCTCATATACGCTCTGCCCCCACAAGAGGCATAGCTTCCCCCATTATCAACATCGCTCACCAGAGTGTCACATTTGTTACAACCAGTAAACACACATGACAAATCATCATCACCCAAAGTCCATAATGTACATTAGTGTTCACTTTTGATGTTTTACCTTGTATAGATTTTGACAAATGTATAATGACATGTATATGTATCCAGCACTGTAGAATCACACGGAGTAGTTTCAGTGCCCTACAAATTCTCATGTTCCACCTTTTCATTCCTCTCACTACCCAAACCCCTGACAACCATTGATCCTTTTACTACCTCCATAGTTTTTTCCTTTTCCAGAATACCATATGGTTGGATTCATACAACCAGTAGCCTTTTCAGATGGGTTTCTTTCACTTAGTAATGTGCATTTAAAGCTCCTCTATATCTTTTCATGGCTTGGCTGAAGGACATTTTGGTTGCATCAAAGTTTTGACAATTTTGAATAAAGCTGCTACAAACATCTTGTGCAGGTTTTTGTGTAGACATAAGTTTTCAGTTCCTCTGGGTAAATAACAAGGAGTGTGATTGCTAGGTTCTATAATAAGAGTATGTTAGTTTTGTAAGAAACTGCCAAATTGTTTTCCAAAGTGGCTTTGCCATTTTGTATTCCCACCAGCAGTAAATCAGGGTTCCTGTTGCTCCACATCTTTGACTGCATTTGGTGTTGCCAGTGTTCCAGATTTCAGCCCTTGAAATAGGTGTCTAGTGGTATTTCTTTTAAATTTGCAATTCCCTAATGCCATGTGGTATTGAACATCTTTTCATATACATTTTTTCCATCTGTATTTCTTTTTTTTGGTGAGATGTCTGTTCAGGTCTTTTACTCATTTTGAAAATCAGATTGTTCATTTTCTTATTGTTGAGTTTTAAGAGTCCTTCATCTATTTTAGATAAAAGCCTGTTATCTGTTATCAGATATGTCTTTTGTAGCCCTTTATCAAACATCTTTTTCTCCCCCATCTATGACTTGTCTTCTTATTCTTTTTGACAGGATCTTTGGCAGAGCAAAAATTTTTAATTTTCGTTAAACCTAGGTCATCCAGGAATCATGATGTTAGTATTGTATTTAAAAAATCATTATCAAACTCAAGGTCATCTTGATTTTCTCCTATGTTATCTTCTAGAAGTTTTATAGTTTTACATTTTACGTACAGGTCTGTAATCCATTTTGAGTTAATTTTTGTGAAGAATGTAAGGTCTATGTCTAGATTTACTTTTTTGCCTATAGATGTCTGGTTGTTTCAGCATCATTTTTTGAAAAGACTCTTTGCTCCATTATATTGTCTTTGTACCTTTGTCAAAGATCCCTTGACTATATTTGTGGAGGTCTCTCTCTGGGCTCTCTGTTCCATTTCTGTGATCTATTAATCTACCTTCACCAATACCACCTCGTCTTGACTACTGTGTCTTTATAGTGAGTCTTGATATTGAGTAATATTAGTCCTTCAACTTTGTTCTTCACCTTCTTATCCTTGTGCTAGCTATTCTGAGTCTTTTGCTTCCTCATGTAAACTTTAGAATCAGTTTGTCAATACCCACAAAATAACTTGATGGGATTTTGATTGGGATAGCATTGACTCTATAGATTAAGTTGAAAAGAACTGACATCTTGACAATATAGAGTCTTCCTATTCATGAATATGGAATATTTCATTTATCAAAGTTTTATAGTTTTCCTCATATGTGTCTTATCCATATTTTGTTAGATTTATATCTAAGTATTCGCTTTGGGGAATATTCTGTTCTATTTTTATCAGTCTTTTTTCCTTTGCTTTTCAGTTTTGTAAGTTCTACTGAGAATCCCCAAGATCAAAACTTACTCCTTTATCATTAAATGATGCTCTTTTTTTATCTTCGGTGACTTCCCTTGCTTAGAAGCTTGCTGTGTTTTGACATAAAGCTCACAAAAATGGGGAGGCACCCTACGACTGGGTTGTTAACTCTCAAACCTATTCACACTGGGTCTACCCCAGTACTGATTCCCAGGGAGGTTTCTGCTTATAGGTTTCTACTTCAGTAAATTGTGATTCCCTGTATTTGACTGTCTAATTTATGGGGCAGTAGTTTGCCCTCTTACCTCAATTCTCTTGACAAATCTAAGAAAGCTGATTTTTCAATTTGTTCACCTATTACCTGTTTTAGGATAGAGCAATGATTTCCAAGCTCCTTACAAGCTGGACTGGAAATTGATAGCCCCATTATTTTTAAAAGCAATTTAATAATCTTTGTTTTTTAATTCAAAGGTTTATTCTATTTATAGTTACTGTAATTGACAGATATTTGGATTTTACCTCTTATTCTTTGCACTCATTTTTCACATATAGTCCCTTTACTTGACTTCATTCAGATTGAGTATTCTTAGTAATCTTCCTACGATTTTCTCTCTCTCTTTTTCTTTCTTGGCTGAGTGTGTGTGTTTGTGTGTGTGTGTGTGTGTGTGTGTGTGTGTTTATGGATCTATCCTGCTTGGGATTAATTTGTATTCTTGATTATTTGGATTGATATCTTTCATCAATTTTGGAAATTCTCAGCCATTTTCTTCTCAAATAATTGCTTTTTCCCCACTTTACTCTTCCTCTCTAATTTAATGAGATCTCACTGCATTTTTTTATTTGTACTATATTCATTCATATCTCTGTGCTTCATTCTGCATATATTCTACTCTATTTCCAGTTCACTAATTTTTTGCCAGCTATGAATATTCTACTATTGAACCCATCCATTGCATTCTGTATTTTCTAGTTCTAGAATTTCTATTTTTTTAATTGGTTATCCAATAAGTTTTCAGTTCTTTCACCAGATAATCAGTTTTGTCTTTTGCCTTCTTTAATGTAGAATGCATTTATTTTAATACTTGTTTCTGATAACTCCAATATCTGCAGTTTCCATAAATCTTTTCTTCTGTCATTATTTCTACTGATTATAGTTCATGTTGTTCTGTCCTCTTGTGTGCTCAGTTATCTTTGTGTGCCAGGCATTGTATTAGAAAACTGTTGAAATTATTTGGAAGCCAAAATGATATTAAATTTCTCCAGAGAGCATTTTGGATTGTTTCTGCCAAGCACCTGGAGTCCCTAGAATTTTTGGATTACTTATGTGAGGCTTATAAGAGATTGTGAGAGACTTTTTTCTTGGTTCACTCTTAGTTCCAGGGTGTAGCTCTTTGTATCCTAGACCAAAATGGGACTCACCAAAGCTCTGTCTTGATAGATCATTTACTCCAACTTGTATCTCTGACTTTAAAACTAACAAGAATACTGATTGGCATTCTGGCCTTTCAACTGCCTCTTCTAAATCAACAAAAATTTCAAGGCATAAGCATTACCTTATGGGTTTTCATTTTCTTCCCACTCTCGACCTTACAAGTCGTCTCATGTTGTCAGACATATCTATATATAATTTATTTAATTTGTACTCATTTTTCTCAGTGAGCGGGTTGGTCTCATTTATCTAGTTCCCCATTTCTAAATATTGGAAGTTTAGAGTTATGATTTTTTTAAACTAATTTTAAGGAAAGAGAAGCTTAGAAAAAGGAAGAAATAAACAAGTATAAAGACAAAGATATCAATGGAAAATATAAGTTTGAAGATAAGCCCTAAAACAAATAATTCATCTTAGGCCTAGCATATTAAATAGAAACATTATTAATTCTTCCTCACCACAGGTATGATGTTTGGCCCACTTAGGTCTTACTACAATGACCTAACCACAGACAAAGTGGAACACCAGAAGACCAGTTCTGGTTTAACTAGTTTGACCCTTGTTTGGTCCTGGATTTTAAGGTCTCAGGATCTATAGGCAGACCTGAATGTACTACCTTCCATTATCCATCCTATTCTTAATTCATATGCTGAGCAAAAGTATTCAGGGTATTTTCCGCTTACTTAGGAAGCACTTAGCTAGAAGTGTGCTTAAAGAAAATCTATTTATGAGAGAACTGTATAGTCTTATTTTTCCCCACCCACTGACTAATCCATAAGACATGCATGGTATTTATCATCCTAATGAGCAAAACGCTACTTATTATCAACAATTTTATTTAATATAGAAACACTAATCTTTTATTAGAAATAAAAGTGGATTTTCATACTTTTTCTTTGTATGTATAGTTAATCATATAGATAAAAATAGAATAAGGAGAATTGGCTTTAAGTCTATGTACCTTGGGGGTTATGCTTAAGATTTAAAAAGTACATTATAGTATAGAGCAAATTTTTATTATGCCCACTGAGGAGAATTTAGGATTCTGTATCTACATGCTAGTATTTCTAAAGGAAATTATATACGGTAACACCAGGGACCATGTTCCTATCTAGTGTACTCTCTGGATTAAAATTGATAAAGTTGATATAATGAAAGTGAAAGAGAAAGGACACATAATTTAAATTTAAATAAAATCTATATCTCAGAATCTACAAAACTACTTCTAGAACTAATACATGGGTTGAGCAAGTCAGTGGAATACAAGATCCACATGCAAAAATCAACTATTTCTTTACACTTCAGTGAATATATAGAAATCAAAATTTAAAAAACAATTTGTAGTCACTGAACAGAAAAGTAAAATAATTAGGTATAACTCTAATAAACTATGTGCTGGCCTTGTATGCTGAAATGCAAAATGCTTATGAAAGAAATTAAAGACCCTTAAAAGGTAGAGGAATGTACCAGGTTCAGATAGAAAAACTCAACGTGGTAAAGACATCAATTCTGTCCAAACTGAACTATAGTTTCCATCCCATTCCTATCAAAATCCCAACAAGAATTTTCGTAGATATGGGCAAATTTATTCTAAAATTTATATGGAGAAGCAGAACAACTGAAATAACTAAAACAATTTTGAAAAAGAAGAATAAAGTGGGGCAGCCCTGGTGGCTTAGCAGTTTAGTGCCACCTTCAGCTCAGGATGTGATCCTGGAGATCCGAGATCGAGTCCCACATCGTCGGGCTCCCTGTGTGGAGCCTGCTTCTCCCTCTACCTGTGTCTCTGCCCCCGCCCCTCTCTCTCTGTCTCTAATGGATAAATAAAATCTCTTAAAAAAAATTAAATTAAATTAGAAAAAGAATAAAGTGGACTAAATCCCTCTACTTGATGTTTAGACTTAGTATACAGTTACAGTTATCTAGACAGTGTGGAGTTAGCAAAGGGATGTACACATAGATCAATGGAAAAGAATAAATAACTCAGAAATACAGCCCGTACACAAGTATGGCCAACTGACTTCCAAAAAAGGTACAAAGGCATTTCAAAGGAGGAAGGATATTCTTTTCAATAAATGATGCTGGGACAGTGAACATGTATAGGCAAAAATAATGAACTTTAACCTAAACCCTCATACTATCTCTAAAAATTATCTCAAAATAGATCACAGATTTAAATATAAAACCATAAAACATTTAGGAGAAAATAAAGGAAATATTTTCAGGATCTAGGGCTACATGAAGTTTTTAGCCATGATACCAAAGGCATGACCCATCAAAGAAAAAAACTGGTGAGTTGAACTCCATGGAAATTATGAATTTTGCTCTGTGACTCTAAGAAAATGAATGGACTAGATATAGACTGGGAGAAAATGTTTGCGAATCCGATTATCTGACAAAAGACATATCTGGAATACATATATATTTAAAAACTTAACAGTGAAACAAACCAAAACAAAAAACAATTCGATTTAAAAATGGGCAAAAGACATGAAAAGATATTTCATTTAAAAGGATCTCAATGGGGCAACCCAGGTGGCTCAGTGGTTTAGCACCGCCTTCAGCCCAGGGTGTGATCCTGGGGACCTGGGATCGAGTCCCACGTCGGGCTCCCTGCATGGGGCCTGCTTCTCCCTCTACCTGTGTCTCTACCTCTCTTTCTCTCTGTGTCTGTCATGAATAAATAAATAAAATCTTTAAAAAAAATTTTTTTAAAAAAGGATCTCAATGGAATTGTGCTGAGTAAAAAAAAGCCAATCTCAAAAGGTACAATATGTCTATTTACGCAACGTTTCAAAATGATAAAATTATGGAAATGGTTACCAAGTATTAGAAGATGAGGGGAGAGGAAGGTGGATGTGACTATAAACAAGTAGCATGAGGAATCTCTGTGGTAATGAAATAGTTCTTGACTGTCATGGTTGGAACATGAACGTACGCATGATAAAATTGCATGGAATGTGCACACACACGTACAAATGATGTGTATAAAAGTGGTGAAATATGCATAAAGCCTGTAAATTGTACCAAGGTACCTTGCTTGATCTTGTGCTATAGCTGTTAGCTGTTATCATTGGGGAACAGTGGGTGAAGTAGTATAGAAGGGACCTGTCTATACTACTTTTGCAACTTCCTGTGAATTTATTTCAATATGAGAAAAAATTTAAAATACTACATTTTTGTCACTGATCTTACTCTCTTCAAAATCTTTACAGAAGATGCCAACAAGTAGTCACTTGGGGTGATTTATTTTTCTACTTCTTCATGACTTGATGACAAGGACCCTGAATTGAAATGAAATATCAACAAAGTCACCTAACAGAGGAAGAGGGAAAAAAATAAATCAAGAATTTGGGTGAGGGCAGGGGAGCATTATTATGTCCAGTCATTACTGAAAGGGATGCTTTTCTCAAGGTGTTTATTTTTTAATGATCTTGAATTAACAAGAGTCAAGGCAGCCAGACAGTCTTAGAGAGGAGGTGTTTACAAATGAAGGGGCAGGAGGGGAGCCCTTGGAGACAATAAAGAAAAGTGAAGGTAACAAAAAAGAAATTTAAGAAAGAAGAATTCACTCAGAAGGCAAGGCGAGTAGAGGAGGCTGTCAATTCAAAAATAAAAATAATCCAAAGAAGCAGTACTTGATAAAATGATGAGCATGTTTACTGCTCACCCACCAGACAGACAGAGCTAGTCTATGTTGTGGTTTCCAAGAACTTTTGAATAACATTTATTGAGGTGAGAGGTAACAATTACTGAATTCTGGATTCAGTAAAATCCAGAAATACTTGACAATGGGTATTTACCATATAAATCTTAAAGGGAAAATATCTTGTTTCAGCAATGTTAATTGCTGCCTCATTGTCTTGTCTCTTGTTACCAAGTGAGCAAAATACAAATTGTTTGTTTGCAACTGTTCTACAGTTCTATGGTGTTCTATCAATATTTGCATTTCCCACCAAAAGGATAATTGGATACAGATGAAAGTGAAGAAAACTTAGACTTTCACAACCGATGGACTAGAATTCCATCCCCCTTACTCACCAGTATGAAGACTCAACATCCTTGAGCCTCAGCCTTTTCAGATGAAGATAGTAACACCTTCCAGGACTATTGTGAGGATTAGAAATGATATATGGAGAAGCTTCTAGAACGTCTGGCACGTTGTTGGCATGTAGTCTTTGATAAATATCTGATTATTATGTTGTTATTATTAGTGATTCTTCAGTATAACATTATTCACTATAAAGTGTCATTTTGTGCACATTGCATCTTTCTTGAGCCAATCCAAAGACTAGTGACTGATGAATCACAAAGGCCTCTGTATGAAGTAGTCTTACTTTATAAGGCTGTCTCCTGGAACGGATCCCAAGGATAGAGTTACGGGAGATCGTACATTTATTTCCCCAAATTATACAACTTACACGGTAGTGGTTTGTATTAATATAGTAGAAAGCGTATACTGCAGGTGTATTCTTCTCTGCTAGAAAGTCAAATAATATGTCCATAACATAATCATAGAAAAATAAATAGATTTCCCCAGAAAACTGCGGGAAGTCAAAGCAAAAATCATACATATTTTTGCTCCTCAGAAAGAAACCCATGTTTTTCTACCTCTTGACAAAGATTCTTTACTTGACCAAACTTTGGTGAGGCTCCTGAAGCTTTTCCTAGGCCCATTTTTACACTTCTTTACAAAATCTGCTTTCAGCAGGAACCCTGTTAAGTTGGTTTTCCAAGGATCCCCCATTCTCCATATCTGAGCACTCTGGACACCTGCTCAGGTTCCTCACCCTCTACATTTCCCAGGTGGTGTCTGGTCACCTTGGCCCGTGCACATTACATCTTTCTTGAGCCAATCCAAAGACTAGTGACTGATGAATCACAAAGGCCTCTGTATGAAGTAGTCTTCATACAGCAAGAATCCTGTTAGGTCGGTTTAGCCAGATCCCCCTTTACCTCTGATGCTTCCTCTAAGTAATTTTCAGTCCACTGACTCCTGCTCTGTTCCTTGGCAATAAATTCCCACTCACCCGTGCTGTGTTCAGACTTAAGCCCCATTCGATGACAAGGCTTCTTTTCTCCTATCACCACAGTCCTAAATGAAATCAGTTTTTACTGCTTGAACTACTCTCCAGTTCTGGCTTTACCTTGACAGTCTCACATCCTCAAGACTTGTCATGGTTTTCGGAGTCACTCAGGTGTTCAGTAAATTCACTAGACGTGCCTCAATTTTTAAGGGATTATATTGCGTATTATAAAGCCCCAAATCTTTGGTGGAAAGGAAGGAATAAATTCCCTGAAAGAAGTAACTATGGTTGTTCTCCCACCACCAAGTCCAGTGTTAGGCTTCTAGGCATTCATCTTCCAGTCATGAAGGGTTCACTTGTCTTCACTGAACCCCGAGTCACTCCCTGCGAGGCTCTTGCTCATTCACTTTGTTATGAAGACTTCTCAGATTCCCTCGTGCCTCAAAACCCAATGAACCTTGGAACATTTGGCCATCCTGAGTCGGCTGTCATGTTCCAATGACAATGGAAACATTTTATATTATAATTTTAAAAAGAGAACAGCAGGGTAAGTTTGGAAAGAACACGTTCTCAGGGAAACTCAGGGAAATCAAATTATCTGGGAAGATTTAATTTTCACAAAAATATTGCCTTGACCCCAAGTTCTCTCTGAGGTCTGCTCTATAAATGAACTAAGTCTGTGGAAGAAAAGTACAGTGGAATTTGACAACAGAAAAAGCATGTTATTTTTAAGAATTAATGGAAGAAATCATGACTCCAGTTCTTTTCATAATCATAAATAGTGATTGCCTGGACCCATAAAACTTTACAGCGGGAGAGACTTCAGAGATTATAAAATCCAGTCCCATCATTTTACTGATGATGAAGTTAAAGCCTGAAGGTGTGAATGGACTTTCTCATGGTCACACAGATCCTTAGCATTGAGCTGAAGATGAAAACCCAGGACTCCTCACCGGTGGGCCAAGCTCCTTACGTTATCATAGCAGCCACTCGAGGTCACTGTATGAGTCAGGGTCCTCCAGAGAAACAGAGTCAATAAGGACATATACAGATACACAGAAAGAGGTTTATTATGAGGATTGTCTCACATGATTATGGAAGGTAGGAAGTCCCATGATCTGCTGTCTGCGAGCTGGAGCCTTCAAGAAAGTTGGTTGGGACTCCAATCCAAACCTGGAGTCCTAAGAACCAGGGTAGCCCATGGCATAAGCCTAGTCCACATCTAAAAGCCCCCAAAATCAGGAGCACCGAGGAACAAAGGTAGAAGAAGATGGATATCCCAGCTCAAGCAGGGAGCCAATTCATCCTTCCTCCATCCTTTTTGTTCTGTTCAGGCCCTCAACAGATTGGATAATGAATGCCCAGGCTCATTGATGAGGATGATCTTTACTCAGTCTACTGATTCAAATGCTAATTTCTTTCAGAAACATCCTCCCAGACACATCCAGAAATAATGGTTTATTGGCTCTCTGGGCATCCCTTAGCCTAGTCAAGCTGATGCACAAAATTAACCATCACAGTTACCGTATATTTTCAAATATGTCTTTTATCTCCTCTTCTATGTCCAATAAAAAACTTAAACGTAACAGAAGGGGACTTTGTTGTGTTTATCATATTCCGAGCCTAGACTAGTTCCTGACACCTCGTGGACAATCTGTATTTCCTACAGATATCCCCGGGAGTGAGTATGAGGCCTACTCTCAGAGCTATACCCATCTATTCTAGGCTTGTAGATCCTGTGTGCAGGTAATCTTATATAGCTCATTGCCCCAGTGGTGGATTAAAGATGGCCACAAATTCTTAGATAATCCTCCAGTTGGGGGGTAGGTCTAAAGTCCCCTTGCTCCATAATCTGGATAAACTCTGGAACAGCTTTGACCAATATAACACAGCGAAAGCAATGTAGTGCCTATTTCCAAGGCCAGGTTTGAGAAACTAGAAACTTCTGTCCGTTTGAGCTCTTTCTCTCCGGGTGCCCTGAGCCACCATGCAAGGTCTGAGCCCACTGTGCTGAAGAAGCCAAGTGCTGCAGTCAAGAGACCCCACTGAGCCCTGCTTTAGAGGCTCCCTGCCAAGGCACCAGACATATGGGTGGAGCTGTCTTAAACCCTCCAGACACTAGACCATCCACCAGCTGAGTCCCACCCAGTGACCATAGTTGATGCCATATGGATCAGAATAATCGCTCAGCTGAGCGATTCGCTGCCTGGATTCCTGACTCACGAAACCAAGGAAGATAATAGTTGTTGCTTTAAGTTATGGTTGTGGAGCAGTCTGTTATGCAGTAACAATAACCAGAATAGGCTCCCACCAAAACCCCCCAGCCCCTTTCTGTGCCCTTATGGAGGGTCTCAAATAGAATTTGTTCGGCTGTAAGTAACAGAAAACCCTATTTAGTGGCTTAAACAGGTGACAGAGGTCCAGAGGCAGGCATCCTGGAATAGCACGACTTCTCCAGGCTGCCCTCAAGGGCTGGGCTCCTTCTACCCCCTGCTCCATGCAGAACAACTGCAGTCTCTCCCATCACTGCAGCAGTGTTCAAGGCAGTAAAAAGAAGTAGCGGCAGAGCAATGAAGGGGCAAAGGCCTATGAGACTGCCAGGCAAATCTGCCTCTTCCAAAAGGTTTTTCTGGAGGTTTCCATTCAGTGACTTTCCCATGCATTTCATTAGCAAGATTTGGATCACAAAGGCCACCAGGCTGCCAAGGGAGCCTGAGAAGGTAAGTGTTTTAGCGAAGCACATTGTCACCCTCATACTCACTGAAGTTAGCAAAGAAGAATGGATATTAAAGAGGCAATAAACAGAAATGAAATTCTTTCTGTCCTGAAGCCTCAAGCAAAGAAGCTTGAATTCCTACAGAGGAATGGCTTAAAGCATAAATCTCTCAGAAGGGTAGGTGAAGGGAGCTGAACTTTCATGGCAATTCACCGTTTTTTGCTTCATTTGTACATTTATGGGGACGGCTTAGGGAATCCGATGATTTTTAGTAGGGGAGCGGCTCCCCTCCCCCCCAGCACCCTCTGAAATTGCCACTGTCTTCTCAGGCAGTGAAACACCAGCATCCACAGCTCCTCTAGGGAATGGTTTGAATTTGCTCTTCACAAATATAAAAGGCCTTAATAACTAGGTCAACCCATACCAATCATTGCTGTACATCTTTGCATGACAAACGAACAAAGATGCAAATCAGCTTTCAGTAGCACCCATATACACAAAAACTCATTACAAAAATGGAGGCTTGTCATGTTTGGAACAAGAATTTTTTTTAAAAAAACAACCTCATCTGAAATCCAAATACCTCACAAGCACTTGAACGTGTAACATGGCCTAAATGTTAATGAAGCAATTCGGCTCACTCAGCAGGATGAGCAACAAAAGAAAGTCTTTTCAAGACACAGCTGTCAACAATTACACTTGGTGGGGTGGAGCTGGCTGATATTCAGCATCTTAAAACTCATGGAAATGTGGAGCCTATTTGACCGAAACCATTCCAGACTCCAGGGAAGACAGTAAACCCCTATTTATTTGGCAGGCCCGAGAATAGGATATTCTAGTTAGCTGGGCATCCCCACCCAGCTCAGAAATAAATGACAGATTTTTGCAAAGACTCAGAATGATACAGAAAGCCCTTACGAATGCTGGAGGATCTAACCTAGCCTTCCTTTGATGCGGTGATTCAGATGGCATTTCAGAGTCTGGCAAGGCCTTGATATTATATTTCAGAATTTTAAAAAATTTGAACTGTCCGATTATTTTTATAAACTGAAGTTCACTTTCCAGTACTATGGTTCCTCACAAGAGAAAGCCCTCATTCTATCTGAGGAGTGTTCCCTTGAGCATGATTCCCTTACCCCCACCTACGCACACACGCACACCCCCGGTGAACACACTTGTACTGAGTGGCCCTTTGACCACAGGTAATTGGACCAGGAATCATCCTTGACCAAAGAATGATACTCAGATTCTCCTTCCTGGCAACTTGGAAGTCAGAATTCAGGGGAAGCCAAGCAGTCTCTTCCAGTTGCCTTGAGCCAAGGATAGGAGAACCTGGGACCCAGGGAGTGGCCCCTTTCTGCCTGGTGCAAGAGATACAAAGCACCAGATGGGAAAGAAAAAATAGGAGGTAATTACGCTGAGTGAAGAAAGGCTAGAAACCATGTAGCCCCAGAAGGAGACCCCCCCAGAGTGGCGGCCTGGGTTCCTAATAGCCTGCGGTTTCTGGCTCTTGCCCACCCCCCAGCCCCCCATGAGGCCTGACTCAACGGCTTCCCTCCTGCTTTCCCCCTCTCCCCCTCCCATGTTGGGCAAGTCTTTCTGCCACATTGGTCTAAGCCTTAGTATTTGCCTAATTGTGAAAAATTTCTAACCTCCACAAAAGAGCATAATTAAAACCAAAACCACCCCGTTCCCATCACCCAGATTTAAACAATTGTCAAGATTTTGCCACATTTATTGCATTTTTTTTCTTTTCTGAAGTATTTTAAAACAGATCTCAAACGTCACGTTATTTCACTCCCACATACTTCGGTGTGTTTCCCAGAAATATATATATAATTCCCAGACTTTAAGCTGTAAAATCAGAGGAGGAACAGTAAAGGAGGGAGTTGGGCAAAACTAGAGGAGGAGGGAGAAGAGCAGTGGGGCAGGGGGAAGGTAGTGGTGGGGAGGGTGGTGGGGGAGGGGTGTATGGTGGGGGTGGAAAAAACTTGTCAAAAGCAATGTCTAGAGTTGCTGGATTGGGGATGAGGAGGAGGGTTTGGGGTGGGCTAGTGGAAAGGCTGGGGGAGACTGAGGTTCATCAGAGCAGAAAGAAGAGACAAGGGGATACTAGAAAGATCATTAAGGATTGGATTTGTGTTACCCTTGCATTCCTTCAAAAGACTTGAAGACTGCATTTTAAAAATCTAATTTTTTTCATATTTAAATGTTAAAAATATGACTCTATTCTCAGTCTGAATCATGTGTGACTTGGCTCCACCAAGGTACATTAAATGTGTTAGTTTATCTTATGGAGGAAACGGAACACATGATTTTCCCTCAATATTGTAGGCATCTTAGAGTGTTTTTCTTAAGATTCCTTCACAACGGGCCAGGCACTGCTCTCAGCACTTCACGTGAACCAACGTGTTTAAATTCACAATAACTTTATGATGTGGGGGCTATTATTATTCCCATATTACACATGGGGATACTATGGCCTAGAGAGGTTTAAATGTCTTATCCAAGGTCATGGCTTGTGGGGCAGAACCAGGTATTGAACCGTGGTCTATCTCCTTCCAGAGTGTGGCCCTCAACCACTCTTCCACTCTAACCATTAGGAGGCTGTGAACCCCAAGTCATGGGTGGGATGCCCATCTGATATGCACAGAGCGTTCCACGGCTCTGTGCTGTCAGAAATGCCACCACAACCAGTGTGCTTCCCTTTCTCCGGGTCCTGCAGGGGTTTCTGTCTTTATATATTCCTGTAAAAAAGATAAAGTCCTCCTGAGAATGCAGAACCAGTGAGGTGAATTCGCTGCTCATGAATGTGAGGAGCTGGAAGGGAATTGTCTTAGTCTGTTTGGGCTGCCATAACAAATTGCCGTACACTGGGTGGCTTATAAACAACAGAAATTTATTTCTTATGATTGTGGGGGCTGAGAGTCTGAGATCAGGGTGCCAACACGGTTGGGTTCTAGTAAGAGCTCTATTTTGGGTTGCAGTCTACTTCTTGCTGTAACCACACAGGGTGGAGAGAAAGCAAGCTAGCTCTGGGGTCCTCTTTACTAAGGGCACTGATTCTATTCATGAGGGCTTCACCCCCCCCGTCACCCCCCCCCCCGCCGCCTAAGTATGTCCCAAGGGCCCTACTTCCCCAACACCATCATATCGTAGGTGAGGATTTCAACACATGAATTTTAGGGGGACAGACATTCAGTCTACAGTAGAAATGAAGTGATTAGGAGCAGGAACTCTGTTTTCAGGAAAATCTGGTCTCATGCCCTGAGTCTTCCCACACAAGATCTGGAACCTTGGGCAAATTGCTTAATTTCTCCAGGTGTCAGTTTTCTCCTTGGAAAAAGAGTAGTTACGTGATTACAAAGAGTGGAGAAGACAGAATGAGGGAAGAGTGACATGGTTTATAAACGCTAAGAGGGGAAATAGCATGGAAAGGTGACAATGTCAAAAATAAGTTTCACATGTTGCGTTGGTGATGTTGGCCTTTTATTCTGCCTATTTCAGAACCTACCGTCAATGTCGTAGTCTCTATAGAGTGTCCCTGGACATTGAGGTCACTCAACCCTTTGGACTAGACTTTGTGGGTAGAAAGCACCTGATGACAGGCAGAGGTGTGGCCTAGTGGGAGAATGCGTGGAGCCAGGACCAGCTACTAACAGAACAAAGTCTTATTGCAGGTTAAAGAGTAGCAGAGATTTACACTGCCCTCCTCTTCATTGTTCAACCTTGCAACACACAGCCAGGCCTTCTGTGCTGCACATAGAGTGGCCACTCACCAACGAGGGGCTTTCATTGAATGCTAACACTGGAACCATCCAGGGCAAACTAGGAGAAACCAGCCATCCTATCTGTGCAGCTCCAGAGGTGGGGGTCTTCATGAAGTCGCCTGTGTGAATGACACAGTTTATGTAACTACATACCAGTCCCCAAAGGGGTTATTTAAAAAAAAAAAAAACTTTCAGGTTAAATTCTTATGGGCAGTTTGTACTCTCAATGGTTAACTCCAAATGCCTCCACAAATGAGCAAGGGCTAAGAAAAATAAATAAAGTTATTTGGGCTCTATTTGGAGAAAAGGTCAATCTTTTTTGGCTCTAAAAATAAATAACAAAATTACTTGGTCTCCATTTGAACAATGAGACCAATTTTTCTCCCAAACCATTTATTCCCTCAACATTTTCACACATATGGAAAAGACAGATTAGTACAAAAACCCAATACACTCCACCTAGGTTTTTAGCAATTGTTAGCATATTGCCATATTTGTGTGACCTCCTCCACCCCTTGTACACATGCGCTCTCTAGATGATAGATAGATAGATGGATAGATAGATAGATAGATAGATAGATAGATAGATAGATATAGATATAAAGTCTCCTACAACACGCAGGACAGCCCCCACAGCAAGGATTATCTGGTCCAAAGTGTCAGTAGTGCTGAGGTTGAGAATATGAATTTATATGAATCTGTGTCCAGAGTCCAGTGGAACCATTGTATTTTAAGATCAGAATACTTTCTAAAATGCAATTCTTTGCTACCCATTTTCATGACTCTGTTACACTCTTGCTTCACATCAAACTTTATGTTGAATACACCTTCCTCTACAAGGAATGGTCTGATCATCATCTTCCTCAGGTTATACGTATGCCATTGATTCCTTGAACCCAAACGAAACCTTCTTTCGTTTTTTTCTTTTAAATTCTACATTGCTGATTTCATGCCATGGGAATTGTTTTCCCACATTGAATATAACTTGCCCTCCTTGCTTTGAATAAACTGTAAATAACTAAACAAAGGTATTGTACAGGTGTTTATCTAAACTATTAATAGAAAACCATTGACCTAAAAAGAGCCAAGGTTGGGTGTTTAGTGGTACATCAAAAATAACCATCAGCTGGACACAGAAATGAGTCACTACACTGTATGTGCTATGTTCAACTAGAAATGACTTAGGAAAACTGTCCTCTAGGTGGTCACACCTCACTGGGAATGGTAGCTGCTATGGACTACATTGTACCTCCCCACTCCCACCTCCATTCACCTGTTGAAGCCCTAACCACCAATGTGATGCTATTTGGAGATGAAGTCTTTGGGAGGTGCTGCGGTCTGAATATCTCTGTGCCCCCCAAATTCATAGGTTAAAATCCTAACCCCCAAGGTAATGGTGTTAGGAGGTAGGGCCTTTGGGAGATAATAGGTCAGGAGGGCAGAGCCCTCGTGAATGGGTTTGTGCCCTTATAGACGAGGTCTGAAGAGCTCCCTTGCTCCTTCCCGCATGTGAGGACACAGTAAGAAGTTGGTTTTCTGCAGCCCAGGAAAGGGCCTTCACCAGTACCTGATTATGCTGGTGCCCTGATCTTAGCCTTCCAGCCTCCAGAACCATGAGAAATAAATTCCTGCTACTTATACGCCACTCCTGCCACTCCTTTTATGGCGTTTTTGCTATAGCAGCTGGAACAGGCTAAGATAGGAAGTAATTAGATTGAGATGAGCTCATGAGTGTGGGGTCCTCATGAAAGGATTAACGCCCTTATACGAAGAGACCGGAGCCTCTTGTTCTCTCCCTCCCCTTCCATCAACCCCCCTGCCCTGCGAGGACACAGGAGAAGGTGGTGGCCAGGAAGAGGGCCATCACCAAGAACCACATCTCCCAGTACCTTGATCTTGGGCTTCATAGCTTCCAGAACAGTGAGAAATCAAGGTCTATTATTTAAGCCACCCAGTGTATAGTGCTGTACCACAGCAGTCAAGCTAAGACACTACGCTTTGATGCTCAGGAAATATTTTACTATTCTTATGCCATCTGTAATCTGGTAACCCCGTCAAAAGATACAACCTAAGATGTCTTCACAGTGCATTTCCCATGGCTTCAAAGTTTAGGAAAGGTTCTCTCTTCTCTGGAGCTGCCCTATGTGTTGTATCTCATAAAGGCCACTGATACTTAGAAGACTAACCATTATTCGAAGTACTATAGGAGATTAAAAATATATATACTGCCCAATGTCATAATGTTAAGAGATATACAAGACCCAGATAATCCTAAAGATGCTGAAATGTAAGAAACGTATGCTTTGTACCTGAGGACCCTATGCCCTGGGGAGAAGGTGGGACTCTAGGAGGGAGAAAGAACCAAGCACTTCCAGACCATGGTACTGGTCCTAAAGCTGAAAGTCCCTGTCTTACCCTGGGTTCCTTTTTCAAGGTCCACATTCAGAGAGTAGCTCTCTACTCGATGGTGCTAAATGGAGGGGAGACCTCTTTGCTATCCCCACTGCTGGGGCAAAGATTTGCTCAGCAGTGGAAGCACTGCCCGATGGGGTTTCGACAAGATGCTCTTTTTTCCTGTCTGAGCAAAAAGGTGTTAGATCTGTCTGTGTCTGACCAGTGAATTTCATGAAATTTAGGTGCTTCCAGAACCCTGGCACATGCCATCGGGTCTCCCAGCCTTGCCTCCGTACACATCTCTGCTGGGAAGCTGTCCACTGCGCAAGGTGGGGGGACACTCTGTGGTGGCTTTAGGCTTGGCTGTCACCACTGGAAGCCTTTGTATTTTTAAGATTTTATTTATGAGAGACACAGAGAGACAGAGATCCAGGCAGAGGGAGAAGCAGGCTCCATTCAGGGAGCCCGATGTGGGACTCGAGGACCCCAGGATCACACCCTGGGCTGAAGGCAAGCGCCAAACTGCTGAGACACCCAGGGATCCCTGCCTTTGTATTTTTAATTTCAATATTGTCATCTTGCCAAACAAACAAAAAACAATTCTTATACTGGAAATGGTTTACATGTTCAACAGCGTACCTTTTTGGAACCTGACAATCCCAAAGACCAATCCAGGGGGACACGGGAAGTGAGCACCATGAAGTAATAATAGCACTTGAACATTGCACTGCAGCCCCAGCAGCACCCTCCCCTGGGGGGCATTTTAGAAATCTGTGGGGGGGGGTGTTGGATTTCACCATGATTTGGGAAGGGGGCATCCAGCTTTCAGGGGATGGGCTCCCATCTCACACCAGAATTTTTCTGCATCCTGGATAACTTGTCAATGTCCCTCCGGACGGTTGTATAAATGAGAGACCTGTTAATAGTTATATGTGTATAAAGCCTAACTGGAATTACAAGGTACTTTTTAAAAAGCAATTATTCATTTATTCATGAGAGACACAGAGAGAGGGGCAGAGACACAGGTAGAGGGAGAAGCAGGTTCCCTAGAGGGAGCTCGATGTGGGACTCGATCCTGGGTCCCTGCAATCATGCCCTGAGCCGAAGGCAGATGCTCAATCACTGAGCCACCCAGGGCCCCAAATTTAGTGGTTTAAAAACACATTCATTCTTTCCAGTTTCTACAGGCAGGGGTCCAGAGGTCCTCTGTCAAGACCTCACAAAGCAGAAATCAAGGAGGGTGCTTGCTAGTTGTGATGCTCCTCATCTGGAGGGTCAGCTAGGACAAGACCTGTCCCAGGTTTGCATGAGTTGTTGGCAAAATTCAGTTCCCTGTGGTTGTAGGACTGTGGTCCTGGTTTCCTTGCAGCCCATCAGCCAGGGCTGCTCTCAGTATCTGGAGGCTCCCCTCAAGTCCTTGCCAACCAGCCCCTTCCACAGAGCCACACAGAGTATGGTAACTTGGAGAATGTAATATTTCACTTTCTTCTAAAGATCAGGTCCACTGGGGATAATCTCCTTTTTTATTAGCTCACAATCAATGGATTAGTAACTTAATCATGGGAAGGACATCCCCTCAAGTTCCCTGGACCTGCCCACACTCTAAGGAAGGGGATTAAACAAAGTATGTTCCTATCAGGGCTTGGGGTGGGGGTGGGGGACACTCAGATTTCTGCTTGTCCTTGGCAATAAACAAATATCTGTTATATGAAGGAGGCCTTGGGTCTCATAGAACTGAGCAACATTGCAGGCCACGAAAGGGAGTTTTTCATGTGCCTGTATCTTATTGAGGGCTCAAAACACCTCTGGAGGTAGATACAGTTTTTCTGGCCACTCTTCCCATAGCCAATGGGAATTACCACTCAGGCTGACTTAAAAATGCTTAGGGCACAGCACTGCAGGATCAAAAAAGAAAGAAAAGAAAAGGAAAATCCAATCTTCAATAATAAACTTACCTTGAATTTGCCAAACCTAAAAATTTAGAAGAAATAAGCAAAGCTATTATAATGCTAGTGTGCCTTAAAGGTTTTGTTTTTAGTATTTTACAATTTTTAATTAAAAAAAAAAATTCGGGGGACCTGGGTGATTCAGTCAGGTGATTCTGCCTTCGGCTCAGGTCATGGTCCTGGAGTCCTGGGTTCAAGCCTCACGTCGGGCTCCCTGCTTGCAGGAACCCTGCTTCTCCCTCTCCTTCCCACTTGCTATCTCTCTCCCTCAAATAAAATCTTTTAAAAATTAAAAAAAAAAGGAATTTCATTCCTCACAACCTCCAAATGATTCCAACCTCACTCCACTTCTCTTCTACCTTGCAGCTAATGTTTATTGAGCACTTCTTATGTGCCAGGCCCCATTTTAAATAACTTGGCACAAATTAACTTGTTCAATCCCCATAAAACACCAAGGAGTTCTCCATCTCACAGGTGGGAGGATGGAGCAAGGGGGCTTGGTACCCCACTGATGATCAAATTGGGGGGTTGGACCCAGGTAGTCGAAATCCAAGCCCATCCTCTCATGCACTTCACTCTGCTGCCCCCCCCCCCCCCCCGTAAGAAAACCAAAACGCTGGCAGGACTTGTCCAAGGTATCAAGACCACACTGGCCCATGGCTACTCTGAGTCAACAGCCCCCCACATTCAACCTCTAGAGCCCAGGTTCCTGTACCTGCCCTTTGGAATGCTTTTGTCTTTGTTTTGAATTGTTTTTATTGTGGTAAAATACATATAACATAAAATTTGCCATTTGAATCATTTTTAAGAGTGTGCGTCCATGGCATTAATCACATATATCACATTGTGCGACCATTACACTGTCCATTTCCAAAACTTTTATCAACCCGGGGAGAAACACTGTGCCCGTTAAGCACTAACTCCTCACCGTCCCTCCCCAGCCTTTGGGAACCTCAAATCTACTTTCTGTTTTATGAATTTGCCTGTTCTAGATATTACCCATCAGAGGATCATACAATATTTGCCCTTTTGTGGCTGCCTTATTTCATGTAGCATATCTTCTGGGTCATCTATGTTGTAGAATGTGTCAGATCTTCTTTCCTTTCTATGGTTGAATAGTATTCCGTTAGATACCATAATTTGCTTACCCGCTCCTCTGTTAATGGGCACTTGGATATTCCCATCACTTGGCTTTTGTGAGTAATGCTGCAATGAACCCCGAACTGCCTGGATCTGGCTCCCTGGTTTTAATTCTTTGGGGCTATATACGTAGGAGTGGAACTGCTGGACCATATGATAATTGTATGTTTAGATTTTGGGGAGTCACCAAATTGTTTTCTACGGCCTCTATACAATTTTACATCCCCACTAGCAATGTATGAGGGTTCTGATTTCTCCACATCCTCACCCACACTTGTTACCTTCCTTCCTTCCTCTTTTTTTTTTTTTTTTTTTTTTTTGACAATAGTCCTCTTACTAGATGTGAAATGGCACCTCATAGTTTGGATCTACATTTCCTTAATGACTGACAATGTTGAGCGTCTTTTTTCATGTGCTTATTGGCCATAGGTATGTATATGTTCTTGGGAGAAAGGTCTAGTCAAGTCCTTTTCCCATTTTCTAATTGGGTAGTTTGCCTTTTTGTTGTTGCCTTGTAGTTCTTTCAATCCTCTAGAGATTGTTTGACTGATAGCTGCTGAACATCAGTCCCTCACCCGACAGGTAAGTCTTAGAGATCCAGGTGGAGATACAGACACATCTTCCATAGACGACCTGAACCCGGATGCAGAAGAGAGCAGGAGGTGAGGGAACTGAGAAGCCATCTACCGCTCCGTACCCACCTACCCCGCTCTAAAGCCGGCCACCCTGTACCATTCACAAAAATCTTTGCATTCTGCTAGTCAGTGCTGAGTGTTATCCCAGCACGGAAGCTCTAGGAGCCTGCCCCATAGTACAGGGATGCAGGGACCTCCACCCACATTCTGTTCCAGCCCCACGACAGTTGCAGCAGAGGGGCAGGGACTGGAAGGGGGAGGGTTCTGGGTGGGAAAAGGAAGAACAGAGCCTTTGCCACATGGCAGCGTGCTTCCTCTCAGATGGAAGATCCAGGGGTAAGGAGGGGACACCTGTGAGGAGGAGAGGAGTTTATGGAAGAAGTGACAGAGGGGTGGGGGGTGAGGAATGCAGGGATAAGAAGGAAAACCATGAGAGGAGGAGGAGGGGAAAATACCAGAAGGGGGCAAGCTGGTAGAGCCAGAGCAAGGGGAGGAAGGCTTCCAGGAAGAGAGGGCCACAGACCTCCGTGTTGCACTGACCACACTCCTAAGTTCGCCCCAGGCACCTCTCCTCCCACTCCTCCCTGGCTCGTGGAAAGCTTGGCTCAGTGGTGAGCAATAAACCTTCCAACTTCCTTAATTGTGTATTCACCAGGCCACAGATGGGGGCTAAGAGGAGATTTTTTTTTTTTTTTTAATTCATGAGACACACAGAGAGAGGTAGAGACACAGAGGGAGAAGCAGGCTCCCTACGGGGACCCTGATGTGGGACTCGATCCCGGGACCCCGGGATCACGCCCTGGGCCGAAGGCAGATGCTCAGCCACTGAGCCACCCTGGTGTCCAGGGGGCTAAGAGGAGAAGGCAAACGCTTCTTGCCCCGACGAGAAGTGAGCCAGGCTGCCCGACGCTAAGTCTGGGGAGCAGAAACACAGGGCTGGGGAGTAGCCCAACAGACAGGAGGCCACTTCCTCACCTCCGAGCCACACTTGCTGCGTGGAGGGGGAGCAGCTGACCGAGGCCTGGAGCCGGCCTCCACTTACCTGCTAGTGCCATCCTCCAGGGGAGAGGCCGGGCACAGGCGGGGATCAACCACCCATCAGGGGACCTCTCCCTCCCTTCCTCCGAGCTCACCAACAGCTGGGGGTACCCCAGCTTCAGCACAGTCGAGGGCTGCCGTGAGCTCCTTGCCCAGCAGCAGGTGTGCCGTTGACTGTACGGCAGGTGCAGCCAGGCCACTCCTTCCTGTGAGCTGGAGAGGACGTGTTGGCCCGCATCCTCCGGCCTGCAGCCCGGGAGCCCCAGCACAGGAGGAAGACGGCCCCCCAGGTGGGAGGAGAGCCATGAGCCCCCACCCCCTGCCCGGAGTCACCCCACAGCCTTCGCACCCAGCAGGCCCGGGGGATGGGGGAAGAACCGGGGTTGGTGAGACGATGTCCAGGTCTCCATAATGATCACGTCAGATGCGTAAAGTGATGATGAAGATGAAGGAACAAGCATAACCTTTCTACCCATGTTCCCGTTCACACACCTGCGTGGGTTTGATTCCGGTGGCAACGTGGCCAATTCTGTAGCTGCCTGAACAAGTGTGCAGGATACTAACAATCGGGGGGAAGGACAGAGCTTACATGTGTACTGTGGCCCGCTACTGCTGAGAATTTTTTTTCTATTAACTCAGTTTGCTCTACAAGTCATGACCCTATGAGGAAACTGAGCCAGTCCTGGAAGGCAGGAGGATGGGCTGACCTAGGAAGGCCCAGGATGGAGAAACAAAGTCTGGCTGCCAGAAGGAAGGGACAGGGACCAGGCTTGGTGGAGGAGCATGGTGCCCAGGGAGAGGGAGCCTCAGGAAGGAGCCCCACCAGCAGACAGGTGCCCAGTATCTCCGACCTGGCTAATCCATGTGGGCTCTCCAGGCACCAGCTGGCCTCTGAGGATTCTAGGCAAGAGATCAGAAGGAAAAAAGCTTGGTGCCTCTCATCCACTCCTCCCCCAACTGCAGTGCCTAGCATGGAATCTGGCACGTAGTAGGCCTCACTATATACTTGTGGAATGAAGGAGTGAATGAATGGATATGGAGAAGCTAACGAGAACCAAGCAATGCTCCTATCCCAAAAGGATGGAGAATCCGGCATATAGCTCAGAGCCTTAGAGAGAGGGGGCAAGTGTGGATGTTTGGGGGAAGGTGGTGGTAGCTTCTATGATGACCAGCATTGACCTCTGCCTCCTGTTCTTCATGCCCCTGTTTAATTTCCTCCCCTTGAGTATGGGCTGGACTTAGGGAAACAGATTATGGCTAAAGTGATGGAACATCACTCCCAAGATTAGGTTGCAAATCTAGTGGCTTCTGTCTTAGGGCCGTTTTCCTCTCTCTACCTGCTCACTCTGAAGCAACATGGTGCCATGTTGAAAAAGTGCACTACGGGAAGAGTCCTATGGCAAGGAACTGGGGAAGTCTCCAACCAAAAGCCAGTCAGGAACCGAGTCCTTAATAGCCTACAAAGAACTGAATCCTCCCAACAGCCATATAAGTGAGCTTAGAAGCTGATCTTCCCTGAGCCAAGGCATCAGATGAGACCGTGGTCCCCAGCCAACAGAGTGACCACAACCTCATGAGGCATCTAAAGCCAGAGGCACCCAGCTGCGCCCCACTTGATTCCTGACACCAAGAAACTATGAGGTAGTAAATGTTTGTTATTTTAAGCTGGCTAACTTGCGGGGTGATTTATGACTTAGTGACAGGCTACAAACATATGAGAGGCACACAGCTACAACTGATTAATATTAGGAGAGGCCCCCTCACAGAGCTGACTTCACGCTGACTCACCGAAGCATTGGAACAGGGCTTCAGAAACGCAGAATTCTTGATCTATGGATGAAAGAGGACTACGTAGAAGGATAGGAAGAGGTAGCTTATGCCAACGTGAGCAGCTTAATATTCAAATAAGTGTCATGCCTTTCAAAATAGTCACTTTGAGTGATGTACATTTATTCGAAGGACACAATTGTTCCAACCACATCTAGAACTCTTAGATATTCCACTTTGAACAGCAAGGTGATTGGTCGCATCTAACGGATACTCAAGGATGGGAACCGTAAAACGTCTTCCTGCGGCTATGGCTAACCCTGGTGAGCTCCAAGAGAGCTGGGCTCTGGGTGCGAAGTCAGCTGAGGGCACTCTGATACTAGTAGGGCCATGGCCTGCGATTTCCTTCTGCTCTGCTCCCTGAGGAGCTGGCTAGGCTGGATGTGAGGTGAAGATTCCTTGAGTTCAATGTGGAAGAGTGTTTCCCCAACAGTGGTTTGTAGTGGGGTGCTCTGAGTGGGTTACTCTGTGCCCTAAGACCCCGATCTTCTTAGGCCTCCAGGCTTGAGAAGCTGGGACATCACTAATGAAATCTGTGTTGGTTGCTGTGCATGGTTGAGCTGAAGGCAGTGAAGGAGGCACCCTCCTACCTGGGCAGCTACATCTCCTACAGAGACCACCGGTGCCTATCTGGTTGAGGGACCCAAGAAGCAAGAATGAAGCCCATGGGGTGGGCAGTGGAGAAAATGAGACACAAAGCCCCAGCTTCTAGGCTTCACAGCTCCCTAATCTCTGTCTTCATATCCCTAGGATACCTCTGGCCATTTGCAGCAAGGTGAGCACCCCCATGACATGTGTGCCTCTGGAAATTAGAGACCTTATTTTGAAATATTTGATCTCAAAACATTCCACTGAATTCATAGTCTACTGGAAATGCTAACATTTCCTTTGTCAATGAAAGAAGAGGAAGAGCAGTTGGGTTCTCTTTTGTTATTTCAAACGTTGCAGATTTTTGAATGGTTGTAAAGCCGGCCTTAAACATTTTATCACCATCCATAGCAAACAAAGCCAGTGACGGGGACTGTCAAAACTCTGAAGAGGTTATTATTAAAGCCTTGAGGAATCGTTGCAAGGAGCCATCTTAAGCATAAAAATCCAATTTAAAAAGTCTGTTGATGAAAGCTTCTCATTAAAAGTGTTAAAAGATTTTCTTTGAGTTTCAAATTCAATACTTATGTATTATAAGGGGATGCCTCCAGACACCCTTTAATTCTGGCTTTTTATAAAAAAAAAAAAAAAAAATTAGGGATCCCTGGGTGGCGCAGCGGTTTGGCGCCTGCCTTTGGCCCAGGGCGCGATCCTGGAGACCTGGGATCGAGTCCTACATTGGGCTCCCGGTGCATGGAGCCTGCTTCTCCCTCTGCCTGTGTCTCTGCCTTTCTCTCTCTCTCTCTGTGACTATCATGAATAAATAAATTTAAAAAAAAATTAGCCCTCCTTATGTATTTGTGATATACAAATGGTTGGGAAGCATTAGGACAGTAGGAGTCCAGTCCACTTCTCCAGGGCCCATACCAGTTCAGACCCAACTTTGGAGGAGTGGAGGGTGTGTAGAGGCTGCCCTCCGCCCCCAGGCTTCTCTCAGCTGTGCAGGGACCAGGGAGAGGCTAACAGAGCATGACAAGAACATGGGACAAGTAGCTCATCCAACCTCCTCTCTCATCCAAGAGCTGCAGCCCCAACACCAAGGCTAGATTCCTTTTACTCCTCCCTCCTGGTCCCAGAATGGCAGCCCCTTATGGGGGTTGGGAGTCCTTATCTTCAGAAGGTGATTGATTTCCAGAAAAGCTTTGAGTCACTTGAGGCTAAATTCACATGCATAAAACACTTTTTAAGATGGCTAATAACATCTGGAGTCCCAAAGAAGCATGACATAATTTTTTTTTTTTTTAATTTCCCCAAATTGACTCTGAGGGCAGTTTCTTAAGCCAAATGCTTTGAGGCCTGCCACAACACTATAGGTTCCCGTGGTTTGCAGGAAGAGTGTCAACTGGATATAAAAGGTCTAAGATGTTTAATGAAAATCATCGTTGCTCCCAGCTGTGCCTCTTAGCATATGCAAAACAATCTCTCTAAATGGGGGCTTCCAAGAGGCACCTGAAATAGCTTTACTATTGTTTCTAACGAATCTCTAACAGTCGAAAGGCATCAGTCATTTGGAGTTTTATCTTTATTTAAAAAAAAAAAATAAGTGGGAATGACAACAGCTTCAGTTACCAAGAATCACTGCAAAACGTCAACATGATCTGCTGGTAATTTCCACTACTTTCAGGCCAGAGGTGGTGGGCTCCGCGGCAAGGCCAATCCAGAAGAGAAGCAATGAAATAAAAAGAGAGGGTGGGAACGAGCGCAGGTGCAGGAGGGCCAGCGCCTCGTGACCAAGCAAAACTCCCAGCCGGCCACTGAGGTTTCCGGGACCCCCAGAGCATCTTTGGGATGTTTTCCATCATTTTGCTCACTGCTGGTTCTGGGTCTCCCATTTGTTTTAAGCATGCTTTTTTATGCCCTGTTAATTTAGAAAACAACGTATGCGTCTTTGGAGGAAAGAAAAAATCACAATCCTGCAAAGTAAAAGATGCAAGTGCCCCAGTGATGCATTTTTTTTTATATATAAAACATCTTTAAACCTTTGACACGCTCCCCCCCCCCCAGGTTGAACTCTGTAGGTCTGTTTTCCTCGCATGTTCTCTCTGTCCCGCTCCCCCCACCCTACTAGGCCTCCCCACCTTCTACCACTTTGGTTTTCCATCCAGATTCCTTTTGTGGGTTCAGTCCCTCCTCTGGGGGGTCATTCCCGCCGCGGCGGCTCTTTTAAGCGCGACTCCCTGCGCCACGGGCTCCCTCCTGTGGCCGTCGGGGGTCACTGCACACCGCCGAGCGGCCCTCTCCTCTGCAGAGGCCCCGGGCTTGGGGGGTGCTGCACCGGCCTGGAGGCGGAGGGCTGCAAGGGCCTGGGGGGGCGGGGGGCGCTGCACGGGCCTGGAGGGGCCAGCCAGGCCAGATCCCATCTTCTAACTCTAAGCACAGTCCCAGAGAGCGGTTTGGGTCTCCTCTGACCCCCTCATGGTGTCTCGGTGCTTCTGTGGGCCTCAAGGTTTCCAAGTTGTATCAAAAAGAGCATACCCCGAGCTCTGTGTGATTGCAAATTTGCTGAGAGCAGAACTTAAACATTCTCACACGAAGATACATACCTACCCACATACCTACACACGTGAGGTGAGGGAGGTGTTCATTAACTAGATGGAGGGAACGTTTTTTAAATGTAGCAGCACACCAAATATTTTACAATTTGATATGTCAATTATGCATTAATAAAGCTTAGGTGGGGGAGCAAGGTCTGCAGGGTTGACATTCCTAGGGGTCAGAGTGTGAGGTTACGTGGGAGAGAAGTGTGTGTGTGTGCTGTGTGCAAATGTAGCTGGGAAGGGAAACAGAGGAGTAACAAAGGCTCCTGCGTCTCTTTACAGGTCTTGGGGGGGGGGGGGGGTTAAAATTCATTTGTTTTGCCTCCAGATATTAAGCCATCAGGATACACCAGCACTGGGGACGCCAGAGGGAACCTGATTAGATCCTGCTACCAAGGCCCTCTCTTACGGCTCACGGGAGACACAGTTTACAGGAAAGCCTGGCCTAGGAGCAAGCAAGGAGAGTCACAGAGCCAGATGTGAGGTTGGGCCGCTCCTCCACCACGAGCTTTGTGACCTTTGAAATATGCAGGAGAGTCGGAAGAAAGGGCCAACGGGGCTGTGCCCTAAGAGGAGAGCACCCTTAAAAGGGGTTTACAGCACCCTGGAAGGAGCCCTCCATCCTTCTCCATGTGATGAAAACCTGCTGGGTGACAGGTGCAGGGAGGGTTAACCAAATTAAAACAGGCCGCCAACGAGCCCATAGAAACCCCTAGAGTTAGGAACTCTGGTGGTAAACCTCTTGGGTCCCCTCCCTCCTCAGGAGCTTTGTACTGTCACTCAATAGATTTTGCTTTGCTGCCCACCAGTGCGTCTGGTTGACTTCTTCATTCTTCCAAGTGATGTGACCAAGAACCACAAGCCCCAATGGAGGGGAAAAAAAATCCTGAAACAGTCACTTAGCCTCATTGAGGCTCAAATTTTTTTCATCTGTGAAATGAGGACAAACATACCCCCTCATTTTTCTCCACTGCCTCGCTGTGAGGGTCAGCTGAGCTGTAACACGGGAACGTGCTCTGAAAACCCCACGCAGATGCCGGGTAGATGCTGCTATTATTTTCAATATAATTTGGCCCTTCAAAAAGCTGGGTTTCTCAGAATACTCTCCTACAGCTTGTGCCTGAAATCCTTACCCAAGGAGTCACTGTTGAAAGGGTTTTCCTAACCGGGCAAGGCAATGGTAGCTGGAGGGCCCGGTGGCAAGGTGCGGCAGCTAGTCTGTCAGAGGAACCCCTCTCCTGGCATCCCAGTGCGAAGGCTCAGTGGGATCCGGCCCGGTGACTCATCCCACACAGCAGGGCAGGGTGCTGGACCCTAACTGGAACTCCTGAGCATCGTGTTACCCAGTGGGTCCAGCACCAAGATCACGCGGGCTCGACCAGGTCTCTCTTCCCCCAAGACTTTCCAAGCACCATCCCCATTTGGGCTGGGTCAAATTTCGGGGATATCGCTATTGCTACCAGAGTGGGGTAACCCTTAACCCTTGCTCAGTTCTGATGCAAGTTTGTAGCAGAGGCTGACATGCCCAGCCCGCATCTCCTTGGCCCCCATCTCTAAATACCAACAGCTGTTTTTGTAAACACCTGATTTTTCTTTGTGTGCAGGGCGGTTTCTGGATGCCGATGAGTTAGTGCCCCCAGATGCATCCCTCCGGCAAGGACAGGGGAGGCGTGGGTGCGTAACTACAACTTTCTCATGCCTTGGGCAGCAAGTAACTGAGGAATGTTCTGGAGTGTTTCCCAGTGGGATTAGGGCCCAGTGTCCCCCCAGAAGGCTCTTGCTTAGATACCGTTCATTGGCTTCCTGCCCTTCCCTATCTCTACCAGTGCTTCCTGGGATCCCCTCACAAATACACTACTTGCACCCAAATCCTCGGGTCTGGGAAGGAAAAACTCAACCGAAGACAGTTGGTGCTGGAAGTTCTCCTGGGAAGCAGACCCTTGGAACGGAGTTGTGGAACTAACCACCACCAGCCCGATGGTAAAGGATGCCTGCCGTTAGTCTTATGCGGAGCTTTCGAGATTCTAGAAGAGCCTCCTCTCAGCTTGTGAATAAGCTTGGTAAGACTGATGTGCAGTGAGCGATGGAGCCTGCTGGAAGGGGACGCAGCAGCTTCTGCAATAGCCCTGGCACTGTGCGTCAGAGGTACTGCGGCAGGAGACTCCGGAGTTGGTTCGTGGTTGAAAAAACCCTGCAGACTCAGGTCACCAACCACCAACCTAGAAGAAAGCCAGAGGCTTCTCAGGCCGCATCTTTACACCCCCAGCCACTGCAGCTGGAGGCCGGTCCCTACACCCCCACCTACTGCAGCTGGAGGCCAGTCCCAAGGCAAACCAGGCCTAGGATGGGCCGCAGGCCGTTGCAACAACCAGAGGAGCTGCAGCCACAGCCTTGGCGGCCTCCTAGGCGGAGCTGAGGGCCCCTGCGATGGGAAACGTGGGGGGACGGGCCTGGGAGCAACAGCGCCCTTGCTCTGGCGAGGAGAGCAGACACCTGTTACCTGGGGAGGACACAAGGGCCTCCCCCAGGCCAGGTACCTCAGCGTTTGCTCCTGCAGCTCCATCAACCACTAGGGTCGAGTCTTAGGCCTGGGAAGCGGGGCCGGCCCCCCCCGGACCCCACCTCGGGCCCCTGGGCAGGCCTGCCTGCCGGCCACTACCCCACCCTGCGTGTACCCCGAGGGACTGCGCCTCTCGTGCCGGCGCTGGGGTCAACGCTTCGCGTTAGTGGCTCGAAACTGGGCCGTCGTCATGCAAGTTCCGCACAAACCAAGAGTCTGCAAATGCCGCGTGTTCAAACCAGAGGGTTTCTTTTTTTTCCTTCCCCCTCCCCTTCCCGCTCCCCAGTCCCCCCATCCCTTCCCCTTTAGTTTTTTTTTTTTTTATGCTACCATGCAACAAAACTTTAACATTTTGAACAGCTATTGAGAAAACCAGTGATTCAGCTCTTACTGAAACTGGTAATTTCTAAACTTAAATTGGGGCAAATGGCTAGAGGCCGAGCAATGCCATCATTGGGCACTAAGAATTCAAGATTGAAGAATTAACAGCCACCCCTCAGACGAAGAACCAGGTGGAGAGTTGACTCTTTCTGGATGTTGTAATCAGAAAGAGTGCGGCCCTCTTCCAGCTGCTGGCCTGCAAAGATGAGCCTCTACTGGTCGGCGGGGGGGGGGGGGGGGGGGATGCCCTCTTTATCCTGGATCTCGGCCTTCACGTTTTCAATGGTATCACTGGGCTCCACCTCCAGGGTGATGGTCTTGCCAGTTAGGGTTTTCACGAAGATCTGCATTTTGACCTGCTAACGAACGCAAGGACACCGAAGTCCATCACGTCCAGTCACCCCCACACCCCCACACCGCCACCTAACAATGCCAGCCGCCTACGGGCCCGCCTTGCAGAACCACGCAGGCTGCGGCCGAGAGGTGTTCCCCCTGCGCAGGCCGGGCTTAAAACAAGACCCAGGGCTCCTGAAGGCACCAATGAGCTGCCCGGGTTGCCTGCCAATGTCGACCAATCAGGGTGCAGCGTCTCCAGCCAATCAGGGTGCAGCCTTCCCGAGCAATCGGGATGCTGCCTGTCCAGCCAATCAGGATGCACCCCTCCCAACCAATCAGGATGCAGCCTTCTCAACCAATCAGGATGCCGCCGTCCCAACCAATCAGGATGCAGCTTTCCCAAGCAATCAGATGCAGCCTCTCCAACCAATCAGGATGCAGCCTTTCTGACCAATCAGGATGAAGCACTACCCCCCCTTTCCTTTATTAGCATATCGGACCCGAGTGGGAACCTGCGCTGGCACTTGGTATAAAGTTAGCGTCTGTGGCTCTCAGGAGAGCGGCCTAATTGCCTTTAGTTGTTGTTGTTGTTGCCAGGCCCCAGAACCCAGCTCCAGAAACAACTGGAACGAAGAAGGAACGGTCCACGTGGGGCCCCAGGGCTCATTTGGAGCCTGACTCGGGCCACTGAGCTCGTGGTTCCGTCGTGGTCCCTTCGATCCGGGGCCATGGTGGCATTTGGGGTCCCTTGTTGCAGGTCTCCAGCTCAGGGCCTGGGGAGCTCTAGGAGTTCTTTCCTCGGTGTGTCATCACCGGGGTCAAGGGGCACAGGAACCTTCATAGGGGAGGAGCTACCGAGTATACTGGACGTTGCATGGGGCAGGGGCCCTCGTGTGCTCAGGCCCTGACGACCGCCCTCTAGGAACTGGGTGAGGGCGCGCGATCCCTCACTTGGCAGCTGACACCAGCGTCTGCTTACTTGCTCCTACGTGGGCCGAGAGGGTCCCGTGCTGGCTGCCCCGACCTGGCCCGCAGGTGCACCGCGGCCCGGCAGTCCTGAGCAAGCCCTTCGGAGGGTTGATGGGAATTACTTCCACCTTGCCTCCGACAGGCAAATGCCTCCCCTCCCCACTCCCACCCCCCCCCCCCCCATGACTAGAGCCCAAGTCTAAAGTAAACCCTCCTTCAGCCAGTCTTGGCCTGCACAGGGCCGCCCCTGCGGAGCTGCTCAGCGATGGTGGGGTCAGTCCCCCCAACTAGTGGGCTCCTTATCCGGCAAAGAAGGTGCCTACCATACCTTCACTGGGATGCGAGTCCTGATTCAAGGGGGGGGGGGAGGCAAATCAAGTTCTACCTTATTTCCGACCCCCTAACCCTGACTCAACTCTCTGAAGATGCGTTTCCGTGCATGTTCTCCTGGTCCCAAACAAGGCGGACATAGTGATCACCGAGCAGAACTGACCTGGGAATTGTTAGAAATGCAGAACCTCGGGCTCATCCCAAGCACTGAATCCGCATCTGTTTCTAATGAGATCCCAGGTGATTTGTATCCGTATTTAAGGATGAGAAGCCCTGCTTCAGAACTATCCAGAAACCCCAGCAGAAAGGGTCTTCCGTTTCTTAGGCCTGAATAAGCCAACTTTCAACAACCCCATCGTCACCAACCCCTTTGTCGCTGTGACTGTCCTCGTTATCACCATGGAGCAGCATCCGTAGGGTAGACACTTCATCATGAACCATTTTTATGACGGTACATACGGAGCAGACAATGCCTTGCCCTAGCTGACCCTACTTCCACAGATATATTTATAAGGTAAACCACCTTTTTTTTTTTTTTTTTTGTTTCATCCTCTGGAAGGATTCTGTAACTTATTTGCTTTCACTTAAGAGTTTTAAATCACCTCCCCCAGCAATTCCCACTTTCCCCAATCTTCCACACCCAACTGCTTCTCCTCTGCCCATCGCGCCTGGGTTCCTTTCTCACCCTGCCCCTGCACCTTTTTGTGCACTTACTTGAAGACTTCTGCTATTGTCAGAACAGCCAAAGACCACAATGCTTCAACTGGCAGGAAACAGTCTTCACACTCAGGATTTCCTATTATGTGCAGCCTTTTCCAGAAACACAATTGCATCTAAAAATAGAAACCGCCTGGATTTACCTTCATCTCAACACAATGACTCCATGGCCACTGTGACTGGCCTTGAATGACGGCCAACCACTTTGAAACACACAGACACTCTATCAATGGAGGTGAAGGAAGCCGCTTCCAGGGACTTCCAAGTGAGGGTAGGCAGCTGTTTACTTATTCCCCATTCTTTTGTTATTTTGCTTGATTTTGCCAGTAAAGCTTCGGTAGGAGGAAGGAAAGAGAGGAAGACAGGGGGCCATGGCCCAAAAGGAAGGAATGCAGGGGAGAGGGCTAAGGAAGACCAGGATGTGGGAGCGATAACCATGGGGTGGAGGAGATGACTCAGGAGAAAAGGAAAAGTGGCAGGTGTGCTGTTGAGGAAGAAAAGTGAACCGGAGAAGGAAGAGAGGGAAAGGACTGCAGCCGGATTTTCAGTGCTCCCTACGCAGCTGGCATGGCCAGGACTTCCCAGCTGGCCCGTGGTTTCCTGAGAGTGGAGAATGAAGAGAGCTGCTCTTCATGCCAGTGCCAAGTTTGGTGGTGTTTATTTCCTTCTTCACAATCCCCTGAGTCGCATAACCGCCTTTGGGGAAGAGAAGTTCTCACCTCTATCCTCATTCCCTTCCTGGGGGGGGGGGGGGAGGAGGACGGTGGAGGTCAGACGGCATCTTGAAAGCTAGAGAGACTGGAGGAGGTTGGGTGCTGGAGGAGGTGATCCTGGAAGAGCATTTCTAGTGATGATCCTGCAAGAACATTTTTCATGAGCTGGAAGTTCGGAAGCAACGGGAGAACTGGTGAGAAGTCAGGAGACAGGTGCATTTGAGGTTACCTGGAGAGACGTGAGCGGGAGGCTGGGAGCTTTCCAAGGCTGGCGAGCTCTCCAGACTGAGTTAAGCAGACCTAAGGCTGGCCCCAGCTCTGCCCATTAAGTGGGGGACCTGGACATGCTGTCTTCTCTAAGCCTCAGGAACCCCAAGCCTGGATGAGGGCACCCATGTCATCAGGTGTTTGCGACAATTCCGTGGTTTGTGCATGAAAAGTTCCACTTCCTGTTTGTTCTATTCCATGGATTGATTGGCAGAGTCAGGATTCAGGAGGTGTTATGAAAAGAGCTTTGACCTGAAGTCAGGCCTTGGACCAGAGAGAGAAGGGGATGCAAGGGAGCCAGAGGTGGAGTGCGCGTTGGCCCAGGTGAATGAGCAGAGAAAACTGGGACCCTAAGGACCTAGACTATGTGACAAGGGGAGAAACGGTAGTGGTGGAGAAAGAGCCGGGTTCTTGTACATGCTGTGCCTCAGGACAACCCAGGAGAGCTAGAAAGTTTCTCCGTCTGGGAGCATTCCAGCTAGTAAATGAAGATAGCGAGAATTAAAATTGAGCCATTTCGTGACCCCTAAGGCAATAGAGGACGTAGCTACCGATCATTGTGTCAGTCATCAACGTATAACCTCCTCTAGCCACCCTTCAGTACCTGCTCCGTAATAACGGACTGGGCTCCTGAAGCGTTTCTTATGATGCATGCAATGTTGAGCTTTGTCAGTAGAGGGCACAGGAGGGACCTTGCTGGAGAAAGGGGGCTTTTCTCAGTGGGTGTTCACGTTATTTTCCTTGCTCTGGCTGCATAGCCTCTCAACAGTGCCTGCCCTGCCCTACCCACGTGCTTAGGATGCACAGTCCCTCAGAGACCTTAGAGTCCTAGCCTGGGCCCAGGCACCACCTTCGCCTCTGCACCTGTGATGTGGACACGGTGCGCTCCAGGCCTCTTGGTGGCAGTGGAGCCCCATCTCCTCCTGGGCACTGTTTTCCAGCATCAGCTGCCTTGTACCTGAGACCTCATTCTCTCCTGTCCTCCCGATGTGAATGCTGCACACCAGGCCGTCCAGCCATAGGAGCACCCTGCACCCATGCTTGCCTGCATCCATGAGTTCTTTCTTGCTTGCCTGGTGACTATGGTCTAGGTCTGGCCAAGAAGCCCAGTGAACTTAGCTGCCTTCATCGACTGTGCTACAGCCAGACCTGTTCCAACTAAGTTGGAGCCTCTGTCTTCAGGGAACCCGCCCCCCCCTTCCAAGCTCGTTTCTCCCTGAGTTACTTAGATACTGAATACTATATACCATACCTCTTTATTGTTACTCTCCTATCATAGTGAACAATTCTATTACCCCCGCGGCTGTGTGATTTCAGTTTCCTGGGTGGACCCAGACCAATGTGATCAGGAATGACTGCTAACCTCATAAAGACAACCAGAGTCATGTGGCCTCATTGGAAATACACAACATGGGACTCCTGGGTGGCTTAGCGATTGAGTGTCTGCCTTCAGCTCAGGGTGTGATCCCAGGTCCAGGGATCAAGTCCCCACATGGGGCTCCTTGTGAGGAGCCTGCTTCTCCCTCTGCCTGTGTCTCTGCCTCTCATTCTGTGTGTTTCTCATGAATGAATAAATAAAATCTTTAAAAATTAAAAAAGGAAATACACAACACACCTATAAGGTATTCTTGTCAAAACATCAATCTTAAATCTAAGCAAGCCTTAGATATAAGTGTTCAAGAAACACACAGGATCCAGGGACATGTCAAATAACACCATCAGATGCAATCAGCAAAATCCAGGCTGTGGAAAACTCCAAGGAAAAATAACCTGACCTGAAGTCAGGTTATTTGGATATAGATTCAAATGAATTGTTGGATCTAGATTCAAATGAATTGTTGAAAAAGATTTATGAGACAACGGAGGAAACTTCCTGGATATTTGATAACATTGAGGTAATTTTCAAGAGCTGGTGAAGGAAATATGAACACTGGATGTTTGATATTAAGGAAATTCCTCTTCTTTCTTTTTTTTTTTTTTAAGATTTTATATATTTATTTGGCCAAGAGCATGCAAGAGAACACAAGCAGGGGGAGCAGCAGAGAGAGAGGGAGAACCAGGCTCCCCACTGAGCTGAGAGCCTGATGTGGGACTCAAACCCGGGAACCTGGGATCATGACCTGAGTTGAAGGCAGACGCCCAACTGACTGAGCCACCCAGGTGCCCCCAGGAAATTATTTTTCTTTTTGGCTGTGATAATACTGTGGATATTTTTAGGAGTTTTGACTTTTTAGATTCACTATTTTAGATTTAATATTTTAATATTTAAAATATTAACAGATGAATTGGTATGATGTTGGGGATTTGCTTCAAAATAATCGATGCATGGGGTAGAGTGGATGAGAGAATATATGGGCCATGAGTTGATAATATCAAAGCTGGGTGATGAGTACATGAGCTCATTAAAAACCTTTTTAACATTCTACAAATTGATAAGAAAAAAGGCAACTTAAGTGAAAAATAAAAGGTATAGATAGGCAATGGATGAAAGAAGCCTGTATGACCAAAAGAACATGTAAATGTGCTCACCCTTGCTGGTTATGAAGAAAATGCAAATATAAAAGAACAGTGGAAGACCAAGGAGGTCATGGGGAAATGAGTATTCCCAATGGTATTTCCATATTGAAGGACAATTTGGCAGAGTTTTTCAAATGTAAAATGTGCATTTCTGTAAGCCCAACAGCTGTTGCTTTTTAGATGTATCTCTCTTAAAGAAATGGTCAAATATATGGACAAGATTACTTAGTACAATATATATATTTTTTTGAAATAGCAACACCTAGAAGCAAACTAAATATCCATTAATGGAGAAGTGGTTAACAAAAAGTAGTTAAAACATGATGTGAATTAATACACCTGGGGGAAAAAACACCTAGAATTTGTCCCTTTAAAAATGGCATAATTTTTGTTTACTTATATACATATCGCTTTGTATATACACATATCCTGCTATGTTGATTTTTCTTAATATCTTCATGGTGCTTATATAATTCACTTTTCTTTCACTTTCTAAGTGTTTACTAAATTTGGCAAGAGATAAATCATTAGTGCCTTGAGCTTTAGTGATCCCCTGGGGCACAGCAGGAAACCAAAGACAGTGGAGTGGGGACATGGTGGGTGGGTCCCTCCCCAGAGGCTATGCCCATAGCCAGGCTCTGGCCCACCCTATCCACCTGGTCCCATTAACAGGTAGGTAACTGGCCAAGTTTCAAGATAGAGAAAACTCAAATGTTTCCTGTTTAAAAGGATTTCCTCAAGTATGTCTTGTCATAAGACTTTAGGGCCAGCTCGTCCAATTCCTGATTTTTAAGGATGAGAAAGCTAAGGTCCAGGGAAGCTAAGGAAGTTACCCAAGGCCACCAGACTGTTTGGCATTTTCAAAAGGTCTCTTGCAAAGTACTAGGAGGACAAGTAGGAAAGCATTCCCAGGAAACCTCTGAACATTTGGGAACTATGAGGAAATAACTAGGGAATTATGTGTCCAGGACAAGCATTCAGATTAGAATTCCTGCAAAGTTGCTGACAGCCATATGAGTGACCAGCATCCAGTGGTAAATCACCAGGATCAGGAGAATGAATCATCGCAGGCTTTGTTCTTTGTAGGACAGCACATTTTTCTCTGGCTCTCTCTGTTCTATATCAGGGGATTGTTTCCATCAGGTCACCGGGCTGAAGGACCCACTAAATCTGGCCTCAATCCTGTCTTGGCAAGCGGCCATGGCCAGGGTGATGGAGGAGTGTTTACACATGTCAGATCCCAGGAACATTTTCTCTGTTCTGTCTGATAAAGGCCAGAGTCAGATAGGCAGTGCTGAAGAGCACTGGATGAAGAGTCGGTTTGCCTGGGGGCTGTTTCTGTTGGGCCCTGAATCCAGCCGTGTGAGCTTGACCTGGTCATTTAAGGGCTTTCTAAGTGGGCAAAATAAACCGGTTGGATGCGACTCCCTAGCTCTCCTGTCTCAGGAACAGGCTTTGGGATGAAAGTAGCTTCTAGCCTGAATACTCATTTTCAAAATCTGTTCTCTCAAGCAGAGTGAGAAAGAAGTGCAAGTTGATAGCCATGACTGGTACAGAGCCAAGGCCGAGTTTAAGGAAGAGAAAGAACCCATGCCCTGTCCAGGCAGAGCAAGTAGGCTCATCCCTGGAGGTGGCTCTTTGTGGTGGCTGCCTGGACGCTGGGTTGAGAAGGATCTGAAGAAAAGCTGAGCTCAGGGAAGAGAGTTCTCAGACCCATGAATGATGTCAGCCATAGGTGAGGGGGTGAGGGCACACCGTGTTTTTGCTACCCTTGCACCTAATCACCACAGTTATGTTCCTATAGCCATGAACCCAGGAACCCAACACAAAGCAGGAAAATGCATCTGAGGAAAACTTCTTAGAAAAAGAAAACTTCAGGAAGCTGGCTCATTTGGGATATAATTAGCAGATGAGAGAGTGGGATCCGGATACCCGGGTTCTGTTCTTTGGCCTATCACTAAATAACTATCATGGAGGAAATCAATAAATTGGGATGTCGATGTTGGGACCATTTGTTCTGTCTCTGTTGTGGCCTGAGGTCTGATAAGGAAGGCTGCTAAAGGCTCTTTGGAAGTGGAGGGGGAATATGGAGCAGCCCTGATGCTCCTGCAGCCACTGGAAGTGGTTCTTAAACAGCCTGGCCCAGTTTTATCTTGTTTTAATTAGTGCTGTAATTGCACAACATTAACAAAATAAGGGGGATCCCTGGGTGGCGCAGCGGTTTGGCGCCTGCCTTTGGCCCAGGGCGCGATCCTGGAGACCCGGGATCGAATCCCACATCCGGCTCCCGGTGCATGGAGCCTGCTTCTCCCTCTGCCTGTGTCTCTGCCTCTCTCTCTCTGTAACTATCGTAAATAAATAAAAATTAAAAAAAAAAAAACAAAAAAAACAAAATAAGGTAAATTATAAAATTTTCCATTATGATATGTTAAAAAAAAAAAGGGGGGGTGGGCAGAAAAGAGAGACCAAAAGAAAATTACCTGTATTCTTTTTTTTTTTTTTTTTTTTTTTTTAAGAATGGAGAGGAGGCGCAGAGGGAGAGAATCTTCATCAGGCTCCATGCCCAGTACTAAGCCCATCACAGGGCTGGATCTCACACCCTGGAAATCATGACCTGAACTGATATCAAGAGTTGGATGCTTGGGCAGCCCCAGTGGTCCAGCGGTTTAGCACTGCCTTCAGCCCGGGGTGTGATCCTGGAGACCCAGGGTCGAGTCCCACATCAGGCTTCCTACACGGAACCTGCTTCTCCCTCTGCCTGTCTCTCTCTCTCTCTCTCTCTCATGAATAAATAAATAAAATTTAAAAAAAAAGAGTTGGATGCTTAACCAACTGAGCCACCCAGGTGCCCCCAAAATTACCTGTATTCCTATTGCTCAGATCCAACATTTGATATCTTGTATTCCCTTGATCTGAAGAGAATTTAGTGTAAATGTCTTCTGTGATAACTAACAGATTCACTTTTTTTTGGCTCATGTTCAGGAAATTGAACCACAAACCAAGAGCATGTTATATATTAAGTAGTCAGTAAATAATAATTTAATACAACTAATAATAATTTTGTGTTATTTTATTATCATTAGTATCACGCATGACAAACCAGAGCCAAATAAGGGCAACAGCCTTTTTTTTTTTTTTAATTTATTTACTCATGAAAGACACAGAAAGAGAGAAGCAGAGGCATAGGCAGAGTGAGAAGCAGGCTCCTTGCTGGGAGCCCGACGCGGGACTCGATCCCAGGTCTCCAGGATCACGCCCTGGGCTGAAGGCGACACTAAACCACTGAGCCACCAGGGCAAAGGGCGACACTCTATGCCAGATCACTTCTAACTTTGTGGATAAAATTGAGGCAAACCAGGCTCTTTTTGAAATTACATGTAAAAGTGAGTGAGGAACAGAAAGGAACAGATAAAAATAATAAACTATTTTTAAATTTTTATTTGATGCTGCTAAGTTATCTTGTTTGGTAAAATGAAATGAAAGTCACTTGCAAGTGTGAAGGAAAGCCCGAGGATGGTTTTCCAAGGGAGGGTGAAGCCTGGTGGTACCCAGTACTAGTTAAACCTGTTGGCGCTAATGTCAACTGGGCTGAAATCCTGACTCCCTCAAATAATGAGGATAATAGTCCTACTACTTCAGCAGATTGTTGTGAGGATTAATTGAGTTAACATATATATAATGGCTAATTTATTAATCAAGTTGACTGAGCCACAGGGTACCCAGGTATTTGGTCAAACGTTATTCTGGGTGTGTCTGAGGGCATTCTGGAAGAGATTAACATTTGAATCAGTAAACTGTGTAAAGCAGATAGATGGCTTTCCCTAATGTGGGGTGGATCTCCTCCTCTCCATTGAAGATCTCTCTCTTCTCTCTCTCTCTTTCTGCCCGTCTTCAAGCTGGGACATCAGTCTTGTCCTGCCTTCAGACCTAACTTGAACTAGAACTATACTATATTCTATTGTTTCTGTTTCTCTGGAGAACTCTGATACACTATGTCAAGTCCTTAGGATAGTGTCTAGCACATACCAGGCACACACTAAATCTTGTTGTTAAGATACATCACATGGTTAAGATACACCAAACACGGTGAAGTTAATTCTGCATGGAGGGGTCCCTTGGAAGATCCTTGGGGGTAAGTATAGAGAGCAGAAACCATTACTAGGACTGAGGAGAGGGGTGCCCTCATTGGCAAGAAATAAAATGCAACAGCAAATGCTGGACATTTCTCAGAAGGTTCTGAGCACCTCTTCTCTCTCATCTACACAGCACACCATTGCCCAGAACACTCTTTCTAAAGCGCTTTTTAACATACTAGCTCATTGGGGGTGGACTCATTTGTTTATCCCACACATAGTTATTGAGGCGCTGGGCTTGGCCCTGGGGATACGACAGTGAGGGAAATCCCACATGCCTGTCCAGGGAGCATACAGCCTAGTGAGGGAGCCAGATACCCACACATACATACACCTCTCCAGGCTTAAACTGATACAGCAACAAAAAAAGAACTCGGTGTTGCAGAGGGGATCGCTGAGGAGCCCCTAATTCAAAAAGCTTTCCTGAAACTCCCTTCACTTCATATTCATACCCTCCTCACCCCAGTGCACCTCTTTGATTTGGGTTCGATGGGTTTAACTTGAAATGATTTATGTGTCTTACAGAGGAACCCAAGGCTCCGGGACATCATTTGCCCCTAATTACCCAGCTTGGGCATGGAGGGACCTGGATTTAAACTGGGATCTATCTTCTTCCTCCTTCCTGCTCCTCTCATTTTCTCCTGTTCTCTCCCACCTCCAGCATCACTGCAGCACACACACTTTGCCTTTGCTCAGGCCTTTCCTGGATGTTCCCCTCTCGTGGCTGCTCAGCTAAGTCCCCCCTTGTGGTCGAACCCTAAGTGCAATAGGAGAGGAAAGAAGGAGGAGCTAGCAAAGGCCAAAGTCATTAAGGAACGATAGGGGATTTATGTTGGACCTTTGGAGTTGTGTGGGATGGAGGATTTAGCTAAGGGAACCATAGACAAATAGGGCCTGGATTTGGAGAGCATGGGAAGAGGTGATGCATGCCTCCCGTGACCAAAACCAGGCATTTGAGTATTCTGGGAAAACTGTAGAAGGTGGGATGTTAAGGTGGCTAGGCAAGTCAGGGTCGTGTTATCATGGAAAAAAACAGACGATGTGCCTACCCTCAGGGAATCTCAGAAGAAAGAAAAAAATCTCTTTAATAACGCCTCTTGCCCAGGCACAACTCTGGGCACAGCATAGTTTCCAGAGTTTAATACCAGACCGACTGGCTGAAATTCTTTTGAACTCAGTGGAGAGCCGACTCCAAACCTTTCCATCTGCTGACTCCTTCTTTGTACACGAAGACCACATTTTCCATTTGCCTTAAAACAGCTTAACATTTTTGCTGCATTACCGAGGCCACTTTAATTTATCATTTTGTTTTAAAGAACCACGCCATCCAAAAATAGCACAAAATTACTCATTCTGTTCGAGGGTAGATGGTACTGCAACCTTTACAAGAGACATGTAATCTTTCATTGATTGGGCAGGTGTGGATACGATCCCGATTCTCTGTGCGTCCCAACAGTCACGGATGGGAGCTGCTGAGTTTTTGTGAAGCCAGTTAGCCGGTTTATTTAATTTATTTATTTACTTTTACCTCCAGAGCCACTAAAGGATGTCTGAGCAGCTGCAGAGAGAAGCTGCACAGCTGGCTTCTGAACTCCTCCCCTGTCCAGGCCGAGGAGGCTCAGATATTTTAGAAAGAGTGGACTTCCCAAGCCTTCCTTCCCCCAGCTTTTCATGATGTTATTTCGTGTCTCTATTTCTAAGATGTTGAGCTTCCCATTGGATATCGTATTTTAAGCATGTGTGAACAGTTTAGGATGTTGCGGAAGGCTGGCATATAATGTAAAGGGAGAATGTTTTGAGAAAGAGGGAAGTCAGGGCTGGCTTTTCCAGAAATTTTGTTGGGATTATGGGTCATTGTTCTCATTTTTATAGCGATTATAGTTTCTCCTCCCTCACCACTTGCCTTGTGTCCTCCCCCTTCCCCCCTGCCCCCCACATACATAAAGAGGGCCTCGTCTGAGTGGTCTGTCCTGAGAAATCACCATAATGGAATATATATGAGGATTAGGCATAGAAATGTCAGGCCTTATTAAGTCTCAGTAGTCAAACTTGCTCTTGTGTTTTCCATTACGGCTCCAGTCTTCCAGACTTTCCAGAGAGGAAGAATCTTGCCTGTCCCATAGGAAATGCAGCCCCTCCCCCAGACTTAGCAGAACCTTGCCTGGGGTCAGTCATTATTGGAAGACTGCAATGTTTTCCACTTTTGTTGACTTTTAGAAAATTCTATTTCAGAGGAGACCTTTGGGAGACTCATGTAATCAAATTCTGTCAAGGAGGGGAAAGTCTAGCTGTTAGTATATTATTAAATGCCCTGGATAACCACAGAATCTGGGCATTCATAATCCCTCTCCCCAAGGAGCTCAGAGAGCTTTGGATACATTACTCTTTTATTCATCCTCACAAGGGACTCGAAGAAAAAAGAGGGGGCCAGACTCTCTAAACAGTCCTCCCAGCATGCCCAGCAGCAATAGAACCATATTCCTTATTGTCCATCCTGGGCTTCCCTAACTTAAGGAGAAACATGGAGACTTGACAAAGCTTAGAAGGAACCTAAAATAACTGTTAACTGTAGAGACACCAGAATGGGGGCAGTTGTCAGGGTTTGGAGGCGCCCCTGCTTTTGGAGCAAAGCAATGACCTTGTATGTCCACCTGTGAGGGAGGAGAAGGGGCTCCTCCTTGACTGCCTGAGAACGGGCAGGTGACTTCAGGAGCCCAGAAATGAGCTACGGGCTCGACATACACCTTGCTCAAAGGCGACTCCCCGACCTTCTGCCATCAAGCAGAGCTGCTGACCCATCTCCTTGGCCATCTTCCACTTCAGAGGACGAGTGTGCTGATCAGCAAGGACTCCCCTTCCCGTGGGCTGCCAGGAAGCATCTGGGTCAGCGGGAGTTGACAGTCGCAGGTGGGGCCAGCCCAAGACACCAACTATGGTGACTCCGTATTACGCTCCGTGGCCAGAGTGACCATCACACTCTCCCAGGGGGAGAGTCCCCGATGTCAGACCAGTCTCTGGGCAAAATGTGAGTCTAGAAGCATCTCTTCCCTTGGGCATCTGTATTCCCTCTGGAGCGTTGGAACACACACTCTCATCTCTCCCCCCGGGGCTTTATTTAGTCTACAACTCACTTAGCTCAATCTGCTTCACAGAAGAGATTTAATAAAATTAAATGAGATTCTGTTGCTTCTCCCGGGGACATTTGCCCTTGGAGAACCCAGCTGGAGGTCAAAGAGTAAAACTCCTGTAACACGAGGCATTGGCGAGTGCGGTGCCGGAGGCGTGTTAGCCGCAGTACATCCGTCCCCTAGACGTAGGGTATCCCAGAAGGGGGGCAGGTGCCCGTTCTACCTTCACAAAAATGTGGGACATAGGAAAGAGCAGAGACGAGCGTGGAGGTTTCTCACTGGTTTACCAGCCGAGTGCCTGGGGCCTGACCTGCTTCTGGGCACCAGTTTGCTTCTCTGTTGAAGGAAGGAGAGAAGGAAGATGCAGGCCACACGGCTCCTTCCACCACCTCCTTGGCTCACGCCTCCTCCTCCTCCCCCACTGTTGGGGCCACCGTCCTGATAACAGGGTTTACTCCTGGCCAGCTGTGTAAGCCACAGTGGGAAATCGTGGCCAGTCGCCAGTCACCCCAGAACTCCTATGTGGGTGGAGTTAGGGAGCTGCAATGGGGTAGAAGGTGGTGCTGGCCTGCGCTGTTTCACGTGGGATGCTGTCCTCCCGGCCTCCACCCCACACCACTCTGGCTCTCCTACTCACCACACAGCCTAGGGTTTTAGAACTCAAAATGCCAGCCTCAGCTCTGGGGTCTGACCCACTTGGTGGCTCAGATGGACTCCCTCTCCAGCCCGTCCGTGCTCTCTGCCTCCGCTCTTTGCCTGCTCTGCCCTCCCGGGTCAAGCAGGCTGGAGACATGCAGGCCCCTCTGGGCCCAGCAGGCTCACAGCGGGGCAAGGAGCTTATACTTTAAAAAAAAAAAAAAAAAGCTTTTGTTTATTTATTCATGAGAGACCGAGAGAGGCAGAGGGAGAAGCAGGCTGGCTCCCTGATGAGGGACTCGATCCCAGGACCCCGGGATCACGAGCTGAGCTGAAGGCAGACACCCAACCACTGAGCCACCTGGGCACCCCAGGGTCTCACACGGTCCTCCTCTGCCTTACATAGTTAGGAACGTGGTGTGGGGAAGCCCTTCGGACCCCGGCAGCTTGGGCAGGGCTGCAACTGGAAAGAGAATGACCCAACCGGTTCTATCAGAGCCACCTGCCTGATAGCAGGCCGGGCCCCGGGAAAAAATGCTAATAGAAATTAAAAATAGAAACTGCAGAACAGGTATTGCTCTTTTTCAGTCTGTTGGAGCCTGCTGCCAAGATCAGAGTGATCCCCGTGGCTGTGAGGAGTGTGGGGAAGGCCAGGCCAGGGACTGGCCCAAGCCGGCGACATGTGTGTTATTTTAACTTTCTGCGACGCTATTCTTAGGCTGTACACCTTGTTCCATCTCCGATGCTATCCAAATGATTCATAATCTAGTGTTATTGGCTTCGACACAGATTTAAAGGTAACGCGACCAAGTGTACACGGTGGGAGGAGCTGCGAGCACCTGGAGGCCCTTCCCTGGGGTCACCAGTGTGTCATGGGGCAACCTGCTAGAGGTACTAGAAGCTGGGGACACATGGTGAACACAGTGGGGTCCCTTCCCTCTCCCCACGGGCCCGGTGTAAGGCAGGTGACGCTACAATGATCTGGGATGCAGAAAGAGCCATGGGTGCTGGGAGGGGGGGCCCTTGACTTACAACGGGGTTGGGGCAGGGCCTGGGAAGATAAATGTGAGGTCAGGCTGCGGGGTGAGAACAGTCACCCAGGTGAGAGGGAGGAAGGGAAGGGCATTCCCAGCAGGGGGAGCTCTCCTTGTGCTCATTGCATGGAAGTCAGGTGGTAGCTGGAAGGGAAGAAATCAACGGGGAAGAAAAATGATTGCATCCTCTGCTTTTGCTTCCCACCCGGCTCTGATTCCTGCAGAGAGAGAGAGCAAGGACACACTGAAGGATGGTTTTTAGTGGCTTAAAGGAGGTAGGATAATGTTGGAGTACGGTTCCCACTAGTAAGAAAACCAACAGAAACCCAACCTGCAAACGACATGAATGTCCACGTGTAGAGAAATAGTTCAAATATGGTGCACCAAGCTATCTATGGGCAGTCTGCAGTCATTACAAAGGATAAGATAGATCTACTCGTGCAAACACGGATATCTGACAAACACTGTTAATTTAAAAAGCAAGTAAAAGAAAAATGCATATAATTATAACATGTGCCCTTTATGTAAAGTGGTATGTATTTTATTTGCATTTGTGGATTTTCTGTGTATTTATGTACCTACACATATACAAACCCATAGAAAAACGTTCTAGAAAGAAACACCCTCCTCCCCAGAAGCTGAGAGGTTGGAGGATGACAAAGGAAAAGGGACTAACTTTTGTTTAATTCACTCGTGCGTTATTTACATTTTTACATGAGCATGTATTACTTGGGTAATTTTTTTTTTCCAGTGGGAGAAAAAGCAACTGAATCAAAAGACAAAGATCTTCCAAGAAGTCCTAGAGAGTGGTCTTTGCTCATTCCCTTCACTCCTCGCAATTGCCTAAGTCCAGGAGAAAGTGAGGTGCCCCAGAAAATCCTCTCTGCAACTGGCCTCAGGAATAATACCCACATAGAGAGTCATAGTAAAGTGGTATATTAGGCGTACTGGACTTGTTGGCGGGCTTCCCTATTGTTGGAAAAAGATGGTTTATTTGATTTACTCTCGGGAGTTATTTTTATTAATTATTTTATGAATTACTTAATTATTTAATTCAAGTGAGCCTCTTTGTGGTCACCTATGGATAAATTAAAAAGGTGATATTGCAATTAAAATAAATCGTTAATCAACTTTAATGCTGACATAAAGACTGTCATCTAGGAACGCCTGGGTGGCTCAGTGGTTGAGCAGCTGCCTTTAGCTCAGGGCCTGATCCGAGGGTCCTGGGATCAAGTCCCACATCAGGCTCCCCGTGGGGAGCCTGCTTCTCTCTCTGCCTTTGTCTCTGCCTCTCTCTCTCTCCTCTGTGTGTTTCTCTCATGAATAAATAAAATCTTTTTTTAAAAAAGGAATATCATCTAAATTCTAACGTGAATTTAAATTATAACTGTGTCAGAGGCTATTGTACCAAGAGGTAATATTTTCTAAACTGTCTTCTCTTCCCCATTTCCCCAGCTCACCCATACATCCATGATTTCACTGGATCTAGTATAAAACCAACCACAAAACAGGAGTATCTAGCACTACAATGCTTCAATGATCTACCGTTAGAGCACTTTGCACCAACACCACGTGGGCTTAGAGGGTCATCTACGTCTTTAGGGTCTCAACCTGCCAGGGATTGAAAATGACCATAAGTCACAGAACTTTATCCTGCCTCTGGAACTCAGAGGCTGCAGGGTTTGAGGGCTTTGCTCATTGTTTCGTTCTGGAGGTCAGGTCACTTAACCTGCTTAAGCCCCCACTTCCGCACACCCACACAGTTTCTATGCCAGAGAATGTGTTTAAGCTGTGTGTGACCCTTGTGGGGTTGGGGCAAAGCTCTGGAAGTCCAGAAGATTCTCTTTTTGAGAAGAGCCTGGCAGTCACACACCAAAGCAAATCAATCCGCATAGAACTGTTTCCTTTTGCATGAAGGATTCTCTAAGTGAAGTACTAGAAGTAAAGACTGCTGCCCCTCCCAGGCCCTGAGATCCCCAAGGCCAAACTTGCCTAAGTGGGAGGTTTGTCACTGGGATCCTAGGACACAATTCAGAGGGCTCGTGAATTAGTTGGATGTGAGGAACAAAAATCCATCTTTATTTGTAGTAAACTCTTTCTGAAATATGATAACTTTTCTCCTTTAAATGTGGTCCCAAACCACGTAGTATTATCAGTCAGTACCTGTGATTTAGTCACCAGTAGAAATCACAGATAATTTTATAGACCATGACACTTGTCCCAGATATCTCAAAATATTTGCCCTCATCTCTACTCCAGAATTATGGTAGTTATTCAACCTGCAGTAAGACCTAGTTATTTCATGTTTAATAAAGAAGCATATATGTTATTATATGAGATTTTTTTAAAAAGATTTATTTATTCACGAGAGATACAGAAACATAGGCAGAGACCTAGGCAGAGGGAGAAGCAGGCTCCCTTTGGGGAGACTGATGTTGGACTCCATCCCAGGACCCCAGGATCACAACCTGAGCCAAAGGCAGACGCTCAACCACTGAGCCACCCAGACACCCCTATTATTTCACAGATTTAAAAGAATATCCCAATAACTGTATTTCAATATAATCAGATTTCTTTATAACCCAATGTATTTTCTTTTAGAAGTTTTATTTAAAGATCCATATTCTGAGATGGGTCCATTAACTTCACCAGACTGCCAAAGGGGTTCATGCCCAATAAAGATTAAGAACTTCTGCTCTAAGTGGGGTTAGAATGGGGCTTGTAAGTGTTCCTAAAGGTCTGTGTCAATGTCACTTTATTTACACATTCCTGAGATTCAGCCTCTAGCTCATTGAGCTCTTCCTAACCAAATATGCCAAGGAAGAAGCTGCATCTGTATAAACATCATCCAGCTCAAGTGTCAGGTTTCCTCCTCTTCTTCACAGTTGTTTGAAGCCAACAGCTAATGGCACTAGAAGGATCAAATATCCTGTATGGCTGGATGAAGGGAGGGGAACTTCTGTGGAATTACAACCCAGGCATTTTGGTTGAACCCTGCGAACTTGTTTGCTTTCCCTAGAATTAAGTGCAACCAATAAGTGGTCTGAAAATGAAAGAATAAGTCACAAACCCGTAAGTTGTTGCTTTAATTTTCTCAATATGGAATTTGGGCATCACCTAATACCTGTTTCGCACTTTGATTATGAAGAGTCGTGCTTCTGATCTAGAGCAGGCACGACGGATGGATTTCACCCTGATCTGATCAAGTTCCCACTGAGTTAGGAAGGGTTCTGAGGCCATCTCTAGGCTTAAGGAGGGAAAGATGCTGTGTTTGAATGCTGATGTCTGCTATGGCGAAGGGTTGTAGCTCTGTGCGTGTCCTGTGATTATCCTCAGTCCAGCCCTAACTGGTACCAATGGCCATCTCTACTTGAGACCCAAACAAAAATACATTCTTGAACATTCCTTTGGCGTCCCCTCTCTGTGCTGAACAGAAAGAGGAGCCTCAGTTCCTGTGACTCTTGCCGCAACTAATTGATTTAAATTGATGAACAAAGAGCATCAAACACAACATGATATTGTATAAAACTGCCTGGGATGCCCCAAAATCATATAGCACAATTAATTTGAACAAAGAAAATGTGATTTCTTTGCTTCCCCATGAAGTATGATGTCATGACTTTTGTTCTGAAACACTTTTCCAAATCTAATGCTTACTGACTCAGTTTCTTGGCTTTGTTTCTCATGTTGGCCATGATAGGCAGTTAAAGCTGCTGTGCATTTACAGAGGGCTCTGGCTTTTATGAAGCAGTTCTTAAGTTTTTAAAACACTCTCTCCTAAAAAAAATAAAAATAAAAAAAATATAAAATAAAATAAAAACACTCTCTCCTGAGACTTCTCTCAGCAGACAGGAAAGCTCGATTGTCCTCATTATTCCCATTTTACAGATAAAGAAACTGGGGCTCTGAGAAGTCAGGTGACTTAATCAGGATCTTATTGTCCGTTTAGTGCTCTCTCAACCACAAGATGTTGCCTTCCAGCATCTGCTTGCTTATATCCAAAGAAAGGCCTGGGTGGCTCAGCAGTTGGGCATCTGCCCTTGGCTTGAGGCGTGATCTGGGTTCCTGGCTCGAGTCCCGTATCAGTCTCCCTCTGGGGAGCCTGCTTCTCCCTCTGCCTGTGTCTCTGCCCCCCTCTCTCTCATGAATAAATAAATACATCTTAAATAAATCTCCTTTTAAAAATTAATTAATTAATTATTAATTTATTTATTTATTTATTTATGCGCACAAATGAGAGAGGGGCTGCACTGAGCTCGGGGCCCAACACGGGGCTCATTCTCATGATCCTGAGGTCTGAGATCATGATCGGAGCTGATGAGGAGTCAGTCACCTGACTGAGCCACACAGGTGCCCCAAATCTTTTAAAAGGCAAAATCAAACCATCATTCCTTTGTGATCAAGATATACTGTCATCCACATATCAACTCTTCCAATTTTGGCCGGATGAGAGGTGGTTTTTTTCTTTCTTTAAATTCTGCTAAAATTGGGATCCCTGGGTGGCGCAGCGGGTTAGTGCCTGCCTTTGGCCCAGGGCGCGATCCTGGAGACCCGGGATCGAATCCCACGTCGGGCTCCGGTGCATGGAGCCTGCTTCTCCCTCTGCCTGTGTCTCTGCCTCTCTCTCTCTCTCTCTGTGTGACTATCATAAATAAAAAAAAAAAAAAAAAAAAATTCTGCTAAAATAGAAGGAATCTGCTTAAGCATTTGCACTTTATCCTTCTACCAGTCCAATTTCAATAATGGGCTCCCAAGCCAGGATTCTAGATAGCTCACTAGGCATCCTAGTTTGTGATTTTTGTTACGTTTTGTTTTGTTTTGTCTTGTTTTGTTTTTGCTTGTCTTTGGCTTTTATTAGAAATGATGAAATAAGCAATTTGTCATTTAAGTATCAACTGGCTAGGAAGGGCAATTAGTCTCTGCCAGTCAAAATACTCAAGAAAAGAAGATGGATGGGATTGCTGGATTGCCTTAAATGAAACTGATTCAGGTGGTAGTTGACCAGGTAATTCATGGTTTCTAGTAATCTTATTAAACCAGTGGTTGGGACCCTTGCCCACATTTTGTCCCAGCTGCTAGTGAAATCCTCTGATCTCCCTTTACCCACACCATAACCTTGGGCTTTGGCTCTGCAAGAACAGAAGTGTTCCATGTTCCTTCTAATCTTGTACATGCATTTGTGCACCAACTGTAAGCCCGTCACCCTCAAGAACTTACAGTCTACTTAGGTACAGACAAGTTAAAGGGTCATTCTAATTAAAACAAAAAACTCTACACAGTGCATGATTATGAACCCCAGTCTTTGGGGCTCAGGGAAAATCTGGAGGAAGAGACATTTCAGCTAAAATTTTCAAGAAGAGTAGGAGAAAGCAGAGGGAAGAAGCAAGGAAACTTGTGTAAAAGGAGAGAAGGCAGGGGCACCTGGGTGGCTCCTTTGGTTGAATGTCCCACTCTTGATCTCAGCTCAGGTCTTGATGTCAAGGTTGTGAGTTTGAGCCCTGTATTGATTTCCTTCATGCATGGTGTGGAGCCTACAACAAAAAGTGATGAGAGGGCAAAAGAGTTGATTTAGGGAAGAGAGAGAGGCTCTGGAGCAGAGAATATAAGCTATGGGGTGGAGGTGGGAAAAGTGTAGTGGGAACAAAGCTGGGGGAGTAAGGGCCAAGATCATAAACAATCTCAATATCATACTAAGAATGTAGGGCCATATCCTGAGAGCAATGGGTAGCCACTCTAACATTGATTGTATAAGCTCTGCTCTGGCTTCTCTGTGGAGTTAAAGGGAACCAAACTGCAAGCAGGGAGGCCAGCCTTAACCCAGGTGAAGGGGTTCGAATCGCCTAAGTATGCTAGAGATGAAGAGAAAAGTCAGGACTCCTCAGGTCAGTGGCCCTGTGTTGTGGGCCACTCTTGCTAGCTGCCCTGCATCAGGACGTTGCTGGCTTTGAGCTGTTCTCCCCTCCCTCAGCTGCAGGCCCTGAGCACAAAGACCCTCTCTAGTTAGTAAGCACTGGGGTTGGCCACACAAAGGGAGTCTGCAGAAGGCTTCTTTTCAGGGTCTCCAGTCAAATGACCAGGTCCAGGGTTTGTAAACACATCTCATTATAGGCACCAATGCCGAGGCTAGAGGTGTTAGAAGCTTATTTTAGGACACACCAGGAAGTAAGGAAGCAGAGGAAACCATCCTGACAGCTTCGTGGAGCACCTAAGTGTTCCTGTAGACACCACAGCAACCCCAGAGGCTCAGAGCAGCCTGGCAGCCAGAATTGCTCTGCTCTGGCAGAATTGCTCTGCCACAATTGCTCTGCCACAATCAACTACCAACCCCCAAGGACCTCATAGCTTTTACTGCTTCGTGGTGTCTGCTCACCATCTTTTGTGTGTTGGCCTCAGATTCCACACCTTGGCAGCCCTAAGCATCTATCTTTCCAGGATCTCCAAAGACCAGAGATCAACTTCCCTGATAGGTCACACAGAACACTCCTGGAGAAGATTATTATTGGTTCTTTTTAGGTCACGTGCCTTTCCCTGCACAAATCACTGAGAGTGATGGGGGTGGGGGGGCTAGAGATGCACATATCACCAGAGATTTGGAGTCCTATCTCAGCCACATGTTGCAAGAACAAGTTCTCCAAGACATTAATGATCCATCAGCAAACTGAAGTAATTTTTCCAAAAATGAAAAAAGTGAAGTGTCTTTGGCAGGTACTTTGGGCTTCATGGCCTGTCCTGAAGATGATATTTTCCTAAATATGGGTAAATGCTTTCACAATTTCTTATTTTCTAGAAGAAAGTGAAACTTGAATCTGTCAAGCAGAGTATCAGCTGGATTTTTAAATAAATATCAAATCTATAGAAGTAGGTTCCACGCCGGGAGCTCGACATGGGACTGGATCCCAGGACTCCGGGATCATGCCCTGAGCCAAAGGCAGAAGTTCAGCCACTGAGCCACCCAGGCGTCCCTATCCTGGCAAATCTAAGCCAAGTAAAATGTATTGGGAGAATAATGAAACAGACAGGGCATCTCTGGCGGCTTTGAACCAGGAATCATAGGACTGGTAGGCCTTATAGCAGGACAGTATGTCTGAGCGTACACTGGGATGAAAGAGCTCTAGAGGTTCACATAGTTGGTGAAATGACAGAGGAAAGCAAGAAAATCATCTTCACAAAAGTTAGGATAATAGTTCCTTCAAGAGGTAAAGATAGGATCAGCTACCTAATTTATAGCACCCCGTGCAAAAAGCAGCATCATTTGTTCAAAGACTGTAGAGTTTCGAGACGGCAGCTACAGAACATTAAACCAAGCCTCAGACACGTCTAAGCATGGAGTCCCATGTGACTGCCCAGCTCACACACCCATGAAGTTGTCCCCAAATGAGGAAAGGAATGTTAATCAGTGAGGGGCACATAGGAGGCTTTAGGAGGCCAATAATCATGACAGTGGCACTCACTTTCAATTATTTATAAATCTTTCCTGTAGTTTTATACCCTCTCCCGAAGTGTTGTTATATTTTACAATTAAAAAAAAAAATACGACCATACCTCCTGTCCTGTGTTGATCAGACAGCGTTCAGTGTGCCAGGAGAAAAGAGTCTGAGTGGCCAAGTTCAGACTGCTGGCGGACACAGGAATAGTAATCTAATAATCATAACAAAACTGAGAAGGCCAACCGGATCAAGATGAAGGAGAGGAATGCCAATAGAAGAGCTCATCATTACTGAGATGCTCTTCTGAATTAACTCATGAAACATTCGTTATCACCCTATGAGATAGGGACCTCCGCCCTCAGCTCCCAGAGTGAGGAGTGGGTGCTTGAACTTACAACTAAGATCTCACACTGTGAGGGAGAATTCTCTAAAAGAAAAGTGGGTCTGCTGGGCTCTAGAGTGGTTGTAGGTGGCCAAGAAATACCAAAATCCTGCTACACACATCAAACAGGAGAAGAGGGAGACAGGTTTTTCTTTCTTTCTTTTCTTTTTTTTTTTTTTTTTTGCATTTAATAACCATTTGTTGGTCTCCAAAGTCGAATGCCCTATGCAAGCTGACAGAGAAACAAAGTTGAACAAGACAATGACTTTCAAGTTACTGTCCTATGTTGTTATAAAAAAGGGGGCAGGGGGCAGGGGGAAGGAAAAAACACTTCTAAGGAAAACTCACTTAGGACAAAATAATATATGAAGTGCTTAGTAACTAAAGAGGTGAGTGGTGGGCACGTCCAGGGTCTTCATCAACACGTTGCATTCCCAAGGTAGCCTCAGGCCTGCAAAGACCGACCCAGACACCCAAACCCTGTCTGAGGCCCTCTCCTCCACGGTGCATCTGGCCTCAGAGGTAACCTGGCCACAGACACCCCTGCTTTCTTGCCAGCCTGGAACAGCTGAGGAGCACGCTATCCACATTAGATTCACGGACATGCAAAGCTGCCAAAGGAGGGGGGGCTCCCCAAGAGGCAGAAATCTGGAAATGCCATTAGCGACAGATGCAGCCCAGCATGCATGTCTGCGGAGGCACCGGCTCTGGCCCTTGGGACGGAGGCTGATTCATCTCGGATCCTGACAGCCACTCCGGGCAGACCTGGGAACAGCAGGAGGGGGACACGGGCCACACGGAAGGAGTCTTGATAAAGCAGCCAGGCAACTCGCAGCCACCCCCTTGCCCCAGAGCGGGGCATGGAGGCCAGCTGTGGGACACAAGGGTGCAAGTCCTTGGAGGCTGTCTAAGCCTGACATTTGAATTAGGGACCTGCGATCCTCCCTCTACCCTTCCAACTTGGGCAAGTTACTTCACCTTTCCCGGCCTCGTTTGCCATCTGCAAACCCAGGATGCCACATTCTGGGGTCATTAGGATTAAATGATACGGAGCCACTGGTGCCCATTGTGTCTTCTGTAAAATGTGGCAATGAATGAAAGGATCTCTAAGTCCCCTTCTCACAGTGACATTTTGTGACTGTCTTAAGGCAAAAGGCCTTATGACTCTGAATTTCTATGAACAGAAATAGCTGTGTTCAATGGAAGGCCCTATCTTGGGTGTGGATTTTCACTTCTGTTTTTACGCCCATTAAAATCTCTGATGATACTTACACTCCGGCTCCTGCAAGAGACAACTCTTTTAACCTAACCACTTGAATGTTTATAACCGGTGCAGCCAAGTGTTGAATAGGGAGGAAAACTTGGAGGCTGAATTTGTCTATTTTTAATCAGCTCTACCTTCTACAGAGGGTTCATTCAGGAAGAGATCAACTGAGGCCGTAAGGGGCACACATCAATGCGAAGAAGGTCACATGACAAGAGAATTCTAGATTTAGAAGTTCAACGTGGAGATTATACTTGCTGAAAATATTCTTAATGTATATTTTAGTGGTAAATTGTTAACATTCTTTCCATATTTCCTAACCTCAGCCATTCCCTTTCCTCCACTGTGGTTAGGGGTAAAATTCAGGAATGGATAACTTTCAGAGAACTGAGGAGACAGGACTTTGCCTGTGGTCAGGGGAAAAAAAAAAAATTCAAAAAGGGAAATTTCAGTTGCTTCGAAGCTGGTTTGTGAAAAGTCAGCGCAGGGGAAGGCAGTGGGAGGAGGCCTCTCGGGGGGCCCAGCTGAGGCTCCAACTCCCCATTTGTCTTAATTTGGCTTGTGGTTCTGGAGGCCCAGGGAAAACACAAACTTGCACTAATATAGCCCAGGCAAAATATTGGAAGGAAGGACATTTAGACATTTTGTACAAACTACAGCAAATAAAAGCAATAAACTGCAACAGCAAAGGAGACTTTCCTGATGCAGGTACTGCAGTTCCTCAAAGCCAGTAAAAGAGTCCTCGGATACATCCTCAAGAAACTTGCCTGTTTATTGTGGTGTCACATTTATGACTCCCATAAGTAGCAGTCAACTAATATCATTATAAAACTCTGATTTATAGGCACTTATATTGGATTTCTCCTCCTACTGGGGCCTCACATTTGACAGGACCATGTCCTTATTTGCATGAGGAATTCCTGTTGTAACTGGGGACTGAGGCTATCCAGTGGCCAAGATGGTGACCCGTTGATGACAGTTTTACATATTGCATTTTTTTTCAGGGGCAAAAGTCACATGCATATGGTTGGATTCTTAGTAGGGGCTCTTTCCATTCTCATTATGTTGATACAAAGAATTGCCCTAGAAAAAGATCTCGAATAAAATTATGAATAAATCATTTGGACCGAGCCCAGATGGAGAAACCAACGTGATTTTTAGAAGCTGAAACCTTTTAGATCTTTCTCAGCGAGATTTTTGGTAAATTCACTCTTTAGAGACAGCAGCGAACCACACATTGGTCTTGTGAATCGTGTAGATGGGATTTGTGAGGCAGGGGACTAGGAACAGATGACGACAATGATCCAGCAAATGGTTGATTTCTGCTCCCCCCACCCCACCCCAAAAGGAACAACTACTCTTTCAGAGCCAACTCTTGACTTCAGGGCTCCCACAGTCCTGCTCTCTGAAAGCCCTGTAAAAGCTAGGGGGGGGTGAGGGGTGCGGAAGGCAATCATTTTAAAGAGATCACATTCAGTTTTATTAAAAAACCAAAACAGCTGGGGCATTGATTTGCAAGCTCTGTAATGCCATTGGTATGCCTGACCTGGCCAAGATATTAAAAAGATATTTAAGGAAATGTCAGTAAGTGTCTCAGGCACAAGCTTTGGCATATTCCAACCGCATTATGGTGCTTTGGGTAATTCATCTTCCTTTATGTTTCGCTATGCAGAGGGAAGGGAGGGAACATTTACAAGATGATTTACTGTGACACATCCATCCTAATGAAAGCATGTGCCGCTCGCCAGCACTCCTGGCTAATCTGCCCCCCCTCCCACATGCTCAGCCATATGTCCCATGCTTGGCGGGAGCAACGACTGTGTTGGTGGAGAACGAGTCCTGGGATCTGAGTAGCTTTTAACAGAAATCCCAGAAAGCTCTGAGGCTGTTGGCTCAGGTAGGAAAGCAGCAGGAAAGGGCTCATCAGTGTGGGGCTAAGTATTTTTAAAGATGCTCCAGTGGTATGACCCACAGGATGGAGGGAGATTTGCTGTCTCCTCCGAGCCCGGGAGGACTGCTGAGAGAGGAGCTCAGCCTTCACTGGGGAGACCTTCCCCTGGTGTTGCCCACCCCCCCCCAACCTGACTCAGGTTCTTTGTTGCCCGGCCCCTGGCTGGCCACTCTCCGACTTCCAGCAGCAGCCACATTCCTCAGTTGCCAGAACCTGGCATCCCAGCCTTTCCCAGCTGCACACGGGACCCCCCGCTTTGTGCAAGCAGCTGCTGCTTTGACCAAGTGTGTTTCTAGCCCCCTACCCATGGCGACACTAGCTTAACTGCTTCTGGCTCTTGGGATGAAATCAACACTTACGGAACACCGACTGTATTCTATATAAGACATGGTGCTAGGCCCCGTGAAAAGACAGCAAGAAATTTGCAATAAAACAGATCTTTGCCTCCTAAAACCTGCGACCTAGTTGTGAATCAATGCTCCCATCTTACACCCTGGGCGTGCCCTGGACGAGGGTCTTAACCTCTTTGTAACTTCAGTTTTTCCATCTGTAAGGTCGGGAGAATAATAGGACAGAGGGTTGCTGTATATAAATTAATGTGTGAAAAAAAATAATGTGTGTAAAATGCTTAGAATAGTACAGGGCACGTCATAGGCACTCAATGAATTTTAGCTAGTTGTGAGCCCTAGTTGGAAGAAAAAGGGGAAAAAAAGAGAAGTAAATTAATATGTGACTGCCATACCCCGGAATAAGAGTTTTATATATGTACACATAATGCTCCCACTATAGTAGAAGGCAGCTCTTACTATTACCCTTTCATTTTTGAGTAAGGAAGACTCTGCTAGGTGAATAACTTGTATGAGTTTCCAGTGTTGACAGAGCTCACAGTTCAGGCCAAAACCCCTGGGTGCCAAAGCCCATGAGTTTGAAAAGACAAAGAATTCCAAATGTAATTAATGTTTCCAGGACACTGGAAGATGTGTAGCAAGGAGGCAGCTGATTGAGCCCCAACGTATCACACAGGAAGGCGTTGCTGTGAGAGTTCACTTCCAAATGGAACGTCAGGGAAAGGAAGGCTGACTGGAAAAGGTGGGGTTGGAAGACGGTCCTGAGGGATGAGTGTGATTTTGGAAGGGTAGCAAAGGCCCGTTGACCAAGTGAGCAATCCTGTGGAAGGAGAAAATTGCACCATCTCTCAGAGACAGAGCCCAAACTGGTTGACCAAAGCCAAGGGCTCAGGAGAGTCTAAAGATGGCAGGTTTTTGCACACTTTTCCACTGGGGGTGAACCGGGTGCCTCGGTGGTGCCTGTGAAAGGTTTGCTCTGCTGGAATAATAAGCTGGAGAGTGAGAGTCAGTGAGGGCCCAGTGCAGCCCTCTTCACCACAACTATCACCGGTCTCCTTGAGGGTGGCGGCAGGGAAAACAGATAAACAGCAAACCAATGACCTAGACACAAGGGTGCCTGAAAAACATGAACAGAGAGGCCCTTCCCAGAGGTCTCAGTGGGGCTGGACTCTGCCGTCAGGGACGGAATCAACCTCTGCAGCTCTTGGGGATGCAAGCCCCAAGGGGGCAGGGAGGGAGGTGCGGTTCCTGGATTCAGGGAGGGGAGCTGGAAGCACAGGGCTGCTTGGCAGGAGCTGTGACTCTGGATGGAGCCACACAGCCAACCTGCCGTAACCAGCAGGGAGGTAGCCAGGAAAATAAATACCCCGTCTTCCCTCCTCCCTCCTCTCTCCTGCCAGTGCCCTGGGCAAGGGAGCCCTCTGTTCAGTGCATATAGGTCATCGTTCCTGGGCAGAGGACAGGGTGGAGAAGAGTCGAGAGGTGACCCAGGGGTGCAAATGGAAGACCCCCAACATAGAAGGTTTGTTACTGGGCTTAGATAACTGACATGACCCAGAGCCTGGCACACAGAAGATCCTGAAGACTTGAGGGTGATGATGATTTCTTGGTGTTTTCTCTGCTTTGGTTGGCTTGGTATTCATGTATCCAGCTCAGCCCCTCTGGCCTCACCACAATCAAAAAACGTTCTCAAATCCCTTCAGTAGCATGAGAAGTGAAGTGACTCACTGAAAAAGCCAATTGAGTTTTTTTGCCTGCAATCTTTGGCCTCTTTTTTTTTTTTTTTTTAAAGGAGGCTTGGAAATCGTCTTTTTAAAACACAACCTTTGTGATGTGTTTTATTGGAAGTTCTTAACAGAGGAAAGGGGCTTGTTTGTTTAGATTGCTATGCAACAGGAGGCATTGAGCAAATGGTGTCTCGGTTTTTATTATTTTAAACTTCACCCAGGAGAAAATTGATCCAAGTTTAAGAAAGAAGGAAGGAGTGGAATATAGGCTCTAGTGTTTTCAAAATTCTAAATGGCATGGCAAACAGTAGAACCTTCAGACAAACATTTGCATATGAAAAACCACCGTCATAATTCTCACTTCCCAGGTAAAATTAAAAAAGAAATATGCATAGTTTCATATGTATGCAAATGTTTGTCTTACGTGGTTTTTGTTTTTTGGGTTTTTTTCCAGCCTATTTATATAGATTACATGCTGAATGTAGTTTCTCCTGGAAGTTGAAAATCTATCACTTTCAACCAAACAGCACCAAAAAGTGAAGTGGTTCTGCAAGAATTGTTTTGTCCTCTCCCTCCTAGGCCGTGAGGTTCACAAAGCACTAGGGCAGATGCAGTCCCAGGTGGAGAGGGTAGAGGGACAGATGCCTCCCCAAAGTCTCACCGATCTTAAGCTCAATCCTCAGTGTTGTTTACGAAAGCTTCAAATTCCCCGTCGTGTGATTTTTCATTATGCCAAGGGGTTTCTGACTGACGCTTGTGTTGGGGCAGACTCTATCAGACTGGCAGCCTTGGTGTCGTTTCTGAATTTTCTGTCCAAGCTAGGGGAGAGAAGGACGGGAGTCGAGAGCCCTGAACTTGGTTAAAGCAGACATCTGGAAGCCAATGGTGGAGAAAGAGAGCAAAGGTTAGGAGAAAAATAACACTCGGTAGCAACCAGCAAAACAAACTTTTGTCTGGGACGACAAGAAGGCACTGCAAACGTGGATCAGGGCTCATGTGGCACCAGCTCATCTTTTTAGAAACAATGTCTTACTGCTTCAGCTAATGTTAGATTATACAAAAAAGTAGAAAGAAGTAAATACAAATAATCAAAATATTGCTACCCAAAGACTGCCAGTACTAACACTTTGACACATTTCCTGCTGGTTTTTTAAAACATGTACATGTTCTGTGTGTGTGTGTGTGTGTGTGTGTGTGTGTGTATATATATATATGATCATATATATATGTAAGATCGCAAAGAGATACGAAGAATATTTTTCAAACTAAAGAAAAAAGGGTTATTTTACCCCTCCAGTTTTATGCCTTGCATTTTAAGCCTAATGTTATATTTATGCATTTTTCCATATATTTAAATATTCTTGGAATGACTCTTTTTTTAATTTGCTACATCATAGCTGTCCTACAGATGTAGCGTGGTTTATTTCCCCAACCTCATATTGTTGGCATTCGTGTTGTTTCCAATTTTTTACTGTTTCAAGGCTATCCATCAAAATATTATTTGTAAGAATATCTTTATAATTCTGTCCGTGGGATAAATTCCTAGAAGGGAAATTACTGGGTGACAAACACTTAAAACATAGGTCTCAAACTGCCATCTCAGAAAGTAATGCCAACTCTTGGTCTTGTGGGAGCATTATGAAAATACCCATTTCGTTACACTCCACCAATCCTGAGAATTATCATCTTTAAAATTCTTTACATATTTGAGAGGTGGAAAGTGGCTCCTTGATATTTTAAAATTTCATTTTCTCTCTCAGTATTTACTTGCCGTGCCAAACCAGCTTAGCTATCTTTGAAAAAAAAAAAAAAAAACTAGCTTCCTTGTAAGTAGACCTTGGACTGCCAGTTCCCTGAGAAAAGTCAACTTCCATGGGACATGGGAATACACCCTCTTAAAATAAATGTCACAAAATCCCCATCAGCCTTAATTTTAATAATAATGCCACAATGAATTCTCTCCTGTCACATTTTATAATACAGTCATACCAGCTTTCAAAGGCTGGTGTGCCCTGAAATTACAAACACAGTCTGTGGCAGGAGACACTGGCAATTCTCCAGCCCAGTATGACAAGTGAGCATCTCTGTCACTCCGAGCCCACAGGGTGATGGAACGGGGACATGAGACCAAGTGTCACGGGTATCCAACAGCAACCTGACACTTGTTCACCCCTCACATGTCAGGGGTTCCTAATCTTTGTGCCAATTACCCCTTTGACAGTCAGGCGGAGGCTACAGATCCCGTCTCAGAATAATACCTTTAACTGCATACAAGAAAATGCATAATTATAAAGGAATCTAATTACATTGAAATTTTGTTATCAAAATATTTACAAGAATCTGTGGCATGGTAATATATGTGCTTATATTTATTAAACACTAAATCACAAGATTAGTGGGAGATCTAACTACCATAACTGCAGAGTGGTAATGAGAGTAAAGATATTTCAAGATATCTACCACAACTAATATAATATGAGAATACTTATTCCTTCTATTAGTGACAAAGTCCAAGTACTGCAAAAACTGTTGTGGTTTGTTGCCTACATTTGTAATGAAGGAAATGCTCCCTTTCAATGGGAGGTTGATAAAAGACGCAGCTTTTTTCCCCATCGTGGAATGCCCGAGCTCTCTCCGTGGACCTATGGTCACATGAAGTGCTCTGAAAGTTGGAAATTATGTAAATGCACTATCTCCACCTCCTCCCACTTCTAGAAATGTGACATTTTCTCTGGGCCCTATCCATTATTTTTCTTGCTCTAATTACTACTGTTCTGGGAAGCTGTTGGAACAGGGTGGTAGGGTTGGCCACAGTGGAAGATCTTAGTCAAAGAGTTGAAGCCACTGAGTTAAAAATACTGTACTTGATGGAGTTGTAGACCTGTGTACTCTGATCACAGGCCATGCCCAGCACTGCTCTCTTCCCCGTGCCTGCGAGTCGGCTCTGACCACAGCTTTGCCACTAACCAGCCGTGTGATTATGAAAAAACCTCTTGAGATGCCCCTCTGATTTTCTTAATTCAAAAACATCATTCAGAAAAGACAGTCCTTAAGTTCCTCTTCCAGCTCTCACAATAGGTGACTTTAAAACTTCCATTGTGTTTTGACGATTAATGTATCTTTCCAAAAGAGTTCTTTAGCATCCAGAACAGAAAGCCTTAACTGTTCTCTAAAAGTTTTTTTTTTTAATTTTTATTTATTTTTATTTTTTTTTGTTCTCTAAAAGTTTTTATCCCTTTCTCTGTCACTGCTTGTCCCTTTCTCCATTATTTCCCCTCATTCTTCTTTTAAAACAAAGACTTTGTCTTTTCCTTAAAGCAACAGAATGTGAATTATGTTGATTTTAAAGAAGAACTCCAGGGACTCCTGAATGGCTCAGGGGTTGAGCCTCTGCCTTTGACTCAGGTTGTTATCTTGGGGTCCTGGGATCCAGTCCCACATTGGGCTCTCCATGGGGAGCCTGCTTCTCCCTCTGCCTATGTGTCTGTCTCTCATGAGTAAATAAAGAAAATCTTAAAAAAAAACAAAAAAAAAAACCAAAAACCTCCAAGTTTGTCTGGATCTTCAATTTCTTCACCAGGTCTAAATGCCTAGGACAACCGGTCTACATTTCAGCCTTGGTTTGAATGTTCCCCAACCTCTGTTCCTAAAGCATCCTTGCTTCCTCAGGAGGTGAGCTTTTCCTTCATGGGCTTTTTTTCCCCTGAGGCCTGAGGCAGGAACTTCTGAACTTCCTATGTGTTGTTGCACCGAAGAAGTGGAGTATTCTATTCTCCTACTCAAATGGAGTTTATGGGGTAAATATTTCTATGAATTTTTCTTCCTAATCACCCAACACTGTTAAACACTTGGCAGTCTGCTCTGTTCAGGCAGTCGAGGCCAGACTCAGGGAGAGCCTGAGCTTCAGGTGTCAGAGTGAACAGGAGTGCTGGGTAAATGAAGGGGCCTCGCAGGAACACCATGGGCCCCTGGGGCCCTAAGAATACTAACAAGGCTGAAGGGAGAGGCCCAGAGGCAGCCCTGCTCTTGGCAAGCCCAGGCAGGGTTCCCTTTGATGTGAAGTCTTGCTTGATACTGCTTTGTGTGTCTGCATTTGTCCTTGGCAGCCAGAAGGCAGTTCCTGTCCAACAGTGAGGTGCCCTTGTGTATTGCTGCCATCCACTGAAACAGAGATGCATGCAAGCAACTCCCAGGGTGACAGGGGAGGAGGGAGGGAGGGGAGAAGCTGGGCTTGGTGGTGGGGGTGGGGAGGACACTCAAGGAGAGCCCAAGTGCCAAGGATGTTAGCAAGGAAACTGAGACAGTCCTGGGAGTTTGCACCACGGTTCTTAAAACATTTTACCTTAAAGTAGGAACAGTTTGAGAGGGATGTGGAGTAATTAGGAGAAAAATCTTGAGAGTTATTTCCTTGGATTGAAACACAAAGAGGTTTAGAAATACAGATCGCAATTGCCTCAAGTTGGTCTGGGCCAAACAGAGGCCTACGAATGTTAATTATCACAATTGGCTTGACTTGTCTTAGGTTCTGTAGATACTATTAATGCTGTTCTCTATATGTTTCCAGTTCTCTGCCCTTTCAAGCAAGCACAAGGCGGAATGAATTTCTGGGTCTCCTTGTGGTTGGATAGGACCATGTGACTAATTCTAGCCAAAGAGTAGAAGTGATAAGGATCTCTTCCAGACTGGAATATTGAATTACCAATGCAAAACCCTCCAGAGCTTTCTTGCCTCTTTGGAATGGGGACCGCCAACATTTGAGATGGTAGCTTCACCATCAGCCTGAGTCTTCAAGTACCTATATTTGTCAGACTCCTCCTGCCAACCCATAGGAGGTAAGTAGCATGAGCAAGAAGTCAACTTTTTGGTTTAAAGCCCCTATGATTTGCCAGCTTACAGGAACATAACCTAGACTATTATAATTGCTGAAGGCCCAGAAGACTCCCCTTCCCTTGTCCTGATATGCTCATAGAGATTAAATATTGAATTATATTGAAGAGAATCCTCAACTTCCTTGGGAAAGCATCCCCACCTTATTGAGGCAATGGGAGCTTTCACAGCAGGGAATTTCTCTATGGAGTCGCCCTGAGGTTGAGTGACTACCACTGCATCTCAGAGCCTCAAGCTTTGAGGAGCCCAAGGTGTTACAGCTGAGAGCCATGACAGTCCCAGAAGATGCAGGAAGATGTTCATTGAGACTGGCTTAGCCTAAAGGGAGCCAAGAGAGAAACTTCATCAACTATAATGTATGAATCAAGTGTCTGTTTTCATATATTTCTGTGGTCAGAGGACTTCAGTCCCTGAGCAGGTTTTAATGCGAAAGTGGGAGAAAAAAAAAAGAAAGAAAGAAAGAAAGAAAGAAAAGAAAAATATGGTTGGAGAAAACTCACAAACTACAAAGAGCCCCGAAAGAATACTGGCTGAAAACCAGAAGCGATGCAGTTTACACTACAGAACATAATTGATAGCCCTGGTAAGGCACATAAGGGACATTGGTTGGAGCTTTGTGCAAACTATAAAAAGAGCTGTAGTTAGTCCAGAGAAGTTTCAAGGAAGATGTTGTTTTCAGGAACTACTGGACTTTTAGAGAGAAAACTAGAATGGTGGGTCAGGAGAAGGGCAATACAGTCTGAAGCCCTTCTTGAACAAGGATCTAGAAGCCAGGTCAAGGTGACTTTACAAGAGGCATTATGGAAGCTTGGCCTGAGGGGCCCAGTGGGTGTTACATTTTCAGGGAGTCATAAAGATGGGGGTGGGGGGGAGTCAGGTGGTCAGGGGTAAGCTGATAGAGAAAGAATCTTAAAAGTAAAGTAGCTAATGCTAAGAGAAGTACTCCAAGCAAAATGATCCTGGCAAAGTGGGGCAAAGTGACAAAAAACATGACATCAGTAGGATCAAGATTATCACATGGGATGGGGGTGGTGCTGGGACCTGAGAATAAAAGAGAAGGAAAACAGCAAGCTTTTAGGAGGGAGAGGGGATAGTTATGGCGATGTGACCTGGAGTGCTAAGTGTCCTCCCATATCCTTTTTTGCCTCCTCCCCTAAGATGGAACCTCCCCACCCTACCCCCCACCTCCCCATTTTTAGCTGAGTACACAGCTGCACAGAATAAAGATTACATTTCACACCTTCCTCTTCAAGTAGATGTGACCATTGGGAACAAAGGAACACGAGCAAAATGTCACATATGGTTTCCTTAAAGAGCAGGCTCTTAATCTTCCTTCTCCCTTCCTGCTGCCTGAAATGCAGATATGAGAGGGCAAGCTAGAGCATTCAGCTTGGACAATTAAGTGGGAACGTACCAAAAAAAGAGTAAGGACAAGAGAAAAAAGCTCTGGTTCCTGGTGGTCATGGAGCCCCCAGACCATCCCCAGATTGTTTACCCATGAATTTATTTATGTGAGAGAGAAAGAAATATGCGTCTACTTTACTTAAGCTACTGCTAGAGTGAATTTTTTGTAAAAGCTGAATCTCATCCGTATTGATTCAAGAAGTAGCTCGAGTACAATGACAGGTGATTTTTATGTCCTCCTTTCTAAGTTTGCATGTTTCCCAAGCTTTTTGACAAGGAATACACATTATTTTTGTAATCAGGTGAAGTGTGTGTTTTTTAGGATAGATGTAAGAGAAGGCCCAGAACAGGGGCCTACACAGACAGAAAGGCACACGGATGCCCCTTGGTAGTGCAAAAGGACCTCTGACTTGAATTTCTTTCCTTCCATCCCATAAGGAGTTGTCCTTGAAAGACTATGTCTCTCTGCTTTGCAAGTTTCCTTGTCCCCTGTTCCCGTTGGTGGTCACTGCAGGAAACAGAAACCATTTTAGGTATTTCGAGTAGAAAGGAATTCAATACAAGGAATTGGATGCTACAACATCACTGGAATCGCTACGGAAATGTGATGGTGCCCTGCTAGATGGAAAGAGCATGCTGCTCCTGTCACCCAGTATATAACCTGGTATCTGTGAGCCAGAGGTTAGGAAATCACTGTCAACACCCTGAGGTCAAGGAACTGCTGCCAATTTCACAGTTGCCCCACATTCACTGAAGCTGGTCACTAGACAGTGGGATGGGAAGTCTGTCCACAGCAAAAACTCATTTCTGCCAGAACCTCCCACTGCTGTAGAAATAAAAATGACGTCCACTGGCATTTCACCTTCTAAATCCCATAGGAGGCATTTTAGACCCTAGCAGAAGAGAGCCTGAGAAGCCCACTTGCTACCCTTCCAGCCCCTGTGCGCAAAAGGGGTGGATATGAATACCGAGGGCCAGCCAACCTCATCTGGTCCATCCCTTGGTGGTTCCCTCTAAGGTGTCGGACATTCTTAATAACTTTCTCAGATGGCTTCCCTGTTGATAAATTTCTCTACAGACGGTTTAAAGAGATCACTGAACACTTATTCCATACGAACACTGTGTTAGGCGCTTCGGAGGGCGCGGAGTGATAGCACGGTTCCTATCATCGCATACCTCTTCCACTCGGGAAACATATGTTCAGCATCCAGCAGGTACTCAAGAGACCATCGGTAGCTCCTCATTATCTGCCAAATAAAGTTAAACTGCCTTCATTTAAACCTAACAGACTCTCTAGAATCTGACCTCAACTCATGTTCTCAAACTTTATCTCTTATTTTTCCACTAAATGAACACTTATGGACCAGAAAAACCGGATTGTTTTCTATTCTCTATACATATGTTTCTCTTTTCTGCCACCAACAATTTAGCCTCACTGTTTCTCTTCCCTAGAATGTTCTTCTTTCCATCTCCCTGTGTCAAAGTGCTGCTGATCCCTTAGCGTCCAGCTCAAATGTCACCTCCCCTATGAAGCCTTTCTTGATACCTTACAGCTGGAGATAATCCTTCATATCAGAATCCCTGGAACTTGATCTATATTTCTGCCATGGGATTTAAAACAGTCCACCTTCTATTACAGCTTTTTATATAAACATCACTTCTTCTCTAGTAGACCATGAGCCCTAGAGGAGCAAGGATTATTTTGTATTTATTTTTTGATCCTCCATAGTACCATAGTGTTTAAGTGAATAAATGTAAACCTCAAAGACAGTTATTACTCAAGAATTTTATAATCTAACAATGAAAAATATTTAAGAAGCACCATCAGTTTCTGTTCCTTAGCATATGAAATCTGATCCTCTTTGCCCAGAATTTCATGCTTCCCCAACTGACATCCCACCTCCTACTTCTTTAATTTTCTGTGACAATAAATAAGCATTTTGTTCTCCCTACATGTCTTGTTCATTTCATTTTTCTGGTATTCTTGTAACTAAGTGTGTAATTTGTGTGATGTTTTTTCCATGTGTTACAAAACCCCAAAGGAGATGGGAGTGCCTCCTTAGTGTCTATAGCATTAAGAAACAGCAAGTTGTGTTTCTGTGTTTCTACTCTAAGCCAACAATGCACAAATGGTAGCTTTGATTTATAAATGAAGAATATATTTCACAGGTACATTTTAAGATTTCACAGCAAGTAACCTATTTACCAATTCTTTTCATTTATTAATGCCTCCAATTATAGAACAAGTCATAGACCTTAACTCTTTTTATCAAACATGGATTCAATATAAAAGCATTGTAATTAAAGAGTCCCTTTTTGCCCAATGTAGGCTTCACCCCCTTCGCAAAAAAGTGTTTGTAAATGTTCTGGTTTCCTTTCTTAGCTATGTGCTGTGACCCTTGGTCCTCGAGTGCCTAGACCATGGCATCTAGTATTCCAGTCTTCAAATGGTAAGAGTTCAAATAATGCTTATTTCAAGTAATTATAATTGAAAATAGCATGAAGTAAGTTGTCACTGATTTCTTTGTGCAAAGCTGCCCTTCCAATTATTACCTAAGCAAACCACCACCCGCTGTTCACTAGAAGAATTTTTTCCCTCTAACTATTGCTAAAAACACACATAAGTCTGTTATATGAAAAATAACATGGTCTGGGGCTACAAAATGAGTAGGCTCATAACCAGCAATAGCGTTACATAAATCTGGGTTGCACATACAATCACAGAGATAGACAAAGTGCTAAGGGAATACAATGGAAAGAATGATTACCTCTTCTTGGGGGCTCATCTCCACCAGTCAATGGAGGTTTATCCATCAGGCATTTGTCTTTGTTATGCCTCTGAATTTGCATAAGGAGCACTTAGCCCTCCTCTGTTGCTAGTTGGTTGTGAAAGCAGGTACCTGCCCTTATCAGCCATGCAGACTTTTGTGCTCCAGGTAGGTTTGTGCTGGAGATTACAGGCTGTGGATATATGCCTGTGGATCCATTCTTATTCAAAAACCAGTTGTGAGAAATAATATTTACAAAGGAGTGGTTCCAGGGCATTGCTGCCCATTTATTATTCTAGGTAGACTAAATGCTACTCTTGGATTAAACCAGGTCATAATAGGGCTGTGAACTTGACTTGTTGTTTTAATTCCTTGTAGACTTCCTTTTTTTCCAAATTTGTGCCTTAAGCCTAAGCCATTAGCCTAAAAAGAGAAAAATTAAGTTCCATGGAACATGATGGAAATTCTTGGCGCATTTACTGCAGGGGTTTATGCTTAGGGCATCAGCTGAGGTGCCAGACAGTATCCTCCTTTTAAGAACACCCAGGAGTGAGGCTGTTCAAGGGCAGGAAAACCTGCTCTTTTTGTGTGTGGAAGACACCAACCCAAAGCCATTTCCAAAGCCTTCACTTTGCCCTCCTTTTTCTACAAAAGCCAAAAAGATAGATGCTTGGCTTTCCAGCCTCTTTGGGGCAAGGAGTAATCACATGATCCAGTCTGGCCATCAAACATAAAAGGGAATCTGCAAAGAAGTTTCTTGGATGGCAATTTTCCTGATGAAAAAATGTAGTCCTCACTTGACTTGAGGCAATGAGACTGTAAGAGGGGAAAATCAACACCCTAAGGACAGTGGAAAAGACAGGAAAAGCCTGGATCTTTGATAGCAAGACTGAACAACTGCCCTCCTCTAAACTTCTTGCTAAGTGAGAAAAATAACCACCAATGGTATGTAGACCATTATTAGTTGGCCTTTCTGTTACTTGCAACCTAACACGCCCTAACCGATAATCCAACAGCCAGACTGGTTTCCATTTTATACCTTGTTATAAGCCTTGTAATTAGGCATGCCTCTTGTCTTAGCTTTGGCTCCCCGGGGAGGTTACCAAATTGTAACCCTGTCTACATGAGACCATATGCTGTTAATTTTTGTCTCTGTATTGGGAGGTGTTTATTTGGTTTTTAATATTTTATTTTTAAGTAATCTCTACACCTAACATGGGGCTTGAGCTCACAACCCCAAGATCAAGAGTCCCATGCTCTACCGACTGAGCCAGCCAGTTCCCCCTGGGTTGGTTGTTTGTTTGCTGATCTATGTTTTCCTTTTACCCCACTACCTCCAAGTACTTATTTTGCAATTCTGTTTATGCATTAAAAAGAGCAACTTTCTTTTCTAGTACACAGCAAGGTATAAATACTACGAAAGCAAACCAAAAACTCAAATTCTGCTGGAAGACTGAGGAAGTCGTTTTAATAAAGATTTCTCAGGGGCAACATCTGTGTCTCACCCTTTAGTTAAATTCAGTAGCTCCAATTAGTCCTCAGAGTGTAACTGAACCACATCAGCAAGTAGTTTAAAGAGTGGCATACCACATATTGTATCTCTATTAAATTCAGAACTCGAAGGTTCTCAACTACCGGGAACACAACTTAGACTTCAGAAGATCTGTAAACCTCCTGATAGAAACAAAATTTTGTTGGGACCCAGCAGTGTGTGTTTTTCTGGGTAAAAATCTGAGGCTTTCCTCAAATAGGCAGTCCGTTATTCTAAAAAATGTCAAGAATGTCTGGGCCAAAGTTACCCTAACCCTTTTTTGAGTCCCATTCCCACCTGCCCCCAAACCAGAGTGACCACCTTGGTTTTTGCTTTTCCGTCAGGATCCGGAAACTTCTGTCAGAATGTTGACACGTGCTTTGTTCTGGGCGTGCACACTCAATAAATGTTAGTTGACTTGCATTGATATTTAATTATTTACACTGCATTTGGTGTCTGGAATGGCAGTCTCCAGTTGAACATTCTGGAACTGTGAATCCATCCGCTGCATCCCCATGGGCTTGGCGTGTTGTAGACACACAAATCAAAGTAGTGTGAGGGAGGAGAAAAATCCTTCCCTTCTAGGATAATGCATTTTTCATGAGAAACAGGTCATTACAGAACCAGTGCCTAGAGCTTGCTCTCACTCCACCTCTCCATCCTTTCCCTTGTCAATTTATTCTACTTCTCTGTTCGTCTCTCAGCGTCTCCCCTCTGCTTTATTAGTCGGTATTTGATTATTTTACCGTCTCCTCTTTTTCTGATGTATTTAAACGATTTCTACATAACATGTACCTTTGAACTCTTTTCTTGCGGATCTAACTTTTGTTCCTTTTTCATCTTGGGGGCATCTGTCTCTTTGTTAGCTGTTGCACATTATCCTGTCACGTTCCAGTTGATGCATTGCACAGATTTTCTCAAACTTATCATTTCAATTCCCAACACATAACAAGACAATGCTCATATCCTGTTTTTCCATGATACTTTGATTCTCCCTGAAGATTTAATTTTACTGCCCATTGTAATATGTTCCTATTTCCTTTTAAGTCTGTGAATATAGTAATTTACTTGTACCAGTTTTCTATCTGTTATGCAAATTCTGTGGCAATTTCCTCACAAGTGATGGACTTGAGGTGATCAATCCATCACATTTCTTAGAGCAGCTTTCTCTTCTCTGGTTATAATCAGGAGTGGGTTTAAGTAAGCTAGAGATTTTTGAGGAAGAAGATTTATGTCATGAGAGAAGTGACTCCTGTGGGGAGTTAGGGAATATCTCAGTAAAAACTTCTTTCATGTTTCTGTTGAGAGGGTTTGTTGTTGTTGTTGTTGTTGTTGTTGTTTTAAACTAGCTAAGTTATAATTTTTACCAAAATTTAATTACATGCAGAGAGTAAACATCTGGAAATCATCCTGGGTAATCAGCGTGAACTCATATGGTGAATCAGAGGCTTATATTATATGCCAGAGTTTAGAGATTACAATCTTAATGATCTGTACATTATTCATAAGTCTTTGTTTTAAATCTGTCTGTAAGAAATAATTAGAATCCAAGGCATTCATGAAACAGGAAACTTGCCACTTCTTACTTTATTTCTTACACATATCTCCCTCTGGAGAGCAGGGTTGTTAGAAGGGAGAGTTAAGAATTGGTTTGTTTTTGGTGTGTATGCTTTTTTCTTTACTTCATTTAATTTGTGAAATTTAAGAAGCAGTAGGGATCCTAAGTCAGGCAAGTAAGCTGGAAAACAATAAAACTTGAAAACTACCCAGGCGTAAAATCCCCTTGAACTAAGGAATGCTTCCAGCATTAAGTTCTTCATAAGCATGAACTATAAATGATAACATTTCAAAATTAGTTTTTGAAGGAAGGCTCATAATAGGAAACTTGATCATCTAAAATTAGCCAAACCTACCTTCTTACTAACCTAAAATAATAGCCTATACCCCTTCTGATATGACCTAAAAATAACAGATTACATCTCACCCCCAAAGTAACTTGGCTTGAGCCCAAGAATTAATACATACATGACACTTAGGATTGCATCCAAAAAAAGAAGTGGCGTTCTCTTTCTTGTGAGCTGTCACAGGGTGGTAAGCCTCTCTGGTTCTGTAATCCTAATTAATGTTCGTTGTCTTCACTGTGTTCGGTGTGAAAAATGCGGAGCAGCAACACTCTTTACTGGGAATGAGGCTCTCAAGAGGCTGCCATTTCAGAAGGTGTGTCTCAAATGCTATTCTGAGCCTTCCATTCTAAAAGGGATTATGTGTCTTCCCTCTGAAAGCTGATAACCTGAGGAAATAAGCAGCTGAGACAGGAAAGAAAAGCTAACACGTGAGAAATGCTCATTTTTATTTTTTGTTTTCATTTTACAGGAGAGGGTCACAGGGAGATAGGCCAGAGAATGCTAGAGGTAGGAGAATAATAAGTAAAATGGTGGAGGGATGCCTGAGTGGCTCAGTGGGTTAAGTGTGTCCAGCTCTTGATTTTTGGCTCAGGTCATGATCTCCAGATGGAGAGATGGAGCCCAGCCTTGGGCTGCCCACTCAGTGGGGAGTCTGCTTGAGGAGTCTCTCCCTCTCTCTCTGCCCCACCCTCTGCTCATGCACACTCTCTCCAAAATGAACAAATAAATAAAATCTTAAAAAAAAAAAATGGAGGGGCAGAGTAGAGAGAGGCAAGGAAGAGACAAAGATGTAAAAAATAATGGAAAGAGAGAAAAAGCAATGCAAAAGGGAAAAGCAGATAGCAGGGCTGTGCTCTGCCTTTTGTGGGCCCTGGGAACTTTTGCCTTTGTGGGTGTCTTCCTTCAGAAGAAAATATTAAAATGAGATTTTACTACTGCATTGGAATAAAGATAACTATACTTACATAATGTATTAAATTTTTTCTTTGAAAATGAAAGTTCAGTTTTTCTTCTGATTTTAAAGGAAATAAACATATTTTTGTGTGTTCCTAAAAGGATGATGAGCCCAAGATACTGTGCCCACTGTGTCTAGGGGCGAAGTTGGCCCTACAGATAGAGTGAGGAGGAGGGAGATAGGAAGAACACTTTGCTCAGAAGGGAGGGCAGAGTGGGACACCTGGGTGGCTCAGTGGTTGAGTGCCTGTCTTCTGCTCAGGTCATGATCCCGGGGTCCTGGGATCGAGTTTTGCATCGGGCTCCCTTCAGGGAGCCTGCTTCCCTCTCTGCCTATGTGTCTGCCTCTCCCTGTGTCTCTCATGAATAAATAAATAAAATCTTTAAAAAAAAAAAGTGAGGGCAGAGTTAAAAGGAACAATACAAAAATTCCAAAAGTACATATATTTGTGTATTTCTACAATCTAGATCTAAATCATGTATTAAGTCTTCCTAATCATGCCAGCTAACCTTTCTTAAACAATTACCATGCGCCAAGCTCCTGCTTTATCTTACCCATTCCACAAAATAACCCAGAAGCTAAGCAGAGGAAGATGGGCCTTGAAGCTTTATGATCCCTCACTTGCATGGGTTCCTTCCAAGATTCTGTGCCCAGTTTTTAAGAGGGCCTCTCAAAATTCTGTACATTTCAAACCCTAAGATACCTGAATCTGCCCATATGGGAAGTAGACAATACATACCTTCAATTCACAGTTGAGCTCATTGAAACACATAAGTGACCTGCAGAATGTTTAGGGTCACAGAGCTACTTGTTGAAGGATAGACTCAGGGAGATTGAGTTTGATTAAAAAGGGATCTTGAGTCATAGGCTGGAATTCAGAATTGCATTCAGTGTAAGATGCCCAGAACTCCATTCTCAGCTATGTCTCCCGGAATCTCTTTAATGTCCCTGGCATTAGCTTTCACCCATTGACTGGTGACCACCAAATTTATATCTTCAGCTGCTTCAATTAAGATGCTTTCAACTGTCACTAACAAGACCCTCACCCTAATGATCATGAAAGACACAGAAATGCTCATAGAAGAGGCAGTCCAGAGGTGGTATATGCTTCCCAAATGGCTGATGCACAGGTTCAACAGTGCCATCAAGGAAGCAGATTCTTTTCTTTCTACTCTGCAGTCCAGAACTGGCTTCACCCTGTGGCTGGATGTCTTTGTGGCTGGAGGAAAACTGTCAGGAACACTAGGGCTTTAGGTTTCCTCATCCATATCTATTGGGAGAGAAATCCTGACTTCCTGCACCTTTCCCAAAGGCCTCCTGCAAACCTCTCTTTGTCTCTCATTGATGGGGATTAGATCACATGCCCATCCTTGATGTAATTATTGACAAGTAATTACTTCTAAATAAGTACTTTTAGATCAGTCAGTCCCATGTTTAAGATGAGGTTAATTTCCAAAATCACACTGAGAGAGGAGCAGAACAGGTATCGAGGTGTCAAAGAGAGCTGCAATGTCAGCCCCAGACCTCTTCTAATTTGTGCCCACCACTGGCTGTCTCCCCATCTTACTGTCCACGGTCATCTTCAATGCAACATGTCCAAAGGTGAACTCCTCTTCTTCCCCTAGAAAGTGCTCTTCCTCCCATATGCCTTCATTTGATCAGAAATATGAACCCGAACTCAGAAAATAATCCTCAACTTCTGTCACTCCTTCACCCCCGTATCCAGTTGTTGAGGCTGCCCCCGCCCAGCATTCTCAGCATCACCCTATTTAACCCCCTTATGAGTCCATATCTGAATTATTGCAATATCCTTCTTCATGAGCACCTTAGTTCAAATCTACTTTGATCCATGTACCCACTGCTAACAGAATTGTTTCCAGATAGAATAATAAGGGAAGTTCGTGTCTCCAGTTTAGATAACTTCCTTTAGTAACTCCCCATTAGCTTCTGGATATGGATCATTTAATTATTTTTCAGCAAATATTGATTGAGGATTTCCATATGTCAGTCTCTGGGCTTGGTGATATGGAATAAAAAGATGAACAAATAGATGAAATCTCTTCTTTGATAGGAGTTTATAGTCTAGGGGAAAAGAAAAAGTAGGCAGAAGTCACCTGGAGAGAAGTCCTGATCCAGAGGGCATGGCAACTGGTCAGTTTTTGTAGGAAATTGGCAACTTGAGATTGGCTGGAAGGGAGTTGCTAAAAGAGCAAATAGCAGTGCTCTCAGTGTGCCCAGAATTCCTTGGACCTTATTAAACTGTTCATTGTATTGTCTTAACTATTTGTCTACATCCTAGTCTCTCCCTTTAGACTATCATCTTGTTCAGCTTTATATCCCCAAAGCCTAAAATTTCTGTGTGTCTTATTTGTTCATTTCATCCATGCACTTATACCTTACCCTGGATACCCCCACCACCAAAAAGAAAAAAAAAAAGGGATTTCCTGGCCCATAGTACAAATGCAAAAAATGTCTTGAACAACTTTATAAGTGTAAAATTGAGACCCAAAAGTTTAAAAATGTTGAACAAGGGCAACCAGCTAAATTTCCTCTAAAGCTGTATAAAGTTCAAAGAGTTATCATGAAAGGTGAGTTCCTCATCACAGGAAGTATCTGAGGACAGGCTGATGTTGAGTCATAGATTATCCTTAAGTCCAAGTGGTCTTGTCCAAGCTGTGATTCTGCAAAGCACAGTACTGGCTAGTGACTTATAATCCCTTACAGAGCTTTTTAAATACGGTTACACTAATCTTATTTTTTAAGTTCAAGATTTTAAATATTTTAGGAAATTTTTATTTTAATATCTATAAATATTTACCTAAAGAAGTTTGATAGGTTCTAGACAAATACATACTCTAATGGGAATCCAAAAATTATGTTGATCTGTATAATGTAAATTCACCTTTTAGAATATGAATGTGGTATAGCAAAAACAACACATTTTGAATTTTGTCCAGGAAAGAAGTTTTAAGTGAATGAGTTGTGCTCAACACCCTGAAAGAATAATGTACGTTCTGAAAATCCTATGGAGCCAGCCAAATTTATCAATGAAACAAGAATTAACCTTGAAGAATATTTTAATATACAGTTGCTTCTAATAGGTATGCTAAAATCATGTGAAATGTCTCTTATCCACATTAACAAATGTTTATTAGGCTTATCATGTGGATGGAATAATGAGGATGTGAAAGCATTAAATGTCCAAAAGCCAAACAATGCCTCAGGATGCTCCTTGGATTCTTTTTTTTTTTTTTCCCCCTTGGATTCTTAAATGCAATTTTTATTTAATTGGAGTCTATAATGTTTTATTGAACATTCTACCTCCAAATTTATAACAAAAGTACTTGTGAAAAATTACTGTTTTTATTTTGACTGTGCAACCAAAATCCTGGAATATATTTTGTATAGAAGAGAGTGAAATCATACTTTAAAAAAAAAAAAAAAAAAAAAAAACTTTGAAGACATTTTGATGGAATTTTACGTCTCCTGAAATTTGGTCTCTTCCATGACATCTGGCTGAATAGTATTGCGTACATTCAACTTTACGACTTAAACTGTAGACTCAATAATGAGTATTTTCCTACCTCCCTAGAAATGAGAATTATCTAACCTACTCTAGGCTCACAAGATGTGTCAATATTTTTTCTAAAACCATCTAGTCAAATGCCTCCTTTACAGGCATTTTCTGCTTTGTGGAAATGAGCTATGAAGACCTACAATTCAACTCTCAATTATAAACAAAGCTTCCTTGTCTTAAAAATTTGTAAAGGCAAAATTCTATCGGTAAATCTCTTCTTAAATTGTGCCTAGTAGCTTGCCTTGTGTTTGTGGAAAGATACAACTTGTTAACAGTAGAGCCTGAATACTAAACTTAGAAAGATAGTCCAGGAGAAAGGATCCAATGTAAACAGACATTTCCAAAAGTTGTAAATAACAAAGGGCACACATTTGATGTGTATTTCATTGAGTTGCCACATCATGGGCTCATAGTAAATGAGTCCAACATGGCTCAAGATCCATGCTTAGAATTTCTCCTATTACCTAATGCAATGTGGACACGCACGTCACACTCCGATCCTTGCTTTCACCAGGAAAAGTAAACAGTGACATGACATCATTCACAGCCAATCCAAGCACAGTCACAAAGGTAAAGAAAGTATTGGGAGAATCATTTTGCAATTGAGAGTCACAGTGAGTGTGCAATATGTCTGATAAGCTATGCTAACACATGCCCGAGGGTTTCAGCTGTAGTCATAAAATAGCATTTGTTGGACTCAAAAACTTCTGAGGGAGGCCAGCAATATGTCACGTTCCACAAGAAGAGCAATTGTGAGGATGGACCCAACGTGACCAAGGACAACCTTTGTTCGCTGTTCCATCACATGGCTCTATAATAAATATTAGTCATCCAGTGTACACATAGGATGTGGTGAGGCTTTCTGAGAGGGCAAAACCCTCTCCCAGAGGTCAGAGTACACTCCCTGTTCCAGGCAGATCCGTAATCAGATTTATAATCTTTACCTTGGAGAACCACAGCTTTCTATTAAGTAGAAGCCATCACAGGCGGCAGCATTGGAGCTCATTTATTAGAGCTACTTTCAAGTTCTCCTTTTTCCATCTGAGTCCCAAACAGTTCATGGTCCCCTGATTTTGATTAAACCAGATTTTGCTTTTTTCAAGTTTTGCTTCTCTCCTTTATCTTGCCATCCCTAAGTTAATATAAAATGTTCTGAATGGTCTCACCTTCTGGCTTCATTGACTAGAGATACTGCAAAATCAGAAGGCGCTGCTATTATATTTGGAGGCACAGGCCCATTTTATCAGAATCTATCTCTTCCATTCTCCATTAGAACACAGTCTTCTCTCAACACCAGGTTGTAGATTCTTTACCAAGCCTTAGCAGAAGTCAAAAACAAAACCAAAAAAGCATGATATGCAATACACAGCATCAACTTAACACAAAATATTGTATTATTTCTTAGGCTGTGTTTTATTTAAAGATATAAATACACTGTGGTTTTCACCTTTTCCCCCAAAATGAATAGCCTGTTTTTTTTTTAAAGAAATACTCAATATTGTAGGAAACATCATACTCTATCACTTCTATTCAAAAAACTAATATGTGAAGAGTTAGAACTGATAGAAAGAATTGGCAAGGGACACCTACCTTGGATTTGTTGAGAAAAAAATAACACAACACTATATATACAGCAAATACAGTGTATATACACTATATACAGCAAATGCTCTGAGCATCTTTACTAACTAGAAATATACCCATTTTTTAATAGATATTGCCTGAGTTGTTATATCCCTTCACCATGAATATTGCCTTTCCAAGAAAGACTATAGGAATTAAAGAAAGGCCAGCACCTTGTTTAGCCCGGTGATTGCAATAAGACTTTTTCTTAGTCCCCACCCATCCATCACTCCAACCAGTTCTTCACAATTGTTCTGATCCTCCTAGTTGGAGTAAAAGATTTATAATTAGGACTCATGGGACATCTGGATTCTTCTGATATATTTTAAATTCCTCTACCCTGATAAAAAGCTCTCTCAGGGGCAGCCCCAGTGGCGCAGCAGTTTAGCGCTGCCTGCAGCCCAGGGCGTGATCCTGGAGACCCTGGATCGAGTCCCACATCAGGCTCTCTGTATGATGCCTGCTTCTCCCTCTGCCTGTGTCTCTGCCTCTCTCTGTCTCTATGAATAAAAAAAAAAAAAAAAAAAAAAAAAGCTCTCTCAGTGACACTGGCATTTATCAAGATCTGGTTCTGCATATAAGGAGCTGGAAAGTCCTCTCTCTGTCCTAACAACAAGTGAAAAGCTCAAGACTGAAAACTCAACGACTCTATGGATCCAGTGAGAGAGGGGAAAACACAGGGCAGATACCTGCACCCAAGATTGAAGAGACAGGCAAATACAGAGAGCCTTGGCTTATTGAAACAGAGACTCAAGAGTAGAAATTACCCACATGAACCAGTGCCAGGATAGGAAAACCTGAACTATAATTCATGAATTGCTGGCAGCTCAGTGGGGACAAGCCTGAGAGTTAAAAACTCCGGGGGGGGGGGGAGAGGCAGTCATTCAGGCCTCCCTACACACACACACACACACACACACACACACACACACAATTGCAAGATTTACCTCCAGGAGTTCAACCGGGTTCTCACAGTAAATATCAGAGAAAAATCCTCTTGTGCTTCCTGAAAGAGGAGAGGGAAAAAGTCAATTAAAAATAATGTCAGAGCATTCTTTTTCTTTCTTTTTAAAAGATTTTATTTATTTAATTGGGAGAGAGAGAGAGAGAGAGCACACAAGTAGGGGAAGGAGGACAAGCAGACACCCCACTGAGCAGGGAGCCCAATATGAGGCTCAATCCCAAGACCCTGAGATTGTGTCCTGAGCTGAAGTCAGCTGCTTAAGCGACTGAGCCATCCAGGTACCCCTGAGCCCTCTGTTTCTCTTAACAACAGGCATGCCTTAAGGGGATACTAGTTAACAAGAGCCTAAACAGCTGTGGTGTTGTCAAAGCCTAACTGACCTGAGGAAGAATCACTCCAATTCCAGCTCAATCTGGCCATTCTGTCCCACCTATGGGGAAGAAAAACACTGAGAAACACTTGTGAAGTTTACAGTCCAGAGGGTTAGGCTCACTAAAAGACTAAGGTCTAATTATAGGGCTACAGGATGATTTCCCTCTCCCTGCAGCACATTACTAAAGGCTTATTTACAGCAGTTCCTTTTACTTGATACATTGGGTCTGGCTTTCAATGAAAAATTACAAGGCATACTAAAAGGAAAAAACAGTTTGAAGAGACAGAGGCAGAGCAAGCATCAGAACCAGACATAGCAGAGATGTTGGAGTTACAGACTAGGAATTTAAGAGAACTATAATTAACATGCTAAGGGCTCTAATCGGTAGAGTAGATAACATGCAAGGAAATATGGGCAATGTAAGCAGAGAAATGGAAATCCTAAGAAAAAACTAAAAAGAAATGTTAGAGATCAAGAACACTGTGACTGAAAGGAAGAAGGGCTTTAATAATAGGCTTAGCAGTAGATTGGACATGACTGAGCAAAGAATTTCTGAGCTTGAGGAAATCCCAATAGAAATCTCCAAAACTGAAAAGTAAAGGGAACAAAGACTGAGAAGAAACAGAATACAACATCTAAGGACTGTGGAGACATTGAAAGGAAGACAAAGAGACAAAGAAACAGATGAAATATATGAAATAATTTCAAATTATTGAAATTCATTAATGTACTCAAAAACCGAGAATTTATCCTAAATTAGTTAATGTCAGACACAAACCACAGATCCAGGAAGCACGGAGAACACTAAGCAAAATAAATGCCCCAAACTCTATATCTAAGAATGTATTTTGAACTTACAGAAAATCAAAGATAATGAAAAACTCTTGAAAGATTGGGGGAGTGGGGAAGAAACACTTACCTATAGAAGAAAAAAGATAAAAATTATATACAACCTCCTCAGAAACCAGGGAAGCAAGAAGAAAGTATAGTGCAATATCTAAAGTGTTGAGTGGGGGGAAAAAAACCCACCAGCCTAGAATGCTGTACCCTGCAAAATTATTTTTTAAAAGTGAATGAGACTTTCTCAGATAAACACAAATTAAAGGAATTCATTGCCACTAGACCTGTCTTGCAATAAATGTTTAAAGAAGTCTATGAAATTAGAGAAGGAGATAAACTGTAAGAAACTCTTAATCATAGGAAACAACAAACTGAGGGTCACTGGAGGGGAGGTAGGTAATGGGATGGGGTAACTGGGTGATGGACATTAAGGAGGGCATGTGAGGTAATGAGCACTGGATATTACATAAGGCTGATGAATCACTGACCTCTACCTCTGAAACCAGTAATACATTATATGTTAATCGATTGAATTTAAATAAGAATTTAAAAAATAAACATGTCTTTAGATAAAAGGAAAATAATATAGATCGGAAAATTGGATCTACAGAAAGAGGGGAAGAGTAGAAAAGACAGAATAAGTGAGAGTAGAAAAAAATTATTTTTCTCAATTTTTTTAATATATTTTTTTTAATTTTTATTTATTTGTGATAGTCACAGAGAGAGAGAGAGAGAATGAGGCAGAGACACAGGCAGAGGGAGAAGCAGGCTCCATGCACCGGGAGCCCGACGTGGGATTCGATCCCGGGTCTCCAGGATCGCGCCCTGGGCCAAAGGCAGGCGCCAAACCACTGCGCCACCCAGGGATCCCTATTTTTCTCAATTTTAATTGATCTAACAGATAAGAATTTGTTCAAAATAACAGCAACAATATATTCAGTTATGTATGCTTATATATCTTATGTATACATGGCTCATGTATGTTTACAAGTAAGTGAAATGAATGACAGCAGTAATACAGGGGATAGGGGAAGGAATTATTTATTATCAGTATTATTATTAGGTACTCACAATACTTATGAAGTGGTATAGTGATATCTGAAAGTAGATTTGGATTAGTTGTAAATGTACATATTGCAAACTCCAGGGCAACTATAAAAAAGGGGGGGAGAAGTATAACTGATATGATAAAAAAGGACAGAAAATGGAATCATATAAAATGCTCAGTAAAAAACACAAAAGGCATAAGGTGCCTTGGTGACTCAGTCAGTTGAGTGATTCTTGATTTCGGTTCTGATCATGATCTCAGGGTTGAGAGACTGAGCCCTGAGTTGGGCTCCATGCTGACTGCAGAGTCAGCTTGAGATTCTCTCTCCTTCTTCCTTTGCCCCTCCCCTGGCTCTAAATAAATAGATAAATAAATAAAATCTTAAAAAAAAAAAAAAACCACAAAAGACAGGAACAAAGAACAAAGGCTACCAGTAGAAAACAGAAGCAGATATGACAGCTATTCATCTAACCTTACCAGTAATCACTTTGAATGTCAATGATCTAAATGTGCCAATTAAAACTATGATGAATTTTTCATCATAATGGATAAGGAAACAAAATCTAGCTATATATTGTCTACAAGAAATCCACCTTAAGTAGAAAGACACATACAGATGAAAAATTAATGGATGGGGGGAAATATTCCGTGCTAATATTAATCAAAAGAAAGCAGTAGTAGCTATATTAATTTCAGACAGGGCAGACAGCAAAGCTAGGAAAGTTATCACAGATTAAGAGAAGTGTTACATAATGATCGGGTCAGTTCTCCAAGAAGATACAACAATCGTTAATGTGTGTACACTTAGCGCAGAGTGTCAAACTTCATGAGGCAAAACTGTTGGAACTGCAAGGAGAAATAGATGAATCTACTCTCATAGTTGGAAGTCAACACTATTTTATCAGAAATGGATACATCTAGTAGGCAGAAAATCAGTAAGGACATGTTGAATTCAACAACAGCATCAATCAACTGTGTATAATTGACATCTATAGACTGCTTCATCCAGCAATAGCAGAACACACATTCTCAACCTCCTATGGAGCATTCACCAAGAAAGGCCATATTTGGGGCCATAAAACATACCTTAACCAATTTAAAAGAATAGAAGTCCTACCATCTGCTCTCAGACCACAGTGGAATTAAATTAGAACAGTAGCAGAAGACACTTACAAAATCCCCAGATGTAGGGAGATTAAGCAACACACTTGTACATAATACATGGGTCAAAGAAGAAATCTCAAGAGATGTTAAAAACAAGATTTATATCTACCATGAGCCTAAAATCCAAGCTTGTTCTTGACCAGAAGTCACTCACTAGGCTGAGTCATTCAAAGATCACTGAAGCATATTTTGAACAGTTTGATTTTTTACCTGTACCTTAGTCACCAAGCTAGCCCATCGCTGTGTTCTCACCTTGGCTTGCCTGCATCCCTTTAATCTGGGAACTCTTCCTGCTTTACTGACGTCTTCCTATTTTCTATAAGGTGGATGTCATGTGTCAGACCTCCCACCATATATGCTATCACAGTCATGATGAACAGAGGCCATATAAGACTCCCAGGACCAACTATCAATCATCATCATCTTCACCTTTATGAAAGCTTCACCTGAGGCCCTTATAAATTTGCCCCTTCGATCATTCTGATCCGAAGTGTCCAGAATTTAATGGTGGGGGGAGGGTTAGCACCTTTTCTCAAGCCTCAAATCCATGGTCCTCAGTGAAAAGGATTCCAGGGGCAACCTATCCTAGGTAGCCTCCAATCTTTTCCATTCTTACTCCTAATCCAAGAAGAGATTTTTATCAGAGCATGATAGAAATAACATCAACAGCCTTTCTCCATTTCTATCAGGTCAAATCAGTTTTTATTTATTTATTTATTCATTCATTCATTCATTCATTCATTCATTCAGATTTTATTTATTTGTTCATGAGAGACCTAGAGAGAGAGAGAGAGAGAGGCAGAGACACAGGCAGAGGGAGAAGCAGGCTCCATGCAGGGAGTATGATGTGGGACTTGATCCCAGGACCCCAGGATCATGCCCTGGAACGAAGGCAGGCCCTAAACTGCTGAGCCACCCAGGGATCCCTCAAATCAGTTATTTAATTATTTTAATGATTTTGTACTTCCTAATATTTTAAGGAACTTTTGAAAGGGTGTCCTAAAATCTCTTTTGACATTGTTCATAGTTGTTTTGGAACAATTCCAGAGAAGATTCCAAGTTGGGGGTGGGAGAAAAGACCTAAAGGCATAATACATTTTGTATTTAGAGATTCTTCACATCAGATAAGATTATTTTATAGAAAGTTCTTTTTTCTTATGTTTACTTTTTAAGCTGGATGTTACTTGCTGAAATGTGGCTAGTGGAATTATTGAACTCTAAACTTTTTTCTTAAAGGTAGCAGAAAATGTAGTTCCTAGAGAGGATGACATTTGTGAAGTGGAGCTATTGTGGAGATTTCTGTTTCTCAGAGGGAATTTTTCTCATTCAGAAGGATCAACCACAAATTAGGTGGTCTATGCTCTACTGAGCCCTGGGGCTAGCCTTTGGCAAATCTGAGTAACTGGCAAAATCAGGCTTTGCTGCAACCCCCTATACACCCACACTGGCCCAGGCGGATACCAAGCACCTTGAACCCTACTCCGGCCAATGTCTAGAAAACGTCCTGTCAAGTGTCCTATGCTGTAGAATATTCTTCCTTCTCTCTCTTCTCTGAAAATGTCTTCTCAGGAGACTATCCTATTGTAAATGGAGAAAATAGGGTCAAATTACAGAATTTTGAAAGCCATCACAAGTTAGTTTTAAAAATGCTAAAAAAAAAATGCTAAAAGTCATCCAGTAATTTTAAAAATTATTAATTCCTAGATTAGCTGTAAAACTCTTTCTTCAGAAAAAAACAAAATTGAAAGAAAAGGTCCAACATATAAATAAGATACTCAAGAGCTACTTTGATCAGACTTTTCCCTTCCCAGAAGAGAACTTGAAAATGTATAGAGACCTAGAAAAACATCAATCTAATGCATTCCTTCAATTTACAAATGACAAACTTGAGCCCAAAATTGAATCAACTTGTCCAATATTGCCTAATGAAATGATGACAAAGGTCACATGCTCCTCAGAGGCATGTCACTGAGCCTGACACAGGCCCTCAGAGGCCCGACAATAAATGTTTATCACCTGACTTCAACAATTCGTACTATGGTGTTAATGACTGATAGCATCTTTACACATCACCCTTCTTAAAAGTGTTTACTTTCAGTTAAACAGGATTCAGTCCCTTAGATCAGAGAAAAGAATATCCAAGAGCAGATATGGAATGTTATCAATAAGCTTGTTGTTGCAGGAGAAAATTGAGGGTAATATAACAGAATCTCCAAAGAGGGCTATGCTATCATTTGAAAATCATATACAATTTTCTAATATGATTGTGGGTGTGTTGTTCTCAGGGCAGGGGAAGAATCAAAAGCAATACCTGTTGTTTTTATAAAAGTACCTAAAAGAAGAAAACCTAAACCAAACAATATTGACTGATCTGGTGCACTGAAGTTGGAATGAGAAGTATTCAGAGTTGGTCCTAGAATTCAGGGAAGGACCTATTTGTTAGCTACTTGTGGTATCATCAACTATGTGGTACGATGTATACTTCTCTGCCATGACATGAGCAGGATGTTTTCTGTCTTAAGATGAGTGTAAATTTTGTTTCAATTTAAAATTTGCCTTGATATTACAGTAATATAGTACCAATGAAAGGACTTTCAGGCCCTTAAAATGTATTCCTCTTTCTTCTTCTATTTCTTCCAGCCCATAAATTGAGAAAGTTGAAAAAAGTGTGAAGTAAGTAAGTAAATTTGTTTAGATTTCCTAATGGCATCAACAAATGGTGGCAGGTATTATACTGTTGAGCAAATGTGTCAATGGAAAATAAACAAAAATTCCATTTATTAGAGATCTTGGAAAATTAAGTCCTTGAGGGGAGAAAACCATACCACCCAACACCCCTATCAGGCCTCCTTTATTGCCTGACTAGACTGACTAGACACCTTTCCTTCAGTACTCCTGAATTATTATTATTATTATATAATTATTATATTATAAGATATAATATTATAGTGGTTGATGGGTGGTTGATGATAATAGGAAGAAAAAGAGAAACAAATATAGGGGGCACCTATATGGGTGGCTCAGTGGTTGAGCGTCTGCCTTTGGCTCAGGGCCTGATCCTAGGGTCCTGGGATCAAGTCCCACATCAGGCCCCCTACAGGGAGTCTGCTTCTCCCTCTGCCTGTGTCTCTTCCTCTCTGTGTGTGAATATCTCATGAATAAATAAATAAAATCTTAACTTTTGTTTCTTTTTCTTTTTTTTTTTTTAATTATGGCTTCTCGGTTATTGCCAAAGAAGAGATCCCCCTTCCCAGTGTGTTACAAATTCCAAAACACTCGACAGCAGCACTATGTGACTATCATCTTGAGGGACATTTGAGTCATAATCATTCAAATCTAATTTAAAATGCTGCACAGTTGTTTATTTTTCTGCAAGTCACAAGTGTCAGCAACACACAAAACTGAAAATATTAAAACATCAAGAATTCACAGGGTGGTGAAGGTTTTCTATCATGAAATTAGGAGCAAAAAAACAAAACAAAACCTACCACTTCATATTCTGCATTCTTCCAAAACTATATTTAGGGAGAAAATTAAGAAAAAATTCCCAAATATTTCCTCATCCATTTCCTACCAACAAATGACAAACATCATTGTTACCACCAATCCAATCATTGTCCTTTCAGGCATTTTGAGGCTCCATCCAAAGAATGTTCTGCTCAACTCTTTGCTCATGTGACTAAAGATGATGTGTAGGGAGAAATTCTATCTTGCTAAATATTGGAGATTATCATTAAGGCTTATGGTTTCTTAAATTAGTTCAAATGAGTAAAAATGATCTTAATGCCCATGGAAGGTGCTCCAAGTCAGAAATTTTTGTTGAAAATCAAAGAACAAAACTTACCTGCTGTTACCAACCATGAACTTCCACATTTGGCCTAGGAAGCTATAGGAAGACATCGGTTTTGCCCTCAAAATACGTGATGGGCTGCCTTGCTTTAAGATCTGCATGCTTACCACATACTCCAAGTCTTTGTGGAGTTCTAGATTCGTCGGGAAATATGATTGGCTACATTCAGCAATTGATAGATTAAGCTGTCCCATTTTTGAAATACGGAGAAAGGACTCGGAATAAACCTTCAAAATATGTCATAGTCAGTATGGCCTGGGCACGGACAAGATGGATACTGGCCACAAATGATAGGGCCGGCTGCACGGGGGTGTACTTCCCCAACACCAGTCTTCCCCACTTCAAATTCAACGAGATTGCACCATAGGTGTCATACACCAAGTGAGGAAAAGAAAAAGAAAAAGAAAAAAGGTTTGAACCCTATGTATGATTCCATTTGTAAAAGTTTAGAGGAACATCCTCTTCTAAAGAGACTTAGAAAATAACCCAATAGGGTTGTGATAAACAGGTGCAGAACCTTGCACAAAGAGAGCCCCTAAGAGTCTATTTCCTAAATTCCTGACTCTACCACACTGCTTAACTCTTTTATACCTCGAGTTCTGTAAAATCAAGGAGGTAGATTAGGAAATCGTGACACCTCTTGCAGTTCTAATTTGCTATGTGTGTTAAGTATTCTTCCTCAGTTTCCTTTCATGAAATAAGGGCTTCAAAATATCTTCTTCAAAGATTATTGAGACGCTTTAAATGAGTTGGTTTGAGAGCCCACTTTGTAAATTTGTGAATACAGTTTACTGATAATGATCCATAGCTTGAAAAAATTCTGCATTACAGTTTATTGTATCTACTAGTTCTTCCTAACTTTAGCTCCGTTTGGGATATTACCTACACATATTCTTCATCATGAAAGCAAAGAACTTTATGTCTAAGGTTATTTTAGGGGCTGAACCATATCAAATGTCAGCCTCAGGGAGCAAAAAGTCTGTGGCAGCAAAGCTGATTGAGCTGAACTTCTGAAAAGTGAATTCTGTTTTCCCACGGATGCCCTTAATGAAATCAGAATTGTGTTTCCTAGAAAATATTCCAGTGGATTCGGTTGCGAACTTATTTTCTTATTTGAAGAATTATAGAAGTTGGCTGGATAGCCTTTGTGTAGGGCCTCTGTCAACTAAAATAGACTATGGTTCTGATTCTATTTTAGGATTCAGTCCAGGAGGTACCCTCCCACAAACTGCAATGCCAGTGAACGGGCCCCTCTCAGAATTCCCTAGTGTCTTAGGAATGTGTATCCCTTCTGGATGTCAATCCAGTAAAGCTGAGTTTACTCCAAATTTGTTTTTTTTTTTTTTTTTATTAAACTGCGTGTCTGCTGAGGACAGATATAGGATTGGTGATAAATGTCATTGAGAAAATAATTCAATATGAAGAACTTCCTAACAACCAGAGTTGTTCAATTAAAAAAAAAAAAAATAGGCTGCCATTTGGAAGAATTGAGTTCTGTGCAAAGAGAGAGTCCAGAGAAGGCTCTCCCTGCTTATTGGGGTGGCTGTCCACTTTGTGTCAGGGTATTTATGCTTATATTTTATCTCCTTTAATATAGTCTAGTCATGCTGAGGACAGGTTTTTTTTAATTTGGCTTGTTTTTGGATTTCTGGACACATTGTAGATTTCAATGAATATATTTTTATGAATGAAGGAATAACACAGAGGGGAGGTAACTAGCATTCATTGAGTAGAACATTGGACAGAGAAAGTTTAAGATCCCTTAATTGTGAAATTCTTGGAAGGGTTCATTGTCCTGGGGAAAAGCAAATTCAGTGGTAAAGGTATAATGTCATAGTGAATATTTTGCAATTTTCTGGAACTCTTGGCTCTCTCCAGACTGTTATCAATTCCTTCCTGCAATTCTCTACTGACACTATTTTATTCTTACTTCAAATCCCAACTACATACTTAGGTGCCCTGGAACCAAGAAATCATTCTTCTTATTGCAAAATGTCTCATATTTCAAAGAGCTATGATGCCAAATCATCTCTTGCCAGTATGAGTCACATACTGATTGCAAAAAATTTAAAAAAAACTTTGAAGTTTCCCATTATAGCAAATAATGATAAATTTGCTAACTTCTGAATTCTATAAAACTTGTCTGCTTCAAGTAAAGTATACTTGAATCTCCTGTCATTCTAGAGTCCAACCAGCACCTTGATTTGTTCAGGTCTGTCTTTCACACTTGGAGCCTCAATTCTTCAGTTGATGGTAAAATAAATTTAATGGGTTAAAACCAGAATTTTAAAAATTTTAAAAGGGTTGCCCAGGCATTTCATTTGTTAAGTATCTGATTCTTGATCTCAGCCCAAGTCCTGATCTCAGGGTGGTTAAGTTCAAGCCCTGCACTGGGCTCCATGCTGGCCATGGAGCCTACTTAAAAGAAAAAGAAAAAAGAAAAGGAAAGAAAGAAAATATGAGAATGCATCATATTTAGCAAGGAAAAATATTTTTTCATGGAACTTTTATTTAAGTAACTTAGTTTTGTGTGGGTGTATAGTATATGTGTGTTGTGATATGAAATGTATTTCTTACAATGGCTTGTGTATAAAAAAAGTTTTGAAAATATTGGTTTATGGGATGCTCCAAGGCCCTTAAAATAATGTCCATGGTTTGTCAATAGTTTGATTTTCTCAGAAGATCCCTTTGATAGCTAGTCAGGCTTATACCCAGTGAAATTATTCAGTTCAAAATTTCTTAGCAGCAATAAGAACAGATGACGCAATTCGCAAAGTTCATGCACTTAAATTCATTGGAATTAAATAAGAGGTATAGGGTATTAATTTCTTTTAAATCATCCCCAGATGATCTGAAGGGCATGTGTTTCACAGGCTCCAAGGGTCCTGACATTTATGACCCACTACCTTATCCTGGGTCTGTGTGTAGCTATTATTCCTTTCCTAAGTTTCTCTATGGCAAATACCACCCTGAATGCACCGGATCTCATCCGATCTTGGAAGCTAAGTAGGGTCGAGCTGGTTAGTACTTGGATGGGAGTCCTGTCCTGGATTTATCTTTGTTGTCTTTCTCCTTTCCATCTTGCTACCCACTATTAGAATTTGCCTTACTCTTTTTCTTAGCATAAGACAAATAGTGTGAAGCAAAGTTTTTAAGAATTAAGTATTTCTAAGAATCTCACTCTGTTTTTTAAAGATGTATTTATTCATTTGATGGAGAGAGGGGCAGAGGGAGAGGGAGAGAAGTAGACTCCCCACTGAATGCAGAGCCCAGTGGAACCCCACAGAACCCCAGGGAGCCCGACAACAAAGGGGACCCTGGGCTCTAACTCACCAGGACGACTTGGGGCTCTGTCTCAGGACACCGAGCAGAAATCAAGAGTCCAAGGCTCCACCAGCTGAGCCACCCAGGTACCCCTGAGAATCTAACTTTTGAAAGGTTGCTAGAAAGGAACTCTTTCCACTACCTTCCTTACTTCTTTCTTCTTCCTTTCACCTCCACTCACCCTAAAGCCACAAGATAAGTATTTAAAGCCATTCTTGTTCAGAGTGGTCTCATCTCCTTTAGAATAGATTTTCTGTGTGGTGGCAGTGGTTGGAATAAGTCAAAATAACAAAAGATAAGCGAACGTAAACAGTTTTAAATTGCCTTTTTCTATTTTCTTTCAGTACCTTTAAATAGCTATAAATAATACACAGTTCATAAGAAGAATAAAGTTGATGCATATACGTATTTTATTCTTTTGACGGAGCTAAAATGTTGAACCTATTTCACTTGGTAATATATTTTTCCATTTACTGGTTCTTTTCAAAAAACACTCCCCCACCCCCATTTCTGCCTTATCAGTATGATGCATAAAGAATATTTTATTTGAGGTTGAATCTCTTCTCAGTTTTTTGGTGTGACTATTCTCTAACGAAAGTATTGTTAAAAGCAGACATCCACAAAATGGACCTTACCAGTAATTATTTTCTTTGATATGAAAAGGATATTTTGATTTCTCAAATGCACATTAACTGGATTCTTGAAATGGATCCTTTCGTGGGTGACTTTTCTTTCTTCTTATTCTATAATAGAAATATGACATTGTCTCCCAGAGACCTCTAACGCTCAAGAGTCATGGCATGTGTCTTACATGAACTAAACCCAGGACAGTATCAATTTCATTTTTCTATCCTGCTGTAGCTCCTATAGGGCCCTAACTTTTGAACTATGGAGTGCTCAGTGTATCTCTTGTCAAGCCCTATAATAATGCTCTTCAGAGAGGAAAAGCAACTTGAGTTTTCTAGAAAGGGACCTATGACAGTGAACAAGTACCTTTGCTTTTTGTGACCTCAGTAACTACTGTATAAATTTCAGCGAGAATAATCTCCAGGGGCTTTTTAAAAAATCTTCCAACCTCTAAAAATTCCCCAATTCTATCAGCCAATATTTAACTATTTCAAGTTGAACAAAACCAATTTTTGCATCATTGTAGTGTTACAAATGTAGGTTTCCTTCTACACTGTCTGGAGTGGACGTCTTAGAAATATATTGGATTTCATTGTATTATATGTAAATTTGAGCACTTGTTAATGGGAGAAAAAGATTAAAACTAATACTGGTTTGATTATTATGCAAGCCAAGTGAACAGACTGGAGGGGGGTGAGAAAATCTCACAAGACAACAGCAAAGACAACCTTTGAATTTCTTCTCTCCTTCATTGAAACCTATTACTAGTAAAGTGTATATGATCAAAAAAGATTCACAAGTTAGATGGTCAGTATGGTGGCAGTCCATGCTGATGGGACACAATACAATTTGGTTAAGGCACCCTAATTGAATACCTGAGAATCTTGCCTTTCCTCTAGCAGCTATATAAAGTTAGACGCGTTTGCTTTCTTCAAAGGCTAAGAAAAGTTGCCAATTTGATTACCAAAATAATTCATGAAAACCTAGCCCAGTCAGTAAGAGCTGACTTGAGCTGTTCAGAGCGTACCTTGAGGCCACAGGAAAACACATCTTTGCAGCCCCTTCCTCAGGCGGGAATGCTGACATTATCTTATTCTCAGTGGAGGACCATCTCCTTGCCACACCCGCCCCACGGATTGCTGAACCTAAGGGTCATTTCTCTCCAGTCCAGGAAAGAAGGTAAAGGGAACTAAAAGTTAAGCTGTTCAGCCATAAATCTTGGGAAGGTTCTAGAAGGCTTTCTTTCTGCCCAGAAATTCAAGAGGAGGCCTAGGGCTAGGGAGATAAACAATGCTATCAAAGAGTTGGATCCTAGAGACGCCCCTCCCATCCCCATCTGCCTTTGCAGTAAGGTACCCAGAAGGGCAAAAACTGCTTGGGAAAGACAAGGAACTGTATTACACAGGTCCTTATCTTTGCCTTACCAGTCTTTATTTAAAACCTTCTATATTGAACATTTTTCAGATACATACAAAAGTAGAAAGAATAGTGTCGCTCAACTCAGTAACTGTCAACTAGTGGCCAATCTCATTCATCTCCACTCTTCCCACTCCCTGCCTTCTGCCAGCTTGTTTTGAAGCAAATCCCAGACAGCACAATATTCTAGACGTTTTAGAGGTGACTTTTTTGATGACTTAAAATTATTTTTCAGAGATCAGGAAATCCAAATGAAGGAAGACAAATGAAAACTTCGGGTAAAATTGTGATTAAGATAAATTATATGGAGGGGCGCCTGGGTGGCTCAGCTGGTGGAGTGTCTTCCTTCAGTTCAGGTCATGATCCAGGGGTCCACGGGTCAAGTCTGCATCGGGTTCCCTGCTCAGCTGGAAGTCTGCTTCTCCCTCTCCCTTTGCCCCTCCTCTCTTCATGCATTCGTGCATTCTCTCTCAAAATAATTTATTTTTTAAGATTTTATTTATTTATCAAAACCTGTTATAACCCAAGCGGAATTTTTATTATATCCTCCAAATTGATATCTGTTAACAATCAGTCAACAAATATTTGAGTGTCTCCTGTGTGCCACACTCTGTTAAATCCCAACACCTTTAAAAACCACTAATGGCTCTGGTAAATGAATATACAGCTATTTGCCTAGGAACAGACAAAAAAGAAATACATATGCATTCCTAAAGAAACAGATCTTTGCTATCAGAAAGTTAATGAACTTTACTATTTATCAGAACTCAAAACCAATATGAATCCAATTTATTAGAAATTCCCAAGGAAAAATAGATCTGAGATCACTCCTTGTGATCATCCTTAGATACATGGTAATGTTTTTTTCCTACATTTCTTATCTAGCAAAAATAAAATACTCATAGTAGAAAAGGCCCTCATGATTTTAATGGCGTTAACCTTCCCCAGCCAGCCTGCCAGAAGGAAATGTAATCTTGTCCACACGGATTTACCTGTACCTACATTCCTGGAAAGACTGCAGTAAAGGTAAATACAGGCCTCATTATGGGGCTAATTTACATTTCAAACTGCAGTTCTTTATAGCCTAACAGTCTACCTTTACAAGCTAGCAGTGAGGCTTTTCCTAAGACAAAACAAAACAAAACAAACCCAACCCCTGATTAACAACAAAGATTCTCTTATCTAAAAAATTTATTTTTCTTCTCTTCACTCAAGATTCTATTTTCGGACTGATTGGAGATTTCTCCTGTCCTAAATTAGTTCATCAAAAAGATCCATTTCTATCCATCGGCGTCCAAATTTAGTTTAGCTTGAAAAGATTTTTTACCTCCATTCTTAGAGACTGTCTCTCCAAAGGATTCCTCCTCCTGAGGCTTCCTACTTTCTGGAGAACCCAAGTTTCAGGACTCTGAGAGCACCCCGCTCTGACACAGACAGACCTAGAATCTCACGAAATAAAAACAGAGATGAATGAGACAGTGAATTCTCATTTGGTTTTACTGCCAAACTTGTATAACACCCTTTCTAATGTCTTCTAGATCTTGGATGGTGTGGATAGTCTTTTTTTTTTTTTTAATGGCAGAGTCTGTATAAGTGGTTAATGTTCTTACAATCACAAACATACACATTTTTCAATGTTCGGCCACTGTGTCAATGTAGAAATTTAAAACTTGGTGGAGGAAACTTAGTAAATCCTTTCTTCACATTTTTATTATCCTCAAAGGTCTTGAACACAAACTGAGTATTTACTAAATAATGCTTTGTGGTTCTTGAGTCAAATGTCATTAAAACTTGATATGTTGAGAAAATTGACTAAAGAGAGCTCCAAATCAAGGGGAAGAAATATTTCTAGAACTTTCCATGAGCTGGTATGTCTTCAAATTGAAAAATATGTAAATATGAATTTCCTTGACCTCTTCACGGAATAGATGTTTTTCTTTGAAAAAGAATTATTCATGTACAATTACTTATACCATAAAGAACTCTCTTTGGTTCCATCCTTAGCTAATAATTACAGGGCTATTTTCCATTTCCATCTCCAATATTAACATACCATGACATACAACACCTGACCCTATAGAACCAAAAAGGTCTTCAGAAGCCTCCACAAAGAAGAACCTGAAGGCTAAAAAGGGAACAATTCTTACAGAACATTTTGATGAGAAAATAATGCCAGGCTCTTTAGGGACTTAAAGTTCAAAGTCCCTAAATGTATAAATGCGAAATTGAGACTTGAGCCATTATACCATTTGCTCGAAGTTTTTAGTGGCAAGAACCACTTGTTTGTTTCAACAAATACTTATTGAACAACTATTCCATAGCTGGTGCTAAAGATATTTTGGAAAAAAGAGATGCAAGATGCAGTTCCTGCACCCTCACCCCGGCCACAAGGTGTTCACGGTCTATGGGAATGGCTACTCAGTAAGCAGACATACAGAGGATAGGTCTCTTGCTAGAGGATGCCACAGGGTGAAGCCCAAAACCCAGAGAGCAAGAAATCATCTTTCTGGATTGACCCTTTGCTGGTTCTTGCAAAAGGCAAAGTTGCTGGTCAGGAAAGGAAAAGATCAGAAGTAAAGGGACTGGCTCCTTAGCTCTTCCTGTGTTCACATTAGACTAAGTCTACTATTAAAATATCTGTCTGATATCAAAGTATTGGGTTTTGAATTTTGTTTTTATCTGTGAATGATTGTATCTCTAAGTCAGAACATGGTGCTCAAGGACTGAAAGCCACAAAGGGAAGGAAACCCAAACCAGCCACCTAAAAAAAAAAAAAATCTCACACCGACCACAAGAGGGAGCAGGTTAGAGACGGCTGAATTTGGGCAAATCACTCACCACTCCTACTAAAAACTATGGGCAGGCAAGCAACCAAGTGTAGCAGAGGAGGGGCAAAACCCACCCTAAAGACCTCTTTGCTTGCTGGGTTATTCATTTCATCAGTCTGTGTTCTTTGCAACAATCACTTTAACATGCAGGTAGAAAATAAGAAGTCTTCAAAAAAGCATATGTAAAACACAAATTCATTAATTCGAGCATTTCTTGAGTTGTTCTTCTTTGCCATGTAGATTTTTAAATGACATTTTAATCATACTTTTAAACCTTTTAAAAGGGATTTGGGTCTTTAGTTTGTTAACACATTTATTCATGTGTTTATCTCTGCCCTACTTTGAAGGCGTTCAGTCTAGAAAGACAATTACATCAAGAACAACCTCAGTGTGATACTGTGTGATACAGTGTGATTTCAGACAAGACTTAATCAGTGTATAGAAGATGGAGTCCGTTGCATGAAGGGGACCACTAGTTAAGTATCTCTTGAAGGAAGGTAAAAAGAGTGCTTGGAGAACACCCTCCCAACAGGCTGTATAAATGACTCTAAGCTATCAAAAGTGGGATTTCTGGATATTTCAAATTTGTGTGTGGTGCCACAGTGTGTAGAGTTGGAAGGTGATACCAGAAGTTCATTCATTCCTTCATGGACGCTGTGGGCTCTTCCCTGCCTTCCAGGCTCTAAACAACTGGTTCTCTGGACCTCTGAAAGGGAGACCACATTTTTTTTTTTTAAGATTTTATTTATTTATTCATGAGAGACACACAGAGAGAGGCAGAGACATAGACAGAAGGAGAAACAGGCCCTATGCAGGGAGCTGGATGTGGGACTCAATCCCAGGACTCCAGGATCACGTCCTGAGCCGAAGGCAGACGCTCAACCGCTGAGCCACCCAGGCATCCCACATTTCTGACCAAAATTTAGGAACTGTGGTCTGACAAATACAAATGTCATTAGGAGGAAAATGCATGGAACGTTTAAAATCAGTATTGTCACGGAGAATTCAGAATATACGGTTGCCATAAACCAGCAAGATTCCATGGGCTTCCTGCCGGGGTGCTGGGGATGAGGTAAAGAATCATCCCTCATAGATAAAGAAGTGCTTTGGCCTGACGATTAATAAGATAAGCAGCAAATTGTGAATCAATTACCTGGTCACTTCTAGCCTAGTTCAAACTCATTCCCTGTCAGCTGCACTCACTAGCTTCAACCGAGGCCAGAAAATTTCCACTGACTATGGATCCTACATTAAGAATATATTAAGAAGATCAACCAAGGAACTCTACTTGCTGGAAAATCAAGAAGGTGTTTCTGTTTTGTTTTGTTTTCTCTAATCTACGCCAAGTCTATATTTATATTTATAATATAAAATATTTATATTTTCACCAGCTTTTACCGAAAGAATTCTTCACCAGGTATTTCTAACTCTCCACAATCTGACACATGGTCAGATTGCATTTTCCCAGCCCTTTTTAGTTGGCTCAGGCCATGTGAATATTTCTGACAAACAAGTTGAAGAAAATGAAATAAATCAGAGCATTTAATTGCTGTTTTGAGAGTCTTCAGAGCACTCTGTTCTCTCTGGCACAGAGGTCAGCTATGCTCAAGATGGCAGCTGCTCTGTCAGCCAAGGCCCTTGAGTGATGACAAAAAAATGTAACCTTTCTCTCAGGGTCTGCAAGCCAGGACTGATTTCCTTCAAGCCGCATTCCCAGAGCCTGGTGTTCTCAATAACTGCCATTGGTTTTTCCATAGCACCTTAAAACTGTAACAGTATCTCTACCCTTCCCCTCTCTCTTAAAATCACAGGTCATTGTCTTCAAAGGCCAGATTCAGTCAGTCCCTAGTTGATTTCTTCCTTTAAAAAAAAAGATTTTATTTATTTATTTTGAGAGAGAGAGAGTGAGCAACGAACGAGGGAGTAGGGGCAGAGGGAGAGGGAGAAGCAGGCTCCCCACTGAAGAGGGAGCCAGATGCAGGGCTCTATCCCAGGACACTGGGATCATGACCTGAGCCCAAGGCAGATGCTTTAACCGGTTGAGCCACGCAGGCGCCCCACCTGGTTGATTTCTTGGAAGTGTCTTTACCCATACAGGAGATATTTTTCCTTATCACAGCTTACGCAGTCAGTAACTGCAGAGCAGGAACTGTATTAGAGAGAAAAATCACAGCACAGGTGACCTCATGGAAGGAACACCAGAGCACTCTAAGTATTTCTTTGATTCCAAATTCTCATGACGGAAATAAGAGTGGACAATGTGGTAATTACTAAAATGTACTGAAGCCTTACTGTGCGCCAGGTGCTATCCAAAGTGCCTTTCACGGAGTCCTCACAGCTCTTGGATGGGGATATGATTACCGTCAACAGCTGAGGTTATCAAGGCACAGAGAAGTTGGGTAACTTGCTCAGGCTCACCCAGACAGCAGGTTAGAGGGTCAGGATTTAACCCAGGGCAGCTTTGCTCCAAAGTGCATGCTTTTGCCCGTTACTCTATTTTGGCTGCCTCCTCGTGTCAGGAATTTGGTGGGGGACAGAGAGTATGTTTTAATGTTTTGGGTGGAGCATTACTAAGCTTGAGATGTTATAGGGCTTGAGGAGATAGTGTTTTAATTCTTCTGTAAATGATTTTCATTTAATGCCATTTGCCGAACTCCTAGTTTTGAAAGTTACTCATATCTTTCCTTTTTACCTAACTTTTCATATATTTTTGTCTTATCTCTGAAACCAGATTTTAAGCTCTGAAGACAACTTTTTTTGAAAGCCTATAAAACCTACTACAGTATCCTTCATACAGTAAGTGTTCAGGGATTCGTTGCTAAGTTTCTGAGAGCAGACAGAATTCCATCACAACCTTCTGTCTCTCCTATCCTGCCTGGAGTTTGTTTGTTTGTTTGTTTGTTTTAATATTTAAAAAAAATCCTTCTAAAGAGCACTTTTACGTTTACAGGAGAGTTAAGAAGGAGGTAGATTTCCCATATACTCCGTGCTCCCACGCATGCATATATCCCCTACTATACATTATCAAAATGTACCATATGACTCACCAGAATGGTACATTTTTTTACCAAGGATGAACTACACTGACACATCATAATGACTCAAAGTCTGTGTTTTGCATTAGGCTTCCCTCTTGGTGTTATACATTCTATGAATTTAGATAAATGTATGATATATATCTGTCCTTGTCATATCATGCAGAGTATTTTCACAGCCCTGAAAATCCTCTGTACTTTGCCTGTTAATCTTCCTATCCTACCCCCACCACCCCTTTCAGCAACCAATAATATTTATATTGTCGCTACGGTTTTACCTTTTCTAGAATGTCATATAGTTGGAATGATATGGTATGTAGCCCTTTCAGGCTGGCTTCTTTCCCTTAGCAATATGCATTTAATATTTCTCCATGTCTTTTCATGGCTTCATAGCTCATTTCTTTTTAGTGCTGAATAATATTCCATTCTTTGAAAGTACTTCAATTAATTTATCCATTCACTTGCTGCTGGAGGACACCTTGATTGCTTCCAAGTTTGGGTGATTGTGAATAAATCTGTTATAAACATCTTTGTGTAGGTTTTCGTATAGATGTAAATTTTCAACTCTTTTGGGTAAATGCCAAGGAGCGTGTTTGCTGGATTGTATGGTGTGTGGCATCTTTTCGTATGCTTCTTTGCCATCTGCATATACTCTTTGGTGAGGTGTCTGTTAAGGCCTTTGGCCCATTTTAAACCAGGTTTTTTCTTTTCTTATTGTTGAGTTTTGAGAGTTCTTTGTATATTTGGGATAGCAATTCTTTATTGGATGTGCCTTTTGCAAAATTTTTTCTGGTATTCTATGGCTTGTCTTTCCATTCTATTAATAATGTCTTTCACAGAGCAGGGTTTTTTTAATTTTAATGAAGCCCAGCTTATTAGTTATTTCTTTCATAGACTGTGTCTTTGGTGCTGTACCTAAAAACCCATTGTCAAACTCAAAGTCATCTAGGTTTTCTGCTATGCCGACTTATAGTTTTCCATTTTCCATTTGGACCATTTGAATTTTTGTGAAGGGTGTAAGGTTTGTGTTTACATTCTTGCTCTTTTTTTTTTTTTTTTTGCATGTGGATGTCTAGTTTTTCCAGCACCATTTGTTGAAGAGACTATCTTTGTTCCATTGTATTGCTTTTGCTCCCTTGTCAAAGATCAGCTGACTGTATTTATGTGGGCCTATTTCAAGGCTCTCTATTCTGTTCTCCTGGCCTCTTTGTTAATTCTCTTGCAAGCATCACACTGTCTTGATTACTGTTGCTTTACAGTAAGTCTTGAAGTTGGGTAGTATCAGTCTTCTATATTCTTCTCCTTCAATATTATGTTGGCTGCTCTGGGTCTCTTGTCCCACCATATAAATTATAGAATTAGTTTGCTGATATTTATAAAATAATTTGCTCAGGTTTTGATTGAAACTGGGACTCTTTTTAAGTCATCCTTTGACCTCCTTGAGATAAGCAAACTTATTTTTAAAAAGTCCTCTCACTTCCCCTCTCCTCCTTTCTTCTCCTTTTCCTCCTTCCTCCTCATCTCATTCTTATTCCTTTTCCTCCTCTTCCTCTTCTTCTCTTCCTCTATTTCTCAAGTGTGGCCCAAGACCAAGAAGAGGGTAGAGTCAAAAAACAGTAGAGACAGTTTATGCCTGCCAGACTTAAAATTTTAGCTGCTATGTTGGGGATGGGATTGGACCTGGAGGCAATTGGATGGCATGAAAAGGAATTAGCACACAGGCTGGTATTCTGGCTTTACTGCTAAGTATCTGGATGTGTTATATAAGCCACTTGGTCAACATGGGACTCCATCTATCCATCTGTAGGAAATAATAATAGCTAATATTTGTTGAGTACCTATTGTGAATTCAGCCACTGTTCTAAGAGGTTTAGATGGAGGAGGATGGCCAATGTTTTTCACACTTTACTTTTATTCAAGGGACTCTCCTTCAATAAAATAAAGTCTCACATGGCTTCCAATACAAAGAGCAGGTAGGAGGGGCATACCTAATTTATTTATAAATTGAAATATATAATATTTCTTCATGAGAAATTAAAGAGATCAGTCTGTGATCTCTATTGCTTCAACCTTTGATCTACATTTGAGTATCATGATTTTCTAACTTAGTTTTTGAAAGAACTACAAATAAATTCAGTCAAATGCTTGTGGATCTCCTAAAGCACTTCTATAGGATCCTTGTTTCCACAGAGCACAGTTTAAAAGCCTCTGGGTAAGTTTATCTCTGAGGTCTCTTTTGAATCTCATATTCTCTCTGAATCTGAGCTTGGGTCAGATGGCTAAAACTGCTGCCAAGAACATACACAAACCAGACATTCTTCTCTTCCATGAAGAAATAGGTTTCTTCTTCTATTTTCTAATAGATCAATGCCTAATACTAAAAACCTATTGTTACAACTAGTCTTGATTTAGGTATTGCTCTGTCTATGACAGTCATAGCTGCTTTGAGTTTCAGCGTGGACTCCCAGTATATAAATCTATATGTTTGCAGAAGTATCAAGTCAAGCTCAATAAAATTTGTAAGCCAGGGGACCTGAAATCCAGTGAATAAGAAGTTTGAAATAGTATCACATAATGAATTTCAACAATGCTCCTTAAATGAAAAGAGGAGTTCCCATCCTACTACATGCCTATGTGACCATGGCCAGTCACTTTATATTTTTGGAGCCTAGTTTTTGATCAGCTGCTCTGCCTTATATCTCCAGTGCTTCTTAGCTATCAGCAGGGCTGGCCTCATGGACATACTCTGTGTATGCTCTGGGCCCCACTTTCAGAAAGCCCTGTGCTTGGTTTAATGCTATGCCGCTCCACATTGAAATTCTTAATAATTTCATTTTTGAACTTGCATTTTGTACATGAAGTCCAATGGGTGCACATAAACAGAAGAGATACATGGAATATGCATGTTCACTGCTGCTGTTCCTTGCCACCCCATTTCCATTGCCTTCAAGATGCCCACTGACACAGAAGCCCAGTGAACCCACAATGCCCGAGAGTACATCAAGACCCATGTAAGTACAAAGCAAGTATGTTATGTCTACTACTGAGTAAGCAAGAGTGCTGACAGCTCTGAGAGGCCAAGCTTTCTATTCAAACTAGAACTTGCTTCAAACTCAGAAAGAAGACAATGGTTCTCTAAGATACATGAATGAATGATCAAGGAATACGAACATATTCTTTGTTACTCATATCATTTCTCTATGTTAGCCAACTGCTTATGCTGAAAATGATGACAGAGAAGGAGAGGTAAAGGTCGGGCAACCCAGGAGTCTTTCTCTTTGCAGCCATTCCTTGTTTAAGAGTAAGCTGAAGGCAAAAAAGTGTTGGTAGAATGTGTGAGTATCAAGAAGTTCAATTAAAGCAGTGGAACTAATTTTGTACAACTTTTCCACTGTTCTGGCAAGAACAAAAATACATATGCATGCGCAAGCTATGAAATACAAATTGTATAATTTTGGTAATTCTACATATGACTTAACTGTTCTCCTAGTTGCATTTAAAACTGGCTTTACATGATATAAAATGAATGATAAAATTTAGGATGAAATTTTATTTTTTTAGAACAGCATTAGATAGCAAATAAATGTTATGACATGGTATACTTGTATAAAGCTAATAAAATATGTATAAGATCTATAGGAGGGAAACTATAACACTCTCATGAAAGAAATCTAAGTAGATCTAAATAAATAGAGATTATTCCATGTTCATGGATGAGAAAGCTCACTGTTAAAATGTTAATTCTTCCTAACTTGATCTGTAGCTTCAATGCACTCCCAGCAAAAGTCCTAGCAAGTTGTGGTGATTGACAAACTGATTTTTTTTTTTTATTGACAAAAAGATTCTTAAGTTTATAGAGAGAGGCAAAAGACCTAGAGCAGTCAACATAATTATGAGAAGGGCAAAGACCTAGAATGGCCAACATAACACTGCAGAAGAACATTGAAGAACAAAGGACTGGCACTATACAACTTCAAGAGTTGCTATAAATCTATGTTATCAAGACTGTAAGATATCGGTGAAAGAATAGACAAATAGAAAAATGGAACAGAGTAAGAAGTGCAGAAATAGACCCACACAAATATAGTTAACCAATCCTTGACAAAGCTAAGGTAATTCACTGGAAAAAAGATAGTCTTTTCAATAAATAGTACTAGAACAACTGGACACCTATATACCCCCCACCCCCACCAAAAGAATCTAGATCTTGACCAACTTTTCACAAAAATTAACTCAAAATGAATCATAGACCTAAATGTAAAATACACAACTATAGAACTTCTAGAAGTTAATGCAGTAGAAAATCTAGGTGTATGGAAAAATCTCCCCTAGTTTCTCCTTTATTCTCACACTCCTCCTGCAATGAACTTCACTTCTCACACAAAATATGTGGGTTTTCCACGCCTCAAGCAATTTTCTGACAGCAGCAGGTGTCCCACATAGTAACTCAGTTTTGACACTATTTACCTGGAGACCGAACTGCATTCCCCCTCAACTTCAGAGGCTAAACAAAAGTCCCAGGTTGTCACCTGTGTTTCTGACTGACCAGCTATGAATTGAAATTCCTACAATCCCCATCTTGGGTTCAATAATTTGCTAGAATGACTCACAGAACTCAGGGAAATTTCTACTTACATTTACTGATATACTATAAAAGGATATAATAAAAGATACAGAGGTATGCCCAGATGGAAGAGAAGTGTAGGGCAAGGTATATTAAAGGGTCTCAAATGCAGGAGCTTCTGTTCTCATGGAGTTGGGATGCACTACCCTCCCAAGCACATGGATGTGTTCACCAACCCAGAAGCTCTCTGAACTCCATACTTTGGGGATTATTATGGAGGCTTCCTTATGTAGTATGATCAATCATTAACTCAATCTCTGGCCCCTCTCTGCTTCCTGGAGGATGGGGAATGGGGCTGAAAGTTCTAAACTTCTAATCATGGCTTGGTCTTTCTGGTGACCAGCCTCCATCCTGAAGCTGTGCAGGAGCCAACCAAGAGTTGCCTCATTAGAACACAAGATGCTCCTATTACCCAGGAAATTTCCAGGGAATTAGGAGTTCTAATCAAAAATCAAATATTAGAACAAAAGTTGCTCCTAGTATTCTCTCTTATAACTTAAGACAATTACGTGGGTTTTAGGAGCTCTGTGTCAGGAATGGGGACAGAGGCCAATGCATATATCTTTTATTATTTCATACTAGGTGACCTCGGGTTTGGCTGAGTTTTTAAGATACAACACCAAAAGCATGATCCTTAAAAGAAAAAAGATTGATGTTAGATTTTATTAAAATTAGAAACTTCTGCTCTGTAAAAGACACCATTAAGAGAATGAAAAGATAAGCCACAGACTAGGAGGGAGTATCTGCAAAAGACATTTCTGAGAAAGGAGTTGTGTCCAAAATATATAAAGAACTCTTAAAACTCAACAATAAGAAAACAAGCTAATTAAGAAGTGGGCACAAGATCAGAACAGACACCTCACCAAAGACATACAAATGGCAAATGAGCACGTGAAAAAATGCTCAACATCATATATCATTAGTAAATCATAAATTAAAACAGTGAGATACCACCGCATACCTAAGCTGGTATGGCTAAAATCCAGAACACTAGCAACATGAAATGCTGGCAAGTATGTAAGAGCAACAGGAACTCTCTTTCATTGCTGGCGAAAGTGCAAAATAGTTCAGCCACTTCTGAAGACAATTTTACAGTTTCTTACAAAGGCAAACACAGCCTTCCAGAATGATCCAGCTATTGCACTCCTAGATGATTATCCAAATGAGTGGACAAATAATTAGAGTGAACTCTAATGTGAATTATAGTCTTAGAATTATGTATCAATATTGGTATCTTTCTTTTTTTAAGATTTTATTTATTTATTCCTGAGAGACACACAGAGAGAGAAGCAGAGACACAGGCAGAGGGAGAAGGAGGCTCCATGCAGGGAGCCCAATGTGGGACTCCATCCCCGGTTTCCAGGATCACGCCCTGGACTGAAGGCGGCGCTAAACCGCTGAGCCACCGGGGCTGCCCTCAATATCGGTTTCTTAATTAAAATATATGTACCACACTAATGCAAGATGTTAATATAAAGGAAACCTCGGGGCTGGGACAAGGGATATATAGAAACTCTGTATTTCTGCTTGATTTTTCCATAACCCTAAAACTGCTTTAAAAAAGTCTATTAGTTAAACAAAACAAGAACATGCAAGTTGAGAGAGAGGGCATGGGATAAAAGAGAAAGCTACATATTTTAATACTCTAATAGCATTTTTTTCTTTTCCTTTGAATAAGTGACCCCACGTTTTCACTTTGCCTTTGTGTCTGAAAATTATGTACCCGGCCCTGTTTATCACTGTATGAAGAATAATAGCTAATGTTTGTTGAACACAGTTTATGCACCAGGGACTATGCTAGGTACTTTTCATATATTATTTCATTTCATCTTTACAATAACCCTGAGAGATAGGTAATATTTTCATGCGCACTTGTAAATAAGGAAATCAAGATTTAAGAAGTCAAGTGTTTTGATCAATGTCACTTAGCTGATAGGACAAAGAATCCGATTTGAACCAAGCTGCCTGATTCCAGAAACAGTTCCAGAATAACCACTGCCATCTTAGATTTCAAGCCTTTTGAGGTACTTCTTTTGCTATGCTTCTGACCTCCAAATATAAACTTCACTGATTGCAATGCTCAGGCATCTGCCAGAGGACAGTCTTGCAATTTTAATCATCTTGGATGAAATGTGGAATATTCCCAACCAGCAGATACTTTGAACAAAACCTCTCAAATTCTTTGGATGATGCAAGCCACATAAATGCACAAGAGACTTTACGAACATTATGGACAGTACTTCTTTAGAAACCCATAAATCATGAAGGAATTAACTTTCTCTAAGGAAACACACGCTGTATATATAGAGAGAGCAGACCTCAACAATCTTGATTTTTGAATCGAGAAGGCACATGCTAGATTTGAACATCAACAACAAAAAATTGAAATTAATCCTCACAGCGTCTTTGGATAAGTTCTTTTCCATACTTCCTCCTGCTTTTTTTTTTTTTCCTTAAACTTGCTCAGCACATAACTATGGGTTTAAGCAAAGGAGATCTTTTCATCTGTGCGGGTTTTGAGGCACAGTTGTCCATACAAAGTTCAGGGCTCTCTGCCAATCTCACAGGTTCCAGCTCTGCAGCACAGATGTATGCCTCAACTTACCGGGTCAACTCAGCTCTGGAGGAACCGATCTTTCTCATAGTAACTGCTGATCTTAAAAGGAATCTGATACGAACGAGTCTGCTGAAGTGAGCTCTGTACTTCTGATGGAAAACCACATCTAACTGAGCGGTCGAGCCTGTCATAAGAGCCTTTGGAGGTTTGAAGTAGATGTTTTTAATCCTGCTGTGATAGAGTGAACTAGCCCATACATCTCTGCTTCTTTGGTGCATGATGGAAGCATAGAGGATATGTTATGATAAAAATCCCAATTATGCCTTCCACCATCTGTTAATAACATGTGCTTGTGGACACGTTGCCAGGAAATATCAAGAACAAAGGAATGAGAGGCTCTCATTCCAGAGAAATGGATCTCGGCTCCCACTGTGGCTCACTGGTTTGGTTACAGATGTGTCCACGTCCTCGACACCCAGCCCCATATAGCACAGAAGGCCATGGCCTTGGGGAAGACTAATCCAGGCCTGTTTGGAGGAGGACTCCGTGGCAAGCAACACTGATGTTTTTCTTAGAGTGTTTCGAAAATACAGTTAAAACAGAGAGAAAGCACCAACTAGCTTCCACTTCATATATGTATATGAGAGTTGCTCACTAATATATTTTTTTAAGATTTTATTTTATTTATTCATGATAGACACAGAGAGTGAGAGAGAGGCAGAGACAGAGGCAGAGGGAGAAGCAGGCCCCATGCACAGAGCCCAATGTGGGACTCGATCTCGGGTACCCAGGATCACACCCCGGGCTGCAGGCGGCACTAAACTGCTGCGCCACTAGGGCTGCCCACTAATAAAGATGTTTAAAAACCACAATGCTCCTTGAAGAGAAGGCATGCACATGCCATGTCTTGAATCAAGTTATATGAAAAGATAAAAACTTACTAAATATCTTGGCTGGAACCATCTATCTGATCACATCGGGGGACTTTTTTCTTCAAAGATGATTGAGAATAGCTAGAAAAGACCTAAAACAATATGTAGAAATAAGCAGTAACTTTGCATAGATAATTAGAACCCACATATAGGGATCCCTGGGTGGCTCAGTGGTTAAGTGCCTGCCTTCAGCCCAGGGCGTGACCCTGGAGTCCTGGGATCGAGTCCCACATGGGGCTCCCTGCATGGAGCCTGCTTCTCCCTCTGCCTGTGTCTCTGCCTCTCTCTCTCTGTGTCTCTCATGAATAAATAAATAAAGTCTTTTTTTTTTTAAAAGAACCCACATATAAAGCAATATATTGAATTATTGGTTTCTATTTCCATTTAACTGAACTAGTATCAGAGCTAACAACCAGCGAAAATCCTATTGTATTTTTAAGATTTTTCTATTTTATAAAAAGATCTAGACTTTTAAGAGATGTGTCTAAAGTGCTACAAGATGGAAACTATTGTGTTCCAAGAAACTGAGAGTCTATATTAGAAGACCCCAGACTTTCTTATAACACACAATCAAGGATCTTGTCACGAAGACCATATTCAGAAATGCTTTGTAGAAGTTAGAAGTGTACCTGAGAGAGCAAAGGTTTTCCATGTATAAAATAAAATTGGAATCTTATTTCTGTTCCCAACATCCCGCTTTGATAATACCTTTGAGTTTTTAGTTAGGGACAAAGTTTTCTTCTAGCACCACCACTAAATGACGCTTTCCAACAGCCACTTTGCCAAAATTCACTTTCTTCCCCTCCAGCAAACATTCCTCCTCCAGAGTCTACTTGGCACTACTTCTCCTTTGTCAGTTGAGTTGCCTGCTGCCGCACATCTACCTTGAAAGCTGGCTCACAGAGAATATCCAGAAATATGTGGATCATTTTGTAATGTAACCTACTTACTTTAGAGATGAAGAAATTGATGACCAAGAAGTTGAATCACCATGGGATTTAGCATATGGAAAAAGAACTTCTGGTTCGTTCTTATTCTTATTCTAGTGTTCCTTCTGAGACAGTTGCTGCCTTTTTGCTATTCATTTGTCCTTTGCCTCTCTGCCTATTGCCACCTCCACTCCTAACAGAACACTGGCCCCATCACATTGTGATGGTTATTCTTCACCCCCATTCTCACAGGACTGAACAAGAAAGGAAGGGAAAGCCCTCCTCTTCCATTCTCTCTTCCTGTACCTCTTTCCTCAGTTGCCTCAGTACACAAAATAAAAAAGCACTAATACATAGGCACATAGTTTCTTAATTTTCATATTATTATTTTTTTAAGATTTTATTTATTTATTCATGAAAGACAGAGAGAGGCAAAGACACAGGCAGAAGGAGAAGCAGACCCCACACAGGGAGCCCAATGTGGGACTCGATCCTGGAACTCTAGGATCACACTCTGAGCCGAAGGCAGATGCTCAACCGCTGAGCCTTAATTTTCATATTAAATTAAAAAGTTAACCTCCATTTCCAGTAGAATACTTGTACAGTTATAATGAACAAGACAAAAATCACCTGTAAATCCACAACCCAAATATAACCACTGTGAACATATTTGATCTATTTTCTAATTTTTTCAATACATTGCCATATGCTTTAAAACTCTTAAGACTATACTAGAGATAAAGTTTGATTAAAGCTTTTTCTCCTCACATCACTAAAAATTATTTAAAGCAAAATTTCAACGATTGCCTGCCAATATTTTGTCATAAACTCCATATGAAGAGGGTTGCTCACTACCAGCTAACCCTTCATATTGACCCTGTCTTAGGGCTGTGCTGGTAAACTTAGTTTCAGGACAGGGGGCAGGGAAGCCCTCATTTGTAGCATTTGCCAAATTCCACGGTACAAATCTTCCTCCTATGAGGGATTTCAAGCTACCAAAGATTAACCAACTGGCTCACAAGTTTCTGAAAATTTAACAATTGATTTTTAAACTGATACAAGCCAGTTTCACGCACCACTGACTGTGTCATATTTCTACCTTGAGGACGCCATACTTAAGTAGGGGAGTAAAGAGGTCCTTGATAAACAAGGAAATGGCTTTTACCCACATGGTGGCCTCAGTCTTAGCATATCTCCTAGCCCTTTAGCGTATCTTTACTTCAATCAGTGATGTATTTCTACTAAAGACCTCAGAGAAAGACTGGCAACTTAGAATGTCCTATAGTACTTCCCTTCACATTCCTTACCCGGGTCCCTCAAAAGCATTTTCACTAGGCTTCTGCTTCCTGCTTTCATTGCTTTACAATCCTAATGGTTTCCAACTAGGTAACTTTTATTCAGGTGTGGTTACATATGTTTTGAACGTGGAAGAAGATGGTTAATCTGAAGTTAAAAAAAAAAGAAGAAGAAACAACCAGTTAACAGTAACTAATCTTGTGGGTAAGTGAAATGAGCTTTTAAGTCATCTAGGGCTGACTGCTGACTTGTTCTTTAAAAAAAAGTCTTGGGGGATCCCTGGGTGGTTCAGCAGTTTAGCGCCTGCCTTTGGTCCAAGGCATGATCCTGGAGACGCGGGATCGAGTCCCATGTCAGGCCCCTCACAGGGAGCCTGCTTCTCCCTCTGTCTGTGTCTCTGCCTCTCTCTCTCTCTCTCTCTCTTTCTCTCTGTGTCTCTCATGAATAAATAAATATAATCTTTAAAAATAAAAAAAGTCTTAAAACTGTGACATTAAAATAAAATACAGAGCGTTTCCGAAAGCTTGATTACCTAGAATGGGATTCTATTGATCATGAGCTTCAGAATAAGTGTGCTGAATTTGAATTTGAAATATTTCATGTATTATCATATTATTATAACTCTTGGTCTTCTCAGCCAGTAAAACATTAAGTAAAAATTTCAGATTCTACCTGAATTCATCTGTTTCCCCATAAAGCTTAGGGCAGTGCTTACATGTGGTGACAATTCTCAAAAAACATTTCTTGAATGAAAGAAGATTGACATGGGGAATGAGGAGAAAAAACGTTGAATATTTGAGGGTTAGTGTCATAAATAAAACATAGGAAGCAAAATGACCGGACTTGAAATCCCAGTTCCCTATTTATCAACTGTATGACCTTGAATGAGTTATTTACTCTTTCTGAGCCTGTTTCCTCATCTAAATATTTGGATAATGTCTATTTTAGTAGGGATAGATTGTGAGATGTTTCAGTTATCAACTGCTAAGGAATAAACCCTTCAAGACTTACTGCCTTAAAAGAGCCATTTATTTCAATTTCAGTATTGTAGTTCAGGAATTGGGGGAGGGCTCAGCTGGGTAATTTGTCTCTTCCATGTGGCATCAGCTGAGTTGGCTGGGGCTGGAGGTCTGAGTGCACGGCTCAGAGGTAAACATGCACTCAAATGTATCAGTGCCTTAGTCCTTCCTGGCCTTTCCTTCTCATCCTCTAGGGTGGAAAGTAGGCAGACTTTTCCTATAAAAAGCCAGAGAGTAAACATCTTAGGCTTTGAGGGTCACACGATCTCTGTCACAACTATTCCACTCTGTTCTTTTAGCATGAAACCAGCTATAGATGACAAGGTAAATAAATGAACATGGCTGTGTTTCAATAAAACTTTATGACATTGAAATTTAAACTTCATGTATACTTTTACATATCAAAAAATATTCTTTTGATTTTTTTTTCCCCTGACCATTAAAAAATGTAAAAACCATTCTTAGCTCTAAGGCCGTACAAAAAAGGAGGTGGGCTAGATTTGGCCAATGGACTATAGTTTGTTGACCCCTTCTCTGGGGCCTCTACAGATACCTTGGGCTTGACACAGCATGGTGGCCCCAAGGCAGTCACACATTTTAAATAGTGACTGATTTCCAACTATAAGGATTCTGAGAAGGAACTAGGCTCTTAAGGCCTGGGTCCTGAAACCAGTGTCATTTCTGCCATATTCTTTTGATCAAAGCGGTCATAGGATCCATAGAGATTGAAGGGGGTGGAGAAATCAAGTTCTCTTGATGGGGTAATGGCAAGGTCACAATGCAGAAGAGCATGTGGAAGGAAGGGAGATGTTATTGTGGCTACAGATACAATCTATCACATGAAGATCAGCAATAACAAAGTACCTTCCTCATGGTAGATGCTCCTGTGAATGATGACTCATATTACTATTAATAGTATCGCTGTTAGCTTTTAGAAAGGGACAATCACCATTAAGATTCATCCTGAGTTTCTTAGAGGAGAACGGTAGCAAAAATGGTCAAAAATTAGGCTTCTAAGAAACTCTCACTTGTATTTTCCTCATCTGTGTAATGGGGCTTATAATTGCACTGTCTTTTTTTTTTAAGATTTTATTTTTAAGTAATATCTACACTTAACGTGGGGCTTGAACTCACAACCCAAGACTAAGTCAAATACTCCACTGACTAAACCAGCCAGGCTCCCCCATAGCACTGGTCTTTTAGAGTGGTTTTGGGAAGTTAACGAAATGAAATCTGAGAAGTGCTTAAGTAGAACAGGCTTGGTATGAATACAATAATAGCTATTGCCATTATTACTGTTTTCTGTCATGGTTTGAAAATAATGGATCATTTTCAGTTACCTAGGTTTTTCTAGGACTTCTAAAACCTATACTCTGGGGATGCCTGAGTGGCTCAGCGGTTGTCTGGATCCAGGATTGGGTGTCACATGGGGCTCCCTAGATGGAGCCTGCTTCTCCCTCTGCCTCTGTCTCTGCCTCTCTCTCTCTGTCTCTCATGAATAAATAAATAAAATCTTAAAAAAACAAACAAACAATTAACGAGCATGTTTTAGATGCATTTGACAGAAATAAAGCACTGGGCTAATATGAAATATTGATCACTATAGTAGCAATAGCACAAGAAGAGAAACAATAAATAAGAAAAGCAACTGATTGAGAATTGGAAATAGGGTGCAAACTAAAGCCTTTTGGGTTTTGTTGATTGGTATTGCTTTCAGTTAGTGAGTTTCTAGAATAAGGCAGCAACTAGATAAAGGGATCAGAGCACAAATGAAAGCTCTAAACAACTGCAAATAAACTAGATTCCCAAGTAATAAATCTTGAATCTTGCTGTTTGATCACCCTTATCAGGCAGAGGCCTGAGAAAATAGAAGAGCTCTCCATCCTGCCCAGAAGGTCAAGGACACGCTCAGCATCACGAGCCCCACATTCCGAAGGGGAGGACCCTCTACTGAGAATGCAAAGAATGGCTTCTTGGTCTACATAAAACCTTGGCTTGAGGGGCTCTATTTCCACTGGATCACGGCAAGGCAGCATGTAGCAGTTTAAGAATTACACACTTTGATGCTGGGCAGTCATGAAATAGAATCTTTGTTGACATGAGAAGACAGCCCCCAATATGCTGTTACATGAGAAAAATAAGTGCAAAGCTATAAGTATAATGCATTCAATTTTTGTCAAACAGCATACACTAAATATACATGGAAAAAACCCCACAATGTAAGACCTTGCCAAACATAACGGAGCCTGTCTCAGCGTGGCAGGATTTCTGGTGACTTATATACCTGTTTGTATTTGTTTTGTAAGTTTTCTGCCATATCTGTTACTTCTAAGATAGAAAACAGTTGTTTTAAGACTGAACTAGGGGCAGCCCGGGTGGCTCAGTGGTTTAGCACCGCCTTCAGCCCAGGGTGTGATCCTGGAGACCCGGGATCGAGTCCCACGTCAGTCTTCCTGCATTTGGAGCCTGTTTCTCCCTCTGCCTGTGTCTCTGCCTCTCTCTCTCTCTGTGTGTGTCTCTCATGAAAAAATAAATAAAATATTTAAAAAAAAAAGGCCTGAACTAGAAGAGAAAGAACAAAAAAGTGATACTGAAAGTAAATAAGGCATAATCTGACAGTGCTTGCCGAACAAATCAGTGTTCTCTCTCTCAGTACATAATATCTCAATTCAGTCACAATATGCTATATTAAAAAAATTCATGTAAGTTTTTACAAGGCTCAATTAGGAGGTGTAATCAATAATGTGTAGCTATTAGGTACTGCTACATGTAATTAAATAATGAAAATTTATCAGGAGAAAGACATACAAAATTGTAGTTTCCAATATACAGACTTAGAGCAAACTTGAGCCTTGTGGCTTACATCACATAAGGTTCTTTTAAAAAAAATGCCATCGTGTTGGAGACCATGACATCATCATCTCTGAATCATGGGTCTATTTGACCCCAGTTTGTGGTGAAGTGAGGGTGGGGGCAGGAGGCAGGAAATCAGTTAGACGAAGCAATATACGTGTTATCTTTTCAGAGGGGAAAAAAACCCATTGTAGAATTGAATTCCTCAGCTTCCCTTAGGTTGTGTTCCCTGAGGTTTATGTTGTGTACAAAACCCTCTTCCACAGGGTGGTTGCTCTGTCCTTGATCTCTTTATCTCTAGTACCTGGTGCATTGTGTATGGTGTGACCCGGAAACACTCGTGCGGTGAAGAAGGCCAAAGTCTTGCTTACAGGTAGTGAATGTACTACAAGTAATCCCAACATCCCTTCATAGAAATACTACTTTCAGTTAGAGTTGTGCCAATACACAGCACACTTAATTACTACTATCAGAGTGACCCGTTTATCTCTGTTGATAAGAAATAATCATCATTTCCTTACATGTGTTCTGGGCTTGCTTAGTCACTAACCAGTCATCAGTCACAGGTTATACAAGTCAAGAAACAAAACGAACTGCTGGCTCACACTGTAAGTTCTTTAACGATACCTGTGTGTAGAGTATTTTCATTTTGTCCCCTTCACCTTATAGAAAATCCCCCTTTGGCCAACCATGAAACTGAGAAAATCTTTTGGTTTAGCCTTACATTCGTTAACTTTATGGGAAAAGGAATGGCTGTGTGTCTAATAGATCTGCATGTCAGTTGGGAGTACAAATTCTCAGAAGGCATGATTTTGATCTCCTCGTATTTTATTTTTGTTTGAACCTCCTATGTTGCCTCGCCTGTATGGTTACTTAATAAGGGCTGTTCTGAATGCCTGATGGGACTGCTGAAAGCCTTTGATGAGTGAAACTCTTTTGTCCTTACAGAGTTTCTCCATGTCAAACTGTTTTGGAGCACTCTGTAAATTGGGAACTTGGCTTGTGACTGCCAATCCCCCATGGATCCTCAAGAATGAGGGACTGGCCCTGTTGTTCCCATATTAAAAGCAAATCCAGGAAGGAAGAACCCTTCATGTGCACGTGTCTGTTTACCTCATTCCAGATGGGGAAGTACACTGATCACTTGGGGTCCCTTCCAGCTCCACTGGGGTTTGGTATTAATTCCTTTGTGCATTGATTGAGCAAATATTTGTTAAGTGCTGACAATGTACAGAGCTCTGTGCTAGGTTCTTTGGGGATATAAGGTTATAAAAGACATACCTCTAACCCCCAATAAATGTGTATTATGTGCCAGTTTGCAATTTAGTTAGGACAAGCAGATTCTTTTCCAAATAAATAATACATAAAGGAGCACTTCCATTCCGAAGCAGTGGCTTACATGTTTCAAGAAATATTTGAGACTGCTTAACTTCCATGTGACTTTTAAAAAAAGAAAATAAGTACATCTGCAAGATGCCACACGGAAAATGATGTGAAAATTATTCATCCCTGTGTACAAGTTAAAGTTCCTGCTCATCTTCATTAAGATACTAGGTGTCTGGGAATCTGGGGCCAGGGTTTTTAAAAGGAAGCTTTGACCCATATGGTCAGGACGACATGGTTTCTACGGTATATTAGTAATTCATCACAGTCATTTGAGAAATAACACCGCTACCTGGGAACTCACAGACAAAGCCCCAGACTTAGATTTCCTTAGCCAGTAGGATATTTCAGTTCCTTCTTTGTTTCTCAATTCCTTACCCTTCTGCTTAGGCTGCCACACTATTAGTTCTCTGATGTTTTTGGCAACACTGTCTCATTTCCTTCAGAAATCATTACAGGCTATTAAATATCTCTTCCAGAAACTCCTCCAATGCATATGTCATCAAGGCAGGAGAAGTACTTTTGCAGAGGATACTCAGGAAGGGGAGCTCCCTGAGCCAACCTCCAGACCCTACAGACAAGAGAGGAGATCTAGTCCTCCCACAAACCCAAATAACGGTGCTAATAATCCTCACCCAATTGTTCCTATCATCTGTTTTTGGTTTTGTTCTGTTTTCTAACCTCTTAATTGGGTGAGGCCACAATGTATGGCAGACAGTATAAAACGAATAAATGAGTTTCCTAACTTCTCTCAAAGCATCCACCTCCCACATCTCCTGACCCATCTACTAGTAGAGGCAGCAGAGGCAAAATGCTAAGGCTGGTCATTTTTGACCTTGGCATCTCCTTTCTCTGTCACTGCTGCTTATCATTTGGTAAAATCATTCAATGGGCAGTATGTATTTCTCCTCATTTATCTTCTTTTTTATAGACTTCTCTTTTTTTTAGAACAGTTTTCGGGTCATAACAATATTGAGCAGAAAGTACAGAGATTTCCTATACACCCCACACCTGCCACCATATACGCACAGCCTCCCCACCTTCGACATCTAGATGTTACGTTTGTTACAATTGATGAACACACACTGACCCATCATTATCACCTAAAGTCCATAATTTACATTAGGGTTCACTCTCAGTGGCGTACATTCTATAGGTTTTGACAAATGTGTAATGACACGCTTCTGTACCCGCCATTGTAGTATTATATGAAATAGTTTCACTGCCCTACAAATCTTCTGTGCTCTATGTATTCATCTTTCTCTCCTCCCTAACTCTTGCCAACAACTGATCCTTCTATGGTCTCTAAAATGTTCCCTTTCCCAGCACATCATGTAGTTGGAAATAAACAATATATAGCCTTTTTAGATGGATTTCTTTCACTTAATAATATGCATTTGGGGTTTCCCATGTCTCTTCATGGCTTGATAACTCATTTCATTTTTTTTAAAGATTTTATTTATTTATTTGAGAGAGAGAGAGAATGAGCAGGAAGAATGGCAGAAGGAGAAGGAGAAGCAAATGGCCCACTGAGCAGGGAGCCTGATGTGGAACTCGATCCCAGGACCCCAGGGTCATGACCTGAGCCGAAGGCAGACACTCAATCACTGACCCACCCAAGTGTCCCAATGCAGAAATATTTTAACTCAAAAGCCTTCCCAGTGCCCTAGGAGCCATAATTACTCAGTTTTCATTGATGTTATCCAGTGAGGCATGGTGATCATACATCCTGACTTATCTAGAATATGTTTATACCTATGGTCCCAGGAAAAGCTATTAATTGTGCCCCCTTTCACTCTCCAAGATATTCTTGTTCAGATGATTAATTATAAATACATCCCATCAGAAATATCCAGGATATATAATCCCAATGTGAGCCCTTCTTGACTGCCCTCTGGCTGGGGGTGTCTGGAGTACCTGGTAACTATTGGGGTACAGCCAAGGATCCTGGCCATTCATCTGCTTTATATTCATATGCAAGCTCCTGAGGAAGTGGAGACTCAGAAACTTTCCCAGAAAACCTTGGCTGTATATTTTATACAGCACTGAAGTATAGGCAAAAGAGGAAAATGGTCCATCAGAGTATTTTGCTTGTGTTTATTTGACTTAATGAGTCTTCATCAAGGCCTAGTTTCATCAATGCTGGTTTCTTTCCTTCTGCAATAGCAGTAAATTCATCACGGTAACTCAACACAGTGTGAACGGACAATTACTGTGTAATTTTAACAGCTGCCTAAATCAGCACTATTAGAATATATTTTCATCTAGTTTACATCAGGAGAGTATACCATAGGTCATGGTCAGGACAGGCATAAAGCAAGTGGTTCCAAAAACCCTGCCTATTAATTTCAGGTATACTTAGTAGTAGTAATAGCCCTCCTTCCGGAGCTAGTGCACATAATCAGACAAGACCACTCACAAATGCTCTTAAGCATTAGCTTTAGTCTTTTTCAACAAGAGTTATTATTTAGCTATTATTCTTAAACTCAGGATGGTTACCACAATTGAACATAAGCCCCAACTTCCTGGCAGCCAGAGCAAAGAATTAAAAATCAGTGGTTCATTTCCATTTACTTCCTTAAAAGAAGCCTATCTGTTCATGAGGAGAGAGAGATTTGTTTTCCAACTTGAATCATCCCACATGAATTTAACAAAGGAGTATTTTCCACAAGGGACATTGAAAGGCAAAAGGAGTGCCAAAAGCATGCAAAAGCCTAGAGGTGACAGCTAAGGAGGACTCAACGGTGACAGCCAGGCACTGTGGTAAAGACCTTTAGCTCATTTAATATTTACAACTTAAGAGTTTAAGGTAGGATTCAAATGCAGGGAGTCTGGCCCTAGAGCCCATATCCTCAGATTGCTACAAGGGGCTCACAGTGACCTACGGAATTCAAATGTGTGGCTTCCTGGTGACGTGACTTGCTGGAGTATGAGCTCATTGATGTTACACAAATGAATTGTTTGCGCACACTAAGACTCTTAAATTCTCAAATTTCAGTGCTCCCAAATAGGCGTGTGAGAGAAAGCATTAACGGAAATTCAGGACTAAACTTCCTTGATGTTCACTAAATTGTGTGTGTGTGTGTGTGTGTGTGTGTGTGTGCGCGCGCACGCATGCAGCCAATATAGGCTGAGAAAATATTGCTTCCTACTTGGGAAGTAGAAGACATGCAGGGGCTCATGAAAAAAGCTGCCAAGAAGACACTTGTCTTCTAGAAGAAGCCTTCTAGATGCTCAAGAAGGCAGGCATCACACAGTTCCCATTGCACTTAAAAAAGATACTTCCTTAAATCTAATGTGAATGAGATAGAAATGTCAGGATTATGTTTCCTTTAAAAAGCAAGGGTTTAGGGGTTGCCTGGGTGGCTCAGTCAGTTGAGTGTGTGACTCTTGATTGCAGCTCAGGGTCATGATCTCAGGGTTGTGGATCGAGTTCCCATGTAGGCTCAGGGCTCAGCACTCAATGGGGAGTCTGCTTGAGATTCTCCCTCTCCCTCTCCCTCTCCCCCCTGCTTGCATGTGTGTGTTCTCTCTCTCTCTCTCTCTCTCTCTCTCGCTCTCGCTCTCTCTGTCTCTCTCAAATAGATAAATACATCTTTAAAAAAAACACAAGGGTTTAAACATTAATGGCACAGGAAGGAACAGATACTACCCCACATAGCTGGGTCCTTTCCCACTCTGGAGAGAGAGCCCATTTTAGTTCTCCTTTAGCTATGGTAGAGGGAGGGCGTGCCAGGCAAAGTGAAATTTCAGGACACAAAGCTGATAGAAGAAGTAAAAAAGGTTCATGAACAATCAGAATGGATCTTAAAGGGCATCTGGGTGGTGCAGTCGGTTAAGCGACCAGATGCCTGGTTTCAACTTGGGTCCTAATCTCAGATTTGGGGGATCAAGCCCTGAGTCAGGCTCCATGCTCAGCATAGAGTCTGCTTGTGACTTTTCTCTCCCTCTGCCCCTCCCCTGTCCCCCTCAAAAATAAATAAATTTTTTTTAAAAAATGAATTTTAAAAAATTGGTGAGAAGCCCTGCCATGATGGTTGGAGACCTGATATGTGTGGGAATTAAGCTACAGGAGTCCGAGGACAGGGAATATCCATCTTCGTTGTGGATGTTTCCATTGCTGTTGAATGCTAAGCCTCAGAGAGGAAAGCTAAGGTAGGAAGGGCAGTTACCCTCCTTAAATACACCCCCTGGCCCCTTCCTCTGCTTGGAGAGCTTGGAAAAAATGTATTCACATTTTGCAGAACTACTTTTCTGTTTATCCCCCAAATTAGCTGTGAATTTTTTTCCTGCCAACTTTAAGTCTTCCTAGGCTCCTCGGTTCCGCTTGTCTTCTTGGATTAGATTCTCCTCAAGGCCAGGACCCCTGGAATCTCAGCTCCATTTCTGAGGTAATTCTACAGGAAGGCAAGTTTGGCAGGTCGGTTTTTCATACACGCTGTGGCAGTTGGGGGGTGAGGAGGAGAGAGAGAGAGAGAACACAATTCTATGAGCCCTGGAAATCCAACTGGAATTTCTGCTAGTTACATTTTTGAAACTTATTCATTATCCAGACCTATGATAGACTCCAACGAAGAATAGTTCATACAATATACTTTGGAAAACTACCAAAATGCAGAAACTCTCCTAGTCAGCCAGGACTCCATGGTGTTTCCCTGGGACTTTGGTGGATTTTTCAGGAGGTCGGTAATTTAAGAACCAAAGAGGTTAAGTATGGGATGTGTGCACTGAAGTTCTCTCTCACTTCCCTAAGCCTCAGTATAAAGCCTTGGGCTGGCAGAGGAATAGTGGTAGCAAGCCTGGCGGGGTGTTGGCAAGGACACAAACGACTCCCAAGGAGACCTTTAATTTCTAAACAATGAATGGTCACAGGATTACACCCAGGCTTTGCAAGGGAAAGAAATGGAGTGCGAAATCCAGCCTGTCCTAAGTGAGCCCAGCTCAGGGGAGGCACCCAGGTTGGGTCTCACCTGTCATCAGGGTAGGGGCTGATCAGTGGGCAAGGCCAGAGAGGATTTGGCAAGGAGGTTATGGAAGCTTCCCGTGGCCTCTGCATTCAGGCCCAGCATAGTCACCAAGGCAGATGGCGCACATGAGATCTTGGTGACATTTGCTCAGGTGAAAAGTGCAGGGTGTGGCGTTATCAACACTTTGTTTGACTGGGCAGTCATAATTCTTCTGAGGTCACAGAATCTTGAGTGTCAGATAGCTTGGCTGGGAAAGGCAAGGGGATACAGCTGCCCCGTGTTTGGGAATGTCTGTCAGGGTCACCTTAGGCTGCAGTGTAAATATAGTATCAGGAAAATGTTCACTTGTACTCATTGTGCAATTGGTTGACTATCGAAAGCACAATTATTCTGAGTAAACATTAAATCCTCACCACTAACCTAGGGTAGTTCTCTGACCATTTTTTTTTTCACCTTTGTTGCTTGCAGAGTTGTTTTTTAGATAAAAAATTTTTTACAATAAAACTTGGTATATATACAATTAACTGCCCCTTTTTGGGGGTGTATAATTCTTTTTTTTAATTTTTAAAATTTGTTTATGATAGTCACACACAGAGAGAGAGAGAGAGAGGCAGAGACACAGGCAGAGGGAGAAGCAGGCTCCATGCACCGGGAGCCCGACGTGGGACTCGATCCAGGGTCTCCCGGATCGCACCCTGGGCCAAAGGCAGGCGCCAAACCACTGCGCCACCCAGGGATCCCTGGGGTGTATAATTCTATAAATTTTAACAAATATATAAAGTCATGTAACCATCACCACAATCAGGATGTCCCTCACTCCAAAAACATCCTTGATTCCTCCTCTTTGGAGTCAAACCCTCCACCCATCCCCAGGCTCTGGCAACTCCATACTATAGTTTTGGCTTTTCCAGAGTGTCCTATAAATCGAATTATATATCATGTAAACTTTAGTTCTGGCTTCTTTCACTTGTCTAATGAATTTAAAAACCATTGATGTTGTAGTTTCCAGTTGTTGGTGATTCTAAATGATGCTCCCATAAACATTTGGATTATAGGTTTTTCTGTGAACTTGAGTTTTCTTCTCTCTAGAGTCAATACCTAGGAGCGGGACTCCTAGTCCTGTGGTTTGTATCTGTTTATTTTACGAGAAATTGCCAAATTGGGCACCTGGGTGACTCAGTTAAGCTCTTGATTTAGGCTCAGGTCATGACCTCAGGATTGTGAGACTGAGCCCTGCATCGAGCCCCAAGTTGGGCTCTGCGCTGGGCTTGGAGCCTGCTTAAGATCCTCTCTCCCTCTGTCTCTGGCCCTCCCCCAACCCCTCCATTGTCTCTCTCTTCAAAAAAAAAAAAAAAAGAGAGAGAGAGAGAGAAAGGAAAGAAGGAAGGAAGGAAGGAAGGAAGGAAGGAAGGAAGGAAGGAAGGAAGGAAGGAAGGAAGGAATTGCCAAACCGTTTTCTAGAGTAGCTACATCATTCCACATTCCTACCAACAATGTGTGAAAGTGCCAGTTGGCCCACCTCCTTGTCAACCCTTGGAAGGATCAATTTTATTTTTACTTTTAGCCATCCTAATAAGTGTATAGTAGTATCTTATTGTGGCTTTAATGTACATTTCCCTAATAACTAATATACTTGAGCATTTTTTTCACGTATTTATTTGCTATCTATGTATTTTCTTCAATTAAATATCTATTCAAATCTTTTGCTTTGTTTTATTGGGTTATTTGTTTTCTTATTGTTTTTTAAGAATTCCTTTTTAGGGGCATCTGGGTGGCTCAGTCGGTTGAGTGTCTGACTTTTGCTTTTAGCTCAGGTCATGATCTCAGGTTTGTGGAATCAAGCCCCATGTCAGGCTCTGTGCTCAGAGGAGAGTCTGCTTGAGATTCTCTCTCTCTCTCTCTCCCTCTGCCCCTTGCCTGCTCATGCTTTCTCTCTCTCTTTCTCTCTCTCTCTCTGTCTGTCTAAAAATAATCTTTAAAAAAAAGAACTGTTTATATATTCTGAGTACAAATTCTCTGATAGACATGTGATTTCTGAAAATTTTGTCCCAGTCCATAACATGTGCTTTCATTCTCTTTAGTGCATCATCTACAGAGCAAAGTTTTAAATGTTCTTGAAGACCAAGACATCAATGTTTTGTGTGTGTGTGCAGGGTCATTCTTTGGTGTTTCTTTTTAGCGACTCCTTGCCTAACCCAAGGTCATGAAGATTTTCTCACGTTTTCTTCTAAAAGTTGTATATAGTTTACCTCTTTACATTTCTATCCATGATCCATTTGGAGTTAAAAAAAATTTTTTTAGAACTTTTCAGAAGGGGTTATTTGTTAACTGAAACCAGCATATCCATTTACATCTGGTCCCCGGTACGTATATGAGCTCAGAGCTACAAGATATCTTTATCAGAGGCATTTTCAGTATTCCTGTTCTTTAATCAGTCAACAAATATTTATTAACCATGGCATTTTTCTTTTATTAGTGCCTTCTGAAGCAATTTAGAACGCCCCTGGGTCGACATCCTGTACTCCTAGTTCACATCTCTGGATTTCATTGTCCTCACAATTATTCCCATGGAACCAAAACTATTTTCATTAGCAGCCCACTGACAGATATACATTCAAGAAGTTTGGAGTCCAAAGGCAAAAGCAACTGTCTTACATCTCTCCCCAGTAAAATTCCATTTATTGTTCTCCTTAACAAAAAAAAGAACTCAGCCACACAAAGTGAAGAACAAATGGAGGTAATTGGTGGGATAATTCAAACTTCCATAGTTCTGTGATCCGCTCCATCTTGACTATGTGGATGTTAGTGTTTTACATCAAGCTGAAAGGAGCTTGGAGGTCTCCTCATCCCAGTACTTCACCCAACCACTTAACCAAGCCAACGCATATCGCCGAGAGCCTCCTATGAGCCAGAGGCCCAGCACATGCCAGATGAGAAAATCAAAGCCCAGCCAAGTGCAGGGAGCTGCCCATAGCTAGAGCTTGTCCAGGGGGCACTAAATCATGATTCTCACATCACTGACCACCACAACCTCCTCATGTTGCTGCACATCCTCCGCAGGTCATAACTCCCTGATGCTTCTCTCCTGGATCCCGTCCCAGCACTGTCCTCGAATGATAGGACATGTGTGTCTTGGTTTCTGGGAGTGGACTGCAGCTCAGGGATGTGGGTTTTGGGAAACAGACTATGTTTGGGAAATGAGTTTAAAGAGAAGTTTTGAGAAGGAGTGCTGCGGCTTGGGAGATGAGGTAACTAGAAAGAAAAGGCCAGGGGCTGTGGTTTGGAAAAGAGAGTTTTAAGAAGGGAAAGTATGATTTAGGGTTTTTGTTTTTTGTTGTTTTTTGTTTTTTGTTTTTTTTTTTTTTGAGAGAGAGAAAGGTCTATAGTTATTGAGAGGGAGATAAGGGAGAGAGGGCTGTGGTTTGGGGCAAGGGGTTAAGAGAAGAGTTAGGAGAAAGAAGAATAGTTTTAAGGAGTCATCTGTGGATTCAGACCAAGATTTACTTATCTTAGACTCAAGTTCATATATTAGGTACATTTCAAAATTGTACCTAAAACAACAACAGTACAGTTTTAAGGGTTATGCTCTGAGAGTTTTTTTTTTAACAATAACTTGGAATATTTCCTTCTTTGAAATAAGTGTTTAGGTAACATTCTCATGCATTAATGATGGCTTAAGAATGCCAAAAGTTTTGAGTTTTTTCTCTTTCAACTGAAGCAGGATGGAAATCCTGTCTCTTTGAAGATAGCCACGAAGGGCAAAGCAGCCTGCATGCTATGAGAATGAGGATTCCCACCTGTAAAACGACAGCCTAACTTGGCACAGACAGGTGGCAGCCTGTGCCTTGTCCATACATGGAATGAGGAAGAAATACCTGAGCTTAGGTTAAGAAACTATCTAGTAGGAGCTCAGAAATGGATTCACTCCAGAGCCTGCAAAAAGAACAAGCTAGCCAAGTTGGTCCCTAAAAAGTTTATCTAAAAAATAAATAAATAAATAAATAAATAAATAAATAAATAAATAAATAAATAAAAAAAAGTTTACCTAGATTCATGAGGTCTGAGCCAGAGGGAAGCCCTAGGAAGACTGCCAGGTTCTTTGATAGAGAAGAAAATACTTGGGAATTCAGTCACTCAAGTTTATATCAACCTAAGATTCCTATGTTGAAATCCTAACCCCCAGTGTGGTGGTGTTAGGAGGTGAGGCCTTTGGGTGTGATTTAGGTCATGAGGGTGGGGCTCTCATGAATGGGGTTAGTGCCCAGCAAGTCCCCATGGAGCTCTCTAGTTCTCTTTCTGCCATCTGAGGACACACTGAGAAGACAGACATCTAAAACCTCAAAGACAGCCAGCCTTCACCAGAACCCACCATGCTGACACCCTGATCTTAGAACCTCCAGTCTCCAGAACTATGAGAAACAAATTTCTGTTGTTTATAAGCCACTCAGTCTATGTTTTTGGGTTTTGTTTTTTTTTAAAGTATCCCTAACTGACTAAGACAGATGCCTATGGATAAACAAATGTTCATAGCAGCTTTATTCATAATAGCCAGAATGTAGAAAAAAACCCAAATGTCTACCAATTAATAAATGAATCAACAGAATGTTATAACTGCATAGTGGGATGCTATTTGACCATAGAAAGAAAGGAAGTTCTGATGTCTGCTACCAACTGAATGAACTTTGAAAATATTATGCTAAGTGAAAGACACCAGACGCAAAAAAGCCACATATTACATGATTCCATTGATATAAAATGTCTAGGATAGACAAATCCATAGAGACAGAAAGTAAATTAGTAGTTGTCAGCAACTGGGGGAAGAGGAGAGACTGCTAGTGAGTATGGAGTTTCTTTTTGGGGGTGATGAAAATGTTCTGGAATTAGATACTGGTGTTGGTTGTACAGCTTAGAGCATAGACTAAAAACCACTGCATTGCACGCTTTTCAAAAATGAAAGCGTTCCATTGCCGTTGCTCAGGCTGGTCCATCCACTGATTTCCCTGTTGCCTTCTCTGCTTGTCAGAATTCTCAACCCCTGGGGGCACCTGGGTGGCTCAGTCAGTTAGGCATCTGCCTTTGGCTCAGGTCCTGATCCCAGGATCCTGGGATCGAGCCCCACATCGGGCTCCCTGCTCAGCAGGGGAGTCTGCTTCTTCTTTTCCCTCTTCCCCTCTTCTCGCTCACTCACTCTCTCTCAAATAAATAAAATCTTAAAAAGAAAAAAAAAATTCTTGACCCTTTTGAAGCCACCCGCCCCAGAAAACATTTCCATCCTTTAAGAAGGACCGTCTCTATGCTAACTTTCTGTTGACACTTCTCTCTCACATCCCTCAGCTTACTCTCTGCAGTGTTATAGGTTTGTGTACTTTTGTAAGCTTTGTCTTGCCTTGCCCTCTAAACCACTTGTACCTCCACGCTAGCCCAGTGCCTGGCACATGATAGGAACCGAATAGAAGTGGGCTCAGATGGGCATACCAAGCCACTCTTCTAACTCACCTGTCTACCATACCTGGTTATAGGGGGATCCTTGCTTCTTGCTTTAACCTCTTACAACTTCCATCCTTAAAGAGGGAGGTTGAAGGGTCCCAGCACCCAACATACCCTTCACTCAAGGCCTCCTGCAGCCTCTAGGACCGCACAAAAACCCCTTTGATAGATGCTCATGTCCTACAGGTAACTCTGAAAATGGTGAGGTCTGTTTTAGTCTGTTACTTGAGAACTAACATTAGGCCATGACACCAAGCAGCATAGCAGGACTCCTCCTTCTTTACCTCCCTCCCTCACGGCTACTGGCCTCCACTGTAGGTGATGCACTTAAAGATGAGAGAAAGCTGCGAGGCTTATAGGAATGGGGGAAGGGGTGGGCTTGGGGTAGAAGCTGCCAAGCGCCTGCAGCCAGCTCAGCTTGCCAAGCCTATTAGAGATGTCCGTAGACAGGAAGGCACCTCTGCTACAAGCACAGTATCTGTGTATCTGTACTCCACAGACAAGAACATTTCATCAGCCTAGTTTACTTTTCTCCTTTATTGGTTCTAACTTGGATTAAAAGGCTATGCCAAAAGGCCTGTAAATAATTTTAGCACAATTTATAAAGTTTGAATTTATATTACCCTCATTATTGAAGCAAATTATTGCAAACTGAACCAGATATTGAGTGCTAAAGAACATTCTATTTAAAAGAAGTGTATGGTGAATCCATTTGTAAAATGAATGGTCACTTCCCAGCTTATTTGTACATATGTTTGGGGTTTTCGAGCATTGGATTTCCTTCCAAGGTGGTAAAAGTTTTCTTAATAGATATGAGGCGGTCTTTGAAAAATAGCTTATTTCTTATTACAGAAGAAACAGATGGTCATATATCATATGTGTTTTTAGAACCTAAAAGAAAATGCTCATGAGAACTTATGATGCCTCACTCACGGTAGCTACTCATAAAAAATAAAATGATAAAAAAAAATAAAACGAAAAAGAACTCACTCATATTCCCACTGTCTAGAGGTAACCAGCATTAACTTTGTGGTATCTATCTTTCTAGTCTTTTTCCGTGCATATTTTGAGCACACTGCTGTTTTATAAGCTGCTGTTTTCACTTAACAGGGCGTTGTGAACATTTTCCAGATCCCTCACTAGTTGCAAGGTACTCCCTGGTTCAGCTGGGTCAGATCTACCCGTATCTCGAATGCTGACCTGCAGCCTCCTAGCTAGGGGAGGGCAGGGACCATTCTGAAGGCAGCCCCTCCCGATGGAGCTGGCATTGCATTGCCTCAACACGTTTCTGTGCCATCCCAAAGTATTTAGGTTGAGAGAGCAAAAGTCCAAAGCCCCTCAGAAGGACCTCCTAGAGCAGGGCTGTGAGAAGAGTACCTGGCAGCCGGTGTGTCATCTGTCACCTGTCATGCTCTACTGCTGGGTGACATAGCTTTTTTTTTTTTTTTTTTCGGTCTTTTTCTGGCCTCAGAAGTTTCTTTCGGTCTCTGGCCTTAGGAGGAACTGATGGCAGCTCGATTGGGTTTCTGCCAACCATGAGGAAAGAAAAAACCCTACTCGAATGGTCCCTTATCACTGGGCCTAAGCTCTGCAGATAAAGTGGTTTCCTCCCGCATTACGTGTCATGGATTATTACAGAGTCACAGTGTTTCCCCCGAACTCTGTGACTGAGGGAGGACAGTGCTTTCCCAGGAGTATTAAGTCTGCTTTGGGGGTCTTGCGAGGGGACTCAGAGCCTGTGGTGTGCTGAGCAGCCAGCTGGGCTCAGTCTTTGATGATATTACGGTATTTATGTGCATGCCGTGTGCACAGGGGGGTGCAACTCAAAGCTGGCCTTCCAGGCTGGGGTTCAAAAACAGTTTATATTCCTAGCTAAAGGTACCAAAAGGAAACTACAATAGGTAGATGGAGCCAGTCCATTACTTGAGTATATTGAGGTTTAGGATTTCCTTAGGTTTGGGAATGCAATATCTTATGAGAGTGAAAATGTCTCGGTTACTGCCATTTACTAGGTGATTATGGGCAAGTTCCTTAACTCCCCTATTACTCAGGTTCCTCATCTATATGTGGCTAATAAATGCAATGCAATAAAGACATCAAAGGGGATGTCATCCAGTTCGCATTATGCAATGTGTACAAGTACTTAGCCCAGGGCCCAGTTCAGCAAAACCACCTCGTGAACGTTACCTATATTTTTTTTTAATAAATTTTTTTTATTTATTTATGATAGTCACACAGAGAGAGGGAGAGAGGCAGAGACACAGGCAGAGGAGAAGCAGGCTCCATGCACCAGAAGCCCGACGTGGGATTCGATCCTGGGTCCTCAGGATCGGGCCCTGGGCCAAAGGCAGGCGCCAAACCGCTGCAGCCACCCAGGGATCCCACGTTACCTATTTTTATTGAAGTTGAGCTTCCTGTCTTGTGTCAAGGTAAGTGATGATTATCCTATCACGACCTGCCATTTAACCTCAGGGTTTATATCTTCTAGATAAAAACATGTAGACAACACTCATGTGAACCAGGGAATCATCCCAAAGATACATTGCCCTCATAGTACCTCCGTTTTTTAGGAAATGGGATGGGAGACAAAGACTCGTTTCTGTGACAGAAAGTGCTCTTGCTAAAAAGAAAAGGAAAGATTGATGAGGTAACTGAGATCAATGCAATTTTATTTGTAAACCGTCTCAGTATTTATTTTTAACTTATTATTTATTTATTTGAGAGAGAGAGAAAGAGAGCGCACAGACGGAGGGAGGGGCAGAGGAGAGGGAGAAGCAGGCTCCTCGCTGAGCACAGCACACAGCCCAATGCAGAACTTGAACCCAGGACCCTGGGATCCTGACCTGAGCCGAAGGCAGACGCTTAACCAACTGAGCCACTCAAGCGCCCCTAAACTGACCCAGTTTAGTAGTTTGACAAGAAAGATGCTTGGTTCTGAGGCTTCGGCAAAATATAAGAACAACCTGTGGTTTTACCAGTCCCACCCCTTATTACCCCAGTAACTCAAACTAGTTTGCCCCAAAGCTACTGCCATCACCAGAGAACCTGGCAAATAGTCGTCGCTGCCATGTACCTCCTGTTCCATGTACCCTCTAGCACACATGCCTAATGTTGCCTGCCCACCCAACACCCTGGTCCTATCAGCCCTGTACATGCTCATTTTGCCTGGGATCCTCATGAACTCAACAGCTGGCTTGGACTCAACGTTACTGTGACTTGGCAACTTCCCATTAGTAGATCCAAACTCCCCGAATAGTCAAGGACATGGGTCTTCAGACTCAAAGGTTTTGGAGCTCCCAGAAGGAGCCTGAGAGCTGTGGCTCATATGCATTCAGTTCTCATTTTCCCTCTTCCTGGATCACAAAGACACCCCCCACCCCATCTCCCTTCCTCCTTTCCTCCTTTCCTTCTTTTCTTCCTAACTTCTTTCCTAACTCCTATTCCTTCCTCCCTGCCTTTCTTCTTTCCTATTTTCCTTCTCTCCTTTAGGTCTAACCTAAACCTTTCTTGATGTTATTTAGGTTCATAGGATTAACCCATGCTGCGAGTTTTGTGAGATCTTACCCAGTCTATATACATCAGTCCCTCATCTCTATGCTCAGGATTTTCTCTTAATCATTCACTATTGATTGCTTTTGCAGACACGCTGTGCATGTTCTACTTTACACAATGTTAACTACAATGTAGATTTCTTCTTACTTTAGAAGACGAGTCACAACTTATCAGAGAGCTAACCGTTGGAATCGTTACTTGTGCCTAGTGACAGATGAGGGAAATATCCTATTTCATATCCATTGCATAGCAATAATTATATCTGCTTGAAAATACCTCAATTGACACCTGAGGAAAAAAGTTTAGCAGTGGAACCATACTCAACAGCTATGACAATTGTGTGCTAGATATATCTTAGCTCTATTTTTATTTCATCACTTGAAAGTATACAAATCAGAGATAACTTTTATGATTTTCTTCATTTTAAGATTTTATTTATTTATTTACTTACTTATTTAGAGGGCACACATGGGGATGCAGGGCAGAGGAAGACGGAGATAGAGAATCTCAAGCAGACTCTCTGCTGAGCGTGGAGCCAGACGCAGGGCTTGATCTTACAACCCTGAGATCATGACCTGAACTGAAATCAAGAGTCTGACCCTTACCTGACTGAACCATCCAGGCATCCCAGATTTTATAATATTCTAAAATCTATCAATGATAAGGTAAATTTCAGACTGTCTGTATTTTCTCTTTTTTTTAAAGTTTTTATTATAATCTAGTTAGTTAAAATAGAGTCTTATTAGCGTCAATAGAGTGATTCAACAATTGCATACATCACCTGGTGCTCATCACCTGGTGCACACATCACAACAAATGCCCTCCTCAATACCCATCAGTTATTTAATCCATCCTCCCCCACCACCCTCCCACCACCAGCCCTAATCTCATTGGGTTCCTTAGCTCACCAAAACTTTTTCTCATCAAAGCCAGAGGCTCAACTATGCTTGAACTGTACTTATATTTTAAATCCTAAGGCCAACTATTAATATAAACTTCTCATCATCCTTTTAATATGATGGGCTCTATCAATAGAGTCAGTTAAACAAAGAGCTGAAGAATCAATTAAATAGAGAAATGTTTAATTATGAATGATCAAGGCAATTGAGACCCCAGAAACCCTCTTTGCTTGAACTTGAAAAAGAGCCATTGCCTCCAGGAGAGCTCTGCTCTCCCCTGCTTACACCCAGGGCACAGGTTCTTTGGTGACTGCAGCACACTAGATGTCAGTGCCTACCTGCCCAGGTAACCTGCATGACCATGCCCTACACAATGATGTATAAAAATGAGCTTAACCTACAAAGCTATTGACCTGTAGTGTTCTCTAGCCAACTGATACATATTTCTACGCCCAAGCCCAGAAATGAGTATTCTGACCAGATGATAATCACAAGTATTCTCAAAATAAAAAGGGGGGTAGGAAATATGGTAGGATCATGAGTTAGCCAAATTCATAAGGATATCTGAAAGAGTAAAGCCAAAAATAAGCCACCTCTATGAAGATGATGAAGGTGAAATATAGGTATAGGTCTACTTTTAGGTACATTTGATTATGTCTTATGTTGGTTTCATGGGACCTCTGTTTTTGACTCTTTCTTTAAAAAATGTTCATGGAGCCATAAATTGATAAAGTCTTCTCACAATATGGTTTGGGAAGTCACTATCAGAAATCTTGAGTGACGCCTGGGTGGCTCAGCGGTTGAGGGTCTGCCTTCGGCTCAGGGTGTGATCCCGGGGTCCTGGGATCAAGTCCAGCATCAGGCTCCCTGCATGGAGCCTACTTCTCCCTCTGCCTATGTCTCTGCCTCTCTCTCTCTCTCCCTCTGTGTCTTTCATGAATAAATAAAAATCTTAAAAAAGAAAAAAGAAAGAAATCTGAATGTGCAAATATTTGAGCCAGCAATTTCATTCTAGGAATGGATCCTGAAGAAATATACACACATACCCATGAAAACTATAGGACAGCAGCAATGTCTCCAATAGCAAAAAATTGAAACCATTTTACAGTTCTCATAAATAATGCAGAAAAAAATAAGTTCATAATATTTTATCTCTTTGGATTATATCTTTAAGGAAAATTGTAAATAGCAACATTATCAAGTTAAACAAGAATTTAAACATTTTATGGCTTGCATATGCATTGCAATTTTTTTTTCCCCAAGAATAGCTTAAAAAAAAAAAAAAGAATAGTTCTAATGTTGTTGCTCCAAGAGGTGTTGTTGGTTTTACTCTATTCTCAGTAGCACTGGGTATTAATTTTTTTAAACTATTTTGGGAAAAGTAGAACAATATACTCCTGGAATGAATTATACATTTGAAAGTTTCTCTTTTATTAATTAATTATTAATTGCATTTGGTGAATTAACTGTTCAGGTCCTTTGTCCATTTATTTGTCTAACAATATTTTTTATTAGTAATAATAGTTGACTCCTACTGAGTGTCAAGAGGCACTGTTCTAAGTACTACACAGATATAATCACATTTTAACTTTACAAAACTCCATATTACTGGTGTCAGCATTTTACAGATGAAGAAACTGAGCCCCAGATATGTGCACATCGTAAGAAGTCTAATTTCAGAGTTGAGGCTCTTGCTGTTATCATATTCTGTGGCTTCATATGAATGTGTCAAATAGTTAAGATATCATCTTTCATCTGTCATACTTGTTAAAAGTATTTTCTCAGTGTTATATTTTTTACATTCTTGCATTCTTATGTGCAGAACATATTAATGTCCTTATGAATTCAATTTACTTTTATCTCTGTAATTTCTTCTATCATTTCTAAGCTTATAAAGATATCCCTGCTCCAGAAATGTGAGAAATTTTCAAATTGATATTTCCTTTCAGTGTGTGTGTGCAAAATATATGAATATACATATGCATTTGTATTTGCGTATATAAATGTACATAAACATTAACAATATACAAATTCTTTAATCCACATAGACATTATCATGGCATACGATATGAAGCATTTGGGACCTTTTTTAATCCTGACACTGTGGCTGAGCAGAAAATCTCTCTGCCAGTGTCCAGATGAGATACTAAGCTACTAGGATTTTAATCTTCAACTTACCTTTGCTCCAATTGATATGATTAAGCCAAGATTATTTAACCCAAGCCCCAATGAGTCATTCCAAACCTTTGAATCATCCTGACAGACTTGACAAATCTTCTGCTGAATTACTGCCTTGGAGAATTCTTTGCATGACTAGTTGAACATTGAATGTCTGCAAGCCTTATGATTTATAGTCCTTCATCATCGAGGCACATGCCTGACCCAATGGTTACACCCACTGTATTTCCAAAGAGAAGAAATATCTTAGGCATTAAATTGGTAGGTCCCAGTTGGTTCTGAAGTATAGGTCAGTAGAGCAGTGCATATAGTATGCTCCCATTTAGGGGGTGATGGGAGTAGGAATATGTATCCTTCACATATAGAAAAAGATAGGTATACATTAAGATATGAATATGGGTGTAGACACATAGTATAGATACATAGAAGGCTACATAAGAACACTGGTCAGACCTGGGGGCTAGGAGTGATGAGGAGTGGAGGAGAGTTTTCACTACTTATTATCTTACTGTGACTTTTGAATTTTGTTTTGTGTGCCTGTATTATCTACTCACAATGAATTTTTATATTAAAAATAATTAAAAGTTGGGATGCCTGGGTGGCTCAGCGGTTGAGTGCCTGCCTTTGGCTCAGGGTGTGATCCTGGATTCCCAGGTTCGAGTCCCACATCGGGCTCCTTGCCTGGAGCCTGCCTCTCCTTCTGCCTGTGTGTCTCTCTCTCTGTCTCTCATGAATAAATAAATAAAATCTTTTAAAAAAATAATTAAAAGTTAAGTTCAGGAATCTAAGTGGTGATTCAGTAACATTTTCGAGTCACCTTATGGAAATATAATGCAGGGTTGATAATAGAAGGGGTTACTAATTCCAAGGTGGTTTGGTAACAGTATGCATTATCCAAAATTTCAGGTTTTGCGATGTGCAGGCCACACTCCCTTTGCTCTCATCTGAATCCAGTACCCCACTTTGGTTACAGGGAACTACATTTCCCAGCGTCCCTCCAGTCTAAAAGTGGGAGCAGCTTCCTATTGTTCCTAATCTCTGGAATCCCTCTCCTTTCTAGCTTCCAAGTTTGCCTCCTCAGGGTCTTCCATTTCCTAGGTAACCAATTCTTTGTATCAAATTTCCTCTGTTGGAAAAACCTGGAATGGCTCTGCTTTTCTGGTCAGACAGCCTGACTGATACACTTCACAGGCACACATTTTCTGTTTCTTGCTGGAAATATCCTTGCCCACGAATAAGAAAGACACCTCAGGGGCCTCTCATATATTATATGATCTTAGATTCAGATTGCAGAACTCCAAACACACTGAGCATTTGGTTATTTCTTTGCATATTACCCCTATATTCCATAACTACCATTCTGCATCATTGCCCAATGCTGTAAATGGTTTTTTAAAGGATACTATTTGGAGATACATACTTAGGAATAATTGCCTTTGCATTCTTCTCAGAGTCAGAACACTTAGGACATGAAAAGTGGAAACCTCTCTGGTGAGACTCTTCAGGACACTGGCCTGGGGCTGTATCAGGCAGTAGCTGAATTGTGAAAAAGTCAGATACACAGCTTCTCTCTGGCAGAGATTTTAGGGGGGAAATGACTGTGTGGTGCTCAAATATGGACTTTCCATTTCTCGGCTTGCTTTGTTTCCAGCAGTTCTACTCTTAGAAATCAAAATCTCATTTCATTTGTTCCTCAAGAAAGATAATTGTTCTTGACCAGACCAGTGGCCTTTATCTAAAGACCATGGGCCTATCTCTTGTCAACCGCAGGGTACTTGCTAAAATTTAACCTAAGCCTAACTGATACAGATCAATTATAGGTTTGTGAAGGTTTGCTAACACGTTTTAATTTGCTTAGGGTTTAATTCATCTAAAATAATTAGGTTTTCTCAATTCATAAGTTATCCAAATCATTTTCTGGCCTGGTGTGAGCATTATCATCCTTCATAATCACAGGCAGTGCCTGCAGTGCCTGACTCAAGGCTTCTGACTTATGCATGACCCTTACATCACTGCTCTTCTGCACTTGGTGGGACCCCGCCCTTCCTCACCACCCCTGCACCTGTCACTTCTTTCCTCCATCTGCTACAGGTGAGAATGTACCTTCCTTCTTCCCTCACAATCCTCTTCCCTGAAGTTGACCCAATCCTTCTACCCCCTAACCACAGCAATATGAAGTTAACCTGAACCCCTGCACCCCAGCCCACTTCAGCTGTAGAATCTGTCCCCATCCCCATCTCTCCACTTTTGGCCTTTGGGACAGACCCACCCAACCTTTCACTAACCCTGTTGATGTCCCACACATGGCCCCATCCTGCAACCCCAAAGGCCCTGCCCCTCCAATAACGTGCCCTTAGTCCTGACTCTGCACATGATCCCTGATGCAGGAACAAACAACCTCAACTATTAAACATCTCCTCCCCAGGCATTCACCTTGTGAGGGTCCCGGTATCTGTCCCTCTTGTCCTTTACCTGTTCCCCATTAATCTTCACCCTCTTTGTCAAATCTCCCATCTCTCAATTGTTACTCCTGACCTGACCCTGTCATCGATGTAGACACAGATTTACTAAAGTGTTAATGAAGCTTAAATTTTAGAGGTCCTTGCACAGGTCCCTTCCAAGGCCTCATGTCTTGTTTTGCATTCATAATGGTGTGTTCCTCCTAAAGAAGGCCCCACACGTGTTAAAACTTCAGGCCACAAAACCTGGGTCTGCTCCTACTTAGGTGATAATTTCCTTATTATCTTGGAATCAGGGGAATGTTCCCACTCCCATCACAACGCTGCTTCTAGGAAATATGTGCTTCTAGAACCACAAATTGAACTTTGAATGCCCTCAACCTTAGACACATTGTTAAACTTAGTGGTTAGTTTTAATTATAAGACTGGTGTTTTGTTTCAGCTCTTTTTTAGGTTAAATAGGTTTTTGCTGATTGGCTTTGGAAACCAACCACTGAACAAGTGACTTGTAAACAAACTTCTGGAATGTAAGCCATTTCTAAATTGTAGGCTTCAGGGACTTACCATTAACAAAAGCCTATAAACCATGACATACACACTGTATTTTATGTGTGGAAACCTATGTATAAATACTGACATTTTGTCATATGAAAAAAATTACCCGGTAAAGTCGATCAAAAAATGTGGGAAATTTGTAACATTCAACGAGTCATGATGTGTAATTACAACCAGTCATGTATATTTTCTGAGGCAGGTTCAATTTGAAATGTTTTGTTCTGTGATCACCCTGTATGACTCTCTAGTTCATCATTTTATAGCCAGAAACTGGTATAGTACCTAGCACACAGTAGGCACTCAAGCAATACTTGCAAAATGAATGATTGTATAATACTGTTTTGCAGACCATGTGCCCTACTTTTGGTTTTAAGATTATGGTCACTGACTATAATGAACATATATAAGCAATTTAACTTTTTTCTTTTTACTATTTTTAAATATACATTGGCAATTTTTAAATATACATTCTGTCAATTTATTGAATTTTCCAAATCTCACTTGCAAAATAAAAAGGCTCGGACCTCAATGAAAGATACAATATATACATTACTGTCTCTCCCATCAGTGAATCAATTCTTTACCAAATAATTACACAACATCTTCCAGAATATTGTGTTTATTTTCTTAGTAATGTGAAAGAATGCTTTTATATCAGTTTTGGCATGCAAATAGTTTTATTTTTAAGGAATCAGTATACTTGGAGCATCCTAACCTCCCACATAGTTCTTCTAAATTCTACAAATATGTTGCACACACTCCAATTTTTAGTCTAAGAACTCATTAACTTTCAGTGAGGCTATGGATCCCCTCCAGCAAGTAGATTAACAAGGTGAGTTTGATGAAGAAAAATTTTCATGTAAATTATCTCAATCCTTCAAAGAATCCAAAAGTATTAATTATAATTGAATAATGATCAGGAATGCCTTTTATTTTGGATTCCTGGACTGCACCATTGTTATAAATTGGTAGCAGCTTCTCCACTGCCTCTTTCCCCTTCCCCTTCTATCCCTTCACCCCACAAGAGAAGTTAATAGTCAACTGTTGGTATTGGGGGAACATGTTTGGGGGAAAAAAAACAGGAAGATTTTTTTAAAATTCTTAATTCTAGGAACATTTATAGCTTTGGAGCAAGTTTTGGTATTGCACTATTCATTTCTCCATCAGAATACCAGTCATTAGAATAAAGACAAGTTCTGATACCATTTGTCCTTTTTTCCTCACCCCACTTCTCACCCACCCAAAAACCCTCCAGAAGAAATATTTTTTCCTGTTCTCTTTTTGCCACAAGGATTTTTCATCCCAAATCATACAAGAGCACACCAAGAAATCTCTTGATCCTGAATTGCAACATACACATGTGTCCACTTCCCATCCTGATTTTTAAGATAATCCCTTCCACCTTTATTCCTCATCTTTGACCAACAAGTGAGAAATACAGCCAACTCCCTTTACCACACAAAGTATGACTCATGTCTTTCATGGCTGGGAATTTACCCAGAACAGACATAGAATGTGATAAATCTTATAGATTATTATTTTTATAAGTACATGAGTGGTCTCCACATAAGCTAGGGAAGTTGCTGGAAGTCTGGAGAAGTTTTCAGAATACCTGAAGGCCAGAGTCCACTTAGTAGTTCTTTGAAGAAGAAAATTCCAGACATTTCAAAAGAGCAGATCATTCAGACAACTGGCGTTCCATTTGCAAACCAGCTTCTATCCTCCCTACCCACCCCTTCCAGAACATCCCTGTCAGAGGGTCAGTTAGAATGTTGTTTGAAATAGTGGTGGTTTTTCAAAAAATACCAGGTTCTCCCACTTCAAAGAACAGCCAGCAGAGAGTTATTGCTCCTTCCTGAGGCGTTCTCCTGGACAGAAGTCTACAAGGGCCTTCCCATATTTCCCTATTCTGCCCAGGCAGAGAGGGGAAGATTTTTTTCCTTCCTAGTTCTCTGAACGAGCCTGAAGAGAATTCTTCATGATGAGCACTTTAAAGCTAGATTTCAGAAGATCTACTTGTCTCTCTGATGAGCCAAGAAGAAAACTTGCCTACAAAGGAAATCCAAGAGCCTGAAGAGGAAGAGGAAGACATTGGCTATGACATTGCATTAGACCCCTGACTGGTCAATAACTTTACCAGGTGCTTAATTCCCCCCGAAGCAGTCATCAGACCCTTGGCAATGGGTGGTCACTACCTCATAAGCAAAGTGTTTTATTTTTAGCAATTGTCTCCAGTGGCTTGCTCACATTGCCCCTCAAAGAGATGAGATTCCAATGTCCTCATTGTAGTGGATATTTGTTCTCTTTCACCTCATACCCAGACTTTCCTGACTTGTCTGCCCAGAGGCAAGGCCAGTGGTGCTTTCATGGGACCAATCCTGTGGTGTGTTATTTTAAAGATTCTTGATCAGTTTTTGCTTTTCTATTAGGTTTCTAAAGTTTTCCATTGGTATTTTGATTGAAATAAGTTAGTCCTATAAACTATTGGGAAAATTTGTTAGCTTTAAAATTTTGTTTCCCGTCCAAAAACATGCATTTCCATTTATTAAAGTATTAAATTCCTGAATAAATTTTTCTAATTTTCTTCATGTAAGTTCTGTACAACTTTTTAATTGTAAATAGTTTTTTCATTGTATTTTTTCTAGTTGATTACTGTTCTTACAGAGGAGTTATTTTTAATTATATATTTGTGTAACTAACCACCTCATTGAATGTAGTTAATTTTCAGTAATTTCTCAGTTCTGTTACAATTTGTGGTTCAAGATTATACCAACTACGAATAATTTTTTAAAAAATTATGGTTTTAGAGGAGGCAAAGTGTGAATTCTGGGGGAAGTGGCAGCAGTGAATTTAGTGTTTAAGAAAACAGAGCACAGGTAATGAAATAGCTCATTTTCTCTTTCCCCCCAGGGGCCTATGGCAGCCTCTCCATGACCGTGGTGCCTAGGTACTGGAGGAAGGAGCAGTTCCATCTAGTTCCATGGAGATGGCCATGAAATGTTGCTCACTTATTTCTAACAACTTGGGGTCTTTAATTACCAGGCCATTCTCATAGAATAGAACTCAGCAAGAGGCTGGGAACCAGAGCTCTAAATGCTAAATTCTTTCTGCCTAAGGCTTGCTAGGGTACCTGATAAATTTTTGACCCCGTTCATAAACCTTGTTTTCAGCAAAGTCAAATGGAACAGCCTTAACACTATTGAATATTTGACTATATTAACTACCTTGCCTTTGAAAGCAACTCTCCACTTAGGGCAGGAGCCTCCATTCTGCAACCCAGGAGAGGCAACAACAGTCTCTATAACCCAAGTTAGGAAACCAAGAGGAAATGGTCAGTGGACTCAGAACACCCTCTTTCTCATTCTTTTTAGCCTTTCTTGAATAACTGAGCATGAGCTACACCTCTTCTCAGAAACTATTCTGAGATGCAGAAGGCCCATTCTTTCCCCTCCCCCAAAAGCTACATGATCTCCACACTATTTCCTGTAAGAACCACTCAGCTTGCTCTTAAGAGCAAGGTAGAGATAGTCAACATCATTACTCACCAGAGAAATGCAAATTAAAACCATGATGAGGTACTATTTCACACCCACTAGGATGGCTGTAATAGAAAAGGCAAATAATAACAAGTATTGGTGGAGATGTGGAGAAATTGAAATTCTCATGTATAGTGGTCGGAATTTAAAAGGGTGCAGTCGCTGCGGAAAACAGTCTGGTAGCTCCTCAGAAGATTAAACACACAGCTGCAAATGACCCAGCAGTTCTTTTCTTAGGTACCCAAGAGAAATATGCCACAAGAAAAGCTTGTACATGAATGTTCATAGCAAAGTTATTTCATAATAGCCAAAAGGTGGGAAAAGCCCAACTGTCCATCAACTGATGAATGGATGAGTAAAATGTATATAGATAGATAGATAGATAAAGATATAGATATAGATATAGATATATATGGATATATATATATATATACACACAAGGGGAAATTATTCAATCATAAAAAAGGAATGAAGTACTGGTACATGTACAACACAGTTAAAACTTGAAAACATTAGCATATACTAAGTGGGAAAAAAGCCAACCACAAAAGACCATATAATGTGTAATCCCATTTATATGAGATGTCCAGAATAAGCAAGTCTATAGAAACAGAAAATAGATTAATGGTTATGAGGGGCTGAGGAGGAGGCGAATGACTGCTGACAGGTATAGGTTTTCCTTTTGTAGTGATGAAAATTTTCGGAATTAGATAGTAATGATTATGATTGCACAACTCTGTTAATATACTGAAAACTATTGAATTGTAACATTTTAATGTGTGGATTCGACAGTACAGAAATTGTAGCTCAATAAATCTATAAGAAAGAGAGAGAGAGAAGAACAAAAGAAAGAAAAAGGAAGGAAGGAAGAAAAAGAAAGAGGGAAGGAAGGAAAGAAAGAAGGAAGGAAGGGAGAAAAGAAAGAAAGAAGAAAGAAAGAAAGAAAGAAAGAAAGAAAGAAAGAAAGAAAGAAAGAAAAGAAAGAAAAAGAAAAAAAGAAAGAAAGAAAGAAAGAAAGAAAGAAAGAAAGAAAGAAAGAAAGAAAGAAAGGAAGAAAGAAAGAAAGAAAGAGAAAGAACAAGCTAGGGAAGAAGAAAGGAAGGGAAGCAGCCTGGTTGGGGTAAAGACTGAGTTAGGTGTAATCTCGCCCTCTCCATATCTCTTTCCCCAATAGGCCCCTCCCAGGGTTCCTCTTCCTCTTTCTACTTCATCAAATTTGCCCCCAGAAAATGAAGCCTTTACAGCCAGTCATGACCTCCACCCTCCTTATAATTCATGAGCTGACCTCAGCCACATCCACTTGGCACAGCCTCAACACAGCTGCTCAGCCTCCTTGCTAGGGAAGGTATCTACCTACCAGAGCCCTGCCTTGAGCCCTTTGCTTGCAAGATCCTGTCCAGATGCCTCTGTGCTGGTGGTTTTGCTCCTGTACTAATCCATGGTTACACGGCCCCACCCCTCTGTGAGCATGCTGGGAGAAGCTAGCTGGCCTACGTGCACCCAACATCTCCAGCTGCGTCCTGCTCAGCCCAGGTAAATTCAGGGTGGCTCCTGCTTAAACTTCAAAAGAATTTCTCCTAAAAGCCAAGTGCTTGGTATACGTAATTCCACTTAATCTTCACAATAGCCCTCTAAAGAAATTATATTATCCCCATTTTTTTAAGAAGAAGAAACAGATTTAAAGCTTAACAGACTTAATCAAAGTCACATAGATTGGAGTCAAGATTCAAACACTGAACTGTCGAAGCCAGCACTCTTTCTGCTGCCCTGGATTTGAGACAAATACAATATGCCAGGCAGTGTTCTAAACATATTAACAATATTATTTCATTGTCTCTCACAACCCCATGAGATAGGTACTAGCATCTCATATAATAGATGAGGTTCAGAGAGATTAACTCTTTTAGATAATATTTATCACTCACTGAGTGCTTGGGAGATTGGGAAGATTTTTGCTTTTTCATAAAGGTGAAAGATGCAAACAGTGCTGTCCTTTTTCTCCTTCTCTTGCCTTTAATTAACTATTTTGAGACTATAAAAAGAAAGGCAGGGATCCCTGGGTGGCGCAGCGGTTTGGCGCCTGCCTTTGGCCCAGGGCGCGATCCTGGAGACCCGGGATCGAATCCCACGTCGGGCTCCCGGTGCATGGAGCCTGCTTCTCCCTCTGCCTGTGTCTCTGTGCCTCTCTCTCTCTCTGTGACTATCATAAATAAATAAAAATTAAAAAAAAAAAAAACTGGCAAATTGGTAAATTTAAAAAAAAAATAAAATAAAATAAAATAAAAAGAAAGGCAAAAAAAAAAAATCACAAATATTTTCCCAAACATCATCAACCTACTAAGTAATAAACTACCTTTGGATCTTTTATTACATAAGAAAATTGAAATCCTACTTGTATAATCAATCCACTAGAAAATCCACTAGATTTTCTGTTACTTGTACCTAAACATGTTCTTAACTCCTACAGGAAGGCCCTATTACTACCTTCTTACAGATAAAGGGGTACAGAAGGATGAAGTCTTTTTCCAAAAGTCACATAAATAATAAATGACTGTGGCCAACTGATAATTGTCCCCCCCTATTCCTCTTTTAAGAACTTAATTACCCAAGTTATAGCTGGGCACAAGGGTGCTCAGAAATGGTCACATTTCCCAGGCTTCCTTGTGGCTTTGTGGGCCAAATGACTTTATTTTGGTTAATGCAAAGTGAGTGGAAGGAAGGAATGTGATCAACTTCTTGGTCATGCCCTCCAGTTCCTCTTTCCTTCTTCCCACTGGTGGTAATGGTGAACCATCTTCAATTACATGGACCAGGGTAACACCTCAAGAGACAGCAGAGCAACAAGATAGAAGGAGCCTATGTTCTTGAATGACCTCATGGATTAAGATTGCTCTACATCCTGGGATCACCTACCAACTTGGGCTTTTAAATGAGAGAGAAATAAACTATCTCAGTTAAGTCATTATTATAAACAATATTGTGGCCAACCAATTTGCAAACATAGGTCTCATTCCAAATTGGGGTGATTTCCACTACAATTCAAGTATCAAATTCAGAGATTGTGAACTCAAATGCCTATAGATGCTAGGTGGATGACAAATTAGTGATGAAGACTGGGCTGCAGAGCATATATGCGGTTACCAAGTCCTAGATCCCTTTTCTCCTGCTAGACTTCTTTCCTGGCTTTCTTATAATTATCTGGGACCATGTGACTGAGGTCTGGCCAGCATAATGTGAATAGCAGGAATGAATGCTGCATCCAGTCCTGGCCCCCAAAAAAGTTTCTCACTCAATAATATACTCTTTCTTTTCCCTCAACTGAAGTAGAAAAGATGCCCCAGGAAGTCTTAGGAGCCAAGCAATGCATATGGCAGAGCCACAGGATAGAAAAATCCCTGGGTAACCACTTAGAGAAGAGCTGCATAAATTACATTGACATGTAAATTTTGACACGAGTAAGAAACAAAGTTTTCCCAAGTAGATTCATTACATGCTCAGGTCTCAGGTCTATTGTTACCACAGCATAAGGCAGTTTATCCTCACTAATTCCCCTGTAGGAATGCAGGCCCAGTATTGCCAGATCTTTTGTTTTTGTTTGTTTGTTTGTTTGTTTGTTTGTTTGTTTTAAAGAAGACAGAATTGCTGAATGTTATGAAAAAAACATCTCATTTTCAGTGTTAGCCAATACTGTGAAGGTCAGACATGACCAAGATCCAGATCTATCCCAAGGACTACCAGTTTACCACCTCTGCCCCAGTGTTATAGTGTACCCTGATCCTGGACTTTAGCCAGCTTCTTCTACTGGTTCCCGGCTTCAGTGGCCCCTTAAAATCCAGTTAAGGTTCTAAGACTTTCCCCAATTTGTTATGCAGGCTTATTAAACTTGAAGCCAATGGTTTTTGGTGTATAATTGTGAAAGGCAGGAAATGACCTATTACCTAAAGCTGTTCTCTCATTTGATACAAGTAATCTTGACAAGCATTTGTCTGGAGCTCCAGTGTTTCTCTCTCATTCACATGTTCTTAAAGTTAAGACCTAATAATGCCTACATGTCCAACTACATTCTTCAAAATGAAACTATTTATAAACTTTTCTCTACTTAGCCACCTGCCCAAATTCTTTCCAACTCAAGGCTTATCTCAAAGATTATCTCCTCTATGGGGTCTTTTCCTTCCAACCAAAGGAGCATGGTTCCTTCCTAAATTGTGAACTCCTCAAGAGACCAGATCATTTTCCTTTTCACAGTATCAGTTTCTGGAATGACACTTAGCTCATAATAAGTGCTCAATACAAGAACTCAATATATGTGTTAGTGTTTTGTGACTATTGTTATATATTTTATAATTGTTTTGTTTTACTTCACGTGCACCTAAATCAATGGGTTCCTCATAATTGTGCTTCGCATCCTGTGGCAAGATGCTGTCAGGAAGTATTGAAACTAAGAACATTGCAATAATTGAATTCAAAAACGTCAAATATCTTAGCTATTTATAAGGGTAGACTCTGGAGCCAGACTGCCTGGGCTCCTATACCACACTTACTAGCCATAACTAGCCATACAACTTTGGGCAAATTAACTTGTCTGCTTCTTGGTTTCCTCAACTGTAAAATGGGAGTAATAATAATAGTACTATTGTATTGGTTTGCTAGGGTTGCTATTACAAAATGCCACAAATTGGGTTTCTTAAACAATGGAAATTTATCATCTGACAGTTCTAGAGGCTAAAATCTAAAATCAAGGTGTCCGCAGCATTTGTTTTTCCTGAAGGATATGAAGAAGAGATCTGTTCTAAGCATCTCTCCTTGGCTTGTAGATGACTGTCTTTTCCCTGTGTCTCTTCACATGGTCTTCTCTCAATGCGTGTCTGTCTTTGTGTCCAAATCTCCCCTTTTTATAAGCTCATCAGTCATTTGGGATTAGGGCTCACCCTAATGACTTCGGTTTAACTTGATTACATTTATAAAGACTCTATCTCCAAATAAGGTCACCTTCAAGATATTGGGAGTTAGGACTCCAGCATACCTTTTTTGGGAAGAGAACACAATTCAACCCATAACTATATTGCCTACTCAGATTTTTATGAGGATAAAATGAATTAGTACATGTAAAACATTTAAGAACAGTGCCTGTTATACTGCAAGTTTTTAAAAACACTAGATGATATTGTTATACTTCTTAAAGTCTTATACCAAGGTGACCCTTAAAAATAAGTCACAGGAAATTACACTGTTCAGTATCGTTGTTTTGGGGCAGTGGTTGAAGAGAAGTGGTGATGGTTTCAGTCCTCGTTCTCAGGATATAGCAAAATGAAGCAAGTGTGAGTTTCTGACATTAATAATACAATAGAAGGTATGGCAAAAAAAATAGCAAGTTATTGCACTCACCATAAGCTTGAAAATGACTCAGTTTGAGGGGTATGCCATACATTGAGAGGTGCGCCACCATTAGAATTCATCCTGCAATTTATTATTAGGTATTGTTAATACATTTTTAGCAACAACCACCAAATTAAAAGTACCATAAAAGATTATAGCTTGACTTCTGCAATTCTGGAATTTGACTTCTTTTAAACAAGGGATTGGTTTCAAAGTCTTCTTAGATATCCTAGAGTTAGGATTTTTAACTCAGTCTAGAGGCAAGTTGATGGTTGTGTGACTCAACCACTGAAATATAGTCCAATAAACCATTCAAGTCACAAAATTTATAAACATAAGTATTTCCTAATAATGCCCAGGGATGCAAATCCCTGATTTATAAGGATCCCTACAACAACAAAAAAAGTCTCTCTGGTGAGATAATATTTACCATTCTTTTTAACAAAAGGGGAAAGAAAAAGCCAGTTCTCAATGTTTTGTTCTCATTCTTTTGAGAATCTATCAACATTTTATTTTTAGTTTGTCTCCTAAATCATTCATGAGTGCAGTTCTGTGGTGATACGGTTTATACATTCCTTTCAGTCCTGACGGCATTTTAAATTCTGGCCTCTGAGTAAAAATTTCAGCGCAGGTCCCGTTGCATTTGTTGATTTTACAAATGAATAGATCTTCAGTAGGGAGATGTCGGTGTCCTGTCAAAAGCCCTCTTCAAAGCAGAGGCTGCTTGGGTGGTATGGGTGATCTGAATATCGCCTGTTTAAATGGGCGGTCAGTGATGCGCATACCATCCAACCACATGTGTGGCTTATTTCTGAATTATTATACCAGGTCAGGAAACCTACCTCATAAGTATGTACCACCGTAACCCTCGAAGTTCAGATATACTATTTCAATTATATTCAATCTGCAAATCCAGACTTTTCTCCAAAGTCATGCTTCCATCATTTGTGAGCTTTGAGAAGGGCAAGAGGGTATAGCTGAGGCCTCTTTTCTCTGCTCCCATCTGCTTCCCTACATCCTCCCAACATTCTCTTCCCTTCTCCCTGCCCCTCTCTTCTTCATCACCTGTTTGGTTCAGGTATGTTGAGCCTGAAGATTGCAGGATTTCATCTTTCTGTTTTAGGTATAGCCATCAGCCTTGTGGTTAAAATTGGTTTTTTATCTTATTTTGTTTTGTTTGGGTTTTTTTCCTGCTAATTTTCATAGGGTAAATGAAGATTCAGAAGAAAGCTTTATATATACTTTAAAAATAAATTATTTTCTTACTATGAAAGTAATCATGGTCATTGTAAAAAAATTTAGAAATACAGATGTATTTTTAAATTTTTAAAATTTTTGTGTGTATACATATTTAGTTTTAACAAAACCACTTGTAAACTTTTTTTTTTTAAGATTTCATTTAGTTATTCATGAGAGACACAGAGAGAGGCAGAGACATAGGCAGAGGGAGAAGCAGGCTCCCTACGGGGAACCCAATGTGGGAATCGATTCCAGGAACCCAGAATCACAACCTTAGCCAAAGGCAGACTCTCAACCACTGAGCCACCCAGGTGCCCCAACCTGTACACTTTCAATGTTTAAACCTGAGCATCAAGGACGCCTGGGTGGCTCAGCAGTTGAGCACCTGCCTTTTGCCCAGAGTGTGATCCTGGGGTCCTGTGATCGAGTCCTACATTGGGCTCCCTGCATGGAGCCTGCTTCTCTCTCTGCCTGTCTCTCTGCCTCTCTCGCTTTCTCTCTGTCTCTCATAATACATAAAATCTTAAAAAAAGAAGAAAAAAAATAAAACTGAGCATATTTCTTTTCCAGTGAAATAAAAAAGAAAATTTAAAAATAAACAGAACAAAATTACAGTAGAGAATGTCAATTTCAAATAAATTTCTATAGGTTTTCCTGATTCTTCCAGCCCTTGTCAGGACTAAAGTCATCATTAGGAGAGAATTTTATTTTAAAAGTGTCATCTTAAATTGCAAGGATCTCCACTAAACATCACAATTAAATGTGCCAAAGGAGAAACCGTGTTGTCAAAATGCCCGGTTAACCCACACAAACATCTCAAACCTAACTTCTGAACTTTGCTGAACTTCTGTAACTCCATTTCTTTAGGTTTTTTTTTTTTTTTTTTTAACAAGAGAAAGTAGCCAGATACATATTGGTCAATGGTAAATGCTAACCATCCATATTCACATAGAGACACAGCGTAATCTCTGAGCCCAATATACAGAGAGAGGAGGGAAAAGGCTACAAGTCTGTGCACTACTACACAGGGGCCTAGCACCCTCCAGCTTCCAGCAGAGCTAAGGGAGCAGATTTTTTTTTTTTCTCACAGAACACAGTGGTGTTGATCCCATAAAATTTTTGTTGACACAGGAAGGGATAAAGATGAATTTGGAACAGAAATGGAGCTTTGCACAGTGGCAGTATCATAGCCAAGGAGGTTTATCCGAGGCAGTGATTATTGCTAATTGGAACAGAAATGGGCAGAAATTCTTTTCCACTTTATTTTGCTCAGGGTAATTCCTCCTCCCCAAATATGTTGAGAACCATAGTATAAAGGAAAAGAAAAGAACCTTCAAAAAAATGGCAAATGAACACAAGGGGGAATAAAAGACTGCAACTTGCTCCCAGAGAAAATTAAAAAAAGAAAGGTCAGAACCCATCAGTGTTCCATTAGTCAGCTTCTCTTTCATCCTCTCCTTCCTCCCTCTCCTCATCATCTTCATCTCCTTAATCAATATCTTCCAATCCTTCTTCATCATCATCATCTTCTTCATCATCATCATCTTCTTCTTCATCATCATCTTCTTCTTCTCCTTCCCCTTCATCATCCATATTGGGACCTAAGTAGTATTATAATGGACTTGGCCAAATATCATCTTTGATGACCTCTCCTAACTCACCTGCACCTGCATCAGAGTGGTCAGTAAACCAGGGGAAGAAGCTCTTTGGTTCCTCAAGCTGTATCTTCCTGCTGGCTTTATCCTGTGTTTGATTTGAACATTTCATCAAGTCTTTTTCAGAATTCCATTAGATTTCAGTGGACTTTGGAGATGGATCACCACTCTCAATGAGAGGAAATTCTTTGGACAGATCTTTATTTTAAAGTAAAGATTTTCATCAAAATAAAAACCTGGTCTGTAACCTGATTCAATATCTTCAAATTCTATCACTGCAACTCTTGTCAAATAATGCAGCATGTCTTCATCCTCCACCACAAGCAGCAGACACTTGTGGATAGTTGACAAATGCTCTTACCCCAAATTTGGGATTTTGGCAATCAATTCTGACGTCTTCTGAAAAAATGGTTGGTGGCATGTATTATATTTCTGTTCTACGTTCAAAATCTCTTCACTGGCTTGTTAAGCCGATCTATTTCATTTTGTACTTTATCTTTATATTTAATTGCTTAATTGCTTCTTGCTTTCTCCCTTTGGAAAGTGCTGAGAGGTCATTGCCTCCAGCTTGGGGTCAGGAGGCAGTCTCAGTTTCTTCTTTTGAGCAGGAGAAAAGAGTGGCATTTCAGTGGGAAGTCAATGAAACAAGGGCAGACACATGTCTGGAAGAGGCTTTGATTACTACAGACATGTATTTTTTATTTTTTTAAGTTTTATTTATTTAAGTCACCTCTACACCTACCATGGGGCTTGAATTCATGACCCTGAGATCAAGAGTTGCATGCTATTGTGACTGAGCCAAAAAGGCACCCCATATATATATCTTTTTAACAAGGAAAGATAATACCCCAGAAGCTGAAACCCAGAATTAAGCATGGCTAACATTTTGATGCATAGTTTATCAACTTACATATGTTTTTTAAATCTCTGAATTACCATGTAGTCAGATCACCCAACTATTCTATCTAAAAGAAAGGCAGATGCTGAGAGGTCCAACTACCAGGTTAATGACCTCCTCCATTACCCTTCATGTCCAGGAACACTCTAAGGGACCATATCAATCAGTTTCCAAACTCTTGCAAGAGTTTCTTTCCTGGTTGCTAAGTCTCCCCATTTGTCTCCAGTCAAACATTATTCCAGTATTGACCACTTGGCCTCAGATTATCAACTGACAGGCCAAATATAAATATACAGTAAAAAGGAAAGGACCTCCCAAATTTTTGAAAGGAGAAAAGTAACTTTTACTATGGCTAACTCAGTGCAGCAGCTGGTCTAGTACAGTGAGAAAGTACATACACTGAACATGTGGACTCCATATTTTGAAAACTCAGCTCATGCTGAAGAAATTTACATCTACCAGGAGAAAAAATAACATCTTTTGGTAGATTTTACAAATGACATTTTCAAGTAAAACTGTAAGTCCATGGCCATGTCCAGACTCAATGACCATGTAAAATATACACAAACTTGCACATTTTAAGAACATTTACTAGAAAATTATATCTTAACTATAAGTAGTATCCTCAGAGAGAATTTTAAAAATAATTAAGGTTATAATTTAAGAGCTAAATATGATTTATAAAAAGGCATGGTTCAAAAATTTAAAAAGTTCTTAGAACTTAAAAATATGATAATTTAAGCAGAAATCTGATAAACAGATGGAAGGATAAAGTCAAAGAATTTGCTAAGAAAAAAAATTCAGGTAGATTGAAAATATAAAGGAAAGGCTAAATTGTAAGCTGTAAATCCAAGAGGCTAATGTTCAATGACTAGAATCTCCAGAGGGAACAGACAAAATGATAGGAAAATATAAACAAAAAATAAAGAGAATTTTTTGGCTGAAAGACATGAGTCTCTAGACTGAAGAGAGAGAGAGAAGAAACAAATGCTGTAATGCCGGACACAATGAATTAAAAATGAACCACAGTCACAGAATGGTGAAATTTTAGAATGTCAAATATTTTTTAAGACTTTTATTTAAATTCCAGTTAGTTAACATATAATGTAATATTAGCTTCAGATGTAAAATCTAGTGACTCAACACTTCTATACAATGCCTAGTGCTCATCACAAGTGCACTCTAATCCTCATCACCTATTTCACCCATCCCCTCATCCAACTCCCCTCTAGTAACCATCAATTTGTTCTCTATAGTTAAGAGTCTATTTCTTGGTTTGCCCCCTCTCTCACCCCCTCTTTTTTCCTCCTCTACCCATTGGTTTTATTTCTTAAATTCCACATGAGTGAAATTGTATAGTATTTGTCTTTCTCTGACTTATTTTGCTTAGCATAATATGGTCTAGCTTTACCCACATTGTTGCAAATGGCAAGATTTCATTCTTTTTATGGCTGAGTAATATTTCAGTGTGTGTGTGTGTGTGTGTGTGTGTGTGTGTGTGTGTATACCACCTCTTCATTATCCATCAATAGATGGACACTTGGGCTGTTTCCATATTTTAGCTATTGTAGATAATGCTGCCATAATATACACTGAGGTTCATGTATCCCTTTGAATGAGTATTTTTGTATCTTTTGGGTGATATTTAGTAGTGCAATTGCTGGATTGTAGGGTAGCTCTATTTTTAACTTTTTGAGGAACCTCCATGCTGCTTTCTAGAGTGACTGCACCAGTTTGCATCCCCACCAAGAAATTCCATGCTCAAGAATTGGAAGAACAAGTATTGTTAAAATGTCTATACTAACCAAAGCTATCTACACATTTAGTGAAATACTTAAAAGAATAACAAAGATTTTTTAAAATCCAAAAATTTTCAGAGGAAAAAAACCAAATTGTCTTCTTTTTAAAAAAATCAAATTGGCATCAAACTTCTCTTTAGCAACACCAAATGCTATAATACAGTGGAGATGTGCCTTCAAAGTTCTGAGAGAAAATGATTTTAAGTGAAAAATTCAATATTAAATCAAATTATTAATTAAATTTGAGAGTAGAATAAAGACATTCTAAGTCATGGGAGGACTCAGTAAGTTTACCTACCATATCCCCTTTCTATAGAAATGATTCGAGAATGTATTCAAGCAGGGATGCCTGGGTGGCTCAGGGTGTGGTCCTAAAGTTCCGGGATCGAGTCCCACATCTGGTTCCCCGTGAAGAGATTGTTTCTCCTTCTGTCTCTGCCTTTCTCTGTGTCTCTCATGAGTGATTAAATAAAATCTTTAAAAGAGAGAGAGAGAGAGAGAGAGAATGTATTCAAGCAAAATAAGAGAAAAAAATACTTAAAAAAATGGAATTCAAGAAACAAGCCAATCAGGAGAAAATGGAAGTAAGACCTAGGGTAGCAACTTTTCACCAAATGTAGAGCACAGAGGTCCAGTTTGGAGCTGGTGGAGCAAGAGCTCCAGAAAGTAGGTGTCTAGAAAGGAAATGTATATGACCAGAAAGAATTCCGAGATTTGATACTATCTTGAAGAAGTTGGAAAATGAAGTTGTAAAAAAATGCAGCAATGCAGGAAATGAGTGAGGAAAAAGAGACAAATAGAAATTCCAAGAAACACACAAGACGATGTATAAAAGATGTGTAATTGTAGTGTACTATGCGGCTGACCTGTGAACAATCTTTACGTAGAAAAAATGTTGTAAATGCTGTTGACCAATTTGCAGCTTTTGGAATCAACCCACAGGCCAGACAAAAGGAAGACTCAGGTCTGGTGGCAAAACAAGATTCATGTTTTCTTTCTTGATACCATAAATTGAAAGGAAGCATTTGATTGTGCTTAGAAGGAAATGAGATGAAAGAAAAGATAAGGGCGTTCATGGGTTCACCTCACAAGGTGAAGAGTCAAGGGGTACTGTCAATGGTTGCGGGAATTATAAAGATATATTTACACATATAATATACCTAACACATAACAGGTATGTGAAATATATAACAAACAATACATAACAAAATATATAAATAGTAAACAATATGTCACAAATATATTCTCCTAGAGATATGGTAACTGCTAAAAGGGAATAGACAGGGAGAGGGTCAGGCTGTGATCCGGCCTGCTGCCTGTGAAGGGAGAGGGGGAAGGAAACCTTGGGTAGGAAGGGCCCCAGAACCCCACCCAGTTCTGAGAAAGCAAAGCCGGGCTGGTGGGGAGGGTGTGTGCAGAGGTTGTCCCAGAGGGAGATCCTTCATTAGGCAGGGTGGGCCAGCGTGGGTACCCTGGCACCTCAGCAGTGTCCGGTCAATGGCTGGTAGCAGCCTAGAAGGGTGGGCTCAGGTGAGTGCCATAGGCTCCAAAGATGTGGCAGCTGGGCTTGCCATTCCTCAGGCACCCGCAGCAGCTTCTCTTAAAGGCACATCTGTATGCATCTCCATGGCTGCCATGGTAGGCATTGATTTGATGTTTACATTGTTCAAAAGTTTATTAAAGGACAAATAATCTTATAATCAGCAGGTAACATGAATAAACATTCAGGGTGACCCAGTCTCTTTTTTTTCCTGTTTTCTTTTACTTTTTCAACAATTCTCTACATTACTCAGTGCATCATCATGGTACGTGCTCTCTGACTTCCCTTCACCTATTCCCCTCACATCCCCCATCCCCAGCCCTCTGACAACCACCAGTTTGTTCTCTGTATTTAAGAGTCTGGTTTTTTGGTTTGTCACTTTTTTTCTCTGTTGGGTTTTTCTTTGCACAGTCTTTTATAAAGTCCATCAGCCACCTGGTTGGTACTATTCATTTTGCATTCCTTTTTTTTTGTTCAAAGGTATTGCATGGAGTCGGATAAATTTATTTGTTTTTCTTTTTTAAGATTTTATTTATTTATTTATTTATTTATTTATTTATTTATTTATGAGAGAGAGCATGAGCAGGGAAGAGGGCAGAGGGAGAGGGAGAAGCAGGCTCCCTGCTTAGCAGGGAGCCCAATTTGGAGCTGGATCCCAGGACCTTGGGATCTGACCTGAGCCGAAGTTAGACGCTTAACTGCCTGAGCTACCTAGGCACTCTTTTTTTTTTTTTTTCTTCTTAATTGAAAAGGGTCAGAGTGAAAAACTGATGAGGCAGCCATTGTTTCCAAAAAATATCCATTTGGTCAAGGAATCAGAGTCAACGAAGAAATAGAATAGAAGAATGGAGTCAGCAAAGAGGAGCATCTCTTGAGGATCTATGGATTCTGATGAAACAGTCTCAGGAATTACATACAACCACATAGAATAGATTGAGCCTTCTAACTCTGTGACTCCCGCAGCTCCAAAATTCCCAATGACTTCACACTTAAGATTAACAAATAATAAAAAAATTCTGTTTACAGTACAAAGCAATTGAAAAAGTTTACATGTACATTTTTTGCAGTTCAGAGGCCAAGACATATATCCAACATCTTAGGTCCTGAATCATACAATTTTGGGGTCCTGGCCAAAAAAATAAAGATACAAAATTTATAAGAATAAAATGGTCATGACCATGTGATGCCAACCTGCATAAAGGAAGGTATGAGCATGTTGCAGGGCAGGAGCAGAGTGGGAAGAGATGGCAATCTTAAGCAATTGTAATTAAAGTTGCTTACTTTTGCAAATTTTGTATAAATACATGACCATATGAACACATTGCTAGCACCCCTCCCAGGGTCTTGGAAAGGGCCCTGCTGTTTATGCTTCATCAGCATCTTAGTAAATTCACATCTCTACACAGCCCTATTTGAAGAGGAACAGAGAATAAAGGAGTGTAGATTTTCTTAAGAAGTTTGTGGATATAAATATGAGTTGTTGGGCAGGGAGGGGCCCTTCACACACATGTTAGTACTGAAAATAAAAAGAATGTGTGCAGAGATGACTGGTCGTTGGTATAAATCATCTTCCATGTGTCTGGCACCCCCAGGCACTGATCACTCCCTGCCAGGCTCTGGCTCCAAACCCATGACACTCTCACGGGTCTTCTGCACACTCAGGGAACGGTCGCATCTGATTTCCCTGGGAACCTGTCACTCGGAGCAGGGAGCTGAATGACAAGAATGAGCAAGGCACATTATTGGGTTTTGTTATTAAAGAAAATGAATTTGGCTTGTTGCAAGCATGGCATATAGTGTATGGCCACAACTTCTTTTTAAAGAAAACAAAACAAAAAATCAAGAGAAGAACATGCAAATCTTAACAATAGTTCTCTTTGGGTGTTAAAACCGTGGGTAATTTATTTTAACTTACCCACTACATTTTCTTTAACAAGCATGTATTGTCTTTAAAATGAAAAATAAACTTTAAAAAGCATTCAGAGGGGTGCCTGGGTGGCTCAGTTGGTTAAGCATCCGACTCTTGATTTCAGCTCTGGTCATGATCTCGGGGTCGTGGGATAGAGCCCCCCATCCAGCTCCACACTGGGCATGGATGGAGCCTGTTTAAGATTCTCTCTCTCCTTGTCCTTCTACCCTTCCTCCCACGCCTCCTCCCACTCCCACTGCTCACAGGTGCATGCTCTCCCTTCCTCTCTCTAAAAATAGATAAATAGGGGCGCCTGGGTGGCTCAGCGGTTTGGTGCCTGCCTTTGGCCCAGAGCATGATCCTGGAGTCCCAGGATGGAGTCCCACATCGGGCTCCCTGCATGGAGCCTGCTTCCCCCTCTGCCTGTGTCTCTGCCTCTCTCTCTGTGTCTCTCATGAATAAATAAAATCTTAAAAAAAATAGATAAATAAGTAGTGTTTAGAAAAAATGCATTAACTACATGTATATATGCATATATGATATATGTATAAATTAATGCATGAGCTATGCAGGCAACCAAGGAGACTTAAAGCTTCCCAAGACTCCCAGTAAGAGTATTTCACATGGTAGACATTATGAGTGTGATATGAGAATCAGAAAATCAATGAATCTCAGGTTTGGAAGGACCCTTGTATTCATTATCTACTGCTGTATAACAAATTACTCCAAAACTTAGCAGCCTAACCCAACAAACCTTTATTATCTCACACAGTTCCCGTGGCTTAGGAATCTGGTCATGACTTAGCTGACTGGTTCTGGCTCAGAGTGTCTGTCGAGGTTGCAGTCAAGCTGTCTGGCAGAGGCTGCAGTCATCTGAAGGCTTCTGTGGCACTGGAGGATCTGCCTCAAGATGGCTCGTTCATATGGCTGTTGGCAGGGAGCCTCACTACCTTACCACACGATGATTCACAGGGCTGCCTGACTGTCCTCACAACACAACAGCTGGTGTCTCCTGGAGGGAATGATCAAAGACACAAAGAGAGAGATTGAGAGGCAGAAGCCAGACTGTCTTCTATGATTTAGCCCAGGAAAGGACATACCATCACTTTTGTCATATTCTTTGGTCACACGGGCCAATCCTGATGTGGTGGACTGTAGGAGGCAGCTACCCAGGGCACGAGGCAGGGATCATGAGGGGCCCTCAATGACCTATCCCCATGGCATCGTTGGGAAACTAAAATTTTGCCATACATTGAGGTATATTGAGATTGTTAGTCAAAATAACCTAAGCCTTTGAAGGAAATAGGTATTTGAACCCTATTTTGTATTGTGATGATCAGGAACAGCTTCTCTGAAAACTTACTATGTTACTGGTCATGAGTATAAGTGACTTTTTAAAATGTCAATTGGCTTCACTTCTTGGAACATTACAGAAATTTTTTCCCCACTCTCTTCAGAGAAGATCAAGCAGGACAAAGTAGAGTTTGGGGAGGGGGCAGGGTTTGTTTACAAATCTTAGCATTTTGATTGCATGGTTGTCAATATTTCTATAGGCAAAACAAAACAAACACTCTTTAGTGACTGTTTTCAGACTGGCTAGATGTCTAACTGATTAAAAAAAATACACCTCCCCCCTCAATTCTGTAATACTCTCCACAGATTCCGACATATGCAAAAGGCAGCTCATGAAACCAATGCGGAAGCTATATTGTTAAAAAAAACAACAAGCAGAATGGAAGGTCTGTCTGACTTGGGATTTTCTTTTCAAATGAACTAATTTATTTAGATGAAAAAACCTTGTAAATATCATCAAAATTAAACTCACTTTAATACATTTAATGAATTGCCTTTGATAATAAGATTAAAATTACATGAAATGAGAAATGTCTTGAAATTTGAGACATAGAACTATAGAAACATGGGGCAGTGCATCACTTCCTCAGAGCTACTCCTCATCAGAAAGGGGATGGGAGTTGGTCAGTATTTGCCATTACCCGTGGACTCTTCAAGACCAGGAATTCTCTTGCATTCATTTCAAATCCCAAATGCCCAGTAGAATGCTAGGTACAGAGAGGTCATGAAATATTTGCTGCATGAAGAAGGAAGGGAAAAAGCAATAAATGTGTGAGGGAAATGAAACAACTACAAAGGCCATTCTCATCCTATTTCCCAGTTTTTCCTTTGTCCTGTAAGTGCCCAACTTCCCCTGACTTCAAAGAGAGTCCCCAGGAAGAGAGCTGAACTCAGCCTTGGCATCAGTAGATCACCAACGGCTCCTGACTTGTCATTTTACCACATCCAATTAATCCCCTCTTCTGATATTTTAAATTCTAGCCCTTAATACTAAAGGAAAATGAATCTGCCCCAGTTCTTGTTTGTGGCATCTGTTTTCAACACCATCCCATAGATTTCTCTGCATTTACTCTCTCCCCGGGTGTAAGAGTGGAACACGGATTCTGGAGAGGATGGATTCTATCTCCTGCCTTTCTGTCCAGCTGGAAAGCTACTTACTAGTTCTTTGTCTTCTTTTATAACAGATTTTCTCCCAGGAACCTGCACTGTTGCTGTTAAACTTCCCAGCAAGTTCAAAGGCACTCTCATCCCCACCAGATCTGCCGGTTAACTTACAGCTGCTACACGGTATACTGCCTTTGATAATTTAGGCCTTCCCAGAGTCAGGTTGTTCTCTAGCTCAGGATAAAATAAGGTTTTATCAAGCTGTCAAATCCCTGGATTTTGGCATAGCTTCCAAAAGGGTGTTGGAATATTCCCAAAGGATGAATCCTCTGGAACTAAGGAATCACTGAGGGGAGAGGAATGCAGGCAGGTCTGACAGGATCTGCAGCTTTCTCCTGATTTATTGCACCCTGCTTGATAGGGACTAAAGGCTCCTTCTGGTGAGTTCCATAAAGATGAGACACTCTCTGTGGATCGAGGATTTCACCACATGCGGTTGGGTCATGCTTATCAAAACTCAGGTGTGCTCATCACTGAATCAGTAACCTCATTATCCACTTGGTTTCAAACTGTTTATCCCAGCACGTACATACTGTACCCCTCCAATATTTTTTTTCTTTTAGGGCTGAGATTCTATCAGCTGCCATTACAGCTTTTGATAAGCTATTCAAAGTTTAAAGTACTTTAAAAAAAAAAAATCCCAGGGGACTACATCTCCAAGTACAGGGTGGTCCAGGATAAATCAGATCTACAAAAAAGATAAGGGCTACGCTGGTCTTTTTGTTGTTGTTGGAAAAGTAATTGTCCCAAATTACAAAAAATACAAAAAATAAAAAAAAGGAAAAGAAAGAAGAATACAAGAAATAATTCCAGGATAGTCTTTGGTGTGTTTCCTTTTAGTCTTATTTATTTATTTTTTTTTAGTCTTCTTTAAAAAACATAAAATTTTGATTTTTTTTTCTGCTTGATCTATTACCACAAGATCTTATTTTTTAAGATTTTATTTGCTTGAGAGAAAGAGAATGCATGAGTGGAGAGGAAAGGCTGAGAGAAAAGGAGAAGCAGACTCTCCTGCAGAACAGGGAGCCCGATGCAGGGCTCGATCCCAGGACCGCTGGGATCACAACCTGAGCCGAAGGCAGATGCTTAACCTACTGAGGCACCCAGGTGCCCCTGTGATCACAAGATTTTACACCCATTTTGTTACAGAGTCTACTTCATAACTATGGCTTTTAGAGGTAGCTTTGACAGGGCCAGGTTTTAGTGAACAAAATTAGGCTGGGAATTTAAAAAAAAAAAAAAAGAAAATTGAGGCCATCACATATTTTTCATTATATTATTTTCCATTACCATAGTTCATCATTGAATTATTTCTTATATGTATTTCAGAGTATTGCTGTTCTAAGCAGTACTCAATTATACATCAGATATGTTTAAGGGAAATCCTGAACTTGTTTTAAAGTTTATTTGCTCCACCAGGCAGCAATGATACTTTTCATCTTTTTTCCTTAAAAATTAAAGAACCCAGTCACATCAAAGAAAATGAACTTCCAGAATTGAGTTTCATGGGAACTCAGTTAGTCTGAATGTGTTTCCCAAGGTATAATCATGCTTTGCCAGTCCCAATACAGGGTGGGAAGATCTTAGGAGAATCTAATGAATGGACACAATGCAGAGAGCCTATCCCAGGTCCTCACCCTTCAAAATTCAAATGCAGCATTCCACTTGGTCCTTTTTAAAGTTTAATAAGAAGAATAAGGTAATATGTTGGAAGATATTGGAAACTGAGCAAAGATGAAAGGAGCAGTGTCTTATGTTTGTGTTTCTTTCACATTTGATATCTTCCCATATTAGAGAGAGAAAGAAAATATGCAAGAATACGAAGGGCAATGTTTTTAATAAAACCTTGGCTGCTTTTCTGTAAGAATTAATGCAAACAATTTTATCTCTTTGGGGGTCATTTTCAAAGCAAGAGGAAGAAGTAAATTGTCAGGCTCCCATAAGGTACTTGGAAAATACATTCTTTTTGTGCTTTAGCTCAGCTAGGGGAAAAAAAACCCAACCGAGCAAGAAGGCAAGATTTCACTCAGATTTGCTTCATGTTGAAGGAAGGAAGGAAGGAATGGAAGGAGGGAGGGGGGCAGGGGGAGAAAAACCCTCTCCAACTCCATGCCCTGTATCCTAGCATTTGCAGTACACTTGTAAAAGAGACTTTAAGATTTGTGCTTTAACTATACAAATTTGAATGATGGTCTTGTTTTGTTTTTTAATGAGAGGCAAAAATTATTATATTTCTATTTTCCTGACATGAAATGAGAACCTAAGTGAGCACAGAGACCCTGCTGTCAAGCTGGCTCCCACCTGAGCTCCCAGGGAAAGAAATCCTTTGCAAAGGACTGTATTTTATGGTCCTATCCTCAACAGTTCAGCTGTGATTCATTCAAAGATGCATTTCTGCCTCCCGTGTTCAAATAACCAGCAAAATGTCTTGCCCCTCAGAGGAGCACCTTTGGAAAAACAAGAGAACGAATGTACTCAAGCCACGTTCTATCCTAGAACAGCTACGAGGCGAGCTGCCACAGAAACAGAAATAGGGCACATCTGACAGGTTCTGGGTTTTCTTTTGAAAACAGGATATAGACCAGGCTTTCTGAAAGGGCCCCTGATTTCGCAAAATTTTCTCTGCCCCTGGTTGATTGAGTGAAAAAGAGCCAACTCCTAGCTTGGATTGGAAATCATGTGAAACTTATTTATACCATTTTTTTATTTTCTCTCTTTAACTCCCCATCAGACGTTGAGCAGAGGTTGTGTCTGAGTCTGGAGCTGGTTTACATTCATACTGGAAGTCAAACTCAATATGGGGTAAGAATCCAGGTCAACTGAAGTAAACTCTTTGTGAACAAAATAACCACTGTATGTCCTCCCTCAAAGCCTACCAGCGCCTGAGTAGTTCCCATAAATCCAGGCTGCACTGAAAGGGTTTGCTCAGAGCCTTCCACCAGTAGCTTGCATCCACATGCATCAGATTCAGCTGTCTCTTAAATCTGCAAAATGTTATCTGTCTCACTGTGCACAAACTACTGTCCCAAACTGTATTCAATCCAGATGGGCGGCTTCGCCACTTCCTGACTTCCCTGCTATTACAAGAATGAATATTTTGAAACCAGGCAACTAGGAGACGGAGAGCCCAACTGAATGAGAGGCATATAATATTTGGGGAAAGCTTTCTAGGGGGTCTCCCAGAAGATGAGGATATTATGGCCCCCCCTTGACCACGGGATGGCTGAATTTTTCAACCTCCCAGCATGTGCATCAGATCACCTTTGCAAGAGGACATACCCTGGACATTTCCATACACAGGGTCATATACAATTCTCAGTGAACCAGTTTGATCTCTGTGTCTTTCCCTCTCACTCTCAAAAGCAAATTAGTGTATTAATTTGATAGCACAGAAATAAGCCATATCACAGGAATAAGCCATATCACAGGAATAAGCCATATCACAGGAATTAACTCTAATTTTTAAAAAATAAAATAAAATTTAAAATAAAATAAATTTTAAAATAAAATAAAATTTGCAGGGGCACCTGGATGGCTCAGTGTTTGAGAGTCTGCCTTTGGCTCAGGTCGTGATCCTGGGGTCCTGGGATCAAGTCCCACATCAGGCTCCCTGTAGGGAGCCTGCTTCTCCCTCTGCCTGTGTCTCTGCTTCTCTCTCTGTGTGTGTCTCATGAATAAATAAATAAAATCTCTTAAACTAATTCGCAAACACTGGTAACAACAATTAACTGTGACAGCTGATCAGACACGTTGGCATTTCAGTCCTAATCTACGCAGGCAACTACCATCCCCATAAACCTCAGCACTCCTCAATCGTATGGTGGCCATTGGTTTAGGTACCTACACAACCATAGGGGCTAGGACCAGGTCTTGGCCATCACTTTATATGAACCAATATCCAGGCTATAGCAAGGATTCAATAACAGGTATGAGAGGCAAGTGAAAGGTACATTTATGCCTTGGACACCTCTAGAAGGATCTACCAGAAAATTGGTGTGAGGGGTGGTCCTTAAACAGAAAATCTGGAAGACAGGGATGTGAAACTTGCTTTGTATTTATTAAACTTTTTTGCCCTGTGTTTTATATTTATGCGAGTAGAAGAGACACTTATTGAATGAATAAACAAGCAGATGAATGAATAAGGTACATCCAGGAGCACAAGGTTGACGCCCGAATATTTTTGGCTGTACCAACTTAACAGCAGTGTTTTCCTGACCCTGAGTTTCGAATCCTTTTAGTGACTCATGTTAAGTTGTGTGCCAGGTCAAGAGAGTGCTGACACTCCAACTGACTCAGTGTGTCCAGACATTTTTAGCCTCGGAAGAGACAAAGAACTGTCACAAAGGCTAGACTTTATTGGTTCAGTTTTGGCACATTCAGCAGAAATGGAAATGCTCCCTTGCTTTTCTCGATATTATCTGTTGCATCTTGCCTGTAAAAAGCAACGCTGATTACTTCTCTGAGATGAAGCTCTAAGCTAGGCTGAAGGAAAAACTGGAATTCTTCAGAAACAAAACAAATATTTGTCTCATGGCCATAGCTTCGTGTCTCCTCTTAGCCCCAGAGAGGCATATTAATACAGTGAATCTAAGAGCACTGGCTTCGGGGCCAGGCAGCACTTTCCTAACTGTTGCAGGCCTCACAATCCCCAGTTGTATATAAATTGGGAGCAATGGTTTCTATCTCACAAGGCTGCCATTAGGCCTAAATTAGCTAATATATTTAAAATCCCCGGAACATGGGCTCAAAAAGTGGTAGTTATTTGTATCCTAAAATAGTCTCATGGCCCCTTTCATCCTTCAGATTGGCTGGGAACCAACACAAGTCTTTGCTTGGAGACAAGCTTTGAGGATTACCTCCGATACACAACTACACTCTGAGTTTACGCATGTTTTGCTCCCTCCTATAATGAATACATTCTGGGTGTGATGTTTTTGGCATGTCACGTCCTTTGCCTACAGTGTAAAGATTAGCAATAAGCCTGCTACTTCCAAAATTCACCATGTCATCTGTCTGCTTATCCTAATCCCCCATCAGTCATCTTCGCTAGCGTCACTTTCTAGCCAACCCAGGTCAAGATTATATAGTTTGAGAGCTGCCCCAGTGCTGTTGGAAATTTGTCAGCCCTGTCATTTAAAGGGTGTTAGAAAGACATTGGTGCCATCATCAAACTTTGTAGCAGTCTGTCATGCCAAAAGAATTTTTATGAGTTGGGGGTTTTTGGGGCAGGTGGGTGTTGGTTTTGGAGTTGGGGGATGAGGCTGCAGAGGTCAGACTCTCTGAAACCATAATCTCCAAATTCCTGAAGGTTTGGCAAGTTTGCCCAGAGGTGTAAGAGCCCTGCTAGCTCGTCTGGCCACGGCTGTTGTCTGACCATCCCATGACCGGCTGGGCCCGCCAGGGGCCCTGCCTTTCCCAGCATCGAAGTGTGCAGCTCTCCCCACACCCCCTGCCCCAACAATGCCAAGAGCCAGAAACAAGGGCCGGGAGTGTTAGCAGGCCCCGCTTGAGTGGCAGCTTAGAGGGCCTTCATTGTGCCTGGTGCTCCGAGAGCAGATTGTTATTCTGCAGGCATGAATCAGAGCCTGGGCAGAAGGCGCCACACTCCTGCCCCAGCAATGCCTTGCTGCTGCTGGGAAGGAGAGGGGGCTGCTGTCGGACAGAACTTTTGTGGGCCACGTTCCAAGAATTGTCCCTAGAGGGCTCATCAATAAGGGGGAAACATTTGTTTTCCGAATTTAGAACACCCTTAAATTCCATTAGTCTATTATTTCCCCCCATCTTCCCTACCACCCCTGCTGCAAAATAGCATCATTTCATTAACCCCACTCAAGTATGATTATTTTCTCACTACTTCCATTTATCATTTCTTTATGCAATGGATGCATAAAGTTTTATCAAATAAAGAGCTAAGTTGGAAACAATTCTCTCCATTGTCTGTTCAACTGTCATTCAGATAGTGCTCCCTGCTAGGTTAGCTGCTACAGATTTAGCCCAGTTGCTGGATGAATGAAGACAGTCTGTTTTCACAGACCTTTTCTAGACTAGATGCTTGTGAGGCATCAGTCCGTGCAATGACTCCCTCTTTGCTCCAGGTATGGAAGATGCAGCTCTCTGCGCTTTCTCATTGGCATGAACTCATAAATGACCACTGCTAAAAAGTCTCCTATTTCTCCACCAAAAGAGATGTGCTTGAACCAGGGTCGCACGATTCTGGTGGTGGGATGCTTTGTAGCAATCAGAGACTGTCTGTATCTGGGCAAGTTGAATGATGGGAAGTGGTGACCAAGATATGCAAAGACCATTTGGGGGAAATTTTTGTAAAGGATCCAACATGCACATACCATCTCCTCTACTTCACCCTTTCTCCTCCCCCTCACCCTGACCCTCCAAAAGTGGAATTCATCAGCTTTGAAGGCATGAGAAACGTCAAGTGTGGGATTGTCTAGGGTGGAGTCTCCAATGTTTTCAACCCTCCTCCTCCTCTCGCGCTCACCCCCTCCCCCATTCTTAGCCTGGAGTGTCAAAGACACCAAAGATATTGAAACTCTTCCCCTACTGACTCAGCCTCACCACCGTGGGTGGGGATGGCAGGGAAGTGTGCATGAATTTCTCTAAGTCATTTTTCTGGTTCAAGCAAAAGGCAAAGGAAATGAAGGAATCTGATGCACAGAGCACAGACTATGAATCTCCTCTAAGACGTGTGCCCACAAGTAGGCTATCATTATTTGAGTGCGAGTATAATTAAAAATCTTTCAGCACTCCAGTCATACTTCCTGTCACAAGGACAGGATGACACACTGATCTAGGTTTAACGCTGCTGGCAATGAAGATAGAGAGGGCATCATGTGGACATACTCCCTCGTGCACGTATGTATGCATTGGCAAAAATGATCATCCCTCAACCATTCTTGAAAAATAGTACATTTTATCCATATTGTTTTTATAAGAAGCAGAATTCAGGTATATAGTAACCTTTCACTCATGTCACAATAAACATTTTTGGAATACATAAAAGAGGATATGCATTGTCAAATGAATGGACAGATGGATGGATGGTTTCTAGAACTCCCTAAATCCACCCATATACACATTTTACTTACTTTTTTTTTTAATCTTTATTTTTTTTAAGTAAGCTCTACATCCATCATGGGGCTTGAACTCACGACCCCAAGATCAAAACTTGCATACTCTACCAACTGAGCCAGCCAGGTGCTCCCCTAAATCTACTCTTAAGCTCACGTACTTCACTTTTATCTTAACTCATGTACTTTATTGGCCCAATATTAGAGTAACACTGAAAATCTGCCTCAGTCAAAGGGAGTGTAATCACAAGTTGGTAGTAGATTTTTCTTTTCCCCCCCTATGCTGTATAAGGAAGATTAACATGAAGATTGGGGAAAAGAAATGGTTTGCTTCATGTAGCTTTTGCTTGGGAAATCTGATGTCTGTTTCTGATGGTCTTCTCTCCAAAATAAGTTGGATAGATGTGTATTCTTTTGAGAGAACTCATGCACCAGAGCTGTAATGCCTGAGCTTGAAAAAGGAAGCTTATATCACAGGTAAGAAGTTGATGGAAGAACGTTGGTTAGATACACCACACAGCTCTAAAGGCACTTCCTTCCTCTACCAGATGGAATCCAAATCTAGACCAACGTGCTTTTTGTTCAGAATGTCGTCTCTTCAAAATATCAAAATAAGACCTCAAAACTAGTTTTAAAAACAAGTGAACTAATCAAAGGTAGGATTTGTTTATCTGCTTCCAAAGGAAGGCATAATAACGATTCCTTCCTCAGAAAGAAAAAGACCATTTACTTACCTCTTCTACGTTACCTATTCGTTATGCCCAAATGTGTTATTCTGGAAGCAATGACTCCTACGGTTCTGTAATGTTCACTGAGGATTCGGTATTTTATGAGTTGGGAATAGCATGCTAAAAGCATGGTCCCCACCTTGAAGGAATTCACCTAATCAGGAAGAAAAAATATTGTTTGCTGGCTAGATGCGTGATTAATTATAATGATTCACAGTTTCTATTCTGAGCTCTGCCATTCTACCCTGGGTAGCCCTGGGCAAATTGTTTAAATTTCCCCATGCCTCGGTTTTCTCATCTGTAAAATAGAACTAAGACTACCAGTCTTCCTCGGCTGTTCAATGAGAATTAATTAACGTTTGAGATCCTCAGATGAAAGACTCTCTGAATGTGTATAGGGCTATTACACAAATAATAAAACTGCTTTTATGCACAGCTGGGCATGATTCACGTGAGAAGAGACAAATTCTTGTAAGCTCTATATCCTGTCAAGGCCAGAATGTATATCTGCCCCTTGATGGTGTAAACCTTAGACTATGTCCAACAGAAATATAACTTTACCCACATATGTGATTTTAAGTTTTCTAGTTGCCAAATTAAAAAATAAATAAATAAATAAAAATAAACAGGTAAAATAGTTTTAATAATATATTTGATTTAGCTCAATATACCTCAAAATGTTATTTCAACCTGTCATAAATATAAGCAAGTATTAATGAGCATTTTATGTTCTTTTTTTTTGAAGACTAAGGAATTGAAATCTGGTATATGTTTTATACTCAAAGAATATCCTGAGTTTGACTAGCCAAGTGTCCAGTGTTCCTTAGCCACTTGTGGCTGGTGGCCCTTGTATGAGAGTTCAAGTCTAGAAGTTCTCAAAGCTCCAGGTTGTAAGTGTCATCCATTGGTCCATGTGCCTCTGGTTTCTCTTAGGTGGACAGGTCAGCACAAATATGCTCCACTCTTCTCCTCTGTACTGTTGGGCTTTAGAGAGGATGCTTCTAGAAAGTCCCTGCTTCTAGTAGCTCTTAAGAGATTAGCAAGATGGTAATGGAAGACGCTCTAAAGAAAAAAATAAATCTTTCCACTTCTCTCATCCTCACAGAGGAGTGTCTTGACACATTTGGGGCAAGTTCCCTGTATTTCTTACCGTGATTGCCAGCACACACTTGGCATCCCCCAGAGAATACAAAGACTCACAGCATCACCCCTGAGACTTCACTTAAGAGCACTCAGTCAACTTTAAATGATTCCCAGTGATGTTGATGAGAGTTTGAAATAAAATAAACAAAAATATGTTTTGTTTTGTTTCATCTCGTTGGAGGGAAACTGTCACTGTTGGATTGGTTGGTTGGTTGGTTGGTTGATTGTTCTTTAAACAGAAGAGCATCAAACTATTAAGGGCCTGAACTATTGTTGATTTTAACCCTTAAATTCATTTGCTTTAGAAAAATCCTAACTCAAAAACTAAATGATTTTTCAAATCAATTTGAAATAGATAAGCCACCATGTCATCTTACATAATGGTTTGCACAGTACCAAATGCTCATGAAAAATATGCCTCATGTGGACACATTGGCCATTTCACTCTCCCCACTGATCTTTGGGAAACCCTTTTTTCCTGGCAATCTTGGTAATCTCCCCGATGCATATTGAGACCATCCTGCTTCCACCTAAATTCCAGTCTTGATTTACCCGATGAATCTGCCTCATATCCCGCACTAAGCACATTCTCTGTGACCCTCTTCAAACAAAGTGTTGCATGGTCTTGAGTCATGCCAAGCTGACCTCAGGTCATCAAATGTTTATTAAACATCTCCTGTGGGCAAAACAGGGCCTTGCAGAGCAACGTACCATAAATATGAAGGACCTGGGCTCCAGATGCCTCCATCTCAAAGCAGTAAGAGGAAATGTGCATTTTTAGAGTGAAAGGAGGGCCTACCTATGGGAGAAATGCAGCAAACTCTTCATACAAGAGTATTTTAGGTAGTTCAGGATGCTATAACAAAATAGATAGCATAGCTTACGCAACAAAACTATTTCTCACAGTTCTGGAAGCCAGAAGTCCCAGACCAAGATCCAGCAGTACCGGTTTCTACTGAGAGCTCTCTTCTCGGCTTGTAGACAGCTGCCTTCTTGCTGTGTGCTCACAGCTGTGTGGCCTTTCCTTGGTGTACGCAGAGTGAGACAGCAAACTCTCTGGTGTCTCTTCTTATAAGGGTGTTAATCCTATCAGGACAGTGCCCCATCCTCAAGACCTTGTCTAATCGTAATCATCTCTCCAAGACCTTTCTCTAAATACCACCACGCTTTGGGGTTAAGACTTCAATATGTGAATTTGTGGGTGGGGAGGGACATAAACATTCAGTCCTTCGCATAGGGTCTCAGACTAAAGAGACCCTACCCAGTTGGGTTGATCAGCAAATATTTAATGATGCAAGTTGCATCTGAGGTAGCTATTAAGGTGCCCTCCCTTCTGGATACTAACAGAAGTCATGCATCAAAGGCCAAATAGATGAAAAGAAGTTTGTACATGAGGGCAGCTATTTCTAATCAATATGCCTGTTATTCTGACACTCTGCTCATGTGGCCTTTATTTCCCTTTCCTGAACTCCAGCCTGCATATCTCTCTGCCTTCTGGACATCTCCACCTTTAGGACCCACGAGTATCTAAAACTCAGAATCTCCAAAACAAAATTTGTTATCTTCTATCACCCAGCTTGTCCTTACTCCGGTCTTCCCAAACTTCTTTGGCGCCAACACCTTCCACTCAGCCATTCAAGCTAGAGATCAAGAGATCTCCTTCCTCACCTCTGAATCTAATCAACTACAAGTCCTATCGAATCCACTCCTTGTCTTTCTCATCCCCTTCCCCTCCTCACAATTTCCACTGCCTATACGCCAGTTCTGAGCATTGTTATCTCTCTTTTGAACTACTGAAAGATTATTATTTTTTACTGTTACCATTACTGCTACTGCTACTACTACTTAGCAGGTATTGAGAGTGTTCCATAGGGCAGTGTCCGTCCTGAGCACTTTATAGGTATTGTTGCCTTTAATCTTCACAGCTATTATAATTTGCATTTTACAGATGAGGAAACCAGGTCAACAAAGAGGCTAAGGAACTTGCCCAAAGACACAGGTGCTAAGTGGGAGAAACAGGTGGTGATTCCCAGCAGTCTGAATCCAGAACTTGCTCTCATCATGACCCTGGAGTTATTCTGATTTCTTGGCAGGGGGCTCCCTCCTTCCGGACTACTCACTTCCAATTCTTCCTCTGTACTATTGCCATAAAAATCTGTCTAAAATGCAATCTGATGTTCTCATTTCCTGACTTCAAATTCTTCAACCTCAGCTTCCATTTCCTATAGGATAAAACTCTGTGGGACACAGGGCCACAAAACCCTCCAGATCAGAGAAAGGCGGGGCCTTTTGAATCCTTTTGCTTCCCTACCTCACTCTTTTTAATCTAGCACTTCTAAATACTGGTCTCAGAACATGTCATTCCATTTCATGCCTTCAAGATGACACATGTGCTGTTCTCTCTTCACAGAATATTTTTCTTCAGTAAGACACCACATTCCTTCCCATTCAAACGTGTGTGCATGCATCATACCCTCGCTTGAATGAAGCTTCCCCTCAAAGAAGCAAGCCAGTTAGCTAAAAAGTGATTTGCTGAAAGTGAATTCCTGAATGCTTACTTTGTCAAGTGACCAGTTTACCAAATTTATCAAAAACTTTAAACCACTTAGAAAGTTTACAACAAGGCAGCCCAGGTGGCTCAGCAGTTTAGCACTGCCTTCAGCCCGGAGAGTGATCTTGGAGTCCCGGGATTGAGTCCCACATCGGGCTCCCTGCATGGAGCCTGCTTCTCCCCCTGCCTGTGTCTCTGCCTCTCTCTCTCTCTCTCTCTCTCTCTCATGAATAAATAAATAAAATCGAAAGAAAGAAAGAAAGAAAGAAAGAAAGAAGGAAGGAAGGAAGGAAGGAAGGAAGGAAGGAAGGAAGAAAGAAAGAAAGAAAGAAAGAAAGAAAGAAAGAAAGAAAGAAAGAAAGAAAGAAAGAAAGGAGAAAGTTCACAACAATTCATCTTGGATGGGATGGTTTCTATAGCCTTTTTAAGATATCTGTGAGGTTACAGTTGACCAGGTTAATTAATTGATCTCAGGATCCTGACCTACAGATTTTCCCTCCTTTCTCTCTGTGATTTCTGTACCCATGTCTACACTTGACTGATTTACTTATCACCCATGTAGTAATCATTTCACATGTCTGAGATCTGTAGGATATCGTGAACTCCATAACAGGCTGGCTGTGTATTTTTAATCCTTATCCCTACACCTGGTGGAATGTGAAGTATGGTAAAGCTTCAATAAATACATTACGCTAAATCTTACCTAATAAATAAATGAGCCCTTTTACATACTACTCCCTTTCATCCATAAGGAAAATTAAAATTAAATTAAACAAACAAAACAAAATATATTTTCTAGAAAGTAGTAGTCATAGAATATATATGCTGTGAGCCTGTTCCTCACATTTTGGGGGCCCACCTAGAAAATAAATGGAGACTCGCATACAAAATATTTTGAAGTTTCAAAGGCAGTCTAACAAACTATTCAATTAAATATACTCTTTTTGTCTTGAAAAAGATAGCTTCATAACCATCTGGAAACTAGGATTAAATTTAGAATTCTCATTGGTAGTGTAGGGGTATTCAATCTTAGACCCTAGCTCTTGGTCCCTGGCCCCTGGCCTGTAGTCTACTCCTCCTTCTGCCCCAGTTCTACACTGTGAAGTAACACCCACATGCACTCACTCACTCACATTTATGTGAACATCCAGCCACCTGAGATAGCTGCCCCTCGATTCCATAGTGATGCAGCCCACTCCCTTAGGCCATAAGGCCCTGGAGGGGGCTGAGTTCTTTGGGATGAGGAATTCCCGGTACCATGTAACTGGAATCCCTTGGGCTCACAGCCATTCAACGTTATGTTGGAAATGGAAAAGTATGCATGGCATATTAAATTTTAAAAGCAGAGTTTGGAAGTTTTAAGACATATGTATGATAATCTATTTTTATGAATACGCATGCATAAAGGTACATAGAAAAAAATCTAAAAAATTATACATCGAATTTATTATGATTGTTATTATCTCCAGGTGGTGGGATCAGGTGTGATTTTTTTTTTTTACTTACCTATATTTTATATGTTTCCACTACGAACATGAATTATATTATTTTTAAATAAAATTTTAATCAAAAACATTTTTTAAAGTACTTATACTGGGATAATTTCTACATGGTTTAAGTGAAACATGATATTTCTTAAAAAACCTCAGAAATTTAGTACTTCCTATCCAGGAATAGTAGAGGATTTATAAAATATACCAGAGAACTTACTGGCTAGTGAGGAAAATGCATGAAGCTATTGAGACCCCCATATTTACAGACATGCGCTCATGAAGCTATGAATGTATACATTTATACTGAGTCATATAAAAATACTCAAAGTATACAGTGCATATGTGTTCATCCCAGTGCCTGGAATTTTGTGGACAGAGAAGTGCTCTGTTCTCCACAGAGCCTGTCACTAGCTCACTGTCTGAATGTGGGCAAACCACTGTGGGCTCAGAATGGTAGAGTCAGGATATAAAACTAGTCATTAGCAAGATGGTCACAGACTCTCACAAATGACCATCTCTCTCTATTACTAACGTGGAACGGAAGGATATTATTTGTTAATATTCCAGGTAATTTTAAGAATTGTGTGTGGGGGTGGGAACACATACATATGCAAATTGCTGATGGAGCTTGGATGCTTATATGCGTAGCATTTCAATAACCTTGGATGTTGTTGGGTTTTTTCCACTGAGAGTAACCTTCTGCCTAGAGATGGAATCAGAATAATCATCATATAAATTTTCAACAATCTCAGTGAATAATAAATTGACCCAAATATTCCCAGTGTTCAAGTTATAAATTAATTCTGAACTAAGCTTCTCTGAACTCATTTTTAAGAGTTAGTTTTAAATTAGCATTTCCTGCCATTTGTAATAAATAAGTGTTACATACAAATAAGAATATGACAACATTTCTGTTTTCGGGGGATTCTATTTAGACCATAAATATTCACTCCAGGATAACTGTCTGGGAGTGAAAAAAATTCCATTCCCAAAAGAACTGCTTATTTTCACCATATTCTGAAAAATTGATCTGTTTGAAAACAAGAATGTATTATACATTCTGAAGGTTTATGCATTCTGTTATCAACTTTGTTTCTCACAATACTAAAATAGAAATATAATTGCCTTCATAAGCTACACAAACAGCAAGTGAGAAATCAAAGAAACGTTCCATGGTGAAAGAGAATTAAAAATACTGAACACATTGCCATAACATGCCACATTCACACTCAAACTTCTTGTATTTATTCATTTTATTTACTTGTCTAGGTAGTTCTCTACTGATTTTAAGGATGCATTTCAAAAGCTGAGCATTCTGACAATAGAACACATATATCCTTAGGATCAATATTGAATTTGGTAGTTGAGTTTACCAGATAGCCTCAGAAGCCTATACCTACCCCATAGCAGAATGGGCTAGCCTTGGAAATTCACCACTGAGGACATGCATTCCCAACCATGGCTCAGAAATCATTTAACTACCCTTCCTCCATGCTTTCCTGCACTTTTGGACACAAGAAGGAGGCAACGCAGTGTCTGGGGGAATGCTCTGAGCCTCCAGGGTTAGAGATGGTCTGTCTCTGTTGTTTTTGTTTGTTTGCTTAATTAACTGTGCTTTGTTTTTCTGAGTATAAAAGGAATGTATGCCTGTTGCTATGAAATTAATAATGCAGAAGGTAAAATTTAAGAAGTCAACGTCTCCGGTGATTCTATTCAACAGCCATACTCACTGCTAACAGTTTGGTACATAATCTTCTTATGCTTTTAGTAAGTGTTGGTAACTTGCATTTTAAAAAAGTAATCATATCATATATAGTTTCCTGCCAATAAACACATAAAAAGATGTTCGATACTATTAGCCCTTAGGGAAATGCAAACCAAAATCACAGTGAAATACCATTTCACACCCACTAGAACAGCTATCTTCAGAAAGACAGATAATAAATAACAGGTACTCGTGAGGGTGCAGAGAAGTTAGGACCCTTATACACAACTGATTGGAATGGAAAGTGGTAGCCTGGCAGTTCCTCAAAAGGTTGAGATACAGTTGCCATGTGATCTAGAAATTCCATGTCTAAATTATACCCAAGAGAAATGAAAACCTATGTCCACACAAAACTTGTACACACATGTTCATAGCAGCATTTTCATGATAGCCAAAAGGTGGGAACAGCTCAAATGTCCATCAATTGATAAATGGATGAGTAAAATGTGGTATACACCCATGTAACGGAATCTCATTTGGAAATAAGAAGAAATGAAGAATTAATGTATGCTACAACATGAATTGCTATTTTAAAATCACCCTAGGGGCACCTGGTTGGCTCAGACAAGAGAGCACGGGACTCTTTGGGGTTGTAGGTTCAAGCCCCACATTGGGCGTAGAGGTAATTTAAAAATAAAATCCTTAAAAAGAAAAAAGAATCACTCTAAGAAGCCAAATACAAAAGGCTTCATATTGTGATTACATTTATATGATACATCCAGAATAGGCAAATCCATGTAGAAAGAAAATAGAGTCTGTGATTACTAGGGCTGGGAAGAGGAGGAGGAATGATGAGAGAAAAGTTAAGTCCAGACAGTTTTCTTTCAGGGTGATGAAAACGATCTAGAAATTAGCAGCAATTTATAACTCTGTGAACCATACTAGAAACCATCCAATTGTGCACTTTATTTTTTTTAATATATTTTTAAAGATTTTATTTATTTATTCATGAGAGAGAGAGAGAGGCAGAGACACAGGCAGAGGGAGAAGCAGGCACCATGCAGGGAGCCCGATGTGGGACTCGATTCCGGGTCTCCAGGATCACACCCGGGGCTGAAGGCAGTTGCTAAACCGCTGAGCCACCCAGGCTGCCCCAATTGTGCACTTTAAAAGAATGAATTTTATGCTATGTGAATTATGTATCAAAAAAGTGTTATTAAAATATATATATACTAGCTGTGTAACCTTCAACAGGTTGTTTAACCTGAGTCTTAATTTCTTTTTTCTATAGGGTACTGTGTGGTTCTACTAATATGTATATCTGATATATATTTAATACTGATATATAATCACTATCATATATATAACCATTGATATATATGTATGTACATATACATCATCACCAAAAATAATAAATATATTTATATCTTTATAATAATTTTAGATACCTTATATATATTTATATATAATACTGTACCTGGCACAGGACAAATTTTCTGATAATGATAGCTATGGTGCTAAATTCTTTATGCTACAGCAAACTTCCTGTGATTTGGGGGGGATATTAATTTTACAGCCTAATATTTTTCAAGATAGTTTGAGAGAATAACTGGAGCAGATAAACAGGATTCTTAAGTATCAATAATAATGATCTTCATCAGTTTTAGTTGTTACAGAGCAAACCTCCTTTTTAATGTCTTTTCTCAATTTAAAATAACTAGTCATTCTCCTCCATATAATTTCCTCATCTTATATCCTAGTTATTTTTTTTTATATCCTAATTATTAAGCTCCTCTTCCATTTAGCTCTCTTCTTGATGAATAAGCCCAGATTTGTAACACTTACCTGACTGGTGATTTTACATTTACCTGCTTGGTTTCATTAATTTGTGTACTAAACCATTCTAAGAAGGCAGGGCCCGTGCCTGTTTTTGTTGAACCCTGAATCAGTGCTAGCCCAGGGCCAGACACATAGTTAGAGTTCAAGAAATAGTTGTTGAATGAATGAGTGAATGAATGGATAGATAGATAGATAGATATTATATCTTCTTAGTGAATGGTCTTCCTGTAAATGGGTGGTTCTCAGTGAGGGATGGGGTGTGGAAAGAAGGCAGACTGTCATACAGGATACAGGGTGTCATATATGAATCACCTGGGGTGATTTTTTTTTTAAGTTACCTGACACCTTCTCCCCACGGTGTAACTACCAGATCTTACAGTGTGCTGTCTGGGGCAGGAAGGTCTACTTCACCCAAAACACACCCCCTACAACCAGTCACTAGTGACAAAAATTTCACCAAAGGACACAAAACCTTCCATTCATAATCAGAGATAAAGATTAGGGTTCAAATACCTTCCACCAGTGTGATACCACTGACTAGACCAAGTGTCAACAAAGCTGACCTTTAGACCTGCCTTGACTTTGGATATGGGTATGGCAGGAAGGAAGGGGGATAAATACACGGGCTGCTGATGATCCGAAGAAGGTGTTGGAGAAGTGAAGCAAAAGCAGAGACACAGATGGGATAAGATGTTGAAGGCTTCATCTTCTTCCTAAACTTGCTAGTGTCAAGCCTACCTTCCCTAGGGCCCATTTGCTTTCTGCTCTCAGGGTAAGAAGCTCATGAAGCATACTGCCCGGGTTTAAGACCTGCCTTGGCAGTCACCATCTATCACTGGTCCACCCAGTGATGTTTTCCCATATGAGCTGGGAGGAGAGCTTCTTGTCTACTGTGTGCTTCCTTCATTCTTATTTCCCAACATATGTTAATTTTTTTAACCAGAACCCTAACTGCTAATTCATGTTCACCTTTGATCCCGTCTGTTCCCAAGAGCCTTGACTGTATGCAAATCCTATTTTTAACTTTTTAAAAAATATTTAATTTATTTATTTGGGAGACAGGGCACTAGAGAGACAGAGCAAGCACCAGTTGGGGGCAGAGGGAGAGGGAGAGGGCTCTACCGGGAGCCTGACAAGGGGCTCAATCCCATGACCAGGGATCATGACCTGAGCTGAACCGACCGAGCCACCCAGACTCCCCTATTCTTAACTTTTTAAACTATATAATATAACATACACAGTGCATAGAATATAAATGAATAGTTTAATGAATTATCATAAAGTCAATATTTATGTGACTAAAACACAGTTTATATTTACATTGCATGTGTATATATTATACATATATAAAATATTACAATAATTTTATTGCATTTCAGTTAAACCACAATAGGAAGAATTTTTAAAGGAAAAACAAATAGAAATGATATATTATAAATACCTCCAAAAGACCCTACCCATGGCCCCTGTCCAACCACAATTCCTACAACCCTCCCTAAAAGAACCATTATTCTCACTTTTATGGCATTCACTTTTCTTGCTTTTCTTTTCTCTCTCTTTTTTTTTTAAGATGTATTTATTTATTTGTGAGAAAGTGAGAGTGGGGGGCAGGAGGAGGATTAGAGGAAGAGAGAGAATCCTAAGGAGACTCTGCATTGAATGCAGAGCCTGATGGGACTCAGCCTCAGACAGAGACCCTGAGATCACAACCTGAGCTGAAACCAAGAGTCCGATGCCTAACCAACTACATCACCCAGGCGCCCCTTTTCTTGCTTTCCTTAATGGATTTATCACCTAAGTATGCCTCTCTAAAAAAAACCAAAACTTTAATTTTGTCAGTTTTTAAACTTTCCACAAATGGAATCATACAACATATATTTCTTCATGCTGGATTTCTTCCTCTCAACATCGTTCTTAAGATTTATCCACATTATTGCTTGTAGCTGCAATATTTTATTACATACAGTATTTATATACTTTTATTTATATACAGTATTCTAGTGAATGAATGTCCCACAATTTGTTTACACATTCTCCCGTTGATGGATACTTGGGTTGTTTCCAGTTTCGGGATATTATGAGTAATAATGCTGTGAACATTTCATGTACGTGTCTCCTGACATACAAATGCACCTATTTCTGTTGTGTGTGTGTGTGTGTGTGTGTGTGTGTGTGTGTGTGTGTGTCTCAGAGTAGGATTCTGATAACTTACCTGGTGGTATGTGTATCTTCACCTTTATTAGATAATGTCAAACTGCTTTCTGAAATGACCACCAATTTACAATCTGACCAGCAGTGTTTGAGAATTCTTTATACCTGGTACTATCAGACTTTTAGCTTATCCGGGAAGAAGCAGGATCTCATTACCATTTTAATATGCATGCCTACTCCCCCCTCTTTGGGGTACATTTTCTTTCCTACTGTTTGCTCTTCCTTAACATTTTCCTCATGATTTAATTTCTACTTACCAGCACGAATTCATTACCTATTGCCGTGGAGCAAATTATACCAAAAATTAGTGGCTTCAAACAACAAATACATATTACCTTTCACACTCATCAGTGTAGGTCAGGAATCCAGGAGTGCCTTAGCTGGGTGGTTCAGGCTCAGGATTTCTTACGAGGATGCAGTCAAGGTATTTGCCAGGGCTGCAGTCTGAAGGCTTCCCTGGGGCCAGAGGATTCACTTCTATGGTAGCTCACTCAGACACCTTACAAGTTAATGCAGCCACCATAGAGTGCTCAAGTGTCTTCATGCATGGCGGCCAACTTCTACGTGCGGGGGATCTAAGAGAGGAGCAAAGAGGCAATCACAATGCCCTTTCCGACCTGGTCTTTGAAGTCACTTCTGACATTCTGTTCCTTACAAGAGAGGCACTAAATGTAGACAATAAAGGAGAGGAGAATTAGGCTTTGTGTCTTGAAAAATGGAGCATCAAAGAACTTGTGTACATGTTTTAAAATGACCACACAACACAATTCAAAATCTCTTGACTGTCACCATCTGGCAAGCACCAAAGTAATCATTCTTTCAGGCATTAATGGGCATTAAAATTCTTGGGCAAAAGTTTGATTTAAAAAAACAAAACAGGGGGAATCCCTGGGTGGCTCTGTGGTTTAGCACCTGCCTTTGGCCCAGGGCATGATCCTGGAGTCTTGGGATCGAGTCCCACGTCAGGCTCCCTGCATGGAGCCGACTTCTCCCTCTGCCTGTGTCTCTGCCTCTCTCTCTCTCTCTCTCTCTCTCTCCCTGTGTGTGTGTGTCTCTCATGAATAAATAAAATCTTTAAAAAAAGAAAACAGAAAACATGCATAGTCTCAAAGTATCTTCTTACAAGATATTTACTAATTACAAAGGGAATCATAATGACTTTACATGGAAAAACTTAGCAAACGTGACCTTGACCAAATTATCAAAATTAACATCACAATGAGACATATCAGGTGACTTCCAATATGATGCACTGAGGACACGTAACATCATTTCTGTGGTATTCTTGCCAAAAAATGCATAACTTAAATTTAATCATGGGTAAATATCAGATAAGCTAAATCCAAGTTGACGAACATTCTACAAAATAACTGGGTAGTACTCTTCAGTAGTATCAAGGTCATGAAAGACAAAGACGGGTTGAGAAGTTGTTCCAGATTAAAAGAGATTAAGGAGACTAAGGAGATATAAAAACAAAATGTGATCTTGGACCAGAAAAAAGCATATTAATCAGAAATTGGTAAAATTTGAATTAAGTATAGTAGGCTAGTTTAAAGTGCTATGTTGATGTCCTCATTTTCATAATTGTACTGTGGTTATATAAGATGTTAACATTTGAGGAATCTGGGTGAACAGTATATAGGAATTCCTTGTTCTAGTTTTGTAAACCTTTAGTAAATCAATGAAAACAAAAAATAAAAATTATTGTAAAAATATGTATCTTAATTAAAGGATCAATAAAAAGATATGAGTGATATAGTCACATCAGAAGCTCACTAGTCTCAGGGACACCTGGGTGGCTCAGTGGTTGAGCATCTACCTTCAACTCCGGTCGTTATCTCGGGGTCCCTGGGATCGAGTCCCACATCAGGCTTCCCATGGGGAACCTGCTTCTCCCTCTGCCTATGTCTCTGCCTCTCTCTGTGTGTTTCTCAGGAATAAATAAATAAAATCTTAGAGAAAAAAAAATAAGTTCACTAGTCTCTAATAGGAGTAGCTGCTGAGAAGAACTGCAACAGTTTTCTGTATGATTTCCATTTCTTCCTGCTTCAAGTCCTAGTGACTAGGCCTTTCTGGTGATATCTGCAATAGCAGTTCATCTAAAACAGCTAGACGGTATATGGTCATGTCAATCTCCTACTTAAACCCTATCAAGGGCTTCTCATATCTTAAAAGAAATCCATCTTTCCTAGCAAGGCATCCTCACAGGAATCCTTGGCCATAGCTAAGAGAACACATTCTCAGAAGATATGCAATGGTTTCTCACTTCTGGATCTTTGCATTTGCTATTCCCTCTTCTTCACTGGGAAAGTTCTGATTTTTCTTGGAGATTAGCTTCCAAATATCTGTTTTTCTGTCTTTTTAGGGACCCTTTTCTCTCCAAATGCAGTTAATTGTTATCTCCTGCCTCTATGGCATTTTGTAAGGGATCTCCCTTGTAGGATCTGTTGTACTCTGTTGTACATAGGTGCTTGTATATCTGTTGTTGTTGCTTTTCTGGGTACTGTTAGCTTCTAGAGAGTCAAATCAAGCTCTGTTCATTCTCAGCATCGTCATAGTAACAAACCAATGGTAGACATATTATTTATTGCAATGTGAAAAAAACAAAATTAAAGCCACTTAAAGCAATAAATATGTAAGTCCAAGAGCAGTGTAGAAGGATGGATTCTGTCTCAGGTTCTCCTAAGGCCCAAATCAAGGTGTTAGGCAGGGCGGCAATCATCCAAAGACTTGACTAGGGCTGTTGGATCTGCTTCGGGGATGGCTTATTCACATAACTCTTGACAAAAGGCCTCAGTTCTTGTCCATCTGTTGACAGAAGGCCTCAGTTTCACCGCATGGGACTCTTCATAGGTCACTGACTGTCCTCATGACATGGCAGCTGGCTTCTTCCAGAACAAGTGATCCAAGAGAGAAAGGAAGGCAGAAGCCACAATTTTTTTTCAATAAACTATCTCAGAAGTTACATATCAGCACACAAAGCTACCCTGGTAAGGTGGAAGAGCACCATACAGAGCACGCATACCAGGAGGCAGGAATCATTGGGAGCCATCTTAGGGGTTGAAAAACATAGTAGGCACTTATTCAATGTCTAAATGGATGAATGAATGAATGAATGAATGAATGAACCACCTCTGGACCATATCCCAAAGCACTTACTGATTAAACAACCAAAACGAACTTACGTATCTTAAGGCAGTCTCAACTATAATAGTCTCCCAAGACACTGACCAGGACCACAAAAAGCACTTGAGAGAGGTTCCCAATGCATTATTCACCCACTCTCCTAATTGAAGGATCTTATTATCATTTTTCAGGAATATGGACTCAGATCAGGAAAGGCAGAGCGATTGACCTGAGGTCACTACAAAGGTCAGATGACCCAATAGTAGACTCCCTGTCCACTGAAGAGTTTTAGATGAGCACACCTTCTGGATGGTGTTGAGCTGTTTAGAATGCTGAGTCTTGGGATCCCTGGGTGGCTCAGTAGTTGAGAGACTCCCTTTGGCTCAGGGCGTGACCCTGGGGTCCCGGGATCGAGTCCCACACTGGGCTCCCTGCATGGAGCCTGCTTCTCCCTCTGCCTGTGTCTCTGCCTCTCTTTCTGTGTCTCTCATGAATAAATAAATAAAATCTTTAATAAAAAAAAAAAAAGAATGCTGAGTCTTCTCCTATTTTCATTAAAGAGAGATTCATATGTGCAAGGGATGGCCAGCTCACAGACATCAAAATGTTAAGATTTTCCCTTTCCTAATTTTGGTATGAGACACACTTTTCCATTACGTCCTAATCTTTGGTATAAAAGCAGAACAAATAACTGGCCATTTCTGCAAATTTTTATTGAAGATTCTCATATTACTTACTAGCTGTGTACTTCTGAGAAGGATTCACAGCCTTATACCTTCATGTTGTCTTTCTGTATGACTAGTTCCCTGTATGGACTGTCCTTCCCTTCACTTTTATATCAACCTATTCTAATTCTACTAGTTCTTCTAGTTCCAGCCAAGAATCTGCTCCTACAAGAAGTTTCCCTGATCATTCCCTCCAGGGAGTTCACTTCCTAATTGGACCAACCCTATCCTACAATGTGTTTCACTCTTAGCCTTTGAGTCTGTTCTTTAAGCATTTAGGTATATGCAGGATGTGTCATACATATTTTAATCTCTACTTCCCCAAAATAAAATATTCTTTTTTTCCATAATAAATAGTCTTTAAATGAACAAATAGATACATTGGATATCCTTTACTAGAATAACATTTAAGAAGAACTCTTTACTTTTGAAAACTTGAAGGTAAATACTTTTGCAATACTCAAACTCCTTTTCAATCTTTTGTTTGTTTTTTAGTTTCTGTTGGCTTTTTGTTGTGATTTCAGGTTTTTTAAATTATTACACCCTTGAAGGCAGGACATTGATACTGTAAAAGTAATGGGTTACACATGTGCCTTGTTGATGCCTTTCCCCTTTAACAAAATTAAGTTTGCTGATCACATTCATTTCTAAAGCCTTCTGAAAATGTGTGTCATGCTTATGGGTGGCCACATTCCACAGAACTGAATATGTGCTACGAAAGGAGAGGAGGCTTGGGGGTGGGGAGGAAACCCTTACAAGGCAAGAGAACTGAGCATGTGCGAGTTTCTGTACTAACCAAAGGAGGGCAGGGAAGTGCAGTTTTGGAAATATCAAGAAGGCAAACAGAAAAGGAATTTAAGGGAGAGAGGGGAGTCTGACCACATTCAGGAGATCACCCAGGATCCACAAATGGAGAGAGTGCATCAAAGAAGGAAGCCTCTTCATCAGAGCACTGCTGACTCTCAGGACCTTTCTGGCATCTCTTTAGCAGGTTCCATCCTTTGGGGATGCCCAGACCAAGATACTATTCCTCACACTCAGTGACTCCTGAGATCCCAGCCCTTTACCTGACATACTATTGGTCGCCCTGCATCAGAATTGCAGTGTGGGAGGGTGGAGTCCAATGGAAGACTTCTGGCTCTGCTTGCTACCTAGAAGCTGGCAGGTTACCTAATGGCCTGTAGCCTCAGTTTTCTCATCTATAAATTGGGGTTAATAATTCCTATAGTGCAGATATTTTTGTGGATCACAGGTATCACAGGATTATTATAAAGATTACATATCAGTAGATGATAAATAGTAACTATGAAAAGCAGTCTTGTCTTGCATGGTGGTTAAAAGCATGGAGTCTGGATCTGGATTGTCTGGGTTTGAATCCTTTTTTAATTACCTACTCTCTGTATAACTTACTTTCTGTGATTCACTTTCCGAATCTATCAATGGGGATAATAGTGCAGCCAGTATCTCACAGAGCTGATGAGAGGATACAATGGTTACAGTACAGTGCCTGTCACATGAAAGGTATTCAGTAGGTGGAAGTAGTAGTAGTAGCAGCCGCAGCAGCAGCAGCAGCAGCAGCAGCAGCAGTAGTAGTTGTTGTTGTTGTTTTGATTTAAAAAGATGTAGTGGAGGGCAAAGGTTAAGACTGTGTGCTCTAGTGCTGAACTAGCTGGCTTCCGATCCTTGTTCTACTCTTTACCAGTTGTATGATCCCAGAGTCTCCATTCTCTCATCTGTAAATTGGGGATAATAGTATCTTCTTCATAAAGATGAAATAAATTCATATGTATGAAGCTGATGCACAGTAAACAATAAATATTAGTCATTAGTCCTATAAATTCCAATCACCCATAGCTCCAGTTTTTGTGCATTTCTGTGGGTTGTGGTAAAGCTTGACATTTTGTACAATTAAATAAACTTAAAGTTTATGTATTCTGTGGTAATTAACCTGAACTACCAGTTCCCTTGGAAATAAGCCAGGTTTTTAACCATAAAAGGTTTTCAACTGGGTCCCAGCTGACCATCTTTTCAGGGTCTATGTGTATAGCAGATGGTGAGCTGCATTTTCAAAACTGTTCTCTCCAAAGAGAAGACTGTAAAGTTCTCAGAAAAATGAAATGCCCTCATTACAAGAGAGTGCCATTGTCTCTGCTCCCTCACCCCATACCTTAATGACTGGCATCGTGAAGTCCCACATAAAGGGAAGAGACCTCATCATTAGGCGTGTTGGCGAATCTACAGACTGTGATTTTCAATGACACACCAAAAGCCAGCCACTTCAACCCGCATTTTTACTTTGCTCTCCGGCTGCACTGCAGTCACAGTACAAGTCATTCGCTCAGATGCCGGAAAGGCTGACACTCCAGGAAACTTTTTTTTCATTTCTTCAGCCAATGATCTTGCAGCCCAGTGATGTCACCCAACAATTATGCAATATGACTTAACTGTTGGATAGGTGACAGGAATTCCACTGACACCAAGATCACAATGAAACTGCTTAGCTGCTAAATTAGTCATATTGTACGTTACCGATAAGTCACTTTTAAACTGATTAACTGCCAGTTCAAATAGCACTATTGTCTAGTTAGGGAAGTCGGGGCCCCATCACTCATAGTTTAAATGATTACATCCAGTGACTCTAGCATCTGAATCATGCAAATGAAGTGGTTATCGAACTTCATAACAGCACAGGCCACTTGAAAAGGGACACAGTGTGAAAAGGAAACACTTTCTATCTTCCATTTTTAAGGGAAAATTTGTACAATATTTTCTGGACTGTAGCCTCCAATTAGTCATTCCAACCGCTTGATGATTTTCCAAATCCAAATAGCATGAGAATAGGATCCTGTTTCTCAGCGAAGACAGGGATTATTTAGCATTGTTTTTTTCTTTCTTCCACAAGTTGGCCTCTGTCCTACAATTCAACTACACTGTGAAAGGGGACTTTTTACTGACCGCAAACCACGAGGTGGATATCACTTATTCCATAATATCCATTGTTAAAATAATGCTTAAAGGTTCCCATTTAAAAAGTATTACATGTGTGTTTGAAAAAATTTAGGAAATACTGAAAAGTACAAAAAGGAAGGAAAGCCCCCCACAATCTGATCCTTCTCCCAAAAAATCATAACTAAAACTTTGTCAATTTCTCCCACTCTCAATAAAGAATGAATATAGCAGCCTAGCAAACTTTTGTCAGGGAGCGTGGTGGATGCTGGGCATAGAAAGATAAATAAGATTCCAACTGTCTCCCTTAAGAAGCGCACAGCTTAATGTAAGGGGGTATTTGAACACAAAAGAGGCATTTAGTACAGGCTGGAGAGAACAGAATGTGGAGTGGAGGAGATGGAAGGGATTATCGGAGCAGATTAGAGAAATCCTAGAGCAGGGCTACTCAAAGTGTGGTCCGCAAGGTGACACCAGATCTTACAAGCTACCTACAGAAACAGAAAGAAAGTATTTAAAACTTCTGGAACATTTTGACAGGGTGATTGTCTTTTGCATCTAAAAATAACTTTTTAAATTGGACTGGTGTTTTGTACGTCTTTTTTTAATTTAACTTCTGTTGTATTTATTTTTATTGTATTTTCAAAAAAAGCAGTCTACAACGGATTCAAAATTAAAAATGAAAAGCTCCCCTGTCACTATAAAAAACCACTGTCTTCAGGGACACAATAGCTTAGCTAAGTGTAGGGTAACCAACCGTCCTGGTTTGCACTAAACCTGGCAAAGTCCCAGGTTTAACCAGATGAGTTGGCCACCCTACAAGTGTTTTAATTCCAAGAAAAAGTTAACTCCATGGGAGGATAGATCAGACGAAGGGGAAACAATCCTCAAAGAAACAAAAGAAGAAAATTTCTCTGAGCTGAAGAGAGATTTTACTCTTCAGGTCAAGAATTCACCAACAGCAAGATAGGATCATTGAAAAGGGAGTCACAGTCAGCTACATCCTGATGCACTTTGTAAATTTCAAGGATCAAGAGGAGAAAAATCGCATGAGATGACACACACAGCAAAATAAAATGAACAAAATAAATTAGTAAGATGGTAAAGCACAATATTTATAATATTACGTTCCTTTAACATAAAGATATTTGCTTCAGCTTCCTAAGAGAGAAAATAATGTCCTTTATATACAAATATAATAATGAGGATAATAAACTGGAGATAGAAAACCATGCTATGAAAAAGGAAATGCCAACATGGTTACGCCTTTAACATAATTTATATGATTTGGCATGAAATTTGGCTCTATGCTTCCTGGTTGGTGATGAAAAGGTTAGGACTCACAGTCATTAAAACTGCCATAACTATGATGAAGGAAGAATTATATATCAGACTCTCAGTCAGACATTATTTCCTGGCACTGAAATGTAAAACAAATTCTCTGAAGGAGTTTAGTAGTAGGGATCATCAAGTGGTATGATAGACACTGTCCTCAATAGCATTTCTATAGCAAACATAGGAACATATTTCACATATGTTTCTTATAAGGATCCTCATTACTGTCAGTACAGGGTTTCAAGATAGAAATATATGCGACAGGGGGCAGCCCAGGTGGCTCAGTAGTTTAGCGCCACCTTCAAGCCAGGGTTTGATCCTGGAGACCCGGGATCGAGTCCAATGTCGGGCTCCCTGCATGGAGCCTGCTTCTCCCTCTGTCTGTGTCTCTGCCTCTCTCTCAGTGTGTCTCTCATGAATAAATAAATAAAATTTTTTTAAAAAGAAATATATGTGATAGTCCAAACACCTTATTTGATCCAAGGATAGAACTCAGAATACCCTAGAGAAGATGAATAATATGTCCCTTAGTGGTCTCCAAATATTTTTTCTTTCAGCCAGACTGATGTGATAACATAATTTAAGGTCTTATACTATCAAAAAAGAAGTTACTCTGGTGATTTTGTCTTTGATTGAAGGAATATAATAACTCCAGTTACAAAGGAAATACAGTTAGACTTTGTGTACCTAGCCTTGTCAGCACTCTGATATTAATATTAATTAATTATTAAATGGACATCAAATCTGTATGAGATGAAGCTATTATGCTTCACAGAATAAATATTATTTTAGTCGACATAAATAGCATTAATACTGATTAGTTTTACTTCTCTGGCACTCTCAAAAACTCTAATAAATATTGTAACACTTCCATTCATATGAATGGATTTGTCAAAATATTGTTCTAATATCCAGTCTTAATAATTTTAAGGTAGAAAAGCTTCTTTCACATGCCATCTATTTGAGTGAAAATCAGTTTGCAAATCAAGTATGTACATTTTGATCATTTTTTGTAGAATATATATTTGTATAAACACAGTACTAATAAATGCATAAGTACAGAAAAAAATTCACGAGATGTGATAAAAATGTTAATCCTGCTTACCTCTGGGTGTCAGAATTTGAGTGACTTTTATTTTCTTATTTTACTTGTCCCTTGGCTCAAATAACTTGTATTATCTCTGCATGAAGAAAGATTAGTATTGTTTTATTTAACTGCATGTAAAGGTGGAAGCAAGAGAGGTCTCTACATCATCCCTGAAGCACATCACCCAGGTGATCTTTCTGCACCATCTACCTCTTGCATCACAGTTGCCCTTTAATGGCTTTCATGATGATTGCCAAGGTTGGGTAGTTTGAGAAATCATGCAATTAGGGTTAGAGACAATCCCCAATTTTGCCTTAATAGCAGCTAGGTGATGTTGGGCATATTTTTACACTTTTGATTTTCTGGTTCCTCATTTTCAAGATTAAGACTGGACTGTTGTGAGCATAAAATGAAATCACTAATACATACTAAAGCCCCTGGAACAAAATAAATATTGCATAAATGTTGCAATAAATATTGCATCTAATTTACTCGCTCCATTCCTTTTTTTTTTTTTTTTTTAATTTTTATTTATTTATGATAGTCACAGAGAGAGAGAGAGAGAGAGAGGCAGAGACACAGGCAGAGGGAGAAGCAGGCTCCATGCACCAGGAGCCCGATGTGGGATTCGATCCCGGATCTCCAGGATCGCGCCCTGGGCCAAAGGCAGGCGCCAAACCGCTGCGCCACCCAGGGATCCCTACTCGCTCCATTCCTAAAAGGATTTGCCCTGTTTCTATAGACGCCAGTTCTCTTCCCTGCAGTATCCTCATGTAAACCTGGTTTACGTGTTGGAAAGTGTTGGAAAATTAAGCCCACAGTCTCTCTGTTCCCAAGTTCACTAGTTAGGAGTCGTGAAAGGGAGAAAAAGGAAGATCTACTGAGTATCAGGCACTGTTATGTGTGTTACTTTGCTTAAGGAAGGCTCTATATTTTCCTTTTTCACTTAAACATCTGTGAAGACTCAAGTTTTTTTCCTTATTATTAATGCATTCACCTCTGGAGAACTATGTTACATTATATCATCATTCACCCTAAAACAATTTCTTTCCTCCTGTTTTCATCTTCATAGACTCCTAGTGTTGACACAGAAGTGTAGCTGGTTATGTCATTGTCACAGGTCACATTTTCAGAACTTCACATCACAGTGTTTGGGACCCCAGAAATGAAAATGATGTTTTCCTATCACTTCATCTACATGTCAAAATGTCTCAAATCTTTATTTCTTACATCTGTGGGTTTGTAATCGGTCTCTCTAACCTATGTTAAGCATGCTTTCCTTAAATGAGCCTTACTTGATATGGAGAAAAGGAGACAGAAGGATAATGAAATGGATATCTCTAATTATCAGGCCCCAGTTGGGAAAATGTGACTAGGTTTATCCTTCTAAAAAGAACTGACTCTCATCACATTTATAATGCAAAAAAAGCATTCCAATACAAGAATGTTTCTGGGTCTCTGACAACTTGTTCTCATTATAACTTTGTATTTCAGACAGAGAGAGTTAAGCAATTGTAGGGAGGCCTGAGAGACTTGGGAATGGGGCCTTCCTTCCTAATGATCTATTTCAGTTGAATTGCACATCGATTGCACAACAAAGGCTTCTATTTTCCTACTTTTTTTCTTTATCATGTGTCAATTATGCCTTTTTCCTTCACTCTCTTAAAACTTCACCCTTTCTCTTCTCTTATGCTTTTGTGTCTGTGACATAAAAACTCTAAGAAGGCAAATTGCTAACTGTATACCTCAAAGTCTCAACTACGTATGATATAATTAGCCCCATAAACATGACCTGCATCTCTTCTTCTGAAAACTTTCCTAGCAATTTATCTACTAAAGCTTGGATTTTCTACAAACACATTTCCTAGGAAATGTCCCCAGATGGCATGTGATCTTTCCATTTTAGACAAGCTGCCTTGATCGGGTGTCACCCAACTGACCTGCTTTTCTCTACCTTTATTCTCAACACAATGTTGTCTCAACAGACTATCCTCTAAGTCCTGGTTTTTCTTCACTGACTTCCATTCTCAGCCCTATCCATACACCACCACACCTGCCACGTGCACTCATTGCTAGCATCCTCTTTATTCCCTCACGATTCTCACAGGGTCTCGGAGTGACCTTGAAACTCCCTAATCATTTCCCCAGTGTTCTCCTCCAATACTTTGGCTATATGGAGCTTGGCTTCAGGTTTGTTACCACCTTAATTCCTTTTTTAATTTCCAGTTGGCTGAGAGCCAGCCCTTGGCCCTCTTCCCCATAATCACCTTGCATATTACCAATCCAGGTCATCCTTTTCTTCATATTTCTCTCTTTGATCAAAAGAGTAAACCCAACCCAAAGCAGAGAGGATAGGTAACAGAGGAAGAAATCAGTGAGGGCTTGGGATGCTCTTAGATCGCAGATCATAAAGCAGAGTAATCCTTGATGGCATCTAGTCCAATTCTGCCATTTTACAGATGACAGTGCTGGGACCTCAGAGTCCAATGTTATAGACCATTCATCTGAATCCAGACCAGAGCTACTGGGAAGAGCATTTCCAAGTGATTATAATAATTAACTTTGGAGTCATATACACTTGGGTTCAAATCCAAAGCTATGTGCCCTTGTACAATTAATTTAAACCCTCTAATCCATTATACTCTTACTATTAAAAAGGGGATGATAACACCTACCTTGCTGGATTATGAAGCTGGATATACAGTCATTATTAATTATTAACTAGAATCCAGCTCTGTTGAATTTTAGCCTAATGCTCTGTATAAGATAATGCTGTTACTATGGTTCTAGTGCCAATCTTTCAAGATTCTATATTTAATCTTTACTAATGATGGTGTGACTTTGAGCAATTTATGTACAAAACTGAAAATAAATTGATTAATCAGTTGATTAATCCACAATGTAAAGCTAATAATAATAATACCTAGTGTACAGGAGGTTGTGAGGATTAAACAGATAATCCTTATAAATATAGCATTCTACACGGTGACTGGCATGTGGGAAACAACAAGACATTGAAATGCTCTAGGTAGTCCCAAATGCCCAGAGTGAATTCATGAATGGTCAGGATAATCTCCTGCCACATGCCCTCAGAAACAGATCCAGGGTTATATATTTGGTTCTCTTTGGCCCACAGCACCCATATTCATTCATTCAAGCTGGCCCTCAAACAACAGGTAGCACTAGAGCGTGTGGAAATGGAAGAAAAGATGGTTTCCACCCAAGAAATGACTGTGAACAAAGAAGAAAAAGGGCAAGGTATGCTGGGGGTCTCTCACACATGAATTAATTTGGTTTCAGAGGCTTCAAATTGGCTTCCCTACCTATAGTCTCATGCCGTTCTATCCAGCATCCCTGCAGCTGCCAGAAATAAAATACTAATTTCAACGTGATTATAATCCTTCCAATTTTACTGCTCCCCATCACATTCAGAATAAAGTCCTAGCTCCTTAGCACAGTCCTTTAGCCCCGTCCCTATCTCTTTCTACCAGCCTTGCCATCTTCAATTCCACTACTCTGCCACTGCCCTCCCTGACTGCACATATCTGAGTTATCTAACTCACCTTCAGCCCTGTGCATGGGCTGTATCCTTGGCCATAAACATTATATGTCCTACTTGGCCTTCAAGAGTCAATTCGGAGGTTGCCTGTGGGGAGTCTTCTATGATACCCTTTGCCCATCCCAGCCCTTATGCCCAAGAGCAGCATCCCTCCTTAGAGGTCCCAGAGCAGCCTACATGAACCTCAAGCACAACTGGGAACATAGAGGATTCTGTGTTTGTATCTCCCTCCCTCTAGAATGTACATTCCTTGACCGCAGATCCCGGACCCATTATGTGTCAGGGCACAGGTGTAGGAATTAAGAATGCAAAGAACAAGCAAGAGAAAGTCCCTGATGTCTCTGAGCTCATGGCCCAGTGGGTTAAAACAGACAATTAACAAAGTTAAGTGCAACAATAAATATTTTTAGATAGGGACAAGAGCTGTGAAGATAACAAAATGGCATAATATGCTAAAATGTGGTAAGAGAGGGGAAGAACAACATAAGATAAAGTGGCCTAATCGCGGCATTTGAGTAATAAACTGATGAGAGGCCAGTCATGTCAAGGAATATGAAGGATGAGATTATTCCAGGCTAAAGGAAAAAAAGTAAGAGCTCAAAATGCTTTTGGAAGGAAGGGATTGGTTGGGATGTAAAGGAGATTCAAACTCCTCTTGTTTGGGAACTGGAATTATACGAACTTTTCAGTTCGGGAGTATAAGACAGAGAAAAGCACCAAAATGATCAAGTCCACTTTAGACTTGGGGCCTTTAAGGGTTGGGGGGCAGTGGGGGTGAACTGGGAAGAACAGGTAAATGAAGAAGCTTTCTGTAAAACAAGATTTCCTGAAGAATGTTCCAGAAATGCCAGACTAGATCCCAGGTCACCTTCAAGTCTTTTGGGGAAATATTGCTCCTCCTAGCACTACTCTCCCAACCCTCATCCCCCAACCACTGGGGCACTCATAATGTACCTTAGCATATTAAGGTCTCTGAATAATTCAGCATTTTGAAAAACTGGTTAATTTTGATTTCCCAATTAGTTTGACCATTGTACGTGTTTGTACGTGTTTTATTTTGTTTTGCTTTGTTTGAACACAGCAATGCTTAAGTCCTGAGAACCAGGACTTCAGGAAGCTCTGGTCTAAATCACTCTCCATAGCTCACAAGCCTTGCAGTGGTAATTTCTAGCTTCCAATTCCATTTTGTTCAGGGATAAATAAGGAGATAGGATTCTTTAGAAGATAAAATAGTTTGGTTTGCAAGTATAAAGATAAAAGAGTACATGAGTTACAACAAATCTAATTCACAAATTTATTCACCTTAAAATAATTTCAACAAAATTAAAAATGATTAATAGGTGTAATGATAAATATATGTGACTATAAACTAATGTAAATGCTACAGAAAAACAAGAAGTTTATTGCTAAAGGCTTAAAATTCAATTTAAATGCATTTTTATGCACTGCAGATTAGTCAGATTTTTTAAATTAAAATTAATGGTTTTTGCTCAACCAAACGCAAAAAAAAATATCACAAATCCAGCTTGGTTATTTTGATTACAACTATTTTATTTTATTTTTTAAAAAATTTTATTATTTGACAGGGAATGTGAGAGTGAGAAGAAGCACAAGCTGCGGAAGAGGCAGGGGGAGAGGGAGAAGCAGATCCCTTTTCTGAGCAGGGAACTCAGTGTGAGGCCTGATCCCAAGATCCCAAGAACGGGACCCAAGCTGAAGGCAGATGCCCAACCGACTGAGCCACCCAGACACCCCTGATTACAACCATTTTAAATGGCAAAAACTATCAAGCATACTCTAAGATTATGTTTTAAAAATCAGATACATGAAATCAGATTTCATAAGAATATAAATAGAGGGGAAAAAAAACCATGTCAAAGGCTAATTAATACCACTGATACTCTTTCAGTAACTAAAAATAAGATTAATAGCAATTTCCTTCAATACCATTTTATAATATATTTAATGTCCATTGAAAAATTGGCATTCTTTCCTGATTAATGTATTTTAATAAACTATGCAAAATGGTTGTTCTAACCATATGAAAATGTCAAATTTTAATCATAAAGTTCACATATATATCGTGAGCATATACAAAACCCACTTCCTTTTTTAATTCCCTTGTTTTTTTAGATTTTTATTTGACATAGAGAGCGAGCAAGTGAGCACAAGCAGGGGGAACAGCAGAGGGAGAAGGAGAAGCAGACTCCCCACTGAGCAGGAAGCTCAATGCAGGGCTCTATCCCGGGATCCTGGGATCATGACCAGAGTCAAAGGCACATGCTTAACCTACTGAGCCACCCAGGCACCCCCAAAACCCACTTCCTAACTAAGTTTTAATTATAGCCATCTTTGTCAAATAACTCTTCACAAGTTTCCATTTTTCTAAAACCTTTACAATTATGAGTCATATCAAATAAAGTGGAGACCTCAAAATAAGTTACTGGGGAAATGAATGCTAATAGTGAAATAACCAAAAATGCTAATAGTATTTATGTATTTTCAAACCAAGTTTCTTCTGGTAAATATCACATAATTTGTTACATTTCCAAACTGGTTATCAAAATGTGAAACACTAGCTTAATTATTCAGCTGATTAATGTACAGCTAATAGAATAACAATGTCATTGTTAATTAGAATTAACCTAAACCTCCCAAATTATTGCTTTATACAAGCCTTAAGTCAAAATTCACTTTTTAGGGATGCCTGGGTGGCTCAGTGGCTGAGTGTCTGCCTTTGGCTCCGGGTGTGATCCTGGGTCAGGAGATCGAGTCCCGCATTGCGCTCCCCACAGGGAGCCTGCTTCTCCCTCTTCCTGTGTCTCTGCCTCTCTCTGTGTCTCTCATAAATAAATGAATAAAATATTCTTTAAAAAATTCACTTTTTAAAGTCTACCTTTTGTTTGTCTCTTAACGGTCAATTCAAAATTATAACTAAGAATTTTTATCATATTTTAACACACATGGCTGTTTTTAGCATCTCAGTATTTATTCTTTATAGGATAAAGTGCTTTAGCACTCTGCAGTAATTTTTCTTTTTTTTTTTTTTTTTTGGCAGTTACTCGGGTCTCATGTTAAAGAAGAATATATACAAGAAAATACTCATTTAAAATGCTTTCTCAATTAGTTAAATAGTACCTCTCCGTTCATACGGTGAAATATCATAGGTTTACAATAAAAGACATGTTGTGTGGAAAGGAATTTTTTAATAAGTGACACTGGGTCAATCAGCTACACATGTGAAAAAAAATCTTGATCGTCTACCACAAACTACATATAAAAATAAACTTTAGATATATTATAGACCTAAATGTGAAAGGTAAAATATGTGACTTTCAGAAAAAACATAAGAGAATATCTTCATGGCCTTAAAATAGGCCAAGATTTCTCAAACAGGACATAGAAATTACTAATCATAAAAAAGTGATAAATTTCAACTACATTAAATATAAGAACTTGCCTTCCATGAAAAGTCACCATTAGGAGGCAAGCCATAGAATGGGAGAAGATATTTGTACTACATATCTGACAAAGGACTCATTCAAAGATATCAAGAACTTCTACAGGTCAATACAAAAAAAGCAGACAACTCAAGAGAAAAATAAGCAAAAGATTTGAATAGACATTTCACAAAACAGTGCATCCAAATGACCAGTAAATACGTGCAATGAAAATTAAAACCACAATGAGGTACCACTACCCACCCATCCAAATGACCAAAATTGTCCTATATTTCTTTAAGTGAACATATCATCGTGGTAATAAAAACGACAAATATTATCTACACGCTTCTGTAGAGTTTATCCAAAAAAAGATAAACATATACATAGGCCTTATCAGTGTACATAAAAGAAGAGCTTCAACAGATTATCTTCAATGGTCTGGCCTTTTTAAACTAAGAATCCCAAGTGTTGGCAAGAATGAGAAACAAGTGGAACCCTTAAACATACGTTGCTGGTGAGAGCCTGAAATTGGTATGGCCACTTGAGAACTGTTCAGCATCATCTAGTAATGCTAACCATATGCCTACCATACAACCCAACAATCCATTTTCTAGGAGAGAAAGGAGTATGTATGTCTGCTAGAAGATTTGTTGCATAGTATTTCACCACAAAGTATTTAACCATTCTATTTTCCATGTGCATTTGTGGTGTTGGCCTCTCCTGAGCTATTATGAATGGTGCTGCTCTGAACATAAGGATGAGAGAAGCTAGACAAAAAAACAAAAGTGAAAAATACATACTATAGTCTTTATAAATATTTTATAACAGATCATCCATTTTATAAATATACTGTTTGTATAAAGTTCAAAATCAGGGGCGGGGAAGCATCTATGCTTTAGAAGGTGGGCTAGTGGGAAGACCTGAGATGGAGCACAGTGCCTAGAAGGGGGCATGGGGGAGGCTTTTGGAAAGCTGGTGCGTCCTGTTTCTGGGGTGCCTCTTTTGCACGTGTTGGTTATGTGGGTGCATTCGCTTTGTTAACATTTGTCAAACTGCTCACAGTTTGTGTATTTGCACTTTTGTGTTACACTGCAACCAAATCCATACTTTAAAAATTCTGTTACGTAGATGCAATGAAACGCCGGGACACCTGCACCCCGATGTTTATAGCAGCAATGTCCACAATAGCCAAACTGTGGAAGGAGCCTCGGTGTCCATCAAAAGATGAATGGATAAAGAAGATGTGGTTTATGTATACAATGGAATATTCCTCAGCCATTAGAAACGACAAATACCCACCATTTGCTTCGACCTGGATGGAACTGGAGGATATTATGCTGAGTGAAATAAGTCAATCGGAGAAGCACAAACATTATATGGTCTCATTCATTTGGGGAATATAAGTAATAGTGAAAGGGAATAAAGGGGAAAGGAGAAAAAATAAGTGGGAAATATCAGAAAGGGAGACAGAACATGGAAGACTCCTAACTCTGGGAAACGAACTAGGGGTGGTGGAAGGGAAGGAGAGTGGGGGGGTGGGGGGTGGGGGTGACTGGGTGGCAGGCACTGAGGGAGGCACTTGATGGGATGAGCACTGGGTGTTATTCTGTATGTTGGCAAATTGAACACCAATAAAAAATAAATTTATTATTAAAAAAAATTCTGTTACGTACCCAGGCATGTGTCTGGAGTACAGTGTTAAATAAGAGGGATGTAGGCTAAAATGAACACCATGGTCCCTACTGGGAGAGGAAGAGAGCGAGAAGTGGGTATATGTATCCATCCAGCAGGTGGACCAGATACACACCAAATAGTAACAGCAATTCTCTGAGCTTTCGACCCTTTCTTTTCTTTCTTTTCTTTTTTTTTTTTTTTTTTTTTTGGTACTTTTTCTGGATTTCCTTAGGCGGCCAGATTACACAAAAAGGTAAAAAGGTAAATGTTATATATAGGCTCCTGCCAGGATTTAGACAAAAAGAATAAACCAATGTTATCAACACACAGGCTTTGTCTATAGAGGCAAAAGAAAGAATTTTAAGCAATTATCTTCAATGGCCTGGAAAATTGAGTTAAAACATCAGCCTGATATGAAATACATATTATGCAGAATATTATTGAGGAGCTGTGAAGGAAACTTGGAAAATATGGTCAACAGATGACTGTCTCTTCAATGTCAGGATCTTCTTGCTTTACGAAGCATCTGAAAAATTGCCTTATTTTGCCTCCCACATCCTAGCATATCAGTAACTCACCTACCATTTAGACATTTTAAATACCTCATCAGAAGTCTCATGAAATGCATTTTAATTAAATAAGGCACAGGATAATCCAGCTTTCTTCTGAATAAGAAGCAAATCAACAAGTAAATATTTTCTCTTTCTCCCTCTTTGGCTGCCTCCCCTCCCACTTCTCTTCCTCCTTCCTCCCCCTCCCTAGGACTGCCTTGCCCTGGTGTCTTCCCTTCCCTCCACCTCCCTCCCCTATTTGGTCTCAGTCTTGGGGCTGCAAGTGAGGCTGGAAGGTCCTAAGCTGTACTCTCCTAGTGTCCTTGAAACACAAGCTGAAGAGGAGGCTCCACTCTAAAACTGAAAGTGCAGAGAGAGAAGAGAAAGTGAACAATTCTCAGTTTCTTCTCCCCTCTCCGCTCTGGCTCCTCCCCACTCAGTTTCCCAACACAGGCCCAGCTATAGGTCAAGATGAATGCAGCTGCCAACCCTGTGATGCCAGCTTGTTCACACTGACCACTTTTCACATGGTAGGTCACAGAGCAGTAGGGGAAAGGGAAGTGGTGATGCAATATCTAATAGCCAGGCGAGGGGTAGGGGACCAGAAAGCTGTTAGGAAAATAACCAAGATCCGGACAGTGAATGGAGCCTGTATCCACGTGGCTGAGGGGGGCCCTTTTCACCTATCATCATGACCCGTGCAAAGCAGGTGCTGTGTGCCTCACGAAAGAACAAGAAATAATTGTTTAAATGAGATGACATACATCCAACTTATTTGAAAACCCTGAAATTCTCCAAATATCATGGATGAATTACAATTATGAAGATAAATGCTTCAGGGACTTTCAGAGCAACTCATATTTAAAAAGAGTACAAAAACTCGGGAAGATTAATAGGCATCCTAGAAATTCCCCCCAACAAACTCTGAAACCTGCATAGAGACTTTCCGTTTCATGGGGACATGGAAGGTGGGGGGTGGTTTCCACTGAGCCCAGCAGAAGGGAGCAGAAAGGTCACCTTCTCCCAGTCAGCAAATATCTGAAATCCCCTCAGGCAGGATTGTGATACGAGGCCCAAGGACACAGGACACTACAGGATGAGATTCCAGGCCAGAGCTGTGAGATCAAGAATCAGCCCCCAAAAGAAGCTGGGAAATTGTTCTTCTCACCTTGCTGGAAGGCCAGTCCCCCAGGGACAGAAGCACAGCAAAGGAGGATTGGTTTGGTGCTTGGTCAGCCCACTTGGCAAAACTAGGTGGTGGTTCGAGAAAATGGCCTGGGAGCACCAACTAGGTTCGACTGTTTGATGTCTGAGAGGGCTTTGAGGTGAAGCAGAAACTGAAATGATTTGATAGAGAACCATGAAGGCAGGTGAAGGAGAAAAGGTAGAAGAGGGGCTACTCACTGTAGGCAAGTGAGTCAGCAGGTTGAGAGAGAGGGAGGCTGGGGGGTGTCAGGAAGAAAGAGCAACAGGAAAGAGAGAGGGGAGGAAACACCCCCAGAAGGAGTGGAATTCACAGCAGAACACAATCTGAAATTGTACAGGCCCAAGAGTTGTGGTTTGGGATGCTCTTATTATTGGGCTGAGGATTGTCTCTAAATAAGTGAACCGTTGGGGCGCTGGGTGACTCAGGTCATGATCTTGGGGTCCTGGGATCCAGCCCCAGCAAGGAGTCTGCTTCTCCTCTCCCTCTGCCCCTCCCCTGCTCATGCTCTTTCTCTCAAATAAATAAAGAAAATCTTTCAAAGTAAATAAATAAATGAACCATAAAGGATCCAAACTTTTTTTTTAACTTTTCATCATAGAAAAAAATCAACATACAAAAAAGTAAGCAGAATATAAAAATGGCCTTCATATACCTATTACTCCAATAATTGTCAAATTGCAGCTAATCATGCCTCATCCAACTTCCATCTATTTCCCTCATTCTCATACTAGGTTTTTGTTTTTTTAATTTTTGTGGTTAAAAATACTCTCACACTAGTTGAAGGCATACTCCAACTACTGTTCCATTTCATCAGGAAATATAGTATGTATCTCTAAAAGATCAAGATTACTTTTATTCTTTTTAAATAGTCACAATATCGTTATTATACCTTAAAAACAATTTCTTGATATCAGGGGCTACTTTGAAGTCATTTCTATGATAAAGCCTTTCCTTTTGTTGCTGTACCCAAAAGGGCTTATGCATTTTAAAACAACCTAGAAAAGCTAAGGAAACTTTACTAAGAGAAGGGACCAGAAGACTCCATACAACAGCTCTAAAAGACTCTGCTACAGCGTGCCTGGCTGGCTCAGCCTGTGGAGCATGCAACTCTTCATCTCAGGGTTGTGGGTTTGAACCCCACCTTGGGTATAGAGATTAAAAAAATAAAATAAAATCATAAATAAATAACTACATCAATTAGTTGCCACAAAAATATTTGAGCTACTTTTGATGACAGCAAAGAATTATGGGACCCAAGTGACAGGGAAAAGAACATTTTCTGTTCCACTTACCTCAAAGGTTGTCAACTTTTTTGATAGCGCATCCTCCTCTGAAAAATAAAGTCTATTATGCTACTATAGTACGTGCAGCATAAAGTATTTTAAGAACAGCTACCATTAGAGAATGGGATTTAAAAATAGAGACAGAAGTTTTCATTTTTTCCCCCATACCCTAATAAATCATCATGGTCCTCTCCTTGGAGACTACTGCTCTTAATTGCCACAGTTATTCCGAGAGCAGTCTTTAAGCGGGGCTCAGGGGCCAAGTTTGGCAGGTTGAAAATGAACCTGGGGATACTCGTCCAAAGAGTACAAAGAATGATAGAGGTCAGTGGTCTCGATTCTGCTGTACTTTAGAGTCAGCCTAGGAGGTTTTAAGAAATGTGAACACCCAGGCCCCTCCCCACACCAACTAATTAGTAATTCTGGAGGTGGGGTCTGTGAGTCGTTTTTTTGTTTTTGTTTTTTTTTTTTTTTAATTTCCCAGGTGATTCTAACAGGTGGACAGGGTTGAAAAATCAGCGGTATAGGTGTTCAAAAGAAAAGAGTTACTTCACTGGAGAATATCCGTCCTGACTTAAAAGCATTCTGGTCTACTACTTTCCCATGTAAGACTGGGGAAAATGTTTCACTTTTCAATAAAGACAGTGTGAAGGAAAGTGAGAAGAAAAGCACAAAGAAACTTTAGGGTAAAAACCATACCTAATAAAAGAATAGTGAGGTTCTCTCGGAAGGGGTGGTTTTCATTTCCAATTCCAGGTTCTAATTTACTACATCTTCAACTACCCCGATTTTGACAGACCTTATTTTCCCATTTAATCAAAAACATTTATCCAATTAGATTATTCAAATTATCTAATGACTATTTCATATTGCAATCATGGTTATTTCATAGGTCAAAATAATTCTGGCTACTTCAATATTTTGTTTAATTAAGTTTATCTCTCAACTGGGGTGGGGGGGGAGGGAAGTGCCTGATCTTAAAAAAATAATAATAAAAAGACATATTCTATCTCTGAGGAACTGACTTCATCGAATTATCCTGGAGGGAAAAGCAAGTACAAAAACGTGAACTACAGGCAGCTGGAAAGCAAAATTCTGCACAATGAATGACACACCAAATCCTGCAGGGAAATATGCACCACAATACATTATTTCCTGTGACTTCCTGCCCAGGGACACTGAAGAACAGTAAAAATTCTTCCAGAAATTATTTCCTCAGCTGCCTTATTGATGGATTTAGCATAGGTATTTGGTCAGAATTTAAATCATTCTCAAATCCAAGCATGTATATTGACAAATGTTTACACATCTACTCACAAGTGCCACTTGGCTCCTTAAAATGAAGGCTAAAGAAACTCCAACTGGATACCATTTTATCACAAGCCTGGAATGCTAAAAATGCTGTGGCAAAACCATCAATTCATTCATCTGAGTGAAAAAGCCTATAAATCACAGGCATCTTTGGCCACATCCTTAAATTTCACTATCCTATCAATTCCACAAAAGTTATATTGACATTATCTTTTGTGCTAGTAGCAAAGTTAATCATCTTCTGCGGGGTACTTAAAGAAAATGAAGCGGGCAATCTAAGTGTGTTTTATGATGTTTAAAGAGACTAAAATGAGCTTATTCCATAAATAGCCTTCCTAAGAAATTCCGGGAAGCCATGAGGGGACTGTGATACTAGCACCTACCTACTGTAGATGACATTGTACATTAGATTGGCCATAGGGACTAGTTAAACTGGGGAAGGGTTGTCCCAACACACTCCAAGTTAGGACAGATAATAACACCAATAATTAATATCTTTTTTATGATTTTGCATAGTACTTCACATTTGTCAATGATTTCTGATGACTTTTCATTTCCTGCTGATGTGCTTATGGCCATAGCTCAGGAACTCCATATCCCTCACCATAATGACTCCTAACTAGTGTCTCACCTACTCCAGCCCTGTCAGCATTGCATCTTGGAGCCTGTCACTTTTGTACTGACTTCCTGGTTCTCACCTCCTACCACCTTCCTATATTTACTTCTCACCTGAGCCACAGGGAGCTTCATGCCATTCCTAAAATACTGTTTGGTCCTAAACTCGATTCCTTGACCATACACCACTCCTTTGCTATCCTTCATAAATGTCCTCAATTTCCCTTTGACTGATGGGCATCTGTGGAAGCCTTTCCGGAAAACCCCATGGTTGGCCTTATTAGCTTTTATACTATCTTAACCTTTGTATATTCTGTTATCTTCACCATCACTATTTCCAAATCTGGGTTCTTCTCCCTCCACCATCAACCCTAAACAGAAAATGAGCTCCTCCTGGCCAGTTACTCTGTCAAAACCATTTAGTATCCCCAGAGTCCAGCAGGTGCTCAATCCAAGGAACTGATGAATTCAACTGAAGAATGATGGAAAGGATTTTTGTTCCTGTTTGAGGCAAAGAAAATGGAATAACTCAAAGTAGGAACTCCATGCCCTTTCTCACCTAGATCAAAGGTGAGAAATCTATTTTAACCTAAGCCAATTCTGGAAAAATTAGGGATTGCATTTTTAAGGGTATATAAGATGAAAATATTTTTATTAAATGACAAATTCAATGTGGAAATAGGCACTGAAGATAGTCAATATCTTGTGGATTTGAGAGGCAGCAACATAGAATATTTATTTTTAATCTTTCATCTGGAAATCCATTTTGGGCAGAATTATGAAATCAAGTCAGTGGTAGGTGCTTCATCAAGCAGGATCATTTATTCTTGGCATCTGGATTATGGAGGACCATAGGACCACATGGTTTCCGTTCCTTAAGAAGACTTTTCTTCAAAGGCTGACTTTTTAAATTTATTTATTTTTAATTTTTGCCATCTTTGCTCTGCAAGGGGTCTCTTTAGCTCTTCTTAAGTGGATTCTTCTCCACGCTTGCATCCCTTTGCCTTTGTGAGCCAGGCACTAGAGTTAAACTAACAAGTACCCCCTCCCCCAAATTGCTCTTTAGCAGCCTCACATAAAAATTACCCTAGGGGAAATACCTGGATCCATAAATAGTTGTTTACAAACTATGATTCACTGGCTCTCAAGGGGTTATGTAGCAATTTGGGAGACTGGTTGGATGGGGCATGTTTTGACTATTCCATCACCTACAGGCCTTGAGCATTTCTGGAGTCTCTTCATGCTACGAAACCACATGTAACACATAAACACTCCAATTATGTCTACAAGACATCAAAATAGTTATCTAATTTGAACAAATCGACTATTTTTAAAGCATATTCATCTAGGGTGGAAGAACCGATTGTTTTTGCCTCATGTAAATGAAAAGAACAAGCATGTATTTAAACACATATTTAAAATTTTCTACCTGATTGTATTAGAGTTAAACAGATACCATGATAATATGATTCAAATGATTACTTCTCTGAACCTGTGAGATTACTATGTCAGAGGGGAGGGAAGGGATTATTTTTAGAGCATCTTTCAAGTGCTTTATAATTGCATTTAATCCCTCAGCAGCACTATGAGGTATGTATTGCACAGACCCATTTTATAGATGATGAAATCATGGTTCAGAAAGGTTAGGTAACTTTCCTGAAGAGGTCACATGAATAGCATATGATTGAGCTCGAGTTTGACCTTGGGTCTGTGTGTCTACAAGGCCAGTGCTCTGTCCTTTACATCACACCCCTGCCAGAGGCCCACAGAATTATAAGGAACCCAGGAGATAAGCCAGGGCAATGCACTGGGGCCTTACTCCATAACTGCATATAAGGCGAGCCATGCCAGACTGTTGAGTGTGGATTGCTAGTGCCGCACAGCTCCAGGAAAGGAAATGCCTCATCTGTTTAGAAACTCCAGCAGAACAATCCTTACCAGAATGCAGCATTAAGCAAAAGCTTGACTTCACAAATACAACAAGCAGTGAGCTATCACCTTGAGAAAAGACAAATTTCTCCATGTTTGGATATTATTAGGTCACCTCTTAAATATATTTTTTGGTAGTTAAATAACTTGATTTTTTATAGTTTTAATCAAAGCTATGCCCACACACAGTGTAAAGAATCCAATTTAGGGGGTGGCTCAGTTGGTTGAGTGCCTGACTCTTGATTTTGGCTCAGGTCATAATCTCAAGATTCTGAAATTGAGCCCCATGTTGGGACTCATTGCTCAGTGGGAAGTGTGCTTGAGGACTCTCTCCTTCTCCCTCCAGCCTCTGTCCTTTCCCCCACTCACATTCTCTGTCTCTCAAATAAATAAATCTTTAAAAAAAAAAAAAAAAAAAGAATGCAATTTAGATGGTCTATTGTGAAAAACAGCAGTCCCTCATCCCTCCCCCAGCACCTTTCTCCCCATTCCAAAGGCAACCATATCCAACATTTTTAGCTATTTGTTTTGTCTATTTGATTAATTGGCTGAATGATGTTTTTGGTGTTAACTTCCACAATTCTAAATATACTATATTTGTTCAGATTGTTAATTTGATTAACATGACTCTTCACTGTGGACGATAAGGACAAAGTTTCCTTTCAGCTCCTTCTTCCACCCCGTCAGGCACAGCTCCCCTTCTCACCTCTTCATGCACTCAGTATCACAAGATCACAATTTTGGTTCAATTAATACTTAGTGTTTATATTATAGTAAATATATAAATGTTATTTACAGCTAAGATTTGCCATATATATACTATATTTCTCCTATTCTTTTTGGCTCAGACTTTTGTCTCCCTAGGGTTACTTTCTGTTTGTTTTGCCAAGTACTCTATGTATTATCACTAATTTAACTCCAAGGTCTCCATTAATTATTTAACCTTTTTCTTAAAATGTTCAAACACATCAGGATTCTTTTAATTTCATCTTTCTAAAGAAGCTTCTCCTTGAGCCTTGTAATGTGCATTGATCAGCTGGATAGTCCTGGACACTGGAGACCCACTTGCCACCCTGGCTCCCCCTTCCCTGTATCCTGTCTCCATTGCCTTTCTCTGTCTTCATTCCCTCATTTTGGTGCAGCAAGTCCTAACATAGCTTCTGAGAATGGGTGTATGAGAGGTGAAAATTTCTGAGTCCTTACATGATTGAAATTCAATTTATTTTCTATGTTTTTATGTTCCCAAATCTCCAACCTTCAATTATTTTCTATATCCTCTGAATCTCATATGATTTGTTACAAATCTCTTAAACAGGTAGACCCACAACTGGCCAGAGTATTCTAGTAACAGTCTGAAGAATGCAATACAAGAATTACTTTGTGATTACTGAATTTAGAACTCTAAATTCCTTCCTGCCAAAGTCGCATATTACAGTTATTGTACATTTGTCTTTCCTGCCTACATGTGTTCCTATTTAGGATTAACAACTCTGTTTTGCCAAGGTCATTTTGAATTCCATTCTTATATTCTAAAGTGCTAATAACCCAATATCTTAGCTTCCGCCGTAAACTGAACTTCATAAATATCATGCAAATTACTAACACTGCACACAAGTTCTTCTAGACTCTCAAACTTGCTGCCATCTCTTTTAATGGCTAATTCAAAAGTATTTCAAACCATTAAACAATTGGAAATTCTGATACATATGACATAATTGTTTCTTTATGAAGGAAAGAGTACTACTTTGTTGAGTTTCAAAGTCCAAGTTCTGGGGGATTTATTGTGGTGCTTTGCAAGGATGTTCAGCTTCTGCTTTTCAAAGGCAATCTCTTTCCTTATTTATAATTAGGTAGTACGTAATTCTTTTTCCAGACCTCAAGCATCCATTCTGTTAATACTAAACAGATATAATTAAAGAGGCAGCAAGGCATAGTGAAAAAACACTTGCTGGAAGAGGGAGAAGATTAATGCTACTAATGCCAATCTGGGATATCAGATTTGTTAGATATACTAATAATCTAATATTTACTAATCCACTAACTATGTATTGAGCACCTATTAGGTTCCATGTGCTGTGTTAGGCACTAGCGCTATAGAGTGAAAAGGACAGACATGGTCCCAGGCCTTGAGAAACAGGACAACAAATACTGAGCAAGTAAATAACAAGTAGACCATTACAATAATTTATCCTCTATAAGACTCAGTTTCCTTGAGAGTAAAATAAAGAAAACAATAATACTACTTCATGAGCTCCAATGAGATAATAGAGTGGAAAAACTTTATCAGCTCTTTTTCTGTACAAACTACAAGCATCTTCTACTAGCCTTGATTTACCAGGGGGCAGAGAGCATATCTTACTCATCTGTGAAAGTAGTCATCTCAGTCAGTGGTCAGTGCTTATCAAGTGAGCAGGAAGTCAACATATGTGTGCTGAGCAAGCAATAACTCCAAAAGAAGATGAGTCTACATTTTCACACATGCAAAAATCTTTTCATTTTCTCACCAAGCTTATCCACCCATTCACGAACAAATGAACCTTATGCTGTAGAAAAGCATAAAGTCATATGATAGTGAGATATGTCTCCACTTAGCTTGAATCCATCGCTAAGTTGTGAATGTTTGAGTAACTGAAATATTATAACATTTAAGTTTTCATCTATCCCATTTCATGTAACAAGCAGTTGTCCCAGACAATTTCTGAGAGCAGAGTACAATTTTTGGAGTGTCCGACAAAATTATTTGAGATTTGGAAAGCACCTAAATAAGACACACAGAACAAGTCAATTACTTTGAACTTCAATATGAGATGTAAAACAAAGCAAAAAAACTCCCAGCAAAGTTTCAGCCTACAGAACAATTTTCGAACAATGCTCAAACACATTCAAATAAGTGTAGGAAAATGTCAACTGACCTGCTTCCCAGCAAGTCTATAGGATAAACGTTCTTTAAATCTTTGGACACTAAAATTTGTGTAGCAGACAGAGGATTTTACCATGCAAGGTAATTATTTTGGTTTTATTCTCCCCACAGGGCCTAAGGAATAGCTGTGATTTCTGTTCTCATAAAACCACAGAATAAAAGGCCTGGAAGGGGGTCTAGGAATTGTCCACTGCAGCCTCTTTATTTTTCAGAGGAGGGAAAACAGAGGCCCAGGGAGGTGAGATGATTTGCCAGTTCCAGAGCTGGGATGAGAACCAATGTCTCCTCTTCTCTGGGACAGGAAGCAGCAGCAGCCTGCTGAAAACATTGCCTGGTATCCCGGGAATTTGCTTGTCTGCTGTGTGGAGATAGTCTGACCTTGGAGAGTCTAATTCCAAGACAGTTACACATACATTCCTGCTAAAGATGCATCTTCATTTTAATAGAATGGCGGACCAATACCTCCAGTTGTTTTCTTTTTTTTTTTAAGAATAGAAAAATAAAATTCTTTATCTCATATTATAAAAATTCTACTTCTTAATATAAGTAAATAGAAAGTTCTCCAGAGAAGCTTACTCAACCACAGCAGTGGTTCCCAACACACTAGCCTAATTAACTAGTACAACCCAAAGCCTGTACTGGTCTATCGTTTCTTTCATGTGCCAGGCAATGACCTCCTGCCCACTTCCTTCCCACCCAAGAACCTATCAGCTCTTCTCCTCAAAGCCATCCATAAAAGGTTCAATCCCTTTATCTTGGCCTCTCCTTCCACCATCATGAGATCGCAAAACAAGACCAAAACCCAGAAAGTAGTTTGTCTTCACAAGTTTGGGAATATCTAATCTGCTGGCTCATAAATTATAAAATGGAGTAATATAGAGAACACGGGCCTGAAGAACATGCAGACCCAGTGCAAATATGGTTCTAGTTCTAAACTCTTGAAGAAGTCTTCAATCTCTCTAAGGCTCAATTTCTTCATCTCTAAACTGGAGATGCTAATGGTTATCTCATGGAGTTGCTATAGAGATTAAACGAAGACACCTTTAAGGATCTACCACACTGCCTGGCACACATTTTAAGAACTCTTTTCTACTCTCTCTCTGCTGCCCACTTTTTCTCCATTTTCTAGGAACCCTGTTGAATATGCAAATAGTGTCATTTGTTATATAATTCTACTTTTCTATGTATTTGGAATTATTAAAAATTCAAAATTATAAAAATTTCAAAATAAAGTTATTAAAAATGATCATTTCCTAATGTTCACAATGTTTAGTAAACATAAATAATCTTTTAATCCTGCAGATTTGGGTGATAATATATTTTTAAAAAACAATACTTTACAGGATCCCTGGGTGGCTCAGCGGTTTAGCGCCTACCTTTGGCCCAGGGTGTGATCCTGGGGTCCCAGGATGGAGTCCCGCATTGGGCTCCCAGCAGGGAGCCTGCTTTTCCCTCTGCCCCTCCCCCTCTATCATGAATAAATAAATAAAAATATTTTAAAAAAACACAATACTTTAGAAGCTAGAGAATGACATTTTATGCATACTGAGACATGTCATAGAATAGCCAATGTTCTTAGGGAGGTTTTAGTCTAATATGTAAGCTATACAACAAAGCTATAGCAGTTGACCATCTTAATTATTGCTTATGAAATACTATTCTGATTATGTATTTATTTGGAAAACATTTTTTATCAAAAATATTACCTACTTTTCTTTTAAGTATATAAACACTGCTAAATTGGGTATCTTTTTAAAAAAATGTTGTTTTATTATCAGTTATCATATACAGCCTGAATGCTGATCAACAACCAATGAAATCATATTCAGTTTGATGCATTTAAGTAAAATTAGTAAGTTCATGGTTCAGAATGGATATTTGTCTACATTTTTTAGAAGGTACTATTCTCCACTTCTCCACCTAAGAGATACTATTTTGCCCTTTGTGATAAAATCTCATGCCATTTTTAAACTAAGGTATAAAATATAAATATTTTAATCCATGGTTCTGTGGGTTTCTTGGGACTAATATGGTTAAATACTTAGGGCCAATTCACTTGGTCTCTCCAAATTTCAGTTTCCCAAGTTAGATGGATATAAATATATTTATAATAATACCTTTCTTTTAAAGAGTTCATAATGTGTTGAACTATTTTGTTATTAATTCTGAAGCATTTGTTAGGCTTAGTAGAAGCCATCTATTAAATTTAGTTGACTTAATGGGAACCCCAGCTATGGCTGAATGACTTGCCCAAGATCATACAAAGAGTTATAACGATCAAATGATATGACACATGGCAAAAGTTTGACAACCATAAAGTACTATGCAAATTCAAGGTATGACTAGAAATATAAATAGATCTGTGATGAGTTCTTGTAGTCATTGACTACTATTCTTAATATTCTTTTCCCTTGACTTTCTGACCAAAACTAAAATAAAACTTGCCACCAGAAAAATCTCATAGAGCATACGAAGTATACAGAACTCCTTGAAAATACGGTGCCATGTTATCTTTATGGGTATTAATAGTGATCCTGCTATTGAAATAGCCTCTAAGATTTATTTACTTTTTTTTTTTTTTAAAGAATAAAACAATTAAGTTTCGAATTCTGACCAAACTCTAACTTGGGAGTTGACTTTCAATACTTCAAATCTCTCCTGCTGCATCTACTGATTTTCCTACTTGGCTGGAGAATTACTGAGAAATCTTGTAATGCATTCTAAGTATGTGCTACATGACGCCCTCTACACAGCTACAGAATATCAGCAAAAGTTGTGTATTATTTTTCCTTATTCTCAGAACTGTTTCAGAGTATAATGAGCTGCCTCAGAGGGGTCTGAAGCCTTCTAATGAAAGGTGTTTAGGACATGCCAAATACCATGGTTGCTATGAAAATTATCAACCAACTAGAAACATTAGCTATTTTATGCCAAAAAAACAGTGTTTTAACAATGATTCATTTTTGGTCATTAGCTGATTATCCTAAGTTCTCATTATCTTGAAACTATATTGGTACCAAGAAAAAAATATGTTTTCAAATTTGGCTTCTTTTATGTGATGGTTCCATCTTTCATGTACCAACCATAAATTCTTTGCCTCTGGGACTGCAAATAATTCAGCATGTAATGGAAAGTTAGTATCACATGGCAAGACATTTGTTCCCATTGCAGAGTGAGGCCAGCTCTGAAATTCAAACCCTAATGAGAACAAGTATGTAAATGAGAGTAGCCAAACTAAACAGATGAAGAAAACAAAGCCTAGGGAGTCTATAAAAGACATTTTTTAAAGCCTAGGTATTCATTAACCCATAGCATTTAGACTCTCTGAGTTAAAAATAGAGCCTTCTTTCCAATAATTTGTTACTATCATGACATATCTATAGACCTACATTTAAAAAACTATATGGGGAGAACTTTTTACCCACATAGTAGATCTGTTTATTAAATTTTCCTATGAAAAGGGAATGTTATTTAAACTAGACTATTATACCAAATATTGAAAACGTTTTAATGTGCCTTAAATTAATAAGATTAATAATGGCTAGTGTCAAAGGAATGTGTATTCATGATCAAAATTTCAATCTGTGCTTTCTATGGAATACTAAAGATGCTGTGTTCTCAAGGATTTCTCCATATGATCTGATGTTAGCTTGGATAGTTCCTCAACTTTCTGCAAATATAAAAATTAATTCAACAAAAAAGTAAAAAATTTTGGCTAATAATTAAAATGAATTCTTTTTTATTTCCTCTTAAGGATACATGTTTATAGAAGCACCTACTTTTTGCAGGGAATTTCCCACTGTGCCAATCTTCCATGATTTTAGACATATTTATTGCTTTACTTTCATAATGTTGAATGAAAATGTAAGATGTAAAAATGGAAAATTCATTTATACAATATTTATTAAGCAACTAAAATATGCCAGCCTCTATTATAGACCTTAAGAATGCAAGAATGAACAAGAGGAGTGCCTGGTTGGCTCAGTCCGTCAGGTGTCTGACTCTTGGTTTCAGCTCAGGTCATGATCTCAGGGTCCTGGGATTCAGCTCCACCCTAGACCCACCTCTAGTGGGGAGTGTGCTTGAGATTCTCTCCCTCTGCTCCTCCTTGCCCTACTCCATCCACCCCCACCAAATAAACACATTTTAAAAACAAAAAAATGAATGAACAAGACAGATGAAAACCCTTGCCCTCCTAGGAGCAAGCCATTTTAGTGTAGGAAGATAGACGATAAACAAAATAAGGAAATGACATAATGTATTAAAAGGTAATAAGAGCTACAGTGAAAAATAAAATAGGAAAGAGGATGGGAATGGAAGAGGCTTACAGTTTTAAATAGTGTAGTCAGGGTAGGCCTCACTGAGAAGGTAACATTTGAGCAAAGCTTTGAAGGAGGTCAGGAAAGTAAGGATACAAACATCTCAGGGAATAAGCAGAAGGTACAGGAAATGCAAAGGTCCTGAGGCAGAGAATGACCTTGGGGAATGAGACAAAAATTAGCATATTTGAGTGTTTCCAAAGCTGAAGCAAAAACATTTTGTGGACCTATTTATTTGTTGGCTGCCGCATGCAACATCAAGACTCTAAACTTGTCCTTTGGGAATCTAGATTCATAAAATATGAGAACCAAAAATAGTCATCCTCTCTCAGTCACCTCCTTATTTTACAGATAAAGAATATGAGACCCAGAGAGTTTATGACCTATTAAAAGACACATAGCTGCACAGAAAGCTGCAGAGCCCACAAAGGTTTCCTAATACTCCATTTTCGTTCAATTTTACTTCTCACATTTTCATCACATTTCTGTCCTTTGTGTCTCTTTAATTTCTTTTAAATTCCTTTTTAACTTCAAAAATTAACTCTTTAAAGTGTCTTTGCATTAATTTGATTCAACTGAAAAAGCACTAATGGTTCTTAATGTTATCTTTCGATGGGATTCAAATATATACTATTCCTCAGGGGCAGTTTATCTTTAGACAGCAATTATGAGGTGTTATTTATCACATGACTAAAATTGTCTTGTCTGTCATTATACCTTTCCAAAGGTACATTTGGTTTAGGTGGTGCGTGGGGGTACATTTTTTTACTATAAAAGTAATACATTCAGATAAAAATTCTATGTGATTGTTGTAGAAAATTCGGAAAATATTTTTAAAAATCAAGCATAAAAGGCCAATAACCTCATCACCCAGGGATAGCCACTATTTAAATTTTGATGCATTTTCCCCCGAATTCTTTTACTATGCATACATGTAATTTTCTTTCAGAGATGAGATGCAATTTTGTTTAATGTCTCTTAACTCAATATTATACCATATTTGTCATGTTTTTAAAAAATCGTCAAATGATAACAAATGTTCGTCTTTAAAATGTTTTGCTCTTTTGAAGATTGAAGTCAACTACAGGGCAGCCCAGGTGGCTCAGTGGTTTACCGCCGCCTTCAGCCCAGGGTATGATCCTGGAGACCCAGGAGACCCAGGATCGAGTCCTATGTCGGGCTCCCTGCACAGAGCCTGCTTCTCCCTCTGCCTGTGTCTCTGCCTCTGTGTGTGTGTGTGTGTGTGTGTGTGTGTGTGTCATGAATAAATAAATAAAATCTTAAAAAAAAAAAAGAAGTCAACTACAAGCTCATTAATTAGATGAGGTATATAAACTTTGTATAGAGTAATATTTTCCTACCCATAACAAGGGACTATCATAAAGTAATATGATCAACAGTTGTTAAGTTTCATAATTAAGTTGTAAAATAATTTAAGAGTTTTGGAATGATATTTAACAAAAATGCAACAATGGAACACGTGTATCCCTTTTAAAGAATTTGAACAACCTTGGTGTGCTACCCTTTTCTTTTTTTAGTCTTAATGCTTTATAATCGTATAAACATCTAGTGCCATCAAATAATAAACAATATATTTCAAAAGTATTGGATAAGATAAGCAATCTTTCTTTCCCTTTTTGTTTGGAATTTATACCAGCCAATTCACCCTTACATTGGGGCAGATAGCACAAAACTTCTAGGTGTTTCTTCTCCCATGTTTTACTAGGAAAATAACTTTGTGTGCTTCAGAGAAAATAATGGCCTATCCATCTATCTCTGCTGAAGCTCTCAGACATGTTTGTCCGTTACTGAGTTTACCATGGTAAGAATAAATTTAACATTCATAGATATAAACCTGGAATTGAAAGAAGATAAAGGAAAGAGGAAAGTGGCCAGCCCAGTTGTCAACACCACCAGTGCACCAGAGTGCAACCTCATTAAAAAAATGCTACTCTAGCCTTCTCTTACTAATAAAAAACTAGCCCAAGAAATAGTAAAAATCATCCACTGTTCAACTGTACCTGACAAGAAAGAAAGAAAATGCAATGTATCAATACAGAAGTGTATGGCCTTGCCTCCTACTTTCTTCATAAAGATCCCTTCTTTGTGGCTCTTTTATAACTAACTGAATGTTTCACATCATTCCTAGATTTATCTATGTATATTTTTATCTCATTGGAAAAATGAGGCTCAGCCCTGAGCCTCCCTAAAATTAGCTCTACTTGTTAGAAATTCTCCTTGTCAGGTGGTTCTATCACACTTATCTAATAATTACCTTTAAACAAAAATGCTTTCTTTTTCACTGTTGTTCAGAGTTGGGTTTTTTTTTTTTTTTCCAAGTGGGGCATTTGAAGTTCTTGAGTAATCAAAATCACTGACTGTAAGTCAGTTAAGGTTTTACTGAGAAAAAGACTTCCCTCTTACAGGTATTTAATGAGCTATGATGCAAAGTTGTTAAATCTCTATTTTAAAAATGTCATAGAGATTGTTAAATATTTCTGCCATTTTGGTATGACACAAATAATTATAGCCATATAAAATGAAACTTACCTTTGACTATTTTTTAACAGATCTTTCTGAACACAATACACAACATATTCTAAATTGTGAGAAGTTAAGAAAACAAAGAGGTTTCTTTTTAAATGCAAATCCAATCATGTTAATCATCTGCTTGTAACCCTCCTGTGGCTTCCTGTTACATTTAAAATAAACTGCAAGCTCCTTCACTTGGCCAACAAGGTCCATAAGATGTAGCACGTGCCTACTTCTCAAATGTCCACAGTGCCCTCCCCACAACACACTGGTTTCCACCAAACAACCATTGTCCTGTACCTGCTTCTCTTTCTTAAAGATGGCTATTGATAAAGAGCCCACCTGCCAGATGCCTAAGGTGCCCTTCACCCCACCTTCCATTGGGTTTTGTTTCTTCTTAACACTTATGAATCTTTGAAATTACCACATCATTCATTTATTTCTTCGGTGTCTGTTCCTGTACTAAAATATAAGACCTATTAGAACAAAGACTTTACAGGATGCCTGGGTGGCTCAGTCAGTGGAGCATCTGCCTTCAGCTCTGGTCATGATCTCCGGGTGCTGGGAACGAGCCCCACATCCGGCTCCCTGCTCACCTCTACTCCCAGCTCCTGTTCTCTATCTCTGTTGCTATCTCTGTATCTCTCAAATAAATAAATAAAATCTTAAAAAATAAAAAAGAACAAAGACTTTACTTTTCTTGGCTAGTTCACAACTGTTCCCCAAGTCAAGCAAAGAGGTCAGCACATGGTAGTCTTCTAAATATATGTTAGACGAATGAACAGGGAAATATTTGGAGCTGTTTGTTCAAAATACAAGCTTGATTTTACTACGAGAATTTTTTTCTTTTATCAAAATACTTCAAATGAAATATTAATAAGCACAATTATTTTAAATACAGTAATTAAGCTTAAGGAAATCCAGCAGAGAATACGTGGAAAATATCAACGAATCATTATCATATAATTTATATTTCCTTAAAATACGCATTTTTGTGAAAGGGTTGATCGTTTTTTCTTTAAAGGGTAGAATCACTGTATTGATGGAGAACCTATAAAACAAGTATGAATGAAATATTTATAAACTAAAAATCTCGAATTAAATCAGCTCTTGAATAAACACCTGCAATATGCAAAAAAAGATTAGAATCAAAATCCAGAAGAAACGGAGTGAAGATGGAAAAAATATTCTAGATATTTGAAGATGAAAATATCTTTGTATCTAGTTAATTTAGTTAAAAAAGAGGTAAATGTCACAAAATGGGTATCATAGTAATACTGTTATGATTATTCATTAGATGTTTGATGGCCAAAACTGTAACAGATCTTTGGTTAGCATTTCACCTTGATTTTGAATTTTCCCCCATTTCCTTATTTCTTACTAGACTCCTTCTTCTCCAAAGATCCCAGGTTATAGTTGGGGGAGAGGAGTGAAAATTTGCGGAGAAGCAGCTCATCACATGACCATTTTAAGTAACACCCAAATCCTGGATCCATGGATCATGGGTTGAGCTTTTAATGAGTATGAATGCTGCAAAGTAGGATTTCAAGTATTCTAAAGTTAAATGCTAGAAGTGTTTTGTTTCCAATAACTAAAGAGCTACTTATTTTAGAATTAAAATGTAACTGCTAATACAAAGTAGTCAAGATTATATTTGTGCCTTTCAACCATTGATTCCTATGAATTAAAATTAGTCCAGGGGCGCCTGGGAGGCTCAGTCAGTTAAGCGTCTGCCTTCAGCTCAGATCATGATCCCAGAGTTCTGGGATCAGCTCTGCATCAGACTCCTTGCTCAGCAGGGAGCCTGCTTCTCCCTCTCCCTCTGCCTGTTGCTCCCCAGCTTGTGTTCTCTCTCTCTCTCTCTCCCTCTCTCTCTGTGTGTGCCAAATAAATAAAATTTTAAAAATTAGTCCAATCAGCCAGGTCAGAATGACCACCAGATTATCAGTCGACACTTAGATCATCCTTCATGTCCAAATCCAGCTTATACAAGTTTCTACACTCAAACACATTTTTTTGAACTTCCTAAGCTGATAATAGTAACGTATGGAACTAACCCTAACCTAGAAGTCTAGAAATTGACAATGTCTTTCAATGTTCTTTTGTGCGTATTAAAGTCACAACTTAAAATTACAGGTATACTACCATTTGAAGTGATACATAATTACACTGTGCTTATACCAACTTCACATATACAAGAAAGACAGAATAGATGGTATGATTCACCTTACCAAAGGATATCCCATTAAATGTCCTTAAATAACTAACTCATCTATGACAGAATACAGCTTCCTCATAAAATCATGTATACCTAGTAACTTTTTAAAAGGTTTTTATGTTATTTGCTTGTTTTTTAAAGATTTTATTTATTTATTCGTGAAAGACACAAGAGAGACAGAGACACAGGTAGAGGGAGAAGTAGGCCCCTTGCAGGGAGGCTGATGCAGGACTCGATCCCATAATAAACAGGCGTCCCTACTTATTTATTTTTTAAAGATGTATTTAATTATTTGAGAGCACACAAGTTCATGAGAGAAAGAAAGAGAGAGGATGGTGGGAAGAGCTGGACTCTGGGCTCCATCTCCCAACCCATGAGGTCATGACCTGAGCTAAAACCAAAAGTCGGACACTTAACCAGCCACCCAGATGCGTCTACTCTATTTTTTTAAGAAAATCTCTACACCCATTGTGGGGCTCAAACTTACAACCTCAAGATCAAGAGTTGCATGCTCTACCCACTGAGCCTGCCAGGCGCCCCAAGTAACTTTCTTTTTTAATTAATGAAGAGCATTGAAAATAGTAAGGTCAATAGTATCACATTACGTAGCCATCTTTTCTTCCAAAGTCACCAAAACACTGCCACATGTTATCTTTTTTCTTTCCACTCTCTCAGTGGAATTGGTAGTTTAACACCTCACTACCACAACGTTGCTTCTTTTTAGTAATGGGAAATTGAGGGATTAATAGATTTGTCAATAGTCACAAAACAAGTTTACAACAAAATTTAAATTTACCTTAAAATCTTTTTTTTAAAAAAGGGAGGCAGGGGGCACCTGGGTGGCTCAGTCAGCTAAGCATCTGCCCTTGGCTCAGGTCATGATACAAGGATTTCGAACACCACATTGGGCTCCCTACCCAGTGGGGAGCCTGCTTCTCCCTCTCCCCTGTGCTTGTGCTCTCTCTCTCATGTAAATAAATAAAAGCTTAAAAAAAACTGAAGCTTACTCTTGATTTCAAGTTTTCTCCAATTAGGCAATATAGATTTACTTAATTTTATCCCAACTGGTCACAAACAATATATATATAATATATATATACATATATAAAATATATATAATAATTATTTATATAACTTAAATAATATATATTATTTAAACAGTATATATAATCATTTAAATAATTATATATATTATTTAAAGGTGACATAATAACTAACAGATTATCTATAAAGTTGCAGCATTAAGCTAGATTTCAGAACCACAGAATATTTTAGATTCTAAATTAAGTGCCATAATAAAAGAAAATAGGCTTTAAGAGGAAATTATATTTATTATTAGTTTGAAATGCACTATTTTCTTCCATCAGATTGCTACATTTTGCCAGAACTTCAAAGTCTTTGGGACTAAAGGGAATCTTCACTATTAAAAAAGATAATATTGTTTCATGGTATATCAAACTTTAGATTATCTAATAGAATTTTTCTTAAATGTGAAAATTTATACACTTCATTTGCTCTCAAGTGATGAAAAGATTGTGCATGTCAATCAGATTATGTTTTCTTTCATAAAAGTATTTATGGAGTTTCACCAGGTTTAGAATTCTTTCATTGTAGTTTGTTGTTGTTATTGTTTTGTTTTTGTTTTTTACTTTTCAGATATTATACAATGACCTCACTGCAAGGGGTTAATAGTAAGATATGGTTCCAGAAATGGAACCCCAGGAAAATCATAGTAATAAATCAAGTACTACTTGTCTAGGCAACTGATATTTATTTCTAGCAAATGCTCTTTGGAACCTGAAAACTAGTCCTCCATTTTGTATTTTTCTAACAATTTGGTGATAAAAATATAGAAAGTAAAGATAAGCTATTTCTAGATCCCAGAAAAAGTTGTCAGCTAGGATACAGACTGTCCAATTCTTTCCTTTTTTTAAGATTTTATTTATTTATTCATGAGAGACACACAGAGAGAGACAAAGACACAGGCAAAGGGAGAAGTGGGGAGCCTGATATGGGACTCGATCCCAGAACTCTGTGATCACAACCTGAGCCAAAGGCAGACGCTCAACCGCTGAGCCACCCAAGTGCCCACAGGCTGTCCAATTCTTAAAGCAAACAGGGAGGGCTCAATAAATGTCACTGACTGGTAGTATTAACGCTTAAGGGTTACTTCTCTTAGCTAGGTAGTTGCTTAGTTCTCCTGAAAGTATGATTTTCTTTTCTCTATCCCAGATTAGCTAGGTAATGTGCTATTACTGCTTTAAACGAATGATGTATTTGTTGAAAACAATAAAAAAGGTTGTCTTGAGTATCTACAGTTCACATTCCAGGATCTTGTGACCGTGAAACAATTTACCATCTGGTACTGATATGGTTAGATAATAACCTAGTAGAATTCGGAGTATGATACTCTCAGATGAAATCTTGCTAGGAGTTGTGGTGTTTTATTTTGTTTGGTTTTGGTTTTCTTGGTCATCAGTGGAAACAGTCCTTAGTTTCTAAGTTGTTGCAATGTTTTTCTTTCTCCCTGCATTGTTCTTCCTAAACATACCTCCCCTACATGGCTGTAAAGTAAATCGTTGGGGGGAGGTACCAGAAGTAGGACAGTCAAGTTGGGTGCTTGGGAGCAGTAATCAAGGATTCCCACAGTTTCCACATGTGGTTTTGGGGTGTAAGCATAGAGCTAGGATACTCACATTAAAACCCTTGGTCTTGAGTTTTGGGACTCCAGAGAGCTCTCCAGTTCCATGAGTTAGGCTACCATGTTACTTATTACCAACTTTCCAAACACACACACACACACAGAGCATGTATACTGATGGGTATATCTGGTTTCCTATCATTTTAATTAGTGGAGGTTTTTAATCCTTCGTGGGCCAACCGTGCATTACACAGTACCGTGTAGTTTTATGACAGTTCTAGAATTTGTTTTTTTGTGTAAAATGCTTTTGAACCTATTTGTAACAACCAGAATTTTTATTATTTCTTCATAGCAGCTTTATGCAATAAATTCTCTACATTTCCAAGGAGCAAATGTATAAAAGAAGCTAGGGCCTTTAAGACTTTTGGAAAACTTACTTTCAAGAGTACAATTTTATTCAAGCAGAAATCTTAAGCATATAAATAAAACATTTTAACTTTACACATCTGATTTTAGGCCAAGATGTCTTTTAACATCTTTAACCCTTATTCTTACCCCCCCCCCAAATATATATAGCCCACTTACTGATCTCATCTAAATTATCTTAATCATTACTTCGATTTCATAATAAATCATTAATGTGTTCTTTAAGGAGAAATAATCCTACACCTTACTTTAGATTTTTCCTTTAAGTGTGAGATTTAAGATTATCATAACAAGTAATCAGGTAGTTTATGTAAGAAGATCATGTAATGGGATAGGCAGGCATCTGATGCTTATTTTTCCAAAATTAATCACCATTGTTAACAATATGGTAAATCAATCCAAAGTCAAATTAAGCTTTTTTAAGTCTGTATTGGATTTAATAGTTGATCTTACTTATTAATGGAGCATATATCTGACAATTACTAAAATTACAGATTTAGAAATGAAACATTCCATTAGTTATCTCTGCCACAATAGCAGCATAATGTTACACTTTGTTCCTTTACTCTCTCCCATCTTCTTTAAGAAACAGGGATGTTATTATGTGGTCTTACTTCACATCCTGACCTCATTCACTTGGGTTTGGAGGACATGGTTTCCAATAGGGCTAAGAGACATGTGTGTAGGTTATTTACAACTAAGGACCTGGAAATTCTCTGTAAACTGCCATTATCAAGACATCCTTTGCAATAAAAAGTATTTCTACTCTTCAAAGATTAGAGAACCGAGTGTAATGATTAACTGATTTATGCAAGTGATAATGATATGACTGCTGAAGCTGTGATGTGTACGAAATGTTGATTTCCAGCAAGATTTCTTGGATTCTACTTACATGATATATTCGTGTGTCAAAGTTCAAGAGCCACCTTCCCCATTTTTTTTTTTTTTTTTTAACCGTTTAAGAGAATGCACTTTTCTTTGCCAGGAAGTAGCTACAAGATGAGAAAAACTCTCCAGCACTTCACAGCCGCTCTCTGAACTGGGAGAGGAAAGGGTGCTTTCTGACTTACTCTGGTTGTTCATGGCCCAATTCAAACCTTGTAACACTCTGGCTCCAACTAAGGGTTTTAGGATAAACAAAAGAAAGAACTACAACTATTTAACGCGGTAGGCTCTACATTTATGGAGCCCGTAAGCTGCTTTCTTGCTGAAAGTCAAAAAAAAACCAAAAAAACAGTCTCGGGAGTTTAAATGAACTCTTCGACGCTGAAATCACAGCAGAGTCAGGAAAATTAGGAATAGGCTGGTAACCTCTCATCTTTTTTTAAACTGACCTCACCCTGGGCGAATAACCATCTCCTGATGCCATTGTTGGAGACAGAATTTCTGGCTGAAAAGATCAGTTTTCTGACTCAGTCTGGCTTAGCTGCTCTTGGTTAATCATCCCCATTTCGCCTCTGACTCTAGTGGTCAGCATTTATCTGCAGACTTTTTTAAGGGACTCGCTCCCCCTAAGCAGCGCCCCTCTCTATCCTGCCTCAATCCCCCCTCACCCCCATTTCTATCGCCCCCTGTTTCTCTTAAGATTTTTTTTGCTAAACATTAGACACAGCACATGACCTCCATCCAGCGTTCCGGCGTCTCGGAACAAAACCTGCTGGCGCGGTCGTCCGGCTTCTCCAGGCTGCGCATTTAGGAGGCTTTGCGCTCTTCAACTCCTAAAGACCTGAAGCGTAAATGCTCAATTCAAAAAAAAAAAAAAAAAAAAATTTAAATTTAAAAAAAAAGCTCCCTTTTTTATTTTTTTAAACCTTTAGCCCCGCCCACCCTTCCCCTCCCCTCCCCTCCCCAAGCCTCCACGCGAAACTGCAGGAAACCGGAGGGGGCGGGGCGCTGACGTCACGACGCCGACGCGTCACGGAACGGCGGCGGCTGCGGCGCTGGCGGTGGCTGCGGCAGCGGCGGCATTTTAGTCGACAGAGGCGGCGGCGGCGGCAGCGGGGCTGCTGCTCCTCCCAGCATCCCTGGCGCGGCCATTTCAGCCCCATCTTGGCCGAGGGGAGGGAGCTGCAGCCGCCGCTTGAGCAGTTTGAATTTTCAGTTTCTCCGGGGTCCGCCGACCCGGCGCACCGAGGAGGAGCCGAGGAAGCTCCCGCCGCTCGCTACCTCACGCAGCCGGAGCGTCTCCGCTCGCCGCCGCCGCCGCCGCCCCTCAGTCTTCTCAGGAGCCGCGCGGGGAGGCCGCCGCCGCCGCCGTCGCCGCCGCCCGCGGGGTGGCTCCCCCGTGAGGGGAGGACCGCGCCGGCCTTCCCTCCCTCCCCCGGAGCGGGCTTCCGCCGGAGACGGCCGACATGGCCCCGGGGCTGAGCTCCGGCTGACGCCGGGGAGGAGGGGGCCGCCCGCGGACCTTCAGCCCGCCCCAGCCCGCCCCAGCCCGCGGCTCCGGCCGGAATCCGGACTCCCCGGCTCCGGACTCGCCGCCGCTTCCCCTGCTTCCCGGCGCTGACGAGCCCGAGCGGGGCCGCGCCGCCCCTCACGCCGCCCCTCGCGCCGCCGCCGCCGCCGCCGCCGCCCTCCCGCGCCCTCCCGCCCCCGGCCGAGGCCTGCGGACCGCGCCGAGCGCCGAGCTGCGCCGACCACGGCGGCCCCGGCGCCGGGAGCAGGAAGCCGGCCGCCCGCCCCTTTCCTCGCGCCCGCGCCCGCGCCGCCGCCGAGGGGATTGAATTGAGGCGCCGCGGCTGCGGGAGGCGACGAGGAAGGAGGAGCGGCCGCGCGAGGGCGTCGGGGGGCAGAGCCGGAGGAAGCGGCGCGGAGGGATGCGTCCCGGAGCGGCCGGCGCCCCGAGCGGCCGGGGGCTCTGAGCAGCGGCCGCCCGGCCTCCCCGACCCCAGCGCGGACTCGGACTTTGCCTCCTGGGGGCCCCCCCTTGCCGGTTTCCGGCCACACCGCGGAGGAGCCGGCGCGCCTCTCCGCCCCCCGCCGGCCTCCCTCACCATGTCCAAGATGCCGGCCAAGAAGAAGAGCTGCTTCCAGATCACCAGTGTCACCACCGCCCAGGTGGCCACTAGCATCACCGAGGACACCGAGAGCCTGGACGACCCGGACGAGTCGCGCACAGAGGACGTGTCCTCCGAGATCTTCGACGTGTCTCGGGCCACCGACTACGGCCCCGAGGAGGTCTGCGAGCGCAGCTCCTCCGAAGAGACGCTCAACAATGTTGGGGATGCGGAGACTCCCGGGACCGTGTCCCCGAACCTCCTGCTGGACGGACAGCTGGCGGCCGCGGCGGCGGCTCCCGCCAACGGAGGAGGAGCCGCGGCGGCCCGGAGCGTGGCCGGCGCGCTGGCCGGTACCCCGGCGGCCCCCTCGGCGGGGGCACCGGGCGCCCCCCCGGCGGCGGGCTCGTCCGCCGGGCCTGGGACTGCGGCCCCAGCACAGCCCCCCACCACTTGCAGTTCCCGTTTTCGAGTCATCAAGCTGGACCACGGGAGCGGGGAGCCCTACCGACGCGGCCGATGGACGTGCATGGAATACTATGAGCGGGATTCAGACAGCAGCGTCCTGACCAGGTCCGGGGATTGCATTAGGCACAGCAGTACTTTCGACCAGACTGCGGAGCGGGACAGCGGCCTCGGCGCCACCGGAGGGTCGGTGGTGGTGGTGGTGGCCTCCGTGCCGGGGGCGCACGGGCCCGACTCGGGAACTGACAGTTCCCTGACTGCTGTGTCACAGCTACCCCCGTCGGAGAAAATGAGCCAGCCCGCCCCGGCCCAGCCGCAGAGTTTTGGCGTTGGGCAGCCACAGCCACCGCCGCCCGTAGGTGGGGCTGTGGTTCAAAGCGCGGCTCCGGTGCCGCCGTTCCCGGGAGCCGCGGCCGGGCCACAGCCAATGATCGCGGCCCCGCAGCCAAGCCAGCCCCAGGGAACCGGCCCCGGCGTCCTCCCGCAGGGCCCCAGTGGACAAGGGCTGCCGCTGACGAATGTAACCCTGCCGCAGCAGCCGGGCCCCGCGGTCGGCGCTCCTGCGACGCAGCAGCCCCAGCCGTTCGCGTACCCCCAGCCTCAGCTACCGCCCGGGCATTTGCTGCCAGTCCAGCCCGCGGGGCAGAGTGAGTACCTACAGCAGCACGTGGCCGGCCTGCAGCCGCCAAGCCCCGCGCAGCCCTCGTCCACCGGCGCCGGAGCGAGCCTTCCCGTGGGCGCCGGCCCGACTGCCGCCGCGGTGGGGGCGCAGATAATGGGCGTGGCTTCCCTGCCCGGCGAGGCCGTGGCCCCGGGGCCGGGACCCGCGCCCGGAGGACAGGCGGCGCCCGGTCAGCCGGCCGGAGTGCCCCTGGCTGCTCTTGGATGCGCGGTGCAGCCGGGCCTGGTCCCCCCTGGGACCGTGCAGCCCCAGTCCGTGCCTCCGCCGCAGATGGGTGGCAGTGGGGCGCCGGCAGCCGTGCCCGGCGGCCCCCACGCCGTTCTACCCGGAGTTCCAAACGTGCCTGCAGCCGCGCCCGCTCCAAGCGTGCCTAGTGCGTCTACCACCTCCATTACTATGCCAAATGTCCCCGCGCCGCTGGCCCAGTCGCAGCAGCTGAGCAGCCATACGCCCGTCAGCCGGAGCAGCAGCGTAATCCCGCACGGTGGGCTGCCCTTAGCGCCAGGCACACCCAGTGCACCGACGAGTCTACCGCAGGCTGACCTAAGCCAGTTCCAGACTCAGACCCAGCCTTTGGTCGGGCAAGCCGACGATACCAGAAGAAAATCAGAACCCCTACCTCAACCACCACTTTCTCTCATTGCTGAAACTAAGCCTGTCGTGAAGCCTCCTGTTGCAGATGCCCTGGCCAACCCCCTTCAGTTAACACCTATGAACAGTCTCGCCACCTCTGTGTTCAGCATAGCTATTCCCGTGGATGGCGATGAAGACAGGTATGGAAATCTTCCTTAAAATACTTGATAGGAACCCTTGACCAAACACTAGTTTAGAATGCAACTTAAGAGTTCTTCGCCCCCCCCCCCCCGCAGTTTGAGGCCCTTAGCATTTTTTAAATAGACAAATTGCGTTTTTAGTCAGATTGATTTGTCAGTTTTTGAAAAGGCGTTAGTTTTAGATTGCTAATGTAAAGGTGTGTGATGAGAGAATTGGTCTTGTCACAGTCATTTAAGAGCATTGAATTGGATAAGGATACAACGTTTGTTCATTCAGAAAGATGGGTTTAAGCTTAATTTTCTCGATTTACAGGTGGTACCTGGTAGATTATGCCCCATAGCATTTTCTTAGGTAACAATCACACCTGAACGCTTATGGCAGAGTTTTGTCAGTGTGAGTTTGGAGACCAGGACATACAATTAGAAGTTTCCCATTCTGGAAAACCAGAGGTCGTATAATAGGGATAGATCCATGTAAGGAATCTCCTCCAGTGTGTCTGCAAAGGCTGGAGAGAGTGGTGAAATGTCATGTCTGGCTTTGAAGATCATATCGTCCTCCAGCCTTTTTAATAAAAGAACATAGAAGGTCAGGAGGCTTCCCAGTGACATCGTTAAGACCCCCCCCCCTTTTTTTTAAAGCAAAAGGTGTGTTATCATCCATCAGTTTTTTGTTTTGTTTTGTTTTGTTTTACTATAGAAAGGGAGGTATGAAATAAGACTCTGACAGTAGTAAAAGCTACAGTTCTTGAAGTTAGAGTAATTTTATAGTAAAAGTGTTCATGTCAATAATTGGCTCCCTCTATTTAAGGGATGCTTTCTATAATGGTTTAAGTGAAAATTGGTGTATTGCCATACCAATTCTACAACAGTTGATGTTTGGTTATGGTTCAGTGAGGATTTTAAGTGGTTTTCAGGAAATGTCACCGGAAAATTTGACACACATTGCAAATTTTTAAAAACCGACTTGTTACAAAGCTTTAAAATTACATTTAAAAATTACAGAGAAGGTTTCAGGTACTTTACAGTTAAGCATTTATTTGCTGGAGTTTTTTCTTTTGAGCGAGGTTAATTTTAGATATGTTAAAAGCTGTTTTTATGGGTTTCTAGAATAATTGGTGTGTAGAACAATGAGATCTGTTAAAGCTTTTTCTTCTTGTTTCTTCTGAGTTCCTTCACATTCTTAACTTTTCATTTCTAATTAGCCCTGAATTATTGTTATATACTTCTGTTGGTTTGAAAAATGCTCACTGAAATCATCTTCTCTGCTTTTTGTAATTCAAAGTTCATCTTTTTTTGTAGGTGACTTGCTTGTTGGGAGTCTTTTTTCCATTTGAGAACTCTTAGAGAATACCACGTGTCCCATAAGTGAGCCCAGCTAGCTAGTCATTGAGAAATTTTATATGGATGGGACTAACCAAGTAAGAAATTGATTCCACAAGCCATTCAGAAAAATCCCTCTTTACATCTGCTCCCATATTTCATTTTTCACACATAGGGGCACATCTGAAATGCAGATTGAGTTTATTTGTTCACCTTTTGTAAGAGGCAACAGATAATCTTCCCTTTTCTAGCTGCCAGAAGCCAGGTTTTTCTCATGGGTTGGTAAATAATCATTTGCTTGCCTCTCTGTTCCTATTGTACATTGCCCCCATATCTCAAGAAATGATGAGTGGTTTCCCAAACCACACTCCCCTCATAAAACACAGGCACATCTATAAATGAAGAATGTATTTTCTCTCCTCTTCACCACCTCTCTGTTTACAGCCTTTGTAATTAAATTCCCCAGAACTTTAATACGATGATATGGCATGAAGCAGAGAGCTCTGTTGACAAATGGAAACTCTGGGATGTATTCTTTAGGGTATGACCTCAAAATGCAGTTATTTATCCTCTTAACTTTATTAAAAGGGTTAATCATTTTTGAGAGTCTTATTTCAGAAGGTGAATGAACTACAGATACTAACCGTATCTGTTCTTATCAATTGCAACAGTTAATCCAGTGCTGGGGTTTTGATGTGTGTGCAGTCCTATATTAAATGTGTTACTTCCCTCCCCCACCCAGTCTTTTAAAATCTGCATTGCTTATCAAATGTCCATTTCTAATTTTTGTTATACTCTTTCATTGGTTTTTAATGTAACATGCTAGTTTTCAAGATGTAATCTTACACATTTGACTATTTTGTCTCTGGACCAACACACCTGGTGAAGGAATAAATCCATTAAGTAGAAAGTTTTTTGTTTTTGTTTTTAATGGAAAGCCTTTGTAAAAGGGAATTTTAAAGTTGTATGCTTGAAATTAAATAACAGTTTTTCTAGGCGTATGCTAAAATTACTGAGATGACTATTTTTGAGGAAAACGTACCAACAAAAATCATAATTTTAATATGATTTGGGGTTGCCTTCTTAAAATCTGCATACAGTTTTAGTTGCAGTCATTCAAATGCAAAATAAAACATTGGAGTGACAGGTCTTGAGTAATTATGACTTTGTGAATGGATTGACAAATTTCAGATCCTAAAATTTTGTGAATAGTTGCTCTTTTAAGTTACTGTGTTAGTAACTAGTTTTTTGAGAAAAGGAAGGAAAATGGAAGATTAACAAATGATTGAGTTTCTTCAGTTTGATATATTGAAAACTATCTTGTGATTTTTGGCTCCATTACCATAATACAAGGCTTCATTTTGAGACTTTCTGAAAAGAGGACTTTATAGTCATACATTTTAGTAATATACCTTTCAAAGGGCTGATGGTTGTATATAGAAAGCAAGAATATATTTTAAAGTTCAGTTAACACTGCCTGTTGACTCTATATTAGTAATTACTCTAAAGTCTATATATTATTCTAGCCTTTCTCATTGGAAAGGCTTATAGTCCGTTGTTTCTTTAAACTGATTTTGTATAAACTGGAGAATATTGTAATGGTTGAAAATATAGTTCATAAAAAAGCCACTTTTCCAGTGAAAGTTACAAAATTTGTTTAAATTACTTACACACTTAACAGACCCCTTTTTGGTAAATGGGGAGAGATGCAAAATATTACTGGCCCTTTTGGAAAGGGAACACAGTACAGATCGTTTTCCATAGATAGCTGACCAATGTGAACCCTGTAGGCCACATTCCAGGAACTCTTATGAATGGCTGCAATTGTGAACTGTCAGCTACAACCAAGGATTGTTAGAAACCTGGTTGTAAGGATCCCTTAGTGGTAGATATCTTTATATCTTGTTTAATGACTTTATTTGTGTAGCTTGCTAATGACTACTGATTAAGTATTATAAATTGTGAATGTTAAGTGGTGTACCCTGGTAGGTGCTATTACTACTAATTTTGTTTATACAATTATATGTATATCTCAAATATATACACACATACTTGTGCAGGTTTTTAACTTGATGATTGAGATTATGTAAATGTATAAGAGCCAGAACTGTCACTCTTTATTGTATAATCTATAGATACTTACTATAGAGCTCTGAAAGTCTCACTGCATTTAGTCTTTACAAATGAAAGCTCCTTAGGTGAATCTGTATTTCTTGGGAGCTATGTTTCTTTATCAATATTGAAATGTGGACATAGTTTTGCCCTTCCAGCTTTTCAGTTGTTTAAATCACACACTGCATGTTATCTTATGTACTCTTACCCAGGATTTTGTGATCAAAGTGTAAATCCTGTGTATGAGTGGCGTTATTATTTAATATGAAAAATGATGGATTCATCAGAGTGCCATACTAATTACTAAAATATACTTTAGTCATAAACATGGCTCTAAATAAAGGCAATTATAGATTTCCAGAAGGATTGATGGTCCAAAAGTGTATCAGTAGGAATATGGCTTTAGTTTTGTTTTTTTATTAGCAGTGACCTATATATTGTTCAAAAGTTTTTATGAACTAAATTCTATAGGCTGTACATTGCATAACCTTTAGTAAACGTAGGGGCTTATATGTGTGTGCGTAAGGCACACTCTAAGTAGCTATTTTAGTAACACTATTTTTTCCTTGTAGGGGGAGTATCTTGAATGAAACTGCTTTTATGAGAAGTCATTTTTTTTTTTTAAATAATACTAGTACTGTGCTGTATATGTTTTCTACTTCCTGAGGATAAGTGTAATATTAAACTGTTCTTTGAGAATTCTGATATCACTGCTTTGGAAATAGTAAAACATGATACTGGATTTATAGATCTGGTATTTGCTAATTTGAAATAGAGTTTAGTCTTTCTCTGCACCAGAAGAGATTGGAAGTAAGTCATGCGCTTTAGTGTTCTAGTAACAAAGAGCACCCCCAACAATCAGATGGTTAAAAAAGACCAAAATTAGTCTCTTTACGGAGGAATGGTTTTGATAGGGGAATATAAAAAGATCTTGGCTTTTCTTTCCTAAAATAACAGAAGTTGGGGCAGGGGGAGGTAGAGAGTGATGGCAGATAACCAAGACAGAAGAAAATAGAGCAAAATAACATGAAATACGGGTCTCAGAAGGAATTAGGAACACTTACTACTACTGAAGAAAAGGCATCTAATTCCTTTTTTAAATAATTGTTTTAGACTAGTAGGTATTTCCTTTTTGAACAAATACTGTTTATTTCTTAATACTCCTTAAGTATGAGGAAGAGGGGGTTTATAAAAACAGATTTGTCTATTTTAATGTGGCCTTAATGATGATGTTCCCTAAGTAATTTCTTGTTAATGGGAAGAGCAGAGTTTAATAAAAATTTGTAATAGTTGACAGTATTTAAGGGGTATGAATAGCAAAATTCCTGACTTGGAATAAATCCTTTATGTTAGTTTTTTCTTTATACTAAACCAAGTGGACTTGTGATTTGAGGCTGCTCTTTTATGTGGTCTAATAAAATTACTGCATCCACAAAGAATGTACATACCTGAATCATTGGTATAATTTGGGTCTTTCCCACAGCAGTTCTTGAACATACCAGATTACTCAATATTTATTACATTCTTAATCTGGCAATCTGACATAGCTCAGGGCAAAAACCCCTCCATAAAGATTTAGGAACAGTAACCAATTCATATCATTCCTATACATTGTTCTATGACTTTCATAATGTATTTTAATGTATACATTTCAAATTTGGCTGATAATATTAAGGATATGTTATTTGCTTATATCTCTAAAAAGTATGTTCATAATTTCTGCTTTTAAACAGCTGAATTAAGTTTCATTCATGCTTCTCTGGGTTGCTTACATCTCAAATTTAAAGCCCAATATTAGACTTAGTTTTATTTCTCTGTACCCTACTAACATTTGTTAAAAAGAATGAACTCTTATTAAGTTGTATGTTTATATGTGATGGTTACATTAAAATTCTGCAGATCATTGAGTAGGACATACACTAAGTCCCATGTTAGTTGGAGTAAGCAAGACAAATAAGTGAAGTCCTAATGTTAAATTACTTAAAGCCTCCTTTCCCCATGAGCTTTCACTAAAATTTGATAAAATAATATTAATGTATAGATAGAAGAGAAACTGAAATTAATATGTCGATTATTTGTAAGTAACGCTGGTGTGTTTTAAATGCAATTTTTAACGTTTTAGGCAATACTTCATTATTAAACAAGTAAATTGTTTAATCTGTGAATGAAAGATGCCCAAAGCAAAGTTTAAAACTAACTAGTTTCTAGGGGAGAATTAGAAATAAGTTTTACTAAATAGTTTTGTAAGTTAAACCAAAACCCATCTTTGTATTTGAGCTACCTAGCTTTTGAAAAACAAAAAAGGAGAGGGAGGCTCTTGGTCAAATAGAATCAGTAGAGTGTTTAATTATGTTTTAGCGTGTAATGTGAATGACTGTTACAGACAGTGGAGTTGGACATGCCTGGGCTGAAGTCCCAACTATGCTATATACCTGAAGCATTTTTTGGCCTTCAGCTCTCATTATTTAGTCTTATAGACCCCATGTTTACCCCCATATGAAAAATGAGGATAATACTTGTGTTGGTGAGGTTGAGAGGATTAAATGAGGTATACAAATAATTTGTCAACAATTCGTATATAATGTATGTATGGCAAGCATACACATACCGAAATATTAGCAATTGCATAGTCCACAAACTGCTCTCCCAGATCACATCCTAACATGCTATAAATCATAGCGAGAGTCTTCAGTTTTGATCTGAAAGTATAATTGCATGGTATGGATGTAATCAGAGAAAGGGAGACATTGTTCTAGGCCAGAAAAGTCATGATGATGTAAGATTTATAGCAGTTGTGTTCTAATCCTGGCTTTTCTACCACTTAGTCCGTTTCTTTGGTTAAGTCTTTTATCTCCGTTTTCCTCATTGGTAAAGTTAGAATTTGAGACTTGGGCAGATTTTTAAGGTTCCCTGTGTATGACTCGATACATTTAGATGCGTTTCATAAGAGAGCTTGCCAACTTAAACCTTCCTGCCACCAGACTATCATGTGACCAAAAAAACAAAGCTTGCAGATACTCATCAAGTAGGTTGAATGCCCAAGAAAACACTTAAAGTGACAGTATGCCATTCAACTTTGTGTTCTCTAAATAGTAAGTACTTGGATACAGAAATGAGGACTATCCTGCCCTGCCAAGATCTCAGATTATATGAAAATAATTATCAAACGTGTACTTTGATATACATTATAGACAGTGGTAGAATAAATATAAGGTGCTAATCAGAACAGTTTAGGACACAAAGCCAGATTTAGTATGGGGAGGAAATAGACTGACTCCTGCTTAAAATTATTATCTGTGTAGGTAATACATTCACACAGCTCTAAATATACAAGACTATAAACTGAAAGCCTCTGCACCTCCAGCCACCCAGTTTCTGTCCTCAGCATCATTCCGTTATTGTGCATTCTTTTAAAGACAACTCTTAGACTGAATTTTTAAATGGGTGACTTAGGTTAGGTCACTGATAAAAAAAAAAAAAAAGGATGATTTTCTGAGTAGAGGAAGATGACAGTTTGTGTAACAGTGTGGAAGAATGAGATGTCAGATTTGGGAAATGATGTGATTAATTTGACAGGAACCAGAGTGAAGGGCTTAAATGTCATGGTGAGAAATTGAGGTGTTGTGTTTTTTATTTTTTATCAGAAGTTTATGGTTGCCATTAAAGGTGTTTCTTGAAGCTTTTATTGTTAAAGTAGTATGTATCTTGGAACCATTTCATTATCCTTTTCAGTGATTGTTGTACTTAATAATGTTGGAATATTTGGTATCCGTTAAGATACTCTACCAAAAGTAGATTTTTATATAGCATGATGTGGAAACTGTAATCCTATATTAAATACAAACCAAGCTTAAATTTTGTTAGGCCTTATGGATGCATAATCTCTTTTCAGCAACTGTAAGGAAGTGTTCCTCCCATTTTTATGGACTAAGGAAACAGACTTTGAGGATTTGAATTACATAGTTATTGAGTAACATTGCATAGATTCAGAGTGAGGCCTTCTGAGTCCAAAGCCAGTGCTTTTGGATATTTCCAGAGTTAGTTTTGTTTTATTAATTTGCTGATTATGAGATGGAGGAAGGAAAAGCTTCTCTAGCTACTGATATTTTGTGTTGTAACCCTTTACCTAAAGGATATTTTTAATCATTTTAAATCCTTTAGATAATAATGTTGGAGATGGCCCTTGTTCCTCTGCTTATTGTGTTTCCCTGGCTTCTATTTAGAGATCTTTAAAGTTGAGTTTTGACATAAGGGAAGAAAATATTTGCTGAGTTCAGGGCTCATGTACCTCATCCTTTAAGCTCCCACAATGTTTGTAGTTTAGTTTTTAGGTATAGTATATGTCTATGTTTTTCCTCTGTTACAGTTACTCTACAAAGATAGTATCTTAGCAAAGCAGGTAGATATGTGTCACATTCTAGTCACTCTGTGATGTACTACTTTCATGTACTCAGAAATTAACAGGACAGGTTATTTAGTATATAAAGTCAAGGGGAAAAGGATATGTTTTGTTCATTGATTTTGAAAAATGTCTACAAATGAGAGAACATTTTCATTTTTCATTTATGTGGCTGAAATAAATTCGGAATAAACCACACCTCAGTCTTCCTAAGAAGTGCTTTCTTGGCTTTATATTTAGATCAGTAGTTAACATTGACATCAAATATGTTATTAGAAAACTGGTTTCAAATTTTATTTCTTGGGCAGAAGAGAAATTTGTGACCAAAGTTGGATAAAATTCATTATATCTTTCTAATAAATTTTTATTAATGTTGGTTGCCACTTGGTGCCTTCAGATTACATAGACTGTAACCTTGAAATGATCCCCATTAACAGTGTTTTCCTTGGGCTTTTAATTTCCTCAATTTTATGTCATTCCAAAACAGAAGTCTTTGATGATCAAGCCCTTCAGTATTTACAAATGGCTCTTTTGAAGTTCTTGATCAGCTAGGTTTTACAGACTTGTTTAACCTATGCCTATTAATCAATATTTTGAGAGTAATTGTTGCTATTTGCTAGAAATCCCTCAAGTTTATGGAAAACATCCCTGCTGAAGTATTCCAGAAACCAAAAATGTCATGTTTTATAAGACTTGTCTAAATGTTTATCTTTGGAATCTAGACTATTTAAATTTTTCTAGAGTACATAGATTGTATTACTCCATATGGCTTCTTCATTTTGAATGTATGTAGAAAGTGATTCACTGCCAGCTTTTGCAACCTAAATCTATTCGTTCTGACATGTTCTGAAGACTTTAGGTTCGTTTGTAGTATTTTATTTCATAGGTTCCTTTTTTGCCCCAAGATACACAACTAACTGCAGATATGTTCTTTTTTCACTTCTACATTTGACTTATGAGAAACATTTCATTTTTAGAGTCTGTGCTGTAAAAATGCTGGAGTCTCATAACTTAAGTTATATGATTTCATTTAAAATGAATTTATCTGGCATGAATTTGATTCAAATTAAATATATATGTATGTATTTTTCTAAAGTCAGGGGATCTGAAGGTTTTTTTAAAGAATGTCATCCTCATAAATATATTGTAAATACTCTTTAATGAATTTTAAATTCCAGACTTGCAGAATAACCTCTAGGTTTACTCTTTATTATTTTCTCATATTTAGTACTTTCCTCTTTGAGTTACTCTGTTTTAAATCCAAGGTCTTCAAATAGACCTTTGTGAGTAGCAAACTTGTCATATGGTCCCGGGTAAGCCTGGTATTTAAAAAAAAAAAAAAAAAATGCCAATCGAGTTTTCAGTTGGTTCAGTTGTCTCTGATTTAATTTGTTAGACTGATTTCCAAGTAAGTACAGTGGAGAGAAAAGGGCCTGACAAATATATCTTGAGAGGATCCAAGCTGTTAAATAGTAGTTAGCAGCCTCTTAATCCTTGATATTAGTAGGTCTTGGACCTAGTCTAGAGAAAAATAGAGAAAGAGTTAAAAGAATAGAAAGGAGTTTAAAGTAGATAGAGCAGGCAAAGAGAAATACATACACTGAAGATGCCAATTAAAGCAGTTGCTTTGGTGATACTCTGGCTTCTAGTGTCTTGTCTGCCTTTCCTAATTTTGGATCATCTAAGAGGTACCCTAGTGTTAAAATAAAAAACGCCTTTTAAAAAATGTATTTTTAAAAAACTCAGTAGATGAATGATACAGTAAGGCTAATCTGAATTTTGAAATCATGGAATTTATTGAGCATTTGTTCTGCTTGTTGATCATTGACACTTGATTGGTATTCCAGTAGAATTTGGAAATTGTTTTCTTATTGTACTAGTAGAGTAGAGACTGTCTTAAGGTGCTTGTGAGGGTCTCAGAATTGCCATGTTGTATTTGAACTTCATTTTGGTGATAAAATAATAGCCATTATTTGTTGGCCATTGATTATATATACAGGGAGCTTTATATATAGTCTCAGTTCCTTAACCACCCTGCAAGGTTTAGATCATAATATCACCATTTAACTGATAAAGAGACAAACCTGGAGAGGTTAATATTGAACTCTACTGTATGTTTAGCATAGTGGTTTAAGAGCATAAACTCTAGGACCAGATTGTTACCTACTAGCTCTGTGTCATCAGTCAAGTAACTTCTATCTGATCTGTTTCCTTATTGATGAGATGGGAACAATAATAACACCTACCACTTAGGGTTGTTGTAGAATTGCATTAATAAATGTAAAACAATCAGAATAATGTCTGGTATGTAATAAGCACTTGTGTTCTTAACTTGCTGTTAGTTGGCTATAGCATGGGTCAAGGATTTTAGAGGTAATGTGACAAGTTTTTGTTAGCTCCCTAGTGTTGTATAGATTGGAGTTGGGGAACTACGGGAATATGCTGAGGTAGACGGGGAGCTATTAGAAAGCAGGTTTGTCAAAAGGTTAGTTAGTAGTCCCTAAGAAACTACTCCAGAGCTGTGAGGTGAATCATGAAGGCTGGGAGCTTGCCAGGATGAGCCCATCAGTTAAGATTCTATGGTTATAGCCCTAGGGAGTGTGTCTCTAGGGAATGGTAGAAATAGATGGTGATTAAGATGTGGGAGCTTTTACCTCTTAAAGGGGCATTACTAATGCAAGAAATTAGAAAGCTGTCATATAATTGCTGTGCCATGTTTTGCCCTAATCCAGAGAAACCACATGTAAATAAATGGATTATGAAGGTAGAAATCCTATCAAGTTCATCCCAGAAAAGGACTCAATTGTTCATCATCAAACCCTATCAAATAGATCTGAATTTTTATATTATGAAGATGTAGTAGCTTAATTTATTTTACATGAATATCATACCTGGGAACAGCTTTGCTAAACTGCTAAATGTTTAGAGACTTATAAAGGCATCTGATACAGAGTAGTATGCACTGGTCCCATTCACATGAATATAAACATAGGCGCACACACATAATTGGATGTTATTTTATCTGTATTAAACCCTTTCTTCTAGAACCATAATCCTGAATTATTGTGAGGGTCAGCTGGATTTCATTCGGTTTTTTAATTTCTTTCAAAATGTTTTTAAGCAAGCTTTTATGTAGTTTTTTTTTTTTATTAAAGCTGTTACACAATATTAGAAATCTAAAATCTTCCATCTTTTTTTGAAAAGTAGTGATTTTACTGTACTTTCTCAACCTCATTTCCATTTGATTCTTGGATCTCACAGGAATCCTTCAACTGCTTTCTACCAAGCGTTCCATTTGAACACGTTTCAGGAATCAAAGAACCTCTGGGATAGGTATGAATACTTACATATGGAATGCATACATACAAAAGTGTATGCATGAATTGCTTTGCACTGTACTGGTTTCTCATCATTAAACCTAAACTTTATATGTCATTTTAGGGGGGGAAATCATGCGATATCTAGCATGGGACAAAGCAGCAAAATAAACCAAAAGAACAATCTATATTTTAAATAGAATATAAACATACTTTTCTTTTTACTTCACTTTTAACTATATTTACTTTTTTGAAGGATTTACAGATTCTATTGAATTTTATTATATGAAATATCCACTTATCCTTGTATATTTTAGTGTAAAAATATATTCTGTAAAATAAACTACAGTTAATTTACTTTTGTCCTATTTTATATGCTTTCTCTGTAAATGCCTTAGTGACTCAAAGCAAAATGTTATTTCATATTAAGAAATTGGAGAAATTACAAGACCAAGTTATCAAAAACAGTCATTGTTGAATCCTGTTGAGAAACTAACATCAAGCTTGTTTGTTAGATTCCCTAGACCTGCCTACTTTACTGTTTTGTAAACCCCTAAAACAGTTTTTCTCTTAGAAATGCTATATACATTTTGTTTTTAACTTTTTAAAATATAAAGTCTTAAGAGTTCATTTATAGCAAAAGATAATTTGGTTTATCTTTCTGCTTAACACACATTTTAAGTAGTATATGCTCTGTTCAGTTATTTTGCTGAATATTTATCAGTGCTCCATCATTCTGTCTTTAATTAATAGAACAAGCACAAACGCTATTTTAAAAATTCACACAAAGCTTCGTTAGATTCTTTTAACTCTGCCTGGCAACGCATTTGTGTCCTCTGGCATAGTTTGGATACTACTCATGGACTTAACTCCATCTCTTTCATTAGAAAAGAGTATTGCTAAGTGCATGTACATGTCATGTTCAGACATGGTTTATATTGCCTACAAATGGTAACAGTCTTTTAATTCTTAGGCTTGATTTGCTTGTGTGTTACTCTAAAGAGATTTTCTAACAAAACATCTTTTCAGTGAATGTTCCTTAACTGAAAATGTTTTAAAACAGTTACTTACAGAGCAAGAACTTCTAAAATTTATAGTACAATGTTTATAACTTCAATTTTGAAATTATATAGCTGTATCAATGTAAATTAAGACATAAATGTAAATTGTGGCATGAAACAAGCATGAAAGTTCAGTCATTCAAAAGGCTTATCCAGTGTAGCCAGGGTGAGTACTTTGGGTTGTACTTTCCTTTTTTTTTTTTTTTTATTTTATTTTATTTATTTATTTTATTTTATTTATTTATTTATGATAGAGAGAGAGAGAGAGAGAGGGGCAGAGACATAGGCAGAGGAAGAAGCAGGCTCCATGCACCGGGAGTCCGATGTGGGATTCGATCCCGGGTCTCCAGGATCGCGCCCTGGGCTAAAGGCAGGCGCCAAACCGCTGTGCCACCCAGGGATCCCTACTTTCCCATTAGAAAAAGGAAAAATAATATTCTGTTTAGAAATGTAATAAGAAATAGTATTGGTTGTATGGTAATTTATTTCAAATAGCTAAATTTTGTAAGCTACCACGATACCATTATTAGTAAGAGCTCTTATTTTCATCAGGACAATGTAGAAAGATGTTTTATTTTTTGTAATTTTGACCTAATATTAAAGGTTTTTGTTTCATAATAAAACAACCATAGAAGTTGCCTACTCATCATTTGTTGTTACAGCCAAATACTCCTTATCTGTTTTCTTTTCTAGATACAGAAGTATTTAAGGTATCAGAAATGGAGGCAAGTTGCTGTATCTGTAGTTTCTCATTGGTTGAATGTATTTTCTCTTCTCCTTGAAGCCTGTTATCCAGAGCCAAAACCATTAATAGTTTGTTAATAGTACGTTAATGCCAAACTATAATCAGAACTTCTATTCTAGATCAGCCATTCTGCACTATAAGTTGGCCCTTTGGTACTAAAGTGACAGGTCCAACCCAATACTAGTGGTTTCCTTTTAACTTGGCACCTAGCTTATTAAATTTTCATTAGAGGGATACCTAGCTAGCTCAGTTGGTAGAGCGTGTGACTCTTGATCTCGGGGTCATGAGTCAAGCCCCAGGCTGGGTATAGAGATTACTTAAATAAGATAAAACTTAAAATTGTTTCAATTGATAGGAGCAGTAGGTTAGCTTTAATAGTTCTAACTGTATGACCTCAGTTGGCCAATATCTACTACAGACTTTTTAGTAATTATATTAGCAAATAAAGTATTATCGACGATACATTCTTTTTCATTGCAGACAGGGTTGAAGGTTTGTGTTAAACTTTTAAAAATATTAAATATAACTTCTCCTGACTATGTTTGTGTTAGATTTCACCAAATTGCCTTGTTCATTTTTTTACTGTTATAAATTAAGGGTTTTTAAACCAATTTTACTAATTTGGCAAGTATGTATTTTGCAGGAATGATTCTATTGAACAGAACCATTCAAGAGCTTAAGGGACTGTAAATCCTTTACATTATCTACTTAGTTTGAGGTATAAAAATTGCTTATCAGTATGGACATATACTATATTTCAGGCTCTTATTTATGAAATCATGGAACTCATTTTCAGTAGACAGCTTTTAAGCCCTGTGCCAGTTTTCATTAAACCTGCCCTAAATAGCTGAAGATCCTTGGTTTTGCTTTACTTGAAAGACTGGAATTTTTTTTTTTTTTTTTTTTTTTTCAGAATTCTTCTAGCAGAGTATCTTTTAATCAAAATACAAGTAATTAATATACCTTTCCTCACATTGACTCAGAGGTCCCTAATGGCTCCTTTGTTTCCTTCCCTATTTAAATTAGAATTAGCAAGTTGACAAGTTTTCCACCCATTTGCTTCTGCCTGTATTTAGAAATTCTCTTTCCATTGATAGCCAATGCTTTATTCAGTTACTGTACTAAAATTGAAGCTACTGTCAAGCCTGCCTTTCCCTTTTCCTGTAGGTGCCATCATTGTTCTCTGTCTTCCCAGTTTGTCATTTGCAGAGTATTCAGGGAATCAATCAAGCTGAAACCATCTTACTCCAAATAAAAGGACACCTCTTATTCCAAATAAAAGGACAAATGATACTGATAGCTCAAAAATAATACAACCCTTCCTTAGGAAGTGCAGAATGTTTGCATTGATGGTTTATTAAACTGAATAATGTAGCTGTCATAATTAGCTTTCTGGAGATTATCTTACTATAGTGATACTTAGTGATAGTCTAGCCTATTGGCATTTCAGAGTAATAACTTTAAATTTTGACTTTCTACTTCTTTAAAGAACAGTCCCAAACTTAATTATTGGCATTGCTTTGTTAACAGCGACAAAATTAGAAGTTTAGAAACTTATTTTACTTAGGAAAGAGCCTGGGGAACAGGCTCTTGTTGGGAGTCCTTTGTCTGGAAAAAAAAAAAAAAAAAAAGCTGAGGGTAAGAATTTATAGCAAACAAATTTACCCTCTTGTATATAGCAGGTCAGTAAGGTAAAAGAATATTAGGGAGGAAGAAACTTTTGCTCAGGTAGACTAAAGGAAGAAACCGGGTAATCTGTCAGGATTTAAACTTCGTTGATAAACGCTTGCAGTATTTCTGCCTTAATGAAGAAAATGCATAAGTGTAGTTAACAAATGAGAGTAACAGTTGCTGGGTGTGCTATCCCTGTGAGTTGGCTTGTCCTTCTTTATGATAGCACCACTCTTTAAAGAGATAACGAATAAGGAAAGTAGTGCACATGGTTATTATTAACTTAAAATGAATGTCTAAGTTTATGGTCTTTTTACTAGATACCTGATTTCAGTGAAGATGTTTTATTTTTTATAGTGATTATTCACTTAATCTATAATGTAGTTTAAGAATTACTGGATTTTTTAAAGTTCTTCTTTAAATCAAGCTATTTTGTGTTAGAAAACAAGTATTCAGTATTTTCTATAATTGATCCTATGAAATTTCATTTTTGAAGTTAGTAAATCAGAAATAAGCTGCTTGTATGAGATAATTTGTTTTATTCATCTGCCTAGAAGGTTGGGTTAATCTAGTTTTTGGAAGCTCAGTGATAAGACTTAAAAATATTTTTATTGAAGTATAATTTGTATCAGAAAGGTACACAATTTATAAATGTATACCTCAAACTGAATACACCTGTGTAACCAAGACCCAGCTCAGACACAATATTGTAAGCTCCTTATTTTGTGTCTGTATTTATCTGGACCCAACCAGTCCAAACCTATGTTGTTATAAGGTCAACAGTACATAATTTTGAAGAATCGCCATAGTGAATTGCTTTTTTGGAGACTGTTACTAGTTAAATATTCTCTCCTTATTAGGTGATGTTTTATTATAAGTACCTTGAGGATGATATGAACCTGAACTATTTTTGTAAGCACCCCAAACATATTCTCTAATAATTCGTCCTTTAGTACTTACATAATTTATTATGTGATTACATTTTGACCTATTCCAGTTACAGACACCCAGTAGAAGATAATTAGAGACATGATGATGTTAGAGGACAGTTTTAGTGACCTGTCACCTTGTAGGACTGGATCTCAGATTTATATAAAAATCTAAGGACATGCTTATAAAATATCCAGACATTAAAGTAGGAAGTTACAGCTATTCTTGGATGATAGCATTTATAAATTTAACAATCTGAAGCATGTGAAGAGATTGAGAAATTGGCAGACCTTGTATGTAAATTCAGGAAAGTTGAAATTTAGGTCAGAATGAAAAAATACCTAACATGTATTAGTTGCCTGTGTTTTACAGTATTGATCAGCAAGTGATATTGATTAGCAAGTGACAGGCCTGTCAAAAAAGCTAATGTAATTTTAGGCAATCTTTTTATAAGTAGAAAAAAGAGGAAAAGATAGTGACAGATTTATTGTACCCTATTTGTATAGGATAGTTACTCTAAATACAAAGGTAACTAGAAACTCTACCTGGACAGCCAGGGGATATTTCAACAGAGGCTTTGAGCTTACTTTCTACAAGTAGATGCATTCCTACAAAATAGTCTTGTCATCACTACAAATTAATATTAATACAATTAATAATTTTCTTCCTGGCTATGTCAGGAATGATGACCTTGAATGAGGCTTAAAGCCAATTATTTTTAAAATCCTTATTCTGTAGAATTATCCCCCCCCCCCCCACACACACACACACACACACTTAGTTCTAAATGGGAAAGAAGAGATAAGAAAAACATTGGAATTGAGCTCCTTGTTTTTTCATTGTTGGCCATGATTATCAGAAAACCTGAAATAGGGTGCCTGGGTGGCTCATTTGGTTAAGTACTTGACTCAGTCTCCCTCAGGTCTTCATCTCAGTTTAAGCCCTTTGTTGAGCTCCATGTTGGGCATGTAGTAGGCTAATGAAAACCTCAAAGAGCTGTGTATTTGCTTAATGAATGAAAGACTGGCAAACTCTTAGGAAAGAATCCCATATCAGAGGTAATTAAGGGGGGGGCGGTCACAATAGGAAAAACAATGAGCTGGGTCTTAATAGGGAAAAGATATGGAAGAACGACATCACATGATTGAAAGTGTTGTCATTTAAAATTCAGACATTTTATGTCTCTCAAGTATAGCCTGGAAGTATTGGTCAAAGCTTCTTTAGGAAGTGGCCTTTTGAGTTGGAACCTGAAAGGTGCATAGAATTTGGTCATCAAGAGTTAAAGACCTGAGGGAAAGCGAAAATTCCAGTTAGAGGAATTCAGCCACTGTGAAAGTACAGGTCATATGTGATAAGGATGGTTAAATTTGGTGCACAAATCATTTGAAGACAACAGAGAAGAGATATTTGATTGGACAGAGATCAGAGATAATAGAAATGTAATGAAGACCTGAATGAGGGAATCAAGATGAGGAAAGATCAGTTGTCAGAAGATAGGAATTATGTGATGTTACAACTCAAGGGATATGCCAGGGAAAAGCAGTCAAATTTGATTCCAGAGTCTCAAACCTAATGGACTGAGGGAATGGTGGTACTGTTAGGAAATATTAGTGAAAGAATTGGTGTGGGAAGGAGAAAATAATAATGAGCTTCTTAGTTTTAGTTACTTTTGGATGAGTTGAGCTGGTGGAAAATCAAGGTGGAAATACTCAAGGTATAACTAGAGCTGCAGACCTGTTAGAGAAGCTAAGGCTAGAAGAGATTGAAGACCATTTATTTATTTGTTTCATTATTGTTATTACTATTGCTATTATTTTTTTAGAGTTCGAGCTTTAGAAAAGGCTGAGATTGCCAAGAAGTAGCAGAGTAGGCTAAGAGGATCAAGCCAGGACCTTGGGAAACACTACCTACTTTTAGAGAACAGGAGAAGCTCTGAAGAAGACACGTGATCTTAGAGACTAGAAGATTCTGGGGATATTATTTACTAACCAAAATGAAAGAGAATATTTGAATCTATTTTAAAAATTTCAAATTTACAGAAGAATTATAAGAATAATTAAAAACTCTCCAGTAATCTTACTGAGATTGAACATTCATTAACATTTTGTCATACTTGCTTTATTATCCTAACATTATTTAGGAATCCTTTAAGAGTAAGTTGTAGATACCCTGTCCATTTGATCAAAGAATACTTTTAGCTTATGTTGCCTAAGAAGATTATATGACAACAGTTTAATTAGCAAACTCAGGTTTGATATATTGTTATCTAATATGTAACATACAGTTTATATTCAGATTTTACGGTTGTCCCAGTGTCTTTCATGACATTTTTTACTTCATCCAAAAGCCAATACAAGACCACAGAATGCATTTAATTATCAAACACTTGTCTTTTTTCCTTCTGTCTTATATAGATAAATATTTTTCTTATTAGTCTTCAGTAGAACTATCTAAAGTTTGAGTAGACTTAAAGTCTGTATTATAAGGGGTGTGGAGCAGAGATAGGCAAGATGCCTAAAATCCAGCTGAAACAATTATTGGGACTGGAAAATGTTATAAGAAGATCTCTTATTTCTCACAGTTTGGAGGGGGGTGATGGCAAGGAGAGAGGTAATGGCAAGGAAAACATATTAATGTGGATGTGTCCCTTGAAACAGAAATTGAAGTGTATTCATGCACCATTTTTTTTCTGTATCATTTTGTATATATATATATATATATATGTATGTATTAAGTTGGGATTCTAATTATCTGGAATTGGAAAAAGTCGTTAATTTGAAGACATTTTTAGTTACCTCTTGGGCTTTACAAATTATATAATTGCTATCCATTATATTCTGTTGTATCCTCGTAGGTTCATTCTGACAGTTGCCTAGGGTTGATTGTCTGCTGCCAGATTTTTAACCATTAGGTATGCATCTCATTGTTTGATATGCTATTTAGTGGATCCTAAGCATTTCTTCTCCTCTCTTAGCTTTGCTGTGGTTGGCTAAAATGGGATAACCTGATATACTGACATTATTTTCATCACATAACCAGACTTCAGAATTGATGATGAAAACCTGACAGCTCATCCATTATATGCTTCTGCTCATGTGTTTACCACCTTCTTTAGTTAGTAAATTTTCTTAACATAAGTGGTCACAGCCTACCCTGTAAGGTCATGGTTATTGTTTTCAGGGTGGAATTTGAGAAGCAGTTGAAATAGGTGAAAATAGTTGGTAAGGTCTTGTTAATTTATTTTTACTTTTCACCAGAATAGTTTAAGTAAACCAAACCTTTGACTAGAACAGAAACTTGTGTGAATTAACGTGTAAACTAATTTGCTAAACCCAATTTATTTTTTTCTGCAGAATCTAGAACTCTGTAGCAAAGCTTTTTAAGAAAAATCTCTTACTGAACTTGTTCAGATGAGAAGGATATTTAAATATAGCCTGAAGTTGTTGAACCAGAACAAACATATGTAACATCTGTTTTGTTTTCCTCCCAGACTTTTAACAATTTAAAAACTCAAAATCACACTTCTTTCAGTGTATTTAAAAATACAAAATATAGTGTATTTTATCTGCAGATAGTTTGGCAACCTTTTGGGAAGAAAGAAATATTAAGTGGAATTATTTTATATTTTTGTTTCATTCATTAGGGTTGGTATAGATGAGAGAAATGGCTGACTATATTCTAGTTGGCATTCTCTTTGTGTGCAAATGTGCCCACTTGTACCAATATTCTAAGTCACTCAGATCAAGATTATATATATATATATTAGATGTTTGTGATTGATATAAAGCATTTAAATGCATTAGCTTACCCAAAATTAGCTCCTGAGTTTAGGTTTCTGTTAACTGTTTCTAAAACTTTTTTCATATTTTACAGAAACAAATTTAAACGTGCTAATTTAGAATATATATTCATTGATATATATCTTTAAGAAATAGCATTCTTATGCCATTTTGTTTCCGGGTTATTTTCAAAGTTTAAAGATCCTTAGTTATAAATACTAAAAGGTTTGGAAGGTGCTCATTGTATTTTTTTATTTTCTGTTTTTAATTATTTTTGGCCCAGAAAGAGTGGTATATGTAACTTGTGTCTTGAAAGCCAAAAATTGTATCTTATATGACATATCTACCTGGTGATATGTCCAGATGAAGAAGGTATTCTTTCCCTAGGTCTACAGACTATTTGAAGGGTAAGGAGGGAGAAGAGTTGTATTGTCTGGCTAATCCCACTCCTTCTGTTCACAGTGACTATTGACAATTGATCTTCAGAAAATTACTTTGCAGTACTTTTCTATTTTAGATATTGCTAACTTAGTTGAAGAGTAGTTGTATTTTCTAATGTTAGCTGTTATTAATGAAAGCTCAGAGTCAAATATACAGCTTTCTGTTAACAAAGCCTGCCATTCCTTATCACCTATGTATTTGAATAATGTATAATCGGCTTCCATCTACTGTTTTACCTTTTTTATCTTCTGTCCCAACCCCCATTTCTATTTATTTTAATCCTCTGTATGTTATTTCTACTCCTTCTGAGAAAATGAGGATTTTAAATCATTTGTGAATGAATATGATCTATTAAAAATACCAATAACCTATCTTGTTAGGTGTATTTTCTAAAGCTGTATGAATGAAATTTTCTAAGCAATGTATTTTGCATTTCTTCCACTAACAGGTACATTTGATATGAAGTATAACATGCTAAACACCTTTTCATATATTTCTCATACTTAGTTTTTAACAACTATCTTGGCTCACCCACAGATACATGAAGTTTCCTATAATTGTGTATGTCTTTTTATATGTGAGTTTCTTAGAACACACAGTGTTCGTATTCTGTTAGATATGTTTGGACTAATTTTTTTTTTCATAAGCTTATTTTTGATATTCCTAGCCTCATTTTCCCAATAAGTAATCTATGGAAAGACTATACATACTTTATTGGGAGTCATACAGGATTGGCCCATTTCCCCCTTTAAAATTCTTCTTAAAAATAAGCATTTCTTGATGTTTAGGGAAGCAAGCATTGATTTATCATGTCTAGGGTTTCTCAAAACAGTGTAGTGAACTTTTTGAAGAAGGTGGTTTACACTTGAAAGTGAAATTTTGTACCAAACAAAGCAAAGCATATTTATTCAAATAGCAAGTTCCTTTAGGAACTTTGTAGGTTTTACCTAATTTCACATACAAGTTTTCAGATGACTTGGAAATTGCAGATCATCCACCTTCTTACCCCTGTTTTCTCTACTTTGTTCTCTATCAGTATAAGTTTGCCATAAAAGTAGCTAAATAATAGTAAATTTAAGCCTAGTTCTTGCCGAACTATACCATACAACCTAGTAGCTCACACTTAGGTAAATGGGATTTTTCCTCCTCACAAATTAAAAAAGAAAGAAATGATAAACAGCAAATATTGAGGATTTGTTTTTGATAGCAGTCTTGTCAGAGATTCAAGATGATTGATATATTAGAACAAGCTTCTAAATACTCATTTTGGGGAGAATTATAATTTTAAATTAAATTTTAAGGAGTATCGAATTAATCTTAACTATGTTCCTCTACAAACACCTCAGTTACCCAGTTTTCAAATTTTTAATAAGGATTTCCTACACATTGGAATTAAGTCATTGAAACCCTTCAAAGTTAACCCCTGTAGTTGGTAGCAACTAACTTTGAAAGTGCATGATGGGGAAAAATCTGATAATGGAAGCTTTGTATTTTTAAATGTAATACAGTTCTTAAGTCCTAAATTTACCATGTATTTGTATAATGTACACACCCTTTAAAAATTGTTTTCTATAAGCTTCATAGGAAAATAACTACATTTACTTTATATGACTGGTTTTAATTCTATATTCCAGAGGCTTTCCGGGCATTTATCATAAAAAATGTTTATTGTTGGCAGGCCCTTTAACAGAGGGTTGGTAGTCTGCCCCTCAAATGGCCAGTCTATCAGAGCCTTTACAGACAAGCCAAATTACCAGCATTACAGATAGATATATTTCAGGAAGCATTTACTTTGCTGCATGTGGCTGGGTATTATACCTTCTCTTGGGACTTGCCCCATAAGAGTAAATAATCAAAAGGATTTTTTAAAAATTTGGTAGTATTTTGGTTGATAGGAGACAAAAGTTGCATAAAAACTTGCTAACAAATGTTTTGGTAATATGTTGATGAAATGACCACAACTTTAAACTGTTGCTTATCCTCATCAGTATGGGTTTTTGCCTTCACCAGGTGATTACATAATAAGGCTGTGCTTTGACAAAAGATAGTAAAGTTTTATGATTTCATTTAAGTCAAATGTGTTGTGAGATTACATTTGGAAAGGTTATATTTGTAAATTGGAAAAATCCTAATCTTCAGATTGTGTGGGAGACTTTTAAAGACCATGCATAATAGAAAAATTCCATTAAAAGTTAACATTTGTAACAGCATAATTCCAACCCCCTATATTCGGGTCAAATATTTCTGGAGATGGCCGCAGAGTTTCCTCACAATGCTATCTTTGAGTTTTCTATAGCTTTGCATATATTATTGATCTTCCTCAATAATGGCTTCCTTTCCCCCCTTTCCTTTGCCCCATTGTGCCATTTTATTTAGGGGGTTAATTTAGGCAAAACTATGCCCATAAATATGTGGGCTGCCTTTTTCTGTGGATTACTGACAACTAAAAGTAGAAATGAGTATTCACACTACACAAATGTTACTAATATTACCCTTCAACAATTAAAATAGATGCCCAATTGAAAGTTTTCTTGTAAAAATTTCATGAATATAAGATCATTCTTAATGAAGTAGTTTTTGCCATTATTAAATATTCCTATCCCTAATTTTGTTCTTTGCTCATAACATAGATGAGCTATAGGACCACTTCTGAACAGGATACATTGTTATGTCTGTTACATAAAATGCATAATAAAATTTTATTCTTTCCATCATGTTGTCTAATTTTAAAATTTGGGGTGGTAGAGACAGACTAGGATTTAGGTATAAAAATTGAATGCTGTCTTGAGCATTTAAATGATTGGTATGGATTATTATTGATCCATCCACCTGTGTTAGAAGTTTAGAAATTCATATGGATGTGAGTCAGATGATAGAGTCAAGTGCCATTCTGTAGGACTTCAAAAATGTCTGTAGTAAGTTATGGTGTTAAATCATAATTTCTGGATCATGATCTTAAACCTTTAATTGGTTCCATTTCTCCTTGACTCTTTACTAACAAGTATTCCTGATGGCCTGAAAGTCCATGTTGAAATTTACAGTTTGAAGTATCCAGATTAAATATGAAATTATTTTACATTTTAAAAAAATACTTAAGTACAAAATATCAGTTGTGTAATCATGGTAAAACATAAAACTTTGCTATAAAAGATTTTTAAAGGCTATTTGATTAAAACACTTATTTACTTAAACTCTTTGCTAGAATTTTTTTTAGAATTCAGCATCGGAGGAGGAATGTGACATAATAATGATCGAAAGCCGAAAGTTTAAAAGTTGTGATGCCCTCACATGGTTGGAGGGTTATTCTAGCTTCTAAGGACTGAATGTTGTCCACAAGAGTGTCTCATCAGGTCATAAATTGGTAAGACTTAATGGATTAGATTTTATGTATTATACCTGATGTTATTGTATTGAGATGAATATTTATGAACAAAATGAGCACATTGTATAACTAAGAGTATAGTATTAAATATAAGTTCAAACTTGGAATTTTAAATACTTGGGAATATGTCATCCTTTCAAAATTTCGTGAGGCTGAAGGCTGTATCTTTGCAGTGGTGTTTAATAAATAATCAGTTTAAAAAATAAAGTGACATCCTGTATTATAGTAACATTATTTAGATATTGCTCTGGCATCTGCTATAGGTGCTTACAGTGCAGTTAAGAGCCCCAAATACTTACTAGTTATTATCACAGGAGGTATTTGAGAAATAATATATTAATCTTTTATTTAAAAAAAACACCTTATATCCATTTTCTTCATAAAATATAGTTTAAATTACTCCTATTGCTTTTGGGATTTTATTTTTCTTCTCGATGTCTGTAAAACTAAAGCCAGGAAAATTTTCTCAATTCTTATCTTGAGAATCAATATCAAATGAAAATGATACAGTAGAAGTCAGTATACTTTTTTTATTTTCCCTGAAAACAAAATACTTCCTTTCAGCATTGTATTCTGCTTGGAAAACAAATTTTAATACTTGTTTTATATAGTGTCTTACTGCTTTGTTTTACACAGCTGTATTTTGCAGAGGACTCTTAGAATAATACAGTTTAGACTAGGATGAGATCTTAATCTTCAACCTGAAGATCATATCTTGCAAGTGAAGAAAAAGAGCTTGGGTTAAGTTATATGTCCAAAGTTGTAGAATTAATATTTTCATTAAAGTATGGCATACATATCCTATAAGTGTATCGAAAATTATTTGAAATTATTGAATAGGCTACCATATCTGGTTTAAACTTTATCCTTAACCAGAAATATGTTAGTCTCTCCCTTGCATACATGCATCTTGTCTTTTGAATAATATTCTAAATTGTTTCTGATATGGTATTCCAGTCCGTAGTCTGGAAGGAAATGCAGCAAACTAATAACAATTGTCCTGTATTCTATAAACTTTTAAATTTTTATTTTTCACTTAGTACAATAACATTACCCACCCAACTTCTTAATTAGGAAAATAACTTCTAATTTCTTTAGTGTAGGATATCCGTCTTTAGTAGTCAGTGGTTGGGGTACGTCTCAAAGGATCATGAACCCTGTGAAATATTGGATAGAACTTAATATATGTTCAGTTTTTGATGAAACATTCAGAGCACTTGCCAGATTTTCACAAGCAGTTAAATAACATTGCTAGTGAATACATCTAAGAGACAAGCCTTGTTATGTACCCAAGTACATGATGTAGGACAGAAATTTTTAATGAGTATGCTGATTCTATAACTCTTAACTGAATTTAATACAAGGCTAGTTTATTTTAAGTGATCATTAGACTGATGGAACAAATCAGATCCTACCCATTTTTAGCTTAAGAATTTCATACTGTCAGTCCCTGGGCTCAAATGTTGATTTCTCCACATAGTAGTTGTTTGTTTGTTTGTTTGTTTGTTCTTGCTAGTTAGTGCTTACTATGTGTCAGGCACTCTCCTAAGTATTTTTGTCATGTTTAATTTTTACAACAGCTGTATTATATAGATATTATCAGTATCCTCAGTTTATACTATAGAAGGAAATTGAAAGCTTAAAGATTATATAACTTGATCAGGTCACATAGCCATTTAGTGGTGGAGCTAGGATTCAAATCTAGCTTTCTAACTGGAATCATGGTTCTCAATTGTATGCTGGTATGCAGAGAGTAACCCTGGGGAACTTAAAGTTGAGAAAGAAGAATTTTATATTGAGTGAAGATGTGAATACATAAATTTGATTTCCTTTGAACTTAAGTACCAGTGGGTGATCCTTTATTATAAAACCATCTTTTAAAGCACCTGTCAAAAAAATAAGTTTGGTAAGTTGCTTATGATTTTAAATTAAGTACTTATTGCATTAGAAAATAACTTCTATTCAAATTTAATGCTTATGACTATAAGCAAATATACATGTGTTAGAAAAGTTTTAGTACTTATTAAACAGATTTTGTATCAACTGTAACCATTAAGAAACTCACCCTTTAGGGGTACTTGGTTGGCTCAGTCAGTTAAGCGTCTGCCTTGGGCTCAGGTCGCGATCCCAGGATCCTGAGATAGAGCCCCACATGGGGCTCCCTGCTCAGCGGGGAGTCTGCTTCTCCCTGTTCCTCTGCTTGCTGCTCCCCCTGCTTGGGCATGTGCTCTCTCTCGCTCGAGCTGGCTCGCTCTCTCTGTCAAAATCTTTAGAAGAAAAAAACTCACCTTTTAATATTTAGGATTTATAAATAACAAACATTGGGAAGCAGTTTAAAAATCTGCTTTGAGCTGCAAGTGTTTCTTGAGGTAGGGAAATGAATCACATGTAAAACCTACTAAGTGCTATTTCAATTTCCCATTTGCCCTTAGTTGTGAATAATTCTATTAAGATACCTTTTCTATGTTTACTTTTTAAGCATGTATACAACAAAATCTATGTATTAGATACATGGATTTTTTTATTGAATACTTTATATAAAACTTTATTTTTAAAGTGTTTATACAAAAATTCCTGTCTACATAGGACTTACAGTTAAATCCACTATTAGTACTGCTTAAAACAAAGACAAGTAAAACTGTAAGAATTCAAAGAATTCATTTACTCTTCAGTTTAGTTGAAATAGCCTATTAAGCATAAAATTAAGACCATGGTTTAAAGTATATAGCAATTTGATAGGTCATCAGAACATGAGAATACCATCTTAGAAGTCTTTTTCCAGATGATACATTTTTATCCCAGCTTCTTTAATAGTAATATATTTGCCTTTTCAAAATTAAAACTTTGGAATTTTGGGAAATAGAATAAACAATCACACCTAATTCAAGTTTTTAACATAGTGACTCTCTCAGTATTCACATATTCCCTTCCAGACTTTGAGTACATATGCATGGATGTTAACAATTGCACTCACAGTTGAGTAGCTTTTAAATAGTTTTTAGCATTCCAAATATTTATCTAATGTGTGCAAAGCTGATATTGACATGTCATAGGTTTTAAATTTTGGATTGATAATTTTGATATCTACGATACCGTCCCTTCCAGTTTTTCATTCTACTTCTCATTTCTTAGTCTCCTTGTCAAGCTTTTCCTTTCTGTTTGTTCTTTTAAGTATTATTGGTGTCCTCAGCATGCTGTTGAGACCCTCTTCTCACATTCTTCTTCATGCTAAGAACATGTAGATGGTTCTAAGTGTCATCTGTATACGGTAGGAAGCCTATGTGCTGTAGTCGCTCAAACTTTTTACCTAGGCATCTCCTTAACCCTCAAACGTCTGTGATCTCCCATAATTGGAAAGTACTGCCACGTATCCCTTGTGAGTATTTCTTCAGCCTCTCCATCTCTTTCCTCCCTATTCAGGGCCCAATCCTTATGTGGAAATGCGAAAATCTTCTAACTGGTCTTCCTTATTTGAGTTTTCTAACATGGCTAACTGTACCTGCTGTTCTTTTTACTTGGAACATTTATGTGTGTGTGTCCTTTCATCTTCTCCACCCAACCTTGGCACTTCTTTTACTAAACGTTCTTTCCTGACCCTTGATGTTGATTATGTTTCCCCAAAACACCCTCTAAAATCTTCCCTTTCTTAGCATTTATCACACCTCTAACTTGTCTATCTCCTACATTCAACTGTATTCTCATAAGTTCTAGTGTATGGTTTATTTGATAATGTGTCTATAAAATCAGTGTCTGATGTTTAAATACATTAAAATCCCCCTAGAATGTGACATCATAAAATTTAGTAAACGAAAAGAATGTTAGAAATTATCATTAGTAGAGGCAAAAATCAGATGTAAAAACCACATCACCTCACTGTGTATTTCCTGATATTTAGATTTTGATCACTATACCTTACTAATACAGATTTATATAGTTAATAAATTAAGTGTTTAATATGTGCCAGACTCTAATGCATTATCCTCACTGAATACTCTTGTCTGGTCCTATTATTCTTTGGAGAGGATAAATAACTTGTATGAAATTATAAAAGTGTTAGGGTGGGATTCAAACCTGGGTATGACTCCAGAAGCAAAGCCTTTTTTTATCCGATATCTCCTCTGAGTTTATCTTCTGTGTCTAGAATTATAAATTTGGGTTGGAAGGGAATTTAGTGGTCATTTATTCCAACCATTTGTCTCATGTCTATAATACACCTTCTCGGTTGTTGTCTAGCCTTCAAACACCTCCAGTGATGTTTATCATGGCATCCAGGTCTTCTTTATTTTTACATTTCATGTTTAAACCTTTTAGAAATTTGTCCTGTACAACAGCGTCTAAAATGTGGAGTAGAAAAATCTGATGATTGCCATCACTGAAAACATTTAATAGAGATTACGTTCATGTAAAAATATAAGCTGAATTATGTATTCTGTCAAAACATTGAACTGAGAACATTCTCTATTTCAGTGTCTTCATAGCTATCATAGTATAGTTATCATAGTCAAGAATATGGGTTCCAGTTTGTGGCCAAAAGTCATTGGTGTTAATATAGTTCTAAAGTTCTTTTTCAAAAATGGATACGGAGACATTGCTTAATATCTGAAGAGACCAGAAGGATATTTTCCCACTTGATAATTAATGATTCTAGTGATGGATGTAAGGATTTCACAGGACTCCTATGTGGACTGCTTTAATCCAACAATGTGTAAAAACAAAGTACTGATACATCTGAATTTCTTCAGACTCCTGGATCTAGTCCACTTAGAACTTCCACTTGTCTATGAGACATGCTTAACGACATGGTGATATGAATTGTCTTCTTTCTCTGAGCTGACTAAACTGCCAAGCCTTTGTGTTTTTTTTGTTTTTGTTTTTGTTTTTTTGTTTTTGTTTTTGTTTTTGTTTTTTTGTTTTTTAACTACCAAGCCTTTGGCTTCCTCTTTCCACCTTCAGCATAGCTTTTGGGTTTTTTTCACTTCTTCTCCTTAGATTTGATTCTGATTGTCTATAGCAAATGATGTTGAGAGAACCCACAGATAGATATTTATGATGTATGGTTTTACAGTTAAGCCTTTCACCAGGTTCACAAAATTATTTTCCCTAAATCCATGATTCTAATGTAAAAAGATCTTTGTCTAGGTTTTTATCCAAAAGATAAAAGTCTTTAGAGTCCACTTTTATTTTCCACAAAGTCTTTTATGAATTTTGTCATTACCATGATCTGTCTCTGAAACTGCTAAGTTTCACTGGCATAATTTTGTCAGAAGTAACCTGAAAGTCAGTAGAACTCTGGATATTCTATTCCTCAAACTTAAACCGTTTTTCTGCTTACTTCAGTTGCCAGTTACGTAGAAACTACTGCACTTTCTTCCTCCTCAATAACAACCAGATGAGAGGAACATGACAAAAGGTTTATTGGCTTTTTATTTAAGCTATCTTTGTCAAGGAGAAAAACTATCTCAGGAGGCCTGCCCATTTTTACTATGTTCCAAGGATGCTCTTTTCATAATTTCTAATATTTAAATAGCTAGCTAATTTCTTAGTTCTTTTTCCTGTCATGATTAGCCCCATATAACATAAGTTTGTGGTAACTTAAAAAAATATAATTAGATAACATATTAAATACTATTATATTCTATCTTTTTCTTCAATTAAATGTTTAATATCAATTTTATGGACAGTGTTATAATTAGTAAACCCCCTGCATAGACACAGTTCCTCCCTTTGTGGTTTAATTCAAGGGTGAACAATATTAAATAGAGACAGCAAAAACAATTATTTATGGAAGACTCAAGAAAGGAAGAAAGCAAAGAGAATGTAAGTGAAGCATTCCATTTCAGATGATAGTCTAAACTCCAGAATCTAAGGTGATTTAACAAATTTTAGATCATAATGTAAGTCTAGAATTTATCATAAATGATTTTATACAAATTGAGGTATAAAAGTGATTATAACTTTGTCATTTATCATAGCTATGTTATAGTATTGTTATCACCTAGAAGAATTCAAGGACATTGATCCACAATGAGATGAGGAAAAGTTGTTAGCTGTCAGAAACTTTATAGCTGAAAATGTACCTATTTGAGTATAGTTCTGCTTGAGTGAAAAAACCTTATAAACCTTTAGATTTTATAGTGGTGCTACTTATATTTTTCTTCATTGTCTTATACCAGAATGTTTTCTTGAATTAATTCTAAAGCAGTGATTTTCAACTAGTATGTATGTATAGTACATAGTATAGAAGCAAAGCAGTACTTGACTCAACACTTGATCTGTTTTTAGTAATACTGTTGAAAAAGGAAGGCATGGGACATGTTTAGTTAAACATGTTTTGAAATTTTCACATTGAAATAAGTCCAGTTATATATCATTGGCCTTTGGAAAAAATTTCCCACAGTAAATTAAGACTTTTTATGCTAAACAGTCATTAATGTTCAATCCACAGGAATTCTGTGCTTAATAAATATTGATGTAAATTTAAATCTCAAGTCAAATAATTTTTATTTGCATATATTTTATGACTGCCTTAAATCTTTAACATTTGACTAGTTGAGTACAAAGGAATAAATTTAAGGCATAACTAGAATTATTTCATTCTTTGGGTGAGGTATAAACATAAAGATTGTTTCTTTTCAAAATTGATTTTTATTTGTACCTCACTGCTTCATTTGCAATGATACACTGGGATAGTAAACCTTATACAGGGTCGGCCCAAATTGATCCAAACAATAGAAGAAACTAATTGTCTCAGTGTTTACTATTATAAAAAAAATCTCATAATTGTCACAGCAATCCTTTAGGGTAGGTAAAACTATGATCCCACTTTATAAATGAGGAAACTGGTTTGAGTATTTAGCTTGCTGTGATCATCCCACTAGTAAGTAGTGGAGTTGGGATTTAAAACAAGCTAATTGATAGACAAATGGATAGATAGATAGCTTGTCTAATTCTGAAGCCTGTAGCTCACCCCTTTATTTTAAGAGTGTGTGAGTGACAGTGTGGCAGGAACAAGGGGAGAGAGAATCTTAAGCACATTCCATGCCCAGTGTGGGCTCCAGGCTCAATCTCACAACCCTGAGATCATGACCTGAGCTGAAATAAACTGTCGGACACTTATCCGACTGAGCCACACAGGCACCCCTGAAGCTTGTGCTCTTAAAACCACTTTATTATTCTTTGGGAATTTAGTCTTTTACCTAAGTAACTGCTAAGAGGTAAGATGTCTTGCCCCAGAATGAAGTAGAGAGCAAAAGGGAATTAAGCCAATTGGTAGTAAGCTGATAACCTAGACAATTTTAACTTTTCTAGGTATATATTCACAATACTGTATATTTGTTTTAGACAAGCAGTTTAAATTTTTGCTCAAAACCAAGCCAATCCAAATTTTTAAAATACCTCAATTGTAAAACATGTATTGATTAATTAAAAGTAAAATAAATCAGAGTTTTCCCTGATGATAGTCTCTTCATTTTATTAAGGGATGGTGACTGTTCCTTTAGGCTAAACCAGAATGAAGCAACTATCTCTCTAAAAACCTTATGATACTTTTATTTTTCTGGGTTTATCCCTGCTTTGAAACAGTTCCTTGATAACCTTTTTTATTTATTACTATCCCTGGACTTTGGGGACAGATTGGGAAGAGACATAAGGTAACAAAGACTGGTTAATCACCTAAAAACAAAAGCTAGGGTTTGGTCAGATAATCCTAAGGACTAGCCTGATATAATTTTACTTTGTCAGATAGGTTGTCCATACAATTACGTTTGCTTTTTCTATGGAGCTATTATGAATGACATTTCTGTACCTTTAAGAATTGGGTATAAGTGAAAAGATAAGTTTTAGATGAACAAAATTATCTCTGTGCTCTTTGCTAGTATTTGGCATGTGGTATTCAAGGGGATCATCTCATCGCTCATTTGGTTAGGCTCATTGTGGAAATAGAGTTGAAAGGGTTTTTTCAAGAACTGTTGAGTTGAAAAAAAATGGTATACAGAGTGCTGAATGTAGAAGAGATAAATGTGAGGCCATTCAATGAAATACTTAGCTTTCTCAAGAAGGGCACTTTGTCCTGAGCCCATCTTTTCATTAACTCTTCACGTGTTAGAGTTTTCCATTGTTTTGGCCCTACTTTTCTCTCTATTTAAGCAAGCTCATCTCTCACAGTTTGGCTTTACCCACCACATTTCTACGGCTCTCAAATCTAGACTTCTAGGCCAGAGATTACTCTAGAGTTCTAGATACCTATTTTCAGCAACCTTCTTTCTATATATTTCTCTGCTAGAATCTATATCCTAGATGTCTTAAAATTCAACAGTCCCAAGTGAAACTTAAATTTCTCATTTTCTCGTCTTTATTCGTGGTTCCTCTTCCACTCACTCCTTATCCCCTAAAATCTAGCCACCTTCCTGTGACACAAAACCTGTCTGCCCACACCTAATTGCTCCAAGCTAAAAAAAATTCCAGCCATCCTTGGTATTTTCTTTGTTATAGGTGAGTCCCTTTTCCTTTACCATCCCTCTGATTTCTCATAGATTCTCTGTGCTTTGACTATAAAAACGATTTCATTTTTCCTTGCTTAATGCCTGTGACCAAGCATTTTGCAGTGTCCTCCCCCCTTGCTTGCTTAGGTAATATTTTTTTTAAAGAGTTTTCTTTCCTTCTCATCAACCTCCATTCCCACCACACAGACATGCCCAAGAGAAGCCCACATTTGAGGGTTATATTAAGTTCCATAAAAACCTTTGAAACTAAATGATGAAAGAAAAAAGCCCAGTGAGAGTAGCTTGCTTCAGGACACAGCAAATCTAAGGTGAGGCCAAGCTGCAACATATATGTGCTAATTCCATATCTAGTGATCTTTCCACTGATGGACATTGTCTGACTTCTATTCTTCCAACCAGTGTTCATTGAGCATTGGACATTGTGCAGAGGAGACAGATGAGAATTTCTCATTTTTTATAAAAACGTCAGAAAGAAAAAAGTCTGAAAGATAAATGTTACTGAGATTTGGCTACATAGGAAATTAGAGGCAAAATTTGTTTAGCATGTATGCCCTATTGCCTCTAAAGGAATTTGGATTACCTAGATATATGAATTAGATACTAGGCAGCAAGACGATATGGCAAGTTTAGTTTCAGACTGAAAATGAATGAGATTAAGAACTATTTCCCTAATTACTTTTGAGTGTAGTTGAAATGATGGCATTATCCATATCCATTAGATACTGAGGACTGCTTTGGGAAAAGTCACTTTTGCCATTAGGTATGGGAAATGGCTTTGGAGGTGATCTAGTACAACTACCTAATGTAGCTGGAGAATTGAGGTCCCAGAGGCAAAGTAGTAAGTGATATATATATATATATGACTCAAAAGTCCAACTATACAATTATCTAGGAGATAGATGCAGCTATTACAACACAGCCTATGATAGATAAGTGGTTAGAGCTGTAAGGGTAGTGTGGGCCATGACTTCCTCTAGTGCTTCTGGAAGGATAGGAAAACTAACCTTTACAGAAAAAATATTTGAGCTGAAAGCTATGAAAGAAAGGTAGAATATCCACAGAAGTATTTAGAGAATAAGAAACCATATGAGCATAGAGTGAGAATAAACTACACAGTCTCAAGGAGTGTAGGATATCCGGTTTAAAAGTTGAGCAAGCATTTGGAATGGGAGGAAGTAATATAAATGCTGGCGTTAGAAATAAATTAGTAAGCTAGTTCTGATTTTTTCCTTTGACCCATTTTTATGTCATTGCTAAAGAATCCTGAATTACTTTTAGAAATGTTAGGTGGATTTATCTATATAAAAAGGTTGTTTTTATAATGGGCCCACTTCTGGGTGAAGTTAATTCAAGGCTGCTTGTTTGTGTTTCATTTCCCTTGACACTCTTTTCTATCTTGTTCTTTCTCCAATTTTGTTCATTTTCATACACTTAACACCATGAAAATTTCCTTAGTGATGAAAGTGCTGTTATTTCTTCATAGTCAAAAGGAAGGAATGCTATTGTTAACCTTTTAAAAGAGAATTGATCTTTTCTACAAAATGTTAAACATAGCCCCTTCCTTGGAAGACTTTTTCTTAACACAGCTGAAGTAATTTGAACTCTTCTGTGTTTTTAATGTCCTCATTTCATATTAAGAATTTTTATTGAGTTTTTCTCTTTTCTATTTCAATTTTCCATCTTTCTATGAAAGATGGTCCGTCAAGTCAGTACTGAAAAGTATAGATCTTTTGCTAGGTTAAGGTATATTTTAATTGTTAATTCTGATGTTTTTAGAAGTTGGTTAACCATTAGTTTCTAGCAGACTAAAAGAATGGTTCTAGAATATCTAGAATGAATATATGGAATTATATCCACTTTATTCCCTTTCAGTATAATCACATTATTTTCATAAGGTACTCTGAGCTAGACATCAGTTGGCAACATTTGAAATCCTTTCTAATCTCAACATTTGAAATCCTTTCTAATCTTTCTCCCCTTTTTTAGTCTTAGGTGCTAGTATACATCTCACTCTAGATAATTGTCAATCATATACTCTTTTCCCAATCTCCAGGGAGTAAAGTAACCAGGACCATAGTGTCAACTTTTTAATTTGGGCCAAAGCTCCTTGATACATATTCTTCACTTCTCAGTAATCAATTATGCTGTCATCAAATTACCTAGCTGCTGTGTAAATAGTACAATGCAGTTTCTTTTAGGAGAGCCTGCTCTAAATGTAAGCACACCAACTTTAGGGAAAATGCCACTCTCCTCCTACCCCTTTCTCACACCCTTTTTTATTTCAGTCCTGACTCAAAAGAAAAAAATAACTTTTTCATCCTGTCAAACCTTACCTAATGTTAGTCTAATAAAAAATAACTAGTGCATAAGCTCATCTGCTTTAAGTGGATATCATTTTTTACATACAAGTATTTAACTTCAAATAATAGAATATTAAACTTTCTTAGTTTATATGGAATATTTGGATTGTAATGGTAAAATTGTTGTACATATTTCACTTTTGTATTATTCTCTAGCTTTTCAAGACTAAATTTTTACATCTGCCATCTTGAGTGTTTTAATAGAATTTTAGTTTGGCTGGTTTTTTAAATTGTTTCCTCAGTGACTCTATAGGAAAAAAACTATCAGAATTTTACTTGCCTAATACTAGAGATACCTCCCCCAGGATATCCTCACTTGGAAATGTAAAGAGATCTAGAAAAAGAAGGTAAAGCTAATATTAATCTTATCTATACCTTCTCTGGAAAACATTTTTAATGTAACATTTTTATTGTATAAAGTTATATAGCCTATTATATCAAATGTTAATCACACTTGTTTTTTTTCTTTCCAGAATCATTTTGAACAGAAGTAACTATATTAGAAGTTATAAACATTGTTTTCTATCATATTTTTAAGTGATTATAATTCACCGTAAGCCAAAGAAATAAATTTTACAAATCACAAGTATCCTTTATATTGTTATTTTGAATGTTAAACAAAGTACCTATCTTCTAGAATGAAGTAGTTCCTAAGGACCATGGAGTTGTTGCCTCCTCTTCGCTCCTCTCTCTCTTTTCTGTCTCCTGTCTTTCATTTGTTCATCCCCTGAGTTCACACTGTACAGGAAATAACTTAATAACTTTCGTGAGTCATTTTCTTTTTTGGAATGTGGTAGTTCTTTTGTTTTTTAACTTCAGTATTCTCCAAAGTGCAATGAAAGTATTCTTCTATCTCTGTCCCCCATCTGCCTGCCTTCCCAGACAGATAACCACTTTCTTAGTTTGTGTGTGTGTGTATTCTTCAGGTTTCTTTATCCATATGCAAGCAAATGCTGTATCTATTATATCTGTGTCCCCCTCACACAAGTGATAATATACATACATCTGCACCTTTTACTTTTAAAGGTCTCTAAGATACATTGTTCTGATCTCAGTACACAGAAAAACATCTTTGTGTGGGGTCTTTTTTTATAAATAGGTAGTATTCAATTGCATAGATGGCTATACCATGATTTAGTTGATCAGTTCCCTGTTGATTATTAAACTTTGTTTTAAACAGTGCCTATAGGGCAGCCCCGGTGGCACAGCGGTTTAGCGCCGCCTGTAGCCCAGGGCGTGATCGTGGAGACCCTGGATCGGGTCCCACATCGGGCTCTCTGCGTGGAGCCTGCTTCTCCCTCTGCCTGTATCTCTGCCTTTCTCTCTCTCTGTGTCTCTATGAATAAATAAATAAAATCTTTAAAAAAAAATAAAACAATAAACAGTGCTATAATGAGTAGCCTTGTAAATATATTATTTCCCTTGTATGTAAAAATATAGGATAAATTCCCACATGTAGGATTGCTGACTCAGAGTAAATAAGAGTGAGTGAGCATGTGTGTGTGTGTGTGTGTGTGTGTGTGCGCATGTAAAACTGATATAACCGGGCAGCTCAGGTGGCTCAGCGGTTTAGTGCCGCCTTTAGTCCCGGGCGTGATCCTGGAGACCTGGGATCAAGTTCCGCGTCAGGCTCCCTGCACAGAGCCTGCTTCTCCCTCTGCCTGTGTCTCTGCCTGTCTCTGTGTGTCTCTCGTGAATAAATAAATAAATAAAATCTTAAAAAAAAAAAAACTGATATAACCAAATTGCTTTGTATAAGGATTATACCAGTATACAATTTAAATAACCATTCTATAAGAAGGCCCATTTCCCACAGCCTCGCTAACAGTGTATTAAATTTTAATACGCTTGCCAGTCTGTTTAGGGAAATAGTATTACATTATAATCTGTATTTTTATTATGAGTGAGATCTTGAGTTTTTTTTCATGTCTTGTGAATTTTCTATGTGAAATCTACCCATTTTTCAAATTGGGAGTCTAGTCTTAATAGATTTAATAGATTTCTAGAAGTACTTTATATTTTAGTGAAATTATTAAAGGAGTTTTTTATTTTTCTATATTTTGAGGCATCTAGTTAGGCTTCTCCGAAGTATTTTACAGAAATTCTTCTTAAAAGGACTTTTTAAAAGGCCATTGGTACAGATGATATGGTTGACTCTGGACAAAAGGGGTCTGAGGTAGGAGAGGGACTCTCCTTGTACACCTGTACACCTTTTTATGTATACTCTTTGGATGTACTTTTTACCATGTGTATGTATCTTTTTTAACTTTTATTTTGAAATAATTATTGATTCATAAGAAGTTGCAACAAAAAGAAAAAAGTATAGTGAGGTCTCACGTACTCCTTCATCCAGTCCTGTGTGTCCTGTCTCCTGCCCCCCTCCTGCAATGATAACATCTTACATGCTTATATCATAAGGTCCAAAGCCAGGAAATTGACATTGGTGTAATCCACATTATGTATGCTTTTTTACTCTTTAAATACTCATTTCTGGCCAGGATTTTGACCTTAAACTAATTACATGAATGTAAACGATGCTAAGGACATAATTGGTTTCTGTAGATGTTAAAAACAAATCTCAATCTTTATGTATATTTTTAACATTTTTCATTGTTCCTTGGTTAAAAGCTTTTTTTTTTTTCTTTTTTTTTTGCACCACTGTAACACTGGTTACTTGAGAAAATAATAATACTCAGTTTTGTGAGTCGCCATTTTACCTACTTGCTTAGCATGAATAATAGTTTTTATCATTCACAAAAATCACTTATTTTGTGTTAATAAAAAATCTTCATGGGGCTTTTTGTAAATTAATCATGAAATTAAACAGAGTTTGTTTTTACATAGAGATCTTATGATCAGTAATTAGAATAATAAAATTTTTAGTTTTTAGGTTAAGTTACTTTTAACTTTGATAGTTTTATTGCTAACTATAGAAGTTTGCATTTGGCCATAGAATAAGTTTGCCTGAATTATATCTATTTTGGCTTTTTTTTTTAGCAGAACTGTTATTTGCTCTTAAGTGTTAAACTGTAAATATTTTAAAATTCTTCTTAGAGAAAGAGTGATGTATTTTTTTCTGTTTATCTTTCATAGGCTTGCTGAACTGTACATTCATTAGGTTTATTTTTTTGCATCAATGACTTAATAGTTTCTTTCTAAAAAACAAAAATATATATTTCTTAGAAAAAAGGCCAGTTGTAGGGGCACCTGGATCGCTCAGTCCATTGAGTGTCCAACTTTTGATTTTGGCTCAGGTCATGATCTCAGGGTTGTGGGATCAAGACCAGTGTCAAGCTGTGTGCTGAGCACAGAGTCTATTTGAGAGTCTGTCTCTCCCTCTTTCCCTGCCCTTATCGTCGTCATCTCCAACCCCCCCCCCCCCAAAATGAATACGTAAATCTTTAAAAAAGAAGGAAAGAAAAGAAAAGATTTTGGCCAAATGTTACCAGGTTAGAATTAATCCAGTGTAGTAGTAATTATATTATTTTACAGTTTTTTTGGAAGGGGGTAGGAGGATGAAGATTCTAGATTATTTACTAGAAACAATACATGATTCCTGAAGACTGGCCTTAAAGAACAATGATCACTTTTTTTTTTTTTTTTTTGGAAAGATTGTAGCTTCTACTTGTGAGTTTATGAAGAATCATTTTTACCTTGTTTGGATAAGGGGTCTTGAACATAAGCATATCAGACTTGCCAGCTCAAGCAAAGAAGTTCTTGTTATAAAAGATTTGATTTTATAATTTGTGGAATTCCTGTAGTGGAGTTTTAATTGTGATTGTGACTCAAACACAAAGTTAAGCAGAAGAGGGTAATTTTTTAAATAATATTCTGCATATAGATACATATAATTTTAAGATATCTTCAGCTTTCTAACAAACCAAAAGAACATTTTAGTTCTTAGCAAATAGGTAAACTATGCTGACTGTCTGAAGATCACAGCGCCTTTTCTAAGAAGTTACCTCCCTTGTTCTCAGAGTTCAGCCTCTTCTAGGAATGTGCTAGCTAAGATAAATGGCATATTATGCACATAATTTAATCCTTGAATCCATGCTATAGTTTCACAAATGACATTTGGTACATAGTAAAGCACTCTCCATGATACGCATAAGTCTGCATTTCTCTTAGGTTGTTATAGACAGTTGCTTATTCCTCTCAAACAGTCTTACTGTTGAGGTAGAAAAAGCATGTGTTTTAACATTAAGTCTAGGTTTCAATTCTTTCTCTAGCATTATGTCTTTGAGTAAGTTACTTGGCCTCAGTTTCCTCAACTGTAAGATGAGATTGTTTCTCAACCCTGTAGTAAGGATTCACTAAAGTAATATGTGCCTGCAAAAGTGGTCAGTCATTCAAGTGTTTTCCTCTACCTTGTTGCTTTGTTAATTAGCATTTGTGTTGAGGGGAGAACAGAAAGAAAAAGTAATCAAAATGTAAGAGAAGAAATTTGCTCTATTTTTATTTTAAACAAATAGCCATTGATGTCTCTGCCTACATTAATGAAGATAAAGAAAAAAGTTGATTTCTCATAAAGAGTTTTTTTTAGTAGTGAGATCAGGTTAACCTAACCCCTTCACCTTCATGGATTTTAATTTTTGAATAGAGACTGGAGATGATTTGTACAATCATCTTCCTGAGTGAGAGCATGAATGAAATGGTTAACCCTTTAAGAAAGATGAAAATGTAGGGAATTTTTGAAGCCACAAGTTCATATCCAGCCTCAGGTTGCGAGTGATCTATTGTGGTAAGAGGAAGGAGATCTGGGAAAAAAAGCTAGGTATGGAGAGCCAGTTGGGATGAATTTTAAAATGAATAGCATTGAAGGCCAAGCTATCATGCTATACCTTTGATTCATTGAGTTTTATTTTTCCTGTGAATGTGATTTTAATTTATTTAAACACTAAATTCAGGGACACCTGGCTGGCTCAGTCAATGGTGTGTGTGACTCTTGAGCTCAGGGTTGTGAGTTCAAGCCCTACGTTGGGTATAGAGATTACTTTAAAAAAATAAAATCTTTAAAAAAAATTCATCATATAAAAGGTAATATAGCCATGCTTAGTGTCTTTTCTCCCCACAGTTGTATATATCTGTCCATTTCCTCCATACCCACAATTTTTAATTCATCTAGTAAATAATGATCATTGTATGTTTTTATTCTAAAAGAGTGACCCATATCAAACCAAATATTTCCTTTTAAAAATTATCCTTTGTTTTTATATAGCACTTACAGGTTACCAGAATAGTTCAAAGTCTTAGGAACTTAAGTTCACAAACTAGTTAACCATCAAGTTATAGTGTGGTGAATGCAATAGTAAAAGAGAAAACAAGGCATATTACTTAAACATTAGGTCAAGAAAGCAAATAAAGGAAAATTTTTTATTCCACTTCAGTTGATCTCATTTTTAAGAGTGAGTGAAGCCCAAACCACTATGTTGGCTTTGAACACAATAGAAACCAACTTGTTACTACCCTCATTGAAATAATATTCTTAAACTATGTTCAGGTATGTTCTTGAAATATAATACTCTTATTTGCTTATTTAAGACAACCATATTGATATCTTTATTATAAATTGGCTTCTCAACCTTTAGTTTCTATCAGTTATCTGGAAGTTATTAAGCTACATTTCCTGGGTCCTACCTCAAGAATGTGTAATGCAGTAGGTCTGGGGTGGACCCAGATGTTTACATTCCTAAGTTCCCAGGTGATAACTGATAACTGTTGGTCCAGTGACCATACTTTAAGAACTATGAATTTATTCAAACTCAAAATATTTTAATGGCGGGCAGCCTGGGTGGCTCAGCGATTTAGCGCCTGCTTCAGCCCAGGGCCCGATCCTGGAGACCCAGGATCGAGTCCCACATCAGACTCCCTGCATGGAGTCTGCTTCTCTGTATGCCTGTGTCTCTGCCTCTCTCTCTCTCTCTCATGAATAAATAAATTAAAAAATAAAAAAAAATATTTTAATGGCTTTCTAATATAAACCAGTAATTGTTTCAAATCTAATTGCTGTCATATTGACTCTTTGACTCTTTCAGACTCTTTCAGTATGCATTTGAACTTTTACAGTGCCAAGCACTGTGTTCACTTCTTCACAGAGGTGAAGATAAGGAACCTCTCTCAAGGAACTCCGTCTGATAGAGTTAACAGTGGTAGTATTATTTAAGCTCCTTTATCCTTACAGGAGTTTTATTTTTATGTATTGAGGTATATAATCCTCATTTTAGATTAAAAACCTGGGATCTAGAAACGTCAAATAATTTTTTCCAGAATTCACACACTGACTGTATAAAGGAGCTGGAATTTGTTATTCTGCTTTCCTGGTTATGCAGTATAAAAAGTTTGTGAAGATTAGGGAACCACAGAAAAGATGGACTAACTGGTTCTACCTTAGGAAGCCAGAAGGCATTACAGAACACCTGGCACTGAAGCATCTTAAGGAACAAGTACAAGACAGCCAGATGATGAATTGGAAACCATGAGCATTTGCAGCAGAGGGAGCAGTTCTGCAAAGCCATGGAAACTTAAGAGAACCTATGTTTCACAGGTTATAAAGAGTTACGTAAGACATAACACAATAGGCCAGATGAAGTGTGAGAAGAAAGGAGACCCTAGAAGACAGGGGTCAAAGTCATGAAGGGGTAAGAAGTTTTATATTCCAGGTTAAGAAGGTTTTAAAATAGAATTAGTTTTTTTTTTTTTTTTTTTTTTATTCTTCTAACTTTCATCTTTGTAAGCCATTGGTTCTCAAAGTATGGTCTGTCAGGTAGCACAATCAGCATCACCTGGAAAGGTGTAGAAATGCAAATTCCTGGGCCCCACCCAAGATCTTCTAAATCAGAAACAAGGTGAAATCCAGCAATCTGTTTTAGAATTACCTCTAGATGACTGGTGCATGCTAAAATTTGAGAACCACTGCCATAGGTTATATAGAATTCTTTAAAAAATAGCCTTCAAATAGCCAGAGATCACTGTAGTAATAGTAATTGTATCTGACTGATTTAATTAAGTACAGTGCCTAACAAAATAGAGTTGTTACTACTTTTTAAGGGACACATCTTCAGTATGATCCATTTATACTTTGCAAACATAGCCCTTCATTGCTGTGAAGGAGGTCTGAGTTAGTAGAATTAGAGTTTAATATATCAGCAAGAATAAGATGCTAATTATTGTTCTTTAGCCTAAGGGAATGGTTTGGAAACTTACTAATATTACTCTAATCATCAAAAAAAAAAGCAATAAATCCTTTTTAAGGGTTAGGGACTTAATTTTCCGTTTCATTTTGGTTGCTTGTTAGTATTTAAGGTGTTCTGTTTAAAACAGATGTGTTAAAAGAATGTATTTACATCAAGAAACAACTAAAACTAATTTACTTTTTCCTTGACATAGAAATAAAAAATGTAGAGTATAATCTAGGATGGTCAGACAAACTCTGACCTAAATGCCTAGTACTGTTTTTTCTGCAAATTGTAGCCAATATTTGGTGAACATATCCACGTGGTATCTGAACTGAACTTTATACCAAAGCCTTATGGTTTATATAATTGTTCTATAGCTTATAGTTACATGTAGCCATACTTTGTTTTGCACTGCTTTCTACAAGCATTTAAAGCCTAATGTATATAAGTATTTGTTAACAATCTATATATCCTTTCTAGTTATTAGGTATGCAAAACCCGTTTTCATCTTAGAAATAGAAGCAAGAAATGAAGGCGTATGCTGTAATTAATATGATTAATGCTCAGATAAACAAGCTTAGTGTCTTCCGTGTATTGATTCAAGGATCTAGAAATAGGAAGTCCACTGAGGTACTGACAAAGAACTCTTCATTTTACACATGAAAAAATATGTCCAGGGAAGTTAAATACTTGATTTGCTGATGGTCACACAGGGAGTGAGTAGCAGAACCAGGAATATAACTAAATCTACTTGGATTACAATATCAAAGGCATCACTACATAAAATGAAATAATTCCTGTGCCTCAATCTGATATCAGTCTGAGAGCCCATATCATCTAAAATAGAATAGTCTTCAAATATATTAGCATCTAAATTTTCTTAGATAGAATATACTTTATGAAGAGTATTTTGCAAAATTTTGTATCAAAATTGTTTAAAGACCTTTTTCGTATTGATAAAGTATTTTTTGTCTTTACAAGAAAATTTAGTAACTGTTCTTCAAAATTTACAAAAATGCCAAGAAAAGGATATAAATATGTACTATTCTTACTATTTAAGAGGACAATTATTGAACCTTCTGTGTTATCATACAACTGCTAAGGTGATAGTTGAACTTGGGATATACTTACTGCTAGACTACTTCCAAATATTTCCAGGAAAAACTGGGCTAAACCACATACCATTCATTGTAGGTGATTTTTGCCGGCTAGTAAGGCTACAATGAAAGTATGTAGATTTGCCAGAATGTTGGGATCCTATTAACCCACCTGCAAGTATCATTTGCCCAAAGGCCCTTTATAAGCTGGTTCTAGAAATTTTTAAACGAGAAGTAATATCTATAGAAGGAAAGTCTTCATCTGAATTTTAATGCAATAAGTGACCACTAGAATTTCCACATGAAAGTCAATTAGAATATATAATTTGTAAATGAAGTTTAAGAGATGTAGAGAGTGTGGAGAGATACATTCAAAATGTATCTTTTTAAAAGTTCATGGAGTTAAGAACTGAATAGAACTGGGAGTTGGCTTTTAAAGTAGCATATATATGTCATGGGAATTTAGAAATGTTGGAACTATGAAGCATTTTTAAAAGTCCTCTATTTACTGAGATCTTTTACTTTCAAAATGAGAGCTTTGGGTACTGAGATTATGAGAACAGACTTAATAAGCTATTTTAAGTTACTATTTTTGGCTTTATGTAAAACATGTTTTTAATTATTTTAAGAGTTGGAAAGCAGGTTACATTTTTTAGAATAATTTAATGAAATATTCTAATTTTTTCCAGTGCATCTGGGGGAGGTGGTGTTGTAGCCATTGACAACAAAATAGAACAAGCAATGGTAAGTAAAAGTTTATAGTTCTCTCTTTCATAAGTTGTTGGTTGTAAGAAGCAGTTGGTTTTTATCAATTCTAAGAAACAAAACACCAAATTTCTTTAAACCAAGGTAACCAAAGTATATTTTTTGATAATCACATTTAGTTGAACATGCTAGAACATTGAGGACTTTTAATCTAGAAATACCAGTGGAGTTAATATTTCCCCCCATTTGAACATCTCACATTTCATGCATTACCATTGACAAATCAGGGCCATTTTGAGGGGCATACATAATCAGAATGCATTATGTGCCTTCAGATATTTCAGCATCAAAAATAGTTTATAGACAAAAGAGCATTAAAATGAAAACTTCAGCTGGAAACCTTTGTCATGCATTTATAAATGCTGTTTTTAGTCAGTTCTAATAAATAGACCTTGTGGAATCTGTTTCTGATTTCTGCTATTATTATCAATTTTTTTGTTCCCTTAAAGATACTTTGTTCATATTGTATAAAATATTTTGATTGAAGCTTATTAAAACTATAGACTATAAATAAGGACCATTAGTCTCAAACTATTTTTCTTTAAAGGTTTTAGAGTTGGAAATAGTAGGTCACTTTATCTCTTAAAGAAGTGCTATAACTAGTTTAATATCCTTTGTTCTCTTGGTCTAGCCTCGAAGCATGTGATTTTAAACTTTTTTTTTTTTTTTTAATTCTAAGCTTGTAATTGACAATTTAAGGAGCCTAGTATTTTTGGAAATCACTCCAAACTTTGAAAAGAAATCCTGGGCTTGCTGCCTAGTTGGAAACTGGATTTTTTTTTTCCACCCTTATCTCCTTTAAGGCCAGTCAAGATACAGTAGAAACATTAAAAGCAAGAGCACAAAAACTTAATATAAAAATGCCTCGTGTTTATAAGGCACCAAGTAGGCCAGAACCAAATAGCAACACCTTTCCCTTTCACCGTTTTTGACATTGCTAATTTTGTTTTTCACAGGATCTGGTGAAAAGCCATTTGATGTATGCAGTAAGAGAAGAAGTGGAAGTTCTAAAGGAACAAATAAAAGAATTAGTTGAAAGAAACTCTTTACTTGAACGAGAAAATGCACTGTTAAAATCTCTTTCAAACAATGATCAATTATCCCAACTCCCAGCCCAACAGGCCAATACTGGTAGCACTTCTCAACAGCAAGCAGTGATAGCACAGCCTCCGCAGCCAACGCAACCTCCACAGCAGCCGAATGTCTCCTCAGCATAAAGCTTTCTTGCCTCATTAAGAAAAAAAAACTGAAAGCAATCTATCCTTGTGTGCCACTGGTATTCTTTCCACTTTATACGAAAGCAAGTAGCCATGCTTCGGTTGTGTGTTTGGCCTTTTCAGTATTAGACAATCATTCTACAGGAGCTTTTCCTCCCTTTGAGATGTCATGCAGCGCTGTTGATGTCCAGTTTTATGTCATCAGTACACAAGGAGAATAATAGATGGGGTTTATTAAAGCAAGCAAAGTCTGCATTTTACCTGGTGCGCATGAGTGGGGTCTTTTAAGAGCTTTGGTGGCTCTCCCGTTTTTCCTATTACCCATGGATTTACCCTGAGCCTTCCTATCACATTATAAATAACAGTTCATCTAAAGAGCCACTTTTCTTTCAATATCAGTAACATTTGCCTATGTAAGTTTTCATTTATTTGTGTTTTATTTATTACAGGGCTGCTATTTTCATAATGTACATGAACAATGTCACAGAACTTTTTTAATTTTTTTTGAATAATTATAAGTATCAGTAAAGGATTTGAAAGACAGGATTGCATTTAATAGATAAAACGTTTAGGCAATAATTGAACAAAAGAATCCTGGCATATTTCTAACACTAATGGCAATTTACCTTCGGTATTTATTTTCAGTAGTAAAGACCCAGCTTGAATGTAAATTTTGTATAGTGTAAGTATGAAGAACATAGTGCAACTGTACAGGTAGTCACCAGTTATTGTGATATAATAAATAATTGGGCTATTTTGATGAAGAAAACTGTTCATTTGTTTCTACTTTCTAATAGAGAAATTGCCACGATTCCTCTGCTTTTTGACATTTCGTATGACTTTCTTTTTTCGGGTGGGAATAAAAAGCTGTGAAATTGTTCAACCTACTTTGTAACCAAAGAAGCAAAGCTGTGTAATGGAGTTTTTTTTATAATGCACATTCTTTATGTATTTTTATTTAGTGTTTTCTCGGTCACAATTTTCTTTGCTGTCTAGCATGATCTGCATGATCTATAATCTTTGAACCACTTTCGTACCTCATGTTTTTATCCAGCACTCTTATTGTAATATGTACTAGTCTGTGAACAATGTCAAATAAAAAAGAACGAACAGGTAGTATGTTGGAGCTGAGCTAGTGTACTATACACTAGTTGTTAAAAAAAAAAAAAAATGAAGTGAGCCATCTTTTGTTCATTTAAAATGGTGTTTTGAATTTCGTATGCAGAAAACGTTTTGTTACATTGCAGATTTTAATGTATTTAATAAATGCAACATGCAGATTAAGTGCAGTGTATACTGAGTATTTAAATTAAAATGTACATTTCATAAATACAGTTTCAAGAGAAAGCATCATTTTGTGTATACTAACACATTAAGTGTATGTCAGAAATTGATGTATAAATATATATTTTAACACATTTTCTGAAATTAAACTGCAGTTTTGTTGAAATATTTGGCTCTATATGTGTTCAAAATTTAATTTGATTAGATTTGTATTTTCACAGTTCAAGATATTCCTTAAATGAAAACCTGTGTTATTAATGAGTTAATAATAGTTCTTACATTTTCAAAGTAAAATAATTTAAAGAATGCAAGAATGGTGAGCAATATTTGTACTCAAGACTCATATTATGTCAGTGACATTTAAGTAAATCCTTGTCTACCAAAACTTTTACTTGAATTCAGAAAGGTGCCTGTAGAAAATTAACATGCTTTGTGTCTATAGCCAGCTAGCTAATCAGGAGTTAATGAGAACCAGTAGTTAGCTCTCCGTGTTGTTAAAAGAGGATAAATAAGTGTTCTTTATTTAAAATTAAAACTCCATCAGATTTAGCCACAAACTAAACGCATAAAGTTGGGGTATATGTGGGATCACCAGATATCTTCTATTCCAGTTGTGCTAGAAGATATATTGTTGAATATAAACAAAATTTTAATCTTAATGATAACATTAGAAATAACCAAGGAACTAACGACGTGTGCTTGAAGAAAGAAGCTATCCTGTAGATGTGGAGTAAGATTTTAAGTAGTCACCCACAGATGAGTTAGAAAATGAAATTTCTGTGTTGGAATGTTAACCAGAAGGCTCACCGAATGTGCCCCTCAAAGTGCAGAGTGTGATATTTAATACAGGCAAAGAAAAACTAGTATTGGGATTTTTGTGAAAAAATAAAGTTTGGTTCTTGGGGTAAAAAAAAAACACTTTATAAATACAGAAGTAATTACAAAGGAAATGATAGGTTAATTTTAAATGGTAATTAAAAGCAATTATTACTACATTTTTAAAAAGCCACCACAATAGAAAATATGGGTAATTCACAGAAGAAATAAATGGCAGTTTATAAAGTTTCAGCCCCATGTAACGTAAAAAAATGCAAATTAACATTTAACAAATTGTCATTTGTCTTTTAAATAGCAGGACCTAATGGAGAAAGGCAAACTCCTCTGTAATTCTAGAAAGTAACTTGACAAATATGTATCAAGAGCCTTAAATATTAATAAACTTTTCAGTTTAATAGTATAAGAAGATAACTCCTGGTGCAGTGTTCAAAAATGACAGTAGTGCTCGTCCTTTGCTCTCCCATTCCCCGGCCCTTTCCCTTTGGATCTCCCTCCTCAGTATCTACCCCTGAAAACAGCTGTGAAAGGAAGCTTATTTTCAGAATCAGATTATTTCCCCAAGTGATTACTTTGTTAGACGTCAGGAGATTTAAGGTCTCTTGCTCTCCATAATTCAAATATTTATTAAGATGCTAATTTTGGGCCACAGTCTTCTAGGAATGCCATCTATAATTTTCTCAATGCAATGCCCATAGACCATGGTGCCACATAAGTTTTCTGTTGGTTACTTTAGCCAACCAGAAAATCATAGGTGAAAATTTTTCTGATAATGGCAACGTGTCTGCAATACAAACCTAACTTTCCCCAGAAATTTATTTTAGGTAGTTGATGATGTGATTTTACAGCCTGCTACACCCCATCCCCCCAAAAAAGTGTTAGGAAGTATTAAGTATGCAGTTACTTTAACTCATAGCTATATGTTCAGAATAACTGGATATTTCCAATTCTGTTACAGACGTTCTGACCTAAGAAGTATTAAGACCATGCTTTAACATCAAGTCCCTAGAGATGAGTACTCATAACTGCTTTTATTCACAAAGAATTGTCACAGATGAGAGATTGTGATGTTCCTCCGAGCTCCAGACTCTAGTCATTCCTAGAGCTATTTAAAAAGAGCGAGGGAAAGCCCTTAAAATTAGAGTAACAAAAATACCTGTTCATCATGGAAATGTATCTCTGTAGAACCAGAAATAAAATACCAGTTGATTTTAGGGGAACAGATGTTTAAGATGATCTGAAGTCATGAGGTTTTGTTTGTTTTTTTTTAAGGAGGCTCAGTGGCGGGCACTTTGTAACATGACTCCATTCTCTTCAGTAATTTTGTTAAAAGGACAAAGCTCTAAAGACTACCAACAGTTGGAGGGCATAGATGAACCAACATGTACAATGCGATAAACACAGGGAAGGATGGTTTTGTGAAGGAAGGTCCCCTCAAAGAGGTGACCCCTGATAACGAAAAGTGCTCAAAAGCTTAAAGGAGAGCCAAAAGGTTGGATAGCCACAGAATTGTTTCCCAGGAGACAGGCAAAGGCTGACTCATCCGCCCCAGTAGGTTGGCATCTAGAGTAAAAATAATTTATTGAATGATTTTAGGCAGTGGGATTGTGATCAGATAAGCATTAGGAAAAAAAATCCTTCTAGTTATCAAAGATGGGAGATAGATTGGGGAGCTGAAACCACAAGTGGAAAAATAACTTTGGAAAGACACTAATCCAGAAATGAATAGGCAAAATTGCAAAATGATAAATAAGTTTGTGATACTCATGAGGAAGTTTGTCCTGGATCTTTCTATACCATTCCCAATGTCAGGTGCCTATTTTTTCTGCTTCCAAAGAAAGATCTGAGAACCCCGAGTCTTACAATGTTCTAGTCAAAACTTTTCCTTCCAACAACCATATACCTCTAGGAACTGAAAGTCTTTGTTTAGGGGAATTTCACAAATTTGGCAAAAGGGTAAGGAGAATGGAGGAACCCTGGCTATCACATTTATGCCTCAGTCAGTTCATCCCCGCAGGTAAACCAAACTTAGTCCTTTTATGGTGACTAGGATTAGAGCGGCCCAGAAGCAGGAGTCCCAAGCCTGCCGTTCAGGGCTATCCCTCCCCAAAAAGGAGAATGCGGGTTCTGGCCCCGCTGCAGATACCGAAACCCAAGTCAAAATAGGTTTTGCTGGCTTCGACTTTAATTCATTCTTTGACACGGTTCGACCCAGGAGGGCTTCTCTTTCCTGGGAGTCTGCTGCCTAGCAAAACCACCTGTCTCCCCACCTCCGGCCGCCTCAAACCTCGGAACTCCTGTTTCTATTTTCTAGCAATACTAAGGACTTCTTGTTTAGTGACGTATATTTGCGCCCTATTTTCTCCTTTTCAATCGTCTAGGTTGCTTCCCTGTTACATGTATTTCTATGCTGAAGTCACAGAATTTCTATAGCAAAATGTGTTCTTTGAATGTATGTATTCCTTTGTCAGCAGAGAATATTACTGCACAAGTGCTATTTAATGATCTCCTTGGTGGGATATAATTGGTCTAACCTGCTTTGTTCGCAGATGAAAGATGCTAAGTGAGGTACTGTACAAAGCAAGTTAAAGGTCATAGACTTTTTTTTTTTTTCAAGAATCATCATAAATAAAAGTAAGACAGGATTGGTAAGAGTAAAGTATGAAGTTGGTATTTTGCACCGACACAGTCTACTTGGTCATAAAATTTGTTCCACAGAGCGAGTTAGCTTTATTTTTTTTTTCTTCTTCTCACCAGAGAAACTGATAGATTGGGCAGTTTTGAGCATTTTCCCATGATCTGATGCCATGGTTTGAGCTATAAAACAGAGCATCTAAATTTACGGACTAAGACATTGCCCACAGAAGCCAGTTACCTCCTTGATAGGGGGAAGGAAAAGGTGTGCCAACTTAGATCATAAAAGTAACTGAATTTTAAAATAGGGCAAATGCCGCACTTCTGTTCCCCCCCCCAGAAAAAAAAGTTGTTACCTTTTCATTTTTCTATATAACAACTGTACAGTATTCTTGCCCAGTGCAATCCAACTGTTTTCCAGATCACACTTCTTATCGTTTCACAGACAAGCATCTCATCTATAGATAGATCACACCTGAGGACGTCCATGGACAGCAAAGGAATATTTTTCTCACACTTGGCATGAAATAATATCAGGTCAGTGTCTTATTCTAGTGTTTCTACTAAAATACATAATAATATGTAATTTAATCAGGTGTCTGATGGACAGAAAAATAAGTACATGTAACTTTGTAAATCCCCTCAAGGTTTTTGCTTTTTGAGAAGTTTGGGTTTTATTTTTTTATTTTATAGAAACATTGTCGAAATGCACTTCAATTCTATTTCAATTCAGGTGCTGCACCCTGGACTAGATATTGGGGGATAGGAAGATAAATGGAACATGATTTGTGCACTCCAGGAGCTATCGTCCAATGTAAAAGCAAAAACTAAAGTGCCATTGCTTATTCAAAGTATGTGTCATGGTTTGTGGACCTCATATAATCTGTTGAATGAAAGGTTCATGTAAATCAACAGGGATATTGCCATGCCACATGAAACCCTTTGACATTGCCAGGAAACAACTTTAAATCACCAAAAAGCTTTAACATCAAACAATACTTTTAAAACGAGGGGACTTGGTGAAAAGCTTCCTATCTCTACAGCGAGCCTGTGAGGCGTCCCCTAAAAGAGAGAAGTTTACACATTTTTTAATATTCTAAGTTTGTAGATAATGGAACTGATTTAAATCAAACTTAACTAGAATAGAATTTGTGTGTCATGAGTTATATTATCTATTGTCTCATAAGGAACACACTCACTATCTTGGCTGACAAAATCAGCTACCATTCAACGAACCAAGTTAAGAATAACTCAGGTGCCTGATGCCAAAAATAAATCTGATAGAGCTGAGAATCCAGAAACAACTTTGTACTGAGTAAAGGATAAAAGTAACATTTCAAATCAGTAGGGGGAGAATGGATTATTCAACAAATAGTATTGAGATGACATAACTATTTGGGGGAAAAAAAATTGAGATCTCTAGCTCACAAAAAGTAATTCCAGCTAGACAAGCAGGAGGTCTTAGGCTTTTTGGTCACATATCCCTTATAGAAATCTCCCTGTGAAAAGGCGGATAAGCAAAAAGTTTTACAAAATTATGAAGAGAGGCCCGACCTCAGCAGAATAAGGGAAATGCACTTACTTAAAAAAATAAGAAAGTATCTCAAATCCAATTGGCAAATATTTAAAATATATGTAAGTCACAAGTCTTGCCAGGGTGTGGAAAAACAGGAATCCTACATTGTTAGGGAATGTGTAAATTGGCACAGCTACCTTTAAAGGCAATCGAATGGTCCCCACTAAAATTTAAAATTCAAATGCCCTCTCACCCAACATTTCCGTTTTTTAATGAAACACTTTTCATACCTGTTTTCACAGGGTGGCGTGTACAATGGTGTCAAGTGTACCTTTGTAATAGAATAAAATTGTTAAAAAAAAAATCAAGAGGATGGAACAATATACAATACTGGGCATCAATGAAAAAGAGTAAGATTCATACGCATACTGACATGGAAAGGTCTCTAAGATACAATAATTTTTTTTAAGTTTGGGGGAAAATGAAGGCTAATACATGCAATACATGTGATACCATTGATTTTAAAACACACACACACACAAATACTGTATAGTGTACTTCTTAAGTACCTATTTGTATATTATAAAAATGTACAGAGAAGGTCTGGAAGGATACTAACCAAACTGTTAACAGTAGTTTGGTGGAGTGCATTAGCTTTAACTGTAATATTCGATGTTTTTGAGTATGCATTCATGTATTGTTTGTGTAATGACAAATTAATAAATTAGAAATAAAATAAAATAGAAAGTGTTTTCTTCTTGTCTTCTGCTAATGCCCCCCCGCCCCCCGCCCCGGTGCTCTGGGTCTCGCTGTTTTCAGCCTCCTGCCCTCCCCTCTCCCTCTCTCTCATTTCTTCGCCTTGCCCCTCTCCTGGGACTTCACCAGAGTCCGTGTTTATACAGGCCTAATACGTAAATACATGATAAATAAGTAACCCTCCCCACTTGCTTTTTCTACCAATTCTTCTCCGTTTCTGCTCTTCCACTGACTGCTGGCCTCACACAGCCTGACCTGGTAGGAGCCCCCCCTGTGCCCCCAAAGCCCTTTTCACACAGTCCCCAATGATCCCTGTGTTGCTAACTCCATCCAGTGAGTTTCGGCCCTTGGCTTATTGAACGTTTTTACCTAATTTTGGTTTATTATCATCCGTTTATTCTTCAAGATGGTTGTCGACTCCTTTATGTCCCTTCTTTTCATCTTTTTAGGGGTTCCTCTTGTAAAAAAAAAATTATACATATATGTACATATATATATGAGAGAGCTGAATTTGCAATTTGTCTTTTAATAGATTCATCCATTTCCATGTATTATCATTACAGGCATATTTGGCTATATTTTTGCCATCTTATTTTGTGTTTTCTCCTTAAAATGCTTTCTAGCCCCCCCCCCCTTCTCCCTTTTTTTGGCTTTTATTCAACTGATTGTTTTCTCATTCATTTTTCCCTCTCTGATCATTGGTAAGTTATACATTCCATATCCATTCTTCCAGTGGTTTATGTTCTAGATTTTTTTTATCGTCTTGCTGTGAAAATGTTGAGTCAAACATTTTGTGTACAAAGTAAACAATATAATGAACTCCTATATACCTATCACCCAGTTTAAACGATTATCCACTCATGACCAATCTCATATTATTTACACTTGCACCAATTTTGCCCACTATCCTCTGGATTATTTTGAAAGAAATTCAAGACATCATGACACTTCCTCCATTCCTATTATATTTCAGCACATACTGCTACAAGATAAGAATTCTTTAAAAAAACATAACCATAATGCTATTATCCCACTTCAAAATTAACGATTCCTTAATACCATTAAAAATCTAGTTTATGTCTACATTTCCTTGTTTAAATTTTTTTATAGTGCATTTATCAGAATTTGGATCAAAGTAAGGTCCATACAGGGCAACTGGTTGTCATGCCTCTGAAGTCTCTTTTAATCTAGAGATTCCCTACTCCCTTCTTTTTCCCTGGAAGTTCTTTAAAAATCAGTGTCATTTGTCCTGTAGCTTTTCCAAATTCCATTTTTTCCTGATTACATTCTGGTACAATCATCTGTCCCCTGGAGTTAGTTTAGATCTAGAAGCCTAATGAGATTCAGGTTCATATTTTGCCCAGATTAATTCATAAGTGGTGGTGTACACTTCCATCATATAATGTCTGCTTGTCCCTATTTTGTGACTTGGGTATCAATTAATAATCACTGTCCAGACCAGTAACCTTTTAATTCTATCATTCCTTCTTACTCATAAGTGAAGTCACTTCTCGAAGAAGAAACTCACCCTTATGAGCTATTCAGTTACACAGAGGTATGGTTCCTTAAGGAAGACAGAGACATAAGTCTTTCCTTTTATTTCTCAGTTTTCAAAACAATGAGTTGCACACCTACAAAGGAATAAAAATAAATAAGGAGTGATTAAGGAAGACTTACTCTGATCTTTATTCTGAGAAGTGAGAATTAAGTGAGTTGACTTAGGACTTCTATTTCAGGTGTTGGTAGAGAGAAGCCAGGAAACTCCCAAAAAGCTGGGAGATGGGAAATGGCAACCTAAAGACTTGCCTGTTTTCAGCTGAGTCTGGGTGTAACTTCTGAACGGGAGTACCTTGAGAGAACACAGGTAGGAAGTCCACCTCTGGGCAGGGTGGGGGCTGGCTCGGAGGCACTGTTGGGCAGACAGGAAAATCAGGGCAGGGTGCCCTGAGCCTGCAGAGAATGAAGAGTTACACAAATGAGCAGCGGACTTTTGTGTGTTTGCTTTCGACCGCATGAATCCTGGAGATGCTTACCCTTCCAAGTCGGGAGGTTTCCTAAGAGACACAGCATGGGATGAGGGATATTTAGCTTATGCAGCATGTCCTCTAAGCAATGCAGTGAAGAGCAGCAACACTGGTGCCCATGTGTCCTATCATCTTTATTAACCTTGTCTTGACTCTCCTGCGACTCAGTTTTATCATTTTCATGATATTACCCCGGACACAAGAAGAGGTTTCAGTGTTGGGACATCAGCTTAAGAACCTAGGTGGTGGACACAAGAACCTAGGTCTGTACAGCCCTCCTAGCAACCACTCCTCTCATCCACCTTTCTTAGGTCCTACTTCTCTCCCTTGCTTCTCCCCTTTCCTCCTCCATCCTATCCTGCCCCGCCCCCCTTTGACTGTCTTCCTGAAGCACTCACTAAGATCAAAAAGAACCTCCTTCCTTGAAATATCAGCCTCTTTTTCAATGTGACTCTGGGGACGCCCGGGTGGCTCAGTCCGTTAAGCATCCTCCTCTTGGATTCAGCTCAGGTCCTGCTCTCATGGCTCTGGAGATCAGCCGAGGTCTGGCTCCCTGCTCAGCCGAGTCTGCTTGGACACTCTCTCCATCTGCCCCTTCCCCCATTCCTACTCTCTGTCTCACACACACACTCTCTCTCAAATAAATACATCTTTAAAAAGAAAATAAAAATACATGGGACTCCTGAAGACTACTCTGTCCTGTGCTCCAGAAAAAAAAAATGAACAAGTGAAGACTTGGCCCCGGTTGCAGAGACACATCCGCCTTCTTGCTTCCAGGACCTCGAGTTCCAAACCTGTGAGTCTTGGCTTTTTCACTGACTTCAGCTTCCCCGAACCCATCCCCTTTCGGCATTAGGCAATGCCTGTGATGACAGCTGACTCATCCGGGAATGCAGCTTTCCTGGAAGTTTCCTCTGCTTAGATAATCACACCGTGGGGGGTGGGGGGAAAAACACTGGTTAATACAAGATTTTTTTTTTTCAGGTCTCACATTTAATTCTTTAATCCATTCAGAGTTTGTTTTTGTGTATGGTGTGAAAAAGTGATCTAATGTTAGAGATGAAAAAATGAAGATGAAAAAATGTTGGCACAATGTAGAGAGTGTCAGAGGAGAAGAAAAGGCATCAGGGTCCTGGGGCCAATATGTACTTAAAATTTAACTAAGAAACATGGCACAGAAGGCTGCCAACGCCTAGAGCCGGGAGCTGAGAGGTATAGAACTAAATGAGAATCTACCTTTGCCCGTTGATAGCCGGGCAACTTCAAACCAGGCCTCCCTCAAAGGTAGCTGAGTGAGAGCAGAGACTCCTTTTTTATTTACAGTTGCAGTACTTAGTACTTTCATTAAATGGATGGAGAGCTACATGGACGAATGAATGAGGATTCACATTTATGTTAAATATTCTTTATTCTTGAGTTTTCTGGTCTGTAAATGCAGCCTGAGATAACCAGATCATAGGTTTGTTGTGAGGATTAAACAGTATGAAATATGTACACACTCACCTGGGACCTGGCCTGCTGGATACGTGCAATAAATGTTTGTCTTGCTTTCCTTTCTACCCCCGGTTGGCCATCCGACAGAGGCCAGACTCTGTTTCCTCATCACTTTTTGACCAAAAGGTCTAGGGAAAAGGCCTAGTGATTTTGAAGCCCTGGAAATAGCACCTATGATAATTCAGGTCACCTCCAAAACCTTTTTTTCACCTTTTATCTCCTCCTCCTAACTATCCTATTGTAAGGTTTGGAAACGCAAGTATTTTGCTCAGTTCAGATGGGGAAACAGGTTCAGGGAATCCTGAGAGCTTGTAACCCGCCAAAGATGTCAGATCAGGTTGGTGGTAGAACTAGATTGCAGGCTGTGGTTGCCGTATCCCATGCTTTTCTCCCTGGTGGACTCAAATGGGTTGGAAGTCACCAGAAAAAGAGCATTCCTTTTGTGGAACAAATAATGTTGAAGCTGCATACAAATGATTCCTACTCATTGATTCATCTATTTTATTTCATTGAGGCAGCTCTGTGATTCAAAAGATGGCCACATGGGATACATAAAGTGAGAATAATACGTGACAATATATCCTCCTCGGAATGAAGAAAGGTAAGTCGCCAACCCTGGAATACCAACCACACTGCAGTCAGCTCACTGACACCTCCGACTTCTGCAGCTTCGGTGCAGGGGAGAGGTGCTATTTGTTCATTTGTTAGAAATGTGTATTCCAGGGGATCCCTGGGAGGCTCAGCGTTTGGCGCCTGCCTTCAGCCCAGGGCCTGATCCTGGAGACCCGGGATCGAGTCCCGCATCAGGTCCCTGCAGGAAGCCTGCTTCTCCCTCTGCCTGGGTCTCTGCCTCTCTCTCTGTGTCTCTCATGAATAAATAAATAAAATCTTTTTTAAAAAAAAGAAGAAAAGAAAAGAAAAGAAAGAAAAGAAAAGAAAAAAAAGAAAGAAAGAAAAGAAAAGAAAAGAAAAAAAGAAAAGAAAAGAAAGAAAAGAAAAAAGAAAAGAAAAGAAAAGAAAAGAAAAGAAAAGAAAAGAAAAGAAAAGAAAAGAGCATTCCGAGGGCACCCGGTGGCTCAGTCTGTTAAATGCCTGCCTTCACCTTAGGTCAGGACCCCAGGATCCTGGGATGGAGTCTTGCATCAGCCTCCTGACTCAGCGGGGAGCCTGCTTCTTCCTCTGCCTTTGCCTGCCACTCCTCCTGCTTGTATTCTGTCTCCCTCTCTCTGTCAAATAAATAAATAAAATCTAAAAAAAAGAAAGAAAGAAAGAAAGAAAGAAAGAAAGAAAGAAAGAAAGAAAGAAGAAAGAAAGAAGAAAGGAAAAGAAAAGAAGAAAAAAGAAAAGAAAGAAAAGAAAAGAAGAAAAGAAAAAAGAAAAAAGAAAAAAAGAAAAGAAAAGAAAAGAAAAGAAAGAAAAGAAAAGAAAAGAAAAGAAAAGAAAAGAAAAGAAAAGAAAAGAAAGAAAGAAAAGAAAAAAATGTGTATTCCTGGGGCCCCTGGGTGGCTCAGTTGGTGAAGCAACTGACTCTTGATTTCACCTCAGGTCTTGATCTCAGGGTTGTGAGTTCAAGCCCTGCATTGGGCTCCATTGTTGACATGGAGCCTACTTTAAAAACAACAACAACAGGGGATCCCTGGGTGGCGCAGCGGTTTGGCGCCTGCCTTTGGCCCAGGGCGCAATCCTGGAGACCCGGGATCGAATCCCACATCGGGCTCCCGGTGCATGGAGCCTGCTTCTCCCTCTGCCTGTGTCTCTGCGCCTCTCTCTCTCTCTCTCTGTGACTATCATAAATAAATAAAGATTAAAAAAAAAAACAACAATAATTTGATAATTTGTAATAAAAATAATAATTTAAAACTTGTTTAAATGTGTATTTCCTTAAGTACTACATGATCATTGAAAAATTCCCCCCAAAAAGCTTATTTTTTTAAAGAGCCCAAACCTCCCCTACCTACGCACTCTCAACCCTACTCTGCAGAGTTAATCTCTGCTAACTCTGCAGTTAATCTGCATATAATTCAAATATACGTGCATCACACAAGACGCATGTGTGTAGTTTTTCACATAAATGGGATCATACCAAACATATTCTTCTTCAACCAAATCTATAGTAATCAATGGACATCCTTCTATATCACCACAGAGATCATCTTTACCATTGAAATGGTTGCATAGTTTACGCCATAACATTTCCCTATTAGTGGACAATTGGCACTTGATTTTTTCCTATAACCAAAATTGTTTATCTGTATATCTTTGTCCAATCGCATGAGAATTTCTTCAGAATGTCATTAGCCAACATTTCTTGAGTCCTTTGCCTTCACACCAGGTGATTAGGACAAGAGGATTGCTGAGTTGTGGCCATGAACTCATCTCACTGTAAAAAAAGTGGAGAACTGAGACTCACAAAAGGTAAAACCAGAGTTTTATTTTTAGGGATTTTTTTGGTTTTGTTTTACAAACTGCGTAATTATGCACTTGTGCTATTCTGTTTCTTGGCTTCTGAGGAATTCTTCCCTATTGATGCTATGTCACCTTCTAAAAAGTCTTTCAAAATACTTGCCTGGGACTTATTACAGGCTGATAATGGGAAAATACTTGCCATTTGATCTAAGCTCTTCTTGTTTGGTTTGTACATATGCATGCTATGCAAAATCATGCAGAATTAAAGCAATAGGATAAATTTTATCTTGCAAAAAGCAAAGAATTTTACAAGTAATAATCTTCAAATGTAGTGTAGATATGCTAAATCATCACTTTCATTTATTTGTGGTAAAAGTCAAGCTTCAGAAAATTTTATTATTTTTCTAAATTAAGATGTGATATATAACATTATATTAGTTTCAGTTTTATGATATAATGATTCAATATCATGTATCCTGAAAAACAATCACCACAATGTCTAACATCTATCACCATACAGAGTTATGTAATTATTTTCTTGCCCATATTTATAATAAATATTTTAAATCCTTGCTTGCTACTTACATTGTCTGTCATTTCAGGTCTGTTTCTTTTTTTTTTTTTTTTTCCAGGTCTGTTCCTATTTACTTACTTTCCTCCTCATTAAGGGTCACATTGTCCTGCTTTTTCACATGTCTAGTAATATTTGACTGGATACTAGGCATTGTAAATTTTACATTCTTGACTTCTAGATTTTGTTGACTTCCCTAAAAAAAATCAGACTTGTTCTGACAGTCATTTAAGCAGATTGAGGAAAAGCTTGATTTTTTTTTAGGCTGATTTTTAAGCTTTTTTTTTTTAAGATTTTATTTATTTATTCATGAGAGACACAGAGAGAGAGAACAGAGACACAGGCAGAGGGAGAAGCAGGCTGCCTGCAGAGAGCCCGATGTGGGATTCAACCCCAGGACCCTGGGATCACTACCTGAGCCAAAGGCAGATGCTCAACCACTGAGTCTCCCAGGTGCCCCTGATTTTTAAGCTTTTTAAAAGGAAGGCCTAGAGTAGCCTTCACTCTGAGCTAGTTTAGCCCCACTTCTAAAGTATGAGAAGACCTGGATGTTCAATGACAGTTTAATACCCTGGTTGACTGGAATTCAGAATGAGTTCTGAGGTGTTTATTTCTCAGCTTCTTGGTGATTCCTTGCCTCTCTTACAGAATTTTGTTTGCAGGTGTACAATTTGGTATTGAGCAATATATTAGTAGGACCTCTATGCAATTTTCTGAGCTATGTCTCCATTTAGCTCCTTTCTCATCAGCACTCTGCTCTACAAATTGTAACCACCTCACCTTCTCCAAACTCCAGTCTCAGTCTTCTCACTGAGACTGCTGTGCCCTATTTGAGTTTTCTTTTCCTGTGCAATGGTCTGAAAATTACCTCTATGTAGAAAATTAGGGTGACCACAGGGCTCATCTCATTTATTTTCCTTCTGTCAGGGATCACAGTTCTACAATGTCCTTTGTCCAGCATTTGGGAACAATTGTTTAACCATCTATTATGTCTAGTGTTCTACTTGTTTCTAACAAAAGGCTAAATCTGATCTCAGTTACTTTGTCATTACCAGAGGTGGAAATCCAATTTTTTTTACATATTGAAAATGTACAACCTTGTCCCAAACTGAAACCTCTTCTACGTCTGTGACTCAAATTTATTAACCATCAAGATGAATAAGTTCTGAGAACCTGATATACAACATGTTGACTATGGTCAATAATACAGTGTCGTATACTTGAAAGTCATTGAAAGCAGATCTTATAGGTTCTCACTACAAAAAGGAGGAGAGGAGGGAGGGAGGAAAGAAAGAAAGAAACAAAAAACAAACAAAGAAAGAAATATTAACTATGTAAGTTGGCAATGGATATGTTAATTATCTTGATCTTGGTAACCATTCCATAATGTATAGGTATATCAAATCATCATGTTATAGAATTTAAATATATATATTTGTCATCATTCCTCAATTAAGCAGAACAAATAAATAAATAATAAAATTTATCAATGATCAAGATTTCGCCTTCCATTCCACAGTGAGCTGAATGGTGGCCCTCCAACAACATGTCCACATCCTAATCCTCAACCTGTGGCTAATACTGTCTTATATGAAAAAGTGTATTATACAGCAAAGGTGTGATTAAGTTAAGGGTATTGAGAGGAGGTGTATGTCCTGAATTACCCAGGTGGACTCTAAATGCAATCATATGTATCCTTGCAAGAAAGAGAGGAAATTTTACCATAGAAGAGGAGGAGGCAATGGAACCATGGAGGTAGAGCTCAGAGTGATAAAGCCACGAGCCAAGGATGACCGGAAGTCAGTGGAAGCTGGAAGAGACAACGAATGAACTTTCCTCTAGAGCCTTTAGAGGAAATCCTGTCCGACCGATACCTTGGACTTGTAGCCTCCAAAACTGAAAGAGAAGAAATTTGTTGTTTGAAGCCACCCAGTTGGTGGTGATTTGTTATGGCAAACCCAGGAAACTAATGCACATTCCTTTTACTTTTTTCCTTGCTAAAGTATTTTAACACAGATCTTAGCTCAAATGTTATTATTGAATCTTTCTTCCCTCCTTCCTCCCCTGTCTCCTGTAAATAGGAGTCATCTCCAGAGTCCTGCTCAGGTTCAAGTTCCACATTATTGGCGAGCAGCTTCCTATATGATGTTCTGTGCTTCATACTGTATCACATTAGCAGACCCACAGTATCTGATTGTTACTTAATGCATTTTTAATGAGGCCCAGCTTTCAAATAATTTATACAATCCCTGCTTAAAGACAATTCCCAAACTAATGTCAAACCCACATTTAAAATGTGTCTTCTAAATCCAGGCATACAATTAGTGTTTCAAATAATATTTGGTCTGAGCATTCTGCTACTCCTGTTCACACTTAACAAATTCATCCCCAATCTTTCTTGTTCCTAATTCTAGATTAAATTTCTTTAAGCATCTGTCTCCAGCTATCATTTAATAACTACCCAAGCTGCAAGGCACCTCAGAATGATCAAACAAAACAGGAGTGATACAGAAAACTATCAAATAACTTCATTTTTCCAAGAGGCCTGCGGTAATCTTCACATATGGACCTTTACTTCTCCACCTCCATTACATCACAATGAAACAAGAGAAACCATGTTTATTTTTTCTGGTCACTGTCTCTCTCCTTGGCACTTTAGTTTTGCCTCAAAGCCCCCTGACTTCTCCCTGGAAACTGAATATTCAAAAGTTCCTTTGTCTAACCTTCCCTATGTCATGCTTCACTGCCAACCACCAACCTAACAGAGGGCTACTGGGCTCACAGTTTGTTCTCTGGTCCAATATCTGAGGTCCAGGTGTGATTATTCCAAAATAGAAGTTCTTTTGTGTTACAGGGAAAGCACACTGGATGAAAAAATCATGCAAATAAAAGCTACAGCATAGGGAATGTAGTCAATGGTGTTGTGATAGTGTTGTATGGGCACGAATGGGAGCTACACACTCCTAAGCACAGATTTGCTGAATCACTATGTTGTACACTTGAAACTAATGTAACATGCATGTCAACTATATTCAAATTTTAAAAAGAAAGAAAGGGAAGGAAGTGTACTGAACTAAAAGGGTCAAAAGGCCTAGGTCCAAGCCCTGGTTCTGGCTCTGTATGGCTTAAAACCCTTTTCAGAGGAAGTTACCACGTGATGTAGGGTAGCGTTTCCACCCTGTGGGATGAATTTGTGTACTGTGTAGACATTCATCCAGCAAAAAAATAATACTGACCCACATCAAAAGTTATTTGAATTTCAATTAACTTCTAATTTGCATGATGAGGTCACCTCAAGTTTGTGTTACCAGGTCTTTTTTCTTTTAAGATTTATTTATTTATTCATTTGACAGAGAAAGAGAGCAAGAGTGCGCATAAGCAGGGGGAGGGGCAAGCAGAGGGAGAGGGAGACTCCTCACTGAGCAGGGAGCCCGACAAGGGGCTTGCTCCCAGGACCCCGGGATCACGACCTGAGCCAAAGGCAGGCGCTCAGCCAACTGAGCCACCCAGGCCTCCCTGTTACTCAGCCTTTAACATCTCTTTTAACATTGGCTATTCTTTTTTTTTCTTTTTAATTGTGCTAAAATACACAATATAACATTTACCATGTTAATCTTTTTTTTTTTTTTTGTAAAGTAGACTCCACACCCAATGTGGAACCCAACACAGGGCTTGAACTCATGGCCCTGAGATCAAGAACTGAACTGAGATCAAGAGTCTGATACTTAGTCAGCTGAGTCATCCAGGTGCCCCCTCGTGTTAACCATTTTTAAGAGTACAGTTCTGTGGCATAAACTGCATTCACATTGCTTGCTACCATTACCACCATCTATCTGCAGAACTCCTTTCATCTGAAAAAACTGAAACTCTGGAGCACATGAGTGGCTCGGTGGTTGAGCATCTGCCTTTGGCTCAGGTCACGATCCTGGGGACTGGGATCGAATCCCACATCAGGCTCCCCTCATAGAGCCTGCTTCTCCCTCTGCCTCTCTCTCTGTGTCTCTCATGAATAAATAAATATTTTTTTTAAAATAAAGTACTAAAATAAATAAATATTTTTAAAAAAAGAAGAAGAAAAACTGAAACTCTGTTCCCATTCTTCACTCCTCCTACCCCTGGCAATCACCACTCTCCTTTCTGTCTCCATGAACTGGACTACCCTAAGAACCTCATGTAAGTGGGATCATACAGTACTTGTCCTTTTGCGACTGGCTTATTTCACTTAGCAGAAGGCCCTCAAAGTTCATTCATGTGGTAGCTCGTGTCAGAATTTCTTCTTAAGCATGAATAAAATTCCATTGTATGTGTATATACCACTGTTTGTTTGTCCAGGCATCCACCAGTGGATACAATGGATACATCTATCATCCAGATACTCTGGTTACTTCCATCTTGTTTCTATTGCAAATAATGCTGCTGTTAACATGGTCATAACATTGGCCATGCTTCCCTCTTAATAAAGAGGTAGTAAGGCCCAGGCCTGTCTTTAGTAGACTCCTAAGCATCTAGCTGGAATTTAATAACATTTAAGAGCCTTGTCTTGTTTTTATTGTATTCGTTTTTATGGTTTTATTTTTATGGCAAGTACATTCGTCTATAAGGGCTGCTATAACAAGGAACCACAAACTGGGTGATCAAAAAAATAATAATAATTTACTGCCATGTAGTTTAGGAGGCTAGAAATCCAAAATCATGGTGTTGGCAGGGTCTTGCTTCATCTGGGACTCAGGGTAGACTTCTTCCTCGCCTCTGATAGCTTCCTATGGTGACTAGTAATCCCTGACGTTCCCTGGTTTACCATCAGCCCTGTCTCTGCTTCCCATCGCACATGGCCATCTTCACATTGTCTTCCTTTTGTGTATGTCTGTGTCTGTGTCCAAATTTCCCCTTTCTAGAAGGAAACCATCAGACTAGATTAGGACCCATCCTAATAATTTCATTTTAACTTGATTATCTCTGTGGTCTCTTAATTTCTAAATAATGTCATATTCTGAGGGAATAGGGGTTAGAACATCAACATATCTTTTGTGCAGGGGGTGGGAGACACAATCTAACCCATAATAGCAAAGAAAATTGGTTTTCCATTTACATGGTGATATAGAGCTGTAGAATCTAAATCTCATAGTGAGTAGATATCCATTATTAAATAAAGATGAACAAGCTCTCCTTTAAGAGGCAGAGATTGCACATGATTTCTCTTGAATTTCCATTTTCCATTTCGCTCCCCCCACAAAATTATATCGTAATGCAGTGGTTTTTAACCACTGGTGATTTTGTGCCACAAGGAACTTTTGGCAATAGCTAGACATTTTTTGTTGTCATAACTTGGGGAGTTGGGGGGTATGCTACTCATGTCTAGTTGGTAGAAGCCAGGAATGCTAATTATTCTTAAGAACACAGGAAAGCAACAACAGAGAATTAACTGCCCCATAATGTATTGTGGTTAAGAGACCTGACTCCACCTAATACATTCTTATGCCTGAAAGTCTTTATAACCCTACTCACTGCAATAAAAATATGCTTATAAGAATCAAAATACATTTTTGCTATAGACTATATGTTTGTGTCCCCCCCAGATTCATAGGTTCTAGTCCTAACTACAGTGTGATGGCATCATTTGGGAAGTGATTAGGTCATAAGAGTGGATTCATATTCTTATAAAAAAGATTTCAGAGAGATCGCTCATCCCTTCCACCATGTAAGGACACAGTAAGAAGATGGCTGTCTATGAACCAGGAGTGGGTCTTCACCAGACTCTCAATGGGCCTGCATCTTGATCTTGGACCGCCTTGCCTCTAGAACTGTGAGAAATAAATCTCTGTTGTTTGCAAGCCATCTAGTCTAAGGTATTTTTCTTATAGCAGCCTGAACAGACTGAAACAATTTTTATTACCCATGACTGTAAAGTTCTAGGTGTTAAGATTTTTTTCAATTATTAGTATATCATTGTATCAGTATACAATTAATAAAGAAAAAACAAAAAACTATTAAAAATCATGATAGATTTTAAACTTAAAAAGCTCTACTGGACTATCCTAATAAGAGCACTACTGCTGATCATTTTTAAGTTAATTAATGTATCCATGGGTGAATATTATTTACTTGTTGCATGAGGCAGATTTAGTACTAGTTCCATTTTTATTTTTCATTTTTGTAGATGCCAGCTCTGAAAAACCTTGTTGACATAAGTAGATGGGAATGAGAGTTTTGTTATGGCGACATCGATCATCAATCCTTGAATTCATTTGAGCTCTACCTCAAAATCCACATAGTGATTTCTCCTTGGTTATTATTTTTGGTGATCAATGTTGAAAATTCCATTAGGTCTCTCTTCAATTTTGCTGAAATAAAAATAGAGAAATTCCTGCTTTGCAAAGGGAATTGTTACCCAAACAATACGTAAGCTGATATTTCAAATTGTTTAGACTCCAGAGATTTTTATCCTCCAGAGCAAGCCCTCGCAGTAAGAGTAGGACAGGGAGAGAAGAGAAGGGGAGACCGTGTCTGTCCCCAGGTAGACTCATATTAGTAAAGAATACCTACGGAAGGGGCGCCTCATGGCTCAGTCAGTTGTTAAGATTGACTCTTGGTTTCTGTTCAGGTCATGATCTCAGGCTCATGAGATCAAGCCGACACCTGGCTCTGCCCTGAGAGGGGAGTTTGCTTGAAGACTTTGTCCCTCTTCCCCTCACCCCTCTCTCTTTCTCTCTGTCCCACAAGTAAATAAATAGATCTTTAAAAAAAAAAAAAAGAATACTATGGAAGTTGAGAATCTGGAAATTAATTGCCTTACCAGTATTTTTGCTTAGTTTCCTGTATAAAGTCTTCATTTGCTGCTTTGAAGATCACTAATATAAAATATCCTTTTAAAATACACTTATATGGGCGCCTGGGTGGCTCAGTTGGTTAAGCATCTGCCTTTGACTCAGGTCATGATCCCAGGGTCCTGGGATTGAGCCCTGCATCAGGCTCCCTGCTCAACAGGGAGCTTGCTTCTCCCTCTCCTTTTTTCCCTGCTTGTGCTCTCTCTCTCACACAAATAAATAAATAAATAAAATCTTAAAAAATATATATATATATATACTTATGTAAAACACACCAAAAAAGTGAATCAATTTAAAAATATTTAATATTTTTTAAAAATAATAATAAATAAATAAACATATTTAATATTTAAATATTTTAAATATTTTAAGTTCTTAACCAAGAAATAAAGCTAATACATGCAATGAAATAAAGTATTTCAGTAATAAAGTAATACATGCAATGGAAACTTTAATGGTGGGCAAATGACTGAAGCATAGGAAATCCTGCCACGATGGATAAAGCATAGGCTTTGACATCACACAAATACAAATTTGAATTTTAGGGACCTTGCACAAATCACTTTACCACTCTGAGTCTCAGTTTCCTCATCTGTAAAAAGGCAATGAAACCTGTTTTATAGGTTGTTTCTAAGGGCTGAATAAAATACTATATAGAAAAATGCTCTGTAAACTATAAAAGAAAGTTATAAGGCCTTGTTTAAAGTGATGTTGGAGGGGTGCCTGTGTGGCTGCCTTCTGCTCAGGTCATGATCCGGGGTCTGGGATCAAGCCTACTTGGGGCTCCTAGGGGAGCCTGCTTCTCCCTCTCCCTCTGCCAGTCCCCCTGCTAATTCTCTCCCTCTCCCTCTCTCAAAAAAATAAATAAAATCTTAAAAAAAAAAACCAAAGTGATGTTAGAGTGTTTCTTCTCCTCCCCACCCTCAATATTAATTGAATTAATAACAAACATCTCCGTAGAGGAGTATCTCCCCCTTGGGCCTGAGTTCTGAGATGATTATCCAGATTCAAAAGTTGGATTCTAATATCAGAAAAAGACGACCCAAAAGTTAAATCCACAGGTTCTTATTAGCATTTTTTTTATTCCCTTGCTAAATATAACAATTGTGTCCTTAAACCATAAGACTTCAGCGAATACTAAGGTTGCTTCCTACCTTAGAATGCAAAGAAATTGCAGGAGAAATAGATTTCCTGTGTAAGTACGTGCCTGGGAAGTTCCTACATCCGACCATCTCTCCGCACATTCTCTCCTGGATGACAAGTGCTCTGCTCCATTCCCAGTGCCTTATCTCACAGTTGCCATGCACATTTGAGGTTTTTATTTGCTGTTTATGGTATTATTAAGCACTTACAATATACGGAATTGTTCCTTATGGGCTGAAGGCTGAAAAAGAAAGTTTCCAATGAAAACCAGTCTTGTGATTCAAAGGCTTTGTGCAAATTAAAAGAGCAAAGTGCTTGAATAGGTCAACATAAAAATGAATGCTTGTACAGTTTCTAGAAAAATCATCAGAGAGCTATCAAACAGGAGATAATGAAAGATTTTCAGAGCATCTAAACAAAAAATACAGAGACTGTAAAATGTTGGTACTGTTTATGCACTTCTTTCCTTGGTTACAATGTTCCTATATTTAAAAATGGGATTTTTTAGGTTCGCCTGGGTGTTGAGTCATTAAGCATCTGCCTTCTGCTCAGGTCATGATCTCAGTGTCCTGGAGCCTTGCATCAGGCTCCCTGCTCAGGGGGAGGGGGAGTCTGCTATTCCCTCTTCCTCTGCCTCCCCCCAACCCCACGTGCTCGGTTTCTCCTGTGTGCGCACTCTCTCTCTCCCTCAAATAAATAAAATCTTTAAAAATTAATTGAAAAAATTAAAATGGGATTTTCTAAAACATTGTGCTGAGACAGCATATTAGCAACAGATCTTTTATCACATGTAAGATTTTTTACCCCAAAACGGTACTGAGGCTATTAAGCTATGTCGTAAAATAACCCCAAAATGGTATTTTTAAGATTTTTTTATGTCACATTTTATAACAACATATAAAATGAAAACATTTTGCTTAATCTTAGTATGCTTTGTTCTTTGTAAAATGCAATGATTTAATTTTTTCCACTCTTATTATTCTTCCTGTTATAAACTTGTTTAATGCAATAAATTAAATTTATATCATTTCTTGCAGTATTAATGTGTTCAGGAGACATTGTTTAGCTGCTTCCTTTAATCCAAGCACATGTTGGCTGCCTTGAGTTCTTGTGGATATTCAGTCAAAATATATTCTAATTTTAAAAGTGTTCTGAGGTAAAGTAAGTTTGGTATATGAAATTCGACATTTAAAATCCGCTGGTGTTAAGATTTGGCTAGATATGAAAAGAACACGAGAAAATATTCACGATCAACTGTCTCCTGAAAAACTATAGAATAACATCAACAGTAATTTTGTTTTTTAAAGACTATATGTTTGTATACTAAAAAGCAAGAAAATCCCCTCCAAATTGTTAGCAATAGCTACTTGGGGACCGGGGGGCTGAAAATGAGAGAGGATGTCAGAGAATTTTCAGATTTTTATACACATTTTTATTAAATATATTTAATGTGCAGGCATTATTTTTCTGACTTACACTTTATTTTTAATTACAATCAACAGTGAATGTAGTTTTAGCAGTAGCAAAACTAAGTCGATTATGAGAGTTACTTTTAAAAGGGAGTCTCGGGACACCTTGGTGGCTCAGTGGTTAAGCATCTGCCTTTGGCTCAAGGTGTGATCCTGGAGTCCCTGGATCGAGTCCCACATGAGGCTCCCTGCATGGAGCCTGCTTCTCCCTCTGCCTGTGTCTCTGCTTCCCCCCTCTCTCTCTGTGCGTCTCTCATGAATAAATAAATAAAATCTTTAAGAAAAAATAAAAGGATTAAAAATAATAATAATACAAAAAATAAAAGGGAGTCTATCCCACCAATATATTTGAAATGTTGCCTGCTTTAGCCGTGGAGGAATTTGAGACCATCTCCTCCAACATCTACTCCAAACTCTGAGTCCAGGAGCTGCCTGCCTCCCCAGGGACCACATGTCGTAGGAATGCAAGGCTTGATGCATTAGCACTTTGTTAGCATCCTCTGTGTTCAGGAGCCAAAGTGCTGCACAGAACTCCAGGGCAAGCTTTTCAGAAGAGAATCTCCATTTCCGCTCACTCAGAATGAAAGAAAAGTCATTTCGTTCAGTTTAGAAATGTTTAGATAATTCTTAGTTTATAGGGTTCCAGTTTGAATTGCTTTATTTCCCTGCTTTAGCCTTGATTTCTCTAACAACACTGTTTCTGCTCTGTAGAATAGGTTCTGCAGGCTCTGTTCTCCACGTTTCTTGGTAAAGTGTCTCCCAAACTCATCTGGTCACACGCATCACCAGACACATTTGTTAAAAATAAGATCCCAAGGCCCCATCACCGACCTGTTTGGTTAGGACCCCTGAAGCCATTCTAGGTCACCCAGGTGACTCTTAGGATCAGGTGAATGTGAAAAATGTTGCCTCAGTTTAATAAATATCTAGCTGGGTCTTAAATTTTTATGACCAGATGTGTCCTAGAGATGCTCTAGGCCAGTGGCTCTAAACTTAGAACCTCAGAATTATCAGAGCATTCGTTAAACCACAATGGTGAGGTTCCATTCCCACTTTCTGATACAGTCAATCTGCAATTGTGGGATTGAAGGATTTGCCTATAAGTTCCCATATGATGCTGCTGCCGGCCCCAGGGATGACTCTGAGAACCACTCAAGTCCAGTTGCTTTCCCCCTGTTTTAACCACAAGCCACAATGGGAGAAACATTTCACATTGGACCCCGTGCCCACACGTGTTGACCTGAAAAGTTTCATAGAAAAATACTCATTCTTGCTATTCTTGCTATGAGCAGTACACTCGGGTATTTTATATTTTACTTCACTCTTTAAAAATCCACTAAATGAATTGCACGTCCCAGCAATAGGCTGCAGTCAGCAATTTGAAAAAAAAAAAACCTAAAGCTAACCTAATCTTTGAAAGGTTTAGATCAGTGACACACTTTTTTGATCACATGCATTAAAAGTAAAACATTTTTGAGCATGCACTCGCCAAATTTGTACGTTTGTAAATTATATACTTGTACTCTCATGATCCATATATAAGATATTAGTAGAGCTTCATATTTTCCTTTACATTTCAGATGGGGGAAAAATGCAAATAAAGGTTCTGACACTTCTTCCGGCTTCTGAGTATATCATCTTCCCAAACTACTCCACCTTGGAGACTCAGACGCCCAGAAACTTCCAATGCCACACAACTGGCTTCTGATAAGGCAATTTTGTTTTGTTTAAAGGACTTAAAAAGTAAGTAGATGCTGGTTAAATAATGAGTGGCTTTTTTTTTTTTTGCTCCTTTTTTAAAAATCTGCAAAAGGTATAGGAAGATATGTGAATACCATACCACTTTTTTAAAAAGGCTACCAACTTTCATATGATGTAATTTCACAGAAGCATTAAATGTGATACATGGTGGTGACCTATGAGATGAGTACCTATGAGATGAGTACCTATGAGATGGGCTTTTCTAAAATGATGAGACTGGTTCCAGTGTCCCCACTACTTTCTAGTTACAATGACAACTGTGCCAGAGAGTTGGCTACATTTCATCTGAACAATGAGACCCTCATGGAGAAGTTCTGCCCATAGCTGGGATCTGGCTCCTAATTTTCTTGTGTCCAGTTCCTGGTAAATAAGGAGAAGTATGCTACAGACATTGGGCCATTTCCCCCTCTTTGTGGTAAGCTGTAGTGACTGAAACTTTTGGATCCCCCAAGAGGCAGGAAGCAGGATCTGCTGTTACTCTATGTTCCGAGAAGAGAAATTTTATCTTTGTTCCTGTCATAGAACATCTTCATAAGGCTCTAATTAGGCAGCATGCATGTGACCCACTATGGCTCTCACACATGCGCAGACAATACATTTGATTGGCAATAAGACTCAGAATAATTATGTGGCCACTAGAATTAATTATAACTTTCAAACATGATGGGATGAGAAACCCCTAACTTAAAAAAAAAAACCAGAAAGCTATCTGACTGCTTGTGAATAGTAAATATCTTACCCCAAAAGACACTTGTAAAGTTACAGAGGGAAGTTAAAAAAAAAAAAAAAAAAACTCAAAGGATTTCTTTATATGAGCTGGGAAGATCTTACAAGTTTGATGGGGAAAAAAAAAATCTTCACTTGAAAATTGAACTCTGAGGTTTGCCAATAAAACACAAATCCCAGTTCCGAAAGAGGATGCTTGAAGGTTAATCAGCCTCTGAAAGAGCTCTATGGGATTGCTGACCTGGGTACCCTCCGTGCATAGGGACAAGAAGGACCAACAAGGGGCTGGCCCCTGGACCCACAGCCCGACTGGGCTCCTATTCCGTGTTTCAGCTCAGCCTTCATCCGCTCTGTGTTTCACTCTGTGTAGCTGTCTCTCTCTGCCTCTCTTCCTCTTTCTCTTTTTTTTTTCTGTTTTTTTTTTTCTACTTCATCTCGCCCATCCTCCAGCTGGCCATAATGTAGCAAGAAATGTAAATATGTTTACTTTTGTTAAACTTATTTAAAATATACATGTTTCCGATTTTAATTTTAAAAGTGATCCATCGAACACCTGATGGTTCTCCTCCAAAAATTATGTTTGCTTTGAGTTTGCATGTGGTCTCTGATCTATGAGATTTTATTCCCTAAGATATCAGGGGCTCATTCACAAGAGGAAAAAAAATTCTCTGTGCTCCCAATTTAGATTACGGAATCGCTCGCATTCCCTATCAAGCAGAAGACACTGGAAATACTTTAATTATTTTTGTTTGGTCTCCACCTGGTGGTTGGAAATCAAAACACAAGCCATTAATGGAACTGGAAAAACCAATTGTTTCAATTCCTCTTTCGGGTATATGAGATCAAATTCTTTAATGAGAAAATGTTTTCAAACTGGAAAGAAAAAGTAATTAAATATGAAAAATTTTAAAGACTGATCAATGCCTTTCTTTTTTTTAATTATTTCTTTTTCTTCTTCTTTTTCTTCTTTTTCTTCTTCTTCTTTTCTTCTTCTTCTTCTTCTTCTTCTTCTTCTTCTTCTTCTTCTTCTTCTTCTTCTTCTTCTTCTTCTTCTTCTTCTTTTCTTCTTCTTCATTGCTTCTTTATAGGAACCAAGAATGGGGAAGGCATCTTAATTTTTCAACTCCTGGGATTACTTTCTACCAGAGTCTGATAGTCTCCCAAACCACCAATCTTCATCTAAAAGTGCCCCAGGATATGTTTATAGTTTTTAATGGAGATCCAAAATTTGTAACTCAAAACACACAGCATTGAAAGTCCTACTGGTGTATAAGTCTTATTCTTGTTGAAAACACCAACAAATAAATGAACAAATAAATATCTTTGGAAGACCACCACGTTTCGAATGCAGGGAGCATATATACTGCATAGTGAGCCTCCAATGCTAATTTTTCTCTTATCCTTTTATTCTGTGTTCCTGGTATGCAATATTTTCTTTCATTCTACAAATATGTTGAATGAACACTCTGTTAAATACAGGCCCTTATATGAGGGCCTATGGAGCCTTCTCACAGAAACTTATGATGCTTCCTCATATCACAATCATAACTAAATAATTAATGGTGTAATTACTTCGATTCTTATAAGTCTCCTTTTTTTTTAAATTTTTATTTATTTATGATAGGCACACAGTGAGAGAGAGAGAGAGAGAGGCAGAGGGAGAAGCAGGCTCCATGCACCGGGAGCCTGACGTGGGATTCGATCCCGGATCTCCAGGATCGCGCCCTGGGCCAAAGGCAGGCGCTAAACCGCTGCGCCACCCAGGGATCCCTCTTATAAGTCTCCTAGTTAGGGTCTATGAAGTTGCCATAAACTCTGAATTAGTGAATACCGAACCGCTGTTCCTAGAAGTATAGAGTTAGGTTCCTGCCAGACTCGGATCACATTTTCATCAACTGATGGATATATAATGTTGTGTGCCGTGTATTTCCTTTAAAGACGCCTTTTTGGGACACCTGGATGGCTCAGCAGTTGAGCATCTGCCTTCGGCTCAGGGCGTGACCCTGGGGTCCTGGAATCAAGTCCCGCATTGGGATCCCTGCATGGAGCCTGCTTCTCCCTCTGCTTGTGTCTCTGCCTCTCTCACTGTGTCTCTCATGAATAGATAAATAAAATCTTTAAAAAATAAATAAAGACACCTTATTTAATATATCTTGTCGATTCGTTAAGATTGGACCCATACAACTCATGCCTGAACGAGGCTCATCTAACACGCATGCATTTTCTCCATGGGGCACATCACGGCCTTCTTGCACTCAGAGCACCAGACAGCACCTCAATGCTGCACTTAAAGTTCATTTCAAACAGTAGAATCACCCACAAAAAGCACAAAAATGCAAAAATAGTGGCCCTAAGAGGCCATGAAAAAGACATTGTTCCGAGTATGAGTACTGAAACAAGAAGACAGCAGTCACCTTGTTCAACTTCAACTGGAAACATGTGCCTCACAACACAAATTTTTTGAAGCCCTGCATGTCTAATAATGACTATGAAAGCATGGCAAGCATTGATTTGGGGGTTACAGATAGATTTTAGGAAATAGGCTGTTATGGACTAAATTGAGACTTCGCAAAATTTATATGTTGAAGCCCAAACTCCCAATGTGACTATATATAGGGCTAGGGCCTTTAAGGAGGTAATTCAGATTAAATGAGATCATAAGGGTGGGGCCTTGGGACACCTGGGTGGCTCAGTGGTTGAGTGTCTGCCTTTGGCTCAGGTTGTGATCCCCAGGTCCTGGGATCAAGTTCCGCATCGGGCTCCCCACAGTGAGCCTGCTTCTCCCTCTGCCTAAATGTCTCTGCCTCTCTCTTTCTGTGTCTCTCATGAATAAATAAATAAAATCTTTAAAAAAAAAAAAAGGGTGGGGCCTTAACCCAATAGGACCGGTGCTCTCATAAGAAGAGGAAGAGACACCCTCTCTCTGTTTTTGCAGGTGGTTAGAGAAAAGGTCGTGTGAGGACATAATGAGAAATTGGTCATCAGCAAGCGAGGAAGAGAGACTTCACCAAAAATGGAATTTTCCAGCACTTTGATTTTGGACTTGTAGCCTCTAGGACTCTGAGAAAACAAATTTCTATTTAAACGTCCCCTCTGTAGTATTTTGTAATGGCCCTAGCAGGCAAATTTGCAAATACAGGATCCACAAGAACTGACTGTGTTTCTGAGGAGGATCGACCGTATTTTTTTTTTAACATCAGCCTCCCTGCTGAATTGTAAGCTACATGAGGGCAGGAACTGTGGCTCTGCTTGTTCACTGTAATTTCTCGAAGCACAGTGCCTTATCTGTACTAAATACTTAATAAATCTATCGTGAACAAATGGATAAATGCAAGGTTTGATATACAGTTTCATGTCCAATGTCTTTCCTTGCCCTCCCATTGTTCTTGTTCTTTTAATGTACTATCATTATATTTTTCATATATTCTATTTTTTCATATTTTATTATTGCAGAGAGATCAGAATGAGTCCTATGAAATGATGGCATCTTGTATTCACTATCTTCCTGGCAGCAGCTGTGACATAGTTGTCACGGCCCGTGCGTTAATGAACTTGGTCATGGCTGTCCATATTACCTTCACTTCTGTTGAGTTGTGTGCATTGTCCTACTAGATGTGTTAAGCTTTATTGCCTTTCAGAGTGTCTTCAAAATCTTTACACTACGATTCAATACTGAAACAAAAAGTCATTGTCTACCAAGGAAGGCCTCGTGGTATAGGTGTGGGACTTAAGTCTGATATTTGTAGAGCAAATATTTGTTGTTGGAGGAGTTACTGCGGCTCTATAGTTTCTTTCCTTTTTAAAAAAATACGTTTTAAAGATTTTATTTATTCATTTGATGTGGGAGAGAGAGATTGAGAATGAGAGAACAAGAGGAGGGAGAGGGAGAAGCACACTCCACTGAGCAGAGAGCCCCACCAAGGGGCTTGATCCCAGGACCTGAGTTCAACCAGTTGAGCCACCGAGGTGCCCCGCAGCTCTACATTTTCTTGCAAAGCAACAAGCAAGGGCTTTAGGAGACTTAAGAAAGGAAGATATCCATGAACAGATGAAGAGAAGTTCCATTCTGTTAAGGAGGTCTGTGTAAAGATTGCTTGTCAACTTGCTACCCCAAAATTGGTGTACAACCAGCAGCAGCAGCAGCAGCAGCATCTGGAAGCTTATTAGCAATGCAGAATTTCAGCTCCATCCCAGACCTACTGAATCAGAATCTGCATTTTAACAAGACTCTCAGGAGATTCGTGTGCCCAGTCAAGTCTGAGAAGCACTGGCATTTCGCACACCAAGATACGCACCTGAATGAATTTGGAGATCTTGCCAAGTGATGAAAGAATTGTCAAAGTAACGAGAGGTTTGTGTGCTCAGTTATTGCATAAGGACTTCAGCTTTGCCACAGCCTAATTGGCAGCGTTCTTTTTCATTCTTAGTGATTCGTAAAATAATGGTCCTTCCTACAAACAGTGGCATCTTAGATTTGAGGGAATACGGCTAGTATTAGTTCAAGACCTTAGTTTTGCTCTAAGTTATCATGGTCACAGGTGTGGAGACCCAAGTGGAGCTAATTTATCACAATTTACAGTCACTCAAGCAGCAAACTCTCAAATCAATAATGTTTTTCAGTTTCAGCTCCTGGAAAAGCTCAGATTAAAGCATCAGTGGAGCAGAGAGAGAGACAAAAGGCCCTTCTCTGGGAAGAAGCAAAATAATAAGCCACATCTTCACAAGTGATCAAAGTCCATGCAAGAAATGCTTCTATGACTAAAGATTGATGGGAGATTTGAAAGAAAGGAAGAAGAAATATGTACAGATGCTCTTTACCTTGACAGGTGAATCTTTTTAAATGTTTCAATTAGAAAATTTTATGATGTTCCTCTTTTATTCATTCTGGCCCACAACGGGGGGAGGGGAATAGTAAGTAAAATGAACAGAATTGGGGGGAAATGGAATAACTGGCTTATTATTAAGAGTGATTGTTTTTCTTAATCATTTCTGAGTTTTTACAGGTTCATACATAGGTAAATACAAAATGTATGCAAATATATTCATTTGAAGCCCTCAGATGCTTTGCTTGATATTATGGAGGTTAATTTAAAGCCTGTGGGCTCTGAAACTGACTACCAAGGTTCATAGCCCAGCACCAGCACTTACTCATTGTGTGACTTTGGGAAAGCTACTTAACCTCTCTGACTCAGTGCTGTCATTTGAAAACAGAAAAAAATCAAAATCGTTTTAAAGACAAATGTGCAAAGCACTTAGAATAGTGTCTTGCATATAATGAGTGGCCAATAACTGTGAGATGTGGTTCTTTCTGATATTAATATTCTTAGCCTCGAGCATTAATTCTTAGTGTATGGTCCCTAGAATAGCAGCATTGGCATCACCTGGGAATTTGTCAGAAATGCAAATTCTCTGAGTTCAACCCAGACCTACTCAATCAGATATTCTGGGAGTGGGGCCTCCATCCCTTTGCTTCAACCTGCCCTTCAGCTGGTTTGATGCAGACTAAAATTTGAGAGTAGCTGACATAGGGGACTAGCCCTATAGTTGTGGTGATGAAGTTTAGATTCCTAACTCTTCAGCTTCCTGCTCTTTAGCTTTTTAGCATGATGGAAAGAGCCAGTGGAGACAGCAAGTCAATTTAGAGTCTTGTGCAGGCCTACTCTGAAAGCTTGATAACACTGCACTTAAGTTAGAAGGAGCAAGGGATTGAAAAGCAGAGTGTAGTAAAGATCACGCTGCATGAAGAAGAGAAGCCAAGTCCACAGGAAGCCAAAGTCCCCAAAGTACTTAAAGGACAGCTAGAAAATCCGATGGTAAGAGTGTAACAGTAACACGTGATTACAGCTACTGCAGTGAATAAGCAGGTAAGAAGGCAAAATGAGCCAGAGAAAAGATGAAATGGCCAGAGATGTCAAAGCAGCTAAATTGTGTTGTATTAACACTTCCCTAGCTCACAGTGAGCCCTACTGTGAATTTTGTTTAGTTATTCTTTGGGGACAGGTGCCTTTAAAATCGAGGTCACTGGTGATCAACATATTGACAAGGTCTGTGGCTAACTACTAAGGCTGCTGCATTTGCTACCTTCTAGGGTCTGGGGATGAATTCCTTCCTGGAAATGTGTGATTAGTTTCCTTGGTTATCTGACCTGGGTTAGTTGGACATTGGCTGTCATTCTTTTGATGCACTTGACTTATATTTGCTTCCCTTGGTGATGATGAAGAATGGCCACTGGAAATGATTTAAAGTAGAGTTTACTGAACTCTAGACAGGGGCTGAGGAGTTGATTAGAGACTCAAAGTGATGTGTCCAAATGCTGCTTTTTCATTTTTTGTGGCCTTGGAGGAAATTTTGCTTTGTAGCATCTAAATTTCACAAAAGAGTATCAAGAAGGCCCTCTCCATCCCATGTCTCTCTCCCCTCCCACACACCCCCAACGCTGCCAAGCCAGGAGTAACCCTATCTTTTCATCTCCTGTTAGATCTAGAAATTTCACTGTCCTAGGTAGGGCATTGAACTGATTAAAATGTAAATCCTCAGAAGATTTTTAAGATGCTTGCCTGGCCAAACTGATCACACAGTACTTTGCAAACATGCAGTATTGCATAAAATTTCAACTAGAAAGAAATAGTACCTCTAATTAAGTGTCCATATCTGATGCTGCTGTGTTAACTGTTCATTTTGTTCTCGGCTGCATTGTCCCAACTTAGCCAAATGAGTCATGTTTAGTTAGACATTAAGCACAGAATAACTGGAGACTATACCAGGTTGGTAACACAAATGATCAGAGGCCCACAAAGTCTAACCCAATGTACTGGTATGGAAAGAGTTTCTAAGGCTCTATAGCTGCTTAGAGTAAATACACTAATAACCTCTGTGGCCTAGACTCCCTTTTCTGTTTACTTTTCCTTCAAATCTATCTTGTCCCCAAACACAAAAATACTCCTTCTAGCAAAAACAAATCCCAAAAGTCAAAAGGTGGAAGCAAATCAAGTGCCAATCAGTGGATAAATGGTTCAACAAAGTGTGGTATAGACATATGGTGGTCTTAAAAAGGAAGGAGATGGGAGGCCTGAGTGGCTCAGTGGTTGAGCATCTGCCTTCGGCTCAGGGTGAGATCCTGGGGTCCCGGGATCGAGTTCCACATCAGGCTCCCTGCATGGAGCCTGCTTCTCCCTCTACCTATGTCTCTCTCTGTGTGTCTCTCATGAATAAACAAATAAAATCTTAAAAAAAAAAAAAAAGGAAGGAGATCCTGGCACATGCTATGGCATGGGTGAAACTTAAGAACGTATGTTAAAATAAGCCAGTCACCACAAGAAAAATACTATAATATGATCCATTTATATGAGGAATCTAAAGTTGTCAACTTAATAGAAACAAAGTAGAATGGTGGTTGCCAAGGTCTGAGAGGAGGGGAAGATGAGGAGTTATTGCTTAATAAATATAGAGTTCAAGTTTTGCAAGATAAAAAAATTCTGGCGGTCTGTTTCACAGCATTGCAAATGTCCTCAACACTACTAAAACGTACACTTAAAAATCAGATGGTGGATTTATGCCATGTGTTATTTACTACAATAAAAAGAAAATTCAGGGTGCTTGGGTGGCTCAGTTAGTTGGTTAAGTGTCTGCCTTTGGCTCAGGTCACGATCCTGTCCTGAGATTAAGCCCCACATCAGGCTCACTGCTCAGCTGGGAGCCTGCCTCTCCCTCTTCCCCTGCCTCTCCCTCCACTTGTGCACACATTCTCTCTCAATCTCTAATGAAAAAAATATATATACCTTTAATAAAAAAAAATTAGGCATCCCTTGAAAAAATGGCTAAAATGGTAAATTATACATATTTTACCACAATTAAAAATAAAAGGCAAAAAAAATTAGAAATAATCCAAAAGGCCAAAGTACCACATAAAAATGCTGTACTTTTTCTTTATACCTGGATTCCAAAAAAGTCCTATTAGACAGTGGCTTTTAATGGAATAATGAGAAGAAACAGAAGCTGAGGAAGAACGGTTAGCCTGACTGAAGTGCCCTCAAAATATAACCTGGGCAGTCTGCCTCAGCATCTGTTTTCGTAAATGTTGAGCTAAACAATGCTCTTGCTATGAAAAAAAGAGACAAGTTTAAAAAGAAAAAAAAACTAGTCAATCCAGGGCCCCCACTGCTGCCCTGCAGAGAGGGGACGACTGTGCCTCTGACCCTGAGCACAGCTACCATCTGGATGTGTGTGCATGAATATCCTATGAGGGATGGTCAGCAGCTGCTGCCTATTTGATCTGAGGAAGGAACCAGAAGGGGTGAGCTTGAATTTCATGGAGAGCTTTGGGGTGAATGTTTGCAAGAAACTGCTGTCTCCAGAATTAGCCAGGGAAGAGTTTTGGAGGGAGGTGCTGGAATTCTCTGGAACAAAGTTTTTCTGAAGCGTAATCCTATGCAAGGTCAAAAGGGAAAAAGCACTCAAGTCTCTTTTTATTTTCATTTTTTAAGATTTTATTTATTTATTCATGAGAGACACAGAGAGGGCCAGAGACATGGCAGAGGGAGAAGCAGGCTCCATGCAGGGAGCCTGATGGGGGACTCGGTCTAGGACCCCAGGATCATGACCTGAGCCAAAGGCAGACACTCCACCACTGAGCCACCCAGGTGCCCCTCATCAAGTCCCTTTTAACTCCATAATTCTTTTGTTAACTAAGGTGATTCATATCCTCAGGGACTTAGGCTAAAGTCAGCAGGAGCCACTGCAGTTACCCATCCACCTGAGAACAGGGAAGAAAAGTTAAAATTGGTGTCATGGAACACAACTATAGTGTGTATGTGAGCAACACACAGGAGCAGAGCCAGGCCTGAGACGAGGCTGCAATAAGGGTGAGTGTAATTTCCCCTTTTTGACTTAGATTTTAGCTACGTCCATGGTTTCAAATTTCCTACAATGAACACGTATTACTTTGCTTGGGGAAAAAAGACCCCCTTCTCAATCTGCAGCAATGCTCTCTTATTATTAATAAGTGCACAGAGATTACCCTGGCCCCCATCACAAGTGATGAAGTCACAGACCATTGTGGATTCTTTGCACTGTCAAAATTTTAACACCATATTAAAGAAACATAAAGCTGAATCTTTACTTCGCACCATGCATGAAAATAAATTCAGTTACATTATAAAATAAATGTTTTAAAACACACATAAAGAATACTAAGAAAAATAATCTTTGTATAACTGTGGATGAGAAAGGCCTTTTTTAAGATGGCACCGATGCCAAAAATCATAAGTAAACAACAGGTACATCTACACTCATAAAAATGAAAAGCCACTAAGATAGACAGTGATTCTGGAAAAATATTATTTTAAAATATGAAAATATAGATAATGTCTTTATAAATAAAGAGGGCTTAAAGCTATTTCAAAAATCACATTTTTGTTTAAAAAAAATTAAAAAGTGAAAGATCTGAACAGAAAAATCACACAATACAAATGACAAAACTATGAAAATTTGTCTTAACATTAGTACTAATAAAAATAGAAAATTAAAAGACTTCTTTTTCACATCTTGTGTTGGCAGATATTATAAACCCTTTTCTTCCATCCTATGGATTGAATTCCCACCAAAGCTGCCATGGGAGTGGTGAATGAGGGCAACTCCTACATTTGTCAAAGTCTGGTTACCATTTCCCATCACCATTGCCCACACAGGGAGACTAGGAAGTAGGGAGTTTTGATGGCAAAGGTGAGGAAGTAGATCTCAGCCAGTGGTTTAATGAAGCACCATCCCATAGAGCAACTGGAATCTTCATATAATGTTGATGGGTGTGTTTATTAATAGAAGCACTTACAAAAACTGTTTGACAGTGTCTATGAAAGCTAAATTTACGCATACCCTATGACTCAGCATTTCCACTTCTTGGTATGTACACAACAGAAGTGAGTCCTTAATGCGTACCCAGGTTCAGCCCAAGTAATGTACAAGAATGTTCATAATTTCAACAGCCCTTTGTGATAGAAACACTTAACACACTAGGAATAGAAGGGAACTTCCTCAACCTGATTAAAGACATCTACAAAAAATTCACAGCTTATTCTTAATGGTGAAAAACTGAGTGATTTTTTCCTAAGACCAAGAAGAGAACAAAGATGTCCAGTCTCAACACTTCCATCCAACATTTTATTGATTGCACTGTTCTAGCCAGAGCAGTTAAGCCAGAAAATGAAATAAAAGACATGCAGATTAGAAGGAAGTATAGTTATCTCTATTTGCAGACGGCATGATCTTATATGTGGAAAATCCTAACTATGAGAATTAATAAATGAGTTCAAAAAGGTACAGGATACAAAAATCAATATATAAAAATTAATTATATTTCTATACATCTGCAATGAGCCAACATAAAATGAAATGAACAATTCTATTACAATAGCATCAAAAAGAAAAAAATGGTTACAAATAAATGTAACAAAAATGTAAGACTTAGACGCTGACAACTACAAAACACTATAGAAAAGAAATGAAAGAAAACCTAATTAAACCTATGTAAAGACATCATGTTTTCATGGGTCGGAAGACTTAATATTGTTAAAAAGGCAGCATTCTCCACCCTGATCTACCGATTCAAGGCAAAAAATTCAAAGTAGTAAGTGGCTTCTTTGCAAAAATTTAAAAATTCATATGGAATTGCAAGGGACCAACAATAGCAAAAACAATCCTTATTTTTTTAAAAGATTTTATTTATTTATTCATGAGAGACAGAGAGAGAGAGAGAGAGAGAGGCAGAGACACAGGCAGAGGGAGAAGCTGGCTCCACACAGGGAGCCCAACATGGGATTCGATCCTGGGTCTCCAGGATCACGCCCTGGGCTGAAGGCAGTGCTAAACCGCTGAGCCACCCAAAGGCTGCCCCAAAACAATCTTTAAAAAGACAAAGTTGGACAACTCAAACTTCTAGATTTCAAAACTTACAACAAAGCTACAATAATCAAGGCAATGTGGTACTGGTGTAGAGTAGACATGCTAAATCAATGAAGTAGAACTGAGAGTCCCAGAAATAAACCCTCAAGATTACAGTCTATTGGTTTTTAACAAGAGTCCCAAAAAGACTAAATAGGAATAGAATAGTCTTCAGTAAATGATGCCAGGACATGTTGATATCCACATACAAGAGCATCTCCCCCTCCACCTCACAACATCAACAAAAGTTAACTAAAAATTGGATCAAACACCTAAATGTAAGATCTGAAACTGTAAAACTCTTAAAATGATTCAGAGACATAAGACTTTCTGGCTTGTTTCTTAGACATGACACCTAAAGCTAAGTAGCAAAGGGCAAAATAAATGAGGTGGACACCATTAAAATGAAAAACTTTTGTGCTTCAAAGGACATTATCAAGAAAGTGAAAAGAAAATCCACAGAGTGGGTTGAAACTTTGGCAAATCCTATATGTGATAACAGACTTCTGTGACTTCTGCGTAGCATGTGCAAGAAACTACTACAACTCTGTGATAAAAAGGCAAACAACTAATTTTTTTTTTTTAAATAGGCAAAGGATCTGAATAGACATTTCCCCAAGGGAAGATACAGAAATGACTAACCGGCACCTGAAAGGTGGCTCAACATTCTTAGCCATCAGGGAAACGTCAGTTAAAACCAGAATGGGAGGGATCCCTGGGTGGCGCAGCGGTTTGGCGCCTGCCTTTGGCCCAGGGCGTGATCCTGGAGACCCGGGATCGAATCCCACATCGGGCTCCCGGTGCATGGAGCCTGCTTCTCCCTCTGCCTATGTCTCTGCCTCTCTCTCTCTCTCTCTCTGTCTCTGTGACTATCATAAATAAATAAAAATTAAAAAAAAAAAAAAACAGAATGAGATACCATTTCATACCCACTAGGATGCCTAAAATCCAAAAGACAAATAATAACAAGGGTTGGTGAAGACGCTGAGAAACAAGAGCCCTCACACACTGTTGGTGGGAACGTAAGATGCTGTGGCTGCTTCGGAAAACGGTTCAGCAATTCTTCAAACAGTTAAACATGGGATTATCCTATGATCCAGCAATTCCACTCCTAGGAATAAACCCAAGGAAAAAAAATGTATATTCACTGTCCATACAGATACTTCTACACAAATGTTCATAGCAGCATTATTCATAGTGGCCAAGAGATGGAAGTCAACTGATGGATGGAAAAGTAAAGTGTGGTGTATCAAACAATGGAATCTTTTTTTGGCAATAAAAAGAAGTATTGGTCTATCTGCTACACCACGGAGGAAACTTGAAAACATGCTGAGTGAAGGAAAGGGCCGCAGGCTGTGTGATGTCATTTATATGAAATGTTAGGAACGGCCCATTGCCTTCGAGTCCTTTCTCTTCACATTTCAGAGCTCAGGTAGTGAATGAAATTTTGGAATTGCCTTCCGCTAGGCCAAGCCATTCCGTTTCCCCTCAATCCAAACCGACTTCTTTGCTGCTCGCTGGGCCCCTTTCCCCTATGTTTGCTCTTTGCCTCCACCTGCAGAAAAGGCCAACCCTGTATGTGTTTGTTCAGTTCAAGACTAGAGCACGCGTGGGGTTCTGATTCCCAAGCTGGCCAGGAGGCAGGCGCCGAGGTATCAGAGAGGTCCTGAGGTGACAAACAGGGCACACGGAGCTTCCAGGGGACGGGCTGGGTTATGGAAACAGTGGTGGGCCCCACTCAGTTTTGGAATATCGTTCCTGAGGTGTCGGAATTGATCTGAGAGTGTTTCCCCTGTGGCTGAGGCCTCCTCCTTTTTCCAGTTGAAGGCTTATCAGGAAGACGGTTGGGAGGAGACAGGCTGGAGAAGCCAGGGTCTATGAGGCCTCTTTACAGAGATAGGTGATTCAGGTGCCTTTGCTGTGTGTGGGGTCCCCCCTCATTATTCCCTGGTCATGCCCCCTTTGTAGCATCACTGATGTCACACCTATACGTACAGCATGGAGTTAATCCCAGCTCTGTGACTATGACCATAAAACGGAAAAAATACTCCTGGGTTTAGCTCATGGGACTGCTACTAAAAAGACCCAAAGACATATTTTTGAAAGTTTACATTAAGAGAAATACCCTGACCACGTAGCATGTGTGAGAGCTTCACACACCGATAGAGGTCCCACAAATGACCCTTTTCATTATGTCATCGAAGTCTCCTAACACTGTGGTCCTTTATAAAGGCAGTGAAAGCCCTGCAACCACTTCCTCCAAAATGGGCCTTTGAAATGAATCTAAGAAGCTCCAAAAGTCCCATTCTGAGATCTGAAAATAAGCCAAGTCTAGGGGACAGTAATGTCCGGTAAAACTACTTTCACGTCGCATTAGACAGTGGCAGCGTCAAGATGTTTTATATCAAAGTATCTGAACAACACGTTACACTCGCCAGTTACCAGAGTATTTCCCTGCGGCCTGCACCATCAGCCAGACTTGGGATTTTGTTAAAAACGCAAATTCTCAGGCCCAACCCAGACCTCTCCCAAGCAGAAGCTCTGGGAGTGGAGCCCAGCACTCTATGCTTTAAGGAGCCCTCCAGATGATTCCAGAACACCCGCAAGTTGGAGAACCACAGCTGTACCCAGTGACCTCTGGGTATAATCGATGATCCAACATTTCAAGCATCTGCTTTCAGCTCACACCCACTGGACACAGACTCTCAGACTCTCTCTCCTAGTTCCCTGCCAAAGTATCTGCTCTGCAGTTTGGATCTCAATTCAAAGAGATTCAAGTCACAAACCCTGGCTTATTTTATTTTCTGTCAGCTTCATTCAGACCATCAGCAGTACTGCGGTGGAGGGAGATGCCATCTTGGTCACCTTGGGGTCTGTCCCCTTCCTGAAGGATGCAGCTCCTGAGAAGCGTCTATGGAACTGGAAATGGGTCTCACTTTCAGTCCATCACAACCCCACTGATTCCCTCGGGGTCCTCACTGGCAGTGGGTCTGCTCAGGCTCTCAGCAAAGCACTGAGCCATCTCCTCCAAAAGGGTCCTTGCCAGCCCGAGGGACCCCAGGGAGCCGTGCCTCTGGGCACTCCCACCCTCCTGAACCCCTGGCTCTATTGCTCCTCTAGGCTCTTACAAAAGAACTGAAGGACATTGACTTCTGGTTGCTTCTGCATTTAATCCTGCAAGAATCCCTGAAGCCCCAAAGCCCTAAGGACCTGAAATTCAGAGAGAACAAACATGATTTTAAAACTCCATATATTTTCTTGCCATAGGTATTTCTCACTATCACGTAGATAGCCTGATATGTATTATTCGTTAGACGTCAAGGTTATATGCAAGGGCAGAATGTGGAAGATGGCACTCTAGGTCATAATTAGGATAACGATAAGCAAATGCATGTTTTTTTCTTGTGCTTTATTTTTGCTATTTAAAATTATCATTTTATTATTTGATCACAGTGATCAAAATATAAATAATTTTTTAAAATATGCAAATGACCCTATTCTGGTTAAAAAAAACAAAAAAACCAAGAGGGCGCCTGGGTGCCTCAGTCAGTTAAGTGTCTGCGTTCTGCTCAGGTCATGTTCCCAGGATCCAGGGATCAGGTCAGTATTAGCAGCAGCAGCAGCATCATCGTCATCATCATCATCATCATCATCAACATCATCATCATCAGACTCCGTGCTCAGCGGGGAGTCTGCTTCTCCCTCTCCCTCTGCCCCCGCCCCTGCTCGTGCTTGCACTGGCTCTCATTCTCAAACGAATATACAAAAAATCTTAAAAAACAAAAACAAAAAAAAAAACACCCAAGCTACTGGTATCCACATTTCTTGCCCATTTTAGTATGGCTATATCAGTACACGTATTATCTTACATCCTGCTCTTTGCACTTATTAATGATTTCTATGTTACCCTATAAACGTTCCTTTTTTTTTTTTTTCCTATAAACGTTCCTACATTAATTCACAGGGTCTGCAGGAAACTGATTACAGTCGGCACAGATCCTTCGACCTCATAATTCTGCCCCTCGGAATTCTACTTCACACGCGTGTTCAGAGCAAACTTAACAGTCTTCTCTTGTCAATTTTTCATTGCTCCCCCCATTTAAGAAAACGGGATGCCTCCACATTTGACCCTATCCCCTATCTCTTCTACTTGAACTACCACTGGCCTCTGTCAAGTGCCTCTCTGAGCAGGACGCTGCTGTTGGCCCACAGACAAAGGCATAAAATCAGTGAAAAGCAGTGCCCACTGCTCTCCCATTGTTGGAGGAAGAAGTCATCTCTCCTGACTTATCCCACCCCACAAGGATTTTTCATCCCTGGAATTTCTTTAGAGTTCCCAGGGCTGGGCAGGAAGGGTGACCCCGCAGTGCTTTCAGCCCTCTGGTAATAATATAGGAGCCAAATCTGCTTAATCCTCCTTCCTAGAAACAGAATCATAGGGTCCAGCCCTGAAATCTAAAGGAAAACCCTGAATGCAATTTCATCTCTCAAACTCCTATCATGGTTTTCAAAATATGCTTCACAAGGAATGGTTTAGACTAGTAGGTGGATGGAGAATGCAGTGTCTGTCCCCAGAACCTAAAGTATTTGTACCCTGTTCATATTCTATAAACCAACAATTGCCCCCCTGCTGCCTGTCACCCACTCTTCTATAAATAAAGAACCTGATATATTAAGGTCCCAAGATTGACTACAATCAAATATTTATTTGATGTATTCTATTTTCTCAGAAATTTCAGGAGGACAATGGAAGAAATATTAAAGGAATTCCTTTTCTTTCTTTATCCCTGACTCCTACCCTCAAGTTAGGTTCCGTCGACTGAGCAAAAGATTGAAGACATACTGCTGGTGGTTTTATTATGAAGATAAAGAAATCATTATGAAGGTAAGGTCTTCTCTGCAAAATTACTCTTAAAATCCAAGGTTGTGTTTAACAAAATTTATTCATGACACTCATCAAAGAACAATAAGGTAGACTTTATTTCGGACCATTTCTACAGCTGTAGGGACCACTGAAATGGGGTTTTGCAGGGGGCCAGAGAGTTCAAGCTCCGCTCCAAATACAGTTTCCTCCAAATAAGGGAAAGTGGGAATTTATGGCCAAGTATGGGGTGGGAAGCAGTCAGTGAATGGAAAATTGCTAAGAGGAAACATCAGGGGTCAGGGGGACTCTGGCTAAGCCTACTTGGCAGGATTCTTGCTGAAGGGAGGCTGGGTAATCAGACATCACGTGGGGGATGGTGGAGGCCAAGGAACCCAACCCCATATCAAGGATAGGGGATTTGGCCAAACTAACTTAGCAGGACTCTTGCTAAAATTGAACAATGAAGAGGCAAACACAGGAGCCCAAAAGTCATATGCTAGCTGAAAAGAGATATCTTAGTCTGAGCTGCTACAACAAAATATGTCACAGTCTAGGTGGCTTACACATTTATTTCTCCCAGTCTGGATTCTGGGAAGTCCACGATCAAGGTGCCAGCACATTTGGTGTCTGATGAGAGCTCAGTTTCTGGTTCAGAGATGGCCATCTTCTCAAGGTGTCCTCACATGGTGGAAGAGGTCATGGGACTGTCTGAGGCCTCTTTTATAAGAGCACTAATCCCATTCATTATAAGAGCTCTACCCTCCTGTCCTAATCACCTCCTAAAGGCCCTACCTCCTAATATCATCACCCTGGGGGGTGGAATTTCAACATCTGGATTGCAGAGGATGCAGCATGCAGTCCACAACAAGACACTTGAGAGGAGACTCAGTAAAGAGAGACTGGCAGTTTTAAGAATATTTGGAAATAGCAGAAAAGATGATTGGGATTCTTCAAGGCAAAACTAAGCCCTATTTAGAGCCCCCTTGTGCAGGTAATCTGACTCCAGCCTTTCACTGCCCCTCGGCTCTTTTACAGCTCTAAACCCGTGGACTAGTGATAGCTGGGCAAAGTAGGTCTTGTCTATAGAAACGCAAACATACTCTGCGGATGTTTGGGATTGATTTCCCTCCCTTCCATGGAAAAAGCCAGTTTTCCTGTTCATTTGTAAATTCATTTCAAACATTGCCTTATTCCATATAAATTTGTTCTCATTTGACTTCTTTGAACTAGTTAACATCCCACTGACTACTTCATTAACAATAAGTTGAATAAGTCTTTAATATGTGCTCATATTGTATCTTCATGAAAGTTCTGATTTTAGCCTTTTTATCTAATTTTTATTTAAAGTCTTTTTCTTCTTTAAAGATTCTATTTATTTATTCACGAAAGGCACAGAGAGAGAGGCAGAGACAGGGACAGAGGGAGAAGCAGGCTTCCTGCGGAGAGCCCGATGCAGGGACTCGATCTCAGGACCCCAGGATCACACCCTGAGCCAAAGGCAGAGCTCAACCACTGACCCACTCAGGTGCCCCAATTTTTATTTAAATTCAATTAATTAACACACAATGCATTTTTAGTTTCTGAGGTAGGGGCCAGTAATTCATCAGTCTTAAATATCCTGTAACACAGTCCAGTCTCTCATTTCCAAAAAGAGGACTAGAAAAATCTACCCTTCCAATCAAAGAATTTCTAAATAAACTATAAAAATAATCCAATACATTTACAGGCTATAAGGGACCTGGTTCCACATGGGCCACATGGGTGAAGGAGGTAGAGGTAAATACATTGAGCCCTTTAAAAGGGATCCCTAAGGGTGAAAGAGTGGATCAGAATGAAATTTGTCTACCAACTCAGGCAGATTTCAAGGAAGTTTGTCTTCGTTCTGGACTCAAAAACATGACTAAAAAGACAAACTGAAGCAGAATAAAATAATTATCTTTGAAATTATTAAAAATATTTTTAAATAATCAAAACTAAATAAATATTTATTAAAAACAGGCAGATTGAGGAGAAAATTTGAGAAAGAATTAAATAGAAATTTTAGAAGTAAAAAAGAAGGGGTGCCTGGATGGCTCAGTAGGTTAAGCATCTACCTGTGGCTCAGGTCATGATCTCTGGATCCTGGGATCAAGCCCCATGTTGGGCTCCCTGCTCAGTGGGGAATCTACTGCTCCCTCTGCCTCTACCCCCAGGCTTGTGCTCTCTCTCTTGCTCACTCTCTCTCTCTCAAATAAATAAATAAAATCTTTAAAAGGGGAGGGGGTCACCCGGAAGTCTCAGTGGTTGAGCGTCTGCCTTTGGCTCCCGTCGAGACCCTGGGGTCCTGGGATCGAGTCCCACATCAGGTTCCCTGCAGGGAGCCTGCTTCTCCCTCTACCTATGTCTCTGCCTCTCTCTGTGTGTCTCTTATGAATGAATAAATAAAAAAATCTTTAAAAAAAAAAGAAGTGAAAAAGAGTTCTTGAAATAAAAAAAATATATTAACACAACTGATAAGTAAAAAAATCCATTAAACAAAACTAAAGAGATAATTATCAGGCTAGAAGATAGATGTGAGAAAATGATCTAAAATATCACAGAGAGATAAAACGAGGTAAAAGATAAATACAGAGAGAAAAAGAAAAGGGATTATGACCAAAAAATGAGGAGACACAGAAGATAGTGTGAGAAGGCTAAGCATCGTTGGAATAGGAATTCTAGAAGGAAAGAATGAAGAGAGAGAAATTTGAAGAAGTAAATGGCAGAAAAATGTGTAGTCTTGGTTAAAAGACATAAATGCCCAGATTTAAGGATCATTCTGATATGGAAATCAGGAAAAAAACACTGTAGTGAAACTGGAAAACACCAAAAACACAAAGAAAGTCTTTTGAGACTTAAGATCCCTTAGAGAAAGCACATGTACCTCACAAAGAAAGAGCAATGAGCTGAGAGCTGACTTTACAAGAGCAATGCTAGAGTGGCCAGATGATAGAACACTGTCTTCTGACTGTGAGAGGGAAATAAGTGTCACTGTGGACATCAGAAACCAACTCATTCGAGAGAGAAGAAAAATAAAAACCTTTTCATATAAACGAAAAGAGAATTTATCACTCACTGTTAATTGCTGAAAGAATTACAGAGGGATGTACTTCAGGAAGAAGGAAATGGAACCCAGGAGGAATGAGATGCAAGAAAGAACAGTGAGCAAAGAAATTGATAAACATGGAGCAGTGTAAAAACACGCTCATCAAAAAACAATAATGAAGGGATCCCTGGGTGGCCCAGCGGTTGAGCGCCTGCCTTCAGCCCAGGGCGTGATCCTGGAGACCCGGGATCAAGTCCTGCATCCGGCTTCCTGCAAGGAGCCTGCTTCTCCCTCTACCTGTTTCTCTGCCTCTCGCTCTCTCTCTCTCTGTGTCTCCCATGAATAAATAAATAAAATCTTTTAAAAAAAAACAAAACAAAACAATAATGACTAATTTGGGGGGAAAGAAAAGCACAAGACTTCACTCTACAATATTAGCATAAATTATGGAAGAGGGAGATGACTGAAGTCAAAGCATTCTAAGGTCTTCCTTCGAGAAGGTAGAAATAAAGATTAATTTTAGACTTCATCAAATACACCAGGTTAAGTTTTCAAAGTGTTTGCTGAGACAACAGAAAAGGAAGATTTAACTCTGAAAAACGTGGAGTGGCGCAAATGGGGAGTAAGGAAGCCCTAATTGGAAGCTCTCCCCTACCAGGCACGCAGCCCCTCATGGCTGCTGCTCCTCTGGCACCAGGGAGGGAGTTAGAGACCCAGACCTCCATTGCAGCCCTGCCCAATAACAAAGGTGAAAAGAGGTGCAGAGGTCAGAATGAGAGTGGACCTGAAATAAGAGAAGTAGCCTTCAAGGACAAGGGACCAGTAGGCCCACGTGATCTAAATGCTGGGAAATGGGCAATGGGAAGCAATAGGTTTTGACAGTCAGAAGAAAATAAAAAAGAAAGGTGAGGATAAGAACTTCAGACATTGTATCAGTGAGTTTCCAAGACTCCTAGACAGCAGAGTTACAGGATTTTACACTGTATTGCTGATAAAGCCAGAGATGTGAAGGCATATGTTCAACCTCCAGGACAAGCTACAGTCAAAGGCCGGATCCTGGGGATGGTGCCAGAATCCTGTTTGACGATGGGGATGATGGTGAAGACACTGAGTGTATCCAAACTGAACTCCACATTTTACATTCTGGTCTTTCTGAGGGTTGGAATTTGGATGACACCCACGATCCATGAAGAAGCCTGAAACATTGCTGCCCTGAGCGAAGTTGGTTCAACAGATTGATCTTCGATGTTTGTTTTAAAGGATTCTGTTCCTTTAAAAATTTATGATACTAAATTAACTTCCAATCAAATGTTAACTTTGTTCTTGTATTGTAATGGAATTTACTTAGGCCAATATCCCACAACATCTGTCATTTAGGGGAAAAAAAAAACATACTACTAGTTTTCCTGCTGTGGCCACTTCACCTTGAGTCTATGGATGTTTTGAAGAAATTCTAGGCCATATAATTGTCATGGATTATGTATAAACCTTTCGTTTTGACTAGTTTGTCCACTGATCAGAGTCCTTCTGAATATTCTATTTACGTTGATGTTCTTGAGACTGATAAAATTTAAAGGAGGCAGAAATCTACATTTGATATCACAATACATGGATTTTTTCTTCATAGTTTAGTAGCTTGTGTCTTTTTCTTTTTTTTTTTACTAATTTTGATACTGCACACATTCTTTTCATAATCTTATGTTTCCATCATAGAGAAATCAACAAAAGCTATTTCCAAAAACAGTTTTGAGAAATTGGGTTTGTTAGTTTCGCAGTTGCAGAAATTGAACACTGGGTGGCACCCAATCATCAAAAATATTAATGTATTAGTGTTTTGGTTTGGTTTTTGGTGTTTTTGTTTCACTTGCTATGAATGAAAAATTTCACAAAAGGAACTACTTTTCTAACCTTTTATTAAGTATGAAGTTTAGAACTCCTCCTTTGGAAATAATTTCCAAGTCATAAAATATTGCAAAAATAAAAATAATATCCAAAACATACATATAGTCTTCACTCTGATTCACCTATTATTAACATTTTATACTATTTACTTTTGTTACTTTTTAAAGAAAAAAATTTTTAATTAAAAAAATTTTTTTATTATTTTAATTCCAACATAGTTAACACACAGTGTTATATTAGTTTCAGGTGTACAATATAGTGATTCAACAATTCTATACATTATCCACTGCTCATCATGACAAGTGTACTCTTTAATCTCCACCACCCAATTGGTTACCCTCTGGTAACCATCAGTTTGTTCTTTCTTTTTTTTTAAGATTTTATTTATTTATTCATGAGAGACACAGAGACACAGGCAGAGGGAGAAGCAGGCTCCACGCAGGGAGCCCGATGTGGGACTCGATCCCCAGACCGCAGGATCACGCCTTCGGCCAAAGGCAGACACTCAAATCCTGAGCCACCCAGGCCTCCCCTGACTTATTTTGCACTTGGGCAATATGCACAACATGCACAACCATATTGTTGCAAATAGGAATATTTCATTCTTTTTAATTACTGAATAATATTTCATTGTATCTACATATATCTTCTTTATCCATTCATCTATCAATGGACACTTGGGCTGCTTCCATAATTTGGCTATTGTAGATAATGCTGCTAAGAACATCAGGGTGCATATATCCCTTTGAATTAGTATGTTTGTATTCTTTAGGGAAATAGTAGTGCAAATCTTGGATTGTAAAGTAGTTTTATTTTTAACTTTTTGAGGAACTTCCATACTATTTTCCATAGTGACTACACCAGTTTGCATTCTCACCCACAGTGCAAGAGGGTTCCTTTCTCTTCACATCCTCACCAACATTTCTTGTTTCTTATATACCATTCACTTTTATCATTCCCTCTCTCCCCTTCTTTCTAATAAATCTATGTATGTATAGTTATTTTCCTGAACCATTTTCAAATAAGTTACATATATCATGAATCTTACCCATAAATATTTCAGTGTGTATTTCCTAGTAGGAATATTCAAGAGTCCTTTTTATGGTATTTATAGAATATTTATAGAGTATAAAAGATTAAAATAAAAATGTTATTTTTTTCCAAAAGTCTTATACACTGTAAGATACTTGTGTGTTTTATGTACACTTAAACTATGACTTAAAGGGAAAATAATTTCAAATAACTTCTACAAAATAAGTTTTTCTCAAATTTTCCCTAAGCTGGAAAAGGAGGAAGGAACTACAACTTAATGAAAAGATAGTCTCCAATTTCTGAAATAGAAGAGCCACAGGTAAAAATTATAATAAAGACAATTTTGTGCCACTAAGGTATATTTTACCCTTAAAAAGCCCCAGGAATCTGAAGTCCCAAACAATCCAACAGAAGGTAGGAATGGAAGTTAAAAGTAAGCAAAATAAAACAATGAATATGATGATAACAAAAGTTAAAACAATCAAAATCCAAGTATATGCTATTTAAACTAGACACAAAACATAATGCTATAGAAAGATTGAACATAAAGGGATAGAAAAAGACACTACACAAACAACATCCAAAACAAAGGTGAATGAAATTTTTTTACACACAAAATGAAATAAAATAGACTAAGTCAAAAAGCATTATTAGTATATATACTACATAAGGAAAAAAACTATCAAAAAGATATTCCTGAACTAAAATACACCTAACATATCCTCAAAATATTTAGAGTAAAAGTGTACAGAAACATTAAAAATTTACAGACCCATAAATTTTTACCAAGAAGTTAAAAAATTAATAAAAAACGTTCCTTAACAACATAATTAACAATTTGACCAAAGGAACAATATAGGACTGGCACCAAAAATAGAGAATACATTGATATTTTCCAATCCTATATATCACAAGGTAACTACATAGGGATACTGGCTAGGAATGTAAAATAGAATGGAAGGAAATTTGCTAATGTCCAACTGGATATATTCTTTGACCTCAAATCCTCACTTCTAAGAATTTATCCCAAAAATATATTTACACATCTGAATGCTGGGAAGATGGCAAAGGAGGACTCTAAGCTTGCCTCATCCCATGGATACAACTAGGTAACAGTCACATCAGTGTAAATAACCCAGAAAATGAGCTGAAGATTGGCAGAACAGACTCTGCAACTAAAGGTAGAGAAGAGGCCATATTGAAAAAGGTAAGAAGGGTTAAGATGTGGTTTGGGAGCAAAAGGGACCATGGCCATTCATGGTTGAGACACAAGCAGGTCTCAGAGAAGGGTGAGAAACAGACTATCATACCAGGGAGCCCACACAGGGAAGACAATTCCCTATAACTTTTGGCCTTGAAGGCAAGAAGTGCTGAAATTCATGAGTTCTTACAACCAGCAGAACTTAAAGCCTGGAACTTTATGAAATTAATGGGCTGTGGGAGAACCTAGAGGGCATTAAGAAGTGGGGTCCCCACCCTTAAAGGGACAGCTTCACAGCCAGCAGAGATACAGCATAGAAGCAGCAATTTGAAAAACATCTGTGGCGTGTGAGATGGAGAGTGATTTACTCATGTCTGCGCATTGCCCCAAAAAGCAGGGATCACAGGGAGGCCCCTCTGGGAACTAAAAAACTGGCAGGTGCCATTTCCCTCCCCTGCCCTGCAATGTGAGCACAGGGCCACCTGTAGGAACCAGTGCAGTGTGAACATTCGCTGCCTAATGCAAGCATTTGCTTGCTTACACCAAGCTCTGCCCCCCTGCACTTTGGCAGATCCACTCTTACCAGTCATGATTGCCTCAGTCCTGGCACTGCAGGCCCTCCCAGAAGACCAGCACAAATCTCACCAGCACTGTCTTCTGACCTGCCTTCTGCAGGACCTCTGTTTTGGCAACAATGGTGACAGGTCTCATATCATAAGAATACCAGTGCACACCTTGTGAAAATGTGCCCCACACAGCAGGGAGCAAACACTGCCCTCAATAGGCAAAGACAGCCTCTGCAGATGACTGAACTAAAGGATAGAGGCCAGGAATCAATAACAGTGTACACACAACACACAGAAGAGATACTCCCTGAATTGCCAGGTCTCAGGAAACAGGGGCTGCTACACTACAGGACACCATAGAACCTCTTCTTCATAAGGCCATTACCTTCAAAAGCAAGAGATGTAGCTGACTTTCCTAACACAGAGAAAGAGACACAGAGAGGTGGAGAAAATGAGGAGACAGAGGAACATGTCCTAAATAAAAGAACAGACGAAACCACAGCAAGAGACATAAGTGAAACAGGTGTATGTAATATGCCCTATAGAGAATTTAAAGTAACGACCATAAAGATACTAATAGGACTTGGGGAAAGAGTGGAAGACATCAGGGAGACCCTTAAAAAAAACATTAAAAAGAACCAATCAATGATGAACACAATAAATGAAATTAAAAATACACTTGATGGAATAAATAGCAGGTTAGAAGAAGCAGAGGAATGAATTAATGACCTGAAAGAGTAATGACAAGTAACCAAATTGAACAGGTGAGTGAAAAATATTATACAAAATGAGAATAGACCTAGGGAACTCAGCAACTTCATCAAGCATAATAACATTAGCATTATAGGGATCCCAGAAGAAGAAGTGAGAAAAGGGGATAAAAAATGTATTTAAAGAATTTTCATTTAAAGAAATGCCCAAATCTGGGAAAGGAAACATCCAGATCCAGGAGGTACAGAGATCCCCCAACAAAATCAATACAAGGAGGTCCACACCAAAATATAGTAATTAAAATGCCAAGAGGTAGTGATAAAGAGAGAATTTTAAAAGTAGCAAGAGAAAAGATAGTTACATACAAGGGAAATCTCATAAGACTATCAGCAAATTTTTCAGCAAAAATTTTGCAGGCCAGAAGGGAGTAGCATGATATATTTGAAGTGCTGACAGGACTTCCAAAAATATTCTATCCAAAAATATTCTATCCAGCAAGGCTGTGATTCAGAACAGAAAGACAAATGGAGAGTTTCCCAGGTAAAAGCTAAAGAGGTTCATGACCACTAAACCAGCCCTACAAGAAATGTTGAAGGAGACTCTTGGAGTGAAAAGGAAAGACCATAAGTTAGAGTAGGAAAAGTAGGAAGGGGGGAAAAAAAACACTAAATATATTTGTAAAAATCAGTCCAGGGACTCACGAAATAGAAGGATATATAGTATTGCACCATAACCCTAAGTGTGGGGAGAAGAGGACAAAAGAATGGGATCAAACTTAAGCACCATCAAGTTAATATAGGCCGCTTTATGAAGAAATGTTATATACACACCTAATGGCAACCACAAATCAAAAACCAATAATATATATGCAAAAAGAGAAAGAATTCCTAGTATATCACTACAGAAAGCCAACATATGGTGAGAGAAGAGGACAAGAAGGAACACAGAAATTCTACAACCTCAAATAATGAAATGGCAATAAATATATGCCTATCAGTAATTACTTTGAATGTAAATGGACTAAACCCTCTAATCAAAAGACATAGGGTGACTGAATGAATAAAAAAAATCCATCTAAATGTTGCCTGAAAGAGACTCAATTCAGACCTAAGACACATGCAGATTGAAAATGAGGGGATGGAGAAACTTTTATAAGCAAATGGATGTAAAAAGAAAACTGGGGTAACAATACTTATAGCAGAAAAAATAGACTTTAAAACAAAGGGTGTAACCAAAGCCAAAGAACACCACATAATTATTAAGCAGACAATCCAATAAGAAAATGTAACAATTGTAAATATTTATGCACCCAACATGCGAGTACCCAAATACATAAAGCAGCTAATAACAAACATAAAGGAACTAATTGATAGTAATACAATAATAATAGGGGACTTTGACACCCCACTTACATCAATGGACAGATCATTCAAATAGAAAATCAACAAGGAAGAGTGGCTTTGAATGACACAGTGGATCAGATGGATTTAACAGATATATCCAGAACATTCCACCCTAAAACAGCAGAGTGCACATTCTTTTCAATTGCACATGGAACATTCTCCAGAACAGATCACACATTAGGCTACAAAACAAGTTTCAACAAATTAAAAAAGAACAAAGTTCTACCATGCACCTTCTGACTATAATGATATGAAACTAGAAATCAAGTATAAGAAAAAATCTGGAAAGAGGAAAAATACATAAACGTTAAGTAACATGCTACTACACGAAGAATAGGTCAACCAGGAAATCAAAGAAACTTTTAAAAATACATGGAAACAAATAAAAATGAAAACACATAGGTCCAAAGTCTTTGGGACATCCATTCATGATAAAGATCCTCAACAAAGCAGGTCTAGAGGGGATATGCCTCCACAAAATAAAGGCCTTATATGAAAAACCTACAGCAATCATCATACTCAATGGGGTATTCTTTTCCCCTAAGGTCAGGAACAAGACAAGGATGTCCATTCTCACCATTTTTAGTCAACATAGTACTGTAAGTACTAGTCACAATCAGACAACAAAAAGAAATAAAAGGTATCCAAATTGGAAAGGAAGCCTTAAAACTTAGACTATTTGCAGATGACATGATACTATATATAGAAAACCCTGAAGACTCTACAAAAAAACTACTAGAATTGGTAAATGAATTCAGTAAATTCACAGGATATGAAATCAATGTATAGAAATATGTTGTATCCCTATATGCTAATAATGAAGCAGCAGTGAGTGAAACTAAGAAAACAATCTCATTTACAATTACACCAATAAACAATAAAATATCTAGGAATAAACCTAACCAAGGAGAAGAAAGCCCCGTACTTTTCAAACTATAAAACTATAAAAGATGAAAGAAATTGAAGATGACACAAAGAAATGGAAAGACATTCCACAATCATGGATTAGAAGAACAAACATTGCTATAGTGTCTATACTACCCAAAACAATCTACAGACGTAATGCAATCCCTACCAAAATACCAACAGCATTTTTCACAGAACTAAGAATAAACAATCCTAAAATTCGTATGGAACCACAAAAGATCCTGAACAGCCAAAGAAATCTTAAAAAAGAGAAACAAAACTGGTGGTATCACAATTCCAGACATCAAGTATATTACAAAGCTGTAGTAATCAAAATAGTATGGTACTGGCACAAAAATAGACATATAGGTCAATGGAACAGAATAGAAAACCCAGAAATAAACCCACAATTATATGGTCAATTAATCTTTGAAAAAGGAGGAAAGAATATATCGTGGGAAAAAGTCTCTCCAACAAATGGTGTTGGGAAAACTGGAGAGCAACACGCAGAAGAATGAAACGAGACCACTGTCTTACACTATACACAAAATCAACTCAAAATGGAGTAAAGACCCAAATGTCAGACGTGAAACCATAAATATCCTAGAAGAGAGCACAGGCAGTAATATCTCGGTGATCAACTACAGCAACATTTTTCTAGATATGCCTCCTAAGGCAAGGGAAATAAAAGCAAAAATAAGCATCAAAATAAAAAGCTTCTGAACAATGAAGAAAGCAATCAACAAAACCTACAGGCAACCTATTGAATGGGAGAAGATATGGGCAAGTAACATATCCAATAAAGGGTTAGTACCCAAAACATATAAAGAACTTTAAATTCAACACCCAAAATAGGAATGATCCAATTTCTTTTTTCTTTTTTTTTGTATATTTTTTATTGGAGTTCGATTTGCCAACATATAGTATAACACTCAGTGCTCGTCCCATCAAGTGTCCCCCGCAGTGCCCGTCACCCAGTCACCCCAATCCCCCGCCCACCTCTCCTTCCACTGACCTTTGTTCGTTTCCCAGAGTTAAGAGTCTCTCATGTTCTGTCTTCCTCTCTGATATTTCCCACATGAATGATCCAATTTAAAAATGGGCAGAAGGCCATGAATAGACATTTTGCCAAAGAAGAATGGCTAACAGACACGTGAAAAGATGCTCAACATCACTCATCTTATCATTAGGGAAATGCAAATCAAAAGTACAAGGAAAAAACAAAACAAAACAAAACAAAAAAAAGTACAAGGAAAAAAAATACAAAAGTACAAGGAGATATCACCTCACACCTGTCAGAATGGCTGGAATCAAAAACACAAGAAACAACAAGTGTTGGCAAGGATGTGAAGAAAAAGAATCCTTTTACACTGTTGATGGGAATGTAAACTGATATAGCCACTGTAGAAAACACTATGGAGGTTGCTCAAAACGTTAAAATTAGAACTACCCTACAACCCAGCATTTGCACTACTAAGTATTTCCTAAAGAATACAAAAATACTAATTCAAAGGGATACATGCACCCCGATGTTTTTAGTAGCATTATCTACAAGAGCCAAATTATGGAAGTAGCCCAAGTGTCCATTGATAGATGACTAGATAAAGAAAACGTGGTATATAGATACAATGGAATATTATTCAGCCATAAAAAATAATAAAATCTTCCCATTTACAGTGATATAGGTGGAGCTAGAGAGTATTATGCCAAGTGAAATAAGTCAGAGAACGACAAATACCATTTGATGTCACTCATAGGTAGAATTTAAGAAACAAAAGAACAAACAAAGGAAATAGAGAGAGGCAAACCAAGAAATAGATTCTTAACTATAGAGAACAAACTGATGGTCACCAGAGCAGAGGTTGGAGAGGGGATGGGTGAAATAGGTGATGAGGTTAAAGAGTACACTGATCATGATGAGCACTGAGTCATGCATAGAATTGTTGTACACCAAAAAAAAAATTGTTGTACACCTGAAACTAACATAACATTATATGTTAACTATACTGGAATTAAAATTTAAGAACTAAAAAAAATAAAAAATAAAATTTAAGAACTGAATGAAAATATGCATTTGCAAAAGGCATATACTATAAGGCAATTTATTCCAGTTCATTTTTTAATAGCAAGAGACTATAAAACAAATATCTATGAAAAGGTTTTTGGTTGAAGGTGAATAAATCATGGCACATCCTGATCATTCAGCTGTAAAATGAAGTGAGGAATATCTTTATATACTGATATGGCCTGATGCCCAGCACGTATACTTTTAATTTTGTCTTCCTTGTTATATTTTATTTATTTCTTTTAAAGATTTCATTTATTTATTTGAGAGATAGAGTGGGTGACAGCGAGAGTACACACGAGCAGAGGCAGACGGGGAGGGAGAAGCAGACTCTCCTGCTGAGCAGGGAGCCCAATGCAGGGCTCGATCCCAGGACCTCTGGATCCTGACCTGAGCTAACGGCCGATGCTAAACAAACTGAGCCACCCCAGTGCCCCATTCCTGGATATGATTTAAATGAAAAAAAGAAAGTGAAGAAAAGCATATGTGTATAATGCTACCATTTATCTAAGAAAGTAGATGTGATGCATATCTAGATAGGTAGAGGATAGATAGAATTAATGGAATAAAACAAAAACTCTTTTAAAAAAAGAGCAATTCCCACTCCTAGATATATACTGAAGAGAAAAGAACATCCATATGTCCACACAGAAACTTGAATATGAATGTTCATAGCAGAATTATTCATAATAGCCAAAAATGGAAACAACCCAAATGTCCATCTACTTATGAATGAGTAAACAGTTGTGCTATATCCACACAATGGAATATTATTCAGCCATGGAAAAGGAACACTGAACACATTATGCTAAGTGAAATTAGTCCATCACAAAAGGCCACATATTGTATATAATTCCATTGATCTGAGAAGTTCAGAATAGACAAACTCACAAAGAAACAAAGTAGATTAGTGATTGCCAGGGGCTGGGAGGAGTGGGGAATTTGAGGGGACTGCTAAAGGAGATTTCTTTTGGTGAAAGTGAAGTATTCTAAAATTAGTTAGCGATTGCTGCACAAGTTTTAAAATACACTAAAACCCACTGAATCTGTACTCTTTAAAAAGGATGAATGTTAAAACATATTAATTATATCTCAATTTTAAAAATTTACTTTATCAGTAGGCAGATGCAACAGAGTGGAAAGGGCAGGAATAGGAATGGATTTCTCTAAATATATTTTGTTCAATAGATTTAAGTTTAGAATTGTGTAAATATGTGATATATTTGTACAATCAAATTTAAAAATTAAAAAGGAACCCTTAAGGGTGTACTTCTGGCATGGCAATATTAAGACCTCTGTGTTCCCTCTCCACAGTGACATTGGTGGAAATCACTTTTAAATCTTCATTCTCTAGAAATGGTCATTAGGCCATTTAGCAAATGAAGAAACATTTATTCAACAAAACCCGCTAAAGCTTAGTAATAACAGTAAGAATCTGTGACATCTGAACCATGACCCTCTCCCTCTCCTTTGAAACTCAGAATGATGGAAACTCCATTCCAGATGGATACAGCCAAAAACACAGGGTTTTCCTTCTCCTACCCAGCTCCCACTCATGAGACAGAGACTCTATGTTGTGTTTGGCACACCAAAAGTACTGGGGTCTGATTCCTCTTGCCCCAGCTCATTCATAAAGCAGAGTTTCCATGCAGAGACAAGCAAGCCAAGAATATCAGCGGCTATGTAACAGAAATGAAAGAAGTAGAGAGTAGAAAAATAATAGAGAAAATTAATAAACCAAAAAGTTGGTTCTTTGAAAAGCACAACAAAGTTGACAAACCTTTAGCTAGATTGATCAAGAAGAAGAGAGAGAAAGTTCAGATCAAAGAGGGACCATTACTACTCACCTTCCAGAAATAAAAAAGATTATAAGGGAATATGATAAACATTTATATGCTAAAAAAATTAGATGATTTAGATAAAATGAACAAATTCCTAAGAAGACAAAAACTGAGTAAGAAGAAATAGAAAATATGAATGGAAAACAGATTGAGTTTGTCATTTTAAAACTACCCACAAAGAAAGGTCCAGACTCAGATGACTTCATTGGTGAATTCCCTTTTTCTCCCCCAGTTTTTTTTTTAAGATTTATTTATTTATTTATGATAGACATAGAGAGAAAGAGAGGCAGAGACACAGGAGGAGGGAGAAGCAGGCTCCATGCTGGGAGCCCGAGGCAGGACTCGATCCCGGGACTCCAGGATCGCGCCCTGGGCCAAAGGCAGGCGCCAAACCACTGAGCCACCCAGGGATCCCCCTTATTGAGATATAATTGACATAGAAGATTATGTAAACTTAAGGTGTACAACATAATGATTTGAGGTATGTATATATTGCAAACTTATTACAATTCACTGGAAAATTCTACCAAATATTTAAAGAATAATTAATACTAATTCTTCATACACTCTTCCAGGAAATAGAAGGGGAAAGAACTGTTCCCATTTTATTCTCTGATGCCACTATTACCCTGATACCAAAACCAGACAAGTACACTCAAGAAACAAAAATTATACTATCCCATGACCTCTTATAAATATCAATGCAGAAATTTTTAACAAAATAGTAGCAAACAAGAATCTCTTCCTGAAAAAAAGGCATCTACAAAAAACCCACAGCTAACATCCTACTTAATGGTGAAAGGCTGAATGCCTTCCTAAGGTCAGGAATAAGGCAAAGATAGCCACGTTGCCATGTCTAGTCAGTAATGTACTAGAGGTTCCAGCCAGAGTAATTAGACAAGAAAAAGAAATAAAAGGCATTCAGATTGGAAAGGAAAGAAGTAAAACCATCTCTATTTGCAGATAACATAATCTTGTATGTAGAAAATCCTAAGGAATCTACTAAACAACTATTGGGACTAATGAATGAGTTTAGTAAGATTGTAGGACACTGGTCAATATAAAGAAATTGTATTTTTATACAGTAGCACTGAACAAATAAAAAATGAAATTAAGAAAACAGTTCCAATTTATAATGAAATCAAAAAGAATAATAGGAATAAATTTAACAAAAGTTTAAAATATATACTCTGAGGGGCACCTGGGTGGCTCAGTCGGTCAAGTGTCTGCCTTCACCTTAGGTCACGTTCCCAGGGCCCTGGGATCCAGTCCTGCATCGGGCTCCTTGATCAGCAGGGAGCCTACTTCTCCTTTTCCCTGCAGCTCCCCTTTCTTGCGCTCTCTCTCTTTCTCTCTCTGTCAAATAAATAAATAAAATCTTTAAAAAAATAAAATAAGATCTCTGAAAACTACAAATCATTGTTGAAAGAAATATAAATAAATGAAAAGATGTCCTATGTTTATGGATTGGAAGATTTGATATTGTTAAAATGGAAATGTTCCCCAAATTGATCTGCAGATTCAACATCATCCCTACCTAAATACAAGTTGGCTTCTTTATAGAAACTGACAAGCAGATCCTAAAATTCATATGGAAATGCAAAGGAACCAAAATAGCCAAAATAATCTTGAGGAAGAACAAAGTTGGACCTAAATTGGTCTGAAATCAGACCTCCTGATTTCAAAACTTATTACAAAGCAAGAGTGATCAAGACATTGTTAGTGGCATAAAGCTAGCCATATAGATCAATGGAATAGAATTGAAAGTCCAGAAATAAACCCATATATTGTCAATTGAGTTTTCAACAAGGATGCCATGACAATCAATGGAGATACAGTAGCCTTTTCAACAAATAGTGCTGGGACAACTGGATAGCCACACATAAAATAATAAAATTGGACCGTGACCTCATACTATATACAAAAATTAACTCAAAATTGATTAAAGACCTACTGCTCACTTCGGCAGCACATATACTAAAAATTGATTAAAGACCTAAACATAAAAGGCAAAATTATGAAATTCTAAGGAGAAAATATAGGGGTAAATCTTCATGACCTTGGATTTCGCAATGGATTCTTGGATATGATACAAAAGCACAAGCAACAAAAGAAATAGATAAATTGAACTGCATCTAGACTTCAGACTCTGTGTTTCAAAAGACTATCAAAAAAGTTAAAAGGACAATACACTGAGAGAATATATTTGCAAATCATATATCTTATAAGGGACTAGTATCTAAAATTATATAAAGGCCTCTTACAACTCAATAACAAGAAATAAATTACTTAATTTTTAAGAGGACAAAGAAATCTTATATTGATTGTTCTTACTAAACTAAAATAAGCAAAGGATCTCCAAAAATATTTCACTAAAGAAGAAATGCACATAACTATCAGGGAAATGAAAATCAAAGCCACAGTGACATATCTCTTCATATCCACTAGGATGGCTAGAATAACAAAGACAATAATAACAAAGGATGTTGACATCTTTTGACAAGAATTGACAAGGATATAGAGAAATCAGAACCCTCATACACTGCTGGTATGTAAAGTGATACATCCACTTTGGAAAACACTCTAGTGGTCCTCAAAAAAGTTGAACCACAGAGTTACCATTTGACCAAGCAATTCTACTCCTAGGTATATAGTCAAGAGAAATGTAAATATATGTCCACACAAAAACTTGTACACAAATGTCTATAGCAGCATTATTGATAATCATCAAAGGTGGAAAAAAACTAAATCTCCATGAAATGATGGATGGATCTACAAAATTTGGCATATCCATATAATGGGACATTGTTCAGCCTTAGAAAGGAATGAAGTTCTGATACGTGCTAACGTGGACGAGGCTAGTCTCAAAATGCCACGTATTAAATTATTCCACTTATATGAGATGTCCGTAATAGGCAAATATAGAGACATAATAAATTAGTGGTTGCATTAGGTTATGGAGTGGGGGCTGTGGGGAAATGTTGAGTGGTCATAGCCAAGAGGTACTAGATTTCTTCTTGAAGCTATGAAAATGTTACTGTGGTGATCATTGCACTACTGAATATGCTGATAACCATTTAAGTGCATCTTTAAATAGGTGAATTTTATGGTAAGTGAATTATATATCAATAATGCTGTTTAAAAAAAATACTGAAAAGAAAAGCCAAATAGAACAAATGAACCTAAGTGCGTATCGAGTTAGTGGCATAATTGCACAGAGAAATTTCACATAATTTAAAAGCTAATAATTTGGCTCCATATCCCTCATGAAACACTGCCTAGTTATAAAAAGAACTGCAAAGACCGCGTTTTTAGAAGACTGTTTTCAATAATCATATTGTTAATAAAATTGTTATTATATTTTGAAACTGCTGTATATTTAGTAGGATAAAGCAACTAAGTAATCACATGATTGTTGTTAGGAACCAAGATTTTCAATTTAAGAAAAAAAAAGAATACGAGACACAAGTGAAAATGTGTCATCTTAAATTTGAATTAGAAATACCAATATAAAATCGTGATGTACTTTCCTTAAAAATACATATTTTTTAGTTTCATTCGCTAAAAGCCTTAGAAACAATGTGAATACAATGAGAAAACAATTGCAATAAGCACTCCTAGAGTTCAGACAGTAATCTCGAAATACCATACCCTGGTAAAAAGAATCATGGCAGATGGTTCCAAGTCTAGGGAAGGAAATATCAGGTGAATCTGGGGCATCTCAAAATACTAGTCTCTTTTCTATGTGCTTTGCCTGTATTTGCTCATGTAATTCACTTGTAATTGAAAAAATAGAATCAAAAAGATTGCCCAAGATCAGACAGGGATAAAGTGACAAAAACAAAACAAAACTAGGTACAAATCCAGGCTTCAGAATCAGCACTTGAAAAGTTGCTCAACCTTGCTAGTAATTAGAGAAATGTATATTAAAACAACTCTGAGCCAACTTTACCCTCTTATTAGAAGGGCAAAAGTTAATGTCTGGCAAAATAAAATTTTAGTGAGCTCTCAAATAAAAGTCTTACATATTGCTGACAGAAACTTAATTTTTGGGACGCGTGGGTGGCTCAGTGGTTGAGCATCTGCCTTCAGCTTAGGTCCTGGGATCAAGTCCTGCATTGGGCTCTCCGCAGGGAGCCTGCTTCTCCCTCAGCCTGTGTCTCTGTCTTTTTCTCTGTGTCTCTCATGAATAAGTAAATAAAATCTTAAAAAAGAAAAAGAAACTTAACTTTTCAGAATATTTTTTGGATAGTTTATCATACCTAATACATTTGAAGATGCACATACCTCATGCTCAGAAATCCCCCTTCTAGGGGCATTTAGGTGGCGCAGTCAGTTGAGCATCTGACTCTTGATTTTGGCTCAGGTCATGATCTCAGGGTCTTCAGGTCAAGCCCTGCATCAGGCTCCATGCTCAGAGGGGAGTCTGCTTGAGATCCTTTCTCTCCCTCTGCCCCTTCCCTTCTGTACTCTCTCTCCTTGTCAAATAAATAAGATCTTATAAAAAGTTCCACTTCTAGATGAGAGAAATTCTTTTTTTTATTTTTTTCATTTGTTTTTATTGAAGTTCGATTTGCCAACATATAGTATAACACCCAGTGTTCATTCCTAGATGAGAGAAATTCTATATATATTTATACAAGGGAACAATGTATAAACATCCACATTCATTACAGCCCAGAGTACAACAATGAACAAGTAGAAACAGCCTCAGCATCTCAGGAGCCTGGATACGTAAGTGCGGCTTATTCATAACGAGTATACTCCAGGTGGCAATTAAAATGAATGAATCAGATCTACTGGAGAAACCTCAAAATTACGTTGAGTCAAAAGTAAAATTGCATATAAAATGTACAGTTTGACATTACCTATGTAAATCTTAAATGTTCACAAGAGTATGTATTATTTATTTATGTGTAGTAAAGGTACAAAAATACATGTGAATGACCTACGTTGACTTCATAAGGCAAAGAAGAGGTGTTTTGTCCTATCTTTAACATTTTACTTATACCTTAAAAAAGAGATTTAAGGCAAATGTGGCAAAATTTTAATAACTGTGGCATATTGATGATGGCATGTAGACATGTTATTTTGTATGTTGGAAATTTCTTATAACCACAGTATTTAAAAACCCAAAGCACAATATCCTATATTAAGCACAGTTTGCTCATTAAAAAAAAAAAAAAAAAAAAAAGAGTGAAGGCTAAATTGCCATGTGGTAGCCTGGACTGAATTCTAGAACAGAGAGAGGACATTAGTGGGAAAACTGGTGAAATCCAAATAGAGTCCTAATCTAGTTAATGATGTCACTCCAGTGTTAAAGTCTTAGTTTCAACAAGTAGACCGTGGTTATGTAAGATGTTCACATTAGGGGAAGCTGAATGAAGGTGCAAAGAGACTTTCTGTAGTATCTTTGCAACTTCTCCGTAAATCTGTTTTTGAAATAAGTGAAGGTATCAAATTCCATATATTTTCTCTAAGTGTTTTTCTGTTTTCTAACAGGGATTCAAGTCTTTTCAAAGGACAAATTTCATGAGCCAATATATCTACCAAGGGCCGTTTTCATGTCTGAGGTAGACATGTACTGTACTGCTGTACTGCTACGGCAATTTCAACGTGAGGTAATAAAAGGGAGGTCACAAGAGGCTCTAGAGCAGGGATTACTGTGTGGACAAGCGGTCTTTGAGACCAAGGTATCCCAAGGAAACCCCAAGGTTTCTCTTCAGCTTTCCAAATGCTATAGATCTTCTTCGGGAAAGTAAAATTATAGTCGAGATGTGTGACTGGCAAGTGACCCTAAAAAATAGGTGACTTCCTGCCACATCAAATACAGAGGCTACTGTTACTGTTTTTGATGAGGAAGGTCCCTCACCCTATGAGAGATGTTTTGGTTTTGCAGTTTACAAAGTTAGTGAATCCTATTTACGGAGAGCATTTAAGATTTTCAACATGATTTTCCCATTAAGGTTTCATAACAGTTGCATGAAACAGGAGGGCAAGTGTTTCCTTCTCTGTAGGCAAAGAGAACAAGGGCCAAGGAAGTTAGCTATTTGTTTGACGCCATGGAACCAGAACTCTGAGCCCTCTTCAACACTTCTCAAATTTCATTTGTATATGAATTACCTAAGGGTCCTGTGAAAATGAAAATTCTGATTCAGGGGGCCTTGGGTGAGGGCCAAGATTCCGTATTCCTAACAAGGTTCCAGGTTACTGTGGGCCACACTCTGAATAATAGACCATTGACACAGGCTGGGTGTTAAACTCTGTGGGTCCAACCTCCCCGTGCATCCCAGGTCAGTGTAGATGGACTTTAATGTTTAGCAAAGAAAGGGATCTGGCCTTGGAAACCTTTTTTTTTTTTTTTTTTTAAGATTTTATTTTGAAATAATCTCTATACCCATTATGGGACTCGAACCCACAACCCCAGGCTTCAGTCCCATGTTCTACCACTGAGCCAGCCAGGTCCCCCTTCCTTGAAAAGCATTCTGACGCTGTTCTCAATCGAGCAGACATGACTGTTTACACTTTCCTTCTTCGTGTAACTCGTCTGTAATGAACAGGAAGTTGTGCACAAGTCACCGAGGGTGGAGCTAGGTGGAAACACGCTTGGATACTGCCAGCGTTTATTTAGCTTTATGATTTAGTCTTTGTCAGAAATTATCCAGGTGCATTTGGACCTTGGCATCTACAGTTGTTCATTAGTTGGTGCCTCAAGTAATAGAACACAAATCTGTAGGCCCTTGGTGGTTCATCCTGGTCCCGTGGCACTCCTGGCTGCCAGGAGTTAGGTGGTTTTCCCGAGCTCCACATGGCCGAATGGATGGCATGTTCCCAGTGGACCCTGAGAGTTTCCTTGGTCTACTGTAGATCTGGTTTGGTAACCACATGATACCGTAAATGCTCATCAGTGTGGTGTGACCTTGCCATAGGGAATTTGTGAAGAGAACAAGCTTTCCCTTTCAGGGGCTGGATCTGATTTGGGAGGAACAGAGCCATCTGGGTTTGTGGTCTAGTTTGGAGAAAGATGCACCACTGTGACATCCTTGTCCCTTCCCTATGATCTAGGGGCCCGGGACAGAGGGCAGCTGACAGCCCACAGGCACCTGCTCTGAACAGTGTGGTTGTTTGACTTATAACTGGACAGACTGGTGTAGTGAGGTGTTGACTTTCTTTATAAAGCACTTTTTATAGTTTTCTCAATGACACTTATAATGAACCGTTCTCAAATATGCCTGAAGGACAAATCCCACTGTTGATGTATTTCCAAATATCAAGCTTATCCTGAGAGTTCATTTCAAGGCTAGACTCGGATGATGGTGCTGAGCCCGGCCATTAAGCAGAGGTTGCCAAGATCGAAAGTAGTTGGGATGACTGTTATATCAAGGATGCATTATTTTACAAGACATGTTCTTACTTTATAATAGGGCATCTGGTGCTCTATCACTTTCATCTAAAATGTTGAGCTCCCCTTGAGTGTGTAGTTTCATAGCAGCCTCAAGGCTGGTGAGAATAGATGAAAAAAAAAAAAAAGTTATGGCACTTGTTCTTAAGGATTCTATACTCTAGCCGAGAAACGGAGAAAACTAATAAACATGGCAACATAATAAATGCTAACTCATCCAGAGTGATCAATCCCAAAAACAGGGATTCTAATTCCCCTGACAAGGGAAAGGTAAAATTTAAGCTAGACTTTAAAGGATCAGTAGTACTGTAACGTAGAGAAAATGAGCAAAAACACCTAGAGCACAAGGTATTAGAAAAGTGAAAGTAGACTTTTGGGGCTGACCTGGCTACAGAGAGGCAGTGGGGGGCAAAGCTGAAAAGTAGACTGTGCCAGGCTGTGAAATCTCCTGAAAAAATTCAACACTACAGTTATTTCATTCCAAGGGCAGCGGTAAGCCACTGAAGTTTAGTAAACACTCTGATTATACCTTCAGAGAACTCTAATGGGGTTTTATGAGATTAATATATAAACTAAAAGGAGACAGGCCTAAAGAATCAGAATTCCTTGGCACTCGACATATTAAAGAGCCAATTTGGTCACCATAAAACTAGTTTTCTAATCCTGGTTCTGCTACTGGTTCATTGGTGATGGGAGAGATAACTTCACTCGATCATTTCCTCAAATGTAAAATAAATGGGTTACCAAGGTAATTTCTAAAAGTTCCCTCTGGCTCTAAAATCAATTATTTTCATTCCCCTGGTTCAGACTTCTTCATAACGATGAGAAAAGAAGAAAAACCTGTTACTAATGCTTTTAATGATATTGAAATCATAGTTTTATTTAAATTTGTAGATTTGTTCTGCATCCCAAGGTAGAAGTTTGCACACTGAAAAAAAGTCACACATGATTTATTCACTGAAGTTTCATAATAAAAAGAATCTATGGAGAGCACATGACTACATTTTTTTTTTTTTGGCTACCAGACTATCAAATAAGATTTTTCAACATCACAGATGGAAATTTTTAAAACAAAATACAGTAAGATTATATAACAAAATACTTTTTAAAAATGTACTCTTGAATATGTTACAGTGGATAACATTACCGATTTGATCTATTTTTGTGCTGTACAGGAAATATCAATAGTAAATTTGTCACTTAAATTCATTTTCAAAAGAAATTGCATCTATAAAAGGACAAGTTTTTTTTTTTTTTTTTTTTTGAGTTGGCAACATGCAAACATATTTTTAAAACTACAAGTTTCTCTAAAAGCAGAAGTAAAGAGCTCATGAAAACAGAAGTGTTCTGTGTGGACATTCTACAATCATTCTTATGGTTTCTCTAGGGTATTGTTGAGTCCAGAAACTTGCTTCTAATTTCTGCTCTACCTCAACTAGCTCTGTCAGAGCATACGCTATTTACCTGGTTTTATCTTTCTTTTAAAATACTGATCATGATTACAATTTTCATTTTATTATCTTTTCTCCCACTACTGGACTGAAAAATACTTGAGTGCCAGGACCCTGTAGTCACAGCTCTACCTCCCTATCTGGCACGTAACTCAATATTCACAAAATAAATGAATTTTTTAATCTGTAAATTGAGACAGTTGGACTAAACTGCCCATGTCTCTATTTTTATGATTCTGTGCTATGCATGAATTTACTTTGTATTATCTAAGTCCAGACAGTTGATTTTTCCCCTTCAGCTAGTCTTCTAAGCCTTTTATTGCTCATTAGTACTCTTCAAAATAGGACATTTTTGTCCTAATTCAACTTGAAGATAAAGCAGTACAAGTACCTGGAGTAGGATGAAGTTTTGACAGGAAATGATTCTCTTGCGAAGTGACACTGAATTTGCTGTTGAACCCAACTCCTGCTTCTTAAAGTTCTGGTTTTTACTTAAAACAGTAAGTTAAAAACTAAAAAGGTACTCAAAGACAAACTTTAAAACAATTTCTAAGTGGAAAATTTGATGTTCTAAATTATACAGATGCTACAACAGTGATAAAATTTTGTTGACGAACCTCCCAAGAACACAATCCAGTTCTACACGGCATTCCTTTGTGCCAACAAAACCCCAGGAACCTTAGTGAGAAGAGCCCTGGCCCTGCAGTTGAGGATACATACTTCTTTGATAGAAGTCAAAGCCCATTACAATACATCCTGTTACAGTGAAAATCTTTCCTTATTTTGGAAGCCCACTCAATTATTTTGAGTAACATTATATACAACCCAACAGATACAATGAAATCATGGACAACTCTTTGAAATGTTAAACGACAAAGAGTTATTGGATAATGTAGACAATCCCCCAATAGACATTATTACCATTCTGTGTTCAACACTGATGACATAAAAATTCAACTGGGAAAGAACTGTGATTTTTTTTTCCCTTGAATGGGACTTGGATAATGAGGGTAAATCCTAGGAAGAGAAGTATTTAATCCACTGTGCTTTTAATGTACTTCTTGCTACTTACTCCCAGTTATAAACTTTTTATCTGTGTCTCAAGGTACTTTTTAACTTAAGTACAATACTAGGCATTCTTTAAAATAATTTTCTATTAACTGTAAAAAGCACACTCAGATAAGAATTCTGTAAAATCATACCTTTTAGAAGGCATCAAATAATCAGGGAACTTTATTTTTTAAAGGATAAATCAAATAAGACATTGCTTTCATTGACCCAAACATGCATAATCCATCCTTAATATAAAATGTACTCAATTAGGAAATTACACGTGAAATACAAAGGGAATGCAACTTTTACATATGTAAAATGATTGCTAGCTATGGAAATTTAACAGTCAAATTAATGAAGACATTGTACAATTAAAAAAAAAAAACAGCCCAAAACCCTAATTACTTAAAGCCAATTGTCTATAGTAAACCAGGGGAAATTCTAATATGGAATGGTTTGACTCAAAGCAAAAATAAGGCACCTGCTATAAATTTAGAACAATAACTTTCATTTTTAAAGTTACAATAAAATAGTATTAGTCAAGCAAGACACTTGCTTCAAAGAGGGAAACAAGTACAGGGTTGATTTCCTGGGTGAGAAAGGCAGGTAACAATGCAGGTAAAAAACCTGCTGGCCCAAGGCTGGCTGACTCCTTCCCTATTCTTGAATAGTTAAGTTCCTAAACATCCTAAACTGCTCCTCTCCCTCATTCTTCCCCTATAGTTAGGGGTATCAGAAGCTCTCTCTGAGGTTCACACTGTGTAAGACTAGGTAGCAGATTTCCCTTCTGTTCCTCTTAAAACAGCTTATTTTAAAAGAGATATCCTGAGGCGATTAACAAAACAAATGAGCAGCTTTCTTTCCAATTCATTGATGCATAGACACCTCTCAGGTGCTTTTTTAAATTCAAGTTATGACCAAGTATTTAAATAGTCAAAACTTAAAATTTTCAACAGTACCAGAAAACCCAAACCCTGCCTTCTCACCCTTACCATTAGTAAAATGAAACTTTGATCAATCTTAACCTACAAAATCATACAACAAAGGGAAGACTAGACTAATCCTTATCAGTGAATCCATTTAATTCCAGCTGGCACCTTCGTCTGACGTATCTAGTACCCTAACAAAATTTTAATCCTCAATCTAGAAAATTATTTCCAAACTAAGTAGCTTTTTAGTTGATGTGCCTTTTTTGGTATTAAAAGTGCTATTAACGTGCTAAGATGTCTTATGGCACGTTGGGACTCATCAGTATGCCCTGATGAGACACCCATTTTTAGTAGTATTTTTCCCTAAAATGCTGTCTAGCATAGTAGACCCCTTTGATATATTAAAGTAATTCTGGTGAAATCAATGGTGACATAAACCTTCCCTGACTGTACTCCACCATGGTAGTTTTAGTGAAAATGAAGTGACTCATTAAGTTACAAAATGCTCAACCACATTGTTTTCTTATAGCATTTCAGGTTAGTATAATTAGTCATGCAAAATTGAAGGTAGTGTAACAGAAATAATATTGTTAAAATAGTTGTAGCTATAAGCATCTCCCTTTATATTAAGCATTTAGAAGCTTTTTAAAAAATTTAGGTGCTAAAGATCATGGGAAGACTAGGTTAACTGTATAGTTGGTTCCATTTATAAGCACTTTATTACAGGACAGTTACAGGACCCTATATGGGAGTGTGCTTTCAATTCAAGATATAGTAATAAAGTGCCTAGCCATATAAAAACCAACTCCAAATTTTAAATTAAGCTAATTGCATTTACACATTAGAGTTAACAAAACCTAGACCTTGTCTACATAGATTTACTCTAATTATCTATACTGGATACTGTTTTAATAACCACATCAAAAAAAATTTACTCTTTACTGACTGAATAAGTAGGGTCCACTACTATAGCTTAACAATCAAATTTTATTGCTTTATTCATGTGGTGCTTTTGCAAGGCACTGTGGTATGGACTAGAAAACCTGGAATGACTCGTGAAGAAACCTTGGAATGACAAATGAAGGATGATATGAAAAGTCATTCTGAGGCAGGATGCTTTACTGAATTGTTTTTAACCAGGGTATCAAACATCAGGAATGAGTTCAAGTTAAAATTCACAGGAGAATGGAAACATCTTAAGGTCAGTCACTTCACATGCCCATCCTGATACTTTGAATAATCTGGAAAATTGCTGTAAAGAGAAAGAGCACATGTTTTAGTAACCATGCTTTGAATAAAATAGGTCTGGCAACTGACAAATACTTATTAAGGCAGTTCACAAGAATCCAAGAGCACCTTTAGCATTACTTGCAAATGCTACATAACTTCATTGAAATAAGAAATGAAAACAAGCCTACTCTCTCTAATAAAACAAGCAAACGTCTGTAAGTTATTTTTTTTAATTTCAGCCTCTCTTGAGTTTTATGTCTGAATGTCTAACAGATTTTGCAGTGCACATTTTAGAAAGAACTTAAAGCACTGAAGCAAACAGGTTTTTCCGGCACAAGAATTATTTTGGTTTATCCCCAAAATATTAAATGTCCTTCTAAGGCCTGGACTATGATATAACCATGTTTCCTCATTTTCACAAAGCTGAAATTCGATAAGCTTCAGGTTATATAAATTGCTTGGCTCTTGGCCATTTATCAAGAAAGCTTCAAACGAGTCACTTTAGGAGGCAGGCAAACTGAAAGGTGAAAGAGGAACCTCAGTAACTTTAGAATGTCAGCGCGGGGATCCCTGGGTGGTACAGCGGTTTGGCGCCTGCCTTTGGCCCAGGGCACGATCCTGGAGACCCGGGATTGAATCCCATGTCGGGCTCCCAGTGCATGGAGCCTGCTTCTCCCTCTGGCTATGTCTCTGCCTCTCTCTCTCTCTCTCTCTCTCTCTGTGTGACTATCATAAATAAATTAAAAAAAAAAAAAAAAAAAAAGAATGTCAGCGCGTAAAAGACAGAAACCGGTACTTCAGTATCGAAGACTTGCATATTAAGATAATAAACGAAGAGGAAAAAAAAAAAAGATCCTCTGTAATTTGCAGGGGCAGGAATCTATCACTTTAACAGCAGGCCGACTTGATAACTTATGGTTTCCTGCCATATGTCAAACGTTTCTTTAATCTAAAAAACACTGGTCTCACGTATTAAGAGTTGCCAAATCAGGTCTGTTTCCTTTATATGGAAATCAATTCTCTGCAAGAGCTTCACTTTCTAAAACGTACCCGACTCTGACAATAATAAAGACATGCGATCGCCGGACACGTTAAATGAAAAGTTCAACGTCCACGTTCATAAGCGTTTCTGCAAACGTTTCTATAATGAGGCTGCAAAAACATTCCGGATTCTCATCCCGTGAAGGTTTTTCTTTTGTTTCTGAGTCTAAATTTCTCCCAACGTGATCGTAAGTTACGGAGGACCTGACCTCCTCCTTTCGGATCTCCTGCGAGCACGACCCAGGGCGGTGAGAAGTTTCTGGAGCACCAACCACCCTCGGTGCAAACGTGGGACCAAGCGAGTCGGTTCGGACGAGAGAGGGACTTGCGGCGGGGCTCCCGGCAGGTGAGCTGGGAACTCCGCTGGGAGGCTTCACCGCTGACGGGCCACCACGTCATCCCAGACCCGACATCCAAACGCCCTACCCGCCCCCCCCCCAAAAAAAAACAAAAACCACTTACCAGAACCACAAACAACAAAAATGAAGAGGGCCAATAACCAGGGTCCTACGGACGCCTTCTCTTCGGGAGCGTTCCTCTGCAAAAATGGAAATTCCCTTTTCAATGCAAAAAAAAAAAACAAAAAAAAAAACCCCGCTTCGACCCCCTCCCCCCGAAGCCCCGAGCTCCCGCACCCACCTTCCCGCCCCTCCCCCCGCCCCCCCCCCCCCCGGCGTCCCGCTCCGGGCTGCGGACACCCCCACGCGGCCCTGCGACCCGGGCCCGACCCCGTTCCTCACCGAGGTCTTGGCGACGTTGCCGCGCTGGGTGATGTTCTTGCTGTGCTTCTCGTTGGCCATGCGGATTCGCTGCTTGGCGACCATGTTCGCGGCGCCGCCACCTGCCCCAGCCGCCGTCGGGCTCGCCCGCCCGCCGCCCGCCTGCCCGCCTGCCCTCGGGCCGCCGGAGCGAGGAGGCTCTCAGGCCGGGGCGCTGGCTCCGACCGCCGGGCCTGGGCCGAGCCGAGCGCGGGAGGCCTGGCGACGCCGGACCGGGCGGCCGAGACGCGGGCGCGCGGGGGCCACAGACCGCAGGCCGCCGGGAGCGTGGAGCCCGCGACGACGGAAACGCAACAACCGGCCAGCGCTGTCCGCAGCCTCGAACTACTTCGGGTTCGGCTGCCAACGTCAGCACTGCACGGGCTCCGCCCCGCGGAAGTGCGGGCTCCGCCTGCCGCGGCCGAAGGCGGACGCCCCGCCCCGCGCCCCGCGCCCCGCGCCCCCCGCCCCCCGCCCCGCGCCCCGCCCCGCCCGGCGCTCTTTAAAGCGCGGCCCCGGAGCTGCGCGTGCGCCTTCGGGCGCCTTGGCCTTCCTCTCTCCACCCCCGGAAGTGAATCGGCCCCGAGGCCTCGTGATACCGGAAGCAGCTCCGCGCGGTTTCCACGCCCGGGGAGACGTGTAGGGGCCGGGTTTGGCCCTCGTGAACTCTGACCCAAGCGCACGGGTTTCTCTTTCCGGGACAAGATGGCGCCGTCCACGCCGCTCCTGACAGGTGAGTCCTGGCCGAGTAAGGGACTGTTCTTCAGAGCGGTTTCTTTTTGGGTTGATCGCTGTGGGGGAGAACCCGAGAAGCGCCGGTGTCCGATCCGCCTTTCCTTGCGGGCTGTGGAAGCGCTTAGGAGGGCCTTTTGGGTTTCTTGGTGCAGCGTGGCAATCGGAAGTGAGGCCCCCCGCCTCCGGCCTCCAGCATCCCCCGCCCCCTCCCCTTCGCCTCCGCGTCCTTCCTCTCTGTCGCGTCAAGCTCCCCTGGAATTGAGGGAGGGGGACAAGATCAGAAGGTGCTAGTCGGCCTTGTTGCCCCGCGGCCGCCGCGCTGGTTTCACACGGACCCTTACCTGGTGACGGACCCAGGTGACAGGGAGACGTCGTGGTCTCTCATAAGGAAGACACATCAGCAAACGACTAAGCGCCGGAGCGAGCGACACGCACTAAATACACCTGAGTGATGCCGAATTCTGTGCTCCTCGCTGTAGTGAGACTTGCAGGACCGAATAGACAGAGCAGAGCGGCGGGAGTGTGGGTTCAAAGGGACGGAAGGGTGGTCTGGGCTTGTGGCAGTGGCCGTGATAGGAACGGCCTAGCAGGGGATCCCGGGGGGCGCCCAGGGGCTGAGCGCCTGCCTTCGGCCCAGGGCGTGACCCGGGGTCCCGGGATCGAGTCCCGCGTCGGGCTCCCCGCACGGAGCCTGCTTCTCCCTCTGCCTGGGTCTCTGCCTCTCTCTCTGAGTCTCTCATGAATAAGTAAAGAAAATCTTATAAATAAATAAATAAATAAATAAATCTGTGTCTTTCATGAATAAGTAAAGAAAATCAAACAAACAAACAAATAAATAGAAAGAAAGAGAAAGAAGCGTCTGAGGTTGACATGGTCATGAGCATTTTCGAATTTGAACATGAGAATATTCCTGACACTTTGAAGGCGGAGGCAGAGTTTATAATTCTGGAAAAGATGATTAAACTTGAGTTTTGGACTGAGTCCGGGGACACTGGACTAGGGTAAGGGCTGGGATTCTCGTATGAGTATCAAGTAAAGAAGGGGGAGGTCGGGAGAGAAAAGGGTAGAGGCTTTTTAAAAGGCATGGATAGCTTACATAGAAGGGAAAAAGTTATAAACAGAAAGGTCTACTTTTTTTTTTTTTTAAGATTTTATGTATTTATTCGTGAGAGATGCACTGAGAGGGAGGCAGGGACATGGAGGCAGAGGGAGAAGCAGGCTCCACGCAGGGAGCCCGACGCGGGACTCGATCCCGGGACTCCGGGGTCACGCCCTGGGCCGAGACCTGCATCGAGACCTGATGCAGGACTCGAACCCAGCCCCCCTCCCCCCCCCCCGCCTCCGGTCACTACAGGAGCCAAAGGCAGAAGCTCAACCACTGAGCCACCCAGGTTCCCGGAAGGTTGTCTCCTTTTGAAGATGGGGGTTATGTCCCCCTGAGACTTGAATCCTAAAAAGCTGTGGCACTTTTTGGCATCCTCCGTTTTAAGACTTTTTTTTTTTTTTTTTTTAATTTTTATTTATTTATGATAGTCACACAGAGAGAGAGAGAGGCAGAGACACAGGCAGAGGGAGAAGCAGGCTCCATGCACCGGGAGCCCGACGTGGGATTCGATCCTGGGGCTCCACGATCGCGCCCTGGGCCAAACCGCTGCGCCACCCAGGGATCCCCGTTTTAAGACTTTTGTTGTTAAGCACCACATCCGCTCCTATCAGTCTTGACTATCCGCAATTCCTTCATCAAATATCTATCAAATACTGACTATAACTTGTTAGATGACATGTCGGGCGATGTTGTTAAAAGGCTTAATTACATGCTTAAGTGAAATCCCCCGCCCCCCCCCCCCCTTCATAAAGATCACTAGTATGCTATTCACAGTTTTGGAATTCTAAATGCTTATTGAAGTCTAATAAAAAAAAATAGTACATTAAAAAAAATATCTGATAGATTTTCCTCTCCTTTAAAAATCCTTACAGGGTCTTCTCCATGCTTACAGGGTGAATTCCATCCTGTCTAGCATAGCGTGTGGAACCCTTCATAATCCTTGAAAAGCTCTTTGCATTTCCTCCCCCCCCCCCCCCCCCCATTCGTACTCCATCAATATCCTACTGCTTATAAAACCCTCAAAAAATCTACATCTTCAGTCTAGGACTATGCTGTTCCTCTTGATTTGGCCTACTTTTCATCTTTTAAAATTCATTTCAGGGGCCCCTGGGTGGCTCAGTTGGTTAAGTGTCTGCCTTCAGCTCAAGTCACAATCCTGGGAGTCCTGGGGTGGAGCCCCCCTCATGATGCACCATGCTCAGCGGGGAGTCTGCTTCTCCCTCTCCCTCTGCTCCTGCTTGTGGGCTCTCTCACTCACTTTCAAATAAATAAATAGATAATAAAAGTAAGTGAATAAAATTCATTTCAAAAATAATTGCTTTTTGAAGCCTTTCTCCACTTTCCTCATATGATCTGTTAATCCCAGGCTGTTTTTGTACATATATATATGTGTGTGTATATATATATGTGTACATACATACTTAATTTTTTTTTTTTTTTTCACTTTTCGCTTAGGTTAATTACCTGGTTGCTTAGAGGCTTTTCTGCCTTGCTAGACTGTGAACTCCTTGGTGGGGGCAGAGTGTTACTCATCCCTGTCTTCTCAGTACCAAGTACAGTGCATGGTAAACAACAGACATCCTCAGTGTTTGATGGAAGAGCAAATTCATAAAGGATGACCACTTCGTTTATAGTCAGATTTACAAAGAATGACACTTTTCTTAACGATGCTTAAAATCAGACACTTTGTAAGAACTTGAAGGTTAGCTAGTCAGTCTATCCCTTAGATTCTCATATTCATAGAGGCCCAGAGATACATTGTAAATTGGCAGAATCAGGATTATACTCAAGCCATGCAACTCCATGGTCCATTTTTCTTTTACTTGAACACACTGATTAATTCTTTAAACACTGTTAGTATAGATATTTCAGTGAATAATAGATTCTTTTATATGATCTCATTCATGTGGGGAATATAAAAATTAGTGAAAGGGAATAAAGGGAAAGGAGAGAAAATGAGTGAAAATATCAGTGAGGGTGACAAAACATGAGAGAACCCTAACTCTGGGAAATGAACAAGGGGTAGTGGAAGGGGAGGTGGCCGGGGGGGGGTTGGGGTGACTGGGTGATGGGCACTGAGGGGGGCACTTGGTGGGATGAGCACTGGGTGTTATGCTGTATGTTGGCAAATTGAACTCCAATAAAAAAATTTTTAAATAATAGATTCTTTTACTTTCAGAATCGTTTTTTAAACTTAGACTTGTGGGATTTTTGGAGTTTGGAATAATTTGGACATTGTCCAGTAAATTCTGTTATCACAATTTTTATTGGAAATGACAAGGCCAGAGAGAGCATACCTGGGTGGCTAATTCCATTGAGCATCTGATTCTCAACTTCAGCTCAGGTCATGGTCTCCCAAGTTGTGAGATCCAGCTCTAGCTCTTGGCATTTGGGGCTCCACGCTTTGTGGGAGGTCTGCTTGGCATTCTTTCCCTCTCCCTCTGCCCTTCCTCCTGCTTGTATATGTTCGTTCTCTCTCTCTCTCTCTCTCTCTCTCTCAAAACAATCAATTTTTAAAACAAAATTCATTCTCAGGCTGACATTCTCCAGGTTTACCTGGAACTCAACCAGCTCGGCCACCTAAAGGGAAGCACATTTTTTGCCAGTCTCAGTGCATGCTGGCTGTCTTTGGCTTGGCTTGGCTAGATCTTTCTCATTTTTGAATCAACTTTTATTTGAATCACCAGAACCAAATTCTGTTCTCACCTTAGGATAGTTTCCCCTGAAAATTAGAATCTTCCAGATTCTGATGGCTTTATATGAAACCCATATATCTGATCAGCTTGCCTGGTTGAGGACACTGAGATAATTTATTCAAAATAGAGTCATTGTCCTACATTGATAGGTACTGCAGTGGATGTAAGGGTTGGAAAGTTTTCCATTATAGTGATCCTTATGTCCCAGGCATAGGACCCTTGTTTATTGGAGCCTAATAGTTTTCTCATTAACTCAGGCCTAGAGCAATAAATGGTATACAGTAACCAGAAAGGCTGCTAATATTTAAAAAGATTATTTAAGTGCAATATTTAATATGATTGTTTTTAAACAGTTTTTCTGTGTGAAACTCTGGTATTTATCACTTTATTGATAAGAACTGTTCGCGTTTTGGGTTTCTCTCCCTAATAAAACATGTTTCCAGATGGCCTTTGATTAAAGGGGAAAATCATTAAAAACAAGGGATCACATTAACTCTCAGTACACTGTATTAAACTATCTCTGTATTCTTTTCAATGTTTCTCAGATTTGGTCACTTCTAATTAAAATGAATTCCTCATTAGAAAGCCACATGTGGAAAAATTGTTTTTGTTATTGAAAAGAACTTTTGGATCCCTATTTATTTTTGCTTTGTTAACTTGTAATACAGTTTATGTTCTGTTATGAATCCGATTTTGTGTGTCTTCTAATAAACTTTGTATATCTATTTATTCTTGTATAAGTTACTCAAACTGATTATATCCAGTAAAGTATCTTGGTGTTTCCAAAATGTCTTACAGCACTTTTTCATAGTCATGCTTCTGTGTAAGGAGGTGTGAAATAAAGTATTTGTTGTAAGTAGTGGTTTATATGTATGAACAAGATGTAGTGATTCAATATGATTTTTATGATGAATTCAATTGATAATTAGTCCCCTTAAAATAGACATATCTGTTATGAAGAATATCACCAACAGTATCACTGGTTTTAAAGTAGCTCTGATTAGTACTTTCATCTCAGGATTTGTTTTTACCTTAGTACAAAAATCTTGGTCTATTCATTTTTTTTATTTTGATGTAACATTTTTGTTTGGTATTCCCAAGCAAATCCATTCTTGAGAAATGCTGAAAAACTTTTTTTCAAACTTTGGTTTAATTTTTGCTGTATTATAAACAAAGCATTATAAAAAACGATGGTCTTTTTTAAAAGCCTTATATTTTTATATGAGTTAAGATTTACAAAAGTCTTACCAAGTGCCTTCACCTAGCCTTCTCTTTGGTGCTTGTACAGTAGTATTTACTAAACTATAATCCTTATTTGGATTTCACAAGTTTTTGTTTAAGATTTTATTTATTTATTCATGAGAGAGACAGAGAGAGAGGCAGAGACACAGGCAGAGGGAGAAGCAAGCTCCATGCAGGGAACACTATGTGGGACTGGATCCTGGGTCTCCAGGATCACGCCTTGGGCTGAAGGCAGCGCCAAACCACTGAGCCACCCAGGCTGCCCAAGATTTCACCAATTTGTGTGTATATATGGTACTAAGAAATTTTATCACATATGTGATTCATATAACCACCACTATCAGAATATTGAACTGCTCCATCATCAAAAAGATGCCGTCCTGAGGTGTCTGGGTGGCTCCTCTAGTTAAGTATGGTATCAAGTGCAATGTCAGGCTCTGCCCTGGGTGTGGAGCTGCTTAAGATTCTCTCTCTGCACCTTCCACCCCACCTCTGCTGGTGCATACATGTTCTCTCTCTCTCTCTCTCTCTCTCTCAAAAGAAGGAGGAGGCGCCTGGGTAGTTCAGCTGGTTAAGCATCTGCCTTCTAGGGTCCCAGAATCGAGCCCCACATCAAGCTCCCCACTCAGCGGGGAGTCTGCTTCTCCCTCTGCCCCTTCCCCTCCTCTCTTTGCTCTTGAATAAATAAGATCTTAGAAAGAAAGAAGATGCTACACTTATATTGTGAGACCCTCCTTCCAACCAAAACCATGGACAGTCAGTGATCTGTCTTTGATAATTTTGTCATTTCAAGAGTGTTATATAAATGGAATCAGAAAATATAACTTTTGGATTTTTGTGTTAAAACTAGTCTTTATTTAGAATGTGAACATGTGCATGTTGAAAAGCAGTTGATCAGTTTGACTCAAGATTTTGTTTCTCCAGAAACCTACTAAAACCAGGAAGTAAAAACCACATGAGACTGATGCTACTTGAGCAGGAAAGAGTGACACTTTTCACACTGATTTTTTTCTGTCAAGTGTTGTGTTTCAAAATTTTGAGTTAATAATCTGTATGAAAAAGTGTGAGTTAAGTAGTTTTTGTTCCTCACTCCTGTTCTTAGTCCATTCAGGCTCCAGTAACAAAAATATCATAGAGTGGGTGGCTTAAACAACATTTATTTCCCATACTTCTGGAGTCTGGGAAGTTCAAGGTCAAGATACTAGCAGTTTTGGTGTCTGGTAGGAGCCTACTCCTGATTCAAAGACAGCCATTGTCTGCTGGGTCGTCATAGGGCAGAGGGGCAAGGGAGCTTCCTGGAATCTCTTTCATAAGGGCTGCTGTAATCCCATTTATGAGGGCTCTGCTGTCCTGATCTAATTACTCCCCAAAGGCCAACTTCCAAATACCATCACAGTAGAGATTAAGTTTCAACATACGGAGGAGGTGGGTGGTAAACATTTGGTTTACAGTAGATCCTTTGAAGTTTTCTACCTGTCTTAGTTTTGTATGTAGGTATGACGTAGAAATTTTAGAAAAGGAAAACCTTGTACTGGTTGTCCTGAATACTCTGAAAGTTCCCACGGCTGCGGTCAGAAGGCTACCTTCATGCTTTCTGCGGTATAGCTGTCCCTTTAGGTCAAATGACCCTTGAACAACATTGGTTTGAACTGTGCAGGTCCACTTACGCATTTTTTAAAAATAAATACAATACCATGTTTTCCTTATGATTTTCTTAGTAACACTTGGTTTTCTATAGCTTATTTACTTTGTTGCAAGACTACAGTGTATAATACATATACAAAGTACATGTTAATTGACCATTTATGTTATCAGTAAGACTGTGGGCTAGCAGTAGTAAGTATTTGGGGGAGTCAGGTAATTCACAAGTTTTCATTTGCACAGGATTCAGCACCCACCCCTAACCCTGTGTTGTTCAAGGGTTAACTGTATAATGTACAAAAGCTTTGAATTTTACCCCAGGTAAACATTGTCGTTGATGATAACAGCAAAATCAACAAATAGAGAGGACCAAGGTCACTAGTTACAAGTTCATGAGAATGCAAGAAGCTGACACTTTTGCGTTTTCTTTTTTTCCAGTCACTTCAGGCATATGTTCTCAGGGCCATCAGTTAAGGCCATAGAACATGATTTGATTGCATCATCATAGGGCACATTTTCTAATTATGCCACAGCTTCACTGGAGCTTCACTGATGATACGCTGTTTTATTTCCTAGGTCTGTATGTAAATTCTGTAAGAGAGCCCTAATATGTTAAATTACCAGAGCAGCTTGTGAGAGGTGCCTCACCAGGCTGACACAATTTTATGTAATTTTATGTAATAAAGTCTAATATGTTAACTCCCTAGTTTGGTAAATTCACTTTTTATTAATCCTTCAAATAAATGTTTGTTAAAACTGTTATTCTAGTATTAAGGAAAGAATGCTATATTTTCTTCTAAATCCTAATGTGTGATACATGATACCACAGCAAACGATTTGGTGATGAGAAATAAGAAATAGCACTGTTTTGCCTGTGTAGTAAGAGAATTTTGATGCTACACTTGATCGTAGCCAAAAAACTGAGAAGTGTTGTTCATCCTCCAGATCTTAGCACACAAATCCTGTACTCAAGAACACTTCCCCTAACCTTCCATTTTTAGATCAAAACTCCCTATTCATTGGATTAGCCCCATAGATCGTTACTTTGTACCACTAAGCACACTTACAGGATTCCATGTATTTGACTAATTATGTAATTAATGAGGTGAGGGACAAGGCTGATTTTCCTCTTATTGTATCTCTAGTACTCAACATGGGGCCTGGGAGGTAGTTTTTACTTTTTACTCAGCATTTTTTGAATGAACGAATCAGTTTGATTGAGCTGTACAAGTTTCTAATTTAGCCATTTAAAAATACATAATTCTGTACATGTTTTTCCCTAATCTTGAACTTTGTTCCCACTTAATTTTTTAGGATATTACTATCATTGGAAACTTAGTAAATGAATGTGTCTCATCCCATTTGTTCTCTTAGTTTGAGAAATTGTAAATATCTTAATGCCTTACATTTTTTAGGAACTTGAATATATTCTGTATTTTTTTTATTTATTTATTTATTTATTTATTTATTTATTTATTTATTTATTTTGTATAAAGCACACAGCCACCCTGTGTTCTAGTATTTCCTCTCTTCCATTGCAGACTGCCAACTTTTTGTTGTATCCTTACATGGCAGAAAGAGAGCTAGCTAGCTGCCTGTGGCTCTTCTTAGGAGGGCACTAATCCCATTTATGAGGTCTCTTCTCTCATGATCAAATTACTTCACAAAGGCCCCAGTTCTAAATATCATCACATTGGGATTAGGGTTTCAATGTGAGAATTTGTAGGGGGACATAAACATTTATTCTGTTGCATTACCTATTGATTTTCCAGCAGTTGCATGATTTCATGTGATAGGGTCAAGAAAAGTGTATACTTTAGTATTTGCTTATTTTTTGAAAAATGTACCCTTTTAATGCTAATATTCTGTTCTATGAAATGTTTAATAATTTCATTGATATTCTGACAGAAAGCTTTTTGTTTTAAATATTTTGTTTATTTATTTATTTATTTGAGAGAGTGAGAAAGAAGCAGGCTCTCCGCTGAGCCAATGCAGGGATCCATCTCAGGACTCCAGGATCATGAGCTGAGCCAAAGGCAAATGCTTAACCAACTGAGCCACCCAGGCGCCCCTGAAAGCTTTTTGTTTTTTAAAATGTTTGTGATTACTGAGTATTAACAAGCTAATGGTGGTTCTTTCATTTTGTTTCTTTAGTCCGAGGATCAGAAGGACTGTATATGGTAAATGGACCGCCACATTTTACAGAAAGCACTTTGTTTCCAAGGTATGGTTTTTATTGTTGACTGATGTTATAGAGAACTAACTATACAATACATCCTAAATTATTTTTTTGTTATATTCTGAAGAAGAAAGAACAGGCTGCTTTCTTGGGACGTTATATAATATTAACAGAAGATAGAAAGAATGCATATTCTTTACCAAGAAAACTGATTGATCTTTAGATTTGAAAGTAATAGCTTCAGCATGTTTAAAAGTGTAGACAGTATATTTGAGTTCAAGCCTTTAATTTCAACGAATCTTATCTTGGAAGATGAAGAAAAACTTGCAGATGTGATAGCCAAACCGCTGCCTATAGTCTTTATGAAATCAGGAAAATGAAAAAGGTTTAAGAAAGGAAGGAAATATAAAATGCATATAACTAGATAGATATAGATATGTTTTTTCTAAAAAGAAACAAAAGGCAAACCGAAAACTAATGAAAGTATTAAGTTGGTGGCATAACCATATGATGACATACAAAATTCTGAAATGCATTCATTGGTTTTATTGGTAACAGAAAATTAATATTGTCATTTTAAACCCATTGTAGGATAAAACAAATAAATAATTACATTAACGTCATTAAAAACCAATATTTTTTAGCATCAGAATAAAAGGATAGCTGTCCATATATCAATATGAACTCATGATTAGTCACGCAAAATGTGTCTGGAGAGACTGTATGGAACCACTGTGCCTCAGAACAATCAGTCGTGGAGAGGAAGTATAAGAAATATATTTTTGCAGCCAGAGCCTCTTTTGGTCTATTCAGGTTGAACTTAAGTGTCAGAACTCCTCTTCCTGCCACAGCAGTTAGCCATAATGGAAGCCATGCTAAAATGTGGGCCTCACCACTAGAGTCTGAGACAAGCAGCGGTGTTAGCAAATGAGGTGGTCAAGTCTCTTCATTGAATAGCTGATTCCCGGAAGCAGGAAAGGTAAGGTGAGTCTGAGCAGGCCCAAAATGAGTCCACCACAGTCTCAGCATCACTAAGAGTAGAACGAGGAGACATTATATGTCTCCTGGTGGGTAGTAATGGGAACTACATGATACTCAACATATATGCAGGTTGAAAAAAAACAACTTGATTTTAGGCTTTTAGGTAAGTGGCTCTGAAATTTGGCTGCACACTAGAATGACGTGGGGAGCTTTTAAAAACCATATCCAAGGACTGGGTATTAAATAAGTTGTAGCACAAGTGTAAGATAAAGGACCTCTTGATCATAGTTGTTTTTGTAGAAGAGGATAAACTATAATAAAAAATAATGTTTCAGTAGCTACAATCTATCATTAGTACATGATTACAGAAACACAAATATCCTCAGGTGAGTTAATATAAAGATAATATCCAGTTTAAAAGGAGTGTACTGGTCAGTTCTCAGTGTTTATTATTTAATAATTCAAATGTTTATTAGCTATGAAGTTCTGGTTTTGTGTGACTAGACATACGGACTTCCTCCATGTGCCCACATGCACATTTCTGTTTGTGTGTTCCTTATCACTGGGAGATGTACGTAGAGTAGCCATCTCCAGTTGAGAGATACAGTACTTAGAGTTTTGATCCTTGGATAGAATATTGGTAAGAAGTCTGATTTCCTAGGTCTGCTTTTATAGAGCATCCTGCATCCACACTTATTTAATGTGAAGATCCTCTTACTGTTGTTATACTTCCTGTCTCTACACATCAGAAATTGATGAAGATCTTTGTCCCTCAAGTTCGGGGGCACTTCATGATTACTAGAGGATATTCTATCCATACCTGTTTTGTTATGCTGGTGACCTGGTGCAAAGCCTCCATATTGAAATCCTTCAGCCTTCTCAAGATTAGGGTTGACAGCTAGTGACTTCCATGTTCACTTACATTTTTGAGTTTTCACGCAAACTAGTTATTCAAAAAGCCTCTATTTTCTTCTTAAGGTTGATCTGTTGATGTAACATCAATTTCCACCTTACTTTACAGTGGCTCTGTAAACTTTTGGCACTGTATTTTAAGAGATAAGGCATTTGGTAGACTAAAGCATTTTGGAATTACTTCTTAAATTTATGTAAGTTCATAATCATTAAATTAATAAGATTGTAAATATTTAATCACATTTTTAAAAAAGTATTAATGCTTATTAAACTTTTTTTCTTATCATTTTCAGGGAATCGGGGAAAAATTGCAAAGTCTATACCTTTAGTAAGGATGGCACCTTGTTTGCTTGGGGCAACGGAGAAAAGTTAGTGTTTCTTTTTTTTTTTTTAGTGTTTCTTTATGTAACATATTTTATGTGTGTATCATCAGTATGAAACATAAATGACATTTGAATAACATGTGTTTGGTTGTCATTAATAAAGTCCATCTTTTAATGTCTTGATATAGTTAGCTAATGCAACTTCCATAGAATACCTCTAAAGTTAGCAGCTTCTACTTATGTGCCATGACTTGATTTACCTAGTTTCTTAGAATTAGAAAGTAACATTTGAAAAGGGGCAATTAGTTTAATGCTGGAGAACCTGAGATGTTGTTTTAAATAGTGCTCTGCGTTATTGGTTAGGGTTTCTTTTTTTTTCTTTTTTTTTTTTTTAATTTATTTATGATAGTCACACAGAGAGAGAGAGAGAGAGGCAGAGACACAGGCAGAGGGAGAAGCAGGCTCCATGCACCGGGAGCCTGACGTGGGATTCGATCCCGGGTCTCCAGGATTGCGCCCTGGGCCAAAGGCAGGCGCCAAACCACTGCGCCACCCAGGGATCCCTGGTTAGGGTTTCTTAAGTTTTGCACCAACACTTAGAGAATAACTCTCTTTGCTTGTTTACCTTAGACTTAGTACTTATATCTTTGCTATTAAACTAGTAACAATTATCTAGTTATTTTTGTGAGTTTTATTGTTTAGAAAAATGTCACTTAAGTATTTTATAAAATATTCAAAAGTATGGTTAGTATAGTCTATATTTCATTAAATATTCAGATTACAAAATTGGTTTCACAAAAAAAATACTAAATACTCATGATTTCACTAAGAAAATCACTCCTTTTTAATTTTTCCATCGTTACTACATTTCAGTTTAAAGAACCAGGAAAATGCCTAAATATTTGTTGCTTGGTTTAAAGTTATTTTTGTTGTTTTTAAGCAGATGTAATATCTTAGGTTTTTTTAAAGGGAAAAAATGTATGCGTTAGTACGAAAAGTACGTTTTAAATTATTTTTACACAGTAGTGATGGATTCTAAAGTCAGATTAAACACATGTGTTTTAAAAATTAATGCTACAAAGATTGTGATGAATTAGATGATTCACTTTTTTAAAAAAGCTTTTTTTAATTTATTTATTTGAGAAGAGAGAGTGAGCACAGAGCATAGGAGCAAGGGGAGGGGAAGAGGGAGAAGCAGACTCTCTCCTGATGTCGGACTTGATTCCAGGACCTGGAGATCATGACCTGAGCTGAAGGCAGACGCTTAACCAACTGTGCCACCCAGGTGCCCCGATGATACACTTTTATGACTATGAGTAACTGGCAGAATTAGAAACTAAAGTGTTTGTAATTAAAAATGTTAATCACTTTATTTTTTTTTTAAGTTATTGAATCCAACCAGTATACTACTACTCATAAATTATTAAGAATATAATCATATTAGGAGTATCTAGGTGGCTTAGTCAGTTGAGCATTTGGCTCTTGATTTTGGCTCAGGTCCTGGGATTGAGCCCTGCATACGGGTGTGTGGTTGGCAGAGTCTGCTTGTCCCTCTCCCTCTGCTCCTCCCCACCACTCACTCGCTCTCTCTCTCTCATGACTAAAATCTTTTTAAAAAAAGAATATAATCATACTGGGTCTTATCCACAGTGTTGACAGTCTTTTTTTTTTTTTTTTTTTTTTTTTTTTAAAAGACACATTTATTCAGCGTCATGATCAGACTATTACATTTAGCAATCAACAGCATGGGTGCAAAAAAAAAAATCTACATTAAAACCCTTTGTTGGAATGCTTTACACTTTCCACAGAACAGAAACTAAAATAACCTGTTATACAATTAGTCACAAATACAGTCCTCGAGTTTTTTGCCCATACACATGAGTATTGTCTAAAACATGTCTTCTTTGTAGCAGCTAGGCCCTGCCACCACTGTGCTTGGCTGAGTTCACAAATCTGTTGTAACCTGTAGCTTCCCTGTCACTTCTCTGGCTCTCCTCTCCTGCTAAGCTTTGTTTCCTGGCAGTAATTAAAACCTTCTGCCACTGCCATAGCTGCTGCTGCTGCTGGAACCGCCATAGCCACCTTGGTTTCGTGGTTTGGCAAAGTATTGGCCTCCACCACCATAGGGGCCAGAGCTTCTGCCTCCAAAATTTCCTCCTTTCATGGGTCCAAAATTTGAGGATTGATTGTTGTAATTGCCAAAATCGTTATAGCTTCCGCCACCTCCAAAGTTGCTTCCGTCATTACCAAATCCGTTATAGCCATCCCCACTGCCACCATATCCACCACCACCTCGACTGCCACCGAAGCCACCTCGACCACTGAAGTTCCCTCCACGACCAAAGTTGTCATTCCCACCAAAACCACCTCCACGACCACCACCAAAGTTTCCAGAACCACTTCGGCCTCTTTGTCTGGACGAAGCACTAGCCATCTCTTGCTTCGATAGGGCTTTCCTTACTTCACAGTTGTGGCCATTCACAGTATGGTATTTTTGAATGACAATCTTGTCTACAGAGTCGTGGTCATCAAAGGTCACAAAAGCGAAACCTCTCTTTTTGCCACTGCCTCGGTCAGTCATGATCTCAATCACTTCGATTTTCCCATACTGTTCAAAATAATCTCTTAGATGATGTTCTTCAGTGTCTTCTTTAATGCCACCGACAAAAATCTTTTTCACAGTTAAGTGGGCACCGGGTCTTTGAGAATCTTCTCGGGAGACAGCCCTCTTTGGTTCCACGACTCTTCCGTCCACCTTGTGCGGCCGGGCGTTCATGGCCGCGTCCACCTCCTCCACGGTGGCCTACGTGACCAACCCAAAGCCTCTGGAGCGCTTGGTGTTGGGGTCTCTCATTACCACACAGTCCGTAAGCGTCCCCCATTGCTCAAAATGGCTCCTCAGACTCTCATCGGTCGTTTCGAAGCTCAAACCTCCGATGAAGAGCTTCCGCAGCTGCTCGGGCTCTTTGGGAGACTCTGACTTAGACATGACGGCGGTGGGAGGGGAGACTTTAACGATGCTTACTCGGCGGCGTCCAGGGGCAGAAAGGAGTAATCTCAGTGTTGACAGTCTTAATCTCAGTCTCAAAGAATGTGCTCTCAAATTTTCTTATTTTTGGTATAAACTATTGTCAGTGTTTGAGTTTCATTTTTTAAAACCCATATTTTAATTTATACTTGAGTATACTATGAGTATGGGACATACCATACTTCCTTTCATCATCTTATCTTTTTGATGTATCCCTTATTCTACTAGCTTGGAGTTTGTTGAATAGGTCTGTTTTCATCTTCACAATTATTATGTATTTTATATATTTCATATCCCCACTTGGCATTCTATTGGATTCAACTCTGAACTCTTTTAATATGTGCCCATTTGTTGTATCTGTCTTTTTTAATGAATATTTTCTATTCCTGGTTCTAGCATTTATTTCCTTAAAGTGCTATGGCCACAACAACATCTAATGTTCCTGGGGGCAAAAGAAACGGATGTGTTGTGGTCTTTGCTGAGGTCAAATTAATTAGAAACTATAACTGATTTTTCCTTAAATCTGTAGATTTTTTTTAGTAAATACTCTTTGTTAAACTAAGAATAACTGTTAAAGGCTATCAATAATAACAAAAAAAGAAAGTTCCATGTAATTCTAAAATACGTAATTTATAGTAACTTGTAAAGGGTCCTGTGTTTAAACAATATGTAATAATCATTCTTAAACAATTTCTGCTTATCCTAAAACTGTCGCAAACTTGAGTAGAACAAAGTAACTTTAAGCAATTTCTAAAGTAAGATGGAGTATCTTTTTTTTTTTTTTTTTTACCCCAAAGAGTACATAAGAGTCAGGTCAGACTGGTTTTAAAACTTGGCTCTAGGGATCCCTGGGTGGCGCAGCGGTTTGGCGCCTGCCTTTGGCCCAGGGCGCGATCCTGGAGACCCGGGATCGAATCCCACATCGGGCTCCCGGTGCATGGAGCCTGCTTCTCCCTCTGCCTGTGTCTCTGCCTCTCTCTCTCTCACTGTGTGCCTATCATAAATAAATAAAAAAAAAAATTTAAAAAAATAAAATAAAAAAAATAAAACTTGGCTCTAAAAAAAAAAACCAAAACAACAACAACAACAACAAAAAACTTGGCTCTAGCATTTATCAGTAGTATCTTGGACCCATCATCAAATCATTTAATTTTTCTAAGCCTCACTTCTACCATTTGTAAAATGAGATGATAATACCTATCTTATAAGTCTCTTATGAAGATTAAATGAGAAAATGTGGGTAAAGTAGTTAGACCAGAACATGGTTTATAGAAAGCATCCCAAAAAATGGAACTGCTTTTATTATACAGTTGTTACAATTGTTATCATTATTATATCATAATAATTCTTAGTTTTAGTCTTATCATTTGGAGATTGCTTCTAAGGTTTTAGTAGACATCAAAAGTCTCCTTGTTGATTTCAGAGCTGCTACTACTTTCATTAGTCAAATTAAAAAATATACTTTTGATTTAGTACCTCTATTTTCCCTTGGTTTGGTACACGTCAGTCACCTTGTCTGTAGGTTAGCTCTGTGTCCACTTAAAGGCCTGTTTTCTTTTCAACTGAAAGTGTAATCATCTATTACATTCTTCTGCTGATTTTGTACTTCCCATTATCAAACTTTTATAGGGATATTTTGGTAAAATGTACACTTGGTTTTTGTTGTTGTTAAGGTGTTTATTGGCTATTTTCTAGAGCTAACTGAAAATTGGCTTTTATGAAAATGACCACTTCATAGCAATCTATATTTGAAAAGAGGTATAAATGTTTTGGATAGTACTTGGTATTTCAAAACAGTATTTCATTGCTGAAGTAATTTCTTTTTGAAACCAGAATAAATGTTATCAATGTCACTAACAAGAAACTACTGCACTCCTTCGACCTCCCAAAGGCAGTTTGCCTTGAATTCTCGCCAAAAAACACTGTCCTGGCAACATGGCAGCCTTATACTAGTAAGTATTTTCCAGTTGTAAAAATATTGACAGGAATCCATTCAATTCAGTGGGAAGAAAAGAGAAGGTTTATAATCTTTAAGAAAGTAATTAATCTTTAGATAGTAAATAGTATTTGTGAATATCTTTACTCAATAATGAATCTTGTATTGCCCTAATATATAATGTACTTTAAGTAATTTCAAGGTATAGTAAGTTAGTGAAAAGATCCAGCATGAGATAGAGAAAAAGTAAAAGCTCTAGGAAAGTTTTAGGAAGTGAATAACCACTGGATGAAGATCTCAAAAATTAAGAATAGTGATGACCTTTAAATGAAAAACATTTAAAATAATCATTGTAAATCAGAGAAGTACAAGAGACACAACATGTAAGAAATGTGTATAGTATGACAGAGTAGGAAATGGCATGCCATTTTTTAACACATTTAAAGATAGAACAGTATGTTATATGCACATTTTATGTGGCTTTGCTTCAAATAGATGAATAATAAAACATATGTATAGGGGCTTTTTAAACATGTTTTAATAATGTGGGTATTGTTGAGTTAAATATGTAATAGTCCATGGTCGGGTTATAAGCCCTCTAGGTTTGGTTTTTCAAGAGGTATAGACTTATTTCCAAGTAAATAAAAGGGAAATTGAGAATCATGAGTAGTTTATGTAACTTTGTGTGTTTATGTGTGTGACTTACAGACTCAAGATTTCATAATAATTTAATCCATTTAACTGCAAACCATGTCAAGCTTAATAAACAAGTCTCTTAAGTATACTTAAAAACTAAAGTAATTAACTCATTTCAGAAATGCTGAAATTTTCTCAAACAGCTCTCATATTGTAGCTTTAGTAATAGATAATTAAATCCATAATTAGAGCTAAAAAGGAAAGTTGATTTAAAGCAACTCTTTTACTTTAAATAATCTTGTTCAAAGTTATTCTAAGAGTGAATTCTTTTCACTAGTGTTAGAAGACAATTACTGTGGAAAAAAAATTTGTTTTTATTTTAGCTTCTAAAGATGGCACAGCTGGGATACCCAACCTACAACTTTATGATGTGAAAACCGGTACATGTTTGAAGTCTTTCATCCAGAAAAAAATGCAAAATTGGTAAATAAATGCTTTAAAATACTAATTATTTACAAAATACTTTAAATATCTTCATAGTATAACATTTTTCCTCAGCTATTCGTATAGAAAATAACTTGTCAGACCAAAATCTACATCCCTAGGAATTTTGTATGTGGGCATATAATAGAGTAAAAACTTGATGTTTCTTTTGTTTAGTATTTGAATGCAAAAGAACGATATCACGATATCTTTCTAGTACAAATGCTAACTTAAAACTATTAGGATCTGACTTGACATCACGGTTATAAGTATTTTTCTTTAAATAGTAAGCAATATCACAAACTTTAACATGTGACACATTATACCTGTCTAATTTTTTTTTTTATTCTTTCTTTTTAACATAGGTGTCCATCTTGGTCAGAAGATGAAACTATCTGTGCCCGAAATGTTAACAACGAAGTTCACTTCTTTGAAAACAACAATTTTAGTATGGAAAGATATATGAAATAAATTTATTATTTTCTATAAATGCATATAGCTTTACTGCCTTATATGGCATCATAGGGTTCTCCTAAATACTATTTTAATAATTGCTGTTTTATTAATTCATTTGAATAACTTGTGTTAACTAAAGAAATTATAATATAGATTTTCTTTTATTTTTTTTTAATTTTTTTTTAAAGATTTTATTTATTTATTCATGAGAGACACAGAGAGAGAGGCAGAGACACGGGCAGAGGGAGAAGCAGGCTCCCTACAGGACGTCTGATGTGGGACTCAATCCCAGGATCATGACCTAAGCCAAAAGCAGATGCTCAACCACTGAGCCACCCAGGCATCCCAATTTTCTTTTTAATAAGCTTTTATTGTCTAATAATTGATATTAAGACATTTGCATACTTCTTTCTGAGTTTAGTTGCTATTGAAATTCTGTGATACAAAATCTTTTAATGTTTATTGTAGAATTTGAAACAAAAGTAGACACCTAGCCCCAATAACCTTCAACCCATTGCCCATGCTACCTCATCCATACATCTCTTTACCTAACATCTCTCTTACTCTGCTAAAGCAGATCATTTTTCCTAAAATATCTCCATATGTATCTTTGAAGATTAGGGCTTTTTAATTTTTTAAGACTTAGCCACAATACCATTATGACAGATTATATAAAATATCTGGTCAGTTGTTCAAATTCTAATTATTGTAAATGTTATAATTTTTTTTTAAAACTTAGGCTCCCAATAAGGTTCCTTACATTGCAAATTGATATATCTTAAGGTTTTTTTAAGCTATAGGTTCCCTCTCCATCTCTTCTGACCCCCACCTTGAGGCCTTAAATTTATTATTAAAGAAACAAAGTTGCTTGCCATATATTTTCTTATAGTTGAATCTTGCTATTGTATCCTATCTTATAGTTTAACATGTTCATCTGTCCCCTAAATAGCTCCTTGAATCTAGAACTGGTCAGCTTCAGATTCTTTTTTGGGGAAATGAGGGCAAGTCTACCTCATAAGTGGTGTTCCTTTCATTTAACAAGAAGAATATAACATCTTATTGTCTTTAATTTTGTCGGATTACCTGACATTAATGTTCAATGCGTAGATCCATCATTTCATGAGTAGATACAAGTTGGTGATTTCCAAGTCTCCCTGCTTCCCCATCACTTATAAGGTATATTTCTTCTATCAAGAGAAATTCCCCTATCTACTGCTTGTTATCTAGTGATACCATTTATATAAGAAAGGGCACTCTTCTCTTCAAATCAATCAATGGGAGTTAGATATGCAGTCCCATTACTTACTCAAGGTTGCCCAGCTAGTAAGGGACTGGGTAGGAAATTCAAGCGTAGGTCTGTGTTGTCCTCACTCCACGTTTTCTCCAATATGCTGTCTTACCTACAATGAGACTACAGGGAGCAGTATCAGTAATTACATTAATCTTTTATAATGCATTCAGAATTGATTGTGTTCCTGTTAGCTTCTCTCTTCCATCTAACACTATTTGCTTTTTTTTTTTTTTTAGACACAATCGCAAATAAATTACATTTGCAAAAAATTAATGATTTTGTGTTATCACCTGGACCCCAACCATACAAGGTAATTTCTATGTTTTTGTTCATGTGGAATATTACTAGATTAAACCTTTTCCTAGTTCTTAGTGACTATAAAAACATGTCCATCATAGTTTATATGACTCAAAAAATTAAATAGTGACTTATATGTGTGTATTTCAGGTGGCTGTCTATGTTCCAGGAAGTAAGGGTGCACCCTCATTTGTTAGATTGTACCAGTACCCCAATTTCGATGGACCTCATGCGGCTTTAGCTAATAAAAGTTTCTTTAAAGCTGATAAGGTTACAATGCTATGGAATAAGAAAGGTATGACAAATATACTTTATCTCATTTTTTAGGTCTTGAGACTTTTATTCCTGTATGTCTAGAAAAAAAGAATACCATGCTTAGTTAATCAAAATGTGCTATTATATTTTTAATATTTTTCTTATCAGCATTAGGTTAATTTGTGTTTTAAATCTAACTAAAGTTTTTGCTGTTCTAGCTACTGCTGTGTTAGTAATAGCTAGTACAGACGTTGACAAGACGGGAGCATCCTACTATGGGGAACAAACTCTGCACTACATTGCAGCGAATGGAGAAAGTGCTGTTGTGCAATTGCGTGAGTATTCCAGGGGTCTTCCTGTGATAAAACAATGGAAAGAACACAATACTGTAAATGTGATCTCATCCAAATTCTTGATCACATGATAAAACTCATATATTTTCATAACCTTGAAGTAAAATTTCTCTTAATTAATAAACTTAAAATATCCCCAGACATCGATTATTTTGACAAAATCCAGTTAATTTAGTTAATGCCAGCACTTTAGTGGGGAACTTCCTGGGTAAGGTAATTTCATTATAATAGCTCTTTGTGAACTTAGTTATCATGACAGTAAGTTGGTTTGGCACTGTCTTCAAAACTGACAAATGTTACTTACCATTTCATCTTTTGTTTTGATGACTAAATTACTGTAGAATAATACAATTGTAAAATTCTGGTAACTCCTTGATTTTTCATTTTGAATTGAACCTGTAAAAGTAAGATAAACTTCCTTACAAAGGACTATATATTCCCTCTGAAGTCAGAAAGGAAGTCAGAAAGTCCTCTTTCTTTCATAATTTAACATTTTGAAAGACCTAGTCAGTGTAACTGATCAAAAGAATAAACATATAGTTTTGAAAGGAGTAAACAATCATATCTGCATATACATGAAGTCACAGTATAAACAGCCACTTAAAATACATAACAGAAGAAAAGATCCCATACAGAACAACAAAAGGCAGGAAGTATATAGGACTAATGGGAAGAAAACTTTAAAATTTCTAAGGGATAAAATGTGATCTTTATAAAGATGTCATTTCTCTCCAGATTAACCTAAAAATTAAAATGCCAGTAGGTTTTCTTTTGAACTAGATAAATTGGTTTTAAAGTTGATTTTCTTTCTTTCTTTCTTTCTTTCTTTCTTTCTTTCTTTCTTTCTTTCTTTCTTTCTTTCTTTCTTTCTTTTTTTTTTTATTTATTAGAGAGAGAGCACAAGCAAGGGGAGGGACAGAGGGAGAGGGAGAAGTAGATCCCCAGCTGAGATGGGAGCCTGATGCAGGGCTCAATCTCAGGACCCAGAGATCATGACCTAAGCTGAAGTCAGACATTTAACTGACTCAGCTACCCAGGTGCCCCAACCTTTTTTTTCTAATCTTAAAAGTGAAAAAAGATTTTCTAACAAGGCAAAATGATAAAAGTGAATATATAAGATATAGATTTCTGTGTCAGGGGAAGAAAAGTCTATAAATTAAAACAATAAAAATTTGGGGAAAAAATTTTTTAGACAGACAAGGGATGAATATGAGAAAGGTGAATTTTGTCACTATATCAAGTAAGTCAGTAAAAGACCAATACCTGGAGAGAAAAATAGGCATGAGACAGTAAAAAATAGACCACAGAAACGATATAAATATACTAAGTAGTGCTTAGTTTATAATAAAAAAAGATAGAAAGGAAGACCGGATAACAATTTTTCTCTTCGTAGCTTGGCAAAGATAAAAGTATGAAACTACACAGTGTGAAGGGAGAGTGAAGGGAAAATATGAACTCGTAAGAACTACTGATGGAGCAACGGGTGTCTCAGTCGGCGTAGCATGTGACTCTTGATCTTGGGGTTTGAGTTCAAACCTCATGTTGGAGGTAGAGGTTGCTTAAAAGAAAAGAATAATCTTAAAACTTTTGATTATATAAAATGGTACAGCTTCTCTGTGGGACATTTTAGCATTATCAAATAAATGTAGGTGCCTTTGAGCTGCCAGGTTCACTCCTACAGATGTGTTTGTGTACACTCACAATTGAGAATATACAGGAATATGATACCTCTGGGAAAGAGTGAGGCAGATTTTAATGTGCTTATATGGAAAAATCTCCAAAATGGAGTACACTAAATGAAACTATAAAGAACTTTGTGTGAGTGTGTGTGTGTGTGTGTGTGTGTGTGTATCTGTTGTTTAAGAGAGATGCTTAATTTCAACAAAAAAATTCTGAAAGCATATACAAGGAATACAGTAGAGGGCTGCCTTTGTGAAGATGGACTTATTTTGTGGCATATCATTTTCTATAATTTGTATTTTTATTAGTACTTGCCTACATTACCCCTTCTAATGAAAACTAGTGTATTAATGGTACTAATAATGTATATTTCTATCAACCTACATTGTCAAAATATTTTAAAGGAATTAAGATAAAGCATTAATCTCCATAATATATCATATAAAAATATTTTAATTGTGACATATCTTGAAATTTTGGATTTTTTTTACTGCTTGATATGTTTATGAGTATTCAGTTATAACTTGGCTAATAAATACTGTATTTATGTAATGATTTATTGCTAATTTGGGTTTTATATTCTTTTTCTAGCAAAAAATGGCCCCATTTATGATGTCGTTTGGAATTCTAGTTCTACTGAGTTTTGTGCTGTATATGGTTTTATGCCTGCAAAAGCAACGATTTTCAACTTAAAGTGTGATCCTGTGTTTGACTTTGGAACTGGTCCTCGTAATGCAGCCTACTATAGCCCACATGGACATATATTAGTACTAGCTGGATTTGGAAATCTGAGGGGACAAATGGAAGTGTGGGATGTTAAAAACTACAAACTTATTTCTAAACCAGTGGCCTCTGATTCTACCTATTTTGCTTGGTGCCCTGATGGGGAGCATATTTTAACAGCTACATGTGCTCCCAGGTTACGAGTTAATAATGGGTACAAGATTTGGCATTATACTGGCTCTGTCTTGCACAAGTATGACATGCCGTCAAATGCAGAGTTATGGCAGGTTTCTTGGCAGCCATTTTTAGATGGAATATTTCCAGTAAAAACAATAACTTACCAAGCAGTTCCAAGTGACGTACCCAGTGAAGAACCTAAAGTTGCAACAGCTTATAGACCCCCAGCTTTAAGAAATAAGCCAATCACCAATTCCAAACTGGTAAGTAAAGTTTTACTACTTTGGTGAAACAAGGTTTTTCAGATGTGGAGTTCTCGAGACCTTTTTCTCATGCGTATTCTTGCATTACTTAGCACCTGATTAGAATATAAACTCTAGAGTAGAAACCATGGAGGACCTACTGCTGAAGTTAGTGAACAGCTAACATAGTTAAGTTGACAAAGTAGTCAATTTAAAGCAGTTCACATTTTACATTTGTGGGGAAAAGAATGGAGTATGACATATTGGCTTTAGGGAGATCGTGGGCTCAAATTCAAGTGCCTGTCAGAATAGGCTGGTAATGTAAGGCTTTGGTGACTGGCAGAGAATGGTGAAAGGGAGAGACCATGCCCTCTGGAAAGGCGATAACAACTGCACAGGAGTAGCCGATAGTTTCCATAGGAGATTTAGGCCCAGGTTGCCAAGACAAAACAAGTCTGGATGGTTATGTAAAATTTCTTGATTTTTAAAACACTGTTGTTCAAACAAAACATACTTGTTTTCCTTAGGCTGTCAGTTCCCATCTGTATTGTAAAGTTATGATCAGAGCATCAGTCAGATTCTGATCTGCTTTAAAATGTTAACATTTCAGAGCTCAGGGGAAGCATCTGTTAATGACCGGAGTCTCTGGGATGATGTTAAGGAATAAAGTAGCTCTATAAAAATGAACAATATCGTTGGTATTATAAAGGTGACCATATAATAGGTGTAAACTGGGACCAAGTAAGCAGGAATATATAGTCACTTAAATATCAGGCACTCAGGGAAGTTGGTACTTTTTCAAAGGATAAACATTCCTATGCCTCCTTTGTCCCACTCCTCACCCTTTCAGACACAAAAACAAGAATAATGCTTCCTCCTCCGCAAAATGTAGCAGTGGTCTGTAACTTCTTGACTTTACTGAAATGTTCTATTTAAACATTTTTGTTGTATTATTTCCTAAAAACATATAAAAACGTATGAACAAACCCCATTTATAATACTTGCATTTAGATTTAAAAGATATAGTAGTCTTTGGATTTGTCTTATCTCTAAATTAAATTTTTCCTTATCTAAGATAAAAACAGAAGTAACCTCAACATATCCTGCTTTCTAAATATCTGTAAGGTATCTCAACAGGAATAAATTCTGAATTATATATTTTTATTCTCTGATCCATAAAACTTATTTTGATAGGGAAAGGAAGAGAAAGATCTACTTTGAAAATAATGCTAAAACTTGGTAAGGTCTTAAAACCAACATTGTTTTTTAACATTTAAGATTTCCACTTAATTTTCTTTTTTGTATGTGACGTAGTGATTATGTGATCCTATCAAATCATTTTAGTTGAAGGAACCACATGGCCAATAATGAGAAATTTTTGTTTGTATCAAATTCCAGAGATGAGCTAAATGGCAAAAAAATACTGTCGAGAAATTACTGGAAACAAAGACATTCTAGGAAAGAACTTCACAAAGGAGGAGGGTTATATAGCACAAGGGAAAACAAGGTGGGATTCTCTTTCAAGAAAAAACTTACTTTTTTTTATAAATACAAATCCACATATGAATTATACTTAAGTATTTCTTGGCTTTCCAAAAAAATATTTTCCCTTATATAATGTATTCATCAAAACAGTCCCATAATAATTGACATAAATGAAAAAACAAGTTTTATTACCAGGGATAAAATTATATACGGTGGGCACAGTACTAAAAGGCAGAAAATTCTGCTTATGATCCATAATAGCTGTGTGGATTTCTTGTGTTTGTCTAAAATGAGTCTGCTAGTGACTGCATTGTGTTTGTAGTATAGAAGAGCCTTGTAACTCATCCTTTCTTACATCATTTTTCATTGCTTTGTCATGTTCTTGAAGTTCTTACGACTAGAAACTTTTTACCCAAAGCAAGGTACTATAGAAGAGCCTGCTATTGAAAGAATTTTGATGTATAAAATAGATGTTCAGCCAATATTGCTATGTCTTTAACGCTGTATGCAGTGTGGATAACAAGTTCAAGAGACTTGCCGTCAGATTTGTCTGTTCCACAAATATAGGTTTTCACATATTCAGTTACTTCAGGTAGAGCATGTACGCACACAGAATTTCAATGACCTGAAATAGTTCTTGCAGCTAAAATAAAGTCACAGTATGCTTTCCTGCTTCTTCTGTATCTTCAGTGTTTGAGCCCCTGCCCATTTCCTTGTAGCATTTGTAAGTATCACCTGGATCTGAGATCTAGTACTTAAGAAACTTCATGGAGATCTGATTCTTCTGATGTGCTTAATATGATAGAGTCTAAGAGACAGCTAACTCTGAGATAACAGCAGTTAGGAGGGAAATCAATAAGTAGATGAGAACCTGATAAGCCGTAGTGCTATCATGCGTGCTCTGTGTTGCCTCAAGCAACTGTTGAGATGACCTAAACCTGTGTATGTATATTCTTTTCTTGAACTATAACTTACACGTAAAATTATAAGATATTTAAAGGGTACGTCATGGTGATTTGATATATTGTGTACATTGTGAGAGGATTCCACCCATCTAGTTAACAAATCTGTTGCCTCTTTTTTTTGTGTGTGTGTGTGGTGAGAATATTTGCATTCTTGGCAAATTTCAATTATACAATACATTGTTATCAACCATAGTATGTTTTATACTAGTTCTTCCTTGATCCTATCCTTAATCCGCCCTTTCTGTTCTGGAATATAGTTGATGGGTGGCTGTATAAATATCTCATGATGGAAATGATTATCTGTTTTTATTATTTTAGTCTGACCAGTCATTTAGTTTTTTGTGGACCTCTTCATTATGTTAATCCTGGATTTATAAATATGCAGTTACCACTTCCTATTTGTTTTTTTTTTCTTCTGGTCTTAGTTTTTCAGTTTGCTTTTATTTTTAACCTTCTAATCTCTGGTTTTGCATGTAAAGACCTAGCAAGTAATTCTTTGTGCAAATGAGGCAGCTGGGTTTCTGTTGGCCATAGTCAGATCCAAACAGACCCCGAAAGAAGCTGTTGTTAGTATCTCATTTCATAAGAAGCATGTGTCAGTAGTAGTACTAAGAAAAGTTCCATTATTTTAACAAAACTATACTGTATTTTTCTAGTACTTGTATAACTGAAAGAATAGGAAGATCCTCATTAAATCCATCCTGACAATTGGAGTATACCTACTACTGATAAGAGTTTTGAAATATTCTTTGCCAGTGATCTTAAAATAAATTTAATAAAATAAGCTTATCCCATGCTAACAAAATTATATAGTTTATGATAAATGTTTTTTAAAACATGGATTCCATTTCACAATTGTTTATTTTATATTTTCCACAGCATGAGGAGGAACCACCTCAGAATATGAAGCCACAAGCAGGAAATGATAAGCCATTATCAAAAACAGCCCTTAAAAACCAAAGGAAACACGAGGCTAAGAAAGCTGCAAAACAGGTATTTGGGACACTAATCTTTTCAAAACAAAATAAACAAGTTAAATTAGCTTAATTTAAATCTCAAAGTTTAAAGATTATAGTCCTAAAAATATAACTATTACGGGTTTTTAAGATTTATTTATTTATTTAAGAGTGTATGCCCACTTTCGTGTGCACACGAGCACTGGAGAAGGTCAGAGGGAGAGGGAGAGATTCCTCATGCAGACTCCCTCATGAGCATGGAGGCTGACAACACACAGACAACTGTGGAGCTTGATCCCAGGACCCCTGGATTATGGCGTGAGCTGAAATCGAGTCCACCACTTAACAGCCACCCAGGCACCCCAAGACTTGACTATTATGTTACATAGTCAGAGTTAGACTTAAATAGCCAGAATGCCTTTCCTTTGATTTTGCCTATGAATTTCTGAGTAGTTCTGTTTGTATAATAAGGAAGGGAGGAAACTGGACTTGACCTTAAAACCGAAAACCCTAATGGGATTGTATAGTATGTTACTTGTAACAGACTCTTCTGTTGGAGCCGGTGTGAAGTGGTATAGTTTGCTCCCTGAAAGCATCTGTTAAGAGAGATCAGAAGTTATGTGACAATAAAGCCATTTTGTTAATCAGTATTACATCAGTATAAGAAATTATTCAGGGGATCCCTGGGTGGCTCAGCAGTTTTGCGCCTGCCTTTGGCCCAGGGTGCGATTCTGGAGTCCCAGGATCGAGTCCCATGTCGGGCTCCTGGCATGGAGCCTGCTTCTCCCTCTGCCTGTCTGTCTGTCTGTCTCTCTCTCTCTCTGTCTATCATAAAATAAAAAATAAATCTTTAAAAAAAAATTATTCAGCTGGGAATCAAAACACCAGAAGTACCCAAAACAATGGAGTTGATCTAAAATAATTTTTTTTAAAGATTTTATTTATTTGACAGAAAGTGCACAAGTAGGCAGAGAGGCAGGTAGAGGGAGAGGGAGCAGCAGGGTCCCCGCTGAGCAGAGAGCCTGATGCAGCGCTTGATCCCAGGACCCCGTGATCATGACCTGAGCCAAAGGCAGACGCTTAACCAACTGAGCCAGTCAGGCACTTCTAAAATAATTTTTTATGTGATTTTATAGTTGCAAAACCATACCAGTGTAATAATTAACAAATTATGATTGTGTATGGTTTGTGGTGATAGTGAAATCAGCTAGGCTAAGAGTATCTGGTTAATGAAATCCTCATGATCACATTTTTTTAAGATTCAGACAAAGCAGTCTTGCTGTTAATGCTTGGATTTTGACAATTCTAGGTTGCTTATATGTTTCAGTAGGCAATTACTATTTTAAGATATAGAATTGCATTAGGTAGATGTAGTCTGTTAAAATCTGAGCTTTAAAAAAAGAATCAATGTGCTCTTTTGTAGTTAATATATTTCATCTCCAGAAATATCTTTAAATGGGTCAGGTTTAGATCAGCCGAAGCATAATGATCTATTCCATGTACTTACTTGTGTAAAAGCAGGAATTGTCTTTATTTGCTTGTGTAAAAGGAATTATCTTTATCAGACCTCTAATTTGCCGTGAATATTACGAGTTAGTACTATCCTTTGAAGTACTAGTAGGTAAGATTTTTTTTTTCCCTAGCTAATATTTTCAGGTATAATTGACAAAAATTAAACAAAAATTTTTTTTTTTTTTAAAGATTTTATTTATTTATTCATGATAGTCACAGAGAGAGAGAGAGAGAGAGAGAGAGGCAGAGACACAGGCAGAGGGAGAAGCAGGCTCCATGCACTGGGAGCCCGACGTGGGATTCGATCCCGGGTCTCCAGGATCGCACCCTGGGCCAAAGGCAGGCGCCAAACCGCTGCGCCACCCAGGGATCCCTAAACAAAAATTTTTTAAATGTACAATGTGATATGGTGTTTCAGGTATACATTGTGAAAAGATCCTTACAATTGAGTTAACACATCCATCACAAAATACTTACTTTTTGAGGGATGAGAACACTGAAGTTCTACTCTTTAGCAAATTTCAGTTACACAGTACAGTATTATCAGCTGTGGTCCATGTTATATATTAGATCCTGAGACTTTATTCATCTTATAACTGAAAGTTTGTACTCTTTTACCAGTCTGTCTCCATTTCCCCCACTCCATAGCCCCTGGCAACCACCATTCTTCTCTTTGTTTTTAAGAGTTTGACTTTATTTTTATTAGATTCCACGTATAAGTGATACCATGCAGTTTTTTCTTTCTTAGTCTGGCTTATTTCACTTAGTGCAATCCCTCCATGTTTATTCATGTTGTTGCAAATAGTTTTCAAATAGCTGAATAATAGTTCCTTTTTTTTTTTTTTTTTTAGATTTTATTTATGTATTCTTGAGAGAAAGCATGCGGAAAAACACAAGCAGGGGGTATGGCAGAGGGAGAAGCAGATTCCCCACTGAGCAGGGAGCCCGATGTGGGGCTCAATTCTAGGACCCTGGGATTAGGGCCTGAGTGAAAGTAGTTGCTTAGCCAACTAAGCCACTCTGGTGCCCCTGAATAATGGTCCATTTTATATATATTATCCACATTTTCTTTATCCGTTCATCCCTGATGGACACTTAGGTTTTCTACCTTGGCTATTGGCAATAATGCTGCAGTGAACACAAGAATATAGGTATCTCTTTTGAGATAATGATTTTGTTTCCCTTGGTATATCTCCAGAAGTGAGATTTCTGGATCATATGGTAGCTCTATTTTAGTTTTCTGAGGAACCTCCATACTGTTTTCCATAGTGACAGTACAAGATTTCTACTCATTGAGATTTAAGGGCCTTCTGAAACCTACTCAACTTAGAGTCTTATTTTTATAAATGATAGTTCTTCCTCTTTATTAGAAGATTAATTATTTTAGAAAATCTTTTAAAATAGTTTTTAAAATTAAATTCCAGTCAATATACAGTGTATATATTATACAGTGTACACAATATACAGTGTAGTATTACTTTCATATCTACAATATAGCGATTCAGCACTTCGATACGTCACCCAGTGCTCATCAAAACAAGTGCCCTTCTTAATCCCTATCACCTATTTAATCCCCCACCTACTTCTCCTCTGATAACCATCAGTTTGTTCCACGGTAGTTAAGAGTTTTTTGGTTTGCCTCTCTCTTTCTCTCTCTCTCTCTTTTTCCCCTTTTCTTGTTTGTTTTGTAAGTTCACATATGAATGAAATTATATCATTGGTCTGTCTCTGGCTGACTTATTTCACTTAGCATAATACTCTCTGGCTCCATTCTTTTTGCAAATGGCAGGATTTCACTCATTTTTATGGCTAAGTAATACTCCATTGTATGTATATACCACATCCTTTTTATCCATTCATCAATTGATGGGCACTTGGGCTGTTTCCATAATTTGGCTCTTGTAATTAAGGCTGCTGTAAACATCGGGGTGTATATATCCCTTTGAGTAAGTATTTTTGTATTCTTTGGATAAATACCTAGTAGTGTGATTGCTGGATCAAAGGGTAGTTCTGGTTTTAACTTTCTAAGAAATCTCCACACATTTCCAGAGTGGCTGTACCAGTTTGCATTCCCACCAACAATGCAAGAAGGTTCCCCTTTCTCTGCATCTTCGCCAATACCTGTTGTTTCTTGTAGTGTTGATTTTAGCCATTCTGACAGGTTTGAGGTGATATCCCATTGTGGTTTTAATTTGTGTTTCCCTGATGATGAGTGTTGCTGAGCATCTTTTCATGTGTCTATTGGCCATCTGTATGTCTTCTTTGGAAAAATGTCTATTGAGATGACTGGTTGGCTAGTTATGGCTGTGTGATAGAACGAAAGTAAATGGTCCATGACAGGATCCACCTTCTCACTCCTGACCTGAGTTAAGTAATCAAAGATAAAGGAGTCAGATGTATGTAATTTAACCAAGTATTTAATTATAATCTGGTGATGACTTTATAAGATTATGAACTTTACCAAAAGGAATTGAAACTAAGAATTTAATCTTACCATATATGCATCATTTTCAGAGAATGACCAGAATTTAAGTATAATAATGCAGACATTTTAACGTACTCTTGGTTGCTCAAAATATGGTGGAAAATTATATTTTATATTTCACTTAACTTTAATGGTTTTTTCACATGTATTGACATTAACCTATCCTAGAGGAAAATTTTTTTTGGCTCATTACAAACTAAATTTGAAATTTAAAATTTTTTTTTATTTTTTATTTTATTCATGAGAGACACAGAGAGAGACAGAGACACAGGCAGAGGGAGAAGCAGGCTCCATGCAGGAAGCCCAATGTGGAATTTAATCCCGGGACTCCAGGATTAGGCCCTGGGCCGAAGGCGGTGCTAAATCGCTGAGCCACCCAGGGTTGCCTAAATTTGAAAAACTCTTATTTGATGTATGTCAAAAGTGAATTTTGATAGGCAAAGTATCTCTTCTTTTACTCTTTTCCTTTAGTTATCTATTATGGAAATATCAAACTGCATATTGTCAGAACTTACAGGCTTCTTAAGAGTAGAATCTAAATAGTTTCTTTCTAACTACTCTGTTAAATGCTTGTTCAGTAATGCATTTTTACCTAGAAGGTTAGAAATTAATGTTCATTGCATTGGAATGTATAAAAAGTACAACTAACATATTAAAAAGAAAATTACTCCAATTCTATACTCTCCAAAAACTCTCAAGCAGACATGTCTAGATATAAAGATACAAGAATGATACCGTTTCATGTCCCCATGGGATGCTTTGGTGTTCAGAGCATTCTACCTAGAACTCTGAGTAGGAGGAGTTTTGGCCCTGGGGCTTTATGTATTCCACTGGGATTTCTATAAGAAAGAAATAGAAGTGTTATCCTGGGGCCAGTAAAGCCTTCTTTTCCCCCTGTTGTCAAAATGTATGTCTTGTCATAATTACAAAAGGGGAGTAGTTCTTTGACTACTTCATTTATTTAGCCCTGCAATAAAGCAAGTCTTATGCTGGGGGCACAAACAGAACAGTGAACAAAGAAACCTCAGGTACAATCTAACAGGAGAGAGTACAGTACACGTTTCAGTAGGGATACATACCATGTGTTGTGCGACTCATCTAATCTTTTGGTTTGGGAGAGAATTTCCCAAAAGGCCTAATGGACAAGTTAGGGTCAGCCAGGTGACCTCGAGTTGTAGGCACAAGGAACAGCACACACAAAGACTGGGAAACAGGTGTACAGCACCTTAGGGGAAATGGAAGTGGTTCAGAATCAGAGATATGATCCCATTGGGAGCAATATAGTATCCCTTTGAGTTTTCCTTGGCACTTTGTTGCAGAGCTGAAGGGATCTGATTATAAATAAATCTCTGCAGGACTTATCCGGTAACATTATCCGTTACATGTACTTGATCAAACATACTTAGTAGAATTGGAGGACGTCACAAAAGTGAAACTTTAAACACCTTATATTAAAAGTCCCTTTCTAAACCATTAATATAGTGGCACATCCCAAGATATCCAAAAACTTGGAATGCTTATTGGCTGACACAGAAACCTCCTGGTTTTTTCTGTTAAAGTAATTTCATTTCATTTGTCCTTTCATTATATTACTAATATACTAATATAGTTCTTTATTTTATGATTCTGCTACTTTACCTCTAAATTTTAGATCTAACAAACTGTTCCCTATGATGACTACATAGTAAAAAACCTTTTGGATGTCTCCTTAAACTGATTTTTTTTTTTAAAAGCTATATTGTATCTTTCTGTCATGGGACAATGTGGCATCCTTCATGAGACCTTGAATTCAGATCTTTTATATAAAATGTAGTATAAAAGATAAAATCACATTTTGGTTTCTGCATTTTATATACCAAGGCTATGTTGGTTGAAGTACTTTAATGTTTTCTTTTTTAGAAGACTGAATTTTGTAATATATTTCCTATAGGAAGCAAGAAATGAGAAGAGTCCAGATCTGGCACCTACTCCTGCCCCACAGAGCACACCACGAAATACTATCTCACAGTCAACCTCTGGAGACCCTGAAATAGACAAAAAAATCAAGAACCTAAAGAAGGTGAGATATTGAAGTAAAAACCAGATGTGTTTATTGAAAGAGATCTGTGAGAAATACATAAAGAGAGGCAAAAGAAGTTTGTAGCAGTTCTGATTATTGCTTTCTCACTATGAAATACTATAATTTGGGAATGGCACTGATTTTAGTTCTATTTACAAATGTCTAACAGCTAATATTAGTCTTTATTATTGATTTTTGGAGTCATAAGAAATGATCATTAGTACAGAGCTATGCTGAACACTTTGATACTCAGTATTTCATAGACATTTGTCAGATAGGTAGGAAGAGATATTTATCCCTTAAAGATGAAGAAGAAATTGAGACAAAAAAAAAGTTCATTAATTTGTCATATTGCATCCAGTTTGCAATGATGGCCCTGGGGTAAAACCAGGTTTCTAGAGCCTTCCCAGGCTGCCAAAGATGTTGTCTAGGTACAGTGAAGTGCTGGAATAAATGGTGAAGTTGGTGATATATTTCATACACATACATGTACATATAGAATATCATTACTTTAAAGCTTGAAAATTTTTTTGCCAAATCCCATGTTCTTAGCATATTTAATTTTACACTTAAATTAAAAAACAAAAAATTTTACCTTAGCATTTTAACCGACTGTCCTTGATGCAAAGGTAAGATGGTTGATTCTCCTCATTTTTCCCATTTGTGTGATTGAGCCGTTACTAACAAAATTTGCATTCTGAAATTACTTACTCTTCCTTCCTCTTGACTCATGACATATTTGACATTCGCAGAAACTGAAAGCTATCGAGCAACTGAAAGAACAAGCAGCAGCTGGAAAACAGCTAGAAAAAAATCAGGTAATTTTTATACATTTTATTTGTTCCTATAATCACTACTACTTTTCTTTTTATTATAAAAATTGTTTAATCAAGTGGGAGAGTACATATATTTAAACACTTGAAAACCATATGCCATATGTTAGGTAAAACGTAAAGTGTAAAATGTTTTTACACTTAACCAGTTGAGGATGGGGAAGATATGATGACCATTGCTACTAAAATTCAAGGCAGGGCAGCCTGGGTGGCTCAGCGGTTTAGCGCCACCTTCAGCCCAGGGCGTGATCCTGGAGACCCGGGATTGAGTCCCACATCGGGCTCCTTGCGTGGAGCCTGCTTCTCCCTCTGCCTGTCTCTCTGCCTCTCTCTCTCTCTCTCTCTTTTATCTCTCATAAATAAATTAATAAAATCTTAAAAATAAAATAAAATTCAAGGCAGTTTATTAAAATCGATAAACCTAGGATTCTCTTCCTTGTATCTCAGAGTGCACTGCCCCGCTTGCTTGCACCTTTCTCTCCTTCTAAGGGAAGCCCAAATGTAGAAAGAAGAATTTATTGGACCATCTGTGTTGCCTTATGACAGTACCCATCTTTTTCCCCACTGCTTCATTACCAAGAAACAAATCAGAGCTTGTTTCTCTGTATTTGTAAATTGTATTTTCTGGTAGACCTATTATTAAAGTATCAGAAATTCTCTCTTTACAAATTTTTTCTGCTTTGCCATTTTAGCTATAGATCCAACAATTATTTCATTTCCTGTTTAATAACTTGGTTGTTTTAAACTTTTCTAGTTGGAGAAAATTCAAAAAGAGAAAGCCCTTCTCCAGGAGCTGGAAGATTTGGAATTGGGTATTTAAAGATTCACAGAAACCAAGTTGTTTCCAGAAACCAGTGCAGACACATTTTCTGTTAAACACATTGGTGTACATGAAATATCCATGTGCCCGCATTGAATGCTCATCTGTAATTTTAACCATTTAGCCAAGATTCTGCATATATGCAAAATTATTTAATAATGTCTATTAAATTGATGTTTACATCCTGCATCCTGTACCATGTCCACACATGATATAGAAAAGAAATACATGAACTTTTTAATAAGTTTGACCGATTGAAAGGCAATGTCATTGTTTTTTAGTAGGGGACAGTATTTACCACATATGTAAATAAAAGCATTTAAATCTAATTGTTGTTGGCTTTGTTATAAGTTCCTAGGTTAACAAGTCTTTTATTTATTAATAAGACAATTTTGGGAAATTTTTCCTTTGACTATATAATAGGGCTTTTATTTTTTATCCTAAAGTATTGTCCAAATTTTAAAGAAAAGCCTTAAAAATCTAATCCTCTAAATGTATTAAATCGATTATATCATTTGTAGTATTTGAAATAGTTTTTCTGATTAGTTCTAAAGTAAATATGGACTTTAAAGATAAGAATGGTAAAACATTTTATTTTGATATTTCAAATAATTTAGTGATTTAAGGATGAAGTAATTATTTTTGAAACATGAATTATGATTATTTTGCTATATTCGAGTCTTGATTATTTTGATTATTCATATGATGAAAAAAGATGTAATGATAATGCAAGCACTGACCTATGAAAATTATATTTAGTTTTAGAGTCTATTACAATGAAATTTTTTTTATCAGATTTACATTTGAAGTCACTTTTTTTTTTTTTTAATTAGATTAAGTAATCTGTACACCCAGTTTGGGGCTTGAACGCATGAGTCACATGCTCTCCGGACTGAGCCAGCCTGGCACCCTAACATTTGAAACTTATTTCATTTGCATTGATACAGGTTTTCATTTGCCAGAGGTAATCTTTAAACTGATTGGTAAAGAATCCAGAAGCACTTTGAGAGACAAAAACAGATAACTGAGTTTACTGACCCCCTAGAGTTTCTACTAAGATTTGGTAATTTGTTACAATTGAGTGATATTTTAAATGTTTTGTGTGTGGAGTGTATGTGTGTAGGTGTGTGCATATGGGAGTGTGTATGTGTGCACTTGCACACATAACTGCTTTCAACATTAATTCATTTCTGATAATAGAAACTTAAGCAGATAGCTTACTTTTATGATTTATTACCTTAAAAATTGTTTTTCTAACAAATATCAAATTGTAATGTTTTTTGCCCTGGCAGCCAAACAATTTTTTAAAAATATTAATTACTCATTTATAGCAGAGTTTATAGTAAACATTAATTATTATCTTTAAAATGTCTATCTCAGAGATAGTACCATTGATTTTTGTTTTAGTCAGATGCATTTAAATTGTTCCAGGCTAACTGTTCCTACCAAAATTCTTAGGCTCATTTTTTTTGGAGATGTCCTTATTTCTGTATTCATTTAGTTCATTCAACTTTTTCCAAAAAAATGTTTCATTTCTGAGCATATGTCATAAAAAATCACTGATGTGTTCTTTGACTACCTACTTTGTTTGATTTTTATTTTAAACATATTATCCTCTGGGATTAAGGGTAAGGTGATAGGAAAAAAAGGATAAAGTGACGAAAATCTGCTTGAAAATGAAATTTTAAATACACTGCTGTGTATTCATTATAAAGGAAAATCTATAAATCTTGGATTCTCATTAAAAAAGTCTCCCTTACTCAATGATCTTGAAAATGTATTTGGTATTTACCATAGGCATCTTTGAAGGGCATATGTAATCTTGAGGAGAGGCACTTAACATAAAGGCTCTCCTTATCTTTCATGAGTTAAGCAAGCTTCCTAATGAGGGAAGAGAAAAAGAGCAAAACCCAACTCTATCATTTGAAAAAAAAGAAATTATTTTCTTAGAAAAGAAATAAAGGGATAATTGTGCATCAAAACATGCTGTGTATGTTGAGAAAAAATAAACTACTGAAGATTTTCAAACTAACACCATAGTTTCTATGGGTACATTTAAGCATATAAACTTAATAGAAAAAGTTCGGTGAGGCCGTACACTAAATGGATGACATTGACTACAGTGGAGGGTGTTCAAAAGGAATGTTAGCCTTACTAGTTATGTTTAATTTTTTCGTATAAAGGAGATTTATAGTTTTGTACAGTTTAAAAATCATAATAAACTGAGACTGGACTTCAGAATAAGAAATTGTTTTCTTGCAGATACACCTTTCACTTCTAAGATAAGGACTCAGTGTTACAGCGATTGGGTGAAGTTCCTTTACTCTTCGGAATAATCTGAGGTAGCATGAGAGGGAAATAAATGTCTGCAAAAATGTGTGATATTTATAACTGAAAGTTTTTAGTAGTGGGATGGAGTACCATGCAGGCTTAAAAAAAAAAAGATCCTGTAGACCAGGGCTTAGCAATGATAGCACGTGGGCTAAATCCTGTGCAGCACAGCATAGTTCTTGCATTTTTAACTGTTTGAGGAATCAAAAGATTATCTGGTGACACATGAAAATTATATGAAATTCAGATTCTGTGTCTTTAAAGTTTTATTAGAATACAGCTATACCTGCTTTTATGCTTCAACGGCAGTGGAGTAGTTGCAACAGACTATGTAGCTTGGAAAGTCTAAAACGGGTCTGGAGCTGACCAGCTGAGATTAGCTTCACACACCCAGGGATGCAAGATGGCCTAAAATCTTTTTTTTTTCTTTTTTTTTTTTTTTTTTTAAGAAATTAGGGACGCCTGAGTGGCTCAGCGGTAGAGCATCTGCCTTCGGCTAAGGGCATGATCCCGCGGTCCCAGGATCGAGTCCCACGTCAGGCTCCCTGCATGGGGCCTGCTTCTCCCTCTGCCTGTGTCTCTGCCTGCCTTCTCTCTGTGTCTCTCACTGAATAAATAGATAAAATCTTTAAAAAATAAATAAATAAGGCAATGGGCCTGATTGATTTTGAGGACAATTGAACCATTTAAGCTATTGTTGAAAAGATTGATAAAAAGGAGTTCGTGGGCAACTAGCCCGCTTCAGAGAAACTGTTGTATTACTTTTTAACTAAATACTTGAAGAATTTATACCCTTTGGCAAGTAAAAGTTAATATGTATAAATTCCAAAAAGAAATTTTATATCAGAAAGTCTGAAAAAAGTAAGATACTCAGTTTTCAAAAAGTAAATTTTAAGGTATGCATTTTAATCCTGACTTTGTCTACCTAAAGACACAATCTATTACAGCCGTAGTCCTGCTGAGATGGTCTGTAACCCCTCCATATGAGGCCCCGGCAGTATTACCACTCTCCAGGGACAGCTTAGCCCCGCAGAGTCAGTAGGGTAGGCGTCAGGCATGGAAAGACTGCTCCAGTTGTAAGGACCTATTTACTTACAGTGGAAAGCTTTTTAATGCAGGGCTGACCACCTACTCGAATTAGCTGCTCAGTTTGCTTTTTCACAGGCATTGCTCCCCTTTCTATTGCTCTGCTTGGTTCCTGGAACCTCTCTGAGGCTTGACCAGCTTCTATCTTTAATTCACCTTTTGCTTGGTACTTTGTGGAGATGATAGGTAAGCCAATTAGTATGATTCCACCTACTTCCAGACTTTTTACTGTTTCTAGACCACTGCCTTCTTTCCAGTGTTACCATAGATTTATTGCTTGTGCCACTTTCCTGGCATTTCTCTAAGATCCTGAGATAGGAGACCGCCAAATCCATATGCTCGTTTTGCTGTCTTAAATTAGGAGTGAGAAAAACACGCCTCTAAGAGTTTATCTATGTAATCATATTTGGAGTGAATTTGAAAATTAAAAACCTTTTGTTTTACACAGACAATTCCTGATATGGCCACTAGAGGGTTCCAGAAATCAGAGCACTGTGTATGGAAATTAAAGAATCAGAAATTTTACAACATAATCTGGAAAATATGTTCACACACTTAAAAGTTACCAGACTAGTTTGCTGTTCTTTCTTCTTTCATTGCCAAATTCCTTGAATTAATCCCTTTTACCTCTTGCCATCAGACTTATTTCTACCATTCTCCTGATTCTGTCAGTTATCTATTGGCCACAAATGAATCCTATTCCAAGAGGCTACTTGTAGGTCAAATGTTTACAGAATGGGTGGGATGTTTTTTCCCAGAGAGGTAATAATGTAACTAGTTATTGGTGCTCAGGTGAGCCCATAAGGACTTTAAAGGAAGAACTGTGTATACATTCTTTAAGGCAGTTTAAAATTAATTTTTAAAAACTAGTGCCAGAATAAGAAATATATATAAACAGAATGAGAGTTCCTTTAGAAAGTTTGAATGCGGGCAGCCTGGGTGGCTCAGCGGTTTGGCGCCACCTTCGGCCCAGGGTGTGATCCTGGAGTCCTGGGATCAAGTCCCACGTCTGGCTCTCTGCATAGGGCTTGCTTCTCCCTCTGCCTATGTCTCTGCCTCTGTGTGTGTGTGTGTCTCTCGTGATTAAATAAACAAAATTTAAAAAAAAAGTTTGAATGCCACTATTTTAAGAAAGCAGTTTTTTTTTTTTTTGAAAGCAGATTTAAATGAAGGAAAAAAATAATTTTTAAGATTATTGCTAAGGATGATTTTGGTCATTTTTGTGTGCTTTACTCGTGTTTTACTATATACATACAAACGTACCTTCTCTTTTCCTCGATACAAATTTTCACTAATTCTTAAATTTAATTACAACTGAGATAATTACCAGATTATCTATTCATTTACAAATGAAGGAGAGCTTTTTTTTTCCAAGATCACTAAGCAAAAAATGGAAGCAGTAGGGAAAGAAAAAGGTATTACAAAGATACACAGGAGACGCACAGAGGAAGAGAGAAAGCAAGGGAGAAGTGAAAGGGAACACGCCGGAATTGGGTCAGAGGCATCACACCCAAGCAACCTCCCCGTTGCTTATTTGAGCTGGGGAGGGATGGAGGGATGGTGAGCATACTTGGGAGAAGAAATAGGTACTAGGTAACCCTGAGATAGTTCCAGATCAAACACTATATGACTGGAGAATACCTTAAGAAATCCCTTAGGAATTTAGTTCCTTTTCAAAGAAAGGGGAGCTGCATTTTTAGAGTCCTGGTAAACCTAACCGAAGCAGAGCTGCTTACATCTCCACTCTGAGGCAAAATTACTCCTACGCAGTTTTGTTTTTCTGTGTTCAACTGAAGCCAGATCCTAGAATTTTGATATCACCAGACAAAATATTTTATTGTGCCTGACCTGATTTGTTTTTGCCTCCATCCTCACCACCTTGGTCATCTAATACCCACTTAGGGAACCTGACTGAAGTCTCTGGCTTGTGCTTCTTCCCCCCAACCCCTAAGTGTATCATGGAGACAATCCATGTGTATTTATTGATGAAATAATATGTTGGGTTTTGTTTTGTTTTGTTTTAAGATTTTATTTATTTGAGAGAGAGCAAGGAGAGCACGCCAGCACAAATGGAGGCGGGGGGAGAAGCAGGCTCCCTGTTGAGCTGGGATCCCGACATGGGGCATGATCCCAGGACCCTGGGATCATGACCGGAGCCAAAGGCAGACACTTAACCAACTGTGCCACCCAGGCGCCCTATAATAATATGTTTGGATCATAAGCAGACGTTTGCCTTTTACACAGGCAATGAAAGAGTTTGGTAATGATGGTAGAGAAGTGATACACCTTGGGCATAGAAGTAATGGTTCCCCCCCCCCCCAAAAAAAAGAAGTAATGGTCCCAGTGCAAAATAAAAATGTGGAGTTTCTTGGTTCAAAAATAAAAATTTCAAGATGGTGAAGACAAAACATTAATAAGCTGAGTGCAGACACTCTCCCCTTTTAAAGTAAACTCTGCCCCCAAGGTGGGACCAACTCATGATCCCAAGATCAAGAGGCACGTGCTCTACCGACTAAGCCAGCCAGATGCCCAGTGTGCAAGCCCTTCTAAGCACGGAGTCCTGTGAAATCGACTCACACCCATGAAGCCAGCCTTGCACAGAAGCTACTGGAATTCCATCTAATCTAAAGAGTCTACTTTGGGGGATGTCTGGGTGGCTCAATGGTTAAGCATCTTCCTTCAGCCCATGGAGTCCCAGGATCAAGTCCTGCATCCGGCTCCCTGCATGGAGCCTGCTTTCCCTCTGCCTATGTCTCTGCCTCTCTCTCTGTGTGTCTCATGAATAAACAAATAATCTTAAAAAAAAAAAAAGTCTACTTTGTTTTATAGACATCCTCTTGCTCCTTGCCTGCTTTCCCTCTGCCTATGTCTCTGCCTCTCTCTCTGTGTGTCTCATGAATAAACAAATAATCTTAAAAAAAAAAAAAGTCTACTTTGTTTTATAGACATCCTCTTGCTCCCTGGAGGAGGAAGTGATAGTGTCTGACCCTAACAAGACTGCCACGGTATCTGGGTTGGCAGCTTCTGAGGAAAGGAAGATTTTTTTTTCTTCTTTTTTTACTTTTTTAGAGCAGTTCTAGGTTCGCAGCAAAACTGAGCCGAAGGTAAAGAGATTTCCCATATATCCCCTGCCCCCTGCACATGCATAGCCTCCCCCATTGTCAACATCCCCACCAGCACGGTACATTTGTCACAGTTGATGAATGCATCGGCACATCATCACCCCAAATCTATAGTTTAATGAGGCTTCATGACATACAACACTCTTGACGTACATTCTGTGGGTTTGGACAAATGTGTAATGACGTGTATCCAACATAGTATCATACGGAGCCATGTGGCTGTCCTAAAAGTCCTCTGCTCTCCCTATTCATCATCCTGCTCCCACCACTGACAATCACCATCTTACCTGTCTTCATACTTTTGCCTTTTCCAGAATGTCCCACAGCTGGGAAGAACATAGAGGCAAAATAAGTTACAACTCACAGATTCAAATGAAAAGACATAGATTGAGGCCCTGAAGATGAGAGGGAACCCAAGTAGTTTGAGGTCTAGAACCGTCCTCAGGTTTCTTTCATCAGAATTAATCAGCTTCAGTAGTTTTTGGCTTTGGACATTGCACAGCTCTGGCTGGGGAAGTTTTGGGGCATCTTAATTGACAAGACTGTGTGCAATGGGGGTCAAAACTAGTCCCCTGAAGAGAAACTGAAGCACTTTTACCAGAAGAGGAGTCAATTTTGTGGAGCATTTCAACAGCATAGATCTGCTGCCTCTGCTGGACACCATGCCCTCCGCTGGCACACCGAGGCTACTCCACTGACACTGGGGTCTCTGTCAGAATCCGGGCACGCTTAGTTTATCACAACCCTGATATGCTTGCTAGGGCCCTTAAGGTGCCACAGTTTGTGTCTCTGGATAAGATGGAGAATATCTCTCATCTCTTCGCAGTATATTCTTTCGTTGGAAGATGGTTGTTGAAAAGCTGTGCTTCTGAGGTTCCAATGTTGTGCCTCATTTTAAGACTTTCAGACCTGTCCATCTTTTTAGCCTCGTTGGGAGGAGGAATCGGTCTGCCAGCCACACCCCACACATCTGAGCACCAGCAGTGGAAACCTTCTAGGCTTAATGAGACTCCCCACTTACATTTTTTGTACATTTTTAAAAAGATTTATTTATTTGAGAAAGTTGGGGGAAGTGGCAGAGGGAGAGAGAGTCTCAAGCAAATTCCACGCTGCGCACAGAGCCCAATGTGGGGCTTGATCTCATGACCCTGAGAACACAACCTGAGCCAAAACCAAGCGTTGGACCCCACCACCCAGGCGGCCTAAGATTTTATTTTCAAGTAATCTCTACACCCAATGTAGGGCTCAAACTCACAACCCCCAGATCAAGAGTCACATGCTCTTCCAACTGAGCCAGCCAGGTGCTCCTATTTTGCACATCTCATTGGTCCCACTTGAAACATATTCTTTACCCAATCATGACCTTCTTTAAGACCAAGAACCTCACAAGTCTCATTATTCCTTGTGCCCTAGTTTTGAACTATGCCCGGTGGTTTGCAGTAACTGTTCTGTGTTAACTTTCTCTGGGAGTTATATAGGACTCCCATCTTTCAGACATCTGTTACTTCAATCTTACCCACAGTTACTAATCCATCTTCTGAAGATAGTGCTTTGATAACACCACCAATCTCTAATGGCTCCCATTTTTTAATAGGAAAAAAAATTCAAACTGCTTAGCCCTGCATTTAAGACCTTCTACAATCTTCCCTACCTACATTCCAATTCTGGCTTCTCATTCATTTCTTTTGTTTTGTTTTTTCTTTTTTTTTTTTTTTCCAAATAAGGTTTTATTTATTTATTGGAGTGAGAGAGAACATGAGCTGGAGGAGGGGCAGATGGAGAGGGAGAGGCATACTCCCAAGTGAGCAGGGAGCCCATGCGGGGCTCGATCCTGGGACTGCAAGATCACGATCCGAGCCAAAGGCATAGGCTTAACTGACTGAACCACCTCGACACCCCCTCCCTATTCATTTCTTAGAGGATATAAGTAAAAATAATATAGGTAGAGACCTTAACAGCACCTTGTATACAGTAGACGCTTGATTAAGTAGTAGCTTGATAGTGTTTGTTTTCATTTTGTTCTCATTGTTACTATTACAAGAACTGTTTGGTCACCTGGGCTACATGGATAAGTGAGTCTCTGCCCTTGCCAGGCTCAGCTAAGAGCAGAAGAGGCTGACAGAGTAATAACTGATTACAATGAAATATGGTGACTAAGTGGTGCGGTCTGTTCTGAGTGCTTAAGGGCCACAGAACAGGAAGGCTGCAGGAAGACCTCACTGAAGAAATGGTGAATTTGCCTTGAAGCATTAGTAGAAAGGCTTGTAGTTTTCTTTGTAGAGGTTTGCACATTTCATTTAGATTTATTCTAGAAAATATTGTTGTGAGACCTTTTTTGAAACTACAGTTTCCAACTATTGATGAAAGATAACTACTGAATTTTGTAAATTGAACTCGTATTTAGCAACCTTTCTGGACACAAAGATTGTAGGTTCTTTTTTGGTTTTCAAAGTATATAATTATGTTGTTTACAAACAGTGGCAGTTTTCTTTGTAGTTCTTACATGTTCAAATTCTTTTTCTTATCCTAGTACATTTGCTAGGTACAGTGCACAATTGTACAATTCAGCATAATGCTGGACAGGAGCACTATATGTGGGTATACTTGACCTGTTTCTGACCAAACTGGGAATTTCTTGGGATTCTAATGTTTCAAGTTAATTATGATGTCTACATTGTTTGTTAGATACCTTTTACCAGGTTAAGGAAATTTCCTTTTAGGTCATCGAGAATTTTTATTTTTTTTTTATTATTATTTTTTTATTTTATTTATTTATGATAGGCACACAGTGAGAGAGAGAGGCAGAGACATAGGCAGAGGGAGAAGCAGGCTTCATGCACCGGGAGCCTGACCTGGGATTCGATCCTGGGTCTCCAGGATCGCGCCCTGGGCCAAAGGCAGGCGCTAAACCGCTGCGCCACCCAGGGATCCCGAGAATTTTTATAATAAATGAGTTGAATTTTCTCAAATTCAGTGGAAATGATCATACATCTTCTCTAATTTATTATTGCTAGGGATTCCAATAGGTTTCTTAATTTGAAAATTTCTTGTACTCTTATCCACTTCTTCATGATGTATTTCTTTTCTTTCATGATGTATTTCTTAACACATTAACTCAAATCTATTTCCTTTTTCCTCCTGCAAACTTCCATTCCCATTGACACCAATATAATCACTCACTTGCTTCATCCCACCCTACATGCAAGTCTCAGAATAACAATACAAATAAAATATATCACCATCAGTGTGATTCCTGAAAAGTTTTGATTTGGGTTTTGCAGTTCCTCTTGTCCTATGATATATAAAATTTGTATTAGTCACTTACAGTCTAAGTGTATTGAAATGAACAGCTGTGGAATGTTTCCAGACTCTCGCTGCATCATTAAATTAGAAAAAAAATTTTTTAAACACAAAATTTTATTTATTCATGAGAGAGAGAGAGAGAGACAGAGGCAGAGACACAGGCAGAGGGAGAAGCAGGCTCCAGGCAGGGAGCCGGATGTGGGACTGGATCCGGGGTCTCCAGGGTCACACCCTGGGCTGCAGGTGGCGCTAAACCGCTGGGCCACCTGGGCTGCCCAGAAAAAATTTATGATCATGTGCTACATTTGAGCTATTGGATATAAGAAACTATAGGCACACATTAATTCAGGATTTCCTATTCCCCTCTCAAACTCATATTTGATGTATTGCATAATTGCGGTACCTGGGATAAATGATCCAGAATGACCTATACTTATTGACGCTGAGACTTCGAAAAGTATGATCGAAGTTTCCACTGCTATCTCCAACAGTCTTCCCAAATCATTCAATCGAAGCCTATATACCCTAAGGGTTTAACACCGTCTTTTTCAGACTCCCCTTGGTTCCCAGGGGTGTGTCTTCCTTTTTGCGACAATAAATGATAAACGATACTTCTCAATTCCTGCTATATGCTTGGTTTTATTTATTTAAAAAATATATTTATTCATGAGAGAGAGAGAGAGAGGCAGAGACACAGGCAGAGGGAGAAGCAGGCTCCATGCCGGGAGCCCAACGTGGCACTTGATCCCGGGACCCCAGGGTCACGTCCTGGGCCGCAGACAGACATGCAACCACTGAGCCCCCCAGGCTGCCCCACATTCTTGGTCTTAAATCCTCGGACACAAACTAAAAGACAGACCAACCGACGGCCATGGATTTTATTTCGGTTCTGATTTTAAGAGAAATCTGAAGAAATCTGAACACTTGGGTACTTGGTATTAAAGAATCCCTGTTTCCTTTTTAAAGGTAGGATAACGGTCTTGAAGGCAGATCCCCCCCCAAAGAGTAGTTATTATTTTTCAATTTATTATTATTTCTTTTTTAGAGATACACGTTTAAATACCTACAAGTGAAATAACAGGATGTCTGACACTGGCATCCCCGGGGCGGGGGAAAAACAGGTGAGACCTGCACAACTGTGTAAAGTCGACGAGTAAGGTTAATTTTTTTAAGTCTTTTTTTTTTTTTTTTAAGATTTTATTTATTTATTCATGAGAGACAGAGAGAGAGAGAGAGGCAGAGACCCAGGCAGAGGGAGAGGCAGGCTCCATGCGGGGAGCGGACGTGGGCCTCGATCCCGTGACCCCGAGGTCACGCCCTGGGCCGGAGGCGGCGCTGAACCGCTGAGCCCCCGCAGGGATCCAAGTAAGGTAGTATTTCCACTCTTCCACTCCTCTACGTGATCGAAATTCTCCTAAAGTCTTCCTTTCTTTAGGTTCCTTCTGGGAGACAGCAGTACTGCGAGATCCAAGCGTGGCGCCCCTAGAGCGCAGGCTGCCCTCCCCCCCCCCCCCCCCGCCCCGGGTCAAGGCTGCGAAACGGGTGCTCCCCAGGGTCGCCGGCTCAGCAGCGCCTGCACTGAGGGAGACTGCAGGGGAAGGCACCCGTCCCACGCCCCGGGGCCGCCTCCCCGCCCCGCCCCGCCCCGCCCCGCCCCTCGCACTCCAGCCCGGGCTCCGCGCCCATCCAAGATGGTGGGTCCGGGCCGCGAGCGAGCGCCGGCCTGCGCAGGCGCATTCCGCGCTCCCCTCCCCGACCTGGGCGGGTCGCGCCTGCGCGCTGCGGGGAGCGGCTCGCGGCTCGCGGCTCGCGGCTCCCGCTCGGCCTCGCGCTGGCTGCGGCGAGTCTCGGTCCTGAGGGCGGCCGACGCGGCTGGCTCGGCGACGATGAGGTATCTGCTCGTTCTGCTGGTGGCGGCGTCGGCGGTGATCCGGAGCGATGCCTCGGCCAACCTGGGCGGCGTGCCTAGCAAAAGATTAAAGATGCAGTACGCCACGGGGCCGCTGCTCAAGTTCCAGATTTGGTGAGTGTGCGTGCCGGGCCCCGCCGCGCCGCGCCGCGCCGCCTCGGCCGCCGTCAGCTACGCGAGGCCCCGGCTCCGCGGCCTAGCGGGCTGGGCCTCCCCGGGCCCGGAACGGCGGCGCCGGCGGCCTTCCGCGGGGTCCGCGCCCGCCCTTCCTTCCTCAGGGCATAACCGTTCGCTTCACTCAGGTTTTTGTTTTTTTTTTTGTTTTTTTGTTTTTTTGTTTTTTCCTTCCTAGAATGGTGGGAGTGCGGAAGGAGGGCACGGGAAGGTTAAATAGTGAAAGGTGAAGACGTGGGGACACTTGTCAGTACGTCAGGCCACGGCCACGGCCACGGCGGCCGCCTGCGGAGGAGCTGGAGCGTGGGCCTCCGGAGCCTGCGCCCGCCCTCGCTGCCCCCCTCGCTGCCCTCCCCCTCCCCCCGAGCGCAGGTTACTTCAGGTCGTTGGAGGAGACCCGCGAGTGACAGGCGCCCTCTCTCCGAGCCTCCCGGGGTGACTGTTGAGGGAGGTGGTGGAGGGGGGGTTCTGACAGCTCCAGGGCTGCTCCTCCGCGTGCAGTTTCCAGAATGTCTTTGAAAAGGAGCCCGAGGGGGAAAAAAAAAAAAAAGAAAGAAAGGAAAGGAAAGGAAAAAGAAAAGAAAAGAAAAGAAAAGAAAAGAAAAAGGAAAAGAAGAGGAGCCTGTTCGGTGTCCCTGCGACAGCTCACTCCCAGGCCTCCCCCACCCCTCCCGGGGGTCGCCTGTCCTGGCGTGGCTGTCTGTCTTCCCGTCTTGCAAATCTCTTGTGCATTCAGAGAAACAGAAAAACAAAACACACACACACACAAAAAAAAACCCCACCTGAAACCAGAAGACACCCAGCAGTGTTTCGACATTGCCCTAGAAGCGATTTTTGTTGTTACCTGGTTAACTGTTAGAACCTGTGCAGTAATGCCTGTAATGAGGTAGGTGGGGCTGCGGGTGGGGTGGGGTGGGGGTTGGTTAGGATTTGAAAGGCAAAACTAAAATTGTAGAAATTAGCATTCTAGGATCCCCCGGTTGGCTCAGCGGGTTTAGCGTCGCTTTCAGCCCGGGGCGTGACCCTGGGATCCTGAGATCGAGTCCCGCCTCGGGCTCCCTGCACGGAGCCTGCTTCTCCCTCTGCCTGTGTCTCTGCCTCTCTCTCTCTCTCTCTGTTTCTTCATGAATAAAGAAGTAAAATCTTAAAAAAAAAAAAAAAAAAGAAATTAGCATCTTGATATCGCAAAAGGCGACTTTTTTTTTTTTTTTTTTAACAGGATAGGATGGTCAGGTTAATGTGTTTTCAGAGCCCTGATACTTTGGGTGGAGTAGTGTGCTAAAGGTTAGATTTTCTACTTACCCGACTATTTTTTTTTCTTATGTTTTAAAGAGTAAGCAAATATTTTAAATTTTAAAAATCAATTGAAACGACCCTTAGAGTCAGAAAGTGGGCTTTATTTTTGCAGTGAAAACTATAAAGATTTTGCAGTTTCTTCCTGATTAAAATAAAAACGACTCCCTGTACTGTTTACTGTGTGGCCAGGATATATCATTTTCATATAATACTGTAAATGGGGATTATGACTTGACCATTCTGATTTTTTCCGTATTTTTTTAAATTAGAAAGTGGCAGTCTTTTTTTTTTTTTTTTAAGATTTTATTTATTTATTCATGAGAGACACACAGAGAGAGAGAGAGAGGCAGAGACATAGGCAGAGGGATCCTGGAACCCAGGATCACACCCTGAGCCTAAGGCAGGCCCTAACCACTGGGCCACCCGGAAGCAGCAGAGTCATTTTTTCGACCTATAATTATTGTTAAGGATTATGATACTTTGGATATAAGTAGTTAAAAGAAGACTGCATTTTCCAAGTTATGTAATTTTTCTGTTTCCTACTTTTGCACCTCTTGATTTCACTTGGGATTTTCCAAAATACTCTTTTACAATTGCTCGTATTTCAATGGTATAGGAACTGAATTCCTGTCATAATAATTTAACAAATGTACCTTCCACTGAGGATATGCATAACTAAGTTTTCCAGATGTGTAAACATATAGGGAAGGGCATTTAGTTCTTCAATTAAACTTTTTAAAAAGTCTTAAGTACTTCAGTTGAATTTGTGATACATAGTTATTGTTTTGTTTTAAGATTTTATATATTTATTCATGAAAGACACACAGAGGCAGAGAGGGAAGCAGGCTCCATGCAGGGTGCCTGACGTGGGACTTGATCCTGGGACTCCAGAATCACACCCTGGGACAAAGGCAGCGCTAAACCGCTGAGCCACCCAGGGATTCCCGATACATAGTTTTTCTTTTCTTTTTTTCCCCTTTAAGTACAAACTTGTCCCAGAAGTCTAATGAGAGTTTTCTTTTGCAGTAACCTAGAGCATATTACATACAAAAGTTCTTCAGTTTTGTTTTGTTGTAATCATAGATGGGAGATAGTTTTATTAGTGTGCGCTCCATATACAGGTAAATTTAGCTTGTTGTTTGTTACTTTTTCCCCCAGAGATTAATCTGAATATAGTAAATTGAATATTGGGTTTCTGGCTTTGGTAGAATCTCTTGGACGTTCATTTGCCAGTTTGGGAAAGAAAAGGAAGCTAAAACAATTGAGGATAAATACGTGAAAATTCTTTTAATTCTGTTTGAAATCTAAGTGCTATACAAAGCAGTTTTTCATTGATTACCATTGTAAGCAAGGAGAGAATTATTTTTACCTTTTCAATCACTTTTGTCCTTTATTATTTTATGAGTGCTCTTTTTAACTGTAGCTCAAAATACCATCCATTAATTGTACTACTTTTATAATTGCTAATACAACGGCAGCAGCACAACACAAATGGAATTAGAGTGTGCAAAATAGCTTAGTATGAACTTTCCTATTCTATACTGATGTGTTTTTTTTTCAATAAATATTCATTCAGTACCTACTTGTGCCAGGGGCTGAAGATACCATGGTGAACAGTGTAGATATGGTCCCCCATGGAGCTTCCAGAAGTGCATGGTATTACTTTATGCTCCTAACTCTTGGTTTATGTCAATTGATGGATATCCTTTCCAAGTTGTGGTTTACCTTTACTTTGTTTATGGTGTTTTTTGAAGCAAAGGATTTTTTTTTATTGTCTTTTCTGGGGTGCTTGGATGACTCAATTTGTTGAGCATCTGGCTCTTGATTTCCAATCAGGTGGTGATTTTAGGGTCCTGGGATCCAGCCCCATGTCAGGCTCCACACACAGTGGGGAGTTGTCTTGAGATTTTCCCTCTCCTTCTGCCGCACAGCCCACTCATGCTCATGCGCACTCTCTGATGAATTAAATTTTTTAATAAAATATATTTTTCAATCTAGCAATGAAATTAGGTGAATTTGATGACATTGATTTCATATCTGGGGGAAAAGCTTAATCCTGCTTATTTGGATGTTTAAACATTGAACATAAAGGAAGTTCTCTAGTCAGTTGAAAATAAAGTTCCCTTGTAGCATTCTCCCTTTTTGTGGTTTTTATGAATAAATGAGTCTTACGTGTAAATGTATTCTGACAGGTACTAGTTGGTATGATGTTTGTATGTGTGTTTTATTTTCCCCACATAGGAGATTTAGCATGTAGTCAAGCCTACAGCATTTAATCAGTTGTAGTTTAAAGAGCTTACTGGCTGCAGCTCTTTACAGTTAATACTTACTGGATATTTAACAAATGATACACTAAGATTAAATAAAAATTTCAAAACATAAGCAGAATACAGCAGAATTTTCCAATTTTTGTTAAGAATCCATTGCTGATATTTTAGGACAACCAACTTCTAAAAGTATTTTTAAGAGGCAAATGAAACACCTACTCTAAGAACAAATTTTTATTTAAATTTGTACAAACTCAGCCTTTGCTTTCAAGGTATGGAGGCAAGAAAATAAAGGCCTATGGCTGATTTGGATGGTGATACTTAGATTAGTAAAAGGCTGAATTGGAGAAAATCTGAGATATTGTGAGTTGTAAAGATAATGTTACTGTAGACATATTTGCATATTCAAATATTTGAGTACCTACTCAGTGCAGGCACTTTGCTTGGTTCTGGGAATTGAATTCAGTTTTCTCAAAGACATCATAGGCAGAAGTGGAAGGCAGTCATTAATTCATAGACAACACATATAAAATTACAATTGGGTTAAGTCCTGTATAGTCAGGGGATTAGGGAGGATTCCTATGAGGAAATCAACTTTGAACTGAGATCTGAAGGATAAGATTTATTGCTAGAGAGCTTTCAAGCTATGGGAATGACACGTTCAGTGGCCTTGTAGTAAAGAGAACATAACTGCTTGAAGAGGCCAAGGCTACTGACCTCAAAGACCAAAGAGAAGGTGGCACAGACCCTGGAAGGTCTGGCAGGCCATATGGAAAGATCAGTTAGCCTCACTGTGGAAAACACATTAGAGGGGACAAAGAAGAGATTTGGGGAAACCATTTAGGGAGACTATTGGGAGTAAAATGTAAAGGGACAGATCTTTAGGAGATAGATTTTGTGTATTTGGTGATGGGTTATATATTTGGGGGGGGAGGAGAGGAGGCATGGAGTAAGAAGTGTCAAACCTAGCTCCTGAGTTCTGGAGTGGTGCTGTTCCATTCATTAGAATGATAAGGGAGACACATTTTGTGGATTTTTTTTTTCTTTTTGGTGATAGGAAAGGGGAGGAATCTTGAATTTTTAGATGATAAAAGGGGAATATCCTACAAAGAGATTTTCATCTCCCCAAAATAGCCATAGTAACTAAAACTAAAATCTTAAATACCAGTTACTGTGTTTCACCAAACCTAAGATATGGATAAAAAGATACATCATTATTTTATATATCACTGAGGGAAAAAAAAAAATACTGCCGTTTATTTATTTATTTATTTATTTATTTATTTATTTATTTAAAGATTTTATGTATTTATTCATGGGAGACACAAAGAGAGAGGCAGGCTCCATGCAGGGAGCCCAATGTGGGACTCGAACCCAGGAATCTGGGATCATGCCCTGAGCAAAAGGCAGGCGCTCAACTGGTGAGCCACCCAGGCATCCCAATACTGCCATTTAAACTGACACATTGAAGCAGTGAAACAAAGGAATAGTAAGTTGATACAGATAGTAGAGTACTAATGGAGTGTTACTAGAGAACAAATAAAGTGCTGGCTGCTATACCTCCCATTATGTTAGATTTTTAAAGTTTCCTGTAATTATGTAGAGCTTAGTCACCATTTTATTTTTTTTTTTATTATTTAAACAAACTACAGTATCTAACTGAATAATGTACACATAATAGTTGTTTCGACTTAATGAACAAAGTACTTTAGTCCAAAGCTTTTAGAGATGGGTAAAAAATATGCATGGTTTTAAAGGTTTTATCTCCTCTAGCAGAAAAATGAAAACATTCTTTCCTTACTATTTGCCATTAAGGTAAGTGGTGGAAATCAAATTGAATGTATCATTTGGAAATACCAAGATAACCTCATAAATTTTGAATAGTCTAGTTACTGGAAACCTGCATTTACTGAACTAACAGTTTCGAAGTCCAGATTCTTATTTGATCTGCCTCTTAATCTTCTGAGTGACTTTCCAGAAATTATTGAATCTCTTTAGCTCTCAACTTGTTCAACCAATATATGACGATGTTGGTTGCATTCCAATTACTTCTAATATTCTGTTTTTCTATTGTATACTCTTAGGAAGCTTCAAGGCAAAAAGCCAAAAGCATACATATATACTTTTCTGTCACCTTTTCTGCTTTCCAAAAAGGGAAATCAAATCATGTTTTCATATACCTTACCTTGATTTGGGGTGCAGCCTAGGATTGGTGAGGAAGAAATCTTACTGTATGGGTTTTAACAAGAACTACTGATGATCAGGTCCTTGTTTTTTATGCCTTTTTCCCCATGCCACTTACTTTCCCCTTTTGTCCAATATTTAGGAAGATAAGAATTAGTTTTTTGCAGGCATGTTTGAAAACCTGTTGTCTGGTGGGAGAGACAGACATCTTAAACAATATTACAGTAAAGCATTCTGTTCAGGGTGTTCTAAAAGAGATCATAATGGAGAGCTTTAAAAACATAGTGGAAAGAAAGATTGTCTATTCAGGGAGAGTGGGAAGGCTTTGAGAGGAGGAAATGAAATTTTTAAGGGTTTGAGGAAACCACCAGGAGATGTAGAAAAATAGCCTTATACATAAGGGAAGATCATATGTAAATGAAGCCTGACTCAGCATAGAGAAGGGGGAGGGACAGGAAATAAAGCTGGAGGAAGATAATCAATTAAAAACTGCTAGCAGAGTGTGAATACTATCATTGAACAAGTTTTATTAATGTATTATTTTTATTGTCTTTAATGCTGTGATGAGAATTTGGTAAATGAACCTTTGAAAACTTTACTCTGAGGCTTTCATCTTTTACAAAAATGAAATTAGCTTTCGGGTTATAAAAATAGTACAGTTTTCTTGTAAAAATAATAAAGAAGTGTAAGGGAGGAAACATTTTTCTTCTATCCTTATATGTTCTCTTGGCTGGTCTGTTAATCAAAATGACGTAAGACCGATGAACAGGAAAAAAAAATTTAATTACATACTTATGAGAGCTCTCTAAAAAATAGGAGAGGCGAGAACAAGTTGGGCAATTGAGGCTTATATCCTGAGCTAAGGAATAAAATAGGGGCCTGGGGCTTCAAAGGGGAGGAGGGTAATTCACAGGACAGTAAGAAGAGCAGATGTTTGGTAAATAGATGTTTGCCTTGCCAAAGAAATCTTTCAGGTTAAGTTACCTCTGATAATAGCTTTCTGTTTGGGCTTATCCCAATTCTTTTAAGTAGTTAAGGGATCAGTAGGTTGTTTTGTTTTGTTTTGTTTTGTTGAGTTTTGTTGAGTCCAGTTGGTCTGGATTGCCTTCAGCTCAAAATAAGCCATATCCCAAAGTGGCATATTTTGGGGCCACGTATTTTACCTTTCCCTCAGAAGTATACATAAGGAAGTTAAAAAAAAAAAAAATCCCTGTATCCCATTTTGCAGAACCTCCTTCAAGACAACTCTACACAAGTGTTATATAATTTTACAGAAATGAGTTCATAGGTGTATGCTTTTTTTTTTTTTTTTTTGAAATTTGCCTTCTATCACTTACCATTCAGTGTCAGTAAGTACACATATGCAGCAGTAGGCATAGTATTACATAAGATGAGTGCTCCTTAATTTAAGTAACTAGTGCCTGTTGGTTAACAGTTTGGTTGATCCTAATTTTTCACAAAATTAACTCTGCCAAGGTGAATATCCTCATATATATTGTATACTTGTCCAATAATTTCCATAAACTAAATCCACAGAAGTAAAGTATTACGATTATGTCAAAGGGTGTCACACTTACAATTTTGACATTGTTAAATGAGTTAATACTCCTACTAGAAGATCTTAGAGAAATAGGTTGAGTTTTTTAAAATTTCTAGTTTATTGCGCTGTAATCATAATATGACATCTGCCATTCCTACTTGGCTTTTTTTTATGACGGTCAATTTTTGGAAGTGTTCTTTGGGCTCTCAGAGGGGTTTCTCCTATTGACAGTAAAACGTGATCTGTGAAATCTGCCTATTAATGATAGTATTCGGATCTTCTGCAGTTTCTGTTTTTTTTACCCATCAATTTTTTTTAAGACCTCAAAAAAAACTATTTATTTTTTGCCTCAAAATACTTTTTGATTCCACGTTTTGGTTTTGAGATTTCTTGTAGTGCCTCCTTACCTCTTACCATTCTTCTGCTTGTAGAATATTTTTGGATGTAGACTCTATTTTGAATCTTTTCTATTTGCTATTTCTGCTCTTTTGTTTTATGACTTTTTTTTTATTAATACCTCAGGCGTTTTGTGTTTTGTTGTTGTTGTTTATCCTCCCTGTTTCTCAAAACTAGAGAAACAGCTTCAGATATGAGTTGATGAACTGTATCCTCTTCAGTAGACTATTACCAGTTTACTCTCTTCATTAGAACATTGCTACCACCGAAAGACATAGATTTTTGTCTGTTTTGCTTTCTCTTGATCTAGGTTCTCTCTCTTTTGAATGTCATCAATCCGTATTTATGGAAAAAGTGAGTACAACCTGTTGTAGTCCACTGTGGTTGTCTCTGAAATAACGTAACTGCCCTCCCTGCCCGCTCTGTATATTCCTAACTGGAGTATAGATAGATATCACCTAATACTGTTCATTTCTGGTAGGTTTTTACCTGGTTGGCCTCTGTTCCAGTTTGGTAGCTATTAGGCATAGAATGTAATACATGTAGAACTTCAGGTTTGAACATAACTCTTACCAGTCACACTCTTGGCCTGGCCTCCATGCCTTTACCAGAATTCATTGTGCTACTGCCAGTTCTCTTTCTGCTGCTGTGGTATCTGACATGCCCTTACTTCTTCTTACTCTGCTATCCTGTTGGTGATTTTCTTTCTAAGATTCCTGCCTTTATTCTAATGTCATGTGGAATGAGTCTACAACCAATAGGCAGGTAAATATACAGGTCAAATAGGAAAGCAGTAAAGCAGCCCAGAGACTTCTTTAGTTTAGCCATTAAACCATCATAGAGCACAATGTATTTTCTTATCTGTCTCTTTAATAACTTATAAAAATCCACTGAGGGTGAGTTCTGTGGCCCATGAATCATACCTCTAATTAAAAAATGTATTGAAAAGAATAAAAGCTTGGCATCGTATGTGAAGTATTTTAGGATGAAACAAAGGAATTCTACAGAATGACTTGTCACCATTTACTGAATGCTTTAATCAAGTCATCTTTATTGAGTAACTGCATACCTTATAAATCTGTTAATATTCTGTTTTCCAGAATAAACAGGTAAAATTCCTCCCCAGGAAAAGCTGAGGAACTAAGCACTTTATAAATTCTTGTGGAATAGTCTTCAGCAAAAGAGTTTGTGAAATGTTATGCCAAAGGTATGGAGAAATTAGAAGCTAGTGACCTCAAGAATAAGACAAAAGAATGAAGGGAATAAAAACAGATTATTAATCATATTTTAGCTCTGTCATATCTTTGGAATAAACTCATTAAAGAAGCTAAGAATCTTAGAAGCCACTTTATGCATATTTTGTGTATATGTTTGTACTGTGGTGGCCACTGTGGTGTTTCAAGAGATAGCTGGAAGGGAAATAATCTGATTTCATATAATACTGTTCCTTTATGTGATAAACTGATACCTCTTTAGTGTTGCTTTTGCAGCTTCCTAAAAAAACTGAGCAAGTTCTGGGCCACATTTTGGTTTTCAAAGTGTATAAGCACTCCTGTTTGCAATTTTTAAAAACATCAGTTTAGTCTATTTTTCACTCCCTGAATACCTTGTTTCTTGTGTGGTTTATAGAACACCTTGCAGATTTCATTCCTTAAGGCACTTAGAGTAGGTGATATACCAGACAGATATTTATTATTATAGTATTTCATCTATTAAACAGAACAAGGAGAAGTAAAGATTATATCTAAAAACACAGCTTTCAGTGATCAGTGAGCTGTTGGACCAAGTAGTGCTGTAGATAATTAGCACAGTATTTACAAAATGTCTTCCTATTTTTCTTGGTATAGTGTGGGATAAGTATTAGTTGAGATTCTTGAGATGCAAGTAGCAGAAACCTTTTTGAACTGGTTTGAACAATACATTTGGAAATAAATTTTTAAATTATTATAAGAATTGTCTTAGAACCCAAAGGCAGAGAGAGATGCAGCAGGGCTTCAGAGAGAGGAACTAAAATAGAAAGCCAGAAAGTCAGAGGAGTCACCATTCGCTCTTCCCTGGTTTACATCTGTACTTTTTTCACAGTAAAAGGTACTTTATTTTTGTTTCTCTGAAGATTCACTTCTCAGTCTTTTGAAAGATTAAATATATTAAGTGTTCATGTTTGTGGAGATAGTCACTTTTTAAAATCCCATTTCTTCGCTTTTAGAGAGGGAACTGGAGCCTTACTATGACAGGTTTGCATTATTCTGGAATGTCAGCAATGGCAAGGAGTTGGTTTCATTATGTAAAGAGGATCCAATCCTGTGTATGTGGGTGAGGACAGTTGGAGAGAGGAGGTTATTGTAAATAAAGGAGAAGGTGAATTCAAGAGGTGCTAAAAATAGGAATAAATCGTAAGTTATTTCAGGAGTATCTGAAATTTTGTTTTTGTTTTTGTAAGATGTGAGAGACTGGGGTTTGTGATGGGCTTAGGTTTGATATAAATAAGCATTTGACTACAATTAGGAGCAGACATAATATAGAAAGGGGAAAAGTGGAGTAGTTGGCATCATGAATCGGCACTGAAAATATGATGGACTTTAAAAAGTACAGACTCTATTTGAAATAGCACAGGCAAGGCATTTTGTTTATTAAATTTCCTTTCACATAGATCATCTAATTTGTATGCAAGTTTTTTCTTTTAGAAAAGTACAGTGAAAAATATTTTAAATTGAGCAGTTGCAAAAGTTGACTCCATAGAGTAAGATATTTCTCTTATTTCTAACCCTAATCAGGACAACATTAAGATTGCAAAGTTTAAATCTACTTCTTAAGGACCTTTGGTTCTACCTACGACAGGAGGAAGAGGCAGCTACTGCAGCATGTTTTTAGCATGTTCCCATATTTAGTTCTTGGAGGTATATTGGACGTCATAGTTTTACTCACGGACCCAGAAAGAATGAGTTTAAGTTGAAAGGGCTGGGTGTGGTAGTAGATAGTGGAATGATGTATGCCTTTAATTTAACATTTTGTCCACCTCAATAAGCAGTAGGTATATTTTGTTTTGGAAAACACCTGTCAGCAGTAGAGATTGCTGTTTTAAAACAGGAAAATTGATTTTGGGAAAACAGTTATATAGGGGGAAAAGTTCCCTAGGTTTTCCTCACAATTCTGGAAGCAATGATAGGAAGGAAAGTTCCTATCATTTGGTTTTGTTTTTTATTGAGGTATAATTGACACATTAGTTTCAGTTGTGCAGCATAAAGATTCGATATTTGTGTATTGCAAAATGATTACTACCATAAGTCCAGTTAACAGCAATCACCATACAGTTAAAAAAAATTTTTTCTTGTGATGAGAACTTTTTTTTTTTAAGATTTTATTTATTCATGAGAGGCAGAGAGAGACGCAGAGGGAGAAGCAGGCTTCTTGCTGGGAGCCCCATGTGGGACTCAATTCCAGAATTCGAGGATCATGACCTAAGCCAAAGGCAGACGCTCAACCACTGAGCCACCCAGGCGTCCCCTGATGAGAACCTTTAAAATCCACTCTGCTGGGTACTTTCAAATATGCTGTATACTATTATTAACTATAGTCACTGTGCTGTACATTACATCTTCCAGACTTACACGTTTTTTATAACCAGAAATTTGAAAAAAGGTACAATTTTAAAGTCCTTTTTGAATTTCAAGATTATGGGCTGATTCCTTTTGGAATTTGATCTGAAGGTCTGATCCCACACTGAAGACTTGGGACTGGAAGAACGGAGGGTAGAGCTAGGCTTCCGGGCACAGCAGCCAGAAGAGTAGGTGACTAGGAGGAGTCTGGCCAGAAGTGTTGTCTGCACGTAGATACATACACCTCTAGCTAGGCCTCTTGGACTTCCCTTGGCAAGAGACTAGAACTCCCAGAGCAAACATGAGGGACTTCTTGGGGCCCACAGGTTTTTAGCTCTCCCAGAGGAAGAATCTCTATGTCTTTATCACAGAAGAACCTTTGAGATCTCTGCCATCAAGAGGTCAACCGTATGGAAACTTGTTTGTGGCATTTGGGCCAAAGGGAACCTATTTCCTGGACAAAGGGAAGAATAGCTCTTGCAACATCCAGCTCTTCTGCTGGAGTCTAGTGGAAAGAGCTAGAATCTCAAATCACAAGGTCTGTGTTCTAGTCTCTCAGCCCTAAGAACAGGGACCATACCTGTGTCACTCATCATTACAAACCCAGCGTCTAATAATACTGCTTGACATGTAATAGGCATTCAGTGAGTATTTGAATGAGTGAATTAATAGTAAATTTTCAGCTTTCTTAACTTTGTCTCTGATCCTCAGAGTGTTTGAGTAAAAGTTAGAGGATATCATTTTAGATAATTAACTCCGTTGTAAACACAGAGTTAATACAAATTTGAAGGCACTGAAATCAGGTGCCATTTCTTGGTTTCAAGGTGGTTAGGCATATAGGTGAGCTAGGTTATTTTCGTAATATCCTCAAAACAAAAGCAGCATTAAAATTTTTTTATAGAGAAAGCAATTGTGACAAAATACTACAATTTGGTGACTAATAACAATAATAAAATATTACATAAGGTGAATGTTTAGTGAACATAAAGTATGTGGAGATTCCTAAGTTCTTTTAAGTGTTTAGCTGTAGACCCTTTGCAAAAATTTCATACTTTTTAGGGACTTAATCTCTTGTGAAATTTTTATTCTAAATGTAAAGGAAATACTAATTGTAAAGAAGATTTGTGACTTTTTTTCCCTGAAAAGTGAGTTTTCTTAAATTGAGATCTACTGATATTTGGACTGTTGTATCCTGTCAGACATAAACCTGATGGTATGTTTTTCCTTGACAGTGTGATGGACAAAGTTGGCACCTTAGGTTTTACATTACTGTTAATTACTGATTCTGCTTCCTCTGTACTTTCATTGGTTTATGTGTCCCTTCACTTAATGTAGTTATGTGCTTAACAACCTTACCTTTGTAAGCTCTTCTGTTGATTTTGTGGTACCACCTCCTTTTTTTCCCTCAGTTACTGATTGACAAATAGAAATTATGTATATTTAAGGTGATGATATGTATTGTGAAATGATTACCACAGTAAGGTTAGTTAATACATTCATCACCTCATACAATTACTTTTTATTGAGTGAGAACATTTAATATTTATTCTCTTAACAACTTTCAAGTATGTAATATAGTATTGTTAACTATAGCCATTGGCTGTAAATTAGAGCCCTAGAGGGACGTCTGGGTGGCTCAGGGGTTGAGCCTCTGCCTTTGACTCAGGGCATGATCCTGGGGTTCTGGGATTGAGTCCCACATCAGGCTCCCTGCGAGGAGCCTGCTTCTCCCTCTGCCTATGTCTCTGCCTTCTCTGTATCTCTCATGGATAAATAAATAAAATCCTAAAAAAAAAAAAATTAGAGCCCTAGAATTTGTTTTACAACTGGAGGTTTGTATCCTTTGACCAACATCTCCACATTTTGCCTGTTCCACAGCCCCTTGCAATCACCAGTCTACTCCATGTCTCTGAGCTTGGCTTTTTTAGATTCTATGTAAAATGAGATTATACAATTTGTGTTTCTCTATCTGACTGATTTCACTTAGCATAATGCTTTCAAGTTTCATCATATTGTTGCAAATGGTAGATTATTTTTTTCTGAATAACATCCCCTTGTGTATTTATGCCACATTTTCTTTATTCATCTGTCAGACATTTAAGTTGTTTCCATGTCTTGGCTATTTTAAGTAATGCTAAAATGAATATGGGGGGTGCAGATACCTTTTAAAGATAGTGATTTCATTTCCTTTAGGTATATACCTAGAAGTGGGATTGCTAGATTATTTGGTAGTTCTATGTTTAATTTTCTGAGGAACTTTCACAATGTTTCCATGGGGAAAACTGTAAATTTAAAAAAATTCACAGTCCTACTGACAATGCACGAGGATTCCCTTTTTCTCTGCATCCTTGCCAACGCTTATCTGTCTTTTGATGATAGGCATCCTGACAGGTATAGGGATATATATCTTTCTGTGATTTTGATTTGCATTTCCCTGTTGATTAGTATGTGGAGCACCTTTTCATGTATCTGTTGGCCATTTTTATGTCATCTTTGGACAAGTGTCTATTCAGGTCCGTTTGCCCATTTTTAATCAGATTATTGACTTTTGGCTATTGAGTTATAGGAGTTCCTTAATTCATTTTGGTTTTAACCGCTTTTATCAGATAGCTAATTTGCAAATATTTTCTCTCGATCTGTAGGTTGTCTGTTCTTTTTGTTGATGGTTTCCTTTACGTGTAGAAGCTTTTTAATTTGATGTAGTTCCACTTGTTATTTTGCTTTTGACACCTTTGCTTTTAGGGTCAAATCCACAAAATCATTGCCAAGACCAGTGTCAAGGTGCTTACCCCCACTGTGTTTTCTTCTAGGAGGTCTATGGTTTCAGGTCTTATGTTCAAGTCTTTCATCCATTTTGTGTTGATTTTTGTGTATAATGGGAGATAGTTGGTTCGTTTTCATTCTTTTCAAGTTGCTGACAGTTTTCCCAGCACCATTTGTTGAAGAGTCCATTCTTTTTTCAACCTTGGCTCCTTTGTGTGAATTAATTGACCATATTTGTGTAGGTTTATCTCTGGGCTCTTGATTCTGTCGCATTGATCTATGGAACTGTTTTTGTGCTACTGCCCTACAATATTGATTACTATAGCTTTGTAATACAGTTTGAAATAAGGAAGCTTGGTGCCTCCAGCTTTGTTCTTTCTTCTCAAGGTTGCTTTGGTTCTTGTGTAGTTCCATACAAATTTTAGGATTGTTTGTTCTGTTTCTATGAAAAATGTCTTTGGAATTTTGATAGGGATTGCACTGAATCTGTAAATTGCTTTTGGTAGTGTGGACATCTTAACAATATAAATTCTGATCCATGAACACAAGATACCTTTCCAGTTATTTGTGTCAATTTTTTTCATCCAGTATCTTAAAAGTTTTCAGTGTATCCTCCCCCTATATCTGCACTCTGGTGGCCTTTTCCTCCTTTTTTTTTTTTTTTTTTTTTTTTTTTTTTTTTTTTTTTGCTGGGGAAACATACCCCTACAGTGTAGTTGTTTAGATATTTTAATGGGAGATATTCGATACTATTGACTTAATTTCTGGAATAATGTTATGGATTGCTGTCATGCTGGTGAAATTATCTTCCCAATCCTTGTTTTTCTTTGCAAAGTAGAAGCAAATTTTAGAGTCAGAAGGGATTTAAGAGTTCTTTAAGTTCCTTTTATTGTGATTGAGAAGGCATGTGTTTGCCTAATTTGGGGCAGAGTTGGAATAAGAACCAGAATTTCAGGTCTCATGCCTTGGTATTTTATAAGCTTTCTTTGCTCTAGTTTTGAAAGTCCCTATTTCAGAAGAGCTGTTTTCATTTCAGTATTTATACTAGATACCCCCTCAAAAAGCAAGTTGATTTGAGAGCTCAAAATATGCTGACATACATGAATAGGTATTTGCTGCTGCCCAACAATGACCCAAATCTACGAAGTTTAATGTCCTAATAGATGGATATACATGGCGGGGAGGTAATTTATGTAAAATTTGTGAAGAAACCTCCATGTTGCTGTTATCCAGCATCAGTCATTATTACTTTGTCACTGTTTGTGAGAAACACTTTTTTAATCTTGGCAATTTTTATATTTTATCTAAATGCAAAATAAGTAGAAGCATATTCTAAGTTGCTTAACAGAAGCACTTTGATTTTTCTGCAGTGTTTCCTGAGGTTATAGGCGGGTGTTTGAGGAGTACATGCGGGTTATAAGCCAGCGGTACCCAGACATCCGCATTGAAGGAGAAAATTACCTCCCTCAACCCATATATAGGTAAGTGAATTTCAGTAACTTAAAATGAATTTTTAAAGTGAATTTTTTTCACTTTTGTGAGTAAACTTTTGTGGATTGTTTCAATTAACTCTTCTTGGTTATTGTAATTTCTTAGTTGTAAAAAAGAGAACACTGTCTTATAAGTAGCAAGTTGATTTGATCCAAATAAGGAAGAATTTTTCTGTAAGAAGGAAAAGAGGAGGATTATTTCAGAGATGGCAACCTTAATTTTTATACAAAGTCAATGGTATAAAATCCTGTACTGTTAAAATAATAGTATTTTTAAAGGTTAATGCTATATAGTTTTACAAGTTATTTTTATTAATTTAAAAGATATTAAACATTTTTGTTTTAAAACTCCACAATAAACTTTAGTTACTATCTTTTTTACTACTTGTAATTAGTAACTTTTAGATTTGGTGTCTAGAAAATGTCTGTACACTTATACTTGAATTATGAAGTTTTGAATTTGAGAAATTGATGAATTTTTTTTTCTTTCAATAGACACATAGCATCTTTCCTGTCAGTCTTCAAACTAGTATTAATAGGCTTAATAATTGTTGGCAAGGATCCTTTTGCTTTCTTTGGCATGCAAGCTCCTAGCATCTGGCAGTGGGGCCAAGAAAATAAGGTACGTAACATAATAGTTTTCATAGTTGTAGATTTTTAGGTTGTCAGTGAAAATATTTTAATGGATTGTTTGGTTTTTTTAAGTATCTGTTGCTGATTCATCTGTTCACTTGTATTATTTTGGCTTTAACCACTTTTTAATCTTTGGATAAGGGACTTAGCCTTTCTTGGCCTTAGTCTTTTTTTGTATTTTTTTTTTCCTTGACCTTAGTTTTTATAATTATGTATTAAGAAAGATTAGGTCTTTTTACTATTTGAAAGATAGGGAGGTGTGACTTTAGAAGAAACTGGGCACAAAATAATTCTAATACTTGATATTGATTATGTAGATTAGGTCAAATCATATCCAACAGAACATCATATACACATAATGTAGGCCTTTTATACTAATAAGGGGTATTAATGGTTTTGTTCACATTAAAAACGGCATTTCCATGGATTTGTTCTTTTTTTTTTTCATGGATTTGTTCTTAAAATTTGGTTTTAATGGCTTCTGACTCTTCTGTTTTAAATATATGTAAATATATATATGAATATATATCTAATATTCTATATTAGATTTCATTTGTTTTACTTGAAGTCGTCTTTTCTGGAAGGTCTTTCTGCTGTGAGGAATGGGACTAATTTTATTTCTCTCTTAGAGGAGATTGCTTAAGTTTCCTTCTAAAAAGTGTTCTGTTTTGGAGTTCTCTGGGCTTGTTTTTTAGGTCTAGGCTGAAACTACCTTTAGTGGACTCCTACATATCTTTGCTTCTTTTCCTTAGGGAACGACTTATTTCCAGTAATAGGCAAGGCTCCTTAACATAAACATCCTCAGGTGCTACCCCTTATTGAACTGTGTCTCCATTATTAATAAGATTGATTTGCATAAGATTAAGAATTGGAAGTTAAGTACTCTAATGTTTTGAGTTACATTTATTCTGTTGATTCCAACTTCAGTGCATTTTACTTCTGAAGACCTATAATGTTGTTAATCTGCTGTGGAAGAGGAGCTATAGCTTTTATGTGTACCCTTGTGTATCGTTTTCATGAAAATAAACTTACTGTTCCCAAATGCAAGAGTAACCTCTATGAAATCAAAGCCCACCTAGCTGGGAGGAGAGCCCTTTCTCATTTGCTGTGAGCATTTTTATTTACTTTTTTGAAATAATTTGCTATACATTGACACCCTCACTTCATCCTGTTTTTTTAGTCAGGTGATTTTGTTAAATTTTGTTCCTTTCTGTCCACCAAGGAACTTCTGGTCTCTCTTGAAAGGATATGGATTTGCCCTCCAAAGAGGGGGAGCGAATGTAATTTAATATACTAGTGCTATCTAATTGACTTTTTTATTTGACTTAAAATGATTTGTTTGGAACATGAATGGGTTGTATTGAATACATGAAGTTGCTGATTATTGCATCACTAGTCTCTTGTGAATTCATACCTTATATAAATGGTGAAATAAACCCTTCTTATGCTGGTAATTTTTTGTTTAACTTATTAAGGCTGTTACGAAATCTAGAGATTCTGTCTCTACGTTACAAATATCTATTCTTCATTGTGTATAAAGCTGTGAATTAATGTTGTAGTTTCCTTGTTCCATGTATGTTATTGGAACATCTAGAATAGCAATAATAGTCTATGTAGAAACTTTTTTAAGATTTTGTTTATTTTAGGGTGATAGAGTGAGCAGGCAGAGGGGGAGGAAGAGGGAGGGGAAAGAATCTCAAACAGATTCTGCACTGAGCACAGAGCCTGACATGGGGCTTGATACCACAACCCCAAGATCATGACCTGAGCCAAAACCGAAAGTCAGACACTTAACTTGAGTCACCCAGGCACTCCTGCCCCTGTATAGAAACTTAAAGTAGATTGAAAAACAGCCATTACCAACTAAAAATGAGACTCTATATTTAAAATATTACTTTTGTGTCTGTCTTCAGTTGTAATGTTTGCCTTTAAAATAACTTTGCCTGCTGTATTTAATTACATTTTCTTTTAGGTCTATGCATGTATGATGGTTTTCTTCTTGAGCAACATGATTGAGAACCAGTGTATGTCAACAGGTGCATTTGAGATAACTTTGAATGGTGGGTTCTTTTTTTTTGAATGGTGGGTTCCGAATAGTTTGCATTCTTTAACACATTTTAAATGATTTATAACAACCATTGGGCTTTTCTATTTTTCATAATATGCAAAATTAGCACTTTATATGGTCCTCACCTCACCTAGCTTGAGAATTATATCCATATGATGACCCTTGAATCATCATAGAGACCTCTAGATCTCTCTTCGAGGTGCTACCCCCAGGAATCTTTTTTAGAGTGAGAGGGTTTAATATTTTAAGATTTTATTCATTTATTTGAGAGAGAGAGTATGAGCAGAGGGAGAGGGAATATACCCAGGAATCTTAAACTACTTCCAAGCAATTGATTATCTCCGCTTCCTACAATTCTTATGTACTCCAATTTGCTCCTTCCCTGGCATTGCTCATTTATTTATAATGGCACATTATCATTCTGTCCAGTTGCCCATGTCAGAAAGCTAGGATAACCTCAGTTTCTCCCTTACTCTCCATATCTAATGGATTACCAAGTATGATTCTTAATTCTACCTTCTACATTTCTCAAAATTCTACTTCTATTTTTTGTTAACATGACTACCCTAGTCCAAGTCAAAATGATTTTGTTACCCTCCAATACAGTCTCTAAACTAGAGGTGGTCAGATAATGGCCTATGAGCAACAGTAGTTTTAAATTTTTTAATGGTTACCAAAAAATCAAAAGACTATTTTATGGCACATGGAAATTATATGAAGTTCAGATTTTAGCATTTAAACCTAAAGTTTTGAATTTCATCAATGAAAAATCTGTGGAAATTTATTTCTCTGGTCATGCAAGTACCTGCGTGATATCTTTGATTTTTGCTTCTTGAGTCTCAAAGCCTAAAATATTTATTATCTGGCTTCTTACCAGCTCAAACAGTAGAGTGAATTTCTTTTTTTTTTTAAATAAATACATAAATTTCATCTCATTGCTTCACTGCCTCAAGTTTATTAAGTGGTTTTACTTCATCCTCAAGGTAAAGACCAGAACATTTAACACACTCAAAAGTCCCTGCTTGATGTAGCCATTGGATTGTTGAGCCATGGCCATGTGGACCCTATGTCCAGCTGCCTTTTTTTTAAATAAAATTTTATTTATTACATATTGCTTGTGGTTTCTTTCAGACTACAATTAGAGTTGAGTAGCTGTGATAGACTGTATGTCTTCCTAAGGCTGAAAATGCTTACTGTCTGGCACTTTATAGTTCATTGACCCTAATCTAATCTTCACTCGCCTCTCCAGACTTCCTTGTTACCCCTCTTCTCCTGTATTTCAGCTCTTCTAATGATAATATTTTTCAATTTTAATGGTACCTCTCAATTTTAATAATAATAAGTGCAAAGGCTCCTTTCTAACCTCTTCCATGTCCCTCAGCATCTTCTAGTTTTAATTCTTAGTACACAATTGTGATCTGTAGCTATTTCTTTGGTACGTTTTGTCTTTCCCCTACTGGAGTATAAACTCCATAACGGCAAGAAAGGTAAGTCTCTGTATTCCCAGCTGTATCAATAGACAATAAATATTTGTGGAATGAACATGTATTATAGACTTATCTTTAATTTTAAGGAGTGGTGCTATTTATTTTTATTATAGATGTGCCTGTGTGGTCTAAGCTGGAATCTGGTCACCTCCCATCCATGCAACAGCTCGTTCAAATTCTTGACAATGAAATGAAGCTCAATGTGCATATGGATTCAATCCCACATCATCGATCATAGCCCCACCTATCAGCACTGAAAACTCTTTTGTAAGTAGTTTAAAAATACAATAACTATTTACAGGTATCATTCTCATCACAGATCAACAAGATACTAGGTATCCCATATATTATCACTTGAGTTCCCAACTTAATATTTAATAGATGGATGTTTTCTTTATTAAAATGAGTGAATTTTGAAATAAAATATTCTTTTTTCTCTTTCAGACATTAAGGGATTTTTTGCAAGAGCAGCGTGACTGACATTATGAAGGCCTGTACTGAAGACAGCAAGCTGTTAGTACAGACCAGATGCTTTCTTGGCAGGCTCGTTGTACCTCTTGGAAAACCTCAATGCAAGACAGTTTTTCAGTGCTGGCACATTTTGGAATTCTGCACATTCGTGGAGTGCAATAATACTGTATAGCTTTTTTTTTCTTCCCCACATCCATTCAGTTAACAGTTTTTAAGAAAAATGTAGACATTACTACTTGTACCTTTTTTTTTTTCCTTAGTCATATTTGGAAAAGTAGAAAATTGAGTTATAATTTGACTTTCTTTTCAAAGATGCCTGTTAAATCTGTTGTGATTTTATATGAATTTTCCTTTTTTTATAGTTTAAAATCAATCTTTTTGGGAACACAGCTGAAGTTCCCACATACTCTAAGAGTTTATCAGGCATCTTTAATTTGGTCATGTCCAATTTCTATAGTTTTCAAAATACTGCAGATTGTGAACAGTGCATTATATGAGATTATGGGGGGAAATCCTATATCCAGAGTACTCTACCAATTTGTGTGTATGTGCGTGTGTGCGTGTGTGATTACCAGAGAATTACTAAAAGACCAACTGCTTTTTAAATACTGTTATGTAGTTCAAGTGTCTTGCCTTGACCAATCTAATGAGTTGATTAACTGGGCCTTTATACTTAACTCAATAAAAAACTAAGCAGATGTAAGTTAAAAAGTTTGAATTTATTGCCCAGCGTACCTATTAACATATTTAAAAGTTGTCTTCCTCAATTTTTTTGAATTCCAGATAATTTCATAAGGAATATACTTTAGTTTGACATGCAAATAATCATTTACCATTTTAGGATAATTGAAATTCAGTTGAAAGTTCAGTTAAACCTCTTTACACTTCATTTTAGGTGAATGGAGACTATTTGTCTAATAATTTAACTTAACATCATATATCAGAATTTTATTATATTTAAGGAACAAAATCAAAAAGTTTTTTATTCAGTGAATTTAATATCTTTCCAGAGTTCTATAATGATAGTTTTTTTTAAACAAAACCTTAAACTGCTGGACTATAAGGGTAATTTAGCAGAAATAGGATCATAATGTAGAAAAATAGTCAAGTATCAACTTAACATATTTTAGATTCCATATGGGAATAGACGTGTAGGTCTAGATTTGTTACTAGAAATAAAGGGATTTGAGGAAAAATTATGAGACCATTCAACATTTGGTCTTCCAGACACTTAGCACAACCCCTTATACTTCACTTATCACTGAATATTTGTTGAATTGATGTTTGGTAATCATGATTTTATAGCCCCAAGGTAGAACATGCTGTAGTAGTCTCTAGCTAACAGGAAATTAGTCTGATGATTCACTGCAGAAAATTGATTAAATGACTTCTTTTAATCAAGACTGCACAACTGTTAACCTAAGTTGATACAGTGGCAAGTGTCCATAGAGGTTATGTTGGAACTTCTTGAAGGTTATTATTCATGTGTAATATTTTATGTTTGATTAGCCTTGCTTAAAGGCTAGTCAGGCTTAAAGCCTCATTACTTTTCATTTGTAGCAGCCCAAATGTCTGTCTTCTGCAAGTTGAACACAGAGCTCAGTGTTAGTGTAGGGCCTTTCTTTAGTTGATGGCCATTCCAATAGTGATAAATTAACCTTTGGGCATTTAGAACTTCCAAACTCGAGCCTTGGATATTCCTATGTATCTGACAGGTTAGCCCTCAAAAGCATAAGATTATATTCTAACTTTTTTCATGTTTGTCTTGGGTGAATAACATGTCTTTTGGAGAATAGCTTTAAGTGGCTTAGACACTGATAAAACTCAGTGTGTTATTTTTTGTACACTCATGTCAATATTTTATCTTTAACCATATTTAAATCTAGGATTTAATAGAGTCTACTGGAAGAATTAGTGGAAAGCGTAAATATAAAAACCAATAAGGAAAAGGGGAAAGTTAAAAAAACTATTTAGTAGAAAATGAAACTATTTATAACTAATTTTATTATATTTCTAACATTTCAGAATTTATTAGTTGCTTACAAATTGATGTGGCTGTGTAGTTTATAAATGTTTATGTATTATATTTAATTAGGAGACCGTAGAACATTACAACAGATTGGCTAATGTTACTGTTTTTGTTTTTGTTTTTTTTTTAAACCAGAGTTGCTGTTGTGGAAGAAATTACTTGTTAGATTAATAAAAGAATGTTGGCAAAACATGGTTTTATACCTCAGAATCCAGATGTGCAAGACAAAATATGCTTTCAGATTATGAATACATTTTTTTTAAGGTATTAACATTAATGACAGCAGTTGGTTAGCCTTTTACCATTATCAAAATACAACAGGATTCCAATGATTATTCTTTCTTATTTTGAGTGTTGTTACTTTGGGACCTTGATTGGTTGGCATTTTATCATTGTCATAATTTTAAATAATTCAGATTTTAAAACCAGCCTGCAGAATTTTTAAGCATGATTTGATGATATTCAATACTAAGTAAGGCTTTAAAAACAAATTCTTGAGAGAAATGTGAGGGATTGTAAAGTTTAGGGGCTTACTAACATAGCATTGTGAAAATAAACTTATATTAAGCTGATGTAAAAGGAACCCCTCTTTTGTGAAATTAAATCTGTGCTAGAGCACTTCACGTGATAACTGTATTTAGGAAATTTTATTTGTAAAAGTCGTTGGTATCAAATAGTATGTTCGCTTTCTAATTACTTCTTAACCAGTGCTAACACATCCCCTCGCCTTCTCAATCTGGCACTCAAGCCTTATTGCTCTTGGACCTTACACTACTTCTCAAGCCTTATGGTCCTCTTGGTGTTGCCGAACTAACAACAGCTCTGGTGTAATTCTGTGCTTGTTTGGAGCAGGGAGCAGCAGTTTACATAATTGTCTGTCCCCAACCTCCAGAATTCCTGAGAAAGTAATACTGACATTCCCAAATCTAGAGAAAAAATAGGAGGAACTTCCCTCTCGACTACATAGAGACAGCAATTTCAGAAGAGAAAACAAAGCTCGGATTTTTTTTTAAAGATTTTATTTATTCATATGAGACAGAAAAAGGAGCAGAAACATAAGCAGAGGGAGAATCACGCTCCCTTAGGAGCCTGATACAGTACTCATCCCGGGATCATGACCTGAACCAAAGGCAGACACTCAGAGTGATCCAGGTGTCCCAAAGCTCAGATATTTTTTAATAATTCAGGTGAGCCTTTTCCTTCACAGACCTTGGCTCTTTTTTCTTAGGCTTCGGAAAAGCCAATAGAGACTCCTATCCAAACTGTATCTTGAAGAAAAATATAAACTGGTCTCAGAGTGGGAAGAGTGATAAGTCACCTACTCTCTATCAAAGCTTATGGAATGTCTTCTGTTGCCTATGTAAGCTTAAGCAAAATAAAAAGAAACATGATAACTACATAAACATCTGCAGCATCAGTTTTAAAACTTTCATGTGCCTAAGAATCATTGGGTCAGATTCCATAGAAATTGTGATTCAGTGGTGTGAGAGGGGATCAAATAATTTGCATTTCAAACAAGCTTCCCCAGTAATACTAGGGCTGTCAAGTCTGTGGTCCATACTGAGAATCACTGTACCTAGAGCAGAATGCAAAAGGCTTAATAACTCATCCCAAGAGAAAATGTAACTCATGGAAAGGAAGAAAATTTTGTCCATTTGCATCACATTTATAGAATGATTTAGTTAAGAATTCAGTAAATTGGGAACTCAAAGAGGAGAGAAACAGAATGAGAGGAGAGGGAGGTTGTTTCTAGAAAAACTTCGGAGGACTTCATTGTCCCAAGTAATCTGTTTTACCAATGTGGCCAATTTGTTTTTTATCGTTTGTTGAGTTCATGTTTTGAGACTTTCTAGTTGGATGTTTTAAAGGTAATGTCAAATCTTTAGATATAAAATCGATTTTAAGTACCAGATTTTCCCAGAGCAAAACAGGCAACATGCCTGTATTCTTATATTTAATAGTGACATCTGACTTGATTTTTACGTAAATCTATTTAAATGCTTATAATTCTGAGTAGAGAAAATGCATACTTTTAGTTTTTGTTGTGGTAACCATAATAGAACCCATAAAATTGCTAGGGTAACCCAATCTGACTTAATTCAGCCCCGTCCCCCACCAAAGCAAAGGACTTAGTAGTTCATGTAACTGAAAAATCCAGTGTAGAGTTGTCCTCGGGGATTCAAATATGATTATCGGAATTCTCCATCTAAGTTGGTCTCACTTCTCCATGAGCCTTCCTCAAAATGGGAAAAGAGTGCTTGGGGCTGGGGAGGATGGGGGAGTAATGAGAGCATGGATAAAGTCTCAGAAAACTACACTGGTGCAAATTGGGTCACATTCCTATCTTTGAATCTTATTTCTCACTCGATAGCCACTCTAAAAATACTGTGTTCTGTTAACCCTTCCTTTCCTCTAATTAGTGACTTTACTCCCTCCACCCAGTCTCCTTCCTATTTAGGATTATAATTATTTAAGACAACCTTATGGCTTTGTGGTTGGTTATAATCTCAGATTAAGTGCTTAACTATTTGGGAATCAATCTGGAATGGATAGAGTCAGCTTTGGATTGCTTGGCCTGGTTAATACAGGTATCAGAACCTGGCTAGCAGATTCCCAAATTCCCTTGGGCCACTGCCTATGCTCATTTACTTTGTGTACTAGCAACTCTCCCTAGAGAGAGAAAAAAAAAAAAAAAACAATTACTGCTCTTCGTTTATTGTTACTGTTGAGTTGCTAAGAACACATCTGTTTGCAGGTAAGCGTGCTGATGACATTTTCCCCAAAACTTTTTTTGTTAAGTATTAGAAGATCTGGGTTTCATCTCTTAAGAGCCCATGGAATCTAGAGATGAGACACTCTTAAGGTATTAAAATACATGTTTAAACAAAATAGGTTACCTATTAATGTGATTGTCCTAGTAAAATTCTATAATATATAGATATATAGGAATTTGGTGTTGTGAAAAATTTTGAGATCTACTTCAATACTTGAAAGAAGGGGCAAGAGAGGTTAAGTATCTTGCTGTGGTTCTATAGTTTTGTCAAAAACATGTCGTTTTGTTAAAACTACATCCTTGGTGAGGGTTGGGGAAAGAGCAGTTAACAGCAAAGAGGCCTCATTAGAAAAGACCCCAAGTGGGAAGACTTAAAAAACAAAGCAGACTTAAAGATGTAATCTCAGTTTCACTTGACAACTGTTCATTTACTTTTTTTCTTTTTTAAAGATTTATTTATTTATGATAGACCTAGAGAAAGAGAGAGACAGAGACACAGGAGGAGGGAGAAGCAGGCTCCATGCTGGGAGCCTGACGCGGGACTTGATCCCGGGTCTCCAGGATCATGCCTTGGGCCTAAGGCACTAAACCGCTGAGCCACCCAGGGATCCCCTGTTTATTTACTTTTACTTTAGCTAAGATGGACTGGAATTTTCCAAATCAAACTAAAAGCGAGGGAGTGCAGGAGACAATAGGAGAGAAGGCAAGTTTACATGACAAATTCTTACCCTTACACAAGTAAATGCAAGCTCCAGATTGACTCAGCGTGTTTCCTCATCTGGAAGGACCCTTCCCTAAAATTGGATTTGTGAATTGCAGTTTTCTTAACCACTTATCCTCTTCATTGCTTATGTGAAAATTGCAAAGCATATGGGAGAGATTTCTGTGTACATGTCCTAGGCAAGGAAGTTGCCTCATCCATGAGTTTAAAAACACACCTGCTTCTGAGCTGGAATTTTGGTCATATGTTCTTGCTAAGTTCTTGAATTTTTAATTCAATGAAGATTCTTCATCACTAGTGTTTCTCAATGTTTCTTCTGAAGCACAGGCCTGCCTAGGGCTGTGGCTCCATGTGATGCATTGCAAAACAATTTTGTTGACGTATTTAAAATCCATACCAAAAAACTCATTTCACTTCAAATTGGTCATGAAGTATTGGTTTTACATAAAAATTACATTAAAATTTTACATAATTTTTATTACATAAAAATTACATAACAATTTTACATAATTTTTATCACATTGCATAAATTACATAAAAATTTTTATTAATAACTTCCTAAAGCTTCAAGCAAATCCATTCTCAAAAAATTGTGTTTCTCCTGAGACTATAACTTCTGTTCCGTTGCATCTTACTCTCTTTGAGTATGGGGGGAGTGTGCTTGTGTGTACATATCCTAGGAGACAAAGTGATCTACATTATAGATTCTTTTCCTGTAAGCTTATAGGAACTTTCTGTGTAATCTGCAGTAGAACACTATGCTTAAGAATTACTATAGTAACCAAAGGAATGTGTTCCAGGAAACCCAGAAGATGTGTGTGGAAAGATCATATGAGAAGCACAACTAGGAGTTCTAAAATGTTGCATAAAGAGAGTTATAATGCCAAAAAGCTTATTTAAATACTGTACAGAGTAAAGTAATGACAAACATGCTGAAAACATTGGCCCTGAAAGTCTTGAGGAAGGCAAAAATAAGTGCTGCCTATGGATGAGTGAATGGGTTTTGTTAAGGTGGAGGTTCTCATGGGAGTTTTACCCTCTAGAGGATATTGGTGATGAGGTACTTTTGGTTGTCATGACCAAGGCAGGGGTGCGTTGCTCCTGGCAGCTATGAGTAGAGCCTGAGATGCTGCAAAATAGTCTACAATGTCCAAGACAACTCAGCACAACGAATAATCTGGTCTAAAATGTCTATACGGCTGGTGGTGAGAACTCTGGGTTAAGGTTAGGAGAGTTGGAGGGTGCTGGGAAAGCAGAAGAGCAGTCAGGGGACACATGCCTTGGCCTCTTGGAGGCCTTGGATTGGAGCCTCACAACAGCCTCCAGCTGGGACCTGGGAGGGAAGATGCTTTAGCCAGATCTGCCCCCTGGGTTGGGAAAGGGCAGCCCTTCTCTTGGAGCCCAGCCCGAAAGGAATTTGCTATCAGAGGAGGGCCCTAGTGTGCTTTCAGAGCATCTCTTTCGTCTCTTTGAAAGGTTTTTCTCTGTTTATGTTTAAAATTACCTTAACAGAGGAAGCCTTTCATTCCAATAATGAAATAAAGGCTAAATTGAAGGTGACCAATATTTTCGTGGGAAAACGACTGTCAAATGTAATGAGCAACAACAAAGAGAAATGGCTCTTGTTCAATCATTTTCCTTTGAATACGGGAAAATGAGGTGGTAATGGGCCACCTCAGAGGACGGAAGGGGAACAGAAAGAACTGCTTTCTAGAGAAGTTCCTGATTCCTTCGAACGTGTGGGCAAGTGAAGCTGTAATTAGTTAGAAGCAGCTTTGAAATCTATAACTAAAGGGGGGGGGAGAGACGAACTTTGGTGTAGAGTCCCACTGCCCCCCCCCCCGCCCCCGCAGCTTTTTATTAATGAATTGGATGGTAAGATAACATTCCGGACTCCTGGAGTTCAGAAATGTTTCCTAACGAAATATTCCGTATTTTAATCTTCTGGGCTTCTACCTTTCCTTAGGCTCACTGAGGGGGCGGTAGGGGAAACTAGCTTTGGAATCTACACTGAAAGCCAAGCAAATCCACACTTGTAAGTCAACCCTATTCTTGGAAATTCCCTCCTTCAGAATTATATTTCCGTTTATAGTTTTTTAAGAGCTCTTTTTGGAGGGGTTCCTAGGTGTTTGGTAACGTGGAAGGTAACAGTTGTGAAGATGTATAACACAATTTCTGCATTCAAGGAGCTTAACAGCAGAACGGACAACCACACAAAAACATCAAACACGGCAAAACGTGAAATCCTGGAAAAAGAAGCTTCATAAGATGACTATGGGAACAGAAAGGGATGGGGCATTGGATTTAATCCCTTGCAGATAGAACTTTCAATAACTGGGTGTGAGGGGAAAGGCACAGAAGGGAAAGCATTTTAGAGATAAGGCGGCACAGGGTCCTGTGGTAATTCCTGTAGGGGAAAGGGCTGGAGCACGGGTAGGCGGATGGCGAGATGGTGGGAAGTAGGCTGGAAAGATGGGAAAAGATAGGGGAAGAGGATTGAGGACATTGAGAGCTGGGAACTGGACTGCTATGGATGATAGCCACGGAAGGTTTTTGTGCAGATGTGCAGTAAGATGAGCTCTGGGTTTTAAGAAGTGATTCTGTCTGTAGTGCGGGTACGGCGGTGGGAATGGAGGGGAGGCAGCAGGAGGAAAAGAACTATCCAGAGGCTCTAGCAAAAACATTCTGGCATTCTCCTAGTATCTCATTAGACATCTTTGACCTTGGAAATATATACAGTAATTTATTCAATTAAAAAATCACTCAGCTTTTGTGGTCACAGTCCCTTTGTATTCCAGAGTTTTCTTTTACTTTAGGGTTCAGTGTCCTGCTGAGGCTAGACTCCCTCAGAATCCTCCTTAAATCTAAAGTTTCGTGTTTACAATCTAACCTTTAACCCTTGGATATCATTTACATTCCTCTTGGTGTCTATTTTCTGCTCTTTGGCTAAGGAGCTTCCCTTCTTGCTCTGAGAGTATGAAATCCACTGTAATTAAAGTGCCAGTGGTTTAGTGTGATTGTTCTTTCTTGTTTTTCTGAGAAGTCCTCCTTGCCCTTTGTGGCTCAGCCCAGGATATAATCTTGGCTTTAATCTCCAGGGACAGTACATGTCCTGTGAGTACTGATTTCAAGAAGGACACTGAGCCTAAACATTCACTTGGAGTAAATTATTTTTTTTATTAATTCCAAGGAAAATTGATGGAAAGTAAACTGATACCCTCTCGGACTGAATGAGAACTCCCATGTCAGTACAAGTGTGAATAGGACTGGAAGTGTTACTTTGCTGAAATCTGAAATCTTGCTAGAACTGTGCTGGGCTGCCTCATATATATAGGATCCTCACTCCCACCCCAATCAAGAGGGCATAATGTACTTTTTTTTTTTTTTTTTTCCATGGAGAATAGCAAGTGGTAACAAGACATCTTAAGTGTCCCTCATGGTGGGGTTGTAACTCTCCATCTTTTCCTCTTCTCGGTGATTTTTGAAAATCATTTAGTTAAAAGATAATAAAACGTGTTGCAAAGGGACTCATGTTTCTGGCCATGATGGGTTAACTGGGACTGAACTAGCCTTCCTGAATAAACTAGAAGTAGATGAAATATGTGAAGTGACTGTTTTCAGAAATTGGACAGCAGATAGTGCAGGACTTTGATCCCTAAGAGGAATATAACAAGGAACTGCATACAGTGGTCCAGGCTTTCTCTTGGAGGCTGTATTGGCTCGGGCTGCTTTAACAAAATACCATAGACTGGGTGGATTAAACAACTGAAGTTTATGTTTTCATAGTTCTGAAAACCAGAAGTCCAAAACCAGGGTGAGATCAGGGTTGGTTACTAGGGAGGCCTTTCTGGCCTGTGGATGACTGTCTTCTTACTGTGTCCTCAACGTGACTTTTTTTCTGTGCCCACGCGGAGAGAGAAAGAACCCTGGTGTCTCTTCTTATAAGGACCCCAGTCCTACCTATGGGATTAGGGCCCCATTCTTCTGAGCTCATTTAGTTACCTTACTAAAGGGCCCATCTCTAAATACAGTCACATTGAGGGTTAGGGCTTCAACATATTGGAGGGAACACAGTTCAGTCCATAACAGGGACGCTTCCCAGACCAAGGTGCAGAGATCTCAGGCAGAGCGTGTCATTTTACCAAGCAGGGCATGCAGATTGGAGTTCAAGGAGGTGGCTAGAATTTTAGGGTAGAAACCACAGAGATCAGAGCTATGTGAAGAAAGACCCCCAGAAGTCTCTGTAGGAGCTCCCTTGAGTGTTGCTGAAACCCCAGAAGGTTGCAAAAAGAACAGGGAGTTGTAGGCTGAACAATTACTAGAGCTCAAAAGGACTGGGAAACATTCATGTTTTGAGCTGCCAAAATGGACTTAATAGGGCATTCAGTCAAGACCCCAGAAGGGTCACACCTTGGCAAGAGGGCCAAACTAGCCCAGAGTAAAGACTGCCCTCAGCTCGCACCTATGAGCTTAATAAACCTTAAAAGGCTTAACATTAACCTAACTGCCTCACAAAACACTCTTAACCCCCAGTAAAGAAACAACAAAATTTAACACTCCCCAATATAGAGCTTGCAATGTTGATTTAGTAAGAAATTACTGCACGAGAAAAGAAGCAGGAAAAATGTGGGTCATAGCCAGTTGAAAAACCAATAAATAGTAACCACTCAGAAAGGACTAAAATGATGGAATTAGCAAAGATTTTAATAGTCTTTATACATATGTTCAAATATTTAAAAACGAATACAATAATGAGAGAAGTTGAAGGTCTAAAAAAAAAACAAATGGAATTTCTAGTAGTGAGACAATGCAATATCTTGCATGAGTAATTCACTGGAGGAGCTTAAAAGAAGATTAAACACTGATGGAAAGATTGGTGAACTTGAAAACATGGCAAAAGGAACTAAACTGAAGGAAGAGACCAAAGAGTGAAAAAATTAACAGCATCAGTGACCTGTGGGACAATATTATGAGACCTAATTTTTGAGTAACTAGGATCTCAGGTAGGGGGAAGAAAAAAATTGAATAGTGGTGAAAAATGTTCCTCCCAAAATTTTAAGTTTTATCGAAATATAATTCAACCTGCCATACAATTCACTCATTTAAACTATACGATTTGGGACACCTGGGTAGCTCAGCGGTTGGGCGCCTGCCTTCGGCTCAGGTTGTGGGCTCAGGTCATGATCCTGGGGTCCAGGATCAAGTTCTGCATCAGGTTCCCTGCAGGGAGCCTGCTTCTCCCTCTGCCTGTGTCTCTGCCTCTCTATCTCAGTCTGTGTCTCTCATGAATAAATAAATAAATCTTTAAAACAAATAAATATATGATTTGTGGTGTATTTACAGGCTTGTGCAACTATCAACTTCAACCTAATTTTGGATCATTTTTTGCCCTCCCTAAAACAAACCCCTGCAATCACAGTCAGTTTTAGAGTATTTTCATTCCTCAACCAAAAAGCCTATGCAAGTTGGCCATCTTCTGCCTTTTCTAGCATCTTCTAGCCCGAGGCAACCACTAATCCGTGTTCTGTCTCTATAGATATGCTAATCTTGGACAATTCATATAAATGAAGTCCTATAATATGTGGTCTTGTGGGACTAGTTTCATTTAGCCTAATATTTTCAAGGTTCATCCATGTTTTAGCATGTGGTCAGTACTTCATTTCTTTGTATTGCTGAATAATATCCCCTTGTATGGATATACCACATTCTGTTGCATCAGTTGACGGACATTTGGGTGCTTCTTTAGGAGTGGAGTTACCAGGCCATTTGGAAGCTTTAGGTTTAGTATTTCGAGGAACTGCCACACTGTTTTCCAAAGACGCTGTACTATTTTACATTCCCAGCGTCATTGTGTGAGTATTCCAATTTCTCTACCTCCTTGCCAACCCTTGTTCTCTCATCTCATTTTCTTATTATAGCCATCCTTGTGGTTATGATGTATTTCATTGTGGGCTTTATTTGCGGTTTTTTTTTTTTTTCTTTCTTTCTTGAGAGTAAATGATATGGGTCTTTTCAGGTAGTTCTTGGCCTTTTGTATATCTTCCTTGGAGAAATGTCTATTCAGGCCTTTTGCCCATTTTTAATTGGGTTATTTGTCTTATTTATGAGTTGTAAGAGTTCTTTATATATTCTACACACTAGATTTTTGTTACATATATGATTTGCAGATATTTTCTCCCATTCTGCAGGTTGTCTTTTTACTTTCCTGTGTCTTTTGAAGCATACAAATTTTAATATTGATGAGTTGGTGTCACTTTTTCTTTTGGTATCATATCTGAAAAACCATTGCCTAATTCAAGGTCATTGAGATTTATGCTTATGTTTTCTTTTAATGGTTTTATAGTTTTAGTTCTTACAGTTAGGTCTCTGATTCATTTTGCATTAATTTTTATATATGGTAGGAGGAGGGGGGCTCAATTTTGTCTTTTGCATGTGAGTATCCAGTCATCCAAGACCATTTGTTGAAAAGACTATTGTTTCCTTGTTGAATTGTGCTGTCACCTTCTCAAAAATCAATTGAGTATAGATGTGAGGATTTATATATGGATTCTCAATTCTATTCCATTGATCCATATGTCTAGCCTTATGCCAGGATGACACTATCTTGATCACTGTAGTTTTGTAGTAAGTTTTTTTTTTTTTTAAGATTTACTTATTTACTTATTTATGCAAGAGCGAGGGGAGGGGTAGAGGGAGAAAGAATCTCCAGCAGACTCCCTGCTGAGCATGGAGCCTGTTGCAGGGCTCTTAGGGGGGGCTTGATCTCTCCACTCTGAGATCATGACCGGAGCAGAAATCAAGAGTTGGACACTTAACTGACTGAGCCACCCAAGTGCCCCTGTAGTAAGTTTTAAAATAGGGATGTATGAATCTTCCAACTTTATTCTGCCTTTTTAAAATTGTTTGGGATATTCTGGGTCCCTGGCATTTCCACATGAATTTTAGGATCAGTGTGCCAATTTCTGCAAAAAACCCAGGATTTGGGTAGAAATTATCTCAATCCAGGGTGCCTGGGTGGCTCAGTGGTTGAGCATCTGCCTTGGGCTCAGGTTGTAATCCTAGGGTCCTGGGATTGAGTCCCAAGTCGGACTCCTTGTGTGGAGCCTGCTTCTCCCTCTGCCTATGTCTCTGCCTCTCTCTCTGTGTCTCTCATGAATAAATAAATAGAATCTTTTTTAAAAAAAGGAAATTATATTAATCTGTGTATCAATTTGGTGAGTATTGCTGTCCTAACAATATTAAGTCTTCTGATCCCTGAACATGGGTGACATTCCATTTACTTAGGTCTTTAATTTCTTTAAACAATGTTTTGTAAATTTTGGTGTATGAGTCTTGGCTTCTTTTCTTAAAATTGTAACTAGATATTTTATTTTTTGGTGATATCATAAATGGAACTGTTTCCTTAATTTCATTTCAGAATGTTCATTGCTAGCGTGTAGAGAAATACAACTTATTTTTATACATTAATCCTATGTTCTGTAACTTTGCTGAACTTGTTTATTCATCCTAATATTTGTGTGTATGTGCGGACTACTTTGGGTTTTCTATATGTAAGATCACCCCATCTGCAAACAGAGATAGTTTTACTTTTTTCTTTTTTGATCTGGATGCTTTTTCTTTTTCTTGCCCTGACCAGAACCTCTCATACAATGATAATCAGATCAGAGCAGATATCCTTACCTGTTCTGATCTTGGTGGAAAGCACCCAGTTTTTCACCTTTAAGCCTGATGCTAGATTTGAAGTTTCCAGAAGATGTCCTCTGTAAGGGTGAGGAAGTTCTCTGCTTTTTCTGCATTTATTGAAATGATCATATTTTCTCCCCTTTACTCTGTATTATTGTCTGTTATACTAATTTTCAGATATTAAGCCAGCCCTACATTTCTGGAACAAATTTCACTTGGTCATGGTGTATAATCTTTTCTATATGCTGTAGCATTTATTGAGAATGTTTACATATCTGTTCACAAGCAATATAGATCTTTAGTTGCTGTTCTTATGCTAGTTTTGTCTGATTTGTTATCGGGTTAATACTGGCCTCATAAAATGGTTTAGGATGTGTCTATTCCTCATCTATTTTCTGGAACAACTTGTGAAGAATTCATAATAATTCTTCTCTGAATGTTTGGCACAAGTCACCAGTGACACTATCTTTTCCTTGGGGTGGAGTTTTTCTTTGTGGAAATTTAAAAATTACCAGTTTTATCTCTTTACTTATTACAGACCAAGTCACATTTTCCATTTCATTTTATGTCTGTTTCAGTATTTTGTGTATTCCTGGCAATTTCTCCATTTCATTTAAATTATCTGATGTGTCAACATACATCTATTCCTCATTTTCCCTTATAATCCTTTTTATTTACATAAGTTTGGTAAACATCCTCTTTTATTCCTGTTTGAAGTGATTTGAGTCTTCTCTCTTTGGCTGTTCTAGCTAAAATTTTGTCAATTTTGTTCATCTTTTCAAAGAACCAAATTTTGGCTTCATTGATTTTTTTTTTTCTATTGCTTTTCTACCTTCTGGAAACCAGGAAAAAGGGGAAAAATCTTTAAAGCAGCCAGTGAAACACAAGATACATTGCTTATAGAGGCAGACGAAGCCCTGCAATACAGCAGATGATGGAATAGCACTACACTTGAAATGGATGCATTGATTCTTTAAAAACAGTTGATGAAACAAACAAACAAAAACACACACACATTTCCTTTGAGTCTGAAGTTGTCAGCTTGATCTCTGCATAAGGCAGTATGTTTTACCAAAAAGAACCCTTCACTGCCCCTGAGTGCCCAGACGACCACTGTGTTCCAGAGTTCTTCAGAGCAGAGGTGGTGATTTTTCTTTCCAGCAAAAAGGAAAAGAACGCAAGTAATAGGCCCACTGCCACTGGGCTAGTCCCAGTGTAGGCAGGAGTTTGTGCTGATCCTGATGCTTTTAGGGAAATGTGTTTTCTCCCTGATTTTAGCCCTAATCTAGTCTTTATCAACCTTGGCTGCTCTGTAGAATCAGCTGGGAAGCTTTAAAAAAGTACCGAGGCCCATCTACATGCCAGACCAATTTAAATTTAGAGTCTAGTGGTGGAACCAGGCCATCTGATTTTGTGCGTATGTGTGTGTCTCTAAAAAAATGCACATATATTAATATAAAATATATGTACATATATGTTGTATGAGGTGGTTTTTGGTTTTTTTGTTGTTGTTGTTTTTACTTATTATGTGAAACTTTTAAAATATATACCAAAGTGGGAAGAACAATGATCTTCAAACTGGTGGTATGTTAAAGAAGAGCTAGTTCATATATTTTTTTAATGGATAGAGGTGGGTGTCCTATTACATTAAGGTGGGTGGCATTTAGATTCCACTGAATTCATTTTAGAAAGCGATGTTTTATTTCAAAATATCAAGATTCACAGTGCCTTAGAAATAACATTCTTCACAACCACTTAAACTTATTATGAATCCTTATAGATTCAAATGAAAAATATGCAAGAGAGAGCATACATTAAAAACCTTTTTTAAGGGCATGAGAAGGGGAAAGTTTGAACGTTACTGGTCTGGGCCTTGTCTTTGTAGTTCAGTGAAGCAGAAACAGATCCATACTCTACAACTTTATCTGTTTTAGGATTGATAAACAATAAGCAAGGCAGCAACTTAAATGAGCACTTTTACAGAATTGTGGGGTATGTGTGATCTAGCACTTTCTATCTGCGATCTGTGGGTAACAGAGAAGCCAATGTGTTTATATGGTACAAAGTTACTTTCACTATTGTTAATACTTACTGGTACACGTTTTTTTTTTTGTTTGTTTTTTGTTTTTTTAAAGATTTTATTTATTCATGACAGACAGAGAGAGAAAATGAGAGGCAGAGGCACAGGCAGAGGGAGAAGCAGGCCCCGTGCAGGAAGCCCGATGTGGGACTCGATCCCGGGACTCCAGGATCGGGCCCCGGGCCAAAGGCGGCACCAAACCATTGGGCCACCAGGGCTGCCCTTAATATAACTTTTTAAAATAGTAATAATCATTCTCTTCTGAAATTAGCTTTCATTCCTATTAGTACTTTTAAATTACCTAACCTAAGTCTGTGATCTATTTCTAATTCTTTTGGTCCTCGGGAGAGAGGTGAGGTCATTTCCTGGCATGGGAAGGACTGTGTGAATGGGCTGCTGGGATCCACGCACAGGCTTTGCTGCGTCTCTGTCTCTGCCTTCACTGAGCACAGCTTGCTGCAGGCGGGACACCCTACCTGTAAGTCACTACCTCTGTGTGAAGTCAATTTTATCTTTTTCAGTTTCAGCTGAGAAAACTGAGGCTCTCGGAGGTTAAGTAACTAGACCAACGGCACAGAGCTAGTTGGTGGGGAGGTGGGACTCGCCCCTGGATTGTCTAACTGATGATTTCCACTTTAGCACGTGGTTCTCGGGGCTCTGGCTCTGGGCAAAGAGCTTCCAGGCGAGGAACCAGAAGGAAGAACATTGGATCAGGGCTGAAGACCAGGGCTCACCTTCTATTTCCAGGACCTGGTTAGCTGTGAAACCTAAGTAAGTCACTTAACCATCTTCCAGTCTGTCTGGTTGTTGGGAATTTGCAGGCTTGTGTGAGATTTAAACTGGAATCAATTTATGAGTATGACAGGATTCGTTTATCCGGTTTTCTAGCTCTTATTTTGTAGAATTATTCAAAAACCATCAAATTACCTATTGACCACAGAGGAGTTCATGAAACATCACTTGATTTTATGGAATTAGGAATGAGATTCCCCCTGCCCCATCTCTTTTGAATGCTACGGTGAATAGATTTCAAAGTTTGGAAGTATGGAAGTGTGTAGTATCCCTGCCTATTTTGGCAATGGGGAAAGGAGTCAGTGTGGACACGGGAAAATGTGCACATCTTTTTAGATAGAAAGATATTCCCTGTGTACATTCCAGATAATCGATGAATTGAATGACCCCGAATAGAAAATGTCTAAATTGTTCATGTTAAGCTCTGAATCTGGTCTCTATCTCTGGTGAATTATGTAGAGTTAAAAAACAAGAATATCATTTGTATTAAAGGAATTTCACTTATTCCTTGAATGAGGAGAGAAGAAATTTCTAAGTTCTGGCTTACATGGTCTGATTCCCTGCTCTAATTTCAAGAATCCAGTTAAAACTTTTGCTGATTCAAAGAACTGTTGCTTCTCCTAAAAAATTGCTTCAAATGTCTTCTATGTTTGTTCACTTATTTCTGGCTAGCCTTTTAAAAAAGAAAAAAGACTAATTTTGGATATTAACTATATATAAAGAGTAATTAATGAAAGCCCATGAACTTAACACTTTGCTAGAGAGATAATCAACGGTCCTGCATAGCTCTCCCCATCACATATGCCTCCAGTGGTGAGCACCAGCCTGAAACCTGACATGTATCATTCCTATGCCTGTCTTTCTTTCTTTCTTTCTTTTCTTTCTTTCTTTCTCTCTTTCTTCTTTCTTCTTTTCCTTCCTTTCTTCTTCTTCTTCTTCTTCTTCTTCTTCTTCTTCTTCTTCTTCTTCTTCTTCTTCTTCTTTCTTCTTCTTCCTTCCTTCCTTTCTTTCTTCTTTCTTTTTCTTTCCTCTTTTTTGATTTTATTTATTTATTCATGAGAGACACAGAGGGAGAGGGAGAGACACAGGCAGAGGGAGAAGCAGGCTCCCCGCAGGGAGTCCACTGTGGGACTTGATCCCAGAACCCTGGGACCACGCCCTGACCTGAGCCACCCACACCTTTATTTATGCTTTTTCTACATAGATGTGTCTAGCTAAATAATAGGTGGGATGGTTTTGCATGTTTTAAGACTTCATATAAATAGAATAATATTAAAGATATTCCTCTTCCCTCTTTTTTTTTTCCTTCAAAGTGAGACTGTTTTGGAGGGTTGTTTATATTGATTCAGATAGTTCTAGTTCATTCATTTTCACTGTTGTATGAAATTCCACTGTGTGGAATTCCACGTCTTAGTTTGGATTGCTGAAACAAAACACCACAGACTTGGGAGCTTATAAACAACATGAATGTATTTCTCAAAGTTCTGGAAGCCCAAAGTCTGTGATCAGGGTGTAGGGTATGTTTGGGTTCTGGTGAAAACCTTCCTCTTGGCTACAGATTGATTTCTCCTTTTATCCTTACATGGAGAAAAGAGCATGAGTTGACTCTGGGTTCTTCTTATCAGGGTACTATTCCCATTCTAAAGGGCTCTGTCTTTATGACCTAATAATCTCCTAAAGACCCCACCTCCAGATACCACCACTTTGGGGATTAGATTTCAACCTGTGCGTTTTGGAGGAACACAAACAGTCCATAATATCCCACGATTTACCTGTTCTTCTGTCGATGGAAAATTTGTTTTGCTATTACAAACAATGCTGCAGTGCCCAAGCTTGTTTTTGTCTCTTTTGTAAATGTGTTTTTCTCTGGGATGTATCTGTGTAGGGTTGAAACTTCCATGTATTGGGTGTACACATCCTCATCTTTCCTAGAGAGTGTAGATCGCTGTCCAAAGTGATGCTGACAATTTACATTTTCTCCAAAGGTATTTGAGCATTCCCATAGCTTTTCATCCTTGCTCTCTCAGCTGTCATTACTGGATGGAACAGAGAAGAAGTGCGCGGTGACTCGCACAGAAGAGGTGCGAGTGGTTGGATCAACTCCGCAGACTGGAAATTGAAGCCCTTTAAGGAAAAGGACAAATGTCTGTGGAATAAAATCCAAATTCCTTACCATGACACACACAGCACTGCCTTACCTGGCTTCCTCTTACCTGGCCAGCTTCTCCAGCCTCACCTCACTTAGGGTGGCCTTCCTTCTATTACTAGAACATGCAAACTCATTCCCACCCCAGAACTGGATGTTGTCTCTGCCTAGAACACTCTCCTCCCAGCTCATTGCATTACTGGTTTCTTCTTGACCATTGTATAGCAGCCCCATCGGAGAGACCTTCTCTGACTACAAAATATCAACTAGTCTTGCTATTTATCTTCCTGCTTACCCCATAGCTCTCATTTACATTACTGGGTGTTTGTTTTTTTTTTTTTCATTGTGTTAATTGCAATTTGAAATGATTTACTTTGTTTCGCTCACTGGAATGTAAATCCTATGAGGGTCACATACAACGCCTGACATGTGCCAATTTTTTATTGAGTGAGCGAATGTACACCTCGATGCCTTCTCCACTTGGTAACTTGTTACCCCTTCCTATCGCTTCTCCCACATTTACTGTCCCAGCATTCTGCTGACCAGTAATGTAGAGATGAGGATGAATGTAAAAGAGCTTGATAGAATCCTATACAGACACCCTGTCCAGTGCTACCTATTTCCCTCTGAAATGTCCCAAGATCTCACCCATTGACTCTACCCACAGTTGAACCATTCTCTTTGGACTGAAGTCAGGCCATTCCCCTCTACCCACAATGCCCAGAACAGATGACTCCCACTCTTCTCTCTCCATCTTTCTGGAGGTTATTGTGGCTTCCATAAATGTTTGGTAAAGGACGAGGTTTCCCTGACTCATCTCTGCCCCTTTCTTACTAACTGGTGGTGTGGAAGACTCCTCAAGGTGCTGAGTGTATATTCATTTACTCATTGTCTGGGCAGCGGGCAGCGGTGACTTTGTGGGCACCATTGAGTCACCTGTGATTCCTGCATCCAGCTGATTTTACTAAAGGATTACTTGTTGCTTCTGGGAGACAATACCATGATTATTCTGAGATGGATCAGTTGATTTGCTCACCTTTGTGCCCTCCACCCCTCATGACACCTAGCTCCTGGGCTGGGACAGGTGGTCTCTTTTGGGTACTTCCTGTCCTACTTCTAATCACTGCACTCACCTATTGTTTTGTCATGGTCTCTTTCTCCCTGAGGAGAGGGAACTATGATTGTAAGCTTTGTATCACCAGTGCTTGGCACAAAGTAGTCATTTAATAAATGTGTATTAAGCAGATGGGGTGAATTCTAGACCTGGAATAAAAATCTGGCTTATTAATACATTTGATTTATGCAGAGAGTATCAGCTGTGTCTGACAGAAATTTGTAAGCGGTAGCAACTCAGCTCCAGAGAAAACCAGGTTCTCAAAAAAAAAAAAACAAAAAAAAACAAAAAAACAGGTTCTCCACAAACAGTTGAGGTAAGAACTAGACTTTGCATGGGGCACTGTTAATCTGACCTCCAACCACAACATGAAGCATGGCTGGAGGTAACGCACCCGGAACTCCACTTCATGCCCGTGTCTGTCCCTGGTAGAGATTTCAGTTTGTTCATTCATTCAACATATGTCAGGTGTTTATATGTTTTCACATGAACAAGGGAGCAAGAGGCTGATTATTGTCCCATTGTGTTGTCACTTTGCTTAATAATTTCACACAGAGGGAGTGTCTGGGATATTCAGAAAATGACTCAATGGAGAGTATCATCTCTGAAAGAATCTGGGTGGATGTTACACTATCATTTTCATTTCCCAGTGCTAGCCCTGTAGAGCAGTAGTAGACAGTGGGTGCGAATAGCAGCGTTGTTTCACACCTGGGCTCCTCGGTGCATTGTCTACCGCTGGGCCACCACGAGGCATAACAGAGAAACTCCAGTGGTTCTCTTGCTGGCTGTGGACACACACATAGTCTTTTTATCACCTGCTTTTGATTCACCAGTTTGGCTCCAATCAGGGTATTCCTAATTCCTGGATCTCACTCTGTGTCATAGGGGAAAAACTGATAAGACACTCCCCATCGCTTCTCAGCCTTTTAGCTAAGATCAAGTGTAATACCTGAAAGACATTCCCTCCAAGGAAATGTGTAACTTGAGGAGAGTTATCTTTTCATTATAGATGTTCTTGTTCCAAGTTTAGCAAGAAAGCGGGGGGGGGGGGGGTGTTTTTGAAACAATATAACTCATTTCATATTGCCTCAATCATATTTACATGCTTTAAAATTATTTTATTCTTCTCTATTGAGTATATTCCTAAAAGATTCCTTGCATTGTTTCTGGAATAAGGTAGAGCCCAAAATATATACATATGTAATATTTGTTGTCTCATAGGAAAATGAAACAATAGAATGATCATAATAAATTACTTAGTTTGAAGTAAAAAAAATGTTTTTTTCCTTAAGATTTTATTATTTGAGAGAGAGAGAGAGAAAGAGAGAGAGAGCTTGAGCAGCAGAGGGAGAGGGAGAAGCAAACTCCCCACTGAGCAGGGAGCTTGATGTGGGGTTCCATCCCAGGACCCAGAGATCATGACCTGAGCTGAAGGCAGACCCTTAACCAACTGAGCCACCCAGGCACCCCTGAGGTAAAAAACATTTTTAAGTCATCCTTTGTGTATTATCTAACATAGCTGGGGAAAAGCACAGTGCATTTCTGTGTTTTTAAAAAAATTATTATTAAAGTATAGCATTTGCCTCCGAATATGTGATTGGCATCCCAAATGTTATCAATTTTATTTAGTACCTCCGTTAAACCTTAGACTCTAAACGATTTTGCTTTACTTATTCATTCTTTTTTTATAAACTGGTAGTAAATTTACCAGCAAAAATGGAACACTAACAGTTCCAGAAGGTATTTATTTCTTTACTGAGAAATAATGGGCATTTATTTGGCTTATTTGGTAACTTTCTACTTAATAGAGCTTAATTTTCTATGAGTCTCTTTAGGAAGTAGAAATTTAGTTTTCTTCCTAGTTTTCAAAATTCGTGTTGGCAATGACTTATTTCCCTGCTTGGAAAAAAATTCTTTTTCAAAAACATATCCATACACAAATACAGATAAGAGACTAGAAAGAAACAGAGCACAATTAAAGATGGCTAGCTCCCTGGTGGTGGGGGTTATGAGTACTTTTAAAATCTTTATATTTTATACTTTTCTGTAATCTCCTACATTTTCCGCAATGAGTTAGTATTACTTTTGTTAGCAGCAAAGGCCACCAATGAAATGTAGTTTAAAATATTTGGCTCATACACCTTAAAATGTTTGCATAGGCTAATACACTGGATGTGTTTTTGACATCTTGATACCAGCAGGGCTTTGCTGCCAACACTATCTAGAGCAAAGAGTTATACTCTCTTTACTTACCAGTTATATTAAAGTGCATATATGTATGCACTTAATTTTTTTTTGAAGAACTTGTTATTGTGGGGGGAAAAAACAACAATGCATGAATTAACAGAGTGGATTATTCAGAACTGAGATTACCTAAAACAGACATATGGAAAAGCAGACATTAATATATAAAATCTATGGCACACCCGAATCCGCTTTTCATCTATATAGATTTTCAAAATAAGACATACCCTTATTGTCACTTTTAACAAGCCAAACTGTTAAGTAAATAAAACTGCCTTGAAATATGACCCTAATAGATTAATAGATATAGATATATTTTTTCACTTGGAAACATTTTTACTTTTAATACATTTTTAAAGAGGCAACATCAATTTCTATATTACATGTAATCATAATTTTTAAAGTAAAGATGGTTTTAAAAGGTGAAAGATTTATCTGATTATCTAATCCCCTCTGCTGTTTTCCTGCTAGAACTCTGATAATGGACACTTGTGCTGACTTGCTCATTGGCCTCAGTGGGGTGAGCTAAATGCAAAGAGTCCCAGAAGTGAGTTGTTTAGTTTTCTGACTGCGAGTGTATTAAGAAAGCATATTTCTTGATATTTCCTTGGTCATTACACTTTTCTCTAAATCCCTCACACCCCCTCCCAAAATAACAAAACACATGAAGGCCCCATCGTTTGTTAAGCGTTTTCATTTATTATAGCTGATATTGTTTTCATGGTGTCTTTCCTTACACCAGAATTGTGACAAAGGGCAATTAGTTTTAGAGAAAGTGAGGAAAGGTAGGAAGGTTGCTTTAATTTTTCCCAAACCTGGCTGGAGGGGAAACTTGCACATCCTTCAAGTTTATGAAACAGGCGTCGAATCTTGATTAAATTGGCCAGTAGCAGCAGGTCATCCTCATTCAGGTATCGGAGAACTGGAATCTCCTCAGGGTTAGGTAGCTTTTCAGCAAAGAGAAAGAGAAGGGAAGCTCAGAGACCACCTGTGGAAGGTGGGAGGTGGGAGCAGGCCGGTCACATAGAATTTGGATACTTTCAAATGCTTACAATATATTCAAGTCATTTACCAGCATATACTAGGGGGCACCAAGATGCAGCAAACACAGTCCCTCCCCTGGGAGCTGCCCAGTGGGGAGAGCTTGGTCAGGGCTGGCCTAGAGGCTATGAAGGCACCGAGTGGACAGCCTTCCTCACAGAAGGTAGCACCAGAGTTGAGTGTTCAGGAGAGACCGGGATGGCTAAAACTCCTTCCCTTCTAAAATGTGCCCCTACCTCCAGGACGCCTTCCACACTGACCTCTCCATGACCCTCCCTCGGCCTCTGCTCTTCCCCTTCCTCACAGCCTTTGGTGATTTAGGCTGATGTTTCCTTGCAACTGCAAGAAGGGGAATGGATCTCTCAGGACACTCTTGCCTGTGTTTCCCATATGCAGATGAAGGACCAGCCTAGGAGGGGTGTGTTTGGCCTCAGTGGGGTGAGATAAATGCAAAGAGAGTAACCACTTACCTGCAAGAGACATAAGAACACACAGCAGTTTCAACTCTCCCTGCATCAGAAGGTAGGTGTGTGTGTAGCAGGGCAGGCATGGGGGCGGGGGGGTTTCAGATGGATGAATAACAAAGAATGGACTGGCATTTTTACCTTCCCTTCAATCCCAAATTCCATAAAATGACAGAAAATATTTTAAGGGAATGAATCAATAATGGTTCTAGGAAATAGGAAAGATTTTGATCAGCAGGCTCAAAAGACCAGAAGCAGGGAGTCTCATTAGAAGCAACTGTAATGATATAAACAAGAGATGGGCCAGGCCCACAAGGCAGACAGGAGGGGTGGTATCAGAGGATGTGAGAAGGGTTGAGATCAGGCATATATGAGGTGAGGCTTGGAGGACTGGCAGGGAACAGATGTGAGGCTGTGACACCGAGAGGGGGAGGACTGCTCCAAAGTGGCCCGAGCTACTGAAAGAATGCAGTTGTCTTTGTCTGAAGACTGAGGGTGGAGCAGGCTCTCAGAGGTAATTTTGCTAAACTTTTATCTCCCAAACGGATGTGCAGGATTGGAATCTGAGATGTACAGGTGAAAAGTTCATGGGAAATAAAATGAAAGGGTTATCAACATTGTAGGAGGTATTTAAAGACAGGAGACTCCATGAGACCCCCCTAGGGAGTGATTCACCGAGGGAGATGAGTATGAGCCCCCGCAGGAGGCCTGGAGCCCCTCAATATTTAGAAAATGGGGAGGTGGGATCCCTGAGTGGCGCAGTGGTTTGGCGCCTGCCTTTGGCCCAGGGCGCGATCCTGGAGACCCGGGATCAAATCCCACGTCGGGCTCCCGGTGCATGGAGCCTGCTTCTCCCTCTGCCTGTGTCTCTGCCTCTCTCTCTCTCTCTCTCTGTGACTATCATAAATAAATAAAAATTAAAAAATAAAAAGAAAATGGGGAGGTAGAAAGAGTCAGCAAAGAAAAATGAGAAGAAACAGTCGCTGAGGTGGAAGGAAAATCAAGGGAGAACAGTGTCCTGGAAGCAAGGCAAGAAATGCTTCCAGGAGGGGGAAGTGGATAACTGGCCAGTGCCACTCGGAGGCCACTCTGTGTAGCATAAATTAACTATAGTGCATATGAAATGTTATGGAGCAATTAAAAATCTAATAGGCGAATATTCTTGGAAATGTGGATGAGGAAAAACCTTTAATAATCCTTAAGTGGAAAACAAAAACAAATAGAATCCTCCCAACAATACAAGCAATACCATCCAATGCTTATTTTAAAAAAGATGTGTGTCAATAATTTATAAATACACTGAAAAGAGAAATACACACCAAATTTTGGGTTGTGATTGCCTTTGAGAAAGAGGTTAGAATAAATGAAAGGATGAAAGAGGAATCTCTATTTTTTACTCTCTCTATTATTTGAATCTTCAAATATGAGAAGGTATTGAACATGTATGTCACTTTTTGTAATTTTTTAAAAACCTAAAGAAAGGGTGATCATGAGGACAGTGAGAAATAAAAAAAACTTTTTTTTAAAGATTTTATTTATTTATTCATGAAAGACATAGAGAGAGAGGCAGAGACACAGGCAGAGGGAGAAGTAGGGTCCGTGCAGGGAGCCTGACGTGGAACTCGATCCCGGGACTCTAGGATCACACCCTGGACTGAAGGTGCTGCTAAACTGCTGAGCCAAGCAGGCTGCCCTAGAAAAACTTTTAACATCAAATTCCTTTTTTTTTTTTTGCATCAAAATGGCTCTCTTTCTGATTAAAATTTGTTTCTAAGGAGGGAGATGGGGAGAGGGAGAACATTTTTTACATTTTTGGTAAGAATGTATTTACCATGAATGTAATGTACCAAAAGAAGCCTAGCTTATAAATTTCTAACAAATAAAGAAGCTTGTCTAGAGCCTGAGCAGCTGACTACAGTAGCCAGGCTGACCGAGAATGAGATTGGCTGGAATAGCACTGAGCACATTGCAGACCCTCACTCTCTGTTGGCTGACTCTGAAGTGTCCCTTTTATTTACTTATTTATTTTAAGATTTTATTTATTTATTCATGAGAGACACAGAGAGAGAGAGAGAGAGGCAGAGACACAGGCAGAGAGAGAAGCAGGCTCCCTGCAGGGAGCCTGATGCAGGACTCGATCCTGGGACTCCAGGACCATGCCCTGGGCCCAAGGCAGGCGCCAAATCACTGAGCCACCCAGGTGTCCCTTATTTGGTCTTTATGAGATATTATTCCTGCTTGTGCTAAATATTGAGGTCATATTTCCAATTACCTTAAAAGTGTAGAGTTTTTTGAGATGGACAACACCTTTGAAATCTGGAGCAATCTCTTCCTTCAATGATTGATGAAAACAATTGGCCTCAGTGTTTAAGGGACTTGTTTGGAGCCACACACTAGATATGCTACATGGGCCTTTATTTATATCTATTTCTATATCAATATATATGTTTCAACATTGTTGAGATGTAACTGGCAAACTATATGTGGAGCTATCATTTACTGAGTACTTAGTAGCAAGCACCATGCTAAGCACTTTGTATTCTCAGTGAATCTTCACAACAACCTGTTTGCTAGGAATCATTATCCCCATCTTATAGATGAGGGAACTGAAGTTCAAGTTCACCCACTTAGCTAAGTGGCAAAGAAACTACGTCCCTGTAACCTGAAGGCCATGTTCTTAACCATTGCCAGTCACTGAGAGTGTACTCTAGGACATACCCTGGGTGGGCCAGAGGAATCAGAAAGGCAGAGATTTTGTCCTTCTGGAGCTCACTGTCCAGGAGGAAAGGCAGGCATAAAGGCAAGTAGGGCAGCATGGTCCAGCAGCAGGCGTGGGGACAGAGGTGAGTTCATGGACACCCCAGGGAAGACCATGATGGACACTGATTGGGCAAAGGGCTAGGAGGTTTGGGAAGCATCTGTGAGGAGGTGGGACTTATGCTTGGTCTTGAACATAGTTAGAACCCAGGTCTCCTGACTCAGTCCAGGCCTTTCTGCTATAGGGCAGAGGAAAAACACAATACAAAATCCTAAAATCAAACCCCCAAAGTAGCCTACTTGGTCACCAAGTAAATAGTAAATTTTAGTTAGATCCAAATCTGAACTAAAAGGAATTTCTGAAGAATAAACAACGACGGTTTGCCTCAATTCCACATGACATCTTCACTGTGTGTGTTTTTTTGTTTGTTTGTTTGAATTCTGAAACTTTTCGTGGATGGTACATTACACACAAGGCTAATCTGTCAGTAACAACACTGACCAGAGTCATTTACTCTTATTATTCCAAATGACTTTAACTATTTTCAAAAATGCACCTACCTTCACTTTGGTCCCAACACTGATTCTTGCCTGTTGGCCCATTGCTAGAAAAGTGACTGAAATCTTGTCTTGTTCTAAGATGCGAACTCCAATGTAATGGTTCAAGGCCAGAAAGACAGGTTTAAATGAAACAAAGGGTGAGGAAGCAACAGAACTGGACCAATTCCAAGCCCTTAATCTGTTGCCAGCTTGATCTGAATACTGACCTCCCAAGATATTGATGTATACCCTGGGCAGAAAGGAAATTAAAAATTACCATCATAAAAGTAACATTATAATTCAACCTTGAAATTAGCCCTGTCACTTGCTAGCCAAGGGAAGCAACGGTTCATGCTAGCCAGTTGCGTGTGAATAGCGCAAACTATTTCACAGGTGACCTTGGGAGTGGCAATACTGTGAATTTTATACTAGTTTAACATAGTGGATCCAATTCAAGACCCACCGCTGAACCAAACTGGGTCCAAAAGATGGAACCCAGGATGGTAAAGGAGCCTGGAAAACTGTGTGCTGGGAAGAATGAAGGGGGAGCAGGGAAGTTTTTGGAGAGCAGGAGAGGAGAGCAGACTGTGCCCGAAGAGGGGGGACCAGTGCTTAGATTTTTCCCCAGGAGGAAATGAAGACCAGTGGGTGTAAGTCCTGGAGAAGCTCTAATCAGCCTCAGTACAGAACAACCATGTTCCAACAGCACCCAGCACAACTGGGAGCCAGGAGTCCTAGAAGGGCTCTAGTCAGGGTGGGGTATGGGCAAGAGAGGCTCAGGGAACATCTCTGAAATGGCTCAGTGCCTTGTGATGGAGGGCAAGGTGGAGCTTAGACAAATTGAGCCTTCCCTGTCTCTTCGTTTAGGTGATGCCACATTTTACTACATCACATACATACGAAGCCCAGCACAATCTGAGCTTCAGTGACACAAGTGATGACCATTCTAGTTATCTCCTCCTTGTGCTCTCTCACCTTCTTCCAACTTGGATTGCCCTCCCTTTCTTGAGGAGTGGGAAGAGGTGCAAATGTGGGTATTTAGAAAGTTGACTGCATTTGATAACAAATTATTTTTTTTTTAAACTAGACAAATTGGCCACGAGGTGCCCCAGAGGGAGAGAACTAATATCTTATTTCCCCACCGTTGATTACTGGCAGTGATCTAATAACAAAAGTACACATGGGAAATTTAGGTGATTATTTTGTCATACGTGAGAGGAGGAGGGTTTCTTTCATCTTGAAATGTGGATGAAAATAATACCTGGCTAAAATGATCTAGGTCACTCCTTATTTAATAAGCATAATCTTGGGATCCCTGGGTGGCGCAGCGGTTTGGCGCCTGTCTTTGGCCCAGGGCGCGATCCTGGAGACCCGGGATCGAATCCCACATTGGGCTCCCGGTGCATGGAGCCTGCTCCTCCCTCTGCCTGTGTATCTGCCTCTCTCTCTCTCTCTCTCTCTGTGTGACTATCATAAATAAATAAAAAATTAAAAAAAATAAGCATAATCTTTGAGTCTATACCATGCACAGATACATGCTTGTAGTGGCAAAGATTCGGAGAGTGCCTGCAAAGAACGTTGGTCCAGCAGGGGAGATGGGCTTGCTACCCAAGAGGCAGCTAGAAAGGGCAATAAGAGTATGCAGAAGTCACATCAGAGGGCCAGGAATTCAGCTAGTGGGGCAGAGGACTTCCCAGACAAGGGTGAAGTCCTAGAAACTAATGAATATCTGGGGACAATTAATACACTGCTCCAACGAATGTGATACAGAACTGCTATTGAATTCTGGAGGATAAGTTGAAATTCTCCGGTTCACATGGGGGTAACGGACTGACTACTACTGCTTTAGACCAAAAAAACACAAACGTCCTAACTCTCTCAAGTATGGGCAGAATGTCCAGACTTTGTCAATCATGGACAGAGTTTCTCAAGATGAGATTGTTATTCCTGTAGAGAATTTAAAGGGAGAGTATCTCTTTCTGAAGAGCTTGAAAAGTTGGAACTGCATTTGAAGTTAGAGCCCAAATTTCACTTTCTCGGGTTAAATCAAATAATATGAAGTCAGAGTAGATAAGCTCACAGATCAAAATGAGATCAGGATCTCTAGAGATTCTGTTTGTATGTTATTGTTGGTTATGGCTATAGGAATAGAGGAATAGTTACGGATATAGCTCAAATGATAATAACACACACACAACTATAACAACACGGTGTAGCAGCTATCCATTATAGATTATTTCCATAGCTGAGGCAGTATAACATTATCAGGCAGGCTCTAGAGAGACCATTTGGGTTTCTATCCCAAAGCCCTGGGGTGACCATGTAATTTATTTAAAGCCTCTTTTTTCTAATATTGAAATTATATGTTCATATTTTCTTATTATTTATGGGAAGAATATGATGAGCTTTGTTTTACATAGTTGCCTGGGATTTTTCCATGGAGAAGGTATGGAGTGACATAAATAAAACTTTCACGGAGTTGAATATTACTATCTAAAGAGCACTAACTTCAATAACTCTTTTTTTTTTTTTTAAAGATTTTGTTTATTTATTCATGAGAGACAGAAAGAGAGAGAGAGAGAGAGAGAGAGAGAGAAGCAGGTTCCATGCAGGGAGCCTGACGTGGGACTAGAGAGAGAGAGAGAGAGAGAGAGAAGCAGGTTCCATGCAGGGAGCCTGACGTGGGACTAGATCCCGGGTCTCCAGGATCAGGCCCTGGGCTGAAGGCAGTGCTAAACTGCTGAGGCACCCGGGCTGCCCAACTTAAATAATTCTTAAAGCCATTTGATCATTTGAAAGGAAGAAGAACACTTGCAGTTATAAAATGAATAAATTCTAGGGATTTAATGTGATGCATAAAGATTCTTGCTAATACTATATATATATATATATATATATTTGAAAGTTGCTGAGAGTATATCTTAATGTTCTCAACACAAAAAGGAAGTGGTAATTATGTGACATGGTGGGGAGGTGTTAGCTAATGCAATGTGATAATCATTTTACAATATGCAAGTGTATCAAATCAACACATTTTATGCCTTTAACTTGCACAATGATATATGTCAATTATATCTCAATAAAGTTGGAAAAAAACAAAAGAAAAATAAAATTTCACACACACACACCACCACCACCACCACCACCACCACCCCCGTCCCAAATGGCAGTAAAAGAAACTTAGAAACCTACCAGACATTTCCATTGGGATGATAGCAGGAACTTCTGCCAGAAGAATCTAGCAATGCCAAGATTGCAGGGTCAGTGGGCATGTCTTCTTGGACTATACAAGTGAAACCACTGATTTTGTTGGGCACTCGGATGATGGCTAGGTTTCCAGATGGGTAGCTGAGATCAGATAAGGTCATTTGAGCTGTTCTAATGGTCCTTGACTATGCTGGGAATAAATTCAGTTTATGAGAGAGCCTTTGAAACCATTCAGGTATGGGAGCTACTATTACTACAAAAAGGATTTCATGCTTTTCATGAGATCAAAATATGTTTATAAGACACAAAAATCCTCAACAAAATACTAGCAAATGGAATCTAGCAACATTTAAAAGGATTATATACTATGACCCAAAGTGGAGTTTACCCAGGAATGCAGGGTTGGCTTAACACCTAAAAATCAATCAGTGAAGCATATTACACTGATAGAATAAAGAGAGAAAAAAAAAAGATCATCTCAATATACACAGAAAAAGCATTTGGCAAAATCCAGTACCTTTTCATGATAACTCAATGAACTAGGAATAAAAGGGAAACTCTTCAACCTGATAGTGTCTAACAAAAACCCACAGCTGACATCATATTTATTGATGAAAGACTGAGTGATTTCCCTCTAAGATCAGGAACCAAACAAAAATGTCCACTTTCCCCGCTTCTATTCATTGCATTTAAAGATCTAACCAGGGAAATTTTCTGAAAGAAAAGGAAATGAAAAGCATTCAGATTGGAAAGGAAAGATGTGAAACTATCTCTATTTGCAGGTGACATGCTCTTATATAAAGAAAATCCTAAGGAATCCACAAAACAACATATTAGAACTAACAAGTTCAGGAGGGATGTAGGCTACCAATATATAAAAATGTTTAAAAATATATAAGAAATATAGAAACTATATATAAACATATATGTAAATATATTTAAAAAGACCAATATATAAAAATAAATTATATTTCTGTATACTGGCAGTGAACATTCTGAAAATGTAGTTAAGAAAATAATTCCATGGGATCCCTGGGTGGCGCAGCGGTTTAGCGCCTGCCTTTGGCCCAGGGCGCGATCCTGGAGACCCTGGATCGAATCCCACGTCGGGCTCCCAGTGCATGGAGCCTGCTTCTCCCTCTGCCTGTATTGTGTCTCTGCCTCTCTCTCTCTCTCTCTCTCTCTCTCTCTCTCTGTGACTATCATAAATAAATAAAAATTTAAAAAAATATATTAAAAAAATAATTCCATTTACAATAGCATCAAAAAGAATAAAGTCTACTGAGGATAATTTACTGCAGTCCTGTCTAAGCTGATTGGAAGCCTAGAGGTGAAGTAAACACAAGACTGACTGAATCATTTTGAAAAGCAGCCATGGCCTTCAAGAGAATTAAGAATTAAAGCCAGGGCATAAATGATAACTAGTAATAAAAAAATGGGAGGAGTTATATAAAATTTATTGATATAATTAAAACAAAACCTACATTTTTTCTCACAGGGCCTAGGGAATGAAATCTTCATTATACTTCCTAGGCCATGAAAGTCATTTTCCTGGCTGATTATTGGTTTGACTAAACTTTTAGGAAACTGTAACTAAACATGACTTTCTCCTATAAACGTGGGGCCTTCATTCACCAAAAAGCTCTCCTCATTTCATAGTTCTGTTTGTTTTTTACTTTCCTTGAGGTAGTAAATGTCCTTTATGTCAAAATAGCAAATGGCCTGGCCATCAGGCGGAAGTTCAAGTGATAAATAACTTAGTGCTCCATAAAGTGGGTATCGGATTTTTGTATTAAAAAATAATGTGCTGCTCGTGGATGTGTAAATTGGTACACATTTTCAGGGGGATAAAATTTATCAAAAGTTTAAAATGTCTGTAATTTCTTACCCACAGTTTCTACCCTGTGACATGCATGTTCCATGGATTCAAGGAACTAAGTATGCAATGAAATCTGCACAAAGCTGTTCATTTAGCTGTGCTACATAATAGCAAAACGTTGTGAAACCACCTTTGTGGATAGGTCAAATGAATTATATAGTATGTAAATTATATAGTACATATGGTTATAAAAATGGTTTTCTTTCTTTCTTCCTTCTTTTTCCTTTCCTTTCCTTTCCTTTCCTTTCCTTTCCTTTCCTTTCCTTTCCTTTCCTTTCCTTTCCTTTCCTTTCCTATCCTATCCTATCCTATCCTATCCTATCCTATCCTTCTTTTAAAGATTTTATTTATTTATTTGACAGAGAGAGAGAGAAAGAGAGAGCTAGTACCACAAGCAGAGGAAGCAGCAGAAGAAGAGGGAGAAGCAGACTCCCTGCTGAGCAGGGAGCCAGATGCTGGGGCTTGATTACAGGACCCTGAGATCATGACCTGAGCTGAATGCAGAGGCTTAACCAACTGAGCCACCCAGATGCTCCAATGTTGGTGTATTTCTTTGTTGCATATATAATATGCATATATTATTACATATACATCATAACATTATTATATAGTATTATACAAAAAGGGCAATAACGAGTTGAAAAATTGATTTTTAAAGAATCATATATATGGGCAGCCGGGGTGGCTCAGCGGTTTAACGCCGCCTTCAGCCCAGGGTGTGATCCTGGAGACCCAGGATCGAGTCCCACGTCAGGCTCCCTGCATGGAGCTTGCCTCTCCCTCTGCCTGTGTCTGTGCCCCCCACCCCTTCTCTCTGTGTCTCTCATGAGTAAATAAATAAAATCTTTAAAAATAAAAAATTATTAAAAAAGAATGTTTATTAAAAAAATAATGAAAAAATAAAGAATCATATATATATGCTTATAGAAAAAAGTAAGAAAAGATCTATAAAAAAGATGTTAACAGCTTTTCTCTGGGTGGTAGGATTTGGGGTAATATCTATTTTTTCTTTTATAGTTTTCCATATATTTTTTTCTTCATCTGTTCTGAAGAAATAAAGCTAATGAAAACTTGTTGAAAGGATACAATATTTGCGTTGTTCCATCCGGAAATGAAGTCAGAAACTTGCTCCCATGTTTGTAGTGCTTCTCTAAGAGCTCATTCTTCATCATCTATATAGACACCAGAGAAAATGAAAGGACACTTAACCATTAATTGTTCCAGATACAACGCATTATGATAATAACAGTAAATCTTTGCTTGCTAACAGTGATATAAACCATTTATTAATTTAAATTTTTGTCCCTGCAACAGTGACAGGGAACAATTCTTAGGAATCACTAAAGATTGTTCCTAACCCTGCAGATTACTTGATAAAAATTTCAGGCAGGAATCTAACATTACGTTTCTATTTGAAAGGGTTTAAAAAATTTTTTACCTTAGTCACATATTAGTATAGAAACAAAACAGAAGACTAAATACCAGCCCTAGCACAATGGAAATGTTCTATATGCTGATGATAGTAGTGGTTACATAACTGCCGAATTTCATAGAGCTATACATCTAAAAAAGGTGAATTCTACCGTATATAAATTATAGTTCAATAGACTGACTTTAAACTCAAATATAAGTTGTAGCATCTGGGTCTCTTCGAGGTTGTTCTTAAAGTTATTTGAGCAAAACACTACAGGCATATGAGAAGATGAAGAAAGATCTACAGGGAGCTAATCCTTTTTATGTCTCCAAGTTTAACTATTTTATATGTAATACTCAATAAGGAAATAAATTTGTGCCAAATAATATTTTCTAATGAACTAAAGATTCTATATATTCCTAATCTTGAATTATAGTAAGATAGATTCAAGAATTTCTAGGGCAGGGACACCTGAGTAGTTCAGTGGTTGAGTGTCTGCCTTTGACTCAGGGCATGATCCTGGGGTCCTGGGATTGAGTCCCACATCAGGCTCCCTGCAGGCAGCCTGCTTCTCCCCCTGCCTGTGTCTCTGCCTCCCTCTCTGTGTCTCTCATGAACAAATAAATAAAACCTTAAAGAAAAAAAAAAAAGTTTCTAGGGCTAAACCATGAAACCACCTGAATAGTCATGTAAATGTTGCCATTTATTTTGAAGATAACACATTTTTTTTCATTTAAAAAATTGTGAAATATGAAATATATTCAGAAAAGTGCTAAAACATACTATTTTATGTATGTTGGGGGAGTATCCCACTCCCCCAAAAGACTATTTTGTTAATGAGCAATTATAAAGTGAATACTCATTGGTGTAGCCATCCAGGTCAAAAACTAGAACAATGCTGATACTCTAGGAGACCCTCTGTGTGTCTATCTCAAAGTTGATACCTTTCTTTCCTAGACACAGCCACTAGTGTGATTTCATAGTAATTTCTTCGCACTTTTATAATTTCTGAATATACCTTTAATTTTTCTCCTTTTGAATTTTACATAAGTAAACATACATCATATATTTTTAATATTTTGTTTCTTTCTGTCAACTTTATGTTTGTAAGTTTCATGCATGTTCCAGTGTGTAGCTGTGGTCCTCTGACTTTCATTTGTGTATAGTACTTTATGGTATGAATTTATCATTACTTATTTAATGGAGATTTGGGTCATTCCCAGTTTTTGACTATTGTAAATAGTGATATTGTGAACATTCTTATGCATGTATGCTGATACCTAGTTCCTCTTGGATATTATGACCATTTGAGAAAAACGGGCCCAAAAAACCCATGAGCACTTCTCAAAGGAGAAATCTCAAATGGTCAATAAACACGAAAAGGTGCTCAACATCATTAGTAACCTGGGAAAGGAGAATTAAAACCACAACTAGAGAACAGTACACACCTATCATACTGGCAAAGTGATAGTACTGACTATTGGAAAGGATGCAGAACAACAGTCACTATTGTTTGCCTCTAGTGGATCTATGCAATTTGGTCCAACAATTTGGAAATCATTTTGGCTTTGTCTAGTAATGTGAAAGACAAGCATATCTTAGAATTCAGCAATTCCACCTCTGGGTATAATATCTGAGAGAAGGGCAAATATTATAGCTTAACTTCAGACTCGGATAAATTAAGATTACTTGCTGAAATTTCTAGAGTAAGCAGAAAAATAACAGAAGCAGAGAGTATAACTTCCAAACTTGTAGAGGTAGTACAAAAAATAGAATGATATATTTTAAGTATCCCACTCCCCCAAAAGACAAGAAAGGATAAAGGAAAAGAAAAATGCATAACAGAGAACAAATAGAAAATACCAAGGCATGTCAGTAATTATATATAAATAGACTAAGTACTCCAGTTAATAGACAAAGAATGTCAGATTAGCTCTTTTTTTAAAGGAAAAATTCCAATCATATATATATATGATTCTCTATATATCATATATATATATATATATATGATTTTATTTATTTAGTTGACAGAGCAAGAGTGCACAAGCAGACAAGCAGGAGGAACGGGAGAGGGAGAAGCAGGCTCCCTGCTGAGCAGGGAAACCAATGCGGGAGCTTGATCCCAGGATCCTGGGATCATGACTTGAGCTGAAGACAGATGATTAACCGATTAACCGACTAAGCCACTCAGCTGCTCCCGCCTACCAACCATATATTGTTTACAAGAGACACATCTAAAATATAAAGACACAAAAGGATTATAAATAAAAATGATCTAAGAAAATACCAAAGAGTATTACTAGAGATAAAGATTACTTCATAATGATAAAAGTTTTAATCTCCCAGGAAGATATAACATTATAAAATATTCTTCCCATATTAAGATAGGTTCAATATATATAAAGCAAAATTTCACAAAATGAAAGGGAAAATTTTATTTTATTTATTTGTTTTTAAAAGATTTTATTTATTTATTCATGAGAGACAGAGAGAGAGAGGCAGGGGCATGGACAGAGGGAGAAGCAGACTCCATGCAGGGAGCCCGATGTGGGACTCGATCCAGGACTCCAGGATCACACCCTGAGCCAAAGGCAGATGCTCATCCACTGAGCCACCCAGACGTCCCTGAAAGGGAAAATTTTAAATTCCATAATCATAATGGGATATTTTAGCCTACCTCTCTCAAAAATTACAAGGATTATTAGGCCAGAAAAAAAGTAATAATAGAATATTTGAACAACCCATTTAATAAATTCAGCCTAATCTTCATGTTTTGGAAGATTAAGTATTTTAAAAATGACATTCTTCCCAAATTGATTTGTAGATCCAATGCAACTGCAATTCAAATATTAACAAGATTGTATTATTTATGTGTGTTGAAGTAAGGGAGGTCCCGACAAGTTGACTCTAAAATTTACAGGAAATATCAGGAACTTAGGAAAGGCAAGACATTCTTAAAGAAGCCTGAGAGAGAGGAATATGCTCTACCAGATATTAAGATCTATTACCAAATGTATTATTAAGACAATGTAGTGTTGGGGTAGGATAAAGAATTCCGTGGTACAGAATAAAGAGACCAGAATTAGACTCATGCAGTCATAAACATCTGATGTAGGACAGCAGTGCCATTGCATGGTAATGGAGGAAGGAAAATCTTTTCAATACGTGATGCTGAATACAATCAGGTATATATATATATATATATATATATATATATATATATATATATATATATATTGAGATTTTATTTATTTGAGATAGAGCAAGCATGAATGGGGGGGAGGGGGAGAGGGAGAAGAGGCTCCCCACTGAGCAGGGAGCCCAAGGCAGGGCTCAATCCCAGGACCCTGGGATCATGACCTGAGCTGAAGGCAGACATTTAACCACCTGAGCCAGCCAGGTGCCCTCCATATTTTTAAATGAAATTAGAACCACTATCTCACATTAAATGTAAAAATCAATTCCAAGTGGATTAAGGACTCAAATGTGAAATGCAGAACTACAGAGATTTCTTTAACATAGGATAATAGCTTTATTACCTCAGGTCAGGGAAGGATTTCCCAACCAATGAAAAAAAAGCAGTACCCACGAAGGATTTGATAAATCACAATTAAAATTGTGAAAGACAAGCCAAGAAGGGAGAAGCATTTGTGGCAATATGGCATACAAAGGGCTTATATCCTAAATGTTTAAAGAATTTTTCTAAATCAATGTGAAAAAAGAAAGTCTATGTACCACTTTTTCTCTTCATCTTTCTTGAATCTCAGACCATCCAATAACACAAAGTATTCTTTAGAATTTCCTTTAGTGAAGGGCTACTAGTGACAAGTTATCTTTGATACTACTAGACAATGTCCTTTTTGGGCACATTTTCTTGAAAAAAATATTTTAACTGGTTATAGACTTCTTGAGTGACTACTATTTTCTTTAAGCCCACTAAAGACATTCCACTGTCTTCTGGCTTCCATTGTTGCTATTGGGAGGTCATCTGACATAACTCTTCTTTATTTTATTTTTTTAAAAGGTTTTATTTATTTATTCATGAGAGAGAGAGAGAGAGAAAGAGAGAGAGAGGCAGAGACACAGGCAGAGAAGCAGGCTCCATGCAGGGAGACTGATGTGGGACTCGATCCGAGGACTCCATGATCATGCCTTGAGAGGAAGGGAGCTGCTCAACCACTGAGTCACCCGGGTGTCCATGTAACTCTTCTTTAAATACAAACAGAATTTTTGTTCTCTGCTGCTTTTAAGATTTTTGTTTTCCCTTTGTGTCCTAAAGTTTTTTTCTGACAAATCTAAGATTCTTTTTTCTTTATTTCATCTTGATTGGGATTCATTGGGCTTCTTAAATCTGTGGGCTATTGACATTTATCAGTTCTATAAAATTATCCATTACCTCTTCAAATACTGCCTTTGCCTCATTATCTTTCTCCTCTCCTTTTGGTATTTTGAATAAATATGTTTTAAACACATCATTTTCATATCATATTCTATATTTTTATTTTTGTTCCCATGGAGAATTTTATAATTTTTTTTTTTTACCTTTTTCTTCCATGTCATTAGTTCTCTCTTTAGTTGGGCCTAACCTGTGTCTAACTGTCCTCTTTTAAGTTTTTAACTTCAACTGTTATATTTTTCATTTCTATAAGTTCCATTTTTTCTTTTAAAACGATTATGACGCTATAGTTTTCTGTTCCTTCTATATGTCTTCAGGATGATATTTTATTTTCATAAGCATAGTTTACTTCAATTTCCAAAGTCTTTGCAGGTCTTTTTATTTTATTTTATTTATTTTTTATTTTTTTATTTTTTTAAATTTATTTATGATAGTCACACAGAGAGAGAGAGAGAGGCAGAGACACAGGCAGAGGGAGAAGCAGGCTCCATGCACCGGGAGCCTGATGTGGGATTCGATCCCGGGTCTCCAGGATCGCGCCCTGGGCCAAAGGCAGGCGCCAAACCGCTGCGCCACCCAGGGATCCCTGCAGGTCTTTTTAAAATGAGATATTACTCCTCTGGGGTTTGAATTGTGGTGTCACGCTTCCTTGTGTTCTTAATTAGTTTTCACTGTGTGCTAGTAACTGAACCTGAAGGGTAATCTGTAGGAGAAATTTGAGGGCCAGACAGATAACTTTCCTTCAGATATGACTTGGATTTGATTCTGTGGGGTACCTCAGTTCACTGTCACCCCTTAAATTCTATATCACCCAAGAGAAACAAATCTGGTCTCCATAATTTAATTTCTAGAAATCTATCCTGAAGAAATATATAAAAATACATTTATACATAAATATGTTCAAAGCAATGTTATTTAGCATAACAAAAAACCTGTTAACCTATATGTCCAATAACAGGGGAATGGTTAGATAAACTATGTAAAAAAGCACATAGAATTAAAATGCTGTCAATGTAAGCTGTATATTAGAGATATTTTTATAATAAATTTTAAAAAGATAAAAATTACATATGTAATATAATTACAAGTATGTTAACCAAAAAAAACGTGTGAAAAGTCTGGAACAGTGCCGTCTGATAGAACTTTTGGTGACCGTGAAAATGTTCTGTATCTGCACCACATGGTAGCCATTCATCACACATAGCTACTTAGCACTCGAAATGTGTGACTAGTGTGACTGAAGAATTACATTTTATTTTTTATTTTTTTAAAGATTTATTTATTCATGAGAGACACAGAGAGAGTGGGGGGGGGGGAGGCAGAGACACAGGTAGAGGGAGAAGCAGGCTCCCCATATGAAATCCGATGCAGGACTCCATCCATGATCTGGGGATCTCTGAGCCAAAGGCATATGCTCAATCACTGAGCCACCCAGGTGTCCCAAGAATTACATTTTAAATTGTATTTAATTGTAGTCATTTTAAATTTAGATAGCCATATGTAGTAGTTGCTACCTTATCGGGTGGTGTGGATCTAGAAAATATTGACATATTAACAATGACTTTTGGGAAGTGCTTGAGCCTTTTGGTGATTTTTCTCCCCCTCTTTCTAGTGTTTTAAGGGTTCCAAATGTTCCTTAATGTATAATGATCACATTTTAAAATAAAAAGGCTTTAACCAGAATAACCCCCTATTAGAAAATGTATGTAAAAGCATTGTTATAAAGTCTAGTAGAGACTAGTAAAGTCTAGTTAAAAAGCCAAGTCTGTACCATTTCTTCCTGACAAAGAGTTAAATGTGTTATGTAGCCAGCCTGTTATATTCATTATGACAGCTTTTACAATTTTAGGTAAAACTGACTTTAAAGAGTCACAAATAAAAAATTACAAGAGAATTACCTTTCCACATGCTATTCTAGCATCACAGCAATCAATGGAAATGTTTCTATCTTCTACTAGGAAATCAAGTAGACTGTCAGTAGTTAGCTCTTTTTCTGGGATATCCACGGAAAGTTGATAAGAAATTGTTTTTAAGTGCTTTGAATCTAATGGGAAAAGAATCACATGAAAGTACATATTTGTTTAAGATGTTCCAAAACCTCTCTTCTAAAATGAAATTTCAAACCCTATTACAAATGCATTGATTCATCACTTTTTTTATTTTTTTATTTTTTATTTTTTTTAAAGATCTTATTTATTTATTCATGATAGACATAGAGAGCGAGAGAGAGAGAGAGAGAGGCAGAGACACAGGCAGAGGGAGAAGCAGGCTCCATGCAGGGAGCCCGACGCGGGACTCGATCCCAGGACTCCAGGACCTCGCCCTGGGCCAAAGGCAGGCGCCAAACCGCTGAGCCACCCAGGGATCCCCATCATCACTTTTTTTTTAATGGAAGAAAAATGAGGTTCTTCATTAAAGTGAGTGCCTTCTTTTGTTAAGAGAATGAAAATGTTCTTTTGTTAAAAGAAGAAAGGTGATTTTCATTATGTGGAATGCTGTGGCCTTATATTTAGTAGGAAATAGTTGAATATCAAGGAACTTTATACTAGGGATTTAGTTTAAACCAAAACAAACATGTATGTTTTCTAAGTATTTTTTCCATGTCTCTCAGTGGTTGAGGAGCAGCCTGATGCTCAGAAAGATTAACTAATGTACCCCAAACTATAGGGAGCCTATAGGGAGAAAAGCAAGGATACAAACTTCTGATTCTAAAAGTCAGTGCTCCTCCAATATACCCATGCTATAGCAACTCATCAGCTCTTTGCAGCTTTCTGCAAGGTGCTCTACAGATGTTGCTAATTTATTTCGATCAATTACACAGTAAACTGAACACTAAAAACTTCAAAAGGCACATGACTGAAATGCTGGATTTTTTTTTTTTTTAAGATTTTATTTATTTATTCATGAGAGACACACAGAAAGAGGCAGAGACATAGGCAGAGGGAGAAGCAGGCTCCCTGCTGGGAGCCGGATGTGGGACTTGATCCCAGGACCCCAGGATCACACCCTGGGCCAAAGGCAGATGCTCAACCACTGAGCTACCCAGACGTCCCTAAAACACCAGATTTTCTGAACCATTTTACTGAGGCATTGACTGGAATAAACATTTTAAATATTTTAAATATTTTAATTTTAAATATTTAAATATTTATATATATATATATATTTTTTTTTTTTTTTGTCTTGGTCTTGTTCAAACATCTGAGCTTTCTGAGGTACAACTGATCTAGAACATCAGTGTTGAGGGACTCACCTTCTTCAGAAAAATTAACTGGTCCATTTGGTATTATTGCAAATTGTCTGGCAATTTGTCGCTCCTGTTTTCTACAAAATTCAAAAATATGACAAAAAATCTGAAAGGTATTTGAAGCTTAAAACAGAATTTTAGTACAAAATTTAACTGTCTAAATGCCATCCCTTTTTTTAAATTTATTTTTTATTCTTTTCTATCAGGTAGTTAATGTAGTAATCAGTACATATGGGTCTCTACTCTCTTTTGTCAACAAATTTCTCCAACATGGGAATTCTCAATTGCTCCAAGAGTTTGCCGTTGGTAGATTTCTACTTTAAATTGGTGAGTTCACAGACTTTCTGGGACCTTCGGGATCTCTCTAATTTCCCCCCCACCCCCCAAGCTCTCAAGTGGGCCTGCATCTCAATATCAAAGGCTACCTCCGCAGGGCTTTTTCCTTTGCTTTGAGTCTATCAGCTTCACTGCCGTGGGCTGCATGAGGGTCAATACAGATTAATTCAGCTTTAGGGCTTTGGGTTTTTTTTTTTTCCTCATAGATGTAGTCAATCAGATTTTGAGAATAACTGCAACAGCAGGCCTGGAAAACAAAGAGGTCATTTTCATCTCACCAGTCCTGGATGAAGATAACTAGAGGGGAAAAAAAACAAAAATGGCCAAGGAAATTTGGATACCCATCTATCGACTTTTTTCTGGTAACAGTGATCTTGAGATGGAGCTCACAGACTCTACAGTTCATCCATTCGAAGCGTACAAGTCACTGGGTTTTAGTGAATTCACAGACATGTGCGAAACCATCACCGCAGCCAACTTTTAAACATCTGTGTACGTGTTTTTGTGTAGATATATGTTGTCGATCCTCTTGGGCATATACCTAGGATTGTCATTGTTGGGCTATATGTAACTATGTATTTAACTTCTCAGGAAATTGCCAGACGGTTTCTCAAAGGGCCTATGCCATATTATCTTCCCCCTTCGAAGTATAGGAGAGTGCCAGTTTCTCTACATTCTTGCCAGCACTTGTTATTATCCATCTTTTGGATTATGGCCATCATTGTGGGTACGAAACGGTAATCCATTGTGGTTATGATTTGCATTTCCCCAACAGCTAACATGTAACTCTTTTAAGAATTGCAGTGCAGGGAAAGGTGCTGGAGGAAATACTTCCTTTGTTTAAAAATAACATAATTTCCTCTATAAACCTGCTTTAGAACTTACACCTGTGGGTTCCGAGCTATCATCATCAGAGAAAACATCCATGTTGGAAAGAAATGTTCTTAGATCGCCCCCACAAAATTCACACTGCAGTGCTATTTCCTCCTCTTCTTCCTTCAGAGAGGGGAAAATAAAAATGAATTAGGCCCATACAGAGGCCCGAGCCTCTGGGAGCAGTAGGAGTCAGGGCTCAGGGCAGGGCCGGCAAAAGTCCAGTAGGGGAGCAGGGGTGCTGGGGGATGTGCCAAACTGTCAGAATCCCTGGGGGTTCCCAGAAATAGCTGCCAGGGGAACTTTCAGGAGGCTGAGATCCTATATCAGAAGGCACCAAGCCAGGAAGAGCCGTATATTCCAGTAATGAGACATTATTTCTGTTCAAGGGTTGGTGAGGCCTGAGGAGGCCGAGGTGGTATTTTGAGGGCCTCTGTCTGGTGCCTTTCGCCAGAGCACAGCTGAGCCCAAAAGGAGCTCCTGGGTCCTTAGGACGCCTCCTGAGTGCAAGAAGAAAATTGCACGCGTGACTTTATTGTTGACATCAGAGTCCCTTGTGGGGGAGGGGGTTACAGTGTGTCACCAGCTGCAGGCGCCGAAGGATAACACACTTTAGCCCCAGCTGGGGCTCTGAGTTCTTCTGTCTGTGCTGCAAGGGTAATTCAGGAGTGTGGGGGAGACCAGGGGAAGCAATGGGAGACTTGGAGTTGGGGGGCTCACGGCTTGAGGCTCTCTCTATGGTCACGTGGGTGATCTGAGGTCACGGCTGTGACTGTAGGGGCTCCTGGGCAGGCAAGCAGCCAAGCCTCAGCACAGGCCTCCAGGGGAACCCCTCATCACGCACTTGCAGGTCATGAACACCACCAGGCCAGCTGTGTTCGCCAGTCTCTGGGCCCGGCAAAATGGCCACCGTGGGGCCAAAGGGTGGCTGAGGTGGCCAGCGCAGCCAGGCATTCACCACTCTGGAGTGATGGCCCGTATCTTGAGGCTACTGAAACTACCCACAGATAAGTACTGCCCATGGGTGAGAGCAGAACCCTTGGGGTGGGGCGGGGCGGGTAAAGCCCTGTCAGGGAGAGATGGTGGTGACACATCTAGTTTGGCTCCCAAAGTGACCTAGCAGGCAGAAAGAGAGCGTGCTGATGCCAGGCCATTTCCATAGTGATTAGCTTCTCAGCCCACAGTCCCTTCCCCTACGGGGTAGCAAGGTGGAGGTGCTTCCAAAGACCACGAATAGGGCGGGGCTGCCACCCGTCAGAGCCCCATCTACGCAGACCTCAAACATCTGCCCAAGATCTGGGTGCCAGCGCGGGGACAACTCCCTGGAAGAAAGGCAACTGGGCTTTCCCCATGTTCAGGACCGTCTCCGGGTGTCAGCTGAAGAAAACTCCAGCAACTTCCTGGGGTACAAGCTTTCATGGTTCAGGAAGAGAAAGGAGCTGGTTTGAATAACGATTTTCAGGGCAGCCCAGGTGGCTCAGCGGTTTAGCACCACCTTCAGCCCAGGGCCTGATCCTGGAGACCCGGGATTGAGTCCCACCTGGGGTTCCCTGCGTGGAGCCTGCTTCTCCCTCTGCCTGTGTCTCTGCCTCTCTCTCTCTCTCTCTCTCTGTGTGTCTCTCATGAATAAATAAATAAAATCTTAAAAAAAAAAAAAAAAAAAAGAATTTCAGCCTGAAGAGTCCAGAGTTTAGAAACCTGGACCACTATAAACAGGAAAACACTGACTGCTATTACATGACATATTGACTGTGTCACCCCTTCATTAGACTTGCAGAGTGGAATGCACCCCAAGGCGGCAATGAGCCGCACGTCGGTGGGTCCACACAGCACTCCCATTGACCCTGCACACACGTCTGCGGCCTGCTGCCTCACACCATGGCCGGCTCTTATTTCCAGTGAGGGAGCCTGCACCTTTAGCATACCCCAAAGGAAGTAATTCACGGGCCCCGATCTGGGAGGGGTGCAGCTCTCTCCACACAGCCAGACCATCGGGGTTTGGAAGTAATCATACCAGCAATCAGTCCCTCACTGCTCCAGGGCAGCGGGGCGGTGTGCCATCCCGTGAGAGTTATTACAATGGCCTTTCCCTCGCCCACCAGACAGAGGCACTAATGGGTCACTTGAGATGACTAAGTATGGCAGATGTTCATCTTTGTTTCCAGGCTTGGTGGCCACTGTGATGGGTTGCATCATGTCCCCTGAAAAGATATTTTGAAGTCCTAACCTCTGGTACCTGTGAATGGGGCTTTGTTTAGCTATGGGTCTTTGCAGATGGAACCAAGTGCAGATGAGAGATCATTAGGTCATAATCCAAGAAGACTGGTGTCCTTGGAGAAGAGGGACATTGGGACACAGGCTCGCAGAGAATGCTGGGACAGCCAACACGGGGCTGGAGGAAGGCCAAGGTTGGATGGCCACACTGGGGCCGGGGAGGAGGCAAGGAAGGATGCTCCCCTAGAGGCCGGGCTGGCTGATACTTGGGTTTTGAACTCTTAGCCTTCGGAACCGTGAGACAATAAGTTGCTGTGGTTTTAACCATCTCATTGGCGGTAGATGGTTCCAGCAATCCTAGCAAAGGAACACAGCTGCCCTAAGTGCTATTCCAGGTAAAAGAGCTCTTTGCCCGCTTTTGTTTTTTAAAGTAGATTCGCTGTCTTCCAGGCAAATCATCCTGTGGCTTATTACATCATTTATTAATAGGCAAAAATTTTAAAACTTCAAAATAGCATGAATTTAAAAATCACCTTGAAGCTAATGCCTAAATTGGAGCTCTCTCCTTTGAATTGCAGAACGGACGGTGGCCCGATGCTCGGCAAGGTCCTCAGGGAAGGCTCGAACAGGGTTATGAAGTCTTCTTTAAACTAAGTTTTTAAAAAGAGAGAACTGATGTCTGAGTAAGTGACATTTACCATGAAAACTGAGTGCTGTTGGACTGATAAACATTTCTTACCTCCAGCTCACATAAAATACTCAGTTTTCGCTCTTTGGGATTAATTACCCATTTTTCTGAAAAGCATCAATTTGGAAGGAAAGTTTAAAACTTTTATAACGGTGTGCTCTACTTTCTCGTCACCCACTACCCCCACCACCCCATCACATACTCACACAGACACACAGACACACACACACACACACACACAGTTTAAATGCCCTGAAACCTTTTCACCCGGTCCTCGAGTATATTCTCAGGGGAGGGATTTTCTAGAGGAGGCGGGCGCTGTCCAGTTCAGGCTGGTTCCCCAGGGCCAGTTGGCCTTTGCCCTCAAAGGGAGGGAACTCCAAACATCCACTTACCTCTTAACTTAGAAGCCAGATTTTCATGTTCAGTATCCTTAGTTACAGAGGAGGTTTTCTTCCCTGTAAAATGAGTGCACGTTTGTCATCAGTTCTGACAGAGAAGGAAAGCGACGTAACGTAAAACAAGATATGCCTCTTGGAAAAATAAATACCCTTATTTGTGTTTGCTTTACCTTATACTTTTTTTTTTTTTTTTTTTTTTTTGCCTTTTCCAAATAACCTTTTTATCAACAATGAGGACCAGAGGAAAGTCACCCTTGATGAGCACATTTAAGAGTGTTTCCTTGTTTCTTTCTGGTCCTAGACTACTGCAGAGATGCACATCTTGCTTGATTATAAATGTTGTGTTGCCAACTCTTGTTTTCTGCTTTTCTGAAGTACCGCTTTGTCTACCTTATGTCTGTTACTGTGTAGGAGATTTTTCAGGGGGAGGGGTGCTGAAGGTTCTAGTTTAAGACACTGAACTCAACTATGAGGATTATTCCCTCTGCAGATTCCAGGGCAGTGGTGGAAATGGGAAAGGTACCCATCGGCAACTTTGAATAAACATCTAGAAGATTTAGACTGATAGAATTGGAATAGGAAAACCAATCAGATCTACCTACAACAGGACAGAGGTAGTGGAAGGGAGCTGGCCTAGTTGTTCACGGAGCCAGTGCCAGCAAGGACTGCGGGTGAAGAAATAAGTGGGCTTCAGAAAATGATGCCCTTCCTATGTGGAGTATCTGAAAACATTTTAAATAAGTTTTAGGCATCTTGTCCAACAGAAATACCAGCACAGTATATAAAAAAAAATGAATGCACAAAGATTTTTATTAAGGTATTCTTTGGGATCCCTGGGTGGCACAGCGGTTTGGCGCCTGCCTTTGGCCCAGGGCGTGATCCCGGAGACCCGGGATCGAATCCCACATCGGGCTCCCGGTGCATGGAGCCTGCTTCTCCCTCTGCCTGTGTCTCTGCCTCCCTCTCTCTCTCTCTGTAACTATCATAAATAAATAAAAATTAAAAAAATAAAAAAAGCAGAAAAAAAAAGGCATTCTTTGTTAATGGGGAGAGCTCAAAACATCAAACCAAACCGACTCTGAAATGTCTAGCAATCAGTTTTATTAGGTATAAGCCACAATAACTGTGTATAAGGGAATACTGTGCAGTTGTTCCAGTGAATCAGGTGGACCTTTCATGGCATGGAAAGATGCCCATGATACACTGCTAAGTAAAAAAAAAAATTAGAGACAAATTTGCCTATTGCTCACAGGAAATGTTGTTTCATAGACTTTCACCTTACAAACTATTAGAATTGATAAGAAATTTTTGCAAGGGGGGGGCAGATACAAGCTTAATATATAGAAATCAATAATTTTCCTTCGCATTGACAATAATTAAAAAAATAAAACCGGGAAAAAAGTGTCCAATTGTTACATCAGTACAACTACAACTCCTAGGAATAAACTCGTAAGAGCTGCATGAGTCCTCTATGGGAAAAAGAAAAACTATGAGAGGAGACCTGGAAGAAATGGAGAGGCACATCTAGGTTCACGAGGTTCCTGCTTGGTGCAGACCAATGGCCATGAGACGAGGTGGCCCAAGCACCTTCCTTGGTAGCCTCGGTAAACAAACCGAAATCTGCCATAGTCAATTCCTGTAAATGCCTCAAAGTTAAGAATAGCCAACCTGAAAACAGCCAACCAGGCTTTCCCAAATAACTCAACTCTTTAGACTATACTATAGCCAATCAAAAAATTTCCTTGTTTTGCTCTGGTGTCTTCTCTGTCAAAAGCTCTGGCCTCACTCCTGTCTGGGGAGTGCTTCTATCTCCTGTCTGGCACTGCTCTGTTTCAATCCACATTTGCTCAAACTTAGAAATCTGAAAATGCCTGTTTGTCTTTTAACACTGCTAGGCCAGGGCCACAAAACAACTCGTCAGAGGCCATTGAAAAATCCCATCAGATTTACATTGACTGTGTGGGTTCATCTGGGGATTATTAACAACTTTTTAATATTTGGTTCATTTTTTAGGTTAGATTTTGTCAGTCTTCTGGGCAAACCCTCTAGCATCTTTTCACTTTGTTCCCATTGAATGAGCTTGGTTCTCAGTTGATCCTTTGGCTCTCTCTCTCCTCAGATTCTCCTCCTACTTACCTTGCTGCAGCCACACACACTGTCCCCTGGTTCTAGGAGGAGATGCTTGCTAGTCCCAATGCCTGCCCCCAGAGATCATCCTGGCTTGTTCACCCACCTCCTTGAAGCCTTTGCTCAAATATTTTAGCTTCTCAGTGAAGATTTCCCTGAGCACCCTATGTAACCTTGAACCCCTCCCACCCAACAAATCCTGTCCCTTTCCTTTGCTTTTTCTTCTCAGCACTTCTATCGCCTAATCTACTATATATTTGCTTATTTTATGTATTATCTATCTCACCATCACCTCTACCTTCCACACTTTAATACCAGATCACTAAGACAGGGGTTTTGTTTTTCTCCATCGCCATTTTCCTAGAACAGGGTTTGGACAATGACAGGCGCTTGGCATGTGCTAAGGTGCTCAACAAGCATCTGATGAATAAGTGACATAATATAAAACAAACAGAAAAGGTAAAAGGAAAGGCTATTCATAATTACTTACCCTGGGATAAATTACAATTTTAATTTTTGTATTGTTTATTTCCTAATGGTTGACATTTAGAAACAGAAGTGCATATCACTTCTTAATAAAAAATGAAGCTATGTATCAAGATATAATGGAGAACATAAATGTTGGCATTTATTACAGACTAGGGGCCAAAGAGTTTAAATATTTAATCTCATTTTGATCTTCATAACAATTCTGTGACTGAGGTATTATTCTTATTACCGACACATGAAGATTCTGAGACTCCTTGGAGCTAAGATTTCATGCCCTGGCATCTCCATGTCAGTTTGCGTTGGGCTGGGATTCAAACCCGGCTCTCCCACCACCTCTTACCACCATGCTCATTCCAATGTGCAAGCCTATCTCCCAGTTAAAGCTAAGAAATCAAACTACTCACTCCTCTGCCTTCTGCCAGAAAGTTCTTGAAGCCAGCTTTCTTCTGTTTGCACTGATGTTGGAATTCCTGGATACAAAGTGTGATACATAGTCCTGAAGTTTAGACAAAGTGTTAGTTTTGAGTATACCTATGTAGTTGTTAGCAGTTCTTCCAAATATAGCACATTTTAACGGTCAACGCACCTACATGAGAAGATCGTGGTTTCTATTTGAAATGTTTTCTTCCATTCTTATCTCTCAGTAAAGTCAGGCACAGTGTGTTTGCATCATAGGGAAAGTACTCCTTCCTAAGCCCCAGAGGCTCCCAGTACCATATTTTTCCCTGTAGGGAATAAATTACTACAACTTTCTCTGTGCATGTGTGTTGGTGGTGGCAGTGACGGTGCGTGTGTTTAAACATTTACTTGAATTTCAATGAGACATTTTGCTCATTTTATGTAAGTAATCTCTATACCCAGTGTGGGGCTCAAATGCACAGCCCTGAGATCAAGAGCCGTATGCTCCTCTGACTAAGCCAGCCAGGTGCCTCAATTAAATAGTTTAAAAAAAATAATACAACCTTTTTTTTTAAAGGGTTGAAGTTAAATGCATTGTAACCAAACAACTTGTATTCTTTCTACAAGTGGTTCAGTCACTTGCATTATCACTGACATGACAGGAAGGCAGACATGGACTTTCACTAGTTAAAATGACTGTTAATTGGTAACAAGTAAATAATTATTGCTTCAAGTTCCTTTGCCTCTTTGAATTTCAGGTTTTTAAATAATTTGCTGGATCTTATAAAATTATCAAATCCTTTTCAAATGAATGAGTCAGATTTAGGGCTGTGTCCGCCCCGTTTTTTTATTTTTTATTTTTATTTTTTATTTTTTACCATTTTTCGTTTTCTTAGGTCTCCACCTTCCTTTTTTTAATGCTTGGTTCCTTGGCATCTTGCAGCAGTGGGTTGTTTTAATTCTGAGATGACTGTGTCTTTTAATAAGTGAAGAATAGCTCTGCTGAAGCCACCTGTGCAAGTCTCTGGGGGATTCCTATTTATCTAAGCTCCCAGAGAGACAAGTTACAGGGACCAAGCGTTAAGGTGTAGAGCAATCCCTAGACAATGTTTAACGTTTGGCTTTTTTCCCAATTCAATGGTTAGCAACATCGATACATTATTCATCAAGGTCTTTTTGCCTTCCTCAAACCAACACCAAAGCTTGTTCCTGAAATTCTGTGTAAAGTTGGCAGGTGACTGAGGGTAACAGAATTGACACTGAGAACTTACTATGCAGTAGTACCTTCAGAGTAGTTGCTTTACTCACATTATTTCATTCATATTCACAAAAACTAATCAAGGCATCTATTAATATTCCCTTTCTACCAGCAAGGAAACTGAGGCTCTAGGGAACTTCTGAAAAATTGCATGTGGCAGATACAGATGAGGCCTGGACCTATTCGGCTTCAAAACCTGTGTTTCTCCACATTCATCTCACCACCTACAGTTGATCCCATTTTCAACCAGAAAGGTAATAAACAATAGTAATTAAAGTAATTAAAAAACAGAAAGTGAAACCCTCTTGCACTGTTGCACTGAATGCAAATTGGTGCAGCCACTCTGGAAAATAGTGTGGAGGTTCCTCAAAGAGTTAAAAACAGAACTGCCCTATGACCCACCAATTGCACTACTGGGTATTTACCCCAAAGATACAGATGTAGTGAAACAGTGGGACACCTGCCCCCCAATGTTCACAGCAGCAATGTCCACGGTAGCCAAACTGTGGAAGTAGCCTTGATGTCCTTTGACAGATGACTGGATAAAGAAGATGTGGTCTCTATATACAGTGGAATATTACTCAGCCATCAGAAAGGATGAATATCCGCCATTTGCTTTGATGTGGATGAACTGGAGGGTATTATGCTGAGTGAAGTAAGTCAATCAGAGAAGGACAATCATCATATGGTCTCACTCATACGGGGGATATAATAAATAGTGAAAGGGATTATAAAGGAAAGGAGTGGGAAAAATTAGAGAGGGAGACAAACCATGAAAGGCTCCTAAATCTGGGAAACGAACAAAGGGTTAGGAAGGAGAGGTGGGCACAGGTTGGGGTGACTGGGTGATGGGCACTGAGGGGGGCACTTGACCAGATGAGCATTGGGTGTTATACTGTATACTGGCAAATCGAACTTCAATAAAAAAAAAAAAAAAAAACCTTTCCAAATTTTTACAGGAAAAAAACTAGGCGAGCCAGTATCGATTGCATTTTTATGGCTTCTTAAGGGCAGATTTCCTTAAAAACACCATCTTACCAAATTCACCAGAGAATGCTTTGAAATATAAAAGAAGCATCTTCTTAACAAGATTTATGAGGAGGAATTAAAAATTTGATCATGTAAAGAGATGTTCCCCTACAATAGGAAGTTCGGGTCAAGATGTCAGTGGAGTACCCAACTCTCCTCCCCTTCCTTTCCAAGGTCTTCCTGAAATAACACAGACAAACAAAACAAATGAAAAAGATAACCCTGGAAAATAAGAAAGGTGTCATCCGTAGACAAATAATACCGAAGTCCTTAAGGAACAAAAAGAAATGGCTTTAGTTTGATGGAAAACCAGAGTGCAGACCACTACAGCTCAAGACAAGAGAGGTAAGCAAAGTTCTTCTGGGAAGTTCCTGGCTCAGGCTCAACCAAATGCAGAGAGGAGGGACCTGGGACTGCCATCGGAGGAGTTCGAGAAGTTAATTCAAAGCAGTGGGCCAGGCAGGCAAACCCCTTCTTCTCCCCTCATACAGGGGCAGTTGTTTTTATTTACAGATGAAGCCCAAAGAACTGCTTTCTACAGAGTGGGCAGCGTCTCTAAGGAGTTTTTAGGTCAGAAAGAGAAGCAGAGCACAGCATGAGGTTACGCAGGACCTGCCTAATAGGCTTGGATGAGAAAGGAGGAAGGCACATGCCACCTAGAAATAAAATTCACAGAGAACTCCAACCACACAGCGACATTCCTCATCCCAACCCCAGTTATAGTCGGTATCTACCTGCCTGCTTCCTGCCGACACTCCACCAGAGGCTGGCTCTGACGTCCCCCATCCACTGGCTCTGACGTCCCCCATCCACTGGCTCTGACGTCCCCCATCCACTCACTAGGGCTCCCAACCTGCCAGGCCAGCCCTGGGAGGAGCTACTCAGCTGCAGAAATGACTCCATCCCGGCTACCTACTGGATAAACAGGACTAATCCTGGAAAAAAAAAAAAAAAACTTAGAAGAACAAAAAAGAACTTGATTTTTATTTGAGCACTCTGAAAAGAGATTTAAGAGCAACAGTGATTTGAACAGAAACAGAGAACAAGACCTGGCTTCTGGGAAATGACAAATAGGAATACCAAGGTAAGATTTCTTGTTCAAGGGCTGTATATTATCATATAAACACCCAACAGCTTGAAGCCGTCCAAGAGGGGCCACGGCTATCCAGGAGGGGTTCTGAAGGAAAGAACAGAGACAAATGAAGGGAAGGAAGTAATCCCATATCGCTGGTGTCTGGGACTCAGAATGATCAGCAGTACGGAGTACTAGAAGTCAAAGAACCAATGCCCTCTGAGCTCTGAGGAAAGGGGCTTTAAATGTATTCTTTTATGCCAGGTTGTGATTAATTAAGGATGAGGGTAAAGTGAAGAAACCTCCAGACAGGACTACCCACAAGATCTGCATGAGATAATTACCTGAGGAGTTTGTCCAGCAAACAGAGAAGGAATCGAAGCAAGCAAGCACTATGGGAATCAAGGAACGGTGGCCACTGAACCCAGCTCAGGAAAGCTGAAGACACTTAACAACTGAGAGTTGACAAGTTCCCTTTTAGGAGCAAGTTTTACTGACATAGGATTTTGGGTGTTTTTTGTTTTATTATAATTATTTTTTTATATTTTGAGTGTGCACGAATACAATCACATTGTTGGGTTCTCAGCATCAAATTATATTGTTGATAGATTTTCAGTTTTTAGAATCAACCTGTACTGAGTTAACTATGTAAAAACATAATATGAACATAATAAAACTTGGCAAAATAATGACTTTGTGTGAATATATATTACACATTAATATAGTTTGTTATAAAATGTGTATGATTTGTTGTTAATTGGGGGAGAAAGGGGTGAGAGGATAGAAGAAAGTAGAAGTGCATTAGTGTGTTAACTTCATAATGAGTTAGTAGATAGTTGCTAAAGTTGAGAAATCAGATAGTAGAGGTTTAAATAAAGTCCTAAAGGCTAGAAAACCTAAAAAATAACAAATACCAAAAATGAAGAGGGGGGGAATTAGTATGAGTTATATTTCTCATCTTTCATGGGTAGGAAGCCTATAATTATGGCAAAAATTGATAAATCAGGGAATGAAAATGTGCTGTTTAGAATAATATTGGAGGGGTGGCTGGCTTGCCAAAATCAGTAGGGCATGCCACCCTTGACCTCGGAGGTGTGAGTTTGAGCCACTTGGGTGAAGAGATTACTTAAAAATAAAATTATAATAGAAACAAACTGTTAGCAATATGTTAACTGGGGATTGGGGCTGTGGTGATGAAGAAGGGCATGGAGATTTTTAATTTTATGCCTTTGTATCCTTTCATACTTAACCATGTGCATGTTACTTTTTTCTTAAAAAGTTGAATTAAAAGGACAGAACAGCCCTCCTCATGCTTAAGAATTTAAAAGTTGCTTGTGAAAGCAAAGCTTAGGTGAATGGTCATTCAAGATTGTGGACTCAGGTTTGCTGTGAGATTTCAGGGAAGATTCATAAAGATGTTCCAAAAAGTATTTCTCTGGTGTCTTCCTGTGCCTGAGGGCTAATAGCAATAACAATAGTAAGAAAAAGGGAGGGGGAGACCGAAATTTCCAGTGTCCTTCACGGAAGGCGTCTCTGATCATTGTCTCAGCCAGCAGAGCCCTCCACCTCGAATGTTCACAGCCCTTGTTCCTGTACCCCTGGCACAGTGTTATCATTTCATGTTATATTAAGTGGACGGGCCACGTCCGCAGGTAGATGGACAAGGGACCTCGTCTCAATCTCCGAAGTGTCTAACAGCATGGTTTTTCCAAAAAAACCTTTGTGGATAAATAAATTCGTTATAAGCGCCCCGGATCATTTGACTCTACTTGCAGACGTGTTCATCCAAGAGGTAACCAACACCAGCTTCAAAAAAATAATAAGAAAACAAAACATTTTCTTACCGATCTAAATTCATTCCAGGCAGGTCTTTCCGAAATGTCTGAAATATTTTAGGAAAATCTGTTGAAGGAGACATCAAAAGATGTAGCCCCTGCCTCTGAATCAGCGGTTCACAAAAGGCCAAGTTGTACCCCCCTCCCTAGGCCTCGGGCCCCAGGAGACCTCTGGCAACATCTGAGGACATTTTTTGATTCTTACAAAGCGGATGTGGGGGGGGGAGTGGGGGCTCGGGGCCAGAGGCAGGCCATCTTCCAACCTCGGCCCCGACAGCAATGTCAGTCCTGGGAGGTGGAGAATCCTCGAAACAACTGCGCTAGCGCAGTGGCCAGCGCGGCCTCCCGACCGGGGCGGGCACCGGGCCTGCAGGTGCACCAGGCGCTTCCCTGACGCCCTAACTCGGGAGCGGGCGGGACTGGGGGGGGGGGCGGGGGATGCGGGGGCGCGGGGGGCGCGGGGCCCCTACTTCTCTGGGACCAGGTGCTGGACCCCGCGCTGCTGCTCGGCGTCTCGCTCCAGGACCCGCTGGGCGACGCGCTGAGCGGAGGCGTCGGGCTCAGGCTGGGGCTGGCGACGCTGGCCAGGCGGGGCAGGAGGGGCTCGGAGCCCTCGACGCTGCTGTCCCCGAAGGCCGTGGCCCCCCAGAGGTACGCATCGCTGAACGCCCCGTGCGCCTCCAGCTTCCTCTCCGCAGCCTCCACCAACTCCACCTTCTGCTGCGTCTCCACCTCCTCCACCTCCACCTCCTCCACCTCTTCCACCTCTTCCACCTCTTCCACCTCTTCCACCTCCTCCACCTCCACCTCCACCTCCTCCACCTCCTCCACCTCCACCTCCTCCTCCTCCACCTCCACCTCCTCCTCCTCCACCTCCACCTCCTCCTCCTCCTCCTCTACGTCCTCCACCACCTCTACATCCTCCTCCTCCTCCTCCTCCACCTCCTCTTCCTCCTCCTCCCCCTCCTTCACGTCCTCCTCCACGTCCTCCTCCTCCTCCTCTTCCCCCTCCCGGCCCTCCTCCTCCGGCTTTCTGAAGCCAGGACTCGAGTACAGGTTGGCCATGGCTGCGGGGAGCAGGGCTGCCGCTAGCGCAGTGGCCAGCACGGCGTCCCGACCGGGGCGGGCCAGAGCGCGCAGGCCGGGTGTGTCTGTCTCCCTGGGCAACGCCAGTCAGCGCCGCCCGAGCCCCCGGTTTTAAAGGGGCAGGACCCCCTCGCCGTGGGCCCCCCGCCTTCTCTCTCCTTCTCTCCCCTTCTCTCCCCTTCTCTCCCGGGCTCCGGGTCCTCGCTGCGCCTCCCAGCGGGTGGGTGTGCAGGCGGGGGCTCCTGGGGATCCCCCCCCCCCAGGCCACCTGCTATTTTGGGTTTTGAGTAGGTACCTGCTGCTGGGAACTCACAATCAAACTTTATTACAAAAAGAGGTCCCGGCCCCGTAGTTTGACAACTTGATTTTTAAATTGCATTTATCTTGATTAATGAGATTAAAAAAAAAAAAAGATGTTTTTTATTCATTCATCAGTGACACAGGCAGAGGGAGAAGCAGGCTCCCTGCAGGGAGCCCGACACAGAACTTGATCCCAGGACCCTGGGGTCACGACCTGAGCCGAAGGCAGATGCTCAACCTCTGAGCCATCCCGGTGCCCCAATTAATGAGATTTTTTTTTCCCAATTAATGAGATTTTTGTACCCTTCCAGTCTTGTGCCTGAGATGGGTGCTTCGCTCTAGTTGCGAGGCCTGGTACCACCTGTGTCTTCCTGGGGGCTTTGCTTTCAGTTCATTGCACTTTTGTAAAATATGTGTACACACACAAAACATTTGTATACAGAATAATATGTAAGGGACGTCCACTCACTTACCACCCAGATTGGAACACACATCTTCACTGCAGAGTTCAGCTTCCTTTTTTTTTTTTCTCTTATGATTTTATTTATTTATTCATGAGAGACAGAGAAAGAGAGAGAGAGAGGAGAGAAAGAGGCAGAAGCAGGCTCCATGCAGGAAACCTGATGTGGGACTTGATCCCTGGACCCCCGGATCATGCCTTGAGCCAAAGGCAGACGCTCAACCACTGAGCCACCCAGGTGTCCCTCAGCTTCCTTTTAAAGCCTCTCAAGTCTGAGAAATGTTCCTGGTGGGATGAATTGGGCTTTTGCTGTTTGACTTCACTTGTAAGGCAGGGGAACAGGGGAGCGCAAACCGAGATTCCCTGTGGCTGAGGCCACTGGGTGTTGTTCCAAGGGTGGGGCCTGACCCCTGCATTAAGTGAGCAGGGTTAGGCCTAGAAGTCTCCGGATGTGATCTCTGTTAAATCAGTTGACCACGTTCACCGTCAGTTTCTCTGGGGGTAAATTGGTGGGAATAATACTACTTTACCCCTAAAATGTTTGTGGATATCAGTGAATGTGAAATGGGAGCCTATCACCATCTGTGCATTCGGCCAAAGACCACCCTGGGAACACACCCAGAGTTAAATAGGTTGTCACCAATTATAGCCAGGTGTCTTAGGAAGAGCATGGTGGAAAGAACCTATAGGGTGAGGATGGTTAGACTCGGTTAGATGATTTGGGAGAAGGTCTAAACAAGCCAGGTTTTGCTCTGAATCGGATGCTGTCAGACAGTGGGGGTAGTAGTTTGTGGTGGCTCGGTGACCTTATTTTTGTGATTAGACAAAATTACCAAGTGGCTTTGTTTAATTGCAATTTTATCCTGGTGTCAGAGTAGTGTTTTACTTAGTTTGGGCTGCTGTATCAAAATACCATAAACAGGAGGGTTTAGAAGCAACGGAAATTTATTCTCACAGTGCTAGAGGCTGAGAAGAACAAGATCAGGCTGGCTTGATGTGGATCTAGTGAGAAGCTGCTTCCTGGTTCCCACATGTCCCTGCGCCTCCGACTATTGGCTCTGTCCTCAGGCGGCAGAAGGAACACGGGAACCCCTAGGGGCCTCTTTTAGAAGAGCCCTAATCCTATTCATGAGGACTCTCCCCTTGTGACCTAATCACCTCCCAAAGGCCTCACCACCAAATACCATCACAATGGAAATTAGGTTTCAGCATAAGAATTTTAAGAGGACAGATTCAGTCCATGGCTTTTTTTTTTTTTTTTGGAAGATTGTATTTATTAACTTGAGAGAGAGTGTGAACAGGGGAGAGGGGGAGAGGGAGAGGGAGAAGCAGACTCCCTGTTGAGCGCGGAGCTCAGTGCGAGGATCCCAGGATTGATGCTGGGCTCCATCCGAGGACCCTGGGGTCAGGGCCCGAGCCGAAGGAAGACACTTAACCGACTGAGCCCCCCAGGTGTCCCTCAGTCTACAGCATCTTGTCTGAGGCTGTTATTCTTCCAGAATGTTTCTGTCCAACAGGAAAAACGAAACGGCCTGGCTGTGTCAGACCAGCTTGTGGTAATAACGAGACCTAGCTGTGAATACTGGGTCAGTTCCTGCTGCAGGGACTTCCATTATGAGCTTTCCAGCCCAGAAGACTTGTACTCACAGGGCTCTCAAGGGAGCAGGAAGTGAGAAGTTAGGTATCTGGAATCACTGCGCAATATGACAAATATTTAACAAGCTCTATGAGCTAGCCCTCTGCTGGGGGCTGGGCCATGGCGTTGACAGGACAGCACCTGCACCTTAGGCAGGAGTCTGGCCAGCTATGGGGCACTGGGACAGACCGGGGCAGGTGAAGGCACAAGACCGCCCAAGCACTCCAGAGAATCAGAGAAAAAAAATCCACAGAAAATTGTGAGAAGAAGGAGGGACCTCGTAGGCTAGCAGAGCAGTTGGTACAGATGAGAGAAGATAGTTGAGCTGTTCTGGAAGGAAGGGTAAAATGCGGGTGTTTGGAGAGGAGGTCAAAAACATGCGAAAGCCTGCCAGCAGGCTCAGGGCAGGAAAGAGGGCTGGCACAGGGGAGTGCGGTAGAGAGGTCGAGGCACAAATAGGATAAGTGGTATTTAAAAAAAAAAAGTGGTATTTTATTTCTGGGCAATAAAAGCATTTCGATGCTGGAAGGGACCTCAGAGGTCATAAAATTCGCCAGCTACGGGTACATGGGGAGGTGACTTGTTCCAGGGGAGGCAAGCGGAATGGAAATGAGGACGTGGGGGGCGGGGGAGCTGGGGGAGGAGGAGAGGGCAAGGGTCAAAGTGCTGGTGCTTATTCTGAGTTGCCTGCCTTCAGCTCGGTTCACCCACGGTCACAGCGTTTTCTCAGTGGCGTAGTGAATTCATATATTTTTAAAAACATTTTATTTATTTATTTATGAGAGATAAGGAGAAAGGCAGAGGCTCAGGCAGAGGGAGAGGCAGGCCTCCTGCGGGGAGCCCGATGGGGGACTCGATCCCTGGGATCAGGCCCAGAGCCAAAGGCAGACGCTCAACCACTGAGCCACCCAGGCGCCCCTACTGAATTCATTTTTAAGTCAGCCCTATTTAGAGCCTTTGTGAAGGCCTTTTTGAAAGTCTTAAGACTCTCTTCCCTTGGATCCATTTACTCTGCAAAAAAAAAAAAGTTGATTTCCCCTTAATGGAACATCAAAGTTGATTTCCCCTTAATGGAACATCATTCTCTGTTTGGGCCGATCAGAGACAAGACGGCACCGGGCCATGATTGTACCCCCACCCCCGCCCTCTCCAGGTGCTCTCGGAAATTGTGAGCCTGGGCTTGGACAACCAGACACCGTCACCCCTCACTAACGGACTCTGAGCTTGTTCAGCCTCGGCGCCTTGATCTGAGAGTTCTGATCTGCCTAATTCACGGGGCTATCTTGAGATGCAACTGAATTATTATTATTATTATTATTTTAAATTTATTTATTTATTTATGATAGTCACACACAGAGAGAGAGAGAGAGAGAGGCAGAGACACAGGCAGAGGGAGAAGCAGGCTCCACGCACCGGGAGCCCGACGTGGGATTCGATCCCGGGTCTCCAGGATCGCGCCCTGGGCCAAAGGCAGGCGCTAAACCGCTGCGCCACCCAGGGATCCCCTGAATTATTATTTTTATACGTATGTTATTAACATCTTTTCTTATGGAGGACTAATCTTATATTTTACTCTCCTTTTGTTTTTTTTTTTTTATTTTATTTTTAAAAAAGGACTCCTTTATTTACCTGAAAGAGAGCACGTGCACACGAGAGCGAGGGCGGTGGGGGGAGCTGAGGGCCAGGGAGAGGAGCAGACTCCCCGCTGAGCGTGGAGCTGGATGTGGGGCTCAATCCCAGGACCCTGAGATCACGACCTGAGCCAAAATCAGGAGTCGGTCGCTTAACCGACCGAGCCACCCAGGTGCCCCTTGTACTTTCCTTTTAGAATCACATAGTTTCGTTTAGAAAATAATGTTACTTTTACAATCTGTAAAATGTTTTCATGTGCTTCCAGTGCTAAGTCCACTTAGCTTTTTTCCCCACCAACAGTAGCGTCCTAGGTAGTTGTTGTCATCATCTGGAATATGGTTTCTCTATGTAGCATTGTCGCTCTGAAAACTGACATGAATGCATCCACTCTGAGAGAGCAAGAGAGGATTTTTTTGCCCAGTGCAAACACTCGCCTGCAGGATATTTTGGTAGGCAGCTCTCAGTCCAGAAAGAAAGCATCGGGGTCCCCTCAGAATGCTTTTTTTAAACTAAGCGTGGCTCTCATTCATGGTGGAGGGACGAGCACAAAGAACCACGCAGCCTTGAGGAGGGCTGGCGACGAATGAGCCCGGCTGCGTTAGTGTCTTAGTCCATTCAGGCTGCGATAACCAAATAACCACCCACTGGGTGGCTTAGAAACAGCAGGCCTTTATTTCTCACGGTTCTAGAAACTTGGAAGTCCACCATCCAGGTGGTGGCAGATTTGGTGTCTGGTGAGGGCCTGCTTCCAGGTTCATAGACCTCTGGGTTTTGTTTTTGTTTTTGCTCTCTCTTCGGGGGGTGGAAGGGGAAGAGGGCTCTGTGGGGTCTTTTAGAAGAACAGGAATCCCCTTCACAAGCACCCCCCCCCCTCAGGGCCCAAGCACCTCCTCCCAAAGCCCTGACCTCCTGATTCCACCGTGTTGGGCTTGATGTAGTATTTCCCCAGAAGACTTTAGGGGGCACACAAGCGTTCCGACCGTGACAATCAGCTATGAGGGCAATCTCCGTAAATGTCAGGTCCCCCTCCTTTCCTACAAGCTCCTTTTGCAAGATGATTTCTGAGAGCATGTTTAATGCCTCTTAATTGGCAGCGACATCCACTTTATCTTTCCCTTTAATATTTTACATCCAGGGATCCCTGGGTGGCACAGCTGTTTGGCGCCTGCCTTTGGCCCGGGGCGCGATCCTGGAGACCAGGGATCGAATCCCACGTCGGGCTCCCGGTGCATGGAGCCTGCTTCTCCCTCTGCCTGTGTCTCTGCCTCTCTCTCTCTCTCTGTGACTATCATAAATAAATTAAAAAAAAATTTTTACATCCAGTGCTATCCCTGGTTGCTATGCATGCAGCAGAGCCGGCCTTGGGAAAGGTGCCGCAGCCGACACTTGCCTCTACCCCCAAGTCCCTAAAGCCCCCTGCTCTCTCCTACCTGGTTTCACATCTTCTCACTAGTTGTTTTGAGCTCAAGCCCGGCTGTACGGCCCTGTTGCCTCCACCCCTTTCAATCTCTAAGGGACAAAGGAAGGCTGACGACCGCCTGTATCGGTGGCCAGGGCTGCCGTCGCCCAACACCACAGACTGGCTGACCGAGACGACAGAAATGCGTCTTCTCGCAGTTGTAGAGGCCAGAAGTCATGACCAAGGAGCCAGTGAATTTGGTTTCTGGGGCGAGCCCTCGTCCCGGCTTGCAGGCGGCTGCTTGGCCTTTCCCGTGAGTCGTGTGAGCACAGTGGAGTCGGGTGGGCTCTCTGGCCTCTCCTCCCCCATCGGACCAGGGCCCCACCTCCACCTGTAAGCAGCCCCAGGATTAGGATGTCAACCTCTGGAATTTGGGGAGGCCACAAACTTTCAGGGCACAGCATGCGCCTTGAAGGAGACACCCGAGGCGCCAAGGTTTCAGGTGCGCCGCTGTGCCACAGGGGGTGGCCGAGGCCTGGGGACACACTAGGGGTTCTTGGTGACTGGACTGGACAGGCCCCTTCAGGCACAGGGTGGACGTGTGCTCATCCTTCAGCGCTTTGTGTTCCTTTGGGTCCTCCAAGAGGAAAAGGCCAAGCTGGGGCAACGCCTGAGAAGAAAAGGCCCAGGAGGGCCGAAGAGGCTGGGCGTCCCACCGGCCTGCGTTGCGGGTCTGCGTGCGGGGCCGGAGAGGGGGAAGGCAGGCCGGCAGGCTCCGGGGAGCGCGTTAGCCGCAGTCGGGGCCCCCGGAGGTCTGGCAGAGCCGCCGGGAGTGCCCGAGCCAGAGCCAGCGTGCGCCTGCAGGAACGTGCCCACCCGGGCACCCCCGTCGCCGGCCTTTGGCTGGGGGTGCAGGCTTCGGGGTGGATGTGGAAGTGGGGTCTCCCGCCCTCCTCCCTGGCCCTGGTGGCGTTAGTAAAACGGGTAAGGGCATGGTTCAAGGAGCGGGGCTCCTTGGGTTTAAATCCTGGCCTGGATCCTGACCAGCCGCCTGACCCGGGACACCTCGCTTCTCCGTGCCTCAGTCTCCCCATCTGTAAAATGGGAGCAGTATGGGATCCTCCTGACATGCCCATGAGGTGGGCGCTGGAATCCTCCCCACCGATCTTACAGGCCAGTCACGAGGGCTCAATGAGTTAACATAGTAAAAACCTGGACCAGCTCCTGGCACATTGTCCCGACTGCATTATCTGTTTACATCTGTGATTGTCCGCTGTCTTGGAATTAGTCGGAATTGCAGGAACAGTGGATGGGGGCGGCCCTGTGGATGCCTCTTTCAAAGCTTGTCAGTGATCCAAAAAATCAGTGGGATTGAGAAAAAAGGGATTTTTATTTATTTATGACACACACACACAGAGGCAGAGACACAGGCAGAGGGAGAAGCAGGCCTCCCGCAAGGAGCCCGATATGGGACTCGAACCTGGATCCCGGGATCACACCCTGAGCCAAAGGCAGACACTCAACCCCTGAGCCACCCAGGCGTCCCCAAAAAAGAGATTTAAAGGTATAGATAAGAAGTACTCAAGTGTATTTATGGCCTGAGAAGGAAGTGGGAGGTTGATTGTAAACTGCTTGTTGGATGGGACTCCCCTCCACTTGTTAGCTCCGTATCATCCCAGTGGCTTTTAGCAAATGAGCAACTGAGTAAGTGCCAGCTGACCCTATAATAGGAATGATCTATGCAGGGGAAGTGTGGAGGTGCACCTGTGAGCAGACGAGCTACAGCCAGGGTCTCTCTTTGCTTTCTGGATTACAGTGTTTCATCCTTCGCCACAAGGAACTGTTGACAATGCATCGGGCCTTGGACTTGCAGGAGGGTCTGGCCATGGGGTGCGGAAGTCTTGCTGCATTTCCCAGGGTGAGCTTAATGAGGAGAGGAAGGCCTGTTTGTAGGGAAGAGGCCCTTAGGGCGTGTTTCAGGGCTCTGTCCTGTCAGGGACTTCTGGAGGTGGATGGGTCAGCTGGGGTTTAGGCATAGGCTGACTTAGTAAGCCATGGCCCCTGCCTCTCCAGCTGTGTCTTGTGAGATCTTTACCCACTTCGGTGTTCAGGTTCTACCCAAGGTCTTTGTGCTCCTTGAATGCCCCGTGCCATCTCTCCTCTGAGGACTTGGAGCATGCTGTTCCTGCTCCCGTCTGCCTTTCCCTGTGTTTCACCTGGCTAACGCTCATCTGTCATGATTTCCACCAGGCTCCCCCAACACCCTTTTACCCCTCTGCTGCTCCTCTCAGGAGATGGCACAGATCCCGGGCAGTTTCTGCTTGTTTATTTGTGTCTGTTTTGTAAGTCCCACCAGAGAAGGACACCTATCTATCTTGTCCTCCAACATGTCCTACAGGCCTAGTAGGTACTTAAAAAAAAAGGAGGTGGATCACAGTAGATTAAGTGGGTTTTAGCTAAATTTATAATCCCTCACTTCACAGGTGAACAACTCTGGCTCAGAGAAGCTCGGCGGTTTATCTCAGGCCGGAACTAGTTAGTGGCAGCATGAGGACTGCAACTCAAGTCACCTGGCTCCAGGTCAGTCTTGACAACAACACAAAAAGTCCACGTGTCCTTCACGCGGTTAATATTCAACCTGGGGCAGTTCTTAAAAATACAGACTTTTAATTAAAATAGACAACATAGAAAAGTGTGCAGATTGTTAAGTGAACAGTTTGGCAAATTTCTCAAAGTTAACACATTAGGACACGTTTTGATGATTAGATAACAACTAAAATATGTATAATTAGTATAGACTCTATAGACTTGGTGTGAAAATAGTCACCTTTTCTTGTCCCACTTAATCAAGTTAGCCCTTAAATTAGCTCACCTGCAGAGGCAGCTGAGCAAGGATAATCCACTCCCTAGTTGTTAAGTGCCCGTCTCTTAGGATCGTAAGATGCAACTCTTTGCCCCTTCTGTTCCCATCTTAGCTGCCCCAGACCAGGTCCCGGGATCCACCACCTCTCAGACCCAGAACTCCTGTCAGCCTTCTCTCCTGAGGTCTTGCTCTTGAGGGAAGACCTTTTCCCTTAAACTTCCAGAGGACAAAGGACCTGTAAAGGGGTGTGCTTTCCCTCTAGACATTGGAGCTACTTGCCCTTCTGACCAAATGATAGAGCTTCTAGGAGAGACATCCCTAGGAATTCCCAGGTGCCCTGCACATGCCCTCAAGGAGCCTCGTGGCTTAAATAGGCTACAAATTCCCACCCACCCAGTCCATACACTCCTTTGCAATACAATTATCCTCTCCCATCAAGAAGTGAGTCCATTTCTCGACTACTCTAGAATCTGGGCTTGGTCATGTGATTTGTTTTGGCCAATGGGACATTAGCAAATGTGATGTGGGTGAAAGACCAGAGCACTGGTTGGGAAGCTTGGCAGCTTTTGCTGCTAGGAACCCTGAGGTCATCATGTGGCGAGGCTGGGCTAGGCTGCTGGACCACGTAGAGCTGGGACAAGCTGGTACAGCCAAGGGCCCTTACCCCTACCAGCTGCCAACCTGCCATATGTGAATGAGAGCTCCAGCTCACCCACCAACTGGCTACTGGGATGAGCCAGCTGGCCCCGATCAGAACTGCACAGCTGAACTACAGAATCATGAACTAAATGGTGAGTTTTTTGTCTTTGAAGTCACTAAGTTTTGAGGTGGTTTGTTGTATGGCAGTAGATGACAGAGTTAAAAGTGATTTTTCTGTTGTAGCCTAGATAGTGCAGTAACTGGAACTTCTCTAAAGGAATGAGTAAACACACATGTGATATGCCTCGGGTACAGTAGCGTCCTGGGTACAGATGGAGATAAATACACGTGTATATATGTACATACAAGAGAAGGCTGTTGTTGTTGTTAGAAACAAATCCTGTGGGGACTAGGAATGAGTCATGAGTGGGAGTGAAGAGGTCCTTTAATTTTAGCTCTGTATACACCTCTATATAGGTGTTTTTGCAATAAATATATATTTATAACACCACCTGAGTTGGTTTTTTATTTTTGAGAGAGAGAAGAGGAGGAGGGGTGGAAGGAGAGAGAGAGAGAGAGAGAGAGAGAGTTAAGCAGGTTCCACGCCAAGCATGGAGCCCAACACGGAACTTGACTTCACAACCCTGAGATCGTGACCTGAGCCGAAATCAAGAGTCAGATGCTTAATGGACTGAGCCCCCCAGGTGCCCCAGAATGCAAAATATTTGACTACATTTAAAATGTGTGTAGGGGGCAGCCCAGGTGGCTCAGTGGTTTAGTGCCGCCTTCCACCCAGGGCATGATCCTGGAGACCTGGGATTGAGTCCCATGTCGGGCTCCCTGCATGGACCCTGTTTCTCCTTCTGCCTGTGTCTCTGCCCCTCTCTCTCTCCTCTCTGTGTATTCTCATGAATAAATAAATAAAATCTTTAAAAATAAATAATAAAATGTGTGTAGGTTCACATATACTCCACAAATAACTGATTTTACTTGGTGGATCATACCTAATCACTGGGTAAATAACCTTCGACATCATGCTGAGGAGCTTTATGACCCCAACTGGTGGCCTGGGGGACCCAGTCCCCTTTCTTCTCAACCATAGCCCTGTGGGTTTTCCTTCCCTTGGGAGATGGGAGGAGATTGTCTCTGTAAGCCTAAATGGTATAGGCTCACAGCGCACCCCCCCCCCCAAAAGCTCTCTGGTCCCTTTCATGCCTTGTGTCCATTGGTGGGTGTGAGGCAGTAGAGGGAAGGTGAGGGAGAAAGGGGAGGGGAAGGAAGAAGTAGAAATGTGTCCTGTTATTTCCAGAGGTGAGGAAGCAACTTCAGGTCTTTGGATGGGTTTGGGGGGAGCCTAGGGGCTTGTTCCATCAACCCATCTGCTGACTCAGAAGCTCCTTCCACCGGATGACTCAGTGGGAAAGTGGTGGGAGCTTAGGTTTTGAGTGCAGAACCATGAAGAGCAGATGGGGTCTGGGATTTCCAGAGACAAAAACACAGAAAAGCAGGGGCTGTGCAGGGGTATTTGTGGGGGTGGAGGGATGGGGGTGGGAACATGGCCGAGCAAGAAAAAAACATGGCCGAGCATAGAGGAAAATGTAGGTCACAAAAGGTTTTTTTTTTTTTTTTTTTTTTTTACAAAAGTTCTTTACTAAGGATGCGTTTAATTTGGATACTTTCTGAAAGTTGACAGGTCCCCTGTTTGGTTGTGTTAGCTATCATCCACTGTCACTGTCATGAAGCCCTCTGGTGGACAGTGACTGTTCTTGGTGGCACAGCATTCCTTCTCTCTACTCTGTCTTGAGGAGAACCCTTTTCATGGGATTTAGATGAGGATGATCTCAAAAACCTCTCTCCATGAGCAGGAGTCAGCCCACAGTTTCCTAATTCTAGAAAATGCCTAATTCTATTTGGAAATTCTAGGAAAAAAAAAAAAAGACTCTGTTCTGTCCCTTTTAATATTTTCAGCTCTCCTGTTGACCTTTGGTCTTTGGCACAGTTATTTTTAAGCCTGTGTCCCAAAGCTCCTGTATTCAGAAGCCTCCAGATTTGTTTCTGTTGTTTCTTTCCCTGCTGATTTTGTTGCTGTTTTTGTGCATGTAGTCTTATCTCTTTAAATACCTGGGTTTTTAAAATTTGTTTTATACAGTTCACACATGTTACATTAGTTTCAGGTGTACAACATAGTGATTCAATATACTATACATTATGCTGTGCTCACTACAAGTGTAGCTCCCATCTGTCGCCATGATACCCGGGTATTTATTTATTTTTTATTTTGTGCCAGGCATTGTTATTTGAAAAAAATTGTAGTAGTGATTTGAGGTTTATAAAATATTATCTTTCTCTGGAGAGGAATTACGTTTGCTTTAAGAAGGAACCTAGGAATGCTCTTAATCCAGGATTACCTTAATCCAATTTCGGGTGATTTACAGTGATTGAAAGCTAGATCACATCCCTACCAGGATTATTCCACTTCATCCTTCCACGCAGCCTTCAGCATCCTGGTCTCAAGTGTGGGGGTTACCAGCACTCCTCTCCCATAGTTGGTGGGCTCTGATTCTCTTTTTTAAAAAAACTTCCTTAGCCAATTCAAGGCTATCAAAAGTCTTGCTCGGCCTCTCAGACACCTCTTTTAGAATTGGCAAATGCCCGGGGAGAAAGCAAGCCCACATGTACCACTTTGGATTTCCCTCTTGTCCATTAGCTTAGCTTAGCTATTTAAATTGCCTTGTTACCTCTTCAGTGACTTTCAGTAGATTTAAAAAAAAAAAAACATTTAAGTAGAGGTGTCTGGGTTTTATAGAGTTCTTCAGTGGGGAAATTGGTCCAAATGACCAAACCCATTATTTCTAGAAATCCATTATGTAAAGTGGCAACTGTCTTGGATGGGAATATATGTAAAAGGTGGGTTTATGGGAATGAGGCGTGAAATCCCAGCCTTAGGAAAGGAAATACGATTGAAACTCTAGAAAGGAAGATTTGACCACGAAAGAAGTACAGGCTAGGTTGTAACAGAGAGAGATAGCAGTTCAAATAAAACCACAGTGTTTCTCTCTCACATAACATTCCAGAAGACTGTAGTTGAGGTTCTTGAGGCAGCTCTGATCTAGAACCATCCAAGGACCCAGGTGTCCTCTGTCTTGCTGCTCCACCAGAGCAAGGTGGTCCTCATTCTTAGAACCAAATGACCATATTAGTATTCCAGTTAGTTGGGGCGGAGGGGGGGGGGGCGGCGGTGGGACAAAGAGGAGGGTAACCAGGTTGTTTGGGATTTTTTTGAAAGATATAATCTGGAAGTTGAGTGTATCCCTTCCATTCATGGGTTCTTGATCCAGACTAATTATTTGCATAGTCTTATCTAGAGGTAAGAGAGGATTGGTTATGTAATTTCTTGCTAGAAAGCCCTATGATCTGTTAAAAGTTGTGGTGGAATGGGGTGGGCAATGATTGTAATAGTAGGAGGGATAAGGAAAAATGGATCCTGAGGATAACAGTCTCTATTGTGGCCCTGATTAAGAGACGTAGAGAATGAAGTCTCATACCCAGGTGAGCTAATGGGACAAGGAGAGACACCTTCATGACTTCACAAAAAAGTAGGGGCATCTGGTATTTCTGTGTGCTAGGGGAAAATGAATCCTAGTCAAACTTAAGCATGCATCAGAATTACCTGGAAGGTTTGTCAAAATATAGATTGATGAGCCTCACCCCCTAGGCTTTTGATTCTGTGGGTCTGAGATCGTTCTGAGAATTTTTTATTTCAAACAGTTTGCCAGATAATGCTGTTACAGGTCTGGGGACCAAACCTTGAGAGCACCCTGTCTGTGCCGTCATGTTTGGATTGGTTTTATAAGAATTGACAAAGATGGGTGTGTATAGCAATAATACTAAAGTTGAACCCTACATTTCAGTCGTGAAGTTCTGGAATCCTTCACCATTATATTACTGGGGAGATTATTGCAGTTTAGACTAGATCAACTCCTCAACACAAATGAGCATAACCACTTTACTTTTGATTTCCTAATGCTCTGTTTCTTTCTCCAGGCTAATTCCAACAGAATATCTGCAAAGCCATTTAAACTTCTTCACTTGAAACATCTCTGATAAGCAGATTTCACTGTTTACCTCACAAAGATATGTGCAGTGTATTATTTTTATGGCTGTTTATTCACCTTTTAATGGAACTTTGTTCTTTGGGACAGAATGGAATGTGATTTATTTAGTTGCTTCCTCCCCTTTGGCATCGACTAAGTGAGGTAGTTTAATTTCCATATAGTAATTTATAGAATGAAGTCGAAAACAAAGGCAGATCAATTTGAAAATAATTATGTTGGGACACCTGGGTGGCTCAGTTGGTTAGGCATCCGACTCTTGATTTTGGCTCAGGTCATGATCTCAGGGTCATGAGATTGAGTCCTGTGTGGGGCTCTTCTCTCTCTCCATCTTCTTCTGCTCCTGCCCATATGCTCTGTCTCACTCTCTCTTTTCAAAAGAATGAAAGAAAGAAAGAAGAATTATGTTTCTGGTGGAAATTACCAAAAACTGGAAGGAATCCATTTATAGGCTTCATTTTTGATGATTGATATCTACAACTTAGCTGAATTTGGATGGTTTTATTTCTGATTCCAAGTGGCATTGAGCAGGCAGGTGGGGGAAAGGAAAGGGGAAAATTTTAACCCTGTAGTATCACAATTGGCCCCAAGCAGGGCATTAGGGAACACACTTGGGAAAATGGGGAGGAGCCCAAATATGAAGAGAACAAGAAATGAGGGACAAGTAGGGACAGAAGCAAGGCCCGGTGAGGAGGCCACCACTCAGGTCAAGTCTCAAGCAGCATGTCACTTATCCAGTGCAGTTCTTATTTTCTCAAATCACAGGGAATCCAATATGGTGGAAAGGAGCTGAAGGTATAGTTTCAGAGAAAATTTGGTAAATGTCTTGGTATTAGTTTCAGAGAGAGGTCACGCCAATCATTCTGTCAGCAGTCCAGGCAAAGGCTCTGAATGAAGAGAAAAATAAGGTCAAGAGACCCAGGCCGGAGAAGGTCAGGTAGGACTATGGCTGCAACTCAGCTTTGTCTTAGAAACTTCCAGGGATTTCGATGTCAGATGAGAAGTGACTGTCAGTCAAAACTCCTAGTTTTCTGGGAAACCATGTGCCAGAGAGAGGGTCAACAGTTAGATGCTGGTTCAAACACGCAGGTGAGGCTGCCTGGCCGGACCCAGTGGCTCTCCTGAGGCTGAGTCAGGAAGATGCTTCCTTTGAAGCTACCCAACTGGAACGTCCTGAGGAAATGAAAGAACTTAAGTCCTAAGAAAACATAAGAGATTTTTTTATCCCTCTGAGAAATGGTGCCTCTTAAACACCTTTTATAGAGTCTGGGGTCGTTGCCTTTGTGGAAACAACGCAAAAGCCTGTTGTTGCTTTGCATTTCAGAATGTATGCATTTGTTTCACCAACCCGATAAGGAAACTTGAATTTGAAAGAGGACTTTAGAGCGTACAAGGAGTATATTTTCCAACTATGTCCTTTATTGAATGTTTTCTTCAAAATTATTAAAGTCTATGTTAGCAGCCCTCCAGGAAACTCCCTTTTGTCCAGACCTCCCCCACTTCCAGTCACTACCCACCCCCCAGGGAAATCCCTGTCCTCTTATCTAAGGGTGTCGATTCATTTTGTCTGTTTTTGCCCTTAATACAAATAGCACCATACAGCATATACTCTTGCATCTGGCTTCTTTCATGCGTAGTGCTGTGCGTGGAGGTAGATTGTGTATGCTCGTTGCCATACGGTATTCGTTGTCTGATTATGCTAGTTATTTATTGATTATTCTGTTGATGGGTATTTGAATAGCTTCCAACTTGGAGGCTATTATGAATCATGCTGCTAGAACTTTCTAGTCTATGACTTCTGGTGAGCATATAGTCATGTTTTGTTGGTGCCTTATTTTTAATTGTAGAAACAGTTTATGATCACCTCCAGCCTTTGTTTCAGGAACTGTCTGGTTGTTGCTATCGGATTTTAAATGGGAGCAAATGGGGGTCTCTAAGAGCAAAGCTCAGGTGGCTGGCGAGGGTGGTCAGTGTGGTTCTGGAATCCTGCATTAGCAAAGTGGCTCTTTCCACATCTCACCCCTTTCCGTATGTTGTCTTATTTAACCCTTCCAACAGTAGTCCCATTCCCCACCTCCCCATTTTATTTTATTTTTTTAAAAAAGATTTATTTATTTGAGAGAGAGAGCGAGTGCACATGTGAGCTGGAAGAAGGGGGAGGGTCAGAGGGAGAGAATCTCAAGCAGACTCCCCACTGAGCTTGGAGCATAAAGCAGGCTTGATCCCATGACCTCAAGATCATGACCTGAGCAGAAACCAAGAGTTATACACTCAACTGATTGAACCACCCAGATGTCCCTTTTTCCTCCATTTTAGAGATGAGGAAACTGAGGCACAGAGTGGTCAAACATCCTCCTCAAAGCCACATAGGCAGCAGATAGAGGAAATAGAATTGAACCCAGGTGGTCTGGCTCCGGAAACTGAGCTCTTTGTCACTCAGCCTTGTCACTTCTGTACCTCATCCTCCTGTCTCCTTTTTTTTTTTTTTTTTTTGCTTTTTTTAAGGCCTCTCAAAACAACAATTTATTGTCTCGTTAGGGACTGAAAGAAGAGACAAGTTCCCAGGCTGACCCTTCAGCTTTCCTAAGGCACAGCTCACGGTTCAAAAGTAGCATGTATTGGGGTGGGGTAGAGGAGGACAGCATCATTCTGGAAGTCCCCACCACTGCAGGTCTCTGTCTTCGGGGGTGTGTCTAGAGCGGGAAGGATCTGGCTAAGAGTCAGCCATGGCAGGTACAGTGTTCTATAGTGCCCTGTTCTCCTGGGGCTGACTAACTCCTTCTGGCTGGTGGGTAATGGCTCCTAAGCAGACAGGTCTAAGTCTGGTTCCAAAGTGTTCTGGGCTCTAGACGATTGTCTGTGTTGAGGGCCGGTCTGGCTCAATAGCCCACACAGGCTAGAAAGCAGTTCCCAGTTGAAATAGATACTGTCCCACTAGGGCTCCCCCAGCTTAGTGTGGAAAGGGAGTGGCCATGGCCCCAAATTTTTTGAGCTCAGAGACAAAGGCAGCTGGGGTTCTAGCATCACCTCTGCAGAATCCCAAGCCGCCTTCACACTTGGCAAAAAGGCTGGTCCGTCCATATTTGAATATGCCTCAGGTTGCCGTCTTAAATGTAACCCTCCCATGACAACACATCTCCTTCTAGCTCTTTCCCCTCTTCCGCCCGTTACCTCCTTAGTTCTTGAAGGAGTTGTTTACTCCTCTCCTCTCAGTTTCTTCACCTCACTGCAGCCTGAATTCAGCCCCTACCACTCAGCACGTTAGATCCTGCTAAGGTCACCGGTGACCTCTCTGTTGCTAAATCCAGTGGTTATCGTGTTGTTTCTAATATTGTTGATCACTCTCTCCTTGAAACTCTTCCCTCTTGACTCAAGTACTTTCCCTGTTCTCGTCCTATCTCTTTCATCTCTCCTCAGCCCTTTTGCTGGCAAATGCTCTTCTATGTGACTTTAACTATACTTCAGTGACCCATGCCTCATCACTAGGCTCCTTCTCTTCTAATTCCACACCTTTCCCCTAAATCAGCTCATCTCCACCTAAGACTCTACATTTACCATCTGCACCCTGAGCATCCCATGAGTTCCAAACTTGTATATCAGACTGTCCACCCCACCTCTCTGCTGACTGTTTCCTGGGCACTGAAATTTAGCTTCTCTGGAATGAACTCATGAGTTCCCCCATCCCCAACCTGCTCCTTCCCTTGGGTTCCCATTATCAAGTCTATGGTGCTATTATCTATCCAACTGTAGAGTCATCCTTGACTTCTTCCACTTCCCGGCCCCTGAATCCAATCACTCCCTAAGTTTCTTCAAAATTTCTCCTAGTTGAGATTATCTCTCAAATCTCTCTAGTGTCCCCAATTCTAGATTTAAGTTACTCTTCTCTCTGGCCTGGCTTAGTTAAAATCCCTTCCTGAAAGGTCTACTTACATTCCTTCTTATCTTTGCATTCTTCAAATTGCAGATCGAGTGATCATTGAAAAGTGCAAATCCAATCCCATCATCCAGCTCTCAACTTAAAACCCTTCAAGCAGTGGGGTCTTATTGCTTTTGGGAGAAAGGTCAAAACCCTGAACACAAGTTGCAATATACAATCTTCCTCGTATGATCTGGCTTGTGTCTCTAGCCTCCTTTCCTTGGTGTCTGCATCCCGGCCACACCCACCACCTTTTGATCCCTCCCACTTGCTCAGCTTCCCCACCCCACAGGACCTGCACCACTTCAGCACCCTCTATGCCACCGCCCTCTCTTCTGACCATGAACTCATCCTGCAGATCTCCGCTCAAACTTCACTTACCTAAAAGCCCTCAGACACGTCAGGACCCTCTGTTGTGTCTCAGAGCCTCCACTTCCCTTTCACAGAGCTGTTCGTGGTTGTAATTACTTCATTTTGTAGACTGTTGCTTGGTCAGTGTCCCCTGATAGAATGTCAAACTCCACAAGGGCAGAAACTATTCCTGTGTGGCTGTCTGCCCTATTTCCAGCACCCAAAACAGTCTCTTATCTCCAATAGGGGCTCAGTTGAATGAATTTTTCAACTCCACCCCTTCTGATTGGTCTTTACTCATATTTTATCAATATGTTTAGGCTGTTCATAAAAATCAGATTAGACTATGTGACTTTGGCCCGTGTGGCTACCATATTACCAGTATCAAAAAGAAATGGTTTTATACATTCAACATCATTAGCCATCATACAAAACCACGATGAGCTACTACGGCACGTGCGCTAAGATGGCTGTAGTCAAAAAGACACGTGTTGGGAAGAATGTGAAGAAGTTGGAACTCGTACGCACAGCTGGTGGGAATGCAAAATGGTGCTGTCACTTTGGGAACAATCTGGCAGGTCCTCGATAGCGATGAACGTGGAGTCACCATATGACCCAGCAATTCCCTCCCAGAAATATGCCTCAGAGAAACAGAAACACGTTCACACAGAAGCTCGTTCGTGAATGTTCGGATCGGTGCTATTCAGGGACATCATCCAAATGTTTATTAACCGGTAGCTTGATCATTAAAATGTGAACTATCCATACAATCAAATATTATTTGGCAGTAAAAAGAAATGAAGTATTTACTCATGCTGTGACGTGGCTAAACCTCGAGAACGTGCTGAGTAAAAGAAGCCGGTCACAAAGGACCATGCATTATGGGATTCCGTTGTTGTAAAATGGAGAATAGGCAAAATTATAGAGACAAAAAGTAGGTGAGTGGTTGTCTAGAATCGGTGGGGTGTGGGGAAATGAGGAATGACTGCTAAAGGACATGTGGGTTTTTTTCAGGGATGATGAAAATGATCTGGAGTTGACTGTGGTGTCACATAGCTCTGTGGACATACTAGAAGCCATTGGGTTGTGCCCTCTAAGTGGGTGAATTGTATGACAAGTGAATTATATCACAGTAAAGCTGTTAAGAAGAAAAAGATCTGCATGTGGCTCCTCATTCCATTACCCTCTGCAGACCATGGGCCCCTTAGCTTCGTTTGCTTCGTTTTGATGTGACATTTCACGTCTGTCTGCTTCCTTGAGTTGTGAGGTGCACCACAAGCGCAGAGCAGCTAATCGTTCTCAGGATTGCTGCGAGCATTAAGTGAGTTAACAAATGCCGTGCATTGTGTCTGGCACGTGGCAAGTGTGCACTAAACATTGCCTATTACTATCCGGACCCAAACTCGAAGGTTGTATATTGTTACAGAAAAAAATAGAGCCATGACTCATATTTTGCAACTTAAGTGGCTCTTATTTGTGTGCTTTTGCCAGGCCTGTCGCCTACGTTTAGTTTTTCCCCTTCTGGGAAGTCAAGGGCCCAGACCTCCCGCTGCTTCATCCTCACCCTATTACTACAGGGTGCAACCATATAGATGAACACGAGGGGGCAACATGTAATTGCAATTAAAAAAAAAAAAAAAAAAAAGGCACTTTTGAAACTCAGACCAGGTCTAACACATCTAGAATACAGGGAAGCAGAAGGTCTTTCTTTACTATAGGGCCTTGTAGTATCCTTCTGGAGGAGGGAAATATTAGATCAGAAAGGTGTTGCTGCTAGAAGGCTGACCACAGCATTGCTCAGATTTTACCCACATAGGCTGCCAAAAAGCAGCTTGTGACCATTTCCTCACATGCGGCCCCTTGGGAACACTTAGCTGTGCCTAAGGGCTGGTCCCTCTGAAGGGAGGCTCTGCTGGGAGGCGCCTGGGAGCCCGCCCTTAGGACAGTGCTGCCTCAGAGCACGTGGCTGTGGAATCTGACCTTGGGGGTTGGGGGGTGCAGTTGTGCTTCAGGCCCTCGGCTTCCCTGAGGTCGCTGCTGGGTTTCAGTTGAGGTAGCTGTGTTCCCACCTGACATGAGTTCTTCAAGGCCAGGAGCCACTCCGTGCCTTCAACCGTTGTGTCCCCAGGAATGTGCAGGGCTTGGCGTGTCCTGGTGAGGCTGGATAAGTGTCTAGTGGACCAAACGATTCTATGACCTGAGCCTGGAAAAAAGAGGGAAATTCTGACCACCTTGTACACGAGCCATGGGACCTCCCCGAGTAGGCCTGTTCTTTAATTTATTCTTTCTGTAGTAGGAAAGCAGTTCATGCTCAGAATGGAACAAATCAAGCAGAGACAACACTTAACATACACACAATCCCGTCTACCCAAATCTGGGGAATACCGCGGATTCTTTTCACTTTGTGTCGGAGCGTACTATATAAATGTGGCCCTGGGTGTGTGTAAACACGCGGTGTCTACCTTTACAGCAGCGTGGAACATACAACCCCACTGCACGATGGCACTGTCTCCAGCTAATCCCCCTCTTTTGGGAATCGTCGTGGTTTCCACCTTTTCTTTTCAAGAGCAGTCTGCCGGATATCCTCGGAGCTAAACCTCACCCCACATTCTTTATTAGTTCCTTTAGGATAAGTTCCCAGAAGCAGAATTTCTGGGTGATGGGTAATTTACAGTGTCACCGACAGCGACAGCGCCCTTGATCGGATGAAAAGTTTTCCTTAAACATCACGCAGGAATTCGGTAATCTTGTCTGCGGAGTGTCATCACCACTCAAAACGTTTGGCAAACTCTGTGTCTGGTGATCCAGGCGATGATGACTCAGGCGGGAAAGTCAATCTTCCTCTTTCCTCTTGCCTTTGATCTCGGACCCTTCAGGAAAATCCAATTTGTCTCGAAAGGACAAAGAAAGCGACTCTGGGGGAGACTCCGATGAATGTGGCCCCAGAGTCAGAAGGTAAGATAGAGAAATGCAGGGAACGTGGGGCACAAGTGTGAGGTGCCCCAAAGGCCGGCTCTCACTGTATGTGTCCAATGGAATTGTTTCAGAAGTTGAACAAGTAGTGTCAGCGGTGTCCTGACATTTTCCACGTGTCTTCCTCTTGATTCTCTACCATTTTGAAGGTTTTTTTTTTGTTGTTTGTTTGTTTGTTTGTTTGTTTTTCCTTTTCCTTTCTCCTCTCAGTTCCCCAAACCTTTTTGGAAGTTGGAATGGAACTACTTCCTCAGTAGCTAAAAGACCCTGGTGGCTGGCCACGAGGAAGTCAAGTCGGTCACGACTGGCTTTTTTCTTAAAAGGTTCCCAAGTTCCTCTTTCTTTAGATCTTGAAGATAAACACAAAGAACTAAATATTGAAAAATGTGTTTACAGGGCTTTCCTCCTGGGAGGGGAGAGAGCCAGCAGCACCACCTGGGGCTTAGTATTTCTGTCTTGGAGGCCGGGGTGGGGGAGTGGGGGCTCAGGTGTGGCTGTTGATCGACCGGAGAAGGGGTGCAGCCGTTGTACTCGTTTTTACTAAATCCTAGGTTTGTTTGCAGAGGTCTGGGGAGAGGATAGATTGGTCCGTGGAGGGAGGGAGGGGACCACAACGAACTCCAGCCACCCCTTGGTGCTGCCGTCCTATGTTCTGCGTGGCACAGAAATTCGCAGTGGTTCTGGGAAACCTACCACGTCCAGCTTTCAGCCTGGTGATCAAGTCTCCTGCAGTATAACCTTCACCCTGCTTTTCCAGCCTTAATGTCTATGCCTTATTTTTTTTTTAAGATTTTATTTATTCATGAGAGACACAGAAAGAGGCAGAGACACAGGCAGAGGGAGAAGCAGGCTCCCTGCAATGCAGGACTTGATCCCAGGACCCGGGGTCACACCCTGGGCAGAAGGTAGATGCTCAACTGCTGAGGCACCTGGGTGTCCCTAAAAATTTTATTTTATTTTATTTTATTTTATTTTATTTTATTTTATTTTATTTTATTTTATTTTATTTTATTTTATTTTATTTTATTTTATTTTATTTTATTTTATTTTATTTATTTTATTTTATTTATTTATTTTATTTTATTTTATTTATTTATTTTATTTATTATTTTATTTTATTTTATTTTATTATTATTTTATTTATTTTATTTTATTTTATTATTTTGATTTTACTTATTTATTCATGAGGATACACAGAGAGAGGCAGAGACACAGGCAGAGGGAGAAGTGGGCTCCATGCAGGGAGCCCGACGTGGGACTCGATCCCAGGCCTCTAGGATCACGCCCTGGACCACCCAGGCGCCCCAGTGTCTATGCCTTCCAGAAGCCTGCACCGATGATGCTTTGCATCCTTCTGGCCCAGCTGCTCCTAGGCCCCTGCTGTGTGGCGCACGGCCCTCCCCTGAGCTGCGCTGACACTTGCTGTCCGGTGTCTCCCTGCCTCTGCGGTGTGGACACGCTGGTCTCCTCTTGCCCTCTTGTGTGAGGGGCTCCCCGCGCTGTGGGCCCAACTCCGACCAACGGAGGAGGGAGCTGAAGGCCGAAGACCACCCCGACCCCCGTCTGTTCGGTGGGCAGTTCTGAGGCCCTTCGACGTGGCTCCTCGGAAGTCTCAGGGGCAGAGGCCCCAGGTGCCCACGTGGGACCGGCTGGGACGCCCCCGTGCTGCTGTCCCTCCCCCTGCTCCCCTCTCCCCCAGCCCTCGCCACTATTCCCTGCGGGAAACAGCAGCCACCCTCCTGCTTGCTGCTTTCTGGCTATGTTCCCGGCTCTTCATCTCTCTGTTTCTCTAGTATCATTTGGGGGCCACGGAGCATGTTCCTGGCCTGGGGAAGGGCCCTGAAACATAGCCATGAATGAGCCCCTCGCCTTGTTCTTGAGGAGCTGGTGGCTTAAGAGAGGAGGGGGGTAGCTAGACCTGGCCGTGGGGCGTGGCGAAGACCATTCCAGAGAACCAAGAGGTGGGGGCACAGGCGATAGGACAGTGGATCCAGTTTGGGGTACCTGGGAGGTTTTGTGGAGTGGAAAGTAATTGGCTGGAAGAAAGTGGAGGAAGACCTTTGGGGCTGAGGGAATTCATTCGGGCAGACAGGCAGTCAGGAGTGCTTTATGTCTGGAACCTGTGGAATGTTCGGGGAGACGAAACGGGGCACGTGAGGAGTGTACACAGAGGAGTCTATCGGGGTTTGGGTGCTGCTACACGCCCAGAGGTGTGAGAAGGGGCCCGGAGTGACTTATGTGTCTCCTGCCTGGTTTCGTCCCTCTGTCCTGGGTGGCCCTCCCACTCCGGCCCTAGCCACTGACCGGGGTGGGCGTCTGCATGGACGGACTTGGGACAGGCCTGAGCCTGCTGCGGCGCTCCTGAGAAACGGGGCCTTGCCTCACCTAGTTCGTGGTGACGTGCAAGGGTTTTCTGGCATCCGTTTCTTGCTCGCAAGGAGAGCCAGCTGGTTCCAGGGCTTCTGGAACAGTTGGGAGTGGTGAGGTCTATCCTTCACCTGCCAGGAGAAGGCCCGTATCTCTGCCCCGGTGCACGCTGTGCAGACTCTAGCTTGTGCATGTTTCTGACTTCTCTGCTGTGAAACAGTCCTGCAGGGGGCCTTTCCACGGTCTTCCATCGCCTTGTGGGCCAGGCCACTGACTTCCAGGGCAGGGCATCCCGACGGGGCACTGACCCAATCAGGCAGACCCTCTCTTGAGGGCATTGGGTCAGCAGCAGTTGCTGGAGGGTAGAAATGGAAGGACACACGGAGAAGGCCCTGGGCAGAAGCAATGAGGACAAGAGAAGGAGGGCAGAGGGGTGCTGGGGGGCGGGGGGCTCAGCTGATTGGGCTCCCGGTTCTTGGTTTTGGCTCCGGCCACGATCTCAGGGTCCCGAGGAAGGGCCCTACAGTGGGCTCCACATTCAGTGGGGAGTCTGCTGGAGGGTCTCTCTCTCTCTCTCTCCCCCTGCCCTCCCCCATGCACGCTCCCCCTTTCTCTCAAAATAAATAAATAGATAAATAAAATTAAAAAAAAAAAAAAAGAGGAAGAGCGGCAAGGAGCAGGGTGCTGGCGACAGGGTGGGCAGGGGCGGCCTGGCTGAGTCACAGTGATGCAGCAGCGCTGGGAGCTGGGAGATAGCCAGGGCTCCTCAGGGGCCGGGAGGAGCCTTCCGTTTCTGGACCCCGCCCCAGACCCCAGATCCATGTGTCTGGCGGGGCCTGTGCTCTCAGGAGCCGATCCAGACCCTGCGCTGCCCGGGTCGGAGGCTGGCCCTGCCACCTACTGCTGTGTGAACTCGGGCAGTTACTTGCCCTCCCTGTGCCTCAGTTTCCTTGTTTGCAAACCGGGCTAATCCTGGTGTCCGCCTCGTGGGATTTCGTGATGACCGTAGGAGTTAGGGAGGAGCTGGGCACGTAGGGAGCGCTCTGCAGCCAGGTAGCCGTCTGGGTGTGGGCAGGACTCTCAGCTGGTAACTGAGGAGACTGTGAGGGACCCTTTGCAAATGTGTGGGTGACAGACGGGAGCCCCTGGGGCTAGGACCTGCAGGGAGGCTTTACCAGTTCCCGGCTTGAGGGGGTGAGGAGGGGCCAGTTAGCAGACACCCAGGGGTCTGGGGGTGGGGACAGGAACTGGGGGCTGTGGTCAGGAGTGCAGCTGGGCCAGTCAGCCCTACAGGGAAGAAATGGGGGGGGGTGACACAGACCCCAAGCCCCACCATCCCTCCCCGCGATCGCCTGCCCATACCACCCAAAGGCCAATCCAGCTGGAGGCGACTCGGGGAGGCTGGCGGGGAGGCTGGCGGGGAGGCTGGTGGGGAGGTGCACAGTCTGCCCGCCCGGGCCCAGGGCGGGGAGGAGGCCCGACAGCCGGCGAGCCCCCCGACACCAATGCCCACTAACTGCTGCCGCTGTCGTGACGTTACAGGAGATGCTGTCCCCTCGGAACCGGACGGGTTTGCGTTCCCTGCCAGCCAAGCAGCCCAGCGCGGAGCAGGGCCAGCGGGGAGCGCGAGGCGAGGCCCGGCCCGGGGGCAATCGGAACACGCTGCTGCCCGCGCTGGCCTGGCAGCTGGGCCGGACCCTGCAGGCAGGGGGCCTGCGGCCTCTGTCCCCGCGCAGGCCGCCCGGGGCTGATGGGCCTGTGACAGGCACAAGCCCTCGGGTCCACCCTGAAGGCCATGCAGAGGGATCGAAACTTCCACAACCAGGGATCACTGTATTCTTTTCTTCAAGATTTTTATCCATTTATTTGACAGAGTGAGACTGAGAGAGAGAGAGAGAGAGAGAGAGAGAGAGAGAGAGAGAGCGCGAGCACTAGCAGGGGAAGGGCAGAGGGAGAGGGAGAAGCAGGCTCCCCGCTCAGCAAGGAGCCATGTGGGGCTCAACCCCAGGACCCCGGATCGTGGCCTGAGCCGAAGGCAGACCCTTAACCGAGGGACTGAGCCAGCCCGCCCCTGCCTGTACGTATCTAGTCACGTTTATTTCGCCTACTCTAACAGCACCCCTAACCCCCACCTAGGGGCCGCGGGGCCCAGTGGTAGAGCGGCTGCCTCCGGCTCGGGGCACCAGCCCAGGGTCCCCGGATCGAGTCCCGCGTCGGGCTCCCTGCAGGGAGCCTGCTTCTCCCTTTGCCTGTCTCTGCCTCTCTGTGTGTCTCACGAATAAATAAATAAAATCTTAAAAAAAAAAAAAAATCTCCCACCTAGGAAAGTAAAAACAAAAAACAAAAAACAAAGGATGAGAACATGAAAGTACTTGCAGAGTCCGCAGAGGCGGTGGGAGTTCCTTGTGCTGCTGGGGGCAGCCGGGCCTGAACTCCCGGCCAGCAGGCCCCGGGCGGCAGGACTGCTGAGTCAGGGCCGCAGGGCGCCGGCGGCTGTGCCCAGGCGATTAGGGAGCAAACTGCTGTGTGGGTGGCTGGGGGGGCACGTCACACCTGTCAGGGGCAGGACGTGCCCGCGGCGCCCGCCAAAAGTCAGGGTGAAGGCCCCCCCTTGCCCCCCTTCCAGGCCCCTCCGGGATCAGCGGCAGGAGTGCCAGGCCCTGGCTCCCAGTGTCTCCCTGACTCGGGTCCCTGTGGGCAGGCCCGGGGCCCAGGGCTGTAGGCAGGGGTCGTCAGGAATGCCCCAGGGGGCCGGGGTAGCTTCCCAGCCTCTGGCCCTTCCCAGCCTCTGGCCCTTCCCAGCCTCTGGCCCTCCCAGCCTCTGGCCCTTCCCAGCCTCTGGCCCTCCCAGCCTCTGGCCCTTCCCAGCCTCTGGCCCTTCCCAGCCTCTGGCCCTTCCCAGCCTCTGGCCCTTCCCAGCCTCTGGCCCTTCCCAGCCTCTGGCCCTCCCAGCCTCTGGCCCTCCCAGCCTCTGGCCCTTCCCAGCCTCTGGCCCTTCCCAGCCTCTGGCCCTTCCCAGCCTCTGGCCCTTCCCAGCCTCTGGCCATGCCAGCCTCTGGCCCTGCCAGCCTCTGCCCTTCCCAGCCTCTGCCCTCCCAGCCTCTGGCCTTCCGCACCGGGTTAGCGCTGCCCAGGGCATGCTCGTCGCAGCCTGCGTGTGAATTTATGTCCTTTCCAAGGTCTGTATTAGTTACTGCGTGCTCTTCTTTTGGAAGTGGGTCTTTTTCTTTCTGGTACTTTTTTTTTCTTTTAACAATTTTATTTAGTCATAAGAGACGCAGAGAAAGAGGCAGAAACACAGGCAGAGGGAGAAGCAGGCTCCCTGGGGGGAACCTGCTGCGGGACTCAATCCCGGGACCCCTGGATCACGCCCTGAACCAAAGGCAGATGCTCCACCGCTGAGCCCCCCAGGTGCCCTTTTCTTCCTGGTACTTTAAACAGTTTTTGTTTGAAAATGACACGGTGGCACTTCCATAAATGGACAGCCCGCCTCCCCCTCGATGAGTAACCATCCGCAGCAATGCACTGGAGCGTCTGGCCTCGGGCCTGGCTGACTGATGGGGAGCAGAGGGATTTCCAAATAACTCCATCCCTTTCCGTGGATCGGTGGGCCTGAGGAGCCTCTCCCCCCTCTATCCGTCTGGTCCTTAAGATCCGTAACCAGGGATTTGGAATTGGATTGGAGCCAGAGGGGTGCGGTGGGGGCGGTGAGGGCGTAACAGCCAGCGCTCCGAAAATACACGTAACCACACACACACACACACACAGTACACATCGCACCCATACCCATGACCTGTCGCACACAAGTCACAAGGAGAAATCCGTAGTACTCCCTGTACTGGGAATTCTCTACGGTCAGTCAGCTCCCGGGGAGCCTCCCACTGCTCTTGGCTGGACTCCCCTCTGTACCAACTTGGGCTGAAACCGAGGAACAAGTCTAGGTACCAGGTGGCTGGTACTAGGAAGGCCCAGAGTGAAGATGCAAAGACATTTGTCGGAATTTCACTAGTTTATCAATGTCCTCAATGACGGGAGCCAATGCTTTGCTAAACTGCCTAATGGTTTTCAGGTACTAGAGCAAGATTTCCTCACTGTTTGCTATGTAATGGTTCCTATTATGACACACTTTTTAAAGATGACTTTTTTTTTTTTTTTTTTTTAATTCATGAGAGACCCAGAGAGAGAGAGGCAGAGACACAGGCAGAGGGAGAAGCAGGCCCCATGCAGGGAGCCTAATGTGGGACTCGATCCCGGGACTCCAGGATCATGCCCTGGGCCAAAGGCAGACACTCAACTGCTGAGCCACCCAGGGATCCCATACATTTGATTTTTAATAATAGCTGTGCTTATCAATTGAATCTTCAGATTCCTCAAAAATTTGCTCAAAACTTGTGTCAGCTCCAGTATACCAGTGATTGTAACTTTAGTGATTGTAGCCCTGTCTTGAGAACAGGCAAGCTGGCTATGTGCCCCTCATGGGGCCAGTGTCCAGAATAATCTTCGCTCTTCTTACAGGGGCACTCTCCATTCAGCTCTACCTCAAAAGAGTAGTAGTTTGTCTCTCTCCTTATTTCTCTGACTTTATATACTCTACTTCCCTTCTTACTGACTCTGCTCCCCAAATAGTCCTCGAAAATACCAGGCATGTCTACCCCAGGGCCTTGGCACTTGCTATTTTTCTTGCCTAGAATATTCTTCCTCTAGATGTCAGCCTGATTCACGCCCTCACCTCCTTCAGACTTTTGCTTAAATGTGTCATTCGCTCAGTGAAGCCCTACCCGACCACCCCATTTATAACTGCAACCCCTCCCCTCCGCTATTCCTCCATTGACTGTGATTTATTTTTATTCCTTCCCTGCTTTATTTTCCTCCATAGCATCAATTACTTTCTATATAATACACGATATAAAATCCTCTGGTATATTTTATTTATTTCCTGATTTTGTCCCTGAGAATGAAAGCAACACAAAGGCTAGTTTTTTTGGTATGTTTTGCTGGATCCTCTGTGTATGAAACAGTGCCTGGCACAGGGTACGTAGTCAATACATATATTTGTTGAATAAATGAATGATTCAGGAGTGGATGCCCAGTAAATGTGTATTGAATAAACAGATGAATGAATGAATGAATGTTGTTTTAAATCCTGAAAGCACGAAGTTACCAGGAGGAGATGAAAAAAAAAATCTATCATCTATCTATCTATCTATCTATCTATCTATCTATCTATCTATCTATCTATCTATCTACTTTACTGAGATATTACTCACATGTCATACAATTTCCCATTTGAAATATACAATTCAATGGTTTTTAGTGTACTCAGAGTTGTGCGACCATCACTAATATCAATTTTAAAACATTCTCATCATTCTAAAAAGAACCCCATGCTCATTAGCAGTCTACTCTTCACTGGCTTGCAATATCCCCAGCCCTAGGCAACCATTAATTTACTTGCCATCTCTGTAGATTTGCCTATCCTGTATAGTTCATGTAAATGGAATCGTACAATATGTGACCTTTTATATCTGGTTCTTTCACTTAGCATAACATTTTCAAGGTTCATCTGCCTTACAGCATGTATCAGTGCTTTATTTCTTTATACTGATGAATGATAATCCAGTATATGAATATACCATATTCATTTATCGGTTGGCATACATTTGAGTTTTTCTACTTTTGGCTATAATGAATAATGCTGCTATGAACATTCGTGTACAAGTTTTTGTGTGGGCATATGTTTTCATTTCTCTTGGATGTATACCTAGGAATAGAACTGCTGGGTCATATGATATTCTATGTTTAACATTTTGGAGAACTGCCCCCCCCCCCCACACTATGTATGGGATTTTGAATTTCTCCGCATCCTCATCAATGCTCATTAGTATCTGTCTTTTTTATTATACCCATCTTAGGAGAGGTGAAATGATACTGCTTTGTGACTTTGATTTGCATTTCCTTGATGGCTGATGACATTGAGCGTCTTTTCATGTGCTTATTGCCCTTTTGCATATCTTTGGAGAAATATCTGTTTAGATTCTTTGCCAGTTTTTGAATTTAGGTTGTCTTTTTGTTGAGTTATAAGAATTATTTATGTATTTTGAATACTAGAGCATTATTAGATGTAAGATTTGTGAAAAGAAAATAATTGTGAGCTGCGTGTCACTCTCTTGATGGTATCCAGTGAAGCACATTTTAAACTTTGATGATGTCCAGTTTACCTCCATTTTCTTTTGTTGCTTGTACTTTTGGTGTCCTATCTAAGAAATAATAACCTCATTCAAACTCATAAAGATTTATACTTAGAGTTTTATAAGAGTTTTATAGCTTCAGCTCTCACATTTAGGTCTCTGATCCATTTTAAGTTAATTTTAACACGTGGTGTGAGGTAGGGACCAACCTCATTCTTTGGAATATAAATATCTAATCATTTCAGCACCATTTGTTGAAAAAAACCTATTCTATCCCTATTGAATTGTCTTGGCATCATTGTCTAAAAACGGGAAAATTTTAAATCAGATCTGTGTGATCTAATTTGCTTCTTTATGATTTATTTCGGTGGCAGCATTGAAAATTCTAGTCAAAGTGTATTTGGCATAAAATCCATTTAAACTAAAAAAAAATACATTTAAACTGGTTCAAGAATAGAGAAAATGCTTCTACTGCCTAGATTGCGATTTTTTAACATTTTAGTTTTTAAAAATTATTATTGAGGTATAATTGACATCTAATATTAGTTTTAGGTGCACAATGTAAGATTTTGATATTTGTATATATTGCAAAATGACCATCAGTATGTCTAGTTAATATCTGTCACCACACATAGTTACATATAAATATTTTTACTTGTGATGAGAACGTTTAAGATTTACTCCTTAGTAGTTTTGAAATATGCAATACAGTAGTGTTAACTATAGTCGCCATGCTGTACATTACATTCCCATGACTTGCTTATTTTATAATTGGAAATGCATATCTTTGACCCCTTTCACCCACTTTACCCCCAGCTCTGGCCACCACTGATCTTTTCTCTGTATTAATGAGCTTGTCCTTTTTTTTTTTTTTTAAGAGTCTACATATAAATGAGATCATACGGTATTTGTCTTTCTCTGTATGACTCATTTTATTTAGCATAATGCCTTCAAGGTCCATCCATGTTGTTGCAAATGGCAAGATTTTATTCCTTTTTGTGGCTGAATAAATATTCCATTTGTGTGTGTGTGTCTGTGTGTGTGTGTGTGTGTGTGTATCGCATTTCCTTTACCCATTCATCCATCGATGGATATTTAGATTGTTCCCATGTTGTAGCTATTGTAAATACAGGCATACCTCATTTTATTGGATCCCTTTTATTGTGTCTTGAAGATATTGTGTTTTTTACAAAATGAAGGCTTGTGGAAACCCTGCGTAGAGTAACTTTCTCAGTGCCATTTTTCCAACAGCATTTCCTTGTTTATGTCCCTGTGTTATGTTTGGTAATTCTTGCAATATTTAAAACTTTTTTCATTGTCATTATTGTATTTGTTATGGTGATCTGTAATCAGTGATTACAACTTGCTGAAAGCTCAGATCATGGTTAGCATTTTTTAGCAATGAACTTTTTAAAGTTATGTACATTTTTTTAAACATAATGCTATCACATATTTCATAGACTACAGTGTAGTATAAACATTTATATGCACTGGGATACTAAAAAATCATTCTTCTTGCTCTAGTGGGATACTCACTTTATTGTGGTGGTCTGGAACTGAACCTGTAATGTCTCCGAGGTATGCTTATAATGCTGCAGTGAATGTTAGGCTGTGATCTTGAATTATTCTTTCCCATTAAAAGAATCGAAGGTTCCTCAGAGACATAGTTGATGCTAGCTTGAAGGCAGGAAAGAAATGAGATGACTCTGGAACATCAAAGACTATTAAGTCATATTAAAAGAAACCAGGAATCAAGCTCAATCAGCATTTACCAGGCCAACATGGATCGCTGTGATTGTCAATAAGGATAATACCTACAATGGATTGAAATACATTCCAAAAAAAAAGTTTAAATCCATGATACATAATGATATTTTCAAAACGTTGCTTTATTGGTTACTTTGGAGGATAGAAATTATCTTACTACTTTGTAAACTCATGAAGGAAAATAAGCATGTATCTTACCTTTCCTTTGTAAAATGTACTTTTAAATAGTTGAAAAGGGGAAGTCTCTTTTACTATAGAAGTTTTCTAGCTAATAAAGATGTAGTGATGGATTTGGAAAATATCATTCTGTCATCCCTAGTGAGTGAGTATGGGCTATCACTGGCCTGGTAACATAACCGATAGAGATTGAGGGATTGATTGTTTTTTGTCCTTCCTGTGATGGAAGTACACAATACCCTCACCACCTATGAAGCAGTCTCATTTAAAAAAAGAAAAAACCAAGTCTGACTTGATTAAGCCTCTTGTCTTAATCACTGATTTAAAAGAAATACAAGGTGCAGAAGATTCTGTTAAATGATCATCAGGAGATGCAACGAAACTACAGCAAACTGTGATTGGAAATCCGGGTTCTTGAAAAAAGAGTTTCAGAGAAAGAAAAGAGATGGAGAGGGAATCTATAGGTTAAAAGAGATATAACTGCTTTATCAATGATGATGTAGGATCTCACATGGATTCCCATTCAAACAGAATACATCAACCAGAGAAATAAGAAATCTGACTGGGTATTTGATTACATTAGGGAGTTAATTTTAATAGGTGTGATGACAGTATTGTTATGTATCTAAAAAAAAAAGTATCTATTTTTTTAAGATACTCTATGCTGAAGTTTTTGGGGATGAAATGATACAAATACCTGGGATTTTATTTTAAAAATCCACATGTGGAGGGCATCTGGGTGGCTCAGTTGAATGTCTTGATTTTGGCTCAGGTCATGATCTCAGGGTGGTGAGATCAAGCCCTGCATTGGGCTCTACACTCAGCGGGGAGTCTGCTGGAAGAGTCTCTCTCTCCCCCTGCCCCTACCTGTGCACTCTCTCTCTCTCTCTCTTTCTGAAACAAATAAATAAATCTTAAAAAAATCCACATGTGGATGTAGGTGAGAGTATAGATGAGCAGGATTGGCCAAGCGTGGATAATTGTTGGAGTTGGTGATGGTACAACAAATTCATTACATGGTCTTCCCTTCCTTATGAAAATTTCATAATAAAAGGTTTTTAAAAACATTATAAATCTTGATCACGATAATCACAGAATAAAAATCAGAGAGAGGAAGTGTGTGTTACTTTCTGTAATGGTGGTGGTGGGAGCCAATACAGTCTAAAACTGAGAAAGGGTAAAGAGTAACAAAGGGGGTTCACTGGGAAGGCATAACAGGCCATCTCCCAGAAAGCTTAGAACAGGAAAGGAGTGTCACTGGGCCTTGTGGGGTGAGGATTGGGACCTGGAAGGGTCGGCAGTGTGGCTGCTCCCTCCACCTCTCAGAGCCCCTTTGCTCCCATGTCTCTGCTTCTCTTGCTGGGCTTACCTTGGCGCAGCCCCACTTCCCAGGACTGTGTGGGTACAGTGTCCACCACAGACAGTCTTCCATTCTCTCAAGAGAATCAGGTTGGTTGCTGATGCAATGAATGGGCTGGCCTTGGGTTAGGTCATTACCAACTGAGGCCAGCTTTGTGAGTTTGTGGGGGTGTGAGTTATTGGGGTTTGCATAGAGTTTTCCAGAAACTAGGCAAATTCTCTGGAAGGAGTAGGTTTAATCATGGGCTAGCTTTAGCTGTGCAACTTAGCCGGGACAGGGATGGATCAGATAAAGGAGAGGCTAGAATTAGGAGATCAGACAGGGTACTGTTGGACTCAACAAATATTCACTCGCCTTCTGTGTAGATAAGCTTGGGTTAGGGGCTGGGGATGTAGGGATAAAGGAAATATGAGAGATGGAAAACTCTGTAAAGGGGATGGGGAGGTGGACAAGGCTGGCCTAGGCACTGAGTGCATTGAGGTTGGTCAGGGAGAGGCTGGTCCTTCTCTTTGCACATCTTCCCAATTGCCTCAACCCTGCAAAATCCTGCCCAGCTCTCAAGGCCCATTGCATACACCATCTCTTCCAGGAAGCATTTCTGATCTCACTTTGAACTCCATAGCAATTTGCATGTCCTCTGACTGTAATTTGCTTGGTAATGACATAGTTTGTGTAGTTGCACATTTTGTGATCTTAATTGGCCTTTTTTTTTTTTTTTTTAAATCTTCTGCTTTCAGCCTTGAGCCAAACTGTGAGAGTCCCTGTCCTAGCCACCTATACAGGTGGGCGGGCCTGTTGGAAGGGCCCCAGTCCTGGGCTTCAATCCCATTTTCACCACTTGCAAGCTGGGTGAATTTAAATAAACTCCTTAGCCTTTCTGAGCTTCACTTTCTTCACTTGTTAATGGAAATGATATATTCACCTCAACTTGTTTATGAGAACGAAATCATGTCAAGGATGTAAGAGCACAGAACAATTGGTTGGTGTGTACTGAATGAGGAGGACCAAGTTAGGCCTTGCACGGTGAGTAGCATTAGCATAGCTGGAGAGAGGAAAGTGCATACCTCTGGGTATGTATGCCCTCCCGTCCCTTAGGGGACAGGGGCGAAGGGTGGGTTGGCCAGGGAGAAGGGTAGCAAGTGTGCCAGGCTCTGGAGGGGGCATCTCTTCTTGTCAGCAGAAGCCTCTGTAACTCCAGGGCTCGGGTAGCCCGTGTGCTTGTCTGGTGTAATGGAAACTCTGCCTTTGAGCTGCAGTGTGCCTCTTTCTTGGTATCACTGTCCCAGGGACTGGAGCCAGTAACTGGAGCGGTACTTCGGGCTTGTCTCGCAGGAATTAGAGATGGACAGTCTTCTAGCCATGCTCTATAGTGGCCCCTCGGTTCTACTTGAACCCGATATTTTCCGGGGGGGGGGGGGGTGACACCAAATCTTGGAGGGTTTCCCCCACCTTGCAGCCACTCTTAGAAGTGGCATTTCTGGGGTCTGGTTCCTCATGTGTCCTCATGTGGCAGTTGTGTGACGTGGCCTGAGTCTCGCTCTCCTCCACCCAGATGATCCCTCCTGATCTTCTCACCATCCATATGGGGCTGACCCCCCAAAACGATACCTCCAGCCTGGCCTCCCCACAGAACTCCAGACTCAAGCAGCTGTCTGGGTGCTGCCTTCGCCCATGTGACTCTGGAGTCTCCCTGAAACCAGCTCTTTCCTCGGGTCTCGTTCATCTCAGCAACTGGAATTCACCTTATTTCTACTAGGAGAAACCTAGGAGTGATCACCTTTGGTTCTTCCCTTTTTCTGAGTCCAGGTCCCCATCTTTCCATCCAGTCCTTTAGCAACTTTTACCAACCCTACTTGTAAAATTCAGCCCAAATCTGAGGCTCAGTCAGTCGAGTGTCCAACTCTTGAGTTTTGGCTCGGATCATAATCTCAGGGCTGTGGGGTTGAGCCCCACATTGAGCTCCATGCTCAGTGGGGAGTCTGCTTAGGATTGTCTCTTTCTCTTGCTCTGCATCCCCTGCCGCGACCCAGTACACATGCTCTCTCTCTCAAATAAATAAATCTTAAAACATAAAACAATAAACACAGAACTCAGCCCAAATCTGCCCACTTCTATTTAGCTCTCCTCCACCCATCCTTGTCCACGCCATAATTCTGTCTCACCTGGACTAATGCGGTATCATCCTAAATGTGCCCACTCTTGCCCATTACTACCATTTTTCTTTGCTGAGCAGCTGGAGCCAGTTTTTAAATTCTGAGTCAGATCCTTCTTAAAATTTTCCAGTGGCTTCCCATTGCACCTGGGAGGAAATCCAAGCCCCTAGCCTTGGACTCACAGGGCAAGGATCTAGCTCCACCGACCTGCCCTCAAACCATCTTCCCCATGTCTGTTGTGCTTTGGCCTCACTGGCTGGTTCTGCCACAGGACCTCTGTCCTTGCTGTTCTCCTCTTGCCTCCGTGCTTCCCTCCAGGTGCTTTCTCCTTGGCTTTCTGTGGCCACTCAGTCTACCGTAGGCGCCTGGTCATCTCTAGCACCTCACTCCATCTCTGCTGTCTGCACAGCACTTCTTACAGTCTGCTCTTTTCTTGTGTATTTTGTTATTTATTGTTCGGCCCCCCACTTGAGTATTCATTCCTTGAGAACGAGCATGGACCTATTTTTGTTTACTGCTTTATCCCCAATACCTAGCATGGGGCTAGCGCACACTAAGGGCTGAGGGTCTGGGATTTGGTTTTACCCAATTTACAAGCTAGTAAGTTAGCCTTTTCCTAGTTCAGGGAGGTTGAAGGAGACATGAGACTCCAGGGTCAAAAACACAGGAGCTTATTAGTCCCAGGATAGCAGGCCACATAGCATCAGCAAGCTTGCTTCAGGCTCCCTGGCCTCCAGTTCTCATGGGAGACACTGCATGGGTCAGATGGAGGCTGTCCACGCAGTGATTTGGTGTTGTGGATGAGGAACCCTGGACTTGGGGGAATTCATGACCTTTATAGTAAGCAAGCCTGCTCTTCATCCCCAGGGAAGGCATTATTACTTCATCCCTCAAGATTGCCTGCTGGCAACACAACCCTGTGAAATGGGCCAGGTAAAGACCAGTCAGGCCTGGTATCCCTGGTATACTGACAAGGTATGCAGGAGCAGGAGTGTCCCACAGAGGAGCGTCCCCCCAAGACGCATGTCACAAATATTTGTTGAACAAACGAATGAATGAAAGTAACCCTGTCTTGTGCCCAGGTACCAGGTGCTGATGCCTGCAGCTGGACTCACCTGAGGTCAACACCTGCCTGGATCCATGCCTGTCCCTTACTCTTGGATTCCCCTCTACCATTGCTCTTCTCAGCTCTCGTGACACCTCACTCCTACCTACACTGAGGCTGAAAGCTTGTTGAAGTTGGTAGTTACTTCTGTCAATGCCTGAGCCAGATTCCATCTGTTTGCTGGATGGGTCTCTTCCCCAGGGTTTGTGGCTGGGTCTTTCTCCTCAGAACCTGTCCTGGCCTACTACCAATTGTACTGCTGTTCAATGGCCCAAGGTTGGCCCTGTCTAACCCCACAGCCCGAGGGATGTTCACAGTGGTGCTAATAATGGCATTTTCCGGCGCGTATTGGATGTGTAAGACCAGGGGTGCCTGTTGCAGTCCTCCCGCTCCTCAGCCTAGAAAGTACTCCAAGGAATGGCATTCAATTGACCATTCTCATAAGCCAGATCCAGACTTTGGGTTTGGAAAGTTCAAACGGACAGTATCCTGGGTTGACACAATTTAGTGATGCTGACTGGCCAACGGAGCTCTCAGAGAATGAAGAAATATTTGAAAACCAATTAATTTAATTGGCAGAAAGGTTTAACTGTCAAGTAGTTGGGAAATTTATAATAACCCACCCAGAACATTCTCACCCTGTAAGCAAATTACATGGGAAGTTAACCTGTATTCAGGAGGCTGTCTGGCAGGCCCCGAATTAGACCCCACACACCCGCACTACTAGGTGATAGGGACGTTTGGTGACATCCTGCTTTGAAAGCCTGATGCATCTGTTTTTATATTAGAAGCACACCTATCAGCTTGAGCCTTCTTGTTTACCCTAAAGAGTTCTTGGTTATGAGCCAATTTTCACCTCTTGGGCTTTTCTTTTTCAATGTTTCTAGGTTGACAGTTCTCCCTTGTTGAGCAATACGTTCTCCCCCCCCCCCCCCCAGATTTTACTTCCAATTATTTTCTATTCATTTACTGCACAACTAATTTGTGAATACATCTTTGTAAAAGATTCGAACAACATATACATATAGAGAGGAAAAAAAACGTAGAAATTCTCCTGGCTCCCTGTCCCATCCCTTGACCATCTCCCTCTCCTGTCCCACCTTCAGCGGGACACCAGCAAAGTAAATGTCCTCGTATACATTAAGAATTGGACACGAAGACCACAATATGAAGCAGTGGTTATTTGTGGGAGAGGAATTTGTTAGTGATTTTTATTATTTCTTTATATCTTTGGTATTAAAAAGGGTTTTTTTAAAGATTTTTATTTATTTATTCATGAGAGACAGAGAAAGAGGCAGAGACACAGGCAGGGAGAAGCAGGTTCTATGCAGGGAACCTGACATGGGACTGGATCCCGGGACTCCAGGTTCACGCCCTGGGCTGAAGGCAGATGTTAAACCACTGAGCCACACAGGGATCCCCTAAAAAGTTTTTTTTTTTTTTTAAAGCAATAGCTTATATAATCTATAAATAAAAAATATTTCTTAAAAAAAAAGAGGAAAAAAGAGCATGCATGGCCCTTGTGATCCTGCAGATATGAGTATGAATGCTGGCCAGAGTCCCCTCTCTCTCTCTCTCTCTCTGTGGCTGGTGCATGCTAATTTGCCTCCTTGAGCCTCAGTTTCCTAATCTGTAAAAAATGAGTGTAACACCACCTTCCTCCCTTATAGATTGTTAGGAAGAAAGTATGTGAAAGCGCCCGACACATGATTGTCCCTCACCAAATATATTGCCTTCCAATGAGGAGAAAAGGCATGTTGCCCTGGGACCCCCTTTTCAGATCATTTCTAGTTAAAAATGTGAAACGTTCCAAAGCCACAAAATCATGAAGATATTGTGTATGCATATGTGTAGGTGTGTGCAAGAAGGAAGGAAGTATAAGAACAAAATTGTTATAAAGTGCACAGTTATGTGCATGTACTTAATACCACTGAACTGTACCCCTAACAATGGGTAACATGGTAATTTTATGTTAAGTATATTTTACCACACACAAAAAAAAAAGTAAAAAAAAAAAAAACCCACTGCTAACACGGGAGTGAGAGCACCTTTCCTTTCCCACACCCTTTGAGCCCTGGACTTTCTCAGGTAGAGACGCAAAGCCACATTTTGTGTTTTCTTAGTTTCAATCACAGTGTAGGCATCTCTCCCAGAGGGGCTCTTTCCACCTGTGCTAATTTCCTGTTCTAGTAAATACAGGTCAACATGCAGGATGGAAAGTGGTTTTTGTTTGTATGTTAGAAAAATTCTGGCTAAACAAAGAGACCTCTTTGAGCGCTGGCACCAGCTGGTTCCACGGTCAGGGCAGCAAACCATGAGGGACACCCAACTCTGGGAAACGAACAAAGGGTCGTGGAAGGGGAGGTGGGTGGGGGTTGGGGTGCCTGGGTGACGGGCACTGAGGGGGGCACTTGATGGGATGGGCGCTGGGTGTTAGACTATATATGTTGGCAAATTGAACTTCAATAAAAACAAAACAAAAGGGACACCTGGGTGGCTCAGTGGTTGGGCGTCTGCCTTTGGCTCAGGGCGTGATCCTGGAGATCTGGGATCGAGTCCCACATCGGGCTCCCTGCATGGAGCCTGCTTCTCCCTCTGCCTCTGTCTCTGCCTCTCTCTCTGTGTCTCTCATGAATAAATAAAATCTTTTAAAAAAAGAAAACAAAACAAAAAAAACAAAACACATTGGCTCCGCCCTCGGAGAGGACCCTGGGGGAAGGAGTCGAGGCTTTGGCCTTTTGCTGCTGTGACAGCCACCTGCCGCCCCCGTGATCACAGTGGCAGTCACAGTAGCCACCGTTTGTCAGGGTCCTACTGTGCGCACACGTCCTGGGCCCTGGGCCTCGCATGGACGTTTCTCCCAGTGACCCTCCAAAGTGGGTGTTAGCTCCTTTTTTATAAATGTGGGAGCTGAGGCCCAGGAAGGCTAGTGATTTGTCAAAAGCCTCCCCCCTGCTAATTACTGGTAGAATCAGGATCCAAATGCCGATCTGCTTTGTCTCTCAAGTCCACACTCTCTTCATGATACTTGGGAGGTCACTCGGCTTGTTGTAACTGCAGCGTAAAACAAGGGAAAAATGAGAAGAGGGTGGGGTGTGGCCCCCATCAGTGGTTCTCGACTCTAGCTGCATGGTGGAGTCTCCTGGGAAGCTGTAAAAAGGCCACAGGAGCTCAGCCCCGCTGCCCAGGGAGTCTAACTCTGTCCTCATAGACTTCCGTCCTCGGAGGGGCAAGCGGGTCGAGAACCTCTGGTCTTCGCCAGGTCTCCTCAAACTCGGAACTGGATCCAAATCACCTGAGATTCTGTTAAGATGCAGATTCCCATCCAGTCGGTCGGGGATGAGGCCGGAGATGCTACATTTCTGACGAGCTCCCAGGTGATGCTGATGCTGCCGGTCCAGGGACCGCACGTTGAGTAGCGAGGGTCTGAGTGATCCTAGGTTACTGTCCCCTTCTAACACGCTGTGACAGTAGAGAAAGCGGTTCTAAAGCACAGGTGTCTGTAGCCACCAAACATCTGCATCCCTATATCCTGTCCATCCCTACCTGTTACAAATAAGCAGTGTCTCTTTGGGTGGTCATAAGGCAAACATCAATAAGGAGGCATCATGTCACATGCTGAAGGGTCATGGACTCCAGCACCTGTTCATATCCCAGTTGCTGTGAGCTTAGGCAAGCTGCTTCGTCTCCCTGAACTTTAATTTCCTCAGCTTCAAATTGGGGCTAATAAACCCTTATCCCCATTGGGAGATAGGGAGGGTTTTATGGGTTAATATAGACAAAGCACTTTGCACAAATAGGTGCCCAATAAATGGCAACTGCTGTTATCTTGCTGAACTTCGCAAGCTGATCCCATCTTATGACATAGTTCCCGGTAGGTCAAAGGAACCCTCATCTGTGCCCTCTGCAAGGATCATCAGACGCAGAGTTGCCTTTGATATGAATGTCAGGTGACACTATGACATCAGAAATTTTAGGGCACAGACCCTTCAGGCCAGCATTTCTGCTGTTGCCTAGAGAATGACGGGCAGACAGTTTCCTCCCCTTTCTGGATGGTTAGATTATCTCCCCATCCGTTCTCTGTCTACCCGAGGCAAATTCCCCAGGGATTTTTGATAATAAAACAAAAACACAAACAAAAACAAACAAAAAAAAACAATGTTGTCTATTTATTTATTATTTTTAAAATATTTTATTTATTTGACAGAGAGCAAGAGAGCACAAGCAGGGGGAGCAGCAGAGGGAGAAGCAGGCTTCCCCGCTAAGCAGGGAGCCCCACGTAGGGCTCGATCCCAGGACACTGAGATTGTGACCTGAGCCAAAGGCAGATGCTTAACAGACTGAGCCACCCAAGAGCCCCAACAATGTTAACTCTTGAGGTGTTTCCTTTAATGCTGTCAGCAGACTGATGTTGGTAGTAATTTATTCCATCAGGTATTCATGGCATGCCCAGGTACCGGGGATCCAGGGCTGAACAAAAAATTCAGTCTGTCTCACCCCAGAGTTTGTGGAGGGGAGGAAGACACTAAGCAAATAAAATACACAATTGTAACTGTAGACAGTGCTATGGAGGAGGAGAACAGGGCACCCTGAAAGAAAATATTAAAGAACTTGTGATACCACCAACTAACTTTCATGTGAAAAGGACGTATGATTGCCCGTGTATAGAATGGATTGGAGTGGGGCACGAGGGAGGGCAAGCAGTTAGGAGCTCTTACAGCAGTCCAGGCCCGGGTGGTGACAGGGGAGCCCAGGAGAAGTTGCTAGAATCAAGACGTGGAGCAAATACCCTTCAATTGCATTAATTATTATAAACTGTTGGCTTGTAGTTTGTTTTGTTTTTTTTTAAAAGATTTTATTTATTTGAGGGAGAGAGAGCATGAGCAGGGGGGAGAGGAGGAAGAGGGAGAAGCAGGCTCCCTTGCTGAAGCTGGATCCCAGGACCCCCACGATCATGACCTGAGCCGAAGGCAGGCTAACTGACTGAGCCACCCAGGAGCCCCTGTTGGCTTGTAGTTTTAACAATTTTATAATTTTTCCCTCTTGCTCAATACAGAAGATACAGTGTTCTCATCATGAAAAATTCTAACCTGTGTGTGGCTTTCCCTCTGTGGGTCTCATTCATTCATTCATTCATTCATTCATTCATTCATTCATTCATTTATCCTTTAGTCTGTAAAATAGTGGTGGTGATAGCAGGTGTTGGTATCAATAGGGTCTAACATTTTTCCTTCCTCTGTTATTTGGGGACTCAATAGGGTCTAACATTTTTCCTTCCTCTGTTATTTGGGGACTCTAATACAAATTTAAAGAATTCTTATCTATAAAATTTTAAGCTTCAAATTAGGAGCCGAAGCAGGTTTAATGATCTACAGAGAGTTAGGTTTCCTATTCTTTAAAAACTCTTGACTTCCTCTCGTCCGGCCCAGCACAGGTCAGTGGAATTATGATCATACGTTAAGCACAGGCTACATGAGTCAGGAAAGGTCAAGGCCACCGGCGTCTCAAGACAGAACTACAAAGCAAAACTGGTCTCTATGCCCAGGCACCGTGCCTCGCTCCAGACCGTGGGAATCTGAGAGGCAGCTGGAGCATGAGTCACCAGCTAACGCCAGCTGACACACGCTGGGTCACAATCATCCCAGAATCACCTCGTATAAAACTTGGCTGGAATGATTTACACGCCTCAACTTTAAATAGCTCAATTGTCTCGCAGAAATTAGTAGTATAGTAGAAGCATTTAGAAAACAAACCTTCAAAGGTTGCAAGTTAGGAAATGTGGCACCAGAAAGGTCAACTGACCAGCCTAGGCTCACACGGCTGATACTTGGCAAGCCCCAAGCACCTGGGGTTAGGTACAGGGAAGACTTCCCTGGACGGTATTGGAGGGAAGTAGCATGATTCTGCTGCTAAGACAGACACTCAGCTATTCGTTTGAATCTGCTGGTAGTTCCGGGTCCTACTCCATGGTTGAACTCTCGGTGACCTGCCTCTGAAATTCCCCATCATGTACACTGGATGGTTCACTGTGGGCACATCACCCTCTTAATCCCCTAAATGAAAAAAAAATGTAAAAAAAAAAAAAAAAAACCCTAAATGTTAAGGAATCAGGGAAACCAAGACCTACTCCTGCTCACAGAAAGGCTGAGAACCTCTGATCTTAAGGTTCGTTGGTTTAAAAAAAAGTTTTTAAAGTAAAGAATTCAGAATAATGCAAATATGAATATAATATACACTCAGGTTCCTGCCACCCAGAATTAACAACTGTGAACATTTTCTTCCAAAGAATTTTGAGCATCTTTTTTTTCTCTTTAGGAAGGCACTGGAAGACACTAGCTACTGAATCTACCGTCTTGCTTGATCAGCCTGATTTCTATCAAATTAGAATATAAAACTAGGACAGGAGAGGGAAAGAAATTCTTTGTTTTTTAAAAAACAATATAGTACGTAAGTGGCTCATGTGATGAGTTTTGGCAAATGCCTGTCGCCGGGTTTTAAACTGCATTTGCAACTGGAACTACATAAAAAGATGTTTTAATTTACATAATCTTTTTTTCTTTTTCTTTTTTTTGCTCTTTTCACTTCCTCTTAAAACGGGAATAACCTGGGGATTTTTGTTTGTTTGGGGGCAGAAAATGCTAAGTTTTAAAAAAGTCAGTAAAAGTTAAGTTTACAGATTTCCAGTGACAGAGATTAAAGGGAGCTATGAAATAACTCTGGAAAGTAAAAGTTCAGAGTTTTGTTGCCTAAACCTTTACTTTCATTTATTGAATTCTGGAAACATGTCTGAACCAGGAGTCTGAATTCTGGAATCAGTGCTGCCTCTAATGTACTATATGGCTGCTGGCCCATCGCTTTACCTCCTGGGGCTGAAAAGCTAACACTGCATGCTTTAGGAATAACTTGATTCCACCATCTCCATCGTTATGGGCTTTTGATTAGAGCGCTCTTTACCTTGGGTACCTTGCTGGTCCTGATTTTGTCCATCACACAGAACAAGAAGGCTTATTAGATAGGGACACGGAGTGGTGGTGACAGGCTAGGCTGGTTTATGCACAAAACACCTTGCCTGGTGCTGTGTACACACTCAGCCACATCTGGACCTGCTCGGGCTCTGAGGATCTAAGTCCACCTGTTCCTGGATCCTAGTTTCACCTCTACAGATCCCCCTTGGACAGGCTCGAGTGTGATTCTCTTGTTGACGAAAGCTACAGCTCTCATTCATTTACCAAACTCGTTATAAACACCTTCTTTTGCTCAGGGCACCATTTTCACCCTTATTTGAAGAATAGCCTAGAAGATAAGTTACGTTAGCAATTAATAACCATGTCTGGTATTTCTGCCGCAAATATTTTTGCCATAGACATCTTCGCCACGAGCATTTTTTTGCTGCATAACTAATTGCCCCATAAGCCAATTTTGCTAAAAGATCAAATAACTGGTTTCATTTCTCCATTGGCAGAGTTAATGTATTCAAACTAGTAGACTGTTTCATTTCTCCATTGACAAAGTTCCCATTTTTGTAGTATGTAAATCTTAGCTCGCCCTCCTAATGGTCTGTACAGGGACAAGTAGATGTGGTGGTCTTGAAACAGTGGATTGTAACGAGGACATATATCGACCTAACAGAAGGTATGGTGAAAAAACTTACGGGAAGTGTGAAATGAGTGTGAAGCCAGATTACATTCTATACCAGAAAAATGATGACCTGCTAGTTTCAATGGTAACAGAGCTCAGTTACAGTGCATTATGCTATCAGCATTCCTTCCACATTTCCCATACAAGTTCGGAAGGTCTACCGATGAACATGTGACAATATGCCAAGAACACCCAACAGTGTAGAGGCTTTCACAACGTGATACAAAACTCTGTTACAAAAATGTATCCTAGTATTGGGAAGCTGATACCTTTTTTTTTTTTTTTTTAAGATTTTATTTATTTATTCATGAGAGACACAGAGAGAGAGGCAGAGACACAGGCAAAGGGAGAAGCAGGCTCCATGCAGGGAGCCCGACGTGGGACTCGATCCCGGGATGCCAGGATCAGGCCCTGGGCTGAAGGCAGATGCTCAACCGCTGAGCCACCCGGGGGTCCCCAACCTTTCTTAATGAAAGAAGTTGTTTTAGCAAATAAAAAAGTGTGATGCTGAACAAGGAGACTAATCCACAAGCAAAAAAAAAAAAAAAAGTATAATGCGATGAATGAAAGACTTGAAGACCAGTGGTTAGATATGATCCACCAAGTAAAATCAATCATTTGTGCAGTGAATCTACACACATTTAAAATATAGTCAAATATTTTGTATTCTGGGGCACCTGGGGGGCTCGGTCGGTTAAGTGTCTGACTCTTGATTTCGGCTCAGGTCATGATCGCAGGGTTGTGAGATGGAGCCCTAGGCCGGGCTCCGTACTGGGCGTGGAGCCTGCTTGAGATTCTCCTTTCCCTCTCCTTCCCACCCCGCCCTCCCCCCACCCCACTTGCACCCTCTCTCTCTCTCAAAAAAAAAAATTTTTTTTTTAATTCCACAATAAAGTCTTTTAAATTTTATCACTTTTCATGTTTCATTATGTCCTTTTTAATGACTGTCCCACTTTCGTTTTTTTGTGGGTTTTGTCTTCCATGGCAAAATTGCCCTATGGCCGATTAGTTATGCAGTGAAAATGTTTGTGGCTACAGAAATGTCTATGGCCGAGCTGTGTAGAGTGAAACTTTCTAGAACCTTCCTTAACTGCCAGAACTCTATTCTGGATAAAAAAAATCAACCCTGCATCTCACCTAAAGAACCAAAACCAACTCCAAGGCCGTCCCTTCCATCGGGTGCTACTCTAATGCCATGGGGCTGCTAAGTTAAGTAGTCCTTGATCCTCAGGCCTAGGGGGCTAGTATTCTGAATTCCTTTGAGAGTTCAGGGTCAGGACTGAGAGGGTGGGTCACCCTGGCTCAAACCCAGAATTCTCGGTAGAGGACAAGAGTAAATTAGCTCTAGCCAATCCTCTTCCTTCTGATTCTGTAAAGCAGGAGAAATACTCTTCTTCCACAAGTGCTGGCATGTGAAAGAACATCTCCAGGGACGAGACCAGCAGCACCAAGGGCACTGCCTGGTTCAGGGAGGTGAGTGTGGACTCCAGTTCGAACACAGACCTGTGTCACGACCTTGGACAAATGACCGTTTCTTCATGTGGAAATAGGTATGGCTCCAAGCCCAAGGTGGTGGGGAAGCTTCAGGCACCTGCACATAGTAGGCGCCCAACAAACAAACATCATTCAGCTGGGAAAAAGCAGCACAATATTCATTTTTGGAAAATATTTATTACAAAACTAAAGTGAATGTGGCAAAAAACAACAATCCAACACATACCTTTAAATAGCAAGCATATGACACTGGTTATAAAGCTTTTCCAACTCTACTGATCTAGTCTGTCCCACCATCTACGGTCAAGGGTGGCCTCCGAGGGAAGCCACGTGTAAACAGGTCATCTGTACTAGTGATGAGCAAAAACTAATCATGGGACAACTATCAACGGCCATACGATTCGCTTTCCTAGGCAATTCACCCCAAACATAAGAGAGTGACCAAATCCCAGGAGTGTGTTCATGGGGATCTGCAGTTCTGGTTTCAATCTGGGCGTAGTGGTAGGTGGTGGGGGCATGAAATGGTAGAAAGACAAACAGTATCAGTAGAGGGCAGTCGTAAAGCACCTTTAAAATCTGGACCCTTTCCACAATTTAAGCCAGTAATTCTCAAACTTTATTGTCGAACAGAATCACCTGAGGACAGTGACCATCACAGGCTCCCCAGACGTGCAGGCGTAAGAGGAGTACTACGGGTGATTCTGCGCACACCGGTTAGCCACCCAGTTTGAGAGACACGGTTTAAAATGCACTGAAACAATTCCTACCCCCCTAGAAACAAGGTAAAAGTAAGGTTAAGGACTCTATCGACAGTCACTGTGCTTTTTGTCAACTTGGAGGGACCAACAGAGGGAGTCCAGCAGGAGGGAGCCTCCAGTTCCCAACACCCCGGTCTACGGGAGCCCTGAGCGACCTGTCAAGTGCTGTTCAGGAAGGGAACAGGATGTAATAATAAAGTTGATTTTAGATCACAGAACAGACTCCAAATGGCTAAGAGGCCAACCCCACTCCTCCCTGTTTAACGAACTTCGTTGGGCCGAGGCCCGCTGGGAAGCTGCTGCTCAAACGGGACACGGGGGCCACTCGATTTTGTGAAGACGCAGTGAATTAGAACATCTATAAAAAAAAAAAAAACGAAAACAAAACAAAACACCTTTATTCACCATGGAGCGCCGTGCCCAGATCACCCCGGCGCCTCACGGACAACACGTGGAGATGGTCACGTTGATTCCCAGGTTGCCGTTATCCGCGAACAGGTGCGCGATGGCCGTGTCGAACACGAGGCAGTCGCTGTTCAGGATGGCCGCGGCCACGCCGTCGTGGATGGAGCGCGGGGTGGCCTCCCAGGTCAGTCTCCGCCGGTTCCCGTTCAGCTCCAGCCTGTAGGCAAAGTTCTCGGCCTGCTTGCGGGTGCCGATGAGCAGCACGATGGCGAAGAACTGCTGGTGGCCCTCGTACTTCTCCTGCTTCTCCAGCACCAGCATGAAGTGGTGGCCAAAGCACGACTGCATCATCACCCAGTCGACGGCCCCGGGCAGGTTAATGTCTGTGGCCAGAAAGACGATGTCCTCCCCCTGGAGGGTGGTGATGCTCTTGTGCGCGTGCATGAGATGGGACATGACGGCCTCCAGGGAGCCCTGCCACTTGCACGAGGCGCCGGGGCAGGGGCAGGAGTAGGGGCGGTATTCACAGATGTCCTCGTGCTCTGGCTTCTCCGTGTGGTGCAGGGTCAGGGAGCAGCCCGTGGTGGCATACTGCAAGGACGGAAAGACACACGGTGAGCCAGCGGCCTTCTGCAGACTCCCCCGGGCCGGCCTCCGAGAGGGTCACCCCCTCAGGTCGCCGGGGCCTACGCTGAGTTCTCCGCTCAAGGGGGCTTAAGCATGTAAGACGGAGAAGTGTGAGGTCCGGATTCGTCGTCAGGACTGCCATCCACCAAATCTGGGGGTGTCCTCAACCGGGGGCCTCCTGCATCGCACGCCCCCATTCCAACACCGCCGGGAACCTAAGATCCAAAGTGCTCTCGCTATCCGACACCTCAAACGGGATTGTAGAGCCAGCCCCGGAAACTCGGGCCTCCCCCATATTTTCCGTGAATGTCAAGAATTTTTAAAAATTTATTTTGATTTTTTTTTTAAAAGATTTATTCATGAGAGACACACACAGAGAGAGGCAGAGACACAGGCAGAGGGAGACACAGGCTCCATGCAGGGAGCCCGACGCGGGACTCGATCCTGGGACCCCGGGGTCATGACCCGAGCCAAAGGCAGATGCTCAACTGCTGAGCCACCCTGCTGCCCCAAGAATTTTTTAAGATTTAAAATGGCTGGTGGAGGGGGGGCCTGGGTGGCTCAGTAAAGCGTCCGCCGTCAGCTCAGGTCATGGTCCCAGGGTCCTGGGATCGAGCCCCGCATCGGGCTCCTCGCTCTCCCTCTGCCTGCCACTCTGACTGCCTGTGCTCTCTCTCTGGCTTAGGCATATGGTTGGGCAAGGGATATGCTCCCTCCGGACTAGTTTTCACCCCAAGACCAGGATGAAGACAGTGTCGTTCCTCTTGGCGGCCCCCGCCCCCGTCCCTAGCTCAGAGGGGGGAGCGACAGGCAGGCTGTGGGAAGGCTGCCCTTCGGGCCCTGCTCCCGCCCGGAGGGACCAGCCGGGCCAGGCCACCCCCGCGTGGACAACCCCACGCTGCTAGAAGTTGCTACCTCACTCCCTTCACCTTTCAACCCCACAACCCCAAGGGACTCTGGGCGGGCTAGTGTGGTTCTAGCCAGTGGAGGTTAAAATGAGAAGGGGCCCAGAACACCCCCACGGGTCCCCGCACCCATCGTCCTGGCCAGGTATGTCAGGCCCTCGCCACACGTCCAGGGGGAAGGGGAACTACACTGGGTTCCAGGGTGAGGCTCCCAGGAGAGGTTTTTGATAGTCAGCCCCCCAGTGCTGTCTTAGGGGTGCAGGGACAAGGCCTTGGTCTCCCTTGCACTTGGGGTGACATTCCTGATGAACAGATCACACCGATCTTGGGAAAAAAGAGCACACCGCGAGGAACCGGACTCCTGCTCCCAACCGTCGCGGTGTCGGTGCCTGGATGCCAGCTGGGGAACCAGCCCGCAAGTAGACACGTGCCCGGAGAACCGCGCTGTCGTAAAGAAGAAGGGAACCTGAGTCACCTTTTTATGGGCTGAGTTGAGAAGTCGGAGCTCGCAGCGGCAGGCCAATGGTCCGGGTTACCTCGCCTGGGTCCCCCCGGCCCTTGCTGAGACACGAGGACAGCAAATGAGGCTGGGGCCCGGGTCCCACATCTAAGCTGCGGTGTCCCTTTGTTAACAAAACAAAGCCTCACATCTGGTTTTGGGGACCCTGCCCAGGGAATAACCCCCTCCCCGAGCCATCAGTCGGTCAGAATTCCAATCTCCGCAGGTGGATTCATCACTGGCAACACGCAGGCCCGGAGCACGTGCTCCATTCGAGGCCCTGGGCTCCAGGCCCCGACAGGGAGCACAGAAGGGAGAGGAGTGTCCCCTCGAGGAAGAAGAGGGTCCTCAGCCAAAGAAAGGCAGCTGGCTCCTCCCCCGCACCGAAAGGAAATGATAACTACCTTCAATAGAAATTGCCAGAAATACTTCCCTGGTATGTACCTTGCCCACGGGGAATGCGTATTCATCTTCTTAAACCACGGCCTAATTTTAAAAAAGCATGGGTATAAAAAAAAAAAAAAAAAACACCCTTCATAATCAGAAGGAGAAACCCATTTATGTAGCCCTATTTTCTACTTCGTGTTCCTCACAGTAAGGCCCTAAAAAAACCCAAATCCCTATTAACTGTGTTTTAGGCCTCGAGTGTGGCTGGGAACGCAGAAGCTTCGAGGTTCTTCTGCGGGTGATAAGGTGAGGCATCTGTGCCTCGCTTAAAAACCTGCGTTACAAAAAAAAAAAAAAAAAAAAAAAACAACAAAAAACCAAAATCAACCTGCATTACACCCAATAAAAATAGCAAGACTTAGCCCCGAGCCCGGCTGAGTCCCAGGCTGAAACAGCGCCCGGGCCTGTGGACGGGAGGGGTTCAGATGGGGCTTTGCCCGCCGCCACCCACCAACGCTTCCAGGGACGCGCCGAGCTGGGGCAGAGGGTCCGGGAAAGTACACCTGCGCCCCCCCCCACCCCCAGCCAAGGCCCCCGCATGTTCCGCAGGTATTTATCCTCCAGCCACCACCGGGGACCTTCCTCGTGTGCGGCTCAGGCAGGAGTATTTATATCCTGAGTTGCTTTGCCTTACGAGCCACATACAGAGAACGGGGACCCTCCCCCAAACCACACACACAGGAAGGGCATTACTTGGCACCTGCCTGGACAGTGACCTTACAAAAAAAAAAGGTCTTGCTACAGCCTCTGTGAACTTAAATAGGGATTTGTTTTTTTTTTTTTTTTTAAGTGGTAGGTGCTGCTTCTGCTTTTTTTCCCCAAACAAGCTGAACTCTGAAGCCAACCTATTCCTTCTGTTTTCCATCGTGGGTGAGGGCGTGTCTTTGTGGCCACTGGTGCCACTTGTATGATGAGCGGGTGAGAGACCAGCTCTAAAAAGAAAAGGTCTAAACTTTGAATTTGCGTGCACTTTATATAATATATAAAAATATAGATTATATATATAATATATAATATATTATATATTATAAATATATAAAAATATATAAATTATATATATGTATATAATATATATATATACACACGCACTCCTAGGCCTCCCTTCCTGCTTGTCACAGTCTCAGCAGCGCTCTGGGGCAGGGGCTCTCCTGCAGGGATCAGAGGGAGGGTGCAGGGTCTGTGAATTCCCCGACACTGGGGGAAGCGTCTAGGTGCCTCTGAGCAGCAAACCCAGGTTGCACCGAGCCCTGGCTTGCGTTTCCCCGACAAGCTCCAAGCGTTCCCAAGAACGGCCCACGCTCCGTCCCTGAACACACAGAAGGGAACCGGCGGCGCGTCCTGCCCTCGCCGTGGTTCCTGCCAAGAGGGGCCGCGAGCAAACCATGGGGATGAAACCTCAAGTGAGGAGGCAAGGCCAGGTGCCCTCAGGGCCTGGACAATTTAGTTAATTTTCTGGGTTTCTCATCAGTGGCACTACAGCTCTTCCCTGCTCCCCGAACTGTGAAACCCTTCATGAGACAAAATGGCATAAAGCAAAGCAGCAAGGGCCATTAATTTGTATGGAAAAGTCTCCAAGCCTTCCTAGTCCCAAAAAACCACCTCTCGTGCTTTTCTGATATCCTCGGACACACCTTGCTAACGGAGGTACAAAACCAACCGAGATAAAGCACAGATGCGCACAGATGCAGTTCAAAGCTTTGGAGTCCTGATGCTGAGATGCTGGGGGTAGGTCCCAGGAAAGGAGCTTGGCGAGGCCACTCCTGTTGTTCAGGATGCGCACTGCAAAAGAGAGGCCGAACGCTATTTTCCTTTCCTGCTGTTTTTCGTAGTGGTGGAAGTCTTCGGATTTCCTTTGGTTACCACAAACAGGTCCTTTGTAAAAGCAACGTGATGTCAAGTGAACGTTCAAAAAGCGGGGATGGCTGTACTGACGTTTTAGACCACGTAATTCCTTGTGGGGGAGGCCGTGTTTAGCAGCACCCCTGGCCTCTACCCACTAGATGCCAGTAGCAATCTCCCCCTCCCCCATTGTGACAACCAGAAATGTCACAGGCATGGCCAAGTGTCTGGGGAAGGGCAAAATGGCCCGGGGGTTGATTTTGATGGATGACAAAACCTGGCTGGGCAGCCACAATGACAGCTGTGAGGAGAGGCCCACACCAGTAAGCCGGTCAGGCTGGTTGCTGCCCCGCCCAGTGGGTGCTGCCCAGGACAGCTCGGGCACGCCAGCCGCCAGCTGGGACCCACAACTAGAACTTGGTGGCTTGCAGATCGTGGAGGGAGGCTAGGGTGCTCGTTCTACCCGTTTTACAGACTGACTCATCCCGGCTACATGGCCAATCGTGGCCACACTGTGGGCAGAGCCCTCTGCAATCCCCTAGGTGCTCCTCCTCCAGTGCTCTTCCACGGTATGTGATAGCTTAGGAGCCCAAGAATCCCTATCTTGAAGTAAAAGGAAGAATTCCATCTGCCTTAACCGGCAGTCCCCAGGCCACCACACACAAAGCCCACAGTCCCCAGGCAGGCTGCTTCTGGGAGCAGGTCCCAACATTGACTCTTCCTTCGATTGCAAGGAGAAAAACAGCCCTGAAAGTGCCTCTCCCCAAGGAATGAGGAGCAGCACCTCACAAATAAATAACCAGCAGTTAGGCCCTCCCAGCTTCCCTGGTACCTGGCAAGAAAGGTCTGAGGTTTCACTTTTCTCACTCTGGCTCAGGCTGGCCCTACCAAATGTGCAGGGTTCAAAGGACGCCTGCTTTCCTTCAGACGCCCAGTTCTTAGTGTGCACTTGGGAGTCCTGAGACCCGGCCCGGGGGCCGCCTGTGTGTCCTGGGGACTCATGCACGGCTCTAGATGCGGTGCCTCCACAGGGCAGGGGCGGCTCCTTTCCCCCGGGCGGGTGGTGGTGGTGGTGGGACTTTACTGTCAGTAAACCTCTTGGGGGAGGAGGACAGAGACCCAAGCACACACAGAAGCCCAAGCTCACGACGATGGAGACAGGGGGAAGATGACCCAGCAGAACGAGAAACAAATGTTGAAACCCCATCTCTGACTTCTCTTTAGAAACTTTGCAGGTTGCGGCGGCGGCTCAAAAGTCTTGTGCAAACACGGCCTGCCACAAGGCAGTGCGGGCCCTGGTGCCTCGTTTTTAAGTCTTTGTAGAAAGAGGTAAGACAGTGCCAGTCCTCTTCCTGGGCACGGGGTGTGAAGGTGGTATCCGAGCTGAAGTTAGGTAGGGCTTTTCCTTTTTTTTGGCACGGAAACCCGTTTGCACACAAATATGATGAGGTGCATCAGAAAACACGAGACACCTGTTATTTACCTAGTACACACAGTCACATCGTATTTGTTTACGGAATGAGTACACGGACACAATAACCCTGCTTGGCCGGGGGTGCTAGGGAAGGTCATGGATCCCGTGACTGCTTTAGAACAAGTCACTTAATCTATTTAATTAAACGTGAGTCCATGCAATTCCAGAACGATTTCCTGAGCTTCAACCATCAACAGTCGCCTACAGTGGAGGGGCCCTGAGCTCTGGGCCACAGGCACGTCCCCGCTCGGGGACTGTGGGGTAACCGCCCTGGGCCCTCGCCTGCTTACACCTCCAAGGAAACCGAGGCCTATTAGCAAAATACCTGCCGGCACCTCAAAGGAGGGGGTCTCAGGAAAAAACAAAGCACAATCAATATATTTTTTTTAAATATTTTGTTGTTGATGCTCATAAACGTTTGAATGAAATCCAAGAAATGACCTTGTCTGAGAGTGAGCACGAGCAAACTTGTGCTGTTCTGTGCATCCAATGAGCTGTAGTGATCACAAAATGCACCCATGTGGCTAACTGCAGTGCGGGACGCCGGACTGGGGAACCAAAGCTGCCACAGGGGGTATTATTGGGGGCAGCGACTGAAGTTGGGATATGGACTTGGGATTAGATACTAGTACCGACCGCATGTCACCGTTCCTGATTTTGGTAACTGGACCATAATCACAGAAGATGACGTCCTTGTTCTTAGGAGAAACACAGTGCAGCCTTTAGGGGTAAAGGGGCAGGACGCCTCCAATTTCCATGCGAACGGCTACATAAATGTATGTCTGAGTACAGAGCGGCCCAAATGCTAAAGCAAATGGGGCAAAAAGGAAACAGCTGGTGACTCTGGGTAAAGGGCATATAAGAATATTTTTGTATTACCATTACAACTATTGTGGAAATCTGAAATCATATGAAAATAAAAATGTGTTAAAGAATCCAGGGACTGAGTTCCCATATTTATCCTTTATGGGACAGAGATTCTTTTGGGGGATTTGGTGGCACGAATTGAGTTTTTTATCATACCTGGCTTTTTTTTTTTTCTTGTATAAAGAGAATATACGTTTAACTGCATACCTACAGGTAAATGCAAGGTCAGTCAATAGTTTGTCTTTTACTAGAAGCCCTTGGAATGCATCTTACTGAACCCATAACATTTATCAATGAAGACGACATGGGTTGTTATAAGAACCAACACTTCTTTGACCTCCCTCCTGTCCCCATAGAGGACAAAGCTTTCTCCTTTGCTCCTTTGATCCTATAAAAGTCTGGGTGTCTCACACACCTGTGGCCCCGGCCTGTACAGTTTCAAGCCACTGCAGTTGCGGGATCCACCGTGCTTCATGGTCCAAGGGATACTCCTCTCTGGGGCTCCAGACAGGTCAGAAAGGGGTTCCAGGAATGAAGCTACTCGCGCCCCCCTTTTGCCTACAACAGGTAACCCCCTTTAACTGCTGGGGAGGTGACCTCACTGAGGTAGAGGAGGTTCAGCTGGCGACTGCCTCATGTATGATCCGCAGATCATTCGGGGACTAGTGGTAGAGGGCTCTATCTTCTCAGCATCTCGACACCTGGCTCATATGGGGGTCGGGGCTAAACCTCACCTAGAACTGAAGCGTGCTGCAACTTACCTTTTAGCCACAGGTTCAACTTAGACTTTATCACTTTTTAAAAGGGCCTCTAGCAATTCCAACTAGCTCCTTTGTGCCTCAAAGTGTGATAATCTGTCAGAACCAGCGGATGATGATCCCAGGTTATTTTCTAGGTACTTAGGTGTCTATTAACTTCGTTCACTGATTTACTGATTTATTGCCTGCTTCCCGCCCACCTGATACGTGTCGGTAAATGAATAAATATTAGATCTCTCTGCAGAAGATGACTGTTCTTTTTACTGTGTTAATTTTACTTCAATCGAAAGTCTTACGATGGACCTTAGATTTCAAAAATAAATTCAAAATTCAAAAGCCCTTGAGATCACACGAGGGAAAATGTTTATTTTCGACTTCAGTCACTACGGGTTTGCTATTTTTGATGAATGCTTCTCACATGTTTTATTTACATAAACTATTTGGGGTGGGTGTGTTTGAAGCCCCTCTGAAACCTCACAGAGATGGGGAGACGACGATACTGTTGTCATTTGGACAGCTAGGTACTCCTCTTGCTTATAATGGGTTTACGGCCACTGCAGGATACAGCTGGAGCTCAGCTACCTCGTGTGTGTGTGTGTGTGTGTGTGTGTGTGTGTGTGTGACACGAATGGAGCCTCCCATACCAGCTCTGGGCGGGTCGACAAAACTACAGACATCTCACCCCCGGACTCTCATGAAGTTCACACTCGGGCAACAGGGCAAAGTGAACTCTCTTCTGGTGCCTTCACTGTGATGCTCAGCCTGCATCCGTCTGGCGGCCTTCCTCTAAGAACCTTAGCGGATCCTCAGTGACCCAGGTGCTGGATCCTTCATCTCCACTACGAGGAGGTGCAAAGAGAGACTTCTCCACCAATGGTGCCATGAAGCTCTCCCCAAAGTAGTACGAGAAGCCAGCGTCCGGTCAGTGCCCGCACCATCGGACGGTGGTGAGACCAAGAAAATACTGACATCTGACTTCATGAACTTGCTTCTGGAGAAGGCAATTCTAATTAAAATCTTGAGCTTGGGGCGCCTGGGTGGGTCCAGTGGTTGAGCGTCTGCCTTTGGCTCAGGTCATGATTCCGGGGTCCCAGGATCGAGTCCCGCATCAGGCTCCCTGCAGGGAGCCTGCTTCTCCCCCTGCCTGTGTCTCTGCCTCTGTATCGCTCATGAATAAATAAGTAAAATCTTAAAAACAACAACATCAACAACAATCTTGGGCTCAAAAATTCTTCCTTCTGCCCAAGAGAACCCTGACAAACCCTGGGCTGCAGGCAGGTCTTTTACTACAGGTCTCTTTGGAAGACTTTGGTGCCATATTAGTGCAGTCTTCTGAGGACACCTGCTATGGGAGAGGCCTTACGAAGACTCCTTGGGCTGGCAGGGGTTTGTTTTTCATCTTAGACGCTTTATTAGTTTTTAAAATTTATTTTCTTTTAAGGGTTTTATTCATTCATTCATGAGAGACACACACACAGAGGCAGAGACACAGGCAGAGGGAGACGCAGACTCCATGCAGGGAGCCTGACGCGGGACTCGATCCCGGGACTCCGGGATTGTGACCTGAACCAAAGGCAGACGCTCAACCGCTGAGCCACCCAGGTGTCCCCAACTTAGACACTGTAAACGAAGGTTGAGTTTTGACTGAATATGCTTCTCATCTGACCACGGCCAGAGTCAACAGGCCACCACACACTGTCCTGGAGAACCAGGTCTGTAAGGTCTCTCCGGAGCGTAGGCTCAAGCAAAGAAAGCCACCCTACAGGAAGAGCCAGAGTTGAAGGCTTTACGCCACACCACCAGTACCGTGCCCACTTTTTCAGTCTGTCCTTACTCTTCTAGGCCAGGCTCCCGCTGCATAATCACACTGACTGTCCCGACACTCTTCGAACAGTGTGACGTCCCTTCCACAGTCTTTATTTCTCAACGAAAGCAATCGAATTCGCCAGGAAACTTAAGTGGTAGAGGTGCTAGATTTTTAGCAACTAAAAATACAAGATGCCCAAGTAGGTGTCAGGCGGTATTTGGGTTATACTTACACTAAAAAAAAATTGTCTGAAATTACACCAAAAGTTGTGTGTCTGAAATTCAAATTTAAGTGGGCATCCTGTATTTTTACCTGGCAGTCCTAATAAGCGGGGCCTTCTGGTTCCACTGCCATCCCTCCAGAAGCCGGTATGTGAATTTGGAATGGAAAGGCGGATCACTGCTCCTCAGTGGGGTGCAGCGGGGAGCGGAAAAGGCAGGAGCGTGAGGTGGAAGAGGCATCGTGTGTGTGATACAAGGCCCATGCTGCAGCTTCTGTCTCCTGGACTTACAGGCTGCAGGACTTAGGGCAAATGTCTCAGAGAGGATACTGTGGCCTGTTTTTCTTTACAAAGTAACTAGGAAAATAACAAGATCATATATGTAGTTCAGACAAGGTAAACAACAGTCTGTACAAGCAGCTCCTCTGGCCTCCCGACGTAACCCCATGGGGATCCTCCATCCCTTCCTTCTTCACTGGCAACCTGCTGCTTGTCCTTCAGAATGCAGCTCTGACCCCACCACTGCGTAAAGGTCTCCAGACTCCTCTCTGCTCTTACTACTTCAGAAGGGGCTGCTGGCACCTCTGTCTCCCCGGTGGGACTTAGTTACAGAAGGAGGAGGTCGGGGGTGAGGTAATGACTGGGTGGGCAGAGGGTGTGTAGGAGGGACAGGCTACAGGAGATTCCCAGGCAAGGGCAGATATGATGAAAAGTTAGTAGGTAATCAAGAGGAGCCAGCTCTGGCCTGAGGTTACCCCAGGGAGAAAAGGGAGGCAGTAGCATTAAGAAAAGCAAAAGGATTAACACCCACTGTAGGGGATGCTGGAGAGAGATGGGTACTCAGTTGTGAAGGATCTTTTTTTTTTAAGATTTTATTTATTTATTCATGAGAGGCACAGAGACCCAGGCAGAGGGAGAAGCAGGCTCCCTGCGGGGAGCCCGATGCGGGACTCGATCCCAGGACCCCGGGATCACGACCTGAGCCGAAGGCAGATGCCCAACCACGGAGCCACCCAGGTGTGGCTCAATTGTGAAGGATTTCAAGTGAGAACGCAATCTGACTCTGCTATCAAAAGCTTTTTGATTTCTCCACATGCCCTTTGGCCCCACCATCCAACTTCTAAGAAGTTATCATTAGGAAATAATTACTTTCTTATGCACGAGCATTATTACAGCAGTACTTCAAAAACTAAATTTTTTTAACAGTAAGGAAATAGAATGATTTAAACAACCACAAATGGGAGCTTGGTTAGGTAACCCTAGTACTGTTGTAATACTACGCAGTCATTAAACACGACCTTCGAGGCTACTTAGCAATGGTGAAAAGCAGTCACTATGTGTTAGATGAAAAAATATGCTATGAAATAGTGTGTGGTTTCCTATCTTACCTACTTTTCTTCGACTGTGAAACTCCATTGATGTAGAGGTTAAGTTTGTGTCATGGCTTTTTCCAGGTGAGAGGACTGTAAGAGATTTTAATTTCATATATATATATATATATATATATATATATATATATATATATATATTCTACATTTAAAAATAATGATCATGACTTTTAAAAACATATTTTACAAGGGCTTCTGGGTGGCTCAGTCGGTTGAGTCCAACTCTGGATCTCAGCTCAGGTCTTGATCTCAGGGCCATGAGTTCAAGCCCCACATTGGGCTCCACGCTGGGTATGGAGCCTACTTTGAAAAAAAAATCCCCATATTTTCTAATGTTTAAAATAAAATATGCATATTAAAAAACACTGCCTAATCTAACCAGGCTTTCTCTTCTAAAGGCAGTAAAGAAATGAAAAGAGAAGTCTTGTCGCTGAAAAACCAATGGCAGGGCCAATGCGTCCAGGTGTATAAAAACCTCAGTGAGAAGCTCAGTGGGCGAATCTGTGGGAGAAAACAGATTCTTTTCCTTCTTTTTCAAGTTTATGCCTGGACTGACCTTAGACACTGGCCACTTGTTTTCTGCTAGCTTCTAACTGTGCACATTTATTTAGTGTTTCTTCTGTGCTGGGGCAGTGCTAGGCGCTTCGCATGAATTATTACCATGCTCCATCCTCACAGCAACCCAGTCGGTATCCCATTTTACCAAGGAGCCACTGAGAGTCTGGAGAGGTAGGGTTGGAGCAGGCGTCTGGACTAGAAGGTTCGAACAGGGCCTCCCTCCAAACTACTGGAGGAAGAGGGAGCCTGGGGAAGGAGTAACCCAAAGACACTACCTTTGTTGATTCCAAGTTTTAAAACGGGGCCCAGGCCCACACATTTAACACAGGTGTAGCTTTCATCCCTCTACAGTGTCTGTGGCTGAAAACTGGGAGGGAGGGTGACCTTCCTCACAGACACCATAGAGTCTAAAAATCACTGCAGAAACTGGAAACGAGAACAGTTTCTCAATTAAAAAAAAAAAAAAAAGAATGAGGAGCTAGATGGGCATTTGGGGTAAAGCTGATGCAATTATGCTAGCGGATTTTCAGTGTCTCTTAGAAGCCTGTGAGAGGCCACCCTCAGGTTTAATATAAAGACACATTTAATCAGGAAAAATGTTTAGCTTTCTGATTTTCTCATGCAGGATGTGCAGAGCGGGGTCGCATTCTGATGCCCCGGGTACGATCACGTCCTGCGCAAGTCGCCGGCGATACACTAGGGCCCTGAACGCCGGGAACTCACTTTAGCAAACGTGTGGCCACACCGTGTGCCCCTCTCAAGGAGCGGGGCCTTATGAGTTTGAGTGAGAAATGCCACTGTTCACAAATTTCATCAGATGCACAAGTCTGGCTCTTAAGACATTTTATGAGAAGGGCTCCCCGTGGTCCTCTGGTTAGGGCACTTTGTATGGAGCTTCAGGAAAAGGGATCTGACACAGAACGGCAGAGCGGAAGCTAATCTCAGGTTGGGGATTTTCTAGGCCAGACCTGCTGCACCTGTTGGCTCTCCCCTCCCCCCTTCTGGTTGTACCAAAGGTCAACCTTGAGTAACAATGATTTACTCCTAGTCCTAGGAGGTGGTGGCCAACTCCGTGTAGAGTCAGCATTAGATTTTAGTGTCCAACAGAGCGTTCCAGTGTTTCTGTTCTTAATTTTATACTGAAAAACCTCTGTCAACTGTGTTCTCGAAAAATCTTGAGCCTCACTGTCCATGTACCTGGCTTGCCAACGCAGGCTTTCGTGAGTAAACCTGTCCCAACCCTGGGCGGCAGTGAAGACTGCAAGGGCAATGTCCAGAGGAGCTGGTCCTTGTCTCAGGGGAACTTTTTAGATGAAGAAAAGATCTCCGAAATGGTTCCTGCACACTGGCGTATCCCCTCAGACTTCTAGGTGACGGATCACCCATCACCTAGCAACCACCCTGATAACACCCACCTTCCATTTGAAATGGTGAAGCAAAAGACTTAAAGCTCTAATCTGATCTCAGAGCACCCACCAGCTAGGTATTATCTCCATGTTTTTTAACTGATGAACAGGCAAGCTCAGGGGAGTATGTGACTGGACTGAGGTCACACACAGCCGGGATGGGAATCCAGGTCTGTCTCTTGCCTACTGCTCTCTTCCCTGGGACAGTTTATTAGATTCTGGAATTCTGGGGCACAAAAAGATTCTTTTAAAAAATTTTTTTTAAAAAGATTTATTTATTTATTTATGATAGACATAGAGAGAGAGAGAGAGAAAGAGGCAGAGACACAGGAGAAGGGAAAAGCAGGCTCCACGCTGGGAGCCCGATGTGGGACTCGATCCCGGGACTCCAAGATCACGCCCTGGGCCAAAGGCAGGCGCCAAACCGCTGAGCAACCCAGGGATCCTCCCCCCCCAAATTTTTTTTTAAGATTATTTGAGAGAGAGAGAGAGAGAGAGAGAGAGAGCACACAATAATGGTGGGGAGGGGCAGAGGGAGAGGGAGAAGCAGATGCCCTGGTAAGCAGGGAGCAGGACTGAGGGCTTGATCCTCCCAGGAGCATGGGATCCTGACCTGAGCCAAAGGCAGACGCTTAACTAGTTGAGCCACCCAGGCGCCCCAAAGATGCTTGACATAATGATTTAGTGCAACTCTTTCTCTTAAAGACACCCGAGTCCAAAGAAATAAACTGACCTGTTGAAAGTCAAACATCCAGTCACTAGGACAACAGTTGAGGTTTCCCCAGGGGCCAGAACAGAATATTCTCTTGGCAAAATACAGATGAAAATAAGCTATAAAATCCTGTCCAGTTGGGACCTCTCAGAATTCCAAAGTCCATGTGCGGTAAGAGTAAAATGAGAACTTCCAGGGCTCAGTAAATGCTTTCTAAAAGACAACCAGGTCAGAAGGTGCACACTGGCAGTTGGAATTTAGTCTCCAGACGTGGCTGGTTTGGCCTCTGAGTTCTGGCTTTAAATATGAATTCAATGCCAATGTTAAGAAAATTGAGATATTTAGCATTTTAAAAATTCAGATTTCTGGCTTTTCTCGGAAAAAAAAAAATCCCAAGGTCTAGCAGGCTACATCCACACTGCCACCCCTGCCAATCATCCAGAGCTGAGCAAAAGCAACCCAAATGCAAGGAAGACTGTCTGACTGAGGCTTTCCAGTTCAATAATTATTTGAAGATGCGCTACTAGAAAGTTTTAGAGAAAACAAAGGAAAACAAGAAACGCAGAGAAAATGTATCATAGTGTAAGTGGGCTGGAGTGGGTTAGCGTTCCCCACAGTTTGGAGAGAAATACTTGGCTGATATTAAAATAAAATACACTGTTGAGTGGGGGCCCCAATGTGTCAACCTTCACTTCTCCCCCTACACCCACACGCCACGGAGAGATGGTGGGTTTGCAATATGGGAACAGGATGTCAAAACTTTTCGGGCGTAGAGCAAGCCATAGAATGGACTAAAAATATCACAAGTGGAAGAGAGCCCTAGGCTGCTAGAGATCCTTTTCTTCAAAGGAGACCTGAGCTAACGATGCCTGTGGTGCCTTCTGCCAAAGACACCTGCAGCATCCGTGCCTTTTGTTAAGTGACCCCATCCCTGTGCAAGAAGCCACTTGGCAACAAATCCACTTTCGGGCCACCTGAAGCATGAGCAGTCCAGAGCCGTGATGACTGCCCCCAGATATTAGGATTGTAGGCTATCTCCCCCTGGCCTTTCCCTCCCACACAGCTCACAGAATTCCTGGCAGTGAACGTTACAGTGGACACGTATGTTGTCGCACTGGGATATTCCCATCAGCGCACTGGGATATTCCCATCAGAGCTAGTAAACTCCTCGGATCAGATGGTTTTGTTAGCTGGTGTCAACCGTAAGTTACAATCTGGAGCCTTGAGGTAAAGGGTCGGTTGCAAAATCCCTATGTAGCACAAAGGAGGCAAGCCTTTGGGGTGCTGGCTCAGGACCTGGCCTACTTATCTTGACAAGTCAGGGAATCTCTCTAGGGGCACTTGTTTCTTCACCTGGAAAGAAGAAAGGCCCGCTAATAAACGATGACCTCCGCACACGGAGGGCACCCTATAACCATTCCAGACAGCTGCCCTTCTTTTCATGGTATTCTAGAAGCTACAGGTCCTTAGAAGTCAAGCCGTTCAGTCCCCTCTTTACAGGTGATGAAATCAAGGTCCCCAAGAGGTGGTCTCTCAGCCAACAGTGGCAGCCCGGTGCTACCCTTGAGACCTGGGCTCTGGTACTGCATCCACCGTTGTTTTCCTCACATGGGGCAGCCCACGTGGGAGAGACTCAGAGCAGGGAGGGACAGTGACAAGGCAGTCCCTCTGATTTCCAGGAGCAAGCACAAGCCAGCCGAGGGCTAGCGACACAGGCCTGTTTTGTTGAAGTGTGACACAGGTCTTGGCACTCGCTACCTCCCTCGGCCCTCCTCAGCCGACACTATCTTTGGTGCTTGCTGTAAACACACATCCAAGTTGGGTTCATGGGGACTAAAAGGCTGAGCTGGGCCGTCAGTAGTTCGGATTACTGGTCAACCAAAGTGGAGGCAGGCATCCTCCAGCCTTGTAAACCTCACACGCGGAAGGGACCCCAAGATCACTTTCCAGGCCGTATGGCGCCTGGGCTGTAGGGGAATGGTGAATGGCTGACTCTTTAATTTCAGCTTGCAAAGTGATGGCTTTCCCCACCTGCCTTCGTACGCAACGGGGACTTGGAAAGTCACTGACACGTACAGAAACACGGAGGACCCCCGAGTCCCAAGAGAACTGTTCTTCAAGAAGGGTTTCACTAGCATATGGTACATTAGGAGAAAAGATGTTTCAATAGGAACTGGACCCCTAGATCCTGAAAGTGAAACTTCACACTTTAAGGAGCATAACTGTTTCCTTCCCTTCCTCTCGGGAGCAACACAATGCTCTTAGGAGATATGCTTCTTTAAAAATAAGTTCTAGAATACTGACTGATACCAAATGTTCCTTTGTGAACTGCAGTTCACCTAAAGCCATTTCTTCTATTAGCCACGGAAGGTCTGGGAAAACAGCTGAAAAGACAGCTCCCCAGAAATCTTGTGGGGCACCCCCTGCAGCCCCCACAACGTATCTCAAACATCAAATGCCCCCTGTGATGTCAACGAACACCAAATCCTCTCTCGATCACTAGGCTGCCTGCCACCTTCTTCATGACCCTAAAAAATTACAGAAATATTTCATCCAAATTTTATGAGAAACACCTACTGGGTTGGGTGAATTAGTTAGCATTATATGAGAAGTGGCTGGAAGCAGAGTGATATATTAAGGTTAACTGAAAACCCACAGCCCAAACACAGCTTCAAAACCTTTATTTGAATATGCTATTTTAAACTGGATTTGTGGCAGGGCACAGACCAAATTAAAACACTCATTCTACTGACTCGAGTCCCAAGCTTCAACTCTCTGGTGGATTATTTTTAATTTAAAAGTAAGCTCTTGCCCTATAAAAATAAGCAGCATCAAGGAGAAACGCAAGACAGCTCAGATGGCCCAAGAGGCGAACAGTTACTTTTACAAAGAGAAAAAGAAAAAAAAGAAAAAAAAAAAAAACCCCAACTCAAAAGTATTAATGACATTATTTCCATTTCTAAGTTGCAAAAATGGACTTTCTGGTCTGGCTCTAAGTTCTAATGAGGCACTGTAGGGAAACGGGTCTCTGGAGCTGCTCCTGAGGATTTTTAAGGGGGAGACGTAAGTAAGCAGATGCTATGATGGGGCCGCACCATGAAACACTATGCAGCCCTTCAAAGTACAGTGAGAAGAGCCACGTTTCAGACACAGAAAAACACGCGTGACGACTTCAGAACAGCAACTTGTACAAGTTGTGCCTGGAGAATGTGTGTGTACTGTTTGTGTGCAGGAACCTTCCCGACACACACTGACATCCACGGCTTCAGGTTCAGCTCTGAAAATGTACTTCAATGTTGCTAGAAAAGGAAAAGGGAAAAAATCTGGGAAGCTATCCGGGGAAATCAAACAGCGGTGGGGAGGGGTGGGGGAGAGGTCTCTGGTCTCTCCCTTGACTCTTCTTAAGACTCGGAGTGTGGTTTGCATTTTTTTTTTTTTTTTTTTTTGCAAGAGCCCCGGTAACTTTCTTAAAACGAAAGCAGGCGGTGGCCTCGGAAGAAGCGCAGCAGCTGTCGCGTGTCCCCCCCGCTGCGTTGCCCACGGACGTGGGTCGCCAGCCCCACGCGGCGCGAACACCCATCTCTCCCCAGGTCCCTGGGAGGCGAGGGGAGGGGGAGGCGTGGCTTGCAGGGTTTTCTCGCTGCTGCGGGAGGAGAGCAGGCTGCGGGCGCCCTGGTTTTAGCTGCGCTCCCGAGGGCTCCCACGTGTCGGGCGGGCGCGGGGTGCGCGAGGCCTCGGGGGCCCGGACCTCGGTGCTCCGTCCCCAGGCCCCCCGCCCCCGTCGGCTTCCAGGTCCAAGTTGCACTCGTGCAGCCCCGGCCTGCGGAGCACCCGGCGCGCGTCCGCGGGGCCCCGGGTCCCCGGGTGGCAAGAGCCGCGCCGCCTCCAGGAACGACGGCTCGCGCGCCCCTCAGCCCGGGCCTCGGAGGTGCTCCCGGCGTGGACAGGTGGGCTCGCGGAGGGGAGCGCGCACGCACCGGTGGGTCGGTCTCTTCTCCCCGCCCCCCCCCCCCCACTTTCTTTAAGTAAGAGGGGTGCCGCGTGGCTCTGGAGCCCGAGCGGGCGGGCCCGGGCTTACCTTGCAGGGGAACAGGACCGCCGAGGCCACCTTCTCCATAGCCAAGTTCCTGATGCTGGGCGTCAGGGCGCCCCTGCACGTCGGGCAGCAGCTCAGCTTCTGGCGGCATTGGTTGCAGACCAGGTGCCCGGCCTGGCACTGCAGGATGGGGGGCAGCACATAGTCGAAGCACACGGGGCACTCGAAGAGCGAGGTCAGCTCGTGGTGCTGCGGGGACACCGGGCCGGCCCCGCCGCCGCCGCCGCCGCCGCCGCCGCCGCCGCCGCCCGGGCCCGAGATCACCGCCGCCGCGGCGGGCACCGCGGCCGAGCCGGGGCCCGCGGCCGAGATGGTGGCGGCGGCCGGGGGCGCAGCCGGGGACGGGGCGTGCTGGGGCGGCGGCGGCTTGCTGCACGGCTTGCTAGCGCTGGGGCCGGTGGAGGACGGGCGGCTCATCGCGCTCCCGAGCCACCATCGGGCTGCGGCCGCCTGCCTCCGCGGGGCCGCCGCGCTCCCGGCGCCGCTGCTCGCCCCCGCCCCGCCCCGGCCCCCGCCCCGGCCCCCGCCCCGGCCCCCGGCCCGGCCCCCCGCCCCGGCCCCGCGGCGGCCCGACCCCCGCGCCGCGCCGCGCCGCGCCGCTCCCGGCCCGGCTCCGAGCGGCCGCTGACGCAGGCCCCGGGGGCGCGCGCGGACGTGACGCCGGGACACGTGTGCGGCCGCCCGGCGCGCGGGGACCCGCGGGGCCGCCTCCGCCTCCGCCGCCGCCGCCGCCGCCCAGGCCCCGAGCCGCCCGCCCGCTCCCGCTCCCGCTCCCGCTCCGCCCGCTCCCGCTCCCGCTCCGCCCGCCCCGCCCGCCGCCGCCGGGTCCTCCGGCCCCACCCGGGAGCCACGCCGGCGCTTCCCCGGGCGCGAGCCGCAGGCCCCCGGCGGGCGGGGGCGGAAAACCCGGGGCTCCTCTCCCCGGGCTGAGTCACGGCGCGGGGCGGGCGCGGGGCGCGGGGCGGCTCCTAGTCCTGGTGCCCGGGCGGGGGGGGGGGTACCTGGGCTGGAGGGTGGGGAGTCCCCGGGGTGGGGGGACCCCTGAGGTGGGGCTAGGGGTCCCCGGAGTGTGGGGGGGCGGTGGGGGGTCCTCGGGTTGGGGGTGGGGGGAGCGGTGGGGGGTCCCCGGGTGCGGGGGTCCCCGGGGTGGGGGGACAGGTGGGGGGAGAGGGGCTGGGGGGTCCCCGGGGTGGAGGGAGCGGTGGGGCGGGTCCCTGGGGTGGGGGTCATCCGGGCTGGAGGGTGGGGGGTCTTCTGGATGGGGGGGTCCCCGGGGTGGGGGGAGTGGTAGGGGGTCCCCGGGGTGGAGGGGTCCCCAGGTGGGGGGTACCCGGGCTGGAGCGTGGGGGGTCCCCAGGATGGGGGGTCTCCAGGGTGAGGGGAGCCGTGGGGGGTCCTCGGGGTGGGGGCCTCCGGGGTGGGGGTCCCCGGGGGAGGGTGGGGCTGGGGGTCCCCGGGGTAGGGGGAGCAGTGGGCGTCCCCAGGCTGGGGGGCTGGGGGCTGGGGGGTCCCCGGGGTGGGGGGGCTCGCGCCCTACGGGTTTCCCCGGGGTTTCCCCCGGACCTGGCGACGCTGGGCTGCGCCGGTGCGGGGCAGGGCAGGCGGGAGGGCCCGCGGGCAGGGGGGGTGCGAGGGCCGTGGGCAGGGCGTGGAGGCCCCGGCAGCCTGGGTGACCCCCGCGGGGGTGGGGGGGTGGGGGGCGACGCCTGCGCTTGGCCGCTCGGACCTCGGGGCGCTTCCCTGTCCAGTTAGTAAAAGTGGGAGAGAAACAGGAGCCCTCGGATAGGCGGGACCGCAGGACTTAGGGACTTGGTAGCCCCGCGCCCCTGGCCCACCCACATGGAGGAGCCCCAGGCCCGGCCCAAGCAGCGCTGCTCCGTGTCAGCTTTTTTTTTTTTTTTTTTTTTTTAAGTCTGGTCGGGGAATGTTGAATGCACAAAATCATCTCAGAAATAGGCCGTGAGAGCCGGGAAGGAACACAGCTCCCTCTTGCACGGGCGTCCGGGAAGACTACATGCATAGAATTGGCGAAATTTGATCAAAGTCTTGAAAAAAAAATGAATAGACGTGATGTCAAGTCGATCTCTCAGTGAACTTTTTCCTGAACATTTAGTATGCGCCAGCCCTTGCCTTTGGGCCCTGAGAATGGCTTTGATTGGGTTTTCATCCCAGTGAGGGAGCGATGCCAAGAACTGCTCCCTCTTGAGCTGCATAGCTGGGGTGGGATGGGGGTGCAGACATTGTATGGGGGCTAAGGGCCGGCAGGGGAAGGCATTTGGGGCTTTACGGAGACTTGGGGGAACCCCAGCAGGCCTGGTGGGTGCTTTACCTCCATGAGAAGTGGTGGCCACCATAGATTTTTGAATAGCACTGCACCGAGGCTGAATGCGTCTTCGGAAGGGAACCCGGGGGGGATACAGAGTAATAACTAGTATTTTTGGAGTGTCCACTCTGTGCCGGACAAACATGATTCTCAGGATTTTGTAACAACCTAAGTGACAGGTACTGTTGTTTCTCCATTTTATTGTTGAGGAGACGGGGAGACGCAGGGAGATTAATCTGCTCAAGATAAAACAGCTGATGATTCTGGAAAACGCTCCAGAGCTCCGTTTTATCTCCCAGTCCATATCCCTTTCATTTAGACCCAACTCCTACTTACAGTCTGGTCAAAGAGTTGAGATTAGCACACTCGACACAGTCAGAAAACAGTCGTAGGGCCCGTGATAATAAAACAACTGGATTTTGTGGGCACACTTTCCATAAGTTCTTTCCCTAGCTGAAATTGAAAGGGGGAAAAATTAAATTTATTTCACTTTTTCCTTTTTAGAGTACATAGAACGGAAGAGGGACAACAACAAAAATCACCCAACGGTTTCGTTTTTATTGGCGAAAATAGAATGTTTTCCACTTTTAATATCTAAAGCCCATGTGAGTAGAACTGATTACCAGAATTTATCTTCCTCGCCTCCCCCTCTGGCCTCTCGGCGTAGGTGCTGGCCACTCCCCAGCCTGATGCTGGCTTTAGCCTGAGAACCAGGCTCCCTGCCCTTGGCCGTGGTGGTTCAGGAAGCAATTTGGTTTTGGAGACGTGGAAACAACAGGAAAAACAGTTCTCTGCAGAGACAACTGGTTTATTTTTCTGATAATCCAACGAACCCATCCACTCTTACGCCGTCAGATGCCTCCCGTGGCATAAAGAAATTTCTTTTTGTTTCCTTCTTTACGTCACTGCACTCTTGATTAGGTCAACTGGGGTAATTAAAGAAAAAAAAAATCTCCTCTGGGCAGTTGCTGAAGGTAGGTGGGACAAGAGTGGACAGGCCTGCTGGTTGACCCACATGGATGACCCCCCCTCCAGGCTGCCGGACTGGCCTTTCTAGTTCTGCTTCTTTCTTGTTCCTTCCTTGGGGCTTTTGAATCAGGGAAGGGTGGCCTTTGCAGTGAGCACTGGGAGTGAGAGCACTCTGTACCGCAAGGGGATGTGTGCTATGCTGAGCTGTGTTTATTTGCTCTTGGGAGTTGCTGCTGTTGCCAGGCTTGTGTTTTATGTGTGACCTCGTGGCCTGGGGAGATTGGGGGCGGAGGGGAAGCCCAGTCTTTTGTTATCTCCTCATTCATGACTCATTTACCACATCTGCTGGATCACAGGTTGGCCTCCTTCCCCCAATCCCTGAGTCCGGATTGCGCAAAAGGGACACATATGAAGCAGGACACCTCTCCTTAACCCACCTCCCCCTTTGTACTACTGTTTAAAGATGAGGAGTGTACTGAGTAACCTTTCTTCCTTTAAAATACTGGGATGGAGAAGAAATGTGTGGGAAATATCAGAAAGGGAGACAGAACATAAAGACTCCTAACTCTGGGAAATGAACTAGGGGTGGTGGAAGGGGAGGAGGGCGGAGGGTGGGGGTGAATGGGTGACGGGCACTGAGGGGGGCACTTGACGGGATGAGCCCTGGGTGTTATTCTGTATGTTGGTAAATTGAACACCAATAAAAAATAAATTTATTAAAAAATAAAATACTGGGATGGAAAAAAACAAAACAAAACTGGGATGGGTCTTGTATAAAAAAAAGAAAAAAAACTCCCAGCTGATTCCCTAATCTCAAACTGCTGAGCACAATGAAAAATGCTCCAGGTAGACGGACAAGCTCTCGCTCTTCTTTCTATAACTTACAAATGGTGTGGTTTGCAAACTGCACTCAGGCAAATGGTGTGCGCTTTCAGAGCAAAGTGTGGTCGACCTTTTCTGTTGAGATTTAAAGATGACTCAGGAGTGCATTGAAGCTTGCTGCGTGGAAATTTCTGATGAGGGGAAAGCTTGTGGGAAATTCTGGAGGTGACCGAGGTAGAGACTTTTACTTTTATAAAGTACTTTTGTTTCTGGGGTAATTCCACATGCTCAGACTTCTGAGTAATTACGGGTGTTTCTTGAACAACCGGCATGGACTTGGTACCGTGTATTGCACAGCGCATGTATATGCGTTTGCATTGGTTTTTTTTTTTTTTTTTGCGTCCATACTTAGCTAACATTTCCCCAGTGCTCATCCTGTGACACTGTTCCAAGCACTGTACATATCTTGATTCTTTTAAACTTCACCATGACCTATAAGGTATATGTTTACAGGTGATAAAACAGGTACGGAGAGGCCAAGGTATTTGTAGTAAGTAGCCCTGAAGATGCAACCTCTTGGTGTCTGCACCCTCCCTGTGCAATCCCCTCCCTTTAGGTGACAGCTGGACCTACTAACTCGCTTTAAATGACTAGAACGTGACCAAAGTGATGGAATGTCACCTCTGAGAGTAGGTTCCAAAAAGGCTAAGACCCATCTAGCTCTCTATCTGTCTGTGGGGGAAGCCAGCTGCCAGCTGCCACCCTGCAAGTAGCCCTATGAGAAGCCTCACACCACAAGGTACTGATGTCTCTGACCAATGGCCAGGGAAGATTCCAAGACTGGCTGACAATTTGATTGTACTCATAAGACCCTGAGCCCGAGAACACAGGACCCAGCTAAGCTAATGTGCAGGAATGGTAAGACGATAAATGTGTGTTGTTCTAAGCTACTAAGTCTGAGGGTGATTTGTTATATGGCACTGTATAACTAATGATACACTTGTGCAAAGCCCAAAAGCTTGTCTGTAAAAAGAAATGCAAATTATAGACCCCCCAACTTAAATTATTTTTATTACAATGCTGCTTAAGTATATAGAACCAAATCTAGGAATAAAATTTTGTATTTTATTTTATTGTAAGATGTTGTCATATGCGACTATACAAACAAATCAGAATGCCAAAAAAAAAAAAAATCAAGAATTCGTGTTTTTTTCCTACTTTGAGTTTAGACTTTTTAAATGATAATTTCATAGGATGGAAGATGTGCTAAAATGAAATCACCATTTAGTTTGGAAATGGTTTCAATGTCCCTCAACAAATAGGAAAACCGTCTGTGTAAAGCCATCCTGCAAAATCCTCTGCAACTTGGACAAGGTCTCAAAGACAAATTGCTCGATAGGAAAAACAAGCCACAACCAAGAAACCCCCAAAGAATCCTGTTTAGTATAAAGAACCAAACAAAACACAAACTACTATTTCTCTGCGGAGCCAAAAGGGCATAGAAAGGCCTAGAAGGAGATAGTGAACTGTTGACAGTGATGGTTTCTACGGAGGGGAGTGTGAAGGGAGGTGGGGAGCTTTTGCTTGGTATTTTCTATATTTTTTTTTTTTTTGGTATTTTCTATATTTCTGTAGTTTCACCTTTTGTCTTTTTTTTATTTTCCTTTTTTTTTTGCAATGAGAATTTATTCATGTGTAATTAAAAAAAAAAAAAGTGTTGTTCTTGTCTGTCTGTCCTTGCTTTAGCTGTAGGGTTGGTGCCAGAATGAGTGATGTGCAGCCAGCCAGAAAAAGTGGTCCTTACACTTCATGGAAAGGACTAGGGGCTTCAGTCAGGCCCTTGCATCTGAGAGATGACTTGCTCAAATTGGTAGTTTAATAAGAGCAACTCCAAGGGAGGGTGTGAGGACAACTTGGAGACCACGGAGAGAAGAAAACAGACAGGCTGGGGGGCCTGGTCTCCAAGGGATCCTTCCAGGCACAAGCCAAAATTCAGTCCCGGGGCACAGATGAGGGTGGGGTTGTGAGTCAAGTGCTTGTGGCCACTGGTCAGCTAAGTGCAAAGATTTATTTAGTTCGGAGGCCAAGGCTACCATGAGACCCAGGCTTGACTTCCCGGGGAGCTAGTAGCCCAGAAGGGGAAGAAAAGTAACGATAGCTCTCTCTCCCACAGTGCTAACTGCACGTTCAGGCACCCTGGTAGGCACGTAACATTTAATTCTTACAAGAATCCTATGATGCACGGACCATTATCCCGTTTTATAGGTGAAGAAACTAAGGGTCTTGGCTATTTAACATCTTGCCCCGGGTCCCGCAGCTGGTAGGTGACGGAGCCAGTCTTCGGATCTGGGTGTTTTTAACTCCAGCGCCTGTGCTGTTCATCATCACTTGGCCGTCCCGCCGAAAATCATTTAGAAACTCCACAGCAGGGTGAGAAATACCATCCCAGAGGTGGGAAAAGAAAGGAGGGTGAAACAGGTGCTTCGTGGATAAGTAGGAGGAAGATACTGGGAAAAAGGGACATTATTTCAGTTGAGTGTTTCCGTTTTGCTTTCTTAAAATACGTCTTCACGTAACATAACTACCAATGTACAGGATTGGGTGGGTTTTGTTCGGTTGGGCCTGGAATCAGAGCAGCAGGGAAGGGGGTGGAGGATGCAGTCCAGAGAGAGCGAGCAGTGCACACGAAGGTATGAGGCTTTTAACATTTTTACGTACCCTGGGGAGGCTGGTGTCCTCTCCCTTTCTGTCCTGCCCCACGTCAGACCCGTGCCCTCCTGCTCTTGCTGAGCTAGCGGAGAGGTAGGGGTGCATCTCCCGGACTATTTATTCTTGGATATCTCGCTTGGTGAGACTAAGTTTAGTCCTTAGAAGTGATGAGAGGCAGAGGGGTGGAGGAGAGAGCCTCCCGAATACCCTCCCCGATCGTCCTCCCTGCCTCCCAGGCCTCATCGAGGATTCCCCGGAAAGCCTCATTCACGTAGGGCCCGACCCAGAACGTGGATCATTGAGAACCAGCAAAATTGACATAACCTTGAGGCCTCGAATACATTCCTCTCCTTCAACATCAATTTCATCAGATTAAAAATCCAATAACAGGCTGTCATTGAGGCTGAGAAAAGGATGGTAATAAAAGGGGGAATCTGACTCCATAATGGAAAGCAGGTGATTTTTAAAAATTGGTTTCTCCAGCTGTCTGCGCTCCGGAGATTCAGAGAAGGTAGAAAAGCCTGGGCACGTAGCTTCCCCCCCGGTTCTCCTCGCTTCCTGTGGATGTGCTCCTTCCCCTTCCCTTTGGTTGGCCTGGGTGAGTGGCCCCGATACCGCCCCCATCTACCTGGCGAGGGCCTGGGGAGTCCCGCTCCCTTCTCCCTAGCTCTGTCCCCTCAGTCTCCTGCCCTGTACCCATCTGTGCCATCCCCGCTGCCGGGCCTCTACTGAGGCTCTGCGTACGTCGCCTGGGCACCCGCCTGGTGCCACCAGCCTCACACCTCCAGCACCTCTCTGGCCACCTCTAACATAAATAACCCTGGTAAATGCAAGTCTGGATAACCACATAACGAGAAATAACATGCAAATCGTTTACCCCATGATTGCATTCAGCAGGTGTAAAATTAAGCGCTTACTGCGTGCCCTGCGTGGGGTCAGGTCTGCGTAGGCTCTTGGAAGGCAGACAGGGAACTTCCTTCGCGGGGATCCAGGGGGTCTCACATGGAAACAAGAGGTAGGCGGTGCTAGCAGGCCCTGACCTGGGAATCGGGAACTGGAGAGGCTCCAGTAAGAAGCAACTTGCGCTCTTTAATTCTTCCTCGTGAAGACTATGTACTTCTTTTTCCTCCTCTTCCTGCAAACTGGCTCTCGTTGCTTTCCAGAGCGTAGGGCCAGGTGTAGCCAGCCTGTACGTTTTGAGTTTAGGGTTCTCTCTATTCCAGCTCCTTCCACTAGAGAATGAAGCCCTCCCAGATCTTGGCTTCAAGTCCAGGTCTCAGAGGAAAATCTGATTGGTGCAGCTTAGGTCAGCTGGAGATGTCCTGTCCGATGACCAGGGCCGGGCTGCAGCCTACGTCAATGCAAACGTGGCTGCTGGCTGCCCATCTTGTTGGGGTGTATAAAGAATTCTAAGAAGTGGAGTTTGGGGCCAGCTAGGTGTCCTAAAAGCTGTCTATTAAGTGTTATAAGGAAAGACACGACCTCCAGCTTCTTAGCATGGAAGCCCCATTGGGGAACTTGAGTGGGGAGTTGGGGTTACTTCACACTGATGTAATAAAATCTTTGCTTTTGTGGAAAGAAGTTGGAGTTTGTGATGGAAGTTTCGATCTTGACTTTAAAGAAGCATAAGGCTTTTTGAGTTGTGGAAAGAACGGTTATTTCAGATGGGTTGGTTCCTAGCAGGAACGTGTGAGAGTGGTAAAGACTGCCTCCTGGGGCCAATTCAGTTTTGAATGGTGAGGGTTGAGATGAGATGGGTGAGGGGGGGAGGTTTATTGGAGGGATTCCAGCACCAAATAGGTTCAGACTTGTCCTGTTAAGGACAGTGAATTAGAATGGGTAGGTGGAAACGGAGTGCATTCTGGGATCAGACACATCTCTGTTTGGGTCTGTCCTTTCTTACAGTTTTATGTGATTTGGACCGTTTCCTCTGTATCCTCATCTTGAAAAATAGGGATACTAGTCTTGGCTTCTAGTAAGCATCTGTTGTTTTCGTCTGCCCGGCATCCATGCCCACGCCTGATAAATGCTCCTCAGCGTCACTTTACATGGCCATACTAGTTTGGGTAGGATTGACCTCACCTCCCAATTTGGGGATGGACACACGGCCCTGGCCAGGATCAACCGTGCAGTCCCTTCCTCAGGGCATTTTACTTCCATCTATTATAAATTGTTGTGATTCGCATACAGACCTTTGAGGTCTGGTATGAATGGTGCCTCCTTACACGTGGTGTTTCGTGTACTGCATAACTCGCCCAAATATACAGAGTATACAGTGTTGCTCGGACCTTGGCCAACTAAAGCAGTCAGCCCCCTGGCCATAGATCAGGGAAAAGGGGGCTGACCCAAGTCTGGCCAACGGGAGGTGTTTGTACCACATAAAAGAGTTAGTCTGAGAGTAATGCCAACACAGCAGACACAAGGGCTCAGAGATAGAGGCGTAAATGCATCATGTGAGTTCCTTGATCCTGAAGCTATGGAATTCCGTCTCTAGAGGAATGATCAGCTATATGGCCTAATACTTGTGGAGAGACACAGTCCTCCGTGGGTCCCCATTGCTACGAGACCTTTTACTGCCAAGAACCCAAGGCCCTGGCCACTCTTTACTGGGCCATTTCTCGTAGTGCTGTTTGCAGGCAACAGCCTTGAAAGATGAGTTTCTGTCTGCGTCCACAACAACCAACAGGCTCTCTTCTCGCTTGCTAGAAAAGTGATAGATCTCCCCAGCTCAGTATTCCTCAGCTGTGATGCAAACCTTCCAAGTGCAGAGCATCCATCTGAGCCACGCTGTGTAACCCCTGAAGGACTCGGGGTCACCGAATGAGCCTGCTGATGCTCCTGCTGCTTATTGCGCCGTGAGTCGTAACGTCCTGTATCTCTGATCCAGGGGTTTCGTGTCTTCTACCAGCATCCACGAAATAGTAAAAGGCTAATTCACTAGCTTACCAGTAGGGTTCAATCAAATTCCAGGTCCGACAGTAATTCTCTTCTCATTTTTGGGTCTTAAGTCAGAAAGAATTGAGATTCTGTCTCTAGCCACAAAAAGTTCTCACGAATGGTCTCTCTCGTCACGTCAGTTGAGCTAACATACGTGAAAACTTGTAATCTCTACTGGGCTCCCAGGTATCCACGGTCCTATAATAGATGGTTTTGTCAAACAACTTTATTGAAGTAAACCACACATATGTAAAGTGTGTAATTTGATAAGTTTCGACCTGGGTCTGTATTAGTGAAACTTTATCACGAGTACAACACTAGTACACTAGTACAACACTCTCACTACTAAAGCTAAAGATAGATTATTTCTCCTTTCATCACATTTATTTTTAACACTTCATTATGGAGGTATTAAAACATACACAATAGTAAAGGTAAAGGAAATAGTATAATAAACTCTCAGGTGCCCATCACCCATCCTGTCAACATTTGGCCATTTTTGTTTCATTGACCACGCTCCTACTTTTCTTATTTTAATTTTTTTACTTTTCTGAAATATCTTATTTTTATTTATTTATTTAGCAATCTGTACACCCAACATGGGGCTCGAACTCACAACCCTAAGATCAAGATTTGGATGCCGTACCGACTGAGCCAGCCAGGCAGTCACACTGTTCTGGACTATTTTAAAGCAAATTTCAGATACGATACAATTTTACACATAAATACCTTAGTATACATCTTTACAAGATCAGAACTTTTTTCTTTCTGATAACCATAATAATATTATCACATAATCCAACAAAATTAATCATAATTTCATAATATCATTTAAGAGACAATCTCTTGTATTCAGTGCCCCCAAATGACTACAAAAATATCTTTATACGGTTTTATTTTTTGACTCCGATTTCAAACAGGGTCCAAAGATTGCATTTGGTTGATATATCCCTCAGCCATCCTTTAATCTGTACAAGTTCGTCTTGCCTTTTATTTTCCCTTACCATTTCCTAGTTGAAGAAACTGAACCCTCTGTGTAGAATTTCTCAAATTCTAGCTTAGGCTAATTGTGCTCTTTGATGGAGAGAGAGACATTCCTCTATTTCTCATATTTCCACGAAACGTTCCACGAAACGTCTAGAGCTAAACTGCCCATATGGCAAGTACTAGCCACAGGTGGTGACTGGACATTTTCAATGTGGTTTGTCTGAATTAATGCCAGATTTCAAAGGCTTATTACTAAAAAATAGAATATCTTATTAACATTTTTATATTGATTACATATTAAAATAATATTTTTGATATATTAGCTAAATAGAATGTATTTTAAAATTAATTTCCCCTCTTGGGGTGGCTGGGTGGTTCAGTTGGTTAGGCATCCAACTCTTGATTTTGGCTCAGGTCATGACCTCAGGGTCATGGGATCAAGCCCTGCTCAGCATGGAGCCTCCTTAAGATTCTCTCCCTCTCCCTGTGCTCCACACCCCTCTCACATACTCTCTCTCTAAAAATAATAGTAATCATGATAATAATTTCGCCTCTTTATTGTTGTCTTTTTAAACGTAGGAGTTAGAAAATTTAAAATCACAGAGTGGAAAAATAATTTAAAATCACATACATAGGGATCCCTGGGTGGCGCAGCGGTTTTGCACCTGCCTTTGGCCCGGGGCGCGATCCTAGAGACCCGGGATCAAGTCCCACGTCGGGCTCCCGGTGCGTGGAGCCTGCTTCTCCCTCTGCCTGTGTCTCTGCCTCTCTATCTCTCTCTCTCTCTCTCTGTGACTATCATGAATAAATAAATAAAATCTTAAAAAAAATCACATACATAGCTTGTATTATATTTCCACTGGACAGTGCTGGTTTAGAGGCTTAATTAGATTTAGATTCAGGTTTTTTTTTTCTTTTTCGATGAGATAATGTGGTGAATCTCTTCTTGCATCACATCTGACAACATATGTTATCCAGCTGCCCTAACTTTTAATGACGTTAAGATTGATGGGTGGTGAGAAAGAGAAAAACAAGTCCTGTTGGGAGTGGGACTGGGTGGCACACACAGCTAAAACTTTGTGTTCTTCTGTGGAACATCAACAATTTCACATAACATCTATATTATGCGAGGCACTCAAAACACTCTGTGACCATAATGGAGCAAGAGAAAAACATGACAGCTTCATAATCACATCTGTGTAAAAAGAACATTGTTGGGGTGCCTGGGGGCGGGGGGGCTTAGTCAGCTAGGCATCTCACTCTTGGTTTCAGCTCAGGTCATGATCTCAGAGTCTTGAGATTGAGCCCCGAGTCGGGCTCTGTGCTCATCAGGGAGTCTGTGGATACTGTCTCCCTCTGCCACTGACCAACCCCCCACCCCTCGCCACCAACTCATGCTCTCTTCTCTCTGTTTCTCTTTCTCTAAAATAAATAAATCTTAAAAAAAAAAAAAAAAAGGAAGAAAAAGAACAACATTGTCTAAACCACAAAACTCCCCCTTTATGGGCAAATATGAGTGGCTGTTGCTTCTTTACCAATTACAGCTTTAGCTTCATTTTGTTCTTTCTGCCTCATAGATGAGAATTATTAAAATACCCAATAATAGAATCACCCTGTTTTCTGACAGCATCCAATTTAGGGCAAAGCTCTGTTTCCTTGAACTCTCCACCACATCATTACCAAGCCCAAACCTTTTTTTGGTTTTTAAACACATATTGATTTATTTTAGAGAGAGAAAGAGAGAGAGAGTGAGCAAGGAGGGGGCGTGGAGGAGCAGAGGGAGAGACTCCCCAAGCAGACTGGTGTTGAGTGTAGAGCCCGAAGCGGGGCTCTATCTCACGACCCTAAGATCAAGACCTAAGCCTAAATCAACAGTCGGACGCTCAAACAACTGCACCACCGAGGTGCCCCCCCCAAGTCCAAACCTCCTAAGTTCTTTCTAACACCCTCTTGTTGAGACCTCCATGGCTCCCTTCGGTGTGCGTTCTCTCTCATTGCAATGAGACAATAGGCACAACTTTGACCGCAGGTGTGTTTCTGGCAAACTTTAGCTGGAGGGCATTGACCGTGGCTTTAGGTAGTGTCAACCTCCTCCTTCCCCTATCGGGTTTGTTGGGTAGATTTTTAAGAAAGGGGTACAACTTGATGCAATTAGATGTTTTGTCAATCCACAGTTAGTCCCTACTTGCAACCCTTGTGAAACTGAACTTATCAGTCCAATTACTGAAGTCTTTGTACAAACAGACCTATTTGGTCATTGTATTAATTTGCCAGGGGCTACTGTAAAACGTACCACACACTGAGTGGCTTTAAACAACAATTTCACAGCTGTCTCACAGTTCTAGAATCTTAAAGTCCAAGATCAAGGTATCGGCAGGGCTGCTTCCTTCTGAGGGCTGTGAGACAAAATCCACTCTATGCCTTTCTGGCTTCTGGTGGTTTGCTGGCAATCTTTGTTTTCCTTTGTTTATAAATACATCACCCTGTTCTCTGCCTTTGATTAACATGGGTTCTTTCTGTGCTTGTATCTGTCTCCAAATTTCCCCTTTATGTGATGACACCAGTCGTATTGGATCAGAGCCCATCCTAATGACTTCGTTTTAATTCGATTACCTCTGTGAAGATCCTGTCTCCAAATAAGGTCACATTGTGAGGTAGTGGGAGCTGGGACTTCAACATGTGTATTTTTTGTTTTTTGTTTTTTTAATTCATGACAGACACCGAGACAGAGGCAGAGACACAGGCAGAGGGAGAAGCAGGCTCCCTGCGGGGAGCCCAGTGTGGAGCTCGATCCCAGGACCCTAGGATCATGACCTGAGCCAAAGGCAGATACTCAACTGCTGAGCCACCCGGGGGCCCCTACATGTGAATTTTTTTAAGGATACAATTCAACTCGTAACAGTCATTCACAACTATTAGACTGTTTCTGGTGTCCGTAGCTGCCAATCATGGGGGTAAGTGACCATGGATACTTCCTGACAATCTCACTATAACAAGTTTTTATATAAAGTGAGTGTTCAGCCATAGCCCACTCACATTGGGGCATTTATTTAATAAAAGTGCATTAGTAAGTGGGCTCAGGAACAGTTCACACAATCTGTTCTATAATCTTAGGGAGTCCTGGTTCTCTTCTCTTTAAGGGCTCTAACCCCATTTTATATGAAGGATTCATCTGAGGCAGATGCCCCAGCTAGAGAGGCAGGATTCAGTTATTGCTATGGTGTTATCAACCAACCAGAATCTGAACTCAGGGCTGGACCTAGGACCATTTCTGTTTCTAGTTCTGGATGCCAACCTTATGGGCAAAGGTGAAGGGTTCGCCTTGATTGTGAAAAGGTGAAGAACGTCTCTAAAACATTTTATCTTGAACCTCAGCAATTTTACCGGTGGCAGTCCATTTATAGTATCCATTATGCTAATAAATGAGTCACTAATTTCACCAATGGAAGCCTATTAATAACATTTATTATAATTAGCTAAGACTCTGGTGTTGATTGAGGGTAGCTGGAGCCTTGTGATACTCCTCTTTGGTGTGTGGCATTTTGATTAAGTGCTAGCTGTGAATTCTTGATTAGGGCAACCAACTGTCCCTAGAGTGTACACTGAGAGTAACAAACACACACATTTACATCACACTGTCTGAGCTCAAGTATTTAAGAGTAAATTACAGACATCATAACCAGGCCACCCTATTTTCAGACTTGTGCTTGGGAGGGGCCATAATAAATGGATGCAGAAGACCATGGAACTGGGTCAAGTGTGCCCTTGATCAGCTATCTTTGTAACCTTGAGCAAAGCATTTAAATGTTCCGGGTTTCAGTTTCTTCATCTATAAAATGAAAGGCCTGGATTAAATGATCCTTTAAGTTCCCTTTAGCACTTAAATTCTACAATTCAATTCCAAGAGCTAATAATTCAACAAGTATGAAATCATAATACAGAGTGAATACATGGCTCCTCGGAGGAAATGATATGAAGGTGGGATTGGATTAGTTAAGGAGGACTTTGGGGAAGTAAGGCAAAGCCAGTTACCCATGAATTATTTCATTCGACAACATATATGTGTGTATGTGTGTGTGCGCGCATGTTTTAACATATAAGCCCACTGACCTATGTAGATCAAAATGGTTCTTAACACTCTGAGCCCCTGACTTAGAACATTAGACATTCTATGAAATGATCTTGTTGGCTTTTAGAACTTGTAGTTGGTGAGGAGGTGGAGTGTTGGTTTTGCTTGCTTCAAGTTGACGAATGCTTCAACGGCCGAAGAGTCCTGCGTCCCGTCCCGCCAGTTAAGCTCTTCACTAGGGAGATGTGGAGTAACATGGCTATTTCCATGACTAAAGTCAGAACAATGATGCACATTCCTTTCTGGTTGGGAAGCAAAGGGAAGAACATACTGATTTCATAGACCCTGATTAAAGCAGCATTCACATTTTAAACATTGCCACAGGCACCCGACTTAAATAAACCCCACAAGCAAATTAGCTGTACTTTGAGGGTGTGTAGTTCACAGTACTTCCCAGACTTCCTGCCCACGGGTGGTAGAGGAGAATGTACCAGCTGCCCTTTGTCTGGGATGAAAACACATGCTGGTCAGAAGGGGGAAGGGACAGACTTGCAGTGTCTGCAGGAGCCAGGCAGGTAAAGTCAGCAAATGAAGCCAATTGATATGAGTTAATAGTATATGATGGGACAGGCCTGGCCCCATTACAGAGGGAAAGCCACCAACCAGCACCTCTAGCCAGTGCCAGTGGCATCTGTACATCCAAGGCTACCAGCCAAACAGCATGTCCAGGGTGGCCAGACAGTGCAATATTTTGTTTTCCCCTAAAGTTGGAAATCCAGATTTTTATGTGATAGTTTTGATTGTGGAGGGTTTGTAATGAATTCAGCCTTTTGAAGCTTCGTAGTCTGAACAAACATCTCTGTGCAATGTGGACATTTAGGTCATTGATTTTTCATGGGGACCAAAACAAGGGCTTTGGACATACCTGGGAACAAAGTTCAGCAAAACAGCTTACTGGCTGGGCAACATCGGGTAGGTATTTAAGATGTCTGGATCTTATTTTTCTTATATGTGCAAATGAGAATACTTTACATGTTTGGCGGGGTTATCGTGAATGTTGACTGAGAGAAGGTATTTATTTGACAAGACATGCATACCTTGTCACCTGGCATTTAGTTCAATAAACACAATACTTGTGTTTGTTCTTTTCCTATATACCCTTCAGACCAACGGTTATAAATCGGATGCCCACAGGTCAAATCCAGCCACAAATCCTTTTTTTTTTTTTAAATTGAGTTATAATTGACATGTAACATTATATTAGTTTCAGGTGTACAATATGGTGATTCGATATTTGTACATATTGCGAAGGAATCCACACAGTAAGCCTAGTTCACATCTATCACCTACATAGTTACGAGCTTTTTTTTTTTTTTTTTTTTTTTTCCTTCTGATGATCGCTTTTAGGACCGATCCTTTAAAAAACTTCTGCGTGGGGGATTTCTTTTCCCCTGGGTTTTCAGCATGCCCTTTTATTGTTAAGACTGAGCATGAACAGCACAGCTTGTCCAGAGGAACTTCAGTCTTCTCTTCCTTGCTCACCAGGATCTGGCTATGTTTCAGGATGTCAATTCCTTGGAACTGTAGTCGCTTATGTGATGTTTGAAGGAAAAGTTATAACAACAACCGACTACTCTGGATGCTGCAAGCCAGCTACTGTGATGGCTACTGTGGCAAGCGTTGCCACTGGACCATTTTAAACCTGATGTCAGCATGTCGAAGGCTTTGCCCTCTGTCTCCCTGCCTACCTGCAGATATGTTAACACTTTTGACCTTCTAAGTTGTTTGTTACCCATCAAAATCTCAGGGTGTCTCTGCTTAAACAGCAGAATTCCATGGCAACTTTCGTCTCTGCCTTACTGAGTCACTACCTTGAGGGCATGTCAACTTTGCGGGTAAATGTGGGACTAGACCGTTTACAGTAACCCATCCTTTTCAGGGTTTTATAAGGCGGGTCTCGGTATTCCTATGTCATCGGAACTTCAGAGCAACTCTGTTTCTATTCCCCTTTGCAAAAGGCGAAAGATTCCTGCCATCTGAAGGGAGACCAGAGTGTTCCTATCCCCCTTTGTGACGTGAAAAGTGACATGTAGTGGAGAAACAAGGCTTGCCTAAGGTTACGAAGTGCACAAATCCCTTTTGAGCTTCCTGTTGTCCGGGGTGGGACGTCAGCCTCCTCTCTTGGTAGGTAGGAGACGTGAGCTCTTCAGTTGGTCATTGTCCTCATCAGTCTGCTCCTCTCAGTTTTGCCTGATTCCATAGCCAACCGAATTTGTGCAACTGGCAAATGGGACATTCACCTGCCCCTGCGTGCTGTGCGGTGTATTTGCGATCCCTGGTGCGTCAAGCTCTGTTTGGTGATATGAAGCTTCATAGTGCTGATTGTGGAGAATTGATAGAGACCTTAGCACCCGTGTAGAGGTTAGCTACTGCAATCAGGATGAGAGTAAATTCAGCAAGAGTGTCCTATCTCAGACTTCTCTGGCTTCTGCTCTCCATGATATTTAAATAATCTAATGGCTTTATATGGCTTCAGTTGGCCATGCACCAAAGCATAAACGCTCACTTCCCCCAGCATATTCTGGGCTAAAAGCATGATATAAAAAAATCCAGCAAACAGTGTTTCCTTATCAAATAATAATTAAAAGGTTATATCGCAGGGGTTCTGGAAATATCATTGCTTCCCCAGGAAATAGCTGTGGAGAGATTTCCCACTGTGGTTTGACAGTAGGTGGCATGGAAATGAGTGCAGTGGCCATGAAAATATGCACGAGTCCCAGAATCCTGAGCCTCAATGAAATATAATGGGCAGCTGGTGGATCTTAACATTTTCAAGCCCGGAAAATTATGATTTGGGGAGCTGTAAGCAGTTTATGCTTCCTAGGGTAGAGCTTGCCAATTTGTCTTCGGGGCTATATCAATCAGAGTCCTTTGGTGCAAGCAACAGAAACAGACTTTGGCTGATTTTAGCAAAAGGGGTTTTATTGGGAGGATATGGGGTACCTCAGAGAACAGGAATAAAAATGGATGAACTATGGTTTTTGATAGAACGAGGAATCAGATGGCAACAGCAACCAGATAGCCTCTTTGGGTCTGCTTTTAGGATGAATGGTCATTTATTTTCAACCTCTGAGTTGCTTAACTCAAGGTTCAGATTCTAGGGAAGAACGTTTGATTTTCTAACACGTCTCGTACTCATGTCTGGGAGGAAGTGCACTTCGATTGGCCGTCCCGCCACAACTGCCAGCCGTGGAGCTGGATAGTCAGATCCTCCTGCTGATTCCCGAAGACGGGGGCACGATGCCAAGAAGACATCTGCCCCAAGCCAGACCTTCCCTTTGTTCCAGGAGGAACTGCTTTCCCAGGCCCACTGGCTAAGCACCCTAAGACAAATATCTGCTGGTCAGGGGGGCAGGATTCAGCCAGACATATGTCAGTTCCCAGGGAAGAGCATCCCAGTTTCTAAGATCAGGTCAGTTGTCCCCTCTTGGTCCCCAGTCACTGCTATAAACAGCTTGTTACCAAGAAAGGTAAACAGCGATTAAAAAACTGCAAGCAGGGTAACCAAATAAACTGAGAGGACTTTCAGTACTGGCAGCAACCCTGTTCCAATCTCCTGAAGGGAAAGAAACCTGGATTCTGATTGTGGAGACTGAGAAGGAGCTGGGCGTGTTGAGTTCGGCCTCCCCTTTCTGGAAGCCAGTGGCAGGCAGGAAGCCGGAATGGACCCAACAATGCGTTCTGGTACAGAGATTCTTAAAGTATAGTCTCCAGAACGCTGGGGACCCTCAGCACCCTCTCAGACGGCCAGCAAGGTCAAAAGTATTTTCACAGCAGTGCTAAGATGCATTGATTGGGGTGTGTGTGTGTGTGTGTGTGTGTGTGTGTGTGTGTGAAACTGCTGGTGTCTTAGCATGAAGCAGGGTGGAGACACAAAACTACAAAACTATACTAGTAGTCACTGTTCTCTCCTACCCCACACTCAGGGGCAGGAAGAAAAAAAAAGCCAAAAATGAGAGTTTAAGTATATCTTTATGGTTAATTTTATCGCACCAACCGTTGTGTGCACTGCTGCGGCATCCTGGAACACCATCCTCGGCTACAGGAACAGCACTTGTGGTGTTGTTTGCTTGTGTTGTGAGCTGAAGTCGATTTTTCCCTCCAGGACACCATTTTCCTTGCTAGTCACTGCTGACAAACAACCACGGTTGTTCAGACTTGGGCATCTGGCAAACGTTTTCTCTAAGGAAGTGATGGTCGTTTCAGGGTAACTGACAGTACCTGATGCTAAGGATACAATTTTTGCTTATAAGAAAAAAAAAAAACAAAAGGAGAGAGAAGTTTAGAAAACCTGTATGCACTACCAGAGGCCTGGCTGGTTTCTAATACTTAAAGACTTTTCTGATGATATTGGTGGTGACGTTAATGAATGTGGTTTTGGATATTGTATAATGAAGTGAGGCAACATCTGGAAGGTCTGCTTAACCCAGTGGACCAAAGCTCCCTAAACATTCAGTGCACCATGTTACCAACATCCATTCAAACTGCAAGGCTGGTCAGAGAGTTTTAATGTAACAGAGTTTGAAAAGTTCATTGATGTGGTTTTGTATTGTACATTGCAATGAAAGAAACTACCACAGGTTGAGTTTTGGTGTAGTATCAAAGCAGAATATCCACAGTTATCTGAAAATATTAAAATAATCCTCCCTCTGTCTCCGTGAGGCTGAGTTCTCTTGATATATGTCAACCAAAAAAACATATTGTGGGGTGGCTCAGTCGGTTGAGTGAGCGACTCTCAGTTTTGGGTCAAGTCATGATCTCGGGGTCGTGAGACTGAGCTCTGCGCTGGGCTCCATGCTCAGCACAGAATCTGCTGGAGATTCTCTTTCTCTTTCATCCTCTGCCTTCCCCCCCTGCTTTCTCTCTCTCTGTGTCTCTAAAAATCAATCAATCAATCTTAAAAAAAGATTGCAAAACAGGCTAAATGCAGAAGCAGCTATGAGAATCCAGCCATCTTCTATTAAGCTGGACATTAAGGTTGTAAAAATATATAACAACTATTCTGTTACTTTTTTTAATTTAAGAAAATATTATTTTTGACAAAATAAGTCATCTATGTTAATATTCAATGGACTTATTGTTTTTAAATGAATGAATACATACGTATTTAAAAATTTATTAGTTTTAACTCCTACTGTGGTACATAGCTGTTGGTATACCCCAGGTAAATGAAAGCTCTTTGGAATCCTCAATAATTTTTAAGAATTTAAAGGGGTCCAGAGACCAAAAAGTTTGACAACTGCTGTTCTAGTGGAATCCCTTTCATGTGGAAGGAAATATCACGAGTAGGGAAAAAGTTGCCCTCTTTAACAAGAAGAAGCCTACCTCGGGATGCCTGGGGGGCTCAGCGGTTGAACATCTGCCTTTAGCTCAGGGTGTGACCCTGGGGTCCCGGGATCGAGTCCCACATTGGGCTTCCTGCACGGAGCCTGCTTCTCCCTCTGCATATGACTCTGCCTCTCTCTCTGTGTCTCTCATGAATAAATAAATAAAATCTTTTTTTTTTTTTTTTAAAAAGGCCATCTCAAGAGTTGTTTTGGAAGACACTGTTGACTGGCTTCATTCAATAACTGGAGATTATTCCCATTTCACTGTAGAGGCTGAAAAGCCAAATACTTTCCAAATATCTACTGTGTTCAAAAACAGCCACATGACCTAGTTTGGGAAAATAAAATTGTAGAAGGTGCTGTTGGTAGCCTGTCCTGCTCTCCCTTCTGGGATAACGTACCTATCGCCCAGCTGCTGGGGAGTTACCTCCAACCAAAGGCTTCCTTCTTGCTGTGAAATGACTGGATGGGTACGCCACATACCCTAGGCTGAGGTGAGGCTTCAGTGGAACCCACATCTTTGCCATGCTCCTTCCTTCTGCTTTATACTGCTTTCTTTACTCCTTCAAGTTTTATTAAAAACACTTCCTCAATCACATACTCACATAAGAACCTCCATTTCAGGCTCTGGAGAAGCCAATTTAAGACAGACATGAGCAGAAGTCAGTGGGAGTGCCTTTCTGGGAGAGCATTTGCTTTCTTGATGAACAAAAAGGAAAGGGAAACCTATCCAGTGGGCCTGGCCTCTCTTGCTTCCTCTTGCCTAGAGCATTGCCGTGATGTCCGGATCCAGGACTCCCATCTTGCTGCTAAGAGGCGATAGACCTAAAAGAAAGGCCGAGAGAGTCCTAGAGCTAGTGCCAGCAGCTCCTACGTCCAGACTTTTATATAAGAGAAAAAACAATTATGTTTGCTTAACTCCATGTTTCTCTTAAATGCCATTGAACACATTACTATCTGATATAGTTGCCATGAGAATATAATGAGAAAGTAAAGGATCTAGTATACAGCAAGCACTCAAAAAATTGTAATGCCCCTCATCTCTATCCAAATTAATTTTCCTGGTTGGAGTTTATGAAAGGCCAAATAAAATTATATAATACCTTTGTGTATTATATGTCAAAGTAGCCTTTTCTGAGCTTCTTATATTTTTGAACCAATGCCTTAAGAAAAAGATAACCAGGGGCACCTGAGTGGCTTGGCCGGTTAAGCTTTTTCTGACTCTTAGGATCAGGTCATGATCTCAGGGTTGTGGGATCGAGTCCCACGTGGGGTTCCATGGAGTCGGCTTAAGAGTCTCTCTCTCCTTCTGCCTCTGCCTCTGCCTCTCCCCCTGCTTTCTATCTCTCTTAAAATATTTTTAAAAAGAGAGAGAGAGAGATAACTAAATAATAGGAAGGAACAGTGAATCTTGCCTTTCCTTCCATTTCAGCAGCAGACGGCTTATGTGTTGGGAGGGTTGACCCAGCTCATTGCTTTAATACCTCCCAAAGCCTTCTGGAAAAATACCTTTGCATTTTATAAAAACATGTTATTTCGTTAGGTTCATATTAGCTAACCCTTCGAGTCTATAGCAATAGCACTAATATTTGTACTGAAGCAGAAGAGTATGGTTGAGTGGCTTGGGTGTCAGGAACAGCAGGGCCTTTGTGTGAATTGTGATCCTGTGTACGTATCGCAGCATCTCTTTGCTTTGGGGGGGCACCATGCTTTATGCCTGTGCATCTTATTATTTATGGAAATAAAGCTTGTCCTCGGAGTAAGGAATCTGCTGGTGACAGGGACATACTGTTTGAAATGCACTGAATGCCTCAGGTTTTCATGGTGTTTAATGCAATCCAACCCCACTTAGCGAATGTTTACTGAACGCCCACTGTGTGCTGGGCACGGTGAGGCCTGAGGTGGTGAGTCCGTCATGGCCTCTTTTTGGGGTCCCAAGATCTGGGGGGTGGCAGACATATATTCGGGTCACTTGGATACAGGGCTGGTGCTATGATAAAGATGCTAGTAAGGTTCCGTGAGACTTTTGAGGAGGGATTCATTCCTCTTTGGGTGTTGAATAGAGGCATCTCGATGTCTAGGAGAAAAGCAAACACTCCCTGTTTGTGCTTGCTATTTTCTTTCACTTAATTATATGCTAGGACTGTTAAAATATATAACCCTTTCCTGTAGTCTAACTTAAATGAATCCTTACCCCACCTCCGTGGGGGTGGGCTTGTCATGTAAATTTACACAGGAAGTGTAAACTGAGGCTCAGCAAAGTTTAAAGCATTCATGTGGCTTTACCTGATGAAGAACCAGATATTCTAATGCCAAATTTACCTCTCCCCCCCCACCCATTTTTTTAAACAGGTCTTTTTTTTTTTTTTTTTTTTTACAGTTAATAGCAGTGGTTCACAAGCAAGACTGCACTTTATAAACTGTCAGGAGGTTTTAAAAGTCCCTAGGCCCAGGCTGTACTTCAACCACTGAACCACCCAGACGTCCCTTCTTGTAGTTTTATACCACATTTTGTTTGTACATTCACTGTTGATGAACACTTGGGTTGCGTCCACCTTTGGGCTATTGTGACTAATGCTGCTATGAACATGGGTGACCCTGTTTTCAACTCTTTGGGGTAAATATCCAGAGATGGAATTGCTAGATCATATGGCAATTCTATTTTTAGTTTTTTGAGAAACCACCCATGTGGTTTTCTATATTGGTTGTACCACTTTACATTCCGTCCAACAGTGCATCACGGTTTTTTTTTTTTTTTTTTTTAAAGCTCCCCAATGATTCCTGCAGACAACCAAGATTGAGAACCCCTGTAAGAGACTGATCTCCTCAAGGACAAGACTCTAGTTTATTTCCGGTTGTGGCCATAGCCCTCTACACCATGGCTTTCGTGCTGAGTGGAATTGCTCCAGGTTGTGTTCGTTTTATTTCTGCATAGCTTTTGTGGGTCTGTAGCAAAACCAGCTTTCCCTATCATGTATGTGTAGTGATAGACCTCTTAAATTTTTTAGTTATGACCATATATTTCTGCCCTATTCATATTTATTCCTCCTTTGGTGGTAGAGGCACCAAGCATTCAGTAGAAAGTCTTGCCTCTACACCAAATGGAAGAGGAGAAAGAAAACAAGAGAAAGATGGCTGCACAAGGACCCACGATTTTCCCTGGCTGACTAAAGCTCTTCTAGATGTGACCTAGTAATTAAGCTTCTCCACCAGCCTCCCCGCCATCCTGCTTCTTGCAGACTGAGAAGGAGATTTTGCTACTTAGATTGTGTTCTCCTTGCTGGAAATAGCTAAGGCCAAGCTAAGAGAATGTTTGGGGACTTGATCATAATCATCTCCATCTAAGAGACCCATCACCCCCTGCACACCTCTTATTAAGAATGAGAATCTCTGTGTTTGTATAGGGGGAGAGGCGGGAAGAGAAACACAGAAAGGAGAGGGGAAGCAAAAGTCATTGCATTTGGTGTCTCTATTTTCTCTCTGGGTTGTTGTCAAGACCGATTTATTTAATCATCTTGATTTAGAAGACTTTTAGTGTCAGCGAGTGGTCTTTTTTATTGCTTCTGTCTTCTGCTGGCCTTTCCTGGGCCTCTTATATTTCCATCAAGCGATTGGCATTCTGTCTGAATCAATAGCAGGCAAAGGTCTCTTTCTCAGATATGGAGCACAGTATAGTCTATCCGGAATCAGAAATGAAGAATTATAGTGATCCAGAATCCGGAGAGGCTTTGAGAGATGTCTGACCCAGCCTTATTTTCATCTTGGCCTACAGGAACCATGATGTAGTGGTTAGTGGGAGAGTTGAGACAAGGACCAGGTATTCTCTGAGTGCATTATTTTAGCCACATTCTTTGTTTGCACTTATTCATTTTTTCCTTCAGTATTTCTTTAGCATCTATTATATTTTAGACACGGTGCTGGGCATTGGGAGAAGAGCAACACACAGACCTGTTCCCCATTCTTAAGATCTCTCGTTGAGGAGACACCTAATTGGCCTTGCAGAGCAGTATAAAGAGAGGCACCCAACCCCACCTCAGAGAGGAAGATCAAGGAGGAATTCCTGAATGAAGTGATGGTTAAACTAAAAACTGATGAACAAGTAGGAGTTTGCTAGGGGAGGGCTAGAGAGTATCCAAGAAAGAGCAAAGAATGTGTGCAAAGGCCCCAGGCAGAGGAGAGCGGTACATTTGAAGAACTGAGAGAAATTCAGAGAGGGGGAGAGAAACAGGGCTTAGATCAGGTTAGTTCTTGTCAGCCGTACTGAGGAATGTGGACTTCATTCCGAGGGCAGTGGGGATCTATTGAAAAGTGGCAGCAGGATTTTAACATGATCAGGATTGCACTGGAGAAAGCTCATTCTTACTGCCACATGGAAGACGGGTTGGAGGTGGGCAAGACAGGGGGGGCAGAGAGACCAATTGAGAGTCCCTTGTGATAATCTAGATGAGAGAGGATGGTGGCTTGGACCTAGCTTGTTTTTTTTTTTTTTTTTTTTTGGACCTAGCTTGTTGCAGAGGGGATACAGAGGTGGGCAGATTTCAGAGGTGTGTCTGATGGATGGGCATGGGAGGTAGATCCACATGGGCACCATATCTTGGGAAGGAACCAGAGACAAAAGATGAGGTCTGAGGAGTAAGGACGAAGATGATGGTAGACATATTGATGCAGAAGAGCCTTTTGGATTCAAACACATATCTTTTTTTTTTTTTTTTTTTTTTTTTAGCTTTTATTTATTTATTCATGAGAGACAGAGAGAGGCAGAGATACAGGCAGAGGGAGAAGCAGGCTCCTTGGGGGAGCCCGATGCGGGACTTGATCCCGGGACCCCAGGATCACTCCCTGAGCCAAAGGCAGGTGCTCAACCACTGAGCCACCCAGGGGCCCCTCACAACACATCTTAGATCGACTTACCATATGATGCCTGTTATGCGCCGAGTTGCATTCTCTCCAGATTCATGTGTGGAAGCACCAACCACCAGTACCTCAGAATGTGACTCTATTTGGAGGTGATTAAATTAAAATGAGGCTGTTAAGGTGGGCCCTAATCCAATCTGTCTGGTGTCCTTATAAGAAGAGGAAAATTGGAAACACAAAGAGATATACATGTTTAACCTGATGACACCTTGATGTTGAACTTCCAGCCTCCAGAGCCATGAGCCACTGAACTGGCTTTGTTGAAGCCACCAGTTCTGTGGCATTTCGTTATGCCATCCGCAGCAGACTAATACATCAGACAAGTTGATCATTGACTTCCCTTTCAAATAATTCTTTTAATTTTGTAAATTTTTTAATTTTTATTTTTTGATGATTTTATTTATTCATGAAAGACATACAGAGAGAGACAGAGGCAGAGGGAGAAGCAGGTTCCCCTCAGGGAGCCCGATGTGGGACTTGATCCGGGGATTCCGGGATCATGCCCTGAGTTGAAGGCAGACGCTCAACCCCTAAGCCATCCAGGTGCCCCTCAACTAATTCTTTTTGAATGAAGATATGCACAGGCAGCCAGACACAGGGCTCTGCAGAGAGGGCCTACAGCTAGGGGTTGGAAGTCCTCAGCACACAGACATAGCTAGAGCTACGAGAGGATGGGGTCACCCACTGTGGGTGGCTGGAGAAGAGCGCTAGGCCTAAGTGCTGAGAAGGCCATCATTTCTGCACCAGTCGGAGAGGAATCCGGATCCCTGGTACCACAGGAGCCCAGGGCAGGGAATGATCCTTGTGTCTGAGGCTAAAAGCCTGGGCCAAGTGGGCCTGTGAGCTCGGACAGGACTTGCAAGGAAGTGATCGGAAGGGGTCCAGGCTGCAGCACTTGCCGAGCTGGAGGTGGCGGGACAGACATGGTTTACGAGACACTTGGCTAGGTAGGAAGACCAGAACCCAGAGAGAGGCCCGGAAGAATCTTTTTTAAAAGAAAACACATAGGATGCTTGAACAAACCTGAAAGCTGATTAGAAAGGGGCAAGCTCGTCATCAGGAGGCGATCATCAGGAGAACCCAGTCTCCAAGGCCAGAGTTGAGGGCTCCACTGCCCTGGCCAAAGCTGGGCCTCGCCCAGGAGCCGGGGAAGGCAAGGGCCAGGTGCAAATGCAGGAGGTGGAGGGAGCTGCCTTCTGGCTGCTTCCTTACTCTGAGAGCGAGGAGAGGGCACCAGCAGACCAACGGGGGTGCCATTGGCCGGTGGGTGTCCTATGTCCTATCGCAGATGTGAGGAGTAGGAGGACGGTCTCCCTGAGAGCTGCGACCTCTGGAGGGATTGCAGGCCCCATCCTGAGCCAGACCGTCCCAGGTATGGGACAAACACCGTTGAAAATCTGGTGGGTACAATGACCTTGTTTGGCAGGTGAGAAATTAGGGACCCAGAAGTCAAAATGCTGCCCCAAGTTACATGACCTGTAAGTCCCCCAAGCAGGTTTTGAACCCAGAATCCTTAAAGCCTTCGCCCATGCCGTCCCCAACCAGGACTGGATCAAACTAGTGGGTGTCTTGGCAGACTTAGCATTTGTCTACCCTTAAAACCTACACATGTTCGAAATCTGCCCCAGGTTTATCTGCAGGGAGGGTGGAGTTCTGTGCTCGGGACTTGCGGAGAAGAGCCCAGTAGTCCCCAACTGGCATGAACATCTCGGTACAGCGAAAGGTGTCAGGTCAATTGGACCTGCTGTTCTCGAGGACTCGGTTCGCAGGTCCTCTCTGGAATTGGATGCCTGCCTGGCTGGGGTGATTTTTGAGGGAGGATTTTGAGGGTGGGAGGAAGTGTGGGGCTCCTCTCCACCCTCCCAACCTAGGAGCTTATTAAATTGCAGATGCTTCATTATTTACAGATGGTTGAAAGGTAGTGCTGAATCCGTTGGTGTACAGGGCCAAGAAGACATTCGTTGGACGCGCTGCCCCAATACCAGATGGGTGATTGTCCCCTGACATGTACCTTTGTTGGTTTTTGGTTTTTTTGTTTTGTTTTTGTTTTTGTTTTGTTTGTTTGTTTTTGTCTGTCTAGGAAAGATCTAGAGGTGAGTAGCATTTGTACTTCTTCCAGCCACAATCAGTGATCTCCCTAGAAGGAACTTTATAGAGAATTCTATTTTTTCCCCATCTGGTTATATTTTCAATGACCTCTTAGTGCCTTTGAAGAGATTTAGATGTGTCCTGGCTGCTGAACTGCTGCCCAGGCCAGCTCTGGCCATACTGTGCCTCAGTTTCTCAGAGTGTCGAATGATAGCCCTGACTTGTTTTGTGTCTAGAGGTGATTCATCGCTGAAATCCTGCCAGTCATACAGGTCTCCTGCTGTGAGAACCCACCAGAGCTGCCATAACCATGTTTCTATGAATTACTCATGATTCGTCAAGCCACAGAACGTTTAGCTTCGGAAATGTTGAGGCGCTACCTTGACTGTGTCTGAGACAGTTTTCTTTTCTCACCATGGATGTTTCCACTGAAGTAAAATCCTTACTGTGCCTTGCTGGGTTTTGGGTCAGTTTATTGTAAGTGTTCCAGGCTTAAAAGAAATCAGGCAACCAATAACCAAAAACCTCAGAAAGGGAAATTTAGGGTAGCTGGTTCATGTAATCTTAGCGTCTCATGGGACTCTGTGTTGTGGAGGGGGCAGGAGTATCATAGGGTGACCACCCCTCATGTTTTGCTGTGACTCGGGGTCCCAGGGATGCCAGGCTTCCAGGACTGAAACCAGGCAAGTCCTGGGCAAACCAGGATGAGATGCTCATCTTACTTTTTTTTTTTTTTAAATAAATGTTTGATTATAGACTATTTTAGGATTTAAAGGAAATTTATAGGAACTTCTGGGTGGCTCAGTGGTTGAGTGTCTGCCTCTGGCTCAGGGCATGATCCTGGAGTCCTGGGATCGAGTCCCACATCGGGCTCCCTGCAGGGAGCCTGCTTCTCCCTCTGCCTGTGTCTCTGCCTCTCTCTCTGTCTCTCATGAATAAATAAATACAATCTTAAAAAAAATGAAAAATTGCAAAGATAGAACAGAGTTCCTATATACCCCAAACCCAATTCCCCCTACTATTAATATCTTATATTAGCATGAAACACTTGTCACAATTAATAGACCCATATTGACACATAATTATTAACTAAAGTCCATCTTTTATTTAGATCTTCTCTCTCTCTCTCTTTTTTTTTTTTTTTAATCTAATGTCCTTTTTCTGGTCCAGGATCCTACCCAGGACTCGTGGTCATGCCTTCTTAGGCTCCTGTTGGCCTTGCCAGTCTCTCCAGCTTTCCTCGTTTTCGATGACTTGGACAAATTTGAGTCGTACTGGTTGGGTCTGTTGTAGAATGTCCCTCAATAGGGGTCTGTCTGATGTCGTTCTCATGACGAACCTGGGCTTATGCATTTTGGGGAGTAAGATCACAGAGGTGAAGTGCCAGAGTCGTCGTATCTTATCAAGGACACATACCATCACCTTGTCACTGCTGATGCTAACCTTAGTCACCTGCTGTAGGTCTGTCTGTCAGGTTTCTCCACTGCCCAGTCATATATCCTTTCTTCTCACTTTCCATGCCACGCTCTTTGGAAGCGATTCGCTGTGGGCAGCTCACCCTGGGGGAGTGGGAGGCTGTGCTCTACCTCCTTGGTCAACAAGTGTTTCCATAAATTATTTGGAATTCTTTGTCATGGGAGGTTTGTATACTCTCCCCAGTTGGTTTATGCGTCCGTCCATCTATTGCTATCAGAATGGACTCACAGACATTTATTTTATACTTGGGATTATATAGCCCAGTACTCCCTTATCTATTGTGTCGCACTTCACTAATGACAGGCGACGCTGCGCATCTTTTCACATACTTATTTGCCATCTGTATATTTTCTTTGGCCGGGTGTGTGTTCAAATCTTTCCTCCTTTTGAGATCGATCTGGGACTTGAGGCCGGGTGTGCGTGTGTGTGAAAGACCTGCCAACCCTAGATTTCTTCAGCTGTGGCTTCTGAGACTCTTCTGGAGGCTCAGCCCACCCAATCCTAGGTCCGATCTGAGCAGACCAGGGTGGAGTTGGGAGGTAGACTCTGGAATAGACCTAGGAGGGGTTCAGTCAAAACCATTTGCCTCCCTTTTCAACTTCCTTCTATCCCCCATCGAATACTTCTTGAAATAGACCAGGATCTAAAATATTTCACGATCCCACAAACATTCACCGCCTTTCCCCACTGTTTAGAGCGGATTTAGGCAGCTTCAGCCACAAGACACATAAGCGTCACAGGCCTGTGAAAGTATTCTGGTTTCTAGGCATTCCTAGTTCACATTCGCCTGGAGCAAGGTGGGCCTGGATGGATGTGTGGGCACATGAACAATTCCTTATCTTGAATGCAATTATTTACTCCTTTTTTTTTTTTTTTTTTAAAGACAGACCTTAAGGGCTTGGAACCTGAGTTGACAGTCACGGGAGAAAATCAATTCAGGAGAAATGCCATGTAGCACTGTCACACACAAAGGGTTGCTTGTGTTCTTTGATGTTTAAGCCTCTCTGGTAATTTCTCTGAGGTCTACTAGATACAAAGACCCCCTTAAAGCCAAAGACCCATGGCTTTGGTAACTTAACGAACGTCAGTGTTTCAAAGGAAGCGTTGCTTACCTGTCAGCAGAGTAGAATTTGGACGAGCCTTTCAATAAAAGCAGCTCATCTGGTGCAACTGAAGGCGGTGTGACCACTAGGGGTCAGGTGATGTCCTGATAAAGGAGGCAGAGTCTGGGGAGAAAGGAGCGGGTGGGGGAGAAGCCTCTCTCTGGCCAGCTTGCATTTTTAGAGAGAAGGGTACCCCGTTCCTGGATAGAACTGAGATGTAGGGGATCCCTGGGTGGCTCAGTGCTTTAGCACCTGCCTTCGGCCCAGGACGTGGTCCTGGAGTCTCCTGGGATCGAGACCCATGTCAGGCTCCCTGCGTGGACCCTGCTTCTCTCTCTGCCTGTGTCTCTGCCTCTTTCTCTGTCTCTCTCTCATGAATAAATAAATAAAGTCTTTAAAAAAAAACAAAAAAAACCAAAAAACTGAGATGTAGCCATTCCAAGCTGGAGCAGTAGGACTTTGTTTTGTTTTGTTTTTTGGTCTTGAAAGCTAATTCTCTGAAAACCACAGGCCTGTCATCTTGCCTACAATTTCTCTTCTCTGCACATTTTCAAACATCATTATATGTCTCTCTTACCAGCCACATCTGGCCATTCCTGATGGACGTAGGGTGTAGCAAACCTCAAGGTCCAATTTCCCACAACATTATTATGCAGGTGAATTCTGGGTAAAATGAAAAAGGTCAAAGAAGGGAGTAGGTGGGAGGGGTGGTGCGTGGGGAGAAGAAGAATGGTAGGATTAGGCTGATGTCTACAGCCTCCGTGAGGAGGAAGGATGAGCAGGTGGGGATGAGGGTGATGTCTTTCCTCCTACCCAGACCAAAGAGCTCCAGGCACCTTTGAACCCCAAGTGCCCATCCCACCCTCTTCTCCCCTGGGGACAATAAGAGGGGTCCCCTCTGGGGCTGTTGCCCCTCCAGATTCTTGTGCCTATGGCACACGTCGCTATTCACTCTCTTTTCTAGTGAGCTCTGATCAGCCTCGGAAGCCTCGGAATGCTTCTCAACCCAGTGCTTCGGGCTGTCACTGTAGACTTCGCCTCTATTCCAGGTTTGGCAATTGCCTAAGTGTCAGCAAGTTTGTGTCAAACTTGATCGACGTTCATCGCTCCTGCCTGTGTGGTCATCGTTTGCAGTTGTGAGGTCTCTGGAAGTTTGAGAGTCCTCCTTAAAATGTGGTGGAAGTGTTAGGACACGATGGCCACACCATGGAGTAGTTGCAGGCACTGACGGGTTTCCAGCTAGGATGGTGTTCCAGATAACAGGTACCGGTCATGTGGCTAGAGACCTCATCCAACATCTCCAGTTTCGTCGTGAGCATATTGTGTCCCGAGTAAAAGTCAGACCTTCTAACCGAAGTTTACTGAAGAGATGAGCCGCTTTACTAAACTAAGCACCTAGAAGTGCAAATTAACACAAGATATCCAGTTTTTCCTCATTGGGTGACAAAAATTAAAAAGACTAAGAACATACGGTGCTGGTGGGGAGTGGGAAAACAGGCCTCTTCACACATTGTAGCTAAGAATGTGAATTATTACTATTTGGGGGATGATATTATGGCCATGTCTATTAAAATAGAAAGATATTTTTGCCTCAAATCTCATATATTCTTCAGAGATAGGAGCATAAGAATATAAAAATAAACAATCGAGGAGGCTTGTTGCCTACTTTTTAATGGCAAAACCAAACCAAATTGAGACACCACCTAAATGGGGTATATTTTGGTATAACTTGGTCTATCCATAATTTCAATTTCAGTTGATTGTGAATGAATGAATTAGATCTATATGAATCGTTCTAGAGGCGATCCGTGGTACATGTAATGAAAAAGGGAAACTGTGGCATCTTGAATATAGTGTGAGGCAGTTTTTGTGAGAACAAAAACGTCAAACTCTATGTGAATAAACGTACACAGCAGGATGAAAGTTCTAGGAGGAGGGTGCCCACTAAGCTTTTTGAGCTTTGGGATGTGGGATAAGAGGAGGTGTGTGTGTGTAAGGTGTGAGTATCATGAATTTTCTCTTTAATGCATTTAAAAAATCAGATTCATATAAATTAATTTAAAAATTGGATAAGAAAACATGGTCCCTGCAAGGTTAAGGCCATTGACCAGAGTCTTAATGACTTCGCTACGGTACAGGTCTGCTGAGCCCAGATCCCCTGTGTTCAATCCTTTGCCCAGGTTGCTGATAAAAATTTAAAAAAAATGTAGCTGGCAAAACTTATTAGGCTTCCATTTGATGTTTTCGGCCCTCCCCTCCCTTCTCTATTGAGAATGAGTGCTTTTCATTGTAGCCAGGTCCTCTGATGTTCATTCTCAGGCACTTTCCTTTTGACTGGATAAGTTAATTTCCATGACTAGGTTAGCGATTGAATGGCAATCCCCGGAGTTGCAAGGATTGAGGAGGTGTCTGAAGAGTTATATATTTTCTCATTGTCCAGTCAAGATGTTCTCCTTGATCTGACAATTTTTCAGAAGCCAGCATTTTATTTCATTTCCAGCCTGACATAAAAGTGATTGTGTCCTTGGGGTTATAAGAAATATAATCTCACCCGTGACCTCCCTTTCATACTGCAGGCTCTCCAAAGACTTCATGGGACCTACACAGTTTAATTTGGGCTTTGCTCAGGCTTCTTTTGGTTAAAGTTAACCTGTGATCTCTTTTGAAATGGTTCATCATTTTAATCCGGGAGCAGATTGTCACCCATCAAACGGAACACCTTGCTGTATTCACTTAATTTCTTCTTTTTATTCCTGGGAAATACTTTTTTTTCCCCTGACATTCTTGACCTCTATCAACAGTCTGGAAACATACAATCACAATGTGTGAATCTGAGCCTGAAGAAATAATGAGGCATTACGCTGGACAGAATAATGTCCTCCCAAGGCGGTCCCTGTCGAATCCCTGGAACTTGTGACTATATTATCTTACATGGCAAAGGGGACTTTACAGATGTGACTCAGGGAAGGGCTTTGAGATGGGTAGGCTATCCTTCATTGGAGGGGGCCCAATCTCATCACATGGGTCTTTAGAAGCAGAAACCCTTTCCTGGCTGTTCTTAGGGGATGTGACTGCAGAGGAATGGCCAGAGAAATGCAACATGGCGGGCTTTGGGGATGGAGGAAGGGGCCATGAGCTAAGGAATGCAGGAAGCCTCTAGAAGCTGGGAAAGGAAAGAAATTGGATTCTTCTCGAGAGCCTCCAGAAGAAATGCAGCTCTGCCATCTTAAGACCCACGCAGACTTCAGGAGGCATGGTAAACCACATGTGCTACGTGCAGGTTCGGTTTCCCACCATTCGCTTGACGTTTCCCTCCTTCCCGTGGAACTGTGTGCATGCTGGCTTTCTCCCACGGTGGCAAGATGATAATCAGCCCCTGGGCAATAAGCTTCCTCAGTTACATCCGTGGGGCCGAGAAGAAAACCTGTCCCGCGAGCATAACATAAGGTGTCACCTGCAGTCCGAACAGGCAGTTGGCTCACATGGCCACCCCTGCACCAGCCCTGGGACCATCAGCTACTGATGGGTGAAGCCTGGGCTTCTAAACCAGCAGCCGGCAGCAGGCCTGAGATGGCCGCGATGGGCGCACAGAGAGGAGGGAAGAGCCCACAGGAGGGTGGCAAGCAGGGCGGCACGTCCGGCTCACCCCGCCTCCCAAAGTTGTGTTAGATGAAACACTACAGTTCTGCATTATTCAACCTGGTTGAGTTGGGTTGAGTTGGGTTGGGTTGGGTTGAGTTGGGTGGGTTGGGTTGGGTTGGGTTTCTCTAGGACTTGCTGCCCAGACCACTAGCCACGGACTGTCCACGTCCACATGCAGCTGCACAGGCCCCTCCTGCCTACTTGTTTTTCTTTCATGGCACCTGACTGGCTCCTGCAGGCCTTTCAGTTGATGACTTTCTAAACCTGACTATCTGGTAAGAACACCTGTCCTGAGAACGGGCTCCCGGGCCCGGCGCCAGCGTACGTACTGCGTGCTCCTCCACCCACAGCCGGCCCGCCTACTCGGTCGTGGCCTTCCTCCTTGCCTAATCCACATGTGGTCTCACAATGTCCGATGCTGCACTGCAGGTGAGCCATGGCCGGCCGATTGGAGCTGGCACAGGGGATGGACCCAATGTGGCGTGTTAGTGTAACTAGATGTAGTCTTTTCTTTCTCTTCCCTTTTTAAGGAGTTGCTTTGCCTTGTCAGTTTGTATTGAGATAACGACCAATTACAAGTCTCAGGCCTCCCTCACTTCTCGGTCTCCACATTCCGCCCAGCCTGGACTTGGCACAGCCTGTTGGTGGCCAGCCAGAGGTACCAGAACCTGGGTTGTTGGTGTTCAGATGTGACCCTCCATTGCTGTCATCTCCGTTGGAAACAGTCTTTAGGGTTGACTTCCCTATTAAAATACTTTCTAGTTTTAGGGGCGCCTGGGTGACTCAGTGAAGTGTCTGCCTTTGGCTCAGGTCATGACCCCGGGGTCCTGGGATGGAGCCCTGTGTTGGGTTCCCTGACGAGTGGGGAGCCTGCTTCTCCCTCTGCCTGTGTCTCTGCCCCTCTCTGTGGGTCTCTCAGGAATAAGTAAAATCTTAAAAAAAAAAAAAAAAAGAATTATGTTGAGCTGATGGTAGTGGGGAAGAAGCAGACCTAAGAAAAGCTCTCTGCCCTCCGCCATTTGCCTAGGAAGCACACCCGGAGAACCTACATAACGAACCTTACTAACTGGCCCTATCTTCCATGAGTTCCCCTACACCCTTACCTTCCCACACGTGCCACCCTAGAAACTCAAAGCTTTCCCTTTGTCTTGTTACCTCTTTAAACATCTATTTTTCTTTGTTTTTATGAGGCTATGTAAGCTCCCGTTCTAATCACTGTTTTGAGTTACTCGCTGCTGAGTGTGCACCACGCACGTTCATACACGTCTCTTTGTCTTGCTCTTGTTAACCTATCTTTTGTCAGACTTATCTGGAGGCTGTAGCCCAAGAACCTAGGAAGATGGAGGGGTAAAGTTACATTTTCCTCCCTTGTACTATTCTTATTTTATGTGACCTTCTTTTAGCTCACTCTGTGTTTTTCTCAGCTTATATTTGTCTCCTTTTCTCTCATTGCTTTTACTTCTGTTTCCCCCCTCTGTTTTATTAGAGGTTGTTCTTTTTTTTTTTTTAATGATTTTTAACCATCTTTTGTATTTCTTTTATTCACTGCTTCTTAATAAATTTTTGTTGTTAAGCGTCGACTCGCTTTGGCTTTCTCAGTGGCAAGCAGGACAGGGGAGCATTAAGGCATCTTGACCCTGAACAATACTTGAATTCCTCCTGACAGTCTTTTTATTTTTTTTTAAGATTATTTATTTATTTATTTGATACATAAAGAGAACACAAGCAGGGGGAGCATCTGGGAGAGGGAAAAGCAGACTCCCTGCTGGCCAGGGAGCCTGAGGCAAGGCTCCATCCCAGGACCCTGGGATCACGAGGGCAGATGCTTCATGCACTGAGCCATCCAGGCCCCTCTCTCCTGACAGTCTTAACATTTTCTCTATCAGCCTCATTTAGATTTTGACAGGAGAATCCAGGAAACGCTAATTCCTACCCAGCTGCAATAGTGAAGGTTGGTATAAATGCGGGTCAAATTCTGGAACGGAGTTTCCTTCTCAGATCAAGCAACCTTCTATCCCTTTGTGTGGACTTCACTTAGGCTTTCAGAGGAAGGTTGCAGTCACAGGTGGGAACTCAAATCATGAGCATGGAAAGAAAAGAGAAACGCTGGGGCTATGGAGCTGGCCAGCTTACTGGAGCAAGGAAACAGCTGGAAGCTTACACCTTGGCCCCAGGGAACATTCCAGCAATATCAGACAGCAGCCTGACAGCCCTATGACCAACTCCAGGCCCCACGGACAGGACACAGGACAGTGTACCTGGAGCTGCTGGCCATTTCCTGCTCAGATACAGGTTGGCCCAGGGCCTGGGCCCAGTTAGCTCATGGGTGAAGGAGCCAGCAGAGAGCGAGACAGTTGTCCCCTCCCTGCTCAGAAAGGAGCCCATGACCACGAGGTGATTCTGTTCTGTGCTTTCCTGCCTGTCAGGAAGGGAATGTGGCTGCTGGCAAGTCAGAGTTTGTAAACAGCAGGAATGCCCATATGCAAGAAGCTGATTTCTTAACAAAACCAAAAGTGGGGGGGGGGGGGGTGGACCTATTCTTCCTTGCAAATGTGCTACTTTTGTTGAAAACACTTTGGAAAGGTTTTCCTGTTCTCTGTGACCTCAAATGACATAAACTGGCACCCTCCACCCCGGTCCATCAACAACTGCTCCCCTCTTTTTATGCCATTGATAGCAGACATTTTTGCTTTCGTTTGCCTCATCATCTGGAGAAGAAGGAAGGTTGGCCAAAGGACTAGCTTATTATTCAGTGTTTTATGCTCGATATTTATCTAAAAATGAGGTGATCAAGATTAAATGGAGAACCTCACTGTGCGCCTTGGTCTCCATATCTGCCTGCATGAGGGGAGCTGGGTCCCCGCTACTCTGCTTATCCCCACTAACACAGCCTCACAGGGACTCCCTTTGTGCCTTTAAGAAGTTTGCAATATATTATAAGTACCTCAGGGGTAAGCCAAAGAGAATGAAGCTTTGGAAGCCCCACAGGGTTGCTGGCTTCTTCAGTCTCAGGGATTCGCTTGGGCCTTACCTAAAGCCGGCCAGCTTCCACTCTTTTTGTGGTCGCTGCTGTTGGGTCTAGAAGGATGTGTGTATAGGCAGTGGTCGTCTGGGGAGTAATGCACTTCTTGAGGGTTTGATGAAATCCTTTCCCTGGACAGGTTTGCAAAAGGCACGAGCCTTCCAAATACTGCCTACCGTTTACAGGCTCTTCCCTGACCCTGGAAGGACATCCTGTGACCGCAGGTTAAGAATCATTAACAAAGGTTGAGGCTATGGCATGGTGTTAATTTTCTTGGGTAGTCTATTAGCCAGGGTTAAACCAGAGACACAGAAGAGTAGGGCTACACAGGAAGACATTTATTGCACAGAATTGGCTTATGGGATCGCGAGGGCCAGCCAGGCGGATGCTATCGACTGAATGTTTGCCTCTCTTCAAGGTTCATCTGTTGAAACACCCAAGGTGATGGCATTTGGAGGTGGTGCCTCTGGGAGGTGATTAGGTCGTGATAGTAACCCCCTCTTGAATGGGAGCAGAGCACCCCGAGAAGGCCCTTGTTTCTCTGCTGTGTGTGGGGCACCACAGCCACCTTCTTGTCGGTCCATGAACCAGAAAGCAGGTTCTCACAACACGCCAACTCTACTGGTACTTTGATCTCGGGCTTCCCAGCCACCAGAACTTGTATGAAATAAGTGTCTTGTATCCAAGCCACCCATTTGATGGTATTTTTTGTTATACGAGCCCGAAGAGACAAAGGTAGCAGCAAGTGTAGGATCTGTATGGCAGGCCGTCAGGAAGGGCAGGCTGGGCCAGGGGGCAGGGGGGCGGCCGTCCAAGGGGTAGAACTCGTTCTTCCAAGAAAGCCCTCGCTCTCTTCCTAAGGCCTTTCAACTGGTGGAACTGATCCTACCAGGTGAGCCAGGATCTCTACTGACTACGGGCCTCAGTCATATCTGGAAGGGAGCATCACAGCAGCACCCAGGGCAGCGGTCCACGTTAGGTTGAATTACCTGCGGCCTAGCCAAGCTGACACACACAACGGACCATCGCAAGTAGCATGGTACAGTGGTTGCGTAGAAGGACATCTTTGCCCTTAAAAGATGCGCGTTGAAATATTTAAGGTGAGGTCTCACGATGTGGGCCACTTGTGCTCGATTAGTTTGCAAAAATACACATTAAGAAAGAGCAAACATCGACGTGGATGGAACTGGAGGGTGTTATGCTGAGTGAACTAAGTCAATCGGAGAAGGACAAACATTATATGGTCTCATTCATTTGGGGAATATAAAAAGTAGTGAAAGGGAATAAAGGGAGAAAAAAGGAGAAAAAATGAGTGGGAAATATCAGAGAGGGAGACAGAACATGAGAGACTCCTAACTCTGGGAAACGAACTAGGGGTGGTAGAAAGGGAGGTGGGCGGGGAGTGGGGGTGCCTGGGTGACGGGCACTGAGGGGGGCACTTGGTGGGATGAGCACTGGGTGTTATTCTATATGCTGGCAAATTGAACACCAATACAAAAATAAATATAATAAATAAAAATCTTTAAAAACAAAGAATTAAAAAAAATAAAATATTTTAAACCAGAAAAGAAAAAAAAAAGAGCAAACATGGCAAAAGGGTAACTAATCATTGTGCAACGTAGATGGAGGTATCTGAGAGTTCGCTGTACTATTCTTCGATTTTTCCCTATGTTTGCAAGTTTTCACGGTGAGGTTTGTGGACTGAAGGAGCCCCAATCTCCCGTCTGGCACGGTGACCACTGGTGTATAGTGGATGCTTGGTAAGTGTTGAGTGAATTAAATTGAATGAAGGGCAGCATTTCCCTCACAACCAAAGAAGTCAGCAGGATAATGCGGCGAGGGTTGTAATATAATAGGAAGAGATCTTGTCCTGCACATTCTCTGTCCTCGTTCAGGTAATTCCATGGGGAAGCCACTAAGAGTTGAAGGCATTCCTCGAGGTGCGTGGAGGCTGCATGACACAGCAAAGGAGCTACTACAGTAGGAGCCAGGACTTCTGAGTTTCAAGCTGTGTGACTTTGGGCAAATTGCTTCCCTACTCTGAATCTATTTCCTCATCTGAAAATGGGGATAATTATCTGTGCCTTTTTCAGGATTGTTCTGAGCAAGCAGCTCAATCATGACTCTACAAGGGGCCCTGGAGACAGCAGATACACAGAGGGGTCCTACCTCCCACCACTGCATGGGGAATCTAGAGCCCTATCCTTTCCCGGGTGGCACCTCTGACTCGAGAAGTGTCTCATAATTGATGGCGTGTCATACTTTAATTGATAATATTTTTTTTCTTTCTTACTAGTACTTAAATTAATAGTGGCATCTTAGATTTGGTGACATATGTGACTGAGTGGTATTGGCCAGTGATTTAAACCCTTTAAACTTTATCTTTTCCCTCTTTTTTGTTACTTTTTGGAGATAAAAGTATTTTAAATGGTTGTTATGATTTTTTTAAAGATTTTATTCATCTATTCATAAGAGACACACACAGAGAGAGGCAGAGACACAGGCAGAGGGAGAAGCAGGCTCCCTGCAAGGAGCACGATGTAGGACTCGATCCCAGGACCTCAGGATCATGCCCTGAGCTGAAGGCAGACTCTCAACCGCCGAGCCACCCAGGCGTCCCTGGTTGTTACGGTTAAACAAGATTAATTAGGCAAAGCATTTAGTTACTGCTTAATAAATAGTGGAGTGAAATAATATGATTGTACAAATAGAAGTTATTACTACTTGGTTTGGAACTTACCCAGTCTCTAATGATCCTACCCTCCGCTGCCACCTTTGCCACCCTATTATTAAAGAAGATGACAAATACAACCTTACCAAGTTTCCTCTGGAAAAAATGACCCCAAACTAAATCAAGGCGATTACTTTGAGGGTTAGAGCTAAAGAAATCTGAACACAGGGTGTCAGGACCGTGAACCCTTTTTGAGCTTTTGGTTCCTACTGTCTGGATGCTGTCACTATGCTCACATCACTCTTCTGGGCACTCCCATAGACTGGCTGAGGCTGGGAGCGGGCTAGCACGATCTCCGTGCACACGGAAGTCCTGAGAATGAGGGGGTGAGCCCTACCGTGGGTAGGCTGCCCTGTAGGCTTCCCTCCATAAACCTCCAGGGGGCTTCTGGTGGGCACTGCTGTAGCCAGGCTCGCAGGCCTCTGGTGGCCAGGAACCTGGGTGGGTAAGCACTTCACCTGCAGTAAAGGCTTTTATTTTTGTTGACCTGCAGGGAGAGGATTTAATTTGCATGATCCCTCCTGCGTGGGAAGTCTGTGAATCCTGCCAGCAGCTGCAGCCTGTGTTAAGTGCTTCCAACTAAAAGGCAGAAATCAAATCCTGCTGCAAGCACTCCAGCCTTACCTTCTCAGCCAGGGGCCCTGCCCACGGTTGGGGGAGCCGAGAGAGGGAGGAAAAGCCTCTCGCAGGAAAGCAAAAGTGGAAGTCGGTAGCCCTGGGTGGCTGTTAAGAACCACTCGTGCCCCTGCAGGAGCGCTGGAGCGGAGTCTTGTCTTTGCAGTCATCTGGGAACGTGGCAATGGAACCCTTGCAAAGGAGCCTAGAGGGCCGGCTTTTCTTCCTCATCAGCCCTTCCCTGGTTCTCTCTGGTCACTTGACTTTCTACACCCCTGCCCCCCGCCCCACCCCCTTCTCTTTCCCGTTTCCTCTCTCAGCAACTTCATGCTTCCTATTCTGTTAGTTTTTAAGTCTTTCTATTCGTCACCCTTCTGGCACCATCTCCGAGATTTTAAAACGCTGGCTTCAGAGATAATTTCACGTACCGAAAACAGTGGCAAAAAAAAATAATGCAAAAAAAATTCCGGGATCTAGATGAAGACCTAGATCCCCCAAATAGGAGCATCCTAATAATCAAAGGTTTTAATATATTTTTAAAGAATGCATGGATAGACAATACATTCATCAGTCTCAAAATGAAAAGCATCTAGGGTTACACGTTGAGAGGTCTCATTCTCACCCTGTCCTTCTCCGTACTGTCCGGCTTGTCCCCTCTTCTTTGCCAGGCAACTATAACCACTGCTGTGGTGGTCCTTCAGCGTTTTTAGGGCAAATGTTAGCAAAGGTGTACGTTTCCCCTTTCTTAGCCAGATGGCACCACTAGGCACAGCTGGCTTCTCACCCACCGTCGTGTCCCAGAGATGGTTCCATCTCAGCATTTAGCATCCTCGTTCCATTTATCAGCCATGTGATTTTCCATTATGCAGATGTCTTGGTTCATTCAGGCTGTTATAACAAAATATCACAGACTGAAGAGCTTATAAGCAGCAGGTATTTACCTCTCACAGCTCTGGAGGTGGAGAGCTTGACTGAGACGGGGGCGCTGACCTGTTCGGATGAAGGCCTGCTTCCAGGGCATGTTCTTCTCCTTGTATTCCCCCCCCCCCCAACATGATGGAGGGAGGGTGGGAGGTCTCTCAGCTTCTATTTTAAGGACACTAATCCCGTTCTTGAGGACTCCACCGAGAGGACACACGGAGGCTCCATCTCCTAATACCATCCCATTGGGCCTTAGGCTTTCAACATATGAGTTTGCGGGGGGTACATTCAGACCATAGCGGTGGATGTACCACAATTGATAGGTGCCACTGTTTGGCAACGTTAATTATTACTTGCAGTGGGATACATCCCAAGTGATATACCAGTATCAAGGCAGAGGGTGAAGGAGAAGCCCCAGCAAACCCCCTTAGTGGCAGAATGAATTTCACTGAGCACATGCCCTGCATAGCTTTGGCCACTCTGGCTTTTAATTTCTGGATTTAATTCCTGTGGGCCAGATGCAAGGTGAAGCAAGGCATCAGAGGCACAAAAGGAAACTGGGCCTTATGGTAGATCCTTTAGATTCTGAGAACAAAGGGGTGGGTTCAACATGTTGCCCTTTAAAGAAGACACTTTATTTTTTTTTAAACTATATTAATTTATTTTTATTTCTTTTATTGAAGTTCGATTTGCCAACATATAGTATAACACCCAGGGCTCATCCCATCAAGGTGATATTTTATATCTTCTCATAAAGAAGAGTTCTAAATTCCTAAACAGGACACCCAGATATGGAATGAGGGGAGGGAGTGGGATCTAATCCTGTAGAACAATAGATTTTTCAGAGAAAAGTGCTGTGGCCTCCTACTGCCTCAGGGTCGGATCCCCAAAGTAACAAGATCCTGAGCAGGACTTTTCCTTGGCTTGGGAATTGGTGGCTGGGGCCAAAACTGAAGACATAGGAGCCATATATTCCCCCATTTTCTGCAGAGAAGGATGCCAAGGAACTGGCAAAAATTAGGACCAGTCACCAGCTAACCCCGGCCATCACGCCAGTGTTCCTCCCATCCTTATTGGCCACAGACCTTCAGCAGTGGGGAGGAGTTGGGGGGGTGGTGGCGGGCAGTGGAGAAAGTGTTGTAGTTGTGAGCCATCAGTTTATGGGGGTGTCGTGGCTATTCCTACTCAACTGTAAAGTCAAGGGAAAGGATCCCAAGGGGGTCACGTGTGAAGATGGAGATCCTACAGGAAGGGTGGGTTACTAGTTTTTTATTACTGCTACAATGAGTCACTACAAATTTAGTAGCTTAACACAAGTTTATTATTATACACCTTTGGAAATTTGAGTCAATCTCAGCTAAAGTCAAGGTGTGGGCAGGGCTCCATTTCTTCTCACCCTGGTTCACCCTGGTTCCATCTTCACGTGGCCTTCTCCTAGCTTTGACCTTCTTCTCATTGGGACCAATAGGATTACACTGGGTTTACCTGGGTCATCCAGGGTAGTCTCTACCTATCGGAAGATCCTTAATTTGACTACATCTGCAAAGTCTCTTTCACCCCAGAGAGTAACGTGTTCACAGCTTCCAGGGATAGGACATGGACATCGGGGAACCAATATTCAGCCAGTCACTGTCTGAGGTCCTTGATTAGACATAGACTTTGACTGGACTTGTTGACCTGTCCTCTGCCTACCCAAGCAAGGCAAACGAGAATTAGGGAGGGATAATGGGACTTTGGAGAAGGTAGGGTGGGATAGGGGGGCTGGCCAGCACTGACTGGTTAGAGGAGGATGTGAGGGTTCCCACAGGGTCTAGAGAGCTGCTCACTAGGTGAGAGGGACCCCAGAAGTAAGAGTCTCTCTGCAGGGGTGCCAGGCACAGAGCTGAGGGCTCAGATGAAATGATTCAGGGGTGGGTCTCCCATCAGCAAAGTTGGGGGCGGGGAGCAGGAGAGAGCCCAGACCACCACCTTTCCCCATGCCAGCACCTGCAGTCACAGCCTGGTTAGGTATTTGGAAGGGAAAAAGCTTTGCCTCATAAGATGGGGAGGCATAAGCTCTCTGGGCTTTTTAATAGCTTCAGATGACCAGAAAGCCAGCTCTGCTCAGGATATCATGGTACCCAGTGGGAAAGAAGAGTTAACGCTTGGCAGTTGGGGTCCAGAGATGAAAACCCCACAACTATTTTGTGTTTGTGTGACTAGCAAGGGCACACTCCTCCATCCCCTGGTTAGGCTTCTTCACGTTGGGGGCCAGGGCCTCAACTGAGGGAATGAATGATGTAAACAGAGTAAGTCACGCAACTACCTCTCCCTCCAGACCTGCATTTTCCATATCGTTCCGTGTAGTTGTCCATGCGGCTGAAGAGATTGAGGACTCCTTCTGGCAGAAATGGAGAAAAGGATTTCCAATTTAAGGGAGAGATCAATGAACCAAGTGTTCATTGATCTTTCTGAAGAGAACCCCAACGGAGCCTCAAACTTGCCTAGAGGGAGACATTTGAAGACTATCATCCAGGATGGGTTTTAGGAGCAGAGAATCCCTGGCTTCGAATCCTAGTTTGTCACTACTAGGTGTGTGGGGGTAAATGGTTTTCATAAAGGTATGCCAATATACCAAACCCAGGTGGGTAAAGCACAACTTCTCCTGGCAGGTGTGGGGTACCCTTTGATATTTGGGGTGGTGGGGACCAACACGATGGGAACCACTGCAACCTCATTACTGAGTTGCAAGGAAAAGAAGTCTCACGCTGACTTCTGCCACATGTAGACGTTTATTAGCAAGAAGGGATGGAACAGCACACTTCAGTAGGCTGGATGGATTCCAGCTCTTGATTCGATTCCTCAAAATGGACTCTTTGCATAAAAGTTGCATCTGAGGGGCGCCTGGGTGGTTTAGTTGGTTAAACATCTGCCTTTGACCCAGGTCGTAATCCCAGGGTTCTGGATCGAGCCCCATGTGTGGCTCTCTGCTCTCCCTCTCCCTCTGCCTGTGACTCTCCCTGCTTGTACTCTCTCCCTCTGTCAAATAAATAAATAAAATCTTAAAAAAAAATAGTTGCATCTGAGACAAATGCAGCTATGTTCTAATGGTAGGATTCTGTGAATCATTTTGTTGGAACCGGTCAACCAGGACTCCTCTGGAATCAGCAAGTGGGCACAGGACCTAGTACAAGGCTTGATTAGCCTTAGGGGTCATTGATAAGGGTTGAGTTTCTTCTGTGCCATTCGCCCAAATGGAGTCTTTATTTTAGTTATCCACATATGTTGAGCAAACTGTTAAATTTACTAATGGAAACTCTTTTCGTTGTCCATTATGTTAATGAAAAAACTTCAAGTGGTGGTTAGAGATAAAAATAGCTGAGGAGCTTATAGTAGCCCCCTCTGGAGTGGGGCCTTTTGATTAAATGCCAGCAAACCACCCCTGGAGTGTATATTCTTGATTAGGGCATGACTATCACAAAGGTGTAGCCTAAACTAACACACACATTTATAGCACACTCCATGTTGAACTATTTTAAAGCACACTGCAGAAGACACGATACCTCTCACACCTTAGTTTCCTCTTCTATGAAATGAGGATTATACTTATTTCACACAGTTGCCCCCAGGCTATTAAATTACGAGAAAGCTTAGTGTAGTGTCTGTTAAGTAATAATGGCTCAGAAAGTTTTAACTGATATTATTGTTGTTATTTTTTGCTTAGATACACAAGCAAATTTCTTTTCTTTTTTTTTTTTTTAATTTTCATTTATTTATGATAGTCACACAGAGAGAGAGAGAGAGGCAGAGACACAGGGAGCGGGAGAAGCAGGCTCCATGCACCGGGAGCCCGATGTGGGATTCGATCCCGGGTCTCCAGGATCGCGCCCTGGGCCAAAGGTAGGCGCTAAACCGCTGCGCCACCCAGGGATCCCACAAGCAAATTTCTTTAACAAACTTGGAACACTTGGAAGTTGACATCTAAAATTTTTCATTATAGATTTCCATAATAGCAAAGGATATAATTTGTGGCATGTAGTAATTATTACTTGTAATTAAAACTGATGTATTGATCTTTTACAGCTACCCAATGGAATCTAAATATTGCAATGATTTGATGTCCACTATCATTATTATTATTTTTTATTTTTTATTTGGAGAGAGAAGAGAAGGAGAGAGAGAGAATCTAAGTGGGCTCCACACCCAGCATGGAGTCTGACGCAGGGCTCGATTTCACAACCTTGAGATCATGATCTGAGCCAAAAATCAAGAGTTAGATGCTTAACCAACTGAGCCACCCAGGCACCGCCCCCCGTCCTCATTTTAAAAATACATGAACAAACTTCTCTTTCCTATAGAAGCTCTTCTGTAACATTTAAAGCAGGAAATTACTTTTTCCCCTTGAACATGTATTTTCATTCCATTTATGCTGCACAATTTTATTCTAACGTATTTTTATGCTTAAAAGTCTTTTATTACTCTGTTGTATTTTCTGGAACAAATTTATCTATGTAAATTAAAGTTTTAGGGTAGCCCGGGTGGCTCAGTGGTTTAGCGCCGACTTCAGCCCAGGGCGTGATCCTGGAGACCCAGGATCGAGTCCCACGTCGGGCTCCCTGCATGGAGCCTGCTTCTCCCTCTGCCTGTGTCTCTGCTTCTCTCTCTCTCTCTCTCTCTGTGTCTCATGAATAAGTAAATAAAAAAAAATAATAAAAAAATAAAGTTTTATTTTTCATTTTATTTTCTGTGATCTTTGGAAACTTAAGGCTCTAATATTAAAATAATTATTTAGATGAGGTTATCACTACAATTATCCTTTAGTGTTGAATTAATCAAAATAATATAAATGTATTATAAATTTTGATAAAATTTATACTACTACTAAAGAAAATTTATAATATTATTAAAGAATCCTACTAAAGAAAAATTAAACTTGTTTTAGAAGTAAACAATATGATTTAAAAAATTAATTAATGTATCTGGATAAATATTGTTTACTTCCAGAATGAGGCACAGTTTATCAGCAACTATTTCCCAATTTTATTTTAATTGATGTAAGAATGGAGAACATGATTCATATATTTAAGTAGATGGGAGAAGAAGGAGTCTTGCTATAGCAATGGGATTCAATTGGTTGAACTCTACACATTTCAAGAGATATTATGATAATTCCTGAGAAAAAGCTTGTAAGCTAGATAACAAAAGCAAAAAGCTTATTGTTTAAGTCACATGGACCTCATAGAATTGACTTATCCACCCCACGTGGCAAGGAACCATGATCAGTTGAGGCAACTGGAACATGACAGGTAGGAAAGTCAGCTCATGTCCAGTTGCAAAAACATAGTACCAGTGGGTGGCTCAGCCAGTTAAATGTCCAACTCTTGGTTTCTGCTCAGTTCTGATCTCAAGGCCATGGGGTCTAGCCCCCAACACTCCATTGGCTCAGGGCTCAGAGTCAGCTTGGGTTTCACTCTCCTTCCCCCTGGGCCCTTCCCCATTGCATGCACACTCTCTTTCTCTCTCTCTCTGAAATAAAAATCTTTTTTTTTTTAAAGAAAAATGAAATTTTACTCTGATTAAATGTTTCATGACATGTAATAAAATATGTTTTTAACTGGACTGTTCCTGAATCTAAGAAAATGTTATCTAGGACTGCCTGGGTGGCTTAGTCGGTTAAGTATCCAGCTTTTGGTTTCAGCTCAGGTCTGATCTCAGGGTGGTGAGCTTGAGCCCCACATGAGGCTCTGTACTCAGCATAGAGTCTGCTTAAGATTTCCCTCTCCCTCTGCCCCCACCCCCTATACTCTCTCTCTTTTTAAAATCAATCAACCAATGAATCAATCATCAACCAACCAACCAATCTTAAAAAAAGAAAAAGTTATCTAAAAGTTAATTCCAATGTGTCTTAAAAATCTGACAAAGCTAGAAAATATTCTTGTTACATTTAAAAGAATCAGCATCGCTAAACTTTACCACTTTGGCTGCTCAAAGTTGCTTTTCTTTCTAGCTAATGACATGTTTTAAGGATGAGTATGGAGAAGAGCAGAAAATATTTGCTTGTGCTTAAATACATGAAGAAAAGTTATTTTTAGCATCCAGAAATTCTAATTGATGATCTCTTTTGCTTTGCTTTCATGGCATTCTCCCTTAGATGATTCATTCTTTGAAAATAGATGGGCTGATAAAGGGGGAAGAAAAGGACAAGAGATAGGAACAAAGAGTTCACAGAAAAAGAATTGCAAATCGCTTATAATCTTAAGAAAAACATGTTTTGCTTCATTCAAAACAAGGGAGATGCAAGTAAAACCACCCTAAGGGATGTGAAAATTCCGGAGAGGTGAGAGGCCAGGGCCAGGGGTGTGCAATGGGTCAGTAGGTGATGAAAATGATGAATCATGAGATTCAGAGCTAGGGGTTCAGGAGAGAGAAAGGGACACTGGCTTCACAATGGCTATGATGAGTTAAGGGGACACACACTCCAAGTGCTAGTGACATAGGAGAACAGCCACCTCTTGAGATGGAGTGCTAAAAACAAAACTCAAGGTAAAACAAAACAAAACAAAACAAAAAAAACCCCTCCCATTCTCCTAAGATGTAAAACTGCAAAAAGTCAAATGTTAGCTCCATTGACAGGTCCCTGAGGAAACCAACTCTTTTCATTGCTGGGAGGAATGTGAAATGGTACAGCCCCCATGGAGGGAATTTGACAAAATCTAGCAATATTACATACACATTACATTCACCCACTATCCTTGCTATCTACTTCTAGAAATCCATTTTAAAGATTCACTGGCAAAAATAAGAAAATACACACACACACACACACACACACAAATCCTTCATTGGAGCACTAACCTAGAAGTGTAGATGCAAAGAGTGCATGTGTCAATGAATGAAGGACTAGTTGACTAACTCTGGTGCGCACTCACAATGGAATACTAGGTAGCTATAAAATTGAAAGGAATTCTGTAGGACAAATGATGTATTTCTTTGAATAAATAAATAGGGATTAAAAAAATAAGAGAGGGAAATGTTACAGGTTAAAATAGATGTTTACACAGTCAAAAACAATGTGTGCATTTTGTTTGGATCCTGATTCCAACAGGCTAGCTGGGGACAAAAAGATATTTTTGACACAATTAGGAAAATTTAAACATGACCCGGATATATAATGATATTGATATTTTTGTTAGGTGTGAGAATGGCACTGTGATTACATTTATAGAAAGGTATAGAGAGATGTATCTGTTGAAGGATGTACAGAAATCATTATGGGTAAGATGATATATAAGGTATGGGATTTGCTTCAAAATATTTTTCCCACGCTAACAAAGTGTGTGCAGAGAAACAGGTGAAACGAGGTTGGCAAGATGATGGTTATTGGTGACGCTGGGTGATGGGTGCCTGAGGGTTGTAATAGCTGTGCTCTCTATTTTTGTATATGTTTGGAAATTTCCATGATAAGAAATTAAATGTTTATAAATTAAAACAAAAGTTAGGCCGCCTCCATGGCATAGTTGGTTAAGCATCAGACTTGATTTCAGCTCGGGTTGTGATCTCAGGGTCGAGGGATAGAGAGCCCTGAATCAGGCTCCACGCTCAGCAGGGGGTCTGGCTTGAGATTCTCTCCATCTGTCCCTCCCCCTGCTCTCTCTCAAAATAAAAATAAAAGAACCCTTAAAACAAAAGAGATGGAGACTTGTGAAGTAAAAATTATTTCCCCCTTCACTCTACCATATATAGACCCCCTCACCCCCATCTGAAAGTAGAGCATTCCTGTGAAATCTTTCCTAAGCTAAAATGGCATGAGTTGAAGACTGATTACCATTAATTTATGTGGAAATTTTTTTAAGCATTTCTAAGTCCCCAAAATAACCTCTCTTGGGCTTTTCTGATACCTTACGACACATCTTGCTAATGGATGCACAAAATCAATGACATAAAACACAGATGTTCACAGACAGTTCAAAGCTCTGGCGGCCTGATGCTGAGATGCTGAGTGTAGGGTCCAGAGAAGGAGTTTGATGAGGCCACTCTTGCTGCTTGGGGTGCACACTGCCTCTAGGACAGCTTCTCCAGAGCAAAAACATTGAAAGCGATTTTTATTTATTTATTGATTGATTGATTGATTGATTGCCTTTTTTCATAAAAGTGAAAAATCCTCTTTGGATTTCTTTTCATTAGCAAACACAAGTACAGATGTGAGCCTTTCATAAAAGTGAAGTAGTATGACTCAAACTTTTGAAAAGTGGGGGCAGGGGGGTGCCTGTATTTTAATTTATAAACATCTCAACACAAGCCAAAATGCCCAGTTGCATTTAAAAATGACAGTTATATTTAACAGAATTCGTGAGCCATTGGCTTTCTCTGTTCTGAATTTAGAGCCCCCAACACCAGCCCGCCTGTTACAAGGCCCAGCATCGCCTTTAACAGAATGAGGTACCGCATGGAGAAAGATGGGACGGGTGATAGATTCCTAGCTGGTTCATTAAAAAGACATCCCTTTTATAGCTTGGATGGTTTTTATACTCTGAGGCCACACAACCATTAGGTTTGGGATGGGTGAGGGATAGCGTGGAAGACAGCTACTGTGAGCGCAGCCCTCCTGTCCTAGGACGATAGGTTTTTGCAGAGGACATAAGCCAGCACAGGGTCTGGAAATCTGGTGCCTTAAAATGATCCGTGCCCACCCTGGTGCTTCTGGGAAGGTCTCTGTCTACCTGCAAAGGCTCACACGCTCATGTGAAGATGGCCAATCTACAGTTCTGAGTAGGTTCTTAGCATTTCCAGATGTCTTGCTTCTTTGGCCACCGCCAGGGGGCTCTCCGGCCAGGTCTCTGTGTAGGGGGCCAGTTTGTGCCCCATAGGAAGGTGCCAGAGTGCAACCGAGGGCATTGAGTCCAGCCCCAGGCTCGCCAAAGCTTGTAGCCTGGCAAGGAAAGGTGCCTTTGTGAACATAGCTGCTGGGGAGTTTTCTGGGATTTATAGGAAATCCACAAGTGCTAGTGGGGTGGGGGTGGGGGGACTCTAGCCCCGGGGGGGTCCTTACTTTATATTCTTCATCCAGTCTCACCACCTGACCAGTATCAGGACTTTAGGCCTCTGTCAGTAGGAACCCAGACTCATAGGCACTTTGGAGCTTCTGGAGCTTTGTGTTGAGGGGCTGGTGGCGGGAGGTCTTCCTCACATGGTCTATCCAGTCGTGTTAAGAAGGCAGCATAATTTGGATCTTCTTATTCTCCTTTCTCCTTCCAATCACATGCCCGTGTGGCAAACTTAGATACTTTGAGCATCTTGAAAATTACACACGGACCCCTTTAACATTTTCGATATACAATGCTTCTTACAGAAATATTTTTAGAACAAAACTTTTTCTGATTACGAAAATCATACATATTCTTCACACACACACAAGAAACCCCCCCCAAAATGCCACACAACCCCTCGGACACGCTGTGAATAAAGACAAATAAAATTCTACCACTCGGAATAAGTGTTGTTACCACTTCGGTGTTTTCTATCTCCTTTCTTTTTTTTTTTTTTTTTTTTAAAGATTTTATTTATTTATTCATGAGAGACACAGAGATAGAGACAGGGACAGAAGCAGGCTCCATGCAGGGAGCCCGATGTGAGACTTGATCCCAGGACTCCAGGATCATGCCCTGGGCCAGGGGCAGGTGCTAAACCACTGAGCCACCCAGGGATTCCCTATCTATCTCCTTTTTATGCAGAGATCTCCATATGGCTGTATTTGATAATATTAGGAACAACCCAAATGGACAATTTTATACCTCGTTTTTCTCATTACGTCTTTGAGCTCATTTTTTGTTTTGTTTTGTTTTTAATAATTGAAGAGTGTCAGAGGAAAGGCACTGTGCTGGGCTGTGAGGTATGTAGTGTGCGTGTGTTTGTGCATTTGTGTGTGTGTGTGTGTGTGAATTTGTGTACGCGTGATTATATTTTTCGGCCTGTTCCCAAAAGTAAAGAAGCAATAGATGTTATCTCTGCCCTCCCAGCCTTTCCAGTCTAGTAGAAGAAATAATACATGTACGTAATTAACTTCAATACGGTGGCAGCGTATAATAAATCATGAATTCCTCAGAGATCACTCGGAGGTGGGATGAATCTACATATGCATATTCTGGGCATTTTCCTCTTCCAGTAGCTGACATTGAAGAACTATAACAATAATCTTGAAGCTTCCCCCAATCTGTGAATGAGCTATTTCTGCTTTCAAATGCAGAAATCATTGAAAGGTTTGGTAAGCTCAAGACAAAGGGACGTTGGAATCAACTAGATTTGTGTCATTTTCATTGTTCACCACCTCCGAAAGGTCACACTGCCAATGCTTTGTTTTGTCAAAGGCAATTAGAGTCCTGGGTAGCTATGCCACCTGTGTCTGGAATGTTTTGAAGGTGAGGAATAGATGAGACATTCAAAGAGTGAGAAGAGGTTTTGCTCCTCCCTTCTTGGCGTGCCAGGGGAAAACACTAATTTATAATAATTAAAGCTAAGTAATGGAGCAGCCATAATGGGACGTTAGCCATGCATGTGACACAACAGGAGATTGCCCCTGCTAATGAGGAGACAAGACCCAGTCTCTAGCAATTCAGAGACTGTGAATTCCTAGAGAAAAAGTTAGAATTTCAGGTAGGAGGGGGCTGGGAGATCAAAAGCCAACACTTTAAGGATGAGTGTCCCCTTCCAGAGGCTGTGAGTTCCCGGGTTGTACACGCCACCTGGGGTATTTCACACCATCTTTAGTGACTACTCACCATGATTTATAAAACGTATAATCCAAAGACCAAAGGGTTGCCTTTGGAGCTGAGGCTCTGCACTGGTTCCCCTTCCAGAAAATGGAGGTGGTATTTTAGTGCTTTTTATTGTCTTTCCTGGGAAGCTTTTAGGATTTTGGTGAATTTGCTTGTACTTACTACCCATGAGGAAATCCCATTAAATCTTGATTCATGGTGATTTTATTTGGGGGAAGAAAACTACTTCCTACCCTCCAGCAAGGATTTGCATAGTTATTTATGCTCCCTTAGTGCAGATTGCAGATACTTTACAGGAAAGTATGTAGATCCTTATTCGGCATTCTTTATTATTCTTTAAGGAAGAATCACAGTTTTATTGGTACTTGTCATTTCCGAAGGGATGAAAATCATTACATGACGGGGCCTGGGTGATCCAATACCAGGTAGAGATCTTTCAGAGAATCCCCCCAACAGGAGGGCACTGCTCCTGGGAGTCTGGTCAATGCACTTGGGTCTTCTGGATGATGTAAACAAGAGGGCAAAGTCCTGAGTATTTTTCTCATATGCTGGCCTGGAAAATCAGACTACCCAGTAAGTCAAGTTTCATCCTAAGAAGAGTTTCCGTGAATTTACCTCTGCATATGAGGGAGCCTTTCGCAATGGTTTAACCCCACTCAGGTGGAAAATGATATTCTTGGTCATCTGACCATGGGCATTTTTCCTAGCAAGACAGGAAGTGGGAATTTAGGCTATCATAGAATAATAATAGCAAAGGCAATAATAAGCCTTCCTTTTAAGCAGAGACGAGGCAGTGAGCCTCCATCACACGGAGTTGTGAATTGTCATTACCGGGTAGGTAATCTGTGGATACAACTCAGGCCACCCATTTCACCATCTACAATTCACAAAAATGTTTGTCTGGGGTGCAATGTGCGGAACAATGCTTTCCTTTGTGCAACGTTGAGATTCACTTAGAAAGAAGGCCTGACCCTTCTGACCCATGTGTCACTCTGCTGTCAGACTGAGCCCTCAAAGGCAGAAGTTGATCTGACCGGGTCAGCTGCCTGCTTAAAATCCCTTAGGCTTCACCATGAAACCCAAACTCTCGGATGATCTGGTCACGGACTATCCCTCTAGCCTCCTCTCTGATCACTCTTTATTTTGTCTTCTGGGTTCCAGTCATAACAAAGTGCATCTTTTTCTTTTCTTCTTTTCTTTTTTTTTTTTTTTTTTAAGATTTTATTTATTTATTCATGAGAGACACAGAGAAAGAGAGAGGGGCAGAGACACAGGCAGAGGGAAAAGCAGGCTCCATGCAGGGAACCTGATGTGGGACTCGATCCTGGGACCCCAGGATCATGCCCTGAGCTGAAGGCAGGTGCTCAACCACTGAGGCACCCAGGTGTCCCCACTTTTCTTTTATTTTCCCCCCCACTTTTCCTTTTTTAAATTAATATTTACTGAGCCTGTTCTGTACCACGAGTCAAATACCATGCTAAGGATTTTTATATGGGTCATCTCATTTAATCCTGATGACAACTCCAGGAGGGAGATACACAGAGGTTAAGTAATTCACCTAAGGTCATGTATCTAATAAGTGTTAGACTAGGGTTTGAATCCATATAGTCTGACCACAGACCCCACGCCCCTAAGCGCTTAGCATTGCCTTGCTACCTGATGGCAACATGCTCTCTCTGGCCTTGCTGTCTCTGTTTCTGCTGTTCCCTTCATTTCTCAGGCCTTGCCAACTCCCTTGTGTTGTTTAGAAGTCCTTATGGACACTACCTCCTTCAGGAAGCCCTACCCATGCACTCCCATAGCACCTTCAGTTAATTCCCTCTTAGAACTTGTCACACTTGTGCGTGTGTGTGTGTGTGTTTGGGGGGGTGTATGATTTTTTTTTTTTAATAGTTTCTTCCTCACTAGACTAACAGCTTCTTTTAGATTGGGTCTACATGTCTTATTTCCATATCCCCACTCTGAGTCCCTAGAATTTAGGAACTCCTAAGTACACAGTATGACAGTCAACACTGCTTTTTTCTTTTAGGCAACGAATGAATGATATAGACCTTTTTCTCACCTAACTGTCTGGGTGCAAGCATTCGGGGTGGGGAGAGCAGCACCAGGGTGAAGGGCCCCAGGCTCCTTCTATCTTCTTGCTCTCCCATCCCAAAGCTGCTGCTTGCGCCCATGAGGGCCTAGATGAACCATCACCACAACGCCCACCCTCTTTCAAACCAGTGTGAAGAAAGAGGAGATCACTCCCTCTTTCCCTTTGAGGACCCCATGTGGCATGTGACCTACTCACTTCTGCTCACATCCCGTTGGTCAGAACCCAGAGCCATGGTTGCACCTTGCTGTGAGGGAGCCCGTGGGAAATGTATGCCGGGAGGCCACAAAGAAACCCTTAGTGTTGCCATATCATAATAGAAGAGAAGGAATGACTATTTGGGAATAGCTATCAATTTCTGCCGCAGTGAACAAGGATTGTGGAATCACTGTATCATATATATATATGCTGTGTTGAGTGAAATCAGCATGTGGATTGTTGAATTTTTAGTTTACTGAATAGTCATTTATTTTATAGACTCCAAAGCCTTTAAATGAAGCGTTTCCTGGCTGGAATAATTTGTCAGCGTATGTATTATTAAGTGAATCAATTTAGTGGAGTGATGGAGGAGAGAGAGGCCTGTCAGAGAAGGTTTCCTGGAGGAGGAGGATCTGATCTGATCCTTAGAACACGTGTAGGAGTTAGCCGGGTAGAGACAAGCCCACGTCTCCGGGTCCAGGGGCTGCAGGGGTGACCAGCTAGCTATGCGTGGACTCCTGTCAACTTCATGCAGCACCCGTGTGACAGCACCCGGCCTCATGCCTGCACCTCAGGCCTCTTGCCTTCTGTTTTGGGGCTTTCCTGCTCACACAGAGGCATGGGACCTTGGGGAGCCCCATGGGGCACCCACACTTACACACCTGCAAGTGTAGGGTGGATGATACCCCGTGGAATGGGCCTTCGACCTGAGATGAGAACCCATGGGTAATTTTTTTCTCTCTCTCTCTCCCAGGTGAATGGTCCTGAGGTGCATTTTTAAGTGGCTTCCCGGAAGGGTGGCATGAGGTCAAGCAGTCAGGTGCTCTCCACGTGTTGCACCCTCACCTGACACTCCCTCTTTCCTTGCTTTATGCCCCCTCCTTGTCCCTCGCTCCTGCTCTACGGACTTGCCACCCTTAATAAAGGAGGAATACAGAAGCCTTTGCTTCTCAGACTCTGCTTTCTGGAGAACACTTTGTCTCCTTGAGCCCCATTCCCCATTCCATCAGCGGGATAAATCCATTCCCCTCTTTGTTATCTCTGCAAAGGGTAAGGTGCACAATAGCCATTCACACGAGCACTCTCTTTCCTCCTGTCCCTGAAGGAGATTTGAACCCTTGCAAAGACTCAGAGGTGCAGGACATTTTCAGAAAGCCATTCAACCACACATTTCAATTTAGATCTCATTGATCCCATGTTAGCATGTAGAGAGAAAGTTATTAGAGTCTGTGCTTGACTGGTTCCTGCCCTTGCCTCTGCCTGTCACGGAGGAGCTTGTCATTGGCATGGGGGAGCCAGGCCGGGAGGTGGAGCTGCACACATCAGGCATTCCGGACGCCTTTCCGGAGTTGCAGACCCAGCTCTCAAGTCAAGTTAATATTAGGAGAACAGTCCCCCTTCCCCACTCAGACCCACAAAAAAGTTTCCCCGCAGAGATGCAGTAAGGAAAAAACAGCACAGAAATCTCATCTTGACTGTAGAGTCGCTACTGTGAATGATACTCAGAGGAAATCTTATCTCTTACCTGTTGACCAATCTTGCGTTTGCCTTGTGTTGTTTAATTACAAGAACAGACATGAAAGAAATCTCAGAAAAAGATAAAAGATCAGCCACGGTCTCCCTTCCGTTAATACAGTGCCAGGCACTTGCTGGGAGCAGCTGGGGTAGGTGACCTTCATGGTGTTGCGTGTGTCTAGGAGTCTGGTTCTTGGCTGTGACTGTACTTCCCTTCCCCATCCTGCTGAGGCTGGTGACAGCCCATTACCTTCCCAAGCCCTACTGTCAGCCCCCAGCTGAGTCCCAGCACCGCCATTCTCCCCTGTGTTTTGAGTGGAGTGGATCCTGGCATGATGTGAACTGGAGGGTGCCGTCCAGCTGGCTCCCCCATCAGCCCTCAAAGACAACCCTCTGGGTCTGGGAGCAACTTCCTGCCATTCGGGGGAACGCACGTGTGTTTGCTACAATAGCAGAACACATGAGCTCAGGCTCTCCTTTTTGTCAATAACTGTAGAAAATCAAGTGTAAAGAAGGAAATCATCCGCCATCCAGCATCTCGTGATGTTCATTCTTACTCCTTGAATATATTTCCCTCTGTACATACATATAAAAGGTTCTCGGCTTTCTGTGTGATTGCTTCAGCACCCATACAGCCCCCTTAGCGTGAGGCCCAGTGTCTTCCTCTGGAATCCTGTTCTATAGGATGCTCCCCTCCCACCACCGCTTTTTGCAGAAAAGCTTCAAGAGCTTCCTTGGAGAGAGTGGTCTGGTCTAGGCGTGAGTAGCACCAAAAGCTGTGATCATTCCTCTGCCGCTCGATGCATGAACAGCCTTGTTCTGGAAGACCGACAGCTCCGTGCTACTGGACAGGTGACTCATGTGTTCTTGAAAGTATTACGGAGGTGACTCATATGTTAGCTTCATGTTCATCGTCATGGATTTTCAAAGCATGACACGGCTGAGGAATGACACAGTTGGGGAAACCATATAGTCCCCACCAAACCCCCAAGGCCTTTGTGTTGAGTCTGGATCCGATCTCAACTAGCCCCTTTCCTCAGGGTAATTTCTTTCTCATGACCTTGTTGGCTTTTGCTAATACCGGGTCTCGCTTGGGATCACACCATGATTCTCTTAACAAACGTTCCTAACTTGAATTCAGGAAGCAAGGGTGGGGCATCCCAGGTACCTTCTCACCCAGAGGAGTGTGGACACTTTATGATTATTGATCTGTGTGTCCCCACAATCCTCCAGTTTGGCAGGGGGCCAGGGAGCCTTCACAAAGCTCCACAAAAGGTAGAGAGAGCAGTTACACCCTTTCCCCAGGACCATGGATGGTCACCATCCCATATTTCTATTATTCCTAAGACCTGTCAAGCAGTAACGGGTTGAGAAAATGTTTAACCACCAGCCCTCTGAAAAAATAAAAAGCCCTGATTTTTTGTTTGCCAATTTGTGTGATGCAAATACCCTTAGCGTGGCCAATTTCAACCTACTAAGGTGATGCCCCTGGACTTGGAGCTGGGAATCGATTCATAGAGTCAGCACTCTCTGCTCGTGGGAGTCCAGCCAGCTCCAGGACACCACTGCCTCAAGGGACCAGCAAAACAGAGGTCCGCTCTGAGGGCACCTCTTGTCATTGCTACCAGAGAACTGCTGGAAGCATTTTCTAAGTAAGTAAATAAATAAAATACACTCCATGATACGCTTAAAAACTGGGATTATACCAAATAATAGAGTCTCTAAACTGTATCAAAATAAAGCTCCTGATACCCAGTTTTTCTGTACTTATCAAACACCTTAGAGAACCTGGTTTATTTTTTTGTGTGTGTTTAATTATTAGGTTAAAACAAATTATGGGGATGCCTGGGTGGCTCAGTGGTTGAGCATCTGCCCTCGGCTCAGGGCGTGATCCTGGGGTCCTGGGATGGAGTCCCCATCTGGGATCCCTGTGAGGAGCCTGCTTCTCCCTCTGCCTGTGTCTCTGCCTCTCTCTCTCTGTCTCTCATGAATAAATAAATAAAATCTTTAAGAAATAATAAAAATAAAACAAACTATACCTACCACTTAAAGCAACTCCCCGCTAACGGACTCCGCTACCTCTGTCCTTTCTCCTTCCCTTTGCCCTTCTCTCCCTCCTTCCTGCCTTCCTTTGCAACTGCGGAGACACTGAGAAGCCAAGTCCACTGTGCAGGCAGCCCGGGACCCCATCCCCAGGCCCCAAAAGCTCAGGTTTCATATGTTATTGAAAGCTGTGCAATATTTCAATGAGGAGCCTCTAGCTGAGCGTTTGGGCCAGAGGCCGTAACCAGGATCTGGTGGCACCAGCTGCCTTTGGGATCTCGGTTTGGAAATCACGGTATACATTTGCTTTAATATCGAAATTGAGTTTTGCCTCAAAAGAGTATCTAGGGATTTTAAAAAACACAAAGAAATGCCAAGTTACACTATAATCAGCCGCTCCCCGCTCTTCAGTGGTTATCTTGAAGGGCGGCTGGTAGTGCTAAGCTGTGGCCTGGGCCCCAGCCCCCCAGCACAGAGAGGGCCCCCTTCTGGGGCAGCTTCCTCCCCCCAGGTTTCCTTGTCTTCCAGGATTCGGCCCACGGCCTTCCACGTATGTGCTGGCGAGATGTAACTCGGTCAAAGTAGGGGAAGCTTATAGGATCTGTGTTTTTATTCAACATAGTTTTATTCTGAGCTCACAATGTGCCAGGCACTGTAGTAGGTGCTGAGATTTATCAGTGAGCCCAGTACTCAGGATTCCTGTGCTTACGGAGCTCATGCCCCAGGAGGAGGGGCAATGAATGAATGAGTGAGTGAGTGAGTGAGTGAATGAGTGCTGCGTGAACAAGGACCAATGGCCTCCAGGGGCACCATTCACTCTGTACTAGAGGAAGCAGAGCAGACCTGGAGTCTTCTAGAAAGGCTCCAAGACTCAGATATCCTGCCATAGGCTCCGGAAGGGCGCTCTTTGGCTTCCCAGACAGCTTTGCTGACACCCCAAGATTCAAACTCCGAGGTGCAGGGCCTGGCCAGGCTCCCCGGTCCAAGGGCCCTTCGAAAGGGCGGCTGGCCTGCCTCGCTGTCACCTCTGAGCCGTGTGGCTGGCACTGAGGTAGCATTCACAGATGTGGGCGGGCCAAGGAGGGGAGGGAGCCCAGTGTCCAACCCTGGCCTTGCCATTTACTAAATCTAAGACTTGGAGCAGCTTTGCTGACCTCTGCACCGAGGCAAACAGCTACTGGATCCAACCTCAGCATCACCGGGAAGCTTCCCGTGGCCGATACAACACTACCTAAATGCACTTTTTAAGATTTTGATATAGAGACTGAGGTGAGTCAGTCTGGAGATCCGCCGTGTGTCTCTTTCTCTCTCTTGTGACATAAACAGCATTTCCGGTACGATATTGGCTACTGGAGCGATTTTCAAGCGGGGATTTAAATCAAATAGTAAAGAGGCATGTGAAGTAGCGGTGGTGGCAGTGGGAGACTTCTGCTTGAGTGTGAACCCCTTCTACCTTGGCAGAGGGCTCTTGGGACTTGACCTAATAGAAAGGTCACAGTGGGGGCTTCCTGGTACCCAGGGGCTGCCGTAGGGCTCAGGTGGAGGTAGGGCGGGCAGGGGCAGGATGTTCAGGTGTAGGCGCGCTAGGGGAGAACCGCCTTAGTCAATGTGGGTAGTGGCCTTTCATAAGTCCAACCCTCTCTGCCACCTTGCACCTTGCATTAAATTCTGTTCTTTGTGGGGGGGGGGCACGGGGGGGGGCGGAGAGGTACCTGGTGGGCTCAGTCGGTAGAGCACGTGACTCTTGATCTTGGGGTTGTGAGTTTGAGCCCAAGCTTGCTGTGAGATTTCTTTAAAAAATGAAATCTCAAGAAAAATTCTGTCCTATGGAATTTTAAAAAAAGATTTTGCTTATTTATTTGAGAGAGTCAGAGAGAGAGAGAGAGAGAGAGCACAAATGGGGTGGAGGGGTAGTGGGAGGGAGATGCAGACTCCCTGCTGAGAAGGGAGCCAGATGCGGGGCTGGATCCCAGGACCCTGTGATCATGACCTGAGCCCAAGGCAGACGCTTCACCGACTGAGCCACCCAGGTGCCCCAGTTCTATGGAATTTAAGGGGAAAACTATTTCCTACAGCTGTGAATTGCACATGTAGGTGCCCCTGGTTGTAACTAAATAACACTTAATTTCTGGTCATTATTTGTGTGACACCACAATAGTACTATCATTTCGCACGCAGCCTCTTTGGGCCACACTTAACGTTTAGTGATGCTCTAAAACCATCCAGGTTATGTCAAGGGCACTTTTAAAATTTGGCACTTAAGGGTAACCTGGGGGGCTCAGCAGTTAAGCGTCTGCCTTCAGTTCAGGGCGTGATCCTGGAGACCTGAGATTGAGACCCATGTAGGGCTCCCTACATGGGGCCTGCTTCTCCCTCTGCTTGTGTCTCTGCCTCTCTCTCTCTCTCTCTCTCTCTCTCTCTCCTCTGTCTCTCATGAGTAAATAAATAAAATCTCTTAAATAAAATAAAATTGGGTACTTAAGAAATCTTTACAGCTGGAGAGACAGGAGGGAGTGTGGAGGAGAGAGACAAAAATGAGCAACGTACAGACCTAAAGCATTTTAGGAAACATTATGGGGGGAGAGTGAGGAGGGCAGAGTAGTGGGGCGACCCTGAACTTGGCCCCTCCTTCGAATACAGCTAGATCAACATCTACTATTTTGAACAAGCAGTGATACAATTTGAAGATTAAGGAAACAGCATCTCTCTCCTTTAGTCCTGTGGCCTCAAAGTGTGGTTGACACGTTGTGTTTTATTAGACATTTATGCCAAGTTCTCAACTATGGAGGTTCGCTGAGGTTGGAGTCATCCTCTTTTCTTTTCTTTTCTTTTCTTTTCTTTTCTTTTCTTTTCTTTTCTTTTCTTTTCTTTTCTTTTCTTTTCTTTTCTTTCTTTTCTTTTCTTTTCTTTTTTTTTTTTTGTCATCCTCTTTTCTGTCCTTGTTTCACGACTGTGGGGAGGAGCCTGAGGCAGGCAACGGAATTCCTGTCTTCCTAATAGTTTGGGAAATAGACTGTGGGTCGTGGTTATTTCAAAATAACTGGAGCTCCGCGTGGGACTACTGTTACCTTCTAAAACAAAATGATGAGCCAGGCTTTCTAGAAGGACTCAGCTATCCTGACTACACAGGTGTCTGGTACAGCTTTCTCTAAAATGTGCTCAGCTACGGGGCTGTGCTGTTTTCTGTTTTCTTGGGGAAGCTGGACCCTTAGCTACCTGTCTTGACATACTCTGGAGGGTCGGTCTGTCCTCCCTCTCAGCACCTCTTCCTCTTCTCCCTCCTCCCCCCCTTTTCTCCCTCCTCACCCCCTTTCTCCCTCCTCCCCCCACCACCTGCTCCCACCAGCATCACTCCTGCTTTGTTGCCTATTTTCATCAAAAGAGGGAACTGTCTGATGAGATCACCGAAAGATACCTTTCCATCAACACCAAAGGACTGATGAAATCTATTTCCCAGGCCAAAAGATGACACACGAGGGAGTCTGTGAAAAGAAGGAGCAGAGAAAGATGGAAGGGACAGGGTGTCGTGATGCTTAAGGGTTGGTCACTTACTTAGCCACAGGCTCCATGTAGACACAACTGTCCAAGAGCTTTCCGACGATTTCTGGGGGAGAAGAAGCCAGAGGGGGGGAAACAACCAACCCAGATGTGGCCTGTTGTCTGGGACATAAATTTCCTTGGGGGTGCCTGGGAAGGGGTCCCCGGCTGAGGGCAGGACGAGGACATCCATCATACCTTACGTGCGCAGATCTATTAAATTCTTGGACAGTAGCTTCACCCTTCTCCTGATGCCCACGGCCTCGTCCTGAGCGTGTGGGCCGAAGGGACCCGGACATGATAAAGAGCAAAGTGTTTTCTGGGCTGTGCCATTGCTTTTTCAAAATAGGGAATCCCATTCGATGGAAGAAATACCAGATTAGCTTTTCATCCCACGAGCCGCTAGCTTTGGGCGGCCTTAGCTAACTTCAAGCCGTGCTTGCAACCTTGTGCGGGTAACAACTTTGTGCATTTTTATTACATTTATGCAATCCGGGCTCTGGAGTATCGCATCGATGATGCTATTCGAAACCGGATTTGGTTAGCAGATGACTCAGTGTGCACATGTGCACACGCCTCCCCCGTGGCCTGGCGCTGCTGGCGCTCTCTGAGCGTCCTGTGAACCGCCCAGTGGCAGTCGTGTTTGGCGACAGCGACGGTTAAGGTGGCTTAGCCAGCTCATTTGCACGCCTCCTTCCTCCCCTGTGGTTTTAAATTGCTTAGTTAGTGAATCTGTCTTACTTTTAAGTAGCAGCCAAGCAGGTTGCTCACCTGCCACTTTTGTTTTGCCCATCAGGGCTCCCCCCTCCACCCCGTCTTTCTGCCTGGTCAAGTCTGATTAGCTCTTGCACAACGTGGCTTCTTGGGCTGCTGCCGAGGGGCAACCTGGGTGTTCCCTGCAGCCCATCTCGTGCGGCTGGTGCTCAGTCATTTAAGCACGAAGAGGAGGAAGGAAGAGGGCCGTGACGTGGGTGTCACTGGAGCATCCAAGGGAGAGGAAGGACCGGCCGCATCCCTCCCCGGGGTTTATAACCTCATGCAAAATACAAAGCTGACGAGAGGGGAAGGGACTTGATCAGGTCCAGGAAGAGTCTGAGTTCAAGGTCTGAAACCAGCCAAATGCCAGTTTCTCTGCAGGGAACTGAGTTGGTTTGTTGGGGATGACAGATGGTGATGAAACTTTCACCACCTCCCACCCCGAGGAACAGTCACGCCTCTCAAAATGCCCTGGTTAGGGGCAGAGATGTTTGGCCTCTGCAAATCGATCGGATCTTTATTATTTCACGATGGTCCCTTTCACAGGAATGGTTTTGGTACCCCTTATGAACAGCTATTTTTAATAAACAACCTTATTGACTTATAACGTACATTCCATAAAGTTCACCTATGTGCACGACCTTTATTATATGTGCCCAGCGTGTGACCATCACCATAATCTAGGTTTCTTTTTTTTTTTTTTTTTAAGATTTTATTTATTTATTCATGAGAGACACAAAGAGAGAGGCAGAGATACAGGCAGAGGGAGAAGCAGGCTCCGTGCAGGGAGCCCGATGTGGGACTCAATCCGGGGTCTCCAGGATCACGCCCTGGGCTGAAGGCGGCGCTAAACCACTGAGCCATTGGGCTGCCCATAATCTAGGTTTCAAATGTTTCATCATCCCCCAAAAGGAACCTTGGACCCATTAGCAGCCATTCCTCCTCCTCCTCCTCCTCACCTACCCTCACCCCCTTGTCCCCCTGCCAACCACTAACCTACTTTGTACCTCTGTAGACCTGACTATTCCGGTCACTTGACAGAAATGGAAGCACACAATATGTGCTCTTTTGTGACTAGCCTCTCTCACGTAGCATACTTTTTTGAAATTCACCTATGTTAAAGCCAATCGTGACGCAGTTACCTACGAATGCTATTCCTCTTTACGGCCGAATAATATTCCATTGTAGGGATGTGTGATTTTTTTGTTTCTTCATTGATCAGGTGATGGAACTTTGAGTGGTTTCTGCTTTTCTGGCTATGGTAAATCATGCTGATATAAACATTTGTATGCATGTTTTTTGTATGGACGTATGTTCTTGTTTTTCTGGGGTATAGACCTAGGAGTGGAGTTGCTGGGTAATATGGTAGCTTTATATTTAACATTTTGAGGAGCTGCCAAACTGTTTTCCAAAGTGGCCGCACTATTTTATACTTTCACCAGTCATGTGCGACTGTTCCAATTTCTTAGCCTACTCAGCAACACTTGTCTTTTTGATTATAACAGTCCTAGTGAGTGTGAAGTGGTATCTCATTACCCTAATAGCTAATAATGTTGGAAATCGCTTTGCATGTTTATTGAGCCATTTGTAGATCTTCTTTGTAGAAATGTCTATTCGAATCACTTGCGTATTTAAAATTGGATTGTTTTCTTATTATTGAAGTATATGAGTTCTTTATATATTCCAGATACAAGTCTCTTACCAGATGCATGATTTGTAAATATTTTCTCCCAGTCTGTGGGTTGTCTTTCCCTGATGGTGTCCTTTGAAGCACAAAAGCTTTAAATTTTGAGAAAGTCCAACTTATTAATCTTGTCTTTTATTGTGTGTTTGGTTTTTGCATCTAAGATATCACTGCCTAAAACAAAATCACAAAGATGTATTCCTAAGCTTTCTTCTAAGAAAGGAAGAAAAGGATAACACTTTAAGCTTTTGCGTTTGAATCTCTGACCCACTTTGAGTTAAATCTTTGCATATGGTGTGAGTTAGGGATCCAAAATCATTTATTGCATGTGGACAGCCAGTTGTCCCAGCATTTGCTCAAAAGACCATTCTTCCCGCCACTCAATTGTCTCAGCCTATTTGTCAAAAATCAATTGACTATGAAATTTAGGATTCATTTCTGGGCTCATAATTCCATTCCATTGATCTTTATGTCTATCTCCAAATGTCCTCTCAAGAGAAATCTTTTTATTAAGTGTAACATACACATAGAAAAGAGCCTACATTTACGCGTATGATTCTGAAAAAAAATTGCAAGTGAACAAAACTGTGTAGCCAGCACCCAGACTTAGAAATATAACATTATTACTACTCCCACTAGCCCCTCTTAATCCTCCTAGTCACTGCCCCCAAGGGTACCTACTCTCCTGAACTTTATCACCATAGATTAGTTTTGTCTGTTTTTGAACTATATATCGATGGAACCATACAGCATGAGCTATTTCCTATCTGTTTTTTTTTCCTTCAACATTATGTTTGTGAGTTCCATCCGTGTTGTTTCGTGTAGCAATAGTTCATTACTAACTACTGTGATTTTTTGATGTTGTATTATAAAATATGTCATTTAAGGATCTTCATAACTCAATGAACCAGTATTTTCTTTTTTAAAAAAGGTTTATTTATTTGAGAAAGAGAGAGAGAGTGCGCATGTGTGCCAGTGTGTGAGGGGAGGGGCAGAGGGAGAAGGAGAGAGAGAATCCCAAGCCGACTCCCTGCCGAGCATGGAGCTTGATGACCGTGAGATCATGACTTGAGCTGAAATCAAGAGTCAGACACACAACTGGCTGCACCACCCAGGCACCCCTACAAACCAGTATTTTCCAAATGATAAATGCATGGGAAAGATCCACTTACAGTGCAATATACATGAACGGATTTTGATGTAACAGTGGTTGAAGAATTCATTGATATGATTCCAGTTTCTACACTGCAACTAACCTTTAAAAAAATGACCACTTGTAGAGTTTTGGTGTAGTATCAAAGAAGAATAGCCACAAGCTATTAAATTTCTCCTTCTTTTCCAGCTAAATATCTATATGAGGACAGATTTTCTTCATACATTTTAACCTGTAAGCATATCACAGCAGATTAAATGCAGAGGGAGATGTGAGAATATAGCTATCTTATGTTAAGCTGGCCATCAAACAGATTTACAGAAATGTAAAGTAATGACACTCTTTTCACTATTTTTTTCCTCTGGGAAATACAGTTTTGTTTTGTTTTTATAAAATACTACCTTGGGTTAATATGTAATAAGTATTACTATTGCTGGATCCCTGGGTGGCTTAGTGGTTTAGCGCCTGCCTTCAACCCAGGGTGTGATCCTGGAGTCTCAGGATTGAGTCCCACGTCAGGCTCCCTGCATGGAGCCTGCTTCTCCTCTGCCTGTCTCTGTCTCTCTCTCTCTCTGTGTCTCTCATGAATAAATAAATAAAATCTTTAACAAAATAAGTTTTACTATTGCTATTTTAAATGAGTTAGTATTTAAATAATTTTTAGTTTAAATTTCTAATAGGACAAATATTAATAGATATAACTCAGATAAGCAAAAGCTCTTTGGGGTCACTGATAATTTTTAAAAGCATCAAGGGGGGCTGAAACCAAAAGCTTGAAAACCACAGTTCTAGTGGGTCGCTAGGCATGGAACACAGAAGCTTACAAATAAGTATGTCATTGCAAATCATTGCAAATGATATAAAGAACTAGGGAGACCTATTAGATGGGGGGGGGCGGTGGTATCAGAGAAGGTGCCTTTGAGAAGTGATTTTCAGCAGAGATCTGAAGAACAAGCATGAAGATCACTGTGGGCAGAAGGAACATGCAGGCAAAGCCCCTGAGATGGGGATGCTCTTGACTTGGGTGGAGTATGGTGATGAGCAGGAGAGTGGCAGGGGATGGATCAGGAGCTAAATCCTACAGGCTCTCACAGATCACGTTGAGATTTTGGCATTTTGTCCTAATTACATAAAAATGACGGTGATGTGAATTACTTATAATATGATCAGATTCAAATTTTAAAAAGAGAACTGATGGCTGTGTTGAAAAAGGACTGGAAAGGGTTGGGAGAGAAGTCAGGGGAGTACGTGGATGGCTCTCCTAATAGTACAGGGAGAGCAAGCGGTGCCAGCATCGGGGAGGTAGTGGTGCACGTGGGGCGATTCCCAAGTTAACATTTCTAGTTCTTGCTCTCCCCCTTGGAGCAGAGGAGAGCGGAAGACTCCTAGGTTAGAGCACTTCTACCCACCATGCTTAGAGATACCTGTTCCAGGTGCCACAAAGATGAAATATCCTTTACATTAATTTTATAATTATTTACTGGTTTTTGTGTGTGTGACCGAGTCACTCGCATGTATTTGATAATTAGATTTGATAATGATATTGAAAAAAGTCACTCTCATGGCACCACCTTGTGGAGGGTAGTGAGAAGTTTTCTTATTGGGTTCAACACCCAGTTCTCTAAGAGGTTCACCAGTTACCAGCCATTCCAAGTACTTCGTGGAAGAAAATGAGAAATGAATATGTTCTTTAGAATTAAAGTTAGACTGCTATCCTGGAAACAACTGTCTGGATTTATTCAGACTTGACTTGATCCCCCCTCTTGTTGACCTTAACATCAAGAATCATTGACCGAAGATACCTTTTATTTAGATATCACTGGACAGCCACCTCTTATATCCATCTGCTCCTCCTTTACCTCCTTCCCCGGCCCATCATACCTTACTCAACTACTGACCCTGGAAGTCCTCAGGGCTCAGTTTTAGACCAGCCCTCTTCTTGCTTCCTACTCTCCTTAGGCACATTTATTCCAGACCCTCACGTTACTTCCCATCAAGACTCCCAGATGTGTTTGGTCCAAGCCTCTCCTCTGAGTGCCTGGTCCCTATTTCTAACCCACTGTTCTACTTCTCCACATAAATGTTCCACACAAGCCTGACCTTAGGGTTTCTTCCTCTCCAAATCTGCCATGCTTTTAGTGTTTCCCAATTCAGTGGAGGCACAGCCTTCCACCAGTTTCCAAATCAGAAACTTGGAAGTCATTCTTGAGCCCTCCCTCCCCCTCCTCTGCCTACCCCTGAAATCAATCTCTTGGCCTTGTCTGCTTTACTGGTGGGTATCTCCCGAGTGGCCCGCTTTGGTCTGCTGTTTATTGCCAGTGCCTTTTCTGACTGTCTCTAGCCTTGTACCACAGCCATAGCCTCCTCACTAGTCTCTGCATCCCCTCCAGGCTCTCTCCAGCCCATTCTCCACACTGAGGCACTTGCTTCAAAATGCACATCTTGCCAGGCCCCTTACAACCTTCCAAGTTTGCCCTACAGCAGGTCCTGCCCTCCCCTGACCACAAGCTGCTTCCCGGCCATTCTCTGCCTTGCTCTCTGCACCTCGGCCCCACTGGTTTCTCTGTTCCTAAAGCACCTTCACCACCGGGATCTGCCCCTGCCATTCCCTCTACAACTCTCCTGGTTATTTCTACTGAGCTTCCTATCTCAGCTTAACCATCTGTTCTCAGAGAAGCCTTTTCCTGAACTTCCAGGCCTTTATTCTCAATGCTTATCTCAGTCTTCAAGCTTATATTCATTGAAGTGGTGTTATGATTAATGCCATCTCCTTGGAAGGGCCTAAGCTCCATGAGAGAAGAGAGCCCATGGTCGAGGTGCTCACCATATTCCTCTAGCACCCAACAGACTGCCTGGCACCCAGGAGCTGTTAGAAGAGTTCCCCGAATGAATGAACAAACGGTTGTGTCTCTAAGGCCCTGAAAAGGCCATTGCAACAGTCAACAGTATATATTCACAGTTTGGGTTACTTACCTGTAAACAGAGTCAGGCCCGGGGTGACTGCAGGTTGCACAGACCTGGTGAGCACAAGGCCAAACCCAGCCAGTATGGGGGAAGGGACTCTTGGGCTGCCCACCCCCGGGGCCAGCTCCCACCTAGTCTTGCCACATTGGTGAACATGTACTTGAAAAAATCACACATGTATCTTCTCTAAGAACAAACAATAATTTTTAAGGGAGAGACCATTCCGAATCAATATTAAGGAAACAAAAAGTATTTGCCATCTCCTCAGAGGCCTGGTCTCACTATGGATACAGTCAGTTTAGGTAACTATTCAGAAAAATTGTTAGTCTCTGTCTTCAAGCAATCAGCTTTTTCCTGATTAATGAAGCTGATAGGACAGGGGCACCTGCGTGGCTCAGTCAGTTAAGTGACTCCTGGTTTTGGCTCAGGCCATGATCTCAGGATCGTGAGATGGAGCCGCACGTAGGGCTCCAGTCTCAGCAAGGAGTCTGCTTGAGATTCTCTCTCTCTCCCTCTCCCTCTGTGCCTCCCCCCCACACACACTCATGCTCTCTCTCTCTCAAATAAATAAATCTAAAATTAAAAAAAACAAACAAGAAGCTGATAAGATAAAGTCATTTTTCGCAAAACATGAAAGTTCAAAGGTGATCTAATTGTCCCAGAGCATTTCTAGCTACTTTAAAAGAACATGTTTCCACCCTAAAAAAAAATTACTGGGTGCCCTGTTAATAAGACAAAATAAAAACTCATTTACCAATGTTGACATGAAAAGTGATTAACACCTTTATTTTTTATGTCAAAGTATATATATATATCTCAAAATTATTATACCTTTATATATAAGACATAGGTTCTTAATCTTTCCTCTATTATTTTACTTATTTATAGATTTGTTCCAGGAATAATTTAAGACAGATTACAACACATAAAATATGACAAAATGCCACAAATCATAAATAAATTAGAAATTCAAAGGAAAAATAGGGTAGGGACCAAAAATAGACTCAGAAAATGAGGCCAATTAAAAAATGCCTTTTGCGAGGACAGATACACTGCCAGGCGGTGCGGCCGGTTGTCTACACAACAGTCATCCTGTTGTAGACTCTGTCCTTTGGTAGAGCCCCGATTTTGTCCTGGTAACAAGTGTCCTGTTCTCAGCCTTAGAAGATGAATCATGATTGACCTAAGAGAGCCACAGATCCCTTGCTGGACCAATCTTGTTGGAAAAGCATGTCCTTATTGTTTGAGACACTTGGAGTGAAATCTCTTACTCATGCTGGAAGCTTCCTCCCTGAGGCCTGTGTGGTTGTTTCTCCGTGTCTCTAAGCTTTCCAGCAGTCCACTCCAACAGGGACATTTGGTTAGAAGTAACCCAGTACGCATAAAACAAAACAAAAAACCCAGATCTGCACCTCAGGAAAAGCCCATTATTGCTAAGACTAAAACCAAAGAAAACAAGGGTTGAAAAGGATCCACTTATTTGTCCAATGGATTTTAAATCCCTCATGAAAACACCAATGTAATAAAGATACTGTAATCAGCAATCCAAGCCAAACTGGCTTTCTTTTTTGACATAATTTATTATTCACCTTGAAGTTTCATTTTCTACTGCTCCTTAAGTTAAAATATTATTCTTTGAGCCAAATGAAAGTGCATTTCACAGATTAATTCGGACAACGGGTGCAGAAAAGGTGTTCTTAGCAATCTAACCTTTACCTTGCGAATACAGAGCCCTGGCTGTGCGTTGGCAGATGGGTGGAGTGGGTAGGAAAAAAGGTCTAGATGGCTTCCAAGTACTTTTTAAAGAAAGACTATGTGTCCTACTCTGTGTATGTCTTCAGAAACAAGCGTAAGCATTCAACAGGACAGGGAAAGATCACATTCTAAAAAGGACTGTTTCCCCTTTTAACAATGACATAAGAAGAGATTCTATTTTTACATGTAATTTTGTTTTATCTAGGAATAAGATTTCTTTCTCATTTTATCTGTGTGTCTGTCTATGTGTTTATATTCAGCTTGTAAAGACAAGAAACATAGCATTGGTAGAAAGAATGTCTCCTTCCGTGTGTTCGCCTTGACTGCTTGAACCCAGAAGTCAACTACTATAGCTGCCAGAACCAGGAATAGTCCCTGCTTCAAGCCCAAAGAAGCCCATTTACTATTTTAATGACCAGATCTTGCTAATGTGGGCATGTGAAATGTAACCTTGGAAAGGAATGCTCTCTCTACCAGGAAGTCTTTGAGAAGGCTTGAGTTCTTGCCATAACTAAAAATCTGATGATGCATTACTGATGACTTCATCCCCAAATGAAAGCTAACTGCCTGCGTCCATAATCCTCAGGGAGAGTCACACCAGGAAAAGACTAATTCGAAAATAACATACAGGAAAGACACTTCATTTGCTCTATTGAATAAAATGAAGGAACCAGTCTATGCAAGTATAGAGGATACACCTTGCAAGGCCCTGCTGGAAGGGCCTGTGTTTCTTCCATAGCACTTAGAGGAACTGCAGAGGGCTTCACAGAGATGAGAAAGAGAGAGAGAGAGAGAGAGAGAGAGAGAGAGAGAGAGAGAGAGAGAATGAGAATGGCTAACGTGTTTTTTCACTGGGGTTCATGAATGAGGAATGTATGAAGCGGTCTCCCCCCCGCCCCCCCCCCCCCACACACACATTAGCTTCATACCCCAGCAGCTTTCACGCTTCAGACGTCGTTGCACATCCTGGCTTTCTCTTTAGAGAAAGGGAATGGTTCCATTCCAGTTGACAGTGGCTTCTCTCCACTTGGTTCTGATTGCCATCTCCACTGGAGAAAACCGTCTTCCTGGTCCATGTTCATCTTCATGTTGGTTCCTTTCCCAGTGATGGGAGTGAGTATCTGAGTGGGGAAGAGCCGGAGTGTTTTTTTTTTTTTTTTTTTTTAAGATTTTATTGATTTGAGAGAGAAAGAGCATGAGCGAGGGGAGGGGCAGAGGGAGAGGGAGAGGGAGAAGCAGGCTCCCCGCTGAGCCTACTGTGGGGCCAGATCCCAGGACCCCAAGATCAGGACCTGAGCCAAAGTCAGACACCCAACTGACTGAGCTACGCAGGTGCCCCGAATGGCCAGCATTTAGGCCCTAGCATCCACACATGATTCTAGAGGAAGCCAGGAGGGAAGGAAAACACCACAGGTAGGCAGGAGTTGGGCCTGTGTTCCTAGAACTGGTTAAACAGAGGGGGATTCCAGTAGATGGTATGTAGAAATGCCCATACAAAACAAGTCTATGGTTACACGGGTTGTGTATTTTAGACCATGAATATTTGTGTCATGTGATACATATTCCAACACCATGATGTGACACATAGAGCCAAGTGTAGGTCACAGGATGTTGTCAGGAAAACCAGGAGAAAGGAGAGCTCATCGCTTCTAAGAATACAGTCACATGTTTGTGTGAAGGGCGAAGGAGTTGAGTGAGGTAGTCAAGGACTAGGTTCAAGAGCCAGCTTTGTCTCATGTGACATTTGAGAGGGCATTAACATCTCTCAGCCTCATTTAGTCAGTTAATAACTGCTTATTTTCTACCTCAGTTTCTTCTTTGTGAAAATAACTTCACAGTACTACCTCATATGACTTCTGGGAGAACTTAATGGGATTACATGTATAGCTTCCAAGACAGTGCCCAGAAGAGAATGCTCGCAATGCATGTGAGTTAATTAAAAAAAAAAAAAAAATATATATATATATATATATATTTTTTTTTTTTTTTTTCTGGGGTGCTTGGGTCACTCAGTTGGTTAAGCAAGACCCTTGGTTTTGGCTCAGGTCATGATCTCAGAGTCCTGGGATCAAGCCCCATGTTGGGCTCTGGACTGAGCGCAGTCTGCTTGGGATTCTCTCTCTCCCTCTCTCTCTGTCCCTCCCCCATCCTTGCGAGCACACATGGGCTCTCTCTCTCTGTCTCCAATAAAGAAATAAAATCTTTCAAAAAATGATACTTTCCTCAAAGAAGAGAATAAAGTAGAAACGATAACATACTTGAAGGAACGTCTTGTCAACGTCCCCCTAAATTAAATGAGCAAATATATATTTCTCATAATTAAGGAAAAATTAGGAGCCAGACAGATAAGAGTCACCAAGATACTTTTCCAGATTTGCTCATTAGACCAAAAAGTTGCTTAACACCAGGCCCATGATGCTAAATGCCAAGAGTGAAACATCAAACCAGCAAGGCTCCACCAGTAGAGCCGAGGTACCCAGTACAGACTCCCAGTCTCATCATGTTTATTCCCCTGTCCGAAGGGCCAGTGTGTAAACACACTTAAAGTTTAGTCCTTTTTCCTTACGAGTTTAAGCAAGTATGGTTGTAATTGAAATAAAATGACCTGCGTGGTCGTCTGCTTCTCCCATTGGACTGGAACCTCTTAAGTTTTGCTGGGACTCTGTCTTAGTTATTGTTGCTTTCCCAGTGTCAGGCACTTAGTAGGCCCTCAAATATCTGAACAGAAATGCCCTCTGGGTTTGCTTGCTTAGGTCACTGGATGATCAGCCCATCAGTTGTAGGATAGAACTGACCAAGTCCAACACCCCTGCCCCAATCCCTCCCTTTTTCCAGTTCTTCCTTCAGGCATTAAATGCCTCCTGCTCACAGATCAAAGACCCTGGAGGGGGCTTCTTGGAAATTTGACTCTCCCCCTTTTATTTTTTCTCATCACCCAAAGCTTCTGTGCTGCTTCTCAAGGCCCCTGCTCTCACTGAGAGCAGCTTTGGATGGCCCAGGCTGCAATGCTTGGGTTCAGGCCCGTGGGACTCGTGCACGGGTTTCATTTCAGAGCTCAAGCCGAAGCATCTTCCTGCAGAGCTAGTGTGAATGTGCACAGGGCTGTGAAACATCGGCAGGTGCATCTTTCCGAGCGCACTGCAGCGCCCACGAGGGGGGCCCTCGGAGCCAGAAATGCTCACCTACTGTAAGATGCACAGGCTTCTGCTGGGGGGGGCGGCCCCTGTAAAGGTACAGATCGAAGCGACGCTCCGCTTTCCAGTCTGACAAGAGCTGCCTGTTGGTGCTAAAAAGGACACTGGGATTTCCATTGATGTTGCACAGCCAAATAGGTAATTTGGGAGTCTTCAGCATGCTGCCCACCTGGAAGGGGAGAGCAAATGCAGATGAATATAGAAATTTGGTCACATCAAGGCAGATGCTGACACATCATCGTGATCAAAAAGCAGCTCGGAGGCTTCTTGTTGCACTTGCAGGTGTGCAGGGCGCCCCGCGTGCGTGTGCTTTCAAGTGGAGGCTGCGTCATGAGTGAATTTCCATGTACAAATGGTGTGGCCCAGGGGGGCTGCTGCAGTTTGGGGATGGCCTCACCGGGGACGTGGAAACGCCTCAGTTTGGCTTTGACGTTAAGGAGAGAACAAATAGATAAACTGAAATACAAGTGTGGGAGTGGAATACCAGAACTTCAGTTTGTCTTCATCACCGACTGGTGTCCTATGTCCTATGCCCAAGATAGGGCAATATTTCCTTCAGCAGGTGCTCAGACCTCTGGAAGCACTAACTATTTAGAATATAGGAAAAAAGAGAGGGGCACTTGGGGGGTTCCATTGGGTAGGTGTCTGCCTTCGGCTCAAGTCATCATCCCAGGGTCCTGGGCTCCAGGCCGGCAGCAGGCTCCCTCTGCAATTCCCCCCCCACCTCGCCCCTGTTCATGCTCTCTCTCCTACTCATTCTTTCAAATAAATAAAATCTTAAAAAAAATATTTAGAATAGAGAAATAGGGAATATTTTGAATGGAGGACAGGGCTCCCAGGAAATGAGGGGGATGCACAGTCATATACACATTCAAATGCTCATACATATATCCACGTATCTGCATATCAACATGCACATGGGATGGGAGAGGGGCTGAGAGCCGAGTACACTAGTTTAGCATTACAGTAATAATACGCAGTTCACTCTTTTAACTAGTTCATCTCGTTTTTCCAGGCAACTTTCAATCCGGCCTGGAGTTCTCATAGCTAGTGAGTTAGATTGGCCAAGTAGCACTCCGAGAGGCACACGCCACAGCCCCCGAGGGTATCTCGGTATGACAGTGCATTTCTATTTATGATATCTACCACTTTGTTTAAAGAGGCAAGAAAGCACATATTGCCATCAAGACTCATTAATATTAAAAACTTTTCTTTTTCTAGTTAGAGACATGAGCATGAACTACTTAGGGAAAAAAAAAAACACATCATTTTCATGTGATGCCAGGGAAACCTACTGGACCCTCAGCCTTAGTGTGTCTTCCCATAATGACCCAATTCTGTTTCTTTTCTTCGTCAGTCCTTAGAGTCTCACTGCGTGTTCAAGAACAGGTTCTGTGTTAGGGAAGATTCCGCTTTGAGAAATTACCACGTTGCATAAACCCAAGTATTAAGGGCTAATAACTTGACATTTTGATTTTTCAATAGTTCTATTCAAGTCTCTTCGTTTTGCTTTAAATTCTTCGGTTGTGGGTGAGTGGGTGAATCAGAAATGCTTTTGTCTTTAAGTTTTTGGCTTTTAGCTGCCGGAGGAAAATTTTATCACTGCGTTTGAAAGACACAAAGTCAGGGTTAGCGAGCAGTTTTGAAAAGGGGGTGCCGGCCTAGCACCTCAGTTTGGACATGCTCATGGGGGGTGCAGGATTTGCTTATCTACTCACACTAGAATTAGCCCCCTCTGGGCTGAATATAATATGAGCATCTCACATATCAAACGGGCAAGTCGCCCACTGGCTCCATCGGAAATAAAACACAGAGGATGTGCCATGGAAGCAGCCCAATGTGTTTACGTTCCAAGAATCCACCCACAAGTTCCAAATAACCTTGTAACCATTCATTAGTTATAAGAGAAGCATTTTCTTTCTTAGGCCTGCTTGCCGGGGCACCTAGTGCACTAAGGTCATATGTAATCAAAATACGATCTGCAGAACGTGGAATCAGTAAGGTTGGAAAACTTGGGCAAACTAGGAAATCGAGGGCTGTTTGGAATAAAGTGTTACTTCTGTTGAAATGGAGAAAAAAAAAAAAACCCTGAATTTTGGCTGATTTCCAACCAATGAAAGTTCCTGTAAATTGTGACTGGGGTGGAGGGGGGGATGTCATAGCGTATAGGCACGCATGATATTGTTGCACAGAGTTTTTGTAACGTAGGCAAAATTCAGCTGGCGCTCAGATTGAACACCCTGCAAGGTGCTGACACCACACTCTTGGTACTTCCTGCAACAAGGCAACGGTTTTCTCTTCTGAGCTCAAAGCTACTCAAGATTTTATTAGAGTAGGAGGAAGATGAAGTAGTTATAAATACAACCATCTCCAACCCCCAAAGTCACCATACAGAGACTGCACAACTGAGTGGGCAGGGCCTCGCTTGCCTTGAGAGATCCTAGTGGAAAGGAAAATGTCATGTGTGACTGTCAAGGCACTCTGGGGGTATTAACCCTGAGAGGCAAGCCTTAAGATCACAGCTGAGAATACACCTGGTGTAAAGTGAGTCCTGCAAAAAACCAAAAACAAACAAACAAACAAAAAAAACAAAGCACCTCCCGATGGAATCCAGCCGTATATTATAGCCCCTTCTCTTCTTAATACGCCACAGAATGTATTTGACTGGAACCTTCGGTGGAGGATGTGTATCGCTGTTGGGTAGACGGTGGATCTGCTAACCTCCAGCCCCAAAAAGCAGCGTTCTAAATATGTTTTATTGGTGAGATTCCCCCAATGCAGAATTTGTGCGTGTTGCCTCACGTTGCCATGGTGAACAAGGAAATTAGCTTGTGATACAGTAGTGCTATAAATAAAATACCTTTCTCCTTAAGTTCACTCATTGTGTAATAAGCCCAGCGTTACATGCAGTAATCAAGGCTTTCATAACCTGTATCCTTTAAGTCAGCGTGACACTATAGGGACAGGACGAAGGGTGGACAAATTGCACACATGCCAAGGCAAGGATGGAGTCCAGCAATTTTTTTTTGGGGCGGGGGGAGGGCATCTAGAACGATGGTACTTGGAACGTGCCCTTGCATTAACGAGCTTTGCTATGGCAAGTCCCAAGGGCCCAGGGTGGCAATCGGAGTGGGAGAAAGGTGGACATTTGTGCTTTCTTCCCTCATGCCTGGTGACGGTTCGCGTGCATAACCGTGAGAGGCCTGGCTTTCATCTCTGCAGCTGCAACACGGAGTCGATGGAACTCCCCTCAGCGAGTTTGCAGGTATGTGGTCCTTTTATGGTTGGATTCCTCCCTCCTGATCTCTTTAAAGGGACTTTAAAGAGGGAAGAGGGTATGGCTGGGATGCTGGTGTGCTTTGCCAGGCCTGCCAGGGGAGTGATTCCAGCAAGGCCTAAATGGCTTCGGTCCCTCCTAAAAAATCAGAGTTGATTTTTCTTCTCGGTGGCAGGTGCGAAGATAATGCGAACCTCCTAAGGCTTTCCAGATGGCGTTAGACTCAAACTGCTTTATGTTCTCACTTAGGTATTGGAACCTCACACTGAAACCTGTACCTCCAAATAGAAAAGTGACGGGAGGCTTCAAAACAGCGCCTCATCTTGCGGGTAGCTGGCTGTGTTCCGCAGGAGCTGTCAGTCTGGTGGGCTCTGGGGGGCTCGCCGTGTCATCTAATGAGAACTCCAAGGTTTTTTTTGTTTTGTTTTGTTTTGTTTTTTTTAAATCTCACCCACTGGGTTGTGACATTGGGACTGAAAGGCAGTGTGTTTTTGCAGTCTCTGCAATTTTACCCCAGACTAAGAAGAGATTTACTTTAGGAAGACAGATGCAGCATTACAGGATGGGATTCACCTGGCCAGCAGAATCTGTTGGCACGTTGGTTTTCTTTTGAACTCGGGAACCTTTCCTATATCCTATCTTTAGTATCCGTGGATACATACAGTCTTCTGACCTGCAGCACTCACCGGAGGCAGGAGCCCCTAAATGCCCATAAAGCGTTTAAGGACCCAGGTGGCACATTCGTGAGTCCTGTGTGGAGGAGTTACCCTGCTCGGAGCAGAAAGGAAGGGATTCTTCAATCCATCGGGGATCTTCAATCCAGTGATACAGAGAGCATTGTTCTGGAACCACATCTAGTTCTTTCTGAGCAGACTTTTGCTCTGCAAAGTATTTCAGTTCTATGATAAAATACTGTGAACTATTCGGCTTCTGGATACATGGCAGTCGTATGAGTCTTCTGGTTGGCACGAGTCTCAGGGCCATATAATTGGCCACAGGTGAAGGGGGGCAGATACTTTTCAGAGTATGTGCCCCACATATGTGTAGTTCACTATCAGCTCAAACTCGCATCTGTTTTAACCTAGAAGTCAATGTAAAAAGGTCTCGCTTGTTGAGTCATGACTTCTAAAACCTAGCCCTGGTGTTGCCACCAACTAAATGTTAGCATCTAGGGCATCTGGGTGGCTCAGTTGATTGAGCACCCAATTCTTGATTCTGGCTTGGGTCATGATCTCAGGATCCTGGGATTGAGCCCCCCAATTTGGCCTCTGTGTTCAATGAGTCTGCTTGAGGACCCTCTCTCCCTCTCTCTCTGCCCTTCCTCCTTGTCTCTCTCCAAAATCAATCAATAAATCTCTAAAAACAAATAAATGTTTGAGGGGCACCTGTGGCTCAGTCCAATAAGCCTCTGCCTTCAGCTCAGGTCACGATCCCAGGGCCCTGGAGTCAAGGCCTGAGTTGGGCTCTGTGTTTGGCGGGGAGCCTGTGTCTCCCTTTCCCTCTGCCCTTTCCCCCTGCTCATGCTTGCTCGCTCTCTCATGCTCTCTCTCTCTCTCTCAAATGAATAAACGAAATCTTTTAAAATAAATAAATGTTCGAGTCTAACATCAGTGCATCTATAATAGACACTACAGATGATATAATACACATCCACATCTATATGTAAATAGATAAGATATGATAGATTATAAAAGCACTTGTGAAGGACTAACATTCTAAGAACTGGCATTTTGCATTGAGCACTTTATCCGAAGACAAGAAAAGATGCTAAGGACAGCATGGCCCAGTAGCAGAAGATGGGCTTTGATACAGGTGGAATCTGGCATCCTAGCACCGGCTCTGACACCCAGCTGGTGGCCGTGGGCAAGTTCCTGCACTTGTCTCTGGCTGGATTTTCTCATATACAAAATTAATGGCCAAACGACAGACCCTGGACTAAAACTAATACTACAACTTTGAGGGGAAGGGAGGATCGGACAAAATGAGGCATCGCGAATGGCTCAGAGAGAACCTAGCACATAGTGCGTGCTCTATACAAGAGGCCGTTGGGCTACAACAAATAAATACACTTCGTGTATACTTTCTTTAATTACCACCCTCAGGGATGTGAAAAATACATTTAAAATTATATATATATAATATCGTATATTTATATATAAAGCATAATTATATATAATTATTTTAATAATACAAATGAGTTCTGAATGGCTTCTATCCCCAATAATGAGCTGCTCGAGAAAGAATAAAAAAGCACCTTCCACTAAAAAACTTTCTATGTATATGTGTATATGTCTAACACATTCATAGATCTCGGCGGTTCAAGCAAGCAAACTAACCACCAGCCAGTATTTGCTCTTTCATACATTTGTTCCGAAGCCAAACTCCAGGTGCATGACAGAGACAGCATAATAAACATCCTTGGGGCTTCAAGCCATTAGTGTACAATTGCAGGCAATTTTCACTGAGGGCAGGATTCATAGGAGTCTCCCTGGAGAGAGAACACTGAGTCCAAGAAGGAAGGATGAAGAGTCACATGAGTCACTTTTCTAAAAGATAGAAGCATTGCAGATTTGACTTCTACGTAGATTTTAAAGCTAACGTGGGCAGCTTCCGTGCTTTGCCCTACTTCCAATTTATGAGCAAGCATTTGGACGGTGGTCCTGTCGTCTGGTACATTTTGCCCTCTTCTCATAGGAAAGCTCCTAATTTTTTATCTATGCCTTGGCCTTTTGGCTTACTTTAAGGTCCCAACAAATATCCACTTTATTATTGGAGGATATTTTAGGCTCTGCAGGTAATTTTCTGTAAATCATGACTTAGCAGCTCTACGGGTCTGAGCTGACTCGCGTAGAAAGAAATGTGTTCCAGAGAAAACGGTAGCACTGGATCTCTGAATTCTTGACTCTGAGGCACGTGCTCAGTGTCACCTCCCTCCCTTCCATGTGGCACAGTCTTTGACATCGTCCCTTCTCTCAGAGCCACTTAGTAGCTATTTAGCAAACACCTCCTTAATTTTAATTGAAGATAAGTTCTTAGACTTGTCCCTAAAGCCTTGCAGATGTTTACAGGAGCAGAAAGCTGTCAACCATGCTGATACCACTTGAAAGAAGATGTGCTTTCTTGTAATTTTAGTTGCAATAGTGGGTTTTTCAATTCTACACACATGGATTTAATCAGTTAGATCTAACGAGAGTTTCCTTTCCTTTAAAGCATTAGTTCAACCAGGGCAATTTTGTCCCCCAGAGAATATTTGGCAATGTCTGGAGACAGTTTTGGTTGTCACATTGAAGGGCAGAGCTACTGGCATCTAGTGGGTAGAGGCCAGGGGTTTGCTAAACATCCCATGGTGCACAGGACAGGCCCCACCACAAGGAGATTATCCAGTCTAACATGTCAATAGGACTAAGGTGGAGCAGCCCTGCTCTAGAACAGAGGTTGGCCCATTAGAATCACTTGTGGGCTTTCAAATTCTAATGCTTAGATGTTCTCTAGATCAAATAGAATAGGGGCATTGGCCCTATTGGCTAGGACTGGCCTTGCCATTGGGGCCCAGGGTGAAATGAAAATGCAGGGATCCTTATTGAAAAATTATTAAGAATTTTTTAGGCGGTGACAGCAAGGGCAGGGCCTTCTGAGCATGGGTCCCTGTGTGCCTACACAGGTCCTATATCCATGAATCTGACAGTGTTCTGGGGGATGAGCTGCCACTGGTAGTTTTAAAAGCTCTCGAAGTAGGCCAAAGGCTTTAAGAGATGCCTCGCCAAACAAAATATACAGATGCAAATGAGCATATGCAAAGATGTTCCTCACCACATATTATCCTGGAAATGAAAATGGAAACAGCAATGAGATACCGCTACACACCTACGAGAATGGCCAAAATCCAGAACACTGACGACACCAAGTGCTCGTGAGGATGGGGAGTAATAGGAACTCTCACTCACTGCTGGTGGGGACGCGAGAATGCACAGCCACTGGCGAGACAGTTTGGCAGTTTCTTACAAAACTACACACTCTTACCGTATAGCCAGCAATCATGCTCCCCGGTATCTATCTAAAGATGTTGAAAACTCCCGTCCCCCAAAAATCTGTACATGGGTGTTTATAGCAGCGTTTGCCAAAACTCGGAAGTATCCAAGAGGTCCTTTGCAGGTGAATGGACGAATAAACTGTGGTGCAGCAACGGAATATTATTTAGTCAAGGGAATATAATCAGCATTATGAAGAAATGAGCAACTGAGCTGTGAAAAGACCTAGAAGAACCTTGAACTTACATATTACTACGTGAAAGAAGCCAATCTGAAAAGGCTACAGGCTTTCTCCTTCCAACCATACGACATTCTGGAAAAGGTAGAACCAGGGAGGCAGTAAAAAGAGCAGTTATTGGGGCGCCTGGGTGGCTCAGTGGTTGAGCATCTGCCTTTGGCTCAGGTTGTGATGCCGGGGTCCCAGGATCCAGACCCACGTCGGGCTCCCTGCATGGAGCCTGCTTCTCCCTCTGTCTATGTCTCTGCTTCTCTCTGTGTGTCTCTCAGGAATAAATAAATAAAATTAAAAAAAAAAAAAAAGATCAGTTGTCCCTGGGGGTGGGGGAGGGAGGGGTGACTAGTTAGAGTGCGGAGGATATTTAGGGCAGTGAAACTACTCTGTATCATGTTATAATGGTGGACACGTGTCATTATACATTTGCTGCAAATCCATACAGTATACAACGTCAAGACTGTACTGTAAACTATGGACTTTGAGTAATTTTGATGTGTCGGTGTAGGCTCATCAATTTTAACAAATACACCATTCTGGTGGGAGATGTTGACAATGGGGAAGGCTATGCGTGTTTGAGGGCAGGGAATATATGGAAAGTCTCTGTCTTCCACATAATTTTGTTGAGGAAGAAAACTAAAAAAAATAAATTCAGTTAAAGAACCAACCTCTCCAGGTGATTTCAGTGTACAGCCAGTGTCAAGACCACTGTTCTCCATCATTTAGTGCCTATATCCTTCCTCAAACAATCGGTGTATGTATATGTACTGGCCCATGTGTGACTCATCTTTGTATCTGGATACAGAGCCTCACAATCAGGAGATGATCAATGAATGCACTCTACTGTCCTTTTTTTTTTTTTTTTTTTTTTAGATTTTATTTATTTGAGAGAGAGAGAGGGTACAAGAGAGAGCACAAGCAGGGCAGAGGGAGAAGCAGAGGGTGAATCCAGGACCTCTGGATCATGACCTGAGCTGAAGGCAGACCCTTAAGCGGCTGAGCCACCCCGGTGGTGGTTTACTACTACTTCTTTATCATCCATCATAAACTTATAGGCATATGGGCCATTTTTGGCTTTTCAGTGGGCTTTGGCATTTATTATCTTGTTTGCTCTTCACCTCAGTCCTGTGGTTGCAGAGCAGATGTTAGGACACTAGTCTGAGTGAGGAAATAGGCCTAGAGAAGGTAAGTGACCAGCCCAAGTGATGATCCTGTGAGTGGCGGGGCAAAGCCTCCAACGGAGTCTCCTGGTTTTCAGGTCAGGGCCACTTCCTACGCATTATAGAACCTCCCTCACTTTTAAATCAGGTTTCCAAAGTGTGGCACAAATGCCGATTGGTGGCATGTGGCAGGAAAGCCAGTGGCCCTGGGGTGAGCTTTCAAACAAAACCTGTTTATTTACTTATGTGAACATGTATTAGGAAAAAAAAAAAAACAAAAAACACCTGTCAAATCCATGGCTTGTATTACTGCTGCAGAAGAGGTTACATTCAAATTTTTACAAGGATTTGATTTAAAGAAAAATATTAATCAAATAATAGCAGAGTGTGGAGCAGGTGTGGAGACGCGACAGAGCTGTGAATTACCTACGCAAACGACTGAAGTACGAGAAACGCTTTTTAAAATCTTTGTAGTTTATAATGAGAATATAGTGAAACAGTGTGAAAGAGCTTTGTAATCACAGACAAAGCAGTACAATTACTATTATGGTTTCTGTGCCCCACTCTTTGAAACTTGCCCCTGGTGTATCCTCCCTTTTTTTTTTTTCCAAACTGAGTCTTGGCCTCTTACTGGGCTGGGAGAGGTACGGAGTGCTTGACCCCATATGGACATCAAATGACCGTGTGTGGTTGAAAAAAAAAAAAAAGAAAAATACGTAAAATGAAATCTATAGATCCCTTTCCTGTTTATTATCGATATATCAAATTCTAAGATGAGTCCTCAGATGATCTAGGACCGAATGGTTAGGAATCTTATAACAATAACAAATCCTTTCTGTGTTCAGGATATATTCAAAACACCGTCTTTCATATCCACGCAGTGGAATTCTTTGCATCCATTACATATGACGAAGGGCATACATCCATTGACACATTACAGATATCTGTGTCAAATGATAAAAATCATGTTTTGAAGAGTAGAATAGGACATATTCATATAAGAAGGAAAAAGACATGGAAGCATTTCTGAAAGGATTGATCCCTGGGTGCTGGGAATGGGTTCATTTCTTTTGCTTTTAGCTTATCAGTCACTTCTCATTTTTCTACGATGGGCCTGGATTTCAAACCCAAGGAATAGCAAACAAACTTTTAAACATGCTCGTAATGCAACACGTACTTAATTCTGCTATGGTCAAACTCTACTCCTCTGGTGCCATCCGATATAGGATTTGTAGGTGGCACGAGATGCGGATTTCATGAACGAGGCATTGTGGCCGGAGCCAATGGCAGGAGGGAAGGTGAGAAGCTCTGGATGGAAGAGGATCTTCTAAAGCGTGAAGTCTCATGTCCATGAAAGGGATTCTGAGCTGAAGGAGGAGAGTGAAGGACAGGACAGGCCCCCATTTGGTGCTGGTGAGGGGGGAAGGGCTGGGGGGTCCGTCCTCATCCTGTTGAATCACAGCCCTGCTCATCTCATGGCCACTCCAGAGAAGCGCTGCTTTTCACAGGACCCGCCTTGCCCTCCCTGGGTTCTAGGGTGATGATCTTCGTGACACTATCACAGAAGTGTCTTTGATATCTGGTTTGGGGTTGGGTGTATTTGCCTCCTCACCCTCTCTCCTGTTTATTTCTGCAGAATCACATCTGACTTAATTCTCTCGTGATGTTTTTCAACAGCACATTCTCCTTTCTGGTTGTCGGAGGCTGTGAATCCCCTGAGCTGGAAATCTTTAGGGGAGGAGTTTCATAAAGGGGGAGTTTCATAAAAGTTTTTTTCCCCAGTGATTTTTTTCTTCAAGCTTTAAGCAATAGATAGGAAATATGGATTCATTTGCATAAATAAATTGGGACCATACCCATGGGCTGCTGACAGTACTGATCTCTGAGAAGGAGGCCTGTCCCTGGATGAGGATGAAGGGAGCTTTCTTTTCGTCTGAATATTTCAAGTATTGTTTTTCAAAAAGTTATTTGCATTTTACTTATACTACCTGTACTCTCTATACACAAAAATGCATAAAATAAATATGAAACAAGTACAGGAGACTCGGATATTTACATTTAGACTCTGAAAGTCTCTGTTTGTATATGTGTATGTGGTGGGTGGGAAGCGTGCGGGAATATAGTAAAGGACAAAGTTAGCTCAGATTTTCATTGCCTGAATATAGAGACCGAAAAAAAAATAGCAAAATGTTTACACTTAGGTTGTGTGGCTGAGAATCAAAGCACACTCACCTGCGCAAGCCTGTCATCCTCAGAGGCATCCTTACCCCACTGCAAATACCCGACGTCACTGCGGGTCAGGACTCCATGTAATATTTCTTGAGACTTGCCCTCCTGATAGCCATTAAAGACATTTGGACTTGCTCTTCCAGTTAAAATCATGTTCAAAATTGCCTGGAGGACATATTTTACAAATATTTACATTCTTGGTAGCAATGACAAAAGGACTTAATTTCTTTTTCCTTTTAATGATCACTGAAGAATTACCAGTTTTGCTTCAAAAATATCCACTTTTGGATCCCTTAATATCCACTTTGGGAAAAACATGTCAGCAACCTCTGGTAGGGTTAAAACAGGAGTCTATTGACTTGTTTCCTGAGCCATACCCCATATGGCCGCACTCAGATCTTATTGCCCTTCCTCCCTTTACATTCCTTTTAAACTCTGCTTTCTCATAGTTGCAATTTAAGAAGCAATCAGCTAAACTGTTTTTCTAGTACTTTTCTTTCCATTATTAGGGATTCCTGGTGGGTCTCGTCAAGGTATTTTCTAATAGGTCTATGGAGTCTCAGGGAGAGGGCACCTGGGCGGCTCAGTTGGTTTTGCGGCTGCCTTCGCTCAGGTCATAGTCTTGGGGTCTTGGGATGGAGCCCTGCTTCGGGCTCCCCACTCAGCTGAGAGTCTGCTTTTCCCCCTCCCTCTGCCCCAACTTCCTCCTGGTGCTCTGTCTCTTTCTCTCTCTCATTCTCACTCTCAAACAAATAAATAAAATCTTGGGGGGGAAAAAAAGACTCCCAGGGATATGGGGCCCTCAGAGGTTAAGTGGGAAGGTAGAGTCTGATAACAAACTTCTCAGTCCTTCAGAGGTAGCTCGATCACTCTTCACTTCAGGAGAGAATATACTTAATTGGGGGGGAAAAAGCCTTATTCAGATTCTACAATAGAAAGGCAAAGTCTCCCAACCTACCTGCCTGCACAGGAAGCCCCCCGCACTTGGCTGTAACAGATGAGTGGTGGAGGCATCTAGGTCCTTCTGAAGCCTGCAGAATGTGAGACACCATCAGCCTTTGGTCAGAGACGATGACTGCACCAGGGACCTGCAACCTCTCCTTCTCCACCTTCCAACACAAAGCAGCGGTCCAGTGGGTCACCTAGCCACTGCGTGCCTCACACCTGCGTATCTCCCTGGAAAAGCCTCTGAGGCTGCGGAGGTGATGGGAGAGCAAGGCATGCAGTTGGGGGAAGCTGCTGATAGGCGGTGAGGGAGAAGGCTCAAGTGTCAGGCTCACACGTGTGTGTGTGTGTGTGTGTGTGTGTGTGTGTGTGTTAGAATCCCAGTGGGTGCTGGGGTGGGGGCACGGGAGAGAAACTGTTTGCTCTGGGCAACAAGGGATGCTTGGCTTAGGGTAGTGACACATGAGCACTGCAGAGAGTGCTGGCCCAAGGTAGAGTTGAACAGATTGTTCAAGGGGGAAAATACCAGTTTGAGGGTTAAGCCCATTTCCTGGCAGCAGAAGGGGCGGCCTCTGCTGTTTCACCAGGGACCAGGACTTGGGGTCCTAGCCTGGACTGTGTGAGGTCAAGGTGGAATGTGGCTCCTGCTCTCACCCAGGGAGAAGTGCTGAGTACTGGCGTGTGACCTGTGATGAAGGAACCTATTCACAGGAGGCATCCTTACCCCACCGCCCTTCTATGAATAGGAACTGCAAACTTGGGTCAAGCATCATGAGTGCCTTGGTGGCCTCAGATATGCTTCAGGGCAGCATTGCCCAAAGTGCAGCGTGATTTAAAAAAAAAAAAAAGTGTTATAGTGATGAGCTTAATACGTTTTTCTTTAGTACAGCAAATACATGATTTAAAGGATATGAAGGTTTAGGGGGGAATTTAATAGTCAAATATGTATTGATTTAAAGAAAACTGTTAAGCAAATAATAATAGAGACCACAAAAATGTGACGATGTTATGCAAAAGCCAGGTGTTGGGAACACTGCTTTGGGGCCTGGAAATCTTCCTTTCCATCTCTCTCTAACTCTTAAAAGGTTACCTTCTTTTCAGAGCCCACATCTTCTAACGAGTCTTCTTTGACTAGTCTATCTGCTGAGGATCCTTCCTCCCCTGGAATCCCCTAAGACCCCTTGTCTTTACACCTCATTTAGTACATGAAGTACCACCTGCACCTTGCCTAGTACCCCTGTGTACACCTCCTGTCTTTCCCAGACCAGACCCTGCAGGCCAGGCCACCTCTTCTTTCATTTATATTTTCCATGGTGCCAAGAATAGGGCTTTGCATATCATAGAGGCAAAAAAAAAAATCTGTGGATATATCTTTTTGTGCATATAAATAATAAAATATTCCTATTATGAAAATTATGCGAAGAAGCTTCGGCGTTCTCTGTCCACAGTTATAACCACCAGAAGCAGGAAGCCACCAGTGTCCTAGAAAAGCAAATCCAAACCTTCCTGGTGACGTCCACTCACCCATTAATACAGCCAAACCGACTACAGAAAAGGGTAAATCCACCGAAGAGCATCCAGGAGAAGCCACACTGTACTCATGTTTCCAACAGGGCGTGAAAGTATTTTCCGACCCCGGAGTATATCACCTATGTGATCTCAGAGCTATAGGAAATGCCTGTGCAAATATTTGTTGGATTTACCTTTCAAATGTTCTGGAGAAGATCAGGCTATAAAGAAACAAGATGACACCATGGCTTCCTTCCCCTTTGAACTGTTTGGGAGGACAGAAAAAAAAAATAAAAATAAAAAAGCATGTTTGCCTTAAAGCAATGCAGCTATGTTTATCTCTAGGCATGAATTCAAGGATTTATAGCCCAAGAAGATTTTTTTTTTTTTTTTTTTTTTCTGAGCTGCTGATAGGACGCTGCCCTGGGTCATCTTCACTCTCAAATGCATTCTTCCCTGTTGCAGATCTGCCCAAGGCACGTCATTCTCTTGCTTTTTGACCTATTTTTCTTCCTTCCACTTGTATCACGTGAATCAGGGCTACCATGTAGTAGATCTTTCCTCTCCATTTTTCCGGCCTCCATCCTAGCCCAGGCCCGCTGTGTGTTCTTGGCTGGCCTCTCTCCCAGTCTCTCCTCGGTCGGGGTACCCTTCCCTCCTCGTTGCCCCCGGGGGGGAGCAGAGATCCTCTACAGACATAGCCTTGGCGCTAGACAGGTCTAGGTTCAAAACCAGCTCTACTCTTATTCCCATTTACTGACTTGCCTGTGAGTTTCAATCTCCTGATCTGCAACTGCAGATACATGGCAGGTTTGTTGCAAAAGTCCAATGAAATCAGGCACAGTACCAACCTTAGTTCTTGGAACGCGCTGGAACGACAGCAAAATTAGTATCCGTCCCTCTTTCAGGCATGTCTCTCCTGTGTCTTTTCTTGGCCAGGTTCTATTTCTGCTTACAAGTTTCCAAAGGTTCCCTGTGAGCTCCAGGATCAGATCCAAATTGCCCAACCAACGTTCAGGTAGTAGGCCTTAGCTTCCCGTCCGTGCTCCGGCTGCTGAAAAGTAGCTCCTTGGCTGGCTTTCAAGGTTCCCAGGGTGAAAGCCACTCCTCCAGAGGCACAGGAGGGCCTCTACTAAAATGCAGGTGCTTTCCCTTTCCTGGATTAATTTGTGCCCTTCATGCTCTGTGCCCTGGCAGGGGCAGGACCCTCAGGCAGGAGAAAACATTCCAGCACCACAGGAGCCAGACAGGAACCCGAATGGGTGTGCTGCAGGGTGTCGGAGAAATGAGCAGAGGTGGGGCCTGAGGCAGACTGGGGGCACTGGTGTGTTCGTTTCCTGTTACGACCATAACAAACCCCACAAAGTTGGTGGCGTAGAAACAGCACAAATTCATATGGTTTGGGATATGAAGTCCAACAGGGGTGTCACTTCATGAGTTTGATTCAAGCTGCTGGCAAGCCCGTGTTTCTTCTGGAGGCTTGATGGGCAATGCTGTTCACTTCCTTTTCCAGCTTCTAGAAACCGTCCTTATCCTTGGCTCATGATCCTAAAGTGTGACCCTACACCGCGACCCCTCTTCTCCCTCTGCTTCCCTCGCCACACCTCTTTCTTTCCCCCCACCCTGGCATCCACTTTCTTTTATAAGACTCCTCTTATTAACTGGGACCACCAGGAAAATTTGGATCACCTCCCTATTTCAAGATCTTTAACTTAATCACATCTGCAAAGTCCTTTTGCCAGGTGGGTGGCATCATCCAGCCTCTCCGAGCTTGCCCAATGGGAGTCACCGCCCCCATGTCAGCTAATTTGAGGACTTGCAGGGAGATAGGCCTAGGGCAACCAGATTTCCTGATTTTGGGGGGGGGGAGAAGCTACAAAATCCAGAGTTTTGTGTGGCATCTCCTGATTGTTTTCGACAGTTGCTGAGTCAAATTTTTAAAAATAACGCTGTGTGGGCTACTGCTGCAGATCATGTACGATGGGTGTATTGGTTTCCTAGGATTGCTGTCACCAATCACCAGAAATTTGAATGGCTTAAAAACAATAGGAATTTATTCTGGAGGCCAGCCATCTGAAACCAAGGTGTCAGGGCAAGGCCGTAGGGAAGGATCCTTCCTTGCGTCTTCTAGCTTCTGGTGCTACTGACAATCCCTGGGGTGCCTTGGCTTATAGGATGCACCACTCCAGCCTCTGCCCACATTACCACTGGTGCTCTCCCTGTGTCTGTGTCCAAATGTCCTTCTTCCTCTTACGACAATACCAGTCACTGGGTTAGAGCCGACCCCAATCCAGCATGCCTTCTTCTTAACTTGATTCCATTTGCAAAGACCTCCTTTCCCCATAAGATCACAGGCACTGGAGGTTAGGACTTGAACATATCTTCTTGGAGGATGAAATCCAACCCATTACAATAGGTCCTACTATTCACATGTAGCCCGCAGACCTCTGGCTTGATTTCTGTCTCGAGATGGGACACAGGAATGGGACACAGCACTGTGCATCTTGAGAGTGAATGGGCTTTGGTAAAGGTCTGGGATGGGGGCTCATCCTAGAGTGAAGTCCCTGGTCGGGGGTGCCCTTGAGAGGAGCATCAAGTGCCACCCTCACTGAGGAACTGCTGCCCACACTTCCCCAGAGTGGCTTTGGTGACAGTTGGCAGAGGTCTGTTTGACCAGGGTAGCTCCTGTGCCACGCTCACCCACACCACATGGTCTGCCTCTGCTTTGGGCCTGTTTTACTTATTCTGGCTTTACTCTTAGTCTTCAATGAGGATAGTTGTGATTCTCGACTCTGGCTACACTGAGGAATCGCCCACAGACGTGGGAGTCCTTCCTATTGCATCAGACGACCCCAGGTCTGCATTGAGGAGATAGAGGACTAAGAGGAAGGGGTTTGCCTATTTTTGCTGGAAGCCTTGTGCCTCACGTGGTTCTCTCTGTGTCACCCCATTAGACATCTCCTGCCCACAACAAAGAGTCCCTAAGCAAACTTCTCCCTTAATATTTCATGTCAGGTCTTTAAAGTCTATCATACAGCTTTGATCAGTTTTATAATGAGGCTGTAACAAATAACCATAAATTTCATAGCCTGAATAATACAAATTTTGGAGCTAATACAGCACTGCATGTTAACTCTGCCGGAATTACAACGAAAAAGTTGATAAAACGAAATACGATACAAATGTATTATCTTACAGTTCTGGAGGTCAGGAGCCCAAAGTGGGTCTAACTGGGCCAAAATCGAAATGTCAGCAGGCCTGCCGGAGGCTCTAGGGGGGAATCTGTTTCCCTGCCTTTTACAGCTTCTAGTGGTCCTGTCCGCCTGCTTCCATCTTCAAAGCCAGCAGTGGCAGGTGCCACTTTCCTCATGTTATACCCTCTGACTTCCTCTTCCACATCTAAGGGCCTTTGTGATTAATTGGGCTCACCTGGGTGATGCAGAGTACTCTCCTTATGTTGAAGCATTGTGCAATGCACAGAATTGCCAAATCACTATGTTGTGCACCTGAGGCCAGTATAATGTTGTGTGTCACCTATACTTAAATAATACAAGCTTTAAAAATGAAAAAAAAAATCAAGTCAGCTGATTAGCAACCTTAATTCCCCTTTTCTACAGAAGAATAAAATTCACAGTTTCCGGAGGTAAGGTATGGACACCTTTGTGTGGGAGGTGGCATTGGCGGGAGGGTCTTTCTTCTACCTGCCATACAGACCTATGAGACGGTGGGGGAGGTTGGCCTGGGGTAACTGGTTTAATCAAGATCGTGTGGCCAATGTATGGCCACAAGTTTTCTGCCTCTATAGACTTTGGAAGGAACGGAGCAGTGAGTTTCGTAGAACACATCTCCCCCTTCTGTATAATCCACAGTTGTGTGGCTTCGTGGCTACCCTACTAATCATCCTCTTTTACCTCTTAGGGTTCTGATTCTTTAGAAAATCAGTACTCATCCCTTTCCACTGCAAAGGAATCTTTAAAAAGCTCCTTAGATTTTCCACCAACACTGTCCCCACCTGGGAGGTGGGGAAGTTCCACTGCCAGGAGGACATTGCATGGAAGGTGCTGGTAAAACAAGGTGAAACGAGGCCACCTTTTTCAGAACAGAAGTCATTTCCTTGGAGTCATTTTGGCAATTTAGACCAGGGCTTTTGTTGTAAGGCATTTTTGTGTTTTATCCATCAGATGAGACAAGGCTGCTTTGACGTATTCTCTTCCCACAAAAGAAATCTTGGCATATGCCCTCTATAGCATTATTCTCTGGGTTTGATTAGCCAGGGACAAAGAGGCAATTGTGAGTGGCCTGTGTGTGAGCTGGCCTCTTTTTAGGTTGTGGGGAGGGAGAGGCGGGCTTCTCTTTCTCTCATTTGGCCTTTCCTTAGCTTTCAAAATGACCTGGTTTTCTTAATAAGCATCATTAGAAATACACTTTGTAAGAGAAAGAAGATTCCTGTAAGATCAGTTCAACATAAAGGAATTATCTCAACACTTAAACACTTACGCTTTGTAAATGATCATAGATGAATTTCTCAGTGGCTTCTTTCTCTACAAGTTCAAACAGCTGGAGCTATAAATCAGGAACAGAAGATAAAAATGAAAAGGAAGATGAAAGCTACATCTATAAGATGTCAACTTATGGCTATTTCCTCAAGGAAGCTTTTTGTTTCATTGCAAAATCACATTGCTAAAGCCTGACGTGTCGTCTTCCACAAGGCCGTGCAAAACATACATAGTGGAAGTGAATGACCTGGCCTCACTTCTACATTCCTTAGTTTTAAGCCAATATGATATCTTGAGCAGCAAAACCATAAACATGTTTTTCTCCTGATGGGTAGGACTCAGCAATGTTTAAGACAGTGGATGTGGAAATGCAGCCTGTAATGATCTCAGGTATGGGATAATCCCGATCATGATGAATTCTGGAAGGAAAAATTCACAGCAGGAGTCTCCTCTCCTCTTAGGCCGCCTGGATCACTTACAACCCTGGTGGTTACCTCCTTGGAAGATGCCTTTGGTCACATCGACACTTCCAGAAGCATCGATGGGGCTCTACCTTCATTTCCATGGTGAGCCTAGTACACTCTTTGGCTTCATTGGCCCTTTATGTGGCAGGACGGGCAGGGGTGCACTCACTCGCTCAGTGAAATCATCTCCAGGATAGTCAGGGGTGGAGGTGATGTAAGTGTCCTCAGTGACAAGGCAGACGGTGGCCTTCTCAGCTGCTCCTGCAGCCCACACGATGCTGGCCAGCGCCGCAGCCAGGGCTTGCTCTTGCTCCTGCTTGCTTATGGCACATAAACTACAATGCAGAAGGTTGGGTGGGGAAACACTGGCATCAATAGTCACCTAGCTGAACGCGAGGTGCGTCTACCTTTAGGTCCCTTTCTGAACACCAGGTGGGTCTCTTTGGTTCCTTCATCAACTACGCCGTGAGAACATCACGGGAACTGGCATCCTCACAGCAGCATATTATTTCTGTGGGTGATCTTAGCCAGTGCCACCCTGTGAGTCATCCCACCTTTTGTGACCCCACCAACTGTCCTCTCTCCTGAACGCCAGCAGAGACTGAGCCAACTTTTTTAACCCAATGACAGGCCCTTTGCAAGTGTGACCCCAAACAATCCTCCCAGCATTATCTCCCTGTGTTATTGTGCAAGCCCGCTGGCCCCCATGGACCAGTGACCTGAACATACATCCTACGTTGCCCCTCCACAGCTTTGCTCATGCCAAGGTGTATCTTTCATTGTCTGTCCTGCCTGCTCATGTCTGTCCTATGCCTCGCTGGAGGCCCACCTCGTGTTGTCCTTACTGACTTGTAGCTCACACTTACTTGCCTGGCATCACTGTCCCTGGCGTTGCTCTAAGTGCTTCATACACGTCACCTCATTTCATCCTCCCAAGAACCTCGTGAAGTAGATACTACAGCTACTTTGCATCTTATTTTATTTGAAAGATTTTATTTATTCATCACACACACACACACACACACACACACACACACAGAAACAGAGAGAGAAGCAGAGGGAGAAGCAGGCTCCCTGCAAGGAGCCCAATGAGGGACTCGATCCCAGGACCCCAGGATCCTGACCTGAGCAGAAGGCAGATACTCAACCACTGAGCCACCCAGGCGCCCCTGTTACTCACATTTTAGAGGTGAAGAAAGAAAGAGATGTTGAGTAATTGTCCCCCCCTACCCCGCCCCGGGGGGTCATTCACCCGGGAAATGGTAGAGCAGTGATCTGAAATCAGGCAGGCTGGCTCCTGACTCCCTGCTCTTAACCATTAGAGTCTATGGAGCAATCCCAGTCCGTCAGGATTTCCCAGGACATGGGAGCCAGTCTTTACATTGTAGACCTCTACTGTGCCGGTTTTCTAAATATTTAACACTGACAACTGTTGGAGAAACACATGATTGGGGTTCATTAAGGAACTCAGTAATGATTTATGTATATCATCCTTCTAGCTCTGCGGTGGTACAGAACTGGGCATCAGGGAGTTCCATACTCCAAAACCTAGTCTGAGGAGGTGGATGAGAATAAACCAAAGGGCTATGACAGTCCAGAAGAGGGAGACAGCTTTTGACTCAGAAGGTTCAGGAAGTCTTCATGGAGCAGGTCTCGGATAGCGGTTCCTCATCACCACATATTTAATATTTAAATTAAATTTGCATACCAGGTGCTGTGCGAGATGCTTTATGTGTGGAGCAAATGTGTGTGTACTTCATCTGGATTCCCTGAGGCCCCTTTTACTTACTTGGCGGACACCTCTCCCACCTGCTCTTGGGGATGGCTACCCGTGACTCCTACTTTTCAACTCTCTCTGAAGATCAGGAACCGCCTGGCCTGGGAGTGATTAGGAGTTATGCCTGCCTTTTGAGGGATGGCTGAAAGCCAAAGGCCGACTGGGTGGGAAGCCCAAAGGCCCCACTTACTTCTTTGAAAATGGGGCAGCTGAGGCTGCAGAACTCCCATGGGATCAGACCAAGGCTGGACATCGCTGGACACCACATCCCCAGCTTCTCCTTCCCTACCCTGCATCCCTCGCTCTTACAGGTTCCTCCTGCGGGCTGAAGGGGAGTGAGTCTTGCCACCCCAACCTCTTTGGCATATTGATTATTTTAAGCTGGTTTATTTTTCCTTTTTTAACTACAGACTTCAGAGCAGGTCTGAAAGCTCAGTAGAAGTTAGCCTTTTGCAAAAGACATTATAAGGGAAATCGCCATTTGTAAGGGTATCTCTCTCACTGGAAGAGGGGGGTGGCTCTAAATCTCCAGAAACTTCTATTGGTCAAGAACGCACGGATGTAAATCAGCACAACAACCTTACCCCTCGTTTGCTCTGCTTTTCCTGGTAATCTCCCATGACGGACTCCCCTCCCTCAACATCTTCCTTGGTCTTTAGCCAAAGATGGTATTTCAGGTGATGCCTTTGGCTATTCTGGGGAGTTACTCCATTTTCCTGGGTCTCTCCCATGTATACAGGATGTATACGTGTCATTAAACTTATGTTCGTTTTTCTCCTATTAATCTGTCCTCTGTCAGGTTAATTATTAGACCAGCCAAAGAAGCTAGAAGGATAAAAGATTTTTTTTTCTCTCTCCAACAAGGCATTCCCTTCATAAATCACTTGTATAAAGAACTCCCATCTCTGGCTCCGCTTCTCAGGAAACTGGCAATTCATGATCTTAGAATAAATTATACATTTAGCTCCTGTTTTGAGGGATAACTCACCCTGCTGAAGGCAGATACATACGTTTTACTTATTTTTATTTCTTCTGATATCGAGCATAGAGCTTTGCACACGATAGGGGTTTATTGACTTCTACATCAAGTCAGATGAACTGATTTTCTTAAGTTGGCAACTACCAAACACTGTACTTTATCAGCCTGGTTAAATAGGAGAATTAATCCTTCATTTACCAGGGTTTCTAAAAAGCAGCCCTTTTGTTCCTCCTTGAAATTGTTAGTCTGGGGCTTCCCATCAAATATTGTCAAGTAAGCCCACCTGAGACCAGGTGCATCATTTTACCTGACAGGATGGTTTGCAGTGGAGCATAAAAACTGTCAACATTATTCCTGCAGCCATTGAGAGTGGCTTCAGAAGAGTCCTCCCCAGTCACAAAATCCAGTCCCTCCAGGAGAACCAGAGCCACTTTGGTCTCATGAGGCAAGTCCCCTTCCAGAGCCCGCCCCCCATCCCCCCCCCCCCACCGCCCCACCAGCCAGGGGAACTTCCATATTGACTATTTGGCACATAAAGGTTCTCCTGAAATGCGTAACTCTTTCAAGTAGTTCTAGGCCTCTTACCTTTGAAAGTTGGAGTCTTTTCCCTTCCTTGTAAACAACAAGTATTTGATGATAGATCCTTGTACAGCCATCTGAATACTTCGGGCACCTCCCTGAAATGGGGAAGGTGAATACAGTGAGGCATGTGAAGGCTGGGAGCGGGGCTCTAATGGAATTCCTTCGGGGCCAACATGACAAAGGAGAATTCTTGGAAATGGATGCTGTCTATTCTCGGCAACTCTCTGCCTCCTGGGGTACAGCATCCCTGAGCGTGGCAAAGGGACACTGTGTTATATAGACATGGGGCCATGGTCAGATGCCATGGCTGGGCCAGAATCTGCAATGACCAGCTCCTTCGAGGAGCTCTGTAGACTGGCACCTGGGGATGTGTGTCCTCCTCCACCCTTCCTCCACCATGCCCCTGCTTCATATCAAACTTGTAGATTTGTAGGATGCAAGGAACTTGTTGGCTAGTCCTTGAAATTCTGTGCGACTGGTAACTGATGACATGAATTCCTGAGATTTCAAACAAGACAGAAAGAAGCTCCTGGGTCTCCTGCTGCCTTCTAAATCCTCAGGGATACTTCGAACCTGGAGGGAAGAGCCAGGAAAGCTAGAATTGGGGAGGGCGGGGTATATGGGGGGGATGGGGGGGAAGTTGAGACTTTGCTACAATCCTGGCAGTAAGTTTATAGTTGCAAACAGTCTCTTGTCATTTAAAGTTAAATTTTAAAGTATATTAAATATGCTTCTAGAAATGATTGTAATGAAAACATGCATTCCTGATGGGTGAGGATGGAGGGAAACATGGATAGGGAGTATAGGATTAGAATATCTACAAAATTTTGCCTATTATTACCTTTCCTACTTCCAAAGCGAAAGCCAGGTCAGAAAAAGGATCATGGAACCTGAAATAGGCCTTTTTCCAGTCATGGCTGAAGACATGGATGGTATTGCCAAAGAGGCTCTGCCGTAACTTCTGAGAAGAGGGGAAATAAATGATTCAAACAAAGATAATTCTTCTTGGACACAATCCTCATAAAGAGCCTTAAGTATGCTGGTGAAGTTATGGAGGGAGGCCCGTCCCCTTCCTTCATTCTGGTTTACATGTTACCTTATTCCCCTATCTTAAGTGTAGAGTCATGTGCAGAAGAATCACACCAGGTTCCCTTAGACTATTTTTTTTTAAGATTTTGTTTATTTATTTGAGAAAGCACAAGGGGCAAGGGTCAGAGGGAGAGGGAGACGCAGACTCCCCACTGAGTAAGGAGCCCAACATGGGGCTTAGTCCCAGGACCTTGGGATCATGACCTAGGCTGAAGTCGGACGCTTAATTGACTGAGCCAACCAGGTGCCCTTTGACTATTTTATCCTGAAGGCTCAGTGTGTCGACTTTGCACCCTGTGGTCCCCAACCAATTTTTGTCCCTTGTGTCTGTCTCACCTTCCATTGCCAGCCATGTCTCCCTTACACCTTGCAGTCCACCGCGGGCTGCTGCGCTGGCCCTCTGCCTCTTGTCCCTATCTATATCCATGACTCTACAGCCCCTACCCATCCCATCTTTGAGTCTTTCTCTCTTGCTCTAGGAAAAAGAAACAGGACGAAACAGGACTCTGCATTTCTAGCTTGAGTACAACATTGATTCCAATGACACTAAACAAAGCATTCTCCGTTCTCTTGCCCCAGAATCTTTAAGGTTTTCCTGGCTACTCTATAGCGTGTTGAGATTAGAGAGGGTCTTTTAGAGCTTCCCAGAAAAAAAAAAAAAAAAAAAAAGCCTTTATAAACCAAACACATGAAAAAAAAAAAAAGAGAGAGAGAATCTATTCATGATCAAGGACATATAAATTGTTTAGCATGCGCTTGGCCCTATTTGGGATATAGAGAAATAAAAAGTCTGATACCCCACAACTATGTATAAGATAGAAGGTGTGAAGTTCCGTAAGTACAAGGTAGCTTGAGAGAACAGAGGAAGGAGAACTTCTGACTGAAGCACTCCAGAAGGCTTCAGGGAAGGGGCGGCATTTGAACCAGGCTGGCAAATGGCATCTAGCGTTTATTGAGCATTTTCTATGCACCAGGCATTGGCCTAAGTGCTTTATATTCATTATGTTGATTTAATTCTTTGAGGTAGGTACTCTTATTATCCCCTTTTCACAGAGAAGTATTCGAGTAAGTTACCCAGCTGGTAGGAACAGCTGGGACTTGCATCCATTGCTCTGCTTCCCTAGCTTTAAGTATGTGTCATCCTATGATCGCTATTGTTTTTGCGTGCTGGTCTTTATTTAATTAATATTTTTTCACTAGCTGGAGCTACTCTTCGATAACTTCAAAAATATCTGTTTAGTAAGGACACTTCATATCACATCTTTAAGTAGGAATCAAAATCACTCGCCACATCTTGAAAAAAAAATAATGGAAATAAAACAATGTTCGATTGACTTATGCTAGGAACCGTTGCCTGTGAAAGCTCCACCTAAGCTGGCATTCTTTTTAAGGAATTAAGGAAGCAGGAAGTGTGAATGAGGTGTCATCCCTTACAGAGCCTTTTTCCAGGGTCTGCCTGGGTGAGGAAGGAGCTAACTTTCCCGCAAGGTGCCTCAGTCTATGTAATATGGCACTTAATGACGTATCCCTAAAAGCACTCATGCTCCAGCAGAGGCACATGTCTCACACTTTGGGACAGACCACACATTGGCCTATTGCCTGTAACAGAGGGGAGAGGAGGCAGAGAAGATCTGCAAACACACGCACACACAGAGTACTCAGAGCATCCTGGGACAGGGAGTGGTTCAGTGCAACTAGGAGACTCTGCGGTGTGTGCATGCGTATGCATGTATGTGTGTGTTCCAGAACCGTGGTACAGGAAGTCTGTGGAAGTTGAGACTGAAGAGTTCCTGGGGGCTGATCCTGGAAACCTTAATATCACATTCGGGCGCTCAAAGCCAACTGGACGGTGTGGACAAAAAAGAACATGCAGCCCAATTGGTCCAGAGCTAAATGGTTTCTAAGAAAGAGATGCAGGAGAAGCCTGCATCTGGAATGCTCGTCCCCTGGTGGGACCAGGGTCTGCTTCTGTGGCTGGAGTTTATTTCCTGGCCATCTCTGCTCCCACTGTCGAAAGAAAAGATCGCCTCTACAAAGAAATAGAGGCAGGTGCATTTCAGCATGAACAAGGGCCCAGAAGTGCACTTGAAGAAAAATAATTTGCCTGGGGGCACCTGGGTGGCTCAGTCGGTTAAGCGTCTGCCTTCTGCTCAGGTCATGATCCCAGGGTCCTTAGGATGGAGCCCTGAATTGAGCTCCCTGCTCCTCGAGGAGCTTGCTTCCCCTCTGCCTCTGCCTCTGTTTGTCTCAATCACTCCCATGAATAAAATAAAAATAAAATCTTAAAGAAAGAAAGAAAGAAAGAAAGAAAGAAAGAAAGAAAGAAAGAAAGAAAGAGAAAGAAAGAAAGAAAGAAAGAAAGAAAGAAAGAAGAAAGAAAGAAAGAATGAATGAATTTGGTTTCTCAGGGTAACAGCAAGTCAAGGAGACAGAAGAGAAGGGCGTAGAGACTGCTCTTGGGAGACACAGACCAGGTGTGTCCCATGGCCAACGGGCCACCAACCACAGGACATCCCCAGGAAGAGGGCTGACGATGAAATCGAGTGTTTCCCTGCCATCAAGGCGGCACAGCCCAGAAGACAGACCGAGCACCCCCCACTCCCGGGTTGAGAAGACGACGGGTTCGACTCCACGCCGACCGCGTGCCCTTGGACAGATTGCCCCTCCTAAGATTTTATTGCTTATCCTGACAGGCGGAGGGGAGGGGAAGTGTGTAAATATGAGAGCCTGAGACTAAGAAGGCTTAGAATTCAAATTCACTTAAAAAAACAAACCTCTGGAAGTCTAAACAAAGTCTTCTTTCTGTTGCCAGGTACCACTTCCAACTTAGGGAGTGTCACCAGCCAGCCCGACTGGGGTGGCCCTCCCAGCCTGCGTGACTTAGTAAAGGTGACTCATCTCACCTACGTTGACATTGACCTTCATAAGGTATATCGCTTGGCCCAAGCCCGGCCTGCTAGACTCAGGAGAGGTGTGGGTCATCGTGCTGTCGGCTAACGGGACGCAAATGGTGACGGTCCTAATGAGTGACCAGGACGATCGTTCTTACTTGGCACCCTCAAGCACGGTTCTGAGTTTTTCTCTTCTCCCCTGGTTAGTTTTCTAGAATTTGTAATGAATGCCTCTCTTTCCTGATCGCCAGGATGATGACAGCGGTGAGGATCGCTGTCTGACACGCTCACGCACACTCATGCACTCATGCTCACACACGCTCACATGCCCACATTCACACATTAAGTAGCATGACTTTTTGAAGCTTCTTCTCTAAACCTTTTCTTGCCTTAGGAATTACCAGCTCATCACGGGATCAGAGTTTAGAATTATTGGGTCCAAGGAAACATTACTCTCCTCGCCCGTCATATGGAGTGGTAGACGCTCGGGCCTGGTCATGTTCACCATGGATTCCTCAGCATCCAGGGCCCTGGCTGGTATGTGACAGGCTCCCAGTAAGCATCGGCTGAATTTTCTAAAAATTGAATTTGGCCCTTTCAGTGTACAATGAAAACATCTGGGGTGCGGAGCAGCTGCGTGTAGGCCCAAGATCGACTCCCTTGTAAATGGCAGCTCCAGGCCCCAAATGCAAGCCCTTCAGCTTGTACCAGTAGAGGGCCCGCAGGGACCAGATGGCGCCCTAGGTCAGGATGATCAACCTGAGGAAAGTTGAAGACAGGGACTACTTACAAAGACGTGGGCTGCATGGGTGGGGGGGAACCCAGAGGCTAATGGGGCTCCCACAGCCAGCGAGAGCATCTCCCCTAGACCTGAAGGGGGAGTGGAGGGAGTAGTGACCTGAACCACTCTGGGGAGAGAGGACTGGCTTTCTGCTGGCTGCACAGACCCTGACTCCTTTCCAAATCCTCCCTCCAGGCTCCCTCCAGGCTCCCTCCAGGTTCCCTCCAGGCTCCCTCCAGGCTCCCTCCAGGCTCCCTCCAGGCTCCCCCAGGCTCCCTCCAGGTTCCCTCCAGACTCTGTCCAGACTCCCTCCAGACTCCCTCCAGGCTCCCTCCAGGCTCCCTCCAGGCTCCCCCAGGCTCCCTCCAGGTTCCCTCCAGACTCCGTCCAGGCTCCCTCCAGGGCTCCTTCCAGAGCTCCCATGGGTCAAACTGAGTAGGGCGCCAGGAGAGGAGGGAGCCCTGTTGATGGAGTCCCTCCAGGTCAGTTTTGGCAGAGGGCAGGATGGAGAAGGGTGGAGAGTACAAGAGGGGCACCGGGATGGTACCTACTGCCCCACACTGGGCTGCTTCCCTGGGAGATTGTCCAGAACAGTGAATGAACCAAGTAAACATCCACTGAGGTCCATCTCCTGGCCAGACCTTCTGCGGGGGCACCAGGCTGTGCTTCCTACTTCCAAAAAGCCTCACCCGTTGCCTCTTAGGCTCCAGGGAAGCTCCACTCACCTGGGTCTCCACCAGAATATAATATGCTCCTGCTGGGTGGTGTTGCAAACACACCAGGGGCCTGCTTATTGGCTGCTGATGAAAGAGGCTACAGGAATGTGTTCAGGGCTGGGTTCTGGAGAAGGGCCTGGTTGCGGAGGAGGACGGGAGAGTGCCCTGGAGGGAAGGCAGGCAGTTTTGGGGTGAGGGGCGGGGAGGTGCAGGTGCAAGAGCGCAGAGGAGGCTGCTCACCTTCTCTAGTCTCTCCCGGGCCAGCCGCCTTGGCCATCATTCCTCACACCTCATGCACCCTAAGATGTTCCGTTGGGGAAAGGAAGAGGGCTGTAGTCTTGGAAATGAGTCACAAAAGGGGAGAAACAGGAGGGCTGGCATGCGCACTCCCCCCCCCCCCCCCCCCCCCCCCCCCCCCCCCCCCCCGCCACACACACACACCTCCTTTCTCAGCAGATTTCCAGCAAAGAGTGTGTGGTCCCAAGTCAGGAAATCCCATGCATCCCTACCCCAAACAGGAGGGAAGAGAGAAGGGCCCAATGACAACAAAAGGCATCCTCAAGTGAATATTAGGATTCAATAGCTCTGATAATGTGCCAGGCGGCTGCACCGCCCACCCGTCCATTAGACTTGGTCAAGCTTCCAAACCAGCTCCCTGGAACACGCGTACTCAGGATCCAAGGCTCAGCAGCTCGAAATCCCAGGGTGTGTTTAATTAATGCTACTGCTATTTAAAGGACACACTATCATCTGGCCCACACAATGGGAATAAGTCCAAATTCATTTTTTTTTTAAAGAAAAAAAATCAATTATCTCCACTTCTGGGACTTCCTTACCACTCCATCGACTCCGGATCAGGCTCTAGCCGTCTGATTCTCTTGTCCCCCAGGCTTTTCCAAAGGGAGAGAATTACCTTGGAAAAGTCACGGGGGAGGTCTGCAATCATATCACGTTTGTGTTGGTGGATAAGTGGGGGAATTCAGACCCAGGCTCTCTTGCTTCCAACAATATACGGAGAGACTAGAAGGCTTTGGAAACATCTGCGACTGCCTTTCTCCTGTTTTTAAAGTTTCTACATGTGTTTTTAAAAATACATCGCATGTTCACATGGTTCAAAATCCAGAGAGCACCAAAAGGTACACTGAGAGAAGACTCCCTCCCACCTCTGTCTCCTTCCTACCCCACTCTTTCCCTCCACCGTTACATCATACAAAGGCTTCTGGAATTTCTGGGAGCCCGGACAGGCAAATACCAATAGAGATTCATGCTTTTCTCTCTTTTTTTTTTTTTTTTTTCTCAGAGAAAAGGTAGTCTAATTTCCTGATATGTGTAAATCCTACAATGAGGGTCTTCATAGAAAGGCATCACAGAGCCAGGAATACATTCCTATTAGAGATTGCTCGTTATCTTGGAAAATGCACACAGTTGCCCTCGCTTCCGGTTCTACGGCACAGTGTAGACAGACCAATCACTGAGGCTGGAGACTCTCACGGGGTCACACGTGCATGGCCTGTCTTCGTTCCCTGAGAGGCTAGCCATTAACTGGACACGCAAGACACGAGTCAAGGTACCCGCCAGGGGCTGTGAGGCCAGTAAGCAAATGCGGCGTCTCCTGGGAGCCTGCTGACCTGTCTTCCTGTGACATCTGGCATTTGAGCAAGGGAGGGAAGGTGGATCGAGGCAAAGATTTGTGATAATAAGAAAGAACGGCGGGCCTCCTGGTACATCTGTACTGCAAGGATGACAGGAAAGAGCTGCTCTGTAAGGCCCGTGAGGATGCGCAGGGTAAAAAGGAATGTGGGGCTTGGTCCCTTACAAGTGACGATGTCCCCTCTGAGGACCTTAAGGGAAGCCTGTATTCGGGGTTGCAAATGCTGCAGTCGGGGCCAACCCAACAAGCAGATGGAGACTGTGTGGTTTCCCCAGAAGGGGTTCCAGTCCCCACTCCTGCCTGACCCTGTGTGCAGCGCACGGCCTGCGGCAGGCCTGACTACAGGGCAAGTGTTACTGGCCTTCAGCCAGGTGACCAGGCTGGTCCTGGGTGGTTTCTGCAAGCTTGCCCAGGCGTAGGGCAGCATGTCCTCAGGAAGGAAGTGCTTCCTCCAATTCTTGTTCTTAGGGCCCCCCAGGAAAAGTCTCTGCCTGAGGCTCCAGAATACAGTATGGAGGCTAAAGAGACAGGAGGAAAGTCCTGAGGAAGAAATTGTCCTAAGAAGCCCCGAGTCCCACTCTGATTGAGAGAACTATCTTGTAGGCAATTTGACTGAAGGGATCTCTCACCCTAGCTGGTCCTTTCCCTTCCCCTCCTGGCTTGACCCATGGCTTAGCTTCCCCAGTGCCCCACCGTGCCTCTTTGACCTTGACAGCTGGGCCTTCGGACCATTGCCAAGGCATTTGGCTCCAGCCCTGGCCTGTTTGACCCCATGAGATGCTGCTGGTTTGCCCCCTAGCTGGGTCTCCGCCTCAGCCCTTTGCCCCCACCCAGCAAGTTTGGAATTGAGCGAATTGTCCCTGGGAACAGGAGATTCCAAATCCACTTGAATCCTCAATGTCAGCTTCTTTTCAACTCTGCATGTTCATTGGCAGCCCCAGAAAACATTTCCTGAGACGAGCCCCTTGCCCCAGGACCAGGCCTGGCCCAGGTGTCCCACCACCCTCCCTCCCTCCCTCCCTCCTGCCTGTGCTGGGACAGGGCTGCGACCTGGCTTTCTGGATGCTTGTTTGTGGCACTTGTCACCTGCCCTATCTTACCTTATGTAGTGATTATTTGAACTTAACTCCCTCACTCCCTCAAAGTTAATCAACAGACCAAGGAAGTGAATGGAGAGACTCTCCGAGTTTGGGAGGAAAAGATTGTTAACACCACCGACGTCCTTGAAAAATACCATAAATAAGTCATTTTAATTATATTCTCCTTTTACCAATAACAACCGTCTGTGGTCTTATCTTCCGTAATACTCTCACATGACAGCAGATAAGATTCCCCAGCCTTGTTGTTTGGGGAAGATTACATTTCCTTTCATATTTAATTGACAAGCTATACTTACCATGGCCATTGCTAGGGAGATAGGGAAGCCGCCTGATTTTGAAGAGATGATAGAGGGTTTGGGGATAGAACAAAGGCTGCTTGATGGCAAATGTCCTTGTCCTGTGGGCTGAGGCTTTCCCGGTCCATCTTCAGTTTCATCCACAGTTATATGGTTGCCTTCATGATTCTGTGTAAAATGCCATCGCCAAAAAAACCAAAAAAACAAACAAAACAAAACAAAACAAAAACAACCAAACAAACAAAAAAACCCAAAGCAAACAGAGCTGGTGATGACTTGTTCCCCCCCCCCTCCCCTTTTTCTCTCTTTCTCTCGGAAATATCAGTGTTCAGAAAATACTGTCTCCCTTTTAGAGACCTCTGAAAATTGTGATAAATAGCAATAAAAGAGGCAGAAAAATCCCAGTGTCTGTGTCAAAGGGTTTCTCCTAAGTTTTACATGACTGGGAGAGGTTAAATGTAACTATGGAAACATAATTAATGCTATCAAGACCTTGACTTGAAATTATGTTTAGAGAAGAATGTAAATGTCGCTGTCTCTTGTTTTGAGAAGACAACATTTTATAAACAGTAAATGAACCTTCCAGTGTCTACGAGGGATTTCTCACTGTGTGGTTAACTGGCCCATAAATGAAGTCGGGTTACCTCCTTTTAATTTTCTCAGATTCCTGCTCCCTAATAAGTGAGTTATAATAATTTTCGTCTTTAAGAAAACCACCCCCTATCTTTAAGAAAAAAACTTATTTTTACTCTTCTTGACCGATTCTTATGGCATTTAAATATGTTAGTGTCAAGTCTTCCTCCAATTTATTTGACTTCTATACCGATGCCGTGAAACAAATCTGCCCCGTTGGTAGCCGAAACATGAAGGAAACTGTCTCCTTAGTTTTCTAGATTCCTAGAGGCCAAGATGTTTTCTTATCTCAGAAACACAGCCTCCAAGTTGCAGACTACTGCACTCCGTAAATCAAATGGAAAATCTTTACATTTGTGGCGATGGGTTTCCCTCACCTTGTATGAAGCGTAATTTGACATTTATTTAGTTTTTTCCTTTCAAAGATTGTTTTATCTTTTGAATATTCTGTTCTCCCAAATGGTAGCTATTTCCACTGAATACTTCCAGGACTAAAATGGAAGCATTATCTCTCTGATTCTAATTTAGACTGTGGTTAGGAAAGTTTTAGCACAAATAAGGCTTTTGATGACAGGTTACTGGAAGGAAGACGCCTTAGCGTTAACAGTTAAAATATTAATTATTCAGTTGTTTGATCATATCATATATTAGTGCCAGGAAAATCGCCCTCATGTTTTGTGCTGTGTTTGTTCAGAGATTGAATTAATATCTGAAATACCAAGTTCACTACTTCGTAACCTCGGGTTACAGAGATTAAAAAAAAAAAATCCTTCGTCTTATATCGTATAACAGATTTTAAAATGCCTTGTAACCCCTGAATTCAGTCAGCTTTCCCATTTTTGAAAATGATGAAGGAAAACAGTTTTTCAGAAGCTGAATAAAGATGATAGCTACTTTCAAAATTACTTTTCTTCAGGAACGCTGAAGCATTTGGATGTCAGAATCTAGTGTTGCTTTGCACGTGTAAGAACTCTAGATTCTAATATTACTTTTTTCTAAAATAATAACCATATGGTGTTCTTAATGATGAAAAGTACTTAAAAGTGGGAAGAGATTTTTATGGAGAAAAAAGAAAAAAAGGAAAGCAAAAGAAAAGATTTCAACGGGCTTTCTAGTTTTCTGTGTTCGCACGTTAAATGCCGGGTGCCTGAGTGACATTATGTGCATAGAATAAATGCCGATTATGCCGTTAATGTGATTGTTTGAAGAAGCAACCAGAGGAAAACACACTGGTTTTGAGAAAAGTAATTACCTGAAGAGTTGTGTTATTGGCTCCCAACCTATAAATGAAAGAGGGAACATCAAGTAAATGACTCCCTCTATTCAACCCTCAAACCTCCTCCAACCCAACCTTGCTAGCAAAGTCTCTCTCCACACATGGTTATACCTGAAGCATCTTAAATGTAAACCTATAATGGAGACTTCTCATGTAGCGAGCATAAAAGCTGATTGCCTGAACACCTGAAATCCCTCTGGTTCTAGAGAAATGAGAACACAAGGACATTCTTACCGATGATAACTAAAGATTTGCCGCCATTTGTCCAGAAATGAAATTTTCCTAGTTATCTCCTCCAAATCCAGCTCCTGGGAGCATTGTTCCTTGTCCGAGACTTGCATAGTCCTCTGGGTGATGTGGTGAACTGATGAAGGGAGCTGTTAGGTTGGGAGAAGAAGGTCGGGCAGTGGGGAAGCCAGGTGCTGGCTCTCTGGACTGGGCCAGCTGGAGTGCGGCCCCTACTTTTGACCAGCGAGGAGATCACACCACACACTTGCTGCTCTGGGCTCTCTGAAAGGCCCTGCTCTCAGATGTCAATTAAACTTTCATTGGAGGCGGAATACTTTGTGTATTGCTGTTCCCTGTATAGACGCCATGAATGTTTAATCCAAGACCCAGATTTATAAACAAAAGGATTGCAATTACTTCTCAGCAGCATCAAAACAATTGGGATAATTTAATTGGCCAAGGATACCATCCTGGTGGAATGTGAGAGTAGTTGATGCCATCATGCTTCTGTGGAAGTGTTTGTGGTACAGAGATACTTAGCAAAGGGGGGTAAGAGCCATCCTGTTGATATCTAAAAACTGTATCGACTACTGTTGGATAATATGTAGGCCAAGGAAGAAATTGGCCAACAGATGTTTGGCATCGAGTCTAGTACACAGAAATCTTGCGGACAGTTTGAAGAAGGACTGGTTTGATTTGTTTCAGGGAGAGGTCTAAAATGATATCATGCCCTATTGGCTGAATGAAATGTAGCTGCGATAACTGGCATAATAAAGAATATTCCTGTTGTGATGGGTAATTTTATGTCATCTTGTTAGGCTACATAGAGAGCCCAGTTTTGGGTCAAATGCCCATCTAGATGTTGCTGCGGAGGTGTTTTTGTTTTTTGTTGTTGTTGTTTTTTTTAAGATGTGATTAACATTTAAATGGTAGGTTTTGAGTAAGATAGATTATACCCCAAAAGGTGGTTGGATCTCAACCAATCAGGTGAAGGCCTTAAAAGACGGAGGTCTCGGGAAGAAGAAGGAATCTGCCTGTCAATAGTCTTCAGACTCAAAGTGAAGCATCAACTCTTCCCTGAGTCTCCAGCCAGAGAAGCGCCCTGAACGTTCCCAGACTAGTCAACCTTCACAGTCACGTGAGCCAATTCCTTACAATAAAGGTCTCTCTCTCTCTCCCTCTCTTTCGGGAGGACCCTGAGTAATATAAATGTGTTTATCAAAAACAAATACCAATACCGGCGACCAATATAAGTTTTCTTGTCTCTTCTGATTTGGTGGAGTATCAGATTTGAGCCTCAGGAGGTCATTTTCTCTTTGAACATTTCTGATGACGAGTTTTGTAAAATCCTAAGAGGGGAAGAGGCGAAGAGGCTTTTTGGATCTATCATGACTCGCATGGCCGGGGCTGAGGAGATTGGTTATATGCAATATGGCAGAGACCTTGAGACACAGCAAGTCACTAAGTAGACCACAGGTGGATTTAGGCATCCACGGTTTTGCTTTGAACTTCTCTACCATCAGTTTCTGAAATGAACTTTTGGTGGTCGTAGAACCAATTCGTATTCACAAGTCCCATAAACTTTCATCAGATTTCACATTTTTAGTGTCAACCTAAGAGGCATAAATGATTCCTTTCTTTTTTTTTCTTCTCAAACCATAAATCCTTTTTTTAAAACCCTTACTGTCCCACTCTTCATAATTTTATCTTTCTAATAGTGGCATTAGTATTTAATATTTATTGGGCACTCTCAGTATAGAAAAAAATAAGAAATTATGTGATCCTTGCTCTTGAACAATATAATGATGAGAAATGTCTTGTCTTGGGTTTCCCTATTTAGAAAGTCATGAGAAAAAATAAATTCCGCGTCTGCCATTTCAATTGTTTAACAATCCCAGCCCAAGAAAGGAGAGTCGCTAAGAAAGTCTTTTTCTTAAGAATCATTCTTAAATCTGCATATTTTTGTTTATGTCTCTGTCCTATTTTACAGAAGATTCTGTAAAGGTAGAAGCATAAATCCCAACGAATAGACAACTCACAAATAAACTTTCCTGTTGGGTTTCATAAACATGTTTTGAGTATTTCCTATGTGCCAGGTGCTTGGAAATGCCAAGGTGAATAAGATGAAGTTCCTGCTCTCTCTAGTGGTGGAAACGGACACCAAGAGAGGGAAACGCTGTGAGAACCCAGGCTCCGCAGGCTGTGAGTAGGTACGCAGGAGGCAGGCAGGAGAGCAGAGTGGGTAAGGACGTGGTCTCTGGGCCCAGACTGCTTAGTTTTGAATCATGGCTTCACCTCTTGCTACTTGTATGGCTTCAGACAAGTTATTTAATCTCTCCATGCCTCAGTTTATTCATCTGTGAAGTGGGGATGCTTTCATATCTTCACCATATTAAGACTTCTAATCTATCCAAATGGTATGTCACTCTACTTATTTAGGCCGTATTTACCTTCCCATTGTTTGACCCCAGAAGTGGAATGCCTGAATTAAATGGTATATGGTCATTTTAAAGACTTTTGATGCATAGTCCAACTTTCATCGCTGTTTGTGAGCATCCCTTGCCCAGCCCCTCTAATTCCCTTCATTCTCAGGTTGGAATTCATGGTTCTGCTCCTTGCAATAAAGAAGTTACTGCCTTTACTTCCTCACCATTCGCTCACTTTTCCATCGGATGTTGATAAGGGCTCCACAGATGGAAAAGGCTGGTCTCTGGAAGACACCAAGAGTCAAGAATGTCATTCAGCCACATCCAGAGAAAACCACCCATCTCTTTGAGTGTTTTATCAAGACTTAGAGCAGGAGGCCTGGGTGTAAGAAATGGGGTAGACTGAAAAGATGGGATTGAAGACCCTGGGCCAGGTTGGAACGACAGGGCAAGAAGGGAGGGGTGCAGAAACATGTGAAATATGGGATTGTCCATTTCTGCATTTTTCTACCCTTGCTTCTACCCCATGGCATGGCATGTGAAGTCACCTAAAGCTCCTGTTCCAAGACCATCCCTGCTGTGGCAAAGAATTGGTTTTGCATGTGGAGTCTAGGGCAGCAGTAGGCCTACAGCAGCAAAAGGAAAGAACAAGAACAAGCAGGGATAGTGGGGGAGGGGGAGGATTTTGCAGCCATGTTTTCGGGGCAGTGGGTGACGGTAGAGGGTCCGAAATCGTTCACCTGTGAAGGAAGTACACTACATAAGTGCAAAAACCTGTGTCTGAATCCATTTGCTTTCCTTGTGGATGATTTTGAAGTAATACCAGTGATTTCATGAGAAAAGCTAGTATCTATTCCAGACTTGGAAATTACTGTGTAAAAATTTAACGTTATTAACATTTGCTATCGTTTCCCAGAAAGCTATGACTGATCTTTACAATCATTTACTCAATCTGCCTTAGAGTCAAATTTAAAAACGTTGGGCTTGCAAGCATTTTGACTAGCTTGCAAAATCATCCCCAACCTTTCTTCTTGCTGTTTTCTTATGATGCTTCATAAACAGAAATCCGGAAGTAAAATTTAGAAACTTTTGAATTTTTTTTTAAAACAGAATCTCATTAGTGTTTAATTAACCTTACCCCTGGAAAGCTCTTCCTTAGGATTAAGTTAAATCCTTTATGCTTTGAGAATCATTCATTTTCTTTAGTTCTCCTTTCTGTGGAGATGGAAATTTCCTGATTACATTCCTTACCGAAAAGAACTCTGCCAATCCACAGGAAACCAGAAGATGGCTGATATCTTCTCTTTTTGTTCTTTGGTGATGTGATGAGGACGGTGTCAAATCCCAGGGCCTCCCCCATGACTTCGTAACCTTGGAAAAGTCAGTCTCTCTGAGCTTCGTTTGCTGTGGCTCCTCTGACTTAATTCATAGAATCGTAAAGAATAGGACTTATGTGAAAATTCCTAATCTTTAACCAATGTTTTCTTGCCTCCTATATGTTAAAAACTCTCCTTTAAACATTTTTTTTCACCGCTTTATGTATTTTGAGAGTCGCATCATGAAGCTAGAAGTCAAAGTCCTAAAGTGAGAAGATGCAGACATTGGTCCCAACCAGTCCCTCATTCCATGTGGCATTTGGTTGGTCACTCAGTCACTGGTGTAGGCCCCAGTCCTCATCCGAAAGACCTTAAAGACCAGTGTGGTATAATGGGAAATATATATTTGGTCATTGTTCCTGGTTACTGGCACAGAGCTCTTAAGAAATCCTTGGGATTTCCTGAGTGACAAAGGGTGATAGGACTGCCTGGGACTTCCAGCCCTAGCCCCCAGCCTCCAGGAAGAGGATACGGGCCACAGACCGAGTTGATCACCAATGGCCAATGTTTGATCAATCATGCCTGTGTAATGAGGCCTCCATAAAACCCCTAAACATCCACGTATCAGGAGGGTGACATATTCCATCTCCACTGTGGGCAGAGATTCCTGCACTTGAGACCCATCTGGACCCCCCAGCCATGTACCTCTTCACTTGAATGTTAAAGCATATAAATTAGTATATAAACTTGTAAGTAAAGTGCTTCCTGTGAGCCCCTCTAGCAAATTACTGAGCCTCATGAGGGAGTTGTGAGAAACCCCTATTCTAACCAATTGGTCAGAATGATCTGATACTTGTGACTAGAGTCTGAAGTGAAAACATTCTTGCGAAACTGAGCTCTTAAGCCCATGGATTCTAACTCTAGATAGTTAGTGCCGGCATTGAATTAATTATAGGACACCTAGTTCACCTACTCAGAGAATTGGAGAATGGGTCGGGGCGGGGGGGGGGGGGCAGGGGGAACTTCTCACTTAGTGTCAAAAAACAACTCGGCAACTAGCATTTAAAGCACACATCCTGGAGTCAGGCTGCTTGGGTGGGGACTCCCGCACCTTCACCGTATTAGTTATCTATTACTAACAGCCTAGCACAGATTTAGCCGCTTCAAACAACACCCATTTATTATTTCATAGTTTCTATGCATCAGGAGCCCCGCCGTGAATTAAGTGGGTGCTCTGCTCAGGGTCTCACAAAACTGCAATCAAGGCGTTAGCCAGGCCTTCAGTTCCCATCAACGTAGAGGGTCCTCTTCTAAGCTCACATCATTGTTGGCCGAATCCATCTCCTTGGGATTATAGAACTAGTTTCCTCAAGACCAGCAGACAAAAGGAGTCTCTGCTGCTGTAAGTCTCTCTGACCGGGGAGGAAAGCCCTAGCATCCCAGTAAAGAATTCACTAAATTAGGCTAGACCCACCCAGAATAATCTCCCTTTTGATTAGCTCAAAGGCCAGACTAATTAGAAGCATTAATCACATCTGCAAAAGCGCTTCACCTTTGCTGGATCAGGTAACATAATGGTGGGAGCGACATCCCGTAGTCCTTTGCCATATTCTGTTGGCTAAGTCAGACTGTCTCTTTTTCGTTGTGAGTTTTAGCAGGTTGTATCTTTCAAGGAATTGGTCCATGTCATCTAGGTTATTAAATTTGTGAGCGTAGAGTTGTTTTTAGTGTTCTTATCCTTTTAATGTCCGTGGAATCTGTGATAATGTCCTCTCCTGTATTTCAGATATTAGCCATTGAATCCTCTCTCTTTCTTCGCCTGGCTGGAGACTTATTGCTTTTTTGGTTTGGTTTTTAGGTTTGCTTTTGTTTTTGTTTTCGTTTTTTAAAGATTTATTTATTTATTTTAGAGAAGGGGTGGGTAGGGGCAGAGGGAGAATGGAGGAGAGTCTTAAGCAGACTACGCTGAGCGCAGAGCGCCAGGTGAGGTGGAGCTCAATCTCAGGACCCTGAGGTCATGACCTGAGCCAAAACCAAAAGTCCAACCAGCTTCACTGACTGTGCCACCCAGATGCTTTTATTGATCTTTTCAAAGCACCAGCTTTTGGTTTCATTGATTGTTTTTTCCTATTGATTTCCTGCTTTCAATTGCTCTAATCCTTTATTATTTATTTTCTTCTCCTTACTTTGAATTTAACTTGCTTTTCTTTTTCTAATTTCCTTAGGTGGAAACTTAGATGATTGATTTTAGAGCTTTCTTCTTTTTTAATACATGCATTCAATGCTACAAATTTTCCTCCCCCCCCAAAAAAAATATTTTTTTTTTTCCCTCCCAGCATGGCTTTTGCTACATCCCACAAGTTTTGGTAAGTTGTGTTTCATTTTCATTAAGCTCAAAATATTTTTCTATTTTTCTTGAGGTTTCTTCTTTGATCCATGTGTTACTTAGTGCACTGTTTAATCTCCACATATTTAGGGATTTTCCAGTTATCTTTCTGATACCGATTTCTGGTTTAATTCCATTGTCGTTCTGCGAGCAGACATTGTATGATTTTTATTCTTTTACATCTGTTAAGTTCTATAACAACGCTAAGAGGTCAACCAGTTAACTGGGCAGATGTGTTTTCTTGCCCAGAATGTGGTCTATCTTGGTGAGACTTCCATATGAGCTTGAGAAGAACGCATGTTCTGCTGTTGGATGAAGCAGTCTATGTATGTTAATTGTATCCAGTTAATTGATGGTGCTGTTGAGATCAACTGTGTCCTCACTGATTTTATGCCTGCTGGATCTTTCCACTTCTGAAGGAAAGGTGTTGAAGTTCCCAACTATGAGAGTGGATTAATCTCTTTCTCCTTGCAATTCTATTAGTTTTTGCTTTGCATAGTTTGACACTCTGTTGTCAGGTGCTTACGCATTAAGAATTATGATGTCTTTCTGGAGAATTGACCCCTATATCATTATATAAGGCCCTTTTCCATCCCATATTGTTTTATTTTATTTTTTTAAGATTTATTTATTTATTTATTCATGAGAGACAGAGAGTCGCAGAGACACAACCAGAGGGAGAAGCAGGCTCCATGCAGGGAGCCCAATGTGGGACTCAATTCCAGATTCTGGGATCATGCCCTGGGCTGAAGGCAGACGCTCAACCACTGGGGCACCCAGGCATCCCTCATCCCATATTCTGTTAATAAGCACATCACAGGTCCCACCAACACTCAAGGGACACTTGTTGGGAGGGTCACCTAGGGTGTGTCTACCACAAGCACATGCTGGCAGTGATCTTAGGTCAATCATTTCACCTAGGTGCCTCAGTTTCTACTCTTATAAAATGGGTATAATAATATTAACCACCCCATTGGTTCACTATGAGGACTCATTAATTAATACCTAAGAAGCATTTAGAACAGAGCCACGTAGTAAGTGTTTAATGACTTTTAACTATTTCTCTTCAAAATAGGGACAATTGCTGCCAATTTCTGCTACTACTGACCACCTGCCTGGGGTTGTTACAAAACTCAGAGGGGATGAGGCATCTCTGCTAACTGAAAAATAGCACGCAACTATGGGGTTGGTGACTGTTTTAGGGCGTGTTTTCCTCATTCTTTAACGAATGTAGCTTTTCATTTCTTTCCTCTGATTGTGCAATGACCCATAATGGTCTCTTTATATTTGTGGACAGAGAGAAGTAGAGGTTCTGGATTGATTCATCTTGCTGGTGTTTCACATTTGCCTGTTCCGTGATATCTTCTGTCCTGTTTTAGGGGCTGCTTAGGTGTCAGAAAGGTCATGGAGCAGCAAGTAATGAGATGTGGGTTCACTGAATCTGCTGTGTGACCTTATGGGAGTCACTAACCCTCGCTGGGCCTGAGGAGGTAAAATAAGACATTGGACAACACTAGATCATTGCCTGATAACCCCTTCAGTGCTTACCTCCTCTGACTGGGGCCTAATCTGTCGAGTCTAACTCCACCTGGAATCTCTTGACTCAGGCCCACGAGCCCTCTCTATTTATAGGCCGTTTGTGGTTTTATAATACTTTGTACCCTCTCCCTGGACTTCAGATCATGCAGTTCTCTATGAAACCAAGAAAGCCCCTTCAGAGACAGCAGAAGTCATTCTCAGGAATGTAATTCCAGGAACCAGAAGCAAAGTAATGCTAACAACATCAAAAGCCAGGCAAAATTAACAGATGCTCCGAGTAATGAACAAGGTGCAGAGAGGTTTTTCATAATGACTGCCTCCGTAGAGTATAAATAGGAATGCATCCCTTCCCTCCCCGTCTCCCCTCACACCATCTGTTATTTGTGTCAGGCAGGCAGTAATTGCTATATGTGACCCTTGTTGTTGGTAACGGGGACAACACCGTACATCGCAGTTTTCTTTGCTTTCACCCATCTCCTGGCAGCTGTGGCTATAAGGTTTGTGTCTATCCTAAGATGGCAGATCAGGATTTCCTTGGCCCTTGTAACTAAATATAAACAAATCACTCACCCTCCCTATTGGGGAATAAGTTATAAATAACAAGTCAGAGCAATCTTTCATCAGAGAGGCTGTGGTTACTAGGAGACGGGCCCTGCAGTCAGGCTTTCTGTTGTCATTACGTATCCATATGGCATTGAATATAAGCTCTGGCTCTCAGTCTTTGGCCTTTCGAATGGTTCTTAAGTAGACTGTTCCTGCAAATTATTCAACTCTTTTAGGCATTTTGAGAGATGAAGTTGTGGGTTCTAATCTGACCTCTGTCATCAGCACGCTGTGTGACTTTGAGCGAATTCATTCATTTCTCTGGTCTTCAGTTTAATTCTTGGTAAAAGAGATGAGAAAGTTGGCTGGATCGGGGGTTGGCAAATTATGACCCATAGGCCAGCAAATCCGGTCTGCTGTCTCTTTATGTATGGCTTGTAAGCTAAGAATGGTTTTTACATTTTTAAATGGTTGAAAACAAATGAAAAGAATAACATTTTGTGATGCAAAATATTATACTATGTCATAGTATAACAGTATATAGCTATAGGATGTAACATCTAATAATATATAAAAATATCTCGTGAAAATTATGATTTTCAAAAATTTACATCCACAAATAAAGTTTTATCAGAGCACAACCACTGTTTACCTGCCACCCCCTCCCCCCCATGATTGCTTTCACAGTCAGTAGCAGAGTTGAATGGTTCCAACAGAGGCTGTTGAGGCCTGAAAAGCCTAAATAATTACTATCTGGCTCTTTACCATAAAAGTTTGCTGACCCCTGAGCTAGGCTGTCTCTCAGGTCCTGGTCACTCCATTTTACAAATTGACTAATTCTTAGCACAATTCCCTCTCACCCTGGGGAAGAAATTCCAGGCTTCCAGTGAACCACACTTGGGCTGCTCTTACAGGAAATCTGGCATTTCCAGTGAGTCCTGATTGCTGCCCTGGGGTAGCCTGAAAAAAACTAGAAATGTCTTCGATCAATATGTGATGGAATGCTAGCCTCTGGCCTGCCCTCACTCTGGGTCAGCCCAGGCCTGGGGACCAGGGCAATGAGTCAAGGGTTTACCCTGAGAGTGGGGATATGTAGTAGTTCAGGCCTAGTGAAGAGATGAGGTGTTAGGATGTCCCTGCTATGACAGAGAACCCAAATAATAGTGGCTTAAACAAACCAGAATCTCACCAGGCTTTTCCATAAAAGTCCAGGTAACTGTTACATTAAAGATATCAACTGTTTGCAATCTATAGAATTTATTTGGATCCTAAAAAAAAAATGTATGAGATAATTGGGGAAATTGAAGCACTGTATGTTTGATAATAATAGAGAATTATTGGCATGCCGGGGTAGCTCAGTGGTTGAGCATTTGCCTTTGGTTCAGGTCATGATCCTGGGGGTCCTGGGATCAAGCCCCACATCAGGCTCCCTATGGGAGTGATGTCTCCCTCTGCCTGTGTTTCTGCCTCTCTGTGTCTCTCATGAATACATAATTAAAGTCTTTTTTTTTTAAAGAATTATTGATTTTTTTAGATGTGATACTGAAACTGTGATCATGTTTTTTAAAAAAGAGTCCTTAAGATCCATACTAAAATGTTTATGAATGAAATGATGTGGTGTCTCCAATTTGCCTCAAAATGATCCAGTTGGGGAAGGTTGAAAGTGGGTGAGGATGTATAGTTTAAAAAAAAAAAAACTGGTCAGGAGTCAGCTGAAATGTGTAATAGATCAGAGGGGTTCATTCTATTACTTTCTCTAATCATAGATAACCAGGGATTAAAAGTTTATACTTAAAAGGAATTTGGTCTATGAAAAATTTCACTCAACTGCCAAAACTGTATAATTACGGTCATTGTAGATGTGTTTATAATAAAAATACTTAGAAACAAGTTTTCCTGAGAAAAAAAATTCTTTGGGGAGGAATAGTTGTGTTGTGTCAAAAGTTCCAAGCATTTAAAAATTTCGATTGATGGAATATATTTTATTAATAAGCTTTTTATTGATTAAAAAATCATTTGAAAGTTTAAAGAAGATATAGAAATTACCATTAATTTCTTAGTCAAATCAACTTTTTTTTTTAAGATTTTATCTATTTATTCATGAGAGACCCAGAGAGAGAGAGAGGCAGAGGGAGAAGCAGGCTCCATGCAGGGAGCCCAACGTGGGACTCGATCCCGGGTCTCCAGGATCACGCCCTGGGCTAAAGGCGGTGCTAAACCACTGAGCAACCCAGGCTGCCCTTTTTTTTTTTTTTTTAATTTTATTTATTTATTTATTTTAATGTGTGCCTCAGTCGTGGAAACATTTACCATTTGTCAGGTGCGTAGTATGATACTATGCATGGCATGTGGAATTTTATTTCTTCAATGTAACTGTCATAAAATTATTCCTTGGACATGAAGATAAATCTGGGTTCTCAGAGCTTAGTACAGTGGCTTCTCAATCAGCAGGCATCTGGGGCTCAGGCCACAGACACTCCCATTTTGTGGCTCTGCCATCCTCATGCTTGGCTGCATCTCATAGTCCAATACGGCGGCTTCGCCTCCTGCCATTAACTCTGCATTCCAGAATGTAGGAGAGGGAAAATGGTGAAGGGCATGCCCTTGCCGGCATGATACAGAATTTGCCCGTGTCACTTCTGCTTCCCTTCCACCGGCCAGAATCACGTGGCCACTAGTTGGAAGAGAGGTTGGAAGGGCGAAGTCCTCAGCTGGGAGCCATCCATTGCACTAGGCATGTTTTATCCACACAGTAAGGGTAGAAGAGCTGTTGGGGCACAATGACTAGCCTTTGCCATGTATGTCTATGTTTACATTTATGTTGGTATGCGAACTCCAGGAGTCTCCCTCTTGCTTGGAGTTTATTTTTTTGCCTTTCCCTCTCCTCCATCTTCATTCCGACCCCCTGTCCCTTCCCTTTTCAATACCTTCTTGTAAACAGCTTGCTGTGGGAACCCATGTGACCACATTCCTTCAGGTCTGGTGGTTCTGATCCAGACACCCACTCACCTATTGTGCATGCGTTCCTATCCACGCAGTCACCCGGCCTCTCCCCACACCCACCCACCCACCCCCACACACACCCACACCCACACCACAGTCATGCATTTGGTTTCGTAGTTTGGGAGGCATGGGTTTTTAGTCTCGCCTCCTTCATTTACCCCGTATGTAGCCTCGGCTGGGTCAACTAAACTTTGTAAGCCTCATCTTCCTCACGTGGAAGAAAGCATCGCTGCATCCCAGGAAAGAGCCCTTGCAGAGCCTACCTTAGGTGATAAGTGAGGATGTGCACAGTCGTAGGGAAGTGCCTGGGCTTTGATAAGGAGAAAGCCACATTACTGGTGCCCTGTACTGTCGCTGAATCTGATCACACTACTCTTCTCATAGGGTCACAGCTGGGTGATTCAGACATAGAATCTCATCCCAATTGGCCTGTTTCTTTTGGAAACATGCATTTGGACCTCAGGGTCAGCTGATGATGATAGAGTCCTTTTAGTGGCCAAGGTCTGCAGGGACTTCCCAGAGTCCCCGCGGTCCTGGGGTCCTCTCCGTGTCCTGGAAGTCAGCAAGTCTTGGTATTCTGTGAGATACCTTATTTCTTCAATACACTTCGCTTCTTTGCTTGCAATTTGTTAGCCTGGTTTCTCTTCCTCACAAGAACCTTAAACCAAGCAACTGGGTTATTGGGAAATTTGGCAAAATTTAACATTTGATGCCCTTGTCTTAAAAATCTGTGCCCTTTAACCCTCTCCAAGTGACTGATAAATTAGTTTCTTCCTGTTGCTATGCTTCTTCCCAAGCAAAATTAGCCATAAGAAGAGGCTCCAACCGCCACCATTGACGCTGTGAAAACACATGAGTTTTTGGATCTCTGCCTCACCTACAGTGACCATGCTATCCTTAATTCTAATTACATAAAAAAAAAAAAACATATTTTCCCTCCAATAAAGGGATTGGATGTATCGGGAAAGAGATGAGGGTGGACTTCCTGGAGGAAGGGCAGATCTTTCAACCTGGCTGCCTAGATTGCCTGTGTGCCTGTGCACATGTGCACTTCCCCGCATTGGCCCACGTCCATGCCACACTGTGGGGTCACAGGCAGGCTTAGCTATCTGGCATTTGAAGACAGAAGACCGGGATCCCTGGGTGGCGCAGCGGTTTGGCGCCTGCCTTTGGCCCAGGGCGCGATCCTGGAGACCCAGGATCGAATCCCACATCAGGCTCCCGGTGCATGGAGCCTGCTTCTCCCTCTGCCTATGTCTCTGCCTCTCTCTCTCTCTCTCTCTCTCTGTGACTATCATAAATAAATAAAAAAAAAAAATTAAAAAAAAAAAAAATGAAGACAGAAGACCTGGCTCCTCACATGTTTCACCGGAGATTTCTCCTTTTCTCTGAGGCCTACCCTCCAGCCTCTAGACCGCTGTGTGGTCTGTGTGGCTTCTCCCATCAGCTTAATTGACCCATGGGCTCCGCTTCTGTGGCTGCAGTCCTGTGTCCTGTCCTCTCAGGCCTCACCCACCTCCTGATATTTGGGTGGCCTGTGTGTGGTACAGTAGAACACACTCTCACCAGACACTTGTTCAAAATGACAGGAGGGATTTTATTCAAACCATGGAAGCAAGGGGAAGAGGCTGAACTCAACTCTGAGTATGGCAAAGACCCCAGGTCCTCATTCCTCACGTTTGGTCAATCACTGGACCCCGACTTACTTTGCCTCATAGGCATCTCTGTGTCCCTCTGCTGCCTGAGACAGCCTCTCTTCTCCTGGGTGAATTTCTATAAAATGTTCTTGTTGGTTGGCCAGTCTCTGTTTCAGTCCCTCCTCAATGGGCCCTCGCAGGTGGTTCTTCCAGGGTGGAAATCCAGCTATGCCATTTGTCTTCCGTGATTTCTGGTGGAACCACCAGCCCACATGGCCCTTCCCTGGGGTCTGTGCTTGCTCTCTTCATGCCACCTCTACGTAGCTGGCCTCCTATGGATGCTGAGCACTCTCCACACTGCCGACAGGGAATAGATCTAATCAGCCTTGCACATGCCTTCTCAGGCTACTACCTCAGCTTGCTAAACCAACACAATCCTCCCTACCCTTAGCAGGAAACCTCAGCTAAAGTCAGTGATGAATTTGACTTGGAATCTAGAACATTTCCAATTCACAAGGCGCCAGTGTATAGCTTGAAACTTTCTGAGCAAGGGGCACATATGGAAAGCCCTCGAGGTGCCCCACACAGAAACTTCCAATTTCCAAAGAGAGCCTTTTAAAGAAAAAATGGAAAGTAGTACTGATATAAAGGAAGAAGAAAAAGGAGGGAAGAAGAAACCTCAAAGATTAGATGTGCCAGGAATACCGATGGCTTAAAAAACTGACGGTCCACCGTCTTGCCTCTCTGGTCTGCACGGAGGAACCCTACACAGAACAGGCTCCTGGATGCCCATGATGTGGGACCACTGGTTATAGCAGGCCCTAGTACCCTCTGCTCACCCTTGTGCCACTGAAATCTATGCTTGTAATGATGTGTCGCTGGGCCTGGCAGTGCTGTGCCCTCAGGATGAGCTGATTCCTTCCAGTCATTGGCTGTTTTGGCCGTGAGGGATCCTAGACATCTTTCAGGGGGATCATATTTCATGTATGAATAATCCAGCTGTGGATTGAATCCTGACTCTACAGAATGTGGGTTGGGGACCCTCCTGGATGCATTGATATGCCATTGACAAGAGCCGATAAGCATGGGGCTTCTCCTTTTGGGTTGGAGAAGAAAATGTTGTGGCTGGGTGTCCGGAGAGGAGAGAAAAAAAGTCTTGTGATAGGAAAGAATGCAAGCACTTGGGTGGCATTTGTGTCGTGCTCAGCCTGTGGGTCTGGTTTTGAGATTTCTCGGAAGATATGTGACATCCCAGACGCCAACAAAGCTGGTTGGGAAAACAGATGACAAAATATGTAACAGAGTGGAGGAGGAGCTCTTCTGTCACAGACTTCAGCGCATTCTGGGTCCTTAGGGTTGCAGAGTATCCTTCACGGAACAATCCCTTTGCTCTGGGAAAGCAGTCTCCTCACAGGGGCCTGGGAGGCAGGTAGGCTGTGAGCTACCTCGATGTAGACAGACTTGTTCCTGAGGACACAGAGCTTCAGCGCTGCCAGAATGAAATGACAGGGCCCTGGGAGAGAGGGTGGAGAGCGATGCCTTGGTTCTCTGTTTGGCAGGGGGCTGACTATTAAGAGCTATCAAAATTTGGAAATTTAACCTAGTATGATTAAATTTATGCTCATGTCCTGGGGAAGTCTGCAGACATTTAGATTAGTTTCAGATAAGCACACAAAGGTCAAGAAAAGGAACTCCTGGGTGGCTCAGTGGTTGAGCGTCTGCCTTCGGCCCAGGGCATGATCCTGGAGTCCCAGGATGGAGTCCCACATCGGGCTCCCTGCGGGGAGCCTGCTTCTCTCTGCCTATGTCTCTGCCTCTCTCTGTGTGTGTCTTTCATGAATAAATAAATAAAATATTTAAAAAAAAAACAAAGGTCAGGAAAAGTTAGATGTGCTCCAGAGTTGTGCAACTGGTGAGAGCAGGAGTTTGGGCTTGAACCAAGGCTCTCCCCACCTTCAACAAGCTGGCTTAACTTGAATTCTTATTGAGAAAATTGTCTGTAATTTAGCAGCAACCTTGTTTCTGTGATTTTTTAAAAACTGATTTAAGTTCTAAGAACAGGGACTGTGTCCTGTGCTTCTCTTTCCAGTAGGCCATGTGGCTGAAGCTTAATCATTACCTCATGAATCATCTTACTCATTCCTTAGAATGGACATCATGCATCTTCTCTCGTGTGTTGTGGGCAGTTGCTGGCAAAGGATTGGGCATGGGTGGCCGTACAGTAGGCCTTATGTCTCCAAAGCATCACCCCCTTCGAAGTGAAGGCCCTGGTAGATTTATGGTTAGATGGAAACCAAGAATGGGTACGTGCAAGATGGAAGGGAGGGGACTCAGTTTAGGGACTCCAAAGATCTAGAAGCAGTCAGCTTGGGGTGTTTTGGTAGCACAACCAATTAAGTGTCTGACTCTTGGTTTCTGCTCAGGTCATGATCTCAGGGTTGTGAGATCCAGCCTTGCATTGGGCTCCGCAGTGAGCGGTCATCAGGCATGCCTTGCATCGGGCACGCAGTGAGTGTGGAGTCTACTTGAGACTCTCTCTCTTCCTCTCCCTATACCCCTCCCAGCCACTCTCTCTCTGAAATAGATAAATAAATCCTAAAAAAAAAAAAAGGAGCCAGAGTCAGCTTTTCTGGAACAGAAAGAAGGTTGAAAATTGGCTATAGTCATTCAATAGATAGTTATCAAGTGTTTAATACATGTTAGGGATTGTTCTAGGGACCAGGGATTCAGCAGTGGACAACACAAAATTGATTTAAAGTGAAAGTATGTTAAGGATGGGGTAAATATAAATTTTATTTTATGTTATGTTACTTTTTTTTTTTAGAAAGAGAGCACACTTGCTCACATACACAGGGGTGAGGGGAAAGGCAGAGGGAGAGGAGACAGAGAATCCTAAGCAGGCTCCACACCCAGGGCAGAGCCTAATGAGGGGCTCTATCCCACAACCCTAAGATCATCATTCGAGGCAAAATCAAGAGTCGAATCCTCAACCGGCCGAGCCACCCAGGCACCCCGAAGAGGGGGTGATATTTTATTCACATCTCTCCTTAATGGCCTTGTAGTCCTAGGATGATGAAAAGTCTTGGATTTGTAAAATTTATGTGCCACCTTGTTCTAAAACACTTAAAGCAACGTATAAAGTACGTTAATCAATTTGTCAAGATCAAAACAGCAGTAGAAGAGATAAGTAAATCACTAGAAAACTTACAAAACACTGGAACCCCAGAGCCAGCAGGACTAAGGCTAGTTACAAGGATATAACATGCGCCCTGGAAATCCCAGACACAGCAACAGGTGAGCCACAGATGTGGCTTTAGGCTTTTCAGTGACTAACCTACAGTGGGTGATGGTACCATTGAAACAAATCAACAGCCACAGCTCTTTGGAAGAAGCACAACGAATCCTGATCCCAAGGCCAGAAGGACATTTCTCTAAGAATCTTCCCCAAACAGGATATTCTGTGGCTGAGCTCTGGGACCGCATTAACAAGGAAAATGCCACACAGATGAGGCCGGGAGAGCTGTCACCTTGAATTGAATGGCTGAGTCCTTGTCGGTTCCTACTGCCTCTATCTCCAAGGCCAGAGCTGTGGGCCAGGAGGCCCACGTTACGTCAGTCCCCACAGCTTCATTCAGCAGATATTAAATACACAAGAAAGGTGTGGCTATTGATCTTGCGTGTGTTTCACGAGATAAAGCACTTTCATGTGATTCCCAGAAGAGCTGGAAGCAAGGCGGGAGGGAGATAAGAAGGCTTGACGTTCACTTCTTGCAGAGAAATGTGTGTCTGTAAACATGATCCGAATAATCTCAGCTCAGGACGTTTTGCTCACCCAGCGCCTCCTGCATGTGTAGCTCCGGCCATAGGCATCTGCGAAGTGAGACAAGACCAGAGGAAGGCTGAAAACATTTGGTCGTGTTTGAATAGAACGAACAAGTCTAGAAGCACAACTGCTTTGCCTACTCAGTAAAAATTGAGTGCTTTTTTTTTTTTTTTTTTTTTTTTTAAGGAAGCATTGTTCAGTCAACTGGGATATCTGTGAATGACATACACAGGGACAAGTCAGGCTGTGTCTCCATTCCTTTGTCTCAATGAGTCTCCTCTCTCTGATTTTTAGAAAAGAGTGAAATGGGTCAGGATTGATGGTCAGTCATAAAGCAGGGAACTCCACTAAAAGACTCCTGGGAGTAGAGATCAACATGCAGGATGCAGGATCACATAGCCGACCTGGGAGGGTAGCTTTGCACTACCTGCCAAACTCACGTGCTCTCCTGCTAGAACGCCCCTACACACACATGCACACACGCACACATGCATGCACACAAGCAGGTGCTCAGACACGCCCTCCATGTCCTGCCCTCCCTGCAGCTGTGACTCATCCCTCCCTCCCTGCAGGTGTGTGGAGCGCCCGTGGGCATCTGCTCCAGGAGTGGATTCAGGACTGCACATCTCTCTCTCTCTCTCTCTCTCCCTACGTCCCTCCTTCCCTCCCTCCACCATCCCCACTCTTGCTCTCACTCTCTTGCTTTTCTGCTTAAGATGTTTTAAGTGGGTTTTGTTTCTCGTATCAAATGCTCCCTGGTCAAGACACTAAGTAAAATAGGAAGATTTTTTTCCCCTTTATTGTAAAGAATAGAGGATTAATTGATATGGCAAAAGTGTATTTTATGTTTTATACTTAAGCCTCTGAAAAAGGAAATAGCAAGCATGTTGGGGGGAGGGTAGCTATGAAGAATGCTAAGAATTAAAAAAAATCTGAAGCAAAGAGCTTCCAGTTTAGTGATGATGTGTATGGAGGGACAGTTCCATACACATTGGTCTGCTGTGTTTTTCTGTGCTCACTTCATTTCTTCACCTGTACTCCAGAGGTTTCTGCCCCATCCAAACTTTGGGGGTAGGAAGTGACTGCGGTGAACAAAGAAAGTGATGTTAAGTTCAATAGTCACTAGTTTAGGTGTGAAACAGAGTCTGAGACGTTCCGTGGAATACGTTTGCTTTTATCTCCCTACTAGCTAGAAAATTCCTAGAGCTGGGGATGGGTGGGAGAGGGAGAGGAGGTACTCCTCGATTAAACCTAGAATCTGTGCTGGAGCAAGTACCATCTTCTTCCGGCACCAGAGAACACTGGGGAAACTGAGTTCATGCCCAGTTGTCATCCTCACTGCCATCCAGGTGGAGCCCAAGATGACAGCAGGGAGTGGGTCTCCCACCAACTGACCTGTAGGAGGGATGCTATTCTGGGCCCCAAGACTTCACTAAGGCTTTGTCTGACCCAGAACTGTGGAATATTCCTCCTCCAAATAGCTTGACCCCTCAGGAGGGAGAGGATGAGGGGAAGTGGTGGGTGTGGAGGGGAACAGGCGCCACCCAGGTGGCACCTCCAAAACCCACACGGTGCTGGAACCGCCCTCCCTGCTCTTTCAGTCACATCGAAGAACTTTATTTGGCCCTCTTAAATTAGGTACACAGTTCCTTACCGTTTTATGAAAATTGAAACTCTAGGATAATTGTTGATTTTCGGGTAATCAATGTAGTTAAGGAATGTCATTGGATTGGGGTTTTTACCAGCAGCCTTAAAAAACCTCTATCTTTAATAATAAATTAAAGCCTTAGAAAGAAAACAAGAATGGAGAGTCTTGAAGGATATTCATCTCTTTTTTTTTGTTTAAAAAATCAACAAAAGATTTCTTCATATTTTTTTCATCCTCTTTACATTTCCTCCCCACAATCCTCAGCGCCTTCTACACAGCTACCTCCAGTGTAAATGCAAGACAAGCTGGTTTTGAATGGATGAAAAAAGGGCTCATTAATTGTCATTTGGAAAGAATCCTGAAGGATATCAACATAAGCAAAACGTTCATTTCCTCTCTAGATATTTGTGCAGAAGATGCACCATTTGGTCTTCATTTCAGTGGGTGGGGGGTAATGTGGCCACTGGGCCACAGCTTCCTGAAGGACAGTGGTCCAGATAGAAGCTCAGTGGTGGTGGTGGTGGTGGCGGTGGTGGAAGAGGAGGACGCCCCTGGCTGTAAGCTACCACTCAAGAGGCCTAGAGAAGTGTTTCGTTGGTGTAACGCGGAAGAGCATTGCTGGACAGGCGGGCTTTGTTGGCCAGGCTAAGTTAAGCTACGCTGCAGCAACGAATAACCACCCAAACTCGGTGGCTTTCCAGGAAGGTTATTCACCACTCTTGTCATACTCTAGCGTAGGTCAGGAAACCTGTCTCCTCTGTTTTGTAGGCTCGCCGTCTGGACCCCATGAGCTCCCGGCTGCACGACCAGGCAAGGACAGGGCTGGAGATTGGATAGTATGTTCTTCCTTCCAGGATTCCAGGTGGCATGAGTCACGTCAGCCTGTATCCCATCGTTCCAGACACTATTCCATGACCCCAGCTGCGAGGGAGACTGGGAAATGTGGTCTGGCTGCGCGCCCAAGGATAATGTGGTGGAGAACACATAGCATTTGTCTGCTACAGAGAGTCAGGGGGAAAGGCTGACAGCAGAGGGGCAGGGCGAAGAGAGCACCCATGTGGCAGGAAAGCAGCGTACATGCCAGCTTCTCCCGGGGTGTCTGGCCTGGGATGGGCAACACGCGGCATCTTTCCTTATTCTTGGCTACACGGAAGGATAGCAATTTACGTGCAAATCAGTGAGCTGGGGCATCCTAGAGCCATACCTGTGAATTAGATACAATACACTTTTCTTGCACAGGTACGGTCCACGGCAGATCCAAACCCAAGGACATGGCAGGTGCGGGGTGAGCAGCCTGTGCGCACCGAGATGGCAAGTTTCTGTAGCGCCCGGGCTCAAATTACTTGAGGGACCCAGGCCACCACTGAGTGCACCTGTTTCACAAAGCCAACCGATGGACGGAGGGGACAGCGGCCCCCGGGTCTCACTTTCCTCCAGAATTAGATTCATGTCCCTCCCCCGGGGAGGACACGTCTACACCACGCTGTTCACATTGAGAGCGGATGGAAACGCCTCACACCAAGATTCTAGCAAAGAAACGTGATCCTTTAAGACACTTGCCTTTTAATTGTTGGGTGGTTTTCCCGACAACCAGGCTATTCTCTACCACTGTTGTCTGATACCGTCCTTTAGGCTCTGCAGGAAACACTCCCCGGAGACGTCCAACTTGGCTCATCCGCCACTCAGCCTCAGACTCATCCCGACTTTCCCAATAGAGCCAGTGAGTCCCCGCCCTGAGTGTGACACTGCAGGTGTAGCTGGTTATCTCAGGGGGAGGGGTGGTGGGGTGTGTGTGTGTGTGTGTGTGTGACAATGCCCATAAGTCAGAGGATAAATTTATTAAATTTGCAGGAGCATTTTTACGAGCATTTTATCTCAGGGTGTTTCCTGAGGGGGACTTTCGTCCCTGAAGCCAGGGCCCCATGCCTGCCCAGTCTCTCTCTAGTTTTAAGGAGCAGGTGCCTGTTTCTCTAAAGGGACCCACACTGCTCCGTCCCTTGCCACTTGGAGGAGGGCGCTCAGCTGCCAAACCAGCCCTCAGCCTGAGCCAGGAACGACTGCCCCATCGGAGGGGTTCAGCGCTGGCATGCCCCCAGCTCACACACTGCCACCCCGATAGCGCGGGCTCGAAATATCTAAACAGAAGGGATCAGGGACAGCGAGGCAGTTAGAAAAGCAGGGCAGACGGCTTGGGACTGGTCTTGAAGGAGCATTTCTGTAGCAACCACACTGTCACCTGTCCTGGATCTTACTGGAAGGAGAGAGGCTGAGGACAGCTGAGAAGGAGGTTAGGGCTCCCGGCTCCCAGCCCCCAGTCTCTCCCTTACCTCTGGTTCAGGATCCCGTCACTGCATGGCCCGGGTCAGTGTCCACCTTGACGGCAAGTCATGCCCACCTCCACGTGGTGGAGCCCAACGTCGCCAGGGCAGGCCCATCCTCCCTCCACCAGCCTCTCCTGAGAAATGGGGGGCGGGGGGAGCTGCCCTGAGACCTGTAATGTGCCCGCCCCTGGCCAGGCTGCTCACACTTGAAGGCTCGCAAAGTGACTTGGGAGCAGATGGGAACATGGGAGGGAGCAAAAGATGTTCGGCGGACCGCAAGGTGCGCGCAGGTGAGGTGCCCCCGGCCCCGCAGTCCATGCTGGGTGCACCTGCTTAGCGCTGGAGCCTCCTCCTGTGGCAGCGGGCGTGCCTTGCAGGTTCAGGGCAGGTGTCCCCAGAGGACCTGGGACAGGGACGGCTTTCACAGCTCCTTGCCCTTCTCCCCCGCCTTCCCCACCCATGTGATGAGCACTGATATCCTGGGAGCCAAGGGCAGCTGCCTGCCCCCGACCAGGGAGATGTGTTTGCAGCCCCGGAGCCAGCAGGGGGCCCCGTGTCCCCGAGAGAACGTGCAACTGCTGGCTGCCACCTGGGGAGGGAGGCGGGTCCTGGCATCACGGGTGACATTCCCTGGCGCCTTGGATCCTCCTAGAGCCACAGAAGCTGTCCTGTCCAGATCCCTCTTCTAAAGGTTATGCACTGGGTGTCACCCTATGTGTTGGCAAATCGAACCTCAATAAAAATATTATATTTATTAAAAAAATAAATAGAGGTTATGCAGGCCACCATCCCCACACATTTCATCTGAGACCAGAGAGGAAGACGTCGTTAAGTGCCCTCTTCCGAGGGCCCAGATGGTGTCCTGTTTTATTTCTGTGTCTGTGGCACAATTTGCAAGGACCAGCCGCCCTGCCTCTACTTCCCATCCAGGGACCATTGTTAGTCTGCCTGTTAGGTTCTCATTAGATTTTCAGCCGCTGCTGCGAGTTTTCTCTTCTTCCAGAACAGAGAACAACCAGGGACTTGTTTCCTAAAGAAGAAAGCTTGGTGTTAGAAGTTTTTTTTTTTTTTTTTTTTTTTCAAAACTCTGAGCAGAGAAAGAGAGGTCACATGAGAATGTGGGGACCCGGCCTTCTGGGATCTCACGCCAGTTGCCCACGGCGGGGAAGGTCCTCGTGCCTTCCTGCCCACCCCCAGCTGCCAATGCTTCTGGGTTTAACTGTTGCGTGAAGACTTCCAGCACTGGGCTCCAGCGGCTCGAGCTAAAATAAACGTCCCCCTCGTTGCAAGCCTGACTTGTGATCTTCTAGAAATGGTGCAGGTCTGGGGCTGGGCCTGCGTGGCTCCGTCGGTTAGGCTCAGATCGGGACCTCAGGGTCATGAGATTGAGCCCTACGTGGGCTCAGCGGGGAGTCTGCTTGAGATTCTCTCTCTCCCTCTCCCTGTGACCCTGCCTGCCAAAATAAATAAAGAAATCTTTAAAAAAGAAAAAAGAAATTTTCCAGGTGTATTTCCTGAATGAGGACTTAGGGACAGGCATCTGGAAACTAACGGTGTGTTCTGATGGCAGCCTGTGGGCCACAGAGCACCAACAGGGCAAGGTACTTATTGGAGATACAAATAGTCATTTGTTTCTCGTAAATTGTCCCAAAAGGGAAAAGGTATTATTTTTTTTTTTTAAATGAGCGTTTTCAGGACCTCTTGCAGGGAGCCTAAGCCCTGGCGGCTGTGATGAGGGTCCTGGTGGCACATTCTGTTCATCATCTGCTTCTTACTGAGCGCTCTCCTGAGGGCAGCAGGTGGGGGAGAGAAGCAGGGGGGTCTGTTCCAGGTCCAGTTGTGGTCTCTGGTCAGCTGCAGATGAACTTCATGGATAATTCAGGAAAAAAAAGAAGAAAAGGGACTTGGGTCATGGTTTGTGAGAGCCAGACCGAACCCCAAGACGGAGTGATACCATCATAATCCCAGAATGTAATGTCATTTTCATAATTGGGAATTAGCACTTGAAGACACTAAAGTTAGGAACAACAGCCCCAACGAGTCATTTTGCATTAAGTTTACTGGGAAGAATCATTTCTCATGATTCCTCAGTGGTCCCAGCAATTATGTCTGTTGAAAGCACTGCATTTCCTTTTTTTTTTTTCTTTTTTTTTCCTTCCTTTACGGGGGTTTGCCAGTTTTGACCAACAGGAATGGAAAATAAGACGGTGCTTTAAACACACTTAAAAAACAAAGTATGTTGGTACTTTTTCTCCATGCTCATTTAACGCATTGTCATTTTAGGAAAGTGATTCCCACTGTTTTCCTAGTATCCCTGCCAACAAATGTGCGGATATATCATAAATAGTATTTGTATTAAAATATATTCCTCATGACTTTGACTTCTCCCCGACGGAGGGGGCACTTTACACTTGCTGCGCAGATAGGGGAGCAATTTGTCCATTCTATTCAGCTGCCTTAAAACTCAGTTCCCAGGGGCGCCTGGGTGGTTCAGTGGGTTGCGCACTGGCTCGGGGTCCTGATCTCAGGGTGGTGAGACTGAGGCCCACACGGGGCTCCTGGCTCAGCAGGGGAGTCTGTTTGGCATTTTCTCTCCCTCTGCTCCTCCCCACTTGCCCCCTCCACCCTCACACGCAGGTGCTCACACTCTCTCTCAAAATGAATGAATGAATGAATGAATGAATGAATAAATAAATAAATAAATAAATAAATATCTTAAATTTTAAAAAAAGAGGAAGAACCCAGTTCCTACCAGGTCAATCAACCTTCTAAGACCTTCCTCTGCTCTCCCTCCTTTCCAGCCTGTGCCCTATGTAAACATCATTCATAAGCATCGTCACAGAGGGTTTGGGTGCTTTAATTTGTGCATCTGAAAGGACAGACGAAATGCACCCTTTCCAAGGACCAAAGCAGGGCTGCTCCCTTACTTGGAGGATCACAGAGATATCTGCCTTTCAGTACATTAGATCCGCAGCCACATTAGTTGTCTCCGTGTCCTTCGATTTTGCAAAAGGAAACTGAAATCCAGCAAGTCGTATCAGGAGCCCGTTCAACAGGTGAACCAGAAAGCAGATGAAAACAACCCAGAACGAAGTGGTGTATTTTTCACTTTGCGTTTTGTAGGCGTAAGTCCCTTCTTTATAATTTGCAATTTTTTCTGAGAGGTGGTGGATTTTCACTTCGGAGGCAAACAGTATCATGACCAGACAGCCGCAGGAGCCTGCAACGGAAGAACGAACAAACGCGTTGGCACCGAGGGGCAGGGAGGAGGGTCAGCGTGCAAACTCAACAACGCCTTGCCTAGCATCCTCATTTGCGTTCCTCTGTGAAAATACCCCGTTTCAAATTGGTGATCGTGGGGACTCCGTCGGTCAAGCATCTGCCTTCGGCTCAGGTCATGATCCCAGGGTCCTGGGATCGAGCCCTGTGTTGGGCTCCCTGCTCAGTGGGAAGTCTGCTTCTCTCTCTCCTCTGCTACCCCCCCTCTGGCAATAAAATAAAAATAAAATAAAATAAAATAAAATAAAATAAAATAAAATAAAATAAAAAAAATAAAATAATAAAATAAATAAATAAATAAATAAAATAAAATAAAATAAAATAAAATAAAATAAAATCTGTTTCTAAAAAAGTGGTAATCATGAGCCTGATTCTCCAACCGAGGGCGCTGGGCCAGGGTGGCGGTTCTCACAAAGACTGCAGATTCTCCTCTCTGCCTGACAAGAAGGCTGAATTGCTGGCCTCCTTAAGAGCACAGAGGTGGGATGAGGCCCCAAAGCAGCCACTGCCATGATGCAGCTTGAGGAGAAGAAATTTCTCTGCCCTTCACAGGCCATGCAAGAAAGCTGTCAGTCCCCAGCTCCCACCTGGCCACGGCTGGAGTCTCTGGGCAAAGGGAGTCATAGATGAGGTGTCGAGGCCGACAGTATCTGTCCTCTGCGTTTCTCACAATACAAGACTTTTTCCCTGGACGTGTGGCTGCCTTGAATAAAGGCTACATTGTGTGGTTGGGGTGGGGGGTGTGAGATGTAGGCGCAGCAACGTTTCCTTGAAGTCTGCCCTTTCTCCCCCCATCCACCTCTTCCTCCGTCCTGTAGCTGAAATGTGGATGCAATGGCTGGAGCTCCAGCAGGCATTTTGGAGCAGGTGGCCTCAGAAATGGAAGCCAGGCACTACAGAAAAATAAGAAAGGAGTCTGGATTCCAGATACCTGGAGCTACCAGACCAACCCTGGACTTCAAATTCTAGGTTTTTGTGTGAAAGAGAAATAAACCTCTATTTTGTTTAATCCACTATTATTATTTCCCCCTCATTGACCGATCATCGGTAGCTTAATCGAATCTTAACTGGTGCAGCTGAGGTCTGGGGTGAGCTCTCTGCAGGACAGACAGACTGGCGCCTGGAAACCCTGATAGGCCCTCTCCCCTGAGGATGGGGAATGGAGACCCCTAGATGAGTGGATGGTACAGGGGGCAGAGGCAGGCAGGAAGATCAGGAGCACAGTGGGTAGCCAGGATACCAAGGACTCCCATGGCTAGAGTTGCATCCCAAGCCACCACATCTGGGTTCCAGTTAGTAGGAAGCTTGCTAAGATGGTCTTCTGATTTAGGTCAAACCAACTGGGCTTCAGACCCTAATTCTTCCACTGACTCTGTGAAATTAGACAGTTTTCATCTCCAAGTCTCAATTTTCTCATCTATAAAATGTGGATAATAAGGATGGTGCACGATTAGCATTTGTCAGTACAATTGACACATATAAATGCTTACTAATTGGTAGCTAGTCCTCTGAACTTTATGGATTCCTTTCAAATCTTGCAAGCCCTTTATCATAATCCCTTACCCCACCCCACCACACACCCAAACACCTTATATCAAATAGACCACCCAAAGACCGCATTACAGTGCTTTGTTCCTCCAAATACTGGCCCATTAAGTTTAGGACTCCTTTAGGAGGGGTAAGTGCTGTTTGCTCCTCAATTAAAGTTAATTCAAACACCCTGGGAACAGCATTCTAGTGGCTTAAGTTCCCATTCATTAATTCACTCATTCATTTATTTATCCCACTGGTTACATGCCCAGCACCGGGACAGTGGTGGAGATTTTTAAAGAAAATGCATGAGGTTTCTTGTGAGACTCCTAACTCTGAGAAACGAACTAGGGGTGGTGGAAGGGGAGGTGGGTAGGGGTGGGGGGTGACTGGGTGACCCTCTGAGGGGGGCACTTGACGGGATGGCACTGGGTGTTATTCTATATGTTGGCAAATTGAACACCAATAAAAAATAAATTTATAAAAAAAATGCATATGGTTTCTGCGCCAGCAGAGAGTATAACCGGATGGGGTAAGACAATTGTAAGCCAATTGCAGTGAGTGTAACCACTAGGGAGGTACAGGTGGCTGTTACCGAGAGGGTGGGCAGCAGCATGGAAGGGTCTTTGGAAGTAGCGGTAGGAAGTCAGCTGAGCAAAGGGAGGCTGGACCATGTGGGGGGAGTGGGCTGGACATGAGCTGGAATGCAGATGATGGCCCCCCCCCCATTCTTTTCCCAAAATCCAGGTTTAGATTGGGATCAAGGGAGAAAATGGACCGTGTGAGGGTGAGGGGTGAGGGGTGGGGTGAGCAGGGCAGGAGAAATCACACTGCTTCCATTTTAGAACGTCACGTAGGACTGGCCCATCAGCTTGATCATCATCATAATATAGCCCCAAATAACCAAATGATCTAGTTTTCTTGAAACTTCACTTTTTACCTGCCTCAGAGCCGTAGTTGAGAATATTCCTTTGTAAAATTTGTCAGCCTATTTTTGTATTCTGAACTTAAAGCCAGAGCTCTCCGCTGGCAAAACCGTATTATTCCTTTCTTGTTAGATCCAACAAAAAGGCTGCAATGCTGTTTTCTCTTTATCTTTTATTTGAAAATTGTGGAGAAAATGCCATTGCTTTTACCAAAAGAGCCTTCTTTGTCTGAGGAGATGGTGGATTTCAGACAGGAGCGAAACACTGCGTTTCCTCCGTGCTTGAAAGGAAAATTCAAGCTTGGTTTCCTTTTCAAGTTGTTAAATATTTTAAAGGCACTACTTTGTTAAGGAGACAGCGTCATAGTGAGACTGTATTTCAAATTCTTAAAGTAAAGGTTGCTTGGGGTATGTTGAGACTCACAGCCTTTTACCCGTAGCTAATCACCCAAGCGTGTGGGCTCCCAAAACAGTGTGCACGGTCCAGTAGTTGAGAGGACGGTCTGGGGATTGTGCTCTGGCTTCTGGAGCTGACCACGAGGTCACCCTTGCCATTGCAGAGACGGAGCATAGCAACTGAGCTTGAGTCTCTGCCACCCTCGTGACTACGAAGAGATGAGAAGGGAAACAACTCATGGTGACATTAGGACGTCTTTGCTTCCCTCTGGCCACGGCTCTAAAGGAGATGTGGGACCAAGGGTGACTATGAGTTATGGCCCAAAAGATACACACGGAGTGTACCTTCTCCTTGTGGCCTGGCTACGAGGCACATGGAGAGAGGTATGTAAGGGATGGGGGTGATGGCGGAAGTAGGGCTCAGCAATTTTCCAATATGTTCTTTAGTCCCCAGCAAGGGGGCTCCTGCTATGGCTCCCCCATTTGGAGGGTGCCGCTCTCTCTTTTCTAGAGAGACCCCTTCCCACAGGAGAGGAACCCTTCAAGTCAATGGGATGAGCCCATCTTTGGTCCCTGACCCACCTTCTAGACCATACTCTTGGGGCCTGGGAATTCCTTCCCCAAACAGCTCTGAGCACATTTGCAGAACTGCATGAGCATCTTCTTCCTTGGGTCAGTCCTCCCAAGGGCAGACTTTCCAGCTGGTGGTGCACAGCGCTGAGGCCTGAGGATGGCCAAGGAGGAGCTATCTCGAGGGCATGGGCACGATCAGAGCTTGGATGTGCATGGGGAGTGTCCACACAGGGATACTCGAGGCCCATTACCGTGTGAGTGGAACCGGGCAGGGGGAGGGAAGTGGACAGACACAGACCAGCTGTCCTCCATCACCCCAGTCAAGTCCAGAATTCTAAACCTGAATCTGACCTTCCAGGTCCTTCTGGAGAGACGTTCGTCAAGGCAGAAGGATAAAACACATCTCGTTGGCTAGTTTATTAGCTTGTAACTTTTAAATGTTTAGACATGGGGTATGTGGGCTTTCATTAATACTCTTGCTCAAGGCCTCACAAATGTGAGGATCGGGCCCGCATGCTTCCTTCTTCCTTCTTCAAACTTGGCTGGGGCCGTTTGGACAGATGCCTCACATGGTTGTCTGACCAACCCCACTCCTGCTCACAAGAAAGGGTAGAGCACACTAGGTGTAGGAAAGCCTGCCAAGACTTGCCCCAGCTAGAATTTGGAACGTAACCAGGCCCAGGACCCAGGCTTTGCTGCCTTGCATCTTACTCAAAGACCGGCCATTTTCCTTTATGTGTTTGATTGCCCTGCCATCTGGCTGGTACTGTAATATTTTTTTACCCCTTTAATGACTGATTACTGAGTTAATCCCTGGCTGAAAAGGATAGCTGAGTTATAGGGCTGTCACACAATGAATTACCAGTCAATTAACAAACATTCGTAATGTGCTAGACACTGCACACTCATGACTGTCCCCTGGCAGCTGTCTGGGACGGCCTCTCTCCTCCAGCCCTTACAGTAGAGGGAACAAAGGTCACAGCCAACAAGAAAGCTGCCTCTTCATCCCTGGCTGACCCTGAGGGTGACCACGGCTTTATGGGTGGGAAACATCCTACCAGGATCCATGGGAGTCCAGGATACCATGGGTTTCAGTGAAGATGCATCCTTGCAGGTGGAAAAAAAAAAAAAAAAAAAAAAAAGCTCTGATACATTCTCTTATTATCACTAAGATTGTATTTTGGGAAATAATAAATTAGAATTTCAATTCCATTTGAAGTAATGGCCAACATTTCCAGAAAGCTAGCACGTCATCCTTAAACTCTCTCATAGATGACAAATATTAGAGGCATTCCATTTCCTCTACAGAATGATAAATTGATAATTTCCTTCTTTAAGGAGTCTTGAAAGATGATAAATGGGGGTGGGAAAGCCGCAGCTTTGCAGGTGTAGGTACTAATTTTCTGTGAAATCATGCAATCTCAGTAGAGAGCCAGCCAGCAAAGGTGAGGTCTCCAGCAATAATTTCTTCCGCAAATGATAGCAGTTCTGACTCCACCATGCTGGGGAGACCAAGCATGGACTGCCATCTAGAAGAGGGGCAGAGGGACGAGTAGAGCAAGTTAATACCTAAAAGTAGATTTTGGGGGTGTGATGGGAGCAATTTAGTCACGCATTTCCAAGGAGCAGGTGTGGATGAAGGAACACCACCAGTGTGGTTCAGCTTTTTCTCTTTGTCTTCTGTACTGGAGAGCGGAGGAGCCTACGTCTGGCTTGAGTCTTACAAATAGTGAGAGCGCGGATTTGCGCAAAGAAGAGATGATCTAAAAACACAATCTTCCTCTAATTTGAATCGACTTTCAGAAAAGGAAAATATCCTTTGCTGCCAGGAAATACACAGAGCTGCTTCGGCTTCACTCACTCATTCAACAAATATTTGTTGGGTGCCTGCTGCACTGTTGCGGGCACTGGGATCCAGTCCCGGGTGTGCGGCCAGAAAGCCCTACCCCAGGGAGCTGACGGTGGAAATGTGGCCATAAATGACAAGATAAGCAGGAACATTCCAGCGCTTAGCAGAGTGTGACATGCACTAAAGGAGAATAAAATAAAGCAGGGAAGGGGGTGGCCAGGGGAAGCGTCAGGGAGAAAATGACATTTTGGTGCCTCTTAAAGGAAGTCGGGGAATGAGAAAGTAGATTATCTGAGGGGAACAGCATTTGGGGGGTGAGGGAACAGTCTGTGCAGAGGCCCCAGGTGGTCTGGGCCGAGAGAGGCAGAGAGCCAGGAGAGAGGAGTAAGAGGGTGAGCTGTGTGGTCGGGGGTGAGGGATGGGGGCTCTGGGGTGGAGGGCACAGCAGGGTGCTGGTGGGTGGGCGGGTGGTGCTTTGGAGGTCATAGCAAGGACTTGGGCTTTGACTCCAGATCAAACAGAAAGGAGGACACACGTGCATGTTTTGAAGAGGATGAGAATCCGTTAAAAAAAAAAAAAAAAAGGTTGGGAATCTATTTGCAATTGTGATAGAACAAGATTGAGCATCTGGTTGCACAGGGTCATGGCTGGGTACAGGGCCCAGTGAGTTAGACAGTCCTTTTCTGGGGGCACCTGGGTGGCTCAGCGGTTGAGTGTCTGCCTTTGGCTCAGGTCATGATCCTGGGGTCCTGGGATCAAGTCCTGCCTCGGGCTCCCCGCAGGGAGCCTGCTTCTCCCTCTGCCTGTGTCCCTGCCTCTCTCTGTGTGTCTCTTATTAATAAATAAATAAAATATTTTTAAAAAATAAACAAAAAACACCCAGTCCTTCTCTGGCACCCTCAAGGTGAGTAACCTGGAGTACAGTTCTCTGGCCAATCTGCGGGCCACCTGCGCATCAAAGCAGAAGCCCTGGTCCCTGGCCAAGCCATTGTGGGCCGGCTCATCTTACTTCTTGCCTTCTGCGGCCTCCTAAGATCTGGGCTGAGAGACTAGCAGAATATTTTCACTGCCCATCCTTCCTCAGGTGTGGTGGCGTTGATGCCTGGACATCCCTGCATCTGCTTCTTGGACTTTAGGTAACAGTTTCTTTGTAAGGATGGAAGTGGAAATAAGGCCCAGAGAGTGTGTGACCACCAGTTGCCGAATCATATGCCCTGGACATATGACAGAGGCCGGGATGGTAGGAGTGCTAAACCTGATGTGTAACGTAAGCCGTGTTCGATTTTTGTGCCCCTCTTTATTTTCCTGTCCATGTGTTTCACTGGGACTGTGCTGATTTATCTTCCACACCATAGTTGTAATTAGCGTAATGAATTAGACCCATCCTAGGAACAACCCCCTTTTATTTATTTATTTTTTAAAGATTTATTTATTTGAAAGGGAGAGGGGAGGGGGGTGGGGGGAGGAGTAGAGGGAGAGGGAGAAAGAATCTTAAGCAGACCTCACGCTGAGCTCGGAGCCCGATGCAGGGCTCGATCTCATGACCCTGAGATCACAACCTGAGCCCAAATCAAGAGTCAGATGCTTAACTGACTGAGCCACCCAGGAGCCCGGGGAACATCCCCCACCTTTTAGAGGAAGACAGTCATTGCATCCGTTTGCCTTGCTTGGTATAACCCATAACATGATGCTACGTGGAAGAGAAGACACAATAAATACAATTTGCAGTAAGTTCACATTTTGGAGGTTCTCATCACCTCTAAAAGGCCCGAGTCAATAGCTTTCATATTGTGTTCAGTCTCCACTGAACTCTCTAGGATGTTCTGTGATTGATCCATGGCAACTCTTCCACCCAGCCCGCTCTCTTTTCTTGCAGACCTGGGACTCCACCATCAACTGGGAAACTTCTAGAATGGAATATAGGAAGATGGACCCTCATGGATCAGCGCCCCAGTGTGAGACTATGGATCCAGTTACTCCTAGGCTCAGCTGCCTCTTCTCTCCGTCCCTCTCTTTCTCTACCTCCTTAAGTTGTGTACATCTCTCTCTCCCCCGCTGCATTACACACCTTGAGGGAAGTGTATCCCACCCTGTTTGCCCCATTCTGCCTTCCCCTCCCATTTTCTCTTCCATTTATGTTTTCACAAAGCTCACTGTTCAGCAATCCTCTTGAAACATCCCTGTCTTAGAGCCTCAGGAACGACATGGCCTCCTGGTTTTCCTCTCTCTTCTCTGGACACACCTAGTCGGTGTCCTTGGCTGGCCACTCCTCAACCCCCAAAATGAACTGACAGTGTTCTTCAGAGATTGGTCCCAGGCCAATTTTTCTCTATCCACATTCTCTCTCTAGATGATGTCATCCATTTCTATTGCTTTAAATAATATCTATATCCTGACAACTCCTAAATTTATGTCTTTTGTCTAGACCTCTTCTCTGAGCTCCAGACTCATATATCCCACTGGCTACTTGCCATCTCTACTCGGGTACCTCCTAGGGCCTTAAACTTGACGTACCACAAATAGAACATTGATTTCGAATGCTAAGCTCTTCCTTCAACTTCTTTCTCCTTGACCGAATCTCTAAGTCTGTTCCTCCCCTTGTCTTATTCATCTTGGTTAATGCCACCCCTGTCTACTTGCTTAAGCCTGCCTGCATAAGGTTTTGGATTTACTCTCAAAATGTTTTTAGAGTCCATCCATCTCTCTCCATGTCCAAGGCAATAGCCTAGTCTCTCACCAGAGAGGTAAATCAACCCTCTGACATCTTCTTAAAATCTTTCACCAGCTTCTCAATGCAATTAGAGTCAATTCTAAAAGAATTATCATGGTTTTTGAAGCCTGACATTAATAGGCATCAACAAGTCTTCCTAATGATTTTTTTTCCCCATTTCTCCCTCACTACCCACCCCAAGGTACAAGGGCCTTCTTCCAGTTCCTATGGCGAGCTGATATATTCCCTTAGGGTGTTTATGTGTCTTTCTCTTCTTCTTGGGAAAGTCTCTGGGAGTCCTCAGCTCCTTTGTATCCTTAGAACTACTTGCTGACCACTGTACTACTTGCTACCCATCCTCCCTTTTCCTTCATTTTCTAGTCTAGCAGCACATTTATCACCCTTATTGGAGTGATTGTCATCTTTAATTACTTAAGTTTGCTTTTGTTTGACTCTCCCACTAAACTGTGGATTCCATGAAGGCAGGACTGTGAGCCAGATGGGTTGTGGTGTCTATCACCAGTGCCTATTCTAATGGTTGACACATAGTGGGCTCTCGGTCAGGGTTTGTTGAATCAGGGAAACATATGCACCTCCATCAGTGGTTCTCAACATGGGTCACACAGTAGAATTACTGAGAGAGCTTAAAAACACACCACTCAGGGGATCCCTGGGTGGCGCAGCAGTTTAGCGCCTGTCTTTGGCCCAGGGCACGATACTGGAGACCCGGGATCGAATCCCACGTCGGGCTCCCGGTGCATGGAGCCTGCTTCTCCCTCTGCCTGTGTCTCTGCCTCTCTCTCTCTCTGTGACTATCATAAATAAATAAAAATTAAAAAAAAAAGAAACATCATTTAAAAAAAAAAAACACACCACTCAGACTCCACCCCCAGAGACTCCAATTTAATTAGTGTAGCATGGGGCCCGGGGGTGAGCATTTTAAAAAAGTTCTTCAAGTGATTCTAGTGTAGAGTCCAGAAAGAGAATCACAGCCCAAAATGAACTAAGAGGGACCATTAAGGTATTGCTAACATCCTAACTCGGGGAAAGATTTCTCAAATCTAGTTTACAATCGACAAGATGAGAAAGAGCCAATGAACTGAGTTGCACGTGTCTCACGGACACTGCTAGTGGACAGAAATGCTGCACGAAGAAGGCTGAGGACTATGATGAACCAAACTGGAAGCCCTGAGAAGTGGAAGCAACATCTGGTCCAGGACAGCAACAAGGTTATCCGGTCATTGCATGAGCCAGCTGCAGTGCCTTAAACCTTTGGTGGCCTAATTCGAAGGTCTGTTCCCTTTCCTTCTGTGTCTCCAGGGTCTGGCGTGCACATTGCAACACATAAGGGGATGCTCAGAGCACTGCTACTCTGGGAGTACGAAAGGAAGACCGCTTCTCTTTTCTTCTCCCTATCTTCATGCCTCAGGATGCCAAGCCTTGGGTCCTCATCCAGCAAGGGAGCAGATAGGCAACCTGAATGATCTCAGCACAAGGAAAGGGGTAATCTTGAAGAGCCCAGGGGTGAGTGAGAGGAGAGAAAGGAGGTCCAAGGAGAAAGGAGTTTTGTGCTGACTATGAAGAAGGCCACCTTAGTAGAGAAACAGCAGAGGACACTCAGTGGAAGAGAGCTGCCCCTCCCCACAACCGCCCCCTGCGCCCCGTGGGCCAGGAAGGGGGTCTCCAGTGGAATGACTCACACCGGAACAAAAGGGCTCCCTAATACAAGCTCTCCCTCTTTGTGTGTGGATCTGTTGGCTCAGAGTTACAGGGTTTGTGATAAGGCTATACGTCTCCCTCCCTCCACATTGAGGGTGTAGAGCTGAGGTCTCTGTGAGTATTACAACGTCAGATAACCATTTCCAAGCCTCCAGAGCCTTCTGGTGACTGTACGTAGATTGAAGCAGAAGAAGGTGGTCTGTGATTCAAGAGTGATCTGTTATCTCCAAAGGTCACAAACCATCAGTCCCTTTGACCCCTACACATGTTTTGTAGGCATGCACAGTTTTTTAAAAAGTTATTGAGACTTTTGTTTTGTTTTTTTTAAATAAGAATCTAGAGCTTAAAAAGCAGATCATGTGCAAATACTACGCCTTCTTCTTCTGCAAGACAGACCGGGAGCCGGCTCCTTCTTTTCCTTTCTCCCCTTCTCCTCCTGCCCTCATCCACAAACCTTTATTGAGGACCTGCTTTTGCAACAAGTTCAAAGATAAATAAGATATAACGTAAGCGCGTTCCCGCATACGTTTCTGCGCTCAGGTTTTCTTTGCATTCGACTTGGCCAAGGGCCGAGATAAGATCTGGGACTTGGATTAAATTCTGCATTCTCTGAGTCATCTTGCTTTTCAAATACCGTTAGTTCAGTCGTCCGTTAGAACTGTCAAATAATTTGTCTTCCAAATGGGCTGCTCTTCTGAATTTCATTCAGAAGCTGGAGTGTGAGATGGCTGTGCCAGTTAATAAGCTGTTGTATCTCAGCTTCAAACCCACTTTTTTTTTTTTCCCTCTGCTTTGTGATGCTGGGTCAAGACTACCCGGGCTCCAATTCTGCATTGTCAGCGGCTTCCCTTTATGCTCTGTCAAAGCACAGCGCCGGAGAGGGGAAGAGGAGTGGGATCCAGGCCTGGGCGGCTTCCCCAGCCCTTTCTGCCCCTCCCCGGAGCTGTGACAGTGTCATCTCCTCCAAGGTCTGAGACCCGGGGCCCCCGGCCTCTCTCAAGCATCTAGGTTCTGCTCACTCCAAGCTCTTCCCTCGGTTCTTGAAGCCCTGGGACCGGCAGCTGCCTTCCTGAGATCCCCGTCTCTGAGCTACCTTAGGGTCTCGCTTTCGTGTTGCCCGTCCTCTAACACCTGTTGAATCGGTTCCTGACAACCCTGGCCCTCAAAGCTCAGCTTGCGTCTCGGAATCACCTGAAGGGCTCATTGGACACATTGCGGGCACCCCCCTCCTTCCGTCTCCCCACTGCCAACTCTGAGTTTCTGATGCATAGCAGGTCTGGGGGGAAGGGGGGAATGGGGCTGAGAGTTTGCTTTTTCTACCAAGTTCCCAGGTGAGGCAAAGGCTGCTAGTCTGGGGACCCTATTTAAGCCACTGCTGAACATTAGATTGCCTCCGTCAAAATAGTGTGTAGTCTGTTTTCTGGCTGGCCTCTGATGGATTTAATGGTCTTCACTAAAACAGATGCCATCCAGACCTACCAGTTTGGTAGGAGGTGGAGGGGGAGCGGGAGGTGATGTCAATATCCACTTCTCACCCAGACCCACCATGACATTGACTCACTGTCTCGCTCTGTCTGTCCATGCCTTGTACCTGTGCCCTTGCTCCTCTGCCCTCACCTTGAAACCCTCAGCCTTCCTGTAGAGACTTCATCCCACCCCTCTCCGGCTCATGTCCTCCTACCTCGGTGGGCTTGCTCTGCTAATCCCATCCATCTGAATTCTGATTTCTCTCAACTGTGCTAAGTGCCCAAGCTAACACCTTCTTCTCGGTTTGCTTTTTCAAGTCCGCAAACATGTATTGAATTGTTTGCTGTTTCCAGAGCCTCATGCTAGAGGCCCTCGCTGGAGGTACCAGGCTGAGCAAGACTCATACTCTGCCCTCCTAGGGTCACCGTTTCTGTACAATTTAAAACTGTGTTATCTGCTCGTGAAAGACATGGGGAAAATATTAGCAGAACCCCCACTCGGGAGAGGACTGCTTTAGTGAAGTGAATTATTTGATTAGCAGGATGTGGATGAGGCAAGACTCCCAGAAGTGTGCTCAAGTACTAGTGGATAAAGGCCGTATCATGCTGCGAGGTGAGGGACCCCCTGTTAACCCAAGGCTCTGTTTCATAGAGAGGGAGCTCTCCAGGTTGGTGGCTGGAGTTGATTTGTGCTGCGGGAGGGGACTGGTGTCCAGACACAGAGGGGCCTGGGGTCTGGTGGCAGCTAAAGGGCAACGTCGGAGGAGAAGGAAACAGTCTAATAGGGATCTTGAATCTACCGTTTGCTGGCGTGGGTTGTAATCTCTCCATGTCTCCCCTGGGATCATTAAGAGAACCATGGATGCCTCCTGGGAATGTGAGAAAAACACGAAGTCTTTTTGCAAGTTCGAGGTGGGGTGAAACCAGAGCCCTCCCATAGAAGAATGGCTACATGCAAGTTATGTGTACAGTTTTGATTTTTCTCATGTTTCTCTTCTCCACGTAAATAGACCTTAAGCACCTTGTGGCACCATCTGGAGTTTATATTCTTTTCCATCAGTAACAGTTTTTGAGTAGGATATGTTTATTGAAGAGCTGATTTTGAGTTTAGAGTTCATTTTTTCTCAGCTACGCCTATCATTAGCCTACCGGTAGGCCTGAATGTGACAACTCATGTGGGCAGAACACTGGCCCTTTACTTTTTTTTCGATGATTTTCATTTATTTTCCTGATGATGAATAAATAAATGCACATTATTGAACATTTGAAAACATTAAATAGTAATAAGAAAAAGTGAAAATCACCCATAATTTCACTGCTCAGCGGTAACTACTGTGAACAGTGTGTATCTATATGGAGGTTAAAAGGAATATATGTACAATATAAATATTTATAGTCGAATTTGGCTCATAAAAATCTTAGGATTATAAATCTTACATTTAGCAAATCTTATACGCTGTTTATTCACTTAACCTTTTGATGCAAGCATGCATCCTTTTGATTACATCTTCAAAGATATAATTTAATGCCAGCGTCATTTATTCATATAGACTATCACAATGTACAACTAGAATTCCCTATTGTTGGATAATTACATTTTTCTCTACTTTCACGATCATATATAATGCTACAGTGGACATCCAGGTATATGTACTGTAATTTTCCATGTAGGTAGCCCTGTCTTTTGACACCTTGGAAAGCACATGTCTTTGTGTCAACGTAGAAGTTCTTTGAAATAGAAGTTGAATTGTGTCCTTACCTGAAATGAAGCTCAAAAGATACAACCCTAGTGGACCATGCAGGGTTTCAAAGGGCTTGCCAAAAGCATTGTACATGAAGAAGGCTGTTCCCACCATGGTTAAAACAACCAGGATCGTAGAAAAGAGGATGACGTTGACATGGATGCTCACGGGGATCACTTTGAGCAAATCTGGGAAAACTAAAGATAAAACAAAGATTAGAAGAAATTTCATTAGTGGTAGTCTGCAAATGTAATTTCAAAAATTAAATCCTTCTTTTCAACTTCAAAAATCACTACAAGCCTTCAGATGAATACATTGTCACTTACTAATTTACAAGGGATTTAGAAAAAGGTTTAAACACAGGATTATTTTATAGAACTCACCAGTAAAGACCAACAAAGTGGAGATTGGAGGGAATTTTTTCTGCCCTTGGTTACATATAATTACTTAAATAAACAACTGCTGGCTTTGTAGCCAAAACCTGTACATGTTGATGACCAAACTTCTACTGTCCTTTCTCAGTTGTCTTTTTTTTTTTTTTCTTTTTTTTTTAAATCTGTCTTGAAATGAGATTTTCAGTTTGGGGCTATCCAGGGGAGTTCAAACATCAAGAAGTATTTCTATTTCCTTTGCTACCAAAAAAGAAAAAAAAATGTTTCTAGTCCACACCAAGATTTAAAAATGGGATATTTTTCAGTCAACTTCAATATTCTGATGTCACACAAGCTGTGGGAAAGTAATTTCTGGTGATACAAGAAATATTTTCCATTTAGAAAACGTGCCAAATCTATTTCTAGATTTTGTGTTCAGGGCAAGTTTTTCTTGTTTGCAGAAGAAATGAAATATTTTATAAATGTAGGGTTTCTCTTATCCGGTGAGGCATCGGTATGCATAGCATCAGCAAACCTGGCAAGACCAGTCTGGGGACGTTTTGCTCAGTCCATTTTAGTTTCCCAAACATTGATCAAGTGCATCTTAACTTATTTACTGAGCACCTAGTATGTGCCAGGCACTGTTCTGGGCCCTGGAAATAGAGCCATAAAACAAGATTAGACAAGGTCCATTAGACAAGGTCTGTGTTGTCTCGTGGAGATTAGAACCTAATGGGAATAAACAGACAGCAAGTAAACCAATAAATTCCATAGTTTATCTCCAAAGATGGCCACCGTCAATTCCTTCCCTCCTTCTACGTACGTCACTTCCCTTTAGAGGAACTTATTTTCCCCAATTCTCTTGAACCTGGGTTGGCCCAGATACTTTCACAGAATGCTGCTGTTAATGAAGAAACTAAACAGGGTAATGGAATTTTGAGTGATTGAGTGAATGGATGTGGGTGGTCAGCAGAGTTACACCTGAGCTGGAACCTAAATGCCAGGAAGGGAGCGGTTGTATAAAGATCTGGGGGAGAGCATTCCAGGGTTAGGAGCGTAAGGTGGGGCGACAGCAAGTTGGTGAGTCTAGTGAGTGAGAGGAGGTGACGTGTGATTGCAAGTCAGAGATCAGACTCTTGCGTCCACTGGGTCCTGGTCTCCTGACCACGGTAAGGAGTTGGCTTTTAATTCTAAATTCACTGGGAAGCCAGTGGAAAGTTTTAAGTAAGAGAGGGACCCAATCTCCTTAATGATGTGAAAAGATGGCTCTGGTTGCTGATTAGCAGGTAGAAGGGGGTAGGGAGAGGAAGGAGGGCAGGTGTGAAAGCAGGGAGACCTGGGTGTGGGGGGAAGAGCATTCCCAGTGGCAAGAGACAGGGGCCTGGCCTAATGTGCAGCAGTAGAGGTGGTGAGTGGATATCAGATTTGGAATGTATCTTGGAGATAGAAGATAGGACTTGTTGAAAGAAGGGAATCAAGGATAAGCAACTGAATAAACGGTGATGCTATTAACTGACACAGAGAAGTAGAAGGTGTGGATTTGAACATGGGAGTGGGAAGTGAGGCAGGTGTTCTGTTTTATATATTTAAAGTTTGAGTTGCAGCTAAGATATGTGAGTAGAGGTGCCAAATAGGATTTATGTGTCCAGAGGTCTAGGGAGAAGGTGGAAGTATTTAGGGAGGTGGAAATAGGGTGAGGCGAGCAAGGTGCCTGGGGCATGCAATTGAAAGGGACCATCACTCCCTGGGTTTAACCTCCTCTTGCATGAGCCCTGAGAGTGAATATCTCTTTAGATTTTATGACATAGGGCTCCCTTGGCCTCCTCCCTATATGGAAAGCCAGAGAAATGGATACCACCTGTGGAGAAACTGTAACTAGAGGAGAGAAGGGCCCTATGGCTCGCCTACATTTACCCGCCAGGGACAGAAGAGAAACCAACCAAGGAGCCTGAGAAACAGAGATTTTTGAGTTAGGAACAAATCCACAGATGGAAGAGCAAAGAAGCCAACGGAAGAAAACGTTCCAAACACGATGACGTGAATCTATGAGAACAGGTATGGAATTATCATCAAAATATGTTCGGGGGAAAAAATAGAAATGCGTACCGTTCTACCATTTGGGAAAAAGCCAAAGGGAAATGTATATAATAACAAATAATTAATTTAAGTAATTCCCTGATTTAATTCTCTCAACGACCTACCTACCTCAGGGAAAACCAGGGTTCAGGGGTGAGGTAACACACCCAAGATTGACTTGCTTAGTAAGTAGCAGAGATTTGAACTCCTGTCTGTACTCTTAACCCCCGTGCTACAGCAGCTCCAGGGACAGGCATGCTTATCCAGGCAGACACCATTTCTAGAAGGCTACACACAAAACTTATAACATTGCTCCTGCAGAAGGAGACTGAGGGATACGTCATTATGTAGCTTTTGTATTTTTTTTCTACCACCTTGGAAGCATTCTCTATCCCATGAAAACACAAATACCTAAAATGAATGAATGAATGAGTGAATGAATGATTGAAAACTTCTGTGACTTTTCTAGCTTAGAGGCGGCTTCAGAGACTTATTGCTAAAAAAAAAAAAAATTTGAACAAATGCTTTCTACAAGTCATTTTTGGAGAAAACCAGAGAAAATTGAACATGGACTGAATAGTAGATGATATTACATAAGTATTATTGATTTCGTTGGTTACGTTCATGGTATTGTGGTTGGAATTTTTTTTTTAATTATTTCTTTTTCGTGCTTGTGCTTTTAAAAGTCCTGATCAATTTTGAATGATGTAGATGGGTAGGTTGTTGGGTGAAATAAGGAAATTCCTCAGCTATTTGGAGGAATGGCAGAGTGGCAATATAGATCTTAGAGTTTGCAGGTGCTGAGCCTCTGTTCCCCCGCCTAGAACACAGGACGGGGTGTTCTGTGTTCTGGGGGCACAGAGTGAGGTAGCTGGTCTTGTTCTGCGGTGCCCTGCCCTCCTGAGCTTCCAGCTGCTGAGACCATACCATCGACCCAACCTGCTATTCTTGGCTCGAGATCAGCTATTGATTTTGGTTCTTACCAGCAGTTATCAAAAAACCCGCCTCCATCTATCTCCCCACCTACTAAAAGCCGTGGCAACCTCCGTGTCTCTGATAGGGTGGCTACCTGGGGGAAGCCTGTCCCAAAACGCAGGCTTGTTAACCAAAACGAAGCAAAGGCAGAAAGAAAAGTTGCACCGATTTGCCTCCTAGATAGAAAAGCCAGGCGGTAAAATAATAGTCACATGGAGTGTTCCCATTCTTAAGAAGTCTCTTCCAATTTCCACTCTGGTGAGAGAGTGACCCAGCGGGGCACTAATCCCTGCGAGTTATACAGTTAACTTACATTTTCTCAGGTTTTTCGGGTGGTTTGTTTATTTTGTTTTAAAGATATTTATTTATTTATTTATTTATTTATTTATTTATTTATTTATTTATTTATTTATTTAACAAAGAGAGCGCAAGCAGGGGAGCAGCTGAGGGAGAGGGAGAAGCAGACTCCCCACTGAGCAGGGCACCCCATGTGGGGCTCAATCCTGGGATCATGACCCGAGCCTCCCAAGCGCCCTCAGGTTTCTATTTCTGATGAAAATCCCCTGAGTCTATACTGACCCCCCAGAACCCTGGTAATAACCCTCCATTTGCCGACCAACGCCCAGGTACCTTTGCTTGGCGGAAGCTGAGAGCAGACCATTGAAACAAACCTGGGCAGGTGTCACTTGAACCCTATGGGCTATGGTGTATCTGGATTGGTTTGGTCTTGTTCTTTTGGGTTTGGGAGGCTATAATGCAGAGAAAGGATTTGAACATTTTGAGCTGGGGAGGGGCTGTCATTAAATCCGGCAAGTCACTTCTGGCCTCCAGAAATTACTTAATTAGCTGTTGACAAGTGAAAGGGAATTATTTATTGAAGCAGGCAGCCCATGCCACAGTAGTAGGACAGGACTGGCCTGCGCATTCAGAACCAGTCCTCGGCCTTCATTCTCCTATCACGGATTTCCTCCACTCTCTGCAGGAGGCAGAGGGCCTCGCTCTCCCATCTTCAGACACCCCCAGAGCCCTTCTTTTCTGTCCTTTCATCGCCCAACTTCCTCAAAGAACAATGCATGAGTAATGATGATAGGACTCAAGCAGCCAACAATGATACAGCACTTGCTCTGTTCCGGGTCTTTACCTGTATTGCATAGAGACTCAAATCTTTTCATTCTTACAAGATACAGTGAAACCTAAATGACAGACTTAAATCTTCTAATTCTTACGATAGTATAGATTTAAAAAAAAAAAAAAAAAAGACACAAAAAACCAACAACAAGCCTGAAGCATCGAGAAGTTAAATTGCCTAGGCACACATGGCGTTGCTTTCTCTGCTTTTGACTCCAACCCCCCCCCCCATTTTTAAGATTCGAGTAAAATTAACACAGTAAAAAAATTCTCCCTTTTTAGTGTCTATTTCTAAAAAAATTCTCCCTTTTTAGTGTCTATTTCTGTGAATTTTGACGCTCAGCCCTGTAACCACCACCTCGATCGACACCGAAAACAATTTCCCCATTCCCCAAACTTGCAGCTTCCCCCCTGCAGTCCACCTGCCGCCTCTCCCCCACCAGCTCCTGCACGTGTAATTTTGCAAGAAACTGCCAATTGGTTTTTTCCGAGTGACTGTGCCGTTTCACCCTCCCACCAGCCGTGTAGGATTCCCCGTCGTTCCGCATCCTCGCTGGCACTTGGCAGCGTTTTAAAATTGTAGCCCTTTAAATAGGTGTGTAGTTTACCTCCTTGGAGTTTTAATTTGCGTTTTCCAAGTGACTAATGATACCGAGCGTCACTTTGTGAGTTTATTTGCCTTCTATATATCTTCTTGGGTGAAGTGCATTCATATCTTTTGTGCATTTTTAAAAATCGGATTGTTTCTTATTATTGAGTTCTGAGAATTCTTTACACATGCTGGATATGAGCTCTTTATCAGATAAGTAATTCGCAAATATTTTCTCCAAGTATGCCGCTGGTCTGTTCATTCTCTTATCAGCGCCTTTTGAAAGGCAGCTCTTATTTTTATGAAATCTAGTTTCTCAATTGTTTTTCTTTTATGTATCACGTTATGGATGTCAAATCTAAGAAGTTTTTGCCTCATGCAAGATCACAAATAGGTTCGCCTGTGTTTTTCCTCTAGACATTTTTTTAGTTTTAGGTTCCCACTTCAGTCTGTGATCCATCGTGAGTTATTTTTTGTACAGGGTCAAGGCTAATTTTCTTTTTTTTTTTTGCATATGGATATTGAATTGTTTCAGTGTTTAAAAAGCTGAACATAGACTTAACATATGACCCAGCAATCACATTTCTGGATATTTGTCTAAGAGCATTCAAAAAAACAAACAAACAAACAAACAAACAAAAAAAAACAAAAACCATAGGTCCACGCAAAAAACCGTATGCAAATATTCACATTTACAGTGGCTTTATTTGTATTTGCCTCAAATTGGAGACATCTTAAATATCCATCAACTGGTGAATGGATAAACAAGCTTTGGCCCGTCCGTAAGATAACAGACTTCTCAGTAATAAAAAGGAACAGACTACTGGTACATACAATAACGTGGAGGGATCTGAAATGCATTATGCTAACTGAAATGAACTACACTCAAAAGACTGCATGTTGTATGATTCCATACGTATGGCATTCTGGAAAGAACAAAATAATAAGGATGGAAAACAGAATCCGCTTTTGCCCAGGGTTGGCCATAAAGGAGAACATTGACCACAAAGGGGGCACAGGGGAAATTTTGAGGGTGATGGAAGTGTTCTATATCTTTTTTTTTTTAAGATTTTTATTTATTCATGAGAGAGACAGAGAGAGAGACAGAGAGAGAGAGAGAGGCTGAGACCCAGGCAGAGGGAGAAGCAGGCTCCATGCAGGGAGCCCAATGCAGGACTTGATCCCAGGACCCCAGGGTCACACCCTGGGCTGAAGGCAGACGCTCAACCACCGAGCCACCAGGCACCTGAAGTGTTCTATATCTTGACTGTGATGGCACTTACTTGCCTTTATTATGTATTAGTCAAATTCATGGACCCGTGCACCTAAGAAGGGGGAATTTCACTGTATGTAATCATATGTGTAACCTCAATAAACCGGAGTAAAACCAAAAAAGAATGGGAAGGTAAGGCCTGGGCTGAGTAGGCTCTTCCAGACGTGAACAGGGGCCTCAGCAACGGTGACCATTTGGCCCAGAGAGGGACGAGCTCCGTAAAAGAGAAGAAAAGTAACACAGGCCCAAGAGCCAGGCGCCGGGGCCTAGTCCACCGTGTGACCTTGAGCAGGTGCAAGGGTTCCTGTTTCTCCTAGAAGACAGAGTGTTCCACGGGGCCACCGGGGAAGGGACCGGGCACTTGGAATGCAGGAGAGCTTCAGACTGCAGCTCCTTTGCTAAGTCTTACACCCTAACCCTCGATTTCCTTGTCTGGAAACAAAATTTTACCTTTCTCTCAACTGTGCGGGGCCTCCGCGGCCTCGGAGCGAGCAGTACTAGCTCAGGGCAGGTGCTGGGTGGACGTCTGGCGGGGTGCCCCCTCCGGGCTGGCTCCGCGGGGTTCACGGTACCTCCCTTACCACCTATGCAGAGGTGCCCCCCCCCCCCCCCCCGCCTCATAGTCTCGCCCCTTCTTTAGATCAGTCCCATCAGCACGCAGGTAACTCACTGTCCTTTTCTCGTCTTAAATAAGATGGGTGGCTCAGTCGGCTAGGCGCCGGACTCTAGATTTCAGCTCAGGGCCTGGTCTCGGGGTTGTGAGCTCCAGCCCAGCATTGGCCTTGGCCTCTCCCTCTGCTCCTCCTCCTGCACGCGTGCGTGCTCTCTCTCTCTCTCTCTTTCAATCAATAAAATCATAAAAGCAAATCTCACCAAAGCCCTCCAGCTATTACTCTTTTTTTTTTTTTTTCCTATTTCCCCTTCTGGCAAAACCTCCCCAGGACTTAGCTGCGCTCTGAGCATCTCATCTCCTCCCTCCACATTCCCGCTTGAATCCACTGCACCCACCCTGCATCTCCCAAGGCCCCGAGGAGCTTCAAGCTGCCAGACCCAAGGGGCAGTCTCTGCCCCCCTCTCTGTCCCCCTCTCACCTGATCTATATCTGGCTCAATGGTTCACTCCCTCCTCCTGGAAATGCTTCCCTCCCAGACATGACACGCTCGGGGCTCTGCTATGTCACTGGCTGCTGTCCTGACCCACCTTGTGGGTTTGTCCTCGCCTCTGGATCCCTCTAGAGGATGACTCCGTTCTTGTACCATCTCTCTTCTCCCTCTTGGCTCACTTCCTTGGAGCTCCATCCAGTAGCATGGCTTTTACTGGAAAAACTTTCAGACCGGTATCTCCAGCCTGGATTCCCCTTGAATCCCAAACTTGTAGGTCCTCAAAGTCTTACTGAACATCTTGACAGAGATATGAGGCGTCTCACTGTGTCCCAAACTGCACCCATAGTCTTCCCTTCCTTGCACTTGCTTCCCTCAGCCTCCCTCGCCTCAGTTGCCTTGGCGTCGTCCTGGAGTCTTACTCTTGCACCTCATGTTAAATCCATGAGGAAAACCTGCTGGCACTCCCTTCAGAATCTGACTGCTCCCCTCCATCCCCACTGCTCCATCCCAGTCCAGGCCACCATCAGCTCCCACCCAAGGGCTTCCTGACTGGTCTCTCTGCTTCCACTCCTCCTTACGATCTCCTATCAGTGCAGCAGCCAGAGAGATCTTTAAAAACTGAATGGGTGTATGTCAATTCCCTGCCTAGACCCTTCCAGTGGGTTCTTCTCCATTCAGAGTATAAGCCAACTCATGAAAATGGACCTGTGGTAGGACTCCTTGCCAGACCTCTGACTTTATCTGCTACCCATCTCCTTAAGCAGTGTGCCCCAGCCACTGGCCTCCTTACTGTACTTCAATCGCACCTGGACCATTTCTACCTCAGGGCCTTTGCACATACTGTTCCCTCGGATATTCCCCTAGGTATCCTCATGGCTTGCTCCCTCACCTGCATGCCTTGACTTAAATGCCACTCTGTCAGGAGTGCCTTCCTTAACCACCGTATTTAAAGTTGTCACCTCCTGCCTAGACGTCTCCCCTTTCTAATTCTCCAACCCCTCTCCTTGCATTTCCTTTTCTCCTTAGCAGTTATTAACCACCTGACCAATTCTATATTTTTGCTTGTTTCTCTCATGACTTGTTTGTTGGTCTGTTTTCTTCACTGCTGTATTCCTAGCACCTAAGCATGCCTGGCACAGTGTAGATCAGTATTTGTCAACTTTTTTTTTTAAGATCTTATTTATTTATTTATTTATTTATTTATTTATTTTAAGATCTTATTTATTTTTTATTTATTTTTATTTATTCATGACAGAGAGAGGCAAAGACACATGCAGAGGGAGAAGCAGGCTCCAAGCAGGGAGCCCGATGTGGGATTCGATCCCAGGTCTCCAGGATCAGGCCCCGGGCTGAAGGCGGAGCTAAACCACTGGGCCACGGGGGCTGCCCTTTGTCAACCTTTTAATTTCACTATTGCTCATCATTGCAGGAGTCCTTTCAGATATTTCTCCTAATCACCCTTTCCCAGTGAAATTTTAATACCGCAGTTATACTGTGTATTGATTTCTGTGTTGGATTTACACCTGTGCTTCATATACATACACACTTTTTAAAGAGTAAGAGCTTTTTTTCTCACCGCCAAGAACCCATTTTCACCCCCTTAGGGGGATTATGGCAGCCATTGAGAATGAATGATGTAACTGCTGGACACATGTATGTTGGATGGATATATATTGCTTGGAGTAGGATGTGGGGATGGAGTCTGATGTGGTTAGCAGGTCTGGGGTTTCTTGGCAGAAGTCAGTGGTTTCTACTAAGGGAATTAGTGCCACAAAGTCAAAAAAGGGAAGGAAGAAGATGAAGAGAGGACACTCCATTTGGTGACCCAAGGCCAGAGGAGAAGAAGGGGGTTGACTGCTTTAAGTGTAATGGGAATTTCTGGTTATAAACTTGAATTTAACCATAGAGTCAAGCAGTCACCGTTGACCTTGATGTAAGCTGCCGATGGTAATAGAAACTGGATTGAGAGAGTTTTTGGAGAGAATCTGGGGCAATGGAGATAAAATACAGTAGTCACCAGAGGGATAATAGGAACCTTTTTTTTTTCTTTTTTTTAAAGAAGTTGAAAGACCTAGTTGGTAACTGGAATAGAATTTCAAATCTCTTTATTAAAAGAAAAATTTTAATCCAACATATTTGGGGGATTGTCAACCTGTTACATGGAAACTGATGGCTGTTTAATAACAAGGTTTAAAGTTTGGAATTTGTAAAAGAATTCATCTCAACCCTGAACATAGCAAAGCCCTTTTTTGTTAGCAAGGCAGGAGGATTAGGAGAAGATGGACATGCTCCTCACTGTGTTTCTGTTCAAATGTCCAACTATTCATAGAGAAATGTTTAAAAATAAATGAGCAACATTATAACAATGAAATGGAAGTTAAGATAATCCTACCGCTAGAAAAGTAAGATTTTCCTTTATTTTTATTTGCTTCAAATCTTTGTCCATCTTAATATTCATTTCCTATATTATAATAATGCAGTTTTGAGGTTATATTCTGTACTTCCTATATCGAATATAAGCATTTTTTTCATGTCAGGCATGTTGCCATCGTCACTCATGTAGGTACCAATATGGATTTTTCCATCAAACTATAGGCTGCTGTCTGTCAGGCTGTCTTTCCATTGTTTCAGTGTTCTGGCTAACACTGTAGCAAACCTCTCCAAGCACATTCCTTCTTTTTTTTTTTTTTTTTTTTTAATCATGGGTGTGGATGATGAGCAGGACCAACTTTTTTGGATGAACTTCCAGGCAAGGAATCACTCGGATCAGAGTGCTTTCTAAAAGAATGCTGTACATGTATTGATAAGACATAACCTCAAGAAGGCGGGTTATATTTTATAACATCCGCATTAAACTCCTGGTTCAAAGCTCGATTTCTCTTCCCTGCAGTCTGCAGGCAGAGATTTCTGACAAGATAGCTATTCAGAAACAGAAACCTAGAAGAAACTAGTCATTGAGGTCACTCTCCTAATAGCAGAATAGAAGGCACCTGTCACAGAAGGGTGGAGGAGGGGGCAGGAAATCCACATTGCATAACCAGCCCAGTGCACAGAGCAAGGCTGTCACACCCTCAGTTCTACAGTTTGCAATTACAAAACCGAGCTAAGTCACAAGGGAATGGCCTGGAGTGAAAACGCAGCCCCAGGGGAGCTCTCCGTGGGAAACATACCCTCCTCCCACAGTCATTTGGGGGTGGCTTCTGTTCTTTGGGCTCCGTCCCTTACCTCTGTGCCCCCATTCCAACCTGGGCCCCTGACTGTGGCCTACCACAGCCCAGCCATTCTGCAAAGTCTTCCCCAGTCTTTGGCTCTTCCATCCCCCGTCAGATATTCCAGGCCTCCTCCGCTCATGCCTCCCTGCCTCCATTTCCTCCCCCCGTTTGTGTGCCTGGCTTACAGAAGGCCCCAAAACATCCAGTGAGTGGAACGCCTCCATTTCAGAGAGAAAAGTGAGGTTATCAGGGGGACTGCCTCACCTTGCAGCTCCCCACTGCCAGTTTTAGGAAAATTTTTTTCCTCTTGTCCATGGTTTGGCCTTCTCCCTGTGTTGTCAGACTCCTCCTTTTCTACCTCATGGGTCCCTCCTCATTCCATTACCTCCCCTGTCTCTCCTCAGCATACTCCTCCCTACTACTTTATCTCCTCAGGATAGACTCACACTCAAGACCCTTCTGTGCACAATCCACGTGGACACACACACACACACACACGGGCATGCACGCATATGTTCCTAGCCATGGGCCTCTCTAGGAGCCTGGCCACAGCCTTGCTCTGAGTCCTTGCCCTCCATTCCCTCCTCAGCTCCTACAAGGGCCTCTCTTACCATCCCTCTATCAGGACTGCTTGAGAAAAGGTCCCCTGTGACCTTACGGTGTTAAAATTCAAGGGACTATTTTCACCGTCTCTTAGTCGATACCTCAGTGGCATTTGAGGCTGCTGACAATTCCTGCCTTCTGAAAGTTTCTCTTCCCTTGGCTTCCCCTCTGCTGGTCCCCCCTGTAGCTCACTGATCCTCCGCTCCTCAGCCTGCCTTGCCAGTCCTTCCTCCTCAACCCTTAAGTATTTGTGTTTTCTAGAACCCACCCCTTTACCTTCTTATTTGATTCGCCTCCCTAGGAACCTCTCCTTGCATTGGAGCTCCTGCTACCACCTCTAATCTGCTGGTTCCCACCTCTCCGCCTCTACTCCAGGCCACTCCCATGACCTTCAAATCTGCCCAACTGACGGACATCACGGGTTGCTGGCCTATACGTGGATCTCACTAAATATGACCGAACACAATTTCATCTTCCCTCTAAACCTTCTGTATTCCTGATCTCAGGGAGTTGCTACAGCTCTCTATCCTGCAGAAAGTGGGGCCCATCTCCTATCACTAAGTTCTGTTGTTTTGGTTTTTTTTTTTTGTTTTTTTCATCTGATTATTTTGGAAATATTTCCCCTCCTTTGCAGCCCTCTGGCAATGCTTTGGTTTGGGCCACCAAATATTGGATGGAGGAGCCTCTTGACTGGCCTCTTCACTTCTCTTTTGGTCTTTGAATCCATCTTCTGCTTCATCACATACCCACTTACTTCCCTTGAGTGGCTTCCCATTGCCTACAAGGTCAAATCCAGTGCCTCGGGACAGCAAAGTCTCTCCTGTTCTGGTCACCACCATCTCCCCAGCCTTGTCTTTCTTCTCCTTTCTCTAGTATCCTCTGTACTCCGGCCGCAGTAGGCTCTTCGTAACTTGCTCATGATATTCCTTTGCTCAGAATGGCTTCTTCAATGCCATCAAGTGAACTCTACTTCTAATTCTGAAGAAGTTTCTTCCAATTTCCCTGTGCCTTGCCCTGACAAAGAGTAATTCTCCTTGTTGGAGCTTCCTGAATAAAAACAATAATTGCAATCGTAATTAGTGCTATTCAACCTTCTACAATTCCGGTTCTTTCCCATCCGGAGCTCATGATAGGATTGCACATCCTGGCCCCTTTGCAGTTAGATGTGGCTGTGTAACAACCTTGCCCAATAAGGTATCAGTGGAAGTGGCATGGGTCAGTTCTGAGGATCTCAGAGGATTAGTTGCCAGAGTGAGAGCCTCCACAATCCTCGGTCTCTGTTATAACAACTGGCGACATTCCAGATGGTGGCTGCATCCTTGAAAGGACCGGCAGCTGATCTCTGATGCATATGTACTATGAGCAAGAGATCGATCTTTGATTTCCCCATGACGTATGAACTTACTTGTAATTAAAGCATAACGTAGTCCATCTTGACTGACGTACCTGTGTGGCTTTTACAAATTGTCAGTTATTTAAAAACACTCTTGCTACATTCTTCATTATTTATAAACAAGTACCCTCTTTCACTCCCTTCATATCTGCAAAGTCTGGAATGCTTAGGCACATAATAGGCCCCAGTGAAGTTTCCCCGCCTTGGGGTGGTAAGGGCACACATACCCTAACTTACAAAGAATTTGTATAAAGTCATGCTGTTTTCAATAGATCATTGGAGAGTAATAAGAATAAGATAAAAAAATCATTTGTTTTTACAAACTGCTAAGTATGTTCCTTTATTACTTGCCATTAATCCATGTTTTATTTGATACCTCGAAATGTATGGCTTTCATTTCGGTGGCCTTAAAATTTATTTCTATCTGCTGGGTTCCTCTGTTGTATTTTATCCTGAAACTTTGTTCCCATTTTTAGCCATTACTGATTCCAGTCTAACAGTCACATTTTTAAATTTCTTAAATAGGAATTTAGTATGTCCAATCTAAACCCGTATTTGGGCATTAACCAAGAGTATCAGGTAGTTGGAATATCATGCAATGCCAAAGCAAGAAGAATGGAGATGCTGGTGGGAAGAGAGACAAATAGGCATTAGCTGAAAGGCCACATGGCAGGTTAAAAAACAAACAAACAAACAAAAACATAGCATTTGGAGTTAGGAAAGTTGGGGATTAATCTGGTTTTGCCATTTACTTCTCACGTGGACCTCTGTATGCCTCAGCTCCCTTATGTGTAAATGTGAGTTGCGACAGAAATAAGTCACAGAACTTTCAAGAGACACAAGTGAAGTCATTTATATGGATGCTCTATGTAAATTGTAAGGAATTGCATAAATATATTTTTTAACATGATTAGAATGGCAGGGGCGTTGTATTTCCACCAAGAGCAACAGGAGATCTAAAAGCCCAATGCTGTGAGAGTGTCAGCATTTTCAAATCTCATGATCAGTCATTGGGGGTAGGAGGGACTCCTGTGGCTCACAGGTGGTCAGAGCACTTATCTATTCACTGAGACCAAAGATCCCTCCACAGGAGTCCCTAGATACATGGAATTCAGGCAAACTTTCTACCTTGTAGCTCAAATTTTTACTTTTTCCTTCTCTCCCTGACCAGGCGGTGACTATTTCTGTACATAACCCAGGAACTTTAGATTTATAGCTAATTACTTATTTGGTACCTGTCACACACTTTCCTCAGCATCTGATATACCTTCTCATTCTCATTTCTATTTCCCTTGTGCAATTCTTGGGCATTCTCTGTAATGACTTATCTTGAATGATTTTTAGGCTGATGGCACACCTCTAAAGAGGACCCCTGATATTCTCTTTGGAAGGACCAGAGCCATTTCACAGAAGACGGGCAGGTAAAGGTCAAAATGTTAGCTTTATTTCTGCTAAAGTGTTGGAAAGTGTGGCTTAGATCTTCCATCAAGTTCTTTTGAATTAGGCAGCCTCATCCACCCAGGCATAGGAGGGGCTGGACAGTTGAAAGCCTCCCAGTCCAGGGCCAACCTGCCTCCCCTATCCCTCCCCTATAGCAGGCTCCTATAACTGGTGGGCAGACTCAGAAAGAGGGGAAGCCTCTAGGGCTGAGAGCCAAGTATGTGATTTCTTACTCAAACTCATCGATCACATCTCTGATTCCCGCTGAGGCCAGGAAGGTGTAAGGAAAGTGGAAATACGCAGCTAAAGGAGTAAAGCTAAGGATCCCCAAAACTTAGCATGTGTGGAAACCATGCTAAATACCTCTGCTCCTTCCTGCCCTCCTTCTGGTGGTCTTGCCCTTCCCTAATGTGGAGGACTCCTGACTCCTCACCGACTTCCACCCGTCTTGGCCATCATCCACCTCAGTAGTTCTCAGCCTTGGATACACATTAGAATCACCCGAGGAGCTTCTAAACCATTCCAATTCTCATGCCCTCTGCCCCTGCCCCAAGATCCTGGTTCCATTGGCCTGGGATGAAGCCTTGGCATCATAGTTATAAAGACTCTCCAGGTGATTCTAAAGCGCAGCCAGGGTTACGGACCATTGACCTGATGGTGTAGGTTTCATCAACCCTTTTCACCTTCAGCTGGCCAGATGTAAAATGCAGGTAACACCATCTGGGAGGCTCTCAGAATGAAGCCAGCCTCTGATAATGATGCCAGCAATGGTGCAGCAACTTATTCCTAGATTAAAGCCATATGGTAGCTTCAGAGGTCCTGTTTTCCTTCTCAACTTGTCCTCCTCCACATAAAAGATGTGTAAAAAGAGAAGTTGTATTTGGCCCCTTGGTGCTCAGCTATTCATTTTCTTGAAAGGGAATAAGAAGGAAGATTTCTTTCTTCTTAACAGAAATGCTCTTGATCTGACTTTGCCCTCAGCCCATCTGCAGCCAGTCATTATGAAAATCCAGTAAAAGACATTCCCTGACATAAGCTCAATGCATCCACCTCCTTTAATATCCCCCATAATCTCACACCCAGGTATTGAGGCAGGCTTCCTTCTGACGGCTGCATAGTCAGGGAGAATGAAATCCGTGACCCCAACACTTCAGAGGAGGAGATGTGATGGCAAGATAGAACCGTTTAAAATACCATTTTTTTTTCCAGTATCTTGCTCGAATTCCTCTCAGCCAAAGTCTATCTACCTGACTCAACCCGATTCAGAGGCAGCCCCACCAGTGAGTCTTAATCACCCATGGTGGCTGCGGGACGACAGCTGCTTTGGTGCATATGTGTCTCTGATAACAGAACCCATTTAACTGCTCCAAATCCACAGGGTATGATTACGTTGGGGTAATAACTCCCGAGAATGGCTTTGCTACAGTTATAACATGCTGAGAGGGAGCGAAATACGAATCCTGCATAAATTAGCCTGCCAGGTACAGTTTGCTATTACTCAGCTCTATCATACCTGTAATAAAAGTGTATCATCTCCCAACCAGCCTGGGTGTTTAGGTGCATGACTAGATGAAAGGCTAATTTGTCACTGTTTAATTTAAATAACTTCTGTTTTAGAAAAAGGTCTTTAACTTTATGAAATCTCTGATCTTCTTCAGAGATAAAAATGAGCTTTTTCATTTTTTTTAAATGAGATTTTAATTTACGCTGTAATTCTAATCCATTGGCTCAAAATAAAACACCAGATTCTGAAGTGCATCAAATGCTGCGTACCTGCTTTTCTTTTTGTTCCTGCCTGTTTTGAAACCACTCATGACAACTCTGGTAAGAGCCTGCCATTTTGGTCATTGCTGCGGAAAAGTAATGGTTGCAGTCCAGGTAACTAACTCTGAAGATCATACCATGAAGATTTTCACTGGCAGTGAGCTTACATCAGCTAGCCACATGTGTCATCAGATATCTCCACCTCCAGCATGAATTATCAACATTAATATGCTCACATAAGCCAAAGATCAGCCATAAGCATGTGACCCACTCAACCTAGACTTTTTTTTTTTCAACCTAGATTATTAAACAGGCTTGACTTGATGATTTTACCTTCCAAAGGTCAAAGATTAGGGCTTAGATAGACATCAGGGACACGGAAATGAACTCAACTCGTAAAGCCAAGTGCTAGCACATGGATATACAAGATCCAGCTGCTGAGAAAATAGCAGCATCATTGTCTAAATAGCTGGTGCAACTGAAGTTTACTCTTATGCTTTTTCATTTCTTTGCATCCTTTGTGCAGATTGTAAGGAGACAGATGTCATACACATCCTATGTGTCTGAATTTCAATCTCAGGATGGCTACCTACTTGATCTGTGACTTTGAAACAGTTGTAACCTCTCTGAGTTTATGGTTTCCATTTTTATTCAAGAGGAATAGCATCATTGCACCTCCCACTTAAGGGCTGGAGATGATCTAGGCACCATGCCTGGCACCTCTGAGGCACCCAGTAATTGGGCAGCTGAAATAAGTATTTTTTCCTTCTGAGTTGTCTGAAAATCCTTGGGGAAGATAAATTACTCTCAGAGATTAGAAGAGAAAGCACAGCAGCAAATTGTAAGAATGATTTGGAGTCCTCCTCCAAGGGGTGAAGTTCACACGTACCAGGCTTAAGTTCCAGAAGCTCCATGCTTCATGTCTCACGTGAGCCCAGGTCAGTGACTTAATGGCTTTTAGAGTAGAGAGTAATTTCGAGGTACGGAAGGTGTGTGCTTGAGTGTGTGTGTGTGTGTGTGTGTGTGTGTGTGTGTGTACGTGCATGTGTGCATGCATCTTTGCAAAACTATAATTGTCGAACGAAGCTGATTCTGTGAGGAATTTTTCCTGGTAAGGCTACCGGAAGTAGTTGCTAGGAAGGAAGGAGAAAGATCTTTTCCTGGCTGAGACAAGGAGAGCCAGAAGTTCCTTTCCTCCGTGGCCTTTTCCCAATATTTCTCATGATTTTGAGGACGATGTCTGTTCAGTTCCTCCTTTGGGTAAAGAAAACCCTGAGTGTTAAACATAGTGGTCATTCTTAATTTCTTGCTATTATCAGTTTATGAATGCAGGAAAGAGGAGTTTTTCCAGTGAGGATAGAAGAGAAGTTTCCAGGAAAAAATGGAGGAAGTAGAAGGTCAGCCTCTCCCTTGTATTTTGACCTTCTCTTTTACTTTCTGAATGATACCATCTAGACTATGTGGGGGTTTATGGCTGCCCCTGCTCTCTGCAACCCGCTAACCCACGTCCCTAGAATTCCAGAACATTCCATTCTTCATTTTCTCCTCCTTTTACCTGTGGTTTCCCACACAAATAGTAAAAGGTTTGGATGGGGAAGAAGAGAAGCACTCGCTTTGATAATAAAATTCATTTGGGTCCTGATGAATGGTGGGCATTTCAGAATACTTTAAAAATCATGAGCTTTGAGGACCAAAGAGTAAAGGCACACAAAACTCACCACTTCAATGATAGTGGCTGGAATCTGTCAGCAGAAGCTTCAAGCGACAGAGCAGAAGGTCAAGTGATTTTAAAGCTGGAAGGACCTTGTCTAGGACAGCTGGCCCCTCATTATATATAGATCATAAAGCATTTGAACTAGAAGAAATGTTAAAAATCACCTAGTTTCACCTCCCATTTTACAGATGCAAGAACGGAAAACCAATGAAATGTGATTTGTTCCGAGTCTAATCCCCAGTGAGCAACACAGACCTCCATAGCTTCTGTTGACCCAACATTTACTGAGCACCTCTTTGTGACATGCGCTGTGCTAGGTCCTGCCTGAGGGAGTTCTAGAATGAATAATACCCAGCCCCTGCCTTCTGAGGGCTCAGGATCTCCTTGCAGAGAAATACACATTCTCAAATACTCATAATCCAAGGTGACTTGAAATAACAGAGTAAACATCAAGGTCAGTGAAGGACAAAGTAGGAGACAATTATTTAGCTGAGAGAAGTTGAAGATTTTTCTCTTCGTGTTAGTGTTCCTCAACCATTACCATCTTTTATCCCACAATTACCTCCTCCCTCCCCCCCCAGTGGAAGGAAAACAAAATCTCTATGTGCTGGACTATTTGAATGGGTGAGTGAGACTAGACAAGAGGATCCTGAGCTAAAAGGCAGGAGGGCCCACATTAGCTAGGTGAAATCATGAGACCATCTTTCCCCTCTCCTCCCACCAGGGAATCAGTCTTCCCTGGTGAACTCTATAGGTTCTCCTCCCACTAGACCACCCATTAAGGAAGGGAGGAAGGGCAGGCGGTGTTATCAGAAGGGGTACCTAAAGACCTGGGGTGACAGCAGAGAAGAGGATGTGCCGGATGGTGACAGGGCAGGTGGCGGGGTCACGCTCACCGGAGACCGTGGAGGTACAATGCCAACTCTCGGTGGTGGTGGCAAAGACCCCAGTCCCAACTATTCTACCCCAAAATATGTTTGAGAAGCTACCTGCTTGCTGACACAAGTAGTTTCAACATCCCCTGTGTAATCTGGGTGAGGTACCTCATTTGGTAAAGAAAGCCTGCTTTTTAAAAATATAAAGTAGGCTAAATCTCTGTTAAGCTTTTTTAACACATTTTCAATCATAAGGTCCCAATTAAAATGCTTTAGAAGCATGACTAAAGTTGTAAGCTGTGACACACGATTGGTTAGATTTTAGTTTTCACGTTTCAAAAACACACACACACACACACACTCCATATGTTTTTACCAGCTCATTGAACTATCTTGGCAATAAATAGATCGGCATATCTAGGAATGATTGATGCCATATGATTCCTGGGTATCATAGTTGATGTTCTGCGGTGTTTCAAACCACCAAGACGGAAACCCACCCACACATACCACGCTCAAAACCGGCAGTTTTCTGTCTTGATGGCTACAGTTAGAGTTTAAACAGCATCATTAAAATTTCACAGGTGACATATCAAGAAAAATTAAGCCCACCAGTTGGGTTTCCTTGAAAGGAAAACAGTCCTTCATTATAACGAATGAAATTGTGCGCTAGGTATGAATGCGAGTGACCTCTAGAAAATGAAGCGCTGACCCATAAATGGATGAGAATCAGCCAGAGTAAACGAGGCAAACGTTTTCCCAGCATAACTGTGCATGCTGGCAGAGAAGATTCTTGTTATAATTAAAAGAGATGGAGTGGTCAACAGGGAACATTTAATAGGAACAAACATGACAACATTGCCTAACTATCTTTCTGGTCCATTCTTTATCCTCATGTTATACTATGTGTCTGGGTTTTAGAAGTGACACATGCATTCCCCATAAAAATAACACATAAACTTGTACGGCAGAACCAAGCAGAAATTCATTTAGAATATGGATATGGACACGGTCAATGCCCAATTTACTCAGAGTAAATCTCTAGCTAAATCGGCGCTGTCCGGTTGTGAGCTGTTAGCCACACCGAAATGGCCAGCGAGCATTTGAAATGTGGCTAGTTTGGATTGAGAAGGGTTGTAAGTGTAAAATACACACTAGATTTCAAAGACTTAGCATCAGAAAAAAGAACTAAAGGTAAAATATCTCCTATCTTATATTGCCTGCATGTTAAAATGGCATCTGGGTATCTTGGGTTAAAGAAATGGATCAGGGGATCCCTGAGTGGCTCATCGGTTTAGCGCCTGCCTTCAGCCCAGTGCCTGATCCTGGAGTCCCAGGATCAAGTCCCACATCAGGCTCCCTGCAGGGAGCCTGCTTCTCTGTGTGTCTCTCATGAATAAATAAATAAAATCTTTAAAAAAAAAAAAAAAGAAAGAAAGAAATGGATCATTAAAATTCATTTCACTTGGTTCCTTTTACTCTTTTCTTCTAATACAGCTCCTAGACCTTTTAAAGTTTCTCATATGCGGCTTGCATTTTTTGGCTCGCGTTGTATTTCTGTTGACCAATACTGATCTAAGTGAAAACTTTGGTACGCAAAGTAGCATTTAGCCATTCCACAGAACTGAAATGTAAATTCATATCAACTGACAATAACACGACAACATGAAGAAAACTGGCCACGAAGTGATTGGGGCTTTGATGAGTTGCCTTTTCCATTCCTCCTACCCTGGAAAGTTTCTTAAAATCCACGTGTTTGCTTCATAACCTTCTAAAGGGAAAATGAGAAAGGAGGACATTCTGGGAAATGAGTTGGGCCCTAATAATAAGTTGGGCCCAAGAAGTAGAAAATCTTCTTCCCTGAGCAATTTGAGGGCCCGGGATTTTGCTCAAAGGGTGCTATTATTGAGAAACGGGGTTAGGCCTCTCCTTCTCTCATATTAATGAAGTCCTACTTTTCTCTCGGGGAGATGATCAGAGGGCTCCCTTCCTTCAAGAATATGCTGTTAGAACATCACTGGAAGGGTGATGGCATTTCGAATGGGAAGATATGGACCACGAAGCTATCTTGCAATACGAGTGTAAACTTGGAGGGTGTGGTGTGGAAGCTGTTTATTTAAATGAACATTATGCTTTTTAGGGAATCCTTTGGATGTATTCGGTTTTCCCCACTTTCTCTCCTGTTCCACTGAAAGAAATACTTCTACGCTTAGGCAGAAAAAGTGATATTGTAAGTACACCTTGTTAGGTCTCATTGAAACTAATGAGGCTTTGACAGGCCCAGCACCTAGAGAGGGTCTATAGAGAGGCTGTCGTTACAGAACCAACAAACAAATGTCAGATCTTCTTCACAAGGCTGGGGGGAAATGTTCAGAGTGTCATAGGGACGAATGAAATTCTGTGGTAGTGGGGCTTAAACCATACCTTCACCTGACTCTGAGTCCTCACAAAAGCAAAGGGAAGGACACCTGATTAGAACAACTGCATCCCAGACCGAGCCAGCAGAGAACACAGACATAAATAAAAAAGTCACACATCAAACTGCTGAGGAATGTAGCTGTGTGAGGATTAAATAAGACAAAATATGTGTAGTAAGTGTTCGGAGAACATATTGTTTCAAAACCTGTCCTGTGGTATGAGTAAAGTTCATCTCTATTTCACTGTACCAAATGCAAAAGCTCCTGAAAATTCACTGTCTGTTCCCTGCTTTTGTCTAAACTCATTTGTGAGAAGCTTTACTCGCGCTTTAGCTGCCAATGACTCATGGTTAAATCATTTCACTCATCTTTTTTCCTTTTTTATTTTTTAATACAGTTGCAAATCATGTGATAGTCTGCTTTGTTCTCTTCCCCCCCTAAGGAAAGGGAAGCAACTCTAACAGCCCCATTACCTTAATGAACTAAAGCCATTCAGTGAAAAGAGTTGGTATTCATTTCATCAAATCTAGGGATGATAATTTTTTGAAAAGCTGAAGACTAATTCTTGGGGATTTTTGTGGAGCCCTGTGACAATTCATATCACCTAATAACCAACGTGAGTGAAGGCTGGTGTCCAATGACTGTTAAGAAGATACAAGGAATGTTGCAGAAATAGAAATAGGCCAGCACTGAAATTTAATTAGACACTGCATAGGTTAATAATAAATTCAATTAATTTAGCTTTCTACCTATGCTAGAGAAAAAAAAAATACCCAGGCAAATAATAATTCATTTTAAATGCCTCAATTGGTAACCTCCTTTCCTGAAGAGTGATTTATGCAGTAATTTACTGGCTGTTTCTTCGTAAGATTGTTCCAAACCAGCCCTTTTGAAATAATAATAATTTCTGAATGTGTGTTGTGAGAGATATAACAAATGACTTCTTATTAATTTTCATTTAATGGGTTGCCTATTCACATGGTAATTTTTAAAAATTCCCTTCTTAAGATAAACAGGTTATAAATACTGTGGGTAACACTTCCATTTCACAAAAATTGAACAGGAAAATCTGTCTCATAGTACCTACATGATTTGAAGGTCAATCAGTTGCAAATTTTCTATACTAAATAGGCATCTATTTCTTTCCCAGTTAGCATAGCAGATCATTTTATATTTCTATGGCCAAGTGATTCAAATTGGTTAAAAAAGGAAAAAAACAAACAAACAAGAATATTAGCAGCAGGAAAGGTCCTAGCAGAGATCATACAGAGATAGACAGGGTACAAAGTCATGAGCAAGGTGGAAAAGCAGCTACTGAGCCCTTGACACTGATTCTTTTTTTTTTTTTTAAGTAAAAAATGAAGCTCGTCTCTCCTAGCTATTCCTCTAAGTTGCTTCTCCCCTTTTAAAATGACACCAAAACTTCTAGCATAAATATTGATGTTTCAGAATTAAATTGCTTATCCTTTCAAAGTTGAATTCCATAGCGGCTCATTAACCATATGCTGTCATGATAAAAACAGAATGAAGTAATTAATAAAAACAAAATCATAAAAACCAGGGAGAGGAAATTGCTTGGAAAAGACCTGGGCATTTCCAAAGGTTCGTGTCTGTTTTAGAAGGCCTGTACTAGACAGGGCCAGGCTCTTAAAAAGATCCCTTGCAACCGTGGAAAGAGTACGCCTAAAGTATTAAATAATTCAAATGCAACTGTTACTTACGTGAGAACCGAAAGGGCCTGGCTCCCAACCCGCACTGCCTGATGCCCTCTCCGTGGAAAAGCCCGTACTGCATTTCACCCATGAACTTGTCCAGCTCCTGCCCGGAGGCATTGACCAGCAGAGCCCCCGTTTTGCACAGGAAGGTGGCTTTGATCCACAACGGTGTCCCCAGGGCTGTCACCACTCCGAGGGCGCACACGAAGCTTAGCACCCCAGCTGTGCAAAAAACGACTTTCTTCTGTTGGTTTGGCATGATGAGAGATGGCTTCTGTGAAGGTGAGGTTCAGAAACGAGACCTTGGTGACTGATGAGAAGTGACTGGCCCTTTGGCTGCATTTATTAGAGTGGCTGAAAGGACAGATCCCAGCCCCATAGGCACCCTCACCGTCGTCGGTGGTTCTGGCCAGGAGAACGCCAGGAGGATGGAGGCTGCTTCATCACACTTCCTTGACTTTTCTCCTTTCCTGCTGCTGTTTCTCTCTAATTTGAAATCTTTGGGCTAAGAATCTGTGAAACAGAGTGTTCACACTGCCTTCGAGTATCTCTTGTGTCACTTGGTAACAAAGGTCTAAGATAGCAGATGGAATCCTCCCTGTAACTTGATAAATGCCTCCCCTTTCCCCAGCCTTTTGTCTGATTGGGTGAGTTGAGACTTTCAGAAACAGGCTTGGCTCTGATGGTAAATTTTCAGCCACTCGAGCAGCTCATTTATTGACATATTTTTTTGTCTTTGTTTTTGGTGGGGGGTTGAAGAGGAGTTTGGATGGAGGGAGGATGATCCGATGTCTACTTATTGGCAATTAATTGATTTTGAAAAATGTTCATTGTAGCAGGATAAAATCTCAAACTGGGGTAGACCAACCATCAGGGCTTGTCATCCTAACTTCTTTTCTCCCAGATCCATGATTTAGAATCAGTGTGTCAATAGAGAAGTCGATTCCAATTTTTCCTGGCACCCAGGTGCAAATATCTAGATTTCTAAAAGCTTTCCTTCACAACGCTTGGCTGCTTCAGGACTATCGCAAGGAAATGAGGTTCTGGGTCTGAGAAGTATCAGAACCTATAAAGAAGACAAGAGCATTGTCATGGAAAGAAGAGATTGTGCTCAGATAGCCGGCTCTAAGAGTTCATCACAGAAAAGCAAGGATCCCAGCAGAAATCATGAGTTAGGGAGACAAGAGACAAAGTCATGAGCAAGATTAAATAGCAAAATGAGTCCGGTTACATTGTCAAGATCTGAAAACTAAAGTCCAGAATTTAGTAATAGCTCTTTATTTTTTTAAAAAAAGATGTTATTCACTTATTTGGAGAGAGAGAGAGACAGGAGGAGGGGCAGAGGCAGAGAGAGAATCTCCAGCAGACGCCCCACTGAGCATAGAGCTCTACACATGGCTCTATCTCATGACCCTGAGATCATGACCTGAGCGAAATCAAGAGTCAATGGTCAACCGACCGAGCCCACTAGGTGCCCCATAACAGCTTTTTAACTCAATATTCTCAATAAGATCTTTCCTTCTGCAGATACAGGTTGTGTGTGTGTGTGTGTGTGTGTGTGTGTGTGTGTGTGATGTATGTTGAATATCTATCATATGCCACATTATTGTGCTAGGTTCTGACATACAAAGTTAACTTTTAGTGAGAACTTGGTATGTATAGTACATTGTTAAGTATTTTACCTAAATCATCTTATTTAGTCCTCACACCGTACAAAATGATGATGAGAAAGGTGAATGGAAATGATCTCTCCATTTTATAGATAGGAAACTGAGGCTCAGAGAGACCAAGCAACTTGCCCAAGAGAGTACTGGAGCTGGGATTCAAATCTGGATCTTCTTCTTTTTACTTTTCTTTTTAAGTTTTTATTTATTTATTAGAGAGAGAGAGCACAAGCAGGGGGAGAAGCAGAGGGTAAGGGAAAGGAGGAGGAAGATGGAGGGGAGAGAATCTCAAGCAGACTCCACATTGAGCTGAACACAGAGCCTGATGCAGGGCTCCATTTCCCAAAGTTGAGATCATGACCTGAGCTGAAACAAAGGGTCAGACCCTTAACCGGCTGAGCCACCCAGGCAGCTCTCAAATCTGGGTCTTCTAATTTTGAGGTTTATGCGCTATTCTAAGCAAAGTCCTTGGCCTTGAGGAGAAGACTAGCTCTTCATTTAGGGTTGTGTTGGCCTGGGAGTAATAAGGGCAGAGTAGCCCATTATTCACCGTGTATCTTGGTGCTTAGAGAATATCGACATCTGCAAACAGAACTTTCCCAGTTGGTCAAAAGCACATATTGTCTCTATTCACTTGATCCACCTTAAGCATGTCTGCTTAAGAGAAATTAGGTGCCAAAGTATGTCTTCTTAAAGATAGACAATCAAGGGATCCCTGGATGGCTCAGCAGTTTAACGCCTGCCTTCAGCCCAGGGCGTGATCCTGGAGACCCGGGATCGAGTCCCATGTTGGGCTCCCTGTGTGGAACCTGCTTCTCTCTCTGTATATATCTCTGCCCCCTCCTCTCTCTCTCTCTCTGTCTCTCATAAAGAAATAAAATCTTAAAAAAAAAAAAAGACAACCAAGTATAGAACTGATCCCCAAATACCAATGTCCCTTCAAAGGAAAAAGGGGGCAACACTAACCATGACCACAGAGGAACAGAACACACCCTAGATTCCAGATGGGCACCCAAAATTAGGTTTAAAATATAGGTAAGTTTTTGGTTTTTTATGTCATGGCCCTTGAGACGCACAATAAGCAACTCACCACAGGTTATCTGCTTTCCAGTGAAGTCTCCACTGGATTTAGAATAATTGCCATCATTGTCCACTAGCAAAACAAGGGAGCAGCGATGGCCCCAGTAAATAGTTATCTGGGGATGCATATGCTGTACCCCGTCCCGAAACCTTAGTTTAAGATGTCTGAGAAGAGCTATGCTAATTAAATCAACATATTCTGTAATTGGAAGAGACCAAACACTTCCAAGCCTGGGAGCAGAAATCACAACTTAATCGATATTGTTAGTATGTCTACAGAAAGGACATGGTAAGAGAGGAATCGTTGACACAGGACAGTGGATTAATGAACCAGACCCAGCCACGTGTATGTAAAGAGGTCCAAGAAAAAAAGCCCTGCCTCTGGGTGTAGAGAGCAGTTCGATCATACCAGTTCTGTGTGCATCAGTCGGTGACGTTTCCTGGGATCTGGAGAAACGTGAGCAAAAGAAATATAACATAGTGAGTTCTTTTATCATAAAATTGTGTCCTTAATTTTTGTTCTTAAAATTTCTTGAAGCAGGGAAGGGTTCGTAGCAGGTTCTCTGGGGGATGAAAGGCAGGCATGTTGGGTTTCTCAGTAGAGGGATGAAAGGAGCCACAGCCTTGAGGACATGAAGGCTGGTTGCCCAGGTTAGGGCATGAAGGGATGTAGGGGACGAGTCAGGACAGGTAAGCCAGAATCAAATCATGGAGGTCATTGATGTAGCTATAAAAAGTTGGACTTCATTCAGGGGACAAATACCCAGCTATAGAGAGTTTTTGAGGGGCACCTGGGTGGCTCAGTGGTTAAGTCTTTAGTTCAGGTCATGATCCTGTGGTCCTGGGATCGAGTCCTGCATCAGACTCCCTGCATGGAGCCTGCTTCTTCCTCTGCCTCTGTGTGTCTCTCATGAAAAAATAAAATAAAATAAAATAAAATCTTTAAAAAAAAAAGTTTTTGAGCAGAGGAACAGCTGGCTTAGGGTTGTGCTTTGAACTGATAAATCTGATTTTTTTTAAAAAAATCCCTTCTTTAATGAGATAGTAATAGTTGAATTTTTAATATCCTTGCTTGGCAAATTAAAAAATTGCAAAGCCTATCTGTTCCAAGTTTCAACATCCCACTGGTTGCAAAGGCATGGACTGTTGTGTGGAAAGGATGAGTTCTCAGGCTCTTGGTAACTGGATGGATGGCCTCTACTCTAATCCAGTGGTTCTCAGACTTGGGCGTTCATTGGAATCACTTGAGGAGATTTTAAAAATACTAATGCCCGCATCCTATTCCTTGAGATTCAGATTTATTTGATTTTAGAGTGTGGCCTAATGTTAAAATACCTTAGGTGATTGCAATGGACAGTCAATGTTGAAAACTGGGGCTCTTCTCACACAGCTGCCTCCTAATCACTAACTAGGCTTTGTAGGCATCTCGATCCTGGAGTGCATTCAAACATGAACATCCAGGCACTAGAGAGGAATATTCTTATTATAAATTAATAAATGGGTGCTACCATTTATAACTCAAATCTCCTGAATTTTGTTCCATACCAAGAGCATGATCTTGCCAAAAATGCCCTGATGGGCCAGGTCTCAGCATATCTAAGACTAAAAACTAGGCCCTGGACCATAGATTTACCCCCAAGTCACCATGAGAATGTCAACGGTGATGTGTCCGGGTTGTGAAGCAGCCCCTCTTGGGTCTTACGCCCCCACCCCACCTCCTCTCTGCATCTTCCTTTCAAACTTCAATATCAACCACCCACAGGCTGAATAGGCTGAATAGTAGTGTGTGTGATCCACCCTCTGAGAATGATATAATAGAACCTGGCAGTCATTATGCTTGACAGCCTCCTTTTGAAATTTCATCTTAAATGTCTTGAATGACAGTGATGACACCATTTTCCTTGCAGTCTCTCTGAGAATTTGAGTCATTAATGTCAGCAAGTTTTCACCAAGTATCCTACTGAAATCTTTACTTCTCTCAATCTTAATAGCAATACATTTGGTGACATAAGAAAATGAAACTAGGCCTTTCTACCCTCCTTCATGACCCCCTTCAGGTGCTAGCTGATGATATGATTCTTCGGTGTGGCTGGAAACAATATAGACAAAGGAATGCAACTGAAGATTATGCTTTTACTTTCAACATAACATTTATGCCTCTTCTCATACTAATTTGGCTTCCTTGGTATTTTTTCCTTATGGTTGTTCAAAAACAAAAGCAAATAAATAAATAAAAATAAAAACAAAAGGTTCAAATCCAAAGGTGTGGGAATTCTCACCTGATTTGCTCCCCAAGAGTAAGAGACAGCATGGTGCTGTAAGGAAGAGCACTGGGGAGAAAGATGTGACCCAAGGTCTGGTTCCACATCCAACACTAAGTTAGGAATTCCCTAATTGCCCTAGCATTCATTTTACTCCCTTATGAAAAGAGAGGTCTTGGCTACATAGGCGATTCTTGAATTATTTTTAACCAGAGAAACCATTTCCTCAACTGAACTTTTGGGTAGAATAAGAGATAAAAATTGAGCTTCTATACTGGAAGGGGCAGGGATCAAGTAGCTGTGCTATGGGCTCCCCTCACTCCTTTTTCCCTACAAGCCCCCATTTGCAACCCTAAAGTCAACTCTGAGCTGCACAATGATAAGCATGGGCCAGATGATCCTTAAACTAAAATTTTTTTTGCAAGTGATAAGATTTCAAATTTGCCCATTTGCTAGATTATTTCTCTTTTTTTCTTTGCTACACTAACCTGGTCGCTATTATAGAACATTGTATTGCTTAGAGATACTAGATGGTTGATTATTCCAATTACTAATTTTTAGACTTTTTAAATGAGAATTTCTGGGGTTTTGTCCAATTTGTCACCGGTAATACTGATTTTGATTTTCTTCCAAATGGATCATTATACTCCAAGGCCTCTCTAAGAGGGATTCCACAAGGGTTTATCAAGCTTCCTATTCGAAGACAAGAGGCCTTTGTGAATCTCTTTCATTTTTCTCATCTTTAAAGCAAAATCTGGCAAATTTGATTGACGTTTCTTGACTAATTCAAGTTGCTGGTGATCCTCAAGTAGCATTGTAATTCTCTAATGATTGTGAGGGGTAAAAAAAAAAAAAAAAAAAAAAAAAAAACACTCCACAGAAAGAATTGATTGATTTATTAGGGGGAAAATTACCACATGTGCTAGACCTTGATTGCAGCTAATATTTGTAGAGCTAATTGCTTGAACTAGAGGATTAAAAGGGTTGAGAGAAGGGAAGAAAAAGAAAACAAAGTTCTTCTGGAATACAGATGAAGCTACTGTGGATTTGGACTGAGCGGGTGAATTCAGTGCAGGGATTTTCAGAGTTGATGATGATTGTGAGGACTTTTAAAGTAAGTGCAGGAGCTGGGCTTTCCACAACAGAGCAGCCACGAAGAGAGCCGAGGTGGAGGAAAGCTGTCATCCCCATCAAAGAAGATCTGTGACACCCTCTGATTTTTCTAGGTTTCTTGTTGGTCTCTCATGCAGAGGCTCTGGAGATTCTTTTTTTTTTTTTTTAAATTTTTATTTATTTATGATAGAGAGAGAGAGAGAGAGGCAGAGACACAGGCAGAGGGAGAAGCAGGCTCCATGCACCGGGAGCCCGACGTGGGATCCGATCCCAGGTCTCCAGGATCGCGCCCTGGGCCAAAGGCAGGCGCCAAACCGCTGCGCCACCCAGGGATCCCGGCTCTGGAGATTCTTAAACTTTAATTACCAGCATCCTGACAAGAAAGAGGGAAAAGTTACCTAAAGAAGGAGAGAAGGAAGTCACCATGTGAGATGCCTCCTTTAACAAAAATAGATAAACCAGGGGCCCAGGGTGGCTCAGTGGTTGAGCGTCTGCCTTGGGCTCAGGTTGTGATCCCAAGATCCTGGGATCAAGTCCTGCATCAGGCTCCCCACATGGAGCCTGCTTCTCCCTCTGCCTATGTCTCTGCCTCTCTCTCTGTGTGTCTCATAAATAAACAGATAAAATCTTAAAAAAAAAAAAAAAAAAAAAAAAAAAGGATGGCCCAGATTCCTAGTACAGGAAAATTGATAATCTTCCTCATTGATACAGCCTGGGGGAGATGTGTTGTGATGGCAAACTTTGGAGCAGTTTGATTCCTGTCTCACTATTATTGTATAAATATTGTCTTTTGTGTGGGTGCATGACACTTGAAATACTGATAATTTCTTTAATTACTTACATCAAAATAATAGCAATATTAACAAAAACACAAACCCTATCGAGGTTTACTCAATCCTGTGTGCTCTCCATGTATCAACTCATTTCTTTTCAGACACACCGGGGCAATTATTGGGTTTCCTGCCCCTCCTCTGTTAAGATGTACGAGGCTGTAGGATGGCTTAATTTTTAGTCAGATAGATTACAAAATTTCCTAAAATATTCCCGTGATGAAGAACTGAATAATAGCACAATGAGACAGATTTATATCTCATCAAATCTCTGGAAGCGAGGAGTGTTGACTTACGGAGCTATGCTAGCTAGAGCCATCTTTGGACCGATCCACCCGTGCATTATTATCAGTGACTCATAAAAATAGAACGTGTATCTCATACAAAAATTTAGCTTCCTATCAAACCTTTATTTGAGCCCTGACGATGGGCAGAGACAGTGAAAAATAACGGAGGACCAAAAGGAGATTCAAGATTGTCTTCATGTTCCTAAGGATCAAAGCAACAAGATGTCTTCAGGTTTAAAAATGTAATTGCCTGGGGGAATCTGGGTTGGCAGGCCTTCCTGTGAGAAGACAATTAGCTAGACAATGAGCTCGACAGGAGCCAACAGTGTGAAGTGACAATTGCCAAGTGTTACTACCGGGAGATATCCACCTTTGGGGTGATTGCCCAGCCCTAGGTCCTTCCTTGGTGAAATTCCTTTAATACCCCCAGATAAGGGCTCTGTGGCAGCTACCTTTGTGCTCTAACTCATGCTTCCCAGCCTGCTATGGTTAGGAATGGATGTCTGGGCCATTCGGAATCCATCTCCTGAAGGTTGACAAGTGATCCTGAGAGACGCAAGGTCAAAGCACCTGGAGGCCAGTCTGCAGAGAGGAGGAGGAGGCAGTGTCTAGTCCCAGAGAGAAGGCCTTGAGTTGCTCTCTCTTCCCAAGCTGTCTCCTTAGGTTTTCTACCCGCTGTCACCCTTCTCCTTCCCAGAAGTCAAATGTAGGGCTCTGCTTTCGAAGCATTCTTACTCTCTTACCTGTTTGTTTTCTGAACAAAGCTCCTGGGAAGCATCGACTTCAGTTCTTCCTGCCATCTGGTTGTGGGTGCAGTGCACCAGGTGAGGCTGGCTGGACAGTCATCTGAGCAAAGGACACGGGCTGGCTGCCTCGGACCCCACGTGTGGTGTGCAATCACATGCATGTTGGTGCCACCTTCCCCAGTCCTGGGGGCTCTGTGTCCACCACTGCCCTAGCTGTGTGGGGAGCCTCCACTCAGGCTGGTCTTGTCTGCGCCCTCCTTCGTCAGGCATGGGCATGCCCCTATCTTGAGGTCACTACCTCACAGGTCCCCAGGGCCTCACCCTCCCAGCGTAGAGGGATCACAAGGCTCTGGACTGCTGAACTTCCTGGGATTGACTTTAGGAGAGGAATGGAGGGGAGGCGGAGGGCCCAGTGGAGTCCTGGAGCACAGATAGGCCAGACTCCTGTGTGTCCAGTGCTGGCAGCGTGCTGGCTGCTGTCCCGTGGGGGCCTCATTGGCCTCCCTGAGAAGGACTGCATAACAGTGTGATTATGGGACTTGACTGCCATTCTGGGCCCCAGCTCCAGCTGATGCTCCCAACACACCTGAGTATTGTGTCCCTCCCTCTTCTTCACCTTCCCAGACAACAGTGTCCTTCAGCAAATCTGCAAGGGGTATGCAGGCCCTACTCAGATCTGACTCTTTCTGCCCCCACTCAGGGTAGATCACACATGAATGAATCCTTCAAATATTTTCCCTTCCCTCTGTCACTCTCTTTTTCGGTCTTTCTTCCCTAGTTTAGTCAGCAAAAGTAAATATTTCATCCATGCATGAGAAGATCCTGAATGAAGTGGATATTTATGCACCTTAGAAAAAACACTACTGTCCCATTGGATGGTAAAACCTAGGCTGGTCATTAAGGCATGAAGTGTTAAAACTAAACATTATAAACCTGGTGGCCAAGATGTTTCATTAAGTACTTATAAAGCAGAGCAAAACTTCAAGATTAAAAATCCCTTTCCAGGAAATTCAGATTGAAATGAACGTAAATCTTTATTAATTTTCTGACTCCTCTCTCTATATTCTCTGTGCATGGTCCTTATTTGAGAAAAATAACAAAGGCAAATTGTAGACAAAACAACGTAGAGAGCTATGAATGCTTTATCTTTAAAGTCTCTTTCCAGGGGTACCTGGGTGGCTCAGTGGGTTAAGCGTCCAACTCTTGATTTTGGCTCAGGTCGTGATCTCAGGGTCCTGGGATTGAGCCGTGGGTCAAGCTCAGGGCTCAGTAGGGAGGCTACTTAAGGATTCTCTCTTTTCTTCTCCCTCTGCCCCTCCCCCGGCTTATACTCACCTTTCTCTCTCTCAAATAAATAAATAAATCTCAAAAGAAAAGAAAAGAAAAAAGACAACCACACTGTATCAAAAAATTAGAAATTTATTATAGATCCCAGTGTAAAGCCTAAACTATAAAACTTCTAGATGAAAACAGGAGAAAATCTTTGTCTGAAGTAAAATATAAATAAAATTTATTTTAATTTAACTTAAAATCTTTGTGAACTTAAGGTAGGTAAAGAGTCTTACACAAAAAGAATATCAACAGTAAAATTTTTTTAAAAATTGATAAAATTTCCTGCTCTTTGAGAGCTACTATAAAAAAAATGAAAAAATAAGCCATAGACTGGGATAAAATACATTAAAAAATACATATGTGATAAAGGATTTGTGTACAGAATATATACAAAAAACCTCAAAACTCAGAAAACACCCCAATTTTTAAAAAGTGGACAAAATATTTTAATAGACACTTCATCAAAGAAGATATATGGGTGACAAATAATCCCGTGAAAATATGCTCATTATCATTAGTCAAAATAAAACCACAAGAGAATACCACAACCCACTTATTAAGATGATTTAAATTAAAACAAACAAACAACAACCTGACAATACCAAGTCCTGGCAAGAATGCAAAATAACTGGAACTCATGTTGTATGTTGATGGGATGGCAAAATGGCACAGCTGCTTTGGAAAAGTTTTAGAATTCCTTAAAAATGTAAACACTCACTTATAATATAACCCGTAATCAGACTTCACATATTTACCAAAGAGAACTGAAAGCATATGGCCGTGTAAAAACATATACACAAATGCTTATAGTGGTTTTATTTGTAATTGCCCCCAAATGGAAATAACCCAAATGCCCACCAACTGTGACTAGATAAACAAACCGTGGTACATCTGGAATACTACTCAGGAATAAAAAGGAACAGGGGCACCTGGGTGGCTCAGTGCTTGAGCATCTGTCTTCGGCTCAGGTCGTGATCCCGGGGTCCTGGGATAGAGACCCGAGTCGGGTCCTTTGCTCAGCAGGGAGCCTGCTTCTCCCTCTGCCTGCGTCTCTGCCTCTCTCTCTCTGTGTGTTTCTCATGAATAAATAAATAAAATCTTAAAAAAAAAAAAGAATAAAAAGGAACAAACTACTAACAAGCACCAAAACGGATGAATCTCAATTGGTTTTGCCAAGTGAAAGAAGAGACTCAACTGTATGACTTCATTTCTATGACACCTGGAAAGAGCAAAAGTATTGGGATAAAAATTATATCAATAACTATCAGAGACTGGGACCCCTGGCTGGCTCAGTTGGTTAAGTGTTGCCTTCGGCTCAGGTTATGATCTCAGAGTCCTGGGATGGAGCCCTACTTGGGCTCCCTGCTCAGCGGGGAGTCTGCTTCTCCTTCTCCCTCTCCTTCTCCCTTTGCCCTTCACCCTGCTTGTGCTCTCTCGGTCTCTCTCAAATAAATAAATAAAATCTTAAAAAAATAATAAACATCAGGGGCTGGAAAAGGGACTGGAAGGTGTTGACTCTTAAGGGGCAGGAGGGAACTTCATGGGGTGATGATTGTTGCGGGGTTACATGCCTGAAAACTTCTGTTGACTTTTGTTAAAATTGGAACTGTGTACCTAAAAAGAGAGAATTCTACTACATGTAAATTAAACCCTAAAAAAGGGAACACCATTTGAATATCTTGCAATGCCAACACTCAGCATATAGCTCTCCAGATATTTTCTCATGCAAGAAGTTAAACATGAATTAACCTCTTTCTTAGAATAGAAAAACAGGATATTCTAGTCAACTTAATATTTTGCTTAACAGAGTTATTGTGTATACTACTATGCACAGGAATCACTGCTTCCAAAAGAATTATAATTCAAGAAATATCTCTTTCAAAATTTGTTCTGCTATAAATACTGAATGCGTTTTGGCAGACGTGGCACAGTCAGGAGACCTGGGTTGGACTATGTAGGTCCTGTGACCATGGACAAGTAGCTTTCCTCTTTGGTGTTTATTTTTCCTACTTTCCACAAGTAGATTTGACATGATTCATACTTTTTTTTAAAGATTTTATTTATTTGAGAGAGAGAGCATGAGTAGGGGAGAGGGGAGAGGGAAAGAGAGAAGCAGACTCCCCACTGAGCAGGGAGCCCAATGCAGGGCTTGCTCCCAGGACCCTCAGAGCATGACCTGAGCTGAAGGCAGATGCTTAAGCAACTGAGCCACCCAGGCGCCCCGACATGATTCATATTTCTTAACCTTTCCTCTTCCTGTATGGGTGCAAATAAGGGACACTGTCATTGGGAAGAGCTTTCTTCTGCTCAATCCTGAGCCTTTCCCTTCTCATTAATGGCACCCCTGTCACTGTTCAGATCAGGCCAAGACTTAAAGAGTTGTTCCTGATTTTTGCCACCATCCCCTACTCCGCCACAATCTATCAGCACTTTCTTGCAGTGCCACTTCCAAATGTACCCTGATCCTGACCATGTGTTACTGCGTCTCCTGCCATCACCCTTGTGTTGATCACTATTGTCTCTGCCCTGGACTCTTGTGTTTGCTTCTTAACATCTTCCCCTTGTGCAATTCATTCTCAATTCAGGAGACACAGTGGTTCTTTATAAATGTAAATGTAAATCAGATCCCACCCCACCCCTGATGGATGCATTCTGGTGACTTCCCATTGCACTGGTAATGCAATCTGGACTCTACTATGGCCTACAAATCCCTCTGTGGTCCACCCCATCTACTCAAGACATCTCCTCTTATCACTCTCTCTCAAGGCTCAGCACATAAGTCTACTTTCTGTTTTGGGACTCTATGTTTAGGTCAACCTCAGGGACTTTGCCCTTGCCCTTCCCTCTGCTAGAAATCATTGTCCCCCGGAACTTCCAGTAGTTGGTTCCTTCTCTCTTTGCAGAATTCAGCTCAAATAATGACCTCAGAGGTTCTTTCTGGATCACCCTACCTAAACAGCACCCTACCTTGACCAGCTGCTCTCTATCCCATTGCTCTGTTTTATTTTCTTCATGTTGCCACCTAAAATTGTATTATATGATTGATTTGTTGGTCAATGTGACTACTGTCTTTCCATGTAAATGTGAGTTCCATGAAAACAGAGAACTTTCCTTATTCCCCATTATACCTTCTGGGCAGGGGACAGATATCTCCTGACACAGGGTAGATCCTCAATATCAATAAATACCATTAACTGCCAGAATAAGTGAATGTATATATGCAAACTGACCCCTAAAGACAAAATGTTTCTCCAGATCAGAAGTGAGAAGAGCAAGCAAATCCGGCTGTAATAGTCTGTCTAAAGCCTTTGCAGAGTAAATGGCATTAACATGTCTAAAGAGAATAATGTGTCAATCAGACGAAACAGCAAAAAAAAAAAAAAAAAAAAAAATTGAAGAGACTGTCAGAAAGAAAAAAGTTAGCAACGTACATTCAGTTCCTGGGAGAGGGAGCTTTGGGTCCCTAAACCTGATGTATTGGGTCCCTGACACGGGGATGTCTGGCTGATGGATGGCTAGATCCTTTAAATAAGAGACTCAGCAAACTCTGTTCTCTGACCACACTTGTCTGTCCTGGTAATCTAGTGTATGTGTGGATTCTTCTGTTGAGTAGAAGGTGCTGTCCAGCACAGGCGATTGGTGTGTCCCTTTGGAAGTTCTAGTCTTTTTGCTTTGAATAAGGAACCTGGTGTGTTGATTTTATTCTTCAGTCTTGTGTGATCTTAGTGGGAGTCTACCTGTATTCTCAAAGCCCTAGCAAAATCAAGCTAATGTATCTGTAGTGCTGAGGACCTGACTCTGGAATACAGTGCCTTGGTAAATCACAGCTCTGGACCACCGCCTTGCACATTTATTTTCTTCTAGTTATGACTCTTTCCCTCTACTTTCCTCCCTCCTCACCCTTTCTTTCTATCTTCTACCTATCTAGTCTATCTATCTATCTATCCATCCTATCTAATCATGATCATCATCTGTTTCTTAGGGTCTCAGAAGGAATCTTTGGCTCACTCAAATATAGTCATCTGAGCAAGAGACTTTAACAAAGAGAATTTACAAAAGTACGGGCAGGGTTTAGGGCAATGACAAGGGATGATGCCATCTGCTCTGAGAACTGAAAGGGTCTGAGGAGGATACAGTTTTTAGAATCTACAGATAGAGAAGGCCATGTGGGGAGGGCCACCAGACAGCAACTGTGCTCTTTTGCTGACTTCTGGAATCTGCCACGATCCCACAGGAAAAGGGATGGGACAATAACTATTTTGCCTTGACTCTCTTCCTTTTCTGTCCTCCAATCTTCTAGTGCTCCCATGGGCCAAATCCAACTGGAAACCAAGGGTTAGCCTCTCAAGGCACAGGGAAGGTTGGAGAAGAGTAGAAAATGGATATGAAGGGGCAAATGTAAGAAATCCTGCTGACTATCAATATCTATCTATCCATCTACCTACCATCTAGCCTACCTGAAATAGTAAAGCATATAAACGGTTTATAAAATTAAGTGGTAAAAGTATAAAGAGGGAAAACCAATTATTCTCCTATCCCTGACCTTTAGCCTCCCAGGCTCTCTTCTGCAAGGTAATTTCTTTTTTTTAAAAAGATTTTATTTACTTATTCATGAGAGACACACACAGAGAGAAAGGCAGAGACACCGGCAGAGGGAGAAGCAGGCTCCATGCAGGAAGCCTGATGTGGGACTCGATCCCAGGACCCCGGAATCACGATCTGAGCCAAAGACAAATGCTCAACCACTGAGCCACTCAGGCATCCCTGCAAGGTAATTTCTTATACAACTTTTCTGTTATATCCTCTGGCCATCTTAGCATAGATGTAAATACATCTTTCCTCTACCACCTGCTTCATAAACCAATGGTATATGCCCTGCAAACTCTTCTACATCTGACTTTTCACTTAATAAAATGTCTTTGTGAACATTCTAATGGAAACATCCATATGACTGAATCTGATTGTTTGACAGTAACAAGTTCAATTTTTAATAGCTCCATTTGGAGTGGGATCTCATTGATGATGCAAGTGCCCTGTCCACACAGGTAGCCACAGTCACCTACTGCACCTTCCCAGGATGTACCCATTCTTTCCTTAATCCCAGACCTAGAAGCAATTCTCCTCTGCTTCCTCATTGGACACCCTCTCCTGGCAACCACCAGTCCAAGATACAAAAGGCTAAAATTTCTAGGTTTGGACTCTCCAAACACCGGGGGTGGAACCAAGAGCTTACGATCTACTTTGTGCTATAACCAATCTGGGCAATTTACTCTCAGCTATGGAGCAGCTCCAAATATCTGATTTGGACAAGATTTTCTTGCCTAAATATTTTTGAAATCATTCAGTGTCCTGTCACTCCAAAGCAACACCCTGGTTAAGCAGTCCTTGAATCTATACTACCCAATAGGAACCAGAAGTCAGGGAGGGTCATATGTTTAACATGGGAAATAATAGACTGTGCAGGTGGAATGGGATAGTAACATGAAAACCTTGAAAAAGTGCCTAGCACATAATAAATGCTCAAGAATGTTAGCTATTCCTTATTTAATAATTATTGTTCATATTACTTTCTGAACTGGGGAGATGCCTCATTGGAAACAGTTAAAACATGAAGCACATTTTAAGAAAAACCAATAGACCAAGAATTAACATTTGCTACATATTAGTTTCTTTTTTTAAGATTTTATTTATTTATTCATGAGAGACACAGAGAGAGGGAGGCAGAGACATAGAGGGAGAAGTGGGCTCCATGCAGGAAACCTGAAGTGGAACTCGATCCTGGGACTCCAGGATCATGCCCTAAGCCAAAGGCAGATATTCAACCACTGAGCCACCCAGGTGGCCACCCAGGTGTCCTAGTTTCTATCTTTATATCAAGTTAAACATATTTAACGTAGACCTACATTTTTGAAAGACCTTACTATGTGCAATATGATGTATTTTACCTCCCTGAAAACAAGGTAGACTGTTTTTCCTCTAAAAATTTGAATATATATATTTATATTTATAATATATCATATAATATATATTTATATTATTTATATTATATTATATATTTAAATATATATATATAAAGTTGTGTATGTGTGTGTGAGTGATTCTATTCAGGTGCAGTTGCATATGCCATCAAAATCATCTCTTCACATCCTGTAACATATGTCTTATTTTTAATTTGTAGAAGTAACATTAGCCAGGTGACAGGAGAAAGAAAAATTTCTGTAGCTAATTCTCCACGGAAAAGCTGATGCACATACGAATAGTCCCGTTGGCATTTCCAGGGCATTGAATACCAAAGAGAATATATTTTATAGTTAACTTTGGGGATGAACGTACCTGTATTATAGGGGAGTTGTTAACAGGGTAGGTTTATCAATTTCATTGCTGGTACATTAATATTGCGATGTTGGGCAGCAATTTTTTGGTTTCTATGAATGACTGTGCTGCATGGCTCTGTGACAGAGCCCAGAATGAACTCCCGGAGATGTGGTTTTTGGAAGAAGTGTCATCACTGAAACTGTCCTGCTTCCTGAAACTTTGCCCAGTGCTGCAATACTCATGGTTGATTGCAAACATTCTCTCTAGAATCTTGAATGATTTGGCAAGATGTCTTGTAGCAGAAGTGCTCTCTGTGTTTAAAAAATTAACTGAGTTGGGCATGAGCACGGAGGACCATCTGAAGGAACACACCAAAATATTAACAGTGTCTTTGCCTCGGGGAATGGCACTGGGGGAAAGGGGGAAGAGGAGAAAGGACTTTCACTTGTTACTTCTTCTTCTTCTGCATTATTGAATTGTTTGCGACCTGCATCTATTCCAGAAAAGAAGTGCTAGTCTCTACCATGGTCTCTATCATCCACTCTGTTGGCCAGCTCAAAACCAGAGAGGCAGATTTGCCTTTCTTTTTGCTTTAAATCCCCTCATCTGATCAGTGATTAAGCCTTATGGATTTCTTTCCTAAATCCCTCTCAAATGCACCTCAGCTCCTCATCACCACAGTCCTGCTTAAGGTAGGTGCTCCTGAGCTCTCCTCTAATGCAGCACGCTCTGACCCTGACTCCTTGTAACTCCATCTAGTGTCCTCTCAGCATCTCACAGGCACCCCAACCTGGCCCTACCCCAAGAGCAAATCTGACCAGGTCCCTTTAATGTTTAAAATCCCCTGCTCGTAAGCCTACCCTACTCTAACCCCTACTCCACTTTTACAATTTTGATTTGTTGGGGCACCTGGGTGGCTCAGTGAGTTAAGTGTCTTGACTCTTGATTTTGGCTCTGGTCATCTCAGGGTTGTGGGATTGAGCCCCAAGTCAGGCTCCATGCTCAGTGGGGAGTCTGCTTGAGATTCTCCCTCTCTCTCTGAGCCACCCACTCTCTCTTCTCTTAAAATTTTTTTCTGATTTGCTTCCAATGATAAATCTGACCAAGAACACCTGTGCTGCCAAAAATGAATTATTCCTCAGCCTGGCATGAGAAATTCTTGCGACCCTGTGTGCCCATCTTCCCAGCCTCACTTTCTGCAACCAGACTCCTGCAGTTCCCCAGACGCTTCACCCGCTGTCTCACTTGTCTTCCTGATGGCTGTTCCATGACTTGGCTTCCTTTGAAAGCTCCTGCTCTTCATTCCCATGTGAAGTCTTCCTCCCTCCATCTGGGAGATGGAGTTGACTCCTCCTTCTCTAAGTGACTGATTAGTGTATTCTCACACTCTATGATAACGACTTAACCCCTTCTCCCCAACACTGTTGTGTCTTGTTTATTTTGCTTCTATGTTTATATTTTTAATTTTGGCATGCCTAACATTTCCAATGGGATGAACTCTTTCTTTGGAATGCTGATGCTGAATAAATGAATGAGTGAATGAGCGAGTAAAGGAATGAATCTAGACAGCATAGACTAGAAAATACTCGATATGTGATCTAGTTTCATTTCAAATATTCTGGCTTAGGTCTTATTTTTCTCTCACCTTAATGGCACATTGGACACTCCCAAGGTCTGTGATTCTAACATAATTTTCCAGCTCCTAATTTCATTAGACACCATGTTGTGATCATGGGGAGTCTAGGAGCAACCCCGGAGGCCAGTGCCACCACTAATGCTTTTTTTGCTCCATTATTGTCTTCAGCTTCGTGATGGTTCCACTTTGAGAGGTTGCCTAACTTCTCTGCACCTTAACTTCTTCTGCTGCTGCAATAAGAGATGCATAATGTGGTTACCTCATAGAGTTTTGGTGAGACTTAGATCAGATAATGTATGAGACTTTTTAGAACAATGCCTAGCATATGGAACATGTAATAAATGTTCAATAAATATTGATGATGGTGATGATGTTTCCTTGACATTATTGAGTGCACTTGGCACTTTTCTGCATAGGAGGAGGGTAAATTATGAGGCCTACTGTGAACCGCTATATTCTATAAAGATTAATAAAGTACTGTATCATTGTGTTACATGATCAATATAGAGGTTTATAAGCATAGACAAATTCAATCGTCTGCAATGAGTTAGGTTTCAAAAGCAGTACAGTGAACCAAGGCAAATTAAAATATTAAGTGACTACGCTCATATGTCTAAAAAAATTCCATCACTAGAAATGTTATCATTATTGGAATACTTTGTCCCTTTGAAATGTTAGATGTTCTAACAACTAGAAACATACAAGTCACGTAAACCTTAGAATGAGTGACTTAACTACATCCTCTCCTGAAAGCAGTGACGATGGGCAGAATGTTGGTGCTGGGGGCCTATGGGACAGAGGCAGAATAGAAGAGTGGCCTGCAAGGAATTGTCAGATGTGACAATTCAGGGAATGCGGCCCTTTTTGCAAGGCTGCAAGCTGGGCCAACTTTTTAAATTGCAGACTGGCCTCAACCAGCATTCTGCTCAGGGACAGCATTATTATGGTTGCTGAAGGCTCATGCCCAGGACTGCTTGTCTGGGTTGTGACTGCCTAGCCACCCACTCTCTGACCAGCTGTCTTATTTTCCAGATCAGCAAGGATCTTAGTTGCAAGTGACGGAAATGCCAATCAAACACTGGCTTAGGCATCAAGGGAATTGTTTGGGCTCATATAAGTGGAAAGATCAGGAATAACGATGGCTTCAGGGTTCAGAAGAACTCATCCTGGCTCAGTTTCACTCCATCCCTTGTCTCAGCCTTTTACCGTGTTGACCTCCATCTCAGGCTTCATGGCTACATGATGCCAATCACTTCAGTCTCTCAGACATCCCCTCAGGTTCAAGGGACATGGGAATGGAGCTCACATTTGCTTCAGAAATCTCAAAAAAAAAAAAAAAATTCTCCTTGTGTCTCATTGGCTCAAACCAGTCAATGTGCCCATCTCTGAAGAAATTGCTGTGCCCAGGGGAAATACAAACTCTGTGGTCCACAAATAAATGGAAAGACATCCTGTGTTCATGGAGTGGAAGACTTAATATTATTAAGATGTTGACACTGTTCAAAGTGATTTACAGGTTTAATGTAATTCCTATGAAAATCTCAAAGGCATTTTTTTTCAGAAATAAAAAATTTCATCCTAAAATGTATGTGGAATCTCAAGGGACCTTGAATAGCCAAAAGAATTTTGAAAAAGAACAACATTTGGAGGACTTACACTTCCTGATCTCAAAACATATTATGAAGCTATAGTCATCCAAATAGTGTGAAATTGACATAAAGACAGACATATAGACCAGTGAAACAGAACAGAGAGCTCAGAAATAAGCCCTTGTTTTTGGTCAACTGATCTTTGACAAGGGTACCAAGACCACACAATGGAGAAAGGAAGTCTCTTCAACAAATGGTATTAGGACAATCGGATATCTGTGTTTTAAAAAATGGAGTTGGACCCTTATTTTACACCCTATACAAAATTAACTCAAAATGGATTTAATCAACAGAGTAAAAAAGCAACATAGGGAATGGGAGAAAATATTTGGAAATCATACATCTGATAAGAATTTAATATTCAGAATATATAAAGAACTCCTACAACTCAACAATAATCACAAAATCAAATAACCTGATTTAAAAATGGCCAAAGACTAGAATACATAGTTCTTCAAAGATGATATATAATGGCCAACAGGCATATGAAAAGATGCTCAGTGTCACTAATCATCAGAGAAATTCAAATCAAAACCACAATGAGATGTCTCTATAATTCCTCACACCCATTAGGATTTCTACTATTAAAAACAACAACAACAAAAACAGAAGCAAAAAACCAAAACTATCTAGAAAATAGCAAGCGTTGTCAAGAACATGAAGAAATTGGAAGTCTTGGGTCCTGTTGTTGGGAAAGTAAAATGGTGCAGCCACTGTGGAAACTGATACGGAGTTTTCTCCAAAAATTAAAAATAAAATATATGATAATATATATGATCCAGAAATCCCACTTCTGGATATATACCCCCCAAAAAATCCAAAGCAGAGTTCTGAAGAGGTATTTGCACACCCAAATTTATAGCAGCAGCATCCCCAATAGCTAAGAGATGGAAGCAAACCAAATGTCCATCCAAAGATGAATGAATAAGCAAAATGTGGTCTATGCATACAATGGAATATTATTCAGTGTCAAAAAGGAAGTAAATCCTGTCACATGCCATCCTATGGGTGAACCTGGAGGACATTCTGCTAGGTGAAATAAGCCAATCATAAAAACCAAATATTGCATGATTTCGCGGACATAATATTTCTGAAGCAGTCAAATTCGTAGAGACAGAAAATAGTAGAGCGATTACCTACCAGAGTCTGGGAGGAGGGGGGAAAGGAAGTTGTTTAATGGGTATAGAGTTTTGGTTTTGCAAGATGAAAAAGTTCTGGAGGTCTGATTCACAACAATGTGAATATACTTACCACTACTGAAATTGTACATTTAGAAATGGCTATGACGGTAAATTGTGTTTTCTACCACAATTTTTAAAAGTACCTGTCCTGAGTCCCATATTAATTAAATCAGTAAGGTGGGGATAGGACTTCGATATTCTGTAAGGACTCCCTGGATGATTTGATGGTACAGTCGGGTTTGCCAAGTAGCTGCCCTATTCTCTAATCTTGAATCTAATCTGTCAGCCCAATTCTTCCTCTTTAGCCAGTTACTGCGGTGGGTAGGCTTTACGCTTCCACGCAGAGTAGTATGGAGTCAGAAATTTGCTGAGCACCTTCATTCAGAGCTGGCCTGGGATGCCAATTCTAGAAGGGCCACCAAATCATCATCCTCGTAGATGAGACGTGGGGCATTAGTCACCTCCGGTTTCCATACACAACCCTTTGTGTAACTTCTAGGTGACCCAAAATAGGAAATGCCTGCTGTAGCTTCAAAAGAGATCTCAGGCAACAGCAGGCTTTCCCTTAGGGGTTATTAGCAGAAGGAAGAGAGCAGGAGGAGAGAAAGAGACGGTGGTAGCCCAGAGTGCTGCCCCAAGAATGGAAGCCACAGTGGGCAGCAGGAGAAAAGTGGCCACTGTGATGGGGTGGTTAGGGTAGCACAGAAAGTCCCAGAAGCCAGAAACAGAAAGCTTCAGGATGGGAAAGGGGAGACAATGTAATTCCTTTTTGTCCCAAACTGGACCTATTTCATTTGTTTTTAAATAGCATAAAAACTGCTGGGGTGAGGGTTAGGGAAGAAGAAACCGTTTTTATTGGGATGAGAGTAGGGAGCAGGGAATGGAGTTTTTGTGCAGACAACAGTAATCAATATTCAAAATCTTACTTCTTAATTCACCGATGGATTAAATTCAGACTTTAGCATAATTTAATTAAATGGACTATTGTTTTTCTTTCTCACTGGTTTTAGTGAGAGCATTACAAGTATGAGGTGAGCAGGATTAGGTTCTATAATTGAAGCAGCTCTATCTGCCTCAAAGCCAACGAGGCCTGTATAAACAGACCGAGAAAGCTTTTATATCAGTTTCATATTCAGCAGGGTGTGGGTGCACAGATGGGTGCACATTACCTGCTTGCTTTCCAGTTTTCAGAAAGCCGGGGGCAAAATGTTGGACGAGTTGTAAATTTTTTAAATTATGGTTGGGTTTGTTCATAGGACACATTAGCTCGGCGGCGTTGGAACGTGACTATGTAATTTGTGCTTCTGCAAGACTTTCTTCCAGAAAATGTGTTCAGATTTTATTTTCAATTGAAAAGAGGACTGATACTAACTGTCTGTTATGTGATAATAGGCTAAGAGTTTCAGATAGACCATCCTATGTTAATTCCCACAGCAATACCCATTTTACAGTTGAGGAAACAGAGACTTGTGATGATTTTTGTACATTTTTCAAGGGCGCTTGGCTGATAAAAAGCCAGTTATTTCTGGCTCCAATGCCAATATTCCTTCTGGTGGTTAACCCAGATTTTGAAGGCAGTGAAGCCAAGGCGTATAATTCCTTTGATTCAATTTTCACAGAGTCACATTTAGATACAGATAGAAATCTTAGTCCTCAAACTCAGAGGTCCGATCACTTCTATACATCAACTTAATCCTATGTTAAGCCTCCATCCTGATAGGCATTCTGCTAATTTCTGTTGAAGTGCTCACGTCCCAGGCCAAGTGTGTCCCGCAGGGACACATGCAGCTATTTCCATACCATGCTTTGGCCTTGCTGCCCCTTGGCACACCATGGCTGAAGGTTGGGGCCCCACCACTGAGGTCTGCTCCAGTGCCTGGGGCCTTTATTCTAAGCAAATCCTTCTTTAATCATGCTTCCCAGGAAAGTAGTCCTCTCTCACCTCAAATTTTGGTCTCGACAAGGGGCTTAGGCTTTTACAAATAATGGTCAGAAAAGATGAGTGATGGCTACCTCAAAAAGTTGCTGTAAAGACTAAAGAAATTATCTATTAATGCTCAGCGCAGTACCAGAATGCATGGTACATGCTCATAAATGTGAAATGTGATTACATATTTTGGAATATATTTACATGTATATTTTTCTCTAGTTTTTGCCGAGGTGGCTTACAAAATACATTTAAATACATTGGATTTGTAATCACTTGCGTGTAAGCAGAGCTGATACTGTTTTATGCCCCACAGGAACAAAATTTTACTATTCTGTTTCACACAATTCCCATCAAAAAAGAGGGGGAAAGTATGATGATGCTACAATTGAATGCAATGAATTACACACTATATTCTTGCCTCTTCCATTGTGTCTAGGCATCGCTGAGAATTCAATCCTCCCCTTACAATCTTACACATATGACGACTGGAAGAATTTTCCGGAAACTAGCTTTGGCTCCGTTTCATTCAACCCTTGTTTCTCCCCAACGGCCACATCTCCAGTGTGATGTGTTATAGGTCAGTGTCGCATCATGATCTGATCCCTGTCCCTGAAGATTTGTTTGTGATCAATCAGCACAGTGGATAGAAGGGGCGTTCCCGGAAGCCTTTCCTACACCAGAATGATTGTAAGCCACCCAAAAATATCCCACTGGCTCCAAATTAAGTGTGATCCCAACTCAGCTTCTTATTAGCCAGATCCAGAAAATTCCCACCGATCACTAGTGCCCCCTGATAAGAAGGGAAACGTGATGGTAAGGAAGTTTGAATGGAAAGAGATACTAATCTGAATTAAGGTCAATATATCTTAACATTTGCACATTTTTTCAAAAGTATGAGTTTTGGAAGGTTCCCCCTAAGGAACTTGAAAGATGTCTCTGCAGGTAAGAGGCTCTGAAGCTTCAAGCTGATTATTTTCATAGTAAATCACAAGTATTGCATGCTGTGCTTCCTGCGGAGGACAAAAGACCGTGCCTCACCCATCCAACCAATGATAACCGCTGTTGGCGGTTGAGTTGCAAGGCAGGTGGTAGAGACACCTGTGCTGACTCCTGTCCACATGTCCTCTCCGACTCACCCACACCTTCTCCACCCTTCTCTGACTTGCTGCACACCCACGAAGCTGACCCCTGTGTTTTGTCCTTACACACACACTTCCTTGCCCTGGCTTCCTGGTGGCTTCGGCCAGCACGAGCCATTGGCAGGAGTTTGGTGAGTAAAAAGAAGGACAGCCTGGGATTCCTATCACCCACCCCCCCACCCCCCCAGTTTTCTTCTGGTGCTGACCCTTCTGCATACACCTAGAGCTCCTCGGGCTGCAGAGCTTGCTGGGTACCATGATGCCACTTCCACCCTCTGCTCTCATCAGGCCTCAGAGGAGGTACCAACTTCCTCCTGCCGTTGGCTCCTTGTTAGGCTCACTCTCCCCTGTTGGTTTCCTTAATCTGTTCACACGTCCATAACCAGGCCCTTCACAAAATCCTTTGAGCCAGTCCTTCTGCGTATCTGTTTCCTGCTGGATTCCCAATGGATGGATACCTTGTTCTGACCCCAAATACTATGGCCGATGGTCGTGTGTGGCTGTATTGCTTTCTCTTTCCCCCTGGTGCCCTGACATAGAAAGTGTTGCTTATTTTCTTCACAGAGTCACAAAAACTGTACTTAAAGTCCTTCGCTCCTCCCGTAGCTCATAGCACGGTCATAAACCTGTATGGGCTTGCTGTGTCCCTTGCAAAAGAGCTCTGCTTGTTGACCCTGCTGTGAATTTCCCCTGGGGGTGACACGTCCCTCGGAGTATTTAGCCTCTCTTTAAAGTTTCCATATGTGTTTATGTAACCACTTAGCTCTGTCCTATGTAGCTCTAGGGAAATTTGCTGCACTCATTGGAGGTTGAATTGTCCCATCATATTACATAAGATGAAAACCTGACCCCGTTCGACTGCCAGAGCAATAGCCAGAGAAGACATTAAGGGAGAACTGATTTTCAATCCAGAGATCCCTTTCCATTCATGAGTCCTTTAGGGTTTCACCAAGGCTGCACAGATGGCTGTTTTTCGAAACGAATATAGTGTTTTCTACCCTTAGGAAATACTTAATCTGGACAATAGAAATGTTTCTGAGAGTGGGGAGGAACACAGGAAAAACACCAGCACTTGTTTATCTTTATTAGGAGAAGGCGGGGGGCAGGGAATGAGCAGATATAGAACATTTTTATGTCTTCTTCTTCCTACAGCTGCAGGTGAGATCTCCAGAGATCGCCTTTAAAGGGCACTAGGCCAGGACTCATTATGACAATACTGCCTTTGAAAAACACTCCTTAGGTTCTTGCCCCATCGACAGTCATGGCCACTGGTGGAGACGATGCACTCCCTGAATATTCCAAGGGGGTCGGTCTAGGCCTAACTGTTGATCGTTTGTCTCTCCAGCCAGTATTCGTTGGTACCTGTGATGGGGGATGCCCTGTTCAAGCTGCTAACGATCCTGAAGGGAATATGACAAGCCCCTTACCCTCCTTACAGAGGAGCTCACATTCCAGCAGGAGAGACAGAAAAGTAAACAACTAGGCAACTAAGAACATATATATATATTATATTATAATTTTAGTGATTAGGGCCCCTAGGATCAGGATCGCCAAGTCAATTAATTATAACCAATAAATATCTTCATGAGGTTAGTGTGCAGAAAATAATTACCATAGGGGCACCTCGCTGCCTCAGTCTAAAGAGCATGGGATTCTTGATCTTGAGTTTGTGAGTTTGAGCTCCACGTTTGATGTAGAGATCGTTAAATAAACTTTAAAAAGGAAAGAATTATCGTAGCAGGTCTGAGGCTGCCACACTTAGAAAGACCTCTTGCAAAGTGAGCCGTTGGCTGGTGTCTAGGAATTAAATGGTAAACTGTTCTCTACGCTGATGGAAAACAAAGTGGTAAGAGTAGCCCGGTAGGCCTCCACTGTCTGAACACCTGCTTTCCCTCTGGTGGTCTAGAATTTCGGTATGTGCTATGCATGGGGTGGCTATGTGACAAGCTGCTGGTGAAAACCTAGACACTGAGTCTCTGACGAGCTTCCTTGGAAAACATTTCACACTTGACGTCACAACTCATTGTGGGAGGAATTAAGTGCATCCTGCGTGACTCCACTGAGAGAGGTTCTTTTGTGCCTGGAAGATTGAGCCTGCTTTTCCTCAGACTTCACCTCAAGTGCCTTTTCCCCTTGCTGACTTTGTATGCTTTCACTATCATCAACAGTAGCCATGAGTGTGATTATTTGCTGAATTCTTTGAGTCCTTCTAGTGAATCACTGAACGTAGGGATGGTCTTAGAGACCCATGACATGATTGAGAACTCCAGAGTTTCTAGAAACAAGGGGATTAAGGAAGTAGTCAAGTTGAAAGATGGTAATAGGGTAGCTAAGAGCACCATGTAAACACTGGGCGGGGGTGTGTGTGTCTTTTTTTAAGATTTTATTTATTTTGAGAGAGAAGAATGCATGTGCTTGCTCGTGAGCTGGGGGAGGGGTAGAGGAAGAGGGAGAGAAAAGCTCCAGCAGACTCCATGCTCCAACTAGGGGGTAGATCTCAGGACCCTAAGATACAACCTGAGCTGAAATCAAGAGTGGGACACTCAACCGACTGAGCCCCCAGGTACCCCTAGTTTGGGTCTTAATAAAGCTGTTCCTTCAAACAAGCAAACAAAAAATAACCACAATAAAGAACTGGGGTAAAGTCCCAAGAAATATTTAGAGGAAGCTATCAGCATCCAAGCCAACGGACACCCTGGCACTATAGCCACACCTCATACTCAGAGAAGGTCATTTTTGTAAAATGATGAGATGAGCAGATTCTTATTTATGGACTTTTTAAATCATATTATTTTGGTTTTATTCCATCATGATAAGTGGTGGGAAAACTGGACTCTTTAATCTCCACCTCTGTTTAACCCATCCCCCACCAACCTCCCCTCTGGTAATCGTCAATTTGTTCTCTGTAATTAAGAGCCTGTTTCTTCGTTTCTCTCTCTTTCCTTCCTTTGCTCGTTTGTTTTGTTTCTCAAATTCCACATTTGAGTGAGATAATTTGGTATTTATCTTTCTCTGACAGAGTTATGTTCCTCAGCATTCTACTTTCTAGCTCCATCCATGTCACTGCAAATGGCAAAATTTCATTCTTCTTTATGGCTGAGTAATACTCCACTGTACGTGTACACACCTGTCCTTTAGCCACTCATCAGTCGATGGACACTGGGCTGCTTCCAGAGTTGGCTATTGTAAATAATGCTGCAATGAACATAGGGGCGCATCTATCCTTTTGAACTACTGTTTTTGTATTCTTGGGGTAAATACCCAGTAATGTGATTCCTAGATTATAGGGTAGTTCTATTTTTAATTTTTTGAGGCACCTCCTTACTGTTTTCCAGAGTGGCTGCACCAGTTTGCATTCCCACCAACAGTGTGCAAGGGTCCCTTTGTCTCTGCATTCTTGCCAACACCTGTTGCTTCCTACGTTTTTGATTTTAGCCACTCTGGCAGGTATAAGGCGATATCTCATTGTACTTTTGATTAGCATTTCCCTAAAGATGAGTAATGTTGAGCACTTATTCACGTATCTGTTGGCCATCTACATGTCTTCTTTGGAGAAATGCCTATTTATGTCTTCTGCCCATTTTTTAATCGGATTATTTGTATTGGGGGTATTGAGTTGTATTCGTTCTTTATTTTGGATATTAAGCCCTTATCAGATATATCATTTGCAAATATCTTCTCCCAATCAGTAGGTTACCTTGTAGTCTTGTTAATGGTTTCCTTCTCTGTGCAGAAGCTTTTTATTTTGCTGTAGTCCCAATAGTTTATTCTTGCTTTTATTTCCCTTGCCTCAGGAGACGTACCTAGAAAAATGTTGCTACAGCCAATGTCAGAGAGATTACTGCCTGTGCTTTCCTCAAGGATTTTTATGGTTTCAGGTCTGACATTTAGGTCTTGAACCCATTTTGAGTTTATTTTTGTGTATGGAGACAGAAAGTAGTCCAGTTTCATTGTTTTGCATGTGACCGTCCAGTTTTCCCAACACTTTTTGTTAAAGAAACTGTCTTTTTCCCATTGGATATTCTCTCCTCCTTTGTTAAAGACGAATTGACCATATAATTATGGGTTTATTTCTGGATTTTGTGTTCTGTTCCATTGATCAATGTGTCTGTTTTTATGCCAGTACCATACTGTTTTAGTTACTACAGCTTTGTAATGTAACTTGAAACCTGGAATTGTAATACCTCTGGCTTTGTTTTTCTTTTTTAAGATTGCTTTGGTTGTTCAGGGTCTTTTGTGGTTCCATACAAATTTTAAGATTCTTTTTTCTAGCTCTGTGAAAAATGCTGTTGTTATTTTGGTAGGGATTGCATTAAATCTGTAGAATGCTTTGAGTAGTATGGACATTTTAACAATATTTATTCTCCTAATCCATGAGCATGGAATAGCTCTCCATTTGTTTGCTGTTTTGAATTTCTTTCATCGGTGTTTTATAGTTTTCAGTATATAGCCTTTCACCTCTTTGGTTAAGTTTATTCCTAGATATTTTATTATTTTTGGTGCAATTGTCAGTGGGATTATTTCCTTAATTTCACTTTCTGCTGCTTCATTATTAATGCATAGAAATGCAACAGATTTCTGTACATGGCTTTTGTAGTCTGTGACCTTATTGAATTTGTTTATCAGTTTTAGTAGTTTTTTGGTGGAATCTTTGGGGTTTTCTGCATATAGGATCATGTCAACTATAAATAGTGAGAGTTTTACTTTTTCCTTACCAATTTGGATGCCTTTTATTTATTTTTCTTGTCTGATTTCTGTGGCTAGGACTTCCAATACTATGTTGAATAAAGGTAGAGAGAGTGGACATCCTTGTCTTGTTCCTGACCTTAGGAAAAAAGCTCTCATTTTTCCCTATTGGGTATGACATTTGCTGTGGGTTTTTCATATAAAGCCTTTATTATGTTGAGATATGTTCCCTCTATACCTACTTTGTAGAGAGTTTTTATCGTGAATGGCTGTTATACTTTGTCAAATGCTTTTTCTGCATCTATTGAAGATATCATGTGCTTTTTATCCAGTCTCTTATTGATGTGATGTATCACGTTGATTGTTTTGCAAATATTAAACCATCCTTATAGCCCAGGAATAAATCTCCCTTGACGATGATGAATGATTTTTTTAAATGTATTATTGGATTTGGTTTGCTAATATTTTGTTGAGTATTTTTGCATCTATATTCATGGGACATGTGGGCCTGTAGTTCTCTTTTTCTGTGGTTTTATTATCTGGTTTTGGTATCAGGATGATACTGGCCTCGTAGTATGAATTTAGAAGTTTTCCTTCCTCTTGTATTTTTTTGGAATAGTTGAGAAGAATGGATATTAGCTCTTCTTTAAATGTTTGGTAGAATTCACCTATGAAGCCTGGTGGTCCTGAACTTTTGTTTGTTGGGAGTTTTTTGATTACTGATTCCATTTCATTATTGGTCAGTTCAAATTTTCTATTCCTTCCTGCTTTAGTTTTGGTAAGTTATATGTTTCTAGGAATTTGTCCATTTTTCTTAAGTTGTCCAGTTTGTTTGCATGTAAGTTTTCATACATTCTGTTACACTTGTTTGTACTTCTGTAGTCTTGATTGTTGTTTCCCATTTTTCATTAGTAATTTTGTTTGTTTGGGTCCTCTCTTTTTTTTTTTTTTAATGAATCTTGCTAGAGGTTTATCAATTTTGTTGATCTTCTCAAAGAAGCTGCTCTTGGTTTCACTGATCTGTGTTGTGTGTGTGTATGTGTTTAGTTTCTGTATCACTTCTTTTTGCTCTAGTCTTTATTATTTCCTTTGTTTTGCTGGGTTTGAGTTTTATTTGTTCTTCTTTTTCTAGCTCCTTTAGGTATAAGATTAGGTTGTTTCTTTGAGATTTTCTTGTTTCTCAAGATAGGCCTGTGTTGTTATAAACTTCCCTCTTAGAACCACTTTTACTGAATCCCACTGAATGATTTTGGACCATGTGTTTTCATTTTCTTTTGTTTCAATGTAATTTTTTTATTTCTTCTTTGATTTCTTAGTTGACCCATTCTTTGTTTAATAGTATGTTATCTAACTTCCATGTATTTGTGCTCATCTCACATTGTTTCTTGTGGTTGGTTTCTAGTTTCAGAGCATTGTGGTCAGAAACCAATGCATGGTATGACTTTGACTTTTTTTAATTTGTTGAGACTTATTTTGTGGCTTAATATGTGATTTTTTCCTGGAAAATATTCCATGTATACTTGAAAAGAATGTGTATTCTGCTGTTTTAGGATGGAATGTTCTGAATATGTCTGTTAAACCCATCTGGTCCAGTGTATCATTCAGAGTCACTGTTTCCTTGTTAATTTTCTATTTGGATGATCTGTCCACTGATGTAAATGGGGTGTTAAGATCCCCTACTATTATTGTATTACTATCTATTATTTCTTGTTATTAACTATTTATGTATTTGGGTACTCCTATGTTGGATGCATAAGTATTTACAATTGTTATATCTTCTTGTTGGAACATTCCTTTTATTATTATATAGTGTTTTTCCTTGTCTTTTGTTACAGTCTTTGCTTTAAAGTCTATTTTATCTGGAGGCCCCTGGGTGGCTCAGTTGTTAAGCATCTGACTCTTGATTTCAGCCCCGGTTATGATTTCAGGGTCATGGGATTGAGCCCCACCTTGGGCTCTATGCTCAGTAGGAAGTCTGCTTGAGATTCTCTCTCTCCTCTCCCTCTACCCTCTGCCCCCCACCCCCACTTATGTTCATGCTCTCTCTTTCGCAAATAAATAAATAAATCTTTATAAAGTCTATTTTATCTGATAGAAGTACTGCTACCCCAGCTTTCTTTTGGTATCCATTTGCATGATAAATGTTTCTCCATCGCCTCACTTTCTTTTTATTTTATTTTATTTTTAAATGTTGAAATGCCACTGATACAGGAATAGCCCAGGAGCTTTAGAGGACTATTTCTGGTGGTATCTACCTACTTACCATCAAATAGGTAACTTTTTTTTAACTTTTTGGCAGTGGTTTTTTGTTTTGTTTTGTTTTAAATTCAATTTGACAACATCTAACACCAGTGCTCATCACATCACATGCTCTCCTTAGTGCCCATCACCCAGTTACCCCATCCCCTCACCAACTCCCCTTCTGCAACTCTTTTTTTGTTTCCCAGAGTCAGAAGTCTCTCATGGTTTGTCTTCCTTTCTAATTTTTCCCCACTTAGTTTCTTCCCCTCCCTTCCCTTATGGTCCCCTTTCAGTATTTCTTATATTCCACAAATGAGTGAAACCATATGATAATTCTCTTTCTACAATTGACTTATTTCACTCAGCATAATACCTTCCAGTTCCATCCATGTTGATGTAAATGGTAGGTATTCACTTTTTCTGATTACTCAGTTGAGTAATATTCCATTATATGTATCACATCTTCTTTATCCATTCGCCTGTGGAAGGACATCTCCATTCCTTCCACAGTTAGGCTATTGTGGACATTGCTGCTATGAACATTGGAGTACAAGTGTCCCAGAGTTTCACTACATCTGTATCTTTGAGGTAAATACCCGGTAGTGCAATTGCTGGGTTGTAGGGTAGCTCTATTTTCAACTTTTTGAGGAAGCTCCACACTTTTCCAGAGTGGTTTCATCAGCTTGTATTTCCACCAACAGTGTAGGAGGGTTCCCCTTTCTCCACATCCTCTCCAAATTTGCTGTTTCCTGTCTTGTTAATTTTAGCCATTCTCACCAGTGTGAAGTGGTATCTCATTGTGATTTTGATTTGTATTTCCCTGACGACAAGGGATGTGGAGCATTTTTTCATGTGTTTGTTGGCCATGTGTAGGTCTTCTTTAGGGAAATGTCTGTTCATGTCTTCCGCCCATTTCTTGACTGCATTATTTATTTTTTGGGTGTTGAGTGATAAGATCTTTATAGATCTTGGATACTAGCTCTTTATCTGATATGTCATTTGCAAATATATTCTCCCATTCTGTAGGTTGTCTTTTAGTTTCGTTGACTGTTTCTTTTGTTGTGCAGAAGCTCTTTATCTTAATGAAGTCCCAATAGTTCATTTTGCTTTTGTTTCTCTTGCCTTCATAGCTGTATCTTGCAAGAAGTTGCTGTGGCCAACTTCAAAAAGGGTGTTGCCTGTGTTCTCCTCTAGGATTCTGATGGATTCTTGTCTCACATTTAGATATTTCATCCATTTTGAGTTTCACTTTGTGTCTGGTATAAGAGAATGGTCCAGTTTCATTCTTCTGTATGTGGCTGTCCAATTTTCCCAGTACCGTTTGTTGAAGAGTCTGTCCTTTTTCCATTGGATATTCTTTCCTGCCTTGTCAAAAATTAGTTGACCATAGAGTTGAGGGCCCATTTCTGGATTCTCTGTTCTGTTCCATTGATCTGTGTCTGTTTTTGTGCCAGTACCGTATTGTCTTGATGATCACAGCTTTGTAATACAGCTTGAAGTCAGGCATTGCGATGCCCCAGCTTTGGTTTTCTTTTTCAACACCCCTTTGACTACTTGGGGTCTTTTCTGGTTCCATACAAACCTTAGGATTATTTGTTCCAACTCTCTGAAGAAAGTCCATGGTATTTTGATAGGGATTGCATTGAGTGTGTAAATTGCCCTGGGGAGCATTGACATTTTCACAATATTAATTCTTCCAATCCATGAGCATGGAATGTATTCCCATCTCTTTGTGTCTTCCTCAATTTCTTTCAGAAGTGTTCTGTAGTTTTTTGAGTACAGATCCTTTACCTCTTTGGTTAGATGTATTCCTAGGTATCTTACAGTTTTTGGTACAATAATAAATGGGACCAATTCCTTAATTTCTCTTTCTTCAGTCTCATTGTTAGTGTATAGAAATCCAGCTAGTTTCTGTGCATTAATTTTGTATCCTGTCACATTGCTGAGTTGCTGTATGAGTTCTAGCAGCTTTGGGGTAGAGTCTTTTGTGTTCTCCATATATAGTATCATGTCATCTTCAAAGAGTAAGAGTTTGACTTCTTTGTCAATTTGAATGCTTTTTATTTTTGTTGTCTGATTGCTGAGGCTAGGACTTCTAGTACTATGTTGAACAACTGTGATGAGAGTGGGCATCCCTGTCATGTTCCTGACCTTAGGGGAAAAGCTCTCAGTTTCCCCCCATTGAGAATGATATTCCCTGTGGGCTTTTCATAGATGGCTTCTATGGTATTGAGGCATGTTCTTTCTATCCTTACACTTTGAAGAATTTTAATCAAGAAAGGATGCTGTAATTTGTCAAATGCTCTCTCTGCATCAATTGAGAGGATCATATGGTTTTTGTCTTATCCTTTATTAATGTTATCTATCACATTGATTGATTTACAAATGTTGAACCACCCTTCCATACCAGGGATAAATCTCCTTGGTCGTGGTGAATAATCCTCTTAATGAACTGTTGGATCCTACTGACTAGTATTCTGGTGAGTCTTATGACATATGTGTTCATCAGTGATATTGGTCTGTAATTCTTTTTGATGGGGTCTGGTTTTGATCACCCCATCACTTTCAATCTGCAGGTATCTTTAGGTCTGAAGTGAGCCTCTTGTAGGCAGCATATAGATGGGTCTTGTTTTTTATCTACTCTGTCACCCTATGTCTTTTGAATTATTGTTTTAGAGAGAAAGTGAAAGTATGGGGATACGGGAGGGCACAGGGAGAGAGAGAATCTTAAGTAGATTCCATATCCAGCATGGAGCCTGACCTGGGGCTCAGTCTCAGGTCCTGAGATCATGATCTGAGCCAAAATCGAGTCAGACCTTTAACCGAGTCACCCAGGCACTCCTATCCTATGTCTTTTGATTGGAGTGTTTAGTCCATTTACATTCAAAGTAATTATTAGCTTTATGTATCTATTGTCATTTTGTTTCTTGTTTTGTGGTTGTTTTTGTAGTTTTTTTCTCTTCTTTTCTTCTCTTGCTTTCTTTCATGGTTTGTTGGCTTTCTTTAGTGATTCACTTGGATTCTTTTTCTTCTTTGAATATCTATTGCTGGTTTTTGATTTGTGGTTATATTATTATATAATACATCCTCTGCATATAGCAGTCTACATTAAGTTGATGGTAACTTAAGTTTAAACCCACTCTTTACTCCTCTCCCTCCCATGTTTTAGATATCTGGTGTCATATTTTACAACCTTTTATTTTATAAATTCCTTGACTGATTTGTATAGAAATACCCATTTTTATTGCTTTTGTGTTTTTTCTTTTTATGCTCTCACTTATGATCTCTTCTTCCCACTCAAAGTGTCCCCTTTAATATTGTTTGTAGGGCTGGTTTAGTGGCCATAAACTCCTTTAGTTTTTGTTTGCTGAGAAACTTTTTATCTCTCCTTCTACTCTGAATAATAGCCTTGCTGGATAGAGTATTCATGGCTATAGATTTTTCCCTTTCATTACTTTGAATATCTCATGCCATTCTCTTCTGGCTTGCAAGGTTTCTGCTGAAAAATCCACTGATAGCCTTATGGGGGTTCCCTTGTGTGTAATTGTCTTTTTTTTCTCTTGCTGATTTTTAAATTCTCTCTTTATCACTACCTTTTGCCATTTTAATTACTATGTGTCTTGATACAGGTTGAGTTTTGGGAGAATCTCTCTGCCTCCTGGATCTGGATATCTGTTTCCTACCCCAGATTAAGGAAGTTTTCAGCTATTATTTCTTCAGATAAATTTTCTGCCCCCTTTCTCTCTCTTCTTCTTCTGAGATCCCTATAATATGAATGTTACCATTTGATGGAGTCACTGAGTTTCTTAAGACTGTTCCCAATTTACAGTTTTCCCAATTTTTCCCAATTTTCTTCCCTCTCCTTTGCTCAACTTGGTTATCTTCCTCTACTCTGATTCTCCAGGTCATTAATTCATTCCTCTGCTTCTAGTCTGCTATTTATTACATCAAGTGTATGTTTTATTTCATTGTATTCTTATTCTTTGATTAGTTCCCTTTTTTTACCTCTGTGCTAAGGGTCTCACTGATATCCTCCACTCTTTTCTACAGTCTAGTGAGTATCTTTATGATCATTGCTTTAAATTCTCTATGGGGCATATTACCTATATCTGTTTTGCTTTGGTTTCTTGCTGCAATTTGGTCTTGTTCCTTCATTTGGAAGATATTTATCTCCTTATTTTGTCTGACTTTCTGTCTGTTGCTGTGTATTAGAAAAGTCAGCTACTTCTCCTAACAGTGATAGCCTTATGACAAAGAGGTCCTATAGTGTCCTACAATGCAATGCCCCTTGTTCCCTAGGGGGTGGCACTTCAGAGAGTGTCCCCTATTTGTGCTGTGTATGCTCTCCTATTGAGTCTTGGCCTCTTTTTCCTTCAGTCCAGTTGTCTGCAGAGATTGTCTTTACCTATTGTGGGTAGCAAGGTATGCAGCAGTCTCCTTGCAAAAGGAGACCTGCCTCTGCTGCTGCCAGAACTGAGGTCCTACAAAACACATGGATCAGGATATGTGGTACAGCAGAGTGTGCTCTGGTCTTCTGGGAAAAGGGTAGGGAGGGATGATGGTACAAGCAAGTTAGGTAAAGAGTGTTGGTATGGCACTGGTTACTGCAGGTGGCCATACTTTGTGCTGGGGGGCTAAGGGAGGGAAATGGTACCTGCCAGTTCCTTTGCTCCTGGAGGGGTCTCCAAATTTATAGACTTTTAAAAATTTATATAAACCCAGCTTAAGTGGAGGACCTGTGATCACATAATCAACCAATGGTTAAAGATTTTTTTTTAAGATTTTATTTATTTATTCATGAGAGAGAGAGAGAGGCACAGACACAGGCAGAGGGAGAAGCAGGCTCATGCAGGGAGCCCAACATGGGACTCAATCCCAGGTCTCCAGGATCACACCCTGGGCTGAAGGTAGCGCTAAACTGCCAAGTCACCTGGGTGGCCCTAAAGTTTTTTTTTTTTTAAGATTTATTTATTTATTTATGAGAGAGAGAGAGAGAGAGAGAGAGAGCGCGCATTGAGAGAGAGAGAGAGAGAGAATCTGAAGCAGACTCCCTGCTGAGCACAGAACCACACATGGGGCTCAATCTCATTACCCAGAGATCATGCTTTGGTTGACCTTAGCCAAAATCAAGAATCAGATAGATGCCCAACTGACTGAGCCACCCAGGCTTTCCAACTAATAGTTAAAATTTTAAACTCAATTTGTCTTAACTTTTGTTAGCAAAACAGACCTCATTTTGAGGCTAGTGTTTACCTGGAAGTGAAACAATAAAACAAAACTTCGGCCGAGTTATCTTCTTATAGCTTCTCTGTCCATTTAATCTCTTTTTTAAAAAAGGCCTGTTCTTTCAGTGGCAGGGTGGAGAGTGCGGTTGGGAATGGGTATGTCCCCTTGCATTTATAGTATCAAGAAAGAGAGATTTACAAATAGGGCCACAGACCCAACTGCCAAGGCAAATGGGGAAAGTCTGATTCCAGGTAGATTTCTTGGTTCCAGAATTGCAATTATCTTTTTTGTTGTTGTTGTTGTTGTTTTTCCTTTAGGCCTCACATTTCTTTCTTTTTTAATGTCTCTCTCTCTCTCTCCTTTCAGACTTCTCCCTTCCTCTCTTCTCTCACCTTATTCTCCTTCCTTTTGTTCCCTCTGTCCTTGACTCTGACCCAACCCTTAATTCTTACCATCTTCTCATTAGCTCCTTCTCAATAACATCTTATTGATTCAAGTTTTAACCCTCCCTTTGGCTAGGTTTTGATCTATACCTCTGCCTATGCTTTGCATCTCCCCCAAAACATCATCAACTACTCTAGATAAGACTGAGCACTCTCAGTCAGCTGAAAACTGGAAAAATCAATTGTAGTAAGGTCTTCTTGAACCAAATAATATCTTCCTCCTGTTGCTAGAACTTGGGAAATGTATAAAAGGTGACACTAAAAGTTCAGTTAACATCTCTAGAGAATTGATGCCTTAGAAACAACAGTAATACTTGCTTTTTCAATAGGTTTGTATTTTTAGCTATAGTATTTGCCACCCCTAAAGATAGTATTGCCATGTGCAGTGGTGAATACACTGCATACCTAAGCATGTTCCTCAGAGACTAGAGAAAATCACTCAACCATCCAGACTAGTATTACAAAATTCCCAACCTCCAGCCTTGGCTAGGCCCTTGGGGCTACTCAACAACCCTTTCCATGGTCCTCGGTGAGCCCCCTACCCCCCTTCCCACCCAAGAACTCTGACAACCCTTCACCATCCTTTTTTTTTTTTTTAAGACTGATTCATTTTATAGAGAGAACAAGAGAGAGTCTGTACATGTGGAGGGGCAGAAGGAAAAGGGGAGGGAGAAAGGCAGACTCCTATGCTAAGCACAGAGCCTGATGTGGACTTGAGGCGGGGCTCTACTTGAGGCTCCATCTCATAACCTTGAGATCATGACCCCAGTGAGCAGAAACCAAGAATTGGACACTTAACCCACTGAGCTGCCTAGGCACTCCAACCCTTCACTATTTTTAGATCTTTGCCTGCCATCACAATTCTTACATTTAGCAGATGATCCTGCCTCTATTTTATTAAGAATATGATTGGATAAGATATTTGAGGTTACAAATTTACCTTCTCCTGTTATTTGTGAGGATTAAAAGTTCCTTTTTCAGTTTAAAGCCAGTCCCTTCCATCATACTCTTGATCTCATTCCCTCCCATCTCTGACACTTTGTTCTATGAATTATTATCTCTCTTATATATCACCAATTTTTCTTTCTACTGGCTCTTTCCATAGAAATATGCTCAAAGACTTCTCTCTGAGGAAGAATAATCTTATTTGGCCCTTTACATCTCTGGATACTTCCCAGATCTCTGATTCCCTTTCTAGTCAAGTTTCTGGGAAGAGAAAAATTAACTTGTTTATCCATTCACTCACCTCCCATTCACTCTTCACATCCCTGAGATCTCACTTCCATCATTCATCCCTCTGTTGAAAATTATTCTGGAAAAAAAAAAGAAAATTATTGTGGCAAATATCTCTAATGTTCTTCATATGGACAAACCCAATAGGCACTTTTCAATCCCTAGCTTATTAGACTTCTCTATAGTGCTTGACACTATTGAACTTCCATTCTTGAAACTTCTTGGCAACTAGGATATTTCTCTTCTTGTTTCTTTCCATTTCTCTGACTGTGCTTCTTAATCTCTCTAATGAAATCCTCTTGCTTTACTCACTTTTAAGCTGAGAATTAAAAATTCAAGCATCTATTGGGGCCAGGCAAGTGATATAAATAAATGAAGCAAATATATGAAATAGAAGTACCATGGTAGTGGTTATTGGGAGTTGACATTAGTCGTGGTGTTAGAAGTACAGTGAGAAGTAGTGAGGACTATAAAGAATTTGAGAACATGTATCCTGTTTCAGAGGAGAAGCTAGTATTCAGTTTTGGTAGAATGTTGTTTTGTGAAAATACAAGCCCAGTGGATCCAAAACCCCTGATTTCAAGAAAATCTAGAAATCCTTGTTTTGAGTTAAAATTTTCTGATTTTTAAATGTTAGCAACAAAATCAAATTTGGCTGTGTCAACCAAAGAAAACATGCTGAACATGTTTGTAAAATCTGTCCTAAATATTGGTATACCTCATAGTCATATACTAGTTTCATGGCTATTTTATATACTCTCTTTGTACTGGTTCATCTACTCTTATGATTTTAACTCCCTCTAATAAACTGACGATCTCCATCTCCTGGCCTGGTATCTCCTGTAACATTCAGATACATAGATACAGTCATTTGCTGGGCATTATTATTGTTTGTTCAATAAATGATTCAAGTTCTACACATCCAAACTTGGACTCATGTTTCCCCCAGACAAGTCCTCTATCCTCTCAGCTGGTTGTATAATCATTTTCCATTGAATTTTCATTCAATCCAGATTTCTGGGAGTTAATCTGTTACTGTTGTCCTCTGTTAGACACAGCTTTCCATAACCAAGGCTTGCCAATGGTACCCAATGCATTGCTCGGTCTGTCCCATCCTTCTACCACCATCTTCATTAATATCCTCAACATCTCTTGCTTTAACTAACCGACTAGACTCCTACACCTTCCATGGAGTGCCTGGGTGACTCAGTCAGTTAAGTGACTCAGTTTCAGCTCAGGTCACAATTGAGTCCCCTGTTGGGCTCATGCTCATCACAGAGTCTGCTTGTCCCTCTCCCTTTGGTCCCACCCCCCGTTTGCACACACTCTCATAAATAAATAAATAAATAAATAAATAAATAAATAAATAAATAAATATTTTAGACCCCTAAGTACTCCTAACCCATGTGCCTGCCTCTAGATTAGCCATCTTAAAATCCATTCTTCTTACTAAGTCAAATTTGATTACTTTCCCATCTTCTTGAAACATTTTAAGGGCTCCCCATTGCCTACTGAATCCAGCCTAAGGTGGAAAGTAAGGTTTTCAGTGACCTTGCCCCTACTTATCTGGTACTTGGTGCTCTAGTACTACCAGATAAATAGCCTGTAGCTCCACATATATGCCAAAATGCTTCCTGCCTCCCTAACTTTACTCTTTTTGCCTTTCTATCTTCCCACATTCTTCCCAGTATCCTCTAATTCTTAATGTTAAAGATATTTCTCTTTCTGGGAACCTCTTCTTGAATTTCCAATTTGGGCCAAGAGTGCCTCATCTGGGCCCTCATAACCACTGTGTTTATGTTACAGGTTTTTTTTTTTTATAGCACATTGTAATGATGTGTCTATGTGGGTGTCTTCTCTTAGCCAGTAAGCTGCCCTAAGGTAAAAATCATAATCTAATTCATTTGACCCTTTCCCCTTACCTTAACATCTAATAAAATTCCTGGTACATCGCAATGACACAATAAATATTGCTAAACTAAACCCAACTTATACCTTATGGCACTTAGTAATAAGTTTTCCAGGGATGAGAAAGAGGTGTAGAATTTAGCCCAAGACTTCAGAGACAAAGAATTTATGACAAGCTTTATATGTGCCTATAGTTACAAAACCACAAGAAGGAAATAGAGCTAAGTGGCAGTACACTGAAATCCCAGAAGATGGGGTTATGGCCTCATCAGACCAAGGAAAAGAATGCACCCTGGGACTATAGCAGTTGTATCAGGGGTGGTCCAGTTTAGAGGAAGGAATTGTCCCAATGTACCTCATCCTGGTCAGCCTACATCCTAATGCTGTGTCCAGGTCTGGGGGCCTCCTGCTTGCATTACCAGCTAAGAGATGAGGACCAGCATGGTGAGGAGTTCCAAAGCCCTGTTGCTGAAGGGGAAGTTAAGAAACTGACGTTGTAAGGTAAGCTTTTTTTGTCTCAAGAAAAAGAGAATATTAGTGGGAACCTAAGAGGAGCATTGGAACACCGATAAGTTTCTCATTTGAAAGAGGAAAAACATCTACTTCATGAGGTACCAGAGAATAAAATTGGGACAAATAGAGGAAAGCTACTGGGAAGCAAATGACAATCCCATGTCAGGGATAGTTGTCTAAGAATCAGGCCTGTCAGAAAGTAATACACTGTTCCACCAAGTAATCAGCTCCTCCCCCACCGGAAGTGTTTGAGAAGACGTGAAACAGCCACTTGCCAAGGCAGTTTCGGAAGTTCTTGCTGCTTTGGGTGACATCCTGGACTAGACCAGTAGATAACCTTCTACTACTAAGAACCTAGAATTCTGTGAGACTAGAGAAACTCTCTATCTCTCCTACAGAGAAGGTTAAAAGAGAAGTTCTTTCCTCAGGTGAAGATGTGGAGAGACAAAAGCTTTATCATTTGATTTCATCAGTTCAGAAATCAGTTCAGCATTCTTGGTGTTCTCTTCACCACGCCCTCCCACTTTCTTGGACTTAAATGTCTATCCACAATAGATCCTTAGGTCACTCTCAATGTACTGATCTCCTGCTTCTTCCCATGGTGTTGCAGGAGTGCGAGGAACTTCCCCCAAACCGAGGATGACTCTGGAAGGCCACAGAAGTGTAGACAACCATCCTGTGACAAGAGGGCGGCTAACTCTACATCGCTGCCGCTGCTGGTTGAAATTATGTAGGAGGTGCCCACATGTACTCCTTCTAAGCTAAAGCCTTCTCATAGGAGAGGGGAGGTTTGGAGAGCCCTGCTCTTAAATATGCAAGAATAAGAGACAAAGCATAAAAATAGAAGGAAATATCTCAGTCCAGCAAGACTTAAGAGTTAACCCCTTAGAAGTGATTTGGGATCTGGAGCTAAAGTTCTATTACACAAGCATTTTGCTAGCGCCTAGAGCCAGGCTAATTTCTTCATAATTGTGATTCCCACTATGCCAAGCTACCTCTGGCATCCTGCAGTTGCTTTCAAAGGGAGAGAAACCTGAAGGGATAATGAGTATAGAAGAAGAAAAGCTGGAGGCTTAATCATAGAGAGTTGACTTCCTGAATGCTCTCCCTGCCTGGTCTGGATCCTAGTCAGCCTCCCTACCTAGTCATCGGGAACACTCCTGCCATCCTCACGCCATGGCCATTACCAACCCTGGGCCATCCCTGACCTTTAGCTCAGTTTCCACTCCTGAACTGCAGCTGTGGAAACTGGAAATCTGCAGGCCTGAATCATGACAAGTTTTATCATTCTATCAGCCAAGCCAGCTTTCTGCAGCCCTGTATGTCCCCACACTGGCCATTTCCAATCCAGTCCCTCAGTGTGGCCCAACCTCGCTTCCAGAGGACCTTGCCTCCCACTCTAACATGACTGCCATACCCAAATGGTTCTGTCTGCACCACCTCCTCTTCAGACCAACCCTTGTCTACAGAGGGAGTATTTCACTTAGTCCTGAAAAGAAAGTCTTCCCCTAATCTCTCAGTTTAGAATCCTCCTACCTTCTCAGCCCCAAGTCATCCTCCTTAACTCTGATTTCTGTCCCCAAATACAGTTCTGTATCTTTAATTGCCTCTAGGACCAGTCTGCTGAGTGCCATCATATCACCAAGTCCCCGGACTCAACAGTTCCCCAAACAAGAGTTGTCATTCCCCCAACCCTCTTCTGACATCACCATCACTGACCCTTGTCCTCATGTCCCTTTACACTTCGCAGATATTGGATCACCCCAAAGCCATGGGTAGAAGAGAAAGGCCAGCAACATTGCAGAAATGGGGCCCCTCATGGTCAAGGCCCCAGACCACAGGCAACTGTTTCCCTTCAGACATCTAGTAATTGGACAAAAATTAAAAAGGTTAGTTTGGGCCAGTGGAAGTCTGGTACTCTGCGACTTGAACCAAAATGTATTCAGAACTGGTGCCCCAATTCTGGTCGACTTCAGAGCCAGTGTTCTTTCAGGTATAGTTCACTGAGATTAAAATAAACATTAATCATTAGAAACCTTGTGAGTGGGTTCGAAGTCTAATTTTGTTTTATCGAGAGCATCTAGGAGATTTCCAGGCTGCTGAATTTAAATATAAATAATCTTATGGGATTTTTTTTTTTCTTTACAAGCAGAGGTAGTGATGAATACATTTTGATTAGACTAATACTTTTTTTTTTTAAGGCAGCACAGTCACAGCTTCAATAGGCTAGGGATTTTCTAGTCGGTCACAGTGGTTTGTTAGGATTGGGTCTAAACCCCTTTTGTAAACCCAGGGATTACTAATCGGCACTTGTTTTCCCAGCCCTGGTTGTTAACTGCTCATTTGGCAGAATGCCAACATGGTTAATCACGTCCTGGCTTCCTAAATCTCCATGTTTTTAACAAGAGCCTTCATTTCCTGGGCTAAGCTGCTCCAAAGTGTTTGATAACCGAGGCGTAAAGGATGAGTTTTCAGGGAGATGAGATATTTCCTGACCAGGTGGCCTGCAACGTGTAGCTGTCAGTTGTATCTCGTGTGTTCTAGAAGTCAGACTTGGATTACAAAAAGGAGGCCTCACCGAGAAGTTGTCAGGTGGGAAAATGGAAGCTTCCAGGTTTCCTGGTCACTTACACCTGTGGCTGTCACACTGTTTCCCTTGAGTCTGTCCATTTGAGCAGTCCCCGATGTCAAAGCAGGCCGGTGAGACTGATGTCAAACTCCTGCGTTAATCAAAAATCTCATTAGTGTTCTCTTTGGTTAGCCCCAAAGTAAGGATATGTGAATTTACATTTCTAAATTTCCACAAATAAATACTGCTTTATTAATTTCATATATTAGGGTTCCTGTCAAGTTTTGTTTTTTACAAACAGAACTTCTGGGGCACCTGGGTTGTTCAGTCAGTTAAGCATCTGACTCTTGGGCTCAGGTCATGATCTCAGGGTCCTGGGATAGAGCCCTATGTAGGGCTCCAAGCTCAGAAGGGGGTCTGTTTGAAGATCCTCTCTCTCTCTCTCTCTCTCTCTCTCAAATAAATAAAGATTTAAAAAGAGAGAAAACTTCCATTTAAAAAATCAAAAAATAAAAATAAAAAATCGAAAAATGCTAAGAGGTCAACAGGACAGAGGATGCTTACGTGGTGAAGGGCAATAGTCCCTGCCTGAGGATTTTTAAAAGTTAAATTTACGTACAAAAATTAGTAAGGTCTAGTGGGAGGGAGCAAGGAAGGAAGTTAGTTAGTTAATGAGTGATTTCGTTCAGAGCAGGCATGCCAGATACCTTTGGTTTGCCTCTCCAGATTCACTCTTTTTCCACCCGACCTTCTGTCTAGAGGCTAACCTATATGGACATTCCCCCAGAGCTCCCTTGCCTTAGCCTCCAGTTTGTGTTGGCCAGTAGGGAGCCCTAGTGGAAGACCGGAAGGTGAGGTCAGGGTGTCACTCCCTCAATCCTCCATTAGGTTGGTTGTGTCCCTTCACCAAAGCTCACTGCTCCTCTGAGGTGGTATCTTCTACACACACTGTCCTTTTGGGTTCTAAAATCAGTGCTCTCCCTTGTCTCTTTGGGGCTGGGTGCTGTGATATTATGACTTATTTCATATATATATTTGGTCTCTGGGAGAGAAGAGGGGCTGGAGATTGAGTCCAATCACCAAGAACCAATGATTTAATCAAGTGTGCCTGCATAACAAAGCCTTAATAAAAACCCAAAATGAAAGGGTTTGGGGACTCTCCAAGTTGGTGAACTGGAACATTTCCATGTCCCACTGAGCCGGGCCCCAAACTCCATGGGGACAGAAGTTCCCTTGCTTGAGATCTCGCCTTACGTATTTCTTTACCTGGCTATTCATTTGTATCCTTTAATATACTTTGTAGTAAACCAGTAATCTAGTAAGTCAAATGGTTTCCTGAATTCTGTGAGCTGCCCTACCAAATTTAAACCCAAGGAGGGGTTATGGGAACCTCTGGTTTATAGCCACTCGGTAGAAGCACAGGTAACAAAACAAACTAGACTTGCGATTGACATCTGAAGTGGAGGCAGTTTTATAGGACTGAGCCCTTAATCTATGGAATCTGATGCTATCCCTGGGTAGATAGGGTCAGAATTGAGTTGAATTGTAGGACCCCCCACTGGTGTTGTAGAATTGCTTAGTGGTGTGGGGAGAAAACCCACACACTGGAATCAGTACCAGAATCATTAGGCAGTAACAGCTCCACTACTAGTAACTCCAGGTAACTGCATAATCTTTTGTGGTTCCCCTGTGTCCTGCCCACATTTTGTAAAAAGACGTCTCATATATGAACTTTTCCATTTGTCCCTGTTGAACTCTGACTGATGTCAATGGGCGGCTATGTATTGTTTGTTTGACCCTCCAAAGATAGTCTTCCTTTTCCCACCAACTCCCCAGATACAGAATGTATCCCTGGAAGGAGATCTCTGGAAACCTCTAGTTGGGTCTGGCCAATGGGAGCTGCCATCGGGAGATCTGAGGGCAGGTGGGAAAAGGATGGGTTACTGATTCCTTGACAGGTTTTGGTTTGGTAGTTGTGTTCCTCTACTCAAGACCACGGCTTCTACCAGGGAGCCTCTCTCCCAGGGCTCAGCTTCTAACACAACTGTCACTCGGCCCTTCCAACTCTACAGATGGTAACAGCCCCCCAGTGTGGCTCATCCCTGGGTGCTTCACCATTTCTTGTTGTGCTCATAACTCCAGCCTATTTTTGTGAAATAATCCTTTCATCAAACTCTTCTCAATTATACTCAGAGTGTGTCATCTCTTCCCTGCGAGGACCTTGACTGGATTTCAAAATCTACTGACTAGATAGTACATTTTAATACTTGTGGCATTATATGCAGATTAGAGTTTTATTCACTGCCAGGGACTCATTTTTAAAGAAGTCTTAGTAAAGCTACAAGATGATTCAAATTCAGACAAGTAACAAAGACAGTGTTTTTCTCTTTTTTGCCCTTTTCCCACTCAACATAGTAGAGTTCACAGGAGAAACAATACATTAATTGGTTCTTTGTCCAGCCCAGGCAGGGTGTATAGCCAGGGAAGGAGCAAGCTGACAGTACAGGGATGTGAGAAACTTGCAACTGAAGAATTCATTACATGTAGCAAACAGAGCAGTAAATCTTCAGCTAGAGAATATTCATACTAAAGGATATCTTGTAGATTTAAACTCCAAAGGGACATGACCAGTAACATTTCACTCTTGAAAATTTAGTAAGTCAGCTACCTCCATGGACAGGAGTATCAGTTTCTCAGTTTAGGACTTGGAGGGTCTGGCTGTGAGAAATAAAAAGGAGTAATAGAAGGCGACATCGTGGCTCCATGGTCCATGAGTCCTATGGTATTCCAAGTGAAAACACTTGTTCTGTATTAAACAGCTTTCAAGAACATCAGCCTGTCTCTCCTGATCACTGTCACTTAAGGCGCTGTACTAGGTATCGTGGATACAAAAATGAATGAGCGCAGCCGATGACTCCAACTCAGAGCACACTATAACTACACCCATGGATAAACATGAATGACTTGGGAGCGTGAAGCGGTCCTGCTGCACCCTTTTATCTAGCATGAATTCCTCAGGCTGCAGTTCAAGCCCAATTCCATTTCATTTTTAAGAAGAGATGGATAGCAGCCGTTCTCTATCTTTCATGTAATTGCATCTCAAAGGGTAATTTAACGATGACTTCACCTCTTTGCTCTCAATCCTGCCTGCTAATCCATCTTCATTATCTCAATGCGAAGGTTCCAGGTCTTCTATACTATGAGCATTTTTTTTTTTTTTGGCATCCAGAAGATGCCAGAGAAGCTCAGAAAGTTTTGAGTTGGAGGTGACCACTCAATGAAGAGGGGTAGTGACCAGAGTTCATCACTGCTCCCCATTGCAAGAGTGCTTTTTCACCTGTCAACACACAGGAAATAGTAATATGTTTAAGCTCACATCAAGCTAACTGGCAGGAGTTATCTGTGGCTGAAGCAAAGGGCCCAGGACGATGATTGTCCCAGGTCCTGCCTAATTACCCTAGGTTCCAAAAGGATCTGTGTAGCCCATTTACTGTTATTCACTGGAATCTTTGGCCCAAAGAATGAAGTCCAAACCCCTACTAAGGCTGGTGTATCAGACAACACATCCAGATGGCAGTCTAGATTGGGGCCTTGTTGTCTGGTTTTATTCACTCTGGACACTGAATTCCTGACTGTCTGCCCAGTGGAGACCTACATACAAACTCATACCTGGGGGGTTGGGGGGTGGGTCTTTAACTTGGGAGTTTACGAAGGTGCAAAAGATGATAACTGGAGCCATATTCTGAAATGAGAACTCCATAAAGTTTTTAATATACATAGTCACATTCAGCTAACTGCAAAGGGGATCTGCAATGGGTTGTTTTATTTGTCTCTAGTTGCTCCTCACTAAGAAATGTAATAACCTTTAACAGTATTCCTCTGCGTGTTTCTCACTGTTTGATTCCTGGGTGCCTTGCCGGGATTCTTACTTTTTTACCTAAGGTTGTTCTGACTTTGGCAGATCATTCCTAGCTTCTGAGTATCAGCCTCAGGGAATGGTTGGTTTTATGCAAATCTCTCTCTGGACCTTCTGGGCTATTCAGTACCTTTGTGAGATTGCATTATTTGGAGCTATAATGAGGGAGGAGGTAGGAAAGAGTGAAGTCAACTTCTTTTGGCTCAAAGGATTACTTTGTCTTTGGAGTAGGCTCTGAAAACAAGTCCCCCGTTGCATAAATGGCCCAGTTACCATGACATTTCCATTACCCCAGACATCACTGCCAGACTTAATCACTCAGGCCAGGCCCTCACCAACTGGATGCTATTCATCTTTTCCTTTTTCTCCACCACGTACCATATATCCTGTTCTCTGGCCACAATCACATTCTTAATTTTTCCAGCATATATTGTTCCTTTTCAGCCTTTGTGTTCCTTCTGTGAAAAACAAATAAACAAACAAAAGCATCTAGCTCTTGGTTTCAGCTCAGGTGGTGATCTCAGTCAGGGTCCTGAGATCCGTCTGTGCTCAGGGGGGGAGCCTGCTTGAGATTCTCTCTACCTCCCGCGGCCCCTCCTCCTGCTCATGCATGCTCTCTCTCTAAAAAAAAAGAAAAGAAAAGAAAAGAAAGAAAGAAAAGAAAAGAAAAGAAAAGAAAAGAAAAGAGAAACCTTGAATATATTCCTGAAATTTTGTGTGTCAGTTCTTAAAAATTTCCACAAGAATTGGTGGCTGATTCCATGCCTGGATGTGCATGCTTATGTAATGTCATGTGACAATGATGCTGCTGATGCTGATGGTTCTTTGACAAAAGATACTGTTTTCCTCTGCTTGGAGCAACTCTTTTATGGCCACCCCAAGCCAGCCACTTCCAAATATCTGAACTTCCCCAAACACTGTACTGTATAATAATGGTTTATTTATTGAACTGACTTCTCTCACTAAATTGCAAAGCCATGAAGAGATGGGATGTGTCCATATATGTATCACGGTATCCTCAGTTTTACAGGATACCTAGGGCAAAAATCCATGCTAAATAGTTTTTTGAATGAGTGAATGAATGATGGAATGAATGAATGAGTTGAGCTATGCTTGCTGGCTTAGCTAAGGATCTTGAAGAAAAGGGTAACTAAAATGTACCCAACGGAGTTTCAGTAATGTAGATCCGGCTCCTTTGCAAGTTAGTAGAGCGAGGCAGGTGAACAAGATAAATTTGGCAATGCTGTAGAACCTCGTAAGAGAGAAAACATTAAGTCAGTGTAGATTATTGTAGCCAACCCTGAAAACATTTTCCCTGCTAACTTTTATATACTTAAATGAGAGCTATTCTTGCAATGATTTTAATGATTCATTTGTATTGCATCACACACCTTGGTAGGCAGGAATATTTTTACTGTTTTACTCATCAGAGTGTTTTCCCAAAGCAGCTTTTTGAGAGTAACAGAGTAGCTTAGGTGGTGTCATCCTCAGTCCTTCACTGCTCCATGGTGATATTGCTGGAAGGGGAAAGTTTTTCTGCCATTACATCCCACGGAAGATGGTTTGCCTTTCATTTGGCAACAATCATTTCAGGCTGGAAGGCTAGGGGCCAGCAATGCAGAGAAATAATACAAATGGATGATGCATATCAGAAAAATGTGTTCCTACCATTTTTTGCCTAATGGGCAAAAACTTAAAAGATTTCTAATCAATGGCATTATAAGTATTTGTAAGGTTACAACAAGATATGGGGACATGGGCTCTCTCATACCTTATGTGGAGCAGTACCCATGTAGATTGGTACAGGCTCTTTATGGAGACCAACTTCGAAAATATAAAGATTTTATCAAAATTTACTGTACATTGCCTTTCATCTCGTAGCTCCACTGTAAGGATCCATCCTACTGATACACCCAAGTAAGATCGCATCATGTATGTATAACAATAGTGCTGCAACTTTTTTTAAGGGTAGTCATGTGGCTTTGTGATTTAAGTGTGAAGAGCTCTGTACACAGGTTGGGCCAAAGCTAAGAGCCTTAGAAATCCTACGAAGAAGAGCAGGCTTTTGCCAGAGGGCTACGGGGAGCCATAAGGAGTTTTAGGGAGCACAATCAACAGAAAGAGGAGCCACTTTCTAGACCGCTTTAGCACTGTCTTCTAACCAAAAGAAGTATCACTGACACCCCCAAATCGTCGACTACATTGAAAACCTTGACTGAAATCTTCCAAATAGGCATCCAAGGGAATTCTACTTGTAATACACAGTTAAATTCTTGAAATCCTTTCTCTCTATATCTTTCTCATATCTCAACTTACCGTGGCTACAAATACCTCCATACTTTTCCTCTCTTTCTCACACAACTCCCCCATGTTCTTCGAAAATCATGCCACAATCAAAAATGCCAAAGGTAGGGCCACCTGGGTGGCTCAGGTGGTTAAGCATCTGGCTCTCGGTTTCGGCTCAGGTCATGATCCCAAGCTCGTGGCATGGAGCCCCAAGTTGGACTCCTGGGTCTGCTCAGAGTCCCTCTCTGTCCTTTCCCCCACTCCCTCTCAAATAAATAAATAAATCTTGTTTAAATATTTCCCAATGTGTAGGAGGTTTGTTTTTTACTTTTAAACATTCATGTTTACTTTATCCGCATCTATCCAGTTTTATATGATTGCAAATATAATCAATGTTATTTTTTAGAGCGGTGGTTTCTTTCCTCCGCTTGGTCTTTCCTTGGTTCTCTATTTTTACCCTCTGTATTAGTTTTTTATTGTGTAAGAAATTATCACAAACTCAGGGGCTTAGAATACCACCCACTTATTATTTCCCAGTTCCCTTGGGTCGAAAGTCTGGGCATGGATTAGCAGGATGCTCTCTCTACTCAGGCTCTGAGAAGGCTTTAGTCAAGGTGTCTTTGGGGGTCGTGGTCTCATCTGAGACTCAAGGTCCCCTCCTAAGCACTTGTGATTGTTGGCAGAGCTCCTTTCCTATGGCTGTGGAACATGATGGTGACGAGCTTCTACAAGACCAGCAGCCAGAGAAAGAGACTCTGCTATTTCCCACGTCTCTGATCTCAAGGAAGCCCTAAGTCCTCTTTTAAAGAGTTCACTTGGGCACCCCTGGTGGCTCAGTGGTTTAGCGCTGCCTTTAGCCCAGGGCCTGATCCTGGAGACCCAGGATTGAGTCCCACGTCAGGCTCCCTACATGGGGAGCCTGCTTCTCCCTCTGCCTGTGGCTCTGCCTCTCTCTCTCCCTCTCTGTGTCTTGATTAAATCAGGTTCATCCAGGATAATATCCTTTTTGATGAACTCAAAGTCAAACCTAATTACACCTTCAAAAAAATCCCTTCACTTTTGCCACATACTATAATCCTGGGAGTGATATCCCACCAGATTCACAGGTTCCACCGACACTCAAGCAGAGGGGATCATACAGGGGAAAAGTCATGACTGCAAAACACACCCTTCAACCAACATGGACCTGAATTTATTACCCATTGCTGCTGTAACATATTGCCACAAACGTAGTGGCTTCAAACAGAATTTTTTTCTTTTATGGTTCTAGAGGCCAGAAGTCAAAATGAGTCTTACATGGCTAAAGCCAAGGCATGAGGAGAGCTGCTGATTCCTTTTGGAGGCTCCAGCTGAGAATCTGTTCCTTGCATTATCCAGCTTCTGGTCGCCTCCGCCGGCATGCCTTGGCTTATGGCTGCATTACTGCAACGTCATTGCCAACGTAAATCCTTTTCCTCTTCTATCCTTCTGATCTCCTGCTTCCCTGTGCTGACATTGTGGTGAAAATCTAGGATAATTTTCCCACCTTGAGATCTGTAATTTAATCACACCTGTGAAGTTTCTTTTGTCATATAAGGTAATATTCTTAGGTTCTGAGGATTAGGATACAGACGTCTTGGGAGGCCATTAGCCTACCATGCCTCCCCTCTAAACCATACTTATTATCCATGTTTTAAAGTCTTGTCTTTAGTTTTCCATGCTCATTTAATTAAATACATACACACACACATATATAAACACATGTTGTCATATACATATACATATACATATACATATACATATACATGTACTGGAAGGTTTGGGTTGTTGTTTAATGAAAATTATCTGTTATATATACATTTCTCCATTTTTCTTTTCTCTATGAAACCTCATAAAAATCCCAACATTTTATCCGATTTAGCTCTGATTTTTTTTTCAAATATTCAGTATAACTTCCCATGGAATGGCTTTCTATCAATTATTCAACCATTCTTTTATTGATAGTTACTCCTTGTGTTTCCAGTTATGCTTTAATTGTTTCTGTTTTTGTCATGCACACAATCTGCAATAAACATCATCTTACATAGATAACTCCCTATCCCAGTTCTGTTATTGCCTAAGATAGGTGCCCAAGAGAGGAACTACTAAATAAAGCAGAGACTATTTGTATTTATTATTTTAGTATATGTTGCCAGATTAATTTTCTGAGAGGTAACAACTCACATTTTTTACCACCAGTGTTTGTTTGTTCCACTTTGTCCCTCACAGTATATATGATTAGTTGCTCGTCTGATGCATTACTTTAATTTAAATTTCCATACCTACCAGTATAGAAACATCTTTCCATTTGTTTTGTATGTTCATAATTTGGATTTGCTTCTCTGTGAATTGACTCTTCTCAAAATTTTTCCACCGGGTTGTTTATTTCTTGTCAATTTGGAAGCGCTCCATGAAAATTATTGTATTAGCTAAGGCAATAGTAGTTCTTGCAACAAACACTCAAACAATGGTTTAACACAATAGAGATTTATTGGCAATGAATGGGGCACTCTGCTCCACATAAGTCATTCGGAGATCCAGGCTGGTGAGGGCCCTGCCTTCTCTAACCATGGTTTCCTAGGTCACCTTGGCTCTCCTGTCGGGACATAGGGGAAGAGAGAAAGGCTCATCCATGGGAGGCTAGGATCCTAGCATCCCGGAGGAATGCTCTCACTTCTGCTCATATCTTGCTGGCCAACCCCCAGGCACTTGGCCATATGTTATAGGAAGATTGAGAAATGGACGCCCATGGAGGCAGAGTAGGGAGTGAAGAATGAGTTACATAGGGGCAACAAGAAACCTTTGGGAATGATGATTATTCCTTTACCTTGATTGTGGTGATGATTTCACATATGTTATACATATGACAAAACTCCTTAAATCATATATTATAGTTAGGTGTGGTTTACTATACCTCAATTATACCTCAATAAATAAAGCTATAAAAATATAAAAGAGGAAAAAGGTGTGTCCCTTGAAGAAATCTGTTTTGTGAACAGCTAACCAGTCTCTCTTAATGTTACATCTATTTATGAACATTTTTCCAAATTTGCCTTTTTTACCCAAATAGATCTGTTGGGGTGGGGGGAGTGTCTGTGTTATCAAGTATGGTCAAGAAGGTCTCCCTTGCTCCTAGATTATACTTTCAATTTCTTCGATTTTCTTGCAAGAGTCTTAAGTTTAATACTCAACTTTATTCTCTTTTTCTTGATGGTTTGATAAATTTTCTGTTCAGCCTATTTTATTTTCCTGTGTTAATATAGAAATTTTGATATTCACTTGTATCCTGTTAACAGACACCTTCTCTACTCCTATGCTCATGATAGGGCATTTTCCCTACTATCTGAAAACAAGCTAGCAATTATCCCCACAGGATAAATTCTAAAATAGTTCTGACTGCACATGCTTCCTCCTCTCCCCTCTGTCTTCCCCAGATGAGACCTTGGCAATGCTGGTACTTCGCTTCACCACTCCAGTGTCCAGGACTTGCTGAGATCATTCAGTACTTTCATTTACAATAATAAAATGGCCTTTGCAGCATGCTGTCTTTGTTCTAAACCCCTCGTTTCACACTCATATTACATATTCCCAGAGAGTATTTCATTATGTTAAAAGCCAATATTTATTGAATACTTACTATGTGCCAGGCAGTTTAGGAAGTTTACATGTATTAGGTCACTTAATTTTTATAACTCTGTGAGGCAGGTACTATCATTATCCCTACTTTACAGATGAAGAAACTGAAGCATAGAAAAGTTGAAGAAGAATTTCAACAGCCAGAAAGAGGTAGAGTCAAGGATTCAAACCCAAAGGGTCAACCTGAGAGTTTATGCCTGCGGTCCAGATGCCAGCGGCATAGGCACCACCTGGGAATTTGTTAGAAATACAGAATCTCTGATCTCCATCTCAGACCTGCTGAACTGGGATCTGTACTTTAACAAGATCCCCAGGTGATTTACATTAAAGTTGAGACGTGCTGTTGTTTGCCATAGCAGGTGTTTGTGAATTACATGAGCTCTGTAGGCTCTGAATTCTGGTGTATCCATAAACACCCTTGCCCACCTAGTCAGGTAAATGAGAACTTGGTGCGATAGAATTTCTTGGGCTGCTGTTTTTCCTCCTAGTTGTCTACATGTCCAATGAGAAGTACTATGAGAGCCTTACTCCTTTCCTTTTTTAGATAACCTTTTTTTTTTCTGTTCGAGAAGCAGGTAAGATTTTTTTTTTTTAATTTTTTTTTATTTATTTATGATAGTCACAGAGAGAGAGAGAGGCAGAGACACAGGCAGAGGGAGACGCAGGCTCCATGCACCGGGAGCCCGATGTGGGATTCGATCCCGGGTCTCCAGGATCGCGCCCTGGGCCAAAGGCAGGCACCAAACCACTGTGCCACCCAGGGATCCCAAGATTTTTTTTTTAATCCTTAGAATTCAGGAATTTTAGCAGGATATGCCTAAATGTGTATGTTTTCTCATCAATCATTCTTGGAACTTGGTGAGTCCCTTCCATTTGCAGACTCAGATTTTCATTCATTGCAGGGAAATATTCTTCTAATTTGTTTAATTATTGCCTCTCCGCCATCTGTTCCTTTAGCTCCTCTGGAACACCTATTATTATTTGTTGGTTAGGTACCCTTGATGCACCCTCCAAGTCTCTTGCCTCTTCCCTGATGATTTCTCTCTCTCTAGTTTTTGCTCTCTGTTTTGAGATGGCTCTTCAATTTGATTTACCAGACCATTAGTAACTCTCCTTCAATTTGTCTAGCAAAGTGTTGGGAAATCATGTTTTCAGTTCCAGAAAGTCTTGCATCTCTTCAAGTGCTCTTTCTTTGGTCAGTTTCTTCCAGAAGTTTGACTTTACTGCAAGTGTATTCTGGTTGACCTGTGTGGCATTCTTCTCTCTGTTAGATCACCTTGGAGGTGTGTTGTCCTTGATTACTCCCTGTAGCTCATGTCTGATTGCTGGAGTGGTCTTCAGAGCAGCATCCCTGCAAGTGGTAGAAGATAGAGCGGTCTTTTCTCCCATGAGGCTACAGTATAGAAGGCCCCCTCATGGATCACCTGGAGGAAGCTGGCTTGCTTCCCAGAGTCTTGTACTCTCCTAGCCTCCAGATCAAGGAGGACTTTGCCTACTGACTCAATTTCCTCTAGGTTTTTTAGGAACCAAGGAAATTTAACACACTTATGTAGGACCCAAGTCATTACCCCCAAGGGCCAAAGATTTCATAGGATTTGTTGCTTTTCACAAAATTCCCAGGGATGGGGACTGTGGACAGAAAGGATTCTCCAGGTGACTTACCCAATCCACAGAATACAAAATTCTTTTGCTGGAATTTTTACAGAGCCTACAGCCTTATAAAACTATTTGTCTGAGGACAGGATACAGATTGCAGCTAGGAGTAGAGAAGAAAGGAGCCATGTCCTCTTCCTTCAGCTTCTTATCCCCTCTGCACTCATCTTTGCCATCTTGGTCATGGCAAATATACTCAAAATAACCTACCAAAAGGAGGATGACTAAATACAATATTGTAGATCCATACATAAAGTATTATACAGTCCCTAAAAGGAATATATAAAATAATATTCATGATGCATAGTACAAAGGGAAAAAAGAAGTTATAGAACATAATGAGCTTATGACCCCATTTTAGAAATACTCTGTGTGTGTGTGTGTGTGTGTGTGTATATATATATATATATATATATATATATATATATATATATGGCTTTTTGATTGCAGGTAACAAAATCTAGTTTTTGTTTTGTTTTTTTGTTTTTAAGATTTTATTTATTTATTCATGAGAGACAGAGAGAGAGAGAGAGAAAGGCAGAGACACAGGCAGAGGAAGAAGCAGGCTCCATGCAGGGAGCCTGATGTGGGACTTGATCCCAGGACCCCGGGATCATGCCCTGGTAGCAGAAGGCAGATGCTCAACCTCTGAGCCATCCAGGAGTCCCAACAAAATCTAGGTTTGTTTAGCTTGAGCAAAAGATAAAATAAGTAAGGTATGGCTGCAAAAGGGGAATCCATACCTTACTTGTTTTTTGGAGGAGTACTAAGATACCTAATAAATTGGCAAATGTTGGACCATCAAGATCTGGGAATGGGAAAGAAACGAACCAGGACAGCATCTTGTCCTCAGTATACAGATCTCTTTACAGCTGTATCTGCAATTGAAATAGCCCAGCTCTCAGCTCCCAGCTCCCAGCTCCCAGTCTTCCTGATACTCTATGGGACAGAGATAATGTCATTGTCGTGGCTTAGTTCATGTGTCCCTTCTTGGATCAATTAGCCATGTCCAACAAAGGTAGAAAGTGTGCAGAATATTCCACAAACCTACCTTTCCACGTCTTGAGTCATTCTCAAGAAAAGAACACTACTGGAGGCCTAGTGACCACCACACAAGAATTCCAAAATGTTTTATTTTTTTATTTTTTATTTTTTTCCAAAATGTTTTATAAACACACACATACATGCATCTAAATCTGTACCAAACTGTTATTTCTCAAAGGATGGAATGAATATGTGGAAAGAATGGGAGGGGCTGACTTCTTCCCCTTTTGCTTACAGTACTTTAATATTCTTACAATTTTTACAGTGAACATTATTTTTTTTGACATTTATTTATTTATTTGAGGAGGAGGAGACAGAGAATCTCAAGCAGACACCCCACTGAGCTCGGAGCCCAACACAGGGCTAACCCTCATGATCCTGTGACCATGAACTGAGCCAAAACAAAAGATCAGAAGATACTTAAGTGAATGAGCCACCCGGACATCCAACACTGAATATTATTAAATAAGATAGAAGAGGGACGTCTGGGTGGCTCAGTGGTTGAGCACCTGTTTTTGGCTCAGGGCATGATCCTGGGGTCCTGGGATCGCGTCCCGTATCAGGCTCCCCACAGGGAGTCTGCTTCTCCCTCTGCCTGTGTCTCTGCCTTTCTCTCTCTGTGCCTCTCATTAACGTGGTGCCATAGATACCAGTTTCCTTGTTTTTTGTTTTTTCTGTATTTTCATTTAATACATCAATATCGGGCCTAAGTAATATTCTATAAATGCTGCAATTGGTATTAACTATGATCATTTATTTTGATGTCTGGGGTGATTGTTTTTTTTTTTTTTTTTTTTTTTTTTTGGGGGGGTGATTGTTAAATAAGGTCATCCATACCTTACTTAACAATGTTGCGTATTCACCAATATTTTGTTCTTTAGAGAATTTAGGCACAAACTAAGAAATATTTAGCATTTTGAGTTACATGTGCTTTATTTAATGAGTGGAAATACTGAAGTATCGGTGTACAAAGGTAAATGGTAGTTTATAATTTATATTTCATTTCTTAATAAAGTTGCATATGTTACCAAAAAAAATTAAATTTTAATAAATAAATAAATGAAATAGAAGTAAGGAAGAAGGAAGGAAGGCCAGCAGGCAGGTAGGCTCTCCATACAGCTTAGGTTTTTCATAGCTTTAAGGCTGGTTTCAAGGGATGGGAAGTAGAAATTACTATTTTGTCTAATGCCCCAAGTTAAACGTTTCAGAAAGTCACTTCTACTGTATTCATGGGTTAAAGTCAGTGATAAAAGCAACACAGATTCAAAGGGAAGGCAACTAAGTTCTAGCCCTTGATGTGAGGAGCATCATGCACAGATATTAGAAGAATTACTGGCAGCCTTATTTGTGGAATAGCCACTACACCCATACAAGGCAGGGAGACTCTGCAGGCATTTCCATGAATACTCCACATTGGTGTTGTCACAGATTTGGTTCCAACTCATTATAAAAGTGCCTTGCCTCCTTATGGCCTAGAAAACTTTCCACACCTTCAGATTATCAGCCATTAAATACTTCTCAACAAATCTCAGAAGATTAACTTTGATTTACTTTCTTAATTACACGAACTATAAACATTTTCAATATAAGAGATTTTTGAATAGAATGAATAGTGCTGAATAAAAGGTGAGAAATCCTTTTAGCGTCTGGTGTTCTCCTTATCCCATTATTAATCCCATAATTTATCACTACCTCTTAGAAAAAAACTCTCACAAATACCCTGTGTTTTCCCCTTTAATGTTATACACAGTTATAACATATATTGTTAACATCTTATATTAGTATGTGTATTTATTATAATTAATGAACCAATACTAATGTGTTACTTTTAATTAAAGTCTATAGCTTACTCTGCAATTTTTATCTAATTTATTTTATCTAATTAATTTTTTCTGCTCAAGAATCCCACCCAAGATACTACATTATATTTAGGTGTTATGTCTCCTTCGGCTCCTCTGGACTATGACAATTTCTCAGACTTTCTTTGATTTTGGTGATCTTGACGCTTTGAGAAGCAGTGGTCGGGTATTTTGTGAAATACTCTGTGCTGAGATATGTCTGATATTTTCTCATGATTATACTTGGTTTGGGTTTTAAGGAGGAAAACCACAGAAGTAAACACCATTTTCCTTAAGTCACAAAAACATGACCTGTCATCATTGATGTTGACCTTGATCACCTGGCTGAGGTAGTGCTTGTCAGGTTTCTCCATTGTAAAGTTACTCTCCTCTGCCTCTCTTTCCATACTGTGCCCTTTGGAAGAAAGTTACTCTTAGCAGAGGGGAGTTATGCTCCACCCCCCAGACAGCAGAGTGTTACATAAATAATTTGGAATTATTCTGCATAAGAAGAGCTTTGTCTCTTCTCTCTCTTTATTTATTAATCAAATCATTTATTTATATCACTATGGACTCATGGATATTTATTTCGTACTTTGGGCTCTAATCCAACACTACTTTATTTATTTGCTCAGATTGTTCTGGCTTTGCCCATTGGGAGCCCTTGTAGTTGGCTCCTGTATTCCTTTGAAATGCCCCTAACAATGGTTCTATTTTGTTTCTTTGAGCACTTCCTCAGTTCCTGACACTTGAGGATGCTCGAGACTCATCTTTTGTATTTCCTGTCCCAGTCTTAGAATTATCTATTTCTGGGATGCCTGGGTGACTCAGTACTTGAGCATCTGCCCTTGGCTCAGGGTGCAATCCCTGTGTCCTGGGATCGAGTCCCACACAGGCTCCCTATGGGGACCCTGCTTCTCCCTCTGCCTGTGTCTCCTCTGCCTCTCTCTGTGCGTCTCTCATAAATAAATAAATCAAATCTTGTTTTTAAAAAAAGAATTATCTATTTCTCTGAGTAGCCCTGGTTCCTTCCATTGAAGAATGGTCTTAGAAACAAAGATTTTGATGATGAATATTCTTTTCCAAAGTGCCCAGGAAAATTCCCCAGCTTTAATTTGGTTTATCCCAGGCTGTCAATGCCACTTACCAATGTTGGTTAACTGACCCTCTGTCATCTGGCTTCTTACACATATAAAACTTATAGAAGCTTCTCCTTTCCCTTTCTTCCCATCACATTTATATTTTTAAAACTTCTATTTGGAGAAAAGTTCTTTTAAAAGTTTAGAAGGTTACCTGAGTATAGTGAAGTAAGGTGTAACTTTTGAGGAAACCTAAAGCAACAGGAAGAAAATTGGGCATTACCGAAACCATTTACATTTTCTGTCAAATATATCGGCAACTTGCTTCAGATTTCCTATAGAAAGCAGGTACGAATCCATCCTCCACTCCTGCGATTGCTGGGGGCAGTTTGACCTCATTAACATACAGATTCCTAGAATGTTGAAAGCTAACCTGTTAAAACGAAATCAAGCAGTAAGAGGTCTAAAGAATAGTTCTTAAAACTAAGAGAGATCTAACATTAGATTAGAAATAATAAGTTCTAGGGCAGCCCTGGTGACTCAGCGGTGCTGCCTTCAGCCCAGGGCATGATCCTGGGAACCCAGGATCCAGTCCCGCGTTGGGCTCCCTGCATGGAGCCTGCTTCTCCCTCTGCCTGTGTCTCTGCCTCTCTCTCTCTCTCTCTCTGTCTCTCATATTTATTTATGAATAAATAAATAAAATCTTAAAAAAAATAAATAAAATCTTAAAAAAAAAAAGAAACAAGTTCTAGGGGTACTTGGCTCAGTCAGTAGAGCATGTGACTCTTGATCTCGAGGTTATACGTTTGAGCCTCGTGTTGGGTGTAGAGATTACTTAAAAATAAAATGTTTTTTTTTAAGATTTTATTTATTTATTTGAGAGAGAGAGAGAGAGCACAAGCATGAGCAGGGGGAAAGACAGAGGCAGAGGGAGAAGCAGACTCCCCGCAGAGCAAGGAGCTGGACTTGGGGCTCCATCTCAGGACCCTGAGATCAGGACCTGAACCAAAGGCAGATGCTAACCCGACTGAGCCACCCAGGCACCACAAAAATAAAATTAAAAAAAAAAAAAGAAGAAATATAAGTTCTATTGCAGTGACCTGTGCCCAGCGTGGTGTATGCCATAGTGTCTCGCCATCTAACCTACCATGGGGTACAGAGAACCTTATGGGACTTTTCCTATGAAACCACCACAGCCCTGTCATTCCTTATGTCAATAGTGATCGACATAACCTCCTTCTTTGGCTCCAATTAGGCAAACAGCCTTGGCTCTCTTTTCACCTGACAAGGTCCATCCTGTCACTTTCTTGTTTTTCTACCACTTCTCCTCATGTTATTGTCCAGTTGGTAGAGTCATCTTGCTGATGATTTGCCACACGGTCTCTTTTCCTAATTCTGGCATGCTCCCAGTTTCTACTTCCTTCATGGAGCTTAAGCAGATGGAAGACAATGAGGAAATACATTCCCAGCGAGAATCTCTCGTATTTTTCCTTAAATCAAATTGTAAAAGAAGGAAGCCCCGAATGGAAATAGCATATCCCACTCCCAGTGAAAACTGGTTCTGTTTCTTATCAGAATGTATGCAAGTAGACTTGTGCATAAAGGAAAATAAATGAAATGTCTGTGGAACTAGATTTGCACCCTGACCCGACCACTGACTGACTGTGCGATCTTAGGCATATTATGTTCCTCTCTGAAGCTAAGTTTCCTTATCTATGAAATTGGAATAATAACATCCTGTCTCACAGGGGGGCTGCAAAGTTGATTACTTAAGTCATATAATAAATGCTAGTTCCTTCCCCTTCTGCTTTCTAAGAAACTCTGTCTGGGAGAAAATTTCTCACAAGTTATCCGATCTTTGGCTCTACCCTCCAGCCAAGTATTTCTAGTCCGTAGCAGGAGTCACAGAGAGAGAAAAAGCATCTGTTTTATGGCTGAGGAAACTGATCCCCAGACTGCAGTGACTCGACTAAGGTCAAGCCATCCTGGAAGACTAGGATGCTATTCCAGAAGTCTTGCGTTCATTCATGGGATATTTACTGAAAATCTACCACGCATCCCATACCACGCTAGGCACCAAGAATACAAAACTGGAAAAGAATAGACTTCGGAATCTTCTCAGAGAGATGAACACATTCAACAAACCATAATATGATGTGATGTGTGTTAATATCCCTCCTGTGGAGGAAATTTAAGAGCCCAGGGCTGTATCTGTACCAGAATATGAATGTGAAAATCAATTGAAAGAGGCTGCAGAATGCTTCAGGTTGAATCCCGATGGAAGGGAAGTGACTTTTTTACAGTGTTTCCCTCACCCTAGAGCCTCATTCATTCATTTACTCTTTCATCCAACAGGCATTTATAGAAGACCCACTGTGTTTATGATGTCAAGCGTAGAACCAAGGATATAGAGATGAACACAGTATGATCCTCGCTGAGTCAAAACTCAGGAGTTGAAGAAATGTAAGTTCACAGCTTTCTGGCCCTTTGACATGTGTATGTTTTAAAGAAATCTCAGGAGTCGGGTGCCTGGATGGCTCATCTGCTTAGGTGTCTGACTCTTGATTTTAGTTCAGGTCATGACCTCAGGGTCCTGAGATCAAGCCCCACGTGGGCTCTGCATTGAGTCTGGAGCCTCTTTGAGAATTCTCTCAATCTCTCTCTCTTTTTCTCTCAGCCCCCCCCCCCCGCCCTTCCCTCTGCTCTCTCTCTCTCTTTCTCAAAAAAAAAAAAAAAAAATTTAAGAAATCTTAGGAGTAATCTAAGCTTAAATGTGATGCGTTAATGCAGGTACTTAAAGAAAGTACTATAATAAGAACTTTATTATTTCAAATATATATCTTCAATTTAGAGGTCTCTCCTCCTTTGAAATGCAGGAGGGCAAGGTGATTCTTACAACTTAGTCAAGCTTCATATTTACTCTTTTGCTATCATGAATAAGCAGTCTGAATTGCCATGGTCGAAAATTGATTTTTAGTGCACGTCAACATCTTTGCAGTTGATTTTCAAATCTCAAATCTTTTCTCTGACTCTGAAATAGAAATGATAAAGTTGACGTACATACATGTATGTGTATGTGTGTGTAATACAGGTTGTATTTTATGTACCTAAATAATTTTTTCACCAAGTCGCACTAACTCAATTAGTTCACCACTGTTAAGATGCAACTGCAAAGTTATCAAACTGATGTTACAACAAAATCGATATCTGTTAATGGGTTTTTTGTTTGTTTTTCCCTGCATCTTCTAAACCATTTTCTTTTAAAATATGCTAGCTTTCCAAATGCTAGGGTGTTAGTGTCAGCACATAACGGAACTGATGGGCTAATCAATTTTTTTGCTTTTTAACATTATCTGCAAGGCCTAGATAAACATTATTTATTCATTTTTATTTGGAACCAGCTTCATGGGACTTTACTGAAGGATTTCAAGATACTATTTTATTTCTATAAATATCTGCTGGTAGTGGGTATAGCATGCAGGACAGAAGTGCTGCTTTCAAAGATTTATAATGACCTCAATTACAATACTTTAAAGAAAGGAAGTGGAGGGAATAATAAATATCCTATTGATGCCTTTCCTCCAAGCCTTGTTAAGGTCTCTCTTCCCCAAAACATCTCCAGTCCGGCATTGAGTCAGAAAGAAGAAGCCCATGTCCTTTCTCATAAATTCCCTTTTGCAATATCAAGAGGTCCGTGATGGAGGGTAAAACTGTCAAAACACTTTGTGATAGAAAAAAACTCCTTCTTAGAGCACAATGTCTCCATACAGTATTTCTGCAGCTTAATCTGAAATTATCCATTCAAGTCATGATGCCTTTCTACCATAAGAGAATATCACAGCACACTCTAAGCATGGATTTCAGGCCATCCAATTTTGATATAGGAAGTGGTGTTTGTTAGAAATAATGTCTTTTCCAGGGAAGGTTGATCACAGGAAAATCTTTCTCAAGTAAACGCTCCGGGGAATGGCAAAAATCGATTGCTTTGTGAAAAAAAAAAAAAAAAAAAAAAAAAAAGGTCTTTCCCTAAAGGTCAAATCTACTTTCACGATAAAGTGCAGGGAGTTGGGGGGACGGGAAAAAATAAATAAATAAAGTGCAGGGAGTTATTTATATAGAGTAGCTCAAATGTAGTGAGGCATGCCATAGCTTCTTTTTTCCCCTTTAATTTATAAAGACAAAGTCACATGTGAAAGCCATCCCTCTTTTTCTGCTTTAAGATTTTTTTTTTAACTAATCTCTATACTCACTGTGGGACTGGAACTCATGACACCGAGATCAAGAGTCATGTGCTGCACTTACTGAACCAGTTAGGCACCTCTGAAATCCATCCCTCTTTTTTTTTTTTTTTTTTTAAGATTTTATTTATTTATTCATGAGAGACACAGAGAAAGAGATAGAGACACAGGCAGGGGGAGAAGCAGGCTCCATGCAGGGAGCCAGATGTGGGACTTGATCCCAGGACCCCGGGATCACAACCTGGGCGGAAGGCAGGCGCTAAATGGCTGAGCCACCCAGAGATCCCCCTGAAATCCACCCCTCTTGCAGCTGATAAGTAAATGCAAAATAATAAAACTGCTTTCAGATCAAACTCTATCAGAGATACTAGTCCCACTGAAATGGAAGCATGAGTTACGTCTCTCATTACATACTAATCTCTTAACATCCTCTGCTTATCTCGATGCAGTAGAATGCTATCGTACTTGCTGATTTAAAAAGAGAGATAGACATTACTCATATTGTTGTGTCTCTTCTTGCATCTTGAACTCTTCCTACTGCAGTTTCTGGCTCACGCATTCCACTAAATACCTGAAGCAGCTAAGAAACTAGCTCAGAGAATCACAAGAAAAGGGAACGCTTCAGTGGGGTGTGGGTATCCTGAAGTAGTCCTCCGGTCATAACTACTGCTCTTGTCTCTCTTTCCTTCATATTAGGGTAACGGATTAAGAGTCACAGTAGAATCAAGTTGGCATCCTTCTGTGCCAGTTAACGGCATTTGGAAAGATTCATGCCTTACCCAGCAAGGCCTCCTACTCTGATTACTTATAAACCCATCTTTGAGGAAAACTGCTGCCACAGATCATATGGTCTTTACAGCTTTGATTTTTTGGCTCTAACACCAACAAGATGTTTTTCCTCATACCGAACTCTCATGCATCATAGCAAGCCAGGGTGATACGCTTGCTACTACGCTTTTATGATGTGAGCATGCATGGGGCCATATTTTAATTCTACTCTCAGAGCCCTCCCACCTCTGAGACAATTAACAGAGAGCAACTGCTCAGGGACTTTCTATTTCTTTCAAATGATCAGAGGTTGTGAGGTACCCGGCTGGCTCCGTTGGAAGAGCATGTGACTCTTGATTGTTGTGAGTTCAAGCCCCACGTTGCGTGTATATAAATTAACTCAAATGGTCAGATCTTATATTGGAATCTAAGTCAACCAACATACCTGCTCTGTGCCAGGTGTTCACGTGGAGCCCTCTGAGCAGAGTGCAAGAGCTTTCCCACCCCAGGCCTGGGCCTCCATCCCTCTTTCAAAGCCCCATTCCTATCACTCAGCCTTGAGCCCTGACTGAGCCTCTCTGTGTGTCTTTACGCTCAAAGCCACATCTCCTCTTACTAGAGTCTTCTACCCACCAGCAACTTAAATTCTATGGGTAGAGTAACCTGCCCAGGTTGAACCCAGGAGACTCAAGGGCTTCCAACCAACTTTGGGACCATCTAAATCCTTTCCACACACCCTATAATCCTTGCTCAGTAGGCAGCTGGAATTCCTTCTGCTCATCTCTGTTCTGTCCATCCTGCTCTGGACTTCTCAGACTTCTTTCCCGCCTCCCTCTGCAACCCTCCTCCAGGTAACAAAATCCCTCATATCCTCAGCTGCTTCCCTAAAGACTCCCATCTTTTATCCTTGAGACCAGCCTCACTTTAAAGGATGTTACTTGTCCCTGAGACTGTAGCCCAGCTGGTGGAAGCGATGCACCCTCCAAGTCCCCAGAGTTTCCACATCATTTACCTCTACTTTCAGAGAAGATGGGCCAACCGTATCCCTTTCAGACTCTAGCCATTCACCTTCTGGCCCAACTTTACTGTCTTCACCAGCTACCTAATCACTACCCCTCTCGCTGAAGAAGGCTTCACCAACAGGGTTTTATTTCTACCCGTCAGGTCTCCATTCAACCTGGAGCTTCATATCCAAAGAGATGACTGTGTAACACTCTGATTTCTGTCACAGAGTCTCCTGGTTGATCACTAACTGTGTTTCCTAGTCTTCTGGGGCATTCCTCTCCCATCCTCCCAGGTATGGGGGTGTGGCCACATGACGGAGTTCTAGGCAATGCAAAGGAGGGGATACGTGTGTGTGCCACTTTCTGGCATGGGCCACAAAAATCTTTCACACGTGATACCTGGGCCTTTTCACCCTTTTGCTGATTAAAGTGAAGGACATCAGGGTGGCTTGGGACCCACTTGTAGAAGATGTCAGGTGTACAAATGAAAAGAGGGTAGGTTCTTGAGTCACCACTTGGAGAAGAGCTGCCCAGTGAACAATACCCACATCGGCCTTTATGTGAGTGGAAAGTAAACTTTTGCTGTGTGAAGCCACTGAGATTTTGGAGTTCATTACGGGAGCCAGCTATTGCCTTGGCTAATATCCCCCATCTCTGGAACCTCTTGCCTTTACATTAGCCACTCACCCCCATGGTCACAACTCACAAATGTCCCTCTTTGCCTCAACCACTCTCTTACCAATATCTTCAACTCCTTTTATGCTTTTCTTTCACCAAACTCATCCGGAAAGTCCTCTACCCTGTTTGAGTCCAGCTACCCAACTTTCCTGCCCTTCTACCCAGGGGGCTGGTGTGGCTGAAGGAAACAACCCCCGCATGTCACTTGTTTCATGGGCCGTTGTCCACTGGAGTCGCTCTGTTTTCTTGGTCACCTCTCCTGTGCTCTTCCCTCCTCAAAGCTCTGACTCGGATCCCATCCCATGCCACCAGTGTCCCACCAAGTTCCTCAGCATCTTCCTCTCCTCTCTCCTTCCCCATCAGCATCACCTCACCACCTCCCATCTCATGGTCCCACCACTTTCCTCTCTCCTTCCCTTCACAGATAAACTTTCTGAAAGAGTGCCATCCCTTACACTGCTGGTCCTTACCCCCTGCCCCTCTGCCCACTGCCATCTGCCTTTATTGTATCGGTGAAACTAAACTGTTCTCATTGAGATCACCAATGACCAGTGGTAAGTCCAGTGGATATTTTTCAGTTCTTATCTCATTTGGCCCCTCAGCAGCATCCCACAGCACTAGCCATTTCTTCCCCTCGAAACAATCTTTTCCCTTGGTTTCAGTGACTTCTTACTCTTCTAAGTTTCCATCTATTTCCCTGGCTATCCCTTCTCTGTTTATGTCTCCATTTAGCATCTTCTTCCCTTAAATGTTTCTCAGAGTTCTTCTTGCCTTAGGTATTCTCATGTCTCTATGTAAACGCTCCTTGGGCAATCTTAGCCACGGCCTTATCTTTAATGATCCTTTTTTATCTGGTGGTTCCCAAGTGAAAATATCCATCCTAGATTCTCTAAAACTAGGGAATTGCCCTTGTCCATTGCAGCTGCTATAATGAAAATACCATAAACTGGGTGGCTTAGAGACAAACACTTATTTCTCATAGTTTTGGAGGCATGAAGTCCAAGATCAAGGTACCAGTGGACTCTGTCTGGTGAGCGCCCACTACCTGGTTCATAGACAGCCATCTTCTCACTGCGTCCTCACATGACAGTAGGGGCAAGGGAACTCTCTGGGGTCTTTTTGCTAAGAGGACTATCCCACTCTTGAGGGCTCTGACCTCATGAGCTCATCACCTCCCAAAGACTCCATTTCCAAATACCATCACACTGGGAGTTAGGATTCCAACGTAAGAATTCTGGAGGGACACTCAGTCTATAGTAGGATTCATATATAAAACTTCGTATTGAACATCTGTCTCCACTTAGCTGTGCCTAGGGCGCTTTAACCTCAAATTTTCCAAAGCTAAGTTCATGATCTACCCATTCCATGCTCCACAGCCTTTCTTCTGCTGCATCTATCCTAGCAAAGGGCTTCTCTACCACTCAGGAGCCTGAGTCGAGAAATTCAAGAGACAATCGTGACTCTTTTCTCTATTTCAACCCCCATATCAATCCACCAGTAGCTTCTGTAGATTCTCCGCATAAATGTCTCTTGAGTCTATTCACCTATTTCAACTCCCACTGCCACTCTCTAGTCTGGGTCACCCTAATGTCCTTACATAATGTCATTTGAGTAGGCCAGCAGCTTTCTAACTAGCCTTGGGGCTCTCATTTTTTCCCCCTTACTAATTAATCCATGTGGATAGACTGATCTCTGTCTCAAAGGTGAATAGGATTATCTCCTATTCCTACTTAAAATATTTGCTGATACCCGCTTTCCCTTAGGAACATAGTTCCCAGACTATACCCCAGATATATAGAAATGGAATCTACCAGAAAAATTCATTAAAATTTTATGCTAACACTTAACCTGTAGTGCTTGCTAAATTTATAGCTTCTTGACTCTCCACCTGAAGTATCCAGCTCAGTGAGCTTGAGAGAGGTTGTGAAACTATGTGCTGTTTTTATTTTTATTTTTTTGTTTTTAATTCCAGTATAGTTAACATACAGCATTTATATTAGTTTCAGAAGTACAGTAATTTGACAATTCTATACATTACTCAGTGCTCATCAAGATAAATGTACTCTTAATCACCTTCACCTACTTCACCCACCCCACTCCACCCACCTCCTCTCCAATAAACATCACTTTGTTCTCTATAGTTTGTCCATTCCTTGGTTTGTCTCTCATTTCTTTTTTTTAAGTATTCATTTTTTAAAAAAGATTTTATTTATTTATTTATTTGATAGAGAGTATAAGCAGGGGGAATGGCAGGCAGAGGGAAAGGGAGAAACAGGCTCCCTGCTGAGCAAGGAGCCTGAGGCGGGGCTCGATCCCAGGACCCTGGGATCATGACCTGAGCCAAAGGCAGGTGCTTGACTAACTAAACTACCCTCTCTTTTATTTTTCTTTGCTTATTTGTTTTGTTTCTTAGATTCTACATATGAGTGAAATTATATGGTATTTGTCTTTCTGGTGACTGATTTATTTCAATTAGCAGTATACTTTCTAGCTCTATCCATGTTGTTGCAAATGGCAAGATTTCATTCTTTTTTATGGCTCAATAATTTGCCATGATATCTATATACCATCTCTTCTTTATCCATTCTTCAACTGATAGATGCTTGGGCTGCTTCCATAGTTTGGCTATTGTAAATAATGCTGCAAAAAACATAGGGGTGCATGTGTCTCTTTGAATTTGTATTTTTGTATCCTTTGGGTAAATACTCAGTAGCATGATTCCTGGACCCATAGGGTAGCTCTATTTTTAACTTCTTGAGAAGCCTCCATACTGTTTTCAAGAGTGGCTGCGCTAGTTTGCATTCCCACCAACAGTGCAAGAGGGTTCCCCTTTCTCTGCATCCTTGCCAACACCTGTTGTTTCTTGTGTTTTTTATTTTAGCCATTCTGACAGATGTGAGGTCATATCTCATTGTAGTTTTTATTTGTATTTCCCTGTTGATCCATGATGTTAAGCAATCCTTTCATGTGTCTGTTGGCCATCTAGATATCCTCTTTGGAAAAGTGTCTATTCATGTCTCCTGCCCATTTTTAAATTGGATTATTTGGGGGGGGTGCGGTATTGAGTTTCATAAGTTCTTTTTTTTTTTTTTTTTTTTTTTTTTTATAGTCACACAGAGAGAGAGAGAGAGAGAGAGCGCAGCAGAGACACAGGCAGAGGGAGAAGCAGGCTCCATGCACCGGGAGCCCGACGTGGGATTCGATCCCCGGACTCCAGGATCACGCCCTGGGCCAAAGGCAGGCGCTAAACCCCTGCGCCACCCAGGGATCCCCCATAAGTTCTTTAAATATTTCAGATACTAACCTTTTTCTAGATATATCATTTGCAAATATCTTCTCCCATTCACTAGGCTGCCTTTTAGTTTTGTTGATTATTTTCTTTTGCTGTGCAGAAGCTTTTTATTGTGAATAAGATGAAAATTAAGAAGTAGGCAAACCATAAGACTCTATAAACAACCATAAGACTAGGAAACAAACTGAGGGTTTCTGGATGGGAGGTGGGTGGGAGGAAGGGATAATTGGGTGATGGGCATTAAGGAGGGCACTTGATATAATGAGCACTGGGTATTATAAGCAACCGATGAATCACTAAATTCTACCTCTGAAGCTAATTTTTTTTTTAAAGAAGCTTTTCATTTTGATGTAATCCAAGTAGTTTATTTTTTCTATTTTCCTGGCCTTGGGAGACATATCTAGAAAAATGTTGTAATGGCCCATGTCAGAAAAATTACCGCCTCTGCTTTCTTCTAGATTTTTATGGTTTCAGGTCTGATATTTAAGGCTTTAATTCATTCTGAATTTATTTTTGTGTATGGTGTAAGAAAGTGGTCCAGTTTCACTATTTTGCATGTTGCTGTCCAGTTTTCCCAGCACTATTTGTTGAAGTGACTTTTTCTCATTGCATATTCTTGCTTCCTTTCTTGAAGATGAATTGACCATGTAACTGTGGGTTTATTTCTAGGTTTTCTTTTCTGTTCCATTGATCTATGTGTATTTTTGCACCAGTACCATACTGTTCTGATTACAACAGCTTTGTAATATAACTTGAAAATTTGAATTATCATACCACTAGCTTTGTTTTCCTTTTTCAGGATTGCTTTAACTATTCAGAGTGTTTTGTGGTTCCATGCAGATATTAGGATTACTTGTTCTAGTTCTAAGAAAAATGCTGTTGGTATTTTGATAGGAATTACATCAAATCTGTAGATTGTTTTGGGTAGTGTGGACATTTTAACAATATTTGTTCTCCCAATCCATGAGTATGGGATAGTTTTCCATTTGTTTGTGATCTTCAATTTCTTTTATTAGTGTTTTACAGTTTTCAGAGTACAGGTCTTCACCTCCTTGGTTAAGTTTATTCCTAGGTATTTTATTATTTTTGGTGTAATTGTCAGTGGGATTGTTTTCTAAATTTCTCATTCTGTACTTTATTATTAATGTATAGAAACGCAACAAATTTTTATATATTGATTGCGTATCCTGTGACTTGACTAAATTCATTTATCAGTTTAGTAGCTTTTTGGTGGAGTCATTAGGGTTTTCTGTACATAGTGTCATGTCACCTGCAAATAATAAGAGTTCTACTTCTTCCTTACCAATTTGGATGCCTTTTATTTCTTTTTCTTGTCTGATTGTCATGGTTAAGACTTCGGTGCTATGTTGATTAAAAGCAGTGAAAGTGGACATCTTTAATAAGACTTTGTCTTATTCCTGATCTTAGGGACAAAGCTTTCAGTTTTTTCCCATTGAATATGATGTTTGTTGTGGGTTTTTCACATACGACCTTTATTCTGTTGAAGTGTACTCCCTTCAAACCTACTTCGTTGAGGGTTGTTTTTATCATGGATAGACGCTGCACTTTTGTCAAATGCTTTTTCTGGATCTGTTGAAATGATCATGTCTTTTATTGCTTCCTTGGTTGATGTGATATGTCATGTTGACTGGTTTGTGAATATTGAACCACTCTTGCATCCCAAGAATAAATCGTACTTGATCATGGTGTATGATTTTTTAAAATATATTGTTGGATTCAGTTTGCTAATAATACTCTGTTAAGGATTTTTGCATCTATGTTCACCAGAAACATTGGCCAGTAGTTCTCTTTTTCTGTAGCATCTTTATCTGATATTAGAGCAATACTGGTCTCATAGAAAGAGTTATTATTATTTATTTTCTTCCTCTTTTAATTTTTGGAATAGTTTGAAAAGAACAGGTATTACCCCTGCTTTAAATATTTGGTAGTATTCACTTGTGATACTTTGTGGTCCTGGACTTTTGTCTGTTGGGAGATCTTTGATTACAGATTCAATTTCATTGCTGATAATCAGTCTATTCAAATTTTCAATTTCTTCCTAGTTCCGTTTTGGTAGGTTATATGTTTCTAGGAATTGATCCATTTCACCAGATTGTCCAATTTTTTGGTATATAATTTTCATAACATTCTCTTATAATTCTTTGTATTTCTGTGGTGTCAGGTGTTATTACTCTCTTTCTGATTTTATTTGAGTCCTCTCTTTTCTTCCTTCTTTTTTTTTAATGAGTCTGGCCGAAAGTTTATTAATTTGTTCATCTTTTCAAAGAACAAACTCCTGGTTTTATTGCTCTGTTTTATTATTTTTTATTTCTATTTTATATCTGCTCCAATTTCTATTATTTCCTTTCTTCTATTCATTTTGGGGGTTTTGTTGTTGTTCTTCTTCTTTTTCTAGCTTTTTTAGGTGTAAGATTGGTTATTTATTTGTTATTTATTTGGTTATTTCTTGTTTCTTGGAGTAGGCGTCTATTGCTATAAACCTGTATTCCAAAAATTTGGGACCACTGTGTTTTCATTTTCATTTGTCTCCATGTATATTTTTATTTCCTCTTTGAGTTCTTGGTTTACTCATTCATTGCATGTAGCAAGTTACTTAGCCTTTATGTTTTGTGTTCTTTTCAGATTTTTCCTTGTGGTTGAGTTCTAGTTTCACAGCATTGTAATTGGGAAAGATGCATGGTATGACTTAAGTCTTTTTGTATTTGTTGAGTCTTGTTTTGTGGCCTTATATGTGATCTATTCTGGAAAATGTGAAATGTGCATTTGAAAAAGAATGTGGGAGTGCCTGGTTGGCTCAGTCATTAGGGCATGTGATCCGGATCTTGGAGTTGTGAGTTTGAGCCCCATGTTGGGGATAGAATTTACACACACACACACACAAAAGGTTAAGGGAAAAAGAATGTACATTCTGTTTTAGGGTGGAATGTTCTGAATATATCTGTTAGATCCATCTGGTCCAATGTGTCATTCAAAGCCACCATTTCCTTGTTGATAATCTATCCATTGATGTAAGTTAGATGTTATAGTTTCCTATTATTATTGTATTACTATTGATTATTTCCTCCATGTTTATTATCAGCTGCTTTATGTATTCAGGAGCTCCCATATTGGGTGCATGAATATTTACAACTCTTACATCTTCTTGTTGGATTGTTCCCTTTATGATCATACAGTGTTGTTCTTTGTCTCAATTTTTGTTTTAATGTCTATTTTGTCTGATGTAAATATTGCTACTCTGGCTTTTTTTTTCCACTTCTATTTGTATAATAAATACTTTCCATCTCCTCACTTTAAGTTTCCTTTATGTGTCCTTTAGTCTAAAATGAGTGCCTTATAAACAGGCTAGGGATGGGTCTTACTTTTTATTCATTCTGTCACTCTAAGTCTTTTTTAAAAATATTTTATTTATTTATTTGAGAGAGAGAGCGTGCATGTGCACAAGCATGAGTAGGGAGATGGGTAGAGGGAGAAACAGGCTCCCTGCTAAGCAGGGAGCCTGATGCAGGGCTCAATCCCAGGACCCTGGGATCATGACCTGAGCCAAAGGCAGGCCCTTAACCAATGAGCCAACCCAGGTACCCTCACCCTATGTCTTTTGATTGGAACATTTAGTCCATTTGTATTCAAAGTAATCATTGATAGATTATGCATTTATTGCCATTTTGTTACTTGTTTCATGGTTGTTTCTATATATTTTCTCTGTTTCTTTCTTCCCTTGTTTCCTTTCATGGTTTGTTGGCTTTCTTTAATGATATACTTGGATTCCAGGGATCCCTGGATGGCTCAGTGGTTTAGTGCCTGCCTTTGGCTCAGGCGGTGGTCTTGGAGTCCCAGGATTGAGTTCCGCATCGGACTCCCTGCATGGAGCCTACTTCTCTCTCTGCCTGTGTCTCTGCCCCTCTCTGTGTGTCTCTCATGAATAAATAAATAAAATCTTTTTAAAAAATGATATACTTGGATTCCTTTCCCTTTATTTTTTGCATACCTATTACTAGTTTTTGATTTGGGTTTACCATCTCGTTTGTAAATAACACCTTCTGTATGTAGCAGTCTCTATCAAGCTGACAGTTGCTTAAGATTTAACCCATTTTCACTTCTCTCCTTGCCACATTTTAAGTATATGATGTCATACTTTATATCTTTTTCTTTTTTGAGTTTCTTGACTACTTTTTTTTTTTTTTTTTTGAGAGAGAGAGATAGCAAGTGGGGGAAGGGCAGAGGGAAAAAGAAAAATCTTAAGCAGGCTCCATGCTCAGCACAGAGCCCAACATAGAGTTTGATCTATGAGATCTTGACCTGAGCTGAAATCAAGAGTCAGACACTTAACCAACTGAGCCACTCAGGTGCCCCTTTCTTGACAGATTTTTATAAGTAACTTAACTTTACTGTTTTGTGCTTCCTACTATTCTTACTCCTACTTACAGGCTTTCCTTTCCACTCAGTGAATCCCCTTTAACATTTCTTGTTAAAATGTTAACATATTCATATTGCTGATGAATTCCTTTAACTTTTGTGTATCTGGGAAACTCTTTATCTCTCCTATTCTGAATGATACCATTGCTAGATAGAGTATTCTTGGCTGCAGGTTTTTTCTTTTAGGATTTTGAATATATTATGTACTTTCTTCTGGCCTGCAAAATTTCTGCTGAAGTCAGCTGATAGCTTTGTGGGTTTGCCTTATATGTAACTTTTCTCTTGTTGCTTTTAAAATTATCTCTTTATCAATACCTTTTGCCATTTTAATTGCTCTGTGTCTTGATGTGGACCTCCTTGTGTTGATTTTGTTGGGACCTCTCTGTGTCTCCTGGATCTGGATTTCTGTTTCCTTCCCCAGGTTAGGGAAGTTTTATTTCTTCAAATAAATTATCTGCCCCCTTTTCTTCCCCTTCCCCTTCTGGGATCCCTATAATGAAGATGTTATTACACTTGAAAGTGTCACTGAGTTTCCTGCATCTATTTTTATTAATTTTTTCCCCTCTTTCTTGTTCAGCTTGATTTCTTTCCACTATTATGGCTTCAGGTCACTGATTTGATCATCACTTCCTCCAGTCTACTACTTATTATTAGTGTATTTTTATTTCAGTTATTGTGTTCTTCATCTCTGATTGGTTCTTTGTTACCTATTCTATCTCTTTGGTAAGGGTCTCACTAGTTCCTCCACTCTTTTCTCAAGTCCAGTGAATATATCTTTATAATCATTGCTTTAAATTCTCTATCAGGCATATTATTTATCCCTGTTTCATTTAGGTCTCTTTCTGTAAGTTTGTCCTGTTTTTTCATTTTAGACATATTTCTCTGTCTCCTCATTTTGTCTAACTCCCTGTGTCTATTTCTGTATGTTAAGAATGTCAGCTACATACATCCCCTGTTCTTGAAAGTAGAGACTTTATGAAGAAGAGACCCTGTAGTGCATGCAGTACAAGGTTCCCTGTTCACAGAACCTGGTGCTTCGGGGCTATTTCCTATGTGTGTTGTATGTGCCCTACTATTATATCTGTGCCATTTCTACCTTCAGTCTAGTCATCTGCAGTGACTCTCTTTGCCTGTTATGGGCAGAGTTTGGTCTCTGTGGTATTAATTGATTAGTCTGGGGCTTGAGTTGAGTCAGACCACGTGTTTGACAAAGATGCAGTAGCACCAAACTTGAGTTGGGTCAGACCAGGTGTTTGCCAATGATGCAGTAGCACCAAACTAGAGGGCACTTTTCCTGTGTTGTCTGTCCCCTGAGAAGCTTTCACTGATGGGTAGGGTCTGTAGTGAGACCAGATGTCTGACCACAGCCCACTGCTGGACCACAATCTGACTGGTGTGTGTGGTTTTCTTCTCCTCTCCCTGGGGCAGGAGTCACTTGGGATTGGTACTGGCCTCAGTCAGGGCTGCTTGTACACTGCCAGGCTTGTGGCAATGCTTTGCATGGGCTCTAGCCAAGGACATATTGGAAGGGGGCAGGTCTTCAGCAGAACATGTAGGTGGGGTGCACTGTTAGCAAGCTAAATGGCAAGTGTTGAAACCACTGTGGAACCTGCAGGTGTCCTTGTGTTTATGCTGGGGGCTGAGAGAGGCAAATGGTGCCCACCAGCTTTTTTTTTTTTTCCTGGAGAAGTTTCCCAATTCCCCTTCAGCACATACTCTGAGATTAATAAACAAATCTCCCTCCTGTATGCCCCAGGTGATTTTTAAATTGCTGCTACTATGCAGCAATCTTTGTGGGGCTGTTTATTATGCTGTCTCTTTAAGGGTAGGGACTCAGTTTCCTTTTGGCTTCCTGTCTCTCCCAGAGCTGAGCCCACTGATCTTTAAAGTTCCAGATATTGGGTGCCTGGGTGGCTCAGTGGTTGAGCATCTGGCTTTGGTTCAGGTCGTGATCTCGGGGTCCTGGGATTGAGTCCCACATCAGGCTTCCTGCGGGGAGCCTGCTTCTCCCTCTGCCTTTGTCTCTGCCCCTCTCTCTGTGTCTCTCATGAATAAATAAATAAAATCTTTTTAAAAATCCAGGTATTAAGCCCTGCTGATTATAAGAACTCATAAAATTATGCCCCTCTGGTTTTTAAGCCATATGTTATGGAGATCTGTCTTTCCCACATGGGGTTCCCCATGTGATAGTCTGTTCCTCTCCCCTCTTCATGCCCCCAGCATCCCTTCCTTTCATGGACAGTTGTGAGGGTCTGTTTAGCTCCCCATTGTATCTCCCCCTTCTTACCCTTTTCTCTACATTTAGCTGTGGAGTATCCTGCCAATCTTCTGCTTATTTTCTGGGTTATTTACATTGATGTGGATGTTATCTAGTTGTATCCGTGGGATGAGGTGAGATTGGGATCCTCCTACTCTGCCATCTTCCCACAAGTCCCTTCTGGAAATGTGTATTTGAACAGTCCTCCATGTACTGCTTATCACCAGAGCATCTGGAAAACACTGCTCAGATCTAAAAGCTCCATGAGGGCAGGAATCATTCCTATTCCTTTCATATTTGTGTCCATTGAATGTAGGCCCTCGTACAATCCCTGTGTGTGCTGACAGAAAGACGAGAAGAGGGGAGAGAGGGAATGACATAGGAAAAGAATGTGACTTTTGGAGTAGTCAATTTACTGAGCTTACTGCATAGCCTCTTGGAGTTCAATTAGTAAAACTCAATACAAGAGAGATAATTTCCCCCATCCGCATAGGTAACTCAAATGTGTTGCTAGTAGAGAATCTAATCAAGGTAATTAATTGAAGTCAGCTATTACTCTCACATTTGAGTAATGTGTAGAGCTCTTTAAAAAATGAAAACTTTTTGATGGACCCCAGCGTTGATCTCTATTATTTTTATTATAATGTTCCTTGAATGTTTGTAAAACTACATGTAAGTGCCTTATACTTACAGATCTTGTATCATTCTAAACCAAACAAAATTGCAAAATCAATAAAATTCTAGTTAGCAGCATTAATTTGAAGTGGTGGGTGAAACTAAATTGCTTCTTGCCACGTGACTAGCCTACTGCCTGCTACAGAGCAGTCTCAGTGTTGGGCTGCCTTGGCTATCTTGTTTATGATTCAGTTCTTCCGCAACTTTCATTTATAAGGTGGCCTCCAGATGAAACAGCATATGCTCATATTCTCTTTTATTTTTGATTATCATAGAAATGAAAACACGCTTGAAAAAGTTTTTGTAGAGAAATATCTTATCACAGAGAATGCACCCATGGATTCTATGTTGTGTGGCACTTTTATAACCAAAAGGTTGATTTGCTAACTTACCCAATGATTATTTGTACTCAGGGCACTTACTTAAACCTGAAGCTGCTAGACGATTTGAGTTATCTTCTATTCTCAGGACTCAGAAAGTATTTGTCATTGGTCATTATTTTAGGTGAATGGGATGATTCTAGAATAGGGGCATCCAAAGTGTGAGAATGTTGGAGAGTGGGCAACCTCTGTCCTGGATACTGGCCCACAGGCCTGGTGTATACACCCCTGGCTTCCTTGCTTCCTGACTCTCCCCGGGAAGGGCCTTTGGTTCCTACATGGACCTACATGGTGAACATACCATGTAGTCATCTGTGAGTGACTTGGCTTTCCCCTGGGGCTTTGCTTTAAGAGGGAGAGGACATGTTGAACAATTCAGTCTCCTGATAGTTTTCAGTCAAATTAACAAATTGGCAGTCTAGCTTGTGTGTGTGTGTGTGTGTGTGTGTGTGTGCACGTGCACATGTATATGAGCCCCTTGAGAATTTCGACAATGTGAGTATAACCCTGAAGGTTTTACCACCTCAGGATGGTGATAACTACACTGGCTGCTATTAGAAGGATTAAATAAAATAATGTTTACAAAGTGTCTATTATGCCTAAAGTATCTCAATGGGTACAATTTGGAGCCATCAGAGCCCCTACCTTATGCAGAAATGTCCTTTGGGGAAGATATGGGGTTGGAAGAACAGGACTAGATTTACACCAATGTGTTGCATGAATTTTAAGTCATCTTTAATGAATTTTTAAAGCATTGGTTTAAAAAAGTATACTTGGTGTGGTTGTATTGTTTTGTTTTTCGAGAAAGGGCATAGAGAACAGAGAATACTTCAGCAGCCCATGATTTCTCACATGAAGCTTCAGTGGCTGCTGCCTCTGCCTACTTTCCACTGGAGCTAGATAGCACTCTTTGAAGTTCAAATAATTTCCCAAATGATCTAGAACATATTTAAGAATCTTGGGCAAAAATATTCCTTAAATCATAATGTTTATATGGTTTCTAAGAACAAGAAACATCAACCTCACATCAACAGTGATGTCATTTTTGTGTCCTTCATCTCTTGGAACTATTGGAATACATGAAAAGATGATAGTGAAGAAGAACTGCCCCAAGTGAATAAACCAAGACCTCTCTGCTTGGTTAATACCATGTTTTTTTCCTGAGCATCTTGACATTATAATGTTTATGATGTCACTGTAGCACTGTAAAGTGCTGTAAAGTGTCTAGCTCTCCATGGGTCATAGGAATGCTATTGTTTTACACTGTTGCCAAAGTAATTTCTAAGATACTTTCTAAGATTTTAAGGAACCATTTAACTTGTATGCTGGGCCCATCTTTCATTGTATTTTTTTTTCTTTTACATAAAAGCATAAATCTGCTTAAAACATCACACACATTCTGGCCAAGTCACTTTGAGCCTTTATCAGTGTTTTTCACAGAGCAAACCAGAAGTCAAAGAGGACTAGCTTCATTCTATTAGGAGAGCACTGGAACTCATCCTTGGGGGTTCCCACCCTGGAACTCCATGCAAAGTGTGTTTGAAAATAAGCTATCAATTCATTCTTATTTTTGTGATTTGACTGGCAACCTGTGCTCTGAAATCAAGTGAGCTGAGAGCAAATGACAGAAGCATGCCCACAAGCACACACACACACACACACACATATACACATGTACACACAGGAGAAAAACTAATCCCACTTTTCTTGGGTTCACTGTTGCTAAATCCCCCAAAATGTTGTGTGGTCAGTCATCTCCAATTGCCATATTCTAAGTTGCACCAGTTTTAAAGACTGATGAAAGCTGCTGGGAGACTATGACTACCATTTACTCCAAGAGGCATAGACTCAAATTAAGACCATCCCAACAGGCAATTTAAAAATGAACCCGAGCATCCTATATGTAGGAAGTTGAATGAGAATAACAAAAGGTCAAGAGGCCTTTGAGAGTTCACCAACACAGTTCTGGAAATTCATCATTATCTCTAAGGCCCGAAGCCAGTATTGGGTCACTCCAGTAAGACCCACATTTTATTTGTGACCTCACTGACCCAGGGAACCAACATACGATCATAGGAAAGAGATATGTTGACAAATAATTCCAGTATACTATAATAAGGACTCCAAGAGGGGTGAGGCCAAGGTGCTACAGGAGGGTAGACAGAGGAATAAGCAATGTGAGTAGAGAGGCAGGAGATGGAAATGATGAGCACCCAACTAGCATTTGTTCTGTGTGATGTATTTTGCATGAAGTGGCATCCTAGCTGGGCTTTACGGGTTGAGTAGGAGTTGGCTAGGCAGAGAAGAAAGCATTCAGAGAGGAGGAGGGGTTGAAGAAAAGGCTACCTTGATTTAGAAGTTTACACAATTTGAGGAATGTTGGAGACATAAAATATAAGAATCATAGAGATGAAAGGAGCTTAGATATTACCTAATCCTATCCTCTGATTTTACATGAGGCCTAGAGCAGATGAAAAGATCACTCCACTTTTGAAGAGATTGCTCAACTTTTGAGGATCTAGGATTCCACATCTGATGCCAAAAGTGGTAAATAAGAGGCATGAATCAAGCCTGTATCCTGCTTTTACTATAAAAACCACACTTCAGGCATATCTATCAACCAATTGCAATATATAGATCTTGATTGTTTAGATGCTCATTTGAACAAAGCATAAAGAAAAAAATCAGGGCAATTTGAGTCTGACCTTAATATTTGCTAGTATGGAAGAATTATTAAAATTTTTCAGAATGATATTGATATAGGGTTATGTTTATAAGAAAGAGTCTCGTCTCTTCAAGATATATACAAAAATAATTAAAGATGAAACATATGATATCTGATATTGGTTTTGAATGATCCAGTGTGGGACAAGAAGGAGAAATTTAGATGAAACGAGTTTGGCCGTGAGTTGGTAACTGCTGAAGTTGAGTACATAGGAGTTTATTAAACTGTTTGCTTCTGTACGTGTTTAAAATTTTCCACTATAACAAGCTAAATAAACAAAAGCCTGCCTGACCAGTCAGTTGGTCTGAACGTCTGGCCTGGAGTCTCCTTTTGTTCCTAGGGCTCTAGCCTCTAGATCTTACTGTTGCCCAGATTTATATTTATAACCAAAGTAGTCGGATTTTAGGCATCGTTCTCTGCTTAAAGAGTAACTGAAATAATAGCTAACAAAGAGAAAGAATGTAGACGGTCTTGGGCACGCCCTGTCTTGCAAGTATCAACTCATTTAATCTTGACGACAAGCCAGTGAGGACGTTTGTTGTTATTATTATCCTCATTTCACAGATGAGAAAAATGAGAGACAAATAAGCAATTCACCCAAGGCCTCCAGGTAGAAAATGGCTAGTCATTAGGCTTCCAGAATCTATGCCCTTAACCGGTACACAGTGTGCTTCTCAGTGATGTGTACCCTACATGCGGAGGGAAAATCTACTGGCTTTAGCCACATGTTGTACTACTTGCCTATTACTGAGTTACAAATCACCCCAAAGCCTAGTGGCCTAAAGCAATAACCATTAGATCTCATAGTTGTGTGGGCTGGCTGGGCATTTCTGTGTTCCGCCCAGGCTGTTCTGGAGGCTACATTCTTGGGGAGGTGTCAGTGGGTTCTCTTCTCTATGGCAGAAATTGCAAATCTTAGGGAGTTAGCATGTTGATGAGAAGAAAGACCCCGTGGACTAGATTTAGGGGTTTTCTAAATCATAATTTTAAAAAATAAGATGAAACTGTAATTTAAAGTTTCCCAATGTTTATATGCAAATAAGTTTAAAAAGAAAATTATTTCTGTGGTGCCTGGGTGGCACCTCAGTTGGTTAAGCATCTGCCTGCAGCTCAGGTCATGAGCATGGGGTCCTGGGATCCAGCCTGGGGTCGGGGTTCCCTGCTCAGTGAGGAGATTGCTTCTCCCTCTCCCTTTGCCCCTCCCCCCACTCATGTGCTCTCTCTCTCTCTTTTTCACTCAAGTGAATAAATAAAAATGCTTAAAAGTAAAATAATAATAATAATAAATAAAAAGATCATTATTTCTGAAAAGTTTATAATAAGCCTGTGGCTCCTCACCCCTCCCTCCCCACCCACCACCCGCCAACCAGCACCCGGAGGCAACTTCCTCTAGTACTTTCCACTTTGTTAGCCATGTCACGTGGTCCCCTCAGTTTCTAACACTTCTACATTTTATCGGTTTTATCACTTTTACGTCCTTCCCCACCACCGCAGCCCTGTAATATCATCAGATCTCTACCTTTTATTAAAGCCACATGCAGGGTTTTTATTCATATTGTTAGCTCCTGAGCCAAGTATTGTACTCAGATTGCACTTACTTTCTTTAAACTGTTTTTTCCTGAAATTTAAATTTTTTTTCTTTTAGAATTACTTGAGTTAAAAAAAAAAATAGTTGATGTCTTCCTACACGCTCTAACTCTGCTTTATAAAATACCCCTCAGTAACTGTTTTCTACACAGTCAAATCTGTTGGTAAATGTGTCATTTCTCCTCTTCTGTTTTGTTTTGGTTTGGGGTTTTATTGAAGAAACTCTTCCAGAAACCCTCTGCTGTGCTCTAGGTGGCAATGATTGCTCTTTAGGTCTCTTCCCAGCTGTAGGCTTAGGGCCTCCCATGCCAGCATCTTGGGAACTACCGTTGCTTCTCCGTTGCATTTCCTGTTTCCTGGATCACTCTTTCTTGGTTTATTTCCTTCTTGCACTGAGGTTAGGTCTATCGGGAGGGGATGATGGCGTGTTACTCCAATAATACTCTGAGAAAGGGTGAACAAAGAGATTTTTGTTTTTAAAACCCGGTAAGGCGAAAAATGAATGTCTTTATTTTATCCTTACATTTGACTGTCTGGGTGCAGAATTTGAGGTGGAAAATTATTTTCCCCTCAGTCATTTCAAGGCATGGTGCTACTCTTTGTGAGTTTCTCCTCTTGCTGTTGAGAGGACCCACAATGCCCTGATTCCTGATCTTTGAATGTGGCCTAAATTTTTCAGAATCTTCTCTTTATTCTGGTTTACTGAAATTTCACAATAATGCATATCAGTTAGGTCTTGTCTCACTCGTTGGGCTGAACACATGGGTTAGTCCTTAAATCTGGGATGCTTATTCTCTTCTCTTGATGATGTCCCTCCCCCTCCCTCATTCCTTTGTTCTCTTCTACCTTTCTGGAAAATATGTGATGTTTATTTATAATGATCTTTGAATGTGCTTATCTTCTCTGTTGTATGGCTCTACTCAATGTAGCCATTTTCTGGGAGGTTTCCCAGACTTCCTCTTTCAAGATATATATTAATTTTCTCATTTCTATTAAATATATTTTTAATGTATCAGAAAATAAGATTCTTCCTCTTATGCTCTGCTCTTCTTATTGTATGGAAGTTATTTCTTGTATCTCTCTAAGAATATTAGTTACATTTACTTTTGAGTTTTCTTCTGTTTCGTTGAGCTTCCTCTGCGTTTTTTCTTTTGTTTTGTTTTGTTGTTTTTTTTTTTTTGTTTTGTTTTGTTTTACTTGGTTTGATTTAGTCTTTGTCCTTACAACTACCTGATGATCCTTGGCTCTTTCTTTTTTTATTTTTTTTAATTAAAAAAAATTTTTAAAGACTTTATTTGTTTATTCATGAGAGACACAGAGAAAGAGAGACAGAGACATAGGCAGAGGGAGAAGCAGACTCCCTGCAGGAAACCTGATGTGGGACTCGATTCAGGGACTCTAGGATTACACCCTGAGCCAAAGGCAGATTCTCAACTGCTGAGCCACCCAGGCATCCCATCTCTCTATCTTTTTTTAAAGATTTTATTTATTTATTTGAGACAGAGCAAGAAAGCACAAGCAGGGAGAGCAGCAGAGGAAGGAGGAGAAGCAGGCCCCCATTGAGCAGGGCACCCGATGATGCGATGATGCAGGACTCAATCACAGAACCCTGGGATCATGACCGGAGCCGAAGGCAGACGCCTAACCAACTGAGCCACCCAGGCACCTGACTCTCTGTTCATATTAAAAAGTCAAACACTAGAAAGCTCGCTGGAACTCCTGGGTGCGTGAGTGTCCTATGACCACTGGAAAGCTTCCTTTAGACAGGTCAGGAGGAAAGCTGGAATTTTCACTGGGAAACTTCAAATATCAGTAACTCTAGTAACTCTTTTCACCCTCAAGTACATTGAATTCATGACCCTTTCTGAGACTTCTGTGAGGCAAATTGGCTTGTTTCTCATCAGCACCAAGTTTGCATTTCATCCTCTCTGTTAAATGATTTACAATTTTTCCATCTGCTTTCTCTATCTATATATTGTGATAGGAAAGGTCTTTTCTAGTTTAATAAAAAAAACAGAGTTTGGTTTAGTTTATTATCCTTTTGGTGGTTTGGGAATATTTTTAAAGAGGTGAGTGGGCAGGAGAAACATCTTTATTTCCCCGCCAAGTAATGGATTTTAGAGAATTTTTTATGAGGATTATAAGAAAAGAAAGAGACTTTGAGGCTATGGTAGGCAAAATTATCAAGGTTTCCTCCCAAAATTCTGGTCCCGTTTATTCAGTCAAACACTAATTTAGGGTATTATGCTGAGTGAAGTAAGTCAGTCGGAGAAGGACAAACATTATATGTTCTCATTCATTTGGGGAATATAAATAATAGTGAAAGGGAATATATGGGAAGGGAGAAGAAATGTGTGGGAAATATCAGAAAGGGAGACAGAACGTAAAGACTCCTAACTCTGGGAAACGAACTAGGGGTGGTAGAAGGGGAGGAGGGCGGGGGGTGGGAGTGAATGGGTGACGGGCACTGGGGGTTATTCTGTATTTTAGTAAATTGAACACCAATAAAAAATAAATTAAAAAAAAACACTAATTTGAGGATTGCTATGAAGAACTTTGCAAATGGAATTGAGGCTACTAATAGATTATCTTGGATTTTCCTGGTGGGCCCAATGTAATCCCTTGGGCCCTTGAACTTGGAAGAAGGCAGAAGGGAAACCAGAAAGATGAGGAGGAAGGAGAGGACAGAGAGATGTGAAGATTGAGAAGGGCTTGATCTGCAATTGTTGGTTTTGAAGACATAGAGGACCGTGAGCCAAGGAATGTGATCAGTCTCTGGAAGCTGAGAACAAACCCTGGTCCCTCCAATAGCTCTGGCAGCAAATGTTCCACCAACCTGAATGTTCCAGAGCCAGACTCTCCCCCCAGAGTTTCCCAATAAGAGCCCCGGCCGCTGACACTTTAATTTAAGCTTGGCACCCAGCAGAGCACCTAGCCATGCTCCCTGGACCTCTGACCTACAGAGAATAAGTGGTGGCTTTAAAAAGTCACATTATTTGTGTCACAGCAACAACAAAGAAAACAAGTCCAGGGAGACTACTTGAGGGTGTGCGGGAGGCAGAGAGAAAGATGGGGAATGGGACACTCAGAAGTTTCATTGTGCATTGTGAATGGAGGAGCCCTCAGGCATTCCTGAGATTTCACTCAACCTGAAATGGAGCCATAAAAATGTGCAGTTCTGTGAATTTCAACTTTAAGTTTGGAGGGTAGAAATTATTACCAAAAAAAAAAAAAGGAGTCCCATTGTTTCAACATGTGTTGGAGATTATTATGATAACCAAAGACTCTTCTCATTATGCCTGTCCTGTGTATCCCTCCCCACATTGGCTTGGGCTTGGCCATGTGAGCTGATTTGGCGAGTGATATGCCAGCAAACATGACACAAGCAGTCTTTATACGTATTTGTGTGTCGGGATTTGCTTCTTTGGAACACTATCGACACCCTGTGAGAAGCCTGCTACTGGGGATGAGGGGGAAGGGGAAGCCTGAGGGATTGCAGATTTATCATGAAGTCTTCAAAAATAATTGTCCTAATCTAACTGCATGCATGCAAACATTGCTAAATTTAAGTTAATATTTTAAAAAGCACAAAATCCAATGCACAAAATCCAGGGCCTCTGCTCTCATCTGGCTCCTAACTCTGAGATTTTCAACTCTGCCCATTATCTCCATTATCATCACAAAAGACCCAGACTCCTTAAGAGGCACTGGCAGGATTGAGAAAGGAGGGTGAAGGAATTACCGCATGCATATTAATTTCTCTTCTTTTATCCTGTCTCATAAGTAAAAAAATCATTCTCGTTGTGGTTGAGTGGGTGGTAGTGGTTCACGTCTCCGTGTCTAATTTCATAAATATGTGCTTCAATTAGCTTTTGCAAATGAAATAACTAAGTCTTCATTCAATTTTCTATTTTAGAAGGACCATTAATCTGGAAAACAAATAAAAATAAATTAATTTTTAATGGCTAATGTATATTTTTTCAAAATGAGACTTATAGCACTAATATAACTTTAAATAGAAACTATAAGACCCCAAACTCCCGTTTTCTCTCTTACTGAGCTGATTCTTTCATGCAGCTTATCTAAGGGTCAAAGTCAAGCATAGTCAGAGAACCATTCAAGAAGGAGTGGGGGTTTTTTGTTTTTTTGTTTTTTACCTACTTTCTTTTTGTTTTTAAGACTGAGAGCAGCAATCTAACCTTCCCTAAGCAGTTTGACTCCAGAACTGTACCTGCCACTATTAATAGGAAGAAGCTGGACAAAGATTTCAGAAATCAAAGTACAATAAAACCTCATTTCATGGGAATGTTCAGGGGACAAGTCATTCCGGTTAATTAAATTTTCTGGTTAACTAAAAATTAACCCGACACCCTTTGTTCAAATCTTTCCATAGAAAAATCTTTCTAAAATGCATTAGCCTCTTTAATGCCTTAGGAAGTGTAGGGTGGTAAAAGTAATTGAATCTTTGTTTGATGATCGAAGTCCTTGCAGTGCCCCAGAAAGATCATTATGAACATAAATACTCATTGTACTGCATGGTGGATGTAGATGCTCTAGGAGATTGTGTTGAATGGATAATCAGCTCAAGATATAATCTGAAAGAGTATGTGTGTGTCTGCGTCCGTGTCGGATATACATCACATGTATTCCATTTATGTCTGTGTACTTTTGTGCTTTTCTCCTGAAATCAGAAAGTAAAAAAATAGTCAAAGGTCTCAATTCATTTATTTTAAGTCCATTTTTTTTTGGTATGATCATAATTAAACTTCTCAAGACCAACCTTAAAAGGATATGGTTATGGTACTCTACATTATAGAAAGGAATGACATAGCTATTATTTTTCCTTTAGGATCTTTTTACCTTTACCTTCTTTGTTTTCCCTTCTAAAAACACAATAATATCACAGACAGTGGAACAACACAACTATTTTCAGTTCCACACATTATTGTTTATCGATCACCATAAGCATGTATATATTTCTGCAAAGTCGTGACCATAGGGTTACATAGTTTTATATCTTGCTCTAGTAATACCATATAAGAAGCACTTTCAATGTTGCCACACAGTCTTCATATTCATTTATTCATTCATTCAACAAATATTTATTGACTGCCTAAGATGTACCAGGAGCTCTTCTACATTCTGGGTACATAGCAAGGAACAAAAAGGACAAAAGTCCATACCCTGATGAGGCTTAGATTATTGTAGATTAGCATTTTAAATAGCTACATAGTTTCCTTTATGTATCTTTGTATTTATTTGGTGGTACCCTTTTGCATCTCAGGGCCCTAGGCAACTTATGGGGTCTCTATAATATTCTCTATGGGAACCAGGTCTTGGGCTCTTGGGATTCTGTAAACTCACTCACTTGAAGGTGAAAAAAAAAAAATTGCAGCAAAATAGCACTTACATGGCCCTTCAGCTGGTGCCAGGGTGACACAATTGTTCTAAGCCCTATATTGCACATTCAGATTGCACAACAACCCTTTGAGGTGGATACTGGTAATAACCCCATTTTTTAGGAGAGGAAACTGAGGCACAGTTGAACAAAGATATGAAGCAATATATTTGGAGGAATCATTCTGAATAATAGTAATAATGGAACTTAACTTTTACCTGTGTCATTATGTGCCAGGTGTTGTTCTGAGCCTATTAATTCATTTAATCCTCACAATTCTAAAAGGTGCCTCAATGGCTTAGTCAGTGGAGTCCAACTCTTAGCTCAGGTCATGATCTCAGAGTCATGAGATCAAGCCCCATGTTGGGCTCTGCACTGGACGTGGAGCCTGCTTAAGATTCTTTCTTTTCCTCTGCCCCACTTTCTCACGATCACTTGCTCTCTCTCCAAAAAAAAAAAAAAAAAAACCAATTATCACAATTCTAATTTTAAAATGAGGAAACTAAACTAAACTAAAATAAAATAAAAATAAAAAATGAGGAAACTGAGGCACAAATTAATAAGTTAACGTGTCAAAAGTCACACAGCTAGTAAATGATAGAGATGGGGTTTGAATCCTGGCAGTCTTGCAGAGTAGATACTCTCGGTTATTTGCCTCTCCCTGACGGATATTTTAGCCTCTTATTCTTCTGGAAGGTGTTTGTATTATAAGAGTAGAGAGGGGAAACTATTGCATCCCTAATGTGTGACCTCTGAGGCAGGAAATTACGCTCCTTCTCCATTGACAGTACCATTTTGGACTCTTCTTTTTTCACCCCAAGGACAATTTGACCAGATCACTGGCAAACATTGGACTTGTGAGAAATAATCAACTGACAATGGCTAATGCTGCTCACAAATAAAAATTTATTACAAAAAGCACAATGCTTGCTGAGGAATAATATCTTCTTGGTGATACTGAAAGCTAAGAATTGACATGGAAAATTAGACTCACAGAAATCATCAACATGAAATAAAACTCTAGACATTAGACCTTCTTAATAACATTCAGATCTGTCCAATTTGGCCCAGGTGAATTTAGAATTAGTAAAAATGAGAGCAACAAAAGAAAACCCAAAATGGCAAAAATATAATCAGTAAAGTTTGATATGGAAAAAACTTTGGTGAATCCAACCTCTGTTGGAAATTTTACATAAAGGGGAACTGATCTCAATGAAAATAATTTCAGTAAAATAAAAACGGGAGTATAAAACAAAAATGGAAGTGGTTTCACTATAGTATATAGAAAATTTATCAAGGATTTAAATGATCATAATGGCATTTGCCCGGAAAATGTGGATCAGTTCTTCGAAGATGGAAATTCATTAATGTGAATGTCATTCTGGTGACAGTATCTTATTCCTACATACTAGGACTTGCTCAATGTCAAACACTGGAACCAATCACCCTGTACTGAAAACCCGGATAGAGATATGGCTGAGATTGTTGATACCTACCCAGAATCCTTTCTGCCTCTTTTGTTCAAGTATCCACTACCAATAGCCTATGTTACACGTCATTTTTAATCAATTTAGTTCCTTTAAACATCCTCTAGAATTTAGCTTGAACCTCAAACTCAGTTTGGTATTTAGACTTAGAAGCAATAAATAGACATTTATTGATCATCTACTATCTGCTTCAGCTTTGTTAGCAGCTGCAGGCACTCATCCAAGAAGACCCAATCTTTGATTTGAAGGAACACAAAAAACTGGAAAGTAGAGACACGTGATGGCGTGACTGAGAATACAAGAGAATATAGGATAGGTAATAAAGAAGCAGCAATTCGGAGATGTAAAACACCATTTCTAAATGCTGCTTGGCCCAAAGCATGGGACTAAGCATTCAATACGCACCTGGTAAGTGCTGAAGAGATCAATGTTTGGAATTGTTTCATTTTGAAAGTTGAATAAGATTTCTGTAATAGAGGAAGACATCGAGGATGACAAAAGAACACAAGATCTGAATTAAATGCTTCCTTCTCTGTGCTCTCACAGCACTTTGTCTTTTACAGCAGCTTTTCCTTTGCATTATTAATACTTAAACCCATAGCTGTCTCTTCTAGTGGACCCGCCTTGGGGGTAAGGACTATGTCTTACTAATCTTTGAAACCTCAGCACTTACCCTAATATCTGTTACTCAGTAATATCTGATAAACAAATTAATGAAAAATTGAATGAGTGAATAAACAGGAAAGCCCAGAGGATACTCAGGGGTTAGTGAGTTAACTAATTTGGAGTGGAAGTGGAATTAATCCGGAGGTGGTTGCCTGGACTTTATTCCACAGACAATGGAGGAATGACGTAGATTTTTCAGAATGGTAATTTTGAAGGGTTGACGTGATCCTGATGACAACAGCAGCGACCCTTGATTGACCAGACTAAGTGCTTTGTGTTTGTTCACTTGTTTAGCTCTCGTCATTCTAAGGATTGGGTGATATTAACCCCATTTGTGTTGACTGTATCTCTCAGAGGCTAAGGAAATTACTTAGAATCTTGGAGTCAGCAGATGGCCTTGCCCAGACTTGAACCCTGGTGTGTTTTCCTGCAATTCCCAAGTCTCCCACTAGCCACAGGGCTCCCTTGGGACGCTGGTGATGACAGGAACATGGATGGGACAGTGTTTGGACCATTTGCTCTTGTACACTTAGGCCTCTGAAATATGAAAATGTAGACTTGTCCTTGTGTGAATCAAGCAGAGATTTAGTGATGAGAGGAGGTATACTTCCTCTCCTGGTGAGCTTTAAGCAGTACCTCTCCTAGGCCTGGGATCTCTCCTTGGATGAATTGCTCAGAACACAGGAACAGAAAGAGAAATGTACTGTTACTGTAAGATCAAGCCTGGCTTCATCTCTGTCTACAATTAATTATTCTCAATCAGATAACTCAAAGAAGTGTCAGGTTTTGCTTGATGAACTTAAAAGGAAAATCTCTGTTCCCTATCCTCTGCTGAACTTATTTAATTATCAGAATATTTGCATTTAGGATTTGACAAATGCTAACATGTACTGTTGAGTGTTCATGATAGTAAACCCACAAATTCTTTCCATCTTTAGAAAAATAGTTCGCTGTGAATTAATTTTGACTCATTTCAATAGCAGTGATAATACTACATTCATTTGCTATTCCAGTAGCTATTACTTGCATCTTGACACAAATTGCTTTCTAATTCAGTCTTTATTTTTCAGTTGCCTGAAATAATATCCTCAGTAGGTACGGCCTTTCATCAAGAAATTGCTCCCAAATATTCTCTGTTCTAATGCCACCTTATTTTCTTCAGAGCATAATTTTAGTGGACTCATGGAAGATTTGAAATCCGATGTCTCTCTACTGCTAAAGTACCAGGAGGCAATAAATGGCCGTTTTTTTTGTAGGTGATTAAATAACAAAGTGTAGCTTAGGCATCTCCTAATCACCAAGCCCAAATCATGCTATTGAATGAATTTTCCAACTGTGGCAGAAATCTTTCTAATACACGGGAGGAAAGGAGATGAAAGAAGCCAGCCTTTCAAAGCTTTGTGCCATGGAAGGACCGTGACTGTTATCTTCCTGGGTGATCATTGACATCCCATCAAGGTTGAATTACTGGCTTAGCTGAATGGGTCTGGGAAGATGAATCTAAAATCAAATGCCAGTTGAAGAGCACAATCTCTGAAGAAAGGCAGTGGATGCAATTGAACAATCATATGTGAGGGGATATAAGTTTGGTTAATTCAGAAGTGAGAGCTACTGAATCTTCTTGTCACTCAGTGATCGATACATATTCTAGTAAAAAGCCGTTGCATTCCAGGTGCCTTCCAGGCGGAGCATTAGGTAGGCCTCTCTCCTCCTCACCTGATCTGACCCCCTCATTGCACCTTTGCTGATGGAAAACAGACTAATTACCTGTAATATTCGGGGCTTCTTCTCCATCCCAATCTGTACTATACTGAGGGAAACTGCTTTTTTCTTAGCAAAACTAAATAATAAAGTCATAGGTCATCCTCGCTGAATGCTCGTTCTTGTGATATTGAAATTATGACTCAGAGCGCTTCCTGCTGGACTACACACATTTGGAGTGTTTGTGCTTCAGCTCTGTTCCCTGAGATCTTGGTACTCAGCCTGTCTCTGGACCAGCAGCTCCAGCCTCCAACGGAGGATTGTTAGAAATGCAGGCTCCCAGGCTCCACTGCATGCCTGCTGAATCAGAATCTTCTTTTGAACAGGAGTCCCGGGTAAGCTGTATGGCCTTGAGCATTTGAGAAGTGCTGCCTGAGAGGGAAGGTGGGGAAGAGGGAATGTTAAAGGACATTTGAGGGAACATCAAAACCGGTTGATCAGAGGGGTGCCTCGGGTGGCTCAGGCGGTTAAGCCTCCGACTTTGATTTTGGCTCAGATCCTGATCTCAGGGTTGCGCTGGGCGTAGAGTCTGCCTAAGATTCTCTCTCCCCACCCTCTCTCTCTCTGCTCATCCCGCCCCTCTCCCTCTCAAAAAATAAAATGAAATAAAAATAAACTGATTGGTCAGAAGACTTAGTGGAGGAAGAGGAAGGGTGGAACACTTATCACGGAAACTGGGAGGAAAGGTTTCTCAGAAGCCAAAGAGGGACATTTAGTAGGAATAGAATTAGACCCTCACATCAGATATTGTAGAAAGCTTAAGGAGGTATGTCTGCAAAAAAGCTTAAGGAGATATGTCTGCAAAAAAGCTACTGGATTTGGCATGAGGGAGGTTCTTGGGGACAGAGGAGGAAGCCGGACTGTGGGAAAGTATGATCTGGAAAGAGTAACTGAGGACGAGTTTGACTAACTTGAGAAGTTTGACAGCTTTGGTGCAAAAAGAGATTGGAGAAATTGCTTTGGGGGTTAAAGGAGCCCCTGGTAAAGGCAAAGGGAAGGCAGGCATAGGGTAGTGATTGAAAATGCATGTGGACCAAGGGTGCTTTCCCGGCTGGGCAGTGGTAGGATTCCCAGGACAGGCAGCGGAGAGCTTTTAATCGGAGGAGGCTCCCTCTCCCTGGTACAGAGGGGACGGACTGTGGAGGATGAGAAGGTCGATGAGGAACCTCATCCCAAAGGGAGAGGAACTCTTCTCAGGCCAGTGGGAAGGGAAGCCTCCTGCTGAGAACTGACAGAAGGACCCAAAGGAGGCTGAACAGATAAATAATGCCTTGTTTTGAAGAGAATCTTTACATTCCTCTACTTGAGATCACAAAGTATCTTTAATAAAGAGTGTGATAGATTATTGATTAGATTTCTAAGTTTCAGCTTCCAGCAGCTTGGGAGCTATTGCTCCATGGTTAGCATATGCCCTGTGTGAGCTTGGTGTCCTGTGCCCCATCGACCAAAAGCATTCCAATTTGTTCTACATGTCAGGTGTTCCCTTCTCACACACAGCAATTTGATTTCTTTTTTTTTTTCTTAAAGATTTTATTTATTTATTTATTCATGAGAGACACAGAGAGAGAGAGAGAGAGGCGGAGACACAGGTAGAGGGAGAACCAGGCTCCATGCAGGGAGCCCAATACAGGACTCGATCCTGGGTCTCCAGGATCACGCCCTAGGCCGAAGGTGGCGCTAAACCGCTGAGCCACCCGGGCTGCCCAGAATTTGATTTCTGACCCCCTGATCTAGTGAACTGTAATCTCGAAACTCCTAGTCCTCCCCACCAATTGATAGATCCAGTGGTCTTTCTCCAGTTATCTTCTCCCCACCTTTCTACAACATTTGAAAATACTAACTATTCCTCTTTCAATAAAACTGACTTATATGCATATCTTTTGAAGAAACTATTAGAAATTGTTTTTTTTTTTTAAGATTTACTTATTTATTTGAGACAAAGAGAGAGTGAAGAGAGGGGCAGAGGGAGAGGAAGACAATCTCAAGCAGATTCCCATCTGGGCACAGAGCCAGACATAGGGCTCAACCTCACAACCCTGAGATCGTGACCTGAGTCAAAACCAAGAGCTGGACCCAACCAACTGAGCTACTGAGGCACCCCAAGAAATTATTTTCTTTTTTAAAAATACTTTATTTACTTATTTATGAGAGACACATAAGGGAGAGGCAGAGACCCAGGCAGAGCGAGAAGCAGGCTCCCTGCAGGGAACCCGACGTGAGACTCGATCCCGGGACCCCAGGATCACATCCTGAGCCAAAGACAGATGCTCAACCACTGAGCCATCCAGGTGTCCCTAGAAGTTCTTCTTCTAATCAAGTGACCAAGCTACTGAATCTCAAGGTCTCAACAGATGTTGCATCTTATTATTTGCGTGGAAGAAAAAGACTTTCTATTTATTTTTAATAAATAGCAGTTTTGTTTCTCTAGAGGTTTCAATTTCCCAAACAGTCACGACAGACAGTTTCACATGGTGGCTAGTGCTTTCAGGAAATTCTGTCAGAAGAATCCTCATTTCTAGAGGAACATTTCTAGGCCATTTCTTGGCCATCTCTCACCAGGAGTCCATCCATCGGGACTTCTTTGTGGGGCTGGCCAAGGAGTCCTGCTTTGGCTGCTAGGGTTTCATTCCACTGGATACGATTTTCCTGAAATCTCCTGAATATCCTTTGTGTCATTCGAAAATATTTCTGGAAGCAATGTTCTAAGAACAGGTGTTCTCTTCAGGTTTTATTTCTTTTGTTGTGAAGCCTTTAACACAGTCCAAAACGCCGGTTTCTCTAAGCTTATTGGAGGTTCCAAGAAATTCCTCCAAATGTTTTATCTGGCCAGATTCTGGTAAGTGTGCAACCACATGCTTTTGGTATGTTTATTAGTCACCTTTTCTGATGCTTGGGTTTGCTTTTTGTTCTGGAAAAGTAGTTGTCCAACCATTGCTCAGATGTCTCTAGTGAGGCCTGATTTCTTATTTAAGTACAGGCTCTTGCATCTGATACCAGTGGGAGGCTGGAGGGCTGTGCTTCCAGTCGAGTCTGGGGGTGGAGGGTCAGAGTCAGAGCAGGTGCCACAGCTGCTGCTCGGAAGAGCTGCCCTATATTTAAATCAACAACAAGGAGGCATAACTTATACTCAATAAAATGTACCCATTTTAAGCATGGAGTTTGTTGAGTTTTGACAAGCGTATATATTCATAACCACCACCACAATTAAGCTGTAGAACATTTCCATCATTCCAAAAGATCCCAAGGCAACCACAGGAATTTCATAGAAACATAATCAGTTGAACGGATAAAGAAGATGTGGTCTATGTATATAATGGAATATTCCTCAGCCATTGGAAACAACAAATACCCACCATTTGCTTTGACGTGGGTGGAACTGGAGGGGATTATGTTGAGTGAAATAAGTCAATGGGAAAAGGACAAACATTATATGGTCTCATTCATTTGGGGAATATAAAAAATAGTGAAAGGGAATAAAGGGGAAAGGAGAAAAAATGAGTGGGAAATATCAGGGAGGAAGACAGAACATGAGAGACTCCTAACTCTGGGAAATGAACTAGGGGTGGTAGCAGGGGAGGTGGGTGGGGGGTGGGGGTGACTGGGTGACGGGCACCGAGAGGGGCACTTGATGGGATGAGCACTGGGTGTTATGCTATATGTTGGCAAATTGAACACCAACAAAAAATAAGTTTATAAAAAAATAAAATATTAAAATTTTAAAATTTTTAAAAATTAAAAAAAAAATTATCAGTCATACAGTAGACATTCTCTTGTGTCAACTTCTTTTGCCCAACATGATGTCCTTGAGATTTATCCACGTTGGTGGATGGATCAAGTTTGTTCCCTTTTACTGTTGAGTAGTATTCCATTGAATTGAGGGACCATAATTTCTTTTTCTATGTATCTCCTGATGGACATTTAGGTTGTTTCCGGGTTTTAGCTGTTATGAACAAAGCTTCCGTGAACACTAACATACAAATATTTGGGTGGGCATATGTTATCATTTTTGGGGGGCAATAAATATTTAGGAGTGGAAGTGCTGCATTATATACTATGTACATGTTCAAGAAACTGCCAAGCTGTTTTTCCAAACTGGTTGCATTCTCCATAGCAGTATATAAGAGTTCTAGTTTCCCCATTGTTTATCTTGAACGTTAGCCACTGTAGTGGATGTGTACGCGTGTCTCATGGTGATTCTAATCTGCATTCTCTAGTGATTGATCACATTGAGGATCTTTTTTGTGCTTATTTTCCATTCCTATGTCTTACATCTTTTGGGAAGTATCTATTCAAATATTTTACACACTCCTTTTCTTTCTAAGATTTTATTTATTTAGAAAACCACTGATCAAGAGGATACCATATGAGTCAAAGGAGTCCCTACTCTGCTGCAGCAGGATTACCTACATATTTATGAGATAATTTTATTTTTTAATTAAATAATTTTTTAAAGATTTTATTTATTCATGAGAAACACAGAGAGAGAGGCAGAGACATAGGCAGAGGGAGAAGCAGGTTCCCCAAGGGGAGCCCGATGTGGGACACAATCCTAGGGCCCTGGGGTCACCCCCTGAGCCAAAGGCAGACGCTCAACCACTGAGCCACCCAGGTGCCCCAGATATTTTACACACTTCTAACATTTTCTTAATATTAAGTTGTAAAGATTCTTTATATATATTGGATACCAGTTCTTTGTCAGATATATTTATTACAAATATCTTCTTCCAATGTGTGAGCTTCCTTCTGATTTACTTAACATCTTAACAGAAATTTTTAATGACGAGGCCCAATTTATCAGTTTTTCCATTTATGATTTGTATTTTGTGTGTCCTAGCCAATACATTTTTGCCTATGCCAAGAGCGAGAAGATGTTCTCCTGAAAAACTGCCTTACACTTGAGCTCACTGCTCCTTCCCTTGGTTATATTCTAACTTACTTCCTTGTAGTCTACTTGTTTTCAGATTCCTTTTCTTTCTATTGCCTTACCAAGGACTTTGCTAAGCTTTCTCTCCCTTTGATTATCAAATAATGTTTATTCATCAAATTTAGAAAACAAAGGAATCACATCAATAATAGCACCAATTTTCAGTGTAAGACCTACCACGTGCTAGCCATATGATCGTGGAACATGATGGTTAGAAGAGCAAGCCTGAAGTCAGTCAGTCGGGGCTGGAATTCTATTTCTACCACCTTTTACTTGCATGGTCTTGGATAGTGTTTCACTTGGTCAAAATTTACAAGATCCAATAGCAGTTTGGTAGGGTTCTTGGGAGCAAAGGATACAGAGCTAAAGCATCAGGAAAAGGTGTGCATCTTTGAAATTCAAAGGTATCGGGCAAAGGCTTCCAAAGCTCTTCCTCATCTAAGAACACGCAGGATGTGCTTTCCCTCTGGTGGAGAAGCATAGGGAATGTCTCTGCCCCAGGACACCTCTTGGAGTCTCAGGGTCCAAGGCCTTTAAGTGGAGGCTTATAGCATAAGCAGATACCACCGTACAACCTGCAGTGGCAACCAAAACTCAGGACCAAACAATGAAACCAGGTGCACATCCTCAGTCTTGACACTAATTCAAAACAACCTGACAAGCCAGGGGGACATGGGTCATTGCTCAGGGTGTATATAGCAAAATCACGAATCACCAACACCAGGAACTCTCCAAGGGCCACGTTCCCAGAAGTTGGCCAAGGGTGAATCATGAGCCCTTAGGGACAATGAGGAGCAAGCACCATATCTGCTGTGTTCATTCACTCTTTCTTCACAAATAATCTCCCTGAAGCCTTACCTTTCCTTATCTGTAAAATGGGAAAATAAACATAATTCCTTCATAAGGTTGTTAGAATTAAATGAGATTATATACATAAAGCTTTCAGCATTAACTGTTGGTACATAGTTATTGCTCAATAACTACTGGCTATTAATATTAAGCATTTTGATCCTCTCTCATGTAAGGATAACAGTATCTGTTTTGTTGGGAGGCCATGAGAACCAAACACAGGTCTAGTAGATAGTTTAACACAGGGCTTGGCTTTTAAATCCGTACTAACCTTGGTGCCCCCAATAACCCCATTATCCAGAAGAAACCGTGATTAACATGTTGTCATATATGCCTTCCACTCACCTTATTAACAACTAATTTACACTGCTTTTTCAATAAAGCAGTGAAAAAATTAACACCTTTTTCAAAGCAGACACACAGAATTGTCTCCTAAATGGATGATGACAGCAGGATCTGTGGCAACTCCCATGTCTGAAGCGCCCAGGAGGCCACAGCAAATGCTGGAAGGTATACAGCTGTTGTAGCTGCATAAAGCAGGACCATCAGTCAGCATCCCCTCCTCCCTGAGGCCAGGCAACGCTGTGTGCTTCTAAGATTAGGATTTGTGAACATGTGCCCCCTTAACTTCCACTCTTTCATCCAACAAATCATTCTTGTCTTCTGTGGTGCAAACAGGACTCTAGGCACTCTGGAACAAGATCCACAGAGCCCCTACCTGGTGTCTCCTGCTTCTCCCTTATTTCATGTGAGTACACTCATTTTAAATTAAGTGCCTTTTTATTACTCATGGTATTTTAGGAATTTGCCACTCTGGATAAAGCTGGAAATGAATGCATGACTCTGGTCTTTTCCTTCATAGGTTTTCTCTGACATAGTTGAGGTCCTACTGTATTCCACATTTTGTAATTTTCCCCCCACCATACTCAGGCCCCAAAAGAAGCCATTTTCCACGTCATTAAAATTCTTTCATAGGGGCACCTGGGTGGTTCAGTGGTTGAGCATCTGCTTTTAGCTCAGGTCATGATCCCAGAGTCATGGGATCAAGTCCCACATCGGGCTCCCTTCATGGAGCCTGCTTCTCCCTCTACCTGTGTCTCTGCCTCTCTCTGTGTGTCTCTCATGAATAAATAAAATCTTTAAAAAATTAATTAACTAAAAAATAAAATTATCTCATAAATGTGTAAGTAATTCTGCTGCAACAGAGTAGGGACTCCTTGAAGGATACCATATGAATGGTATCCTCTCGATCAGTGGTTTTCTAGCTTTTTGGACCACAAGCCATTGGGAGAAGTACATTATACATTGTGACCCTGTACACACACACACCTGAAAAGAAGTTGCATGAAACAGTACTTACCTTTACTGCATGCTATGCACTCTGAAATGTTCTTTTTTATTCCATTTAATGTCTTTTTTTCAAAAACTATTGGTCTAATGTACCAGTGGTTACTGCTATCGATGTTCTTGGTGTTCCAAAGTTGGATAAACGAGGGCTGATACTTCTCTTCCTCCTCTTTCATCTCACAGTCCATCTGTCTCAGTTGGTTTTCCCTCAAAGTAGAGCCTGGGGTAAGGGTTGGGATGCAGGTTATTTATTTAGGAAGTGACTTCCAGTAAGAGTACAGAACTGAGAAGGAAAAGGAAAAACAAGGCGTATTATAGATTTCTTATTGCTCTGGGCAACCAGAGCTCAGTCTCACTGGAGAACCTCTGGGGTTTCTTCAAAGGATGGGAGGCTGGGACATTTATCTACCAACTTCCATCCTTCATGGGTTGAGCAGGTCCAAAGCACCTCCCCACCTTGCTGCAGAAAAATGGAGAGAAACAGTTGGGTACCTGCATGTGGGTGTCATGACATAGAGGCCTCCATGTAGCCTCTGTAGAACGTGAGTGAGCCGGGAGTATGTGACGCAGAGCAAAAGAGCCAGCTGCTGCTTCCTCGGAGCACGAATGTTCTCCATCCAGCCCTTTATGTCCTCCTCCCACCCAAGTCGCCCGTCTCAGCATCTTGCTGCCGTGACAGACAGACAGAACCCAAAGAAATGACTCTTCAAGGCTTAGCTCTTGACACAGAAACGTAACAGGAAAACATTCTGTCTTTCTCAACAAGACAGTTTTCTTGCTGTGGACTCAGACAAAAATCTAATTTCGGTTGAAGCTAGAAATATCTTCTAGATCAGGGGTACAGATGCCCATCACTGCTTCCGTGGCAGGGGGATCTAGAGACATGAAAATAACTCTAAACCAAGTTCCAGAATGTTCTTTTTCTTGCTATAATCATGATCTGTAAGTCTGCGTAATATAGGATGGATATACTGTCATTTATTTAATTATAAGCTTTCCTAATGTTGGACATTTGGTATGTTTTCATTCTTTCAGTATCAAAGATAGTTGTAGCAAACATCATTGAGCATAATCCCTTTTCTGAGTCTAATATTATTATACCAAGAGAGGTCAAAGTAGAAACAGAGAGTAAGAGCATGGAAACTATAAAAGCTTTTGACCCGTGTCGACCCATTGCTTTCCAAAAAGCGTACATTTAACCAATTTACAATCTTACCAGTCATGTGTGTGTACTAGGCAATCTTACAAACATCCTTTTTAAAAAAAGAAAATGTCAATGTTGAAAATTTAGAAAGCATGGGAAAGTGTAAGTCATAGTAATAACAAATAACCCCCAATCCCAAGACAGCCACCGTTTGACATTTTAATATATTTTAGTGTCTTTTCCATTCATATAAAAAATATATACGTATAATTTAAGAACAAAATAGGGTAGACCACATATAAGAGTTTGTATTCTGGCTTTCTCATTTAATATTTTATTCCATTTTTCAGAAAGATATTTTTAAATGGTTGCAAAATGTTTCATCTGTGTCAGTTAGGAATTGTGTTTGGCTGCTCTGAACAGAGTTTGAGTAGCATAAACATGGAAGGGTTTATTTTTCTCATATAATGAGACATCTGGAAGGAGGCAGTTGCTGGCTTTGTTACAGTGGTTCAAGGATGTCAGAATTGCAGTCGCTACAATTCTCTTGGCTTTTCTGTCATGGTCCCCACATGGCTATTGGGGCTTGAGCCATCATATCAGTGATCAAGACAGCTGGGTCCAGGCAGCCATCCAGGCACTTGGAAGTCTCACCCAAGGATTTCTGCTCCTATCTTATTGGCCACCCTTATCTGCAAGGAAGGCTGTAAAATGTAGTATTTTTAGCCAACCACATTGCTGGCCACAATAATATAGGGTCTTGTTAATAACAAAGAAGAAGACAATGGAAATTGGACAGCCAGCTGTCTGCCACAGCATTATACGGGTGCCATGTTTTATTTAACCAATTTCCTATGGAGGAGGATTTGGCTTTTCCCCTGGTTTTCACCATTTTACCTTTATATCTCTCACCATAACATCTTTATCTTTCTTATTTCCTTACGATAAATGCCCAGATGGAATTAATAACTCAAATCGTGGGATGCAAAAATGCCTTTTAGAAAGGTCCCACCAATTTATACTCTCACCAGCAATGTATAAAACTGTTGGGCAGTCTTTCCGAGAGTCACTCATTGACTACTTGCTTTCCGTCCAACTCCAGATGGTCCCTTGTGATTCTTTTTTGAATATTAATATCATTCACAAATGTTAGAAAAAGCAATCAATCCTTAAATAGAATATGTCAAAATGGCAATTGCTGAGCACTATGCCTCTTATTTAATTATATATATATAGCAGGAGAAAATGTCCTTGGAGAATGAGCCTGCAAGGTGACAGACACATTTTCGACTTGTATGTTCTTGTATTTTGATTTTTGAAGGAGTCCCTGAGATGGTTTTGATACCAGTAATGACATGGGGGCACAGGAGAAAGGATGACAAGGACAAGACCCATTTAAGAACTTATCAAGAAATCTAAATCAATTTAGGATCTTTAAAGTTTAATATTAGAAGCTATTATGGAAGATACGAATCTTAACACAACTATAGCTATTCCACAAACCAGCGCAATTTCGGAGAAGTTTGGAAGCCCCATCCATTGAGTTGCATTCTAATGGAACTAATGTTAGCAGAGAGAGCACATGGCCGCATTGCTGAGCTGGATTCCTCCACGGTCCCAGGCAAGAGCCGAAATATGAGATATTTAGAAGCATATACAGTTAACATGGTCTCAAAAATTCACACTTCAAATAAATCTCTGGTAAATTAAATTGAAATTGAAATGCACTGTGGAACTCAGATAAAAATAACTCATAGTAGCCCCCATTCAGTTAATGTAACAAAATTAAAAAGTGATTGCAGCAAATTCTTTAGCAAAGAAGATCACTTTTTTTCTCTTAAGATGACCTTTTTTTTTTTTTTTAATTCATGAGAGATACACAGAGAGAGAGGCAGAGAGAGGCAGAGACGTAGGTATTGGGAGAAGCAGGCTCCTCAAGGGGAACCTGATGCGGGACTCTATCCTGGGGCTCTGGGATCACGCCCTGAGCCAAAAGCAGATGCTGAACCACTGAGCTACCCAGGTGTCCCAAGACAATCACTTTTTTTTTATGATTTTATTTATTTATTCATGAAAGACACAGATTGAGAGGCAGAGACACAAGCAGAAGGAGAAGCATGCTCCATGCAGGGAGCCCCATGTGGGACTCGATCCCAGGACCCCAGGATCAGGCTCTGGGCCAAAGGCAGACACTCAACCACTAAGCCACTCAGGAATCCCTTCTTTTTAAATAAAAATAGTCACCTGAGAGATGGCTCAGTGGCTGAGTGTCTGCCTTTGGCTCAGGGTGTAAGCCCAGAGTCCTGGGATCGAGTCCCACATCAGGCTCTCTGTATAGACCTGCTTCTCCTCCCTCTTCCTATGTCTCTGCCTCTCTCTGTCTTAAATAAATAAATAAATAAATCTAAAAAAAAAGAATAATCATCTGATAATTGGTGTTTTGAGAGTGGTTTTCTACTTTAAAGCAGGGCTTTAAGTTCTGTCAAAATATCCATAGCTTTTAGCCTTCCTTGCTCAAGCTAAGATGGAAAACCATTGAAAAAAGTGATATTTGCATGTGTATTCATAGAATTTATAGCCTATGTTCTAAATAGTGCTATGTACAGGCTCATCTAGGTCCCCAGAACATCACACACATATGTTATTTCACGTGTAACATAGTTCAACATTCTAGAGTAGATTTTGTAGGCCATGTCTTGAGCCCAGGGAGCAGGGGCCATCATTCTTTCAGGAGGGTAGAGATAAACAATATAGAGTTACTTCCTGCCACCCTGGGGCACAAGAAATCTGGGTGTCCTAACTAGACTGGGCAGGAGGGCTTGGGTGGCTCAATCAGTTGAGTGTCCAACTCTTGATTTCAGCTCTGGTCATGATCTCAGGGTTGTGAGATCCAGCTCCACGGTCTGCTGTCCTCTCCCTCTGTTCCTACTCTTTGTCTTCCCCCAAAATAAATAAATAAAATCTTAAAAAACAAACAAACAAAAACTAGACTGGGCACATAGTAGAAGGTCAATAAATATCTGGTGAATTTTTTAAAAATATGGTATAACCCAAATGCAATTTATCTCTACGTAGTAAGATTATATGTGACTTTTTTGCCTTTTTGGCTTTCTGTATTTTATGAATGTCCCTCAAGACCTAGTTGAACATTTATAATTAGGTAAAATAAAACAGAAGTGTTTGGGTTTTTTTTTTTTTAAGATTTATTTAGTTATTTGAGAGAGTGTGTGTGAGCAGAGGGAGGGGCAGAAAGAGAAGGAGAGAGAATCACAAGCAGAGGCCGTGCTGAGCTTGGAGCTGGACTTGGGGTTCGATCTCCAATCCTGAGATCATGACCCAAGCTGAAACCAAGAATCGGTTGCCTTACCGACTGCACCACCCAGGCACCCCCAAAAATGTTTTTTCTTTTAGCTGTGTTTCAGATCATGATTCCTAGGACATGTTTGCTAACTTATGAAGTAGAGGAAGTAGATGACATAGTGAATTAAGCATCTTTATCAAACATATTTAAATATTTCATATTTTAAATTAGACATAAGCTTGGAATTTATGTTTAGCTTCTTGGTATATATGTGATAAATGGAGACAGAGAGAAAATTAGTAAGTGGATCAGTCAATGAACTGTAATTCTTTGCATGAACTAAGTCTTTAAAACCCTCAAGCGATGACAATGTGTGAATTCTACTGTCTCGCATTTTATGCTAATACTTTATTTATATAACTAACAATTCAGGATACCAGATTTGTGGTTTTTATATTTGTGATTTTACTATTTGTTAAGCATTTACCTTTATTTCGTCAACACTTAGGAAAATTATATGAAAAAATGTAATAAATTATCTTATTAAACGAAGTATACTGCATATGGCTTAAACATTTTTGATGACTTAGTCAAAATACACTTTTAAATTAAAATTTAATGAGTATATATATGAGTATATATATATATAAAATTCAATGAGTATAAAATTTAATGAGTATATATATGAATATATATGAGTATATATATATATATATATGCTACCATAGCAGTCTATAAATTCCTCTATCACTTTTGTTATTATTATCTACCATTTTTTGTATGTCTACTATGTGCCAGGCAGTACATTAGTTGTTCCCTATAATAAGTAACATAATTATTATAAGAACTCTCTGAGGTACTTATTTTCTGTCTTAAGATATTGAGGCAGAAAGATAGCTACCTGCCCAGCTAATTGTTGAAAGGGCAATGTTAGGATTTGCACCCAAGCCCACTTATCTCCTAATTCATATTTTAATCACAGTTCTACTGTCTCCCAAGTAATTTTACACGTCTGTTTCCCCACGAAGATATAAACTCCTAAACAGCAAGGACCACGTCTTAGGCTATCTCCAGTGTCTGACCCATGGGGAGGACTCAGTAAATACTGAAATAAACCAAATTTAGATTTGAACGTCAGTCTCTAAGTTAAGGGAAAACAACAACAAGAAGCCCGATAAAATTGTTCCTTCGTAAGTAATTTACAGTTGTAGCTGCCCTTTTTTCCTGCTCTTAAGCTAGTTAAGAACTTATTTTATACCCCTATAGAAAAATGGGCAAAAGAAAAATTTCCCCCAAAAAAAGGATAAAAATGATTTGACATATATGAAAAGATGTTCAACTTTACTAACAGCAAAATAAACGTAAATTAAAATGACAATGAGATAAAATTTCACAATTATCATATTGTCAAAAGGCAAAAAGCTTGGCAACACCCTGTGTCGATGAGGCTGTGAGCTATCAGGGTGCTCTAATAAATTGTTGGGGGGAATGCAGAATGATAAACCCCTATGGAGTTAAAGTCATCAAAATCTAACAATATTTATTTGCCTTTGCCCTTTGACTCATGAATCCAACTTTGAAGAATTTACGTTAGGAGCCTCCCAGCTTCAGTGGTACCCTTTAGTACCCACTGTGTCTCTGTGACCATGGACTGGACCCAAGCATTTCTCCTTAACAGAGAGCACGATGCTAAGCTTTGTCAGTAGAGGGTGCTAGAAGGACATTGCAGGAGGAAGGGGGTGCTATTTGTGGTTCTGGGGTGCTGATTTTGTTTTTATTTGCTCTTGCTGTACAGTCCATCAGTGCTGTACAGTGGGGGGTGAAGGTGATGGAATCAGGTGGTGCCAGAATCAGTTGACCTCCTGGCCCCAGCCAACGCCTTGTGACCTACTGGTTGCCCACTCTCTGGTGGGGACACCAGGTGCTCCAAGTAAGGCCCTGACTATCCCTTTGTGCTTGGGTGCCAGAGGATTGTTTCCTGCTTGCCTGGCCACCCTGGGAAACTTTAGCCCAGGGAACTCAGCACACTTCCGGCCATTCAATAAGCTGCGACCATGCATACCTGCTCCACTAGGTTTTAACCTCACTGGGGGACGCCTGGGTGGCTCAACGGTTGAGTATATCTGCCTTTGGCCCAGGGCGTGATCCCGGAGTCCAGTGTCGAGCTCCCTGCATGGAGCCTGCTTCTCCCTCTCCCTGTCTCTCTCTCTCTCTCTCTCTCTGTGTCTCTCATGAGTAAATAAATAAAGTCTTAAAAAAAAAAACAACTTTTTTTATCATGATGAAGTCCCAATAGTTCATCTTTACCTTTGTTTCCCTTGCCTCCAGAGACATATCTAGTTAGGAGTTGCTGCAGCTGAGGTCAAAGAGGTTGTTGCCTGTGTTCTCCTCTAGGATTTTGATGGTTTCCTGTCTCACATTTAGGTCTTTCAACCATTTTGAGTTTGGTTTTGTGTATGGTGTAAGAAAGTGGTCCAGTTTCATTCTTTTGCATGTGGCTGTCCAGTTTTACCAACACCATGTGTTGAAGAGACTGTCTTTTTTTTCTGTTGGATATTCCTTCCTGCTTTGTTGAAGGTTAGTTGACCTTAGAGTTAAGGGTTCTCTATTTCTGGGTTCTCTATTCTGTTCCACTGTTTTTTGAATTCTCTATTCTGTTCCATTGATCTGTGTGTCTGTTTTTGTGCAGGACTATACTGTCTTGATGATCACAGCTTTGTAATAGAGCTTGAAGTCTGGAATTGTGATACCCCCCAGCTCTGTTTTTCTTTTTGGGGGTTGCTTTGGCTATTTGGAATCATTTGTGGTTCCATACTAATTTTAGGATTGTTTGTTCTAGCTCTGTGAAAAATACTGTTAATATTTTGATAGACATTGCATTAACCATGTAGATTGCTTTGGGTACTATATTTTAACAATATTTCTTCTTCCAATCCATGAACATGGAATGTTTTTCCATTTCTTTGTGTCATTTCCACTTTTTTAAATAAGTGTTTTATAGTTTTCACACTATACCTATAAAGACCTCACAGATCTTTACCTCTGGTTAGGTTTATTCCTAGGTCTCCTATGGGTCTTGGTGCAATGGTAAATGGGATCAATTCCTTGATGTCTCTTTCTGCTGCTTCATTATTGGTGTATAGAAATGCAACAGATTTCTGTATGTTCCTTTTGTGTCCTGAGACTTTCCTGGATTCATGTATGAGTTCTGGAAATTTTTTGGTGAAGTCTTTTGGGTTTTCTACATAGACATGTCATTTGCAAATAGTGAAAGTTTGATTTCTTCCTTGCTGATTTGGATGCCTTTTATTTCTTTTTGTTGTCTGATTGCTGAGGCTGGGATTTTCAGTGCTATGTTAAATAACAGTTGCCAACTCTACTTTAGAGTTCTCTGTGCATCTTTATTATACTTCTATCACAGGCTAATAATTGTTAATGTTGGGACACCTGGGTGGTTCAGCGGTTGAGCACCTGCCTTCAGCTCAGGTCATGATCCTGGGGTCCTGGGATTGAGTCCCACATGGGGCTCCCCACAGGGAGCCTGCTTTTCCCTCTGCCTCTCTCTGTGTGTCTCTCATGAATAAATAAAATCTTAAAAAAAAAAAAACAAGTGTGAGAAAAAAAGAAAATTGAATGCAAACAGAAACCAATTAACAGTATTTGAAATTAATAGGATGACCACAGGGAGGAAAAAGAAAAAAAATTAATTCAAATAATATTTGAGCCAATATTTTAAATACCCTCAGTCTAAAAAAAAAAGTGAAAAAGAAATATTAAATTCTGTTTAATAGGGCTTTTTTTTATATATATAGATCATGGTTACAGCAGTTCTGAAACTCTTTTTGAGGTATTGTCAAATTAAGCAAGTAAGTACATATATTGATGTATTAGGAGCCAGGGTTCTCACTGTGGGAGAAGAGAGATATAAATATGAACCAGGAGAATACTAAAAAGAACACCAAAATATTTGTTGCTTTGGAATATCTGAAGTAATCCAGATAGGTAGGTAGGTAGGTAGGTATATAGATAGGTAGATAGATAGGCAGACAGACAGACAGAAGCAATCATGCTATAACAGCAGTGAGCAACCTAGTGCCCAGATCATGGTTTTTAAATATTACGATACTAAAAGGAACCAAGGTCCCTGGGAAAAATGGCTAATTCTAGACACAAAACAGTTAAAATATAAGGTGAGCCAGAGTCATCTTCTTATGCCAAAAACCAAGGATATGCTCAAAAAATTGTGGCAATCTATCAAAAGGAAATGGGAGCTGGCTTAGAGGGGCTTATACAGGTTAAGCTGGGACACTGTGAACATCAAGTGAACAATGGTGTTAATAAATTATATCCCCATTAAACCAATAATCCACTTACAGACTAAAAACTAAGAGCTACAACTATCAAACTTCTTTCTTTAGAAGAAAATCTTGGTGATACTGGAATACAATAAAGATTTCTCCTAGAGGACACAACAAACCCAATGACAACCATCTGTGATCCTGGATTGGAAGAAAGAAACCCTATGGAGGACATATTTGGGGATGATTGGCACATTTGAATGGAGAGTGTGTATTATGAAATGATACTGTTATCACTGTTGAGTTCCCCGAGTTTGGTTATTTTACTGTGGAAAAGAATGTCTTTGCCATCAGGAGACAGATACTAATGAATCTGAGGGGCACGGGGTCACAGAGTCTGCAATTTGCTTCCAATGTTCCTACCGACACCGCTCCCACTACTACTACCGGCCCACCACCATTCATAATAATAATCAATACAGCAGCTGTGGCAAAATGTTCACTGGTCCATCCAGGTGAAGGGGCACCCGTGGCCCCTCTTCATCGGCTTCCGGCCACACTGTGTGGTCGCCGAGCCACATGAGGAGCCAGGGGCCCTTGCAGTCGCCTCTACCCGCTGCTGTTTCACAGCTCCCCTCGTGCTCCCATTCCTTTATCGTCTTCTCCACCAGAGCTGGGTTGAGGTGCCCTGCAGGTGTTCCCCTCTTTCGTCTTCATGAAAAGCCCTTCACCAAATGACGTGGCTGTCATTTTCTGCATCCACACAGCTGAGAACTGGAGTCCCAAGAGGGCCAGGGCCTTGCCTGGGGTCGTCGTAAGGCAGGAACTCACCCCCAGGACTCCAGGTCTGGGGACCACTTGGCCTTCATGCAGGCCTCAGACTCTGGGAAGCAGACAGAGCGGCTCTGCGAGCTTAGGAGGGGGAGCCTGAGAAGGCGGCCTCTGGGGAATTCAGTAATTAGAAAACAGAACTTCATAATGTGGGAACAAATGAACATCTAAAGATTTAATGTCCACATCATCACGCCCTCAAATGACCCACAGTTTCATTTCATCTTCTGTTCATCAGACCACAGGTTAGAAAAAAAAAAAAAAAAAAAAAGACCACAGGTTAGCCTCACCCAGGTGCCGTTATTATTATTCTCTGAGATACATAAAATATCCCTTTATGGGATCCCTGGAATGGCTCAGTGGTTTGGTCCCTCCTTCGGCCTAGGGCATGGTACTGGGGACCCGGGGTCCAGTCCCACGTGGGGTTCCCTGAGTAGAGCCTGCTTCTCCCTCTGCCCCCCCCCTCTCTCTCTGTGTCTCTAATGAATAAATAAATAAAATCTTTAAAAAAATCTTAAAAATAAATAAATAAATACATAAAATAAAATATCCCTTTGGACATGGTAATATGCATCTGGTTTTGTGTATCTGTGTGTTTTTAAACCTCCTATTGTACAGAAACATAAAGAAGGAAACAAGCAGAAATGATCCTGCTGATATTTAAAAGAAAAAGAAATACATACGTTAAAATATTTAAAATGTTAGGTTTTAAAAAATTAGTTTTTCCATTGAAAATATGTGTTTTTAGAACAGACTCTATGACTTTTTTTTTTTAAGATTTTATTTATTCATGAGAGACACACAGAGAGAGGCAGAGACATAGATGGAGGGAGAAGCAGGCGTCCTGCGAGGAGCCCAATGCGGGACTCGATCCCGGGACACAGGGGTGACGCCCTGAGCCAAAGGCAGCTGCTCAACCGCTGAGCCCCCCCAGGCGTCCCGAGTCTAGGACTTTTTTTAGCAGCTGTAGGGAATTTCATTGTAAGGGTGTGGCTCGGGTATGTGTGTATGTGTGTGTATGTATGTGCAGATGTGGCACCAGGACATGTGCAGGCATGTGCGTGTATGCGTGTACACAGTGTGTACGGCTGTGCGTGAGTGTGTGTGTGTTTATGCCTATGATCACTGCCTTCGACTGGTGACTGTCTCTTTCAAGAGCTTATAAGCTCCTGGAAGTACAAGGCTCCTGTATGCCTGATTTCCATCTCTCAGCATCTGAGCAAAGGAGCTACAACTCATGTTTGTTGAGACATGACATTTATTGGCACATTACAGGTTCTTTATAAACGAAGAGCAGTGATGGGGCACCTGGGTGGCTCAGCCGGTTAAGCATCTGCCTTTGGCTCAGTTCATGATCTCAGGTCCTGGGATTGAGTCCCGTGTCAGGCCCTCTGCTCAGTGGGGAGCCTGCTTCTCCCTCTCCCTCTCCCTCTGTGCTTTCTCTCTCTCTCTCTCTCTCTCTCAAATAAATAAATAAAATCTTTAAAAAAAAACAAATGAAGAGCAGTGATAAATTGCATAGGCTCAGACTACTCGGGTTCAAATGCTACTTGCACAGCTTACTGTGAAGTCTGGGATGGCTCCTGGGGAGGTTCCTTGGCCTCCCTTGCCTCGGTTTCCCCATTGTAAATGGAGATATCATCAGTGCCTCTGGTCAGGTTCTCTTGCAGGAGAAATGGCTGGGGGGGGCATGGGATTCATGGAGGGAGTCCTCTCAGGAGACAGAAGGGAGGGAAGTGGGATGGTGCAGAACTAAGTCAGGACAAGGTGTCAGCTGGGGTCCAGCTACAATCTGATTCACAGGAAGCTCATGAATTGGCCCATAAAGTCAGTCCCACGTAAGGCAGGGAGCTGACTTTTTATGCCCTACGTGTTGCAGGAATTCTCCGCCTTTAGTGCCCATGATTCTTGGTCACACCACTTGGAAGAACAAAGAGGTAGACCAGCTGAAGAGTGGTGGCAGCAAAGCAAAGTTTACTGAGCAAAAGTATAAGGCTCCCGGGGACAGAGGGAGCCCTGAGAGGGTTGCCCCTGGAGTTTCTCAGTTTAGGGATTTTTATGAGCTCTTTTGCAGAACCATCTTAAGGAATAAGGGTGTGCTGGGTCGTGCCAATCAGAGCTTTGGTCCATATCTGTCCACCTACTAGGTCAATGTCAACCTGCTGATGGTCCTTTTTTGCTGGCATCTGGGGGCTTATGTCTTAACTGCCCCTCGCAAATGCTTTGTGGTCATTTGCCTTATTTTAGGATGTTTTACAGAGGTCGTTTCTGCAAAGGCTGCAAAGCAGACTGCCTGTGTGGTCCTGTCTAAGCTCAATACACTGCTATTTTGTCTTGGCTGTCCTGACTCCATATTTTCTTGCTGGGGACCCTGGCCTGGACCACCTAACTGTGCAACTAACTCCTAACACATCCTTAGTCACCCACGGTTGGTACGCGGTGAGAGATTTCTCTCACTCTTCTTGGGCAGAAGGCAATTCTCCAGAGAAAAGGGAGAGCTGTAAACCGCTAGCAACCCACAGGCACAGCGGCTGGGAGGTGGGTGCACCCGCCTGGTCAAAGGGCTGAGGATACCCGCAGCATCCACTACAATCACCACCTCACAAGGTCACTAGGAGGGTTAATCATGATATCACATATAAAGCACATTAATAATGTTTTGAGGGGCACCTGGGTGGCTCAGCTGTTGAGTGTCTGCCATTGGCTCGGGTCATGACCCCAGGGTCCTGGGATTGAGTCTCGCATCAGGCTCCCCAGGGGGAGCTGCTTCCCCTCTGCCTGTGTCTCTGCCTCTCTCTCTCTCTCTCTCTCTCTCTCTCTGTCTTTCATGAATAAATAAAATCTTTAAAAAAAAAAAAAGAAGAAGAAGAAAGGAGGGGAGATATACCCATGAGCCTAGGCTCTGGCACCCACCCAAACCTCAGTGACTTAAAACTAGATTTGGGAGGGGGGGCACCCGGGTGGCTCAGTGGTTGAGCATCTGTCTTTGGTTCAGGTCGTGATCCCGGGGTCCTGGGATTGAGTTCCACATCAGGTTCCCCTCAGGGAGCCTGCTTCTTCCTCTGCCTCTCTCTCTGTGTCTCTCATGAATCAATCAATCAATCAAACAAACTAGATTTGGGGCCTATTCATTCTCCTTGTCCTTCATGAGGGAGTGCGTGGGCCTCTCAGGGTCCAGGCTGACAGTGTGGCCACCATCTCAGGGTTGCCAGGTATGGGGGATAGTGGCAACGATGGTGGCCCCCAGGCAATCACACGGCCACCTATACCACTGTGTCCTCTCAGTCGGTTCCCTCCTTCCACATTCACTCATCACAGCAGCAGGAAGAGAGCCCTAGAGGGTCTCACATCTGTGATTTAAGTGACACTTGTCACTTCTCACCATAATTCCTTGGCTACTGCTGGTCATATGACACCACCTTACCCCAGAGGGCCATGAGTTGATATCGTTCCGTGTGCCCAGAAAGCCAGCAATCCTGGGGGAGAACCACGGACTCCCACAGAGGTGCAGGAGGAGAGTGGAATTATCATCATTAAGGACCTTTGGGGAGTGAGTTGCAACGACTAAAGATGTCCTAGAGTCTTCCTCCCTGCCTCATTCCACATGTGGACAGTAAAGACCTGTCTCTGAGGTACTACTTCTTTGAGATAATCTCCAAATTTGAAGCCTCATTTGCCCCTCCTAACTCACAGGATAAAATCCAAATTCCTCATGTTGTGTCCATTCCAGCTGCTTCTCTGTCCATGCCCACAGGAGGATTCAGATGTGTCAGGTCATGCTAAGGGGACAGGTAGTGGCAGAGACCATTCTGGGGACTAGAAGAAGAGAAATTGAGGGAGCCCCATAGGCAAAAAGGGAAAAAGACAATGAATATGAGCTGGGTCTGATACCAGTGCCTGGGGACAGTACCGACCTGTCACCCGGATGGGTGTAGGCCAGATTCCTAAGCAAGGGGCTTACTGCAAAGGCTAAAAAGAATTATTTTTATGAGAAAATATCTGACAGTTCAAGGCAGCCTCATTTCGGGAGATGGGGAATATAAAAGGTGGGGAAAGGGCTTGCCTCCTCTTCAACGGGGAACCCAGGCAGGCATCTTCACCCTGGCACGTTATCAGGGTCAGTAGTAGTGCAGGGCTTGGACCCAGCTGGGGAGCCATGGTGCAGTGTGGTTTTGGCAGATAGGGGCGAGAGACAGCACTGGGGGCCTTGATAACAAAGGAGCACTGCTGCCTTGGCAGTGGCGGTGAGCATCAGAGGCCATGGCCATATGCATGCCCATGGAAAGATAAAGCAGGTAAGGGGGAAATGGGGATGCCACAAGGCAGCAGATGTCCTGAGTTGGGTTCCTAGGTACACAGAAGTCAGCCAGAAGTAATTTCTTCAGCCACTGGATAAGTGAGTGGGCATCTACTGTTCAGGCGGTAAACAAAATGGATAGTCCCTGACATCATGAAGACTCCATTCCAATGGGAGAGACAAAAAAAAAAAAACAACAAAAAAAAACACATTTAATTAATATATGATTAAACGTGTGTGTGTGTGTATGTGTGTGTAACTCTAGTGTATTAAGAGAGAGACTTTACAGTCTTTGTGAAGCACAATAGAATGACATTATTACAATCCTGACTTGTACTCCGAGGCTGCTGCAGCCAGGAGAGCTTCAAGGACATCTGCGATATTGCCACAAGTCTCCTAGACCCCTCAGACCTTGACTGTGAAGGGTGATGAGTCCTCTTGGTTGATAAAGAGGAGGAGGTGGGCTGAGATGCTGAGATGGATGGAGCAGGACTGGGCCAGGGGGCCGATGCTGCCATCACCAAGGAGAGGACATAAAAGCTTCCACTACTGTGGCTAAAGAGACATTTGGAATCTTGTCCTAGTCCAGGCTGGTGGTACTAGTGCCTAAAAGTCTCCCCCAGAGGATAACACCAGGAATCTCTGATCAAAGTTGTTCTCAGTGACAAGCAGGTGGAAGATGCTGGTTCTAAGAGAATGAATGCATCCTGAAAGAAGCAGGGCCATGCCAATGGCAGGTGCCCAGAGAAGCGTCCAACAACCCGGAGTGTAGGGAGGGCCTGAAAAGGTGGTCAACGAAGGCTCGTTCAGTGAACATTTAGCAAGACCCTTCTATGTGACAGACTCTAGCCACAGAGTAAGAATGGGGGTACAATCTGCAGAGAGGTTGAAAGGCAAGCATTCACGGCCCCGTGGGATTGGGGGCAGCCAGGGTCCCCACAGAGTTCCTGACTATGAATGCAGTTCAGCCACCACGTCATGTAACCGGCTGCCCATGAAAAGGAATCACAGACACCCCTGCCCCTTTTGCTCTGACTTCTTCCCCTACTTCCATTACCAACCCCCTGTCCCCACAAATGTATCCCAGGCACGTCCCATAGATACGATGACTGAGTCCTTGCCCCTTCTGTTTTGACCCCTTGGCTCTCTGCTGAATTTAGCTTGTATTCAGTCGTGGACTCTAGGTTTTTTTTCACCACTTGGAGTAAAATTCCTATTCTGAATATTCTTGGCTCCAAGCCTTCATGTCCGCCTGTCTGGCCTGCATCCTGGTCAAACTCACATCAGCAACCTTTACGAGAGGCTTGATCATTTAGCCATGAACCCACGGCTCCAGGGGCAAGCCTGTTGCTATGGCAACATGATCTACCAGGCACACGCTGTCACTCTGCTTTGGGACTACTGAGGGCTCAGGGAAGGGAACACCAGCCTCCTGGGGGAGATGGCAACCCCTGTGGGCCAATTACCAGAGGAGAGGGCAAAATGCCTCCTTCACCCTGCCCTAGCGGGCCCTGTGGCCCGCAGTCCCTCCTTCTCCCGGGGCTGCTTCTATTCCCGCCCCCGGGGACGTTGGGAGGGAATCCAGAGAAATTGCCAGGTTTCATTACGCAGCTTTGAACCTGCACGTTGATTCTCTGGAGAGGCCAAAAGGATGACATTTCTCTTGTCTCGCCAGCTCAAGATGTGGACGGCTGATGGTCCCACTCACGCAACCTGGTAGCCCCTCCGGGAAGGTGACACAGGTTTCTACTCTCAAGGAGGCTTGGAGATCAAATCTGTCATGTGTCTCATTTCTGTTTGCACTGGTCAAGGTCCAAAGCGTAACTTCTGCCGCCGTGGGCTCATGGGGGCATTCGATCTACTTCCACAATCCATCGCCTGAATCTGTGCATCCTTCTGTCCCAGTCTTCCACCCGTCCTCTCCTTGTCATTCTCTTCCATCCTCATGTGGCCCTCAAATCCTTTCTCCAGAACTAGCAAGTTGCCCTGCCCGCAACGTGTCTCCAAAGCACTCCCTTACCCACTGCCTCTGATCTTGCCAAAGCTGGCCTCTTCCCCGGGGTGGGGGGGTGGGGGGACGTGATTTCTTTTGCAGCCCTCTCTTGTGGTGACTGTTTCCTTACACCCCTTGTATTTCAGAAGGACAAGGTGGATTGCTATCTCTTTGGGGAATATGATTAGTTACAAATAATAGAAAAGTCAGCCAATGAATGAATGAAAAGTCAGTTTTTTTTTTTTTTTTTTGAAAAGTCGGTCTTGGTGACGGGCACTGAGGGGAGCACTCGATGGGATGAGCATTGGGTGTAATACTGTATGGTGGCAAATCGAACTTAAATGTTAAAAAAAAGTCGGTCTTAATGAAGTAGCGTTCATATAGGTGTGGATGGCTGCTGGTATTGGCTCGGTGGCCAATCGAAATGAGGGCTGATATCTCTGTGATTGTCTTTGCCTTTTTCTCACATTTATAACTGCCTGGTCCCAGTGTGGCCACTGCTGCCCAGCCATCATGTCTGAGTTCCAGGCAAAAAGGGGTAATGTTTCCATCAGAAAAGCGGAAACATTCTCAAATTCCCTAAGAAAATTAAGCTTATGTCTCATTGGGTAGAAGTGGACCATGTGGCCTTACTGCAAGGGAGTGAATCTGTTAGGATCTAGTTGGTGTGCTGCGCCTCAGAAGAAAACCAGGATTGTGTTAGTAAGGAAGAAAAGGGATAAAGATGTCAGGCAAAGAACAAGCAGCGTCCGCACTAGTGCCTCTCTCACTCCCTCCAAGCGCATTTCCACCTTCTTCTTTAAAACCCTATTTCTTTGGGGCAGCTGGGTCGCTCCGTTGGTGGAACGTCTGCCTTCAGCTTGGGTCATGATCCCCAGGGTCCTGGGATCCAGCACCTTGTCGGGCTCTGTGCTCAGCGGGGAGCCTGCTTCTCCCTCCCCCCTCTGCTGCTCCTCCCCCTGCTTGTGCGCACTCTCTAGATTCTCCCTGTCAAATAAATAAATTAAAAAAAAACAACAGGGGGATCCCTGGGTGGCTCAGCATTTTAGCGCCTGCCTTCACCCCTGGGTGTGATCCTGGAGTCCTGGGATCGAGTCCCACGTCGGGTTCCCTGCATGGAGCCTGTTTTTCCCTCTGCCTGTGTCTCTGCCTCTCTCTCTCTGTCTCTCATGAATAAATAAATAAAATCTTAAAAAAAAAAAAGAATGATCTTTGAGTATGATATGCTCATACTACTACTTTAAAAAAAATAAATAAATTCAATCTTAAAAAAATAATAATAAAACTTTATCAAAAAAAAAAAAAACTGTTTCTCTGTACTCATACCATTTAGGCCTTCTGCCCTGCCCCCTGGTCTCCCGGGAATCCTCCCATTCATAATGCACATTGACATGAGCGAAAATCCCACTGCTCCACAGGACAAGCCAACTGCTTGACCCCTGCACCCAAGCCTTGATCAGCCTGGATGACACCGCGGCGGGTGGCCTGTCCTCTATGGCCACGTAGGTGCTCACCTTCTTTTCACCTTCAGTGATTCCCTCTCCACGTCCCCCATCTTCTCCCATACGGACTCCCCAGGTGTTGTCGCCACCTGTGATGCTACTCCTCCAATGTGACCAACTCACCCACTCCTCTGCTTGACCGTCAGCAGCCCTTTTTTCGGAAGTTTATTCAACCCCTGTCATAGCAACTCTTCCTTGGCATCGTTGGTATGAGATGGGAGCCTGTCCTCCGCTCTCTCCCAATCCACCCACTTGCCCTCTCTATCCAGCACCGATTTCATTTCTATACTTCCTTCTATGCCCTGCATTTCTCTCCTCCCATCTCTACTCCCCTAGGCTTCCTTGCCCCGCGGTTACCTCCAGTTGTCTCGGCTCTAAACCCGGGTGAACCCCCAACTACCTGTTTCTCTGTGCCTGCAGTCAAGCCGCTGAGCCTTACCCACTGGGGAAGATTGATTTCACTGGAAACTCAAGGTCATTGACTTCAAACAGGTGCTCCTACTACACAAAAAAACCTTACTACGGGTCTCTGCCTCTCATTTTCCCATTTTGCACAGTGACTATGGAAACCTTGCTCCTTTCCTCAAGCTTCCAATCTCCTTCCCTCTTTTCTTCTCTGAGCAGGTGACCTTGTACCACGGTAGGGACAAAATAGGAACCCTCACACAGGAACTCTCTTAACCTCTGCACCAATCCCGGGGGTTCTTTCCTCCTGCTCTAATAGCCTTGCTGTCCCACCTTCTACCTAAGGACTACCCCTCCTGCCTTCCAGGAACCCGACACTATCATTATTTCTTCTTTCCTTTTTGTATATTCAACCTTTTCTCTCGACTGAATCTTTCCCATCCTCATTAAAAAGCGGAACAGTCATAGTCCACTCCTAGCCCCTACCTGATTTCCTCACCTTCGTAAGTCAAGTTCTCTAGAGAACTCTATACTTTCTGCCTTCAGTTTCTGTATCCGCCCACCTCAAGCCACACAGTTCTGGCTCGTAGTTCAACCCTCCCCAGCCGCATTTGCTGGAGTTATGACTTACGCTGATGCTAAAACGAATATTCCAGCGTTTCTCTTACTTGATCATTCTCTGCTACTTTGAAACACTCTGGTACTGACTTACCTGATTTAACATTCTCTTGGCTTTTTTCCCACCTCTCCAGCTGCTCCTTCCCTATCTCCTTTGCAAACTCATCCAGCTCTACTTGTCCAATCAATTACGGAGATGTTCAAGACTTCAACAGTCTCTCCTCCTTTACCTCACATTTTCTCCCTACGTGGGCATGAATCTCAAATCTGCATTTTCAGATTTTTCTGAGCTTTTGACCCATACTATCTAATTTTCAACTTGGCATGTTTTCTTTTTTTAAAAAAGAAAAAGGATTTTATTTTTACGGGCGCCTCTGTGGTACAGTCAGGCCTCTGACTCTTGGGTTATGGGATAGAGCCCCACATCAGGCTCCGAGCTCAGTGTGGAGTCTGTGACTCTCTCTCCCTCTCCCTCTACTCTCTCTCCCTGTCTCTCAAATAAATAAATAAATAAATCTTTGGGAGGGGAAGATTTTATTTTTAGGTAATCTCTACACCCAGCATGGGGTTCAAACCTGCAATCCCGAGATCAAGAGTCACATATTCCACCGACTGACCCAGCCAGGTGCCCCAGCTTAGCGTGTTCTCTTATATAAAATATTTGACTTTATAAAAGTCACCTATCTTAATTATCTATTGCTGTGTGGCAACGTATTCCAAAACTTTGCTCTTAAAACCATAAACAGGGGCAGCAGCCTGGCTCAGTTGGTAGAGCATGTAACTCTTGATCTTGGGGAGGTGAGTTCAAGTCCCACATTGGGGGTAAAACTTACTTAATAAAAAATAAATAAATGAACATTTATTATCTCATAGTTTCTGCGGGCCAGCAATCCAGGTGTGGCATGGCAAGATCCTCCGGCTCAGTCAGGAGGCCACAATCAAGGTGTGGCCAGACTGCAGTCATCTCAGGACTGAGATGGGGGGACTCACCTTGGAGCCCACTCATGTAGCTGACAATGGGTCTCAGGTGATGCTAGCTGTTGCTTGGAGACATCAGTAACTTACCACACGGCCTCTCCATGGGGCTGCTGGCAGCATGGCAGCTTACCTCCGCAGAGCAAGAATTTTGGTGCAGGTGGGGGTCTGGGGGAGTGGGTGGCATGGGATGGAGAGAGGTGAGGAAGATGGAAGTTACAGTCTCTTTGTAACCTAATCTCAGAAGTAACTTCCCGTCCCTTTTTTTTCTATTCATTGGAAGCAAAACATGGAGTCCAAGGGTTCCTGATGGGCTCAGTCAGTGCAGTACGCAACTTTTGATCTCAGGGTTGTGAGTTCAAGCCTCACGCTGGGCATAGAGATGCCTTAATACAAAACAAAAAGACACCAAGTCCAGCCACATACAAAGGAAAAGGGTTTTGTAGGGATGTGAATACCAGGAATCTGGGATCCCTGGGAGTTGTTTTAGAGGCTGCCTACCACATGATCTCCTACTCATCATCATGTCCAAAACTGAACTCTTGCTCTGCCTACCGCACTACCCCAAGCCCCAGAAACGTGGCTCTCCTTTGGTTTCTCTTTCTCAGTAACTGACACCTCCATCGATCTTGTTCTGCAAACCAGAAACCTAGGAGTCATTCTGAACTATCTCTTCTAATCTTCACCCCCCATCTAATCATCACCAAGCTCTGTCAGTTTATTTCTTGAATATCACTCAAATCTGTTCGCTTATCTCTGCCACTATCACGATCAGCCTAATAGAAGTAACCATCATTTCCTGTTTGGACTTGCAATTACCTGCTAACTGGTCTTCCCTTCTAATCTCGTCTATGATGCAAAAAAAAAAAAAAGATCTCTTCATGATATAAATTTGATTGTGACCCCCTTCTGCTTAAACTGATTAAATGGCTTCTCATTTCCTATTGGATAGAGACAATAGCCTATGCTATCCTACGTCATCTGTCTCTTCTCCACCTCCCAACCTCATCTCATACTGGGCTCCCCTTTACTCTCTGCTCTCCAGGCTTGCTGGCTTTCTTTCAGTCCTACTAGCCACAGGGTATTTGCATATGCTGCTGCTGCTTAGAACAGTCTTCCCTCTTTTGTGTCTAATTGATTCCTCCTCAATTTTTAGATCTTAGCTCAAGCATTGCTTCCATGATAAATCTTCCTTCAGAAACCTCAGAGACTCATGTCCTTCTCCTTGGGCTCTTGTCATGGTTGCAACTTTGTATTAGTTTGTGTGATTATTTGATTATCTCTTCTGTATTCTTTAAGTTCTTCAACCTAGCACAACATCACTGTATCCCCAGTACAAATACCTGGTCCATGCTATCTGCTCAATAAACATGTATTAAGCAATAGAGTTCCTTGACCACAACTCTCCCCCATGGAATGCAGCTAAAGATCTACCGTCTTGGCCTGGTGGGGATGACTGGGCCATTATGTGATTAGATTTCACTGCTTGCTCAGGATACCCAAGTGATGTGAGTTCCACATCTAGATCCAGGAAGGTCTCACTACGGATTTAAGGAATGAACTGGCCCGGATCACTGATCCTGGCAGCCAAACCTACTTAATTGATCTTCATACTGAATTAGAGTCAACGCATCATAGGCTACAAGACCGACCATACTTCATGCTTACTGGACCTGGCTAAATGTGTTTTGTTTTGTTTTGTTTTTTGTATATATTTTTTAAGATTTTATTATTTATTTACTTATTTATTTATGTGTGTGAGAGAGAGAGAGTGAGCATGAGCAGGGGGGAGGGGTAGAGGGAGAAGCAGACTCCCTGCTGAGCAGGGAGCCTGATGCCAGCATCAGAACTAAATCCCAGGACCCTGAGATCATGACCTGAGTCGCAGGCAGATGCTTAACTGACTGAGCCACCCACGTGCTCCTGGATGTGGTTTGTTCTCAATGGGCTACTGGAGCGGTTGGGGAAGAGGCACCTGCTTCCTTCTTTCATCATTAGGGGAAACCATTATGGGCCTACGGTGGCACAGATGACTACTTTGTTCCATTACTTCTTTCCCTAGAAATGCCACAGCCTGCTGGTAATGGAGGCTGCTGGCTTTCCCCATCAACTCCTGCTCCTTCCCAGCTATTGGTTTACCCCGGAATGAACCAGAACTTCCGAAGCCTCCATCTCTGGGGCACCTACAACCTTACTTAAGTACAAGAGACGGTAGAGTTAAGACTGACTTCTCAATCAGACAGTTTAAGCAGCTCCACGTTTAGTGTCTGCCCCTGTGATGCTCCCATTACTCAGAAAAGGAATTGTCTGTGACTTTAAGGAAGAGGAGGTAAGAGTATCCCCAGATGATGGCTCAACTGACTTTCCAAACTTAGCCCACACGAGCCCTGATCCCTTCAGCACATTAGGAGAAAACATTGATTTTTAAGACTGAGGAGTTCACACTTTATATGTAAGGTAGCAGGGGCAGGAGGGGCACCAGGCTGGCTCAGTAGACCTTGATTTCAGGGTCGTGGGTTTGAGCCCCATATTGGGTATAGAGATTACTTAAATAAATAAAACTTTTTAAAAAAGATAAAGTAGCAGGGATGTAGCAAAGAGCTTTCAGCAAGGGATGTTGTGGTGCAAGGAGAATTTTTGAAAAATTGATCTGAAAACCTTGTGCATTAGATTCCAAACAGAGAAAGAACTGGTGCTGGGAGACAAGCTGGGGTGTAGGGATAATTCAAGGCAAGAAACGTTGAGGGCTAGGACTACAGCTGTAGCTGTAGGGATTGCTGAAGACTGGGCGAATTGGGGATATTGAGGGATGCCTGGGTGGCTCAGCAGTTAGGCGCCTGCCTTTGGCCCAGGGCGTGATCCTGGAGACCTGGGATCGAGTCTCATGTGGGGCTCCCTGTGTGGAGCCTGCTTCTCTCTCTGCCTGTGTCTCTGCCTCTCTGTGTCTCTCATGAATAAATAAATAAAATCTTAAAAAAAAAAAAAGAATTGGGGAAATTTGGACAATAAAGAACCAATAGGCCTTTAGTGTGGACAGAGATAGGATGCTCTACTGAAAAGTTGGGAGATGCCTGCCCTCTGTTTGCTCTGGCAGGTCCCCAAATGCCAGGGACTTGCACTGCGATCACAACCACTTCCCATTCACCTGGACTGACAGCTCCCAACCTCTCTAGGCTCCTGTGCTTATTTCTCACACTTCCCCATCTTCATTTGCAACATTCTCTCTGCGACATGATTTTGATATCCACGTTGCAGCTTCACACACACACAGCTGTGGCCAGCTTTCTCTCCTGACCCCTGGAACCTCAGCTACCCGGTCCCGTCCTGCCAGCAGGAGGTAGGGGCCCACTGGGGGGTGGAGGGACACGCAAGGAAGACATTAAGTTCAAGTTGGGGTATTTTGAGACAACTTGAGTTGCAGTAATGGAGACTGGAGAGGCTCTGAGCAGCCTGCCCTGGCACGGAGAGGCTGGGTGGAGCTGAGAGAGGAATGTAAGGACACCGAGAGGCCTAAGCCACTGCCTTTATCAAGTCCTTTTTGAGGAGTTCAAAATTAGTCCAGCCCTGGTTTTCCTGTTTCTTTGTTTTAAAGATTTTATTTATTATTTGAGAGAGAGAGAGAGAGAGAGAGAGAGAGAAACTATGAGCAGGGCAGGAGGGGCAAAGGGAGAGGGAGAAGCAGGCTCCTCACTGAGCAGGGAGCCCGATGCAGGGCTTGATCCCAGGACCCTGAGCTCATGACCCAAGCCAAAGGCAGATGTTCAATCCACAGAGCCACCCAGGTCCCCCATGGTGTTTTCCTGTTGTAGACTTAGCACGAATTCGGCTTCTCTTTCCTTCCATTCTCTCTCTCTCTTTTTTTTAAAGATTTTTATTTATTTATTCATGAGAGAGAGAGACAGAGAGAGAGAGAGAGAGGCAGAGACACAGGCAGAGGGAGAAGCAGGCTCCATGCAGGGAGCCCGACGTGGGATTCGATCCCAGGTCTCCAGGATCAAGCCCTGGGCGGAAGGGAGGCGCTCAACCGCTGAGCCACCCAAGGATCCCTCCGTCCATTCTCTTGCTGACCATTTTGGCTGACCATAATTCTGCCAGAGGGACAGTAGGAGAAGCCAAGGAAGATGAAGACCAAATTGGTAGATTTTTTACCATTTATTAACAGCCCTGAGAAGCGACGCAGTGGTGAGAGTGTTGAGCGATCGTTTAAAAATACTAATAAAAAAGGCTATTACATAAAGGAATCACATAATTGATTTGTGTACTGCTATTCCCCAAGTGCTACTGAGACCAAAGGGTTGGCAGCGTTTATTTTTTTTATTGCTTAGAATTTCAACTTTAGAGTAAGCAAACAGTAGATACCAAATTGTCATTGATGTATCCAGTAGATGGAGGGAAAAGTTTATTCTTACATAAAATTTGATCCTGTAACATTTAGTTTATCATTTAATCTGTCAATATGTTTTATATAATATCCAGATTCCGCCATCCACTATATTTTTTATGCTTTCTTGCCGTGTGACTGTAGCAGGTACATAAGGAAGTATAAGAGGATGTCGCTAGAAATGGGAAAAGAAATATTCCTCTCAAAACTGAAATATTTCATAATTAATAAATAAAGACTACGGGGCACCTGGGTGGCTCAGTGGTTGAGCACCTGCCTTTGGCCTGGGGTCCTGGGATCGAGTCCTGTATCGGGCTCCCTGCATGGAGCCTGCTTCTCCCTCTCCCTGTGTCTCTGCCTCTCTCTCTGTCTCTCATGAATAAATAAATAAAATCTTTAAAATAAATAAATAAAGATGATAAGATCAACTTTCATTAGGTGTACCCCATCCTAATAGAGGAGTTATAATTTGTTACTAACAAATGATGGTTAGATTCCTGACTAGTAAACAACAATAACAGAGCAGTAACCTGATAATCATGTAACTGAACATGAATCAATCTCCTCCGAGCATGCTCTCTCTCTCCATCTTTCTCTCTCAACAGGAAAATCTGAAGCCGAGGCCTGGTTAGCAGGTGTCTATATAATAGGAATCTCACTCTTATGAACGAGCCATAGGAGCCAGTCAGGTGAACCAGTTCTCTGAGGGGAGCTGGTCAGATGCTGTGATAATAGGCCAGACTCAAAGGGGCAGGTCTGTTTCAGCTCTAACAGACTAATGTCATTTGAGAATATGGACCCAGTGTGGCCAGATTTTTCCAGAGTCCAGAAGTGACTGTGTAAACCCCAAACAAAATAAAGAAACCAAAAAGCACATTGTTGGGCTACTAGGAATCTCTGATATAATAAATAGTAAATGAATGAGCTGGATAGTAACAACCTGCTGTATACCCACCAAAGGGACCAATAGGCCAAGGTGTGGCTTCCGTCCTACTTTTGTCACGAGGAAGGTGACTTCCACTGTGGGTCAGTCTGAGTAAACAGTCCTTGGAGATTATCCAATTTTATGCTCACCAAACAAACTTCTACTTACTATTTCGGTTTTACAACAAACTTTAAAGCTAGCAAGTGGGTCAGGTGATGGGCTGGCTCAGTCAGTAGAGCATGTGATTTTCGGTCTAGGGGTTGTGGGTTCAAGTCCCCCTTTGGGTGTACAGACTACTAAAAAACCAAAAGGAAACAAAAACTTCCTAGCAAGGGGGTTATCTGGATAAGGGAATATACCTGTTTGAGTCCCAGAAAGACTTCTTCCTGTGTACCAATAAATTAGCATTCTGATTTTCTACGGGATTCTTTCTTGAGTTTGTTTAGTATTTGTCCAAGCCTTATGGAGCTTTAAACAGCTCTGAGTAAGCTAACAAAGTAAGATTCTGGTGCTGAAAAGCTGAGGATGTGACCCTGATCATCAGTGACCTAAGTGTGTATGGCACTGAGCCCACTCCAGAAATCAACCGGTAGGCCTTCCTTTTGTAAATACAGCAGCAACAATTTGTGGGTGAATGAAGCTATGGGCTCAGCTTTGAGAAATTCAAAACTCTCTTATCTCATCCTCTGATTTTTCAGTCCCCAGACTTCTTTTTTCTATGTCCTTACCCTTTCTGACACGTCCACTGTCTCTAGCAACTAAGTGCTTTTGGGGTCTCCATTGTTTCCCCAAGTTGTCTTTACTTTTCTTCTTCACTTCTTTGCCTTCCTCTGGTTTTGTGTCTTTTACTACTTTTTGGTCTTCTAATTTGGAAACTCACCCACCTCCTCTTATTAAGATCCCATATGTTGTAGGTTCACTAATATTAAAATGTCCCTTTAGAGCTGGGTTGACCAATATAGTAGCCACTAGCAACATGTGACTGTTAAACCTGTGAAGTTGGCTGGTCTGAAATGAGATGTGCTTGCAGCACTTGCCTGGCTCAGAGGGGAACGGGACTCTTGATTTCGGGGCTGTGAGTTCAAGCCCCACACTGGGTGTAGAGATTACGAAAAATAAATAAATGAAATGAGATGTACTTTAAGTGTAAAATGAATACCAAATTTCTAAGACTTATCATAAAAACTGTAAAATGTCTCAACACATTAAAAAATGATCACATGGGAAATGACAATATTTTGGCTAAATTGGGTTAAAACAAATTGATTATTAAAATTAACTTCATCTGTTTCTTTTTACTTTTTTAATGTGGCTATTCAAAAATGTGAAAGTACATATTTGGCTAGCAATAGAATTCTGTGGTCAGCACTATTTTAGGGAGTCTTAAGGTCTGTATTCTCTACAACTCTACAAGTGGCCTAAAGATTGTATTAAAAATTCCACTTGGGGGGCACCTGGGTGGCTCAGTAGAGCGTCTTCCTTCAGCTCAAGTAGTGATTCTGGGGCCTGGGGATCAAGTCCCACGTCAGGTTCCTCACAGGGAGCCTGCTTCTTCCTCTGCCTGTGTCTCTGTGTCTCTCTGTGTGTCTCTCATGAATAAATAAATAAAATCTTAAAAAATAAATAAAAATAAAAATTCCATTTGGTTGGAATGTCCCAAAAGTAATCCTCCATTTCTCTTTTCTCTATGCTGGCCCACCTTCTCAAGTCATTCTCATTTTTCCTTTTCTTTAAGAGGCTAAAAGAAGGGGAGATTTTTCTTTTTTTCAGTCAGAAGTAGGTATAACACAAATACATTTAAATGTAATCGGGATAGAAGAAAAACGGAAAGTTAGCAAGACTGCCTGTAGACAATCTGTTAACAAAACACAGTAACATATACACCTGGACAAGCATCAGTCCCACGGGGAAACCCAGCAACTTTAATTACTTCACCTACAGGCACTATACTGAGAATTGTTTCTTTCCACTTGAGCGGAAGCATGCTCTATGCCAGAGCGAGCTGTCAGGAGTTTTGCTTCTCTTATACCAGACCTGTCTTCTGAGGCTCACTTTTATGTGTGTTATGTAAATGGTAATTAATACAAGGAGCCCACTGACAATAATGAGCATAGGTTGGAGAGTCAGAGGGATCTAGGTCTGATCCTGGCTTTGCCACTTGCTAACTCAGTGGCCTAGAGCCAGTTACTTCCCCTCTGGAGCCTCACCCACTAATCTGTAAAGAAGATGGATAATAGGACCATAATTTCTGGTGGGTCAACAGCCTACCTCTGCTCCTAGACTTTTCCACTCTCATTCTTTGGAAACTTGCTCTCAAGTAGGATCGTGTCTCTGCCTTTTGCAACTGAAATTTTATTCCTCACCCCAGACCTTGTGAAAAGAGCTTTGGAGGGGACTACTGGCCTCTGCACTTCACATTCGTCCCCTGCAGTTTGCATGAACTTGAGGAATTGGTCTGTGACCCAGACTGGAAAACATTCAAGGTGAAGAACTGTGGCCGCCTGCAGAATGTGTCTGTGGCGGGCAAGGAGAGAAAGCTGGTGAGAAAATGCATGCATCAGAATATGTGCAGGCAAAGACATCTGTGTATTTCTTGCAGACCAAATGTAGAGAGAGAAAGCCCGCCATGAGCCATCTTAAAGGGACTTTTTTGCCTAGGACTACAAAAGCAGTCCCAGCTCTGAGGGACTCCTTGCAGACTTCTGAAAACCGGGGCTTGCAGAGGCAACATTAGCAGCTAAGGAGATTCCTGATGCTGAGGGATCTTTGAAGAACCTTTGGATATGACCTAGGATAAAGGGTCAGCATTTGAACACTTGTTGACCCACAAAAGCGGCCCTAGAGAGAGAGAGATTGAGCTTCATACTTAGAGGATAAAGTCCTATATATATATATATATATTTTAAGATTTTATTTATTTATCCATGAGAAACACAGAGAGGCAGAGACACAGGCAGAAGGAGAAGCAGGCTCCCCGTAGGGAGCCCCATGTGGGACTCGATCCTGGAACTCCGGGATCATGCCCTGAGCTGAAGGCAGATGCTCAACCGCTGAGTCACCCAGGGGTCCCAAGTCCCATATGTTTAAAATGGCTTGTCATTACTCCTTTTCTGGTCACATTTCGATCCTTTTCCTTCACCTGGTGTAGTAAACTTCCCCAGATGCCTGAACTCACTTCTAGCTGGGCTGAGGTCTAGGCTGGGCCCTGACTGGGATTATCTGGCGTTCTGAGTAATTCCTGTTCTGTGCAAACTGTTCCCAGGCTAGGTGAGGCGGTGGCGGTGGTGGTGGTGGTGGTAAGTCAGGTAAAGTTAAGATGCCCCTTATACGAACAGTAGCAAATGAGACTCACATTATCCAACAAGAATTGGTGCCTGTCTGTTGTATTGACCGGCACCAACACAGGAGATTCCAGCACAGTGTAGATCATGGTGGCTTCCATGTTAACTGGCCTTAGTCACCTTAAAGACTAACTGGAATGGAAGGAGAGCAAGGGGGTAGGGTGGGTACCGGAGAACAGGGTAATTGTGTGACTTACCTGAATGCATGGCAAGAAATGAGCTGTTAAGAAAATAAGAATTGAGTGCTAAGGTCACTGAAAGAACTGAAGGATTATTTTGTGTCTCAAGAGTTTGGGGTGAGTGTCATACAAGAGTCTGGACTCTAAGGACTGTCCCTAGGTGGCTACAGGAACGTGAAGGGCCTGGGAATTCCATGCTTGGAAACAGGATTGAGAGCTAACTGGGATGAGGGATTAAGGAGGAAAAGCTAGTAGATGAGGCTGGACCATGAAGAACAGGAGGGCCTAGACGACGGAGAAGTCCGTGAAGTCCATATTGTGAAAGAATGATTTTTGGCTTAGTGTCTCAGTGCACGAAAGCTCCCACTATCCACCACCCCCACCCCTGCCCATGTTGACAGGGCCAAAGAATCCATGCCAGACTGTCTCGAGACAAGGGAGTTAGGGAGACCAGGACTCTTTTTCCAAACACTAGGGACACAGTGCTCATACATTTTGATTTTAAAATAAAATCTTTATGGGTAGAGACGATTTTGAGTGCTTCCAAAATTTTTCCTATATGGAGGCCAGTTAGAGACTGTCGCCTAGCTATTCCTAGGGAGGAACTGAGGTTATGTCTCCTATCAGACCAGCATGTCAGCACAAGGCATCCCCAAAGCACCCCCAGTGAGATATGGATCCACATACCTACCCACCCACCCATTGAGCGCCCACCATGTAGTGCTGCACCCTGTGTGCCTAAGTTGCAACAACGAATCACGGTCCCCTCTAGTGCACGACAATGTGATGGGGTGGGGGAGATGAAAGGATGTCCAAACTTTGATCATCTCCACAGCCGGAAGATGAGCACTTGGGAATTCATTACAACATTTCTCCTGCTTTTTTTTGTGGTCTTTGATCACTTCCTCATAAACTTAGCTAACTGTCCTTTTCCTCAAAAAAAAAAAAAAAAAAAAGATTTGATAGATGCCTTTATCACGAGGGCAAGTTCAGCTTTCAAGTTACACCCAGGGTTTCAGGAAGCAAGAACCCTGGGGGCAGGGTGCAGAGAGAGGGATCAGAAAATGCCTCCAGGTGGAGGGTAACTTATCTGAAAGCAGGGGCTCCGGCTGAGTCAAGAAACCCAAACCTACAGGTCCGACTTGGCCTTAGGCTGCTTTGCGGAGGGCTGAGCGATCGGGGGTGAGGAGTGAGGGACTGGCCTCCACCACCTTCCAGCCCGTCCTCCGCTACCTTTTCTTCCTTCCCTTTGGCTTCAAGTCAGCTGGATTCTGGGCAACACCTGAGCACCTACTACATGCCTGGTGCCCTACAGGGGCCCTTGGTTGGATGCTGCTTATACCGTTTTATAGAAGGTGGCACCACCTCCAGGCTGCACATTCCTCACTGTGCGGGGGGGGGGGGGGGGTACACAAGCAAGGCAAGGGCAGCCCTTCCGACCCCAAATGGTGCAAAATGGGTCCGAAACTTGGGATGAGGCCGAGGCAGCCGTGTGGCTTTGAGCAGGTCACCGGGCCTCGGCTGCGCGGACTCAGTTTCCTCCGTCTCTAGGAAGGGTACGATGCAAGCGTGCAGCAGGGTCTCTGCGTTTTGAAGGATCAGAGACCTCTCAGCTGCGCAGCTCCCGGCACCGAGGGACGGAGCGAGGGACGGAGGGACCGAGGGACGGAGGGAGGGCCCCGAAGCGGCGGCCATCATCCCCGGGCAAGTGGCGGCGCCTCCCCCGCCGGGTCCCGGGGGCGCGGCGCTCGCGGCAGGTGGCGCGGCCTCCCGGCGCCCAGGCCCCGGGGCGGGCGGCGATGGGCTCGGCGCCCCCGGCCCCCGCGCCCCGGCCCCCGCCCCCGCGCAGGTGAGGCTCCGGCCCAGGCCGACCCGGGCGGCGGCCGCGGGGGGGGCGGGGGGGGTCCCGCGGGCGCGCCCCCCGCGCCGAGCCCCCCCGGGACCCCCCCACCCCCGGCGCCCGGGCCCGCGGGCGGCGCGCTCTGCGGCTGCGAAAACCCGGCGCGGCGGCTCGGAGCGCGCTCGCCAGTGCCGGGCCGGCCGCCGAGTGGGCATGCTCAGTGCGGCCCCGCGCCGGCCGCCAACTCCGAGCCTCGCGCGCCCGGGCCGTGGGGGCGAGGACGCCGGCGGCGGCGAGCCGGCGTCGCCCGCCGCCCCCAGCCAGCCGCAAACTTGGCGGGGTCCCCGGAGCGCGGGCCCAGGCCTCCCCGACAGGATCCCCGCGCCCGCGCCCGCGCCCCCGCCCCCGCCCCCCGCCCCGGATCATGGAGGCTGCGGCCGCCCGGGTGCCGCCGCCGCCGCCGCCGGCCCCTGCGCGCTAGCGGGGACCAACAGGTAAAGCGTCGGGGGGCGGCGGCGCCCAGGGGTCCGCGGGCTCCCGCCGCCGTCGGCGCGCACGGCCCTCCCCGCGCTCCCCCGGTCCCGGGCGGCGCCGCAAAGGGTTAAGGCGGCCCCGCGCCTCCGCGAGCTCGGCCCCCTGCAGCCCCGCCGCGACCGCCCGCAGCGCGCTCGCCGCCTGCCCGGAGCCGCCGCCGCCGCCGCCGCCTGGGGGGGGGGGACCGGAGCCGCGGAGCCCCGGAGCCTCGGAGCGCCGCGGGAGCCCGGCAGGCGTCCAGCCCCTGCGCGCCCGCATCCCCGCGGGCCTCGCTCCCTGCGCCCCGGCCCGGCCCGCGCCCAGGTGCGGGGGCTGCGGGGAGGGGTCCCCGCCGAGCGAGAGCGGCGGGGGCGGGGGCGCCCTGCCCGGGGCCCGAGGACCCCCTCACCTGCCGGCAGCGCTGGGGCCGCCCGCCTGGGCGCCCAGAAAAGTTTTTTTTCCGCGCCCCCCCCCCCCGCTGCCCGTGCCCCTCCCCCACCCCCGTGTCCGGCTGGGGTGGGTTTGGGTCCATTGGTGCAAAAAGTCACACGTCCCCAGCAGCTGCTCCTCCCCCCGCCCCCCCCCCCCCCCCGGGGACGGGAGGAGCGGCGCGTCCCGGGCCCGAAGCGCCGCCGGTGCCCGCGGGAGGCTGCGTGCGCGCCGGGCAGAGGCTGCAGCCACCCCGCTTTCTTCGTGCCCGCAGCGCCCCGGCAGCGCCCCGGCAGCGAGCGAGGAGCGGCGAGGAGCGGCGAGGAGGGGGCGCGCGAGCCTGTCTGCAAAGTGCTGCTCCCTGGTGCTCAGAGGCGGCGGCTCCAGCTCCAACTCTCATTCATTTCGCCGGTTAACATGAGAGATCATGGCCGCCTTCGGGCTCCTCAGCTATGAGCAGAGACCGCTGAAGCGCCCCCGGCTCGGGCCGCCCGACGTCTACCCGCAGGACCCGAAGCAGAAGGAGGTGAGGAGGCGCCGGCGGGGCGGCCTCCCCCGCGCCCCGGGCCGCGCTCCGCAGCGCTGAGCCGGGGCCAAGTTGGCCCAGCGGGCGGCGCGGGCGCAGCCGCGGGGCCGGGGGCGCGGGAGGGGCGGGGGGCGGGGGGGCCCCGGTCCTCGGTCCTCGGTCCTCGGTCCTCGGTCCCCGGTCCCCGGTCCCCGGCGGCGGCGGCGGAGACCCCCCGGCTGGCGGCCCCTGCGCGGCGCGGGGGCGCCCGCTCTCCGCGACCCGGGTCGCCCGTCCCCGGGCCTTGCGCGGCGCCGCCGGGTGCCCCGCGGGGCCCCCCTCCGCCGAGCCCCCCTCGCCCGCGCGCCCCGGCCGCCGCCGGCCGTGGTTCGGTCCCCGCTGCCCCGCTCTGTCCTCGTAAACTTTTGGGGAAATGTTGGAATGCGGTGCCTCCGACACGGGTCCCCAGGTTTTGCGCCAGCTGAGCAGCGACCGGGTGGAGGGAGGTGGAGACGGGGGTGGAGGGGGTGGGGGGTGGGGTGAGGGGAGACCTTTTCTGGTCGGATTTTCCCGTTTGCTGGGGAAGTCTTTTTTTTTTTTTTTTTTTTTTTTTTTTATCGAGGTGATGAATATTGAGGTCTTTGCACGCACTTCTTTCTGTAGTCCCCCTTTTCCCTTTAAAAAAAAAAAAAAAGATCAGTATTAAGGGGAGCCTGATTTTCGTCCCTAGAGGCGATTGGTTTAATTGCGGGAGGCTGTTTTGTATATGTAGAAGCCGACGGGTTACCTTGGAAGGGAAATGAGTCCCGAGATGGCTTATTTCTTTGAATGAAACGGGAGAAAGCTCGACTCTCGCCTTAGGTACACTGGCTTCGGTGTCTGGAGTAACCATGGCATTTTATAGCCATTGATGTGTTTGTCAGTAGTTAAGAAGTAATTATGTAACAACTCTCCAGTTATAATGATCACCCTTGGCTACACAATTTGCCCAGGGATTTGCCTTTTCTTTTCTTTTCTTTTCTTTCTTTTTAAAGATCACCTGCCACCCAGCTGTGCTTTCTGACTTTGCCAGCTGCAGCCCACCCATCCTCTGTTTTCTCCAGCAAAAAAAAAAAAAAAAAAAAAAAAAAAAACAACCCCAAAAAACAAAAAAACAACACACACTAAAAACGAAGTGAGCACATTGCAGAACTTCTCTCCGGGAATCTAAAAATCCTCTGTTAAAAGTTTGGAGGCCCACTGACATCACGGAAAGGGCTTTGTGAAGAAAGAGGGAGGGGTCCTTAGGACTCCCCTTTTGATAAAGGTATTTATTTCAGTAACAGAGGAAGAATGCTTGTTCTGATTAAACTTCTGTTAATATTTCTGGAAATTAAGGAGTGGCAGTTCCTTTTAGAGGCTTAAGCACGTAAACATGTTGGAGCATCCGTGGAGTGAGGAATTCAGGTGGAAGCTGGGAAGGTTTTACAGGTGGTTCTGTTGAGGCTTCATTCACAGAAGGATGGATTGATGAGATCTTGCAGATTCCCTCTCCATCTATTTCTCTCTGGGCTGTTTCCACTCAGATTAAAGTTAATTGTTAAGGACTAGAAATAACAGTTACTGAGGACCGACCGTAACAAAGGTAGTCGCTTACAAATCAGTGTCAGGAAATTTTTAAAGTTTTGGTGGGGACAGCGATACTGATTGGCTCATCGTTCTCCTCTTGTAACGTCTTGCCATATTTTCCAGAGGGAAGTGTAATTAATAGCATCTCCCTAGTTACGGGATGGTTGTCTGGGATGCCGTGTGGACTTAATATATATAGTGTTTATTTCTCAGGTCAGCGCTCATTCGGGATTGAGGCCTCTCCAACTATGGAAAAAATTATTTTGGATTTTAGGATTTTACAACATGTTCTGGAGTTCAAAACCAGAAGTGAGCTTAGAACCTATTTTATATAACTTTCTTTTGACAAAGTGAAACTGAGGCCCCAGGAAGCTTGCTTGACTTAATCAAGGTGTGTGAAAAAGAAGCGGAGGATTCGGACCACCAAACCAGTATTTGTGTCAAGACCAATACTGTGTTAAGAATGATTCATGTTAAATTGTGTTGTTCGGATATTACCCCCTTTCCCCCAAGGCAGCCAATATTTCGTCTCTCTGGAGCAGAGCCAGAGTTGTGTGTGGCCACAGTCAAATTTGAATACAATATGGAACAGGTGCTTGGCTGTTCTTGGGTGGTGGTGTGGTGAGCCCTGTTCCACAAGCTTCAGTTATTTACGTAGGTTCCCAAGAGTTCCTTCCTATCCCTGTATCACCTGTACTTTTATTCTAATGTTTTCTTTATTTTTTTTTAAAGATTTTATTTATTCATGAGAGATACAGAGAGAGAGAGAGAGAGAGAGAGAGAGAGAGAGAGGCAGAGACCCAGGCAGAGGGAGAAGCAGGCTCCATGCGGGGAGCCCGACGTGGGACTCGATCCCGGGACTCCAGGACCACGCTGTGGGCCGAAGGCAGGCGCTAAACCGCTGAGCCACCCAGGGATCCCCATAATGTTTTCTTTAAATTAACTTTTAAGAAACTTGGTTTCCTAGGCAGCAGTATAACATGCAGTTATGGATTCGCATCTACAAATGTAATGCAAAATTTAGAGTCCAGTTGTGTGTATGCATATGTTAAATTTGTTTTTAATGATTTTATTTACTTGAGAGAACATGAAGGGGCGCAGGACCAGAGGTAGGGGGAGAAGCAGACTCCCACTGAGCAGGGAGCCCCATGGGGGGCTCCATCCCAGGACCCTGGGATCGTGACCTGAGCTGAAAGCACACCCTTAACTGACTGAGCCACCCAGGCGCCCCTTAATTTTTTATCTACTTGGTATTACATGCACATAGCATTATCCGTAATAAAACCAGACTCTATTAAAACTTGACAAAAGTTTATTTGTGCATTTAAAACCATTGTTGTGTTCCATCAGAGATCTGTGTCTCACGTTGTGGCAAGTGCTGATTTAATGGAGGAAGTAGGGGCTTCCAAATTGGGCAGGGCTGGATTTGGATTCTGGTTCAGCCTCTTTGCAGTTGTATGGCCTTGGGCAAGTTGTGGAACTTCTCATTTGTAAATTAGTGTAAGTGTTCTATTCAGGAAATTTCGAGAACTCTGGTTTGAAATGCATTACATTTGTGTGAGAAAAACCCTCCTCCCGGTAGAAGCTATTCTTATTACTATAGCTGTGACTCTTATTATTGTTGACCAGTGCTAGTAGTGTTCTGGAAAACAGCTCCTGGGAGGTAGGCTGGAACTGTAGAATGAAGATCCCCTATGGAGAAGGAGGGGAGGGTGAGGAGAGCTAGAAGCTGTAACCATTTTTTTTTTTTTTTTTTTTGAGAGCTTGCCTGGGCATCAGCACCCCACAGGACTTTAATTTTATTGTGTTATAACACTTTGTTTTCTGACTGTCCTCAAGCTTTAAGAACAGAATCGGAGAACCCTTGATTTCCCCTAATTCCTTACACTCCATACTACACGTTCCTGGATGTCTTGTCGGGTCGGTTCCCATGTATATTTCCAATCTGTCCACTGCTCCCCAGTTTGACTGATATGCTCGACTTTCTTTCTGCTTCAGGTTGACATTTCTCTGCCCCTGGTCTGGTGTACCTGTCGATCTGTCTGCCTGGACACTTGTCTGCCTGTCCGGCCCCCCTCCACCATTCTACCCTGCTCTTCTCACCTTAGCCTGTGGTTAGGAGGGTAGGCTCTGGAGCACCTCTGCCTGGGTTTGCAACTTGGCTCTCCTCTTTACTCCTCATTCTCCCCAGCCCTCAGTATCTCCTTTTGTAGAGTGGGGGTGAGCATACGCTCTACTCATCGGCCTATTGGAGCATGACATGGGCAATGCATGTACGGCGTGTAGACGAAAGCCTGGCATGGATTCAACACCCCGGTACTGTCAGGGCCTGTCATTTTTCCTTCGGGTCTCACCCAGTGACCTTCTCAGAGGCCTCTCTAGTATAAGCCTATAATTTGTAGTTTTGTATTTACTTGCGCGCAGCCATCGCCCACTAAAGGGTCAGTTTTGTGAGAGCAGGGATGAGCGCTGTTTCTAGGCATCACTAAAGCACCCGGCACTAAAGTACCTGTAGTTAGTTCCTGGGATGCCGAGGGCACAAAGACTTGTTGGAATGTATGAATAAAAGTGGGAATGAATGAATAAAAAGAAGTCTGGTGATGGCAGGTGTTGGGGAAAGTCTAGGTCAAGGCGGAAATTCTCCTTGACATCTAATCTTGGAGGTGACAGAGGAGGAGTTTACCCTGGGATAGAAGAGGCCTAAACAGCTGAATAGTAACTATTTTCAGGAAGTCAAATCAGTTAGAAAAATAGTTTGGGTCAATAGTGAGATTTCCAGGCAGCGAGAGCTCTAGAGAGCCCCGCCAGTGGAGGGGATGGCTGGGTGTGCAGTGCAGAGGCTGCCCAAGGACAAGTCTAGTAAAACTCGGGCGGGTAGGGGAAGGAGTTGGGGGAGTTGGAGAAGGTGGGTGGTGGTGGTGGTGGTGGTGGTGGTTGTGGTTGTGTCTGCGTGTGGATAACCCAGAATAGCTGTTTGCAAAACTTGACCTATGCGAATCACCTGTAGAGCTTGTTCAAAACAAATGGCTGGATTTTTCAGATTGAGTAGTTATGTGCAGGGGCCCCATAATTTGCATTTCTAAGAAGATGACTGGTGATCTGATGGTTGCTGGTCCATGCCCCACCTCCGCCCCTGCTCTAAGGACATTGGCCTGTTCTGCAGAGCCTAGAAAGTTCTGCCTGATGTAGGTAGCTCAGATCTGGACGTCTGTGTATGGCTGAAGTTGCAGTAGTTGGTTTAGCAGCGAGAGTGTGGTGGGCTTTCCCCAGAGGTTGTTCCCCTCTTAACTCAGATCGAAGGGGATGAGTGCAGATGTCTCCATCCTCCTTGAATGACGTGCTGTCACGCTTGGAATAACAGGTTCCTTACCGGGGCCTTCAAGGCCCTCCATCTGGCCCTCGTTCACTTCCACAACCACTACCTGTCGCCAGACCACCTGGCTTGGAGTTCTGGCATCATCGCTTACTGCCTTTTTGACTCAGATCTCACTTGTGGAATGGGGTTCCTCTTTGTTCTTACTATGTGGGGTTGCTGGAAAGATAAAAAGGTAAAATGAGATTTGAACCATGTCTGGCACACAGACAGTGCTCAGTTCGGGTGATTACTACTGGTGTAACTCCTCCCTTGGTAAAGAGTCCCAGGGCTTCCCATTGAATTTGTTAATATCCCTAAGACCCTGCCCTCTGAGATCTGGCCCCTGGGCTTTGAGTCATCCCTTCCTGACTTGCTCATTCCCCTCTTGGCTGTGGGATAGGACCAGTGGCCCCTTCTCTCTCCTTCCAACAGGCTCAGCTCTTTTGTGCCCTGTTCTTGTCCCTGACTGCCCCTGTAGTCCCGTTTCCTGTCGTTTGGCTCTTGTTGGAGACTCCCCCCTCAAGGAAGCCTTCCTTGTAACCCATCTTTTCCTTCTTCTCTCTAGCTCATTCATCTTGGGTTAATAGGTTTTGGCAGCGCCGGCCACTGAAATGGTTGCTGATTTTCTCCGTGGTCTTCCACGCTTGGAATGTAAACTGCACGAGAACAGGGGCTTCTCGGTGGCGGTCACAGTTTTGAGCTGCCTAGTGCCTGGGATTGGACTAGGTGCTCAGTAAATAGTTCTTGCAGAAATTAATAAAATGCAGGAAGAACTCTTAATGAGCAGTTGTATTTTTAACGTCTGACTGCCCCAATGCTTGTTTTATTTTGGCAAAGCCTGTTTTCTTGTTAGCACGTAAAACTCTTAAAACATGTTAAATGGTTATTTTGGAGACAGCTGGGGAGATGGGGTGAGGGGAGGTGAAAATTTGTTTCTTTATAATCTTGGAGAGGGAGGTTGTTGATAAGGTTGCCTGGGAAGAGAGGACAGGTTGACCAGTTGCCTGGGGGACCCTAAGAAAGGTTAGGGAAAAGCTTCTTCCTGAGATTGACTGGCTGCTTCCGGCCGTCATAGGACCTCCTTGAATACCAGTGTTTTGGGAGGAACATCTGTACCATTAACTTGGGCCTCCTGAGACTCAGGCCAGAATCATTATAGGAAACATTGGGTCAGAGGCCTTGTTTCTTTCTTCCTGCTGCTCACAGAAGTGTTACTACCCAAACTTTGTGGCCAAGAAGTAGAAACCCAAGTGGTTGTCCTTTCTCAGGGTCTGCTAACACCTGCAAGCAGCATCGTCAAAGATGCCTGTTAAACCTGCAGATATAATCCCCCATATCAGACTTCTGAGTCAGAATTTTTGGGAGGGAGGCTGAGGAATTGACATTCTGAACAAACTTTTCAGGTGATTCCTAAATATATTGAGAATAATGGCTTTAGTTTTTATCTTTATTTTTTTTTTTAAAGATTTTATTTATTTATCCACGAGGGACACACACACACACACACACACACACACACACACACACACACACAGACAGACAGAGACAGGCAGAGGAAGAAGCAGGCTCCATGCTGGGAGCCGGATGTGGGACTCAACCCCGGGTCTCCAGGATCACGTCCATGGCTGAAGGTGGCGCTAAACCACTGAGCCACCCAGGCTGCCCTCGTGTTTATCTTTAGAAAATGTTGTAAGCCAGGCTCCCCCTTATTTCCTACCTGCTTCCCACTATTAGACGTATTAAAGTCTTTAGACAAATACACCAATTTGAAGCATTAGTACCTTTTGGTACAAATGCGTGCAAATGAGTTTAGCTACTTCCCACCTGAAGTTCTAATAACCATGGTTCCCAGAATAGGCTTGTTTTCTATCAGCTGTTGATGGTTTATAGCAGAGTAGCATGCCCTCCTTGCCCTTGAAATATCCACAGCTCCCTCCTGTGTGCGCTTGGTTGAATTGGGGCTTAGGGGAGCCGGTCTTGCTTTGTCCCATGGGGATGCTTTTTGCACTTGCTCAGGGCAGTGGAATTTTCTCTTTGACTCTGGGCCTGGGCTCTTCGGGGCCTCACGCGAAGCTGTTCATTTTGGGTACGGCCCCTGTTAGCCTGTTGGGTTCTTCACTTAGGCTGGCCCACGGTGGGGATGCACCGTGCTCCTTTCCGAAGCTAGAGGACCGCAGCGTGAAGTCTGGAAGGCAGACTGTTGGGTGAGCACTAGGCAGGAGAGGATGGAGATGAAGAGTCCTAGGACGTTAGTTCAGCCCTTGTCTCTTGCGGGCGTGTGCGCCTACACACGTGAACATGAAGCAGAAGTGGATGAGAAGGTGGAAGTGGCAACTCCAAGAATTTCGAGGTATTTCTTCTGCAGCTCTCCTTAAGGGGGAGCTCTGGACACCCCCCCCCCCCCCCCCCTTGTGAGGCTTCTTGATGGATGGACGAGGCAGGGAGTTGAGGAGTTGGAGGGGGTCGGTGAGAATGAACAGGGTGATTGAACAGAATGAACACGGTGAGAATGAACAGAATGATTCAGGGTGCCCTTGGGCCCTGTGCTGAGCAGCGGTGAAGGAGCGGCCTCGGGGCCTGCGAGGGGAGCCTCGTAGTGCCCTGCAGAGGGAGGTGCCTGCCTCCTACACATTCCTCCCTGAGGAGGGAACGGGAAACGCTCTTAATTGTCTCTTGATAGCTGGCGATGGTGACAAGATGGTTCATTGCACTGTCCTCTCCAGTTCTCTGTTAAGGGAAATCCACATAATAAAAATGTCATTATGTTACAAAATAGTATGATTTCTACCAAAAAAAAAAAAAATCTGGAGGGCATAATCAACCACTCGCAAGCAGTTGTTATCTCAAGGATGGGATTAGGGCTGATTATTTTCTTTCGGCACTAACCTTTATTCCGAGCTGTAAAAATACATGTGCACTCCTATTGTCACTGGAGGGAATGACTTAAAGAATAATTATTTTGAGGTCCTGAGTTTACAGGAATGGGCCTTTGTGTTTGGGTCCAAGCTAAGCTAGAACCTCATTGGCTGGTTAGTGGAGAGGGCTACAGTATGCTACCCCAGTGGAGTGGGGTACAGGTATGCGTGTACCTCATGCTCCCAGAGTCGAGGTGAGGTCGGGGTTAGGGCTGTTAAGGGAGCATTCTAGCTCTGCCATGTGCACCGTGTGATTTGGGGTGCTGTCTTTTTCCTCATTCCTCTTCCTTGGGAAGAATGACCTAACCATCTAGGTTGTTTTGAATGCGAAGGAGCACTGTAAACTTACATTGTTACCAAATGTGAGGTGTCAATTCCGTGGTGGGCTAGAGCATCAGTACCGAGTGATGATTCGAATTTTGGGAGCTTTGTCAGCAGGTTCATAGCATTTTGGCATCTTGAACTCTGGCACGATGGATGTATTTGCGCGATGGAAATGTGCAAATGCTACACAGGTGGTTTTTTTTTTTTGTTTGTTTGTTTTGTTTTGTTTTTTTTTGAAAGCCAGTTGTTAAACATTTACCAGGATGCTACTGGGTATAGCACTTTATTGCCTACTTGACCATCATTCTTATCCCAGGATTCCCTTACCTGCTTCCTACAAAAAATTTTCTTCAAAGCCAGACCCTCCCTTAGGTAAACCTCTCTTGTGGCTTGGAGTGAAGTATTATGACTTCATTCTGGCTAAAGAGATTTAGCGGAAATCTACCTTAGGACTTCTTCGGAAGAACTTTCTTCTTGCCAAAAAAAAGTGTAGGCGCAGGGGAAGAACGCCCTCTCTCAATGCCCTGATAGCTCCTTAATTTTCTATCTTTGGAAAAGTAATTAGAGGTAGGGCATCCGTCTTGTGACCGCGAGGCAACAAGCCTACGAATGAAAAGCCAACACAAGAGGAGTTGAGTGGCTTTATGAAAATTCTTAAGCTACTGGACTGACTTTAGGACCACCCCTCCCTGGACCCATTAAATAAACAATGGATGTCCATATGGTTTAAGCCATTTGGGACCAGTTGTCAATTTTCCGTGGCTGAAAGCATTCTGATGTTGTCATGGCACTTCTTATTTATACATTGGCACCTGAAATCATCACGGCATGAGCCCTTCCATTCCCCTCTCCCCCCTTATAGAGAATGCACATCCCAGAAGTCTCCTCCTCTCTGGCTTAATGGGTATGTAGCAAGAGCCGGGGAGCACCTGTATCTTGCCTGCTAGGACATTCTGGTAGTGCCTATCAGAAGCTTGCAGGAAGTGGAAATGGCTTTCTTTATTTCCATGTCTGTCAGAAAGGGTTTAGGTGGGAAGGAAGGAAGAGCCCTGATCTGTTTTGTTTGGAGGAAGATTCTATGGATCTATACCAGGTTTTTTTTTTTTTTGGGGGGGGGGGACTGGGAATGTTTAGAGCTAGAAGGGAACTTAAAGATGCATTGTTCTCTTTTAATACAAAAGGAAATGGAGTCCCAGAGAGGTTAAAGGGGACTCCCGTTAAGGCAGATCTGGGCCAAGCACCTGTGTGCCCCGATTCGTTCTTGCAACTTTACTTGGCCTCCCCTCTGTACCCAGCCTCTGCTCCTGGTTGACACCCAGTGAGAATTTCTCTGTACTTCAGGGCACCCAGTGTCTCTGTCAGAGCTGGGGACTGAGTGGCCCACCATTTGATCTTAGAACTCACCAGAATCTTTAATAGGGTCTCCTGGGCAGAGGGAAGGAGACTCTGGAAGCTCAGGCAATCCTGAGCTTCCAGCTCCGTCCGTGGCCTCTGGTGTAGGTAGCTCTGGCGTTGGCCTCCGTGAGCTCTGCATGTAGGGGATTGATCCCACCCAGTTTCGGTTTTCTTGGTTGAGACGCTCCTTTCTTTACGCGTAGCTCTCGGAGACGCAGCTAGACAAGTACTGTTGCCTCCTTGCAGGGAGCAGCCCTTGCATGCTGTGTTCTGTGTAAATGGATGGAAATGCTATGGCCCTGAGGCTTAAACCCCTGGGTTTTATTTTCCATGTTTTAAGGGCAGTATACATGCGTGGCAAACAAATGCAGTCATTCAGCTAATATTATTGAGCGCCTTGTGGGCCCTTTGCCAGCTGTGGCTTCATGGGGATGGGGCCCGAAACTTTTATCCTCTATGTCCCCGGCTCTGAGCACAGCAGCTGGGACTCAGAATTTCTTCTGTGAGTAAACGTAACAATAAACAAATGGTAGGAGCATTGGTCCTGGGCCCCCAAAGACTTCAATATAGAGCAGCGGTTTTCATTTGGGGGTGATTCCCACTTCCCATTTCAGGGACACTGACAATGTTTTCAGAAATTTGGGTTGTGAGACTGTGTGTAGGCACGTGTGTGCCTATACATGCTGCTCCTGGCATCTAGTAGGTAGAAGCCAATGAATGTTTCCGACATTCTCCAATACTCTGAGCAGGCCTGCCTCTGTGGTGTGCCCCCCCCCCCCACCCCCCCCCCCGCCCCCACCCCCCCCCCCCCCCCCCCCCCCGCCCCCAGGATTATCTGGCCTCAAAAGTCAGTAATTCCAAGGTTGAGAAACCCTGGTCTAGAGGAAGTGATAGATTTGTAAATAAGGAATACAATGTTTCAGATATTCTTTGAGAGGAATGTACAAAGTGCTGTGGAACTAGGCCAGAGTGACCCATTTTTTTTTTTTTTTTTCTCCCCGATGGGACCTGATAGAGGAGATTTTTGAGTCTGGGACTTGAAGGATGTGTAGGAGTGGATGGGGCTGAGGATGTGAAAGAAAATTAATTTTGGGGAAGAGGGAGCAGCTTGTGCAAAAGGCCAGAAGGAATGTGGGATGTGCTCTGGGCTGTGGGCCTGAGGCATGGTGTGGGGTATGCAGGGGGGAGCTGGGTTGGAGTGGGAAAGAAAGGTGGGATCGAGTTATGGGGGCCTTTGGATGCTGTGTTGTTGAGGCATTTGGATAATATAGTGGAGGTGGTGAGGTGCCTTTCCAGGGTGTGAAGTTCAAGGAATGAGATTTAAGGTGACTCATGGTTGCAGTTTGAGGGGACTTTGGCCCTGAGGGTCATACTGCGGTAAAAAGGCTCTGTGGTCACTAACGATCCGTGCCCGAGGGTGGATGTATTAGTTTCTTCCTGCTGCCACAACAAGCTTCCACAAACTAGGTGACTTAAAACAATGGAAATTCATTTTCTCACAGCTCTGGGGGTCACAAATCCAAAGGGAGTGTTAATAGGGTTGCACTCGCTCTGGAGGCTCTAGGGGAGAGTCCTCTCTTTCGTCATCCAGCCCCTTGCCCCCAGGTGCTCCTTACCTTCTTTGTGGTTCTCTCAGTCTGATTTCAACCTCCTATCTCACATGGCCTTCCCTGTGCATCTCTTCTTTGTGTGGACACTTGTTACTGGGATTAGGGTGTATCTGGGTGGTCTAAGATCTCATCTCAAGGTCTTTAAATTACGTGTCTGCGAAGATCCTTCTCCAAAATAAGGTAACGTTTATAGATGCTGATGAGATTTGATGTGGGTATCTTTTAGGTGCCCATTTTTTTGGCCAATAGGGTTTGGGAAGAAAGAAGAGGGTATTTAAGAGAAAGATTATTTGAGTGGCGGGTTGATAAAGTGGAAGTGAGATAAGGAGAGGAGTATGGGGGTATGCCAACATTTTTAGCCGAGGCCCGTGGTTCTTTCCCAAACTTTCTGATCCTAAGGCCCCTTTATAGTCTTCAACATTATTGAGGATCCTCTAGAGCTTTTGTTTATGTCGGTTATATCTTGATGTTTACCTTATTGGAAATCAAAACTGAAAAATTTTAGAACTATATATCCATTTAACTGTAATAACAAACCAGTTTCTTGTTATTTCTTTTTTTTAATGAGCAATAGCTATTTTTACAAACAAAAATGTAGTAAAACGAGTGGCATTGTTTCACATTTTTGCAATTCTCTTTAACATCTCGTTCTGCATTCAGTCTGTTACAATATGTTGTTTTGGTTGAAGGATCTGGAGAAAATTTGGCCTCACGTAGATGTGTTGTTGTTAAGTTCTTGGGAACCAGGGAGGACTTGGACCTGGAGAGCTGCTGGCTCACACAGTTGGGGAGGAAGATTGATGGTGGTCCCAAAGCCAACATGCCGTAGGGAACAAAAAGAACTTGTTTAATCTTTTTCCAAAGGATGGTGAAGGTAAAGGTGCAGATGGAGAGAAAAAGATGCTTTCCGAATGCATTGGATCCGAGATGCCTCAGATTCAAGGTTGGGTTCAAGGTTGGAATGTATAGTGGAAGCTGGAAACCTGGATTTGGGTGTAATATGTGCATAGATATTTCAGATCATGGCTGTGATTACCTGCTGAGTGTGCAGAGAGATGGAGAAGCCAGCAGACGAGGATGACACTTTTCAGGGCTTATAGGTCCTGGACCCTGTCAGCAGGAGCTCTGAGGAGGGCACCTGTTAGGGAGATGGGTAGGGGGTGATGAGCAGCCCAAGGGGAGAGAGAATATTGGTGGAGTTCCAGCTACATAGGTGGCCTCTTAGTTTAGCACTTTATCTCCCCAGGACCTTTGCACGTGTGCTTCCTCTTGCCTGGTGGCCTTTTCTCTTTATCACTGCCTAGTGCTTGTTTTCTTCTCAGCACTCAACGAGGTTTGTGTTTGTCTCTTACCTGCTGTGTCCCCCAACCAGTAGAAGTTCCATGTAGCAGGGACCATGTCTCTTTCATTCCCCGCTGATCACCAGATGCCAGGAGAGAGTCTGGGATGTGGTGAAAGTTAAGAAGTATGTGTTGACGGGATCTGATAACAGACGGTCATTACTAGCCAAGGGTTATTAGAAGCCTGGTATGGGGCACAGGGATGCCAGGATGTAGAAGACGTGGTTCCTGCCCCTGAGGGACGTGACTGGGGGAGGTGACACTCCTATTCACTGGGCGGGGAAGTTACTGAAACTTTCAGTGGGGTGTTGGGAACAAATGAGGGAGGGGTCAGGTTTTTTTTTTTTTTTTTTGTGGGATTAGGAAAGTCTTTAGGAATGGGGGTGTTTTCTAGGTGCCACGGCCTTCTGGGCAGATGGTATGAGCAAAGGCACAGAGATGGAAAATAAGACGTGGTCTTCAGGTGAACTGCACATAGTTCAGTAAGCTGAGAGTACACTGAATCTATAAACTTGAACATATCTGTAACTTTTGGGGGGCACTGAGAGAGAAGTAGAGCTTAAGACTGCTGGAGAGAGCAGGGCTATCTGCAGAGCAAGACCGACTTGGCCCCGGGGCCAGGGGATTGAGATCCCAAGGGGACTGATACCTTATGCAGAGTGTTCTTCTCCATTACTGCCTTTGAGAGAGGAGGGGAGACAGGACTTACACGGGGCTCCCATTTATTTATCTTGAGTTTTCTACAAGCATTTTCAGAGTCAGCGTTACTGTGCAAAGATTTTCCTGAGCAGGAACGAATGTAGCCTTCAGCCCACATCCAGTGTGCCCCAGCTCAGCTATGCAAGTGCTGCCTTGTCAATTAAAATTTTGATAGAATTTGTTGCTTCCCTTTTCTAGCCATTTCATTCATGGATTAATCTAACGGGGTTGTTGAGATTGGGACCATTTAAGGCATTGGCAGCAGTGAAGAACGAATAAAAATGTATTTTGTCTGAAGTGTCATTGGGATTTTTTGCTAAGATGCTGGATTACATAAAGGTATGGGGGGTTCTGTCAGAATCATGTTCAAGGGGCACCTGGGGGGCTCAGCGGTTGGGCATCTGCCTTCGGCCCCGGGCGTGATCCTGGAGACCCGGGATCGAGTCCTGCGTCGGGCTCCCTGCATGGAGCCTGCTTCTCCCTCTACCTGTGTCTCTGCCCCTCTCTGTGTCTCTCATGAATAAATAAATAAAATCTTAAAAAAAAAAAAATCACATTCAAGCCATTGCTAAATAATGTATTTTTTTCCTGAGTTCTGTGAGGGAGGTTAATATTGACGTTGCTCAGTGTTTTTATTTTTAAAGCTTCACACTGTGTTAGTAGGCAGTATGGAAAATATTTTTGGGGTCAGAGCTGTTTTTATTCCTTGGTCAGTTTCAGACTAAATGGCAGCTCCCTCTTGAAAAAAAAAATTCTTTATGAATTGGAGATACTATTTACATTTTGACTATTCTCATGAGATTTGTTCTTAAGTCATTATTAAGTAATCGAAATGTTTTTGAAGTCATATTTTCATTTACTCAGTACTTGATATATACCTCCCACTGGGCTAGGTGATGTGGGGGTGTAGAAAAGAAATAGAAGTCTACTTCTGTCCCCTCTAGAACAGTGCTGCTCAAAATATCCATGGTGAGGGACCAGTTTTTTTTTTTTTAAATTAATTTTCAATCTGTTGCAGACTGATAGAAATGTGATTAAAATGACTTACTAGAAGGATCCAGCTCGAATGTAATGGCAATATCAAATTGCTATAAAAGTTTCCAAGCGCTTCTTCTTCCTCCACCCCCATCCCCCTCTGGGCCGGTAACAGTAGTGAGTGGGCCATACCCTGAGCGAGTGGCACCGCTCAGGAAGTTAGCATCTGGTTCACTGAGACGCATAAAACATTTAGAAGATGACCGATGCATTGATTTATTTTAAAACTGAGGAGTAACCCGAACATTCAGGATGCACATTCCGTCATGGTAGCCGGTGTTGCTTGGTTACCCCGAGTGCTTGGCGGCGTGGCTTTGCGGGCCTCCCAAACACCTCCGAGGTGTGGGCACTGTGACCTCCTTTTTACAGGTGCAGAAACTGAGGCACGGGGTGGGGGGTGGGCCTACTTGTCCGAGGTCAGTTGGCTGCATGATGGTGATGGTGATGGTGATGGAGCCGGAGGTGGACTTGAGAGCCGGGGCCCTAACTATTGTCTACGTGTAGCGAGGCTCGAGTCCCGAAGAGAGAGGACGGCGCGGGAGGCAGGGGGGCGCGGGGGACGGGGTGGCAGTGAAAGGGCCCGGGTTGCACCCTGCCTAAGCGAAGGCTGAAGGCGCAGGGCCAGGGTGCAGGCCTCCGGGGACCCGCCTGGAGCCCCAGCAGGTGGCCAATTCATCCCCTGGCTCCTGCCCCCCGTGACCGCAGCTGAAGTCAGAAGGGCCCGCGAAGGAGCAGCAGTGGGTGACAGGCCGGTCACAGGAGACGCGAGACCTGTGGCAAGTGCTCAGGTCGCTCGGCCGCTGTCCTCGGTCCTGTTGCTCGACGACCTCCGAGTGACACGTCCCCGTGCTGTCCGCGGCGTTGGTGGCTCTCCAGGATCCTGGATTGCCGAGGGGAGCGGGTATCCACACCCTCCACGTGGGCCCCGAACTGGCCCGGAGGCCTTGGGGCTACAAGGGCCCAGGGAGGGAGGCCTGGGGGCTCAGCGGTCGAGCGCCGGCCTTCGGGCCCGGGATCGAGTCCCGCATCAGGTCCCCGCGGCTCCCTCTGCCTGGGTCTCTGCCTCGCCCTCTCTGGGTCTCATGAATAAATAAAATCGTAAAAAAGAAAAATAAAAGGGCCCGGGGTGCTTCAGGTCTGGCCTTCCGTACCTGTTGTTCCCCGGCTGCTTGGTGGCCGCTTGGTCACCAGGGTCCTGGGATGCTTGGCTGAGGTCCTGGGAGAGGCGGGATTGAGCAGGCCTCCTGGAAATAAAGAGGGCAGAGGCTGGGAGATGGGTTTTTTATTTTTATTTTTTTAAATTTTTATTTATTTATTCTTGAGAGACATAGGGGCAGAGACACAGGCAGAGGGAGAAGCAGGCTCCCTGCGGGGACCCAATGCGGGACTCGATCCCAGGACCCCGGGGTCACGATCTGAGCCACCCAGGCGTCCCTGGGAGATGCTAACAGAGGTTAGCTTTCAGACATTTCCCAAGGCGGATATTGGTTTCCTTGACTCAGAATGGTAGCCTGCAGCCCAGGAATTGACCTAAAAACGGCACCATTACCAACGAGAAAGAGGACCCCCCCCCCCCCCCAGTCTCTTCCTCTGCTTTCAGGCTGAAAGGATGACCTAACAGTTTCATGGGATTTTTTTCCCTATATACCCCTTTATCCCTCTCACCCAATACATTTTCCTTTTTATGAATTTGCATTTCCTTTGGTGGAGATTGCACAACGCTCCTTCCCCTAGGTGTGTGCCTAGCATGGGGTGGGGGGAGTAATTAGGTGTGAGGTAGAAGGGTAAGCAAAAGAAGTCAGGTGAGGGGTGTGAGTCACTCCACTGGACAGTTAACTTCAGAGAAGAGAAACCATGGCTTGTGTATATGTTCTCTGCCCTCAAGTCACCTGGCACAGTGGGAGGCAGATTCCAGTCCTAAGTGTGAAAAATACGATTTACAGGAAGAGTGTACCCGAGATGTGATCGCAGTGCAAGAATTGTGTTGGGACCATGGCTTACCTGAGCGACGCGGGCTCGAAAGAGCAAACTGCCCTTTGCCTTAAACACAACCCTGGGTGGGATAGACTCTTGGAGGCATTAGGTCCTTTGCCTCCTTCAAGAGCACGCAAATCTAAAAGTTCAAGTATTTTTTTCCTCTGGCAGTTTTCTTACATTTTTTTTTTTTTTTTTTGTCTGAGAGCTACATCCAGGTGTTTGATATTGGAAGATGATGCATTTGAATTTGATTTGAATATGAATTAATGGATACAATTATTTAAATATGAGTGGAATAAATGTTAAGTATATTTAGATATAATTTGAATCAGAGACTCTCCCACTTTATTTATTTTTTTAAAGATTTTATTTATTTCTTTATCTGCGAGAGAAGGTGGCGGTGGGGAGGGTGGCGCAGGGGGAAGGGCAGAGGGAGAGGAAGAAGCAGTCTCCCCACTGAGCAGGGAGCCAGATGTGGGGGCTCCATCCCGATCCCGGGACTCCAGGATCAAGACCTGAGCTGAAGGCAGATTCTCAACCGACTTGGCTACAAAGACGCCCCCCTGACTCCCACCTGCCCCCCAACTCTTCCACTTTAAAATGAGGAGGGACTGCCTGTCTCGCCAGGCCACTTATGGGGAGGGTGAGGCTGTTACGGTGAATTGACACCTCTAAAAACCACATGTGTTCAACACCTTGGTGGACGTTTCCACCCAATTCATTGGAGAATTATCGAGAGTAACTCTCAGTATTTCCAGTAACTCCCAGGCATTTCCACCCAGTTCACTGGAGGGTGTTGGTCACGTGTATGATTGAGGCCTACGTGCACCGGCCGGCCGTACAAACGATCTATAATTATGATGATGATGATACTTTTATTTTTATTTTTATTTTATTTATTTATTTTTTTAATTTTTATTTGTTTATGATAGTCACACACAGAGAGAGAGAGGGGCAGAGACACAGGCAGAGGGAGAAGCAGGCTCCATGCAACGGGAGCCTGATGTGGGATTCGATCCGGGGTCTCCAGGATCACGCCCTGGGCCAAAGGCAGGCGCTAAACCGCTGCGCCACCCAGGGATCCCTGATTTTTAAAATACTAGTGTGGGGGGCGTCTGGGCGGCTCAGTCAGTGGAGCATGCGACTCTTGGTCTTGAGGTTGTGAGTTCGAGGTCCAGATGAGGTGTAGAGATTACCTAAAAATAATAAAATCCCAAAATACATAGTGTGTACCTCCCTGTTCGTGTGCCTCACGTGATTTTCACCTTTTCTTTAAAATGGGCACATGAGGTAGGTGGAGGTGTATCCATTTCCCAGGAATGGGAGCCAGGATCCCCCTTTATTTCTGTTGGAACCACACCGATCTCAAAGATCTCACTGTCTTGGGGGAACACACCGCATCTACCAGGGGCCAGATCCTCACAGGGCCACTTAACCTGCCTCTCAGCCTCAGTTTCTCACCTTGTAAAAGGAGGACCTATGGGTCTAAGCCGCTTGGGTTATGAAGATGAACACGAATGTGCTGCTTAATGGCCAAGGGAGCGTGGTGGTATCGTTGCCATGATTTTCTTTGCTTCTCTTTTTGCCTGCTGCTCTGTACAGGTATGAAGAACTTACTGGTTTGTGTTGAGCTCATATCCTTTGGTTTCCCTTAGGCCTGCATAGTTTCTGATTGATGGCCTGCAGGTGTGGTTTGGATGGGGTGAATATTAATAGCAATGTAGATGAGGGTGGATGTACAGAGCTGAGTTTCAGATGTGGCTTTGATGCAAATGTGGCCCTGGTGTTGGGAGATGTTGGTGGGGGCGGGGGGAAGTGCTAGGTTGCCTTTTAGGGGAGTCTTGCCTCCCTTGAGTCAGTCTGACTCCTCCGTTGGCCCTCTTTAAAAGGCTGGTGGCATTTGGGCAGCAATGGGGGACCCGACCTTCCCTGTTTTTTTTTTTTTTTAAACTTCTCAGGCATTATGTGACACCTCAGAAGAGATCCAGATGAATTGGTCCCTGTTTCTGCGGTGTGGGGGGCTGGCCAGGGTGTCCTCTCTCTGCAGAGTCTAGTGATAGTGTTGTACACTTTCGATAGCTGTTGTAAACTCTGCAGTGGTTGTCCCTGATGCTGCCAGATGGCTTGGACCCCGGTGTTGCGGTGTTGGGGGGTAGACTTGCCACGAGGGATAGAGCAGTCCCTTCGTGCTTTCCCTACAGGTACGTATGTTTTAGTTTCCTAGGCCTGCCATAGCAAAACACCACAAACTGGATGGCTTCAAACAATGGGAATTGATTCTCTTGCTGTTCTGGAGCCTACCGTCCTCCTGGAGGCAGGGCTGCACCTGGAAGCCTCGAGGTGAGGATCCTTCCTCACTTCTTCTGGCTTCTGGTGGCCCCAGGCTCTCTGCCTCTTTCTTCCCTCTGTCTTTTCTCCTGTAAGGACACCAGCCATGTTGGATTAGGACCCCCCACAACCCCTTAATTCAGTATGACCTCATCTTGTATCTGCAAAGACCCTCTTTCTAAGAAATGCCACATGCACAGGTACAGGAGTTAGGACTGATGTGTCTTTGGGGTACACAAGTCCACCTGTTACAGTGCACCTACGGGGCCTGTCTCGGGATCCCCTTCTGCACATCCCTGGTTGGTCTAGTACTAGATTTTTCCCTCCTGGGTCCTGGCTCAGGAGGCCCTAGGTGTCCCTTTCACTTTTCTCAGGAACTTCAAGCTTACAACCATCTCCCCCTTCTCCTGTTACCTTCCATCTTGTCCTTCCCTGGATTCTTTCTGGTGCCATTAAAACACGCACAAGGCCCTCCCATCTTCGATCGCCCTCCACCCCTTGACTCCATTTTCCCGTTTCTCTCCTCTTTCTCCAGACTTTTCCGAAAGCATCCTGTGTGCCCACTGTCTCCTTCACCTCCCACTTCTTCCTCTGCTCCTTCCAATCTGGCTTCTGCCTTCGTCAGTCCACCGAGACACCCCTCACTGAGGTCACAAGTGACAACAGCCACATTCCCAGCAGCACTTGCTCCTATTGATCTCTCTGTTGGTGAAATAACATCTCACAGCTTCTGCGATAAAACGCTCCTGGTTTCCTTTCTCTTCTCTGGCCATGTCTCCTTGAAGGCTTTTCCTCCCCTACCTGGCCATTAAGTCAGTACTGCATTTTCTGTGGGGTCTGCCCTAGGCTCTTGTCTCCTCCCAGTCTACCCTCTCCCTAGGTGCTCTCAGCCACCCCAGGCCTCAGTTACTATCTATATGCAGACAACTTAACAGCACAGCCTAGACTTCTCTGCACTCTAGAGTGCAGAAGAATATAAATATAAAATACTTATATATTTAAGTGCCTATAAAAATATATTGTCTCGGGGCGCCTGGGTGGCTCAGTGATTGAGCATCTGCCTTTGGCTTGGGTTATGATCCTGGGGTTCTGGGATCGAGTCCCACATCAGGCTCCCCACAGGGAACCTGCTACTCCCTCTGCCTATGTCTGCCTCTCTCTGTCTCCCATGAATAAATAAAATCTTAAAATATTTTGTCTCTTTTGCTACCTCAAACTTATGTTTAAAACTGAACTTGAGATCTGTTCCTCTTCTAACCCCCCTCAATACTGCTTACCCTATCTTTTCTTTTTTTTTTTAACATTTCTATCTTTTTTTTCCTTAAGATTTTATTTATTCATGAGAGACACACAGAGAGAGAGAGAGAGAGAGAGGCAGAGACATAGGCAGAGGAGAAGCAGGCTCCATGCAAGGAGCCTGACATGGGACTAGATCCCGGGACTCTGGGATCACGCCTTGAGCCAAAGGCAGATGCTCAACCACTGAACCATTAAGGCGTCCCTGCTTACCCTATCTTAAGAGAAATTACCATCCCAGAAATATGGGGGATGTTCTTTCTTGACAGCCTTATTACTCTTGGTCATTTCATCCAGCACTTCAACAAGAAGTTCAGTTGAGTAGCCCTCCTAAATACCCCTCTCTACCTGTGTCACCACCGTTTTGGTCCTACCTATCATCATCTGATGTCTGGACTCTTATGAGAGTCTGCTAACTAGTTGAAATCTCTTTGCCCCTGTACTCCCAGCCACCCAACTGCTGAGCCACCCAGGCGTCCCAATAAATAAAAGCTTACAAAAAAAAAAAAAAAAAAAGTCTTGGTTTGTCTCTGTATTTTTCCCCCCTTTGCTCATTTGCTTTGTAACTACAATTCCACATGTGAATGAAATCAAATGGTATTTGTTTCTCTCTGACTTATTTGCTTAGCATAATACTTTCTGGTGCCATCCGTGTCATCGCAAGTGGCAGGATTTCATTCTTTTTTTATGGCTGAGTAATATTCCATTCTATGTATACATACCACGGCCTCTTTATCCATTCATCAGTCGATGCATACTTGGGGTGCTTCATGGGGTTTTGCTTTTTTATACGTTCTGACAATCCCTGTCCCTTCATTGGAAGCCAATTAATATTTAATTCTCATTTCCTATAATTTGATATGATTGGATTTACGTATAGCGTTGTACTATTTTTTTCTGTCTCTTGCTTTCTTTTGGATTAAGTCATTTCTTATAATTTTAAGTTGCCTATTGATATTTTAGTTATACCTCTTTACGTTGTTTTTTTTTTTTTTTTTAATCTGGGAAGTACAGTGCTTTTCACCATCTTAGAATTAATATTGTATCACTTTATGCAGAATGTCAACCTTACCATTATAAGGTCCTCCTCTTAACTCAGTTAACTTCTACTTCTCAGTTTGAGCTGAGGCTCAAAGGCCACTTCTTCAGGGAATTCTTGTCTGATTTCTGAGACTGTCAAGCCCCTGTTATGTGCATCCTGAGAAGGTGGTGCTTCTCCTTGGGGGCATTTATCGCTTGTAATGTGCTCACTGTGGAATCCCCAGTACGTAGCACAGTGCTGTATACTTATTTATTTGTTGATTGAATGAAAGGGAGTCCTGAGTTGTGGTTTGAAGAAGGCAAAAGATTTCATGATAATGTACTCCAGGGGATGGGAAAGGCATTATGTAAGGCTTGGAGGCTGAAAAGATGATTTATGTGGGAAAGAATATAATAGTCAAGTAGATTAAATGAGTTAAAATATAAAAATAAAATACAGCTCTAAGTTTTTATAACCGTGGCCACCGTTTATAGAGCACTTAATATGGGCCAGGCACCGTGCTAACCTCTTTGTACATTTTATCTTACATAACCTCAAGCCTGTGAGTTATTCTTGCCTCATTTCAAACGAAGCAACTGAGGTACAGAGAGGTCAGGTACCTTGTTCCCAATCACCAGTAAGGGCTCTGCATTCAAACTCACATCTGTGTGATTTTAACGCTGAGGAAAGAAGTGAGACTGGGAGGTGGAGCTTGATTGTTCAAGGCATTTAATGCCTCTCTGAGGTAATGGTGCTTGGGTTTGGAGCCACAGTTAGGTGGAGAGAAGGCCCACAGGTATCACTGAGGGCTTGGAGGGGTAGCATTAGGTGCTTCCATTCTTTAGCCCCTTCTGGGGAAAAGAAGGAAAAAAGTAGAAGACCTTCTGAGGCTTGTGAACAGGGGAGGGCAGAGAAGAACACTCATTCGAGGAAGATTCATCAGGGCCTGTGGGCAGGATGGATTCAGGTAAAAATCTAAACAGAGGAAAGGAACCACACAAGGAGCAGTGCCTAGGGCCCACTGTGATGGCAGCCATGGGTTAGAGAGGCGACAGTTGTATTTTATTATTTTATTTTTAAAATTTTTTAAATTTTTATTTATTTATGGTAGTCACAGAGAGAGAGAGAGAGAGAGAGAGAGAGAGAGGCAGAGACACAGGCAGAGGGAGAAGCAGGCTCCATGCACCGGGAGCCTGACGTGGGATTCGATCCCGGGTCTCCAGGATCACGCCCTGGACCAAAGGCAGGCGCTAAACCGCTGCGCCACCCAGGGATCCCGACAGTTATATTTTAAAGGGATGAACATGAGACCTGTTTTGAGAGGAGTGTGGATAAAATTGGTTAGGGACTAGGAAAGATTATTCCCCTATTTTCTGGGTCCATTTATACCCACCACCTCTAGGTGTTACCTAAAGACCATTCACTGTATCCACGCATGGGGATTATCACAGCTCCATTTCTCAGACTGGGATCTGCAGACATCCTGAGGGGTCTCGGAAAATGCTCTTTCCAGGGAGGGCTGGGCAAGGCTAGGAAAAATCATTATCGGGCTGTTTTTTTTTTTTTTTTTTTTTTTAATTTTGTTTGGTTAAGACCCTCGCTCACCCAGTCTGCCTGATGAGCACACAGAGGGACATTTTTCTACTTCTGTGGCATTATCATAGTCCTGGTGGACATTTCTGTCCAATTTGTTGAACAGTCAGTGAGTTAGTGTGTTAGACACGAGTGACTAGAGAGATAGGGCATGCCTGCACAGGTTCTGTGGGTTAGAGGCGAAGTCTGGAGGAGGTTACGCATGTGTGTGCTTGCATGTCTGTGTGCATCGGTGTATGTGTTTGCCTACATTTATTATCTGCTCTTGCAACAGTCATTGGAAATTGTCCCAATTGACCGACTGATCTACCTACCTACCTGTCTTCCTTCCTTTCTAAGATTTTATGATTACCTCCTTTCCTAACTTTCTAAGATTTTATGATTTATTCATTTGTTAATTTAGAGAGCGTGAGAGGAGGAGGGGTAGAGGGGGGGAGAGAGAGAAAATCTCAGGCAGACTCCGTGCTGAGCATGGAGCCCGACATGGGGCTCGACATCACGACCCCAAGATCATGACCTGAGCTGAAACCAAGGGTCGGTTGGTTGCTCAACCAACTGAGCCACCCAGGCACCTCTTTTATGTATTTTTGCCTTGAGTGAGAAAGAGCTTAACCAGCTTCCAGGCGAGTATCAAAATGTTTCTACTTTCCGGTGAAACATTTTATTGAAATTAAAAGATTGCTTTGAAAGTGATCCAAAAAATAAGATTATCCTATGAAGTTCAAGGTAAATGTGTGAGATTTATGGATGTATTTGGAGTTCACCCAAGGCCCTGAAGATCCAGTTTTGGTGTCGCTGTGGAATACAGAAATGCAGAGTGAACCTGGCCTTCTGTATGAACATGGAACAATTTCTAGGATTCTGAATGTATGTAGGTGCCTGTCTCCTGAACATTGCTTTAAGGCTTATTATTTTAGTAGAAACCAATGATAAAGAGGGGTGAGAGTCCTTCTTTCTCCATGTCGAGGTTCCCTTGGGACAATTCTGTTGAAATCCATATGCACCCAGGTCTGGTGTGCCGCTGCCCAGGGCCACCAGGCAAGGACTGTGAATTTACCTTCGCAAATAGGCATAGTAGCTGCTGAAGGTTCTTTTGTAAGAATCATGGACTATGGGCCGCAGAGCAAGCCTAAATCTCAATAAGAACCATAGTTAGGATTTTGGTGGTGATCCTCTTATTTAGAGAGATCTTTGAAGAGGTTCAAGTCTAGTGCAAGAGGAGGCTATTTGTGTCCTATACAGATTCTGGCTTGGGGATTTTAGAGTCATGCCATTCCAAAATCTGGACTCTCGCCCTTCTATTTTTTTTTTTTTTTTTTTGCCTGATTAGATTTGGTAGCTTTGGCAAAGGCCTTCAGAGCAAAGTGTCATAAAAGTGTGTTAAGTCCATATAACACACATTACGTTTGTCTGCCTCTCTTATTGCTGCCTAATGCCATTAAGTATCCACATCCTAGCCTGTTTCCCCCAAGTTGGGGTCTACAGACAGACATCCTCAGGCCAGAGAGAATATTTTCCCTTTAAAAGGGGTCTGTGGGCGCATTAGCAGAGTTTGAGAAATGAAGGTTAAACGAAAGCGAACACCCTGGAACCTGAATCTTACTTTTAACTCGTTTTTTTGAAATTCTTGCCATTGACTTTCACCCTTTTCAGAAACTTTTGGAAATAAACCACCAGGGTACATATTTTGGTTATGATGCTTTGGGCTTTTACTCTCTTTGCCTTCGTTCTCTAGGAAGCTGACCTCCTAAAGTTCTGTATCAGTAAACCTCAAATAAAAGTGACTTCCAAGCTTCTGTTTTGGCTGTTGGCTTCCTGATATAATTGACTACGTGGTGGCCTTGATGTTTTTATTCATTGTGGGTCTGTGAAATGCCGAAGGAGTGAAAGAGAAAACTTTCATACGCTGGTTTCCTTCCAGGATATGTGTGTGTGTGTGTGTGTGTGTGTGTGTGTGTGTGTGTGTAGCTTTGTATTTGTGCCTCTGCATTGTGGCAGAGAATTCTGACCCGTCTTTTTTTGGACACACAGCTTCCTCCTGATGGTGAGTGCAGCATTGATGCTGGGCTTGGAAGCCCTGGTTTTCTAGAAAGCCACAAACTCCAGATCTTTTGTCACTGGTTCTCAGTGTGTGGTCCCTAGAGCTGCATACTTGGTAGGTTGTTAGAAATTCACATTTTCAGGCTCCACCCCAGACTTAACTGGATTAGAAATTCTGGGGGTGGGGCCCAGGAAGCTGCATTTTAACAAACCCTCCAGGGGATTCTGATGCATGCAGACACGTTAAGAACCCCCTCCTAAGGCCAGGGTCTTTTTAGTTTCTGAAATGGACTCTTTGTACACCTGAGTGCTTACTGGAGCTTCAGGTTATCACTTTGCTGTATCAGAAACAAGACAAAAACCATAGCAGCGGTACTAATTGCTGGCTGTCTTCACATAGTGTGGTGGTTAGAGACCGGAGGTTCTTTGGAGTTCTTTACCGACGGTGTGATCTGGCTAGTTAACCTCTCCGCTTTATTTCCTCAACGGGCATGTGGAGACAGTCGTGGGAGCTCTCTGGCAGTGGAGGAAACTGAAGGACAGCTTCAGTTCCAAAGGCCCCTGAGAGCCACTCTTCCAAGCAGCCGGAGGTTCACATCTGGACGGTCTGATTGCAGACCCTGGACTCTTCGCCCACTGCTCTCTCTCTCCCTCTTGCGTGTATTTCCATGTAGTCCTCCTCCAGCATTGCCACCACCTGTAGCCTAGTGTCCCAGCCCTAAATGCAGGGCGGGCGGGTGTGTGTGTGTGTGTGTAGACTGCTGGACCTGCACTTTCTTCCATCGTGTTTTGCCGCAGCAGCGGGTACAGGGCTCTTGCTGACGTTTCACGATGTGAATGAAACTCAGTGCTTCTTAAACCCAAAACCCACAAAGGGGACCTGAGTCCCCTTTGCAGAAGCAGGCCTCTGAGGGGTAGGAGCAGCCCTCCTCTGTCTTTGGTCCCCGGGGGAGCCTTGTGGAAATCTCTGGGGGCAGCGTAGGCTGTTGCTGTGGTTGGGGTGCCACCATCCCTTCGCGGGCAGGGCCAGGTGTGCTGGCTGTACTCTGCGGACAGCTGGGCTCAAGCGGAAGATGCATCCCCCCGGGCGGTCAAATGTGCCACTGGACTATCTGAATCTTGTTCTTTTCCCCTTTCTATTCCAGGTGGGCATCTGTTTACATAGGATCTCAAAGGTTTTGTTTTCTTTTTGCAGGATTTTAATAACACATTGAAGTACACTGAGTTTCTGAGCAGTATAACTTGTGTGTTCGTGTATTTGGAGATTTCGTTTTAGTTTGAAACTTTACTAAGAGTTTTCACCATTTCAGAAGAATTGTATTGTGCAGTTCTGGCCGTTGGAACTGGCAATAGAACACACATGATGCCTCCATTTGTAGGCACTTCATTGTGGTGATTCTAGGAACAAACACAACAGTTCTTCATGTCTCCAAGGGTCTCCCTTCTCAAAGTTTAAAGCGCCCCTGAATTACCTGGGAATTTGTAGCTGCAGATTGTGATTGGGGGATTTGTGATGGAGATTTTGCTTGCTTGCTTGTTTGCTTTTTGATTGATTGATTGATAGAGATTTTGCATTTTTCACAAATCCTCGGTTATTACACACTGTTGCTGGCTGCTGGCCAATGGAATGAGCTTTGAGTAAGTGAAGGTCTAGTGTTGTATGCTTGAGCATATTCAAGCGCCTATGTCGTTATGACTTACTTTAGAAAAAAATTTTAGAGGGAGGGTATTATATTGACTTAAAATATTTTTAAGTATTGGTATCGGAAAATTACTGTTGATGAATTTCATTTCAGACTCAGGGAAAGTTATTATAAAATATTTTATTTTCAGGGTGGTTCATTGAGTTTGACGGGGTGAGAGCCACTGCTGCTCTGGGTGATTAGGAGGATCTGTCATAAATACAGATGGGATTACAGACCCCAAAGTCAAGGGAGAGTGATTCAGAATATGCTTATGTTAATTGTTCAAAACAGGTTATCATCCTCCTTCCCTCCCTCCCTCCCTCCCTCCCTCCCTCCCTCCCTCCCTCCCTCCCTCCCTTCCTTCCTTCCTTCCTTCCTTCCTTCCTTCCTTTCAAGTAGGCTCCATGCCTAACATGGGGCTTGAATTCAGGACCCTGAGATCAAGAGTCACACGCTCTACTGACAGCCAGCCAGGTGCTCCACACTTATTTATTCTTTCAACAAATATTTATTGAATACCTGATGTGTGCTCTCTGTGCTTGGCATGCATCAGTGAACAAAATAAAGATCCTTGGTTTCATGGGCCTTACCTTCCGGTGGGGGAAACAGACAGTACACATTGTAAGTAAATTATAGGGCATTTTAGGTGTTAAGTGCTACAGATTATTGGAAGGTTAGGAATGCTGGAGGCGAAGAGAACGGAGTGAGCAGTTCCACTTTTAAATAGCATCCTCAGATTTCTCATTGAGAATATGAAATTTGAGCAAAGTCTTCAGGTGCTTATATAGTTGGCTGTGGATACCAAGGGAAAAGCCATCCAGGCTGAGGGAACAGATAGGACAAAGACCCCGAGACTTGGGACCATCCAGCAGGCATGCTTGATTGAGGAACTGCAAGGAGACCAGTGTGGCTGGAGTAGGGTCAGCTAAGGCAAGTGTGGTTAGGGATGAGGTCAGAAAGGTAAGAGGGGCCAGATCATCACACAGGAACTTGTAGGGCATCATAAGGCCTTTGCTTTTACCCTGAGTTGGGGAGTTAATGCAGGTTTTGAGCAGGAGTAACATGATCTTGCTTAAGTTTTAAGAAGCTCCCTGTGACTGCTGTGTTGAAAGTAGCTTTCAGGGGGTGTTTGGGGGGGGGCACCCATAGAAGCAAGAAAGCCAGGTAGGAGCCATCGCGGTATCCGAGCATGAGATGACTGGGAGGCTGCATTGGTGGTGGTGAGAAGAGGGTCGGATTCTGGATGTATTTTCGTGCAATTTAGAATGCGAGATAAAAAGTTCTCACAACTCAGGGCTTCCTTCCAGCAGTACCTGTGTGGATCTTAGTGTGTGAGGAAAACCCGATGTGGTCGACAGACAAGGAACCGCGTGGTTCCAGGTTCCTTTACTTCCAAGGAGTGTGTCTGAATGCATGTGTGCATATGTCTGCAGGGCGTATCTTTCCAGACTATTGGTTCACAGTCAAATACGTGGAGCCTTGGAGTACCTTTGGAGTAGAAAGTGCAGCAGCACGAAATGGAACTAACTGCTCCTGAGAGCCTCACACATTTCCTCTTGATTAAGCCAGAGCGTATTTTTAGTAAAACATATGTTGTTACTCAATTAATGTTTCTTGTAATACTCTGATGGTAAATCACAAGATAAAAATTCAATTTTCTCATCCCATTCCCCTTCTGATCCCATTTATCCCCTTTCTTTCTTAGACTCCCAAGACTACAGACATTTTGTTAGCATACTCGCTTTATTTAAGTTGATTGACACCTTTCTGGCTTAAAATATATGCATTATGTAGTTTTGCCCTAGATGTTCAAGTAATTATTTGAAAATGTGGGAGCAGTTTGAGATGTGTTGAGATGTGTATGTAACTCATTTTCTGTGCGGGTCACAATTTCAATGACCTTCATGCCTGGAGGAGACTCGATTATCATAGAGCTAAACTTCCTGTAGCGGGGTCTTTTGAAAGCTTGCCAAAACCGTGGCTTGCCAAGATGTTAGGTAGAGTACACACACAATTAAGTAAAGTTACATGGCATGTCTCCAGGAGACCTCGGCTCTCAGCCAGGCCGACCTTTCAGGTGCTTATATGTCATAAACTATTTTGTCCTAAGGCTTCCTACTTAATCACAGCAGTGATTTTGATCAGTTGGTTTTCTTTTTTTCTTCATTTTACGCTTGAAGCAATTACTTACGAAGATGAAATATGCATTCTCATTCTTGTGCTATGGCTAGCATTACCCCAACGGTTACTTAGACCTTTTCTTGGCTTACAGTGAGGAGGAACAGGAGGCAGCTTTATTTACTCAAACCTTTCCCTTTTATTCTTTTAAGCCTATATTCTAGGAACTCCGATATAGTTCCGTAGCTCAATGATTTGGGCAGAGCAAGGTCGTCGTCGTCGTCATTGTCGTCTTCTTTTTCTTTTTTAAAGCCTTGGACTATTTCTGATGTGTTGTGACCTTGGGGAGAAAAGTTTTCCTATATCTATTCAGTAGGAGATGTTTTTAAGGAGTTCTGTATTTATAGACCACATTTTCATATGGCATTTGTACTTCAGTAGCATGGAGTCATGGAAATTTCTCTTTCTAGTCTTGGCTTGAGAAGACAGCATTTCAGTGTTGGCTCTGTCCAGTTACTGTGTTCGCTTAGTGTGAGCCTCATTCTTCTCGTCTGTAAATGAGCTACATGGTACATGCTTACCATTTACCTTAGAATTTGGTTAAAGATCAAGTGAGCCAAGATGCATGAAAGGATTTTGCAAGCCCTAATCTTCCCTTCAGATGCTGCTGGTCATGGTATTATGGTTATCACAAAGCTTATGCCTATTATGAACTCTTCATTTCTATCTTTAACTTGCTATAGGGTCTTAGATAAGTGGAATGTGCCATTTTTCTTGAACATAAATAAATCAGGGATGTGCATAGGGTCTGGCAAGGTAGGGAGAGCCCAACTATGGGGCCTTTGGAAGCAATTCTAGTATACACATTTCTATGACTTTGTTGCTGCGTGTGTGTGTGTGTGTGGGGGGGATTTTTGCTCATTTTTTCTTTTCCCAACGTATTAGTTAAAATTTTTAAATTTATAGAATAATCAAGAAAATGGTATAATGAATGCCCGCCCACATTACCCTGAGTTAACAGTTGTTAATATTTTGCCACGTTTATTTAACTCTCTCTGTACCTTTGTGTATTGGTTTTCAATCTTCAATTTCTGCTCTCTCTTTGATGTACATTCAATAGTTTTTTTTTTTTTTTTTTTAAGATTTTATTTATTTATTCATGAGAGACACAGAGAGGCAGAGACATAGATGGAGAAGCAGGCTCGTGGCAGGGAGCCCAATGCAGGACTCGATCCCCAGACCCGGGATCACGCCCTGAACCAAAGGCAGACGTTCAACTGCTGAGCCACCCAGGCGTCCCTCAACGGTTTTCTTTTACACAGTCACTACTCAGGCTGCAGTATGCTGGGTAAAGTTGGAGCTTTTATGTCCTTCTGATTAATTGATACCTTTTCTTGAACAGGATGAACTTACTGCTGTGAATGTAAAGCAAGGCTTCAACAATCAGCCAGCCTTTACTGGAGATGAACATGGCTCAGCCAGAAATATTGTAATTAACCCATCAAAGGTAATGCAAATTGTCTATTTTCCTAAAACTTCTGAAAAAGTGTGTGTGACACCCTGAATAGTTAATGTCGATAAATTAGTGTTACTTAAATCACCATTCATACTCAGAATTTCCCAGAATATCTGATATAAGGTCCTGCCCTAGGACCAAGTAGGGCTCATGCATTGCATTTGGTCTAAAAGAGACCATGCATTGCATGTCTCTTTGGTCTATTGTAATCCAGTGCAGTACTGCTCTCCACCTTCTCTCATGTTGTTTTTTTTGTTTTTTGTTTTTTTTTGTTTTTTTTTTGTTTTTTTTTTTTGGAGGAAAGGGGCTTTCGGAACTGCTGTCCAGATAATTTGTCTTATATTCTAGTCCTACATCTAGATTTGTATGATTGTTTTTTCATGACAAGATTCAGGTTAAATATTTTTGGCAAGATGCCTACATTGCACATCAGAAGACACGCAGTGCCAGTTTGCCCTACTACTGGTTATACTAAGGTGGTCATTGAAGGTGGTGTCTGCTGTTACTTCACGTTGTAAAAGTAGTTATCTTTTCCTTGTAGTAGTCTCTGGAGGGTGATACCTTGAGACCAAATGAATATGCTATTCTTCAGTACAGTTTTATCTTGTGATTGTATCATCAATTGATAATGCTTGCTGAATGAGTTATTTTACTGGTGGTTGCAAAATGCTGGTTTTCCAGTTGTCTTTTTCTTATACGTTTGTTAGTTGGCATTATTTTATAAAAGGACACCCCATTTTAAAATTCGTATTTTTAATCATTTTATTGTTTTAAGTAGGCTCCACACCCAATGTGGGGCTTGAACTCCCCATTCTGAGATTAAGAGTTGCATGCTTTGCTGACTGAGCCAGCCAGGTACCCCAGATACTTCCGTTTTTCTTTTTTTAAAAGTAATCTCCTCATTTTACATGGGGCTTGAACTCATGACCTCTGGGATCAAGAGTTGGATGCTCCACCCACTGAGCCAGGCACATGCCCTGACATCCCATTGGATGAAGTATCACTTTGAACTCCAGGACTCTTTAAAATTTGATGTCTCATCTTTTTGATGATTAAGTTGTCTCTCACTTGGCCAGGGGGTGCCTTTAACCTGTTTCTTGGGTGCTTTTGACTTCCCCATCATTCTTTGAGCACTTCCTCACCTTTGATGCAGTAACATGTGCCAGATACGTGTTCTTTCTGTGCCCCAGCCCAGATCCGGATGCTTGGCATGATTGTTGCTACTAGAGTATCCTAACTCCTAGGTCTTTTCAGTGGACAGAGATGGGAAACACCATAGATACCTGTTTCTTCTTTTGTCTTCTCTCCTTTTTCTTTTTTCTTTCCTTGCATCCATCTACCAGTTCTTACCCAGTACCACAGGGTTTTTCCTTTTTCCTGTTCCATCTTTGTATCTCCTTTCTCCCAAAGTGAGAATCCTGGCTTTTAGTAAATTCAGTATATTTATTTATTTACTCTGTTTTACAATGCATGTAAGAAAGTTCCAGGGTAAACTAAACTATTCTGATGCTACTCTGACAACAAAATTACTATGTAAAATTTATAATTTTCCTATTATACTTTTGGTCCTTAGACTAATTTTCATTAAGGATATATAGTCAGAATGTTGTGTCAAAAAATTTCTTGAATTAAATTCTTTTTCTGGGTGGTTATTTTAGTAACATATATAGGAAGAGTCATTTGTTTTCTGTTTGTATTCTTTTAAGGTTTGATTTTTCTCATCCTTTTTGAATTTTTATTTTCTGAATATTGAAATACTTTTATTAAATTGAAAGCATTATACATGTGAATGAAATCAAACATACCAATAAACTTACTTCCCCTTCACCAGAGAGATAACCACTGTTAAAGTTTTGTGTATTCTTTAAGATCTGTGTGTGCGCACGTACACATAAACACATATGTACTTTTCAATTTGCTAATTAACTGAAATATGTAAACAACGTGAAAGAAAACAGAAGCATTTTCTATAGATAGTCCCATCAACCAAACACAATATTTTTAGTTTTGTCTTTTTCCAGTCTTCATATACTTTTTAATATCACAACCACAATTATATATAGATTATATGTATATATAAAATATATATATTATATATATGTGTATCTATCTATATATATGTTTTTGAGATTTCATCTATTTATTCATGAGAGTCAGAGACACAGGCAGAGGGAGAAGCAGGCTTTTCGCAGGGAGCCCAACATGGGACTTGATCCCAGGACCCCAGGATCATGCCTTGAGCCAAAGGCAGATGCTTAACCAACTGAGGCACCCAGGTGCTCCCAGCTTTTGTTCTTTTGGAAAAGTTTCCAGAAGCATATTTACTTGAGTTAGAAGGTGTATTAGTCTGTTCGGGCCTCCATAACAGAATACCACAAACTGGGTGGCTTAAACAACAGAAATTTGATTTTCTGAGAAAAAAATTATTTTTTCATAGTTGAGGAGGCCAGGATCAAGGTGGTCCAGGATCAAGGTGTCAACAGGTCTGGTTTCTTCTGAGGCCTCTCTCCTTGTCTTACACAAGGCTGTTCTCTCACTATGTCCTCACATGGTCTTTTCTGTGTGTGCTAGTATTAGGTATTTCTTCCTATAAGGACACCAGTCCATTGGATTAAGCCCCACCCTTATGACTTCATTTGACCATAACCTCTTTAAAGGCCTTATCTCCAAATACAATCACATTGAGGATTAGGGCTTCAACATCTATTTTGGATCCATTTTGGAGGACCACGATTTACCGTAAGAAAGTATGAATGCTGTGTGTTTCTTGATAAAAACTGCCAAATTGTTCTGTTGTATCAAGTTTTATTTCAATTTTAATAACTGAATAAATGGAAATAAGACCCATTACAGCTTCTGCTATCAACCCTTCCTGTGAGATTTACTCAAGGATTCAAACCTTCTGAAGGGAATTTGAGCTTATAAATATGGAATACATGAACTGTAGTGTAGTCCCTAAACTTTTTTTTCATTTTCTTATAAAATGAATTACTTTCAAGATGGCTTTGGAGGGATGGAAACAAGTTTTAAATTACACTTTCTTTCTCCTACCTTGTCTGAGGGGGTGCAAATTGGTACAAAGCTTATGGAGGGCAATTTAACAATGCTGATTAAAATTACAGAATCGTACAATCTGAATTCTGGCAATTTATCTGAAATCTGTAGCTGTACATGTATGAGATAACAAATAGGAAAGGCTATTCATTTTAAAGTGATTTGTAATAGCAAAAGTTTTGGGAAAATACTCCAAACGTACGTTAGCAGGGGCTTGGTTAAATACAATGTGTACATCCACGCTGTATATTATTTTGTTAAAGTGAATGAGAAGTTCCCCATACACAGATGTAGAAGGGTCTCAGATATTTATTAAATGTACGTAAAGAGGTATTCATGTAAAAAAGAGAAAATAATGTATTCGCGTTAGTTCATGTGTATTCTTTTGAAGAAACACTGGAAAGACATAAAAAACTAACCACTGTGATTACTTGCAAGTAGGCATTGGGACTTGGGAATGATGCTCCTTCTTTAGGATTGGAATAGTGTGAATATAAAATTAAGTGCATGGTAACGTTTAGATTTTTAAAATTTTTCTTTCTCTTGAGGGAATTTTAACTTAGTTTATATAGTCTGCAGTGGTTCACAAGGTTGGTTAGGATGTAAAACGCACATATAGTCACATATTCCGTTGTTATTAAATACATAAATTATAATTGTAGAACAGATTGCTGGCTAGTTTTTTTAAAAAAAATTATGCTTTTATTTATTATGATTAAAACCCTTATACAGAATTGCAAATAAAGGGACTTTTTAAATTTAAAGAACCAGTGTAAGTAGGGGTTTTAAATTCTTTTTTTTTAAATTTTTTTATTTTATTTTATTTTATTTTATTTATTCATGATAGTCACACACAGAGAGAGAGAGAGAGGCAGAGACATAGGCAGAGGGAGAAGCAGGCTCCATGCACCGGGAGCCTGACGTGGGACTCGATCCGGGGTCTCCAGGATCGCGCCCTGGGCCAAAGGCAGGCGCCAAACCGCTGCGCCACCCAGGGATCCCGGGGTTTTAAATTCTTGATATAAAGACCAAATACTGATTGAGAAATTTAAGCAATTTGCGTCTGTTGGCAGCTTGTTCCTAAACAACTGGTTTTGCTAAATTTTTGCATTTAATTTGTTTCCTGTTTAAACATTCAGCACACAATTGCATAAAAAAATACCATGAAGTTTGTTTAAAAAAAATTCAAATCTTTTTTCTAATTAATTTTTTATTACCATATTATATTAACACAACAAAAGAGACCTTTTTATTGTCCATAAATCATAAGGGTCAAGGAATGCCAATTCAGATTAAGAGAAACATGTACCAGCTTTTCACCTTGGTAGATAAACTTGACTAATTGTTTACAACTGTGTTCCAACCTACATACTAATTGTTTATTGACTCATGAGCATTAACTAAGGTAGTGATTCTTATTTTGCTTCACCAAGGTAGGTATTTTATTTTAATCATGGTTGCCACTGTCTGCTAACCTCATTTGTTGCTTGTATCATATTATTAAAGAATTCCCAGGGGCTTCTTGGAAATTCTAACAAGTTTCCTGTGGATTCACTTAATTTTTAGGTATTTATCCCTTTCCTTCTCATGCCTTTCTTCCTCTTTTGTCCTCTTTTAGTTTGGGTAATGCAAAAATGCCACAGTCTGATTCACAGGAACTCCCTTTGCTACTTTCTTCCATTCAGAGCAGGTAACACTAGCTTTCTCTTGAAACATTTGTACTCTTGAAATTGGCAGCCTGGTCAAAAATGGTGAATTCTTAATTTAATCGAACCCTTTGTAATTTTCCATTTAAATAAAATTTCCTGGACTCTTTTCTTTTTTTTTTTTTTTTTTTTTGAGAAGCACTGAACGTAAACACAAAGTTTTCCTGTTCAAAAATATATGCTATTAAGATGAAACCAGAAAAAGAATGATTATTGTGTGACTACTAGACTTTCTGCTCTTGCATGCAACACGTCTCAGGAAACACACTGTCTCCAAATGTGTGTTTAGTCTGAAAAAGAAGTACGCATTGAAGATTAAAGCAGAACCCATTCTCTTGAAATTTATTCAGGATGTAATTAATTTCATCTTACCAGAGATTTTCAAAGGCTCTTCTTTTTTCCTTGAACCACTTGTTAACAAAGGTGCTGTGGGAGTTTTTGCATTACGTCAGTATGAGTAAATCACAACTCTTGACTTCAAGGACTTAAATTGCCATTTTATTTTCTGATGGGCCGTTTGAAGATAGGCTCCTAAAACAAAAATAAAATACTACTATACATTACTAACACACTTACTGTCTTCAAACTTTTTCTTTCGTTTCCACAGATTGGAGCTTATTTCAGCAGCATATTAGCTGAGAAGCTAAAGCTTAACACTTTCCAGGACACCGGAAAGAAGAAACCACAAGTTAATGCTAAAGATAATTATTGGCTGGTTACTGCTCGATCCCAGAGTGCAATTCATAGTTGGTTCTCTGACTTAGCAGGAAATAAACCACTTGCTATTTTGGCAAAAAAGGTATTATTTCTTACAATGTTTAATTATGATCTTCTAGAAATCAAGATGTTTGAGATGATGTTCAGGTATATATTTCTTTCCCCCTGTTCTTTCCAAAACTCAAAAGTTTCAATGACAGGTACACTGTACCAGGTGTGTGCTGCACGTAACACTGTTTCTCCCTTTATTTTGATGGCATGTGGTGCCTAGCACATCTTGACCTAAACAGTCCACACAGGATGTAGTTTATATGGATTTTAGGTAGACAAGTTTTTAAAATCGAGAATAGGCAATAAGACTTCATTTATTTCCATTATATTTTCGGTTTCCTTAGGCCAGGATGTCCAAAATGTGTTATTCAGAAATTCTTTTTTTTTTTTTTTTTTAAAGTTTTTTTTTTTTTTTTAATTTTTATTTATTTATGATAGTCACAGAGAGAGAGAGAGACGCAGAGACACAGGCAGAGGGAGAAGCAGGCTCCATGCACCGGGAGCCCGATGTGGGATTCGATCCTGGGTCTCCAGGATCGCGCCCTGGGCCAAAGGCAGGCGCCAAACCGCTGCGCCACCCAGGGATCCCTATTCAGAAATTCTTGCTTTGATGTTACCTCCATGTCTTGTAAAGTACCAATCCAAGTGCTTAAAAGCGAAGTCTCCTTCTTAACAAGTAGGATAGTGATTCTGTGTGTGCTTGAAAAACTTCTTTGAAAAAGTTTTAGAATAGAATGGGCAGGTTTATTTATAGCTTCCAGTGATCTCTGGCTTCTTGCACACCTTTGATATCATCCCACATGTCTTTTTCATCTGGCCTGAAACCCTTTAGTCTTAAGGGTGACCATCTTCTGTTCTTGATAGTAAGTGTTCCTAACTGGTGTGGTGTAGGCCTGGCTTAAAGGAGAGCTCTTTTTGGTATTTGCTTGTTTGTTTTCGAAAGCAACTCTGAAAATAGCCTGTAGCTCCCATTGGCTTTCTTTTGCCCTAGTGCCACCATAGCAGCCTGTTGCCTTTCATAGATTTTTGTGATTAAAGGCAACTGAAATCCTCAAAAAGGACAACAATCAGCGTAATTGCTCTGTACTCTGTCTCAACACATGCTGAACCGTGTAGGATTTCTTTCCCAATAATGAACATTTACTATGTCGGCCCATGATGATCTATCTGTAGGTTGTATCTGAAGGCCCCGTAAGTCAAAGGGCATCCTTTGATATTTGATGACTTTCTTCCAATAGTTCATACCCTCCATGTTGGTCGGTACCTTCATTTCCCTTAGAGCCAGGCTGATGTCTTTCTTTTTAGGTTTTCCTTTTTTTAATAAGCTTTCAGAATCCCTTTTTTGGATATTTTCTAAAAGCGAATACTGGTGAGGAAATGATGCCTTTGCTTTAGTGGTATAGTGGTCGCTTATCTTTTAGGAGGGAGATAAATCACAGTCTAGTGTATTAACTGTTGTTCTTCTCTGTATTAGGAGCTGCTTCTGGCCAGGTCAGGTGTTCCTCAGGTAAACCCTGACATTAATTCTATGCAAAGTTTTCTCCTCTCCTCTCCTCTCCCCTCCCCTCCCCTTTTGCATTACGTATTCCCCTCCCCTTCTTTCCTTCTCTTACCATTGACTATACTTCGAAGTAGTTATTTCTTGGGCATTTGACAAGTCCCTCCCTTCACTTCTCCCCTCCTCAGCATATCATATTCTTGATACGGCAAAAGCTCTTTCATAGTTGGGTTAAAAGATTGCATTCTCTGCATGTTCTTTGTGTTAGAAAGTTCAAATACTTCTTTAATTTCTGGTATTTACCTGTGAGGTGGCTTATTACAAATGGCCTTAATTTTCCTGCTGAGATCTTGAGTCCTCTTTCAGCTCTGTTCTAGAGTTCAGAATAGTTTCCTGGTTGGGATAGGTCAAGTTTCTGGGCCTGGTTTTCCGTTATTGTACAACTCCACAGCACTCCCAAGTATTTAGCCTGTAAAGGGCCTTTTAACTCAATCACGGTCATAGGTAGATTTGGAAAAATAGACTCATAGTCTCCAGGGATATCCTTCTGGCTCTTGAACAGTTGACTAGGTATGACATGTCCGCTTCAGGTGACATTGATTACTGTGGTCTATGGAATTTCCTTTTGCCTCCACTTCTGCTTGGTGAACAGAGAGCGTCGACAGTGACACTCATGGAAGGGAAAGGCGCTACAAGGTGATAACAGCCGTTTTGTGGCTGAAAAACCATCACATGCTAGGTGGTGGTTTCCTTCTAAGTTTTCTTTTACTACTTAGATGCAGCTCTATCTTGATGTAGATATGAAACAGCTGTGCAGTGATTGCCTAGGTTCAGTTACAAGGTGAAGTCAGGTGGTTTCTGTGCTGACACTGGAATCCATGTGTAAGGAAGTCATACTGCAGTCACTATAAACAGGATTTCCTTCCTTAGTTGGTCCACACTGCATATTTGACAATTCTGTCAATATGTTGTCTTCTTTCTTATTTAAATAGCCTTCTTCACCTATGTTCTTCTGAATTTTAAATCCCTTGATTTGAACCAACCATTTCTTCAGTGGTTCTGCCAGTAAGGGCAGTGAGCTGGAGGTAGGCCTTAGCTTGTTAATGGTAGGACCTGTGGCTCAGTTTTATTTGCTACTTCATCTAACCATTTCACTTATTCGAATTTTTATTTTCTTCCTGTCAATTGCCGTTCGGAGGAAAATCGAAGGAAAATCCTTTGGGCATCTATTAAAGATGCTATTAGTAAAGTTTCTTTGGAGATGTTACATTTACTTTTTTTTTTTTTGTTCTTGCCTAGTTTTTTAGGCCTTGGTCTTGTAATCTTGTGGTACATCTGAATGAGAGGCAACCTGTGACCTTGACAACTAAAATTTAACTCTCTCATACTCTATATGTTCTGGTGAAACACAGCAACATGGGTCTTGCACTGAATATATAAGCCTGTGCTTTTCTTGTCCCTGGCTGCAGCGATAGTCTGTGCTATCTCTGTGCAACCCAGAGTCTTGTGCTCCGTGAAAGTTGTGCCTTATAAGCAAAATTTTCAGGAAATTTTCTTGTTAAAATCTATCACTGTGGTCTGGAGAGAGGAAGCCTTATAGCTTTGGCCTATGGGACTTTCATCGCCCCTTTAGGTGTGTTTGTGCAGAGCAGCTGCCTCTGTCCTGGGGGCTGTGTTTAGAGTCAGCACCCTAAGCAGGATCCATATGTGACCAAAAGTCTATTAAATTGCCCATGAAACACAGCGTATGGACAGCTGCATCTCCATGTCCAACCAGGCAGCCTTTCCTTCAGTGTTGGGGCAGCTTGAATGTTTCTTGGGCAAGAACCAAGTGAAATAGCTTGTTTTTAAAGAGCTGTGTACAAAAAATACTTCTCTTTGAATTCTAGGGTCACACTTTGGTGTGAACAAATTCGCAGTATATGAATGGTACAAAATATCCATTGCCTAAAGGAGAATTTGACTAAGAAAAATGCCATGCTGTAACAATCAGCTGGTTTGAAGCCTTGATATCCAAAATCAGGCTAAAGTTTGGGGGCACAGGGAGCAGGGCTCTTGATACCATGATTATGTGGTGTCCAGATCTGGATCTTCTTAGGAGAAGGTCAGGTCCATGGCTTGAAACACCCTTGGCTGGCATCCAGCAATCCTTGGAATTGATAAGAAAATGAAAATGGTTCCAGTTTTAATACATGTAATTCTTTTACTTTACCCTTCTAACCACCCATTGGCTTGGGCAGGATTGGGTTGGTATTATTAGTACATTTATAAATGAGGGGTCTGGGAGTTCTGGGTTTTAGCCAGATAGGCTGGGGGCCAGGGATGGAGCACAGAGGTGGTCATCCCTGGTGCAGTGGGCATGCTGCTTACTGCTCCCATCCTGTACATCATGGCCAGTGTACTTTGCCCGCTGTTTTACTCTACATTCATAAGTTGAGTAGATTATATATATAGATGACTGGCCTGTCCCTAGGCTATTTATGAGGAATCCTACAAGAGTGGGTTAACTCTTTCAGACATTCATTGGTACATTGGGATACTAATTTGCTAAATAGTAGACCTTTGTGGTCTGGAAGAAATAATGAACTACCTCAAGTGCCTGCTTTCAACCACTGAATTAATTAACCAGCTATTTCTAGCTCAGTGTTTATTAGGCAGATTCACTGAGCCATCATTTTAGCCTCTATTTTAAATTTTGGGCTAAAGACACTCCAGAAGCTTTCTAGAAATTGTTATGATGAATGTTACAGCCAGAAAGCTTTATCCAAAAAAAGTGTTCTTTGATAAAATGTGGAGTGGGGACAGTTTTTCACTTGATCCATCCCTCCCAATTTTGAGATAAACTCCTTGGAAGTACTGTCATGAAATTTTCTCCCCTATTTTGTAGATACGATGAGTAGCTCTCAGCATCTGAGACTTTGAAAGTAATTTGTTTTCATAAATAAGAAAGCAAGACTGAGAAAACTGTTGCCAGCAAGCTAAATATAGTTTTGAATCTTTTAATGAGAATTTCTTAAAAGTTTTTAAGCTGGAGATACTGTCTGAAAATCCATCCATGATATACTCTCTTAAAGGCAGCAAGGCTTAGTGTCTTTATTTGCTTTCCCATTCTCCCCTCGTGACCTCATGATGAAAATTGCCTATGATTTTATAAATTTGTTATTTCTTTTTAGGTTCCAATCCTTAGTAAAAAAGAAGATGTTTTTGCATATTTAGCTAAATATTCAGTGCCAATGGTTCGAGCAACGTGGCTGATCAAGATGACCTGTGCCTATTATTCTGCTATTTCTGAAGCTAAAATTAAGAAACGTCAGGCAACTGATCCTAATTTGGGTAAGTGAGACGGTATGATACATCATCGATTCTACAGGTAATTGTTGCCCGCGTACTCTATCCGTAGCCCAGTGAGGTAAGTGCTGAGAAGGTCCCTGGGGAGGCTGAGCGACACTCGTGGTGCACGGATGGATCCTTGTGCACCCAGGTGCAGAATCCGGATTCCATCAGCAAATCCTATTGCTGTTACCTCCACGGTACGTCCTGCACCTGAGCACTTTTCACGACCGTAGCTGCTGACAGTGCTGGTTCACGTCTTGACAAGTCTCCTGACTGGTCTCCCCCTGCTTTTCCTTTTGCTCCTTACATTGTAGGCTCCAAACTGCCACACTGATCACGAAGCCTGACTCCGATCATATCATGTCCCTGTTTATAACTTTCCAATAGTTTCTTACTACAGTTAGGATGAAGATCCAGATTCTTTCCTGTGGCCCCCGAGGCCATCCAGGCCTTGCTCCCTCTGTCTCCGATATTCTGGCCACATTGCCTTCCTTCTACCCCCCCTGATGGACCTCGCCCCTTCCTTTCTCAGGGCTTCTGCATTTCTTCTTCCTTGGACTTGGGTCGCTGGTCTCTGTGGTATTCCACGTCTCCTCAGAGCCTCTGGCTCGAATGCCGTTGCCTCAGCAGGTTTTCTCTGGCTACCTACCTAAATGACATTCCTCTTCCCCACCCCTTCTGCCCAGTTATGTTCTCGGGTGTCCTTATTTTATTCACAGCTCGTTTCACTATCTGAAATCATCTTTAAAGATGCTGTGTCTCTCACCCCTCCCTCCCACATGTACCGGCCCATGGTCATGGTAGGTATTTGTTGAAAGAACTGAAGGTAAACTGCTTTTTACTCAGTTTTCACTCTCTTGGTGACTACACAGTGACTCCATGAGGTGGTGCTAAAACATGCTTAATAAAAGATTGGATTCTCCATTAGAAATAGGTACCGAGGATTGCACCTGTAGATGTCTGCTTAAAAGTGAGGTTTACAAATAATTCCTTATGAAATGGAAACATGCTTACGATTTTAAAAGGGAGACCCCAGCTGTAAAGCTCTGAGGAGCAGGGTCAGAAAGTGCAAATATCCTCAGATGCCAGGCAGCGTCCTAGGTAACTGAGTCGGGATGTGAGGTGTTTGGTTGGCAGTGGTTGGTGGTGGTTGGTTTACCAGGTGGTCCTGATGAACTGGACAGTGGAGCCCACTCTAAAAGCAAGAAAAGTTAATCGCAACAAAAAAAAAACAAAAAACAAACAAAAAAAAACATGGCTAGATTCCATGGCTATCACTTTTTGAGTTCAGGTTTGTTAAAGGTGGAGTGTACTACAAAACAAAACTGTGTTGTGAATATATTTAAATGTATAGGAGGAAAAAAGTAGGAAAAAAGTCCACAAAGTTAACAGTGGTTAGTTATCTCTGAGTGTTGTTTTGGTAGCAGTCTTCTTAACACTATACTTCAGATTGTTTTCATCAGCTTATTATTTTATAGGGGGAGACGTAAGCAATGCCCCTTTTTTAGAATGATGGAAGGTCTCCATTCTCACTATAATATTTGCAAATAGTGCCAAAGTAGATGTAATAAATATTCAAGGTTCTTTTCTCTCTTCTTCATATTTTCCTTCTTGAACTTTTCTTCATTTGTACACACAAACACACATATGCGATTCATGTATATGTAGTGAGAGAGACAGGGGATGGGGGAGAAGGAGGGATGGAGAGGAAGAGACAGTGCATGCCCGCGAGACAGCACAAGAGAACAAGCGTCGGTAAGAGAGTGAGAGCATTTATTAATACTTCTCTCCGGAGTCTGGATATCTAGCTGCTTCCTGACTACCTCGACTTTGATGACCAGTAGGCCTCCGAGACCTACTATATACAGTCAAGAGTCTTGGTTTCTTGCCATCTCTGAACTTGTTCCTTCTTCAGTCTTCTTAGTAACTGTTCTAAGTAGTCACTGGGTAGATAAGGGTAAAAGCCCTATTGTCATTCTGGGCTTATATCTTTCTCTCAAAATTCTCCATTCAGTCGCTCAGCAATCCCATCAGCTTTACTTGAAAAATATAATCCCGATCCGAGAATGTCTTTCATCTCCCACTGCTGCTGCTTCTCTGGTTTGAACCACTGCCACCACCACCGCTTTGTCAGGGTTGCTGCAAAGGCTTTTGGTCCTTCTCTAATGACAGCTTTCTGCTTTGAGGCCAGAATGATCCTGCTAGGACATGAATTATTCCTCACTCTTAGGCTCAGAATCCTCACCTAGCAGCCGCACCTCACTCATATGTGTACCCCCTCCGCCAGCGCAGGCAGTGGGCACGCGCACGGCAGCCTCTCTCCAGCCTTGAGACGTCCGTGTGGCCTGCGGCCTCTGCGTCCTGCATGTTAGCTCCGATGGCACTTCTCAAGAGAAGCCTTCTTGGATAACTCCAGCCACGATGTCATCTTTCCATCACTGTCTTCTGGTCCTGCCTTATTCTTCTCCATAACTCTTAGTAACACCTCCTATTTTATTTTATTTTATTTTATTTTATTTTACTTTACTTTACTTTACTTTATTTTATTATTTTTAATAAATTTTATTCATTTATTCATGAGAGACACGGAGACATAGGCAGAAGGAGATGCTTCTCCATGCAAGGAGCCTGGTGTGGGACTCGATCCCCAGACCCCAGGATCATGCCCTGGGCCGAAGGCAGGCACCAGACCACTGAGCCACCCAGGGATCCCCTCCTGTTATATTTTAAATTATTAACTTAACGATCACTTAACGCACGCTCACTCCCAATTATACCATTTCTCCGTGACTTGTTCAGTACCAAGTCTCATAGGAGACTACCTGCTAGAAGGTGCTCAGTCATTTTTAAGATAAATGAATAATTAGACCTGAAACGTGTGTGTGTTTGTCCCAGTTCGTAACCCTTGAAACTTGTAACATCACCGGCTATAGCAGACCACTCCTCCTTTCTTGACGTTCTTTTCTTGTCTTTCAATAGCCTGTTCTGTCAGTGTTTTCCTTGATGTTTAGTTTAATCTGATTTTAACTGTCGTAAGAAAGGAAGAAAGGTGATGATTCTGCCCAATGAAATATAAAGCAATTTTAGGTCAAATAAATGTCTGATAGACCCTCATCATTTGCAAAGAACATGTAGGTAGAGTTTTTAGGAATCTCAGATATGAGTGTATCACCAGAACCCCGTGATTTCCTCTACCAAATGGAAGGAAGCTTAGCTCCAGTTTCTAGCTCAGAACATCGGAGACTTCTTGCATTTGTTACTTTTACCATTAGTTTTCTTACTAGTGTAACCGATGGTTGGGGTGGGGGTGGGGAATGGTGAGGAGGATTATTTTCTATTCTTGCCCCAGAGCTAAAATTTCTATTATTTGCACACTCATGACAGATGGTTAAGTTCACCCACTAGCTGTCTAGCTGTGTTTTCTCTTCTTTTATAAGATAGATAACACACAGGATTCTGTTTTTTGACTCTATTTATAAAGTATTACAGTTCATTGGTCTTTATAATTATTCATGTGTATTTTTGTTAAGAGAGAACACAAGGCAGGCGGGGGCAGAGGGAGAGAGAGAATCCTGAGCGGGCTTCATATCCAGCGTGGAGCCCAAGTTGGAGCTTGATCACAGGACCCTGAGACCATGACCTGAGCCGAAATCAGGAGTCGGTCGATTGAGTCACCCAGGCGCCCCTATTCATGTGTATTTATGAGTGTGAATGTCAAATCCATGAAGAGCGAGTATCTAATAAACCATTTTTCATGGTAGAGCATAAAAACCTAAAAAAATGCTTAAAGCTAAAAATAAGAATATTTTTAAAAAAATGCATGATTTTTGAGACCCTTAACCTCCTACTTAGTCTAGCATCTCCGAAAGAGCTCCAGGCTTTCCTCATCCCAGCTCTGCCACTAAGTGGTGACTTAAAGCGGAGTCCTTAGTCTCTCTAGACAGCAGCCTTCTCAGCCTTGATCCAATCCAGTCCATGTTACCTTTAACTTCATGTCTTTTCAGTCTTCTTTTAACCAAGAACAGCTCCTCACCCTTCGTTTTTCTGGATACGTTTTGAGGGAACAGGCCAGCTATTTTGTACAATGTCCCTTGGTTGGCATTTGTCATTTCCTCCTGATTAGATTCAGGTTACGTACTTTTGGTAGGAATACCATGGGAAGTGATACTGTGTGCCTCTCAGTACATCATATTACGTTGTCCTGATACTAATGGTGATGACTAATCTTTTAGGTAAGCTGGTGCCTCCCCGGTTTCTTCACTACAAAGTTACTGTTTTTCACCCTTTGTAGTTAATTTGACTATGTAGATAACTAATCCATTTTCTGTATTCTTACATATGTTTTATTTTTTTAATATTTTTTTAAACTATTTTTTTTTAAAGATTTTATTTATTTATTCACAAGAGACAGAGAGAGAGATAGAGGCCAAGACACAAGCAGAGGAAGAAGCAGGCTCCATGCAGGGAGCCCAACATGGGACTCCATCCCGGGTCTCCAGGATCACGCCCTGGGCTGAAGGCGGCGCTAAACCGCTGAGCCAGTGGGGCCGCCCCATTACATGTGTTTTAAATGCCAGTGTAGCATACTGTTTTGCTATCGGCAGAGAAGCCATGTTTCCATGATCTGATCTTGATTTATTATCACCCTGTGACACCTGATACCTCTTACTCTGCTTTGTCTTCAGCACTTTCTTCAGCTTCTTTAAGCAAATTATACAGTGCACTTGGAAGCATTTGGCTGTGTAGACCGAGCCATAATGTAGCAAGTTTCACACTCCAAGCAAGCTATACAGCCAAGCAACCACACACATATATATGTGTTGAATTGGATTAAATTGCATACACTTCAGAAGATTAACTTGCAGTAATAGGTTCTGTGTTCTGGCTTTGATGGTGAAAAGAATCATTCAGCACATTTGGGGCAAGATTGACTATCAAGTGTCACCTTTTTCTGGCAGTGGTTTTATGACTTCTGTTGTCTTGATGATTGTTCTTAGGATTTGTAAAGTGTTTTCAGTAGAAATGGCCTTCATTCCTTTGTAATAGAAACATATGTTTTATTTTCAGTTCCCACATTCAGTGTTGGAACAGAGCTATAAAGCACTGCTGTTTGATTTTATTGAAGAGAGTTTTTCCTAAAGTTAAGTGGGCTAACAGCAACAAGGGAGCAGGCCCCGTTGTATACAAATTCCTTAAATGTAGCAACACGGAGATTGTCACTATCATTATGCGAAGAGTTACAGATCTGAAATGTGGATTAAATGGGTTGCTGCCCTGGGTAGCTTGCCGCAGGCAAAGACCTCCCCAGGATAGTGTGTACCCAAAAGTGAGAAAAGTGAGAGGGGCCTTGGGTCCCTGGGTGAGGTTTCACGTGTAATTTCAAGGCAGATAAAGAAATATTTGACTTGATAAATCCTAACATCAGGGCAGAGATTTTAAAGTAGAGATCAAATTAGGACAGCTTAGAAGAAGAGGTTATAATTCCTAGTCCTTATGAGACCTAAAAAATAAGATGTTAAATGTTATAGGTAGACAGGATGTTTAGATAAAGGCTGTCAAATAGGGGAGTGTTACAGACTGAAGGGAAAGAGCCCCAGACATAACGTATAGTTTGCTTTAGATATTTTTAGAGTTGAATTAAGTGTTTTTTTTTTTTTTTTTTTTTTTTTAAGATTTTATTTATTCATGAGAGACACACAGAGGCAGAGACACAGGCAGAGGGAGAAGCAGGCTCCCCGTGGGGAAAATGCGGGACTCGACCCCAGGACCCGGGATCATGTCCTGAGCCTCAACCGCTGAGCCGCCCAGGCACCTGTGAAGTTTTGTTTGTAAAACATGAATGTTTAGTTGTCTTAAAATATTTTGAGCTCCCCAGAGAAAAGCATTTAAAATGGGCTAATACTTAAGAAAAGTAAAATTTAGAGTCAAGGAAATTAAGGCAAGTCTTGAAGCAGATTAGGAAATACGTCCGTCCTCAGAGTAAATAAGGTAAACTTTGTACGTTTATCTGTAGGACTGCTCTCCGCGAGGAGTCCTGTTGTTGCCAAGCCAACTAATGGTAACTGCAGACTTTACTACTGTGTTTACTATCGCTATAGCAGTTCGCATTTCTTGAGCAATTATGGAATGCCCCTCACTGTGGGGAGCAGGAACACGGGGCTTCTTCCAGTCTTAGACTAAATCAGCTCCTGGCCTGTGCTGTGAAAATGACCCCCGTTACCTGAGGGAGCTTGTCAGCCTTGGCCATACCTCCTCCCTTTGCTGTTGGACCCTGTGGCTGCGTTTCCTTTGGGGGCCTTATTTGCAAATAGCACTAGTCAATGTGAGTCGAATGTGATGTTAGAAATGGTCTGCTCCTCCCATGGTAGACTCATTTGAGAGATGGGCCAAGTGAAGCCAAGAAAATTAAAGAGGGAAATAACATTTTCACCAAACCCATCCTCAACACTGTTCTCATGTGAAAACAGTCCAGTCCATCCCTCCCCACCCCCATGTTGCCAGGATCCCCCATTTCTTCATCACCATCTGCTGGGTTCTCTGTATGTTCTATTTTCTGATGTCGTCAGATCCCCTGTGAGAGAGGTACTTTGTTCCCACTTCACAGGTGAGGACATGGATGTGTGGACAGGTGCACGGAGCCTCTCAGCGTACATGTCTCAAGTAGGTTCCAAAGCCTGTGCTAGACAACTAACTGCTGGTCGGCGGGGACAGAGGGAGAATGTAGTCCCGCCCTCCTGGTGTTCACGGTTGGGATGGGGCATGTATCCAAACAATCCAAGTAGTAGACAAGGAAGGAAGAGCTAGTAGTGAAATGAATGCAATGCGGAGGGGGCTCCCCAAGGATGGGAAGCCCATGGAGATCCACAGAACAAGTGATGTTTGAATACACTTTTGAAAGTAGAGGCATTTTGTTTTTAAAGATTTTATTTATTTATTCATGAGAGACCCAGAGAGGGAGAGAGAGGCAGAGACACAGGCAGAGGGAGACGCAGGCTCCATGCGGGGAGCCCGATGCAGGACTTGATCCCGGGACTTCAGAATCACGCCCTGGGCCAAAGGCAGGTGCTAAACCGCTGAGCCACCCAGGGATTCCCCCCCCCCCCTTTTTTTTTTTGAAAGTAGAGGCATTTTGACAGAGTTCCCATTGTGAAGGGACGGGCACCTCTGGCAGAAGGATGGTGTCTGAGGAGAAACTGGGTCATCAGCGAGTTGGACTTGTGGAAACTGCTGGGATCTTTTTCATCTCGTGCATTAGTTATCAGCCGGGCAGTGATAAAAGGCTGTGAGGAGCCTCGTGTGCTCGGGGTCCATGAGTTCTGTCTGGGGGACAGTGGGCAGCCGGGGAGGGACTTCTTGTTAATTTTTTTTTTTTTTTTTTAATTTTTATTTATTTATGATAGTCACAGAGAGAGAAAGAGAGAGAGGCAGAGACATAGGCAGAGGGAGAAGCAGGCTCCATGCACCGGAAGCCCGATGTGGGATTCGATCCCGGGTCTCCAGGATCGCGCCCTGGGCCAAAGGCAGGCGCTAAACCGCTGCGCCACCCAGGGATCCCCGGGACTTCTTGTTATAAGACTTGTCCTAAGTCTCTTGTCTGTAGCATGGCAATGGTTATGATTGGCAGGGCCTTCTAGAGATGAAATGAGCCAGGCCCCTAAAGGGTTTAGAACAGTTCCTGGCGCACAGTAACTGGGCAGTAAATGTAGACCATGACCAGTTGCTAAGTTGCTTAGCCAGTGTTCTCTCAGAACTAGCCGGTATTTATTATCTTGTGCATTGTGCTGAGAAGTTTACAGACACTACCTGAAATCACACTCCAGCAATGTGGGTTCTGTTATTCCATTTTGTATATGAGGCACCTGTGCCTCATATACAAAAGTTAGGGAATTGCTGGGGCTCCTGGGGAGGGGGAATGCAGTGGAAAGAGCATCCGACTCTTGGTTTTGGCCTGGGTAGTGAGATCGGGATCTGCGCTCAGCACAGAGTCTGCTTGAGGCTCTCTCCCTTTCTCCCCCCCTCCCCCCACCCCCAAATAAATGAATAGGTCTTTAAAAAAATGTTAAGTAACTGTTAACACAGATGGAGCTGGCCTCACTAGGTGTTTGGTCTTCCCTCCTTGCTGAGACGGGTGGTTGCTAGGGGGAGGTGCTCGTTGAAGCAACGCTAGAAAGAAAGGTGCCTGCAGGGAACCTGCAAGGAACCGGCTGCAGGATTTCAGGGCTGTGGCCAGCATCAGAGGTATCAGAACCCTTATTCTTATGGGTGCCATGGGGTGCAGGCTGAGCATGGCAAAGTCCAGGGTGCTATAGGTGAAACCGCTTGCAAGAGGAACAGCTCTGATTCTGGCTCCGAATTGTTGGGTGTTCAATATGGTGAAGAGTGACAAGACCTACCATGGCCATGGAGCCTTTTTGGGGGGAACGGATAGACTAGAAGAAGCTTACAGTGCTTCGTGGCTAAACTCCCCAGGGAGCTGCTCTGTTGGCCGCCCCATTGTTTCCTCTACCCCTGAGGTTTTGCTGGATTGGACGTTTTTGTTGGAGGAGAGACTTTCCTTGGTTGACTGTCCTCTTGGAACCCCTCTCCCGATCACCCCCCAACACACAGGGAAGAAGCAGCTACCCTTCTTGTACAGTGGGTAATTAATTTGTGACATAGTCACCGAGCCATTTGGACTGCAAAAATAAACCCTGCTAAACACATAATTGACAGTCTGGTTTCTTATCTAAGGCAGCCAGCTTACTTTCAGTTCGGGTCCTTGAAGACAACGCGGCACTAACTTTTTTTTTTGACTCTGGGGACGAGCTTTTAGCTTCAAGACAAGATTGCCGCCAACATTTTCACAGTGCTCCTCATATCTCATTTGTCATAAAAAGAGGTATCCACCTTGCTTACCATGACAATGACCCTGAAGATTGGACAGAAGTGCTTGTTAAATGTAATGTAAATTCATGCTGTACTTAGACCTGAAAAATAGGTTTTAATTGGTGGGGTGGCTCTGGCTACCTGGATGAAAAATTCTGTGATACAAGGATTAGAGCCTGTGGGCTAAGACGCTGGCATCTGCCGCTGTTCTGTTCTCCAGGGATCCGTCACCTAGAAGTTTTAGCATCTATTGAGGAGCTAAGCCCCAAATCATTATTTTATTGGGAATGGCTAGATGTTGGCATTCTTCTGTAAGAATGAGCTTTCTCTCATCAACTGTGGTAAATTGTAATTCTTTATTAAAAAAAAAAAAAGGCAGAGTAAATGCTGAATTCCTTTCCTTTAGCCATCAATTTTCAGAGTAAGGATTGTTGTAATTACACTTTTATTGGTGATAAATGATTTTTTTCTATTTTTCTTATTTAAAAAAAAATTATCTTTGGTCATGGTGATGGGCTCATGGAATTTTATTTGTTCAGTATTTTACAACCAGTTACACTCATTCTTCATTTTAATGTTCAGATTGTCCAAAAGTTGGCCAGTGGAAGATGTTTCAAGCTTTTTTGTTTGTTTGTTTTTTTGTTATCCTTTTTGACATGACACTCTTTTGTCTTAGAACGCTTCCTTGTTTTTTTTTTTGACATAGAAAGATGTCCCAGGCTCATCATGTACTTTTTCTGCCTCAGATCTGCAGGCAGTCCTTTCTCTTAAGGAACCCTACTTCTTTCTAGTCAGGGAACAGTATTTATCAGGAAGCAAGATCTGGAGGCCGAAGGTGCTCACTGTTAACTAGGATGTCTGGCATCTAGGCTCTGCATGTGCGGACATGCACATCTGTGTATGTTGCACATACATCTTGGAGCTTATACTCTTCCAATTTATCCTTAACATTCTCACTTAACATTAAATATTTTTATTTTTGATCTTATATCTACTTTAAAAAGTTCTAATAAAGTTTAATATGGTGCCGTGTAACCCTGTAATACCTCATCTTTGCTCTGTGGAAATCTGTGTCAGCTTTTTCCAAAGTAAAATGTTCCAGCCGGCTTCAAGTTCGAATTTTAGCGTGTGATATAGTGGTCCTTGGGGTGTGTGTGCACCCGCGTGTATGATCGTTAAGGTTTTGATGACATTTAAGGTAATGTCTGCTCGTGATTCTTTTGGACTTTCTTAGAAAAATGCACTCAAAAGATTGCTTATGTTTTGCTTCAATAAGTTGTGAGTTAAGAAAAAGTTTATTAAGATTTTATGCATTGGGGTAGAGGCTGTGGAGAATTTTAACCAAAAGGGAGCTGTGCTGTCAGCTTTTACGGGGCTGTCATTTTTTTGTGGAGAGAAGCTGCATCCCAAAGAAGTCTAGCCTTTAAGTAAAAATTAGGGCAGTCTTTGTTTTGTTTTTTATTGCATCTTCAGAAGTATTTCTTGGTCTGTCTTAGATATTATCCTCGTTGGCAAGCTGGGAGTAAATGAGTTAGGTTTCTAGGTCTGTGTACTGTCTGTATCTGCTTGGTCTTTACTGCTGTCATTTCTTCTGGTTTTGTTGGTTTGGGGGAATTACCTAGTCTTGAATTTATTGTTAAGAACCCATTGCCACTAAGCAATTTCTCTGTTTTCTAGTCAGTATTGATATTGACTCCTGCTTGAAAGAACTAATCATCTTCCATGATAAGATGCTAATCAGGATCCCGATTTAATTAATACTATAGTTCTTTGTTCTTCATGGCTGTTGGTATGTGGATGTACATTTACACTTGGAATATAATATGCCACAAAAAATGTTAGAAGTTTTTGTAGTTTGCAGCTGATAAACTGTATTTTCACTTGGGGCACTCCTCAGGAAATCCTTCCCAGGTTACCTGCGTATCTGCAGTTTACAAACCAGGGTAAGAAAATCCGGGGAACGTGGGAAGACCAGGAATTCCACCTGGGGCTTCTGTTTCCAGCAGGTCTTGTTTGCTTTACAGAATTTCCAAGGTGCTCATGAGGATTGAGGGGTGACTGTGTTGCTGTGGTGGGAGTGGTGTTTGGGGTGAGGTGTGAAGGTGCTTCCAGAGGCTCGTCGTTGAATGAATTTTTATTTGTTGTGCATCTTGCAGCTCGATTGCTCAAAGCACGATGGGATTTTAAGAAAAACAAAACAAAGCCAACAGCTGCTTGTGTGAGATGAAAAAAAGCTTTTTTCATTGTTTTAGCAGCTAGTACGTATCTATGGTATAAGACACCGTATCAAAGAGGATAGTAAAGTCTCACCGCTCTGTTGTCCCAGCCCCGTCCTCACACCCTTCCAAAGGAATTGTTACCAGTTGCTTGTGTATCTTCTGAAATATATTTGTGTGTATATCTTCAATGTATGTTCTTATGTTCCTTTAAGAACATTGGTGCCTGTTCCCTACTGGGCATATAGTGGCCCCGTTCTTTTAAAGTGCTCTAGGCCACTGACTTTGTAATGACTTAGGAAAGCTGGATCTTTTTGTGTTTTGCAATCTGCACTGGAATGTTAATTCCATGGTGAATAGAAAGATTTTTTTCTTCCTTTCTTTCTCCCTCTTTTTTTTTTAAAGACATAAAGTTTCATTTTCAGACGAATGTGTCTGTGTATATATGTATATATATACACACACACATATGTACATGTATATATGTATAATCTTTCAAATGAGATCCCTGGAACCAAGTGATTTCTAAGGTTGATTTCAACTCAACATTATTTGGGAGTGAAGGGATACCTAGAATATACTGACAGGATGGAGAACTCATTAAGGGTCAAAAATGGGAGTGTTTCTATGAGAGTGACACAGCTAAAGGGACTAGATTTCATTAAATGAACATATCCTGCACTAGTCTTTGGTCTCCAGAAAAATAAAGCCACGTGGGTTCTGGAGGAAAGGATAATGGGTTTGGGTCTCTTTGGTCTGTGCAATGTGTAAAGCATTTTTATATTTAAGAGCTTTTTGGTCTAGAGTTACTATACATGGCTATCTGGCAGTATGATGCCTGTGGCATTTGTATCTGTGTTCCCATGAAAGACCCTTACCTATCTAAAGCTTGTTCAGAAATACGAAGTTCACAGTTAACTCTATTTAAGACTTAAGTAGTAGGGGCCCTTGGGTGGCTCAGCGGTTGAGCATCTGCTTTCAGCTCAGGGCATGATCCCGGGGTCCCAGGATCGAGTCTCACGTCGGGCTCCCTGCACAGAGCTTGCTTCTCCCTCTGCCTGTGTCTCTGCCTCTCTCTCTCTCTCTCTCTCTCTCTGTGTGTGTCTCATAAATAAATAAATAAAATCTTAAAAAAATAAAAGACTTAAGTAGTAAACACAGTGCTTTTACTGTAGACACGTGACTCAAACCAAGCTGCTCATGGAATTAAATTCCAGTGCAAAGTGCAAAAAGAAAACGTGGTCCACCTTGCTCTGTAAATGATCGGGGCTTCCCACCACCTCCTCGGTAGCAGAAGCTGGGCGCGGGGTGAGGATAATGAAACGTCCAATGTAGTGATTTAGGTCGTTGTGATGCCTCTGTGGGGCTGGCCGCACACGTCTTTCTCCAGAGCTGCACCTCCTTTTCTCCTTCCACCCAGGCCCTCAGGGGAGCCATCCCTTCATGGGTGAGGCTGCGGTTGTGCACAGAGGTACGTTCTCTGCGCAGGGAAGCACAGCTGTGGTTTCCTCGCTGGGTCCGTCGTGTTGCTCTAGTTTCCCTCTCCCGGGGCAATAAAACTTGAGGCTCGGTCACTGTGTGTAAGACTGTGGGGTCCCATCCTAAGGGGTTAATTAAATGCACCCGTTTAATATTTGTAAAAAAAATAACGAGCCTGTTATCCCAGGTTAGGACTGTCTCACCATGGCCAAGGCCGCTGCTCATTCAGGTATACGCAGGAATCCGCAGAGCTTTGAGGGGCTTACCGTACGATAATTAGAACATTAATTTCAGACAGCCACCTCCTGCCCCTGAGAAGGGGTTGATTCATCGTGGCAGATGTTTTGTATGTGTCCGTCTGTTAGGAGGAAACCCCTGAAGCTGTACTTGTGCCGAGAAGTTGGTGGGGTGATTGATGTGTTGAATAAGAAAGTCTTGTTCTGGGGGCTAAAATTGGATTCTGTGGTTGCCAAGGGCCTTGGCTTCAGATGCTTGTGTGGGGCTGATAGGGAGAGAGGACCACTGGAAAAATCCCTAAATGCAACAGTTAGCGTTGCATATACATCAGCAGGGAAACAAAAACTGAGGACCCGACAGCCAGAGGGCCAAACCAAGAAAAGCGCCAAATGCTCTTCTCCTCTACATGAGATACACCCCCAGCACCTACGATGAAGAAAAGCACAGTGGTTAGGAGTTGATTTGCTCAAGGGGATGTAACTCTCTTGCTCCTACCAGCCCTCCTGTCAGCCCATCTTCCTTTCCCTGCCTGAGACCTTGCCACCCGTTTCCTTCGTTGGCCAGTCTGGTCTCTTTCTTACCCTGGCTGGCATCCTTAAGCATTAACTGTCTGTCACACAACTGTGCAGTTATTTATATATTGCCTCGTAATGGTCCTTATCTTTTCTGGAGTATTGTCCAACCTTCCTATAAATATATGATCCACTCGTTGGGGCGATGCCCTTTGCTCATAGTGGTTGGTCAGAACTTCACCTCATTCTCCAGGCTTCCTTCCCCTGAACGTCAGAGAGGAAAGAGCTTCTCTCCGTTCCCCTTAGCTCACCCCCACCCTGACTGACACCCATTAGGGACATTTCCCCAGCAGCCAGGCCTCCTTAACCTGTCTTCTTTGCCTCGGCCAGCGAGATCCTACTTTTAAACTCCGGTGACTTCCTTCCCACGTGTGGGCTCCTGCCTGCCCAGGCCTGTGCTTTCTCCCGGGCACGCACCACACTTCTAAGCGTGTAATAGCTCACTTAATTCTTGAAATACTCCTATAGTCCAAGTACACTTATCAGCCTTGTGTTGTAGACAAGTAACTGAGGCAGCCGGAGGCCGTGAGTGGCTTGCTCAAGATCCCAAAGCCAGCAAGTGATTGGAGCCGGAATAGGAACCGTGTCATCTGACTCCAGAGCCTGTGGCCTTCACCACCACCAAGCGAGTTAACATACGCTGGGAGCTCAGAAGGGGCGCGCTGGGTACCCAGTGAGGGCGCAGCCAGTACTCCTACTGTGCAGAATCAATCTACGGGCCCCTGGACGGTGTCTGTTGTCCTAATTACACTCTTTAAGGCATTGAAACCACCGATGGTAATGGTCTCCGTACCTGTGTCTTTTCCCTGACCCTTCTTCTGAGTGTGGGACCAGTGTATCCACCTGCCCCTGAACGTGTTTTCCCATGACACCTCTCTGACCCCTCAGATTCAAGTGTTGAACTCCAAACAGAAGCCCCAGTAAGATCAGTGGATCGTGTCAACGCACCGTGTCCTGGTTGCGATCCTGTACTGTAGTCTCGCAAGTCGTTAGCCTGCGGGGAAGGTAGGGACAGGGTGCATCGGATCTCCGTGTAGTGTTTGCCGAAATCGTACAAAGTTTAATTAAAGAGTGAGTAAGAGCAGACTGGACTCAGCCCCTTCCCCTGCTCGTTCCCCCAATTGCGCATCTCCGTCGATGGCCTGAGGATCTGCTCGGCGACCCGACCGAGAAGTCTGGGGAGCTGCCTTGTCCCCTCCTTTTCCTTCTCCCCAGTATCAGCTCGGCTACTGTTTTACCTGCCTCTTTTTTGGTTTCCCTCCTTTGCTGATCACCCTCCCATCCCCCCCTGGACTTTAGGCTCCTTTTTAGTTTGTCTCCCCCACAAATGTCGGAGAGGGTCTTAATCTATACATACCTGGTCTTACCAGGCCTTTGCCTAAAACCCTTCAGTGGCTTTTAATCATTCGTGATGAAAGACCAAACTCCCCAGCCGGTCGCTGCAGGGTCAGAGTCGTCTCGGCTGCTGGTTATTCACGCAGATTTCTGGGTCCTGCTGCACATTTCTGGGGTCAAAATCTCCGGAGTCAGAGCTGTTGTGTGTGTGGTTCACGAGTGCCCTCTGCTGATCGTTTCATGCGCCAGCGTCTGAGGACCTCAGGCCTGGCCACCTGCCTGGCCACTGGCCCCTTCTCCCCGGGCATCACCTGGCACGGAGCCCAGCGCTGTCTGTGGGATTCCTTTGTGCCGCCGCTCAGGGCCTGGCCCAGCGTCCACGTGCTTCCTCTCCTGCCACCCCCCCGCGGTCGGTCCCCCGTCCCTGGGTGGCTGCCTGCCTCGAGGGTGACTTGCCTCGCCTAGGGTCTGCTTTCCCTTCGCCCCTTGTAGCCTCAGACCCCAGGGGAACTTCCAGCCCATAGTGGGCATTTCATGTTTGCTGCTATATTTATTTGTACTGTTAGATTTTGTGTGTGTGTGTGTGAGTGTGTGAATGTGTGAGCGAGCACCAGCAGGGGTGAGGGCCAGAAGGGGAGGGAGAAGCAGACTCCCGCGGAGCAGAGAGCGCAGCTCGGGGCTCCATCCCAGGGCCCCAGGATCACGACCTGAGCTGGAGGCAGGCCCTCCCCCCCCCCCCCCCCCCCCCGACGGAGCCCCCCAGGCGCCCCTAATGGTTTTAGTTTATCTCCAGTAGCAGTCACCACGTTCCTAAAGCAAGAGTACTTAATATCATCGCCCAGGAAATAAAACCAGAGGGAAACAGCCAGTTAAAAATAACCTAGTAAAATCACTCGTCCAGATGAGGACAGATACTGGGTAGATGCCACAAACACCAGCGTCGTGCAGGCAACTCTGTGTTAAGAGGAAGACGTTTTTGCAGCGTGGCAGGACGTCCTACTTTATTATTACCGCAGCCTCGCCGCCGTCTCCCAGCCCTGGCATCTCCACCCCCCCCTCGCCCCCCGTTTTTCCCGCTGTCCACCCACAGGGCCTGATTCACTAACTGACCATTCAGCAAAACACGACATTCCAGCCGCTGGGCTGACTCTGTTGGTCGCAGGTCACACTGAGACAGCGGTTTCCATTTGGACCATTCTTTATCCAGGCTGCCAATCAGCATGCTGATCCCCCCCCCCCCTTCATTCCCCAAGCGAATAGTGGCTGAATAGGGAATTTCACGATTTCTGTGAATCATTTTATAGGGTACAACTGATTAACTTTTAAAAAGCCTTTTATTATGGAAATTTCGAACACACACACACAGATGCAGAAAAATAAAGTCCTCTTACGGGTCACCCAGGTTTCATCCAGTTTCACCCAGGAACACCCTTACTCCTGCCCCTTATCCTCCTCCCTGCTCCACCCCCTTAAAGTCCTAACATCTCACAGTGGATTACTTCTTTTCAGTGTGGGGATAGTCTTCTACTTCATGAAACGCAGGTATCAAGAAAGTATTTCAAGAAAACATTAAAAAAAATCATATAACAACTGTACTGAGATACTAGTATTTTTTAATATAAAACTTATTTTATTTTTTTTTAAATTTTATTATTTGTTCATGAGAATACACAGAGAGGAGACAGAGAGAGAAGCAGAGGCACAGGTGGAAGGAGAAGCAGGCTCCATGCAGGGAGCCCGACGTGGGACTCAATCCGGGGTCTCCAGGGTCGCGCTCTGGGATGAAGGCAGGCGCTCAACCGCTGAGCCACCCAGGCGTCCCAGTGTACAACTCATTTAAAGTGTATATTCAGAGTTGTAAGATTGTAGCCATATTTTGCTTTTTAGTTTTTATTAAATTTTTATTTGAAGGTGTTTGGTTAGCTTAAGTGGGTGGAGCATGAGACTCTTGATCTTGGGGTTGTGAGTTCGAGCCCCATGTTGAGTATAGAGATTACTTAAAAAATGGTTGAAGGGGAGGAGGGTGGGGGGTAGGGGGGTGACTGGGTGGTGGGCACTGAGGGGGGGCACTTGACAGGATGAGCACTGGGTGTTATTCTGTATGTTGGCAAATTGAACACCAATAAAAAATAAATTTATAAAAATATTATTTTTTTTGAATATAATGCACATACAGTGTTACATGAGTTTCAGGTGTACAACAGGGATTCGACATCTGTATACGTTATGCTCATCACACATGGAGCTACCATCTGTCACTGTATTTCGCGGTGATAATATGATTGACTGTATTCCCTGTGCTGTACCTTTTATTCCCATGACTCATTCCTTCCATAACTGGAAACCTGTACCTCCCCCTTCCCTTCTCCCGTTTTGCCCATCCCCCTAACCCCTTCTCTCTGGCAACTATCTTTTTGTTTTCTGCATTCATAGGTCTGATTCTGCTTTTTGTTATTCATTTGTTTTTTTTTTTTTTTCTTTTAGATTCATACCTGTGTGAAATCATAGGGTATTTGACTGTCTCAGTCTTCACTTTACCATTATACCCTTCAAGTCCATCCATGTTGGCAAGATCTAAACTGCTACATTTATAGCTGTGTAATAGCCCATTGTATATATTTGTACAACATCTTCTTCATCTATTCATATCTCTTTTTTTTAAAGATTTTATTCATTTATTCATGAGAGACACAGAGAGAGAGGCAGAGACACAGGCAGAGGGAGAAGCAGGCTCCCTGCGGGGAGCTGATGCGGGACTTGATCCCGGAACCCCGAGGTCACGCCCTGAGCCAAAGGCAGACACTCCATTACTGAGCCAGATGGTGTCCCCCGTTCATCTCTTGATGGGCACTTGGGTTGCTTCCATAATTTGTCTATTGTGAATAATGCTGCAGTAAACGTAGGGGTGCATATATTTTTTCGAATTAGTGTTTTTGTATTCTTTAGGTAAATACCCAGTAGTGGAATTACCGGATTGTATGGTAATTCTATTTTTAATTTTTTGAGGAATCTTCATACTGTTTTCTAGAGTTTTTCTGTTTTCTAGGCTGCATCAATTTGTATTCTCACCAACAGTGCACAAGTGTCCCTTTATCTCCTTGCCAACACTTGTTTCTTGTTTTCTTTCTTTCTTTTTTTTTTTTTTTTCTTTTTTAAGATTTTATTTATTCATGAGAGATACAGAGAGAGAGGCAGAGACACAGGCGGAGGGAGAAGCAGGCTCCATGCAGGGAGCCCGATGTGGGACTCGATCCTGGAACCCTGGGGTTCCCGCCCTGGGCCAAAGGCAGGCGCTAAACCGCTGAGCTACCCAGGTGTCCCTGTTTCTTGTGTTTTAGATTCCAGCCATTCTGACAGATGTGAGATGATATCTTACTGTCTTGATTTGCATGTCCTTAATGATGAGGGATGTTGAGCATCTTTTCCTGTGTCTGCTGGCCCTCTGTATGTCTTCTCTGGGGGAAGTGTCTATTAAGCTTCTCTGCCCATTTTTTAATCAGATTTTTTGTTTTACTTCGTGTTGGGTTGTGTATCCGTTTTTTTCATCTTTGGGATACTTCCCCTTTGTCAGATATGTCATTTGCAAATGTCTTCTCTCTTTCCATAGGTTGTCTTTTTGATTTGTTGATGGTTTCCTTTGCTGTGCAGAAGCTTTTTATTTTGATGAGGTCTCAGTAGTTTATTTTTACTTTTGTTTCCCTTGCCTCAGGGAACCTGTCTAGAAAAATGTTGCTACAGCCAATGTCAAAGAAATCATTGCCTGTGCTCTCTTCTAAGGGTTTTATGGTTTTAGGTCACATATTTAGGTCCTTAATCCACTTTGAGTTTTTATTTTGGTCTGTACTGTTAGAAGTGTTGTAGTTTCATTCTTTTGCATGTAGCTGTCCCGTTTTACCAGACCATTTATTGAAGAGACTGTCTTTTCCCCATTGTGTATTCTTGGCATGGCCACATTTTGGAACATTTTTATCACCCTTGAAAGAAATCCTGTACCCATTAGCAGTCATTCCCCATTTACCCTAACTTCCCCTCTGCTTTAGGCAATCTAAAATAGCCCTCTAGATTTGCCTATTCTCAACATTTCATACAAATGAAATCATAAAATATGTGGTTCTTTGAAACTGCCTTCTTTCAATTAGCATAATGTTTTCAAGATTCATCCATGCTGGGGTTTTATGTCAATAGTTCCATTCATTCCTTCTCCTGACCGAATGGTATTCCTTTGTACGCAAAGGACATATTTTATTTATCCATTCACCAGTTGACGGACGTTTGGATTGCTTTCACTTTTTGGCTATTGCGCATCATGCTGCTATGAACCTTGGTTTATAAATCTTTGTGTGGACATGTGCTTTCACTTCTTTTGGGAATTGAGGGGTTTTATGGTAACTCTATCTACATTTAACCTTTTGAGGAAATACCAAACTGTTTTCCACAGTGGCTATATCATTTTACATTCCCACCAGTAGTGCACGAAGATTCTAATTTATACACATCCTCACGACTACTGTTACTACTTACCTTTTTGTTTATACCTGCCCTAGTGGTATCTCATTGTGGTTTTGATTTGCATTTTCCTGGTAACTAATGATGTTCAACATCTTTTCATCTGCTTATTGGCCATTTTGTTTGTCTTCCTGGAGAATTGCCTGTTCGGATTCTTTGCCCGTTTTTTATTATCAGGTTGTAATAGTTCATTACAAGTTGTAATAGTTCATATATTCTAGATCCAAGTCTCTTACCAGATACGTGATTTGCAAATATTGTCTCTCAATTCGTAGGATGTCTTTTCACTTTATTGATGGCATCCTTTGATCAAGAAAGCATTTTAACAACAACAACAAAAAGAATGGTGGAGAATCTTAAAATCATTCTTACTGAGTATTTAGAAGTGGAATGTGCTGTGTCTTGCATGCACTGAGTCTGTCCCTCCCCCATCCTTCAGTCTGCACCGAAGTCAGGCTGATTAAATCTTGTACATCTTACAGTTTGAGATGCAGGCTTGTTCTCCCTGTGGAGAGGCAGGAGCTTCAATTATAGTGGTGTAGCCACAGGAAGAATTTTTTAGGTTATAGGTTTCTCCTTTAAGGAGACTGTCATGTTTCACTAAAGTTCTTTGTCAAGTGGATCACCTTAAAAATGTATACCTTACTCTCTGGGATTGGTGGAGATCTTAAAACGATCTCTGTTGGGTTTATTTTAGAGAGTGAGTTCCTGCTTAATTTGATATCAGGGAAAAGAATTTGGCCAGGAAAATGAGCCTCACAAAATTAAAGGACACACATATATCTACTGGAAGTTTATTAAAGAGAATTGAAAGTCCAGTATATTTGCATAGGTCTTTTGTCGTGCATTGACTAGCAGTTGCTTCTAGTCACATTGGCTGTAATAAAGACAGAGCGTGCTAGAGAGGGAGCTTGGCATTTTCCTATATGGTGTTTGAAAACTAGGTGTAAGCAGTGATGAGTTTAAACTAGAAGGCAAAGATTTTTGTAAGAAGATTTGAGAGGCAGAGTAATTGAGGAATGACTTGATTTAGTGATTATTTTGGGAGCACCTTAGAGTGTATTGATTCAACTCAATACTTAGACGTTGACCAAGTAAGGCCTAGTTTTATGGAGACTAGAGAACAGAGAGGGATGCCATTTAGGTGGGGGGTTGGTGTCCAGAGACTAGAAAGGCTATGTGTTTGATTTGACATTTGAATTGGGTTCAGAAAAATTCCCACAAGTGAACATAGGTGAGTAGAGAAGGTGTTGTCGATAAAGAGCATTTTATAGGCCTGAGAGTCAGAGAGAAAGCAACTGTAGCTACTTAGTGGTAGGTAGTATTCAAAATGATTTTAGGTCCTAGCCAAGGAGTTTGGGTTTAATTCTTAAAGGATTGCAGAGCCGTTGGAGGTTTTGGAACCATGAAACTGATATTGATTGGTTTCATAAATACTTACCCAGAGCATGTTAGGCATTGGCAACTCAGCTGCAGCAGAGACAGGGTCTTAACGGCAGTGACAACAGATGCAGTCCTTTGACGAAGTCTAACCTTTAGTTTCCTTTCAAACAGCTTTTCACCCCAATAATGGTGATGATAGCTACCACATATTGATCAATTTCTGCATAGCATGCATCATGCTAAATAACCCCTTACAGTAACTCTCTGTGTGTGTGTGTGTGTGTGTATTATTGGTTCCTATTGCAGAGGAGGAAATTGAGACTTAGCAGAAACTATCTAGCACATCACACAGCCTAGTAGATTGGGAATTTGCACCCAGGTCCATCCTGTTCCAAAGTTCATTCTACCAAAACCACAAACGACTAACTGTTCCTTCTTTACCAATGTCTCCCTGCCAGGATACCTTCTCCTTGAGCCTTGCTGCACTTGGTATGTTTTGTGTTTGCCCCCAGGGTGGATGTTACTGCTCTCTTGGGCTCCCAGTTTTCTTTTTAATACCGCAGGTATTCCAAAAAGAAAAAAAAAATATATATATACGGCAGGTATTCCAGGCCCAGGAGGATCATTGTTAATGTAACTTGGCACCTTTTTGTTCTCACCTGCAGGTGTTTATTGATCTGTGTGTTTTCATGTACTAGAGTGGGGCATCTCACACCTGATGGTGCACTTCTGGTTTAGCTGTGTGGCCTGGCATAAGTCGGCTGTGCCTGGATCTATAAAATGATAGGGTGAGCTGCGTGATATCTGAAACCCCTCTGTCTTGGGGGTTTGGGATTGACAAAGAAGCAGTAGTGGCCATAGGATTCAGGGAGGCCAAGGGGGAATGTTGTCAAAGGGACCAGTCATTCTTTTCAGTCCTGGCCCCTGACACCGCTCTCAGTGATGTTTATGTGCATCAGCTTTCTAAAAATCTGGCTGCATGCTGAAGTTCCCAGTATCAACAAACTACGAATGATGTGACCTATCCTCAGAGCTGCTTCACTTGAGACCTCCTGTACTTTCAGAGTGGCCTCCTTGATCCCTGTCTGTATCTTTTCTACCTTTGACTATCCCCCTCTACCTCACCATCTTCCCTTTGTTTTTTTTTTAACCATTCCCATTTTCTTTTTATCACCTGAAACTGGGCCCCTTCCTCCAGACCAGTCCTAACTAAGCATGAGAGGGGCCAGGGAATCCGAATAGTTTTGAGGGGTAGAGGACAGGTGGCCATTTGTTATTTTCTGTTTTTAATTTTTAATTAAGATTGTGTGTGCATCCTAATTTTTTATACTAATCCTCTCTGGACTGTCTTATGTCCCAGACCTCAGAAATCTCTTTGATTTGATAACTCAATGCCAGTTAAATACATTTAAAGTTAAAACACACTACTAAGAGGGCTACATTTGCATTCCGTTTGAATCCCAAAAGGCATTCAGATTGTGGAATGTCCTATTCAGCATATTTTTTTTTTGAAGAAATGCTTATGTTTATATAAACATTCCAGCACATAAAAAGGAAAAAAAAAAAAAAACCCTGGAAAGATAAATATTAAAATATTTAATTATGGGTGAAAGTATTATAGATGTTTTTCTTTTCATACTGCATTATGTATTTTCTGTATATTTCTTCCACATTTTAAAAAACAGTCTTAAAAGGAAAATACACCCTGGACAGAGTAGGGGTGTGTGTGAATATGTGTGTTATTTTTAGCTCCTGAGGCTCAAATATTCTGTGGGGGTATTGAGGATGGTACCATACTGAGAGGGAGTTAATAGCAAGGCTTGGCACACAAAAGCTAGGATTTGGATCCTTGTTATTTTTGTTTTTGCTTATTATAGCTAAGCTAAACTTGTCCCATCTGATGGTTGGCATTTTGTTTTGTTAAACGAGTGTCATGAGACTATTAGTCCGTAATGGGGGCACCAGAAGATGATAACACTGATAATTTACTGTCATGTTTTTAATGGCAATAGATGAATTTTAATGATAATATCTGTTATTGGTGGTGCTTTCTGCAGAAATACTAGAGTAGGAACAGAATGTTGACCTAAGTATCTGTTCATCTTTTTGCATTGGCTTATAAAGACTTTAACATGTGCCTTTGAATTTTGATTTTAAATAAGACACAATGAGAACAAGTGGTTCAGACCAGGACTTAACAGTTTTCTCTGGGTACTGTTGTCAAGTACTTTTAACAGTACTTAAAAAATAAAAATCCTCAATCCTCAGCAGATGTGGAGTTTCTGCTCTTACTTTTGTCAAAATAGGTTCCTTTAAAAATAAGGCGGGAGAGCCAATTGCCAGGATAATGGGAAAACAGCATTGTGTGGTAACGTTTCAGTAGGGTGGTTTCTTCTGAAATGCAGTTTCGCTAATCCTTGGGGAAATTTGGCTGTGAGCATGCAATTATTACATTTTTATCCACAGAATGGGCTAAAGTTGGCATCACATCTCTCACGGTTGCCAGAGGCAACACACTGATTTAATTTGTGCCCCTCTGGCAGACATTTTTGAATAATTTTAGTGATTTTTTCTTTCTTTCTTTCTTTCTTTCTTTCTTTTTTTTTTGTAATGGTACTTTTTCTATTTCCTTTCCAGTCTCCTACCTTTTGTTGCTCACTACTCTTCCTGATTGAGTTCTGAGGCATCTTGTGTTGGTTGAGGAGAGCAGAATAACTGAAGGTCCAGATGGTTGTCAGTTGTCAGAGAGGCGGCCTCGCTCCTGTTTCCGGAGGCTGTGGGGAGGGGGAGTGCAGGTCAGAATGCTGTCAGGGCCATGGTGGATTCCGGTCCTCTTATGACTGACAAAAATGGAACAGATCTTAGTTAGGCATGTTTGAAATCTGACTTGGAGCCAGAGACATTTACCCTAAGAGAGTTGCATCTGGAGGATTTTGAATTCTTTTGGAGTAGAATTGAGATTTCTTGAGGTACTCACCTCCTCTGTTCTGTTTCCTGCTTGTGGATTTGATATTTTTTAGGCTGACTGTTAGCATAACATGGAGCATCACTAAATGTACATAACTCAAAGTGCAGGCATCTCTCCTCCTACGTTAGGGGTCACAGAGACACCCGGGAAGAGCTGCCTTTCCCACCTAAGAGCTGGTCAACATTCCTGCTGGGTGTGTAGGGCTTTCCACATTGCATTACTGGGGTGGGTGTGCTTTTTTTTTGTACAATGCTTGTGCATGCCAGAACCACTTTGATGTAATAGACGTTTGTTGTATATGTACATCTTTAAGATAATCAGAAAGTGGGGGAGAAAATGTTAATTCTTATATCCATTGTTTCTGGAAATTTAGTTTTTTTTTTTTTTTTTTTTTTTTTTTAATGCAGAGTGGACACAAATATCTACCAGATATCTTCGAGAGCAGTTGGCCAAGATTTCCGACTTTTACCACATGGCTTCCAGCACAGGTGACGGTCCTGTGCCTGTGCCACCGGATGTAGAGCAAGCCATGAAACAATGGGAGTATAATGAGAAGCTGGCATTTCACATGTTCCAGGTAACCTCCTCAGGAAACTCAAGGGTGTCCAGCATGTTTTTAAGAAGAGAGCAAGTTCTTTTTATTTATTTATTTTTTAATATTTTATTTATTTATTCATGAGAAACACACAGAGAGAGGCAGAGACACAGGCAGGGGGAGAAGCAGAATCCCTTCAGGGAGCCCGATGTGGGCTCGATCCGAGACTCCAGGATCACGCCCCAAGCCAAAGGCATCCGCCCAACTGCTGAGCCACCCAGGTGTCCCAGGTTTTTTTTTTTTTAATTTCTCTTTTGAATATCCTTTCTAAACCTTTTATTTTTCAAAAATTGGATACATTTATTTAAAAAGATATTTGTGTTGGTGTTTCTTGTGTCCTAGATCTCTATAGGGCTTAGTTTCTCCATAGAAGGGTCATCTGAATTTGGTTCAGCGGCTGTATAAAGGGCAAGTGAGGAGGATGAGTAAGGGCCACGGAGCAGTGACGGATGCTCTCTGGACAAGCAGATGTAAATCATATTGGCCAGAAGAGGGCGCGTGTGCTGCTATTTGCCTGTCCTATTCCTAGAGGGGAAGCAGGAGAGAGGAGTTTATTCTGCTGAAGTTGTAGGACCTGCAGAGACTTTCACTGCCTAATATCTTGATCAGAGAGGAAGGGGGTAAAAAGGACATGTGGCTTCTTGATTTTCCCTGTAGAGCTTTATAATTTCCAGGTTGTAGGTGACTTCTAAGAGCTCAAACTAGGGAAGAGCCTGGTTCCTTGGGAAGTAGCATTGTTGGTTTTAAGCCAGTTAAAACCACGCTTACAAATCCTAGTTCCACTTAGCAGAGGACTACCCTTGTGCCTTACCCTGAGCCTTTGAGACTTTTACTGAGCTGAGGATTTCGTCTTCATCTTTGAAAAAGGGTCTCTCAGCATGCTTAATATTTTTGGAAGGACTACTTCATGTACTGGGAGCCCTGAAATTAGCATCTGCTTTATGTATGGGAAGCAGTTAAGTCCTAAAGAGATGAATTTAATTGGGACATTAATGTTGAAATTTATTTTTATTATTTATTCATTCATTCATTCATTCATTCATTCATTCATTCATTCATTCATTCATATGAGACACAGAGAGAGAGAGAAGCAGAGAAATAGGTAGAAGGAGAAGCAGGCTCCATGCAGGGAGCCTGATGTGGGACTCGATCCCGGGACTCTAGGATCACACCCTGGGCTGAAGGCAGGTGCTAAACTGCTGAGCCACCCAGGGATCCCTAATGTTGAAATTTAAAAGTTTCTTATAAATTGGCCATAGTCTGAAACATGAAACTGACTTAGTATATACACTAATGGACACATGCGCAGGAATAAGGGTATGGGTACATCCTCAAAAACATCCTGAGGATAGATGTTATGTAACTGTTGAAAGTCAGGTTTGGGGATCTCTGAGTGGCTCAGCGGGTTTAGCACCTGCTTTTGGCCCAGAGCATGATCCTGGAGTCCTGGGATCGAGTCCCACGTCAGGCTCCCTGCATGGAGCCTGCTTCTCCCTCTGCCTGTGTCTCTGCCTCTCTTGCTCTCTGTGTCTCTCGTAAATAAGTAAATAAAATCTTTAAAAAAAAAAAAAAAAAAAGAAAGTCAGGTTTGTGAAGACTTATTTTTTTTTAGACCTTGGATTTGCCATGTCTTCTCCCTGAATTACAAAATTCTGTTTTCTTAATTTATTAACTCAAAGCTCATAGGTCTTAAAATTTTAAACTGTACTTTTTCTGTGACCTGTTAACTCTTTGATTTTAAGCATTTTAAAAATTAGGAATGAACAACAAGTAGATACCTTGATATCATGTCAATGTGGTGTCACTGTAATCTTTTTAGTACTGGAGCTATTATTGATCAGCGTAGTTTCACACAGATAGTTGATGATGGTTGTAGTGGAGCAATGGTGATAAATAGGTGTGAAGATGTTGCTAGGAATAAAGTAGGAGTTCTTGGTAACCACTGAGGTTGTTATCAAGACGATTATAAGAACATAAGTGCCTTTCCCAGAAGACCTGTCATTTTTGTTCCTAGTTTGTGAATTGTGATGTGAATCAAAACATAAAACTCTAATGTGACGTTGAACACGTACATGCGTAGAATGTCATAGAGGAATTGTGTATTTATATGAATGCATGTGTGTTAACATGAGGGTAATAGATGAAAATATCAATGGTGCTTATATCACCACCCCTGTCGACCATTTTGGAAATATGAGATGTGTTGTTATTTTTAATGTAGTTATGTTGGAATATGTATACATTATTTTATTAGACATTTTTTTCATTTCTTTTTTTTATTTTTTTTTTCATTTTTGTGTTAATGATTAATCAGGCCATTATGTTGATGTTTAAGGTTATATTTAATACATAGGTCATAGTATCTGAAGTTAATTTTAGGATGGAGGCAGGGATAATAGGAAGGTATTTGATCTGCTGGGATTTTCCACTGCTTGCTGAGGTGATGGTGTGATGGGGGCTTTTGTTCTTTATAATTAGCACCGTTGAATAAGTTTTCTCCTATAAGTTCATACTCCCCTGAAATCCAGCCAGACACTTGACATGTCCTGGTAGTCTGAAAACTTTGAATTTCCTTCCTTGTAGGAATTAACTTTTTTCAGTTTAGAATGAAGCAGATTACCAAAAAAATGAAAACAACAGAAACTCCTCACCCCAAACCCCCCACCCCAAACCAACCATACAGAATCACACCGGGTCTTTGTTTTGTTTAGAACGTGGACCGTGATTCAGGAGACCATATTTTACTACAACAGCAAAAATACTACTAGCAAAATTACACTTAAGCATAAGAGTAAGAGTAATCGGGCTCTTTTTAGAATGTTAATTGGTTTTGCTTTTTAACATTATCGGTGTAACTTTTTGTTTGTTCATTGAAGGAAGGAATGCTAGAAAAACATGAATATCTGACGTGGATCTTGGATGTTTTAGAAAAGATCAGACCAATGGATGATGACCTTCTTAAACTCTTGTTACCACTAATGCTGCAGGTATAGTATGTGTGACCATGAGCCCGCTGGTTTTTATGGGTGGGAAATGAGTCTGAAAAGGATGGTTAAGTACGTTGATGTGAAAGAGGAAAACAGTTCTTTCTGGAATAGAAGGGAAAAATGTCTTGATGCTACAACATGTGATCAAGAGGCAATCGTTTATGTTAGCCATGTTCGGAGTTTTTAACCACATGTCCTTCTAAAGTATTCTTACCTCCACTGATTGCTTCCGTCACTGAGCTAAGCAGACAGCTCTTTAATTACTGTCTCCCTGATTCACACAGATTTTTGTGAAAACAAATCATCTTTTTTTTTTTTTTTTAAGGATTAGAGGGTCTTCTTTATTCTTTTGATGTTCTTTGAGTCCCTGGGGCTGGGAACTTCTTGTTTTAATGATTGCTCTAAGATCTTAAAATTTAGGTTATTTGAATAAAATTTATTAGGAAAAAAAAAAAACCCAAAGTTTTTTTGGAATGTTAGTGTATGAATTTGATAATTGAAGCACTGTTCGATTTTCTTCCTCTCCCTAGTGCTCTGCTGGGGACTACACCACACTAGCATTGCATGTGTGCTCCCTGTGATGGTCTGTGTCCATGTCCATTAGAGTAGCCACTAGCCACATATGGCTTTTGTGCCCTTAAAATGTGACAGGTGCAACTTGAGATGTGCTCTAAGTGTAAAATGCACACCAGATTTCAGATTTAGTTCAGGAAAAAGTGTATAAAATCTAATTAAATCTTTTGGTATTGATTACCTGTTGAAATGATGGCATTTTGAATATAATAGACTAAATAAAATACATTATTAATTTCATATTCCCTGTTACTTTTTTAATGGTTTTTGGAAACTTTAAATATGTGGCTTGCATGTGGTTCTGGTTGATGGCACTGGTTTCTACAGTACTTTAGAAGGTTTTTTTTTTTTTTCCCCCCCCATTAATGAAAAAAGTCTGTGTTAACATAGTTGTTTCACTGAATAATATCAGACCTAACTGAAGCCTGGTGTCCTTTTGCTTCTCAGTATTCGGATGAGTTTGTTCAGTCGGCTTACCTGTCTCGTCGTCTTGCCTACTTCTGTGCCCGGCGTCTTGCCTTGCTGCTGAGCGATAGCCCCAGCCTCCTGGCTGCCCACTCGCCCCACATGATGATAGGACCAAACAGCTCGAGCATCGGGGCCCCCAGCCCTGGCCCCCCTGGCCCTGTCATGAGCCCTGTGCAGCTGGCCTTCTCAGACTTCCTCTCCTGTGCACAGCACGGCCCTCTGGTTTATGGACTTAGTTGTATGTTGCAGGTAAGTCCCTGGCCCTTGCTACTTAATGTTAAAATGCGGTGTAGGAAACCACCGGGTTGAGAATTGGACCATCAGCTTTCACGTCACACTCCAGTTCCGGTTTCTTCCTCACCCACGAGATTTGCAGATTGAAATTTCATGTTTCATTTTCTCTGTGTTGGATCAAGCTGAGTGAAGACCTGTTGCTTCTGTCTAGGAGAAAGTTATCGTAGTTGTCCTGTATGATGCCACGCAGCAGTTCCATGATAAAAATCCTTTAGGGAATCCAGGGAGTAAGTCTGCTGGATTACTTTTCTTCTGGAAGACCATTCCTCCATGCAGCATTCTGTAGCTCCCACAGTCCACATCTGAAGTTGGTTGCCATCCCTCTCTGTTTCTTTAAAGTCCAGGTAATTTATCAGGCTCTCTTCATTTGCCCTGCATCACTGCTTGCGTGGTCCTTGAACATCCAGGAGCATGTAAACCACTGGGCTGGTACTGTCAGGAATGAGGTACAGCCCTGTCCTGTGGAGCTTGCAGGTTAGTGTTCAGGTCACGTTGCCTGGGCTCTTAATGTGTCCTGCTCTTTACTAAGGGGTTTTGGGGCAAGGCTGGCCATAAAGATACATTCTCCACTCTGGTAGTGTTTCCTGTCTTGTGGAGAGGACAGGCTTATAACAGGAGGTTATATCGTGCTTATATATGAGGCTATATAGTGCTTAAACATTTAAAAGAAAATGTTAAAAATGGCTGGCAGAGGGAACAACACGAGAAAAGGGCCAGAGGGCCTATCAGTCATTGTGCGTGCAGGTTGGAATTAATGGAACATAAGGTACAAAGCCTGTGGGGGGTCAGGCCCTAGAAGGCTCCCTGTGTGTCTTAGGATTAGGACACCATTGGAGGGTTTGAGGCCGGGGAAATGACATGTTCAGTGGTGCGGTTTAGTTAGATTTGTTTTGGCCACAATAGAGGGAAGATTTGTGGGAGTGGCGAAGTAGGGGAAAGAGAGACACAAGGCTAAGAAGTCAGTTTGGGAGAGTGTGGGTAAGTTTGCTTTTGGACTGTGTTGGATTATTTTATTCCTTCGCATCACTAAATGGATATGTTCAAGAGGCTGTTACATGTCTCATTCTGAAGTTGAGGAAACAGCTGGGCCCATGTGTGGATTTGAACTACTCGGCAACTTGGCTGACCTAAATCCCCGGAGGCGGTCAGATTACCCAAAGAGTTAGCAGTAAGAGGCGACCAGCGGACCCGGCAGGCCTGAGTGGTTGAGAGGTGGACAAAGGGAAGTTCATGGAGGCGACCATGAAAATGTGGCCAGCCTGGAGAGACCAGAAAGAAGAGAGTCTTGTTATGGAGACAAGGACAAGAGAATAAGAATAGAATTCTGTTACAAGCCTAGTAATAGCATTTATTGTGTTCTTAGCCCTGTTGTAAATTATAACCTATATTAAGTCATTCAGTTCTCAGAACCATCCTATTGAGATTGGAACCGGTCTTACTGCGGCAGCATTAGTGATGAAATGGTGTAGGTCACGCCGCAGGCAAGTGGCAAAGCTGGAATTCACACCAGCATTCTGGATCCGGAGTCCACACTCGTCACTGCCACGTTGAGCTGCTTCTCTAGGTGCTGCAAGAAGTTTATACAAGGAGTTAATAGTGGGCAGTGCCCAGCAGATTGGGGAAGTCTGGTCAGAAGATGGCTGGATTGTCTTTGAGAAGAGAGTGGTCACTGATGATCGGTTGAGTAGTGGGTGAGAAGCCATATTAAGGTGGGTTGAGGAGCAGTGAGGAGTGGGGAGGACTAATACGACCTGTTCTTTTGAGACACACGCCTGCGAAGGAAAGAGAGAGATTGCTGTTAGGTGAGTGGAGATTTTAAAAACTTACTTTTTCTGCACTGAGGGTAAATTAGTAGAGAGTGAGAACAGGAGCAGCAGAGTGTTGATAGGTCAGTGCCCTGGATGTTGGCAGCTTTGGAATTCAGAACACTGGGAAGAGCACCCTCACGGACAGGAGATGAGAAGCCCTCACCTTCTCACACACAGGAGGAAGGAGATGGGGAGGTGGGGCTCAGGGACTGGACATTCTTCACGTCTGCTATCTGGTTTCCACCAAGATGTCCGCTAGACCTCAGAATCTAGTTTTCTTAACAATTTTGCATTTGGAAAAAAAAAAAAAAAAGAAATACTACATTCCCTCTCTAATAAGCTCACAGAGTCTATCGCTGAGGGGCACCACAGCACGATGGTTAGGACCCTATTTTTCAAAATCATCGCAGGCCTGATTTTAGCCTCTGCTCTGCCACTGACTAACTTGAACCTTGAGCCTCCATTTCCTGGGTGTGAGGGGGACGGTGACCGTTCTTACTTCATTACCACGTAGAGCTGGGGTTACGATGACTGAAAGCTTGCAGGGCAGGGTACAGGACAGGGTAAGTGCTTGATTAAACTGGAGCCCTACTGTTTCATCTGCGTTTAGGAGGCAGGAGGGTTAGTGTAGTGGTTCCAGGCACGCGTGCTGAAATCAGCTACTGACCTCCACCATGGCTCATGCTCCTCTTTGGTAGACTTAGGGAGGAACACTTCTACCTCGGGGTGTTTCTGTGACCCAGGGGTGAGGTGGTCATCGAAAGCGCTTCATGCAAACTGCTTGAGTAAGAAACGTCTTCAGGGGTCTAAGGTAGGGGTTGACAGACCCTGGAGGCCAAATCCAGCCTAGGAGCTAAGAATACATTTTACATTTTCAGTGAGTTATTAAAGCAAAATAAAAGAATATGTGGCAGAGATTATAGAATATGTGACCTGCAAAATTTAAAGCATTTATTGTTCTGGCTTTTTATAGAAATTTGTCACCTGCTGGCCCAGGGTTATTGCCTGTCCAACATTTATTTTACTGCATTATCTCAGAGATTATTTCATAGATTAAAAAAAAAAAAGTTCCTCCTTAGATTTTAAAACCTTAGAAATAACATATTCTAATTCCATCTCATTTTTCTAATTGCATGAAAAAATTGTTTTAAGTGACCATTTTTCAGTGATGATTATTGTGTTTTTGTTAACTTTCCTAGGTTTTTCTGGGCTGAAATGTTAGCTTATGAATTATAATTTTTAGTACTTTCTCAGTAGTTGTACTCCCTTTCAAATTAGTAATTTTGTTTGTTTTTTAAAGATTTTATTTTTTTTGAGAGAGCAGGAGCAGGGGGAGGGTCAGTGGGAGAGGGGGAGGGAGAAGCAGACTCCCTGCTGAGCACCAACTCGGGGCTCCATGCATCTCCACCCTGAGATCATGACCTGAGCTGAAGTCAGACACTTAGCTGACCGAGCCACCCAGGCATCCCTCAAATTAATAACTCAGTTTTGTCTTAGGATTTGAAAAGTTGAGAATGGGGTAAGCGGTGCATATTCTAAACTTACTGATAGGAAACTATTAGTATGGTTATGATAAGGCATCCTTTTTGCTTTGAAGCTGTTATATTTTTCCCATTCCTTTAAATACCAAGATTTTCCTGCTCCATTTCCAGACTGTCACTCTCTGTTGCCCAAGTGCCTTGGTGTGGAACTATTCCACAAACGACAATAAGAGCGCGAACCCAGGCTCGCCCCTGGATCTGCTGCAGGTGGCCCCTTCCAGCCTCCCCATGCCGGGTGGGAACACGGCCTTCAATCAGCAGGTAGGCTTTCCGTTACGGGGGTTCGATGGGTGTTTTCATTCTTGAGGGGCATCATGACATGGGGGCCAAGCAGGTTTTAGCATCTCGGATGCTCGTCCCAACCCTGCTCCCCCTTCTCTCTGGAGAACTTGGGGCAAGTATGTAGCCTCTCTGAACCATAGATGTCCATCACGCTGCCCCTTTTCTTCTTTCCCTCTTGCGGGGCAGTTCCTCCAGAGTTCTGCTACCCAGACAGACAGTAGTTACGGTGGTGGTTCTAATACGTGACCGCGGCTCTCCTAGTTGGTACTCTGTGATATTTAATAACTGTGTTTTTATTAGTTAGTTTTATTAGTGTGGGGTTATTTGGTCCAGAGACTTAAGAATCTTAAACTGCAGGATCATGACTAATGTTGACAATAAAAATCTTTTTTTTTACCAAGCATTTTTCTTAATAAAACATGCCTGGTTGTTTTTTTGTTTGTTTGTTTGTTTTTTTTTTTGGGGGGGGGGGGTTGTTTTCATACATAGAAGAATGGCTCAAGAAGGATACGTTAGAGCTTTCACTTTCCCATATGATAATCCTACAAAAATTTTCACTTGTGATAAAGCAAGCGTTAGTTTTCTGGGAGCATTTGTTATTGACAACTGGCATTGAGCCACCACTTGTAAATTTTAAAATGTGCTTCTTGGGCAACAGGCTAAATTTGCTATGATGTTAGTCAGGATTGTGGTTCATTGTAGGATGCTGTGCTCACGTGGGAGAACCCGACATGATTTAGACAGCCGCCGTGGCTTTCCAAGCACAAGTTAATTAGAAGCGATTATCTTTCAGGTTCGGGCAAGGATTTATGAGGTGGAACAGCAGATAAAACAAAGAGGCCGTGCGGTGGAAGTTCGGTGGTCTTTTGACAAGTGCCAAGAGTCAACAGCAGGTACAGCACACAAGAGAAGAAGGAGTGCTTCTGAATGTTGGCCTTTAGGGCGTGTTTCTGATTCTTACAAAATCCGTCCCCATATTGAGTAAGGGTGCTTTTCGACGGAGCCACCTAGTGACTGTTGAGGCATTCTTCATTCCGTGCCCTTTAGCTCCTGGCTGTCTAGAACGTCAGGTTTGGTTTTGTTGGCATTTCTTACATGCTGAGAATGACACTTCCTTAAAATCCCTTTTGCCCTACATATTGATGATTTTGTACTATGCTGTTCTGGCTTCGTTTAACCTCTTTAAATGCTTGCTTAATTTCCACATCCAGGAGTGACCATTAGTCGGGTTTTGCACACGTTGGAAGTGTTGGATCGACATTGTTTTGACCGGACGGATTCCAGCAATTCAATGGAGACGCTTTATCATAAGATTTTCTGGGCAAACCAAAACAAAGATAACCAAGAGGTAGCTAATATTTTTCTTCTTTTCATTTTAATTTTCTCAACCTATTTTTTCTTTTTCTTTCTTTCTTTCTTTCTTTCTTTCTTTCTTTCTTTCTTTCTTTCTTTCTTTCTTTCTTTCTTCTTTCTTTCTTTCTTTCTTTCTCTCTCTCTCTCTTTCTTTCTTTTTTCATTCATTCATTCATTCATTCATTCCATTCTGGCAAAGCCTTTTCTGTGAAGTATAATAGCTTAGAAGGTGTCTACACCCTGAAATCATTTTATTGTTGGACTGAAACCCCTCCAGATTATTAAAATGGAATGACCATTGAGCTGATTAACCTAGGTGTATTTGTTGGAAAGATTTTTCTTGGCCCTTATTATCACCCCTATCATTTTAGTTCTAGCAGAGTATCCATCTAGTGATTAGACTTCATTCTGGCTTTAACTTAGAGGGATTGTATTTTAATATTTAGAGCAGTGAGTGAATATTGTAGTCATTATCTTTGAAAAATCTGTATGCGATGTATTAGGATTCTCCAGAGAAACAGAACCAATATGGAGAGGGGGAACCAGTATACACACATATGTATATATACACACACACATATGCATAATTGTGTGTGTGTGTGTATACATAATTTTCCAATTTATTTTAAGGAATTGGCTCCCATGATTATGAGGGCAGGCAAATCTGAAAAGTGCAGGGCAGGCTAGCAGCCTGGGGACCCTGGGAACAGTTGACGTAGCAGTCTTGAGTCTGAAGCCTGTATAGAAGCAGAATTCCTTCTTCCTTCTTCCTTGGGGACCTGTCTTTTCTTTTAAGGCCTTCAACTCATTGGGTGAGGCCCACTCATATTATGGAGGATAGTCTGCTTTCCTCAGAGTTAACTGATTTAAATGTTACCCACATTTTAAAAAATAACCTTCACAGCAACATCTAGACTGGAATTTGACCAAAAAAACTGTACCGTGGCCTAACCAAATTCGCAAGTAAAATTAACTATCACAGACAATTTTTTTATTTTCAAAGATTTTATTTGGGGATCCCTGGGTGGCCCAGCGGTTCAGCGCCTGCCTTCAGCCCAGCGTGTGATCCTGGAGACCTGGGATCCAGTCCTACATTGGGCTCCCTGCCTGCTCCTCCCTCTGCCTATGTCTCTGTGCCCCCCTCTCTCTCTCTTTTTGTCTCTCATGAATAAATAAAATCTTTTTTTTAAAGATTTTTATTATTTATTATTTTATGGATTTTTATTTATTCATGACAGAGAGAGAGGCAGAGACACAGGCAAAGGGAGGAGCAGGCTCCATGCAGGGAGCCCGACGTAGGACTCGATCCCGGGTCTCCAGGATCACATGCTGGGCCGAAGGCAGGCGCTGAACCGCTGGGCCACCCGGGCTGCCCTACCACAGACAATTATTATCCTATGCTTTCTTGGATTAGATTGTTTCATGATTGAACTGCTGTATAAACAAAGGTTTTTCAGTTTTTTACTCTCACCCTTAATTTGGGAGAATGAGCAAGCTTGTCTGTCTTCTTTTTACAGTGGAGAGCACCTTTGGTATATCCAGGTTGTGTTAGGCACTGGGAACAAAGAGGTAAATATTAAGACATGGCACCTGCATTTAAGGAACACCTTAGTTAACTGATTACTATTATCTTTGATTTTTGTACTAGCCTTTGGGAATGCCTATGTGGAAGGGAGAGATTAAACCAGAGAAACAATAACCCCAAACCTTTCCTTATCTCCCACCCTTAGGCGAATCTGATGTGAATCTGCTGTAGGTTATTCCTCTTTCTGGAATAATTTGTGGTGTCACCCTGCTTCTCAAAGATAAGGTTCAAGTTCACTGCTGCCAAGTAGAATGTCAGAATGTTGAGTGAGGTACAGACAGAGCATATTTTCTCCTTCGCTGTGAAGTCTCAATAGCGATGCTTTAGTACTTCCATAGAGTATACTGATTATAAGTCTGTAATTTTCCACTTATTCACACAAGTTAGAGTGTTACTTTGTTCTTTTAGGGTGTCTATTTGTGATAAAGACTTTCTTAGGTAAAAAGTTGTAAGACTGTTAAGGCTTTTAATATATAGAAGTGAGATACCAGGGAAGAAAGTAGGCGTAACTAAAATTCAAGATGTCCTTTTGCTCTGCTAAGCTTCTTGCACCAAGTGTTGCGTAAACACTGCATTATTCCCTTGTGAGCATTTTAGCAAGTGCACCAGAACCGCTTGAGTTTTGTGATTAGCCTGACTATAGAACTCTCAAGTGAACGAACTGATCAACTTCAGAATTACATGCCCCATTCACCAACAGAGACTTAAGTTATTCATTAGCACTCCTTAAGAGAAAATGATCCAAGTGCCTTATCAACCGCAGAAATTAACTTTTAACTTACATATATTAAAAATATAAAAACATATATATTAAAATACGTTAAACTACATATCAAAATATATATACTATATATATATATATATATATATATATATATATATATTTTCAAGTAAGCCCCACGCTAGGCGAGTTCAATGCAAGGCTCGAACTCATGTCTCCGATATCAAGACCTGAAGTGAGATCAAGGGTCAGATGCTAACTCGACTGAGCCACCCAGGCACCGCAAGTTTTATATTTTTGAGTAAAATCACGCTATCAGCTCTGTAAAGCACAGTTGCCTCCAGTGAGGGACTTCACCCGGGAAACAGGGAGGTGAATGCCACTAGAGGGCGACATGTGTTTAGGGCAGAGAGTCCTGGATGTTCTAGTGACCTACTTCATTGGAAGGAATGTCCGAGTTGCCCATTTAGGGGTAATTATGTTGAATGTTGACTCAACTATGGAAAGATTTGTTGTGAGCGAGCGGTTGCTTTGTGGTTACAGTGCTCTTTTATGAGTAAGACAAAAGTTCTTTTTCAAACCTGTAATTCCAACTGGTCACCTTTTCATAATCTGCCAGAAAGAATAACTGGGCAGATCCAGTTAATTTAACATTAGGATGATTTTTCAACATTAAAATATTTAACATTAAATTGATTTTTATTGAATATTAAATTTTAATTCTTACAGTATAGCTTTGGCATTTGTGTGTGCATCAAAACGCGTATGTGTGTATGTGCACGCAGTGTTTCATCTTTGTGCTTACTCTTTACTAGGGTCCACTATTTTCTTGACTACCAAGTCACTTTATGTATTTCTGGAATTCATGTCGGAGCTGTGGAGTTGTACTAATGATCAGCTGTGTGACCTTGAACAAGTTACCCATAGGCTCTGTGCTTCGGTGCCTTTACATGTTAGGGCGAGTGCTCTATGCCCACTTATCTGTCCCCTCAAGGATATGAGCACTTTGAGAATTATAAAGTACTGTGTAAATATATTAAAAAGTGTTAATGATAAATAGCAATAATTACCAATAGCATTAGTATTACATTTGAAGATCCAATATGATGAAACTATAATCTTCTGATTAGAAAGAGTTGTATAAAGTGGTGTGGTTAGGATTCAGAAACCGTTCTCACTTCTTGAAAATGTGCTTCCTCTTTTTTGGTTGCATAATTTGTGTTAGGACTTAGACAACATGAAAGATAATAGAAAAAAGTGACCAACCTCTGCAGTTGCAATGAGCTTGAGGTTTGCTTTTGGTGAGGTTGTGTTTAGGTAGGCTCAGGCCCTAGGTTGCTCAGCCTGCTTCCCCACGTCTGTTTGGGAAAGTTGAACTTACCCTTCTTGATTCCTTTTTCTCTGGAACTGCTAAAAGGAAATCTAGGTCTTCCTCCTTTCTTGTAGGGAGTTAGGAGAGCAGCTGTACCGATGGGATGCGGAACCTGAAGTTCAGATTTGTGTGTTTCATTAGTCTCGATATTTGGTCAAAGGCTGTTGAAAATGGTAATGCACAGGATGAAGGTGTTTGAAACCTTCGTCCTGTCCTGTGGTTGTACTCTGTGGTCATGAGGGTGAGAGTGTGCCCCACGATGAACTGTCAGGCCTGTAGAGTGCTTCCACTCATTGTCCATGGACTGTGTTATTCCTTTACCCTCTCCTTCCCTGCTGCCCCCTCTTATCCTCAGCAGCTACTTCTCTGTTAGGGCTTGGCTACTGTTGTATGAGGTAAAAATATACATCTCAAAACACTTAAGGTTTCCTTATTCTAGATCTATGCTGCTTGATTTTTCATTCTGTGTAGTGTGAGATATAAAACTTGTAATGCTTAGGACAGGGCTCAGAGACTCGTGTTGCATGGTGGTTAGGCAGGTGGTGCAAGTTAATGGTAGGCTGGTGCATCCAGGGCCACTGAGAGGCGACTGGGGAGGGGGCATGCCCTTTCTGAGCAGAGTGGCCTGGCTCAGATTCTTTTTTTATTTATTTATTTATTTATTTATTTATTTATTTATTTATTTATTTATTTATGAATGATAGTCACAGAGAGAGAGAGAGAGAGGCAGAGACACAGGCAGAGGGAGAAGCAGGCTCCATGCACTGGGAGCCCGATGTGGGATTCGATCCCGGGTCTCCAGGATCGCGCCCTGGGCCAAAGGCAGGCGCCAAACCGCTGCGCCACCCAGGGATCCCTGGCTCAGATTCTAGTTGGGAATGCAGACCTGCTGTCGTCTTATCATTCAACATTTTAAGAGAACTTGGATGTCAAGACTTACATGTAAACCTTTTCAGTCTTAAAACACTCCGTAGACCAAGCAGTGTGTCTGTTGGCCATGTTTGCCCAGACACCTGTCGCTTTGCAACTCCTGGCACCTGTTTTATACTTTGGCTTATGGATTTGCCTGTTTAGTGTTTCAGAAGAACCATTTGTGCTATGGATGATGGAGGCAGAGAAGCCTGATGTCCACACAAAGGACTGTTGTTGGGAATTGGGGGGGACCTCCTGATTCCAAGTCCTAAGTGAGTTTCTCTCACTACAGGCGGGGACCACTTTGCCGACCTCAAGTCTGAAGATGAGGTGTCCTTCAGCCTCACAGAGCACCCAGACCGCTTCCTTCCTGTTGGCTTCTTCCCTTGTTTGTGTTGGGCGTGAAGGGAGAAGTAGCTGTATCTCTGAGTCCCCCAGGGACATGGATAGAAGGGAAAGTCTAAAGATGGCAGGAAGAGCTGCCTTTTCACTTCTCTCTTTGGTATGCAAGGAAGCCGACTTTTTCCTGAGTAATGAAAAGGCCAGAGCAGCTGCAGTAACACATATGTTTTCCTCTTTCCCTGCTGTTAAACAAAACCATCACACACCCAAACCTGAACATCTAAATAACTTACTGTTTCATTTCTGCTTAGAGTATTCACGAAGCATTCTCTGAATAGGTGGGATGAGTTCGTACTGATTTTTTCTTTTTACTTGAATGGCATAGGCCCAGAGTCGAGAGCAGCTGTCTTACCTCTGGCCCAGGCCTCCAGGGCCATACCAGGTCTGCATCAGTGTGGCTGAAGAACTCGGGCCACCATGCAACGGAAAATCTCAGTTTCTGTCATTGCTGGGCTTGTTCCATGTTTTTCTTCCCGCTAGCCTGTAGCCCCATAGGTCAGAGTCTGTGTTCCTTTTATTGGCCAGCTCGGGCTTAACACTACGCCTGGGGCCCAAGAAGTACTCAGGAAATATTTACTGAATTTGTTTTTGGGGGGCTTACATAAAAGCTGCTGGGGACAGTGAGCTGGAAAGGAAAGCCCTCTATGAGACTGGGTTTGGAAGGGTTGGTAGGGGGTGCGCCTGGGTGTCTTCAGTTGGTTAAGTGTCTTCCTTGGGCTCAGGTCATGATCCCAATTGAGCCCTGTGTCTGGCTCGCTGCTTAGCAGGGAGTCTGCTTCTCCCTCTCCCTCTGCTTCCCCTACATCTCCTCATGCTCATGCTCTCTCTCATTCTCAAATGGATGGATAAAAATCTTAAAAAAAAAAAAAAAAAAGTGGGGCAAGAGTAAGAAGAGCAAGGGTGAGTGCAGTAATAAAATCTATACAATATGTTGGCTTTAACAATGGTACAGGTTCAGACATATAAGAAAAAAATGCAGGGAGAGTAGGGGTGTGGCCGACAGGAGAGGTCTCAGCTTGTGAAATCAGTAGGTTAGTAGTAGTGCCTGTCTTTGGCATTATGTACAATTCACTTAACCTTGATGAGTCTCAATTTTCCCATTTGTAAAATGGGATTTCTACCTCCTGATGATATGAGAATGATCTGAAACAATATCAATAAAACCCTTAAATACTTATAGTGCCTAGTGTGTAAATGAGTACTCAGTGAACACTACTTAGTATTATAACTGATTTATAGTTAGGGAGGCAGTTAAACTCTAGAGACATGGAAGGAATATGGTCCCTTTGGACTATTGTGGACACACGCACACGCACATGCACACACAACTAGCCATCACAAGCCATTAATCCATAAAGCACAGCTAGGATCTGTCAGACTTTTTACATTTTTGGATTTTCCCAAAGACTTTACCCTCAGTGGGGAAGCAATTGGATGGGATTGGCCCACCAAGGTGAGGTGGCTGTAGTACTACCATGTAGTAAAAGAGATTATGGTCATTCTGATGCTTAGGGTTTTTTGGGGGGTGAGGTGGGGGGAGGGCTTTGGTTTTGTTGTTTTTTAATGTTTAAGAAAAAGTCACTTTCGGGCAGCCAGGGCGGCTCAGTGTTTAGCGCTGCCTTCGGCCCAGGGTGTGATCCTGGAGACCCGGATTGAGTCCTGCATCGGGCTCCCTGCATGGAGCCTGCTTCTGCCTCTCTGCCTCTCTCTGTCTCTCATAAAGAAATAAAGTCTTTAAAAAAAAAAAAAGAAATAGTCATTTTCAAAAATTAAGACTCAAGATAACAAAGTCAAATGAGGCAAAAGTTAAGCAAACAAGGAAAACATACCTAGGTGGCTTCCTGTGGAGATGCATGTGCTGAATTTTAGAATTGTTAATGCTGGTCACAGCCCTCCCCAAGCACATTGTACTGCAGAAGTCACGCTGTGTCCTACTAGACGCCTGAAGGGGGAATTGCCAATCTCTTAGAGCTACCATTTTCTTCTTTCTTAAGGTAAATCTATTAGTGAAAGGGTGATTATTTAACAGGGTTGGGGGCGGGGCGGGGGGATGGCAGCTCCAGACATCTAGACATTGCTGTTATTGATAAGGGTCAGTAATGGATCCATTTACATTGTGGTGGGCATCTTGGATTGTTTTCGAGCATGTTAATATGAGTCTTTTTTCTTCAGCCTTTAACAGTTGGCCCTGTTTTAAATGTGTTATGTCATCTCATGTAATTTTTCCCTGGCCAATGAGACACATGTCTAAAATTCTTTTTTCTTTATATCCTACTTAGCAGATGAGTAAACCAAGGTGTAGAGCAAATGAGTAAATTGTCCAACCTCATACCCAACTCATTGGTGGGAAAATAGGGATTAGAATCTTAAATGGTTCTAGAACCCAACTCTTTCTTTAAAAATTTTTCATTTAAAATTTATTTTTTTTTTAATTTTTTTTATTTTTAAGTAGGCTCCACACCCAGTGTGGAGCCCAGCATAAAGCCTGGACTTCTACTCTGAGATCAAGACTTGAGCTGAGGTCAGGAGCTGAATGCTCAACTGACTGAGGCACCCAGGTGCCCCGAGGACTCAGCTTTTGACTAGTCCATTCCATTCCTTGTCCCACTTCTTTAATAAACCATTTTATTTCAGATAACTATAGAGGACAAACAAGTGTCAGGTGTAATTTTGGAAAAAGGAGGGAAAAACTTTTATAATTGCCACAGTTTCCATATTAATATTGGCATATTTATTTGCAGGAACAATCTCTGATTTTTAAAGGCTTGACAATTTCAACATAATAAACAATATTTAAGCTAGAAAAATCCAAATCTTCAAGTTGAACAAGCTGACCCCTGTAGAATATCACAAACTTGAGGCTACTTCAGACCTGGATTCGAGTCCTGGCTTTGCTGTCCAGTAGCTGGGTGGATTCCAGCTAGTTACTTGTTCCCTTGTGTCATTGTCACTGTACAGCGCCTTACTACTAGAATCCACTTCACTTGGTACCCTGGGATAAACACCTAGTAAATGCCAGTTGTTATCTTCATGGTTGGATGACTTTATCAACCTAGTACCATGTTTTAAAAATTTGTGTTTCCCTTCTTACCTGTATGTTCCCTTCATTTCTCATAAAAGGCAAGTAGAAAGCATATTGTACCATACAGTGATGACTTTTGGATTATTAAGTCTGGAGAGACTTTTCATGGAGTTTTGGAGGGAGTTACTTTATAATTTATCTCGTGTATGACTTATTTTTATTTAGAGAGAGATAGAGTGTGTGTGCACATATGCTCTTGGGCGTGCGTAAGCCGGAGAGTGCAGAGAGGCAGAGGGAGAGAATCTTAAGTAGACTCCACACCCAGAATGGAGCCTGAACCTGGGCTTGATCTCATGACCGTGAGGTCATGACGGGCTGAAATCAAGAGTCAAACACTTAACCAACTGAGCCACCCAGGTACTGCCTCATGCAGGATTTCTGTTATCATGCAATTGTATCATTCTCAAAACTCTAATTTTTGCATTTGTGTTATTATTTAAATGTTGATGATATAACTGGAGAAGAGCAGATTCATTTCCTAGGTGTCCTAAGACCTAACGGCTATCAACATTGATTCTAAGGATGTGAGAGGAGGAAAACCTGCCCTTTTCCTCTTCAAAATATCAGGCATCTTAAATATCTTTTGGAAATTTACACAGGGAATCTATCATTCGTATTTAGAAAGACTTGTCACAAGTGGATACTGCTTATATCTAAATATTGTGTCTTCTGGGTCTGTGGTTAACAGTCTTAGTCTTACTGCTTTCTGCAGAGATCCTTCGTGTAAGTGCTATTTGTGATCACGTACAACAGGCTTATGTCCTAGTAGCAGTTTAGACCACGATTTAACTTAATGCAGTTCTTGAAATTCATCCAGATTTCTGTAAATGTGCCTTAGGTTGCAAGCCATATAACTCGCTAATTTCACTACTCTATATATTATTCCGTGTTATTTATTGATGCTGTAATATGACATTTCAATCCAGATATGACCATTTTGTTTAATGTTGACTAAGAGTGATTAATTACATTTATAAACACGTCCCATTAGGCTCAGATTAAAAAGCTATTGAAGAGCTTTATTTTAGTATCTGATCTCAAGTTTTTTGAGTTTGCTGTTGCTTACGGTAATGAGTCATTGGTTTTTCCCATTCCTTTTTATGGTGTCGTTTCATAATATCAGTAGTATATTAAGACATTTCTTAAAATAGCAAACACTCTCATCAAGTATCTTCTAATTTCTGGAGGAAGCTTGACTGTCAGATGTAGTTGTCAATTATTTTCCCTTCTTTGTTTGTAACAGAAGAGAAGGCCTGTGGTTAGTTTTTATAGGCCATTAGGTTATTGAGTGGTTGAGTAAGAATGGAATTAGACTTAATCTATCAAGTTTATACCCACTCTTTCCAGGAAAGAAGAATGTGACAGACCTTGATGATGAGGATCTCCACATTTGGGTTATCTTTACTGTAGATGTAGATAGCACCATTAATGATGATGATTTGCTATAGAGTTAATAACGATTTCAGTATTTTACCATTGTGGGTGTGTCCAAAGTTCATGAGGCCAAATGAACAATGCTGTTATTTGAAGGGCATTACTGATTTTTGAATTTTGTATCCATCCATTCATTGTCTTGTTTGTTCTCATTATGGTGATTATTTCTTATTGGGATTTTTAAAAATATTTTTTGTTGAAGTACAAGGTTTTTTACAATACAGCGTAGAATGATACAATGTTATTAGTTTCAGGTTTCTTATGATTTTTATGTACATAGAATGGAATACATTTATTTCTTGAAAGATTTTATTTATTTATTTGTGAGAGGCACACAGAGAGGCAGAGACAGGCAGAGGGAGAAGCAGGCTCCCTGCGGGGAGCCAGACACGGCACTCGATCCCGGGACCCTGGGATCACCTGAACCGAAGGCAGATGCTCAACCACTGAACCACCCAGGCATCCTTGGAATACATTTTTTATAAGAAGTGCCCTTTGACCCACAACTTGGACCTTTCTCTCACTCTTCTCCCCAGAAGGGGGCATGTTTGCATCTGAGCTCTTCCTGTGGAGCACATAGCATGGATTTGACTCTTAGGTCTGTGACCTGGTAGCTTTGACACATTTAACAAGCCATTTAACCTTCAGGCCTCAGTTTGCCTAACAGTCATAGCATCGTAGTGAAAGTATTAGAATGGAGCATACTATATAGCAGGCACTCATTCTATACGTGAGCAGTAACCCCTGTTCATGTTGGAACGTGTCCTTTGGATATTTTCCTGGGCGTTTATGTAGACAAATATGAACACTTAGCAACAGGTTGGAAGACATGAATGGGTTACATTCTACAAAATTATTCTGCAGGATTTTCTTTTTCTCTCTGCTTAATATTGTCTATCGCTTTTTGCTTGTTTTCATTCTAGTCATGATGCTCAGCTCTTTTATTCTAATAAAGTCTTCTAGTTTTCTAGGTTTTTCTGGTTCTCCAGTTCTTTTCTTTTCTTTTCTTTCTTTTCTTTTCTTTTCTTTTCTCCTTCCTTCCTTCCTTCCTTCCTTCCTTCCTTCCTTCCTTCCTTCCTTCCTTCCTTCCTTCCTTCCTTCCTTCCTTCTTTCCTTCATGATAGAGAAGCAGAGACACAGGCAGAGGGAGAAGCAGGCTCCATGCGGGGAGCCCAATGTGGGACTCGATCCCGGGACTCCAGGATCACACCCTGGGCCAAAGGCAGGCGCTAAACCGCTGAGCCACCCAGGGATCCCCTTCTCCAGTTCTTCTAGTTCTCTGGAGGAAGATAATGATGTAAACTCTAATAATGTTGCCATATCCTTTCAAGTATTTATTCCTCCTTCCCATTGGCTAAGTCCTTCAGAATCATGCTAAATAGTGGGGTCAGCATCCCTGACTCATTAAATTAGGAATAGAATACATCTAGTACTTCCCAATTAATCAGCTGTTAGACTGTCAGATACCTTTCCATAGTAAGTAAGTGCATCTGTGTTTTGGGGAAGGGGAATAAAATGTAAACTCCACCCACCATTGTCTGCCCTCATCTTACCTTGTTTTCGCTTTTGGTTTCATGTAATGCAGTGTCGCTTTTACTCTGTGATTAAAAACACCGATTGAATCTACCGTGTGGTAGGCACTGTGGTAGATGCTGAAAATAAAACCATGAAAAAGACAGATCCTTGACTTCTACGAGTATCTGGCCTAGCAAGTATTAGAGGGGGAGCAAAGTCTTTGGTAATTCATTCTCTGCATACCCATCCATTTGATTAGGAGTCTGACTTGTTCCTAGAGAGAGCGGAGTCGGGCTGTGACAGTGGGTGATAGTGGCTGGGTGGAGTGGGGCTTGGAAAGAGGCTTCCTGCTGTGTGTGTGAGCTGCTTGAGGGGTTTTCCCATAGCCATGATGTTCCTCGTGCTTCCAGGGATCTTGATTCAGGGATGATGGGAGCAGCAGAAAGAATGGGCTTTGAAATTAGGTCTCCTAATTCTGCCACTTTAGGTCTCTGTGCCCTTGGCCGTCTTAACTTCTGAACCTCAGTCTTCTTATCTGTCAAATGGGGTAGCAACACCTGCTTCAGAGTTTGTTGTCAAGATTAGAGATGATATGTGGGAAACACCCAGTGCCTACTCGATAAATATTTTCAACTATTACTTCTGATACTTCCTGCTGCCAGAAATTTGCAACTGTGAATATCATTGTTGCCAGGATGACATGTTTTAATTTATGCCGTGGCTAGAATTCAGATTCTCGACCCCCTGGTTTGGCCTTAATTTTATGTACCGTGGCTCAATTTCTCTCTGTCTCTTTCATCCTTCTGTGTCCCAGTTGCCTCTGTGTAGTTGTAGACTCGGGGTGCATGCTGCGGACTGTTCACCAAGTCTTGGTGTCTCTTACGACGTACCAATGTGAAAAGCTGCCTGTTACCGCTCCTGGACTCCAGCTCTCCTTTATAGTGTTTGAAATGGTAAAGGACTTTTCTTCAGTAGCTCTCAGGGGTGTTTTTCCACTTCCTAATGGATTATTTGAAACCGGTAGCTGGAGATCTAATAACCATGAGGCCCTGTTGTGAAAGATGCATATTTCATGGAAGTGATATTCTGCACCAGAGAGCAGGATACGCTCATGTTGTGCGACAGGAGTCGAGGGAGAAGAGCCCAGAGAAACTTGGAGCTCACACAAAGGCCGTTGTGTACTCGGGGAGGTGGGTCACTGTTCCCTTCCCGACTTCTTCTGACACATAGTGTTGCTGTCCTTACTTAGTTCATTTCCCAAGATTTATCTGTGGCAAGAGTTTTTTATTGATTATCTGAGTGATCGAGGACAAGCTCTTTAACATCTTTATGCCCTGGGTTCCTTAACTGTAAAATGACAGCGATAAGCAGCTCGTATGTAGTAAAGATGAAAAGAAATAGCTCCTGAAACACATTTATCACAACGTCTGGCTGTACATTGAGCAAGTACTCAATATACGTTAATTACCTTTATTACTGCCTGTAAATTTGCCAGGATATCTTTATTAATGATTTTGAGGCCGATTATTAAGTCCATCCTAAGTTATTTTATGTTTTAAATTTTCATTAGAAATGGAAAGAGGGACACCTGGGTGGTTCAGAGTGTTAAGTGTCCAACTCGATTTCAGCTCAGGTCGTGATGTAAGGGTCCTGAGATTAAGCCCGGAAGTGAGGAGTCTGCTTGGGGTTCTCCCTCCGTCTCCCCATGCGCCTACGTGTGCATGCACTCCCCCCTCTCTCTCAAATAAGTCTTAAAAAAAAAAAAAAAAAAGAAATGACCGAAAAGACCTCTATTTAAGGTCAAGAACTTTCAGTTCTTAATTTCTGTTGGGACTGTCTTGATCACTTACAAGTGCTGAGATTTTAGTAATGACTAGAATAAGCAATACATGTTGCAGAAAACCTAGTCAAAATTATTTTTGATCAGAATAGAAACAGTTTCATCGGGTCACGGCTAGTCTTTTAGTATCCAAAATGTTTTATGAGATGGAACACTAAGCAGTGCACCTAATCAGTACCTGATAGGGTGATTTTTTTTTTTCCTTTCTTCTTGTGACCAAAGAATTACCTAAAGTCTTCACATTATCTATCAAAGACCCCAATGCAGAATGTAGCATTGAAGCTGAGAGGATGGCGTCCTTGAATCCCTGAAGAGAGGATGGCAGGCCAGCGGGGAGCCCACCTTGCTTGAGAGGGGTAAATGCTGTCTTAGGGGATGTGAGCCCTACTGGTAATCACTCGTCTTTGACTTCTGTTTCCTTTGTTCATTGGCAGGCCTCTCCAGTCTGCCTTCCTTATTTACACATCTTTAATTAGATCCCAAAATTTCACCATTTGCAGAAAAATAGACATAAAAATAAAACACCACAAAAATACCCATAGTTCCACCGCCAAAGACAAATTCTCTGGCCTGTGAACCACCCATAGAGCCCTTTCTCTGCCTGTGAGCTCACCCTGTTTTCTCTGATTTACTCCATTATGTGCCTCCTTCAAATTTCAGAGGGAATCTGTCAGTTTCTGGGTCTAGAAAGGGGGGGAGGGTTTTAGTGTCCTGTTTCCCTGATGACCCGAGCACTGCTGTCCTCTTACTTTAAGACAATTTCCTCGGGTTGTATTTCCAGAGATTGAATTTTTGGAACGAATGATAGGAACATTTTTAAGGCCCTTGTTAAATAGTGGGAATCACATCCAGAAGGAATCAGCAGGTTTTACTCCTACAAAATAATACGTGAGACTCTATATCTAGCACCTAGAAGAGGCCCTGGCACAGTAGGTATTCGAGATACACTTACAGATTACTTAGTAAATGAATTAATGAGGCTTCTACCTATTTCATGGTACTCTTTTGCAATGTGGTATCATTAAGCTGTTCCCCCGGATTTTTACCTATATGTGGCCTTCCTTTATTTGCCACCAAACCAGTTAGTCCTGCTCTTCTAATTCCTTGAACTACACCCATGTTTGCCGCTTTTTATGTACTTGTTTAAAACTAGTTTGGAGTAATTTCCTATTGCTGCCATCCCACGTTGTCAGAAATTTAGTGGCTTAAAACAGCACAAATTTATTCTCTTGTAGTTCTGGAGGTTACCTGGGCTCTAATCAAAGTGTCACTCAGGCTGCATTCTTAGGGGGTCATAGGGGCCACTCTTTCTCCATGTTTCCCAGCTTCTAGAAGCCACCTGCATTCCTCAGCTTGTGTCCCCTTGCTCCCTCCCCAAAGCCACCAGCACAGCATCTTCCAGTCTCTCCCTGACCTGGCGCCTGCTTCTCTTGTCACATCTCTTTGCCTCACAACTAACCCTGTGATTACGTTGGTTCCATCCAATAAAGCCAGGATAATCCGCCTCCCCTGCCCCCAACCTCCTGACCTTGAATGCAGCCACAAAGTCCCTTTTGTCATTTCAGGTAATGTATTCACATGTCCTGGATTTACCATGTGGACATCTTGGGGGTTGGGGGGGGATGTTATTCTGTCTCCCACATACTTGTTTCTCCTTTTGTTTATCTCTGTTTTGAAATTTAACTCATTCTTCAAGATTTTTCTCAAAAACCACTGTTTAAAAGGAAGCATCTAGATGTTCTCTTCAGGCTTCTCTCTCTGTTCCTGTTAACAACGTTGACTTTCTGAGACAATTTTCATTTCCTTTTTAATGCATCCAAATTATTGGTATATATGTATGTCTGTCCCACTTGTCATCTCATTGAAGACCGGGATTGTAGTTCATATCTTGAACTCCTAAATTGCCTCAAATTTTTGCCTTGAAGTTATTATATGTTAAAATCATATTTGCTAAATTGCACTTACATAATTATTGTTTTAAAGAAATGGAGCTTGGGGTACCTCAGTGTGTCAGTGGTTGAGCGTCTGCCTTTGGTTCAGGTCGTGCTCCCGGGGGTCCTGGGATCGAGTCCCACATTGATTGGGCTTCTCCCTCTGCCTATGTCTCTGCCTCTCTGTGTGTCTCTCATGAATAAATAAATAAAATCTTTTCTTTAAAAAATACAGAAATGGAGCTTAATATTCTTAGAAGTTTGTTTATAGGGTGAGAATGCACTTCAGTTTACATATTTGAAATTGTGATGTTCTGTTGACAGTTATTTGAATTAATTTGTAAGATAGCATCTGGCAGGCAAATGGAAGCAATCCTCTAATTTTACAAAAGTTGATTGATGCAGAGCAGGGAGGGAGGGGTACAAGGATCTGCACGTGGGGAGTGTGAGCCGGGGAGGTCTGTTTGTATGCACGTTGAACATGTCTGGTTGGATATTCCCTGGAACGGGTACATAGAGCAAAATATGCTCATGGATATCCTCATTTTTGTTATCCTCATTTTTGTTAGCAGAATCTAGAAGAGGACTCTTGGTAAAAATAGCTTAAAATGTGAATCAAAACTTAGTAGTAATTAGTAGAGGTTGGAGGGGGAGTTTTCATTAAGAAATTATCTAGAAAAATACACTGAAACTAGAAGAATATTTTATCACTAATAATTTTTCAGCAATAAAGAAGTAATGAAGTACATTATGACCCAAATACATAAATATGTAATTATTTGTTTTGCTGGGATTGTTTGCATTCAAGTTAGTATCATGTGACCTGATTTTTCCAGTATGATTTTCTGAGAAGTTAATAATAAAACATCTTTAGTAATATCTTACTGTTTGTTTGTTTGTTTATTTATTTATTTATTTATTTATTTTTCTTACTGTTTATTTTAAAATAGGCACAGAACCTATCTATTCCTCCATCCCCACTACTCCAGTCTCCTAAGGAAAGACTGGCATTATTTGACAGTCTATCTGATACTCCAAAAAAAGAGTGGACTTTGCACTGTTTGAATCTGGCCAGGATTGGAAAATATTTATTGGTTGGAAATGGATTATAGGCATATAATTGATACGAATACAAGAAAATTCCTGTAATAAAATTCTATATTTTAAGAATGGAATGTTTTAGCAGCATTTTCCTTAGATTGTCTTAATTCACTTATTTTCTAATAATTACAAATTTAGACCATAGCTGTAGCAGGTGGACTGCAGGGCCCTTCTGTCTTCAACTTATGATCTCAGATGTCGGTGAGATGGGATTGACGGATACTCATTCCCTATGAGATATGGAAGGTGCAGACAGGCGGGCTTAATTACTTCTTCTTCCGTGTTGTCAAAACATCCTGTAACTTTTTTTTTAAGGTTTATTTATTTATTTGTTTGCATAAGTAATCTCTATACACAACATGGGGCTTGACTTATGACCCCAGGATCAAGAGTCACATGCTCCTCTGACTGAGCCAGCCAGGCACGCCATGTCTCATAGCTTTATGATTTAGTTGTCTTTTCTGCTCTTCTTTCTAGAGGGTGAACTTTTAGAGAACAGGGTCAGATCTTTTAAATTTTTGTTTCCTCAGTGTCTAGCATGGGTACTTAGTAAGTGCTTTTGGAAGTGAATGGACTCCTTCCTACGGCTTATTTTCTAGTACATTACCCCAAACCAGTGGTCCTCTCTGGTTGTGTTTAAAAAAAAAAAGTGGTTTCCTTTATATGTGCTATTCTATGCCTCTCTACGTCAAGAGAAGCCTATTACTTAAGTTGAGTGAGTCAGTTATTTATTATTTTGTAGCCTTTTTTCATGTTTTAATGATGTAGAATAAAATACAGAAGACTTTATAAATGTGGATATGATGCACATTACTAATTTATTAAAAACTGATGGTAGTGGGCAGCCCGGGTGGCTCAGCGGTTTAGCACCGTCTTCAGCCCAGGGCATGATCCTGGAGTCGCAGGATCGAGTCCCACGTCAGGCTCCCTGCATGGAGCCTGCTTCTCCCTCTGCCTGTGTCTCTGCCTCTCTCTCTCCTCTCTGTGTATTCTCATGAATAAATAAATAAAATCTTAAAAAAAAAAACTGATGGTAGTATTTTCAGGGTAACTTTCTTTGTTCTCTACAATCTAAGTCTAAGCATGTGATGCTTCACTGAATTGACTTTTATATTTTTACTTTTCTCTGGATTTATTTGAATCCAGGCAAACATTCCTTCTAGTTCGCTTTCTTTTTTAAATGTTATATTCAACCTTTATATATTTTAATTGAATTATTTCTCTTAATTTAAATTAAGAGACCCAGAGATGCTTTTGAGATCTGCCCTAGATAACATTTCTTTGTTATGAGTCAACATGTGTTCAGCCAGATTTTGGGTAGGATGACTAAGAATCTTGGAATAGAGTGATTTTCATGATCTAGATTATTTGCTAGTATGTACAAGCTGATCAGGGATTCTTATCCTAGGATTCCTGGGTGTCTTCTCAGAGTCTGTGAACCTTCTTAAAAGTTGTCATAGATTTATGTGTATATATCTGCATATTTTTCCTGGGAGTGTGTTTACAAGGATTATAATCACAATTGAGCTGTGGATTCTAAAAAGTTAGGGACTTCTCGAATAGCATATAAATACAACAATACTGTGAGTTATCCAGTTCTTCTGGCGTAGTGTTTATACACTTGGACAGATATTAAAAACTTGTGATTGATGTTGCATTGGTTGGCTTGGTTACATAAAAGGATGGTTTCTCCCATGACTTCCCTCCTCCTACCTGTCCCTAATTCATGTCACTTGGGTTCCTGTGACCTTTCTTTGACCCCTCTGATCCTCAGTCTGTGGTTCCCATTTCTAGGCCGTGGCAGCTATAGCTTATAGTTCTGATGGCAGTGCTGAGCCCTACATAGGCCCAGGATATATTGTCCTCTGTTAACTGTGTCTGCTTTTAATTTTTTTTTTGTTTTTTTGATGCTTGGTTGCCATTTTTCATGTTTGTTGTTTCTAATGCAGTGAGTCTTTGGTCAGTATTCTAGCTTCCTCTCCAGTTGCCTTCAGTTTCCTGTTGGGCAACTTGATAACCTGGCAAGTTAAGATTAGGTAGTAAACAAGGCTGGAGTGTGAGAGTGTGAGGGGGTCAACAGTGGAGTGAGGGCTTGGGATAGGTAACAGCTCTTCTGGATATTCAGTGGTCAGTTTCCCTTTCTCTTGGCTTTATCAACATCAGTTGAGTTCTGGAGGATCAGTGAGATTGAGTGATGATTCTATGTAAATGAAGGCATGTACAAAGGAGACTCTCATTCCCTTGAAATTGTCGTAGATTGAGCTGTTCTAGTAAGTGATTTCCTCCTTGTTACTTCTAGTGTTACTCTTTATACTTCAATTAAAAAAGATTAGGGAACATTTTCTAAAATAACTATAATAGGGGCACCTGGGTAGCTCAGCGGTTGAGCGTCTGCCTTCGGCTCAGGGCATGATCCCGAGGTCCTGGGATCAAGCCGCACATCCTGTTCTCTGCAGGGAGCCTGCTTCTCCCTCTGCCTGTGTCTGCCTCTCTCTCTGTGTCTCTTATGAATTAAAAAAAAAAAATCTTTAAAACATTAAATAAATAACTATAATAGAATATAAGAAAGCTCAATTAAAGAAAGCTTTAAAAGCTTTAAACATTACATCACTTGCTTCCTCTCATTGGGTGAATACTTCATTTGACATTTGACATGGCTGGTACCTATTTCTCTCGGTTGTAGGTCGCTCCCAATGATGAAGCTGTGGTGACGCTGCTGTGTGAATGGGCGGTGAGCTGCAAACGGTCAGGCAAGCACAGGGCCATGGCGGTGGCAAAACTCTTGGAGAAGAGGCAAGCGGAAATCGAGGCAGAGGTAGGTTCAGTTTTCTTTCTGCTGTCGAACACCATCATTTAAAAATAACTGTTTTGGAGAGGATTCTTTTTCCTTACTCATTATGCTATTTTTTTTTTCTTCTTTAAGGAAAAATGTACAAATTCACAGAAGGACGACATATAAGATCGTTCTAAGTTGATGAAGCCAATAATTTATATTCTGGACTAATTTAAAATTGTATCTTTTAAAATAGAACTTTCACATCTGATTTAGAACAAAGACCTCTCCTTATATGAGGTTGAAACACATGCACATATATATGTTTTGTATTATATACATTTAATATGTACACACACCCACGGAAATGTATATAATATAAAACAACTTTTTGAATTTTAAAGCTACATAATTTTTAGTGGATGTGGAAGTATTTTCTTGAGGCAGTTCTGATTTTGAGATTACTAATACCAATGTATTAGTTTTGAGATTGTGTACTGGCCCCAGATAGAGCATTTAAAGCCGTGGAAGTAGATCATAAAGGAAAAGAAAAAAACCCAAAGCTAACTTGATAAACATTAGCTTTTGTTGGAGGGAAAATTTTTAAGTTAGCCTCCTTATCTGCCCATAAGATCCAGAGGGATGGCCAGGAGAAGGGGTGTGTGTGGTGTGACCGGCCCACCCTCACCCTCACTCAGGACCGCTGCAGGGCCCTCTCTTCTCTGCTCCCTTGCTTGTCTTTTGCTTTGCTCTTCACAGCACCCAGAGCAGTTTTTTCAGACTGGAAACAGATCATGTTGTCCCCTTCCTCAGACCCCTGATGGCTCCTTGCTGTGTCCACAGAGTCTTGCATGGGCCTCCCTGGCCTGGCTTTCCCTCCTCATCTCATGTATTTCTCCCGTGGGTCACAGTCGCAGCCACCTTGGCCCTCCTGTGCCTTCAGCACACCACACCAGTGTCTGCCTTTGGGACCTTTGTCTTGCTGTTCCTTTTGGGTGTTTCTTTACATGGCCAGTTCCCTTCTGCCATTCTTATTTTAGGAAGTGTGTCTTTCTAGCATTTGTAGCTCAACATATGTCACCTCCTCAGGAAGATCCTCCATCACCCACCCTTCAGGCACTCTTTCTCACATCACTCTGTTTTACCCTCCTTGTTGGCTTACTGTTTACTGCCTGCCTACCACCCTCTGGAGCTTAAGCGTGACAACAGGGACCTCATCTACCCTTTTGAGTGTTGTCTTTGGCACCCAGAACAGTGCTCAGTGCATAGTTGATGCTCAGAAAATGTTGTATGAGTAGATGAGGACATAGCTGGTTCTCTCTTATTGAAAATAGTGTGTCCTGTGAAGCTCTTAAAAAATAAAATAGGAAGAACATGTCCATAGACCTCTCTCTCTCCCCTCCTGTTGGGAAAATACTGTTCACCAAATAAAAAGAATCACATTGTTCAGGTTGGGGCTTGAAGATACTGGGTTAAGTGAAGTGTGAAACACATGGCCCATTTACAGTGTGTAGATTAGGAAAGGTGTTTCATTGCCCTTTTTTTTTTTCTCTTTCTTCTGTGAGTAGATAGATTATTCTACAGTGAATTGCGGTGATCAGACTTCAGTAACCAAAGTTGAATTTCTCAAATTTTGTTGCTCCTTCTGGGTTGTTGTGTCTCATGGGCATCCCTTCCTCCAGTGTGCTCTAGGATGCATCCGTGGACCCACACACAGTCACTTTCAGAAGAGGCACACGCAGATTATTTTGTAATTTTAATAGGTGTGAATGTGTCCACGTCTAAAAAACTTATTCTCTCAGAGATGTTTAAGGTAATTGATTGCTGTCGAACATCACCATTTTTAAAATTTGACCTTCACAAAGAGAGGATGGATTAGGGAAATAATATCTTAATGTAGTAATTAATATATTAGTATTAAAGAATAGATCATGAAAATGGGAAGGTCAAAAGGATATTAAGGGTTCTGAGGGCTTTTGTTTTGTGGTCTTCTAGTAAGTTCTATCTTGAATGCAGGAGGTAAGCAGCTTCTCTAGATGTGTTTCATGAACTGTGCAGACTCCACAGGTTCTGAGAGATCTTAATTGGTGAAGTATGATGAGTGAAAGAATCTTATCAGAGGAATAATGTTAGCTTTCTCATTCAACACCACATTTCCCAGTGCTCCCTGCACATACTCTTAAATACACTCATCTCGTAAAAACACACACACACACAAAATCAAACTCAATAATAGCATGTCCAAATATTTCTCAGGGGAAGTATATCCAGTTAAACATGAGCTATTAAAAATTGAAGACAAAAAAAAGACAACCTCAAATTATTTTTATCAATTTTAGCATAGGGATAAGGAGTAGTTTGTCGTACTATGCTGTGTATTCAGTGGCTAGTTATAACGTGTGGTGCAGAGTTTATAATTCACATGAATGGTGTTTTTCATGGATATCCTTTGAAATCATTTGAATGGTTCTGGGATAGTTTCCCCTAACTTTCAGAAATTATATGATTGATAGCATGTGATGCATAGCGGAGAAGTACAGAAATCTCAATTAATTTTGCATGTTTTCCCAGAGAATTTAAATGTCCATAAATTACTAACAAATTCATGATCCACTGTGCCTTCATTGCCCCCTATAATTAACTCTGCTTGTTTATTTTTAATCTTAGAGATGTGGTGAATCAGAGGTATTAGATGAGAAGGAGTCCATTTCTTCAGCCTCTCTTGCTGGATCTAGTTTGCCTGTTTTCCAGAATGTTCTTCTAAGGTTTTTAGATACACAAGCCCCCTCCTTATGTAAGTAAAGTTCTTTGCTTCTTCTAGATCTTAAATAAGAGATTGGAGCTAATTTTCCTTCTTTGCTTCCTTACTTGCATCTTAGTCAAAAGTTCCTGGCGCTGGATATAATGTACATTTTACTGAGCAAAATTTTGTTGCATGTTTTTAATGGAGATTTCTGTGCAATTCAAAGATCCGGTAACATTCAAAGACTTCAAAATTTTCAGAGTTTTAAAATTTTAGAAATAAGCCGTCTCATTCTCTACTATTTGATGGTCTAGTCTTCCCTTTCTAGATCTTTCTTAACTGAAAGACAGGAGCTAAGGTCCTGGGATGTTTCACTATCTAATCACTGTTGTGATTAGGAATTTTCTCTTTTTCGACTGGTTTCAAAATTCTCATTTTCTAAATTCTGATAAGGGGGGGAAATCAAAAGTAGTTTACAACCAGGTCCTTGATGCAAGGAAATGTGCAGATGTTTGGCTGCTTGCCTACACTATATGGGATATTCTTTGATCTCCCATTCTTTTGTCTTTTTCTAGTGGGGTTGTTTGTGGGGGAGTCGAGGGTTTGGGGATTATAAGCCCAATGGGTTTATATTGTAAATTGACACTTAAAAAAATCATTTAGGGGGTGCTTGGGTGGCTCGGTTGGGTGTCTGCTCTTGGCTGAGGTCATAATCCCAGGGTCTTGGAATCGAGGCTGTCATTGGGCTCCCTGCTCAGTGGGGAGTGTGCTTCTCCCTCCCCCTGCCTGTGCTCAGTTACTCAAACAAATAAATAAAATCTAAAAAAAAAAAAAAAAAAATTAAAATCATGTATGTGTAGTTAGTGGTCTTGATCTTATTCTGAGGCTTTCGTGTGATAAAGTACAGTAGGGAGGATCTTAGGGTAGAGAGTGCTAAAACAACAGAAAAATGGCATAAAGTGAAAAGTGATAGAAAGGGGAGAAAACTGAATGGAGGGGGCAGGAGGGACAGGTTTGTTGTGAAGAAGGAAGTAAAGCAGCAGGAAATAGTACTGCTTCTGATAACTCTAAGAAGGGCCTCGTTTGGGGTTGAATGATGCTCTTGGGTGAGGTTCCTTTAGTTACTTGATAGCTGTTCTGGGCTAGGGAGAGAGTAAGAGCTGGAGCCACACAGGTGGTTGGAAGGTAGGGAGCTGTAGCGAAACATGGAAGAGGAAATGGGAAATTGCAAGGACAGAGAGATCATAGAGAATAGAAAATAGATCGTCAGGAGTGGAAGTTAGCTACTCTAACTCCTCTTGTATTTCTGGAGGAGGAGAGGCCAACTTCCCTCGGAGCAGGGAACCCAATGTGGGGCTCAATCCCAGCACCCTGAGATCATCACCTGAGCTCAAAGCATACTTCAACTGACCGAGTCACCCAGGTGTCCCTTGCCTTCTCATTTGGTGTTTTTTTTTTCTACTGGGTCAAGGGACCTGAAATCTTGATTTGTTTCTTGATAGCGGATCCAAACAGTGAATGTGAAAAGGTGGAATTTGTGAATCTGGTGCTGCTCTTTTGTGAGTTCATCCGACACGATGTCTTTTCTCATGATGCATACATGTGCACCCTCATATCTCGAGGAGACTTGTCAGTCACTGCCTCGACCCGACCTCGGTCTCCAGCAGGAGAAAATGTGGATGAACACTACCCAAAGGATCATGACATGAAAATGGAGGTATGGCCCTGGGAATGGTGCCCCAGCCTTGAAAACAACGCTCAGCTGGGAAACCACTTTGAGAAGGATTATTTGGTGGTGGAAGGGTGATCACATTCTAGTTGTTTTCTCCTGTTACAGAACTTGTTCATCTCTATTTCTTACTTAGCAAAAAACATTTGGACAATAATTTATACACTCCAGAATATTCTTTTGGATACTCTAAAACTACTAATGAATAGATTTGACAGTCCATAACTTTTTTTACTGGATAGGAATGACATGCTTCTGATTTTAGTATTTCTAATTTCCACTTTTTCTTTATTGTGCCTTAAAATCAGCCTAGTTTTGGCCTAAGGTCCTGTTCTAAGGAACATCTTTTCCCCAATTCATTCATTGCTTCTGTTTTTCCTCCAAAATGGGAAATTCTGTTTTGATCATAACATAATATTTTCCTTCCAATTAATGAAAACTTAAATGTTGTGGAATCACTCTTTTCAACAAATTATTTTATGCTGTATGACTTTATAATTTTCTGCCAATTTCTAGTGTTTTGGACATTGTTCCAGATACTTAAAGAAGTTTTCAAGGCAGAAAGCATGAAGGTGGGAAAGGGAAAGAGTAGAAAATGGTGAGAGATTGTGGCAGTTCCTTAAAATCAAGCCTCATACTAGTTCTGTAAGAGCCTAAGCATACACCGTGATGATATTTTTTAAAACACTGGTTATCCTTGTAATTGAAAAATCTGACAATATTAATTGCATGTGTAGATTCAGTTTGTGCTCTTAAGATTTAGTGATTAAATGGTGCAGGAATTAAAAATTATTTCCTTAATGTAAATACTGTTGTTTCCAAATTTGCCTACAGAAGAAGTCCTAAAAGGCTAAAAACTAAAGTTGCTTTATGTGTTTATGCTTTTTCTTTGTTTCTGTTGTTTCTTTTCTATTCTTGGATATCTTGGTATCTTCTTTTTTGGGCTTATTCTGAGATTTCTATAAGGAAAGATTGTAAGCGCATGACTGGGAATAGTATAAAGGAGGGACATTATGGCCAGTTCGTTTTTAATCAGGAATTTTGTGAGCTCTTTCTTCCAAGTATCATGGAAATTAAATCTTACGAGGATAAAGAATGTGACTCTGCAAAGGAAGTGCATGTCTTAAAGCTTCTTCTCTTTTTTGGGGGGAAATACAGATACTAGGGAGAGAAAAGACCTAGGGTGGTTTAAAACATCACTGTCATATTTTAGCTTCAATTTTTTTAATGAACTACAAAATTTACAGTGTCACTTTCTTTCTCTGGCAATTATTAGGAACAGACTATCATGGCGCATATGGGCATTGACTCAGGAACTACTAATATTTTTGATGAAGTAGACAAGAATGACTTTAAAACTGACTTTGGTTCGGAATTTCCAGTAGGTTCAACTTTCAAATTCTTATTGAACTAATTAATCCCTCTTCCCTACCCTTATCCCAGCTTGTCTCCTCCATCCTACTGTTCCTTGCCCCGTGTACTGGAATGACTCGTGTACTTGTGATGTAAATGTGATCCTGCCATATTCCTTTCTGGGGAACAGTTATTCATCTTGTACAATTGTCTCATTTCAGTTCATCTGAGGTTTTGGTTGCATTGCCTCTTTTGTAAATTAGAACACTCCTGTCCTCCTAGTTGACTGTGACTCTTTTGTTCATTTTGAGACCATCATCTCTCAGGAATACATGAATAGAGTATTTTCATCATGACAGTCCATGTGGATTTGCTATGTAGGTGTTCAGTTTCTAAATAATAGCTCTCGTGACTCTGGACTTGTTACACTTTTTCTACTTTTTCTCAGTATAAGTATAGTATTTTCTTCCTTATGGATCTCAGTGAGGTGCTTTATAAAAAACATACTGTTTGGGATACTGACTAAAATTTTTATATCTGTTACTTATTAGTTTTATTAATTATTTCTGTGTGTATGTTTTTGTAGGAAATGTAGCCCTATGAGGAAACACTTAACCTATGAGTCTGATGTTGTCTCTGGTCCTCTGGGAAGTATAACTTTGCACAATTCTTACATGTGTTTGGTTGTCATTTTCTCCTCTCCAAAATGGGAGATGATAATGGTAGCTTCCTGCTGATCTGAATATGAGTTTTGTGGAAATTAACAAAATTTCTTTGTATAGTTTCTAAGTGTTTAAGGAAAAGATAGTGTACGAGTGTCTTGTGTGTTTGAAGTTCTAGTATGTGGTACTGTGTTTTGGTGTTGCGCTCTTTCATTTACAATCTCTAACATTTGTTTTACATGACTTAGATTTTTTCTCCCATGCCTGGAGAGTCCTGTGAGAATGCCAACCCTTCCTTGGGCAGAAGAATGTCGGTTAATGGTGAGAAGTTGCTTAAGAGAGAAAAACCCAGGGAGCTAATTTTTCCATCTAATTATGACCTCCTGCGACACCTGCAGTATGCAACACATTTTCCCATACCTCTGGTAAGTCATTGCTTGGATCAGTTGACAATCTGATTCTTTCATTATGGGATCATTAATGGTCGACTGTTCTACTACTTACTTGCCTGAGTAATACATATGAAAGCAGGTGACTTTTTCATTTACTGCTTCTTTTGTTATAATTATGATCGTATAGCATATGCACAGTTGTAGTTCAAATTTGTGATGTGATACTACTGGCTAGCTAGATTTATTGGAATTTTCTAGATGAGTATCCTTTTATCAAGAGCATTTGAAACTCATTTATGGAGTAGCTTTTATGTGCACTGTCTTATGATAGGTACTTTTGGTATGAATGAGAATTTTGGGGCACAGGAAAGATGAATAAGATAGGAGGGAGACAAATATAAAATGGTATGCACTAAAATAAATGCAATAATTGAGTAAAAACCCAAGTGACCGCTGGAAGGTGGTGAATCATTCCTTTGACATTCCCGGTCTCTTCCACTCTCAATAAAAATTGGAGGGAAGAGAGAGCATCTGATTGAGAAATTGGTTAAGGCTTCATAGAGAAGGTTGTATATGACATGGACTTGGGATTTTAATTTGATGAATTTAAGAATTGACCAGCATATGAAAAATACTTACCAGGAAATTCAGTTTTTGACTCATAACCAGTGACATGCTTTTTACTACAGGGAAACAAAATTGGTTTTTGGGTATTAATGACAATTCGACCAAAATCTGTAAATGTGTTTATATTTTTAGGTTTACTATCTTTTTTTCCTAGAATTTTAGGAGAAATTTTAATGAGCCATTTTTTGTTGTTGTTGAACACATTATTATTACTTTAACAGCAGTATAATTGTAAGGTATGTATACGTTCTGGATATCTTTGAGGAGTTTTGATCTGCAAACTAGATATTTTCTAAATTTTCAAGTTTTGTTGTTATTTTGGAACTTTCAAAATCACTGTACCCATGTTTTTTTTTTTTTTTTTTTTTTTTGTGTGTGTGTGTGTTTGTTTTTGCTTTTTTTACAATTAAGAATCTTGCTTATCACTGGCTGAATACGTTTTTTAGCTTTACCTGTACATATCACTCATTTCCAACATAATGGAATAATCCCACTGTGTATTTTGGGCAACAGAAAGGGTGGTCTGATACATTAGAGATGTGTCCTGAAGAATTTATGGATGAACTATTATAATGTCTGGAATTAGTTTTAAAATAGTTGGAGTCAAAAGTAGGAGGAGGCGGGATATTGAAGTCTGGAGTTTAGTTCATAGTTAATGCACCAGTGTTGATTTCCTGCTTTTGGCAAATGTATCATGGTGGTGTGTAAGGCATTAACATTAGGGCAGACTGGATGGAAAGGTACATGGGAACTTTCTGTACTATCTATGTACCTTTTCTGTAAATCTTAAAGTATTCCAAAATAAAAAGTTAATTTAAATAAAAAAGAGAGGGGTAATAAAGCAAATATGGCAAAATGTTGAATATGGTTGGAATTGGTTGAGGATTCTGTGTTCCTCTCTTGGGTTAGCAGAGCTTTGCTGGGTACCCTCTTCCATGTCTTCGTGTGCAGGGTACCACCCGAGCATGGGCTTCATTAGTCTATTGTTTATGCAGTCCTGGGCTACACAGTCATTCCCAGCATGTGACATTCTAAGAGGAAGGAGCATGAATGATTTCCAGGGATTAAGTCTCTTATGGTGGATTATGACTTAACTGTAAGGCGATCATAGGACAAGTGCTAGAAAATTGATGTTGTAGGATACAATTTTTTTTTTTAAATCATGAGAGACACAGAGAGAGAGAGAAGCAGAGGCACAGGCAGAGGGAGAAGCAGGCCCCATGCAGGGAGCCTGACGTGGAACTCCAAACTGGGTCTCCAGGATCATGCCCTGGGCCAGAGGCAGTGCTAAACTGCTGAGCCACCCAGGCTGCCCAGGATACAATTTTTTAATAACCTTCTATCATCAGTTGTCCTAGGCCTCCCTTTACTGTGTCACTTAAAATAAAACATCAGTAAGGGGAAAATGAATGTATATACTAAAAAAACATTGACAATAGGAACGCTGTAGAGAGTCTGGTTCTCTTCCTTAATCAAAAGGGAAAATTTTACTAACTTATGCATGTGAGAAGATAAAAATATGATTTAAACCCAACCCCCCTGACTTCCAGTCTTAAAGATGTAGTAGCCCTACTGATGAAGACTAATGGGGAGAAAACTAATGGGGACTTGAACAAAAGATTCAGGAAAAGAAACTAGTAGTTTGACATATGCTCATATGAATCCTATCTTGATCTGCCAGTCAGTAAAAACATGTTAGACCATCAGCAAGCACAGGTTCTAGTGTGCCCACGTTCCAGCTGCCTGTAGGTGTACCCTTTACACCGGGTCAGATACATGATGCTGAGGGGAGCTCTTGTCATGACCTCTAGCGAGCTGGAATCTGTCTGATACTTAGCATGCTAGAAGTGTGATAGACACTTTTTTGGGTGCATGTTCTCATATATTACTCGGGATATTGAAATTGTACACTGGAATTGTTTTGGGTTCATCTCGGTTACAGAACTAAAAATGGTTCTGGAATCAAACTTGTTTTGTTAGCTTCCAGGAATACCATTTCTTTCTTTCTTTCTTTGTTGTTTCTTTCTTTATTTCTTTTTTTTTTTTTAACACAAATGGGAAAGTTTATTAAAGTGAAGTGTCTACTCTTGAGCTATGAGAGTGGGCGAGCTGGAGAGAGTGAGAGCACGAGCTACCAGGAGCACCATTTCTTCATCTCTGCCGCTAATGCAAATGTATTGCCAATTGTTGTAATACAGGCTTTTGCTATTGAAATGAGAAAACCCCACAAAGTCTCAGGTATGTTTATCTAGACTTTTCAGTCTTCTTTTTCATAAGTAAGTCTTTTATTTAATACCCTCTACTGAATCTTCTCTGCATTACTGGCAGTAGAGAGAATTTGATCTAAGTGTTGTGACCCTGAGAGCTGGAGTGACCCCAGCCTCAGCCGTGGTGCCAATCAATCCAGCAGGTGCTGTGTTCCTTACGAGGCCTTGCTATGTGTATTTGGCATGTCTATTTTAACGCCATTTGATAAGTGCTGTTTTTTTCTGTACCTTTGATGTGAGTTTCTAGTTCCAAAACAGTAGTTTCGGCAGTCAATATAGTTCAGCAACTTGCTTGAAAATGTTGTGGGGTCTATTTCACATTATTACAAAATAAGAGCACTGGATTTGTCATTACTTACAGTAGAAGGTCTTTATTTATAATCTACTGATAGAATATAAGTATATAAAGTACATTAAAAACTACCCATGTATTTCCAAGCCTTTTTATTTTAGTTTCTTACTTGTTTGAGATTTTATATTTTTATTCATGAGAGACACAGAGAAAGGCAGAGACCCAGGCAGAGGGAGAAGCAGGCTCCTAGTGTGGGACTTGATCTGGGATCACGCCCTCAGACAAAGGCAGATGCTCAACCACTGAGCTACCCAGGCATCCCTCCAAGCCTTTTTAGAAGTAAACAGTTTGTTACTGTGTTAGAAAACAATTAAGGATTAAAAATTGGAGTACTGAGCTGAAAGGTTACCATCTTTGAAATGGTGGATTAAAAAATAAATCAGGCACGGGTGGTTTCATTTAAAAATCAGCTGGACTTTTTTTGGTATGATCTAAATGATTATTTTTATTTTTTAAAGATTTTATTATTTATTCATGACAGACACAGAGGGGCAGAGACATAGGCAGAGAGAGAAGCAGGCTCCCTGTGGGGAGCCCAATGTGGGACACGATCCCAGGGCCCTGGGATCGCGCCCTGAGCTGACGGCAGGTGCTCAACCACTGAGCCACCCAGGTGCCCCTGATCTAAATGGTTTTAAATTGTGATGCTGAAGGGCTTTCTGGTACTTTACAAGAGATTATTTTACATATTTGTGTCAAGAAGTCAGTTCCTGGTATTTAAACAAACACTTCATGAATGCCTCTGAGTCTGTCATAAAACACCTTTGGATTTCAAGGATGATGTTTACATTGGTTCAACAGGATCTTTTTTTTTTTTTTTTTCTTTTGGTTTTTTTGTACAAATATTTGAGTTTAGGATTATTAACAACCACAAGAGTACTGCTTGACTTACATTCTCAGTAAACCAGGCCACATATGCTAGCTGTATTTTACTAAGGCACTTTTCTCTCTTTCCTAGTACTTATGGTCTTACTTAGCAGTGAGAAATCCCACATTTTATGCACTGTTTTCACCATTTGATTTTTCTTTTGGAGCCTTGGTCTCCTTACGTGAAGCAAAAGTCTTGGTAACTTTTAAGCGGAATGCTTTTGAGAGATGATAGTACAGGATAGGATCAAAACAGAGGTTTGACACAGCCAGGAGCAGTGTGGCCTCTTTGGCTTTGAAGAGTGAAATCCTGGTTGGGCAATCAGATATTACCTCTGTTTGGCTCAGAGTGTATGGGATTCGGACAATGTGATACGGGACAAAACATATGATATAGCCCGTAGTCACTAAAAGTATGTTGATGAGGGCTTTTTTCACATATGGATAATTTTCATTATCTTTGTTTCTGTAGAGTTGTCGGATGACAAGACAGTTAGATATTAAGATGATGACTGAGAAATTTAAAAATATCGCTACACATATGAAATTTGTCAGCAGGTGCCAGTTTCTGCCAAACTCCTTTTTGAATTCCATGCATCCTACATTTGGCCTCTCCTTGATGTCTTTGATGGGGATAATCATGTTGGGCACCATTATAAGAAGGACCATCAGCCACACCACGGTCGATATCATTTTGGCAAATCCAGGTTCTTGTATCCGATAAACCTTGGAGTTGTAGGTCAACTGAAGACAGCGATCAATGCTGACAAATGCTAAGAAGATAATCGATAAGTACATATTAATGTACATGAGGCAGGCTGTCACTTGGCAGTGGAAGATCTTCAGCTTCCAGGGTGCCACTCCCAGGTCGACAACGATTTTCACTGGTAATGCCAGGGTGAGCAGGAAATCGGCTGTCAGCAAATTGATCAAGTATATGCTCACACACCTGTGATTTGTCTTGTTTTGTACGAAAGCCCAAGTTGCAAATCCGCTCCCAATAATTCCAACAAGGAAAACTAAATAAAAAAAATATGTGAATGGCTCCAGGTTTGTATAAACTGGGCAGAAGGTAGAACTGTTTGTCATCTTGAGGGGATGACTCTGATGGATGACTCTATTCCCCCCCTAAAAAAAAAAAAAAAAAAAAAAAAAAAAATCCAAAGAATCTGTTTAAAAAAAGGGGGTAGGGGAAAGAGGTTAGTAATTAAAATTGGAAATTATTTTCTTTAAAAACATCTGCACTCACAATAACCAGGTCACGATTTTTCTAATTCTTAGATAGAATTTTATTGGTGAACAGATGGTATGGACTGGTGGGAACATCATAGGTTGTGAGGAAGCCTGGGTTTTCCAATGATCTGATTTCGTGATTTTGGAAAATCCCATATATAGGTTTGCTTCTAGAAGGGATATTTTCAACATCACACTTTTGTGTTCTGATAGCTCTTTTGTTATCAGTTGGGTTGGAAGTTAGTTTGCAGAGGAGATAAATGAACTGAAATTCTGAGAAACAGAGAGGAAATGAGGGTAATTTGGTTTGTTTGTGGCTGAGCCCATGAAGTTTCAGGGAGGCTTCCTGGCTTGCTGTTTTCATAGATTGAAAGAGCTCCTCATGCTGGAGGAACCCAGGCTGACAGGGCAGGTAACCGGTGACAGAAAATTGTCCTGTGATCTAGAAGAAGTTATTTTAAAAGTAGGCCCTTTGTTATGTCATGTACTAGAACATGTTCATAATCACAATTGCATCTCATTTTTCTTTTTTAGCAGAAAGAGTTGAAGGCTTAGAATCTGGTCTTAGAATTGGTGCTTACTCCTTCCTTTTCCTCCTTCCCTTTTCCCAGTGACTTAGGCCTGGGATGTCCAGTATGTGGCCACAGATGACTATTGAGCATGGGGCCAGCCCAAACTGACATGTGCTGTAAATGCAAGATACACACCAGATTTTAAATGTTTAATATTTTAAATACCAGGTTTTAAAGGTTTAAAATATTATATTAAAAATACGAGCAGTAAAAGTGCACTATTTTATACAAATAGTGCAATTAGTAAAGTATCTTTTATATTCAGCATATGTTGAAATGGTATTTTTGATACAGTAGGTTAAATATATGATTAAATATATTTTAAATATATAATTAAAATTAATTTCTCCTGTTTCTTTTTGCTTTTTCAAATGCAGCTCCTGCATAATTTTAAAGTGCCTTTGTGGTTTGTGTTGTATTTCTGTTAAAAAATGCTTGTATAGATGTTTCTATGTCAGGTCAGTGGTTTTGCGAAATTTGACCACAAATGTATTTAAAGGCTTCTAGAACGAGAATATATGATCGTTGGTTACAAAATTCTCAAACAGAAGCTCAGTTGTGTTAGTATGAAAATATCTAACTATAATACTTATTTTCTTTCACTGTAGGTTTTGTGACAGTTAAGGCCAGAAGTATAAGACATATCTTTAGAACCATTGTGATTGACACTGATAATCCTGTCATGTTCCCTTCAAATCTGGGACATAAGTATAAGTTAAACCAGTTGGGCTTCATTTGCTCTCTTTGACTTGGTTCAAACTAATGCTCATAGGGCCACAGGTACATCTTTCTGGTGCTGCTTCTTGGTGTGCACCCTCCTCATACATATTAAACACATTCCTTTTGTTTTAAAGACCAGAAGATTTTGTGTTTTAGCAGAAAAAAAACTGATTTATGCTTCTTAAAAATAGCAAATCTTAAGTATAGTGGCTAAAAAGGACAAATAAGCCCATTCTCAGAAACCATCCTTTAGGGACGCCTGAGTGGCTCAGCAGATGAGTTGTGATCCCACGGTCCCAGGATCGAGTCTCACATCGGGCTCCTCACAGAGACCTTGCTTCTCCCTCTGCCTCTCTCTGTGTGTCTCTCATGAATAAATAAATAGAATCTTAAAAAAAAAAAAAAAAGAAAGAAACCTCCCTTTAAAAGTAAACCAACAACAAAGATTTATGAAGCCTTTCTGATCCTTAATTCTCCAGATTATTTAATGATCCCCTCTGTACACCTTGGGATGAACAATACAAGCAGATTGATAAAGCAGATGTATATAAAACTTTATAAATTCAAGTGTTAAGAGGCACCTGGATGGCTCAGTGGCAGTTTCTGCCTTCAGCTCGGGTCGTGATCCCAGGGTCCTGGGATTGAGTCCCACATATTAGGCTCCCTATGAGGAACCTGCTTCTCCCTCTGCCTGTGTCTCTGCCTCTCTCTCTGTGTGTCTCGTGAATAAGTATAAATTCAAGTGTTATTTGAAAAAAGGATACACGTTCCCTCCTCTTTCCCTACTTGAGATAGGACTTTAGGGTTCATGCATAATTTGTTCTGCACTAAACTCAGTGAAAATTGAGTACTTACTCTGGCACTGTGCTAAGTACTTTACATGTGCTTATTTAACCTTTCATCATTCCTACCATGTAGATGTTCCTATCCCTACTTTGCAGATGAGAAAACTGGTGCAACGAGATGATATAGTAACACCCAAGGTTATATAGTTGTTAAATTATCCTGAGCCAGGATCCCAGCTCAGACATTTAGATCTTAGAAGGTATGTTCAAAAGCACTCTAGAACTCTGTCTCCATAATAGTAATAATGCTGATGGTGATGATGATCATTATTATTATTATAGCAGCCAGCCTTACTAAGTGCTTACTATGTGGTAGGAGCGATATTCTAGGGAATTTTCATATAAGAGAGCGGAAATATATTAGTTCTTAAGTTTGCCTCTGAATACTAATGAAGGAAGTTCAGATTTCAAGTATTTTGATGTTACTTTTTACCATAGATCTGTTTAAAAACCAAATCTAGGTTCTGTCTTTTAAATGTAAACCTCCCTACTTCAAAAGTTCCTGTGACCTAGTTGCTTCAAACCAGCCCTACTGTCTTTATCTCAGTTCCTGGATTGGTGGTATCTCTACTCTGGTGTGAGCTGCTCCTTGCTGCCTTTGTACTTCTGCTTGTGATAAAATTTGGGGAATCATAGGACTTTAAGAATGGAGGGAACCTTTACTGATAGCATCTTGTCCAAGTCTCAGATCAGTTGAGAAGACTGAAGTCTGGCATTTGGATGTTGCTCAAGATTTTCCAGCTTGTAAGAGCAGGCCAGCATCTGACTGACCCTTTTGATCATTTTCTAGGCCTTCTGCCCTTATTCTTTCTATATCTAAATCCCTCCTATCTTAAAATGCCTGGAATATGCCCTTTGTGTCTGAGGTCTACTCCAGGCTTCATTGACTTCTTAGGATTTGTTTTTCAGTAGTAACCGTTTATTTGAACCTTGGCTTTCTGACCATCCTTTTCTTCTCTGATCCTTGTCTCTGTGCCCTACCTTTGCTCTTTGTTCCTTTACCAGATGTTAGGGTTTTGCCTTACAGTCTTGTATTTCAAATGTTATTTGAAAATAGTTAACATAATACTGTGTGTGTGTGTTTTTTAAGTGCTCCTGTTGCTCATATAATTAAACAATAAAGTCTCATTTTATAGATGAATGTATGGTAAAGAGGAGGATTAGAAAATTATTTGTTTTGGGACACGTGGGTGGCTCAGGGGTTGAGCGTCTACCTTTGACTCAGTTCGTGATCCTGGGGTCCTGGCTCAGGTCATGATCCCGAGGTCCTGGGATCGAGTCCTGCTTCAGGCTCCCTGATGGGAGCCTGCTTCTCCCTCTGCTTGTGTCTCTGCCCCTCTCTGTGTCTCTCATGAATAAATAAGTAAAATCTTAAAAAAAAGAAAATGATTTGTTTTGATCAATTAATATTCTAACTAGAACTGGCCATATGTACCACTTATAGGTAATTTATTTAAAAATAATTATAGCGTAACTATTTGATGATGCTTTACAATCCTGTAGTGCCTCGCACTTACTTTTCATGAACCTCAGTCTAGATTGCAATGAAAAACAAGTCTCTTCACTTAAAATTTTTGGTATGTCGATTAGAGGTTGAATTATACTATAATAGCATTCTGTGTCGTCTCTCACAAATTTGAAAACCAAGTGCTTGATAAATATTTTGTCAAGTAATTATTTAGCCTGTGGAAATTTGAGGTACTCAGAGGTGTTACAGCAAAAATCTAGAAAAGATTTCAAGTGTCTCTTGTTTGGACAGAGTGTCCGTTGTTTAGAAAATTATTATTATTATTATTATTTTTTTATGAAAGTCACAATAGAAAGTTCTTGAAAGGGACGCCTGGGTGGCTCAGTGGTTGAGCTTTTGCCTTTAGCTCAGGTCGTGATCCCAGGGTCCTGAGATCGAGTCCCACATCAGGCTCCCTAGGGAGCCTGCTTCTCCCTCTGCCTGTGACTCTGTCTCTCTCTCTGTCTCTTGTGAATAAATAAATAAATAAATCTTAAAAAGAAAAAAACCCTTTGAAATTACCTATCATAGTGTTTGCAGTGGGAAGTCATTTCAAGATCTGTTGTGGCCTGCTATAATGCAACAGGGTGTTTATCCATCCTATTATAAAATATAAAATTGAGTTCTTGAATAGTTATGCTCACCTATAAGTGTTCAGTCTTGTATAAATTTTTTTTTTTTAATTGAGAGGGATGGAAGGGGTCATCAGATAGAAGAAACTTATAGAGTAGTTCATAGCAAGAATCTACTTAGAGTTTAATAATTGATGCCCTCTTACACAGCGGCCTTATTACACGTTGGCATTTCCAATTTACATGTTTTAAACACTGAACATCATAGCTTCCCCTTCCATCAAAAGATATTTAAATACATCAAGTACTTTAAGAGGACCTACCTGGGGGTATATTCTCTGAGCCACCGTGGGCTTGCTGCAAATCTTCAGAAAAGCATGAGCTGTCCTCCTGGCCTCAGCAGTAGCAGTAGCAATAGCAGCTCCATCGCATGAATGTTGGCTATACTAAAAATTTCCTTTCCTTTTCGTGTGGTTTTAAAGTGTTGCATATTGACGTAGATGAAACTGTGGTTTCTAAGTAGTTTAACTGTATGAAAGTCTCCCGAAGAGGTTCAATTTTGTGTGTGCTTTCATTTGTGTATTCTTTTAGAGGAAAAAATTTTATTGTCCATTGTAATACCCAGCATCTTCTTTTTCAAGCATCCAAGATATATTTTTCTCATAATGATTTTAAAAAACATCATTTCTTGTGCCTTGAAAAAGGATTATGAGTTAAATATATTAGGTCTTTAAGCAAAATTTCTTTAGTATACATACCGATACACATCCCCCTTTTGAAGCTATAATTAAAGCAGTTGTTACAGTTTGGATTCTGCTGAGACATCTATCAATAAAAACAAAAGATGTGATTGTACATAGTCTGGTAAAGTTCATGTTTTATTTATCTTTAATATTCATCGTGGAAGAATTTGGAAGTAGAAACAGAAGAAGAAAATTACATGCACAGAGATAATTACTGTTAACAGTTTTGGTACATAAGTTGACACATACATGGATTTTGGCACAAATTTAAAATTTTTTCCATGTGTATACACACCCATTTAAAATGTCAATATATTGTGTAGTTGTAATTTTTTCATTCAAGGATATATTGGATCTATTTTTCTAAGTAGGCCTGCCATGAGCATTTGTCAATTTGGCCCAAATAGCTTAAGGAATTGAGACAAGTATTTAGTAATTAATAGATTATATGTAAAAGGACCCTCCACTGGGTATTTCTCATGTGTTTAAAACGTTTGGGTTAATGCTCATTCTGCCTGTGGTGAGCACATGTTTACTGAGTGTCCGAGTGGAGCTCAGCATGGTGAGGGACCTAATAAAGTCACTGTAGCTCATCCACATCATCAGTTGGCTTTGTTAAGTTTTCTTTCTTGTATAAGAGTAGCTTTTATGAAAGAGGATATGAGCTCATGTCTTAACCATATTTTCTGGAGTCCTAAGTCTGCTACTCCAGAGTTGATTTGTGAGTGCAAAACCATTTCTTGAGGTCATTTAGGGCCCTATTTATAGTGGTGCTTCATTGGTTGGGTAGGTACTTAGGTTTCATCTCTTTTTCTCCTGATAATCCGTAATCAGTTTTCCAGATAATAATTAAAAAAAAAAAAAAAAAAGAAGCCTCTCCAGAATCCAAAATGAATCCGTTTGGTATTGGACTTTTAAGAAGAAAAATCTCTCAAAAAACTAGATGAGATGTGTTCATTGTTGCTGGACATGACTCAATGAAAAATACACTCCCAAAAAGATGTACTTACAGGTAGTCAAGTAAGTGAGAAGTTATGCTTGGGGTTTATATTCGGTAGGGAACAGAGAGGGTGGGATGGAGAGAATTTGGTGAGATGGAGCTAGCTGACCGTTGAGTGGTGAATGGTTGGTTCTAACATGATTTGCAGGAAAACTGGAATGAAAGGTTTTTGATAGTATAGTTTGTTTTTTCTTTTTTTTAGGTAGGCATATCTATATGTTTACTTCCTTGTCCTCTTTGGGGGTCTACTCAGACAGAATTAAGTACATTCAAATATTCTTAAAAAATCCACCGTGGCCACAGTTTTTGTGTCTGGATTGCCAGATATAAAAGAGCTGAAGTACCCTCATTCTCAGTGTTCCATTTCCTTTTTGGAATGGTGAGAAACCAATCTTTTAATAGTGAAACTGAACCACGTTCTTCCTTTTGAGAATGAGCTTGAAGGCAATCTGATAGTTTGTGGAAGTTTACTCAGAGTGAAAATATACTTTTTGGGGGTTACTATCCCTGTTTTTGCTTTTAACATGAATTCCATTTGAAATTTCCAAAAGTCACATCTTTATCTGTTTCATTAAGGACAGATGTTTTTCAGAGTGTATTCTGTTAGTGTTCTGGGAAATTACATGTCATCACTAACACAGTATTTCAAAAACCCAAGTGGGAAGAAGTGAGGTGAAGTTGTTTTTCCTTTACCTTGGTCATGGCAATGCTTCTAAAGAAATGACGTACTTGTTACTTTAATGGATATTTTGCTTGTTTTTAGTAAAAATTGAAGCAAAATTGCCCTGTGAATTGACAAAATCTTACTGTAGTTAAATCTTCTGTGCACACAAATCCTCCTTTTGTTTTTGTTGAACACAAATACCAAAGAGTATTTCAGTAGAAGTGTCATTTTTTTTTTATGTTTAACATTTTTAAAATTTGTTTTTTTTTAAGAGCACAGTAGCCCTTCAGAGCTAATAAGGCATGGGAAAATGAATTTTGGAGTAGGTAGCCAGTGCCACAGCCAGATGTGGGTCTGGAGAACTCATTTTCTTTAAGGAAATCCACACGATTAGAGTCCTCTCTTTACAAATGGGGAGACTGAGGTCTTGTCCAAAGCTACACAGTTGGACTACAGTGACCTGCCACTTCATTATGCTGCTTAAAATGGAAGTGGTAGGTGGAAAGAGGAGTTGCAGAGGAGGCTGGCCGGTCCACCCAGCCACCCCCTGCCCTACTGCCCTGCCTTTGTTTGAATTCCAGTGCCCGGAGCAGGGGAACCGTGTGCTACTGTGCCCACGCTTCTCACAGAGTTGGCAACTCAGGATGCTCCCAACTCAAAATAGTTTGCATCCTGAAGCTTTTTTTTTTTTTTTTTTTTAAATGATCTTTGAGTAGGGAGCTATTCCTTGGTTAAGAAATGCTGGTGATCAAGACAGTTCTCCAGCTGTGTGTGTGTGTGTGTGTGTGTGTGTGTGTGTGTGTGTGGCTTTTTGTCTGCCGTTTCCCTGGGACCACTGTGTTTTAGGTGTTCACATTTTGAAAAATTTTTAAAGCGCATCATCCCTTTTCCCCACCCGGATTAATCCAAAGACTTTTTTCCCCCTGACTCTCTGAGACTGGCAGCTTCAGATCTGAGAGCGACAGGTGTGATTAGACAAGAGTCCTTTTAAAGTGAGGCACAGACACGAGAGCTTCCAGGATGTTGCTTTTTCGGCGGCATCACTTAAACACTGTCTCAGTTTTCCCTTTTTAGTGAAACAGGGAGTAAAAAGGTGGATATGTTTTGAAGGCAAAAGTGTTTTTGCGTATCCTTGGAATGTGAACTCGATTGTAAGAGTGGCCGAGTATATTCATTCCCCTTGCCTGTCCTTTTGCTTTTCTGCCCTTTTATTGACTGTACAGTGTTACTGGGTCAACATGCAGTTCATTTTACCTTTCAGTTGTGAGATCTAACTGTGCTGTTTGATTGATGGCTATGAAATAGTACGGGAAATCCCTAAGAAAGAACTTTTAAAGGTTATCTTGTTTCTTTTTAGTCACTAAAGTTCATATATATATATTTTTCCTCTTGAATGGTTATGGTCCATTTCTCAAGAAGTGGTGAGTAACACATGTTCAAAGCTCAGGATAGAGTTAGGAAGTCTGTTGCTACTTTCTAGGAGAAGGTTCTCTAATTAACCCTGTCCTTTGCCATGCAGGGCTTTGTGTTTTGACCAAGTATTTTACGAAAATTTTAACACGTTTATTGATTGTAAGCTGGCTCCTTAGCTCCCAGCTGGAGAATATTTTTGTTACTGTTTAGAAGGTGTCAGTGTAACCATCTATGGGTGTATACTTGGGTTGCTTTCTACTTGGCAAATGCAAATAATGCTGCAGTAAGCACAGGGTGCATGCATACCTTTTCTTTTTTTTTTTTTTAATTAATTTATTTATATGAGAGACAGAGAGAGAGGCAGAGACACAGGCAGAGGGAGAAGCAGGCTCCCCACAGGAAGCTGCATGTGGGACTCGATCCCAGGACTCCAGGATCACACCCTGAGCAGAAGGCAGATGCTCAACCGCTGAGCCACCCAGGCGTCCCGCATATATACCTTTTCAAATGAGTGTTTTCATTTTCTTTGAGTAAGTGCCCAGGACTGGAATGACTGGATCATATGGTATTTTATTTTTAATATTCTTTTAAAGATTTATTTTACTGAGAGAGAGAGAGAGAGAGAGAGAGAGAGAGAGAGAGAGAGAGAGAAAGGGAGCAGGAGAGCTAGAGGACGACCCTGAGATCATGACCTGAGACATAGGAAGAGTTGAATGCTTAACTGATGGAGCCACCCAGGTGCCTCCTCTATTTTTAATTTTTCTTTTTTCTTTTTTTTTTTTTTTTAAAGATTTTGTTTATTTGTTAGAGAGGCAGAGACACAGGCAGAGGGAAAAGCAGGCTCCATGCAGGGAGACCGTTGTGGGACTTGATACCGGGACTCCAGGATCACGCCCTGGACCCAAGGCTAGCACTAAACTGCTGAGCCACCCAGGGATCCCTATTTTTAATTTTTTAAGGAACTTCGGTACCGTTTTTCACAGTTTGGCTGCATCGCCCGTGCACAAGTGTTCCTTTTTCTCCACGTCATTGCCGGCGCTTGTTATTTCTTCTCTACAGTAGCCGTTCTGACAGGTGTAGGGTCATATGCTCTAGTGGTTTTGATTTGCATTTCCCTGATGATGAGGGATGTTGAACATGTGTCTGTTGGCCATCTGTGGTCTTCTTTGGAAAAATATCTGTTCAATCCTCTCCCCATTTTTTGATCATATTCTTTGTTTTTCTAGTGTTGAGGGTTTTTTTTATAGGTTTTTTTTTTTTAAGATTTTATTTATTTATTCATAGAGACAGAGAGAGAGAGAGAGAGAGAGAGAGAGAGAGAGAGGCAGAGACACAGGCAGAGGGAGAAGCAGGCTCCGTGCAGGGAGAGAGAGAGAGAGAGAGAGAGAGAGAGGCAGAGACACAGGCAGAGGGAGAAGCAGGCTCCGTGCAGGGAGCCTGATGTGGGACTCGATCCCAGGACTCCAGGATCATGCCCTGGGCCAAAGGCAGTGCTAAACTGCTGAGCTACCCGGCTGCCCTCTAGTGTTGAGTTTTATAAGCTCTTTATATATATATATTTGAATACGAATTGTTTTTTGCACACATTGTTTGCAAATATCTTCTCCCATTCAGTAGATTGCCTTTGGTTTGTTGATGATTCTTTTCTCTGCGCAATAATGAGAATATTCTGAATGTAACTTTGTAAACACTTATTTTAAATAGCATTGGTGGAAGTCCTGGTTTCCCTATTAAAAAAATAGCATTTTCCCTTTTAATTTGCCTAAGTACTTTCATAGTATCAACCAGATAAGAAAATACATTTGGTCATGGCATTGCAAGTTTTTTATTTTTTTAATAGTGGCCTTTTTTTTTTTTTAAACTAGGAGATGAATTTAATAAGGAGTTGAAATTGGCATTTCATTTACAAACAAAATGAGGCTTAACTTCTCATTTTAGTCAGTAAATATCAGAGCTAGTGCTCCTTCCGAAAGCTGCGGTGTAAGAAGTAGAAAGTAAATAATTAACAGCTTGAAAAAGCTCCCAGTTAAATGTAGAGAATCGTTTAGTTTGGAAAGGAGATTATCCAATTATTTTTAAGTAGTGTGAAGTATTGTGTGGAGATGATGAGAACCACATTTCAGTGTCCTTTTATGTCAGGAGATGGAATGATAGGAAAGTCAGCCCGTAGGTCTTTATCATGCTCTTTGGAGGAAGATTTAGCAGTTATACCAGTAACCTAGGATTTGGGAGGGAAGCAGGAAGTAGTAGTATAACTCTGGGCTTCCACTGGCTTACTGATACCATGTGGGTTGCGGCTGGTGACATCTGGGGACTGGAAATAGAACAAGATGATCCTGGGTTCAGAGTCTTCTATTTCAGGTCCTTAAAGGAGTGAAGATAAATTTTGGGAAGTGGGTTTTTTATTTTTTATTTTTATTTTTTCGATTTATTTATTTATTTATTTTTTGGGGAAGTGGGTTGAGGTGGGTTATGGAGGAAATCTTAACTATGACCATGGGCGAAGTCAGACTTACACAATGCAGTGCATTCAAAAAGTAGCAAGTAGTCTTAGTCAGTGAAAATACTTTTCAAATATTTTATTGTTGTTGAGATGGGTTTATTTCTATAGTACCTCTTTTCGTGCTTGTACTCCCACTTCTGTTGTGGGTGGGAGACATAGAAATGACATAGCTTCTCCTATTTTCTGTCAACCCTGAAACTGCATTGGAGTGCACCTGGGAAAAAGGAAGTTTTCCAGGTCCTGCTTTTTTTTATTTTTATTTTTTTTAAGATTTCATTTTTTATTTGAGAGAGAGCACAAGTAGGGGGAGTAGCAGAGGGAGAGGAAGAAGCAGGCTATGTGTGAAGCAGGAAGCCTGACAGGCTTGATCCCAGGATCCTGGGATCAAGACCTGAACTGAAGGCAGACGCTTAACTGACTGAGCCACCTAGGGCCCCTTTCCAGGTCCTTTCCAGCTCCTTCTGTAGAGAAAGCTGTAGTGCAAGTTCTAAAGTGCTCAGAGTACCCTGGGTGGCTTATAAACTCAGGTGCCTATGGTGGAAAAGAAGGCATGATGATATGCACGGTTGTAAGAAACAATAGAAAACAAGAAAAGCTGGGGGTAATAGTGAGTTGAGGGCTGCTGCTTCCCCAAGTGAGGCCGGCAGGCCCTTAGCTACAGCCAGTTGTTTCCCCATGTTTTTAATAGTTGGGGCAACGATGAAAAGAAAGAAACATGCCTTGTGAATAGAATAGCATGTGCCACTAGCTGCTTTGCAACATGTGGACTGCAGAAATCTAATAGGAAGGTGTTCAAAGGGGGCTCTTTACTATGACTAGAAGTCCCTCATAAATAGGAATTCTTGCATTTTAACCAAACTGTGATTCCATTTTGAAGGGTAATTGACTCAGCTACCTATACGGAATATTCTAAAGTAGTTGTTTTTTTTTGTTTTTGTTTTTTTTAAAATAAAAGAAACAGTTGTGATAAGAATCAAGAAACAGAGAGATCATAATCCTACAAGATTACACATGGACTGCCCACTGAGATGCATGAATCTCACAGTGGTTGTTTACAAAGACTGCCTGCAGCGAGTGCTGCTCATATTTAGGTGATCTGCCCAGCAGCCTCCATACTCTTTTCCCAGCTGTAAAAACGAGACTCTCCCTTTGAGAAATTCAGTTTCCCCGGTTCTTGTCCATTAGGCTCTCACGGTGTCCAGTCTGCCTCTAATACCAGGGTCAGGCCATAATTGGCAACCAGCATGTCCGAGTCTGCTGAGCACAGGTTGAGATGCAACATGAGACCAGATGACCCAGTGAGATCTGAGTTCCCGGTTTCTGAAGACATTCTCTGGAGGACTGACTGTGAAGATTTAAGGTCTGGAAGTGCTGCTTTCTTTTTGCTACCATGAAAAGAGTATCCACAGCTTCCTATGAGCAGAAACTACTATCATGAAAGGTGGCTGGAAAAATTGTACAAACTCAGCTTGCCTTACATCAGCTGAGGCCCTATATCAGCCCTTAAATTAAGCCATACCTACAACTTGGAACATTTAGGTCTGTCAGCCAGTAAATCTCTTTTCATTGCAATTTTAGTTGTATTTTTTTTGTTACCTGCAAATTAAACAATTCTGATACATTGGCTTCACCTGGAACATTAACCTAGAAATTCTAGAAAACACCCTTACACTAAGTTCTGTTTCTCCTCGATGAGGGTAGTAAAGTATGTGCCATTCCCTTTCTATTCTGTCCCTAACCTCATTGCTGTTATTTATACCCTTTGACTCTGGACAAAAATAAGAAGAGAAATAGTATCTTCATTAATAGAGAAAATATCTGTGACATCAGACCATCCCCCCAGAATGACAGGAGACTTCCTTCTGGGTAAACCACACTGTGAGGTTTGTGGGGGGTGGGGTTAGGAGAGAACTGGTGTGGTGTGGTCTTCAACGGTAAAAGCTGTTACTCCCTTTTGCTCACCAATTCTCTGCCAGATAACCAGTGGCATGCAAATTATCTTTCCATGACAGGACATCCCCACAAAAGAACCACTTTAACAGCGAGGCTTTCCTTACCCATATGTCACTTCCTAAAATATTCTACTCCTTTCATCGCACTGCTTCTATACAATATGGTTAAGTGTTATTTTACTGTCCCTGAGGTAAATATGTATTATAGAAACCATATTATGAACTAGCTACAGAAACAAAATTCTTCCATAACGTAATTTAAAAAATTAGTACTGGTAATCTCAGGGAAGTTTCTGGATTAATTCACTGTTGCCACTACTCTACTTTTTTTTTTTTTTTTTTTTTTTTGTAGTTCTGGACTTGATACGCAGTAACGGTTAATGAAGTGTTGCTTTTTACAGTATTCTTACCTGGCTTGCACAGTTGTTTCCTGAAAAAAAATCTTGATTTTCACATTACCCATCTGCTTCATTGGTTACAAAGACATTATTTGGCACTCCTCATTTCTTTTTAGTTTTGCTTTCTCTCATGGCTCAGGGTGGGTGGGGGGCATGTAAAATACCAGTATTTACTAATTTGCCCTGGCCAGTGGAGATTGTGAAGAATAAGCACAGCCAGTTTCTTTTGCAGATGTATTTAGCCAAACATATATGGTAACCTTAGTTTTGTCAAGCATGTTTATCATAGCTTGGGGATTTTATTCTTTTTGAGAGAGGATATTTGACTCAGAGTGGAGAGCGTGGAGTTTCTACAAAGGTAGAAGCTGGACAGTGAATACCTTCCCAGCTCTTCTTCAATTTAAGGTGTATTTTCCAAGTTTTTCCTAAAATCTGATGAGTTCCAAGAGCATATGAAATACTTATTTTGGGAAAGTCTGTGGCAAATAAAAGTTTTGAACACTTTGCGTAACTGTCTTCCTTCCTTTATGCATAATTGAGCTTATTAAAGAAACTACACGTGTCTTGATGGTGAAGAAATTTACTATTATTTTTTTCCTACCTTGATTTTTAAGAAAGAAAAAACTGAACAGTATTGAAAATAATTTCTTTATTAGTACATATGCAGTAAAGGAAAAAAGTACATACACGTGACTTAAAAAATGTTCGAGAAGAACTTTTAGAAGGTGGCCTGGATGTCTTCTGGCCAGTCAATAACTCACAAGCCAGCAACCATATTCCATATCTGCACATTTTAAATTCATCTGCTTTTCCAAAAATGTGATCTGTAAATTTTCATTTTATGTGTAATTTTTCACTCATTATTGTAAATCTTAGATTTCACTTTTTCCAAGTACCGGTTGCTTTCCAAGAAAACTGCTTCCGCTGCTCCTAGATGTGTGTATGTGTGTGTGTCTTTGTCCCAATCAGCCTTTTTCCCCCCATACCATTGAACAGGGAAAGTTGCTGGCAGCGCATACCAATATCTAGCTTCCTTCAATAGAGTCCACTAAAAAATATTTTAACACCAGAACTCCAGGCTTATTAAGTAGATTAATAAGTCTTCCTATAAAACATACTTAAAATGTATCTTATATTACCCTCAAAATGCTATCAGAAAAAAATATTACTGTTTTGTTTTCTGCAAAGAACAGAATTTCTATCAACTTTCCTTTGAAATGCCATGAAGATAAGTCATAGGGGATTTCTTAAGTAATTTTCTTGGTGTCTGCTTATCTTCTTCAAATCAGAAAAAACTTGTTTCACTACAAACAGATCTCTAGTTCTTTAATCAGACTGTGCCTGTCTTAAGTTGGTCTTTGGTGACCCTGCTGAAAAAAAATCATATAACTTAATTTTTGTGTTTAGAGAAGGAAGATGCCCCAGTGAATTGCCTTGATTGCTTCCTATTTTCCTTATGCGATTTAAATTTCTACATTAACTGACCAGGCTAGTGATTTAAATCGTCTGTGTTGATGGAACAAAATGGAGTAATGCATGTATTACTTTTTTCTCTGGTATTACAAAAAAGCAAGGAAACTTCTATTTTGTGTTTATTAACTAAATTGGTTTGTAATGCCTAGCGATGATACTTATCAGCATGGACATGTTTCTTATTCTTCTGTAGCTGAAGATTGCAAATACGTGTACATGGATTTTGTTTGAAAGGAGGTGGGAATTCACAGTGTATCTGTGCTTTCATGTGTCGTATTTTCTCTTTTGGTTTTGGATGTTTCTGAGTCATGTTGAGCTTTGAAAGGGATATGCAGTTTCTTACATAAGGTTTCTCTAAAGGGCTGGCATAGGAAGAAATAAATAATAGGATCTAGGCATACGTTTGCAGCCGACAGGAGCAGAGTGAATTCTTTTACATAGAGCAAAATTTCTTTTGATCGGCAGCTGTAATGAGCTTCTGTTTGGCTCTGCGTGTAGGGGATTCTTGCAGTGTGGTAAGGTACAAAACAGACAAAAAATACAAACATGATGCTGAATATATTGCGGCTAGATTTCCTCTTGACCGAAATGGAATTCCTTCTGGACTTAAGGTGGGACTTGAAGATTTTCCTCGTGATAGCAGTGTAGAAAAAGATCAACAAAAAAAACACAATCCAGAAGATGCCCACAAAGATGTAGTTTGAGGCTTTATGCCACTTTAGTCCCAGTTCGTTTTTAAGTGTCACGCATTTTATGCGTGTAACCTTCACGTTGCTCACGTTCTGGTTGGTCAGGATGATGTTGGGGACAGCCAGCAGGAGCATGAGCACCCACACCATCACTGACAGGAGTTTGCTGTAATTGACGGAATGGATGAAAGAAGTCAAAAGAGGCTTCACGATTTTATAGTATCTGTCAAAGCTGATGAAACCAAAGAACACGATGCTGACATACATGTTGACATAGAAGAGCACAGCGGAGACCCTGCACACGAACACATGGATCCGCCAGGGCCCCAGGCCAGAATCGGCCAGAATCTTGAAGGGAAAAGTCAGGCTCATCAGAAAGTCAGCAACAACAATGTTCTTGAGATAGACGATGAAACTCTTGGAGCTTGGCACGTAAAAGAATATCCATCCAGATACACCGTTGAGCAGGATCCCCGCGACGAAGACCACGAGGTACAGCACGGGAACGATCTGCTGAGTTATGACGGTGTTCCGCGAGCAGGACTCCTCTGGAGGCTGCGTGGTGCTGGAATTGGTCATCTTGTACCTTCCGGAGGGGAGGCCTGGGAAGCAATGTTAGGTAGTCACTCAAAGGGCACAAGGGCATCTAGTGAATAATTTGTCGGATAATAACACAAAGGCCAGTGGATAGAGTCAAACCTGTCTTGTTCTTGAAATTAGGTGTTAGCTCTGTATTAGTTGGATACCCCTTCCTCCCTCCCTCTCTCCCTTCCTCTTGAAAAGGGAAGAGTAGGACAGATGACAGGAAAGAAAAATGGGAGCAGGGCAGTTGGGAGTGGGATCAATGTTTTCCTAAAATAATAACAGTTCCTTTTTAAAAAACTCCCAATTTAAATATGAATAAACTCCACATATTCATTTAAATACGGTCTCAAAAAATAACGAAACTGTAAAAACAGAGAATGTTTCATTTTATTTAGAACTCGGTTTCATATAGTAAGTTTAAGAGCTCTTGACAGACCTTAATTTTTAAAAGCCTAACTTATGTATATTTTGGACATAGGACAGTGTCTTACAAGCACATACACCCAAATGTAGCTGGTATTGTCAGTGTTGGATTATGAGTATCTTCCACAATGGAGTTTTTCTGTGTTATTTTTGCCATTGACAAATTTTGATTTGCGTTATTTTTATGAAGTAGAAGATGAATACAAATGATAAATGTACCTTAAAAATTTCAAACAAAAAAATTGCAAAGTACATTCTAGATCTATGTGGCTATAGAGCACATAATGTGGCCAGTCCAGATTGAGATGTGATGGAAGTGTTAAACGCACACTGAATTTCATAGACTTAAGACAAAAAAAAGTTAAAATATCTCAGTATTTTTAATATTGATTACATATTGAAGTAATATTAGAAATATGCAATTGGGGACGCCAGGTGGCTCAGTGGTTGAGCATCTGCCTTCAGCTCAGGGCGTGATCCAGGGATCCTGGGATCGAATCCCACATCGGGCTCCCCATAGGGAGCCTGCTTCTCCCTCTGCCTGTGTCTCTGCCTCTCTCTCTCTCTCTTTCTCTGTCTCATGAATAAATAAATCTTAAAAAAAAAAAAAAAGGTTAACACCTCATTAAAAGAAAAGTATTCCATTAAATAAAATACATTATTTTCATGTAATTTTACCTTTTTAAGAATATGGCTACTAGAAAATTTAAAATTACATATGTAGTTTGCTTCATATTTTTTTATTATTAGTTTGCTTCATATTTTTATTTATTTATTTTTTTTTAAAGATTTATTTATTTATTTATGATACACAGAGAGAGAGAGAGAAAGAGAGAGAGGCGCAGAGACACAGGCAGAGGGAGAAGCAGGCTCCATGCACCGGGAGCCCGACATGGGACTCGATCCCGGGACTCCAGGATCGCGCCCTGAGCCAAAGGCAGGCACTAAACCGCTGAGCCACCCAGGGATCCCCTGCTTCATATTTTTATTGGCCAACACTGTCTTAGGTATTAACCCAAACCTTCTTTTATTAGAGAATCCTGTATATTTTTCTCTGATGTCAGACGTACTGATTTAGAGCACAGGGAAGATTAGAACTTCTTTGAAAGATTATTGGATATGTCAAAACTAATGTTCACTGTCCATCTTTGATGTAATACCAGCATCCTACTCGATACCCTTCACTGGTCATTCCTTGGCCTCAGGATAAAGTTCTGACTCTTCAGTGCCAAAGTCCCTTCTTGATCTGATCCCTGCTTCCTCCACCCTCAGTCATGAGTTCCTCAACCCATCTTCCCCTTGGTAGGTTCCATGATTTCTCTCACCTTGGACCTTTGCACAAACTTTCATTTATGTGGAAAGTCTTTTTACTACCCTCTTGGCTCATTAACTTCTCTTCATCCTTGAAGCTCAGGATGGATGTCACTTCCTTTAGAAAACTTGACCATCCTACCCTTTTGTTGGAGTTGGTTGGGTATGAGGTCCTTCTGTATGTGTCCTCCTAGTTTTGTGCCTTTCTCCTGTTACAACACTCAACCTCCTTGTCCATTTTTTTGTTTGTTTTCTTCTACTGTAGTAAGCCCCTTCATAGATAGATCATGTCTTTTTTTTTTTTAACCGTTATATTAGTAGGATTAAATTAAGAACATTAGATAGTCAAACTATTTGAGAAATAAAAGGACATACAATCTGGGACTTCAAGACACGAATCCTTGTTCTTGAGAAATTTACAGGTAGTCAGGCATCATAGGGAAGAGTGATTGTGGAGTGGTTCCCTTGAGATCAGAGAACGTATCTTGTTCATCTTTGTACTCCTGCTGCCAAGCGTGGTGTTTCATACACAGTGAGTGAATGGCTATGTTAGTACAATGAAGGAAGTGTGAGAAAGTCAAATTTGGAAATGTGGGGTATAAAACTCAGTCATATTCCAAATAATCATATGTGCAAACTTTGTGTGCTACTTCCAACTCAAGAACACCTTGCTTCTGTGTACTTTTCTTCGTGCCATATGGCAAAGCTTGGAAATATTTCTAGCCATCTGATTTTGCCATTCCCTGCACTTCCTTTGGAAGGAAATCTTACTACTTGTACACTTGGCTCTGATCATAATAGATCGTAGTCATTTGCTTTTATGTAACCTGATTCAAATTTTAGATAGGAAGCAAATGGGCCATGTTTTCTGTTTTCAAATGTCCACTGTGGCAAAGAGTGTGTCTCCTAAATAATTTGTCTTCTCTCCTGAGAGCCTGATGTCATGGGTCCAGAACTGTGTTATCAGAATCCTGAAAATGTTGAGAATGTAAGCATACATGCCCTGGTGATGTGCATTATCGCCTCCTTGCTCCTTTCCCTGTCTTTGAGGTTGATGGAGGGTGTGGTGATGGGTCCAGGTAAACTTCTAGAGCAGAAGAACCTTCTGAAATGGAATGAATACCAAAGGCTTCCTTGGGTTTTTCTCCTCAAACACCTTCTTGCTATTTTGGCCTCTTTTGAAGCAATCGCAGGTAAGAGTCTCTGTTTTAGGTTAAGAAGGTTTGACTTACGCTGATTGGGAAAAGAGCCAGGGTATCACTGTCATTTGCATTGTTATTTGGTTAGACACAGTAGAGACAAATTAAAAGGACAACTTACATGAGGAATGAGCTAAAAGTAGGCTCAAGACAATTCTGGTATTAGTTTTTAAGCTCTTAAATATTTCTTTTCCTTAGCAGTGGTATTTGTGATAGGGCATCGCGTCCTCTAGTACATGTTTTACTGTACTTGGTGTCTCGGAGTGTGGCAGGCTTTTATGCAGTGATAAATTGAGAGATGTATGAATATGGAGCTATCTTGAGGCATTTCCAGAAAGTGAGGACAGTTATATATTGAGACCAAAAGGTAGGAATGAGAACAGAACAAGATCCTAACAAATCTTGTAACATATGCCCGGTCTCCTTATCTTTAGTGTACAGATGATATGATGTCCTGATGAAGCTTCCTGAGACTTCAAATCATAGTCAAATAGTCACCTATTGATGCTCGTTTTATACAATGATAGAAAAAATGAGAACCAAGTGAATCAGAAAACGAAGAATGTCTTGGTGTGGTCCAACTTCTCTCTCTTTTCTGTCCCAGGGTCTTGTTTGGTTCACTATCTCTCTCTCTCTCTCTCTTAAGATTTTATTTATTGATTCATGAGAGACACAGAGAGAGGAGAGGCAGAGACACAGGCAGAGGGAGAAGCAGGCTCCACACAGGGAGCCTGACGTGGGACTTGATCGCCGAACTGGGATCACACCCTGAGCCAAAGGCAGACGCTCAACCGCTGAGCCACCCAGGCGTCCCTGGTTCACTATTTCTAAGCAGCTTGTCCAGCCTATTAAAGATGAGAGATAGCACAGTGGAAGAAAATGGTCCATATGTAAGAGAAATAGAGGTCAGTGTCTATTGGTACGCAAAGATGAGTAATGAGCCTCAAGCTAAGCGTGTTTTTATTAAGGTGAATGTTTCTGGAGTGACCATTGCTTTGAATGGCCTATATCAACTAAATTCTTCCTAAAGAGAACACCCAGAGGTTACATTATTTAATCCTCTCTACTTCAGAAACAGTTAAAGTACCACAGCCCTCAGACCTTATATGGCACTACCTTCTCTGGAGAAGAGGAATTATTCATTCATTCATAATGTTGGTGAAATTAACAAAGCTCTGATAATATTAGTTTTTTAAAATTACCTTTTTTTTTTTTTTTTTTTGGTATAATAGGAAGCTTCTGTTCAGTGAAGCAATTTAGTCCAATGTGTGCTTGTCATCTTGAAGTGGCCATAGAGGTTCTTCACTAATAATCCTGTATGGAAGAGAAAGTGAAGAATTAAGTGAATGCCAGAATGTTATTAGACAACTATGGATGGTAGCAACGTATTATAAAATTGAGCATGTATAATTACGTAATATTACAACATGGACCTTTGTTGTTTTACCATATTGGTCTTGGTTGTCAATGTTAATAATTATTGATTTGGTGTGAACTTTTTTTTTTTTTAAGATTTTATTGAGAGAGTGAGAGTATGAGTGGCGGGGTGGGGGCAGGGTGGACGGAGGGAGAGGGAAAAGCAGGCTCCGGCTGAGCATGGAGCCCTACACAGGGCTCTGTCCCAGGCCCCTGGGATCAAGACTTGAGCCTAAGGCAGATGCTTAACTGATTGAACCACCCAGGTGCCTCTGGTGTGAACTCTTAAGGGAACCTTACACCCTTCAGAGTGTTGGATATGAAGTGTTCATAGTTACTGGTTTATTTTTTCCCTCCATGAATACAGATGCTCAAGTCAGTTTATTAAATTACTGAAGTTAACAATTATTTTAGTCAGAAAATCAAGGCAGTGTTTTTGTTTTAGGTTTTTTTTTTTTTAAAGATTTTATTTATTCATGAGAGACACACACAGAGAGGCAGAGACACAGGCAGAGGGAGAAGCAGGCTCCATGCTGAGAGCCCTACGTGGGGCTTGATCCCGGGTCTCCAGGATCACACCCTGGGCTGAAGGCGGCACTAAACCGCTGAGCCACCGGGGCTGACCCCCTCCCCTTTTTTTTTTAAACCTTTGCACTGTTGATACTTTGGGCCAGGTAATTATTTGTTGTGGAGGACTGCCTTCTGCATTGTTGGATGTTTAGCAGCATCCCTGGTTTCAATCTACTAGATGCCACTAGCACTTGTCGCCCTGGGTTGCAACAAAAATGTTTCCAGACATTGCCAGGTGTCCCCTGGGAGGCACAGTCTGCCTTGGTTGATAGCCACCAGTCTAATGGGACTGATGATGCATGGACTTTGCAGAGAGAAATCCCCAGAGCCATATTGTCTGATAGGAAAAGGGTGAGTTTGGCAGAATGGTGGTTAGATTTCGTTCTGCCTTGGTCTATGTTGTCACCTTTCTGAATTCTTCAAACCAGTACTTCTGAAACTTCAGTGTGCAGGTGTGTCATCTGGAGATCATGCTAACGGGAAGACTCCAATTCCATAGGTCTGGAGTTGGGTGTGATGCTCATGCTTCTAGCCCAATGACCTCTCTTTAGCAATTTTTTTCCCCCAAGCCCTGTACAGAGAAGACATTTAATAAATATTTGATGAGGAGGGTTAATCATTTGATTTTCTTTTCTGTAGTTGGAACTCTAGGTAGGAACAAAATTGCTTTTGGGTAACCTTGAAATCAAAGATCTTTCTTAGAGTTCTATCCATTACAGATTTCATCACAATATAGACATCTACTTGAGAACAAGTGATAAAGAACATCTTATATTTACTTAGAATATTCATATAAAAGGTCATGAAGTTCTCTTTAGAAACAAAACAAAGAGATTAAGCTCTGTGGAGGAATATTGTATGTGATTCACAGCTGTAGTGATTATGTTCTGGTCCTGACTTCAGGACAAGGCTCATGCCTGGGGAGGGGAAGAGGAGCAAGGGATGGCTTAGGATAGTTGGGCTTTAGCTATATATATGGCATTTCATGTCTTAAACTCTAAAACAACCATACATAAATGTTATTATCAATTAACACTGGGTAGTTGGGTGCATTGGTGTTAACAGCATTGGTTTGTGTACCTTTAGTTTTGTATATTTAAAATTCTTGTAATTAGAAAAAAATGCATATGGAGAATGGATTGCTTCCCAGTTACTCTTATCAGCACCCACTTACCTATGATGAGCATCATCTTTCTGTTCTTTGTTCATTTCTTACAAAATAACCCTCTGTTATTTCCTCCCCCCTCCTTACAATCTAAACATCAAAAGCTTGAAAGCCAGCGTGCCTCAGATGTTTTCACATGACATAAATATTTGTTTTCTAGATGATTTTTATGTCAATGGAAATAGTCAGTGGTGCCTGGGTGGCTCCATCAGTTAAGCATCTGACTCTTGGTCTCAGCTCAGGTCATGATCTCATTGTCTTGGGATTGAGCCCCGAACTGGGTGTGGAGCCTCCTGAAGGTTCTCTTTCCCTCTTCCTCTGTCCCTACTTCCTGCTCACATGTACGCTGTTTCTCTCTCTCTCTCTCTCTCTCAAAAAAAAAAAAAAAAAAGAAAAAGAAAAAGAAAAGAAAAAAAAAAAGATGTGTTATCATTGTGAACATTTCTAAATTTATTAAAGCCATTTTCTTAGTATTGTGGTTTTTTTTTTCTCTCTTGCCCTAATGTGTAACTTTTTTTTTGACTTTTGGTGCCAATATGTTCTATCTTTGATGGTCTCCAAAGATATTAGAATGAGTAGAAGAGAAGGGATTAATGAATAGTTGCTTGTTCAGTCTTATAGTCATATTTTATAGTTTTTATGTTACTAAATACTTTATAAGATGTTTTGTATTTAAAAAATATTTTCTACTCTTCAGTAATATCCTTTCACAGGCTTCTTGTCTTTCTTATTCCCTGGTCAGTTGAATATTTTAGAATGTCTTCCACCTTGAGTCTTTGTCCTGGTTTTCTCCCCATTATTGTGACTCGTTGGTGTAGGTAACAGTGTCCTCTGCTCCTAGGTCTTAGATGCTTTTGGGGAGAAATCATTAGAAGCATGCTAGTTTATTTCATTAAAGTTACTGTATTTTCTCTGTGACTGACTGTTCCTCCCCTTGCTTCTCAGAAGCCCGTTTTCTGCTGGGCTGTCAGGCTTTTCAGTGGCCATTCTGCCATTCAGCCATCTCATTGTGCTTTTTGATGTGCATTTCCCCGATGATCAGTGATGTTGGGCATCTTTTCATGCCTGTTAGCCATCTATATTTCTTCTTTGGAAAAAATGTCTATTCAATCCTCTGCCCAGTTTTAAATCAAAGTATTTTGTTTTGGTGTTGCCTAAGTTTTACATGATATTGGATACTAATCCCTTTTTGGATATATCACTTGCAAAATACCTTTTCCCATTCAGTAGGTTGCCTTTTCAAATTTCTGATGGTTTCTTTTGCCACACAAAAGCTTTTTATTTTGGTATAGTCCCAATTATTTATTGTTGCTTTTGTTTCCCTTGACTGAGGAGACATATTTAGAAAAATGTTGCTATGGGTGCCTGGGTGGCTCAGTGGTTGAGCGTCTGCCTTTGGCTCAGGTCGTGATCCCGTAATGGGATCGAGCACCACATAGGGCTTTACTGAATTCATTTATTTAAAAAAAAAATTTTTTTTTTGGTGGAGTCTTTAGGGTTTTTTTTTTTTTTATTTTTTTTATTTTTTTTATAGCATCTCATCATCTGTCAATGGTAAAAGTTCTACTTATCAATTTGGATGGATCAATTGGATCAATTTGGATGTCTTTTATGTCTTGTCTGAATGCTCTAACACATCCAGTACTATATTGAATAAAAGTGGTGAGAGTAGACATCCTTGTCTTGTTCCTGATCTTAGAGGAAGAGTTTTCAGTTTCTCTTCATTAAGTATGGTGTTAGTTATGGATTTCTGGAGTCTTGTGTTTAGGAGTCACTTTGCCAGTGGGGTGTGTGTATGTATGTTCGACGGCAGGCACACGTGGGTGTATTGAGTTTGTGAGTGTGAGTCCTGCTTTTTATCTAGGTATGGAAGATCTGCAAGGAAGGAGGAAGGTTACCTCCAGTTGTTCCATTAGCCTCCAGGTACCACAGCATGGAGAAACCTACAGTTTCTTTCCCAGTTTCTGAAAGTGTTTAAAAATTACTGTGTTTGTGATTTTTGATTTTTGACTCTGCTTTCTGTCTTCTGCACCGATGTGCTGAAAGAGGAATAGAATTGGACCATTTATTATGGTGATTAAAAAAATGACTTTGGGACACCTGTGTGGCTCAGTGGTTGAGCATCTGCCTTCAGCTCAGGGTGTTTATCCTGGAGACCAGGGATCGAGTCCCGCATTGGGCTCCCTGCATGGAGCCTGCTTTACCCTCTGCCTTTCTCTCTCTCTGCCTTTCTCATGAATAAATAAATTAAATCTTAAAAAAAAAAAAAAAAAGAAAAAATGACATTAATCAGTAAGCGGTGGTAACTGTGCTGCTGGGGGCAACCTTAGGTCTACTGCATATGGTTTGGATGCCACCAAGGACTCCCCCAGGGTCCTTGGCCTGAGGAGGGCTTTGCTTGTTCCTGTTTGTTGCCTTTTGCCAGTTTTCTCTTGTAGTAGACATGAGGTCTTGATTATACCTGACTCGATCCTCCTAATTCCTGGCCACTGTGGCCCACTGACCTCACTTCAGTCAGAGTCTGAGAAACAAGCTTCAGTTGACATACTTGGATGAATACTGTGGTTACATGCTTCAGATGAGGAGCTGTGCTAATTGTCACATTAGAAATGTCTGCATGCTCTTCTTAGGCTGAATTGCACTTATCTGGGATCTTCTTCTATACATAAGCTCAGCTCTATCTTGACTGCCAAGCTTTCTTCCAGGGCCTCTCTCGTCACAGACTAAAACTCATGACAATTGTAAATCTGTGTCTTTCTGCTACAAATAGAGCCAGTCTTCAGTCATGTGTGATAATGGGCAATGGGTTAGCATAATTAATAAACTGATAATACCTAAATCTAGTTTTTACTGTTAATTCGAACCACTTCCCTTAAAATCCTTAGAACTGGCAGCCAAGTGCAAGACTGGCACATCCATGAACTCAGAGATCTGTCTTCACCTCTTAGCAGATTATGGGAGCTGCTAGAGGAAGGTGAAATGGAGCACAGGCACCAAACTTCTAGGAGCCATGAAAATAGCCACCTATTACTGCCTCTATAGTGGAAACTGCGTCTGGATTGTCAGGATGGATCAGTGAGGATTTTGCACCTACACTCTGTCGTGGCCTAGGATTTATCAACCTTGGCACTGTTGACTTTTTTTTTTTTTCTTTGGAATTTCAGCTCTTTGTGGGTGGGCTGTCTTGTGCTTTTGTAACATTTTTAGCTGCATCCCTGGCCTCTATCCACTAGGTGCCAGTAGCACCCCATGATTTATGACTACAAAGAACTGTGTACAGACCTTTCTAAGTGTACCTGAGTTGAGAACCACTGGAATAGCCCCCTTCATGGTAGGTATAGTTGATTATTTTGGTATATGAAGAGAATTTAGTCCGCTCTCTTACTTACGGTTGCTAAATCTTAACTGCATATTGAGTGACTCATCAGTAGTAAGTAATTCAAATCCTTAGGTCTCAGAATGTGAAGTGGGCTTACTCTGCTCCTCTGTTGGAATAATAGGCAGGCAGTGCAGTATAGTGATTAAAAGCATGCATGTTGGATGCAGCGGACCTTGGTTAGAAACATGGCATAATTACTTAATGGCTGTGGGTTCCTAAGTGCCTCTGTGTTTCAGTTTTTACATCTCTAAAATGAAGGGGTAGTCCTTGCTGCCTCAGAGGGTTCCTCTTCCTGTAAGAAGCAGATACCTGGTGCCTGGCAATGTGTGACTCAGAGGGAACAGTGAGGGTTCAGGGAGTGACTCAGCTGACAATAGAATAATCACATGTCTCTGAGACTCTCAATCTGCCCAGGACTTCCCCTGGGTCAGCGTCCCACACACTTTCCCTTAGTTCCCTGCAGTTATTTCAGGTTGATGTTCTGCACTGAAATGAGGGCTTCAAGGGGCAAGGTGTATCTTTGGCTGAGTGCTCAGAGCCTCCTCGGTATCTGGCCTAAAAGTACTTGGGTTGGGGAGAAGGGGGGAAGGCTGTGCTTCCTATGATCCCTCTTTTCTAGTCACAGGAGTGGCCCTCTGATGGGGAGTCCAAAGTGTTGCACGGTCCTCCTCAGCAATCCACACAAGCCTGAGTTGTTGATGAAAGAGACGTGTAAAAAAAAAAAAAAAAAAAAAAAAAAAAGAAAGTGACGTAAAGCTATGAAACTCCAGGTCTTCAGAGTTTTGGGAACTGATTCCTCTCTATGTCTGGAATTAGAATGAGCTACGTGGATTCCTGACTTTTTTTTCCAGCCTGTTCTGCAGCATTGCTTTTAAATACGTGGTTCTGTTCCCTTGGGCCAGGAAAGGAAATGAATCTCTGACCTCTTTTTGCCTCTCTGAGATGATGTTTGTATTTCTCAGTTAGGCATGCATTACTCAGATCTTCAGATCTTGGGGCTAAGGGCACTAATGCATATCCCTTTGCTATGGGGTTGGGAAGAAATTTTCATTTCTGGGAAACCTACACTTTAAGCTACTTAGCTAAATATCAGCCACCTGTATGTGTGTGCAAGAGTCAGCGTTATATAGTCCAAGCAAAAGAATATAAATATTTAGGACTTTAGGTGGGAGTGGGAATACTGCAGAAAAGTGATACATTTAAAAACCTAACCTTTGATGTACTTCCTCCATGTGGGAAGTTTGATTTTTATGAAATCTATTGTGACAGTCACTTGAGTTATGCAATTCTGTAAATGAATTTGTACTTTATTAACACAACAAGTGATAAGCAACTATATGCATTTCCAAATGAGTAGAATTTAAATGTGAAAGATGGAGTTTTGTGTAGCTTAAAGATGGTGCTCAGAGTACATTAAAAGGAAAGACCTAGGTCCGCAGGTTGGGGTCCATTATCGAATGTGTCCTTTACAGAACATTCCATTTGTGATGATTTCACTTTTACAAGGGATGTCAATACGAATCAGTCAAGTACATTATCTTACGTCTTGCCATGCTCCACAAGAGTGATGAGATGGCATTTAATTATTGCCTCAGCTGTAATGTCTGTGAGAAAATGATAATGACCAGCTAACAAGTGCTCCATTGCAGTTTTATGCTCAAGACATACCTGTACCAGGACTGGTTTAGTTTTACTCCATGCTTTTATTATTATTTTTTTAAATGCAGCCTACTCTGGACTTCCTTCTAATCTTTTATACATTATTGCTTTCCTCTTGTATTTTCAGTATCTCTTTCTGCCTAGAAGCGATTTCCCTGCAATAAATAAACCTACACAAGTCTTTAATAAGGCAGGGTAGAAAACATATAGGTCTAGAGGTCATGACAGCCCAGTAGCTATAAATTTGCTCAAGACTTTTCCATCCTTCTATAACAGAGTAAAAACCCTAAATAGGTGAAGAAATACTGATTTCCAGTAAGCTCGTCTTGTTTCTTAATATCACTGCCCACTAAAAGGAACGAGGGCTTCTTGGAGAAATGACTGACTTTTAGTAAGGCACAGGGAAAGTACAGAGTAAGTTGAGATAAACCTTGTGGGCAAAAAGCAAGGAAGTGCTCAGCCCAAAGAGAGATGTAGAAAAAGGACATGGGAGCTGCCTTGGAGGCACTTCTAAATTTGACAGTTTGAATATCAACAAGAATGACAATAAGAGATTTAAGTACTTAAAAAATAAACCAAATTCAGGAATTGATTGTGATATTTAGAAAAGAGATTGGGGCGCCTGGGTGGCACAGTTGGTTAAGCATCCAACTCTTGGTTTTTGGCTCAGATTGTGATCTCAGGGTCGTGAGGTTTACGTCCTGCTCTGCACTCAGCAAGGAGTGTGTTTGAGTTTCTCTCTCCTTCTGATCCCGCCTCCAGTTTCTCTCCCTCTAAAATAGAACAAAACAAAACAAAAAAACCCAAAACAAGAATAGGGACTGAAAAAGAAGATGCAGACAGGGGGAAGCTCTTCTTTACAGAAGACTAGTCAGAAAATGTAGAATGAAGGATAGAATTAGCAAGTGACTATTTTGCAATCTCAGTGTAACGAGGCAGCAGTTTTCAGTGGGTACGAAAAGCTGCCAGTCTGTGAAAGGTTGTGGGAGAACAGGATATTCCAGTCTAAAAGTATCACTCTCTGGCCATTTGGAATACTACAGAACAAATGGTACCTTTTCAGCAGGGATATCTGGCAGTCACTGAATGATCAAACTTACCCCAAATGGGATAACTTCGTGCCTCCGGATAGGATTCAATTAGATGTATACAGCGTACCTTATCAAAAAGCTAATCATTGTTGAATAATTGGACAGATTCAGAATGTGGATTGTTCTGTAAAGCAACCAGCTTGGACTCTCAAAAAAAAAAAAAAAAAAAAATCTGTGTCCTGAAAAGAGAACAAATGTGAAGGGGTGGGAGGAAGTGATTCTAGATCAAAAGAGGCCAAAGAGAAATAACAGTGTGTGAATGTGATTGGTGGGTGGTGGTGGTGGTGGTGGTGGTGAGGGAGTGGATAGAACTCTAGGAATTATTTTGAGACAGTTATGAAATCTGCATACAGGCTCTGTGTTAGATGGTATTATTGAATTCATCTTTCTAGTGTGTCAATGGTATGGTTAAGTTGGGGAATATTCTTACTCTTCAGAGACGGATGCTGAAGTATTTAGGACGGACAGGTCATAATTGCTTGCACCACCATTTTCAAAATGGATCAGGAGAAGAAAGTAAATGTGTGTGTGTGCACGTGCGCATGCATATGTTTGTGTATTGTATTTGGGGGGTGATATATATATTATATTACATATATTATATATATATACTACAGGATACGTGCATACACATGTGTATGTATATGTGTAAATGCACGTATTCTGTGCATGTTTTGAGACAAGTCCTGAGCTCAGTACCTGACATACAGCAGAGGCCTGACAGTCCCTTAGACTTGTTACCCTGCTTACTTGTTCTCAGTCACCTTGGGGAGCTTCGCTGCCTATCCTTAAATTGGTTTATCTTATTTTATTGTTTGCCACCTTCCTTTCTCTTTCTAGCCAAAATAATCTCCACTTAGAACACTGTTTAAAAGCATCATCAACAGAGCGAACTTTGCCATTTGTCTATCCACATATTCCATGGGTGCTTATTATCAGGCAGTGTTGTTGGCGCTGTGGATCCATCCTGCCAACTAGGAGCTCAGCGTCTGCTGCTTCTGGAACCTGGGCTGCCCATCCCCTTCCTCTCCGCACTGTGCACCTCTGTCATCTGCAGTTCTGGGTCACTCACAGCCCTGGACGCCGAGGAGCCAGGTTGCTCCGCCTCCACAGAGGAGAGCTTTTCCATGACCGAGCTAATCACGGCCTGTGCTGGGCTGTCACTGTGTCTTGTCTTCCCTTTCTGACTCCTCACATTTTATAGCAATAACTGCCATTCACTGGGAACTTTACCTTGTACCCAACAGAGGCAGTGCTAATTGCTTTTAAAACCATTTCTTCTTTTTCATGAAGAGTCTATATGTTGAAAAGAATCTATGTAACCTAAGGTAGAGCACAGTAAACAGAACACAGCGCTGACCTGAGAGCCAGGACCCCGCCAGTCCCCCTGCATCTCCCTCCGTCCTTCTCCCTGGCTGTCTGCCGCTTTCTGCCCAGATGTAACCCTGTCTTGAGTTTCGTTTTTCATATCTGCCCTTTTAAAGCAAATTATTTTAATCCATATGCACATATATTCCATTACAAAATTGTTCATGCTGTATGTAGTCTTCCAGGACTTTTTAAAAATCCTCAGCTCAGCATATGATTCTAAAGTTTACCATTTTAGAAAAGGAAGTATTTGGAAAAAGATGAACATTCAGGGATCCCTGGGTGGCGCAGCGGTTTGGCGCCTGCCTTTGGCCCAGGGCGCGATCCTGGAGACCCGGGATCGAATCCCACATCGGGCTCCCGGTGCATGGAGCCTGCTTCTCCCTCTGCCTGTGTCTCTGCCTCTCTCTCTCTCTGTAACTATCATAAATAAATAAAAATTTAAAAAAAAAAAAAAAAAAGATGAACATTCACTCACCCTGTAACTAATAAGCATTTTAATTCCTAGGTATATGCCCTAGAAATCTCTTACAGAAGCATACCAAGGGACATGTATAAGGATGCTCATAGAAACAGTGATAGTAGCAAAAATGTGGGCATTAGCTCAAAGGATTATTGGCAGGAGAAACGGGTAAAAGAAAAAAAATTGGTGAAATTTTATGCAGCAGTGAAAATGAACAAACTGCAGCTATGCAAATTTAAATAAATCCTCTTCTAGTTCTGATAAAATAAAAGTAACTCCACTTTATAGTTGAGGAAACTCAAGTCTAGAGAGCTTGAATAAATTGTGTGCGATGTCACAACGAGTATGTTTTGGACCTCAGATTTGAATCTAGGTCATTCTAAAGCCTTAACTGCTAGGGAGGGAGTATTGTTTCCTGTTGGAAAGACATCTTTTTGTTGTCTTGTCTGTTCTGCATGGAGAGAGAGCTCTGTATTTTCACCTGACCTGGCAAATGGTTCACAGGAGGACTTGTGTAAATTTTGTAATGAATGACCCAGAACATCCTTATGTTGCCCAGGAAGAAAGCAGGTGAAGGGAGCTTAGTGGTTTGAGCAAGTTCCTGGGATAGAAAGCAGAGCACGTGCGCCGAGAACCCAAGCTCCCTCCCAAGCCCTCACCGACTGGAGCTTTTAACCTGTCTGGTCTTGCCTTGGTTTCAGGCCTCCCCTTTAGGAGGTGGCTGGGAGACACCTGGCAGATATGACGTCAGTATGACTTCATTATAACTGATCCTGCTCCCAGGCTGCTCAGCCGGGGTTGGCTGGTGCTCATCTGGTGGAGAACAGGCCTCTCCCCAGCCGTGTGACCCTTACCTATACCATAAGTCTGCCCAGCCCGCAGCAGCAACAGGGCTGGCAAGCTTTCTTCTGTCCTTTGAATGCCACCGACATGATTAGCCTGTGAAAAAGTGCCGCTGTGTTGGTGTGTATGGGGTGGGGGGTTTGGGGCAGGCAAAACAAGCAGCTGTTTGGTGCCTTTGTCCAGTAAACCAATATTCATCATAAATGTAGATTATTGTGCTACTTCAATATTTTGGCCCAGTGAACAAAAATTGAAATAAAAGCAAATGCTCAGCTGCCTGGCTGTCCCCTTGAGCTTTTCTTTGTCTGCCACCCAGGGCCCAGCAAAGCTCTGAGCCAGGTACATGTTTTTTCCCCCCGATCCCAATAAATCCTGAAAGGCTTCTGGCCCCTTGTAAACTGGTGAGGGCTTTCGGCAAGGGTCTGCAGACGTTACCACCTGAGCTTTGTCAAGCACCGCGTAGGACAAACGGGGCTATCCAGGGGAATTTGCTTTCACGTTGTCACCACAGTGATGCTGAAGCCCAGTTGTATAAAGATCTAAAACACACCAGCAGAGGTACTTGGAGCCCTGGCCTCTGTCCGTGGTTGTCTGGCATCTGAGTGTGTGCCTCGTGTTGGGCTGCATTAAAACATCACCTGCTCAGAGAGGCCTTCTGTCTTCACGACACCTGACACAGCCAGGCTTCCACCCGGCCCCCTCCAGCCCCTCATCAGGTTTTATTTTCTTCATAGCGGTCTTCATTATTTAAAGTCATACTTCTTTTGGGCAGCCCGGGTGGCTCAGCGGTTTAGCGCCGCCTTCAGCCCAAGGTGTGATCCTGGAGACCCAGGATCGAGTCCCACACCAGGCTCCCTGCATGGAGCCTGCTTCTCCCTCTGCCTGTGTCTCTGCCTCTCTCTCTCTCTCTGTCTTTCATGAATAAATAAAATATAAAAAAAAAGTCATACGTATTTTTCAACTTCTTGTCTCCATCACCCCCTTAAAGGACTTGATTATTTTCATAAGAACCGAACTTCTCTTGCTCACTGCTAAATTAGTGTCTGGCATATACTTAGTGGATATAGAATATATGAGTGAATCTATCTGTACAATTTTGGTCAAATTAAGGAGTTGATTTACCTGTCAAAGGATGAGTCTGTTTAGAACCTCTAGAGTTTTACAATTTCTATCCGTGCTATAGGTTAAAATGTGTAGGTATCTTTTAAAATCTTTGGTGCATAAAATTGGATCAACCATGATCTTAATTTATGAAATATTCTTATTGCAAAGTTGATGCAAGTTTGACTTTAAAAAAAGGTTAATTCTATTATTTTTAATCATGTTACTAATTTTCCTTAATCTCGATAACCGAAACAAAAGGCAAGACAGTCATAAGCTACGTGTTGCTGCATGCTCTGTCCTCCTTCCCACATGCCACCTCTGGTTATCATGTACCGTAAATCCTGTGCTCTTCATTCTCCTGCTTGCCTTGTTTTATAGAGTTCTGTAACATCTGTACGTGTTCCTGGAAGTGAGTGTATCTGTAGTATGTATGTGTATGAAATTATGATGTTTTAAAAGGCCACATGTGATGTGTTAGTGAGTTAACTGCATCATACCACATATCATCCATGTTATTGAGTGTTGCTCTAATTCCTTTGTCTTGATGACTGTCACATTCTATTGTCTGACCATTTCAGTTTATTCGCTAAATTTCCTGTGTTTGGGGTGTTTCCAGGTTTTTGCCCGTGTAAACTCTTCTGAGATGTACATCCATATTGCCTCTTGATGGACATGGGAAACTTTTTTCTTGTAGGTAAAAATCTAGAAGTTAAAGCGTCGATTCATAGAATATATGAACGTTAATGCAAACAGTGCCAAACTATGTTCCAATGTGGTTGCACCAGTTTATACTTTTATCAGTAATGTGTAATGATCCTGTGCTTACATATCCCCTTCAACATTTCATATTCTCAAGTTTTTAAAAGTTTTGTGACATGATACTATATTGTGGCCTTGATTGGCATTTCCATAACTGATGTTACGGACATCTCTTCATATGATAATCAGTTATTTCCGTGAAATATCCAGTCATACCCTCTCATTTTTCTTTTGGGTGGTTTATGCCGTTGTTGATTTGTAAATATTCTTCAAATACTGTTGATGTCTGCTTTTGTTGGGTTTATATATGGTGAAATGCATTTCTCAGATTGTAACTTGTCTTTTCATGTTTAAAGACTTATTTTGATAACAAAAGTTACTGATTTTAATATAGTCAAATTACTTTTTTTGAGTTAATGTTTATTTGTATCCAAAAAAGGTTTTTTTCTATCTCAAAGTCTAAAATAAAAGTTCTCACAATATGATCTGAGGACCACTGGGATCCTTGATACCCTTTCAGGGGGGCATTTAATGTCAACCCATCTTCAAAAGAATAGTAACACGTTATATGCCTTTTTCACTTATTGTGCTGCCATTTGTATGAAAAGTGCAAAAGCTCTGGTTTATAAAACAAACCTACAGGGACTTCACCTGTCAAGGCCAGGTACACATCTGTCCTATAGTCAATGCATAGCTTACTGCTGTGCTTTCTCAGTAAAAGAAAAGGCCACTTTAAGGTGTCCTTGATGAAAGAATGCATATTGTTAATTTGGTTAGATCTTACTCTTTAAGTATGTGTCTTTTAAATATTTTGCATTACTGCATAGGAATTGTTCCTAAAGCTTCTGCCAGATATGATTGTTGTATAGAGCAACAACACTTAAGTGATTGAGAAGTGAGATGAATCAGATGCTTTTTCCCGGATCATCATTTTCACTTGAAAACATGATATACAAATTATAGTAATTCAGACTGGGGTATTTGGCAGACATTTTCTCAAAAATGGATGAAGTGAGCCTTCATCAAGGAAAACAAATAGCACTTTCCAGTATTTGGAGATCAGTGCCAATATTAATACCATTTTTTGATTTTATATAATGAAGAGTATATTTCCAGATGAGTATACATCTCCAAATGATCAATGATTTTATGATGTTATAAAACCTAGCACAGGTCAAAGGTTTATTCAAAGACTAAGTTAGACTAAAAATCTTAATGTAAGAAGAATATTCATTGATGAGGATTTAGTTTCTACATGGTGAATAACCTTTAAGAAAGCACTACATTTGTTTTGGTGTGGTGCCAAAAAAAAAAAAAAAAAAAAAAAAAACCAATCCAGAAGGCTATTAAAACACTTCTTCCTTTTCCTATTACATATCTGTGTGAGACTAGATTTCCTTTAATATGTTTTTTTTTTTTTAAAGATTTTACTTATTTATTCATGAGAGAGACACAGAGAGAGAGAGAGAGAGAGAGAGAGAGGCAGAGACACAGGCAGAGGGAGAAGCAGACTCCATGCGGGGAGCCTGGTATGGGATTCGATCCCGGGGCCGTGGGATCAGGACCCGAGGTGAAGGCAGATGCTCAACTGCAAAGCCATCCAGGCATCGCTTTAATATGCTTTAATTAAAACTACATTTTGAAACTGGTCAAATACAGGAGTGAATATGAGACTCTTAGTCCAGATGTTAAAGAGAGATGCAAAAATATAGAATGTAATTTTTCTAATTAAACCTTGTTTTGAAAATTTATCTTTCATAAAAATGTACTATTCATGTTAACATTTGGCACCGTTTTAAAAAAATTACAGATTTAATAATTTTAATATCTAATATATTAAAAATGGCTAGATAGGGGGATCCCTGGGTGGCTCAGCAGTTTGGTGCCTGCCTTCAGCTCAGGGCGTGATCCTGGAGACCCAGGATTGAGTCCCACATCAGGCTCCCTACATAGAGCCTGCTTCTCCCTCTGCCTGTGACTCTGCCTCTCTCTCTGTCTCTCTGTCTCTCACGAATAATAATACTAATAAAAAAAAAACCTTTAAAAAATGGCTAGATATAACTTACAGAAATGAAGCTCTTCGGGCTTCTGAGTATTGTGAAAGAGATCTTGACACCAAAAGTTTGAGAATTCCTGGTTAAAATATATTTTACTAAATTTTCTAATAAAGATTTTTGGGATTAGTTTGTTTATTTTGACATCAGACCTTAATTTATATGGTCGTGGACAGTGTGTGGGCTGTCTATAAATACCAGAAAAGGACACTAGAATAATTAAATTTTAAAAATATGTAAAACGTCCCAGTCTATCTTTGTAACTCCCACAGATCAGATATCTTTCATTTCATTCTTTTCTTGAGTGTTTTGGTAAGGTTGTCTGTTTAGTTATTCATCCACCCATGAAACATGTGAATTAAGTAAATAATAACCCTCATATCTTTTTCCCAGCTCTCTCTGTATAGGACTACCATATATGGGGTACAGGGTCCTGGGCTCCCAATTGCCACGTCTTTAGTTGTCAGTCTCACTGGTCCTGCCTGGAAAAGACTGACCTGCTTATTTTTTTTTTTTTAATTTTTTTTTTTTTATTTATGACAGTCACACACACACACACACAGAGAGAGAGAGAGAGAGAGAGAGAGAGAGGCAGAGACACAGGCAGAGGGAGAAGCAGGCTCCATGCACCGGGAGCCTGGAGCCTGACGTGGGATTTGATCCTGGGTCTCCAGGATCATGCCCTGGGCCAAAGGCAGGTGCCAAACCGCTGCGCCACCCAGGGATCCCATGACCTGCTTATTTACAGTGTACGTCACTCGTCGTAGTTGGTGTTCAGTGGATCTATGTTGATGGAATACTTGCTACTTTGGTGTCCGCACAATACCCAATTTTCTGTTGAAATGATAGGAAGTGAGTTGGGGAGAAGTATTTGTGTTCCTTTATTTTGCGATTTCTTATTTGGCCCTGTGAGTATCAGATACTAACTCAAGAAATTTCCTGTGAGGTTTTAATCTTGCCAGTACTATCTCTGACATAGTTATTAGCAAGGATGGGGGAGAGAATTCTATTTTTATTGAAGAGCTGCTGTGTGTCAGACACTAACATGTCTCCATTAGTGTCTTAGCAGCTCTTTGTGGTGATAGCTTTATCGTGATGTTTTATGGGTTATGGAACAGAGGAAGATCATAGAGACAAAAGAGCTAAGAAACAAACGTAGCTCAAGGTCACAGCAGATTCAAATGCACCTGTTTCGCTGCAAAGGGCCTGCTTTTTCTACCATATAAAATTGCCTATATAAAAATCTGAGTCCCCATAATATTGACTGTTTTATGCAATGTGATTTTTGCCACTGTTGTGCAAACAAGTTAAGAGGCAGAGCCATCCTGTACACTTGCATCTCCAACTTGTGTTTATGTATAAATTACACTTTTTATTGGACTCATTCATCTCATTAGATCAGAGAGAGATGGAGTAGGTGAGAGAGCACTAAATTTGAAGCCAGATAACTTTCTCCTTTATGTCTCATCATTGGCCTTTATTAGCTGTGTTAACATGTTCGAATCAATGAACCTCCCTGGACTCTAGCTTCCTAACTGGTAAAACAGAGCCAACAATAGAAAACGTTTCCCAGTGTAATTTGGCTGCTGGAAACATCCAATTTTGATAATATCTGTGCAAAGGCTTTAAAAGCAGAGGGCTGTATCTAAGGGGATTCATCACTTGGAATTATTCATTAGAAGTCCTGGATCTCACTGTCATATAAAAATTGTATAAAATAGCATTAATGGTTTTCTCCTCACCCCTTGACTTCTGGGGCTGCCTTTTGAGACTGTGTCTCTCTTCCTTTATTAGATTGAGTCATATAAAGTTGCTAACATTTGGCTGTTTTTTTAACCTACAAAAATGGAAATTTCATATGATTAGTGCTAATACACTAATAGTTATTAGTGAAATTATACGTGAACGATTAATAATAAAAAAAAAATCTATGCTTTTGTGTTAGCTATGTTGTGATCATAGGTCCATATGGACAAAAAGTAAGCAAGCCTAGATCTTGGTTATGTTTTTCAAAGCAAACTTTTACTTTAAATTTTCTTTCTGAGACTATCTTGATTCCACGTGGTAATCCCTACCAGCTGAGAAAGGTTTTGTGTTGAAGAAGCACGAAAGGTAAGAAGTATGAGCAGGGCTGATAGGGAAAGTCCTCTAGAATGGAAAGACGACTACAGCTGTATCGAGAGATTTATCTCTCATGGATACTATAAGTGGGGAAAACTGGTAAGAAAGTTGGTAAGTATAAATATGAATTAAGACTTAAGAGGTTGAAGTTTCTTCATTTAGAGAATCATTTGTTAAGGCTCATAACTTTTTAAAAATAGTAAATTTTGGGTGTTTTTTTTTGTTTGTTTTTAAACATTTTCTCCAACAGAGTGGGGAGGTGCTTGTGGTTGGTGAATGATCCTGTCTCTGTCTTCTTTCACTTACTGTGTTTTCACAATTTCTCCAATACATGGGGCTCTTAAATAACTTTTTGGCTGGGAAATATACCTGAGTGGCTTCTAAGCACAAAGTAAGCCTTAAAATTATCTGTTAGTCCAGACTTTATGAAATTTACTCTGCAGTTTGTAGAAAAACAAAAATAAGTTTCACAGGTTATGTACTTTGTCCCTGCCATCCACAAATTAAAACTAAAAAAAAAAAAAAACAAAAAAAACACCAAATACTTAAACACTTGTGAAGTCTCAGAGGAAGAAATCGGAAGTTAAGAATCAAAGATATGAAAAGCCAAATTTAAGACATTAAAAAAAACTAAAAAAGCAGCTACTAGGCTTATTTAATTAATGTGACTTTCCTTTAAGAATCAATTGTGACTCACCCTTAATTCCATACAAGTAGCTCAGTCATTTAGGTTTCAGAGAAGACTTTAAATGCTTCCTTGCATGAAGTATTTTACCTTTGGTTTCAGTTTTTGCAGAGTCGTGGCCATTTGTGCTCTTAAACCAAAACTATTTTGCCTTTTCCTTTCTCTAGCATTTCAGTTCTTTATTGATCTCCCTCGCTCTGAGGATTACGTCATAGCCCTGCTGTGTTGGTGCTCCTTACTGTATCCCAAACTGATTTTAACCCACTATCCACACACACAGCGTTATCTTACGCTTTACAAGCAGTAAGTGTAACACATTTCTTAAAAATAGGGATTTCTTAAAGCCTGATGCATGAGCCCATGGAAGAAAATCCTGCCCCATGCAATTGAAAGGAACATTGACAGGGAACAGTTAATTGGACTTATTTTAGTATTTGAACTTGGAAAAATCAAATCTCACCTATAAATCTGTCCCTTTATCATTTAATCATTAAAAAAAAGAATTTATGACCTCACTAGCACAGACAGCCGTTTCACATTGGAATCACAAATATTCTTTAAATAAACTCTGCATTGGATGAACTTTTTTTTTTTTACTTACCAGTTTTTCCTGTCTCTTCCCGTCTCTGTAGGCAAGATTGGATCAGCAACTGAGTCTAACATCTGATGTTGAGGGAAATAGACTTTGTTCTCTGCTTGGGCTGCTCGTGTTGACCAGTGGGAAATGCTGCATTAGCTCTCAGACCAAAACATTTAAAGTACTCTGTGAGATGTTGACATCTTGCCAAAGGCTCGAGTGTCAAATACTACAGATGTCCAGTCCTCTTCAGAGCCCTGCTCTACCAAGCGCTTGTATAAGTTGGATGTGATTTATGCTTATGGTTACAAATTATCAAGGCCTGACCAAACACTAACTGATAGGAAACTGGGTTCAGAGAGAAAGGGGAGAGCAATAGAGCAAGTGAGAGCTCCAGCCAGCAGGAGGCTAGATATTTCCCATGCCTAGCTGTGACCTCTTCCTGTGAAGCTGTTGTAAGAATAGCTTCTGTGTTTATTGGGAAGTATTTTCAAATTGTACTTCACATGGCTTCAAGTAGCTCCTTGAAGCTTGTTGGAAAAAAATCGAGAAATGTTGGAGAGTAAAATAGACCAGAACGTTTGTCACTCTGTGCAGGTAGGCGGATCAGGAGTCTTGATTGAAAATCTAGGTTATCTCCTTCAGCCTTGGGTGCCTGACTGCTCTACCCTTGACCCAGTTCCAGGGGTGTGCTGATCGTGCCTGATATTCTAGCTGTTATCTTGACACATTCCTAACCTTGAACTGGTGCTGTTATGACTCTAATCTTTCTTCTTGTTACCCCCTTGTTTTACATTTGGTTTCTGGGCACCCTGTTTGACTCCTAATTTCTGGATTCCTTCCTCAAACAAATTGTTGCTGGGATTCACTGTTCTTACACAGTACTCTGGGTTGATGCGATCATACTACCTCTCAGGAGGAAGGGGGGGCCTGAGTCTCATACACTATCTACTTTGAACTCATCTGATTTGGACTTGTATCATCCACTTTATTCATTTTACCACTTTCTTTCCCTTTCTCTTAGGATAGCATGCTCATTATCACTCATGCTTATTATCATTGTCACACAAAATAAAACCCTTCAAAGCTCTCACTTAAGCCCTTTTATTAGATATTACTGTCTATTAGTTATCCAAGGTATAAACCATCAAATTATCCTTCAGTGATTTCATCTTCTCATACCCAATCACCAAAGCCCGATGATTTTTTTTTAACAGCTAAATATTTCTTGTTTATGATTCCCACTAAACCTGTGTTCCCTACCCCAACATACTCTCCAGTGCCTGCCCTACACTCATCCATGAGAGGGATCCCTCTAAAATATAAATGTAGCCATGTCCTTTATGTGGGTCCTTGTCACCTTACAAGGCAAATTCATCCCGTTGAACCTGGCAGATCTAGCCCTCATCTACCACTACCCGCCTTCAGCTTTACATTACAGCCCTGCCCATTTGTTTCAACTCCCTGCAGATCCTCATGGTTCTTGCCTCCTTGCTTGGGCTTACGCCTTTTTCTCTGCCCAGAATATCTCTTCTCTCCTTTTTTCCCTGGGTCATCCCAAGTTTGAACTATTTTTAAAATGTCAGCTATTCGGTACTTGTCAATTTTCATTATAACCACACATCATCTCTATTTATATTTGATTTTTGTTTACATGGAGTCCTCTTAAAAATTAAGTGTTTGGCTTCATCCTAAGGAAAAATGCCTTTGAGATTCTACATTGCATGTGTTTATTTTTAAAATGTGCTAACATGATAACTATTTAGTAAATTTGTCTATTTCTTTTTTTGTTTTAATAAGAGATTTTGTTTATTTATTTGAGAGAGAGAGTGCGTGCGCCAGCGCGTGAGCGAGCATGAGGAGAGGGTGAGGGGCAGAGGGAGAAGCAGGGAGCCGAATGCAGGGATTGATCCTGGGACTCCAGGATCATCACCTGAGCCTAAAGCAGTTGCTTAACTGACTGAGCCACCCAGTCGCCCTATCCTATTATACTGTGGAATCACTGTTTCTGGATGCCATTTGGCCTACTCTTCCTCTGAGAAGCTGTGACTGGCTTGCCATGCTGGGTAAACATATCCTCTTTCCTGTTACCCAAAAATATTATTAACCCTTCCATCAACCTATTATATCCATCTGTTCATCTAATCAGCCAACTTATTTATTGATTACTTTCTGTCGGCCAGGTACTGAAAGGGCCTTGGGGTAGAACTGTGCTTCACCTGTGCTCCTTAATCATCTTCTCTTTGTTTCTCTCACATGGATCAGGAGCTGATGAAGATGCATATGTTGTCAGTTTTGTATCTTCAGCACCTACCATTTTTACTCATGGATTAGAAGAACCCAAAAGTAAAGATGTTTCTTGCCTTCTTAATTTTCTTTTTCTTCTAAGATTTATTTGTAACACTTGTGTTTCAAAAATGAGACTTGTAAACATTGATACAGGGCAGAGGAAAAGTAGGCTTACTTTTATTTTTGAAGACTTACGATTTATATGTAAAAAATGAACTGATTTTATAAATATTCAATTTGATATGCAGGAATAGGTTTGTTTGTAGTCTGGTAATTGCTTCAGCTTGTTCAGATACATAGAAACCTTGAATCAGATGTGTGTATTTTAACCAAAACTAATATTTGGGGCTGTGTGGATCAAAGTTGGCTCAATTTATGATTGCAATCTTTTAAAAAAATATTTGTTTTATTTTTTAAAAGATTATTCATCAATTTAGAGTACAAGTGGGATGGGTGGAGGGAGAGAATCTCAAGCAGACTCCCTGCTGAGCGTGGAGCCCCACTGAGGGCTCAATCCCATGACCCTGAAGTCATGACCTGAGCCAAAATTCAGAGTCCAGATGCTTAACTGAGCCACCCGTGGTGCCCCATGATTGCAGTTTTGAAGGGAACATCTACTACGTGAGAATGCCAAAGGAACAAATTTTTTTTTTTTTTTTTTTTTTTTTTTAAGAATTTGACCATTTGTAATGGTGTTCCACTTTTAAGTTGAAGGAAGAACTGAAGGTACCTGAAACCCAAATCTCTTAAGTCTTATGAATTCCTCATTCTTGGGGAATTATAAGGAAAAACTATTGATGGAATTTGCTAACACAAAACTAAGGACTTGGGAAAATTTGGGGGCATGACAAGCATGACATGAATAATGAGCTAAAGATCAGTGTCTGGGATGTAAATCTGTCCTAAGCAAACACAGAGGGCATATTCCCATCTAATTTTAGAAGCATACCCCTTTTTATTATATTTGAGTTGATCATGTCAATAGTTTTGCACTCTGCCAGAAGCCACTGAACTGTCCCAGGAGTCTCCCGCCCTTCCCCGCATTCTCCACTTGAGGCAATGACCAGCATGTAATGTGCATTTCCATGTGGCTTGGACCGTGTCCCATTTCCAAACACACCATCTATTTGATTTTTTCACCTCTGGCCTTTGTTAAGCTATTTCCTCATCCTGGAACAGGTCCCATCTTCTGTCACTACCTGTTGAACTCCTATGCATCCCTTAAAACCCAGCTCAGACTCCACTGTTTATGGAGCTTTGCCTTATCTTACCAGTTACGATGAATGAGTGATTACCCCTCTCTGAATTCCTGCATGGCTTAATTTGAATTCTGATGAGGCCACTTCTCAGACCTTGTACTGTGTCACAGATGGTTGTCTCACCTGGTTTGGGGAAAAGTGTATCTTTTGATGCTGTACCCTGAGCCTGTTATTCATGGTGTCATTAGACCTGTCAGCCAGGAGAACAAGTGATTTTTCTATAGCTTTTGTCACCCCAGATTGCCAAGGCTGTCCAGGCCGGCTTTATGTGCTTAGCACATTATTATCCTTTTGCTTAGCAATCCATAGACACCTCGCCTTCTAAGACTCTAGCTCACTGAATAAAGGAAAGTCTTTTAGATATAAAAAGGTGATTGTATGTGTTCAACGAGGACTTCCATTATTTTTCCTTCTTTTTTGTCCTAGCCTAAGCAATTTAGACGTCATTTTCCGTAGGTATGTGTGCATTGATTTATTTAAGTCAAATTAAACTAATTTAAAATTCCTATCAAAGTTATGCACTTATGTCCTCTGAGAAATCATTATATAAATCTTATAGTGGAAGGTAACAGCCCTTGCTGTTTTCCTACGCCTCAGTGGCTACCTTTTTCACTTTGTAGCCATCATTTTAAGTTTTTAACCCTTGTATTTTTACATAAATGACGGATCTTGACTTTTAGTAACATCTGTTGACTTCTTTGTTTGGAAGATGAAGTTTCAGCTCCCTTACTCTTTAGCACTTCTCCTCACCCAGGTAATTATGTCCATAGTCTCTAGATAAATTTGGTATCACATATTCATATAATGAGAGCTGTGTAAATGTTATCTATGGCTGAGGCGCCTCCCATGCTTTGAAAGGGATTGCAATCCCCCAGCTTCCTCTGGTGACCAGGAGAACCCATGCCCTTTTGGTCTAGCAAGGGTAGGCTTCCCTCATGGTGCAGGCTGCCCATTGTCCAGTTTTCAGCTACTCATGCTATGTCAACATGCTGTGTAAATATTAGCTCTCCTCATCACTTCAATGTTGTAATTTGAGCCAAACCTTATTTAGTCCAGCTCTTAGCTGTACGAACAAGAATACATTTAAAAGTATTTTTGCCCATAGCTGTATTTAGAGAAATATGTAAAGTCCAGGTGTGCATAAATGCATATGACTTTTGCTGGATAGATACTTAGTAGCATTATAACTCAACAGGGGAAATGTCTGTGGAAAAATCCTTGTTCTTAGTAATTTTTTGTTATATTTCCCTGGAGAGACCTATCTTGTTATTTTAGGCATTTTGCTTTTGGCAGCTCTTTTTTTTTTTAATTTATTTGAGAGAACACATGCTCACGAGCAGAGGGGCAGGAGAGAGAATCTTATGCAGACTTGACACAGAGTGTGGAGCCCAATGCATGGCTTGATCTGACCTGAGCTGAAAGGAAGGGTTGGATGCTTGACCGACCGACTGAGCCACCCAGGCGCCCATTGGCAACTTAATTTAATAGCAGTTCCTGCTGTCTTGGGAAAGTCACATATATACCCCCTTCCAAAACTATGTTTTGATTCTTCTAGTTGAAGCTTATCGCTCTGAAAAGCCTTAAGTTCTGATCCTTTACCTTGCAGTAGTTTTTTTTGTAGTTTTTCCAGAAGACTTATTTCATATTTGATAAGCAGGCCTCTGGGTTTTGTTTATTTAAAAATAAAGGCAATCATTTAGAACATAAAAGCTTCTGAATCCTAAATAGATAGGCTAGGGTTTGGCTGGCAGAGCTGAAGACTGTTAGGAGAACAAGTTCATGAAAGAAGATGCAGTCTGAGGAAAACCTAACAAATAACTGTCAGGATGTGGGAGGAAGGCAGGGACTCCTGTGTTGGTAAAAATCCTATGAGGGGGGTATCTAGTATACTGTAGTAATTGGTAACCCTCATGTGTGACAGTATGACTTAAATATCTACCTAAACTTATGTTCAGAAGGGAGGATGTCTAGATAATGAGCACTGAGTAGAGACAAAGTCCATGGTGGTTCCATGATATTTCTCATCAGGATGTGGGGTGTGACTGGCCGGTGGCCGAGCATCTCTGCCACCAATGCCTTTCACAGATGTCTGTAACTGAACACTGCCCCTTTTCCTGCAGCCTTCCAGTCCTTTCCTGGAGGTCTCAGTTCGTCAGAGCTGGCCTCTGACGTGAAACCTTTGACCATCTTTGGCTAGCATTCCATTCAGGACAAAATAAGATAGAAATCATAGGGAATTTGTCCAGCGTGGACACAGAGTCAGAGTTAATCTGTGATTCTTTGCAGTTTCCCACGTAACGGTATTTGGAGAAAGTTAAATTTGGGTACACGAGAGAGCTCTGCCTCTGATCAACCAGGAGACCTTGGGCTTGTTCCGTAGTTTCTCTAAATCTAGACCTAAAGGGTCTGGTGTCATGTACCGCATTAAAATTGCTGGAAAGGTTAAATGAAGCAGTGTGTATTTTCTTATCGTAGCGCCCAGCCAAAATAGGTGGTCCGTAAATGGCAGGGGCTCTTATTAGTGTGATCACAGGCTACTTATTTCTTTACAATTTTCTTGAAAATGTACTGTCATTGACTGTATGGTAAAAACAGAGGGCTATGCTTTGCAGCTTTAATAAATGTTATTGATTTCTAAAGGAAAGATCCAAATTTGAGAGTGGGTCCTGGGTTCAGTGACCGTGGTTATAGGAACGCTCTCTCAGATGGCATGGCCATACGTAACCTTGGGAAAAGTATTGCTGAACTATAAACATACTCTCAGGCAGAAGTAAGCAGCCACCTGGTGAGCTCACACCTTTAAAGACAGGCCCAGCTGATAGAAGGCTCCCTGAGTTGGTTTAGTCTGTGGCCTGGCTTCTCCGAGGCCCTTGGCGAGGGCGCTGGGTGTCTCCTTTCCCACCCCTTTCCTCAACGGGTCCCTTTGTCCCTTTCTGTTTTTCTTAATTGAAGTTTAGTTGACGCACAGTGTTCTATTAATTTCAGGTGTACAACATAGTGATTCAACAATCCTATGTATTACTCAGTGCTTGTCATGTTAAGCGTCGCTCCCATTTGCGTACAAATGTTATTACGATATTTTTGACTGTATTCCCCATGCTGTACTTCTCATCTCTGTAGCTTATTTTACAACTGCAAGTTTATATCTCTTGATCCCCTTTATCTCCCTCCTCTTCACTCTTGCTAACTCAAGAAAATTTTTAGGGTTCCACTGTTTTTAATTAGTGTAGACAAAATGTGTGGTCCTAAAGCCTCTCCATTGCCAGGAATCCCATTAGACTGCTGCCCTGCAGGGAAAGACTATGCTGCTTACTATGCTAATGGATTATTTCCTGATGTCTAGATGAGTCTCTCGTTTTAAAGCTGAGGAGAGGCAGGAAACATTTTTCATTAGGTAAGAAAAACAAAAGCTCATATGAATGAGTTGGTTTTTTTTTTTTTTAATTATTTTGTTCAGCTGACTGGTTATTAATCCATTCTGGCTTTTTGTGGGAAGTGGCTTAGGTGTTTTTATGTTCCTTTTTTTTTTTCTTTTAAAATTTTTTCTTTTTTTAAATTTTTTAATGGGTTGGCCATAGGGGAAAAACACAATGTTTGAATTTGCTAAATGATTTCTTGCATTTGCCAAACCAGATATTACTTATCAATCCACATATGAAGTCTGTGCTGTTTGCCAGGAGTTAGGATGCTTACCATTCTCTTAGAGGCACTTAGTTTAAAAAAACAAAATAAAACTGCACATGATACAGCTACTTCTGAAATAGGAAAATGGTGTGGTTTTAAAAAGAAAATGATTGAGAGCTTGTAGACCTTTTTGATCTGTTAAGTTTGGAGTGGTTTCTAAGTGACCTTGCCTGGAAGGCATGTTTATCTAGCTTCTTTCTCTGGAGCTCTTATTCTACAACATTAATTTACTTTTTCTGCTGTATGCCAATTGCAAGGTTTTATTTAGTTTAAATATTTGTAGGATCTTGCCGCTGTAAAGTTTTCTTTTGGGCATTTGAAACATTTGTTGACCCATAGTCCTGGGAATATGGGAGTCAGCATGTGTGATTAGTTGAGACTGAGGTCCCCTGAGAAGATGGCCTTAGGACACTGGTTTGGGCGCACAGTAGGTGTGTAGCTTTGGACACTTTACCTCTCTGGGTCTTAGAAGTCTCTTCCTTGGAATGAACTATACAAAAGCAATAATAATATTTACTTCAAAATATTTGTTGTACGCCTGGCACAGAGAAGAAGAGCAGCCTTAATGTTGCCCTCCATAAGTAGTATTTCCTTGATGGAGATTTAAAAAAAAAAAAATCTCGAAGAAGCTTGCATTTTAGGGGGTTGGTTTCTTATTATCTCTAAAAGGTAATGATTGCTTAGAGAAAACATGATTTTCAAATTGAGCTTAACTATAATATTTATGGATCTGTATCTTATAATTTTCCTCTGGCCTGTGTTCAGACTGTTTAAGTGTCATCTGGACCATTTGGCATAGAGGAGACTCAGACAGATTTTTAAATGCCAAGTTTCTCTTCTATGCTACAGGATTTGAATGGTAACTAATATTTGCGGCTTCCTTTCCCACCTTTTCTCTCTAACTTGCTTTAAGCATTTCGTATGCTGACAACATAAGAATCAATTTGTTTTGGCCTCAAGTTCAGTTTTTCTGGCATGAAATTGACTTTATTATTTATAAGATAAAAGTTAGTGAGGGTGCAGACCCAGTATCTATACCATTCCAGTTTGTGGGTCTTTGTGGTGCTCTGAGGCATTTGTAGGCCAACTTTTGGGAGTCATTATCATTCAGAGGCATACAGTGGGAGTTCCTACACTGCCTGAGGCCACCCTGCAGTGGATCTGAAAGATCTGGAAGGTACGGGGTAGCTAGGTCAGAGGTATAATCAAATACTCCAGAGCTTCACAATCATTATTTGTTTTTGTTTTTTTTTTAAAGCACAATCATTATTTGTAATGAAATGTTACCACTTTCTTTAGCCCTGTTGGTTGGCTTTGCTGACACAAAAATTTTTAGTATATTCCATTATATATGCTGCTTATTAACCAAGTGAAGAAAATTTCTTTTTGTCTCCTTGAAGGAGGAACAAAAGACTGATCAATGCAGTGCAGCCTGGGATTGGCCCTGGGTCAAGTTCAAGGTACCCCTTGGAGCAGGAAAATGAGAATTTTCATTTCTAAGCTGCTGCTTTTAGAGTGACTAGTAATCTCCAGAGCTGTGACACATCCCGAGAAACTTGGGGAATTTTTTTATTTCTACCCTTGTTCACTTTAGATCTAGCACCAAAAGCTGATGTGCCTTGGTCTTTGTAGAGTCTTTTGAGACAAGTCTTTGTGCACTGCTGGGTAGAGAAGGTGTAGACAAGGAGCTCTAGGGTCAGGTGTGTCTGTGCTGTTCTTCCCCTTTGCCAGCTGAGAAATGGTGCTGATAACGGCACCTCCTTGATAAGGTTGCTGAGTGAATTAGGTGGAACAATACACATGGAACACATAGTTTGTGCCACAAAGTATAGCTGTATATACTAGTATTTTTTGATTGATTTTTGTTGAATTTTTTTTTTTTTCAAATTAGGATAATTGTATTCTCTTCAACCCCCACTGCTTTTTGGTAGGCATATTTAGAAACAGACTCCAGCATTTTGATTGCTGGGCATCCAACCGTGTTTTATAGTTGCATTACCATGTAGAGATTGTGCAAATAGGACCTGAGCACTTCATGTCAATAGCCGGGTTTGGGGGATTGTGGGCAAAAGATGGACAGAGGTGGGCAAAGAGTGAGGATGGAGATGACGCTGTGATAATAGGCTTTTTACTCATATGCTCAATGGCTCAGTTAAAGCCTCAGCACTTTTTTTGTTTCGTTTTGTTTTTTAAAATTCTTTTTATGTAGGCTCTATGCCCAAAGTAGAGATCGATCTCGGGACCCTGAGAATGAAGCATTAAGTGCTCCACTGACTGAGCCAGCCAGATGTCGCACCCCCCTCCCCCACGCCATTGCCTCAGTTTTAATGAGCATATTGAGTTACTTAAGATCCTTTTCTCCTTAAAATTCTTAGACATTTAATTAATTTATTATTATTATTCTTTTGCAGTTCTTTTAGTGTCTTTCTAAAATGTTTGTCCAGACTCTGGTTCTAGCAACATTAGTTCTAAAGCTGTGCATACATGTGTACTTTTTTTTTGTTTTGTTTTGAGTAGCCGACTACAGGTATTTCTTTTTGAAAGCTTAGGTAAAGTCCTGGTGGATAAAATAGATGGTATAACTTTTGCAGGTAGAGATGCGGGTAGGGGTTAGCCTAGCTGTTCGTTCTGTACCATTGCCCCCACGACATGTCTGTGATTCGCTATGGTTAAGGAATACAGTTGGAAAACCATATCATTCTAGAAGATGTATTTGTTGTAGAATAAGCCTATCCCACAACATGCAACCACGAGTTTCATAGATATTTTAGTAATTCAAAACCAGTGAATTGAGACCGGTGTGCTTGGTGGTGTGCTATGAACATCTGGCTTTCTTTCAGAAATAGGTCCTCCTTTTGAACTGTGATAGATTTTTCTTCTTACCTTTAAGATTTGAGGATAAACCTTTCTGACCTGAAGTACATCATTGCAGAAAATGCTTTTGAAGGGATTTCATTTACCAAAGGCTTGGCCAGAATGGATCTGGTTAGAGTGATCTTATAACTTATTTTTTAAGTTGGGATGCTTTTGAGAGTGAGTGTTAATTATAATTAACTTGGATCTGCAGGAGTGAACTGGGGCTGCCCTAGACAAACCAGTACATATGTTTACTCTAAGGCACATTTCGGGTAGACAGTATAGAATTTATTTTTTCTTTTTTTTTTTCTTTTTTTTTTAATGTAGGCTCTACACCCAATGTGGCATCCAGTGACATGGGGCTTGAACCCTGAGATCAAGACCTGAGCTGAAATCAAGAGTTGGACACTTAACCAACTGAGCCATCCAAGCGTCTTAGATAGAATAGAAATGTTGAATACCTAAAATCTTTTGAAAGCCCAGGACTTATCTGAAACCTTAAAATGAGCTTCAAGACAGAATTTACCATGTCCCTCTTTGTAGTGAATGCTATGACAGAGGATTGGCCTTTGCTATGAGCCAACTTACTGAGCATCTTCTATGTATAAATACCCCGTGCTAGTCTTTAGGAGGATTCTTTCTCCAACCACTGAATGAACACATTGCTTTTCCAAACCAAAGTTTAAAGAGTCTTGGCTTACAGTGTAGACTCATTGTATTCTTTCTTGGATCTTTTTTTTTTTTTTTTTCTAATTCTGATTCCTTCATGAATCTGACAGTTAATCAGTCTATCCTGTTCTCTCCCTTCTGTGATCCCTATGTTTTATTTCCAAATGATTTGGAATTAATTCCCTTTTTTATTGTGATAAATATTTCAGGTTTGAACATACTCTAGAAAGGGACCTTAGGCGTTTTCTATTTTTTTGGCCAACTATAGTGTTGAGCTAACTGCCAGAGATGTAGTGGGTCCTCACTATCTTGATGGATGTGGCTAGGGAAGTCATTGGCAGGGTTCTGGTGGCTGAGTAGGAGTATGTTTTAGTTGTAAAAAAAAAATGAGGGCTATTGAAATTTAATGGACATGGTATTTGTACATGGAAAGAGGAGTCAAAAGGTCATCTTATCTAAAATGATCTTAAGTTCACCTCTTATTTAATTCTTCACCTAGCTCTACAAATACCTTTAAAACTAGCTTTTAATGACTGTTTACTTAAGTACAACTTAATGTTGGCCAGCTTTGTTCCCTGATGATCGTTGTCCTGAGGATGTGGGAGTTAGGATCTAATCTTAAAAAAAAGTAATAAACTTTTTATTTGTGTAAATGAGTAGGTATTTTTTTCCTATTCAGAATGCATCTCAGCTGTGGTTGCACTCACACTAAATTAGAGTCAAAGCTAAGACATCTGCAGGGTACTTCACCTTGACATTTATCCTGAGGCCATGATGCTGGCCTCCTTTTGTTCATCTCCTCAGACTGAGGTCGTCATGGAGGTGTCTCGGCCCTTTAATTCTATGTGTTTCAGGTCAGGCATGGCCTGGTGATTCCTGTGACATTGGCTTTGATTCTTTTAGGGGGACCATCTAGATCTTCAGAGCCATGTTTGTTTATGCATTTAATTCTGAAGTGAGAGAGGTGGAGTTTTCTATACTTTTTCTCAAACTCATGTGAAAATATATGTGTATAAGAGTGAGTAGGGGGATCCCTGGGTGGCACAGCGGTTTAGCGCCTGCCTTTGGCCCAGAGTGCGATCCTGGAGACCTGGGATCGAATCCCACATCGGGCTCCTGGTGCATGGAGCCTGCTTCTCTCTCTGCCTATGTCTCTGCCTCTCTTTCTCTCTCTCTGTGTGTGACTATCATAAATAAATAAAAAAACTTAAAAAAAAAAAAAGACTGAGTAGGGAGATATTTTGCATGTATGAATGTTGAAGAGGGATCCCTGGATGGCGCAGCGGTTTGGCGCCTGCCTTTGGCCCAGGGAGCGATCCTGGAGACCTGGGATTGAATCCCACGTCGGGCTCCCGGTGCATGGAGCCTGCTTCTCCCTCTGCCTGTGTCTCTGCCTCTCTCTCTCTCTCTCTCTGTGACTATCATAAATAAAATAAAAATAAAAAGAAAATTTTGAATATTGAAGAGACGAAAAAGGCAGAGGTGGTAGCAATGATGGAAATAGACTGGCAGCCACTGTTTTATACAAATATCAAAATCTAGTTTCTAATCTCTAATTGGATATAAGGAATTTGATAAATATTTGTCAAATTGAATTAAAATGATAGTCAAGTATACCTTACCTAAAATGTGAGGTGGAAGGTTTGGTGATGAGGAAGCCAAAACTGAATGGCTCCTACTAGGTAGACAACTCACTGGCATGTGATGGAGAGATGGCCATTAGTTTTTTATATTACTGTTAGGAGAGATTGGTTGCTTGTCCTTAGGATAAAGCCAAAATGCCCACATAATTCCTTAAATCACTGAATCTTAAGGTATGATTCCCTGGACTTGGACTGGGAGCATCAGCATTGTCTGAGGATTTGCTAGAAATGCAAATTCTCAGGAATGACCCAGACTCCCACCCCTTAAACAAAGCCCAGAGATACATGTTTTAGCAGGTGTGTTACAGTTTGAAAATCCCTAGTAAATCAACAATTTGTAGCAGCTTGAGGTTGTGAAGACCTTTTATAATTTGTTTTCAACCAGAATGTACAAACACATTTTATCCAATAGTGGGAGATTGGGAAAACCCCTGGTTATGTATTCTGATATAAACTGTTTTTAATTTTCAGAGTATATCCTACTAGAATTATTAGATTCTTTTTTTTTTTTTTTTTTTTTTTTAAAGATTTTATTTATTTATTCACGATAGTCACAGAGAGAGAGAGAGAGGCAGAGACACAGGCAGAGGGAGAAGCAGGCTCCATGCAGGGAGCCCGACGTGGGATTCGATCCCGGGTCTCCAGGATCGCGCCCTGGGCCAAAGGCAGGCGCCAAACCACTGCGCCACCCAGGGATCCCCGAATTATTAGATTCTAAGTCATACATCAGTGATTGTTTTGTTTTGAGAATTTGATGATAATTTGTCTGCAGTAGCATAAGTAACCTTGGTCTGTGGTTTGCCCCCAGTTTTCTTTATGGAAATGTCACACTCTGGAAATTTCCAGACATTAGTCCTGGGCTCTGTGGTGAATAACACCATGGTACCTGCAGGGCCGTCTTGACAGCCATAGATTTGATGTGGTAGGGAGTCTGGTCCCTTCCCACTCCCGCCAGCCAGCCAGAAGGGTAGGAAGGGAATTTAGTGAAGACTAATTCTTAAGTTGTTTGCTTTAAATAACTTAATTTAAAAAATTAAGGCACATTTAGGCAAATTAGAAAATGTAGAGAAGTGGGGAAAAAAAAAGATCATTGGGAAATTTATCCTTGAGTAACTAGTTATTTGTTGTAAATGGTCTGGCACAAGAAGGGAGTTTGTCTCCCACTTATGTACTATGATAACAGTAGTAATACTAGTAATATTAGTAATGAGTTTTTATAACATACCAGGTACTCTTCTAAATTCCTTATTTATGTTAACTCATTAAGACCTGATAACTAGTGTACAAAGTAAGTTCTCTTAATATACCTAATAAAATAAGGACAGCGAGGCACGGAGTGGTTAAGCGTTGTGCCCAAGATCACTCAGCTGATAAAGATTTAAATTGCAGATGGGGGTGGGGGTGGTGACCTAGTCTTGGACTTAAATATGTCCTTTCTACTGGTCTTCTAGGATGGTTGGAAAACACTCTGTGATTACTGCTGGGTGGTGGTGTGATGGAGAGGAGACCCATGGATAAATGGGTTAAGGGGTGAGGAGGAGGGCGTTTTTGTTGGGTCAAGTGGGCACAGAGATAGAACAACAACTCCAGAGTGTGTCCAGGTCCTAGGCTTTTAGGACAGCCTATCGCCCTTGAGTGATCTGGATGGCTAATTATCAGCTTCACCTGGAAATCCTTCCCAGTCCAGTGTCATCAAGAGGTGGAGCTGCTAACAGAATGCCTAGTGATTGGAACCTTCCCAGCTTGCCTGGAAATGATGGGCATCTGTTTAAAAAGTACATTCTCTTGGGGTGCCTGGGTGGTTCAGTTGGTTGAGTGTCCCACTTTTGATTTTGGCTCAGGTCATGATCTCGGGGTGTTGAGAGGAGCCTCGCATTGTGTTCCAGGCTCAGCGGGGAGTGTGCTTGAGTTTCTCTCCCTCTCTGCCCACCTATACCCCCAACCCCCTTGTACATTCTCTCTCTCTCTCTCTCTCTCAAATCTTTTTTCTTTTCATAAAATAAACATTACCTTCTCTGAACATTCATAAGCAGCTTGAATGGAAAGGAAATGTATGAAATCGCCTTCATAATTTGCTATAGTGAGGGCCAACAGAAGAATCATTATCAGTCACGAAACCTTTAAATAATACTTGTTTGTGGGATGACTGGGTGGCTCCGGGTTAAAGCACCTGCCTTCAGCTCAGGGTGTGATCCTGGAGTCCCGGGATCGAGTCCCACATAGTGCTCCCTGCATGGAGCCTGCTTCTCCCTCTGTCTGTGTCTCTGCCTTTCTCTCTCATGAATACATAAATAAAATCTTAAATAAATAAATAAAACAGACTTCTTTGTAAAGTTGCCTTGTACTTTGATCTCGAGTTTAACGCCAATTTGGGTCATACAGACTTTTCAAAATGTCATGAACTTTGCATGTTTCACCATTTATTTAATTTTCCTTAAAATCATTTCCCAGAACACTAAGTGGATATTTTTTCTTTAATGTCATTTGAAAGAGAATCCAAGAGTGAATTGATTTAATACAACCAACGAATAAGGACTCATCTCTAAGAGATAAATAATATAGAGGCTAAGATTGTGAACTGCAGAGTTGAACTACCTGGATTCAAATCTGACCTACCCAACTTATCAGCTTAGTCTGGCTAAAATACTTTAACTGATTTATTAAATGAGAATAACTTTTCCCTATAGGATTATTATAAGACTTCAGTGAGGTATAATACTCTCATAGTATTAGTGAAGTGCCTAACATGTAGAAAGCACTCAATAGATGTTAGTAATTATTAAATATTAGAAAGGTAGGTAACAGTGGACAGAGGTTGAGATCTCTTACCCACTGTGGTGTCCAACCTCCAACCCACTCCAATATACGTAGGTGACTTCTCCATGTCAGGTTTTAAAGCTCTACTATTTTCTTTTGAATAATTGCACACCATCCCATTGAGGAAAGAATCATGTTGTAACCATTTCATGATTGATATGTGTTGGGATTATTTCATATTTTCCTCATTATTATAAATATATGTCATTTCCTTGCTCCTTCCTTTTTTCCCCTCATAACTTTGAAGATTGTGTTTTGAGGTTGGTTTTCAGTTCCGCCACTATAATTATTTCTATTATTTTGCTAACATTTATTTGGTGGGTATCAGGAAGGCTTTGGGATCATTCTGGTGTAAAATTAAATAATTATCGTGCACACTGTCCCAGGTTTTAAAGAACCGAACCCTTTTCATAAGGGTAGGAAGGGTGTGTTTTAGCAGAGAAGAAAGAGGAAGCCATCTGAGCCCTCTTACTGAAAATTTCTTATGGCCAGTCTCTCAGAAATTCAAACTTAAACTCATTAGTTGGTATCTAATTGTATAAAGTGCTCATAACCCCCAGTACGGAGAGTTTCCTTGTTTATATTCAATGGAATGCTTTTTCTCTGAAATTATTCTTCCTCAAATTGCCATTTAATTTATGTGTTTAAATACTTCTCTCAGTTCATCATCAGTGCTGGGAAGCAGGAGTCTTCTTATGTGGCCTTCTGCCTCCACACCCCTCTCCCCGAGGTACCCCTATGGCCTCTTCTCCAGCCAAGTACAAGAGGGACCTCTGAGAAGACAAATTATGTCTTGGTGCTCCTTTGCTCTAACCACCCAAGGAAGTGGAGTGAAGTAGGGCTTCCTATAACACAATAAAAATCCAGATTTTGATCATGGCCTGAATGGCCCTCTGTTATCTGGCTGGCACCTGCCCTGCACCTGTTCCCTGCCTCCATCTGTTGCAGCTGCATTGGTCGTCTTGCTTTTGCTGGCCCTCCTCCAACTTGTCAGCCCATCTTGTAGGCTTTGCATATGCTTTTCCTCCCTCTTTGTCTTCTTCATTTCATTGTGATTGCTCCTGATAGCCCCATAGCAGGGCACTCTACCCTATGTCCAGCCCCCATTCTTCTCAGTGATTGTTCATTGCAGAACTACTCATTACGCTGTTGGGTTATTTGTTTAGTGTGTGTCTTTCCCCAGGATTATGAGCTCCTGAAGTAAGGCTCTGTGTCTCTTTCAATGCTGTGTCTCCGGCAGCTGGAACAGTGCCTGGCACAAGGGAAGTACTCAATGAATACTTGTTGAACTAATGAAGGAAGGAATAAAGGAAGGGGAGAAGCTTGTAGAATATAATGTATGATGATCTATTTTGAGACTTTCGCCTGAATATTGATCACAGAAGCCGAGAGTAAATCTTTTTAGAGGTCAGAGAAACGCTCTGTCGTTCAGCTTGTTTTTCAGAGTACAAACATAGTTTCTGAGAATTTTTCAAAAAGCCAAAAAGTACCGTGGATTGATTTCTTGCCCTTGAGTGTCACTTTTTTTCTAGTTTTAAGTTGTATTTTTGTATTTATATCTTACGTCGTGAAAACACTTTTGTGAGTCTTCATTGTCATCTGAAATGCCCACTTGCAGATTATTCTATGTCCCTAATCCTTTTTCAAGTCAAGTCGGTGATGGCAGTTGTACTGGATGTCCAGGGCTTCTCCCCCCACCCCTCCCACCACTAGCAAAACAGGCAATGTACAGCTGGCTCATCATAATAATACTCTTTATGAGGAAGCATGTGGGCAGCAGTTTCACACTTCTTCCTGGCTGTCTTCTGGGCAGGGCTCAAGGGCTTTCCAGGGGAGCATTTGAGGGAGGCTGACAGAGTAGTCTCCCCCCAGCCTCATCAAGATCATTTCTGCTTCTGTATCTGATGTATTAATGTTCTAAGATTTTGTTGGATTGGAAGGTCCTCCTGACAAATAGTCATAACAACTCTGATTTAGAGGGGTCTCCCACCTTTCCAGGGAATAATGGGAGGGGCTGGAACAAGGCTTCTTGTCCCTGAGAATTGAAGGTGGCAGGGAGAGGCAGGAGAATCCTGGCCCGGATGAGTCTAGTTGAACTGACCAGACTAGTTCTGGTCCAAGGGGACGTTTGATTATTTGTGTCTTGGACTTAACTACAGGAGTTCCAGAGCCCCCGGCATATGTTCTACTTGGCAGTGCACACAGGTGCCTTTGGCTTTGATGCTATCGTATTTTGCCCTCTTTCAGTTCCTTCTTTGTCCTTAGTACTTCTGTTTGTGGTACAACACAACTATGGAAACTTCATGCTAATGGCAGCTCCCTGGCTTGGTGAGTTTGTGGGGAGACTCATTTGATTCCTCTTAAATAATTAGATTTCTCTTCACGCTCTCTATTTCTGAGGGACTCAAAGGCCTCTGTTAAAATGAGAACATGAACTTAATCAAACTTAAAATGCAAATAAGTTTGTGAATGTGTCTGGAAATCACAAACTGAAGTATCTTCTAGGCTCATAGTCACAGGACCAGCCCAAACGGAAAGCAGTTTGTTGTTGAGTGAATCAACTTAACGTTAAACTCCGTTTGCCTAGACTTTAGACATAATTAAAATTGTATTTGCACAAAAAAACAGATGTTATATAATAGTAGAGTCCTTTTGGGGCGAGAGGTTATTTTTTTTGATTTTCACATTAGTCTTAGCTGTATGAGAAAGGGATGGGAGAGGGAGCTGCAGGTTATTTTCTTTGAATATTCTCTTATGTTCTAGTACCTTGAAGATTTTAAGTTAAGAAGTGCATGAATCAGTGATACAAACATACCAGTATAACGGAACTCCAGCCCTGGGGGAAAAGCTTTGGGACTTGGTGGTTTGGCACAGGGAAAATAAAGCATGCACACTGGGCAAGTGTCTGCTTGTTAAGAAAGTCAAAAGTGAGAAGAAAAAAAAATGCTACAGATGGTCTTTGAAAGAAAAGCTACCTCTGCCTAGGGAGGAAGTAGTGTGCTCAGTCCTCGCATGCATGCCTTAGGATTCGAAAACTTCTGTACAATCCCTCTTGACTTGAAAGTCCTGCAGTCTCTCATGCGGTGCTTTCAATGTGATTTAAAATGGATTTTAGGGGCATTTAAGATTTATTTCATGGCTAGCATTCGTGAAGTATATCAGTGCTATAAAGTACTAGAAAACTTTTCTAATTAAATACAGTCTGGGCGGCTCATTCTGGAGTGTATTTCCAGAATGTTAGTTTCTTATATTCTTTAAATGAAAAGTTTATTTTGACTGTTATTGGAACCATTAACTAAGCACTTCTTAGAATATATGGCTTAAGACAATATTCCTTACTGGGAGTGGTTCTTTTTTTTTTTGGCTGCTTTCATTCTTTCTGACCTTCGGCTGTGGAAAGAATTCTACATTTAGGCGTAAAAGTAATGGAGTGCTATTAAGGGAATGGCGATAATTGAAAATACTTGATGAGGAAAGGAATTTAGATGCGTAACTTCACCACATGTAAGTAGCTAGACATGAAAACTCCTTTTCTCTTCAAAAAGGAACAATACCGGGTTTATATGGTGCTTTCTCTTCTTCTGTCTCACCCTAAATTCTAAGAAACTATTGTTGAGGGATCCCTGGGTGGCGCAGCGGTTTGGCGCCTGCCTTTGGCCCCGGGCGTGATCCTGGAGACCCGGGATCGAATCCCACTTCGGGCTCCCGGTGCATGGAGCCTGCTTCTCCCTCTGCCCGTGTCTCTGCCTCTCTCTCTCTCTCTCTCTCTCTCTCTCTCTGTGTGTGACTATCATAAATAAATAAAAATTAAAAAAAAAAGAAACTTGTTGATAATTTTCAAGCAATGTGAGCTTGCGAATCTTGGCAGTCATTAAAAATAGAGGATGTGGAAGCTACAAATGTGTGCCTAGGTCCTTGGGTGGATGCACGGAGTTTTCCTGTGGCAGTTCCTCAGTTGTAGTGTGGAAACTTCAGTGCTAAGGCAGGTAATAAGAAATGAGACTTGCTAAACAGGGAGTGTGTTTTGGCTCAGTGTTAGCAAGGAAGCAGCTCTTCAGAATTGTCTGTTCATTTCTTAGCATGTAGATTGTTTTATCGGCTGCATTGCTAAGCACTTAAAAAATGTTCTGTGATCCTCATTAATTTGTTAATTTCTCCAAGCCCTAATAAAGGAAAAAAACTCTTCTCAATCTTGTGTTTTCTTAGTAAAGTCTCTAGGCAGTAGCTTGAAGTGCTTTATTTTAAGATGCATTAGGTAATATATTCTTTATCTGAACAGCAGGAATAATTCTCTTTATGCTTTGAGTTGCCATGTTTTCTAGAAGAAATACTAGTAAAACGTTTTTAAAACTCATCTGAATCTTATGAAATGATGCGTATGTTTTAGGCTATAGAAAATATGTCCCTTGAGAGTAATATTTATTCTTTTAAGGTCAGTTTTCAACAGAGCTGCTGGGAATCACTTGACTGATTTTATGGAGCCTAATTCATTAAAGGGAATTCAGTCTATACTAATGACATGGTAATTGTTCTAATGTATATTCAAAGAGGAAGAAAATAACGTGAGCAAACTGTTCTCTGTTTCCTGTGCTGGATTAAACTGCTGTTCATAAAGAAATGGGAACTTTGGATTATCCCTACTCAAGTCAAAAACTTATCATAAGGCAGGGCCAAACCATCACTTTCAATTGGATATTCTATGTTGCTTCATTGGGTCACATTCATAACTTTGTTCCTATTAGTAGGTTTTCTATCCAGGATGTCCCTGGTACTGAGCATAGGCCTTTATAACAGGTTTTCAAAATGCATTTCTCTTAACCTATGGAGGCATTTATAAATGTGCCAACACTGCTTTTAGATCACTTCCTCTCTGCAGAGATCTATTACCAAATGAAATAAGGAATCAAAGAAGTAATTCAAATGGATTATATACTAAATATAAATATAAAACCGAAACCCTAAAGCTTCTAGAGGAAAACATAGAATATCTTCACAGCCTTGGATAGGCAGCAGTTTATTAGGATACCAAGTGCACTAACCATAAAGTAGAACGTTAATAAATTATACCTTGTCAAAATTTAAAAACTTCCACTTTTCATTCGATACCATTAAGAAAATGAAGGGTAAACCACAGATTGGGAGGAAAAATTCATAATAAATACCTCAGTTAAAGGACTCAGACTACTTAAAGAATTTTTATTACTCAATTAAAAAAAAATGGCTGAAAGACTTGAAGAAACAATTCACAAAAGAAGATACTTGAGCAGGCAACACCTGAAAAGATGTTCAGCATTGTGAGTCATCAGGGAAATGCAAATTAAAATGATGAGATACTACTTAACACCCATTAGAATGGCAAAAAAAAAAAAAAAAACAAAAAAACAAATCAAAAGCCCCAGAAAACCCCTCAAACCCCACTTCAACAAAAACCCACAGATACCAAAAAAACCCTGACAATTCTGTTTACAAGGAAATAGAATAACTAGTACTTCCATAATTTTTAGTTGGAGCAGAAAATCTACTTTGGAAAACCATTTGGTAACTTGTAATCAAGTTAACATACAGCTAATGAGCTAGTAATTTAATTCCTTAGCTGTTTACCTAAGAGAAATGAAAGCGTATGTCCATAAAAAGACTTTTACTAGAATGTTCATAGCAACTCTATTCGTAACAGGCAGATATTGGGCATGACCCAAATGTTCATCAATAGATTAAAATAAATAAGGAAATTATGGTATACTTACACCACTTAGTGATCAAGAGGAATGACACATGCCAGTAGTATGATCGATCTCAGTCGTCTTGAAACGTTAAATTGAGCAAAAGAAATCAGACACAAAGGGCATATACTATGTGATTCTATTTAAATGCAATTCTCCTACAGGTAAAACTAAGGTCTAGTGACAAATGGGGAATGTGGACACCTGTGAGTGGAAAGAAATATAGTAGAACTTTTGTGATGGAAAATATAGTAGGTTAGGTGGTGTTTACTTGGTGTCAGAACTTATTTAATTTACATTTGAAACCTGCTTTCCATTTTATCATATGTAGTTTACGCTCCAACCTAAATTAAGTGAGGGGGAAAAAAATCAAAGGTGTAAAACTTACATTTTAGAGCAGTAAGGCTGTTGAAAGCCTACTGTAAACTATGTGTAAATGGTATAGGGTATTGGAAAGATGGCAGGGAATATGTATGACATTGGCTCTCAGGAAAAGGTCAAACAGGAAATGCAGACACGCAGCCCCTGAGCCACCCAGGTGTCCCTCATGTGCAGTTTTTAGGGAAGGCAGTTTGGTGATGTGAATCGAAACCTTCATTTACCTCCATTGACCCTGTGATTCTAGCGTACAAAGATACTACTAAAAACAAAACCCCTATGTACAGAACAACATTTGAATTCATCAGTATATTATTTATCATAACAAAACAGTGGAAGCACTGAACATGTCTCAAATTAGTGGATTGCTTAGATAAATAACAGGCCGATTCGGGACAAGGATATTAGGAAGCTATTAAGGATAATAACTTTGCAGAATTGTTAGTGTTCTGCAAGAATGTTTGTGTCATTTATGATGGAACATGAAAAAAGAAAGATACTAACATACATATGTGACTTTAGCATTATAAAATGAAATATTCATGGAATAAAATCTGAAAAGACGTAAAAAAAAAGAATCTAGGTCTGGGTTTTTTATTTTGTGTTTTTTACTCACACGGCTTCTTAAATATTTTAAAATTCTCCTACTACTTGAAATAAACCAAAAAACTAGACATGACTGGCATTATGGTAATGTTCTGTTTAATGAAGGATAATTACTCGGGGTGGTGGAAAAAAGAAAGAAAAAAGTCTTGTCCAAAAGATTAGGCAGTAGTGTGTACATTAAGTATTTTAAGACAAAATAATGTTTTTAAAGGAGATCTCCTTTCCTGAAAATGATTCTGACTTTGTTTCCCTTTTTTTGTTGTTGACCTGCTACCTGTCTCAGTGGCCCTGGTGAAAGAGCTGGCTACTGTGTTCACACTCTTCATAGACTCCGTGATAACAAGACAGCTACTCTTACATTTTAGGTTTTCGTTTGATCTCAGAACATACCCTCTCTCTTCCTTTTTTCACTTCTGTAAAATTGGTACATGCAGAGATGCTTGACATAAGGAAAGAGGCAGTGAGATCCTTATGCAGAAACCTAGATAGGCAATTTCAGGACCAGGAAAAAGAGAATGTTCAATGCTACAGCCATCTCTTAGGATATTTAACTGAATTTTGTATCATTTTCCATATCCTGTTTTTGTCATCAGTGCACGTAGGGCTATTAGCATCTAACAGCGTTAGGTCAGGGATCAGATCAAGTTCATAATTGTTGTTTGGCTTCTAATGGGATGAGTTCCCTTCAAATCTCTATAAATCAAAATCAAAATATAATCTAGTACATTAAAGTATGCCCAAAGATTTTTGTCATAACTGGATAAATATCATTTCGTCAGAGAAAGAATTGAAGGGGTCATGGCTTGTCCTTGTGCCTGTTAGAATGTAAGTTGCATGAGGTCAGGGAATCTGCTGCCTGCAGAGGTACACCTAGCATCTAGAATCATGGTGGGCACATTTTTATGGAATCAGTGTTGACTGAATGAATGACTGAAATAGGTCTAGAATGTGAAGATTTCATTCATTCTCTGTAGCAGGATGGAAACATTCCTCAGATGAAGTCTTTGGTGAGCTCATGTACCAACCATTGATCTTAAGGCTGAACTCACTCACTGGGAAGACTGTAAGCAGTGGGTGAGTCCTACTCTCACAATAAAAGCATAGGTATCTCTCCCACAATAAAAGAAAACTTGACAGGTTGGGTGTCTAATTGTTGCTATAGTCCAGTGACAGGATGAAAATAAATGTGTGTCATCCTGGAAAATTGAGAATCAGATTTTTTTTCTTTTAAGATTTTATTTATTTATTCATGAGAGACAGAGAGAGAGGCAGAGACACAGGCAGAGGGAGGAGCAGGCTCTACGCAGGGAGCCCGACGTGGGCCTCTATCCCAGGACCCCAGGATCACGCCCTGGGCTGAAGGCGGCACTAAACTGCTGAGCCCCGCAGGCTGTCTGAGAATCAGATTCTTTGTCCAAGTGACCACACCAAAGTGCACAGTCTCCTTTGGGTCAAATCTGAGCAGTCAAATACCCGATCTTTGTCTCTTTGAGATCATGACTTCAACAACAGGTGTTATATAATTGAGTAGTAGCTACTACCCCTCTATGATTATTTTATCTGGGAGATGAAGGGTTGGAACATGGTGTCTGAGGCCTTTGATGCTTCTCAGAAACAACAGATGGAAGACTTTAGAGTTGAATTAAAAAACAGCAACTTCGCTTAGGTTGTGTGAAGACAAAGGATTTCAAAGGAATGAAAAATTGATCCGATCCAAAAGCATATGGCCAACATTTTACTTTGCCTTTAAAAGAACAGGTGGGATTGGGAAGCTTTGTGGAAAACTTGGTTTTTCTGGAAATTAATATAGCTAAATTATCATAAAAATAAGGCTAGTAAATTACCTGCTAGGCTTGTACTTTTGAGGGTGCTCAGGGGGAGAAGAGAACGCTCTGTAGAGGAGACAGAAAATATCTGTCAGTCTATCTATGATATGTATTTAAGAGAGAGTGTACAATTGGGGAGTGGCAGAAGGAGAGGGAGAAGCAGACTCCCTGCTGAGCAGGTGTGGGAATGTATCCCAGGACACTGGGATGGTGATCTGAGCCTAAGACGCTTAACCAACTGAGCCACCCAGGTGCCCTGAGCCAGAATATTTAGTTAGAAGGATTTTAAACGTAATGATGGAGGAGACTTATCCCCTATACTACTTAGGAAGCTGGGCATTTTATGTAGTGCTAGTAATTTTTTTTTTTGGTAAAGCTAGGATACCTCTACTGAATTGGTTTCTCTAGCCCTGTCCCCTAGACTTTTATGAGGCAATGCATTTTTCAGCACTCAGGGACGCTGTGCGTTTAGTATCAGCATGTGGCAGCAGACTTGAAGCTAATTTGAAATCCCAAGTAGTAAATAGAGTCCGACCAATGAAGCCCCTTTGTGCTGTTTAATCTGAAATGTAAGGATGACCATATAAGTAACTGTCCAAACCACGATGCTTCTCAAGTAGGAAGTGGGGGTGGGATACTACTTACAGTCGTGCCCAACCCTGTCCCAGGATGTATGGTGCTTTTACCCAGTGGGATTCAAAATTGAATGTGCGGCAGATCACCTAGAGGGTTTGTTAAAACACAGATTGCCAAGCTCCATTCCCAACATTTCATAATTCAGTAGTCCTGGGGTCAAAACGTGGCTTATCTAACAAGTTCACTGGTGCTGTTGATGCATCTTGTCTGGGGAACTACATTTTAGGAACCACTGCCCTATCTAAAAAGGCTCTTTAAGGTGCTCTTATGCAGATGATGTGATTTTCATTTGAAACAAACTCTCCTTATTGTCCAGTTGTCCTCTATTAGAGAGCCCCCTGCAAGTGAGGATACCCATAAGGAGGATGGCAGAAAAAGCTTGTGTTGGCTTCAGCCTCTTATCTCTGGGACTGGTCTGTTCTTGGGATTCCAGAAACTGTTCATCCTGGGAAGTTGAGACAGCTTACTTGATACCAACCTAACTTTCAAGGAAATGCGGAAGCCAAATGACATAAATGTGATTCTGGATTCTTACCAGAGAGATAGAGGCTTAGGAAGCCTCCACCCTAAATTCACTCTAGAGGCAGCACTATTCCTCTGTCTTGCAGCTGACTCCAGAAGGCCGACTCCAGATCTTAGATCTAATATACCTTGTCTCTCTTTTTCCCTTCCTTGCTTCCTTTCTTCCTTTTTCTGATAAGAACAATGTCATATCTAATTATATAGGGATTATATGGTGGTTTTGCTTATTAAGCATTTATTCATTATTTTGCCCTGTCTTTAACTGGCTTACATTGTAGACAGTGTTATTAGTAAGGCAAATGTGAAGTGGGTTTCAGCTGTAGATTGGTAATTCTCAAAGTAAGGACCCCCAGATAAACAGCATCAACTGGGAATTTTACATCAGGGAATGGGACTTAGGGAGCTTGGTAGCCTGGCCTCTTAGAAGGTACTTACTTAGTACCTTGCTTCCTAGTGTACTCACTAGGTATTTTAAATTGCACGTCCCCCCCCCCCCATCTTTCTCCCAATTCTCTTGATTTTAGGAGACTTTTTTCTATTGCTGCCACTTCCCCCCAACTTGTGTTTAAGAATGTCAGGGATCATTGTAATTTATGTTTCAAGTATAGCTTGCCCCCCAGTATATGTTCCTGATATCAGATTGAGCATTCTTATAGCCAGAGAATTATAAGTACTAACCTACAAATATGTGATTGAGGATGAAAGTAGTTGAAGAGGATTTTAGGACCTGCTGATTAGTGATTTGGTGGAGGGGGGTGGAAGGGGAGGGAGTAGGTGTAGCAGTGGTGAAGTTGAATTGATTGAAACCCTGTGGCCTCAGAGCTGCCATGAATGGAGCACAAGTGCTTTCCATGTTCTCAGCGGACTCAGGCTCATGGTGAGATTGGCTGGGTGGCCTTGGTGAGGATGAGTTATGTCTTGTCTACCTGCTTCCTCAAGTGGAAAATGGGCACTACAACATCTCAGCAAATGGTAATTCTTTCTCCATACCCTGTCCACTTCCCCTTATTGGGTCTTCATGCTTTGAGTATCTTGGTTCCCCTCATTTCTTCCTTACCGCACTATTACGGACACGATAGCTCAGAGTTTTTGTGTCTCTTACCAGTTGCGTATGTGTGTGCATACTATTCTATGTGAATTTATATATTTATAGAATTTATTGAAGCATAAAATTCATGTGCTCAAAAATCAACATTATTTTGGTATTTTTATGGTGAGTACATTATGTGTTCTTATTTTTTTAACTTGTCAGTTAAGATCAGGTATTTAAGTTTTTTTAGGGCTAAAAAATTTGTTTCAAGTCTGCTTGTTTTAATAAGATGAATATGTAAACTCTAGTGTGGTGTGAGGAGTTTTTGTTATTTTTGTTTTTTTGGTGTGTTTTTTGTTTTTTTTTTGGGCCAGTGTGATTTTTTTTTTTTTTAAAGAGGTGGGAGGGGCAGAGGGAGAAGAAGAGAGAGAAACTTAAAGTAGCCTTCACGCCCAGCAAGGAGCCTGATTGTGGGGCTAGATCTTATGATCCTGAGATCACGACCTGAGCTGAAATCAAGAGTTGGACACTTAATCGGCTTAGCCATCCAGGTGCCCCCCTCTTCCCCCACTATGTGATATTTTTGATTCCTTGTCTCCATAGGATTAGGTGTACTTTCTTAAAAAAATATTTCTGGGCTAGATGGATTGCATGAGTTTGGTTGAATATGCTCACAGTGTAGATCTGTGTCAATTCCCCTGTGTACAATTTAAATTCATAATGTTTAAAGTATTTGAAATAATTTAGCTGATTAGTCATCTACCATAATAAGTAACATATTAACTCAGATTTTTGCTGTGCTCAGGAGAGATATTTTTGTAGCTTATAATTATCTCCAGAGGCAAATAAATATCATATTAGGTATTATTAGGGTTAAGTTATCCCAGTAACAACGATAAAAGCTTTTACCTATATATGTACATATGGATAATAACTATATTTCTAGGCATACATGCAACTGCAAACAAAAGCACTCACACTAGCTTATAAGCATTGTCATAATTGATTTTATAGTTTTTAGAGGCAATTTTGATACACATTTCGAAGCTTTTAAAATGTTTGTCCTGGATAAATACCTTTTAGGCATTTTCTTTGATAGCTCTTCTTCGCAGATAGATTTTAACAGCCACAACTGGACATCATAAGTAGCCATCAATGATAAAATCTCTCACATTTGGTTTCCCGACTCCGTATGAGCAAATATACTCCCATAGCAACCCATTACAGATCTCAAACAAAAAGTGACTTACTGAGAATGGGGTCATCCGGCGTCACCAGGCCCTGTTGCTGTCAGCTCATAGATCATTTCTGTCCCCATGCACCTTTCACACCTGCTCACATTCTCTCGCCGGGAAGCGGCTTCCTTACCTGCCTGGGGCCCTGCGCCTGCGAGTTCAATTCAGAGTGTCTCAGGGTATGCTCCAGACTAGGCCTGTGCGCCGAGTTCCTGCTCGTCTTCAAGAGCAGATGAAAATCAGGAACTTGACAGAAACCGCAAAATAATAGGTCTCCTGTCACTGCTCAGTTGGTCCATCGGAACTTAAGGCTGGGAAATGGAAACGAGAGAGAGAGAGAGAGAGAGAGAGAGAGAGGGGTTTGGATCTGGAGGGGGGGTTGGATCTCTGGGGGGGGGGGTGTCAGTTGGCCTCTGTGCTACTTCTTTGCCTTCAATGATCCAAAAAAAAAAAAAGCTTGGCTCCCTCCCTCCCCCTGCACCCCCCCATCTTCATGAAAGTTTTTACTACTTTTTTCAACATCCCCACGTCATTTGGCAAATGATCGGCCAGGTGACCTCTAAGTGGGGCTCCCGTGTGAACGTGTAAGCTCCCCATCCACTTGCCCCGGTGCAGGCGGGGAGACGGGGCTCTGCCTGGAGCCTCCCCGCCTCCCCGGCAGGAGCTGGGGCTCCCTGGAAGAGCAGAGGTAGCACTTGAGAAAATCAGCAGCTTGACACCAGCGGCCACAGCTGTGAGGTGAGACGTGCTGCTTCTGTCGCTTTTTTCCGCGCATTAAACTTTCCACGCTGGAGCTTTAGTGACAGGTTGAGAGCGGCGCTTCTGAGCAGCTCCCCGTCTCTCCGCCTTCCGCTTAGCTTGTGCCGCGAACGTTGCTGTTCTGAAAGCAAGAGGCAGGAGCCGCTTCCCAGTTGGAGTCGAGGTGGCGCCGCGCAGTTTGGCGTGTCCCGAAGCCTGTGCTCCAGGATCCCGGCTGACCGGGGCCCCAAGGGCCTGTCACCTGTGTGACCCGGAAGCTGCGTCCTCTGCCGCTCTGGAAGGCTCCTCCTGCGACGCAGGTGTGCTCACTCACTGCCCCGCTGCCAGGGGCCGGGCTCCCGGTGTCACTCGCCGAGTCTGGTTTGATTTAAAAACATCCACGCGCGGTGCCAGCAGTGATTCGTACTTACTCATGTGCTTGTGACCAACCAGGTGCTGCTCTAGATACTTTGTGCGGACCCACCACGTGGTCGGTAGTGTTCCAGACCCCGCAGATGGAGCTGTGACCCCGTCAGACCCGAGTCGTTCCCTTTTCTTATTTTGGGCCTCATTCATAAACTTAATAGTCGCTCTTAATCCTTAATACTCCACGCAGAGGCCCCAGGGGACCCCCAGATGGTTTAGGGACACTTCTGGCTTTGGTCTAGGTGAGGGATCCAGTCTTCTCTGCTTGTTCCTCAGGGCCCCACGCAGTCCTTGCTGATGAGGCCGAGAGCACCTGTGCGCATGCAGTCTTGAGGCTCGTTGGCTTGGGCTGCAGTGAGATGCAGTAGGTAAACACACACAGGTAAGGACTAGCCTCCAGAGCCTGCTTATTCCCAGGCACACTGCACAGTCCTCGACATGCTGATTCAATGGATGATTGGGCATGGGCAGTTGCATAGCTGCAGCTCTCCAGGCTTCCCTGATTTACAGCTGGAGGCACAATTTATTCTCCTGGTCTCAGAAGCACCCATTAACTGCCCCCATGCTCTCCTATGCTTCTTGCATTCACCATGGAGTGCTCTACAAACCCGTTACTGAATGTGCCTGGGAGGAAGTGAAGTTAAATTCCCTGGAGCTGCTCCTTCTGGTAGTAGGTCTTGCTAAGTCCAATGCCAAAGAGCCCCATCTGGGTGGTCACGTGATGGCTAGTAGTCTAGATCAGCGAGGTAGATCCTATTTAAGATCCTCAGGGATTAGGGAATTGTGAGGTAAAGAGCTCCTGGCCCCCCTGCAGGGGGTCAGCTGCCATGTGGCCAGAGCTTGTCAGGGTCCATTGGATGAGCCACTATAATCAGAAACTTATATGCTGATCGTGTGCATTGTTTTGAACACCTTATGTACTTAAAGTCACTGAGTTCTCATAACTCGCATGAGCTAGTTATGCCCCATCGTTTTTCTTAAGAGATGAGGAAACTGAGGCACAGGGCTGTTAGGTCCAGAGTTCTTAGAGCTGGGAGTTGGACCTGGCAGAGCAGCTCTTGGAACCTATGGTCTTGACTACAGTTTTAGGTCTCTCCTGATTTTGCATGCTGTTACCTAAATCAAAAACTTTTCAGATTAATGTAAGCCTAATAATGTCTGGTGGGCCCAACAAAACCTGACCGTGCGCTGTATTTGGCTTGCGGGGAGGCATTTTGTGGCATCTGTCCCATTATTGTATTGGCAGGTGGCAGGGCAAAGAGGGGAGAGCTGGGGGGACCCGAGGAATTACTCATCGCCCAGGATTGGATCAAAACACAAATACACTCAACTGAAGAGCACCTTCTTTGTATTAGATCCTTTTACAGCCAATTCACAAAGGAACCATTTAAGGGGTGACTGTGCCTTTTTAAAGATGAGAAAATAGAGCCTCGGGAAACTTCAGTTGTTCAATCTAGGAGGTGGCAGGACTGGACTTTGGAGCCAGTCTTGAGAGCCAGCGTTAGGCTTCCTTCCCCATGTCCTTCCCAGTGGGTGTTTCCTCAAGCAGATGAACACTCAGCACAGAGGCGTGAATCCATGAAGCATCTGAATCGGGCTCACTGCGACATTATGTGTTGGTAACACAGGAAAGAGATTTTCTCATCAAAAACTGCTGAATGTATGCACATAGAGAATTTTAGCGTGAGGTGAGGAATGTCAGGAGGGTGAAGGCAGACAGATGAAGTGGTGCAGGTGCTCAGGACTGCAGAGGCCAGGGCAGGTGGTAGAGGAAGAAGTTAAGTCTGGACTTGCCTTGGAATTGGGGCAAGATGAACATGTAAGTCTCTAAGAACTTGGCAATTTATCTGTTCATCTTGTGATCTGAAGACCACATGTCTCAAGATTATCGGCCTTAGTAGAGCTTTTAGCCAAAGGACCTTACCAACAGGGCAGCTAGGACAGGTCTTGGGATTCCCATCTTTCTGTGCCTGGAAGACTTTTAAAGGACACACCTCTTCCCCCCTCCTAGGCCTCTGGATACTCACCTAGGGACCCTGAGTGGTTCTGACCTTTTGAAGTCATTATGTCTATATCTGACTGGCCATCAACAGCACCTGAGGACCTTTAAAAATGCAAATTCCAAGACCCTGCTTCATAGGAACCAAATCAAAATCCTAGTGTTTTTGGCTCAGAAATCCTTTTGACCTCATGCATAGTGGGAGGGAGAATCTCAGGCAGATTCCCCACTGAACAAGGAGCCCAACATGATTCAGGGCTTAATCCAGTGACCCCGAGATCATGCCCTGAGCTGAACCCGACTGAGCCCCGGGGCACCCCAGGAATCTGTGTTTTCCAGATGTGTTCAGGTAGTTCTGAAATGTGGCCAAGTGTGAGCATCCCTACCTTCCTGTTTTGGAGCTTCTGATTTTATAACATTTGGAGGAACCTTCATCTTCTGGGCAGATGCCCTCCCTCTCAGTCGGTCCTGTCTGTTCAGCTCACTCCAGCTGCTGGGATGCGTGATCAGCTGCAGCTCTAGCTTTGGACAGCCATGCAGACGTGTGCCGTGAGAGCAGAAATTTAATGGTCAGAGTCCCAGTAGGATGGTGGTGATGATGGAGAATTCGTACACCTGGTGAGAGAATAGGACTAGAGCAGCCAAAGATTAGGTGAAACCCAAGGAGGAAGGAAGAATGTGGAAAGGGGCTCATGCAACAAAAGCAATGATGTTTGGCTTCTCCTGAGTCTTAGCTTTATATTTAGATCAATTCTCTTCATCAGTTTTTTCCTCCACTGGATGCAAATGCATGATGTAAATCTGTTCTCATACCGTCTACCGTTACTCTTTCTTTTTAGGAAAGTCTTAGGAGTGGAGTCTTTTTTTTGCGTACCTCACTGTGTCACTCATGTTTTGAAAACTGGCACCAGCTGTCCCAGAGTGTGGAGCTTATGGGAAACACGGGCATGTTTGTGGATGACTCCGAAATATATTCTTTGCAGGATTGATAATTGGGCCTGCCACCATTTTGTATTTCTTTGAGGAATATGCTGGACCTTTTTTGGATATGCTTAAATGTGAAGATTATCTTTTTTTTCCCCTCCCAAGGTGAAGATTATCTTGTACACATTTTTCTCTCTTGCAATTGGAAATAAATGTCTTATTAGTGTCGGCCAAAATATTTTATCTTGATAAACTATCGATGATACCTTCATGTATTTTAAAAATTATTTTGTTGTGTTGAGTAACACACATAATAAGCTTTACTCAACGCTAGATACCTAACTCAATACAAAAATTAATAGTAAAATAACGATCATATTAATAATAATAAATAATAGATAGGGAGAGAACATGTTCCCTGCTTTAAGTATTCTCACTATCAAAAAAAAGAAATGAGGAGCTCCTCTGTGGCTCAGTTAGTTGAGCTTCCGAATCTTAGTTTTGGCTCAGGTCATGATCTCATGGTCGTGGGATGAAGGCCCATGTCCGGTTCTGGGCTCAGCATGAAGTAGACTTGAGGTTCTCTCTGTCTCCCTCTGCTCCATACCCCCACCCCCAACTCCTGTCCATGTGCACACACATGGTCTCTGTCTCATTTACTCACTCTCTCAAATAAATTCTTAGAAAACCCGAAAGATAATCAGTGTTTTCTTCTATGCCAATTTGATTTATGCTACGTAATTCTATGTTCTGCAACCCCTTTCTATTTCTTTTTGTGGAACCCTAAGAATAAAGTACTGTAGGACTTCATCATGATTAATGTTTTTCTCAGGAGCTTCCACCTACCCCCGAGATGATGGCCACCCCCCACCGCTCAGCCCCCCATGCTCACAGGCACACATACACTTCCTTTCTCCAACACTGTCTCAGGCTGTACTCTGCTTTGTCAGTGGTTATATATAAACATCCCTTGTGTATTTGTACTACAAATAGAGTGGGTTTAACACACGTAATCCCCAAAAATCTCTGTTATTGTTTCCATTCAGTTTCCATCCAGCCTGGTGTCAACTGCCCTTAAAAGCTGACTTTTACTTCTTGGTTCTATAAATGTCCTATTTTGTTCTTTACCCCAAAAATCTATTCAGTAAGGTACAAAACCTGCTTCAAAAGCTTTGCTATTGCTTTATCCCAGATTTTCCTCATTTGTTTCATTGGATGGTAAGACACACTAGTGTACTTTGCTTTTTCTTGACTTGCTGTCTTGGGGATCTACTCCTGTTAACCTGATCTAGAAATTCCCTTTTCTTTATTCATAGTCCTGTAGTATTATTCTATAGTTTATTTAATCAGTCCCTATTGATGGGCCCTTAGATGGGTATGAACATTTTCAATGAATTTATTTTAACCGTAGCAGCTATTTACTGGATTACATCATTTTAAAAGAAGTTAAATGTTTTTGCTGACAAGTGATTTATGATTGTGTGTGCATGTTGGAGGTGCGTGACTCCATGCAGGATTCTGTTGGACATTGAGGAATATATTGAGATAAGAATTACAGAGGATTTTAGTATAAGGCCCAATAGGAGCATTATATGAATTCACAGAGATAATTAAAAGAAGTGAGTTTGTAAGTGGCTCTCTATAAGAATCTGTGAAGGAGGTGGTCTTTTTGGTTCTTATTAAATGGTTCTTTTATTTATAGAATGGGGTGAAGTTCAATCTGGGATTTAAAAAAAAAAAAAAAAACCAGTGAGGGTACCATGGATGGAAAGTCAGCCAGCGTGGGGTGGCGCATAATGTGGTGGATCTTGTCGTGCCAAGGAGTTCATAATAGAGGATGACATGAATTTTTTTGTACTTTGTAGTAACGTAATTGATGTTGTGCTTTAAAATGTATAATCTGGCAGGAAAACTGAGTATATACATGCGTTTCTGTGTTTCTCTATGTGAAATATTAAATCCTGCCAAGGTCAATGCGTTGAGAATAGTGGAGTGGTAGCAATTATGTCATTAAAACATACTTAGCTTTATTTCAAAACTATGCTTTTTGTTCATTTATTTATTTTTAACTTGGAGTGACAGGCACAGACATTCGTTGGCAGTTGTGTATTATCTGAGAATTATGATGGAGGAGCAGATTTTTGGTATGGTACGTCCACCTTCTGGTAGGACAACAGTAGTTACACTTTATAATGTGCGTTGATTTACACAATATTTATATACTTTGTGGACACTGTACATTACCTCACTTTGGGGTGGGCACTCATGTTCAGTCATGCATTGAATAACTTGTCCCAATTAGTTGAAGTGCTCAAACAGATCTTCTGTGTGGTTAGTATTAGATTGCATTTAACCTTAGGAATCAAAAGGCATGAAGTTCAGTTGATGTTATTAGCAAAGAATTAAAATTGGGAGTGTTAACTGTTACAAAAACAAAAAGTTTAGTGCATATGTATTTCCTCTTCTCTGTATAGTTTCTTGGAAAGATAATGAGGAAGTAGAAGAGGGCATTTTCTTTTAGATCTCCAGGTCTCTGCAATGCACCCATTTCTCATAATCATCATAGTGTTCCCATTGCCTCTCACGACTTGCCTCCACTGTCACTGTCCCCGAAAGTGTCCCTGATACCTTGGGTGTGTTAGTCTGTGTTTTTATAAACCGTCAGACTAGAATGGGGAGTGGCTGTCCTTGTTGGTTTGTGTTGGTATCCCCCAGTGCCCACTACCATAGTAGGCAATCAGAAGTGTTGAGGGAATTTATGTTTTTAAAATATGGAGAGGCAGAGGAGATCCCCGATGGGAAGCTCTGATCTTGTGGGTAAAAAGAAGTGAGATGATATAATTAATCTATAAACAAGGACTGTGAATATTCTTAAATAGTATTATCTCGGGGGCATTGTGTAATCACTTGTATCTGCACGTTTTTGAGCCCCTTCTTTGTAGGTTTCTGAACCCCCGATCTGTATATGGATGCATCCTAGGTCAGGCAACGGAGAGGATTTAAAAGACCCTGTATTTTATTTAGTGCTCTAACTGCTCAACTCCTTAGTAAATTGTTCGAACAAGTTAGGAAAATGAGCCTTGAGAAATCACTGGGAGAGGAATCATTGAGCAGGAATGAGTCTTAAGAATGTAGAGAATGACTTCATTTCTATTAAGGTAAACTTTCCCAGAGTTCTGATAAACAGATGCTACTAGTTCATGCTGTCGTGGGTGTTGTGGGAGGCGTTTGTCCTCGCCAGTTTAGGGGAAGGTTTTGTGGCCTGTCTTCAGAGAATTTGACTGAGGTTAACTGCAGTCAGAGGAAGTGTTGTGGGTGATCATATGCAGTTTCCTTTTTCTATTTTTCACCCAAAGAGTAGGCCACACCCCAAATTATGTGGCATCAGTCTTCTGTGTCCAGCATGCTGAAGTTAGCTAGGCATCCTTGTTTGTACTTCGGGAGGTTGTGAGGGTTTGTGTGGTTATCTCTGGCAATCTGATTTCCTTGACAGCTGGGCTGAGAAATTCTTTGTGGTTTTAAGCAATTAATGCTGTAGAGAGCTGTTCATAATTTAAACACAGCAGTGACTCTTAGGCTGTTTTGTATGGACCCGTTAGCATAATCGGAACAAAGAATCAGTGAAGTCAAATTTCCATGTTTCATCCTTCCTGCTGCCCTATCATCCTCAAGGATCAGGGCATCGGTTGAATGAAGACATGTGGTTCGGCTGGTGGAACTTAATCATGACTGGAGGGCAACTCAGATCCCCCCCCCCCCTTTTTTTTTTTTTTTTTTTTTTGCTTTCGTAGCCTGGGGTTTTAGCGTTTCTGCGGGAGCATCACAGACTTCCTGCAGGTGGTGTCTATCTAGTCCTGTTGTGGAAGTGAGGGACATCTGGGCCTCCTGCCCAGCCTGTTTGTTTACTGTCTCCATGGAGGCCTCTGCCTGAGAAGCCTGAATGCAACTTCCATCTCTCAAATCTGTTGAACTCCTACAATCATGGATCTTGTTCTAAGTCGTTGATCCTGCTAGGAAAGCTTCGTGACGGTTTTGCTGCGGAGGATGGAAAGGATTTATATTCGAGAATGTGTTCCTTCAGGAAGCAAAATGGGCTAGATTCTTTCTTGTGGCATTACACAGAACTGCTGGCAACAAATACGAACCTAGAAACCCCCACCCGCAGTCCCAGGAAGCATCCATTAGAGACTTCGTGTTGAATAGTTGCTAACTCAGCATCCAGGGTTTCTTTTTAGCAACTGGATGGAAGAAGGTTCACAGTGGGGCTTCTGGTTGAGGAGATGGCTGGATTCCTTGATTTTTTTTTTTTTTCCTTGTTAGGTATTTCCTCATACAGACATGAGTTTTCCTGTGTCATAAGGGTGGAGGCCATAGGTCCTATATCCTGATTTGCCCTGGTTACACCTGTTGTGCATCAGTAAGTGACTCTTTCACTCTCAAAAGTATCCAGGTTTCGACAGCGAGTTATATGCTCATCTTAATTATAAGAAAATGGAATGATCAAATATGCATGATTGATTGGCTTCCCCTAACTTTCTCTTAGCAGTGAGTATTATCTTTCATGTTTATTAGCGAAATTATTGAGGCTTTAGCTGAGAACTTCTCAACTTAAAGCCCCGCCTTAGTTGCAGTGTTGATGTAATTTCTTTCTGTTAATTGCATTTGGTAGCATAAATAATTAACAAGGCTTTCAGTGGTATTAGTACTAGTTTGAGGTATTTCATTTCAGTATCAATCCATGGTTAAAACCTGAGCTTCTAGAGTCCCACTGGCAGAGTCCAGACCTCAGAAACAGCCTTTGTGAGCTCTTCGACCTTGGGAACATTACTAAACCTCTTCATTTCTCACATGGAGGTAATGCTAGTGCTTTCTCAGGCGTTTGTCTAGCAGGCGGAATGGATGGATTCAGATGGATTCAGCTCAGGGGGAGTGCCCGATAAATGTTTGCTATTTTTATTTCATCAGAAAACAACCAGTGTACAAGTACTAGAAAATAGTATGCCAGAGGTGGGGAAGGAGCAGAAAATGCAAGGCCCCAAGCAGTAGTGCCATTAGTTTAAAGTCTGACAGTTGTTTGTTTTCTTCCCTCAGCGTGGCACACAGTTGGGATCTAGGTCTGCCCCACTCCCAAGTCCTTGCTTGTCTCGGAGACCACATAGCCTCCCTCTAGGTCTGGGCTAAGCTGAGTGCAGGGCCTGGTGGGCCAGAGGCCCGGACTGTCCATATCAGAGGGTGTTACCGGGAGTGAGGGAAGGTGGGGTACTCAAATTTAGAATTCAGGTGCTTGGGTAGATAGTGGTGCTGTTAACCGAGTTTAAGGGGTAAGGAGCCTTCCTGAGGTGGGGAGAGAAAGTGATGCAGTCTAGGTAGCAGCATGGACTTCTTGGCTTCCTGACCTGCTGCCAACCCTTCATTTCCCAGCCGTTCTCCTTTAGCTGGTGTGCCTTTCAGTTTCCTCATCTGTAAAATGGAGATATCTACTTCTTGTTGTGGGGACTAAACATTTTTATGTAGAGTGCTTGGGGCAGTGACTGGGTAAGCATTCTATAAGATTTGATCATCATTATTACGATCTTTGTCAATTTATTTTTAAAGAGGAAGGAAGAGAGGGAGAGGCAGAAGGGGAGGGAGAAAGAGAGAATCTTACAAGCAGACTCTATGTCCAGCACAGAGCCCGACATGGGGCTCGATCTCACAACTCTGAGATCATGACTTGAGCTGAAATCAAGAGTCAGATGCTTAACTGACAGAGCCACCCAGGCGCCCCATTTTGATCTATTTTTAACCTGTTATTTTAGGGCCATTTACAGTTAATATAGGTGTCTTTCAGGTAGTATTGGCAGAGAACACATTTGACTTTAAGCAGGCCTCTCTCTAATGAAGCTTGCATGCAGACTTCATAGGAATCACTCTTTTTACTGTTTTTGTGATTATGAAGAAATGGGAGTAAAAAAGATTGCCTTATTACTTGTTAATTTATGACTATCATGCTATCTCTTCTAAATTTATTTAGGCCTTATTGGTATCTAAAGGCCTGGGGTTTTATATTGACTGAAACCTTAGATATATTCTTCTCTCTGTCCACTGATGTTTCAGGAACCTGGATCCGGGTTCTCAGTGAGGGAGTACTACACAGGGGGCCACTTTGTCAAACATGCAGTTGTTTTTGTCCTAGTATTTGGTGGAAGGGCTGTGGATGCTTAATATCTTACAAAGCCTGAGGCAGTCAGTCTTTGAACCATGAAGAATTGCTCCATGCTTCTTGTGGGAATAGCCCATTAAACTTTCCCATCAGTGAAAAAACTGTTTATAAAAATCTGAGCCCAGAATTTAAGTCTGTTTTACATATAAAGCATCTTTGTCTGCTTTAATATACAGCTCACGTATCCAGGAATATAAATACTGTCTAGAATATTTATATTCTTTTTTTTTGGTAATCTCCAGAATTATGCATCATTTTAGAATGTCACATCACCCACAGTGGTAATGTTGATGGCATTTGGGTCACAAGTAACATTTACAACTGTTGAATTCACATAATTGAATATACAGATGCAAGCATCTAATCACTTTATTGAATGAATTAATGATATTTGATATTAAGTTCTATATCATTTTATGAATTCTTCCTTTTCTATTTTTCTTTAGGGTTATGTTTATGGTCACACATACGTATATACACATTGACAGACAGTCCTTGGTTTTACATTTCTGACATACACTTATTTGAATTATCATAATTTAGTTAAGTAATGCCAGTTTCCCAGCAACTGTCCAAATTTCAGTTACAATAATGTATGAACTCTGAGTACCTACGGAAAGTACAAACTTGGCTACTAGCTCTGTAATCCACAGTTGCTCATATAAATAGTATACACGTATCAGAGTCAGGAGCCAATCACGTCACTGCTTTCAGTGTTTGTCCGTGATTGGTATCTGCACATCTCTTATTCAGGTCACGCATAGGCAGCAAAGCGTGTTGTTGTGCAGCCTCCTTGTGTGCTAGAGATAACCCTCTTGACATTCTACAAAACTGGATGATCAGAAGCGAGAGTTAACTAGCACAGATGAAGGAGTGGCAAAGAAATGAAAAGTGATAATGCAGACAGTGAAATTCAAACCGTGTGTAAAGAGAGTTTGAGAAGAAATAGCTGACTGGGAATTTTGAGCCTCTCGCATGCAGCCAGAGGAACTTAGTGCAGGTGATCTTACTGACATCAGTGGAAAAGTGATTGTGATGGAAAGGATGCGATGTCCCAGAGTAAGTGATGCTGGCAAGAAACTTCACAGAAAGGAACTAACTCCAAAATAATGACTCTTCCAAGCTATCCGAAAGTCAGAGCGTTCCTTTCAGAAGTCGAAGTGATATAAAGCGAAGAAGCAGTTACCATTAATTTATGTGGGAATAACATTAACGGACTAAAAAAATAATGTCTCTTGAGACTTAAACTTCAGGACACATCTTGCTAAGGGATGCACAAAAATCAATTGAGATAAAGCACAGATGCTCACTGATATGGTTCAGAATCTCCATGCCTTGCTACTGAGATGCTGGGTGTAGTTCCTGGGGGAAGGAGCTTGGTAGGACCCTGCTCACTGCTCATGACTTGCTGTCTCTGTAACAGTTTGATGCAAAATGAATGCTGACTGCTCTTTCTGCCTTTCACCTTTTATTCGTAAAAGTGGAAATCCTCTTTGGATTTCCCTTGGTAAGCAAGAATAGGTACTAATGGTACTTCATAACAGTGCTGTAATGGGAACTTTCAGAAAGTAGGAATACCTATAATTCATAATTTTAAAAGCTCAAAGAATAAAATGTTGGAAGCTATTAACAGGAAGGTGACAGTTCTACAAGGCATAGAAAAAAAATGCTTACTCTACGTTGTAAATTATATACTAAGGAGGCAAGCACTACTCTTTTAGTGGTTTCTTTTGTCCCCCACAAGGAAATAAGACATTTTAATTTTTGCAATTTTTTTGCAATTTTAATTTTAAATTGTAATTGTTTGCAATTTTAATTTTTTTGCAAAAATTTTTAATATTTGCAATGTTTTAAATCTAATATTATTATTCCCCTATTTTTATGACCAACAATAAGAACATTTTTAATGTTTTGACACATTTTTTTAAAAGATTGTAAAACATTTTTTCTGTTGATGAAATTGCAGTTTCAGTTTTGCACAGTTATTTTTATGGTCCCACACTACTATGCAAAGTGGTGTGTGTGTGTGTGTGTGTGTGTGTGTGTGTGTGTGTTTGCAATTGTATGTGTAGACAGATCATATCATCATATCATCTATGGCTTCTATATTCATGTACTAAAAATATATGGAATCATTCACAAAAAGAGTGCTTTGGGTTTGATAAAATTTAGAAGCTTGGATCTAGATATTTCAAATCTATCTATCTATCTATCTATCTATCTATCTATCTATCTATCTATTATTTATTTATGAGAGATGGAGAGAGAGGCAGAGACACAGGCAGAGGGAGAAGCAGGCTCCATGCAGGGAGCCCGACGTGGGACTTGATCCTGGGTCTCCAGGATCACGCCCCAGGCTGAAGGTAGCTCTAAACCGCTGAGCCACCTGGGCTACCCAGATATTTCAAATTTATATAGTGTAAATGTTCAGTCTGATACACATTTCCTTTTATTTATTTATTCTTCTCTTGCTTTAATGGCGATATTTCTCTGGCCGCATAAAGCAACATCTAAAAATTTAAGGACACATATGATATGGTATAGGCCCTTTGAAAAACACATAGAGATATTTATTATTGGTAGTTGATAGGTGCTTTCAATTTTATTGAAGATATATTTTGTATTATATATATGTATAAAGTATATATATATATATATATAAATAAAATTTTTCTGTAGACTAATAGTAACCATTTTAAGCACAGAATGTGATTTTGAAAAACCGTCACAGATTAAGGAGCTGAGTCGCATTCGTTATTGTAAGTCTATTAGCTCTAGTTACACGTGCTATGTGTTTGTTTGTGTATCTGTGTAGGTAAACAAGTACAGAGTGTCGTTGGAAAGTCTTGTGTATAACATTTAAACCAAGATCTAGAATTGGAAGCTTTGGGAAATCTGGTGACTACTCTGGACCCTTGCTTGTAAGTCAGGCTGATTTAATCAGACATGGGGCTCATTTCTCAGAGATGCTGTGGAGACTGGTGAGACTGCAACCACTGGATATTCTCCAGCATTATTCAAAGAGAAATTTGCCACTTATATTAAGAATGTTTGCCTATGAAACTGTTTGAAATCGAGGAATTTGCAATTTATGTTCATATCTTGAGTATTCAAATGAAAAGAGTATGTGCTCTGACAGCTACATTATACCATTTTTGCATTTTAGATAATTTCGTATCACAGTTTATAAGAGAGACTTAACATTCAAAACTTATGTTGTCATTTGAATACCATGAGTTTCTTTTTTTTTTTTTAAGATTTATTTATTTATTCATGAGAGACACAGAGAGGCACAGGCAGAGGGAGAAGCAGGCTCCCTGTGGGGAGCCCGATGCGGGACTTGGTCCTGGATCCCGGGGTCAGGTCCTGAGCCAAAGGCAGACACTCAACCACTAAGCCACCGAGGCTTCCCTGAGTCTCTTAATAATTAAAAATTTTTAACACTAACTTGTTTATTTCCCCCTTCAACTCTAATTAAGATTTTTTTGTATTTTAGAAACTACAGATAAATTGTTATTAATTAAAAATTTTACTGCACATAAATTAGGAAAGAAAAATAAATCAGTATTTCTAATGTTTCCCTTGTGAAATCCGTGTATATTTTAGCCTGTTTAAGTTATGTCCTTTTTACAACTGTTAAGATAGCTTCCTGTAGATCTTACTTTCTTCAGTCGTTTCATGAATTTTACCACTAGATGGTGATAGAGGGCTGGGGGGTATGGTAAATAATTTTGCATTTACCAGATGTTTGTATTATGCTGAAATTAGAAAATGTTTGATTCTAAGAAATATTTAAGCTTAGAATTCACTTGGGGGGGGGCACCTGGGTGGCTCAGTCAGTTAAGCATCTGCCTTCAGCTCAAGTCATGATCCCAGGGTCCTGGGATCGAGCCCCACATCAGGCTCCCTGCTCCATGGGCAGCCTGCTTCTCCCTCTCCACCACTTGTGTGCGTATGCTCTCTCTCAAATAAATCTTTTTAAAAAAGAATTTACTTAGGGATATTGAAATATTTTATTTTTCATCATGATATAGTGTCCTACTTAATCTCCACCACTTGTGTGCGTATGCTCTCTCTCAAATCTTTTTAAAAAAGAATTTACTTAGGGATATTGAAATATTTTATTTTTCATCATGATATAGTGTCCTACTTAATCTCCATCCCCTATTTCCTCTATTCCATTCCCCCCAGCCAACTACTCTCTGATAGCCCTCAGTTCTCTAAAGTTAAGAATCTGTTTTCTGGTTTGTCACTCTCTCTCTCTCTCTCTCTCTTTTTTTTCTTTGCTCATTTGTTTCTTAAATTCCATATATGAATGAGATCATATGGTATTTGTCTTTCTCTATTTCACTTAGCATTATACTCTCTAGCTCTGTGCATGTTGTTGCAATGGCAAGATTTCATTTTTAATGGCTAATTAATATTCCATCATGTATATATACCACATCTCCTTTATCCATCTATGCCATGGACACTTGGGCTGATCCCATAATTTGGCTATTTTAAATAATGCTTCAATAAACAGGAGTGCATATGTCCCTTTGAATTAGTCTTTTGTATTTTTTTGGGTGAATACTCAGTAGTGTAATTCCTGGATCATAGAGTAGTTCTATTTTTAAGTTTTTTAAGGAAATTTTATATTGTTTTCCACATCAGCAGCACCAGTTTGCATTCCCACCAACAGTGCAAGAGAGTTCCTTTTTCTCCACATCCTCGCCTTATGTTTTTGAATTTAGCCATTCTGACAGGCATGAGGTGATACCTTATTGTAGTTTTGACTTCTATTTCCCTGATGTTGAGGAATATTGAGCATCTTTTCAGTTGAAGGATTGTTTTAAATATCACGTTGCACAATTTTTTTTTTTTAACATGATATGTCCTTAGTAAGTATTTATTAATTTGCTAGCTGTTGTCTTAATGGTGTTTGGTCTGGGAGGAAACCAGGATTTATAAAATATAAGTGATCCCCAAACCTTATTGTCTCTTTGTTTTCTTATTTTCTTTCTGTAATATTATTTTTTCCTAGTAGATCAGATTTCCTCATGGAGGTTACAAGTTTCTGTTTCGGCCGCGTTATCTTTGGCACGTGTGTGCACGCAAATGCACAAACACAATTTTGCCTTAGCTATTTAATATAAGTTTATGGATTTTTGTGGTGACCCTTCCCTTGATTAATTGAGAAGCAAAATACTGGTATACCATATGGAAATGAGAATAGAATGGTATAAACAGTATAATGAATATAATGGAGTTAATAATACACACACTAGCAGATTTCCTACAAGATCAGTTTAAGTTGTAGGAAAAATAGAAAATTAAAAAAAAATTCTCTGAATAGGTTTCTCATCTGCATAAAAGGGAAAATAACTAAGCTATTTACTGCTATCTGAGAGGATCCTGAAAGTTTCTGTAAGAAATTTTAGATTCCAAATCATTTTCAGATTACCAATAAATTTTTTATTAAATTTTTTATATTTAAAAAAATCTATTTATTTGAGGGAGAGAGGAAGCAAGAAAGCATGAGCAGGGGGAGAGGCAGACGGTGAAACAGGTGTCCCGCTGATCAGGAGCCCCAGGTGGAGCTTGATGCAGTCAACAGCATAAACATTCACATTGAAGCGGGTAATATCATTTTGAGATTTTTTGACTGGGAGCTGTGATGCAGTGCAGAGAAATAGGGGATAGAAAGGATAAGATACATTATCTGAGGCTATTTTCCCAGCCACGCTGTTGCTCCTTCTTTTTATGTAGTGTAGCTGTAACTCATCTTGGGCACCGTGGGAAGAATGAAGAATGGAAGAAGGACTTAGTCTTTCAAAGTGCCTTTTCATTTTAGCTGATCTAAAACACAGTTTATCTTAACCTAGCTAGCGGTGCACAACGGAGAGTAGGCTATGCCGATGACCAAATGAGGTGTGTATTAATTAATGTAATAGTGTGCCCCTAGGATTTATGAAATTGGAAACTTGATGGAGAAATGGGAATTTCAGTAGAAGTCCTCCAGTAATTATTTTAAGCAGTTTGCTACCAATCCGTCTACCAAGCCTGACTCACCTACTAGGAATGTAGGAGTACCCAAATTCTGTTGGTGTTCTACATGATGGTAGTCACACAAATAAGGGCATAAGTTATTCTTGTGCTCTTATTTCTGTGCACTTCAGCTTTAAGAATTGTGCAGATAGTTTACAAGAGTCTAATAAAATACTGCACTGTGTTACGCATGTGTCGGCTTTGTTGTCTCTTTGACCATATTTGTCAGCCAACTGGCAAACATACTTTCAGTTCTCCTGTTTTAATGCTTGCCTCGCTCCTCATACAGTGTGAGAGACAAATGAGGCACCTAGTACTCAAGCAGCTGATGGCTTTGAAAAGAATGAAGGCCTAAGGGTATCTTGTAGAAGAAAATCTTCTAAGATTAAAAATGTTCCCTGGGTGCTTTTTTTGTAATCTATTGCACTCTGTCCTTTAACTTAAGGTGATATTTTCAATCTAATGAGAACGGTATTAAAGGAAAAACTATTTTGCTAATAGTTTTTCTTTTTCTTTAGTAGGCTCCACACCCAGTGTGGAGTCCAACATGGGGGCTTTCACTCACAACCCTGAGATCAAGACCTGAGCTGAGATCGAGAGTCAGATGCTTAACTGATTGAGCCACCCGGGAACTCCAATTTTTCTAAAATAAAGAATATTAAGTGGATTTTTGGCAAGCCACATATATTTATTAACCAAACCTCCATCTTCTCGTCTCTACCCTTGCCCCTTGAGGATTTAGCAGCAAAGCACTACAATAATGGCAAATGTAGTGTTTTACCCAAGATCCACTTCTCTTAAGAGTCACATTTTTTTCCTCTCTCTGAAATAGCCTAAGTTTAAAATCAGTTAACCGAATTCAGTCTTTGAAATACATCGCTCAAAAGATGGAGTTGAATCTTCTCCATCTTACCCCACACTACAAATTTCTTCTAATGTGCGTAGACATTTGTAAATATGGTGAAGGGATGATGGCCAAAGGTCGTACGTGTTCACAGATGGAATGACAGAAGGCTCAGCAATTAATATGTATTCAGTTATATCAGAAATAAATGAACCCAAATGTTCAACCTTACAGCCACATAGTTTTTTTCTCTAAACTTTCTCTTTTTTCCAAAGTGGCTTCAAAGCAGCATTTCCTGGCAGATGGCTGCAGTGCACCGGCATTGCCCTGGCATTCTCTGCTCTGCAGTCTGCTCCTAGGACCCGAGTCACCAACCTGTCACTCAGCTACACACCGCCTCTTGCCTGTCTCCCTCTTTGGCGTGCCTTAATGTTTTGCTCAGTTCCAAATTACGCCCAAGTTTCATACCGTTCTATTTCTCTTTTTTCCGTATTTGAGAGACTGAAGCGAGCATAATCAAAAGAAACATTTATTTACATTCTGTACACTTTGACTTCAACAGACAAGTAGGCCTAGGGGCCTTTAACTCCTACACATCTGTATAATCATAATATATGCGGACTTCTGATCTTCTGACACTTTGCAGTGACCTGATGCTTTCGCTCCTGGTTCTGATATTTGATTTCTTGAATAGCCTTCTTGAAAATGACCTACACATGAAAAAGTAAATTATTGGATCCAGGCACACATTGCACGCAGACAAGAAGAGTGTCATTTCTTTGCAGTAATACAGAATTTTGTGTGCAGATTCATCTAAGAGTCTGTCTAAGTGACTGAAAGTGAAAGGAATCCTGCACAAGTGATAGGGTAGAAAGCAGGTAAAGAACACTGCCACCACCACCCTGATGCTCTGGTTATGTTTCCGCTTTCGGCTGGACTGGCTTATGAATTGCCTGCTGGATTTATGGATGTACCTGGATATGGCTATGTAGCATCCGATCAGTATCACCAGCACAGCCACAAACAAGCAGCTATTGACATAAATGACTGCTTGATGCCATTTGACTCCCAAGGGACTTTTAAGTTTCATGCAGTCATGAATATTTTCCTTGGTGAGTTGGCCATTTGTTAGAATGATGTTTGGCAAGGAAAGAACGGCCATGATCACCCAAACACAAATAGATAAGACCTTTGTGAAAGTTACGCTGTACATGCGAGAGTCCCCAAATGGCTTTACCACCTTTAGATAGCGGTCAATGCTTATTAGCCCAAGAAATACGATGGAAGTATACATGTTTGCATAAAATAGAACTGAAGTGTATCTGCAGAGGATAAACTTGAAGTACCAAGGTCCGAAGCCTGCATCATGCACTATTCGAAATGGAAATGTCAGCGTCATTATGAGGTCAGCAACCACTATGTTTTTGAGATAAAATATGAAGCTGGTTTTATTCCTAATGTGGAAGAAGATCCACACTGCTAGACCATTCAGCAAGATGCTTGCCACAAATATAATGAGATAAAGCACAGGCAAGACGATAGTGTCAAATTCGTTGTTAACAGTGGTGTTCTTTCCGGGTCCATCGCTCATGTTACTTGGAGCGTGACTCCCTTGGCTGTGCAGCTCATTATCTGTAGGAGAAGTGGGGAGACATCATGTCAGAGCTTCACATGTGTGTCCCACAGACCACTAGTCTCCCTTATAGGCGACTGCTATTTGGGGCAGATTTAAAAAATGCCTTTAGCAATTTAAACAGTTACTTTATTGCATCTTTAGTGTTTTGAGTGACCGAAGTATTGGTGGCCTCTCTCCCAAGTCCTTATCCTCTTCCCCCAGACACATCGCACTTGAGATCCCTTGAGTAAAATGTGGTATTTCTGGTTCTTTATGTCAGTCTTTTGAAAATGCAAATAAATATACCATTGTGACAATTATCCTGGAGGGCAACTTGTCAAAAACTGTTCTAGGCTGATGCCTGTTTTTATTATCAAGGCTACATTATACCGCTCGCACTTAGATAAACATTTTTAAACTTCTAACTTTTGTTTTGGGATTTTTAGTTCATATTGCTATATATCCCATACCACTCCATCACAATCAGTACCACGTTGTGTGAGCATCATGGGTATTGTGGATCTCCTACTGAGGGGAGCAAAATCGTAGCAGGGGCTCAGGGCTCTGAGTCCACCACCGTTTCCTTGCTGATGGACGCTTCCCATAGGCTGCTCCAGGCCGGTAACCGAGCACAGGAAGGAGAACTAAGACAAGACTTTTCTGGGACAGAAGACTTTCCTCTGACAGATGACTTTGGCTGGAAGACTCCTCAGTTTGCTGAAAACTTCTTTCATACCCCATTGTAGAGTGAATCTTCCTACTTAGCCTCCCTGCTCCGGCATCAGACTTGCATTTCAGCCTGCCATTCCTTGCAAACATTTTCCCCTCCCAGTTGTTATATGTTGTCATCTGCCTCCGCCCCTTTAAAGCAGGACTAATGCAATTTTCAAAATGGACTTTTTGTATGTAAGTTTACAAGGAAGGTCGTTACTGAAATTTTACTTCTCACTAATGAATAATGTTTACTATAATGACAATTATATTTTGGAACGATATTGTTTTAGAGCTAACAACATTAATTTTGCCCTCATTTCTCTATATAACAGGCAGTGTAGTATATGTATTAGTTCGCTCCTTTGAAGAAATGAAAACAGGGAACGATAGTTTGATGATTGTAATCCAAAAACAGGTTCTTAAATTGCTGCCTGAAATTTAAGTGTAGGCTCTTCCCAAGTAACCTTGTCCTCTTTCTAATTCTTGCCCTTTATTCCGTGCAACAGTGTTTTTAAAAACTGGTTTTCCTGGCTGAAATATCCTTACACAGACTAGTAATTTATACCTGGACTAGCCTATTACGATGATACCCATAGCATTATTATGCTTTATACGTTTAAAATGCCTGATTCAGCTACCATCTGTATTACTGTTGCCAGTTTCAAATATTGTCTTGAACAGTATCATTCAAGCCTATTTCGACTTAATGGAGTGTTGCATTCTTGGCTGCTTCTGCACCACAAGATCCCCATCGGCATCCATGTTATTAGAAGCTTTCTAAGATGTGCAGTTTTACCTGAGTGAAGATAGTGCTTGAATTAGTTTTCTCAATTAAGCTATTAGCAGACACTTTGATCTAACCCAGAATGGAACCCTGTGGGAAATGGAGAGAGGACAACCAGGTTTTAATCAGGGTAAGTGGCAGTGGCCCAGCCAACGGGCACAGACTGAAAATGGGCAGCCACATCATATCCCGCTACAGTGGCTGTGCTTTGCCACAATTATGAATGGTTTTCAAAGCCATTATAATTACAAACAGAATGGTTCACAAACTGCTGCATGCTCGGCCTGGAGTATTTCAACCCTTGGTGTTGACTGCTGCGGATGTCCACTGTGGAATGGAAAGACCCATACTTCCCAGGGTTGGTTAGGGATTGTGTGTCTGCCCAGTATGTCATTATATTTCAAAGTTTTAATTGTATGAAGAGGCACTCGTAGTAAATGGTGATTTACTGATCAATTATGGTTGTTATTAAAGATTGGAGTCTTAAATCAGAATGTCAAAAATAGTACTTAACGAATATGGTCTCGTAAATGGCAAATATCAAGCACGAGTGGCCTTATTCCACAGTGGTTACTGTGGCTTTGGGAGTCTCGTGTTGAGCTTTGTTGATTATATCACCTCATGGTATTTGCTTCCTTAGTTTATGTATAGGATTAACATTTTGGAATACAGGACTTTTAATTCAGTAGGATAGGCCTGGGCTTGGTTATTTCTTCATTCACAAATTCCACATTTATAATGCAGCTTAAGCAAATTAGTGGTTAAACTTGTTATGAGTTATTTTATGAAATAATATGGTAATAGAGAGGAACAAAATGGTTCGTAAGCAGGATGAACCATCAGTGGATTGCTCTGGAAGGCTCAAAACTTCATATAGAGAGTTTTGTCTAATTGATTTTTTTTTAAAAGAATTAAGTCTATGTTATATTCTTCTTTGCTAGCCATTCCCATTATTTCTTTTCTGCGTCCTTGCCCCAAAATTTTTCCAAAGCTAGTGGGTGTGCTAGAAGCATTTCTGTGCGCAGTGTTCCTGCTTAGGAACAATGGCCATCAAAAATAGGTGGCTGTCTTCACCCAGACCATTTTATCATGTTGTTCTACAGTCAGTAAAAAACTTAGCAAAGTTAGGGAGCATTTTTAATGACAGGTAGCTTGGTGATTCAATTAAGAAAAATTAGAAGGTGTTTTTACAATGTAAAGGCTATTTTCTCACACACTCCTTGTTTATTAGGACGTTATTACCTGTATTATTTAGCTCAGAGCTTGATACAGAGTGATAATTGAGGGTGCAGATTTCTCTCCTCTCCCGACTCCTTTTAAATTAGATCAACAAAGGCGATGACAAAAGAGCTCTAGTTCCATAGCAAATTAACATTCGGTGCCAGTGTGTATGTGTGAGTGGTATTGTAGTGCAGGTGTTGAGGGCTAGGATGTGGCTGTCTGGGCTGATGTGTCGGAGAAATGCATGGGGTTTGTAGCCATACAGAGCATTAACCACATGTGAGTCCTGAATTGGCTAGTGCAGATAAAGGGCATTCTTGTCATTGCAGAAAGTTCTACTTGACAGAGCTGGTTTAGTCACTTCATAACTTTGTTAAGGGGAATAAACGGTAGCCGTTTTGCCAGATGTCCCAAGAGATAAATTCCCTGAATACATGATTTCGAGGACAGTCTTAGTAGGATGTTCACTCTGTACCTTAAAGTTGTTAATTACAATTTGTCTCATTAGTTGCAGTCACATTAAGAATGATGGAGTTGGTGAAGAACCTTGGTCTTTTTGCTTTTGGTATAGCTGCATTATCGCTCTTTGGGATGTGTCACTCTTTGGTACAAAATGTGAAGGTATCAATAGGTCACTGCTCTACTTGCCTGGTGGAATGAAACTCACAAGTCATGCCAATTACAGGGAGTCCCAACCATGGTACAGCTGCTCTTGGATGGTCATTGTCAAAATAGTTACCCAGAAAAGGAGGTGGATGTGATCTTTGGATTCCTGGGAAAGCTCAGTGAACATTATTTTTTATATTTTATTTTATTTTATTTTATTTTATTTTTTTAATTTTAATTTTTATTATTTTTTTGAACCTTAGTTTTTAAACTATTACATCTGGAAAGTAATAAGTACTTTAGTTTGGTTATAAAAATCTTCCCCAAATGTTAATTCAATCTTTATTGTCCTTTTGAGATGATCCGTACAGGAAACAAAGCTTAGAATTAAGTAATATCAAGTTAAATTTCTCTCAGTGATGCTCTCTGTTTGCTGTTTTATTTTTAATGAGAGGCTAAATGCTGATCTATTATTTTTATTTTTTTTAAATTCTGATTTATTTTGTTAATTGGTTCAGTGACCAGTAAAATTCCCAAATTGTCACACAGTATAAAAACAATTATTGATCAGGGAAGATTTTCTGTGCGTTTTTTCTGATGGCTGGCTTACCTGGTAATTTTTCAAGTGTCAAGTTGAGCCCCATTCTTTAGCTGTGATGGATTGTAAGCAAAAATACGTGTCAGGAAACACTTGGAGATGGCTGCGGGAATGGTTTGGCATAGGTTATTCCTGGCTTGAGTCCTGGGCAAAAAAGAATGGGGATAAGTTAGGAAGGAATATGAACACAATAATTTGATCTTTTCTTTCTTTCCTTTTTTTTTTTTAAAGATTGATTTACTTTAGAGCACAAGTGGGGAGAGGGGCAGAGGGAGAGGAAGAGAGAGAATCACATGCAGACTCCCCACTGAGCATGGAGCTTGATGTGGGGCTCGATTCCATGACCCTGAGGTCCTGACCCAAGTTGAAACCAGAAGACAGACACCTAACTGAGCCACCCGGTCACACCCATCATTTTAAAAAAATATGTATATAAGTATCCTTTTGAGGTTCAGAAAAGGCATACTACTCTTTGGACATGAACAGCTGTGCCACACGAGAGTTGCCTACTTTTATGTCCTCCTCCAGCCTGTGACAGAACAAGGACCATTCTGTGTATGCTGCCTATCTAACACCAGTGTGTGGCCATGGAAAGTCACTAATATCACTGTGACTCAGTGTCCTCATCTCTGAAACGAGAATGCTAATAATTATATCACAGAATTATCATAAGGATTATGTGAAAGAATCCAAAAGTCCAAAAGACAGTTATCAGAGCCTGGGTCTTGGAATGCACTCAGGAGGTGTTAGCTTACATCTTCCCATCCCTGCTTCTACTGGATTCTTTCCCCTACCCCAACTTGAGCATATAACAAATGCATCTATGATGGGACTTATATGCAATTGGTGATTGTTAAAAAAAAAAAAAATCTGTTTTCTTTTTTCCTTAAAGATCTAGCACTGATATATGTAAGAGTGTTGTATATGCTCACGTTGTATATGCTTTCAATATCCTATGCTTATAATTTCTGGGGTTCTAATTCTGGGTTTACGCTAACCAGCTGTGTGACCTCTATCAAGTCACCTGATGTTTCTGGAATTGCTCTGAAAACCCTACAAAATCTCTGTCTGGACTCTGATTTACATGAGTAGTATCTGTGTTTTCCTCAAGATTTCCCTTAAGAATTTAATATCATTTGAATGTTTGTTTTATAAGCCCCTGTGTTTCTCTGTGATCACTGCATTCCATCCAATCTCAAGGCATGATTAGGAATGAATAATTTAATTGGCTTTGAGTGACAGGGGTGTGATCTTGGCTACATTCCTGAACTTTTCCCAAGCTTTCAGAATTCCACACATTTTTATAAAGATTAACTGAGATCATATGTGCGTGTAACACTGAATGCTATAAAATATTTCTTCCCCCTTCTCTTTTAAGCAGCCCTCTCTATTCTTTGTTTCTGGGTTCTCCAAGGTATTGATTAAAAAAAAGAAATCTTGAGAACTGTGGGCAAGTGTGCTGCTACAGTCAAATGGATTTATGGAATGAATGGTTTGCAACAGGGGAAGTCACACTTGCTCATGAAACCATGTGAGACTCTAATGTCTCTTTACTGATTTTTGCTCATATACCATACAGCTGCAAAGAGACCCCAAGTAACCTCCTCCCCTTTAAGTACAAAGCATATTTCTGGCTGATGTAAGCAGTTACATTGGCTGAGTCAGCAGGGAAAGAGCACTTTGCAGATAGAAGTCTATTGAAGGATTTCTCAGCAATAGAGAGGCACTTGTTTCCTTGTCTGTTGTTTTGCCCTTGTTTTCTGTTCCCTGGTATCGCATGATGCGTAGGTGCTAGATTTGGTAGTAGGTGGAAAAAATGGTTTGCAAATTTTTAGTGATTCCCCTCCTGGCCCAAATCATCTCTTTTAGAATTTAGATACCTTATCTATGCCTTATGTCGAACCGCTACAGTATGTAGTACGTAGTAGGCACTAAAAAAGTAATTTTTTGGTTAATAGAGCACAGACGATGATGAGGGCTCTTAAGAGTCTTTTCCTTATTGGGTGCCAGTGTCAAGGGATTTTTTTAAGGCAAGGAAGTGAAACTCTACTTTGTTTTTACTTACTAAAGTTTATTGGGAAAAATGACTGAAACAGTTTTCTAATCTTCATAATAATGATCCTTGGATTCAGTAAACTTTTTATTCTCAAATCCAGCTTCTCATGGAAACATTTCATGGAGTTTAACTGATAAGTATATCCTGATTTTTACAAATCTCTCTTCCCAGGTTGTATGGTTTTCTTCCTCTTGACATATACCTTACTCAGTAACAAGAATTCCCATATGGCTTACCCCCCATTGGAAGAGGAACAGTGTCTAGAAGTGGGTCAGCCACAGGCAGCAACAAGAGAGACAGCAGACAGTCATTAAGGTGGACCCAAAAAAGAGACTTGGGGAAAAATATTTAAATATCACATTTCTGATAAAGGATTTGTATTCAGAATATACAAAGAATGTTAACAACTTTCTGTTAAGGAAACAACCCAATTAGAAAATACATGATCTAACGATTTGTATGGACATTTCACCAAGGGTACTTGAAAAGATGTTCAACATCATTAGTCATTAGAGATATTTAAATAAAAACCCACCATGAGATGCTGTTTCATACCTGCCATAATGACTATCGACAGAAAAGAGAATATCAGGTGTTGCTAAGGATGTGGAAAAACAAAGTATTATACATTGCTAGTGGGAATTTAAAATGATATGGCCACTTTGAAAACAGTAGTTTCTTATCAAGTTAAAACTAGACTTATAATTATGACCCAGCAATTCCACTCCTACGTATCTACCCAAGAGAAATAAAATGTATATGGTGGAGTGTGCTATATATGGATGTTCCTCATCCTCAAAATCTCTAAACTGTTTTCCCTTTTCTCCACAGAAACCAATTTTTCTTTTGTCTTTATTTATGAATATTTCCTTCATCTTGTGGTCAAAGGAGTTTAAAACCTCAATACTCTATAGGGTAGCTCTTTTTTTTTTTTTTTTTTTTTTTTGCCCCTCACCTACTCAGTCCCTTACCTGGTCTTCCTCTTTTTTTCTTTTGCTACTCTCAAAGACCTCTTCCGGAACAAGGCCCTCATAGTCTCATGTGTGGGCCACTGTATTGACCTCCTCTCTGGTTTCTCTGCTGCTTTCCTCTCAAATTTCTCCTGCTGCTTGTTGCTGGATTCTTCTTTTTTAATAATTCAAGTAGTGATGCTTTTCTTTTTCTTTTTTTAAAGATCTTATTTATTTAAGAGAACATGGGCAGAGGGAGGTGGAAAGGGAGAGGGACAAGCCGACTCCCTGCCGAGCATGGAGCCAGACATGGGGCTCAATCCCAGGACCTGATCATGACCTGAGCTGAAGTCAACCCACTGAGCCACCTAGGCAGCCCAGTCATGCTTTTCTTTTGCTTTCTAAACTTTACGATATAGTAGGGAAATTTTTGAATTACAGTTACTAATCAAATAGTAGTTATTTTTGTCATTTTGAAGACCATGGAGTATGGAAGCCAAAAGATGTTGGGTTCTGATAATTAGGAGCTGGCAGTAGACTTGGGATAAATTGCCCAAAATCTTTTGAATCATGTGTGCTCTAATATTAATTATTATAATAATAATAAATAACAATATCTGCTCTATAGCATCATTATGTGGTTAAATTAGATTATTGATACATAAATAAGTGCTTTATATAAATGTTTTTTGCTTGTAATATTTCCATTAATTCTCTCCTAGATGATATTTAAAGATTATTTTCATTTGATTGGGAACTCCTTACATTACTCAGCTTGCTGCCTCTTATGGCATGTTTAGCCCTTTGCTCTTCTTCATACTCATTCCTACTCTTGAGTGACCCCCTTTCTCCCCCTTTTCCCCTACCTTGGAAATAAATCTCTACCTCTCCTTCTTCAGTGTCAACCCTAATATGACTTCTTCTTTAAGGTCATTTCCTGACAGCCTATTCATGTTCCAGCCTCTGGTATTATAAAAATGAAGAGGGAAGACACTGAGTGTCTGTCCTCAAGGGGTTTATAGTCTACTTGAGGATCTAGAAGTAAAGAGACCACCAAGTACAGAATGAGAGGTTTGGGATACTATGGAAATAGGTGTACCCTGATGAGGGGAAGTGGGAATCAGGGAGGTTCTGTGGCTGTGGTGATACTGGCATTGTGGCAGGTTTGCTGAAGGTCTGGTGGGAAAGGAGCATGTAGAAATGCTGAGTGTGTCCAAAGAAGGTTCAGTAATCTGAGGATGATGTTAGCACTGAGTGATGGAGAGGTATGACATATCTGACGTATATTGAAGAATTAGGGGCTGACTGATGTTGCTGAAAAGGGAGGAGGAGTGTTGGCCTTCCAGGTATTTGAGATGTTAGGGCCAATGAAAGGAGGCTCATATAGAGGGATCAGTGGAGTTCTGGTTTGGGTTTGTTGATGTTAGGATGCTCTCGTTTTATTCGTGTGATGTCTACTAGGTGGTTGAAGATACAAGGTTGGAGCTCAGTGCTTCTGACTGGTGATATAAAGTCAACAGAGGATCAGCTATGGAAAGAGCTATGGGAAAGGAATGAGATTGCCCAGGATGAACCTGTCCGGTATGAGAGAATGGGACAGGGCTGATGTAGATGCTTTTAAGGAGCATCTTAGGTGAGGGCGGTGAGGGGTGCTGAAGGAGTGGCCAGAGAGTTGGGCCATTATTAGAAGAGAGTAATGTCATGTGAACCATGAAGAGAGTTTAGTAAATGAGAAGCTGTGACTTGTTATATCTTGCAGGGAAATCAAATGATAAAGGACAGCAAAGTGCCATTGGATAGGATTTGGTTAACAAAGAGGTCACTGTTCATCTTTGCCAGGGCTGCACGTGTTGTACTGTGTGTGTACGTGCACGTGGTGGGGGGCGAGCAGGGGGGTGGCATAGGGCAGAAGCAGAGGCCTATTTACAGAGGGTTGAGTAATGTTGGTGAGGTGAGGATGTAAGGAAAGGACTTCAGATAACACTTTCAAAGAAAGCATGCCTGTGGTGGGAAGGAGAGAAAAGGTGGAAGGTAGACAGACATAGGATTGATTGAAGACTTTAACTTCTCATTTAATGCCTTGCATTTAAAATATTTTCTTGCTTGGCTTTAAAAAACAAACAAACAAAAAAAAAACACACACACAACTCCCACTCCCACAAAAACAACAACAACAAAAAAAACACACACACACAAAAAACCAGCACCCTTGTCCTTACTGCTAGCCAAGTATGGTGGCAGTGTGATAGAGTCTAGGTTTCAACCCCAGCTCTCTTACCTTCCAGCTTTCTGACCATCCATTCCCTCGTGTATAAAATTAATATGATGATATGGCCATTATAGGATGACTGCAAAGTTGAAATGAAAATATTTGAGGAAGCTGGCATAGCTGCACAGGGTAGGGGCTATCTTGTTAGTTCCTGTTGTGTGTCATAGGGACACGATGGAATCTCTTTGGTGATTTGTAGTTTGGACACAAGGTGAACCAAGTTCTTGCCGCCTTGTTTATGCTGATACTGTTAGGTGGTTTGTGGTCTCAGCCACCCTGCGAGGAGCCAGTTGACTGATCTTTTGGCTCTAAGAGCTTGCCCTTTCTCTAAGTCTCATCTGACAACCCCTAAGCTGCAGAGCTCCCTGTGTGGTTGAGTCCAGAGCAGCTGTGCATTGTGCATGTCCCAGCGCCTGCAGGGTGTTGCAATGAGAGTTGCTTCAGCGGTAGTAATGGCTAAGTTCCAGGACCTTGTTCATGGGCAGGAATCCTGTTGTGCCACCCTGTGCTCCCCCAGCTGAGGGCTGATGAAACCACTCAAGAATGTGATGTCTGTGGTAGGCCCAAGCTTCACAGCCATTCCTGAGGTTAGATGGTATCGATGCTTAGAGACCTGTTTTTTGTGTTTCTTTTTTTTCCAGCCTCCCATTGATATCCTCCTTTGACTGTTTTGTTAATTATGTGGCTATGTCGTTGGCTGTAAGCTGTCTTTAAATGCAGGTGGTGGAAAAAGGACCAAGGTGTTCTCAGCGTCTCCTTTATCTTAGACCTCAGACTAGTTGCTTAGTGTCTCATACAATCCTCAGAGCAGTTCTGTGACCTACGTGGTTTATTCCCTTTTCTTCCCCGAGGTGGGAAGATCCAAGGTGCAGACAGGTAATTAAGTTGCCCTGACTCACAATGCGAGTAATGGGTAGAGTCAGCATTCGTCTCCGATCTGATCGAAACCGAAGCTGCAGTTCTAATACACTGCCCTGGGATAACAATGGAGAACGATTCTGGAGCTTCATTTTGGAGGGTAGAAAGTAGGAGAAGAGGGTATAGGGCAGAGGTGGGGTTTGTTTTCCCTTGTCTAGCTGGTGAAGGAACTGCTAATCTTCTTTCACTGGAGATCTAGTTCTGCTTGGCCTGAAACAGTGTTAAAAAACATCAGGAAATTTCACATAAGAACCCAGATTTGGATCCTCTGCTAAAAAAATGAGAGATGCAAACACCAACCATGAATAATCCAGCAGTATTAGCTGCCTCTTCCAGATGAGAAGTCTGCTCTCTGGCTTAGCGGCTCACAGCATTTTCTCTTGACGTGCCTGGGCCGCCTCACTTGGGAGCATTACCGGTCTGATCCTACAGATACTTCATTTTGTAACTTTGGTCTGTTTATCATTTCATCTTCCGTGGCTACATTCGAACTATGTGGATCATCAAATGTTCTATTTAGAACATAAATATATTTTTCTTCTTCCTCTGCCTCCTCCCTCCTGAGCCCTGATTTTTCTTGCTTTAGGGACCACAGCTTAGCATTCTTTCCAAGTGATTTTCCTGGTGCCTGTTAGCAACCCAGAAAAATAGTGGCCAGGGACCTTATTTAGTTCCTACTGCAGAATTATTAATGGTCTAGGTGAGCTATTTTTCTCTGTGCTCACCCCTGTGCTGGGATCTTTAAGTAGACCACCCTACTGCTTATTGTTCAACAGCTTTTATGGGTGAGAGAACTGAGATTCTGGGTCCAAAGGAAGGAAAAATTATAAAAGCTGGAGGAGAAGCATGAAGTCCGGTGTGTTGGATGTCTAGCCGTCTGCTGTTTCCCTGGAAAGGGGGATGGGAGGACCAGGGGAGGGATCAGCATCCAGCACTGCTGAACTGCTACCCTGGGCACATAGCCTTGTCCTTAAAATTCACTGTTAGATATCAGCATGTTTGGCAAGCCCCTTGTGCCTAGCTGGGGAAGCCCGCCTTAGCAGCTGTGCCCACTCGGACACAGCGATGCCTTCATTCTTTCTGGCTGCACAGGGTCCCCTTATTGCCTCTCTGATCAAGATCTGAAAGATTAATGTCCATTAAGTGCTTGCTCTCTCGTTCTCCCTGGTTTCAGCTGTCCATTATTTGGTGGAGTGATTACTTGGTGGAGTGATAATTTGGTGGCAGTGGTTGTCGTCTCTTATTTGTCTTCCACTTCCCAGTATGATCTTTAAAGGCTCATGTCTGAACTTGTAAGAATTTCAGACATGAGGGGTTTTGTGAAGTGCTTTTCTATAAGAAAAGCTATACTAAAAGAGTAGCTCATATGGGAATACTGCAGCAGTATCCTTAAAATTCAGTGGTAAAGATATAATGCTCACAAAAAACATCTAATATGAAGTTTCTGCTAAAAGGGACAGCCTCTCACATTTGGAATTGCCTGTAATCCAAGAGTCCCTCCCAATTTAAACTTGATGGGGAGGGAGGGAGGGAGGATGGGAGAGTTTTCCAACACTGTTAGCAGCTTTGCTGGAGGCCTTGGGAAAGAAACAGGCTATCTCACTGAATACAATCCACTTGTTTTTGTAATAAAATTAGGTCACTGTCATCATAGGGCACTTCATTAATGCATAGAGTCACATCCCAAAGGTGTTAGAATGTAAAGTACACAGTCCTTCATTCAGGTTGTTCAGGTACTACTCTAAAGATTTCAAAGTTGCACTTGATACCTGTAGCCTACAATTATGTATATTTGGGTTCACATTGAGATTTAGCATATTTTTTTTTTCAGGTGACCTGTGACTACTTGTTTTATAAATATTTATTTTAGGAGTGATGTAAAGTGGGTTGTAAACTCCAGGATGACAAGGCTTGTGTCTAATGCTTCTGTATAACTTTAACCCCAAACCCAGTTATTCCCTTTGTACTGGAGAGGAACCTTATTAGATTCAGAAATGTGCCCAGCATCACCCACAGTGAGAGGCAAAAGCCAAGAAATGAGTTTCATTTTTTGTGACCCCAGAGCCTCTTTGCTTATGCTGGTTGGCTTGATGAGTGGGAGCTCAGAAGTAGCCTGATAATGTCTTAGACCTCAGTTCAGTGGGTAGGTATTAAGTTTTAGGGATCCGTGGATGGCTCAGCTGTTTGGCGCCTGCCTTTGGCCCATGGAGTGATCCTGGAATCCCAGGATCAATTCCCACATCGGGCTCCCTGCATGGAGCCTGCTTCTCCCTCTGCTTGTGTCTCTGCCTCACTCTCTCTCTCTCTCTTTCTGTGTGTGTGTCTCTCATGAATGAATAAAATCTTTTTTTAAAAAAAAGGTATTAAGTTTTAGACTCAGTATTTAAGTCTGTGGCCCTGGACAAAACACTTTTCATCTCAGAGCTTGAACTTGCACATCTCTGAAATGAAAAAGGTAAGAAATGCCTGGCCTAGCTCCCAAAGGTGCTTTGAGAAGTCATGAGATCATATATACAAAGTCAATTTTATATTTGTAAGTACTATAATACTATAGGGGTGAACCATCGGGAAATACCTTTTTTTTTTCTGCTCAATAATACAATTTTTATTATCATCTGGTTAAATTTTACGGTTCACTGAGTCGAAGTGTATATTTTTATTTTCTGTTTAGGCCAAGTCTAATTTATGTAGAGCGGAATTCTGCATTATTGGTATAGAGGAGGCTGGCTAGAAGGGTTAAGGGCTATAGTTTTATAAACCAGAGTAGTGGTTTTAAATGGATATGCGGAGCCAAATATATTTCAAGTAACTTTTGGTTTCTTAAAAAAAACAAAAACAAGATGTTGTCAGAAATACAGGATCCCAGGTGACGTGTTTAGATCCTGAAGGATGCTTTTCACAAGCTTAGGCAGATACTATTTCTTGTTTTAGAAGGGCCATTCCATGGCTTATGCATTGTACTTAAGAGTTAACATTGTTCTTCCTGGTGGTGGTGGTGATGATGGTCTTCACCGTTCAATAGGATCATCCTTATGGTTTTCTAGCTGTGGATGAGGGGTGGCAGGTATTCTCAATAGAATGCCAATCAGTAGAGTGGGTGTCAGGTTAGCTACCCTCATTCTTCAGATCACTGTTTAATCAAACTGTAATATTGTTTAAATTAATTGAATAAGACTGATTCCTAAGAGACAAGTCCTCCTTCAGTTTCCTCCCTTACCTTCATTTATAATAATTCTGTAATGAGGTCTTCAGCACTAGTGGATATCTCACATTTATAACAGCATCAAACCCTTACTGTTTATTTTATCCTCCTATAACAGCAAGAAATAAATTCCCCATCCCCCATACGTATGTAATAAAAGAATTTGGCATCACATAAAATTAATGTCATGTATGTATGTGTGAACACACACACACGCACACATGCATACGTACCCAAGTGACATTTTCTTTAAAGTGATCCCTACCATCAACTTCACTGGTAGTAAACCTTATTTTTAAAACAGTGATTTTCAAAAAACAAAAAAACAAAAAACAAAAACAAAAAAAACAAAAAAAACAGTGCTTCTCAAACTAGTGGGACCATTTAGACCAAAATAATTCTGGGTTGACGTATAATGACAATAAGTTGCTCAGTTAGGAGAAATTAGTAATCTGTTTGTATCATTGTAATATTTCTCAGATGTGTTTTGTTTTTCCCTTGCCTGTCACGTTTCCTTCCGTTACAGCCCTCACTAGCCTCCTGTCTTTCACACAGCACGTCTCAAGCCCCCCCTCCCTCTGTCGGTACCCTGGTGACCTGATCTTGTCTCCTTGTCCACTTTGCAGCTCCCACACTCCTGTACCAGAGCCTCCCTGTCTGTCTCTCCCTTGTCCACTGGCAAGCTTTCAAGTCTAAGTCACACGCCACGTCTTCTCAGAGCCTTCCATGTTTCCCCTGTACTGTAGCTGTGCTCCTCAGTCCCTGGTATCTGCCTGACTCTTCATATCTCCAGCTTGTTTGCCCAACTGTCCCTCAATCCTTCTATCTCCAGAGTCTGGCAGAGAACTTGAAGACAACAGTGTGAAGCTCAAGAAATACGTGCTTTAATGTTAGGCTCTTGTGGAATGTGGCCCCCTGTGACCTAATCGTATCTTATTGGAAATCTGCCACTTTTTATCTTCATGAGCATCTTCTTTTGCCGTCTGAAGTAGAGGAGTATGGCCTACGGAAGAGAATAGGAACTAGCAGCTGATCTCATCATGTAAGACATGGCCAAACACCAGGAGGATGACCCATCAAACACCAGTCCTCTGGTGTTTCTGAACAACTCACTCTGAAGTAAGGGGACTCGAGTGGAGGGTTTCAGATTCAAAGGTAGCCCCATAGGTAATGTCACTGAGGAAAGTGAGCCAGGTAGAAGAAGAACCCATCAACAGTATAGTATGCTAACAAAATACAGCTAACAGCCAAAGCATCGGGGGAGGTAACCAGCAGGGCTGGGGACTGTGTGGTCTGGGGGTGTCGCCCCACTGTCAGGCCCTGGATTGTTGCCACACAGGTGTGTGGGTCAGTTACTACTCGACTATCTGGTGTAGAAGAGAAATGGATTTTTACATAAAATTACATAAATTTATAATTACGGATTAATTTTGTTAACACATTGGGCAGACCAAATACAGTTTGTGGGTTACGGTTTGTGATATCAGCCTTCATGGTGGGGCTTCCAGGCCTCACCTTGGAGTTTTTGTCCATTTCTGAGTGGGATCAAGAGCGTTGTTACCAGATTCCTGCTCCAAACCTCTCCCTCCTTTTTACTAATTTCCCCTCAGTATTTTCCTTTTTAACTGAGATTGATGAGTTTGTAAAACAAGCTTTGAGAGTTTATTGGTTTTCAGAAATGAATGGCACTGTATTTAATTTGGGGTAAATACTCTTTCAAAATGCTCTAAAGTTAAAAAAAAAAACGGTCTAAAGTTTCTTCTTATTGTTGACATACTAGGTTGAACCACATGATTCTTATAGTCAAAGTGGCATTTTCATATAGTTCAACCTACTGTGCTTACCACTTGAGAAATTTCGAGTGTTGGAATATATTATTTACTGCAGCATGAAATTAGGATGTTTTTGGCAAAAGGGAATATTGGTGTTGAATAAATACAATGGAATATCTGTTAAACAGTGATGATATCCTGCTACATGAATATAGCAGTTGACCGTATTGCTGGCATCCACTGTTCTTTCATTCATTCATTTTGCTTCCTATGGTGTGGGCGCTACATAAATGGAAGACTTTATCTTGTTTAAAGTTTTTGTCATGTAGACCTTTAAAATGTTCGGTTGAAACAACCAAAAAATAATTGTAACTGTGATTATTTAAGTATCGTGTGTTAATGTCTGCCCTGAGTAGCCGCGCTGTACCTAGTCATGATATGAAGGACTGTCTTTCTTTGCAAAGGTATCCAGTAAACAATTAATTTTGGAGTCTTTCCCACTCCTCTTTTAGCCAATTTGTCAAAATTGGTTTGAGATGCCCTTGATGATTTGTTTTCCGTTTCATTTGTAGCCTTTGAGTCTGGTAGGTAGGAGGAGGAAGAGGTTTGGGCAGAGAGGTCATCCATCCCAGAAAGATTGTGGCCGGTCCCATCGTGCCTACAGTCTAGAAGCAACTCGCGTCCATGCATTACTTTCTCACATCCCTTCCATGAGCTCTCTGCCCAGAGCCACACAGCTGAGTGCTGACAGCCCAAGGGTTTTCTCTTAACACTCTTCTTCCTTCAACTAGGTCAGAAGCATCTTTAGTGCAGGGATCATGAATTATTTTACTTGAGCTGCCCTCTATTATACTGGCTTCTGCTTTTGAAGGAGCCAGAATCTCAATCTGTTCAGTACCCTTCAGACTAATGGACATGAAAAGCAGAGTTTGACCCTGTTCTCGTGCCTCTGGAGAGTTGCCCTGGTGGCTGAAGGCCAGTAGTATCTCTGACCTGAGAGCACGCTCAGGCTCTTGGCCAGCCCTCCTCTGGCAGCAGCAGAGTCTGTGTTACTATCTTGTTCGGAACAACAGTATTAATAAGAGGAAGCATTTGGCAAATGCTGGTTAATACTATTGTGCCCACGGGACTGTTCTGAATTATTTAGACACAACTTAACTAAAGAGACATGGGACTCAAGCTGCAGATCTGCCGTTTACATGGGCCAGGTTATCTAACTCCTCCTATGCCTCAGTTTTCTTTTCTGTAAAACATTCATCCTTGGATTGAGTTGACGATTGAATGAGGTATTCCCACAGTATCATCTCATTTGATCCTTATAGATAGTTTTACTGGTGCTTGGCATACAGTAAGCACTCACTATTTAGATGCTACCTGAGTGTTAGTAAGAAGAATATCGCCCCCGCCCTTGTTCAAATAAGCTGAGGCTTAGAGGGCTTTCTTCAGCAGGTAGGTGAGTGTGAGAGCCCAGGTTAACACACCTAGTGAGATCCGGGGCCTGGATTTGAACACAAGTCATTCTGAGTGTTGTGCCCTTAACTGGTCTGCTGCTGCCACTTCCACATAAATTGGGGGTTCATGTGCTGATACAAGGTTGTGTCTCCTTTGGGAAAACTATGAAGTAGAGGAGCTCCGTAGTAGCAGGCTAGGTACCCAAGACAGCCGTTTATCTCCTACAGTCAAGCAGGACAGGGACTAAACCACAAGTCTATATAATTTTGCTTACAAACTATGCACAAAAAAGGGGTCAGTAATAGCACACAGTACGTTTACTCAGCACCAGCAAAGTAGTGACTAATAGCACGGTTGACTGCAGATGGACCTGTCGGGCAGAGAGCTCTGTGTTTGTGCCTTTTATTTATTTATTTTTTTTTTAAGATTTTATTTATTTATTCATGATAGTCACAGAGAGAGAGAGAGAGGGGCAGAGACACAGAGAGAGAAGCAGGCTCCATGCATCGGAAGCCCGATGTGGGATTCGATCCCGGGTCTCCAGGATCGCGCCCTGGGCCAAAGGCAGGCGCCAAACCGCTGCGCCACCCAGGGATCCCTGTTTGTGCCTTTTATTTTTTTTTTATTTTTTTATTTATTTATGATAGTCACACAGAGAGAGAGAGAGAGAGAGAGAGTCAGAGACACAGGCAGAGGGAGAAGCAGGCTCCATGCACCGGGAGCCCGACGTGGGATTCGATCCTGGGTCTCCAGGATCGCGCCCTGGGCCAAAGGCAGGCGCTAAACTGCTGCGCCACCCAGGGATCCCTGTTTGTGCCTTTTAAACTTCACTTTGCTCAGCTGTAAAGTGGAGGTAATAGCAGTAAACACCTTACAGATGTGTGAAGGTTTTTTTTTTTTTTTATGTGGATTAAACTATGCAGTGGTCTTGGGCATAAAGTAAGGTATCAGTGTATGTTATGATTGTTGTTTTAGTATTAAGACTGGAAGGGCAGTTCGTACCATATGAGTTTTACCTAATACATTAGAAAGAGTCATTTAAGGAGTTACCTTCTCTTTCCAGAATGATAGAAATTCTTATTAGAAATTGCCTTATTAAAGAGTCACTGATAGGAATGACTCATTGTGATGTCTTATGACAAGTGACACTTAATCACTCTTCTTCAAATGCATTTAGCGTAAATTTTTTTTTAACTTTGGTTAATAAGAATGTTAATAAAGGATGAAATGCGTGGATTACATACAGAGACGGAGAACAAACTCTCTTCTGCCCATTTTTGCCACATAAGGAGGAAGAGTATTTAGAATTGTTGCCAGGTGAGGGGCGCCTGGATGGCTCAGTTGGTTAAGTTTCTGACTCTTGATCTCAATTCAGGTCTTGATTTTCAGGGCTGGGAGTTTAGGGGTATAAATATATATATATATATGTTTGTTTGTTTATTATTTATTTATTTATTTATTTATTTATTTATTTATTTATTTATTTATTTATTTCCTGGTGAGAAAGGAGCTTGGCTTTGATTCTTGGCCTGAAGCAGAATGTTTCAGTCTTGTTTCTTATTCACCCTGATGTTTTATAAGTGGTTCATCTCAACCACTTTCTTTTCTTTTTTGAAAGTTTTATGTATTTATATTTAAAAAATTTACTTAAATTCTAGTTAACAAATAGTGCAGTATTGGTTTCAGGAGTAGAATTCAGTGATTTATCACTTATGTACAACCCCCAGTGCTCATCATAACAAGTGCCCTCCTTAATCCCCATCACCCGTCTAGCCCATCCCCCACCCACCTCCCACCATCAACCCTCACCACTGATTGTTCTCTATTGTTAAAACTTTATTGTTATGCCACTGTCCCCCCCCCCCCCCCAGTCCAATCTCATCTACTTTTTAATCATAAGGTCATGGTTGCCTCTGCTTCCCCCTCTCTGCTTTCAATGGTCTCACAGTACAAGAACTGCAGGTAGCTGTTGTATTTGTATTAATGCAACGCTTTCTACCAGAGAAAGTGGGAACAAAATGTGGTCATCTCCATCTTGGAAAGGGGAACCTGGAACCTCAAGAGGCTGAGATTTGATTAGCGTTATGTAGTTGGCTGGGACAGAAATGGAGAGGATGAGTCCTGCTGGCTCCACCCAGTCTCCTCCTTTGATCCAATCCTTGGTTCTCGATGACCAATCCTAGTATCTGGGCATATCACCTGGATTGTGGGAATCTAGAGGTGCAAGGGCCATGTCCACCTACTCCGATCCCCTCATTTTACTGTGAGGGATGGCAGCGAACTCCTGGAGAAGTGAGAGGCTCGCCCAACTCTCTCTGTTAACTTTGGGCACAGTCTACATTTTGCTGCGAGTCCTGGATCTTCGGCCCTAAATCAACCTACTGTCCCCTGCCTGTGCAGAGAGTGTCTGTCCTGGAGACTGTGGACTACTCCCAGGTGATTTTTAACCCAGTTTCACCTCACTTCTGTTTTGCCCTCACCAGGAGAGGCTTGGAGGGAGTTTTATGGGTTTTCCTCATTTTCCTATTTGGAGGCATACAAAGAACAAATGACCATTCTTGTCTACTTCTTTATGTGAAATTTCTGTGGCATTTTCGGAGTACAAGTCTAAGCATGAATATTATTCTTGAAAGAAGTGAAACCCTAAGATAACATGGAAGGAAGAAAAGCAAGCAGACTCAGGAGAGGGCTTGCACACCGTAACCTAAATAAAAACATCCATTCTCATTTAGTCTCCTTTCACCGACCCCCTCCCTGGGTGCAGTAATCCCTCTCAGCACACTGTCTCTGGGTAGGAAATTTCTCCTCAGCCTCTTCATGAAAGTTACGATTTTCTGACTAATTACTCCCCCTCTCCCTCACCCTTGGCCTACATCCTTAAACACGGTATTCAGGAATCTATTGCTCCAGCCACTCTGCCTTCACCTACATAGATCAAAACCATTTTCAAGTAGGTGTTAGAAATGATAGTCTTAGCAAAGAGCTTTGCTGAAAGACTAATAAGAGAATCTCCTTGATTCCTAATTTCAAGAAAGAAAGATTTTTGTTAACCTCAGAATGGCAGAGATGATCATGATACACGCTATGAACAGTGTCTGGCTCTCCCTGCCCCCTAGAGTTTTGGTAATATAGAATCGATGTTTCTGCTGTTTATGTTGGTTGGTTAGTAAGTTGGAGCCTCTAACTAGAAATCTGAGAGAAAGCTGTTGTTGAAAGTGTTAATACACCTAACAGGAAAGCAGACTCCTCTCGAGAGTACGTTACGAGGTTCCGTGGTAGATAAATGTTGATCTAAATAAATCAAAAGTCACCCTACTTTAGGCTCACCTATCTTGTAACATCTTTATTATAAATTCGACAAGTTTAAATGTCCACACTTGCTTTATGTTATCCTCAGTGAAGCAAAAACTTCCCTAGTTTGAATATGAACCAGAAGTACGGTGTTCGAGCCCTTTGTCAGGAGCCGGGCAGTTTTTTCAGTGCCTTTGGTGACATGTTTTAACATGATCTCTTAAGGAATTGGAATGAGGATGGCCCTGTTCTTTGTGGTACAGTGAGAAAGATTGAGATTTTTATATCAAATGAAGCAATTTGGACAAAAAGACATCCTTTTTCTCTTGATTTCTTTTCTTTTTTTTGCACTTATCATGAAATACATTTCAGGTCTTGGAAAATAATTACCAGAGACTATGGATTTTACTCATCTAATACAGTAAATGTGATTTAAAAAAAAAAAAAGTCACTTAAATATAAGTGGTTCCCAAATCATCGTTTCCGCTTTTGAAGTTACTATACACAATTTACATTTTCTGCCCGCCCGAGTTGGAAACAATGAACCTCCATGAAGAACGTATGGCCCCTGTTTTGGAATGTGGTGCCTCCCAGAGAGGACTTACATTATCTTACTCAGTTAGTATTCTAATTTCTACTTTCTCTTCAGAGCTCAGATTTAAGCAGAAGGATAATTACAGTCTCAATCAGTGCTGTGTTCTATCCACCACAGCTTTTAAGAAAATTAAAGAAAATTTTTTTGCTTTACCTTTCATTGCGGTGTCTGGGTGTCCATTCACCTGATACGGTGTCTTCAAGTTGAAACAGGCTTCTCAACTCTAATTAAGAATAAGCCTTGAAACTATGGTTGACAGAGAAGTGGGTTTTCTGGCACAGCATGAAAAATAAGCATTTTTCTCCCCTGTCAGAGCAGGTGGGTTCTCCCCAGGGCCCCTTGCGAGTGTCCTTTGAGGCACCCTTTCGGATTGTCCTGCTGCGAACAACTGGAGCAACTTGCTCTCTTGCTCATGTAAGTGACTCACATCTGAGAGTAGGTGAGATTTGTAGACTAGGGAAGAGCATTTCCTGAACTTGCAGGAATCAGACGGTGATTCACCTGAAGGGAACACAGAGGGCTGGAGCTCAGAATGCCAGAGGACTGTGGAAGGGAGGGGGAGATGAAGTTTCAATCAGTCCCAGTGTTTAGGTCATTTTTTTCTTTTTCTTTCTTTCTCTCCCCCCCCCCACCCCCTTTTTGTGGAGGTGGATGAGCTTCCTATTGCTAATTAGAAAATACACATACTGCCTTCCTGCCAATTAAAGCTTGGGTTAAAAGAAATCAGATATTTTAAGAAAGATAAATCCTTTAAGATAATCCTATTCTGTTTAAAAATTAAAATTGAAATGTGCTTATACTACGAATTAATAACATTGGAAACCTGTTGTCTTATTCAAGGATGTGCGGAGATCTGTAGACCTATTTTTACATAGACACAAATGTCAGTATTCAAGATATTTTAAATACATTTATTTTGGGGAGCTAATCCCTTGAATTCCATGTTTAAAGACAAAAAACTTTTATTCTTTAAAAAAAACTTCCCATAATAAGTTTACACCATCAGATCTTTTTTTCATATTTGTAATTAATTTTAGATCTTGCAGATAAAAATCTCCAAATGTTTGCAAGATTTTGCAGCATTCAAGCAAATAAGTAAATAAATAAAATTTCACCAAATGGAATCAAAACCTGTTACTATCATGGGTGAAGATAAATGAAAATAATAAATGTAGAATCTTTTTTGAGGGATACTTGGTGGTTGAGTGTCTGCCTTTGGCTCAAGTCGTGATCCCAGGGTCCTCTGCCTGTGTCACTGTCTCTCTCTGTGTGTCTGTCATGAATAAAAAAATAAAATCTTTAAAAAATGAAAAACTTTTTTTTGAAGTTAATAAATCAATAATAGGAGTTACTTAGTGTTTGCTAATGCCTTAAAGAAATTACTCACATACAGACACACATACACACACTAATTGGTTTTCTTTCTGTGTTAATAAAGAAAAACAAATAGGTGTTTAAATACTAATAGTTGAATATCAGCATTATGCTTCTATTGCTTATTCATAAACAAAAACAGAACTACAATTTTTATGGTTCTCCATTCCCTTCTGTTTAGGGGGTATTAAGTTATTGATAAGTAGACAGCATGAGAGAAAGTCCCTGGGCAAAAATTAGGCAACTTAATAGTGGCTCAGTCTTATAAGAATTTGCCAGATTTACAAACAATTCTTCATTTAGATTTGAATCTGCACTTGAGCCATTTTACACCTCTCCATGGATTTTGCTTTTAACACTTGAAACCAGTTTATTGCGTCCTGAGGAGGAAGGTTATGCGCTGCAGACCTTAGTTTGAGACCTGTCCTTTTGGGTTGAGCGCACTGCCATTTGTCACTGGGACCCGTAAGTAATAAAGGACGTGAAATCAACCTGTCAAAATAACCAACTGCCAAATCTTAAAAGTGTCAATTCCAAGAGAGAACATCCCTCGTGGGCTCCTTAAAAGTGTGCTGGACAAAGGCCTTCCCTGCACCTTCTGAGGATTATCCCAAATTTCGAATCACGTGTGTGAAATCATATAAGAGACCTTATTTGGACAGATACTTCACAAGTTTCTGTTAATGGAATAAAGGCAGTTCTGTTAGGTACCTTAAATTTTAATGCTCTTTAAAAAATTATTGTATTATTTATTTATTTATCTATTAATTAATTAATTTATTTATTTATTTTACCTGCATTGACTTTGTCCTGTTAGAGCCAACTAACAATATTAATTTCTTATGTCAAGGAAAATCCCTGTCCTATGTAAGGACCTCAAGTTTTTCCTGTACAGTGATGCACCTTGACGGTGTATTTTTTTTTTTTTTTTTTTTAATCAAGATGTTAGGAGGAAAGGAGCTTTTCTGTCCCCTTGTCCATGGGTGGCAGTAGATGTCTCTCCTCCTGGAGGTGGGCTGGGATTGGAATAGTTTTTTTTTTTTTCCCCTTCTTTAGGAGCATAATAGTCAAATTGTCGTATTTCAAAGCTTTGGCTGGTGGTGTAAATTAAGTCTAGTAATGAAAAAGTTAGCATGAGGCAGCCTTCATGCATTTGTCTTCAAGCATATCATGCCAATCTCAAGTTGGGACTTGTTCCAGCCGGTCTTACTTAACATTCTGAAAGGGAAGTAGTACACGTTTAGTCACGAAAAAAGTGTAATGCTTTGATGAAAAGAGCAGCTGAAAAACAGGCCGTAACTTTATTATTGTTCAAATCACTGAAAGGTTAACCTGCATAATTTTTTTTTTCTGCTGATTTTTATAGCAAGTCTCCCATTTCATAAAAGCCACAGGAGACTTTATAACAATAATTATCTTGCTGCTTCATTGGAAGATCCTATTAAATGCAGGGAAGCTCTTTTAATAACATTGTTTTAGCCATTACAAACCCCAAATTTATTTTGAATACAAAACAATGTCCTGGGATATGAGTTTGTATTTCTTGACCACTACAATGTTGAAAAATTTTTTTTTCATTTTTTACTAGAAATGATTTTTTCTTCTAATATTATTTTTAAAGATGCAAAACCTATAGGCAAATTGAAATAACAGTGCAACTAAATTTCATCTGAATTTACATACTGTTAACATTTTTCACATATCCCTCCCCTAACCGTCCCCTCCCAGTATTTTGGGGGGACCTATTTGAAGTTGTAGTCATTGTGAGAAATGCCTTGCCCATAACTGCTTCAGCATGTATTTCCTAAAAACAAGGATATTCTCTGACCTAGTCACAATACTGTTATCAGTCAAGATTAATTGTTGAAGGAATAATCTTTTTATTTTTTTATTATTTATTTATATATTTTGCAATAATATTTTTAAATATTCTGTCCGTCTTAAAATTTTGCTGTTTCCCAATAATACTCTTTTGATTTTTTTGATGTAGCATTCAGTCACTGATCACACACTGCATTTGGTTTTACTGTCTTTGTAGACTCTTTTTCTTTAGAACAATCTCTTTCCTTTCTTACTTTTTAAAAAAGTCCCCTGGGCTTTTGAAAATGGATTTACTCTGTATTTGCTAGGATCTATTGTGTAGGATATGTAGTAGGGGGTGCCTCTACATGTTTTCTAAGCACTTTGGACATATTAGCCTGAAGTCTATATTAGAGTTTGGGATTTTGAAGTCAAATAGGGATATCTATAATCTTGTTTTGGCCATAGATCTGATTCATGGATCATGATTCACAAAGTCAGTAGATTCAGACTCCTTTTTTTGGGATGCTAGATGACTTACTCAACTTTTCTTGGTTTTCACTGTTCTATGAAAGGAGGATTCTGTTTTGATTATAGAATTTTATTTCATTTTTTTGAAGATTTTATTTATTTATTCATGAGAGACACGGAGAGAGAGACAGAGACAGAGACACAGGCAGAGGTCTCCTCGCAGGGAGCCCGATGTGGGACTGGATCCTGGGTATCCAGGATCACACCCTGGGCTGAACGTGGTGTTAAACCGCTGAGCCACCTGGGCTGCCCTGGTTGTAGAATTTTAGATGAGAATTCCAGTAAGCTTGTTGATTTTTCAAAATATAGTCTTAAAGATACAGAAAGACTCAAGGACAGAATGTGTTTCTAAGATCTTGGAATAAAAAGTATGTATCGTTATTGATAAGTCTTCCTAAGTCCTAGAAAGAATCCTTTACCCTAAGCCTAGCTTTTTAGTGAGACTTTGACGGATACCTTACTGAGGCTTGTCTTGCCTTCTAGTTCTTTTTCCTTGCATATGATTATGCAAGGAAGGGCCTGCTATAAATAAAGGGCCTTATAAAGGGCCTGCTAGTCCTTTGTAATATCCAAACTCACCATAAAACAAAGACAAGTAGAAATCTGATAGCTCAAGGTGATCTGTCTTGAATGCCCATGTCTTTTGCATGGAGCCAGAACACGCAACAAGGATTGTAGTAAAATCTTCATCAGATCTTACTGTCCTGTCTTCAGTACACCAAAGTCACTCAAATTGTGGCTCACATCCAGTAGCTTGAGAATTTGTGCCGAGTGTAATTATTACAAACCCTTTAATGTTCCCTTGCTGAGATTGGTATCTTTAGGTCCCTATGCTTGAATTACTGTGTTTAATCTGTCATTTGAAATGATTTGTATCTATTTGGTCTGCTTTAAATAAAGCACTAAACCTTTTTCTGGTATGAGAACTTCATGTGTAATGGTTGATTAGAGGGAAGGGATGGTTTGGAGATTGAGTCTGGAGATATGCCTGCATATGACTCTTGACCTCAGATTGATACTCTCCCTTGTGCTGTGCTACTTAATCCGTGTCCTCACTTTGGGAATTTTGCCTGAGGCAGTGTCAGGCCATGACAAGAGCCTGGTAACTGTGGGGTCATAGAGACTCCAACATGGATGGATTTCCGCTCCTCCGATTCACAGCTCTCTCCCCCCACCCCCCATCTTTGGAAAAATCATTAATAGAGCTGAATCTGTTTCTTCTTCTGGAAAATACGCTTGGGGATGGCTACCTTTTAATATTGTAAAGGTTAAAATAACATACCAGAAAGTTCCTGCAGTGTTTAGAACTGGTCGGTACTTAGAGAACAGTAGCTTCTCTCTCTGTCTCTCTTTTGCGCCCTTTCTCCCAAAGTCTGAGGGAATAAGTGAATGAATGGGGTGTCTGAATGTAAATTTGTAATGGTTAGGAATTGGAAACATCCCTCAGCTTAGAAGTCAGAGCAAGGCCATGATGTTTTAGTTGCCTTTAGAAAGCTTCTAGTTTTCCTTCCATGATGAACGCATGATTACTTGAATTACTTTTATGTTCTTTCTTGACAGTTCTCCTTTCTGAAAAGGAGGAAATTAGACTAGCTTATTCTAATCTGTCTGACATGGTGGGAACGTGTAAGAGCTGAGTGCAGGATATGTAGGGGGAGAAGAGAGTTGGTCTCAGCAGGCTGACTGCCTTCGGGTTAATGCTTCATTTACTTGTAGTTCAGGCATTTTTGATGGCAGGAAATTTCAGTTACAGAGTTAAATAGAGTAAAAAAGGACAAAAAAAGTGTTGCGTGATATAGTGTCTATATGATATAAATTTAATGCCCAAATCCAGTATTCTTAAAAATACTATAGAAATATTCAGATTTGCATTAGGTAGCATTGCTCAAGTCAAGGTGGGTACCCTGAGTACAGTCACATTCAAGCATCTCGTGTTCAAGCTGACCTTTTAAAACAAAGGTAGACATTTTAATTACTCGAGATGCTAACATTTGTTAATTTAAGTTTTATTACAGAATTGGCAAAAATTCACATGCTGAGTGAGGTATGGACTTTTTTTTTTTTTTTTTAAGTTGATTGAGTGTCTGGCTCTTGGTTTCCATGCACATCATAATCTCAGGGTCCTGGGATTGAGCCCCGTGTGGAGCATACCCCACCCCCTGCCATCAGTCTCCACACCCAGGAGAGAGTCTGCCTCAGGATTCTTTCCCTCTCTCCTTTCTCCTCCCCACTATTTGCTTACACACTCCTTTAAAAAAACAAAACAAAAAAAACCCCCAAAACCAAACTAGTTTACCTGGTTTCTCTAAGTCTTAAACTCAATTTCCTTTCTCTTCTGTATTCTTTTTTTTTTTTTTTTCTTTTATGACTTTCTCTCTGTTCTCCACTCCCTTCCCTACCCTCTACCTTTTCCCTACAAATACTCTATACTGGAATGGGGGTAGTATCCCGGAATGGGGGTGGGGGTGGGCTAGGTATCAGAAACCCAGGCAGTGTTAACGTCTGAAATGTTGGCGTACCCATTTTCTGGCTTAAGCTGGATTTTCTTGGTCTTGTGGTTATTCTCACCATGTGTTTGCACTTATGCTCTGTTTGCTGTTTCACATGGAGCGTATTCACTCTGCAAGGTATAGGAAGGGGCTGCTCTATCTTCTGTTCTTAGAATCCCTTGGATAAAGCTGAGGTAACATTAACAGCTGTTGTTTTTTTCTCCTTCGGACTCTTGTAAACTGACTTGTCCTGTATTGAAAGGGGAGACTTGCTCACAGCCTCTCACTTCCCATTACAAATTGGGTTCTATCCCCACCTTCTCCTCAGTGTTACCACCGAATTCATACTTGTAGATTCAACACATTTGACCTTTCTACAGTGTTGAATTTTGTTGACTATTACTTCCTCTTTAGTTCCTGGTATACCAAGTCTCCTGTTGCTCCTTTTAATTCAGCCCCTACCTTACGCCCTTAAGCTCCCCTTTCCAGCCATCTCTTCTAATCTGTCCTGTCCATGACACAGGTGACATGGCCTCTGTGGTGCTCAGCTCATTCCTTCTTCTCTTGTCTCAGAAAAGATTATCCCTTAGCCATCTAATCTAGCCCTGTCTTCAGAGCCTTTGATGCATATTTTGTCTCCACTGGCTAGATTTATTGACCCAAATCTCTGAGACTTTAAATTCATCATACCCAGAATTTGCTTCTTGGCCTTCCTTTATGATCCAGCACACCACTTAGTCAAACAATCTTCAGAGCAATAAATCTCCTTTGGAAGGGGGTAGGATGGGGATTATGGACCCCTCTGAAAATACATTTTGCATATTAATTACATACAACATAATTTTACAAATCATCCCCTTGTCTCCAGGGCTCTTGGACTCAAAACCTCTTTCTCTGAATATGTCTATAAAGTCCATGTTAGTTTTTTTGGCCCTTGGCTCTTGCCTGCCTATATAGAGAACTTCTCTAATTAATCTCCTATCCTCAGTGGCTCTTTCTTCCATCCATAATCATAATCATCATATTACTGACAAATTGATTTTCCTAAAGTACAAGCCAAGACCATGTAATTCTTCATTTCAGAAACCTTCCATGGCTCATGGAGAAGCCTATACAGTCCACACAGCATCCAAGAGTTCTGCTGTAGGGTCCCATCCTCCATTCCCAGGCTCATCTTCTCCATTCACGCGCCCCAGCCTCTGGCCCCCGTGGCTCCTTGTGCTCCAGCCTTAGCTCTGTCCCCACTCCTAGCCGAGCCTTTTTCTTTTTTTTTTAAATATTTTTTTTTTCAATTTTTATTTATTTATGATAGTCACAGAGAGAGAGAGAGAGGCAGAGACATAGGCCGAGGGAGAAGCAGGCTCCATGCACCGGGAGCCCGATGTGGGATTCGATCCCGGGTCTCCAGGATCGCGCCCTGGGCCAAAGGCAGGCGCCAAACCGCTGCGCCACCCAGGGATCCCGCCGAGCCTTTTTCTAAACTGCTTATGGCCTGGCAGCGTCTCCTTTTGCATACTGTGGCCTTCTTCCAGGTCCAGCTCCCGTTGTCCTCGCCTGCACGCCCATCCTCATTTTCTCCATTTGGAGTTAGCTACCTTTTCCTCTCAGTTTTTTATGGTGAGTTCGTTATGTCTCGCGTACTGTTTCCACAATTGGATTCGTTGTGGGATGCGTGCCTCACCATTGTGCGCTTCCGGGGAGGCGGAGGGCCCTGCGTCGAAGGCCTGACTCCCCCAGGGAACCTGGGAGCCCACTCATTGGGATCGTCTTCTCTCACAAAATCTCGAGTGCTGCAGGGACTCTTAGCGACTCTTGGGGTCTAACTATTCAAACCCCTGAGATTGCAGACTCGTTTGTGTTGAGACCTCTCCCTTCCTCTTCAGGAGCCACTTCCTTGCTATCTTCACCACCGGGTATGATGTCAACCCTTGAGGAAATTGTCCTGATGGTGTAGCAGAGCCATTGAGGCATTGGGCCTGAGGCCACCTGCCTGGGTTTTAGCCCCAGCCCTTCCCAGCTTGCTGGCACGTCCTGCACACCATGGCAAAGGTATCTTTCTGCTTGTGTCTCAGTTTTCTTTTTACGTTGCCCTCAACAGGAAGCTCTGTGGTATCTATTCTCATAAGGTTGAAGTGAGAAATAGAAAGGTGATAGTCCTTGAAGAGCACACAGCATGGCACCTGGCACATAGCAAGCGTCCAGTAATGACTGCTTGCTGCCTCTCTGAGGTCCTGGAAGGTTCTCATTCACTTTGAGGTCAGAGCTAATTACCTGGCAGCACCTGGGCTAGTTAAGGCCCACACATGCATGTTTTGTTTTTGTGGAGTTAGGGAGTGTGGAGGTGGCTACGGAAGTTTTGAAAAGAGCAGGAAATAAAGGAGACTGGATTTATGATTTCCCTTGAGAACATTAGAATATCTGAGGTTGTAAATAATAGTGGTGAAGAATATGGGCTCAGAAGCTAGTCTGAGTTACAGCCCTAGACCTGCTGTGTATATGCTGTGTGATCTCCATGCAAGTTGCTTAAGTTCTCCATTTCTCAACATCTTTATCTCTAAGATGGAGATCACAATAGCACTTCATTGGCTTCCTGGGATTAAGTGGAACAATCTATTGAAAGCTCTTGGTACACTTGCCTAATATTTAGTGACTAGTAAGTACTGCGTGCTGCTTTGGACGTCATCCACTTCTGCTGTTGCTACTAGCCAGCAACCTTGGGCCCTTAATCCCCCCTGTGCAAACAGTTGGCACAGAGTAGTAGAAACCCTGTAAGTTGGGCATGAACTTTCCAGGTAGCCACGTCCTCACCATTGTCTGTCACCTTACATCTGCCCTGTTCCCTGAGTAACAATTTTGTCTGTCTCCTGTTGATAGATTCCACTCCTGTGCATTCATGTCCAAGAAAGCTGTCCTGGGAACCAATCTTTAAGTCCATACAAACCTCAGGGAACATTTATTACAGTAGTTCTTAATGTGTGGTCCAGAACCATAGCATCAGTATCCTCTGGCAACCTGTTCTCAGGCCTCACCCCGGACCTCCTGAATCAGAAACTCTGGGAGTGGGCCTAGCAATCTGTGTCGTAGCCGTGTCATAAGAATCCCTCTGGCTTATCCTGATACCTGCTACAGTTTGATGACTACTGATTTAACACGTGTTCTATAGTTGTATTGCTTACATCCAGTAAAAATAGTTATATTTAACTTTTTACAAAAACCCTTATTTGTGTTGTGAGCTCACACAGATTATATTAAAGCTAACTCCACCCCCCCTTTTGCTCTCTTGTTTCTATCATTAATGGCGATGCTCTAGTATCTCATTCTAGAAGTCTTGTAGGATTTAGGATTGGTGATTGCTATTTGAATTTGGGAAAAGAATTTGGGAAATTCTTTTCAAATAGCTGCGCTGCACTCTGTAAATGTGATTTTAAGGTTCTCTAATATGCCCACTCTCTAAATTCTTCATAGATTATTTCACTCTGCACATCACGTACTGGGCCTTTGACTATAATGTTACTATAATAGAATTAAATGTTTGTATTTAGGGAGGGCATAATTTTTGAAATTTTATCTTGAAAGATCTTTTTTGTTTGTTTTTACAGATTTTATTTATTGGAGTAAGAAAGGGTACTCGCAGGGGGAGGGGCAGAAGGAGAAGGAGAAGCAGACTCCTCGCTAAGGAGGGAGCCCGACATGGGGCTTGATTCCAGGACCCTGAGATTATGACCTGAGAGCTGAAGGCAGATACTTACTGACTAAGCCACCCAGGTGCCCCTTGAAGGATTTTTTAAAAAAATTGTATTATTGGGACCCCTGGGTGGCTCAGTGGTTGAGCATCTGCCTTCGGCCCAGGGCGTGATCTCTGTGTCTCATGAATAAATAAATAAAATTTTTAAAAAAAATTGTATTATCAAGATGTAGTTACTTACAGTACAGTATTAGAGTCTACATTGCCGTATTTAAAGGCGATGTGGATTTAGTGACATCTCTAATGGTTACCATGATTTCATTCCTTCAGAAAACAAAAATCAGACGTTGAGTGTTTTCTTTTTTTTTTTAATTTTTATTTATTTATGATAGTCACACAGAGAGAGAGGGAGAGAGAGAGAGAGAGGCAGAGACACAGGCAGAGGGAGAAGCAGGCTCCATGCACCGGGAGCCCGACGTGGGATTCGATCCAAGGTCTCCAGGATCGCGCCCTGAGCCAAAGGCAGGCGCTAAACCGCTGCACCACCCAGGGATCCCCATTGAGTGTTTTCTAGAAGAGTTTTGGACAGTATAATATGCTGCAGTTACAAATTTTACTTAATTAACTAAAACCAACAGCACACAGCTAGAGCATTTTGTATCTATGGCTTTAAAACTGAAATGTTGATAGACATTAGCCCCAAAGCTGTACATGTACTGTTTAGTAATCCTGCTTTCTTCATGTTCATTTAGTAGCAAACCCAAGAATACCCCCACTTCCCAGGCTCCTGTGTACATATTATAGGAAGTCAGCCAAAAAGAGCTTGAGTTTTTCATAAATTTATCTCATCTGTTGAAAATAAAAATATCAGTGAGAATTGGCTTCCCCTTTGCTTTTCTAGTATGTAAAAATAAAACCAGTCTGGATTATTTTACCAAATATTTATTGATTGCACAACAAGACAATCTCTGCTCTCAAAAATATACATAAATTATCAAAAGTGTAGATACATGTGTGGGCAAGTAATTACAAAGCAATGTAAATACAGTAATTGAGGGGTGGCGACAGACTGATGAGGGGGTGATGGGGCTTGACATGGTGGTGGGAGATCGGCCAGTTGAGATTTCATAGACCAAGTGATGGCACCTTAGGGTTTCATGGATGGGTAAGAGTTTTGCTCGTGGGTCAGGGGGAAATTAATGTGTGCAGTGAGTGGCACCGGAGCACAAAGGAGCAAGGCATGTTCTGACAGTTACAAATGTACTTAAGAGTGGAACGTTCCAGGAATGGAAGAGCAGTTAGGAGACAAGGCCAAAAAGGTGGGCAAGTTCCAGGGCCTTCAGGGCCTTTGAGAACGTAAGAAGCCTGGGGTTCACCTTATAGTGATCATGTTGCAGCCAGAGGCACATTTACCGATCATGACTATTACTTTCTACATTTTCTCTAGAAGATCTAAATCTGTGTCCACAATCCTAGAGAGCCACATTTTAGTTGTGTGTGTGTGTGTTTTTTTTTTTTTTTTGTTTGTTTTTTAAGCACAGAGGGATTCAGGAAGAAATGTGGAGGGAGCTAAGTACGCACAGGTTACCAGTCCTTTGCAGAATTTCCCTAGGATGGATGCTATTGATCTTGTGTCAGCAGTTCCCTCTCTAAATGTTCCAAGAATGACACAACAATGACATATTCTATTTCAAACATTTGCAATTGATGGTCTGCAGGGAGTAATGTGGGAGGTACCAAGAAAACATGACCTGTTTTCCATCCTTAAAAAATGTTCTCTTTCTTAAAGAATCCTCACCATCTTTTGGGAATGGGGTCAGGAAGATTGCAGACTAGCGAAGGGACGTCTGCCACGAGGGCCCCAGCACACACCCAAACAGTGGGAGAAGTAGTTATTTTCAGAGAGAACAGAGGTTGTGTTCTCGGAAGGCCTTGCTGAGGAGGTGGCACGTTCAACCACCATTAGAGTATTTGCCGGGTAGAGGGAGAATTCCAAAGATCAGTTCTGGGTTCTTGCCTTTAAATTGTACACACTTAAGACCTTTGCAAAGGACTACAGTGTGACATCTTACGTGGCTTAATAATGGTCTCATGCCTCGTATGGAGTACTGAAGTCATTTCAGTGGTCTTGAGTCTGGAAGAGGCTCTGTACAGGGAGAAACTCCTTCATCCAGGCTTTCTCAGGGTTTATGGCCTATTTCAACTCCTCAGATGCTTCATATCTCCATCCCTTTCAGCCATGAGCCTCAGCTTTCATATCAATGGATTTTTGAGATTTTTTGTTTTGCTTTTAAACAGCAAGTATTAACTGTTGTCGGACACGAAAGCGGTAGTGTTGTTTGAATTATGTATGTGAAAGAATGGGAAGAGGGTGTTTTGCAAGGGAGGGTCCTAGTAATTCACATTTATCTATAATGTTTTGCGAAATCTTAAGTGAATGTTCTCTAAAAGATGCCCTCTTGTGGCCACTTGCATTCAGCTGGATTCTCTGACTAATGCTTCATTCTGCTCGTAAATCAATCAGTCTATGTGACTGATTTATTCAAATCAGGGAATTCAAATTTATCATATAATCCTTTCTATAAACCAGGGGAATAAAATGGAAGAAAGCATTTGTCCCATCCATTTTTCTCTCATTGTTTAAACTTGATTTCCAAGCTTAATTATCTTTTGAAGTCTTAACCCTTCCATAGAAGGTACCCATGCTAAAATTCTCATCAACTTAGAGTCATATTGTCTGTCTGAATAGTATGATTTTCTTGGGATGATGCTGTGGTTATTCTCCCTCTCAGACACGGTAGCCTTTCTGTGAATTTTTTACATAAGAATATGTATATTAAGGGGTCCATGCAAATGTTAGTTGCTGCCAAAAAGAGAGTTGTTTCTTTGACTAGAAACAGTAGGTTTTGCAACCTGCATTCAGTCTTACTGTTGGTTTGACTGTGAGTATATGGAACTCTGGCAAAATGAAACGGAGCGAAACACACAAAGAATACAGCCACGACAACAAATACTTTACCTTCCAGCTTTGTGTTGTGTTTGCGGTCCTTACTTCTGGTCTTTCTATAAGAGTCGTATACCTTTTTTGCAATCACTACGTAAAACAGAAACATTAGAATGAAGACAGTCCAGAAAATGAACTGGCATATATAGTTCACCACTCCATGCCATTTCAGCCCCAGGGGACCCTTCAAGGAGGCACACTTTTTCACAGATGAGGGCGTCGCTTCCTTGTTGCTCAAGATGATGTTTGGCAGAGAGATGAGGAACAAAAGGAGCCAGACAAGGGCCGAGGCCATTTTTGCAAAAACCGGTTTTTGTACAAAAAATTTCCCAAAAGGCCTGATGATCTTGAGGAATCTGTCAAAGGCGATGAAGCCTAGCAGTATGATGCCCACGTACATGGTCTCGTAGAAGATGACAGCCGAGAAACGACACACGAAGGCTCTGAGTTGCCAGGGTCCAAGGTGGGAGTCAGAGAGGATTTTAAATGGAAGCATGAGCGTCATTACCAGGTCGGCCACCAAGGTGTTTTTGAGGTAGACAATGAAGGTGGAGGAGCTGGGGATGTGCAGGAACACCCACAGCGCCAGAGTGTTCAACAGGATGCCGGTGAAGAACACAACCGTGTAGACGGCCGGGAACACCAGCTGTGCTATCCGCGTGTCCCTGGGGCACCGCTCCGACCCGTTGACGCCCTTGACCCCCGTGGTGTTCATGGTGTCCAGTGTCAGCTGCTGCAAACACACACACACACACACACACACACACACACACACACACACGCAAGAAGTAGTTCATGATCGCAAAGGGCTGCTTTTAAAAACAGGCTTCAGGTGTGTAGTGTGTTAACCCCCCACATTCATTCATCACATTCAGTGAGCCAGCTGAAAAGGCACAGGTTGTTTGTAGCCTAAATTTTTCTTTCTAAATTTTTGGTACTTGTAACAGTACCATGATTTTTACACCCTTATGAAACCCAAATAGCAGGTTCTGTCTCTTTTATAAGTCCTACTTTTAACATGGTAGTGAAATAAGACCCATTTAAGAAGTAATACTTCACGTCAGGTTGCTGCACACTGTGTCATTCCTCATGCTCATAATCTATGGTTTCTAGAATATCTGCCTTAAAGCGTGGTCCCCTCCCCTCCCCCGTGAACATGGTCTATCTTTGATAAGCAAGCCCACTCGTAATAAAAGTTGAAATTCACCTTTGTTTGGGAGGATCCTGAGCTCAGTGTCTTCTGATTGAGGCAGTCCTTTAGTTTAGTCCACGGAGAGCCTGTGAAGCAAGTATTGTTCTGCTTTCTTATACTGAATTTCCTTCCTCATTTTCACGTGTGTAATGTGATCAATTAGAACATCTTCATATTCAAATCTTTGCAGATTTTCTAATAAGCCTCTTTTATTTCAAATTTAGGTGCTGTTAATCTGTGACTTGAATGAATTAGCTTAGTAGCAGTTATCTTTATATTTTCTCATCTGATAACTCATTGTGGCCGTTTATCTTTTCTGTATACACAGTCAATGAAATTTTTGAGTGCCTCTTGTGTATGATAATAGGTGGCAGAAAAATAAAGAAATTAGCCCCCAAATTACAACCACATAGGAGAGTAAGAGTGGACTCTAAAATCAGAGTTCCCATCTGCACCGTTGTATCCTGCTTTTTCCGGGAATTTGCGTTCAGAAGGATGATCTTTTTATTTTTCCATTCATCTTAGTCTTTAGGGGTCTCTATCTCAGGAAGATAGGCTGACATATTTTCTAAGAGTTAAGGGCTGTTAGACCCAGATTTGAGGGATTAGCATCCTAGATGCAACAATTATTGGGTGCTAGGTAGTAGACAAGTGATCTAATGGCTCTCTGCCTCAGTTTCCTCATCTGTGTAACGGATTTAAGGTCAGTACATTACATCATAGCATTATTGAGAACATAGAACGAGTGTCTAGAATAGTGCTGGGTATATATGGAGTGCGAAAACACATCTCGCCCCTTGCCACAGTGGTGAGTGAACTGCAGGTTTAAATGAGATAATTTCCCTCGTTAGAGACCATTTTGGAAGCCTCTCTGTATTTCATGTTGTACGCAAAGTGCCAAAGACTCAAGGAATTCCATCAGTCAGCTTTGGGCCCGAGCCTGTAAAAACGTGTCCTTTCAAACTCTTCAAGTTCGAGAGAGCGTAGTTGCCGCATTGTGTGAGGACAGCTGCCCGTGAATAGAGTCCTTTTCCCCGGGTAGGTAAAGGCAAAGAGGAAATTAGGAGACCTTGTGAGGGGAATGTGGAGTTCTCCGTGGTGAGTTTCACTTCATAGTTTTTATGGAACGTTTCACCACAGAGTCTGACCAGGCTGTGGGGTTAGGTTGATGGACGATCTTGGGATGGCTTGGTTCGGGACTTTGAGAAGAAAACTTTCATGTCCCACTGGATGTTTTCAAACATGAGGCAGTAGGATGCCTGACAATTTTACTGGAACTACCCGATATGGCACAGTTTTTAAAAGGAATATATATTTGACTCAGAATAAATTCTTTCTTGGAACTACAGATGCTGGATTTCATCAATGTGATGAAACAGAATTTAAACATCTTTTTGCTTGCTTCAGTAGAGGAAAAATACCAAACTATTTTTACCTTTCAAGGAGAAGTATTTGACCTACATAATCAAGTATGAATTTCCTGAAATCTCCAAAACCATTATCTCGATAGAGGTTTTGGAATAGTTTCAGTTCAAATAAGGAAATGCTGTACAAGATAATTTCATAACGTGAAAACTGGAAATCACTTTTTGGTCAACTTTCAAAATGTCCAAGTGTGGGAAACTTTCAAAAGAGGAACTGACTTACCGGTGCCCGTTTCTAAACTAATGGAAGTGTATTCTTTCAAATGTAGCAAGTTTCCAAATGTTTGGGCATACTGAATATCCAACAGGCCACACGTTCCTGTTTGTCCATATGCTTAACATGTATTATTGGCTTTCCTTTGGTTCATAGCAATGCTGATTCCGTGTGTTTGGGGGTAGTGGGAGGGAGAGTCTCTTGCCTTCGTTGGCATGCCTGAGAGCCTGCCTAGCAGAGCAAGCGGTTAGGAGCACTGTCTCGGGAGCCAGAGTGCCTGGCTTCCATTTCTTGTTGCAGCTCTTACTTTTCTTGTGACCTTGTGCAAGTTCTTTATGTTTTCTATGTCACTGTTGCCTCCGCCTTACAATGAAAATACGTATCAGTATCTGCTTTGTTGGGTTGTTAAGGAAATGAAATGACTGGAGCTTCACCACGTGCAGAGACTAATGCATGTCTCATGGTAGGTATTAGTATGTCCCTTGTTAAATGAAGTTAAAAGAAAAGTGGAATATCATGGGTACTTTTGGAGATAGCTCACAAAAGACAGGTGGGGGAAATGAAATGATGAAATAAAACATCCCAGGGATTAGGAGCTTGCCAGTTGGGAATAAATTGAATTTTAAATCCCATGTATAGTCACTTGATCTTAGCCAAAAGGGGCCGAGAAGCAATAAATCCTATATATAGTTAAAACCAATAAAGTCAATACAGCTAGTGATGATACTGCTCTAAGTGATAATATGATCTTATTTCTTTCTTAACAAAAATCCTCAGAGATCGATCCCATTTTACAGATAAGAAAGTTGAGGCACAGTAGTTATGCAGTTTGGCAAAATCGTGCACCCCAAGCCCACTTTAAACCCACACAGTCTGGTTCAGAGGCCGTACTCAGAGCGTGCCTCACGCTCCCAGCTGTCAGAAACCACAAATAGGGTGACCTGGAATTGTTTAGTAGATTCTAGAGTATTTGAGGTGGGTATTCCTGATTGATGAGTGAGAAGTAGCTATCAACTTTAAAGTTTAGTGGATTTGTGGAACTTCCTTTCCTTAAGACGAAGTATGTGATTGAAAACATAAATTGGTACCAAGTGGTATGATCCAGAGAGAATGAAAGGACATACACTGAATGCTCATGGATGTTAGAAGCCTGCCAAATGCCAGTAAATTATTTTTCCATTTGTAGTCTCTTTTGGGATTTTCCTTTGGATCAGTGTTAACAGTCTAAAGGTTCCTGTCGATGTGGCTAACCAGTACCATCTAAACAATATGAGGAAGTGTTTGTTTTCATTTGGAATGAAAGTCATAGTAGGAACTACAAAAAGAACCTTTTACTTCTCATCAGATCATACACAGGATGGTACTTTCTCAGATGATATGAAATTGGTTTTTTTTTTTTTTTTGAAATTGTTATAAAAATTCCACACGGGACTAACTGAAAGTGGAAAAAAATAAAATAAGTTTTGTTGTTTAACATTAAATGTAGAAGTATCTATAAATAGAACCGGTATTAGAAAATCTCTACATATAACTGGAAGGAGGCAATAAATTCATACTATTGCCTGAAACATATAAATATCTAGTTTCATCTTTTTATTATAAAAGGAAAGCAAGTTTGAAGAATTCGAATATAAGCATGTGTGTAGTAGAAAGTTAATCCCCCTCTTGCATATGCATACCAGTGTGTGCAAATATATATATATTTACATTTATTGCCATATCAGATTTTTGTTTCCTTTTCATGTTAGTCCATGAAGATATGCTAATTTTTTAAGAAAGTTATGCTATATAAAGTTATGCTATATAATTTTTAAAAGTTATGCTATATAAAGTTATCATAGTTTGGTTAAGCCATTACTGACTGGCATTTCAATTTTTTTTTCTTCCGAATTTTTCTCCATTAAAAACAGTACTATAGGACACATATATCCATCTATCTTTGTGTAGTTGTTTCAACATATTTGCAGAAAATTTCCTAGAAGTGGTATTGCTGGACCAAAGCTGTGCATCAGAATGTTGAATGGTATTTTCAAGTAGCTTTCCAGAACACTTGTACCAATTTACAGTCTCACAGAGTGGGAATCTTCCAACACTGTCATAAAAATCTTTTAGGGACACCTGGGTGGTTCAGTTAAGGGTCTGCTTTCTCCTTAGGTTATGATCCATGATCCCAGAATCCTGGGGTCCCATCAGGCTTCCCTGATCAGCATCTGCTTCTCCCTCTCCCTCTGCCCCTTGCCCTCTCTCCCTCCACTGCTTGTGCTCTCTCTCTATCTCAAATAAATAAAATCTATTAAAAAAATCTTTTAAAGCAATTCTAAACTTACAGGTGAAAAAAATCCATGTAATGTAAATGTATTTGCTTATTAGAGTATATATTTTTCATATTTTTATTGCCCATTTGTATTTCTCCTGGAAACTGATTTTTTTTACGTTCTTTTCCCATTAAAAACTAAAATCAGGCTGTTTCTCTTTATTTACTGACTTGTGTGTTTCTACATATTTAATTCCAACTGGTATCCGTGTAATCTGACTTCGGGTATTAGCATTCAGCAGTGATCACCTAGTGCAGACACCGGAATCTGTAGTTGTTTTCTGTACAAAGCTGCTGAAACAACTAGATGCATGAATAGAGGGTTCTTTTTATGTATATTTTCTCCTTGTTTTCAGAGTTCTAGTCCAGGGTTAGTCAGTCAATCTTCTTTTCTAAAGAGCCACTTAGTAAATATTTAGGTTTTGCTGCCATACAGTCTTCATCACAATACAACTACTCAACCCCGTTGTTGTAGCAAGAAACCAACCACGGATTAAAACTGGGTGGACGTGGCTGTGTTCTAATAAACCTACTATGGATCCGAAACTTGAATTTCATATGACTTTTATACAGCATGAAATTTTCTTCTAACGTTTTTTCCTGTTGATATTTGAAAATGTGAAAACCATTCTTAGGTTGCAGGCTATAAAAAACGGGGTGGACTAGGTTTGGCTTGTAGGCTATTGTTTGTCACACGTGCTTTAGACCGTTTCTATAAAAAGCCACTTTGAAAAACTGCCACTAACCTGCAGACTTAGGACTTGTTAGCTACTAAGACTATTGTAGACCTGAGTCTATGAAATTTGGCTTCACTTTCTTTTAAGTTATTATGAAATCTGAGATTTATTGTGTATATTAAATTTCCTAAACCTGGAAACGTGAGTACTCTGTGTAAATACTGGTGTCTCAATCTGTCTTGAATGGATTCAAGTTGATGTTTGATACAGGAGTGTATGCTGTCTCACATCGTTAAATAAGGAATTCCCAACCAATTGTGATTTAGGGCTTAATGTAAATTTTTCATATTATTTATAAAAGCAGGCAATTCCAGACACTTTACAGTTATTTTACAAAAACACTATAATACCATTAGTGTTTCTGGTTTTTTCTTTCTCTTGTGGAAATCATCCTCTCCATGGATTTAGTTTAACCCAAAGGGAAAGATTATTTGGGAAAGTCTTTGCCCACTCTGCAGTCTTCCAGCAGTTCATGTGGTCATGGCACTGTTGTGTCCGTTTTAACCAACTCTTTACCCCCTGACTCCGAACTGCTGAGGGTGGATCTGACCTTCATTTTTCCCATATGCTTTTTGGTTTGGGGGAGTATATAATTAAATTAAGGGTTCCCTGTTTCACTATTACCTTTATATAATTTTTTTTTGATGCTTGCACACAGACAAATACAGTATTTCAAACTATAGTGTCCTTTTGTTTCCACGTACTCCACTTGAGTAGGTGCCTTTGCTGTGAACACACATTTTTTTACAAGATTTTATTTATTTATTTATTCATGAGAGACAGAGAGAGAGAGAGAGAGGCAGAGAATGGTATTAGAATGTCATAAAAATAACTTTTAATAACTTTGTTGTTTTTGTTCTTTTTATTGGAAATGTATTCTTAAACCTCTTTTAAATGAAAAATTAAAAGGCAGAGGGAGAAGCAGGCTCCATGCAGGGAGCCCGATGGACTCGATCCTGGGCCTCTGGGATCTGAAGGTGGCGCTAAACCGCTGAGCCACTCAGGCTGCCCAACATACATTTTTGCTTCCTTCTTTCTTCTGAGTTTTGAGTGTGTCCATCGCTGTGTATGTTAAATCATTTTTGGTAGCGATTTTCAAAGTGCAGAGTAGCGGCTCAGCATTGCCTAGGGAAGTTGTGACAAATGTACTTTCTTGGGCCCCAACCTAGCTCCACTGAGTCAGAAGCTCTGGGTGCACCGTTAGCTATACTTTAATGAACCTTCCAACTTCAAGTGAAGATCAGGTTAGTTGATCTCTAGTATTCTTCCAACTCCACTCTCCTGTTCTTAAAGAATGTGCACGCTCATATATGAGATATTGGAGTACATTACATGAGTGCACATGGCAAGAATGTAGAATACGGATCTTTTTGGATGCATTTCTCTTTGTGCATCTCCACTAACATCCGGTGCTTGCGTGTAGCAGAGCCAGGGAAGTAAATGCAGCCACTTGACAATAGATATCATTCAGAAAGTTAAGTGAGTTCAACATTGCGCTGACATTTATCTCAGCAGATCTTCTGGAGGAGTTAGATAAAATTGATTAATGCTGAAGTTCAGTGAACTTCCTTATACTGCAACTCACCCTTTTTATTTCCTCTCTCATCATATTTTGATATTGGTATCCATGCCTTACATTTGAGAATCACCTCTGAGGATCATAAATAATTGAGATAAGTCAGTTTCCAAGTGTGTTATGTATTTTGTTCATATTAAAAATAGTATGGCTTGTGTAGAATCAGACATCATTTACTAATGAACTAATCATGATGTGTTAACACCATCTTCAACAGAGACTTTGTCCAATAAGGTGTCGTAAAACCATTTTGGCAGTTATCCTTTATTAATTGGGTTTGATGTTTGATGTAGGAGTATGTAAGAGGTGAGTTGTGGTATCTGATGTCTTTGAATAAAGAAATTCCAGCAAAGTGTGATTTAGAGTTTAATATACATTTTTTTTTGGTATTACACACAAATTACAAACCAATAATTACAAACATTTTAACCACTTTTCTGTTAATAGTTAAGCTTTGCAACCACATAATCACATTTGTTTTTCTTACTGAAGCAAATATTCATTAAAACCAAGTAGCACGTGTTTTTTAGAAGCTAGGTAATAAGGGTAAGTAGCAGTCATGGTATTGTACCATTAATAAAACTGTCTTCCCTAGCATTAAGGAGATATTCAGAGGTTTTTTTGGTATTAGAATGTCATAAAAATAACTTTTAATAACTTTGTTGTTTTTGTTCTTTATATTGGAAATGTATTCTTAAACCTCTTTTAAATGAAAAATTAAAAATTTCAGTCCAATTATCACTTCGATTTAAATTTCTTAGACTTTTGCTGATAATGAGAAGTTCATAGTTAATATTCTTTGTGTGTTCCATTTACATTTTTATAATGAGTATCCCAATAAAACCAGCATTTGGTTAGGGAGTGAGTAGGGTGTATGTAAGTTTAATTTTCAGTCAGAAGATTTTTATATGATTTATCAGTCTTCTTTAGTTGATTATAACTTGATAGCATTGTGTTCAATATCATATTTAAAAAAAATTATAATAGATATTGTATGGTCACCTATTTAGCCAGCATTTTACAAACCCTCGATTGTGTGTAGTTTGGCTTGTAACCATCATGATTAGATAGTTTGTTTTTCCTACATATCTACATGTTAGGTTTCTTCTTCTAGGTAGCTTTTAATACTGGAAAAGTAAATGAAAATTATTTCTGTTGTTTTCTGCTCCGTGTTTAGAGAGTCATTGTTAGTATTTGTACACAGTGCTTTCCTTTTGAATGTTCCAAACACTAATCAATTGAAATATTACCTTAGTTGGTTTACATTGGAGTCTCTTCACTTGGGTCACCACCATCCTGTTCTTTTTTCCTGTTTTCGTGGGATAGAGATGTTGCAGGATTCTGGCACTTTAGCATATTCATTAAGGAATTTTTGAAGGACTTGCAAAGGAAAAAGTAGATGAATGGATCCAGACATGCATTTAAAGAGGTTAACCAAAGTGTGCTCTCTTTAACATAAAATAGAGTGTTCTCAGCTGAGCAGTCAAAGACATCCCGGGTTTGGCTCAGGGTGTAGGGAATGCGTGCAAAATGGAAAGGAACAAAACAAATAAAAAATACAGCAATGATAATGAAAACTTTGATGTTTACCTTTTTCTTGGGGACTTTGCCTACGCCTCTTGTTCTCACATACGACCTGTAGAGTTCTTTTGTAATGAGTGTGTAACATACAATGACAATCAAAAAATTAATCCAGAAAATGACTTGACAGATGTAATTGACTATTTCATGCCAGACCAGACCAAACTCTGATTTGAGGAAAGAGCATTTCTTCACATTCTTGTCTCTCGGCCTCCTGTTGGTCAGAATCATGTTGGGCAAAGAGAGTAAGAACATGAATGCCCAGATTACAACGGAGAGAATTTTAGCCCCCAGGAGGTTGTTGGGGCTGGACGTCTTAAATGGCCTGGTGGTTTTCTGGTAGCGATCAATAGTTATCAGTCCTAGGAATGAAATGCTGATGTACATTGTGAAATAGAATACGACGGAGGTCACTTGACACACAAAGGTTCTCAGTGGTCCTGTTCCCAGCTTGGCATCACTGAGGATTTTGAACGGAAAAGTCAGAATCATGAGAAGATCAGAAATGACTGTGTTCTTAAGAAAAATAATAAAGTTGGATTTACTGCGGATTTGAAAGAAGATCCTCATTGCCAGGCTGTTTGTGATGAGTCCAACAAAAAACAGGACAGTGTAGAGGAGTGGGAAGAGGACCTGGGTGATTTTGTAATCTCTGGTACACAGACTGCCATTCCCAGCCACAGAGGTAAGGTTGTCCATGGCTTGTATTTCTTCTTTGCTACCTAGGGGAGGAGGATAAGGGATGGTTATTTGCAATCCCCCGACTGTCAATATTGCTCTTCATGTAACTTTTCTGGACCACCTTCTAAAAACTGAGGTTTCCAATCCCCGTTGTGACAGTAAGAACACAGAAAGTTGAATCTCAGAATACTTAATTGTGGCAAATAATCTATCTCCAGCAAATAAAATGGTCAGAAGTCCATTATATGAAGTTATAGATGCTTTGCATTTCTCACTTGCTAAATGTTTGCCCCTTTAAAGGATGTTTTTGAACTTAGGCAAATGCGCACAGCCTATAGAAATGGGAAGAGAAACATGTGGATTGTGCTTTATTCCTTTCCAGCTTCATTTCCATGCCATTTAGCTCTTTTGTTTCTTTTCACAGTCACTTTTCCTGCACTGTCACTATTCCTGGGCTTCATTTACTCTGATGCCATCAAAGTGTATTGAGGAGAAGTGACTGATAGTTGACTGTTAGAAATTTGTGTAAGATCTTGTGGGGAATATACTAAATAAATGCTAAACAGAAATAAAACTTTAGTTTATAATTGGAAGATATTTCTGCCTCTATATTGCTCATCCATTCAGAAATCAGCCTCAGACTCCATCTTTAGCTTCAAATATTCTAACCCACACATATCTCATTTTGACTTTGCACAATATATTGGAAGTTTTTACATACATTTTCTTGAATACCATTCAATTAAAAAAAAAAAAACCTGTGAACAAATTGAAGTGGGCATCACATGGTGTTCCTCAAAATAGCCAGGGCATACTTTCCAGGTATATAGAGTATATAGTGATACTATATATTGCTAAAATAAAATACCAAAGCCATGTCCTTGTCTGGTTCCTTAGGTGATTATACCACAACCGGTGGCTTTAAAAAGAAAACTAACACTTGACTTGAATACATTATCTGGCATCTAAGTTTTGAAATTTCAAATGTAATTTGTAATGTTTTTATTTCATCAAAGGCAAATGGAATTGATCCTGTATGAATATTATTCCTAAAAATAAGACATGGTAATGTTAAAAGCTTATATATCCAAATTTAAAAGAAGATCATTCCATGTGAAAGACGCATGACAAATAAAGATAACATTAAATTCCCACGTCATTTTTCACTAATCACTGAAAATAACAGATTCATGTTGTCACAATTACGACTTCAATTTCCAACATCTCCTTCCCAGTTTAACTTAAAAAAAAAAGTACTGATCAAAACCCAGTATTAAATTGAAATTAAGATGGTAGACTTTAAGCTTCTTTAGTACCGCTATTTATTCTTATTTGTGCATTCTCTGATAGTTTTGCAAATTATGCATTGAGAATGCTAATTTTGCACATACTGTATCTTATTTAATGAGTATTCTTTATATCAGGAGTATCACTTCTATCTGTCTATATTTAAGTCTCACTTTCCATTGGAAGTAAAATAACTAAGGTCACTTATATTTTCCATGCCTTGTGCATGTGTATTTAATGAAGCAGTTAATGGTTGTCTCTAACATCATCAATACAGGTTATATTTTAAGTTTTATTCCAAAGAAGTACATGCATTAAAATCAATTATTAAAGGTTTCCCATTCTAAGAAAAGTTGACAAACCTGTATACACCCATCATCACATGTAAACACATATATTTGTCAAATGCTTTTAGATATAAAGTTTACCTGGTTACTGTGTTGATTCAGGAGGATTTAAATGTATCCATTAAGTGGCATTTAATGATCCTGCAGAGTGTCATCTGGTATTTTCCTTTCAATGTCTTAGTTTAGTTGTTATAACTCTTTATGATGGAGTATCTGCTGAGCTTTCATCAGTAAATCTTGAGTGTTCTAGAGAGAAATAGAGAGAGGAAGAGAAGACTTCACAGTCAGAAATTACCTTCCAAAGCCCTAGACTCAAAGCTGTGCAGACACTGTATTTCTGTCTGGCCCTTTTTAGGACTTCTGCTTTTATTTCCCTGGGAAATGTGGGGCAGGGTGGGTAAGAATTCGTCTTTTAAGAAGCAATTTAAAATCTTGCTGCTTTTTGCTGAAGCCTGCCATAGAATTTGATGCTTTATAAGTTCTTTTGGTTATTTTCCATGCACATGATAAATCCATGTTGAGATGAAGCTTTTCGAAGTCTGCTTCCTGGAGAAGGTTGCAAGCTTGCTTTCTTAGATGATTATTTACCTGAAAACATACTGTGCTCAAGCTGGGTGATATATTGCCTTTTAACAAATAATTACATTAGATTATTTACCTGAAAACATACTGTGCTCAAGCTGGGTGATATATTGCCTTTTAACAAATAATTACATTAACTTGAAATGTGTGCTTGTTACGGATGCTAAATCTCTTGCTCTTTGTTTTTTTTCCTGGTTAATAATGTCATTATTTTAAATCTGTGTTTGATCAAGTCTTTGTACGTGAAACAGTTTCCTCTCATTATAAATTTTAAGATTCCAAAATTACATTAAAAAAGAAAAACAGTTGTATGCCTTGCCAGGCTTATTATATAAAGTGTCTTTCATGCTTTTCTTAAATAGAATTTAAATTTAAACAATATTTTTTGTAACCTTGCTTTTTGGTTTGGGGGGAGTATATCATTAAATTAAGGGATCCCTGTTTCACTATTTCCTCTCTCTCTCTCTATATATATATATTTTTTTTTGGGGGGGGGTGCACACATACAGTATTTCAAACTGTAGTGTCCTTTTGTTTCCAGTAGATCCACTTGAGTAGGTGCCTTTGCTGTGAACGTACATTTTTGGTTACTTCTTTCTTTTGAGTTTTGAGTGTGTCCATCGCTGCGTATGTTAAATCATTTTCGGTAGCAGTTTTCAAAGTGCAGAGCAGCGGCTCAGCATTGCCTAGGGAAGCTGTGACAAATGCACATTCTTGGGCCCCAACCTAGCTCCACTGAGTCAGAAGCTCAGGGTGCACCCATTAGAACCTTCCAACTTCAAGTGAAGCTCATGCACAAGTAATGTTTGATTTTGTGGATTTAAACTGACCTGAGAATTTTGTTGGCATTAAGAGTTTGTAATTAAGTTATAAATCTGAGTAATTGTCAGCCAGACATTTCCGTCACATAATGATTCTGATCTCATAGTCATCTAGAGGCTTGATATTAAAGTTTTTAAGATTTTATTGAGAGAGAGTCATAGTCATCTAGAGGTTTGATATTAAAGTTTTTAAGATTTTATTGAGAGACAGAGAGAGAAAGAGAGAGATGGGTGAGCAAGCAGGGGAGGGCCAGTGGGAGAGAAACTCTCAAACAGACTCCACGTGGAGCGTAAAGCCAGGCATTTGGGTTGATCTCATGACCTGAGCCAAAACCGAGTCAGTTGCTCAACTGACTTAGCCACCCAGGTGCCCTGGGAAAGTGGATATCCTTATAATTTTATTTGTTTTGAGATTCATTGCAGTTAACGAATTTTAATACTTGTTTGTTGGTTTAGGGGCACAAAATTATAATTCCGAAAAACACTTTCACACCTACGTTCACTGCAGAATAATAGTAGACAACATTTGACTTCTTACATTGTTGTGTATTATCTTATTTTTTGATGTCAGTCACTCTGTGAGAAGTGTTATATCATATTCTTTCCATTCTCCGTATGATGGAAACGGAACAGCAGAGCAGGGAAGCTAGAGACCGCATTCCAACCCATGATATCTGATCCCAGAGCCTGCATTTGTAACCCCTGTGTATCTAGGAATCCTCATCTCACTGTCTGCACCAGGCTCCCCTCGCTCCTTGAGGCCCAGGGGCGAAAGGTAAATGTCATGAATAGAGTGGTGGTACTGTTTTTTCAGAAAATAGAAATCATATTTCCCTATATAGCAAATTGCCAGCTTTAGTCTAAAGGATGTTTTCATAGTATTTTTAAGATGTTCAGATGAAACAAGGCTTGTGAAAAAAAAAATCAGGACTGATTTTAACAAATTAATATGCCCTACTAAAGGAACACTAATTTAGGATCCAGAAATCATACTTTATGAAGAATTTATGTTTCCAAATTCCTAGAAGGGTGTAAATAGGGATTTGAAATGAAAAGTTCCAGCTCTTGGTCTAAATGAACTTTTCTTTCATATTCACTCACAACTGTACCTATCTGTAGAGAACTTGATGCTGAAAGTGACTAAAATCTTTAAGTGAGAAGCCTCTCAGGTTATAAAAGTACACTGTTGACCCTTGAACAACATGAGAGTTAGGGTCTATAGAAGTTGAAATTAAAAAAAAAAAAAGAAGTTGACATTTGCATGTAACTTAATTTTTTTAAGTTTTGAATTGATGTATAGTTGATATATATATAAATAAATGTATATATATATAAAAGTAACTTTTGACTTTTCTAAAAACCGAATAGCCCACTGTTGATGGAAGCCTTATTGATAAAATAGGTTGATTAACACATATTTTGTATGTTGCCTGTTTTAGATGCTGTATTACAATGAAATAAGCTAGAGAAAAAATATTACTAAGAATATCTTAAGAGAAAACACATTTGTAGTGCTGTACTGTATTTACTGATAAAATCAACATTTAAGTGGACCCACAAAATTCAAACCTGTGTTTTTCAAGGGTCAAGTATATTATTTCACAAACAGAAGATCACGTTGTGCACTTCAGTCTCATTAATAACAATAGCCCATGCAGTTTGCGATTGTATGTATTATCACTGGAAACAGGACTAATTTTGATTTGGTTAATTTCTATGATCGAGATGACTTAGGAAAATGAATTTATACCCCAGAATTTTTAAATGTAAGTAGCTTCACTGGTTTATTTATTTTGCCACATCTATTGAAGGTAATCTGCTTGTGTGAAAATATTTGCTTCCTATGGGATTACTGTGAACTCAAGAGATCCATGTCCTGAGGTGGTGGTACCCAGTGGTCCTTAGGGAACCAGGTTAGGGCCGGAGGGTGGAGATGAAATTGAGACATTTGATTAGATCGCAGGCTATTTTAGCTCTAACGTTTTATGGTTTCATTAGGTTGATCATTTTGATATTAGTGAACTATGTTGAGCACATGCATTTTAAGTCAGTTCTTACATAATCTAGTGGTTTCACCTGTTAGAGTGTAGAAATTTAGGTTACGTATTAGACTCCGCAAGTAAGGAGTCCTGGGTATGGGTTATTGAACAAAAGAGAATGCTGTGTTGATCCAATTATTTGTCATCCCTGGCTTGATTGTTTTGCTTTTGAAAGTGAAGAACTCCTACTAACAAATTAATATGCCCCTTGACATTCATTGCATTGTGCTCCTAGGATGCATTGAGCCTGTTGAATAAAGCTGTCATTTCAGCCATACTGAGGGCTAATAAGCTATTGTAGAACAAAAATTTTCTATATAAGTCTAATGAAAGGATCCTCCTACTTTCTGGATTTATTTAATTAATTCATTTTATTTTATTAGTTTTTTCTACTTTCTGGATTTAAAGGAAGTTACTCCATTTCAGGTAGAGTAATTATGAGAATGAATGAGCAGAAGCTGCTAATTTCTTGTTCATTTGACACAGCCTCCCCATGCATGTACATTCCCTTCTTACATGCCTGCCTAAGGCTTATCACTCATGGAACATTTATTTGAAGTTAAATAAGTAATTTGAAGTTACTCTGAACAGAATCAAGTGACATATTGAAAGGCTCAGCTAAAAGAAATAATTTGAAGGCTTCTTTTAGGAGATTTTTTTCATTTTAATAGATTAACTAAAATACAGTTTTTATGTAAATAACTTTTTAAAATATATTTTTTAAAAGACTCATTTATTTCAGAGAGGCGAGAGAGAGAGAGAGAGAGAGAAAAGAGAGAGAGAAGAGAGGCTTAAGCATACTGTGCACTGATTGTGGAGCCAGACTTGAGGCTCCATCACAAAACTTTAAGATCGTGAGCTGAGCCTAAAACCAGGAGTTTGATGCTTAACGGAGCCACCCAGGTGCCCCTTAAAAAGTGGTTTTTACTGCTTTTCTGGGAGATGGGGTAGGATGCTCTGTGCAGTTTACTTCTTGATGTATTCTGGGTTTGTATTTGAGTATTTAAACATATGCAATTACAGAGTGGTAGGGAAGTAGGAAATGCTATATTTTGTTATGAGGGACCATTGCATTGACTTCATCTACTTTTCATTAGTGTTTGGAAGAAAAAGAAGCAGATCTAGAGTGGGATTCGTTTATATCTCCTTTTAAAAAGAACATTAATTCATTGATTTTAAAATTCTACGATTATCGGGGCACTGTAGAAATACCAGGATATATGAATGAGATTAAAAGAATATGCGGCTCTGATCATCTCACTTCCGTTATCACATCTTGTGAACATACACCTGTTGTGGGCAACATTTCTAATCACTTCTATTTCAGTGATGACCTACAGGAGACTTCATTTCTTTCCATTAACTCTAATTCTTTCTTCTAAGCTTTTGGGCTTAAGAGGCCTATTTTAATTTCTGTAGTACTACCGGCCTTCTAGGGCCTTTTGGAGATCCTAGTTTCTTGATCACTTTATTAGTCTTTCTGAGTGTCAGATGTTATCTGGAGAAAAAGGGAAATTGATCCCAAGGATGAGATTTTTTTTTTTTTTCCAGAAATTAGTGTATAGGGGAGATCACCTGTCCAACCCAAGCATAAGAGTGGGCTAGCCTGAGAGGAGTGGCTAGGCTTCCATGGACTCTCCAGTTGATTCTCTTTTCCTGCCAACAAGTGTGTCCTTCAGGGTGTAAATCATAGAGTAATTCTTTGGTACAAATCTCTAGTCATTGACATTACGTATACCTATGCAACTTGAGGATTATTAAACAATACCTCATTGAAAGAGCATACCTTTGGAAATATGTGGCCCATTTTCTAAGGTTGACATTCTCATATATTTTCAGCAAGTACAAAAAAAATTGATATAAATGAATCTTGTAGGCTAATGAAAAAACAGTCGCTAAAAATATCTGTCTTTCCTCTTTAAAGACCAGTAAAGGGCTAGCACGATTTACCTAAAAATATTAATTATCTGACACAAATATGGTCTTTACAGGCCCCCTGTAGAGACTGATGGTGGGTTCTTTTGCAGGTAAATGCCAGTTGCTCTTGCTTTCATGCCCTCGCTCTCAACTCTTGACTTTGCTTCTGGCCCAACTCTCTGAGCAAATCAGAGCCGCCGATGAACAGAAGCTTCTCTTCAAGTTCCTTATTCATCTCTAAATTTCCCTGTAGTAGTATTTTTTTTAGCAGTTTTCTTTGTTTTCTCTGTGTTTTAGTAGAAAGTTGTCCTTGTCTTTCTTTCCAAGTTCTAAACAAGCAGCCATTATTTCTATCTCCATTATCAGTTGTCTACCCTCTGATCTGGTTTTCTTTCATAGAGACTCATTTATTTGAAACCTATCTTTGGCACCAGAGTTTGCTATTGGTTATCCTAATAACGTTTTTCCTCCCCCACCTCTCAGGTGAGTCTTCATGGCCATCTACTAGTGAACATGGGTTTACTTCCCTCACCTTTACCATTTCACCAGCTACTCTTACTACAACCCCATTTCCAGCTTTCTGCCACTACCGCTCTAGAGAAACTTCTCTTTTGAGGGTCATAAGTAATTTGTTGATTTGTCTGGTTTTTAATAAACAAGTCAGAGAGGCAACATCCATTGTGACCTCTTACTACATTTGACACTGTCAGCGGCCCCCAGTGTTAAATGTCTCTTTTCCGACTTCCATGACCTTTACTGTCTATTCATCTTATTACTTATGGAGAGGACGTGTGCATCATTTGATGGCTTATTGATCTCCTTCATATCTCCGCTCTCTTGATTCTCCCCTCCCTCTAGAGAGAACATGGGGGTTTTGTACCCCTCCCAAGGACATAGTGCTCCAGTCCCTAGCAGCATATAATAAGTGCTTAATTAGTGCCAACTAAGGAGACTGTAAGCACAAACTAACAGTGTGCTTAAGGGCACTTAAGGGCAGGACGTTAAACAAATCACTCAGAAATGAATGAATTAAAAAAAAAAAGAAAATGAGTGAATTACAGTGTGGCAGGAAGGGCAGACGTTAAACAAATCACTCAGAAATGAGTGAATTAAAACAAAAAAAAAAAAAAGAAAATGAGTGAATTACAGTGTGGCAAGTGCTTCAAAGGTTCTCTTCCCCTCCATACTCCTCCTGTGCTAAGGGCTTACACTCAACTGAGGTGACAGTGAGGGACCTGACGCCGTAATTGTGCACAGCACTTACACGCGTGAGAGGCAGGAGGTCGGAGTATTTTAGGTGGCGGGAGGAGCAGCAGCAAAGGAAGGAAGTACCCCGGTGTCTTGAGGAAATGTTGAGTAATGCAGTACAGCGTGGACCTGGGGTGCCTGCAAGTGAGAAGTGAAATTGTAGAAATCTGATGGACAGCAGTGGGTTCTCTGTCTGATAGGCCAACTGTTTTATATACTTTATCTCAGTTATTCTTAAAAAAAAATCTCGAAAGTGGTATTAGCCCATTTTTCAGGGGAAGAATCTGAGGCCCAGAAAGGCTCACTGGGACAGAAAGACTCAAAGGACCATGGAGTCAGCAAATGGCACAATCCGAATTAAGTCACAGCTCTCCCTTACCCTGAGGCTGGTTTGTTACTGATGCAGGTGCAGCCACGGTCTCTATGTGTTTGTGACAAGCTCTACAAATGCTACTTTTGGGACACTGACTATGCTCCTTGAGGACAGGGAACATTCATCCTTATATTTTCTCAAGGTCCCTTCCTCCCTTCTTGTCTTCCCATAGGAAGATACTCTAAAAGCAGTTGTTCAGTAACTCTACTACCATCTTCCCATCACTCCTCACACAGAAGTTTACATCAGAACTATTTGACAAGTACCTTCATGGAAAACACTTAGTAGAGCACATGACTGACACTGCCTAAGGTTTTTTTTTTTTTTTCCTTTTTCTTTAAAGATTTTATTCATTTGAGTGAGAGAGAGAGACAGAGCAAGCGAGCACACACAGGCAGTGGGAAGGGCAGAGGGAGAGGGAGACACAGACTCCCCGCTGAGCAGGAAGCCCAATGTGGGGCCAGATCCCAGGACCCCAGGATCATGAGCCAAAGGCAAACACTTAAACAGTTGAGCCACCCAGGTGCCCCCTGCCTGAATTTTGTACGGTTTTCTCAGTGCCCTCCTGTTTCCTTTCCAGGGCTCATCTACATCCCACTAGACAAAAAATAGATACATCAGTAATGCCCTGTAATGGCAACAAAAATTGAAGATGAATAAGGAGTGTATTAGATCATTCAGGTGTGCAACAAACTGTAGGTCACTACCTCTGTTGACTTTATCCTGTGATTAGGTCTGTCTTGAAACTTTGGAGGACATTTGGATATTCAGAATAGGAATTAACAAATTCTAGTATTGACCAACACCTGGCTCTTTTTTTTTTTTTTTTAAAGAAACATATTGGAACACGTGAAACATTGCTAATTATTCCTGGTCAGCATAGGAAGATGGATCGTCAGCGTATAAAATGCATATGTCTGTGAGGAGTATAATGAAAAAAGGAATCAGTGCAACAAGAAGTGGTGACTTGAGTGCACGTGTGTGAGAAAGATCGAATGATGGAAAGTGACAGAAGCTGAGAGAGAAAACAGGCACTTATTTCAAAAGTACAAAAGCAAAGTGCAACTTTGTGCAGAGCGTAGACTTTGTGCACTCGTTTTTTTTGTTTGTTTTTGTTTTTGTTTTTAAATAAGTTCACATAAGCATTGGTATTCTCCAAGTCAAGGCTTTTTTGCTCGTTTTTTTTGTGGCCATTATTTACACTGTGCAGTTGGTCTTCCCTGGGAGATGGAGTCTTTGCTCATGCAGGCTCCTTAGAATTAGATTCTGTTAGGAAGGCCAAGTGCCTAACATGGGCAAACATGCACAAAAAAGAAAGAAAACGGGACGTACTACGGCATAGAGCTTGGACTTTTGCTAATAAAATGTCAGAGTATAAGATGTGGTTAGCACTGGGTATGTGTTATTGGTATGGTGTCAGCAAGTAATTTCTTTTCTCTTGTGGGATATACGGTGCTTAAATTTACTGTGTCTGTGGAATGAGGGTGGGGAGACGGTCCAGTAGAGGAGGGTAGTGTAGAACCTGTTGCATTTCAACTATTTGCCTCACACCTAATGATACCTGCCCTCTTTATCGTTTTGTCATTTGGAATTAAATATACATACACATCACACAGACATGTTGGAAGCCAGTGGAACATTTTTTTTTTCTCTCAAAGCACTTGAGGATCCTAGCTAGGTCATTTAAAAAAAATATATTTTAATGATGCTTTACATAGAAAAGTTTGCTAAGAAATAACAGTTTCCTTGAGAAAGTAGGACCAGATAATATGTAATATGATGTGAAAATATTACCATGTCAAATTTTAAACAATGAAAAATTTTCAAGAGTCAAAACTTACTCCGTAGGGTACGCCCACACCAAATGCTTCTCTATTAGGACTTCAGGTCAGTTGACACTTTTTTTTTTAAATTTTTTTTTTTATTTACACTTTAGCAAGTCCCAAACTGGAAAAACAAGGGTGTTGCCAGTGGAGGTTGAGGTGAATTGAAAGGCGGGCAGGATGCCACCACCGCAAGCCAGCATGGAGATGCTGTGGTTAGTGCATTTCATGGACATGAAATGCAACCCCACCCCTGCAAACAAGGGTTTCAAAATGCATTTTCTGTTTTTCAGGATGAATCTTCAAGTCATGAATGTAACCAGCGCACAATCCTTCTTTATGGAGTGGGCAAAGAGCGTGACGAAGCGAGGCATCAGTTGAAGAAGATTACCAAAGATATTTTGAAAATCCTAAATAAGAAGAGCACCACAGAGACAGGGGGTAAAGAGCCTTAATGCCTTTGGTCCTATTGTGCTGTCTTTCGCCCTTCCTCCTAGCACGGTCTTTATCAGAGTCATACATGGCACCGTCACCAGAGTGTTTCCTCTCCTGAATGACTGTCTTACTGAAATATGAATAAGCACATTGAAATTTTAAGGCCTTGGTTCCATTTATAGCAATCCTTATATTAAAATACCATGTTCTGTAGATAACATAAGGTAATTTTAATTTTCTATTCTTTTCTTTTCCCCAAAAATTTTCTGCATAAATGAAATACTGAAGAAGGTGTTGGAAAATCCTAAGCCCGGAAAATCTCCATTTCTCCCATTCTTTACTATCCTTTACCATCCTTTTTTAAGCTTGTAGTTTGCTCTGAGTACTCATATTTGCACAATAATTGAAAATCATGACAGTGTAGTTGCTGATCTTTTCTTTATTATTCGGAAGAATAATTGCAGTACGTAGTGAGGACTGCCCATAACACCAAATGATTTCGACTAAAAAAAAAGGAAATCGGGTCTTTGCTCTATAATGCTGTCTTTACTTGGAATAGTCTTTCCCCATGCTCTTGACATATATATTTTACAGTAAAGCTATGCCTTTATATTATGTCACCACATTGCATAATTGGAATTCTGTAATTATCTATTTCACATTTGCCTAATTACTCTTTTGAAGGATTGTTTATTTTATCAGGCAGTCATAAGATATAAAATACGATATCATTATATATACTTCACTACCATTACTGGTGTTTATTTCTTTATTATGTAAATAATCAAAGGGGGAAAAAAAAGCTTGAATTTTCCCTATGCAAACAGTGTTCTTTCTACACCTGGCATAAACCACTGTAGGAGCCCTACTTTGTTGGCCAGTACAAAATACATACGTTTTCATGAATCTCTTCACAGGCCCTCCAGTCTTTAGACTTTAGCCACGTGTTTACTAGAGCTTGCCCACACTAGATCATTCCTAGAGAAAAGTAGAGCTAGAACCAATACAAATAGCTTTGTGTCTTTTCCATCAGTAGGGTTGCCCATGCAGCAGCAGGGTACAAAGGCAACACACTTCTCAGTGTGAATGTGGTGTAGCAGGTGTCTGATGTCTGAGGCGATAGTCTTTAGGACATAATGGAAGAGTTTTTTCTGGTGATTTACAACATTTCCCTGACTGCCCTCCCTACCATTGCCACTGACGGACCTTGTACCACCCTGGGTCCCATGAGGGAGCAACTGAGAATTGTGGATGGGAACTGAAACCCTGTTGTTGTTGGCCTGTCATTATTGAGCTTGGTTTAAAAACAAAACAAAACAAACACAAACCCAGAAACAAAGAACCTGCTCTAAGGAAAACTGTTGATCTTATGTTTTGCTGTTTCTCTGTGTTAGCGAAAAGATAAAATGGATTGCATGTAGAACACTGAATTTAGGAGAGATTTGAAGCTTCTTTTTGAGTACTTGGAAACCGGATGGACACTGTCTTTTTTTTAGAAGGGTCAATAATTCCTGTTTCATCAATACTAATTTTAGAGAGTCTTCCTAGATTGTTGGGAATTCGAAGGTTTGGAAGTCTGAGAGGGGTCCAAAGGGGAAGGAAACAATGTGGTGTCCTATTTTGTTGAGACTGCTTCCTTCCTTCCTTCACAATGAGTGTTTCAGGCCAGACTGCAGTCTATCCTATCTTTGTACCAGTCTTTTTAATAGGCAGTTCTTGCTTATGAACCCCAAAAGAAAAAATCATTGTTGTTCCATGCTACTTTTTTGAGATATCATCAGTAGAACCACCACTGTGGAGAGAGATTTGCAATGGAGAGATTTATCTTTCCCTCATTTCATTTAATTTTACTTTTTAAAGATTTACTTATTTTTGAGAGAGAGAGAGAGAGAGAGTATATGAATGTGTGGATAGGGAGAGGGACTGAGGCAGGGAGACTCCTGCAGATTTCACCCTGAGCTGGGATCCTACTGCAAGGCTTGATCCCTCAACCCTGAGATCATGACCTGAGCGGAAACCAAGAGTCGGATGTTAAATCGACTGAGCCACCCAGGCGCCCGTGACTTTCTCTCATTTCAGATAAAATTCCTCAACCAGAGATATGTTATTTTGTGATATAGTGAGTTATCTTTTGATAAATAGTCGAAGTTTAAGTCAGTGCTTAAAATCTAGTATGCTTGCCAGAAGCTAGCTAGCTAGCTGTACTTTTGATGAAAGGTGATTTGTCCACTGTTTCAGCAAAGAGAACTGATAAGGCCGGAAAACACAGAACTTGTGTTAGCGTGTATTTCATTTCTGGCTACCTATAAAGGTGTGGTTTTGAGGAGCTCACTAGAAGCGTTCTCACATTAGCCAAGCCTTATGTGGAAGTTTAAGTGACACTTCAAGGTAAACATGGTCAGCCTTCATTTTCCATTCACATTGGCTAGTCACCTTTGGTTGTCAATTTTTATAGGATTTTATTTATTCATTTGGGACAGAGAGCACACATGCACGAGCATGAACGGGGGTAGGGGCAGAGGAAGAAACAGACTCCCTGCTGAGCCAGGAGCCTGACCTGGGACCCCAGAATCATAACCTGAGCTGAAGGCAAGACGCCTAACCATCTGAGCCACCTAGGCCCCCCATTTTTTTTTAACAGTAATGAAGTTTACCATAACAAAAAAGGCCAAATATTTTTTAAAGGAAAACCAACATTAAGCAACAAAAAAGAGCAATAACATATATTATGATAGCAAATTAACATAAAATAGATGAGGAAAATCTGTGAATTATGACTACATTATTATTTATTAAATAATCATTGAAATAAAGTAGTCCATTGAGAACCACCACTGATTTAAGTTTTTTTGAAAGTGAATGTATTGAGGGGTGTATATGAGGTTTTCAGAATGTAGCTACATGAAGTAAAATAGAGCCTATTTAGCATAAACCAAAAAAAAAATGCATTTGTGAATTCTCATGCTGGCTGTACTTCCTCAAGTGTGTTATTTTTGTTTATGTGTGTTGGTCCCAGGAAGGACTAAGTACGTCATCTTCGCTTTTACAATATATTGTACCCAAGACCATTGATGTGAGTTTTGATTGAGCTTTGGATCAATGATATTAGTAAATGAAAAATTCAGAATTTGGATATTTTAAGCATGCTTATTACATGTGAGCAGCTATATAGAAGGCAGGGGACCACACTTAATTTGAGAATAGATATGGAAAAAAAGTAGGTTTAATGAACTTCTTAGTTCTTACTCTGTGCATTAGATTTGGTGTTAAAGTGGCACAGTCTTGTACCTTCTGTTACTCTTCACCTTTTTATTCTATTTACTCTGCTTCACCTTTTAATTCTATTTACTCTATTCTGCTTTAGGAAATCAAGCACCCTGGTGTGTGTGCAGAAAGAAAATCTCTTCTAGTATTATTTTCTAAAATCATTACATTTGCCTTCAGCAAAATCTCTTTGCCTTCAGTGAAATAGTTGTGTCTTTAATAGGGAAAACAAAATTTGTAAAGTGACCTTTGTTCTCTGAAAGTAAACTTTCCCAAATAAGAAGACATGGGTGATGAAGCTCCCAACTCAGTAGCCTTTGACTATTTAGAATCATAGTGTTAGAAATGATCTTAGATATCATAAAATCCAATCTTTCTGGTATTTTTTTTTAGGTTTGTCTTTTTAAATCCATATATTTAAGAATATTTAAGTCAGGATCTGATTCTTTTTGGATCTTAGCCTTAGAACTGTTAAGAAAAACGAGAATCCTCCTGGGGTTAGGTAGTGTTTATAATTTTTTTTTTAATTCTCTTTAAACTTCCTTATGCGAAATTGACACACGTGGCACTTTCCCATTATGCGGAGAGCTTTAATTCCTTGCTACTCCTAAAAAAAGTTTAAAATTAAATTTCCTTTTATACATATTAAACTGTTTGGGAGACATATCATGGTGAATGTCCTAACAAGATGCCAGGGAAGTTTCTGTGATCCTGGGTGATTCCCCCCCAACCCCCCACCGCCCCTTTCATCGTTAGCATCATATTTTAAGACTTAGTGAGAAATGTGTATAGAGACACTTCCCGTAAATAGTCTAAATCTGGAAACTGCTCAGAATAAATAAATACAGGGTGGTTTTTTGACACAGTAGTATATTACCCATGAATGGGAATTACTGATATTTCGAATAAGTTAAAATTGTCTCAATGATGTAGATCAAACTCAGAAGGTTATGGTTGAACGAAAGCTGCCAGACGTAAAAAGTATCTCTCATGTGGTTCCAAAGTGCGTAATACTAATAATCAAAGCCTTTAGAGGTCAGGATCTCCATCTCCTGGGGCAGAGAGGTGTTTAGGAGGATATCTAGGTAACTGGTGCGTAATCTGGTCATTCCAGTCTCATTATGTGAGTATATTTGCTTTGTAGCAATTCATAGCTTGTGTGCACTGCTCCTTATATGTTATACTTAAATAGAAAGTATCCACTGAAAAAGTCAAGAGCTTCTATTAAATGGAAAGTAATGTATCTACTGTATGTCTAGTTGGAGACGAAGGACAAAAAGCCAGGAAGAACAAACAGGAAGCATTTCCAACACTGGAGACTGTGTTCACAAAACTTCAGCTCCTTTCATATTTTGATCAGCATCAAGTGACATCTCAGGTAGCTGCTTAAAGCTGTGTGTTATGCATTTGGGATATTCATAGTTACGTAAAAATTTCTTTCATAAAGTATATGTGTTTGGCCTTATTTTGTTTTATAGAAACGGTTTTAAAACATGTTTGGAGTCCTCTCAAGCTATTGAGTTAGTTCACTTTAAGTGTCAGGTTGTCTTCTTCAGAGAAACTAATTTTACTTAAAAATATTTTTGCTCTATGATAATAGATCAATAATGTATCAAATATTCCCTAATGCAATACTTCTGTTAATACATTTTGGTCTTACATTGCTATGGATAAGGGAGAAATCTGTTGATGACTAAAATAAAATACTATCTAAGTGAGGAAAAAAAACCCCAGATCTGTGTTGTTTTACAAGTCAATTGATAATGAGATGTTATCTGAAAATTACTTAGCATTTGTAGTTCTACCTTTAGGATAGTTGGGTTAAGATCTTAATGACAACTTGGCTTATTTCTTTAAATTATAGTTGCATTAAGGAAGTTGTCGGATTTGTACCTACTTTTCGTTTGTGGAAATATGTTTTAACTTTCTTCCAAGTAGAATATGTAAATTCAAATTTCTTGCTTAAAAAAAATAAGTTTGAATATTGATCTTATAATTATGTTCACTTTTGTTTGTTTTTCGTTGCCCAGATCTCCAACAATGTGCTGGAACAAATCACGAGCTTTGCTTCAGGAACATCCTATCATCTCCCTTTGGCTCACCATATTCAGCTTATCTTTGATCTAATGGAGCCAGCGCTGAACATCAATGGACTAATTGACTTCGCAATACAGGTATCAGAGAGACCCTGTATCCTCTCATTTTTTAGAAAAGCAAACCTATTAGGCATCAGACAATTTAAAACGAGCAGCCCAGTGCATTTTTGCAAAATTGAGACATTCTGAATCAACAGTATTTGGCTAGTATTTTAATTGCAGCTGTTTTCATGATTTTCAATTAAGTAATTACAATTGGTACTAAAATATATATAACAGACATTTTAAAATGTGAGGTTTTCTTTCTTTTTTTCTTAAAAAAAAGATTGATTGATTGATTGATTGATGATAGAGAGAGAGAGAGAGAGGCAGAGACACAGGCAGAGGGAGAAGCAGGCTCCATGCCGGGAGCCTGACGTGGGACTCCATCCCAGGACTCCAGGATCGCGCCTTGGGCCAAAGGCAAGCGCTAAACCCCTGAGCCACCCAGGGATTCCCAAAATGTGAGGTTTTCATCTTTTGTTGTTTTCCTTAGGGAAAGGTGAAAGTTTATGGACGCCCAGGTGGCTCAGTGGTTGAATGCCTGCCTTTGGCTCAGATCGTGATCCTGGAGTTCTGAGATCGAATCGCATATCGGGCTCCCTGCAGGGAGCCTGTTTCTCCCTCTGCCTTTGTTTCTGACTCTCTTTCTATGTCTCTCATAAATAAATAAATAAAAGCTGTAAAAAAAAAAAAGGAAAGGTGAAAGTTTATGTACTATTTATTGTAGAGTGTATTTTAGTTTAAGAGCAAACAAAAAACCTCTATAATTTGATTTGTCCCATTAAATTGCTTGAACAAATCCTTGAGTTTATTTATTATCTTGTTTTTAGTGAATAGAAACAAAACTTGTTTTCTATTGCTTATTGGAACTGTTTTGTTAACCACAAGAAAATAATGATAAGTAACTTCTGTTTCCTTAAAAAGAAGAGAAAAGAGAAGAAAAAGTGAGAGGTGTGATGTTCTCTGAAATGATCTGGTCTAGAACTTTGAGCTGCCATCAAGTCTTAGTAGCTGTTTCAATGTTGGATACTTCCTGATTGTATGTCCACAATGTCTAGGCAGAAGAAAAACTGTAGCATTTGGTAAAAGAACAATAAGGGCAGCACAGGTGGCTCAGTGGTTTAGCGCCTGCCTTCCACCCAGGGCCTGATCCCGGAGACCCAGTATCGAGTCCCACGTCAGGCTCCTTGCATGGAATGGAGCCTGCTTCTCCCTCTGCCTGTGTCTCTGCCTCTCTCTCTCTCTCTCTATCTCTCTCATGAATAAATAAATAAAATCTTTTTTAAAAAAATGGATTAACAATAAAAGCCAGTTTGATTCTCTGGGGATTATTTTCTCACTCTGTAGTTGTGTGTGCACATGGTCCTGGGACAGGATAATAAGTGAGATAAGATGGTATTAGAATGACTCAATATGTCCATGATTTGTGAAATTAAATGTTTTTCCTATTCATTTTGGCAGCTACATTTTTATTCATTCTCTTCTCCCATTGTAGCTGCTAAACGAACTGAGTGTTGTGGAGGCCGAACTGCTCCTGAAATCCTCCAGCCTGGCGGGAAGTTACACAACGGGACTGTGTGTGTGCATCGTGGCTGTTCTCAGACGATACCACAGTTGTCTCATCCTGAATCCTGATCAGACAGCCCAGGTGTTTGAAGGGTCGGTATATAGAATATCGTTACTGTTTCTCGCATGATTGTCTTCTGTGTATAATTTGTGATCAAATATCCTAGTGGTTTTATGAGGGAAAATAGTACAGGTGTTTGTTTCAACTTAAAAGATAGAGTTAAAGACCACTTTGGTGGGATCCCTGGGTGGCTCAGTGGTTTAGGGCCGCCTTTAGCCCAGGGTGTGATCCTGGAGACCCAGGATTGAGTCCCACGTTGGGGTCCCTGCATGGAGCCTGCTTCTCCCTCTGCCTGCATCTCTGCCCTCCCCCACTCCCCGTCTCATGAATAAATAAATAAAATCTTGAAGAAAAAAAAAAAAAAAAGGACCACTTTGGTTAGAAAATGTTTATCACAGGAGTCGTAAGCATGAGAAGTATGTTCTCGTAATCGAGTATGATTCTTTCCTGCCTCCTTTTCCTGCCCCTCGTTTCCTTGAGGAGAAGCCAGTCCCTCGCAGCACTGCATCGTTTGCTTCCCCGAATGAAGCATGGCTTACTGTGAACGATGACTACGTGGCGGCTGCTCTGTTGATGTAATTTCAGTTTATTGTCAAGAGCAAATGAGCTTTGCACGCATTATTTTCTCTATTTCCTTCTTCTATTTCATTTCTTTCAGAAACTAAATACAACTTGACAAATGTTAATTCAGAACAAATGACTTTTTTTGCTTCTTAGTCTGTTTTTTTCGTTTGTTTTGAACTGTAGGGTGAAGTTTTCTTTACTGTCACATGAATTGGACCAAGCCCCCATATCATCATCATCCCCATTAGAAGCTGAGGTTACAGGGATGAGAGAAATGTAGAGACAAAACACCTGTAGGGAGCCGCCGCCTTTTTGTCTACTGCAGACTCCTTGCTCTAGGACTTCATATATATTAAAAACAACAACAACAAAACACTTTCTTTTTCTTTTTCTGCCTTTTTTCTTCCTGGACTTAAAAGAAGCATGGGGTTCTTTAGTTCCACGGTACTTTTTATTTATTTATTTATTTGGTACTCTTGCCCATGCAGTCAATTGATAATCTATCCTAGACTGCCATCCATTTAACAGAAGCCTTTTGGGGAAAAAGAAAATGCTGCAGCAGTTAATAGTACATGCTCACTATCAAATGAATTCTCAGACATCTCAGATATTTTTAAAAGTTTCAAAATAAACATTTTAGAATTATATGGCCGCCTAATAGCCCTCAGCTACCCTATAAAATTGAATGATTAGTACCATTTACAAATTGAGAAACTGAGACTCGGGCCTTTTAAAGGAAGTGTTTGGTGAAGTGATGTACTTAACATCACATGGCTGGTAAATCTCCCAGATTGCTAAAAGTCATTCTAAGTAAGAGCGCATTCATGCCCCTTGATTTATAGTATGCTTTTAAAACTAAAACTATAAACTAATGGAAACCCATTAGTTAGTCACGAAATGAATATTATTACAGGTTTTGGCAAATTTTATTTTTGTTACTTTGAAATTTACTTGGACATTTTCAATGTCACGTTATCTATTCAATGTTCATGAAATCATATTTGATAATATATTTTTGTTTTATTATTCATACTAAGGATAAATGTTTTCCCTAAAGCTCTTTCCTGATATGCATATACTGGATCTCAATGTTTTTCTTATTGCTAACAAGTGAAGAAAATCAAGGAAACACTGACTACTATACTATGGATGCCTTCCAGACTCTCATTAAATGTTTGTTTACTTTTATCACAGTCAAATTTCTTGCTTTTTGGAAGATGTCTGGATTTTTTGTTAGTATAGTTAACAGATCGAATCCTCTCCTTAATTACAAGAGACTTTAGTTGTAACTGACAGCTGTTATCAGTTGTCTGGTGGCTCTGTCTGCCGTTACCGGTTCACAGGGTTTGGGATGTGACATTGTCATTTCTTTCCAGTTTCCTGGGTTCCACCTCTGTCTGGCATTTGTGATTGTTGTCAAGGCCTTCCGGGCCTTGACAGCCTAGGGCTCTCTCTGGCTTCTGCATCCACTGAATAGTCCAGAGAGCTGTGGGTTGGAAGTCTGGAGACCTCAGCTCTCCTCTTGGATGTGCTATGAACTTGCTTTTTGCCTTTGGGCAAGTTACTTCGCCTGTCTGAGCCTCAGCGCCTTCTTTATTAAACAAGGAAGGTGAATCAGATGATTTCAAAAGCCCTAAACGCTTTAATAATCTGAGTCATCGATTACTCTGGTGGTATTACTGAGCCCTATAACAGAATACAAGATAGTAATAGTGGAGTCAGGCTTACAAATACGCGGATGGGCCACTAGTGTTTCCTGGTGTGTTATATGAAGTTTTGTGTGGAAAAATTAAAACCCTTTCCTTTAGTGACATTCTCTAAAAGGCTTTCAACAAATAAATGCCATTACTATTCCATCTCTGTACCCTTTTCCCCATGCCAGAAGGATGGTCCCTTTGGGCATAGTAATGGTACTAATTTGTTGAAAGCCTTCTAGAGAATGTCACTAAAAGGAAAGGGTTTTAATTTTTTCCATAAGGTGAGGTAAAATTTGTTTCTAGTTTGGATAAACCAGGAGAATGTAACCTCAAGTCACGAGTTCCTCGAGTTTTTGTCAGAACCAGCTCACGGTCCTGAAAATGAATTTCGCAGATTTACTGATTTAGAGACTTTTTCTTTCTCAAAGGAGTGGACTTAAGAATCTTTGCAAAGAGCCTGAATTTATGAATGTTTACTGAAGAGAGATTCTCTGCTATAACTTTTTTCTTGTGTTCTAGTCACAGCAACTTAACTGATGGATTCTTCCATACATACCTTCTCCCTGGAGAAATTTCTTTCATTTCTTATTGTTAGTGGTATTTCCGAAATCTTTTTTAAAATCTATTATTTCAGAATCCTAGCAGAAAAACGATATTTTGTGCAATCATTTATTGCTATAATCATCATTATCAAAAACCTGATACCTTTTTTCTTACCCAAGTAACAAACACATGGACGTATTCTCACTCTGAAAGAGTCAAACAGTAACATTTGTATTAGCAAAATATGTATGTGTCTGATTTCTTCATTTATTTTTCTCCTCAGGTTGTGTGGTGTGGTAAAGCATGTTGTGAACCCCTCAGAATGTTCCTCTCCCGAGAGATGCATCTTAGCCTACCTCTATGATCTCTATGTGTCATGTAGCCACCTCAGAAGTAAATTTGGAGACCTCTTCAGGTGGGTAGAAGAAAATCAACAGGAATAGGATCATGCCTGTATTTGGTAGTAACCCACCCAACATTGTCATCCTTTTTAATAATGAAAATTAATCATGATCACATCTGCCAGAGTTCATACTGAATTATCTTTCATTGTTCCTTTAATCTCCTATTACTAAATATTTATGCACATTTAGCTATGATTGCAATTCTGAGATACACTTGAGGAACTTTCTGCCTTTTGCACTTGGGTAGTACCTCACTTGGAATGTGGTTTCCCTGCTGTTTGCATCCTTACTTTCTCACCACCTTTGCTTCTCTGCTTCCTTGACCATCCTATTTCAGAGGGTGTCCCTGAGTGGGTGTCGTTCTCTGCATGTTAGCGCTTGCTCTACCCCCACAAGTAGTCAGGAGCTGGAAAGCGCATATTTATTGAATGTTATTTTGAGGAAATTTTGATTATTAATTGTAGGCGGTGGTAGGAAGGGGTACGCTAATAGCTGCAAAGTACATTTGTCATCTAGAAAGAAGTAAGGAAAGAACTATCAGTTACGGGTATTTGTAAATTCTATGAGCTTTGTCTTCTATGAGGTTTGTGTCGCGTGTGACTGCTAGTCCTTGCTTTGTTACCACCACCGTCCCTCCATCCCTTGGTTGGACTATTGCAGAGTCCTACCTGGTTTCTCTGCTTGTAGCCTGACTTCCGTAGCATATTGTCGGCATATCTACTCAAGTCATCGTTTTAAAACAAGAATACCTTGACGTTTTCTAGTGGCTTCTTCTCTACACAGAATAAAATTCAGAGTCCTAACCTAGCCTTCAGGATCCACTGAATCCAGTCTCCACTTCTCTCTCTTCCCCTTTGTTTACTCCACTCTGACCACATCTACCTCCTTCCTGGTCTTCACATGCTGTAAGCACACTCCCATCTTGGGGCTTTTGTACTGGCTGCTACCCCGCTGGTGATCTTTGCCCTCTCTCACTTACATGTCCATGCACACAGTGCATTCACGGGCATGTACCTCTACCTCCCTGCCCACCTGTTTTAAATAGCATCCTCTTCCCCCTACTCTCTGTCATTCCCTGAACCTTAATACTTACTACCCCTGGGTGAATTACATGTGGATTTATGGTCTAGCTTCCTCCTAGAATGTAAACTTTGGAAAGGAGGAACTTTGCTTTGCTTTACTTTACTGCCATATCCTGTACCTTGAAGAGCATTTGGCTTCTAGCAAAAACCTGCTAAATGAAAGATAAATCCAAAAGAAAAAGCCAGGATATCTTTAATGGTATCGAAAGGGGAAAAAAATGGGAGGGTAGGTCATCATGAAATGCCTAGATTTCCAAATAATCTTCTGTAAAACATTTGAGTGGGTCTTAGGAAACCTCTTTTTGCAAAATGATGCAATAAGCATAGTACCCTACATCCTTACTTTACAAACAGCTTCATTTTCAGTTTATGGTTTTCACAGCGCTTTCTCATACATGATTTGGTTCTTGCAATACCCGAAGAGTGAACTTCCCAAGAAAGTCCCGGTAGCCTGTTTGACCCCTAGTGCTCCCGTAGGGTAGTGCAAATTGTAACCTAAGTGAATGTGAGTAAGGTACCCTGGGTGTATGGGGGTTTAGGAGACCAACAGGGAGCTGAGGGTCAGCACAGTGTCGCATCACAGGGAGTGGCTCTGACTTAACGTTTCCTCAGTTAAAGATCCAGTAAACCAGTGTGGCTCTCAGGAAGCCCTGAGGTCAGGCATTATTTGTGGATTGGGACTAAGAAGAATGGCCAAATAAAAGCTAGCTGCTCAGGAGAATCCTATCAGTGTGCTAATTAAACAGTTTGAATAATTAGATCTCAAGGAGCATCTGTAACGTTGTGCAAGAGGATTACGTGGGGAAATAGAGCAGGGGTCACATCTTGCACTGTGTACCCAGGGCTGCACACAGTTCTTTCCATCAAGATCTTTTTTAAGCCTCCCCTGCAGTCGCAGGAAGTAGAAATGACTGTTCCCATCAACAAGTGACTATTTCTCATCGTAAGAATGATGATTAATGAATAATGGAGCTTAGATTCATATATAAGTCCTCCTGGCCTCAAAGTGTGTGTTGCTTTTATTACTCTGCCAGGTTTTTCAGGTACAGGCAATCTCAGAAGGAAAATGTCTGAGTTGTTGCCTTTGTTTCATATATGTCTGCAACAGAGAGGGGTAAGAATTTGAGAGTGACCTAGAAAGCAGCTAATGTTTTAATAAAGCTCAGAAGCGCATCTGGAAAGAGTGTAATAAATGGAACAGGAAGCCTAGAAATGAAGCGTAAGGAGACTTCACCATAAGCCACAGAATTCAGAAAAATTATGCATCGTAGGCTGGAGGTGTCAGAGTCAACTGGAGAGAAGTCTCCAGACTGAAAGAAAAGTGAGGGCACTTTTGTGAATCTTGTAACAATTGGGAAAGTCAAGTAGACTTCTGGTTTCTGAGAGACATAGATTGGTAGAAATAGGGAGGAAAACCGACAGTGCTTTACTATTTGCTGAAGTCTGATTCATTAAAATGACACTCAGGGTGTGGGGAGGTGGAGAGAACCAGCAAAGAGCAAAGTTTGTTTTTGTTTCATTTTTAATGAGAAAGTGAAATGAATTAAGAACTATTGCTGAAGGAGAATGAGTGAAAAGTCAAGTAGAAAATGGGGCAAGAGTTAGGGCAGAAAAAAGGGGGAGATGTTTAAAAGCCCTGGGGACTGACACGCTCATCATTTTGAATGAGTCATACTGCAGATTGCGAGCTGGCCTCCTTCGGGGACCGTCGACACCGTTTCATAGAAGTGTCTGCTGAGAAAGAGAGCAGAGAGGGCCAGAACTGCTGTGGGGTGGTGGGTGGCTTTGGTCCTGTCTGCCAGACCTGAATTGCCCCGAACATTAAGTTGGCCTGAAAACCTCCTAAGGGGAGGGGGGGGGGACTCTTCTCTCGGGATGCATTACAGTTGCTGCCATTGAGTCTGCCCTTAAATGAAATTGCTTTCCAAGTTATTCTAGTTTTGTTTTGTTTTAACTCTTCTCCTTGTAACCTCAGTAGTGCCTGTTCAAAAGTTAAGCAAACCATATATAATAATGTGATGCCTGCAAATTCTAACTTGAGATGGGATCCGGACTTCATGATGGATTTCATTGAGAATCCTTCAGCTCGTAGCATCAATTACTCAATGCTGGGCAAGATCCTCAGTGACAACGCGGCCAATCGCTACAGCTTCGTCTGTAACACGCTCATGAATGTATGTATGGGCCACCAGGATGCGGGAAGGTGAGCCGGCTTACCTGGAATTCACATCGAACAACCCACTCCCACTCGTTGCCTTGTCGTTGGCGATTGCCTGGGCTGACGTTTGGATGTTGTCTGCTTTTTGTCCTCCCCCCGCTCCCCAATTTATTCCAGAATTTCTTTCTGCTCTATATTGTGACTTCCTTTGCCTGACAGGCCATCCTGGCTGGATTGCTCTGGCATGAGATGCTTTTGTGCTTTTGATGTAAACTCTAGGTTACTGATCTATTCCTAAAAACGTATATAATACGTAATGTTTTTATTCAAGCACAAATAAAAAAGACTTAGATTGGGGGCATCTGGGTGGCTCAGTTGATTTGGCCTCTGACTTGATTTTGGCTCAGGTCATGGTTTCAGGTGCTGAGATCGAGCCCTGTGTTGGGTCGGGGCTCAGCATGGATCCTGCTTCTCTCCCTCCCTCTCTGCCTGCCCCTCCCCCTGCTCATGTTCAATCAATCAATAAAATTAAAAATGGAGGGTTTTGTTTTCTTTCTTTTTTTTTTTTTTTTTTTTTAAGAACACTCTCTTTTGGCCTACCTAAATTACATTGTGTCTGTAATTTTTTTTTTTGATGCCTCTAAAAATGTAAATTTGTAAGTCAGGTTTGTTCTCAGAACAAAAATATGGTAATTGGCATCTGTACTGATTTTGCTCAACAAACTAAATATTAGAAAACCTTTGAAGCCAGTTACTTTTATCTTTGGTTCCAGGTTTCTACTTGGTATTTAACAAGTGGGTATTTATTAAATCTTTGAATCTTAGAAATGAATGGCTTGTTTGATGGTAGTAAGGTATGTGTTCATTAAGTTCTATTTCTCTCTTGTTACTTTTTACTATTTTCTTTTTCTTCTTCCTAGGATCAACGACATTGCCAATTTCTCCTCAGAGCTGACAGCTTGCTGCACTGTTCTTAGTTCGGAATGGCTGGGAGTTCTGAAGGCTCTTTGTTGTTCTTCAAATCATGTGTGGGGGTTTAATGATGTGCTTTGCACTGTGGATGTAAGTTTTCTTTTTCATGTAAAAACTCATCTGTGCAATTAAATAGTTAGTAATTCTTTTTAATTGACTTAACCCTTACCTGAGATAGAAGATATTTTTCTTTTTCTGCCCAAAAGCAATAAACGAGATTGCAGTTGCCAAGGATTAAATAAAAGAAAAAAAAATTGAAATATATACAATAGCTTAATCTACAGCAGAGATGCCAAGCGTTTCCCTGTTTCTTAGCTGAGATTTCTTACATACAGTCTCTTCAGGGTTGTCCTTTCACACTGTTTACCAAGCGCCTCGGGCTCCTCATGGTAAAAGACATAATTTGCCTAAGGCAGTCTACGTTTTGCAGAGAACCAGTTTGGTTTTTAAAGATCAAGGTGCATTCTATGAATACAGGTTTTACTGTGTTGCCTCAGAATGTCCTGGCCCACATTCATTGGCATGTTCAGTCTTTTTAGTGATCGTGTCTGGAACTTGATAAAGAGATACCCAGGATACATCACTGATTTTCCTTTACGTATATCCATGATGTGTCTATTTCTTAAAACTCTGTCACGATTGTCTGTTTTTTCCTATCGCTTCTTGGGGTGATTGTGTTTTGTGTTAATGTGTCTTCTGTGTAGAAGATGTTTATGCATTTTAAAAACCACCTTCCAGTTAGAGGTTTACTTTCTAGTTCTGGTATCTCAGGATAGAGAATTCTACTGCATTCTCTTAGGTACCCAAAGTTTTATATATATATAAAAACTGATACCAGTGACCTGGTTTCCCAGTCAGGTGAGATCCCAGTTTTTATCTTTAACATCATTCCTTAATGTCTCGGTTGTTTTCTGTTCTACTTTCCCTTTGCTTCGCTCCTTCATCTGCAAAATCGGGATTCATAGTAGTGTGAGCCTCATGGTGGCGTGCTGTTAAATGAGGTGGTTTTTGTAAATCACTAACCACAGTTATTGGCATATAGTACAACTTAATATGTAGGCTGCTGTTATGAGTATTTTTTTTATTACTGTTCTCTTCCAGAGTCTTGTGAGGTCTGTATTGGTAGAGTTTTCGTTGGGAATGAATTAATTTTCCTTCTCTTCTTTTTTTCACATTTTTTCCCTTTCTCTTTCTCTCAAGGTTAGAGGTCAGTTGGAAATTTTTCGAGTTGTTAAAACTAATTCAATTACGCTATAGAATCATTAATAATTATCCTTGAAAAGAACTCTAAAACCTTAATGAGGCTTATTATTTATTTAGAGGAGCTACCATGTTTTTCCTTTGCTCCCTAATGATCTTACCCTTCAATGACAAATGATGCCATATTCTGCTAAGAAGTTTTATTTGCACTACGTCTTTTAGGAATTTCTTGATTTTTGTTTTTGTTTTGTTCGATTATACATACTCTAGAGAAAACTCAGTATCTCCTGTTAGGTTAGGAATTAGGTAATCCTCATTCTTTGTCTTACAAAGTAGAAATAGTCCTTACAGGATCATGAACCTGATGTATTCTCATTTCACTCTATTGGTTCATTTTGGGATTTTAGATCTTACTGGTATTGCCTACATTCACTTAGATATTAATCTTGGATGTTACTTGAAAGGGTGTTAGGTATTAAAACGTGTCAATGTTTTTCTTGAAGGTGAGTGACCTTTCATTCCATGATTCATTAGCTACTTTCATTGCTATTCTGATAGCACGACAGTGTTTCTCCCTGGAGGACGTCGTGCAGCACGTCGCGCTTCCTTCTCTCCTAGCAGCAGGTACGGCACATCCAGAATGGCCCTTGTGATTTGATGGTTGTCTGGGGGTGGTTTCTAGCTAGTACAACAATAAACATACTGTTTCAGGGTCCATGCATCAGCCAGTGGTGTGACGTTGAGGTAAAGGTCTGAGAATGGTCAGTGTAGTTCTATACAAAGTCAAATGGATCCCTATGGAAAAGGTGGTTTTTACGGAAGCACTCTGGTTTCTCGAAAAAGCAGAAAAAGCATAGTGTAGTTCCTTAACTTCTTAAAGTAAGGAGCATTTACATTTAAATTAGTCCAGATAAGTTAGCTTAATGGGAAACCTGAAGACCTATCCTTGAATAAATTAGAAGACTTGCTCTTAAAATCTTTCCTAGCTTGTGGAGATGCAGATGCTGAGCCTGGGGCGAGAATGACATGCCGACTCCTGCTTCATCTCTTCCGAGCTCCCCAGGCCTGCTTATTACCTCAAGCAACCGGTGAGCTGACAGCTGAAAAACCTCTGATTACGTTTTCATTTGGAGGTAGAGATTCTAAAATGACCAAGTAGGCTGTCCATTTTGTCATTTCCTTCCTGATTTGGGTTGAGCTTGCTTTTGCAGGTGAGGAAGGAATGCAGTAATGCCCCTGAGAGGGCCGTCAGCACCTTTGATTTATGCAATATCAGGATGTATTGAGAAACTCAAATCAGGAGTTAATAAACAATAAAAATACTTTTGCTCTTAGGCCGAGCCATGCTGGTGGGCAGCTTGATCCTCTCATCTACTATGTATGTTGGTTATGAACCACATCATAGCAGCTTAGGGCAGGGATGATTCATTTATTCTTTTACTAAGGTAAAAGGAAGACGGTAAGAGGTCTAGGAGTGTTAGTGGAGTGTGTTTCCAAAGGTCATTTCCATACAGGGGTATGTGTGTGTGTGTGTGTGTGTGTGTGTGAGAACCAACGTACGTAGATGAAAGTCCTTATTGTTTTGATCCGTCTCTCTAGGGAGCAAAGACATTGTTTTAATAATTAAAAAAGAGAATTTTAAGAAAGGAATACTGACAGCGTTTCTTAGTGAATCCTTGAAGCATCGATTAAAGCTAGCTGATGGCAGTTAAGGACACACAGTCTAAGAGTGAAAGACTCTGCTGATTGTAAATGGTTAGGAAAGATTGTTAGGGACGGTCATGAGACCATTCAAAGTTTGCTGTTGTTCTCCTCCTAGGCAAACCTTTCCCTGGAATAAGATCATCTTGTGATAGACACCTCTTAGCCGCTGCTCACAACAGCATTGAAGTGGGAGCCGTGTTTGCTGTTTTAAAAGCGATTATGATGCTTGGTAAGACTATCCTGGCACTAAACGTGGTTAATCACCAGAAACAGAGGAAAAATAATTTATATTCAGGATCAACTCTAATTCATATTATTAGCAACATGGTTTGGTTTGATTTGGTTTGGTTCTCCTGGCAAAATTAGTTGGCTTTCTCCAAGTACAAGATCAGCTGGACTTGAATTGTCTGCTCCTTACCTACAGTTCTCAGGGAATTTAAATATAATAGTTTTTATTTTTGGATGACATTTTAACTACAGGATATTTTGTTTGATATAATAGAGATCTCAGACCCACAGGTTGGTTTTATCTTTATTTGTTGGCATAAGTCACATTTTATGAAGGACACAAATGCCACGGTGATCTAACCAAAGGTTGAACTGTTTTATTATATATCAGGAGTAGAACACCAGAAAACCTGGATTTTAATCTTAATGTCTCTGCTCCTATTGTGACCCTGAACAACTATATAAACTTCTACTTTAGCTTTTTCATAAATCAGGTAATAATTGCAATAATGTCAGTATTATTGGCAAATCAACGTTAGATGTCAGGATTTTAAAAAGTTTAATCCATAATTTCCGAGATGTCCATCATACTCTTGATGGCATATCCGTTCCTGGGGTAGCAGTACTGCATTTTCTGTTCATTTATAGTATAATACTTTAAGACATTTTTATTCTATAAATTGTTCAGGATTTGAATGAGTAGTAAGTCTTAAGTCCACACTGCCTAATTCCAACTGTGGCAACCCTCTTTTGGCCTTGACTTAACAAAAGTCTTATGTTCTGAAGGAGCTCTCTTTGATTAGAACAGAAAGTAGATAGGCATCATTTTAGAGGAGTCCTAAAGAGCATTATAATTTGTACTCCTGTTTGAATGTTATTTGGTGATGATGAAGCATAACAGGATTTCCATTTAAAAATTATTTTTAAAAGTTCACGTTAAAAAGAAAAGTTCACCTTAAGAGAATATATATATATATACATATACATATTTACGTATGGTTTGTAATTTTTTCAGTAGTTTAAAGGTTGGAGAAAACATAATTATATATGCATTATATATATCTCAGACGCCCTTGGAAATGCCTAAAATATTCTTGCAGTAATAGAGAAAGGGCCACGTGGAGGGCCGTGCCTCATTTCTGAGTTTAGGAGCTTATAGTATTAAACAAACAACATTAAATGCTCTTTTCAGTAAGTAAAATTTCTCTCCTCTGATCATGTTTGAAAAGAAAATGGCTGGTCAGTCTACTTAAATAAATGTAGGGACCATGAAGTTAGGGACTTGCTTTTTATTTATTTTTTTTTTTTCAAACTGTGGTATCTCTAATGCCCATCAGAGAAACTAGACAGGTTTTGAAATAGTAGCTTTTCAACAAGCTAATGTTTGGAGTGCGACTGCAGAGGGGATAGACACTGAATGGCAGAAAGCACGATGAGGGCCGTCGAGGCCCTTGCCCCTTCATTTGGAGGACTGGTCCAGTTTTAACTAAAATTTGCCAACCTCTTTAAGGAGTCACAGAATTGTATTTTAATATCCATGTGTAATAACCTTTCATCTTTGATTGGCTTTCCTTGACTTTTTTTTTTTTTTTTTTTTTTTAATTCATCTCAGTTCTTGTTAGATTGAGAATGTTAGGTCTGAGAAGTCACGATCAGGTCATTGGATGTCAGTAGAGCCTTGGACTAGGTAGTCACAGAACACTTCTCTATTCTGTTACTTGCACAGTTATAGAAGTTTCTGGCACAGTCTCCTATACCTTCTCTGTCATCCTAACATCTATACTAAATGAGAATCTGAATGAGGATTTCCTAGGCAGAGGGGTTTGTTTCTCTGATTTTGTTTTTACAGAAGTTTTAATTTCTCTACTTCACCCTGTCCTTACCAGTGTTCTCTCAACTCATGTCCACCAGGATCTATTTTGAATTTGGGAGATAAAACTGTTATATAGGAGTCGGTTTTTAATTTATGCAGTAGTTTAACATAAGGTGTAGATATAGTTGAATGAGTAGTACTATGTATCCCCAAAATTGGGGAAAGCGTGCTAAATTTTGGGACGTATCTTTCAGCTCCCAGCGAGCTCTGTTGAATTAAATAAACTCGTGGGTGAAAAATTGGTACTTTTTCTATTGTGCATTTTAATGAGGAACGTTTGATAATATATAATAAGATATTGATACTTGAAAAGTATTTTCCCCCCCTCCTCTTACGATTTTATAAATAAGTATTCACTAAGCCATTATGATTTTTTAAATTTTTCAGCAGAGTCAAAACTTTTTCTTGGTTGACCTGTGGGTTTTATAAGGCTTTTTGCACTGAGCTGGGCTTGATTTTACTCCTAGTGGGCAGTGAGTGGGCCTTATCTAAAGTCATTTGTTGGTTCCGGGAAATTTTCTCGTTCAAGATTTACAATCCTTGGGTAAACAGGCAAAAGTTGAGAGGCTCTGTTGTCATTTGGCAGTCGTTATTACCAAATTATATTCTCTCCCTTTTAAAATATGACAGTGATTTTGTCTTTCACAGCTAGAGGAGATTTCTTATTTCCAGCTGTTCAGATGTTCCACTCCATTTTGTCCCCAAACACTTGGTTATGAGGGAAGCCCTCTCCTTAGTTTCATGTGACTCAGTATAGGAGAGGTTGATGTGCTGAGGTTCTCTAATTTGGATGTTTACAGAGAGGAAAGTGAGAGGCTTGGGTTATTCAACGAGTGCCCTATGTTTAGGGCTTCCTTAGTATGCATTGCCCTTTTCCATTCCCAGGGATATAATCTCTCTTGTCAAGAAGTTGATAGTAAGGTGGGCTAAGGCAAAACTTTTCTCTTGACCTATGGATAGAAAATAAGTCATTGTAAGAGAAGAAATGGAAAAGGGACACCTAGAAGGGTGAGTAACCCATTTTTTCCTTGTCTATAAGTCAAATGAATTTGAATATTGAATACATGTGTGCTTGAAATATTGGTGGAATCAGTGTTCTCTAATTATGAAGAATGATTCCTAATGGCCTTTCTAAGTTGAGTGAACACGTACTTGATTCTGTAAACAAAATAAGGGATACGTCTTGAATATGCTTTTTTGCCATGTCCAGTGAAACTTCTCTGGGTTCTTGCATTTGTTCTCTAGATCCCCCCCCCCCCCCTCTCTCTCTCTTTTTTCTCTCTCTCTCACTGAACAACGGGCTGTGCCATAATGATGCCGTTCACATATTTTAAATCCCCGAAGGCTTGCTTCATTTACTTCTCAAGGATTTGGCAATATTTTGAACTTCTGTGATTTTGCTTTTGTGGTTCTATTATTTAGGAGATGCCAAAATTGGCAATAACAATGTCAGCTCTTTAAAGAATGATGACTTCACCATGAGGGGTTTACGACGTGATGGGAATGCGGATGATATCTGGACTGCCTCACAAAATTCAAAATCGTGTGGGAAAAGCATTTCCATAGAAACTGCCAATTTAAGAGAATATGCTAGATATGTACTGAGGACGATCTGTCAACAGGTATTTTTCAGATTTAATTTGCCTTTAACTTTGAATATATAATTGTTCTTGGGAGAGAAATGCTCAGTGTTATTGGAAACTTGCATATGGGGGGATCCTTTCTGCTAACTTTATTTGGAAATCAAATTTGTTGAAAAGTTGCAATAATATTGAAGAACTCTAGGATATATGCTCTTTATGCAGATTCACCAGTTTTTTACATTTTGTCACATTGCTTTATGATTCTATTTGTGTGTGAATGTGGATGCATATACTTTTTAATTTTTTGCTGAAGCTTTTGAGAGTAGATGGCATGCATTATTAATCTTTACTTTTTAATTCTTTAGTGTTTACTTATTAAATAATCAAATGCAGTATGGTTATGTTAAAAAAATCAAGAAATTGGGGAACCCTGGGTGGCTCAGTGGTTTAGCACCTGCCTTTGGCCCAGGGCGTGATCCTGGAGTCCCAGGATTGAGTCCCATGTCAGGCTCCCTGCATGGAGCCTGCTTCTCCCTCTGCCTGTGTCTCTGCCTGCCTCTCTCATTCTCTCTCTCTCTCTCTCTATCTCTATCTCTCATCAATAAATAAAAACCTTTAAGAAATATCAAGACATTTACTGTGGTACAGTAATTTTTTCTCACCTACAGGCCATATTCAGTTTTGTCAGTTGTCCCAATAATGTTGAATTTGTCTGAAATTTCCCTTAGATTAGCTTCAGATTACACATTCTTGGCCAAGATGCTACAGAACTAATACTGTGTTCTTATAGGGCAGTCATGCCTAAAGACACATGGTGTCCATTTGTACCTCACTGGCACCGATCATTTTGATCAAGGTGCCTCCATTGTATGGTTTCAAGATTGCACTGAAATAGTTACCATTTTTATTCCTTGCAATCAGTAAATAGTCTTCGGGGAGACATTTTGAGATAATGCAGATATCCTGCTCCTCATCAAACTCCACCACCCATATGGCATTCATTTTGATTCTTGTCTAAATTAATCTTTATATGAGGGTTCCAAAATGGGGATTGTTTTTGCCCCCAACTCCTTTAGAGTTAATGATTTGCATTCTATTCTAAGAAAAGCCTACCCTTATTTTTTCCCCCTTATTCTTAGTTATTTGTTTTCCATATGGATTATAATATACTGTCCTTAGTTATTTTCATGTTCAAATTATCTCAGACTTGTCCAGTGGGAACCTTGTCACCTGGCTTTTAAGTTGTTTTGACATGTGCGCCCCCCCCCCGCCCCGCCCATAGTTTTGTAGTTTCTTTCTTCCTAACCTACCTGTACTTTCCCTATTCCAAATCTGGAATTACTCATTCCTCCAAGGAATTCTGGTTCTAGTTAGTAGAGGATGGTACTTCGACACCAAGATGTGGGCATTATGGTGCTCAGTACCGTAGAGTTAGGAAAAAAATATATCTATATACATATAAGTGTGTGTGTGTGTGTATTCATGAGTTCATACTGATATGTCCACTTCTAATAACTCTACTTAGTTCTTCTTTGCATTCTCCCCTTCCTTATTAATAATGTCTTCCACAGCAAGAACTCTGGCTCCCAGTAACATCAACCATTTACTCATTTACTTAATTCTGCACTATACCTGAAATAGTTTTCAGAATTGCTACATTTATACCATTAGGAAAAAATGACAAAGAGTTGAAGATTTGCTTATAGTTCTTTTTTTCCCTAAAGGTTTACAGTATTGTGTTAAAAAGGTTTTTGAGCTTTCTCCTATAAAATGGATGTTATTCATTTGAAATAGAATTGGTTTCATTTGTTTCTGTTTGCATTCAGTTTAGATCCCCCTTTTCCTCCTCCTCACCTCAGCTCTGCTTTAGACTAGCATGTTTCTACAAGTCAACTGCACATAAAGGTGTACTCAGAGATGTGTCCTCTGTCCCTTGTCTTTTCCATCCTGTGTTTTATCTGCCTTTGGTGATCAGTTTTATTACTTTTGGATTTATCTTCCTTTTTTCCTTTTAGTTTCTCTTTTCTTATAAAAGAAAGAAAACATGCCATACCATACAGGCTGTTTTCCATTTTGATGGAGACATTATGTTAACAGGGTCATGTTTTTATTAGAGCATACTGTAATCATAGTAAAAGTTCACTAAATAGTCATATAGATAATGAGAGGCAGTGTGCATTGGTTTCCAACCAGTATCATCAAGGGTCAAACAATTTTAATGCCTGAAAAATATTACTGATGTATGAGTCCCACCGTCAGATATGTATTTCATGGGGCCTGGGCATTTGATTTTTAGCAAGCTCCCCAGATGACTTTAGTAGATACTCAGCATTGGGCTACTGCTGTTTAAGAAACGGGCCTCTTCTGAAACAGTTCTGGGTTCAAACTGGGCTCTGTTGATGATTTCTTCCTTCTACAGTACACATGTTTGCCTTTGAAACAATGATAAAGAAAGGGTGATGGGGTTTAAATTGGTAGAAATTTTGGTATACTCCTTGACCCAGCAATTAATTGTACTTTTATGAAATTATCCTAAGAAATTTATTGTATAGAAAGTAGATGTGCACACATTTATAATAAGAGCATTTATAATAATATAAAAAATGAAGACAGTTTTCTAAATATTTTACTCTGTTCTTTCTATTCAGTGGAATATTATATGTGTGACATGAAAACAAAGACCTCTTATAACAAAGAATCATTACCATTATACAACAATATTTTCTTTACTATCTTTAGCTTTCTTTTCTTTCCCTTTTTGGCATACTGGCTTTCCAAACGTTTTTAAACCACTTTGTATTTTTAGCAAACCAAAATACCAGAAATTTTGTTTTTCAGACTTTTCCCACCTACTTTTCTCATGTAATTGTTTTTTAATTGGAAGATTTTTGTCTGCTTTATATTCCATTGTACACCATGATTTAGTGCACAACACGGGTCACCTATAGAAAGTCTCTGCCTGTCAATCTAACTGCCGATTTTTTTCTTTAGGAATGGGTAGGAGAGCATTGCTTAAAAGAACCGGAAAGATTATGCACAGACAAAGAGCTTATATTGGACCCTGTGCTTTCAAATATGCAAGCACAGAAATTACTGCAGCTTATCTGTTATCCTCATGGTATAAAAGAATGTACGGAGGGCGACAACCTGCAAAGACAGCATATTAAGCGTATTCTTCAGGTGAGTGATTAGAGTCTGAAGATTCTGTTCCTGTCATGGAACACTTTTTTTTTTTTTTTTTTACCCCCTCTGTGCTAATTAAGTCTTGACTTCAATTCTGACTTTTATTCTCCTAATTTTCTTTTCTGTGTAATTGCTGCATTCATTGATAGGTAAATATAGATACTGCAAATGCTACACTAACGTAGTATAAATGTAGATGTTTTAAGTCTATTATATTTAGATGAGACTTAAGCTTTCTGGAGGGATAGTCTTAAATGTATTATTCAAAAAGTACTGAAGTTATTTTGGAATGGGATTGATTAGATACATAGGTTTTGAGAGAAGAAATCCTTGTATTATTTCCAGTGCCTGGCTGAGTAAGTGCATTATTTTATTTTATTTATATATTTAAAAAATATTTATTATTTTGAGAGAGAGCGAGAATGACCGAGTGAGCAATTGAGAGAGAAAACAGAAGCAGAGGAAGGGGTAATGGGAGAGGGAGAAGCAAGCTCCCCACTGAGTAGAGAGCCCAACATAGGACTCAATCCCAGGACCCCTAGGATCATGACCTGAGCTGAAGGCAGACACTTAACCAACTGAGCCACACAGGCACGATAGATGTGCATCATTTTAATGTGTTTTTGTTTTTACTTTTTTTACATCTACAATAAATGTATGTGATAGACCTGGAAGCCTTTTTGATCTCTACAAATTCCTTTAATCTGCACGATTATTCTCTTCTTTCTTGAGAGAGGGAATACTGCAAGGATTTAATATATTTATTAAAGACCCATTAAGTATCCTTAATGTGAATTCTTTCCATTTCCCCAGAACCTTGAGCAGTGGACACTAAGGCAGTCCTGGCTAGAACTCCAGTTAATGATCAAACAGTGCTTGAAGGACCCTGTGAGTATATATTGGAAGCATGTGTTATGTATGCAAAATTTTGTGAACTGCATGATCACGTTGATGTTTGAAGATGAAGTAAAACGTATGCATGCTAGTTTTCTTATGTGTAACTCCAGGGCTCTGGTTCAGTGGCTGAAATGAACAACTTACTGGACAATATTGCCAAGGCAACAATAGAGGTATTCCAGCAATCTGCTGACTTGAACAATAATTCTTCTAATTCTGGAATGGGCCTCTTCAACCCAAATGGCATTGGAAGTACTGATACAAGTAGCACGAGGCAGAATGGAATAAAGACATTTCTAAGGTATTTTTTTTCCTGCAGTTTGATTGTGTTGTCATTACTTTTTCACATGTAATGGCATATTTTTATTTGCACGATGCAGTTAATTTTTCATAAAGCTGCAGCGATGTGGAATTACTTGTGTCAGCTACCATTATTTAACAATATATTAAAGGGCATGATGACGAATAATATCTCAGTGTTTACCACATCCACCCTCCTCGGAACCACATATGACACACAGAAGGGATTAATTTCTTTATTGTCTCTTTATGGCTACTCTGTTCCTTAGAATTCAGTATATAGGAGACACTTTTCCTGCCATCTTTGTTAATTGGCAGTGTTGCACAAGTAATAATCATGTTAGGCAGAGTGATTTATATTTTGTCATTTGGGTATAAAGTATAACTAGTGAATTTTGAAACCTTAAAAATTTGTTATTAATATGCTTATTAAGCATAGTCGGGAAATTTCATATCTTAACTGTGACAGTAAAGTGTGTTGCTTGTACAAAAGGAGTGTTGCCAATCAGAGAGCTAGAATCATCAAAAAACACTTGCATAGTCTTAAAAAGTTTAGTTATGTTATTCCCTCATAACCCCACATTTTATTTCTTTCCATAGCAAGAGTGGAAAAGTATGTTCAACTCTTTGGTATTTGGGAAGAGGAAAGATAGTAGAGAGATAAAGGGGAAATTTTAGGGTACCTGGTGCTCCTTATGCATGAAAATTTTGCCCTGGAGTTTCTGTAATAACTGTGAGAGTAGAGAAAAAGGACACCGCCTTGGGTCTGACACCTATTTCTGATTTTAGTTCCTCTGAACGCAGGGGTGTGTGGCTGGTGGCCCCCCTCATTGCCAGGCTGCCGACCTCTGTGCAAGGAAGAGTACTGAAAGCTGCCGGAGAGGAGCTGGAAAAGGGGCAGCACTTGGGCTCCTCTTCCAAAAAGGAAAGAGACAGACAAAAACAGAAAAGGTACGGCTGCAAGGTGTGTCTCTGTGTGAGGGGCTAAGGAATGATGGAGAACAAGGGGCATCTTGCAGATATACATGGTCACGGTACCCAGACTACACTGAAACTATGGTTTTAAGTGGAAATGACAAGATTCTGTTTAGGTGGAGCTCTGTTCCTAAAATGCTCCAGGTTCTAATACTTAGTACGCCAGTTTTCAGTTTTGCCTGTGTACCCGAATCACCGCTGAGCCATTTAAATACTGACTTCTTAGCCCCGCTGCCGAACTGTTGAATCAGATCTGGAGATCCATTTAGTTCCTGTATTCTACATTTAATTACTTTTCATTGTTTTAATTATTTATGTTTAAATTACATAGAATCATTTATAATTCTTTTTGAGCCCTAAGATAGTAATATTTGAAACATTTAGGCTATTCTAGACTGAATACTAAAATGTATAAGCCACTGAGTTTAATCTTTTCTTCCTTTATTTGAGGCCCTAGAAAAGATTTCAAATAATTAAACTTGCAAACTGACTCTGTTACTGAGAAAGAATAAAGCTGCGTTCTAATGTGGAAAAATGAATTTGGCACCTCAGGAGTGAAAGGGAATAATGATTTCTTCCATTAAAAAACAAACAAACAAACCCAAATCTGAACATGTATTCTTCTTACCCCTAATTAATAATATTTTAGTAGCTACCATTTATTGAGTGCTTATAAAATACCAGTGTGTGAAACTCATCGTATACATACATGAACTTTTCAGTTCTCACAGGAATCATATGTGGTGGGTACACTCTCCTTCTACCCTTCTCCAGATGAAGAAAGGGAGGCAATTGAAAAGCTAATTTCTCAAGGACACACAGCTAGGAAGTTGTAAAACAAGTTTTTAAACCCAGGTGGTCAGGGCACCTGGGTGGCTCAGTGGTTGAGCGGCTGCCTTAGGCTCAGGTGGTGATCCCAGGGTCCTGGAATCCAGTCCTGCATCAGGTTCCCTGTTTCTCCCTCTGCCTGTGTCTCTGCCTCTGTCTCTCTCTCTCTCTGTGTGTCTCGCATGAATAAATAAATAAAATATTAAAAAAAAAAAAAAAACACCCAGGCTCCTAAGACTGTGCTCTTTAACTGAACTGCATTTTGGTAAAGAGCTAGTTTTGCATGTATTCTGTTTGTTAAGACCTGTTGTTTGGCGTCACCGTTGTGTCAGTCAACCCACCAGATGACTTAATTTTAATTCTGAAAGTTAATTTGCTAATGGATGGTTGTGTGCACATTGCCTCCCTTCCCACGGGCGGGGGGCGGGGGGGGCACAGATGGTATTGCAGAGCTTAAAGATGACTCCTCTCAAATCAGTCTCTCTCAGCTCTGCTGGTAGAGGCTGAAGCACATTAAAATATTTGGGTCTCAATCTCCTTTAAGATTTTTTTTTTTGCCGGGTCACCTGGGTGGGTCAGCAGTTGAGCGTCTGCCTTTGGCCCAGGGCATGATCCTGGAGACCCAGGATGGAGTCCTACATCGAGCTTCTTGCGTGGAGCCTGCTTCTGCCTCTGCCTGTGTCTCTGCCTCTCTCTGTGTGTCTCTCATGAATAAATAAATAAAATCTAAAAAAATAATAATAATTTTTTTCCAGCTTAGCACTTCATTTGTCAGTATGATCTGTTCTCTGATAATTGAAGAAATATTCATACAATGACAATTTAAAATAGATTTTTTTTTTTAAATTCAAATGCCTTAAAAACATCTTAAGACGAGACTATGGGATATGGTTGATCACTCACAAGCTCACTGCTTTTGGATCCTTAGATCCAAAGGTGCTGATCTTAGTTCTCTCAGTGCCCACCCCTGCACTCCCCCAGCATGCTCCTACAGTATGAATCTATGCCAGTTTGGGACTGTCTTCAAGAGCAAGAGAGCATATTAAATTATTCAGAAGCATCACAGTGGTTTTTAATCTTAATAGTAGAGTTATGATTTAACTTTTCAAATAGGCTTTGGCTATTTACTACTCTTTTCCCTTTTCTAGAAGTAAAATAAATAAGACCCAGTAACCCAAGGGCAAGAGATCTATGTTGCACAGGAAGTAATCCATCCTCTCTAACTAGATCTGCTGTTACTACTTCCTTCGTAGTATGTCTCTTTTGAGTCAACAACCTTTCCTCTCGCTGGTCCTTACCTGCCTTAAGGGACAAGATGAACAACGGGAAGGCCTCCTAACATCTCTTCAGAATCAAGTTAATCAGGTAAAGTATACTAGAATATTAAGCCAGGCAAGTATTTTTCTAATGGCATTAATTTGTTTTCCTTTCAAATACTGTGCTTAAGAAGACAACATATTTTGCTTAGATGTCAGGAGACACAGTCCATGTACTGTGGCAGTCAGGGACCTCTACCTGGCAGTCATTCTAGTCCCCACAAGATGCATAATTTTGTAATAGTAATTATGCATTGGATAAATATCTCTGTCCCATAAATGTATAACATTTTGTACATTGCATACAAGTTTGACAAATCTGCTCCTCTCCTGACCCTGGCTCTTGGGAGAGATCCCGGAGCCATGCGTGCTGTAGGCATGGCAGTAAGACCAGAGGCACTTCTCTCCAGGTTCTCCAGCTCGGCCGCCACCAATCCGGAGGGTCTTGGCTTGAGCTTTCTTGACTCAGAAACTCAGTTTTATTTTCCTGCCAGAGCCAGACCATCGCCAGTCAAGTGTAAAGTATTTATTTCAAAATCAGAAGGCATATCAATTAGTTTACAAAGAATTTGAATTTAGGCTTTCCACCAACCACAGTTCTCCTGGTCACTCTTTTGGGGCATTTGCATTTAGTGTATTTCAAAGAAGCCAGATGCTGACACTAGAAATTGGTAAGTGTGGAATTGAGTAAAGAAAAGGTAGCTTGGTCATATGGGATGTTTTATCCTGCTTCTGAGCTAAATGCAGCCCTCCTGGGCCCTCTGTTTCTATGACATCGTGTCTTTCTCACAAATGATGCCAGATGAATGTGAACAACGATATTGGACTCTTTTGGTCTTCTCGCATCTCCCGCCTTTTGAATATGAGAGATCTGTTCTTTGCACAGCAGCCAAAATGATCCTTCTAAAATGTCGATTACGTATACCTCTGGCCCTCAAGATACTACCATGTTTCTTACTATACCTAGAATAAAAATTCAGTCTGGGCTGATCGAGGCCTGCGTGACTCGGCCTCGGCTCCCATTTCTGCCTCATTTCCTACCAATCATGCCTTGCTCACTCCACTCTTCACACTGACCCCATGCTATTCTTTTTCTTTTTCTTTTTCTTTTTCTTTTTCTTTTTCTTTTTCTTTTTCTTTTTCTTTTTCTTTTTCTTTTTCTTTTTCTTTTCTTTTTCTTTTTTTTCTTTTTCCTTTTCCTTTTCCTTTTCCCTTTTCCCTTTTCCCTTTTCTTATTTTAGCAAGTGAGCATGATTGAAGAGAGGGGCAGAGGGATGCAGAGAGGGGGGGAGAGAAGTGGGCACCTCACTGAGCATGGAGCTGAAGGCGGGGCTTGGTCCCTGGTCCCTGAGATCACAAAACAGGAGGCAGATGCCTGACCAACTGAGCCACCCAGGCACCCTGTCATCCTTTGAATTTGCCAAGCTGATTCTCATTGCAGCCCCTTTGCCTCCTTTCTTCTCTTTAGGTGGAAGGCTTTCCTTCAGATATTAACAGGGTCGCTCCCTCACTTGATCCTGTCTGTGCTCAGGCGTCACCTCCTCATGGAGGCCCTCCCTACTCCCTCTCCAAAAATGGGACCACGGTCATTTTGCATCCCCCCCTTGCCCTGTTACATCTGACCTGTTGTTATTTGTCCTGTTACTGGAATGAAAGCTCTGATGCAGCTTTGTGTTCACTGTCTGGCACCCTCTAGTCAGACTTGGGAGAAGACTCTAACTTGATGAGATTTGAGAAATACTCTCCTCTCACCATGCAGCATACTTAAGGTTCATCTTTTTGGCAGAGTTACTTCCACATATGACTCATTTTACCTCTTAAGATGATTTGTCAGTAGTTTACCATATTCTCAGAGCATGGCAGTCAGGGGAGGACTTTGCTCTTAGCATCTAATTCTAGGGTGTTGCCGACTTGTGGTTTGCTTTTCTTAAGCAAACCTTCCCCTATTTAACATTATTCTGAATCAGTGAAAGCACTCATTTTGTAAAACAATACACCACTCGACTGATGTCAATCAAAGTTGTCATATTTTTCAAAATAGCACACACTATCTTGATCAAAGAAGACAAGGAGTATGAGATAACAAGCCCCCCCCTTCGCTAAAAGATCAAAATAATACGTTTGCTAGGGTTCATAGACAATCCTTAGAAGTATAACACAGGTCTGAGGTAAAATGTAATTTTGTCTATTCAGTATTTCTAAGACTGATGAAATAACATTTTAAAAGTAATCTTTTTGTTGGTTAATCGTTAATTTCACCTTTTTTTTTTTAAGTAGCAGGATTGTAAGTCAACTCTAGTTTCCCTCCACCTAGAAAGGCAATGAACAGGAAACAGCCAGATTTCTGTCTGTGTGGAAGACAGGGGGAAAGCTAAAATTGCATTTTGTTTTTTAATTTGTTAAACTAAGAAGTTTTGACTGTTAGAAAGTCAACATAACTTTAAGTACAAGAAAAATTCCACTTTAATAGGGAAAATAAGTTTTGGGTTCTTCCATTTGTTTGCTGATTTAGATTTTAAGTAATTGGCGAGAAGAACGATACCAGGATGACATAAAAGCACGACAGATGATGCACGAAGCATTGCAACTTCGCCTAAATTTGGTAAGGGGTATTTCTAGTATTTTCCCTCCATTACACTTACCTAAATATGGACATAACTCCAGCCATCCACCTCTTCTATGCTCATAGTCTTCATTAGAAGGTGAGCCCTTCCACTGTGTGCCCTAACAACTTCCCTCTCTCACGTGTCCGTCCTCTTTACTGCTGACCTTCCTTCTGGCCTGACTTCTAGAGGGCATGAGTATTTAGGGCATTGGTTTGCTCTCTGCACCTTCTGCCCCAGGGACTCTCTCCTTCTTTTCCATTTGTGCTAAGAGTAGGTCTAAGACAGCTACTGCTTTGAGATGAAGTAGCTTTCATTACACTCATTTAAAGACTCATATAAAATGTGCCATAAGTTGAAATTTTGTCAAGCTTTCCATCAGATTGAACATAAAAACAAATTTGACAGGGAGGCTGTACTCACATTTAAAATTTCTCACGTATTGCACATTTCTTCGAATTTTTGTTTTTCCTTGCTGCATAAGCCTCGATGATGGCTACTCTGGAGGAGGGCTTGCCTGATGCTTGGCAGTTGTTTTAACTTAATTCCCACACATAAATGAGTAGATCTGGGGGACAGGTCTCCTGATCCTCAATACTTCGGTGTTACTGGATATTTCCAAGTGTTATTACGAACAACAGGCTTAGATTCGATAGTAATTGAACAACACAGAGTTGTAGATAATCAGCTTACCTGGTTTTGACCTATTCAGGTTTGACTAAAGTTACATCATTATGCAGGGTATTAGGAAACATTAGGAACAAAAGAAAGTTAATTCTCCTATTATTTGATTCATATTGATGTTGTGCCCGCACTCAGGTTCCCTTTCTCCTTCCCCGACCCCCTAGACCCCCACCATTTTTTGAATGACCAAATTCCTGTGCTGAAGGAACCCAAAACAGTGACAGAGAGGTAGCTAGGTAAGAGAGAAGATGTAATAACCCATAAACTAGTGGTGTGTGTGTGTGTGTGTGTGTGTGTGTGTGTGTGTGTGTGTTAAATAATAAAAATTGGCTACATGATTTGATGGGGATGGTATTTTCTTTGTAATCAAGTTTTATTGTATTATTTTTGTGCTAGGTGGGTGGAATGTTTGACACTGTGCAGAGGAGCACCCAATGGACAACAGACTGGGCCCTCCTCCTCCTTCAGATCATTACTTCTGGAACTGTTGACATGCATACTAACAAGTACGTCCTGGTTTCACATTTAGTATGCTGCACACCCGTGTGGTAGGAGCTATGATATACTGACTACAAGTTGTGTCACACATTAGCCTCTTAGTTACCATCAAAAGTTCTATGCCTTATATAAAAATGCTGTTTAGTAAAAAGCATCTTGATCTTGCTTTAAGGTGAAAATAATAATTTTTCTCTCCCCTTAGTGAATTATTCACAACAGTTCTTGACATGCTGGGTGTTTTAATCAATGGAACATTAGCCTCAGACTTATCAAATGCATCCCCAGGGGGATCTGAAGAAAATAAACGTGCATACATGAATTTAGTAAAAAAACTGAAAGTAAGTTTGTGACCTGCTTATATATTATGATCTCAGATAGTTTATTCATTACTCATTTACTGCATTTTATCTTAATTTACTTCATTAAATTAGATGTTATTCATTGCATTCAGCTAATGTTATGTGGTTATTTTGCTACTTGCTTTACCTCAGCTTACTAGTACTCAAAAGTTTATGTGCATATAGCATGAATATGTTTCATAGAAGAATTCACAAAATGTTCAACTTTTTAAAGGAACTTTAGAAATCTATTATCAAATATATAACAAAAATGCCAACATTGGATTTAGGGTAAATCCATGCTTGGATTGGCACCTATAATTGAAAAATAACCATTTGCGTTTGATATTTCTAAATCCAGTTCATTTGACTAACCAATAACATAAGCTTTGAAATAAACTGTCAATAAAATGGTGCAGAAGAAAAAAAAAATCAATATATCTGACAACCTTACCAATAAAATAACCAATGATTACCTTGAAGTCTGACCCTGGATTCGAGAACGTGTTCTGTGCTGCGGCTTCTGCCTTCTGCTGGTAAATCCTACCCTGGATTTTTGTCATTTCAGCACTGCGATACTTGTTGTGTAACAAGGGTCCCATTTATATGTGTTCTATTTTCTACTTAAATAGAAGAAATGAAACATACTCACTACTCTAATTGAAAGCTGCATCATAGACCATTCTCAAGGTTAAAGAACATTCTGACTATAAAAAAGGAAATGTTTCATAGAGAAACTTCCTTCTTGCTAACTTTTGCCTTCGTTGTGATTTCTGTCCTACTTCTCTATGTTTTTTTTTTATTTGTTTGTTTTTTTAGAAAGAACTAGGAGACAAGAGATCAGAAAGTATTGACAAAGTTCGACAGTTGCTACCTTTGCCAAAACAGACATGTGATGTCATCACTTGTGAACCTATGGGTTCCTTGATTGACACAAAGGGAAACAAAATTGCTGGATTCGACTCTATAGATAAAAAACAGGCAAGAGTAAATGTTTGTTTTTCGTATATATTTTCTTATCTTTCTATAGTGTATATGAAACATCTCAATTTTATAGTTTTCTTGGTTTTTTTTAAAGCATATTCTTGTCATTTGAATGCCTTGGTCATTGGCATTATCACATAGATACTCATTTAAAACTTTATGTGAACGCCTGGCTAGCACAGTCGGTAGAGCATGAGACTCTTAAAACTTTACGTGAATTTAAGTGAATTTCTGAAGCCCACTGCAGGAAAACCAAGTAAAAATGTATTAAGGGGCACCAGGGTGGCTCAGTCAGTGAAGTGTCTGCCCTCTGCTCAGGTCATGATCCGGGGGTCCTGGGATGGAGCCCAGCTTCTGGCTCCCTGCTCAGCAGGAAGTACACTTCTCCCTCTCCCCCTGCTTCTCCCACCCCGTGCCGTTCACAAGTGTGTGCATGCTCTCTCTTTCTCTCTCAAATAAATAAATAACATTCTTGAAAATATGTGCTCTATTAATAAAAGAAGGCAAAGACTGGGTCATTTTACTTAAGAGTTGTAAATGATACATATAGATAAGAAAAATTTGATTGATAAAGTCTTCGTGTAGTAAGCTGTTTTGATTAATAAATATGTTTAGGGTGATGGTCCTTAATTTTCTTATCAATTAAGCAATATCTTAACACTTGTTTTATATATAGGATATTAAACAAGGTTCCCTTAAATGTGAGAAGAGTAGTTATTCTTTCAGTGAATGCCGAGCAACCAGAGATGAACGACAGAGCTCCTCTCCCTTAAGCAGAAGTAGATAAACAATTACAGTATGGTGAGATTTGTGTCATAGTACAAAGTGTTAGGGACCCTGAGAAGGAGACATCACACACACTCAGATAAGGAATAAGTAGTCAGAATACAGTCCCCGGGGAAATTGACACTTGAATGATTTTGAGGGATTAAGAGTTAGTTGGGAAGAAGGGAAGAGTGTGATACAGGCCAATGGAAGAGTTTATGCAAAGGTATGAAAGAATGTGGCTCTTAGGAGAAATGCAATACTGCGCTAGTTCAGAGTAACCTGAGTACTTTTACCAGTATGGTTGTCGAGACAGAAAAAGCTAGCATTGTGGGCAGGCTGAGTTTGGTGTGTCATTTGGTTTTTTAGAGACACCTAGAAATCATTTGGATAATATGCACTTTGTACCCAGGAACGAGGTCTAAGCTCAAGAAAGATATTAGGAAACAATTTATACATGGTAAATGAGCCTTGATTTACCATGATCCATCCCTGGGGGAAGAGTTGTGTAGGTAAGAACAGGAGTGTTGTTGTTATCTTATGGAATGCCTATTTTTGGGGTCATTCTGACAAAAAAAATATTTTCTAGTTGGTATGCCAGGGAAAGTACCGAGAGACATCACCAAGTAATCTTAAAAATAAGAAACCTTTATTTTCAGAACAGAGTAATATTTCCTCATCTAAACTCAGTAGAGATACTCTTGAAGTAAAGGACTTTATTTATACTTACTTGTTGGCACAAGTTACTTCTGTAGTAATCTTCTTTATTAAGTGCATGAAAGATTCCTGTACTGAATCAAGTCCAAACATGTTTGGATTGAAGTTAATTTGAGTCCAGTTTAGAACTGACTATAACTTGACTGTGAAGTTTTATCTTAAAAACAAAACAAAACAAAATCAAAAAACAAAACAGATTCCAAGGGGTTATAATTGATTATAATTTAATACAGTTAGATCAACATTGCAGTACTTTTTAGAAAATGCTTTCTCCAAAAATGCTTTCTTTTTTTGGAGAAAACAAGAAGCTCACAATGAAAAATAACATTTTACAGTAAAATATACTGGGCCATCTGGTGTAGCAACTTGAACAGAGTCATCCTGTGGTCTAAGGAACCATGGAACTGAACGTAAAGGTCTGAATTGGAGCTGCAGCTCTCCAGTCATCCAGCTGCGTAACCCCCGATCCATACGTTTACCTGTGTGCTGTGTGCTAGGGCGCTCTAAGCCTCAACACCGGCCAGAGTGTTCTCAGCGTCCATGTCCTAAGCAAGCGTGGCCTCTGAGTCAGGAAGAGATCTGAACGTGAGGTCATGGAGCATTATCTCAACCACAGGGTCTTCAGGTCTCTACAAAGCAGAAGGTGTCCCCGTGGGATCTGTTTGAGGGTCAGAAGAACCCAGCTCCTCTGTCCTGGGCCTGGTTCGGGACTGTCCGAGTGGACCGAAAAGTGATCAAGTACGAGGAGCAGCATCACCTGCTGTTGTATCACACGCACCCCATGCCCAAGCCCCGAAGTTACTACCTCGAGCCACTGCCCCTGCCTCCGGAGGAGGAAGAGGAAGAGCCCACATCTCCTGTCTCTCAGGAACCAGAGAGGAAATCAGCTGAGTTGTCAGATCAGGGAAAAACCGCAACAGACGAGGAGAAGAAAACAAAGGGAAGGAAGCGCAAGACGAAATCAAGCTCTAGAGTTGACGTGAGTATGGAAAGTCGGGAGGTCTTTGGCTCATTAACACCTGGTGGGGGATGGAATCATGCCCACAGTCTGTCCCAAGAATCAGGAAGAGCATTAGAAGCCTTATTGTAGTGGTTGTAATCCTAACAAATCAGTAGAATAGCACATGGACAGTGACTTGTCACAGATGACAGGAATATAGCCTCTGATTTTTTCCTTCTCTAGTTTTCATTGCTTAAATTCTGGGCTTCCCTTGTGAATAATCTTGAATTAATATTTCAGTACCTCATAATTTAAAACTTGAGTTTCTTAGATCCCTAGAATTTTATTGTCTTACATATTATTATTATCTCATGTCTAAAATAGTTATATTTTGAGCAGTTGACATCTGTAGTAAATTAATGTGAGAAATGACTTGCATTTCCCTAGCTAACATTCCATCTAATACATCCGTTAGGATGTTTCTGAGATTTTCATATTTTACCATTCCCTGTTATTCTCCTGTATATGTTGCTTTTTTAACATACTTTCAAACTTTTTATATAAGATAAGCACAATTTTTAAAAAATTTTCATTCCTTGTTTCTCTTTTTTTAATTAAAAAATTTTTTTTTCATGCCTTGTTTCTCTATTAGACTTCCTTACCTTACATTTTCTTGGAAACAACAGAAATCTGTAAGATGATAATTTGGAACTAATTTTATTGCAGGTATAGAAATAATGTGCAAAAGTCTCTACATTTTAATTCACCTCTAAAATACTTGAGAGAGAATTTGAAACATTTTTGTATAAAATCTAAGGGCATTTTTATACAATGGAAGAAATATTCACAATTTAGTATTCAGGTGTCATGTCTAATTATTATTATTTACCTATGTCAGAACCAAAACATGTCTTTTCCTAGGTGATAGCCTGGTGATTCATATTTTTCTAGAAAAGACCACCATCACTTTTGGATGCCACCTGAATGGCCATGCTCTCTTTTCATATAGTCTTTCTACCAATATTCCTTTATATTGAAGACATACTCAATAAGGTCCAGACCGCCACTACATAAAATCTGGACTCTCTGAGCCTATCAGTCCACATGGATAGATATAGAATAGGTTTCTGTTCTTTTCAGATAGAAAAGCTCTAAAACTTCTCATTTCCTGAGTGAATCCCAGTAATGTCCCTTCCTCCCATACTACTTCTGGAGCTGCCCCTTCCTAGAATGGGTTATATTTTAAGCATCCGAGGTTTTGTTTTTTTCTTTATGCTTTAGGGCTAGACTAAGAGAAAGGTGGGGGCTAGCAGGGGAATGGAGACATCTGGTTGTGAACCTTAAAAACTCTGCATCTCATAAGGAAGACACTGCCCAGGCGGGGGGACTGGAGTGCAGGAAGGTGGCGGAAAGTCTATGTCTTTAGGTTGCTGCCTTAAAAATTGGAAATAAAATACTGTGTAGGCCAGCGACTGGTCCTGAAGTATTCTGGGTCTTTCTGGCCTCTTTCTCATCCAGACCCAACATACAGGGAAGGCTTCGTGAGGTGACATAAGATGAAATGATCCCCAGAGACTTGGTTAGCATCTTAAGATGCTCTTTGTGTTGTGGGCAGTGCTCAGTGTTGTGCTCTTTGTTATTTTAAAAACAAACTTCAGAGGTGAGCGTTTTACAGCTTCCCTCTACTGAAGCCAAGTACTTCTTAGGTCAAAGGCTTTTACTCAAATGAGTGTTTTTCAGAGAATATGTTGACACTCTTGCCTTCATCTTCCCCTCTATCAAAACAGCCTTGTATACCGGGATAGGAGTTGGCTTAAGTAATGTGATAAGAAGAATTTGGATTCATTATCTATACAGTTGGTGGAGTTAAGTAACTTTCTTTTTTAACTTTATGTTGAAGGAGTATCCACAGAGCAACATATACCGAGTGCCTCCTAACTACTCACCCATTTCCTCTCAGATGTTGCACCATCCACAGTCCACTCTGTGGGGCTACAACCTCATGGGTCAGCCCCAGCAGCCGGGATTTTTCCTTCAGAACCAATCTCTTACTCCAGGTATGTGAAGAGAGAGTGCGATCGGGTCACTCTGTGATGTGAAGTAGCTTGGGGTTTTCTTTCCTTTTAAGCTGAAATCTCCACAAATCTTGGAAATAACAAGAACTGAGTACTCCGTTGACATTTCTGTAATCCACTCCACTCGAAATGGTTTTTCTTCTTCTAAAATAAGGGTGGTTATTTTTTTAAATGTTTCATCTATTTTTGATTGTCACATATATGAATATATTCTAATTGTAAGAATCAAACAATACCTGAGTATATAAAGTAATATGTAGCCAATTTGGGAGTGTTCCTCAAGTGGTAAAATACGGTTTTGTTAAGTTATATTCTGAGTTGAGAGGTTTTCCTTCAGTGTTAGAAGGGATTAGCCACTGATGAAAATCTGCACTATTAGATATAAAGTTGACAAAAGTTGTATGTTGTGAAATTTGTGTTTTTTCAGATACAGTTCTTTGCAGTGTTTTAAAAAAAAATTAGATAACATTGCACAGTATCTTTATGTTCTCAGGTTATGAATTGTAAAATATGCTGTGGAGGATCACAGAAATTTGGTTCAGCAGATAGATTGAGATTGCAAAGAAAAAAAAATACCGAATCTATGAAAAATGTTCCTGATTTTAGTGTTGCTTTAATTCAAGCCGAAGTAGACTTTATATCTGAAATGAACATTCCCTAAATAAAAAATCTCTTACTTAGAAATGAATTTAATTTTCGTTTTAAATGAAAGTTATCTTGTTCAACAAAATAGCATATTTTGAGATCTTAGCCTGCATGTTGTAGTTTTTATTATAATTTGAGTATGACATTTTGAGTCCTAGGATAGACATTGATTCTCAGCTTCCAGTGGGGGAGAATCCATATTTTGTCCTCTAAATTAGCAGTTGAGAGGGCTGGCCTGGAAGTTATAGTTCTAGGTTGAAGACTGGCTCAACCACTTTCCTGCTGTATAATCTTGACCAGGTCTTAATTTTTCTATATGCCTCAGTAGACCGTTATCTGTAAAGTGAACATTTTAATAGGTGGCGTCATAGGGTAGGTCATTCAATTATTTATTCAATAGAATGCATTGAACTTCATAATGTTCCAGACTGTGTTTTAGGTGATAGGCTATTGCAGTAAACAAAATGGGTAAAAATATTCATTCTTCTTTGAATGATGAAAGAAGGGTTATGTTATACACACGCGCACACACACAATTAGGTATTTTACCCAGATCACTGCCTCCTTCCTTTGGGTTTGGTCAGATACCATTTTCTCAGTGGGCTTCCACTGACCACCCTCTTTTATAAATGGTAAGTAACACCCCTTCCCTGCTCCCTGTTTGCCTCCCCTTTCTGTTTCTCCATGGCATTAGCACTTGGCTATATACTAAATATTTAACTTACTTACGGGTTTATCATGTAGCTTTCCCACAATATAAGCTCTGTTGGGACAGATATGTTTTCTGTTATGTTCACTGTAGTATCCTCCAAACTTACAGCAACCTCTGGCTTTTAGTAAGCTCTTAAAAATAGGTTGTTGAATGAATGAGTGTCGACTGTAAAGAACAAACTAGATAATGATAAATGTGGAAAATAATATACAATCATTTTCTCGTTTGACCTTCTTTTATCAGTCCCAAGGTTCTTGTGAAATTTTTAGCATTTTTAAACACCAATTCAACGTGAATTGAAGGCTAATATTTTATAAAGGCCTGTACTTTCTTTCCCTAGAATACTATAAAAGGTGTATTTGTAAGTTAAGGAAGTTTAGGTTTTAAGTATGATGACATGTAAGAAAAAAATTTAAAGAAAACAAGCATTTATAGGGATTTTATATATATGAATTGACTTTTGCAAAAATGTGAATCCTATGAAGGTGCAGAAGAATATTTGCAGTATGCTTTCACTGATACATAGTTAAATTCAAAGCAGTATGCCCCCTTAACACACGTGTACACACACATACGCCCACCTCTCTACAATTTCCTTTTCTCATGTCTATACACCAGTATGGTAAAGTTAAAAGGAAATGTTTGGGAATATTAAACATCATATTCAGAATAGCATTTGGTGAGAGAAGGGAGGGAAGTAATTAGGTAGGAATGTGCAGAGGGCTTCAGGTATACTTACTATATTTCTTTAGTTGGCCCAATGGTACAAGATTATAGAAGAGTTAGGAAAATTAAAAGAAAGTGGACTATGGTCTCATCCGTAGAATCTTCCTTATCTATAAAACAAGTCCATTAAGGTTTTATGTATTAAAATAGTTTTAGTTCTTGCTTCCACCAAAGTTGCCATGTGTTACTTATATTAACTTTCCTCTTTTTTCCAAATGTTCTTCAAATGGTGCTGAATGACTTTCTAAATCATATTGCTGGTTACGGTTCCGAGTCTTTAAAATAATGTGGGTTTTTCAAGTGAACAGCTTTACGATGTTTGTTCCCACCGTACAACTTGCTTTAAAAAAAAAAAAAAGATAAAACCTCTTTTGTGAGATATTTATAGAGAGGATTTATCACACATATGTTAAAGAATATAAACTGACTGGTAGGTAAATGATTGACATCTTGTTTGAAGCCTGCAAATGTTGAAAATTTCCCCCCCAAGCTCTTAAAAGCATTTGACAAATTATATATGCAAATATTAAGGATTTCCTTTGGTTTCTGAAGCATCACTATAATCAGCGTTTCTTGTTTGCTTTTAAGGCTTCAAAAGATGTGTTCTGACTTTCGAGTCGTATTTGAAGTTTCCAAGCCTTTCAAGTTTTGAGAGTATTTTCATGCCTCTTTGACAAAAGAGGCATATTTATTTTGCCATGGTAAAGAAACTTAAATACCGTGAGTTTCAGATTTGTTTAAAATGACAAAAGAGTTTCTGTGACTGGCTTGGGACACCTGGCAAAAGCCACCAGGAAGGCAGTACACTTTTTAGGCAGGAAACGTGTTCCCGAGGGCCTTGCATAATTTAAAACCCACGTGATTCCAAAATTCTGCCCACGAGTCTGTCTCAGGCCTTTTAGTTTATCAACCGAAGTGGGGCCTCCGTGAAATCATTGAAATACAATAACTCACTCCTACATCACTGTCCCCGTCCTTTGGGAATTCCGCAGTTCTCGACATAGGAAGCTATCACAGAGGAAGCTAGTTCCACTGTATGGGGTGAGGCCGGGCCTTAAAGTGAGGCCTCGAAGGTAAGGTTTCTGTTTTGATAAAATAAGGAAGACCTGTTGCATTAACACGCGTAGAGAGCCCTTCTTTCCGGTTGCTTTTGTAGGTGGCTCCAGACTGGACCCCACGGGCTCCTTTGTCCCCACCAACACCAAACAAGCCCTGTCCAACATGCTGCAGCGGCGTTCGGGGGCCATGATGCAGCCACCCCCGCTGCACGCCATCACCTCGCAGCAGCAGCTGATACAGATGAAGCTTCTGCAGCAGCAGCAGCAGCAGCGGCTTCTCAGGCAAGCCCAGGCTCGACCCTTCCAACAGGTTTGTCCAGATCCAGCAGTGGAGCCCTCTGCCTTTTGTTTGCACCTCTAGCTAGGGGTGTGTAGGTTATGGGGCGCAGTGTTCCTGCTCCTACATCCCTGAAATCTTGTGGGCGTGCAGGTATAGCTTGCCTACAGGTTTATTTATACCCCTTGTGGATTTTACTGTTCTCGTTGATGCAATAAGAGCTTGAAGTATCTTGGGTTCATTCCAAGTATGCTTTAAAACAAGAGGAGCTGATGACCCTCCAGTCACTGAGAAGCAGCAAGTCTTTCATCCCTGTAGTGACCCTGAGCACTCATTCCCTATAATTATCACTATCTTCTCTCCACCTGTTAGCTCTACTTTCATGTATTATTATTAGATTGATTACTCTGAGGTCATATCTCTAAAGCCTTGATGTTAATTCTAAGGTTTCTCTCTCCAGTGCCCTGCATAGACTGTTTTCAATATGTACTTAATAGGTCTATAGCAAAGAATATATTACAAATAATAGTCAATATATAGATACCTTCAGTTTCTTTTTTTTTAAGATTTTATTTATTTATTCATGAGAGACATAGGCAGACAGAGAAGCAGGCTCTCTGTGGGGAGCCCCATGCGGGACTCAATCCTAGGATCCTGGGATCATAACCTGAGCCAAAGGCAGATGCTTAACCACTGAGCCACCCAGACGCTCTCTTCAGTTCCATTCTTGATTGATATTTTTGCTGTTTTTATGCCACCTAACTCAATTCTCTTTAACTGTTGAGAGGACAGTGATTATTGAATAAAACAATGATGGGAATTATACACAGCTTACGACAGGCTCAATGAAGCCCACAGATCTGTACAAATAAAGAAAATGGGAAAAGAGGGGGTGAGATTGGGACTCCCCCCTCCTCATTTCTGTATATTTCTGTTCTTTCCAACTTTTCTAAAAATGCACTATTTTAATGAAGATGAGGAGGATAATAATAATAATAGCAGCTAACACCAATAGAGCACTTACTATTTGCCAAAACATTTCTAAGCGCTTTAAATGTATTAATTGTCTTATATCCTACACCAACCCTGAGATTTAGGTACTTTTTTGAACCTCAAAGGAAGTAGCCAATCCACAGGTATATCTTGCTCTGAGAAAAACCATAAAACTTTGAAATTAGCAAGAGATTCTAATGCTTTTAAAAATATTATTTGTGTTTTGGATAACTTACTAGGCATATCTCTGTCGTGTAACTTATGGCACTCTTGCATCTGGTCCACTTAGTGATTTGGGGAGCTCAGGGTGGGATGGTTAATTATACATTCTTAAAAATGATTCTTGGTTTTACCTGTATTCTAAGAAGGACAGGCCAGAGGAAACTAGTTCAACTGTATGGGAATGCAAACAACAGTCATTGCATGTTTGTTTCTCCCTGACCTCTAGCAATTGCTCAAACTCCCTAGGTGTCAGGTAAAGATGGGCCTAAGTAGCTTCTTACACAGAAATGATGAGCATTTGATTAAAATATTAAAAAATACTTATTTTAATTAAATATGCAGAATGTTTAGAGACATTTAAGAACCTCGGTGGGATTTTCACTATTCAGTAGCCCACTTTCAGACTAATACTGCTAAGTTCAGTTTTGAACTGCTCTAAGTGATTCCTAGCCTGGGAGAAAAGCTTGCTGGGCCATTTATAGGTAAACATGCTTGTCCTCAAAAGCTTTACTTATGATACAGGTCATGACAAGCAATTTTCTCTAAAGCACTTTTTTTTTAAGGAATTGAATAATCTACATACAACCAGAGATTCTTGCATATTTGCAGAAGGCAAGCTTATGACCTGAAATGCACCTAGAGGACCCCATTACTTCTACACTTTGCCTCAAACCACTCAAAAATACCTGACCATTCTTTTATACCATGTAGAGTTGTATTGCATGTACTAATAAGAATTAACAGCTCATTCTTTTTCTGATTCTTTTTGCCAGCTCTTTCTTTCCTTTTTCTTCTCATTATTGTCTTGTCTTTCTTTTTTTATTATTTTTTGACCTTTTGAGAAGTTAGGAATCCTTCTTTGAGCAGTAAAAATTCAGCTTCATAACAATGTTTGTACAATATTTACCTCCCCTACCCCCATATTCTTTCTTAACAGTTGTTTGAAACTTGCTTTATTGTTTCTGATGAGATTTCAGAAGCAGATTTTTTTCTCTCACCGTTCTTCAAGTGTTGGATACTTGAGGGAAAATAGTATTCTTCTGAGGAAGTGAAATACATGCATGGTGCAGCTGCATGGTCAAATGGTCCCATATGGAGTCATTGAGATCATATGTAGCATTTGCGAGTACCTTCATCTAGGAGGTCCTGCAGAAATGTTGGCTCCTTTCCTCTCATGTGCAAACGATTAATATACCTGGAATCTAGCAAAATAAGATATTGTGACCAAAAAAAATTCTCCTGTGGTAATCCTTAAACTGGAATAAAGGCAGAATCATAAGGAATATAAGTGATACTGATAAGTTTTAATATATGATCCTGGATGCAGTCAGTTGTTTTTCTACTTAGTACTGACCTATATCCTTCATGATGAGACTTGATAGAAAAATGTTGATTCTAATTTTGGCCAGGACCGTTTTCTCAGGTTAACATGCCTACATGTAATGTGATTCTCTCTAGCTATGTAGGAACTTGCGATGTCTTTTTTTTCTGATGAAATAGAAATCATTTTTCTTCTTACCTAGCAGTTTTCTAATTATTAGGAATTCATTTTCTTAAATGTAGCAAACATGTTAGAGAATTTCCATTGATCTTAACCTTCAAAACTTATTTTTGGAATTTTAACAGATGCTTATTTTTAAAGACTGATGAGTTTGTCCCAGCCCTGGATGTGACTGCTCCCTAGGCCAGTTGTCCAGTAATCACCCCTTGGTAGACCCTCTTCTAACATGGTCAGACACCAGGTCTTATACTCTCTATTGAGCAGAGGGTAGAAATCTATGAAAGGTTTACCAAATGTCTTGAGAAACTATTTCCAGGAGCTTAGAGCTTCCTAGTAGCCTTAATCCTTTGCAGTCTGACTTTTATCCACAACGTCATTTTAACCCTCCTTCTGACTGCTTCCAGAAGTGACTTCAGTTATGGTTCTTTTGAAAATCTCGATGGGGCAGGGAGGACATAAACTCTGGATTCTGGATATGTCTCAGACCTTACAGAGTCCACTTAGCCTCTTCCCATCTTAGTGTAAAGAAGCTGATGTACGTAGAATTACCTAGCCTTAGATGGTGCATGAATACTATAACACTATTATCAAATAACTCTATGTCTGCTTGCAGAAACTGAACATCTGCTTCATTTGGTCATGGAATTTTCTGTTACGGGTCATTCTTGTATTTCCTAAAGAATATATTAAGACATTGGTATAGTGTCTGGAAAACAGATGCTAAAGAGCATGGATATTGTTAAGTATTTTTAATCAAATTATTTGATGCAGTGGTTATAATTGAGTGTACTTCCTTACATCTTTAGCATATATTGGTATGGAAAAAGGTGTTTTGACAAGGAAACTGGTTTTTATTCTTTTGAGTTACACTCGTTATCCAGGAAAGTAAAAACGATCACTCTCCATTCCTTATTCCATGTCCCTCATTTAAATGGGACTCTCTGTAGCAATTTTCTCACGTTTCTGTGCCTCAAAGCCTCATCTATAAAATGGAGCTACTGAAATGTTTATAGAGTTCTTGTGAAAATAATGTTTTAATACATCTAACAGCCCTTAACAACAGTGGCTGGCTCATAGTAAGTGCTCAAAAAATGTTAGCTGTTATACTTACTGTTCCATTACTATCATGTTACGGATGGATGTATTATTTCAAGGGAAATCTCTATCCCATAAAAATGATCCTTATTTTCTTAAATATGGTAAGGATTAAAAGAGAGTAAAAGCCCTTAAGTGCTTTATTTCTGTCATTGTATTAACTGTCCCTAATAAAACTGTTGCACAGCAGCTGCCCATAGAAGATACCAGTAAGATAGAATATTGTTCGGTTTTCCTAATAACCATTTTGGTTTCTTAAAGCAGTATATTTTTGCAGTCTAAATTCTGTAATACAAACTTGAGAAGGGCTGATTCCAGTTTCAGTGATAAGAATATCACTATATTGTATTTTCTGTATATCCTATGGGAATCGTCACAAAAATATAAAATATTGGTGAAAACCATGCAAATGCTGCTTAAATTGTTTTCCAGTCACCTCTTTCTTACATCCAGTATTTTTCTTCTGACAGAAGGCATTTCTTCATGACCCCTGCCCCGCGCCCCCAACACTCACAACTGTAACAATTTTCTAGAAAGAGAGGGCTTTTGGAGGGAATCTTTAAGCCTTGATCCACAAAAATGACTTCATTATTTGCCTTGTTTTATGGTAAAACTTTATCCTAATTTCCCCCTTTCAGAGTACAAAACTGTTTTGCTGTTCTTTCTAATAATCAGTGCCAGCCAGTTTATTTTAATGACCCAAAGAGAGGCAATACGTTTAGCTTAAATTTCGCTGAGACACATTTGGAAGAATGCAGTTGGTTATAGGCTACAGTTAGTCATGTGGATATTGATGACATTAAAGTGGTGGATTTCCAATAGAGGACAGAAATCATGTGCCCAGTAATAGCTAATGGTTACTTGTAAAAATATTAGGTTATTAAACACAGAGCAGGTGCTATCATTGTGTATCAAATGAAGGCATTAGATAAAGCGAGAACAATGAGTCAGAGCCTCCCAGACTAGTTAGCTCCCTGGCAAAAGTAAATCAGTAACAATCTGAAAACATGCCTCTTGGATTGATGAAACCCATTGAAGTTGAGCAGCTACCCTTTGGTAATTGATCTCTTACCCTAGGGCTAGGCCTGACCTTGGATATCTGTTTCCTTCCTTTGTTCTCTCCCTGTCTCATTCTCTAGAAATGTATTTCAAACATACAGAGAAGAATAGAAAATATAACAAACACGAATGGACTTCCAGCCTAGCTTTACTGAATAGTCATGTTCCGCCATATTTGCTCTAGGTCATTTAAAAAAAAATAAAACATTGCAGTATGTCTACTCTTGTTTCCCTTCTTTCCTATAAACAGATAATCATTATCGTGGATTTAGTGTTTTCCTTTCTCCCGAATGTTTTTATACTTTTACTACATATTTTTGCAACTATGAACATAAACATAGAGCATTACTTTCAGATCCGAAACGTTACATAATTGTCTCACATGTATTATTGCATTGTTTTGCAACTTTTTATTTTTACCAGTTTTGAATTCTATCTACTTTGCTACATGTAGTTTTATTCATTTGCCGTGTTTGATGCTAGTACATTATGAATATTAGCATAATATTTACCTGTCCTGTTGATCATTTAAGTTATTTCCATTTTTTTTTCCCTTAACAATGCCACAGTAAACCAGTAAACATGTTCCTTCTGCTCATATGAAGAAAAGAGAATATATACTTGGAAATGCTGATTTAACTTCCAAAGTGGTCATGATTCTCAGCAGTAATGAAAGAATATTTTTCTTCCTTCACATCCCCACTAACCCTTGATATTTTCAGATCATGATTTTCTCATTCAGAACAGGTGAAACAGTATTAGGACATTTTAATTTGTATTTCCCAATTACCTGTGAGCTTAGGCATCTTTTATAACTTTATTAGCTATTCAAAGTTTCCCTTCTGCAGTTCCCCTGATAGTATAATTTGAGTGTATTTCACAATGATTTTATTCTTATTTGCTAAAGGTGAGCAGAATAGCCTCATTGAAACACATCTTGAATTTTGACAATTACTTTTAATGCATTCACTCAAACAGTATTATTTAAATACGTGTCAGTAGCAAAAATGAACTTTGGAGAAAACCCCTAAACTAGTAAATATGTCATGAACGCTATCATTTTGTTCCTTGGATGGAAACCCATCATGTCCAGAGAAATGAGTGCTTTGCTTATTAATATTTGGCATGTCTCTATCTACTTGAATGATGAGAAAGATGTTTATTTCATTTGCTGAAATTAGGCACCTAATGTCTAGAAAATAACGTACAGCTTAATTTTTAGGAGAGAGGAGAGAGAAGAGTAGGGGGTGGAAAGAGTGGACAAAGATGGTTGTCGGATCCAAATACAAATGTATGGATGCAGTGAATTATATACCTACACCAAAAACAGTGAGAAGAGATATTTTGCTTGGGAAATTTTTTCCTATAATTTTTAGTCCTTAGTATAATAATAAATTTTTTATGACGGTTGATAATCCTTTGCCTTATCTCTATCTATAAAACTCAGTGAGCCGAAAATTTTAATATCTCATTAGCTTTTTCTAAATCAGATTCCCTGTCAGTTTGTAGACACTGGTGGCCTTATAACTATCTGTTGGCCGTTTTGGTTGATTGAATGTGTGGTTAACAGAATGCCCAGTTTTCACCTGCACTTAGGATGGAGCTATCTATCTAATTATATATCCTCCAACAATATATGACCCGCAGACTTGTTCACTTAATGTCTTGTGTGTTTAATGTGCCCCGCATGTCCTGTGCTGTCCTACTGGCGGTAGGCGAGGAGGACTCTGACAGCCTGTTGCTCACAGTGGAGTCCCAATATCCCTTAGGTACAGCAAGTGTCTGTCTGATAGTGCCCCTACTTCTTTTATGTCACCATTTAACTTCTGGGTTCTGCTCTCCTGTTACATGAATATTACCATATATGTCCAGTCTATAGTGATGTCATTTGGTGTATGAATTAATGAAGCCTCTGTAGGGCCTGGGTTTTTCAGTCTTGACTCCCTGAAACATTGTTTTAAAATGAACTATTTCATATGTATTGTGGCTACCTACATCATTAGGCTAAAAAAATCTTATCTGTATTGTCTGCCGTTTTCTTGCTGTCCCCTTTCTGTAGGACTTCTGTAACTCTGCTGTCTCCCTTCTGGAAGACTTTGACAACATAATGGTAACACCCCTGCTGTCATTCCTTTTTCTGTCTTTTTTTTTTTTTTAAGTAAATTTTTAGAGCATTACTCTTTGAACATCAAAGTGAGAAGCGGGTTATTCTTCTATAGCTGGTAAAACTTATAGTCTTCATTTCACTGTAATTCACTTGGTTTACGTTTGAGACTGTAACACAGAATCATGAATGCATCGACCATGTTCAATTTGATGGGATTTATTTCTGAAAGTTTTTCCCTTTGATTGCCTCATGATTTTCATCATTTATGTGTAACGGTATAGAAACCAATGGACATTCATGGCCTGGGCTTGGGAACATATACCAGTTCCTGCACCTTCATCTCAGTTCCAGTTTTGAACCCATCTATTCCTGAGCTCTTGCTTCCCTTTGTGGTAATTTACATCATTAGCAGAGGAACGCATGGCATGCTGATTCATAGGCCAGTGCAAGATAATGCCAACTGTGGTTATGAAATACACCCTTCTCATCACATCCCACTCACTCACTGGCTATTCTGAAATTCTCAACAGAACGCATCATCTCTCTTTTCTTTCCGGGACGGAGAAGATGTTTTTTTTGAGCGTAGGTCTTGTGCATGCATGTCATAAGACTTCACCTCTTTTGCTTTGCCTGGGCTAGCTAAGAATGCATGTTTTGCATTAAATTACTTATAGGTTTCTGTATCAGGTAGCCAACCCACAACATAAACCCAAGAAGCATTAGAATAAAAAAGAGCACACATCTCAGATGTGAATGTAAGTCAACTTGTTTCACTGCCAATTTTAATGGGTAACGTTTTCTGTACATTGGTGAAAATGTCCGTAATTGCGTGTTCAATTTTTGAAAATATTTAGGTTATTAAATACTTGTCATGTAGGCAATTTCTTTAATAGTTATTCAGATAAGAAAAGTTTGGGGACTTGTGAAAATAATCAATTTTTCTATTAATTTTTCTTGACACTTTGTGGTGCACAGAGAGCAGGTGAGGTTTTTATTTAAAAACTTGAATAAAGTTTATCAAATTAAATATTTTGGAGATAGCTTATGTTTGCTGTTGGGCATTTTGTTTAGATGATAATGTAAATTTGATAAAATAGAATTTGCATCAATCATTGATTTTTTAAAAGAACAAATATTTATCAAACAAGTGTTTAAAGTCATAAGGTTTTTATGCTTTTTATATTCATTCAAATTAATGGAAATGTATGTATATACCTTTGCTGTCCTTTTCACCATTCTTATTTTCCTTTAATTTTCTCCATTATTAAGAATGTAGTAAGTGTGTATATTCTCAACCAGTCATATATTCATCACTTATGGACACGTTATTAAGAATAATTCGTAAAAATTCATTATTGTGTGAGGTGTTTATTTTAGAATGAATCAGTTTGTTTCAGCCATTAATGTTACTGTTAATTGATTCCCAACCAAGTTACATTTTATATAAAAGCATTTTAAAAGAATCAAGCATAGGTGGTCAACTGGACCTCTTATATTTATAGAATTTTCTCTGTGTCTATTACTTGCAATCAAAATATACCAGTATGATGTGATGACAACAGTTTCTGGTTCACACCACGTGTTATTTTAGCCTTGGGCACCATTACTCAGTACCTTCCAAATGAATAGTCACAAATAAAACCCTTTTTGCTAGGTGACTCATATAACATTACCCACTGATTTTTACTGGGGGATTTTTTTTTCCCTTAAATCAGCATTATCAGAAACAAAGTCACAAAATCTGGCCACAGTTTTTTAGGGTATGGTTTGCTTCTGTGCTTGAGACACTAAAACACCATTGAAAAGTTACTAAATAGGGATTTCAAAAATTCATTGCTAGTGAACTGAGTGAATAGAAAATCCTGGACCCTGAAATGCTGATTGTCAGGCTGTCAGCTAGTTGGAGGCATAACTAATTCTCTTGTAGAAAGAGATCTTCACATTTTTTTCCAGTTGACTGAGGGGGAGTAATCGCTAAATGAAGAGAACAAGACCCAGAGGAATGAAAATTGAGGATGATTTATCAAGAATTTTAAACTTACTGGATGCATGTATTTCAAATTATGCAAAAGCCCTTTGAATCACCATCTCTTTGGGTTCAGATACTTCACTTGTCTGATTACAGATAAAGCAGTAAGAGAGAATTGTTCTTATGAAGGCCAGGAAGAATGGGTCCGAATTGAATAGCACAGTTTCCTAAGTTTTTAGAAAGTGGAAGTTTTAAAAAAAAAATGCAGTGGAGTTAGGTTTCCTATATAGAGTCAAGCCCAAAGCAAAGTGCATAGAAACAAACTAGAGAGACCACATGTAGGAATTTACCTCCGGTAACAATGTAGGGTCTATGTAGTTGCCAAAACTTCCCAGTTAACTGTGGCTTATTCCTTTAGCATGTGTAAGTCAGGTATCTGAGCCATGGGACCTTGAGCAGGGGCACAGACACGTCTTATTTTCTCTTCTAGGCATGTGCTCAAACTCAAATGGCAGCTGGATAGGTACAAATATTTGGTCAAAAACCAGCCTCCTGAGTTATTATCCTTTTGCACACATTAAAAATAAGAAGTTAATGTTACCTTTGATTGTCTCCGTTAAGCAGGATAAGGGGGGAAATTCAGCTACTTTGCAGATGTTAATGCAGGTACAAATAACCGTTAGAATGATAGGTGCTAAAAATTAAAATTGTATTTTCAAAACAAAAGAGTATGCTGAAAAATATGGGGCAATTGGAAAGCACTTGGTAAACTATGCTGAAGTATAAATTCCAATTTACTTCTGGAACTCTTGGTTAACATATAAAACCAAATTGAATCTTAGATTTTCTCAATATTTATTGAGTACTTACTATGTGCCAAACACCATGCTCGAAACTGCTTACACATAAATGAAATCTTAGAAAGTTTTCAGAAAATTACAGATAAATGAATTATATGTAATCAAGTTGACCATATGTCCTGATTTGCCAGGTATGGATGGTTCCACTTTGCATCTCTTGTCCTGGCCTGTCCCAGTTTGAATGATACATTATATAGTCTCTTCCAGATTTAATGCAGCAAAACCACTGCCATCATTAAGAAACTTACTAAATCTTAGTCTTTAGTATCCTTGCTTATCCCACATTGTGGTCCTTGGTCAGCATTTATAAAGTCATGTCCCTAAAGAACTTTTCTTATTCATTCTTTATTCAAATAATTCAGCTATTTGTACAAGTTGGTATAATGTGTTTCTAGCATTTTTCTGGGGCAAAAGTAGAGCATTTGAGTTTTGTGGGAGAGACTGTGGTATTTTTCATTCAAAGAAACCTGATGATAAAGCTAGAGCACATGGGGACTACTGGCCAGCTTGGAGTGTTTGATTTTTCCCAGGAAGAAGATTGCATATCTGAATTGCTACCTACTGTACTTAAGTAGTAAGTCAGGAAAAATTGGTGGTAGGAGGGAACATAGTATGTTTATAAATAAAAAGTTTACCTTTAAACAAAAACGATTGACAGAGAATGCATGAATATTACAGTGTAAAAACTATATTTGAGATTTCTTAACCCTTTCTCTGTTTCTTTGAAAGTTAGTTTTTCTTTACATGTTAATTTTATAAATTTCTTTTTATGGAGAGTACTTTTAAATTCATATTTCTTATTTCTCAAATGTCCATGGTCTCAACTTTTACTTGGCAATAAGAGTGTTGCCCCGTAACTCAGATATTTACCTTATTAGTATTCTAGTTTTCTCCATGTGTAAGTCATGGTTCCTTTCATAGGATGCTTCAGTAAGCAAAGGAAGAGTGACGAGTTTGAAAAGATCTGTCTTTCTGCACCCATGTGCAGCTGTCACATACACATCTTGTTTCCCTCTAAGACAAAACACAGTGTGAGAATTGTAAACTACTTATGGATCTCAAGGATTTTAACTCACATATAAATAAATCATTTTTCTTCCTTTCTGTAAAAATGATAATATGCAAATATTTGTCCCCACAAAAAAGCGATACGCTATGTTTCAGAGACCACTGATTGAGGAGTGGCATTTTAAGATGTGATTGACCTAAGGACTCCTTGGCAGTGTTTGGAAGATCAAAAGCCTTTCAGATATTCTGGGGGAAATAGTTGTAGTTTCCGGATGGCCACACTGCCATGGAGTGAGTTCTCATGGAAGGAGTTGGGGCTCTTTTCCTTAGACCCAAGTAAATACAGACATAATTGCACTTAGGTTAATCAGCTAAAGGCTGAGAGTATCTTTATGATACCCTATTGTGGAAATTTGGATTCTTGTTGAAGCTATTATATGCACTCTCAGAAACTTGCATTTGGCCCATGTTTGGATGGACAGTCACCTTAAGAAATGCACTCAACTGATTTTATATGAAGATCAGAGAAAGGATTTTACTATATAATGTATACATTTGGTCTCGGTATTTCAGTAACAAGTCTTACTAGAGATTCCTCTCTCCATTTTTTATTAGAGTGAGTTTTAGAGGCTGTATGCCACTAAAGGATAAGCACTACACGAGGATTTAAATATTTCCATTTTTAATATTACATATGGAGACATCTTGTCATAACGGCAAGAAACCCTGGCTAAGTTCAGATAATGGCTTTGCCAGGTCTAGCTCAGTGAGCTTGCTAAGCAGCTTAAGCTCGTTAAGCCTGGCTTTTCTCTGAAGAAAAATGAGTAGGGCTGATCCTCCCTGTTTGCAGAGTTCTTGTGAGAAAATGGGAGTAAGAACAAGAAGCCCAATCTCTGGTGTAGAATAGATATTTAATAATTGTTGTGTTCACCCTTTAAAATTAATTGTTTTCTCTCTGTTAGAAAAGTCTACACTACTTTTCAAGCACATTAAATGCTTTTATATAATTTAACACTTTTGAAAAACGAGGACATCTATTCTATAAAACAATAGTAAAATATTTTGGAATAAGCCCCATTCTTTATAATTACTAAGTCCTATAAAAGACCAGGGATGGTTGGAAGCTGGACCTCTTTTTGTGATGATTATCACAAGCTTCCATGAAATAGCTTCTGGCACCATAACATAAAACACATACAGCTGCTCTTATGTATTTTTCAAAGGGCAACACATGCATTAAACGAAGACTTGGTGAGCAGATTTTAATTGGTTTATTTTGTACTTCATTAGAAGTATATTTGTTATTAATGTAAATTTTTATTGATTGTATTCTAATTGAAGATTAGTCATGGGAGATACCAAATTCATCTCTTGACTACATGATTAAATAGATAATTTTAGGTCACTATGAAGAAACTTCATTAAAAAGTCGTGAAATTTGTATATACTACATATTCTCTTTCTTTTATGGGAACAGAATGGTACAGCTCTGTGCTTTCAGATTTCACCCTTAGAGACTTATTGAGCCTTTCAGTCTAGAGGGGCATTTCTATGCAGGGAAAGCTATCTCAGAGCCTCTCTCATAAGTAGACCACTGATTATTTTGGTTTGTATTTATGTCTGTGTTATTGTTGGAAACATCTATAGTCTTTGGGAGAAATAAGGTTAATAGTCTCTACACACATAGAAAATTGATGAGAAGTTATACTTAATGCAGTTTGGGAATCTCCAAGGTGTGTAAATCATCTAATAAGATTTAGTGTCATGGGTCATCCGGGTAATTAGCCAGGAGTGCAAATCAAGTTCTTGCTGTTATGATCAAGAGTCCACTTTGGCTTTGTTTTCCAGGGGCCACCAGGGGACCAGGCTGCTCTCTTTGCTGCACAAGCTCGGCCCTCCCCTCAGCTCCCCCAGTATCCAGGGCTGCAGCAAGCACAGGTACCTGCATTTGCTTTGCTTTGTAGATGCTACTGGGTTTTTGTTGTTGTTTTAAGATGTTAATTATTTATTCATGAGTGATGCACAGAGAGAGCCAGAGACACAGGCAGAGGGAGAAGCAGGCTCCCTGCAGGGAGCCCCCTGTAGAACTGGATTCCCAGGACCCTGGGATCACTACGTGAGCCAAAGGGGCAGAAGTTCAACCACGGAACCACCCAGGTGCCTCCCCCGCCCCCCCCCCCTTTTTTTTTGCTGCTGGATTTTTAATGTTCCTTAATTAAAGCGGGCAACTAATTAAATGGGATATTTGCTCCTTATGGGGTCTAGAACATACTCAGTACTTCTACTTATAGATTATAATTGACATCTCAAAAAAAGCATTACCGATGATGAACAAGCCTTAAGATTCACTAATTTAAAGAGCATAAAACATTTCAGAAAGCTCTTGAATTAAAAATACAAATAACCTCTCTACTGATGATGATGGTAGGTATTGAAATGCTTCACAGTCCCAGAGTACTTGTTATAATGAATAACAATGTAATTCATGATCGAACTTATCATATTAAAAGATAGGATTGAAGAGGAATCATGCTAGAAAAAGAAGGTAATTGGCCTTGGAATCCGACCATGTCTCAATTCCTGGAATTTACTAGCTGTGTAACATTGCGTGAGTTATTCTGTGTCTTGGTTTCCTTCTTTGTAAAATAGAGATGAGCAATGTGAGGACGGAAGACATCCTGTGGAGCCAGCATCATGCATCATGCCAGACCCGTAGTAGCCGCTCTGCAAATGATAGACTTGCCTTAATATAAAGCAACTCTTGAGCTGTTTTTTCTAATGATTTTGTTGTTTCTGCATCTTTATACTTTTACTCTGTCCCTCTCATAACGAGGAGCACAGAGATGGTGGCAAGAGTGCTAGAGGGCCTAACAGTTTGCACCGTGCCCACAGCTAAAAGGCAATCTGCAACTGGCTCTCACAGGCACTGAGCCCCACAGCTGGATCCACGCATGCTGCTGGCTGGAAGTTTATTATGCGTTACTCTGGCTTCCAAGTCAGAGCCATTAAACCACCTAGAATGTGGTTCTTTGCGGATTGAAGAGCAGGCCTCTTCTATTTAAATCAGTATTCCATTCTATAAGTTGCAGATAGTCACTCAGCAGAACTTCAGGTTTTTCATTTACATTAGGTGTCAGGATTTAGGGGGAATAGGCAGTCATATTAATATTGAATAGAAAAATTAAATAATCAAGAGTATTGGTAGAGTGCTGAAAAGGGCTATAGTCCAACCAGGACTAGAGGGTATCAAATAGTCCCCAGTTACACCCTTACTTTCCAGTTAAGGTATTATTTTTTGGTGTGGTGGGGCTTTTTTTGTTTTGTTGGTGTGAGTTGTTTTTTTCTTTCTTTTTTCTTTTTTAAATAACTGGTTAGTTACTACAGACAAATTCATCAGATCCAAAGCGTAGGTGTAGTCATATATACGGAAAGTATACTCCATCATTTTGATTTACAATGGACATAGGTAGCTTTTCTTTCTAATTTTGGAAATGACATTAATGGTGCTTTGGATCTGTTGAACATCGATGTCATCTGTGCACTTGAGGTATAGATGCTTGCCTGATTATTTCTATACAGAAACCTGTCTTTCCTTCCCTCAAAGTACTCAACTTATTCTAAAACTGATCCCTTAACCAAATGAGGATTCATGGTTGTTTGTTTCTTTGTTTATTTTAATATATTAAGGGAGTGGGAGGGGCAACGAGTGGGAGGGGCAAAGGGGGGAGAGTGGAGAGAGAATCCCAATTCTTTGTTTATTTTAATATATTAAGGGAGTGGGAGGGGCAACGAGTGGGAGGGGCAAAGGGGGGAGAGGGAGAGAGAATCCCAAGCAGACTCCATGCTGAGTGGGGAGCCCATTGCAGGGCTCAGTCTCACAACCCTGAGATGGTGACCTGAGCTGAAATCAAGAGTTGAATGCTTGGGACCCCTGGGTGGGTCAGCTGTTGAGCACCTACCTTTGCTCAGGGTGATCCTGGGATCTAGGATTGATTCCCACATCAGGCTCCCTGCAGGGAGCCTGCTTTTTCCTCTGCCTGTGTCTCTGCCTGCCCACCCACCCCCCTCATGAATAAATAAATAAAATCTTAAAAAAAAAAAAAAAAGAATTGGGTGCTCAATTGACTGTGCCATGCAGGTGCCCCATGTTTTTTTTTTAAATGGAAATTTCTGATGCATCCTTATCTAGATAGTTCATCCTTATCTAGATAGCTTTCCCACTAGCCTTTTGCCTCCAGAATAGTCCTCCTCCTATGTTGACTTTTAAGAACCTCAGGGAACCGTGACTTTCAGGGAGCACCTCCTGGCTTTGTTTTTGCCCCATATAGCTTAGTGATAGCAAAGTTGGTGGTAAATTGAAACATTGACTTCTTGTGCCCTCCTGCAGACCATGCCCCAGGGCTATACGATGTATGGAACGCAGATGCCTTTGCAGCAGACCCCACAGCAGCAGGCTGGTGGCGTGGTCTTGTCTCCTAACTATAACTCCAGAACCTATCCAGCCACACATTCCAACCCGGCGCTAATGGAAAGACTCAGACAGATGCAGCAGCAGCCCAGTGGCTATGTTCAGCAGCAGGCATCGCCATACCTGCAGCCCCTGACTGGCTCTCAGAGGTGATACATGTGGAAATAATGATTGCAATAGTAGACGCTCAAAGCCTTGTCTTTGTTCTGCATTGTCTAGGGCATGGTGCTTTATAATCACTTTTATGAGCTTGCATATTTGCATATAATTTGCATTGTGTCATCTCATTTTTAGTAGCATCCAGATAGGGGATCAAAATAAGCAATGTCCTATCTTGTTTATTTCATTTAAGGCTCCTGTAATTAAACTCACATCTGCCATAGTATGAGTGCAATATTTTAGATGCAGTATGTTAGCTCCAGTGTTTTCCGCTCTTTTAAAAAGATTTTTGGCTAAAAATATCTTAATATGAAAAAATTACTGGTTACTGTTAGCAATGTCTTACTAGAATATTTGGACTGGAGCCATAAAGTCTGTCATCGTTAATACTCAGTGTGCGTGGTGCACATAAGAGTTTTGCTGTATTTTAGTTTCCACCTTTTCTACTTTCAGGTATGGTTGGCAAAAGAGGATCATCAAACATTCTTTCTCAGTTCTTGCTGTAATTGAATCTCATAGACATGATGTATGGTTACCACCAGGCACATGTGTCTACTTAAATTAGAGATTAATCAAGATTAAATTAAAAATTGCGTTTGTCAGTCACACTAGCCACATTTTGAGTGTTTAGTAACCATGTGCAGCCAAGCAGAGCCCACTTTGAAGATGTGGGACCCGTGCAGTCACACAGTATCCTGTGTTTAGAAGGCTCGTGTGCTTAATTTAATGATATGCTGTCGCCACCTTGAAAATCCTACTAGTTTTTGGTCAAGGAGCCTTGCATTTTTGTTTCATACTGGGATCCAGAAATGATATAGCTGGTCCTGGAGGCCAGTAGCTATCTTAATGGACAGCACAGCTGTACAACATTTTAGGCATTGTAGAAACTTCTGTTGGATAGCATAGGTCTAAAAGAACTAAGTTTCATGCAAAATTTTTAACTATAGCAGACAGCAGCTTAGCTTCCATGTGTTGGCAGTCAGTTGTTGACTGCCTGGCAGGTTGGGATGGTTGATGGTAGCACATTTGGGAAAATAAATAAATTTGGAGAAACATGCATTGTATTATTATTCTAAGTGGAGCATAGCATATTGAACTTGAACTTCAGAGCTCAACAGTTGTGGTGTTAAATCCCACCTGTGCTCTTTCCTGGCTAACTTTGGGAAGTCACTTCTAGCTCTCTGTTTTCTCATTTTTAAAATAGGAATAACAAAATGCAAATCAAAACCACAATGAGCTATCCCAGAATGGCTAATATCAAAAAGACAAGAAACAACAAGTGTTGGCAAGGAGGTAGGGAAAAAGGGAACACTTGTGGCCTGGTGGTAGTGATGTAAATTGGTGCAGCTGCTATGGAAAACAGTGTGGAGCTTCGAAAGAAAGAAAGAAAGAAAGAAAGAAAGAAAGAAAGAAAGAAAGAAAGAAAGAAAGAAAGAAAGAAAGAAAGAAAGAAAGAAAGAAAGAAAGAAAGAAAGAAAGAGAGAGAGAGAGAGAGAGAGAGAGAGAGAAAGAAAGAAAGAAAGAAGAAAGAAAGAAAGAAAGAAAGAAAAGAGAGAGGAAGGAAGGAAGGAAGGAAGGAAGGAAGGAAGGAAGGAAGGAAGGAAGGAAGGAAGGAAGGGAGAAAGAGAGAAAAAGAAAGAAAGAAAAGAAAGAAAAAAAAAAGAAAAGAAAGAAATACCATACCATCCAGTAATTCCACTACTGGGTATTCCAAAGAAAACAGAAACACTAATTCAAAGTCACCCCTATGTCTATTGCAGCATTATTTACAATAGCCAAGCTATGGTAGCAGCCCAAGCGTCCATCAAAAGATGAATGGATGATAGAAAAAGAAGATGCCCTTAATATATAGAATGGGTATTACTCAGCCATAAAAAGAATGATTTCTCACCATTCATGACCATGCGGACAGAACTAGAAAGTATAACGCTAATTGAAGTAAGGCAGTCAGAGAAAGATACCATAAGATTCCACTTAAGATGTGGACTCTAAGAAAACAAATAAAAAGCAGAAACATACTAAGACCTACAGAGAACAAACTGGTGGTTGCCAAAGGGAAAAGAACAAAGAGAGGGGCAAAATAAGTGAGGGGATTGTGAGGTACAGATTTCTAGTTATAAAATAAGTTAGAGGGATGAAAATGTGTAGCATAGGGGGTATAGTCAGGACTATTGGGATAACCTTGCAGGGTATACATGGTAGCTCCCCTTCCATGGTGAGCATTTCATAATGGATTGCTGAATCTCACCCACTCATGTTTAACTACAGGCCATGCAATGTGAATGCAGAATTTCTTATATGTGTTTGAAAACAAAAAAAAAATTGAGCTGTTTCTCATTTCTAAATCACTGTCCAAAATATAAATGTTGACTATCTTTCAATTAAAAGTCTTAAATAAATAAAATGGGGATAATAAAACTGCCGACCTCAGAGGATTCCCATGGGGAGTAAATGAAATAATACTTTTCAGACTCTTATTAAAACTGTTCCTTCTCCAGAATAAATGCTCAAGTAGTGTCACTTATTGTTTAAAAACTACTAAAATATTTTTTAAAAGTAATTTAAACATGATTGCAATTTTTACCTTGTATTGAGCACGCTTGCTGTCCTTTGTCCAGTGATTCCATCTCTCCCTGGGAACCTAGATTATCTTTAATCACTGGTCTCTATTGCATGTGAATTTTGTACAGCTGAATACTGAACACGGTTTTGGTGTGTGTGTGTGTGTGTGTGTGTGTGTGTGTGTATGTATGTATGGACATAATGTGCCTGTGGCACTGATTAAAAATATGCCAGCTTGCCTGGGTGTGAAACCAAGTTGTTATTTTTTTTTTTTTACCAGACTGAATCATCAGTCCCTTCAGCAGAGCCCTCTGGTAGGTGGAGGAATCGATGCGGTGCTGACTTCCACGCATCCCAGCCTTCCATCGGTGCCCCTGCCTCAGGACCCGATGAGACCTAGGCAGCCGCAGGTTCGACAGCAGCAGAGGCTCCTCCAGGTCTGTGGCTGGGGGTGAGGGCAGCGCAGGAGGGGGGGTCTCAGCAGTCCTAAGAAATAAGAGGCACTCAGGCTTTCATTACCAAGTTCTCAGGAACCCCCAGCATGGGTGACACTAGGAGTTCAGCCGGTGAAATTTAGTTCTGACTTGGCCAGAGTCGTCTTTCTCGGTGCTTTTCCCAGGTCATGGGCAGGAGGGTGCATTATGCAGAATATCTTTCCCCTTTGACAGAGGTTCGAGAGAGGGTAACTGGCTGCCTTTATCTTAATAGTGTAAACGTCCGCTCACCCACTCACTCTTTAACTACAGGCCTTGCAATTTGAATGCAAAATTTTTTACATGTGTTTGAAAACAAACAGAAGCAAGATTGAGCTGTCCACAGCTTGTGTCAGATTCCCAGAGAGCTCTGTCTACAACCCAAAACAGTATCTCTGACACTTCTGGTCCCATTTAAGCTGTGAAGTTGGAGTGAGATGGGTGGGGTATCTCATAGTGTCTCCATTTATTTGCTGTAAATATTTAAGTACCTTAGACAAAGGATTCCTCCTCTGGACACATTTCTACTTCTAACTTACTCATTTAGGGAATATAGGCTATTTATGTTTACCTGTTGGCATTTGTAAAGTTCATTATTAGCAAGTTTGTCCTATGTTATTTGTTTGGATATTGTCTGATAAGTCTGTATGGTGGATTCTTCTCAGCAATTCACCTTGAGATGCACTATCATTTTATGTGTTACTAAGAAAGAAAGAAACCACCACCCAAAATGGGGAGTCTAGTAGAACTAGGGTACCCAACATACCCTTGGAATGAGTTCAATAAACCTGTCCTGCATAAAGGGACAGTAAACCTTGCAAGGTTGCATGTCTCAACCTTGACCCTGGTTGGAGGGAAGAAAAAATATCTTGTCTCATTATTTGAACCACAAGTTCAAATGGGTTTGAAATCTGAATTCAGTGTGATCCCCAAAATTCTAGTTGACAGTACCTCCAGGATAGGCATAAGCCAACACAAATCCTCCAGAAGAAAAAGTTCTGTAATGATTAAATGTCATTAGTTCTAAGATGTCATTAGTTGCACCTCAACTGTTACCTGTTAAATGGTAAAAAAAAAAAAAAAAAAAAAGATTATATCACAAAATTGATAACATAGTAATTGGTTTAGGGGAAGTGTGGCCTACAAATGCTCAGTCTCACATGTATAGTTGTTATCTCCAGCATGGTAAGAACCCTGTCATCCTTAGTTTTGTCATAAGTAAATGTAAATAATTATAGCACCTACCTCTTAAATGTGTAGTAAGAGTTCAATAAGAAAATATAAGTAAATCACTCATTTGGTAAAATTAAGAATAATTATAATGATATTTTCATAAGTAATTTTATCTCAGATTCTGAGGGTATGTTTCAGAACTTTATAGGACTGATATTTATATTTCCCTCTGCTTTAAATTACTCATTTCCAAACCACAGAGGAAAGTTATTACATTAGTTATTTACTACTTCCTGTCTTCTATTGCCTTTTCAAGGCTGTACATTTTGAAAGTGTTTTTTTCCTTTGGTTTGTTTTTTAATATGTACTTGTTTTTCTTTTTTTAATTCCGAGTAGCGTAATATGCCCTTCTGGTAATTTTTTTCATTACCACAAATTCCCTGGAGATAAAGGAAAGGGTTTTGCTTTTGCTTAAGGATTATACTTACTCCACTTGATGGGATGAGTACTGGATGTTATATGTTGGCAAATTGAGTTCAGATAAAATATTAGAAAGACCAAAAACAAGAACAACAACAAAAAAGAAAATCTAAACCTTAAAAAAAAAAAAAAGGATTATACTTACTCTTTTCTTTGTGATTGACTACAACCATAAAGGAACAAATTGATAATTACGAAGTTAGGTTGATTTTTCTTAGAAGAATTCACAGAAAACCAAATGAAGAATTGGCTTTATATTGCGATCCTTATGGTTCTGGTCCCACTTGCATTGGCCCAGTTGGGAAGGACCCTGCCCAGACCTCTTGCTAGAATTCCATATTCATGAGTATTGGCACCTGTGGGAAATACCATCTGGTAATAGCTATTTATTACCTTGCCCTAAACAAGACAAATAATTTGGGGGGATAGTATGCAAACCAGGTTGGAAATGCAGAAGATAAAAAGAAGTCTGGCATTGTCATCATCCAGAGGAAGTCCGTGGGTGGAGGAAATGTTGAAGGTCACTGAGACCAACCACCTATTAATATTTTCCTCTCCTCTTCGTCCCACATAGTGGATGAGTAGTTTGTATTTCTTCTGTGACTTGGAAGTGTTTACTAAGGGCTCTTTATTTAAGCCAACTGGGTCACTGACATAATTTGTTTTTATGCTGGTAATTTTTGCCAGAACTTCTCACATACACGTCTTACTTAAAAAAAAAAAAAAAAAAATTCTGATCTTCAAGAATTACTCCTCTTCTTCTCCCTGTTTTGCTTTCTTTAAGAAATCTACATTGTTCTTTAAAAAAAATTAATCTTCAGGAGTTCTTCCAGATGCCTTAGGGGCTAAAAAGGTAATTACTTCGTAGTCCTTTTCCAACCTGCTGGTATAAAAGATAGGATAAATTAGATGCAAGAGCAAATAACACGAAAGGTGTTAAAAACACTAAGTATAAAAAGATGTCCCAGGACACCAGAGGGTAATATGGACAGTGAACACTGTGACTATGGAAGGAAGAGCTCCTTGGGGTTGTGTGGTCCAAGAAGCCTACAAGGGGACGAGATTTAGGTCCTACCTTGAAAGAAAGATGAATAATGTTTGTCAAGACAAAGATGCAGGAGGTAACTGTTTATCATTTTTGTTCATCAAGGTAATTAGATGCAAGGTATATAGGGGGAGGGAGGAGACTGAGCTGTATTACCCCCTCTGTTTGAGTGTCTAATCCTTTTTTTCCTTGCAGATGCAGCAGCCCCCCCAGCCCCAGCAGACCCCGCAGCCCCAGAGTCAGACCCTTGGTCTCCAAGCGATGCAGCCACAGCAGCCTTTGGTAAGGCCTGGTGTTTGGGAACCAAACATGTGGGGTTCTTCTTTAAAGACAGGTTGGATTTTTCATCCCATAAGATCATTTGTTAAGAATCGAAGTAGCTTAAATATGCCATCACAAATTTTCCCTAGAACTTGTATCAGAGTAGTATATTTGTTTTCACAGGAAGATATAAATAAATATTTGGGGTTAAGTAGTTACATCATTTTTCCTCTTCAGACTTTTTTTCCAGACTTTTTCATGGCCTAAAATATTTATGTTGAGACGCTGCTTTTCTTCTAAACGTTAAAGTGATAATTTACCTTATCTTTTACAAGATTATCTTTGTGTTTTCACTATAATTTCAAAAAAGCATGAGTGTGCTTTCTAAATATTATCTTTACTGCTATAAAAGAAACTCTGACTTCAGCCAGTTATTTTCCATAAGAATTTTCATGTAATTAATATAGTCCTGTAATTCTTTAGCTTTGGAAGTCAGATTTTGAAAATGTGAAATGCATAGCATCAGTGTTTCCTGAAACCTCAGTAGTTTACACATCCTTTATTTTTGCAACTGCCATATTATTTACTTAAGCATTTTTCTTTAAATTGCCTTGTTTTCTGTTTACTTAAATAAGTATGTCCTAAAAGGAATTTGTATTACTACCATCAATGGTCACATCACCTGCCACATATTGGAAATATCTGTAAAGATAAATATTTATTCCAAAGGTTAACTGAACAACATGAGTTGTGTAGAGTGAGTCCTACCTAACGTGAGCTAGCTTACTACTGCACTTTAGGAAACTCTGGTATAGACTCTTTTTAGGATAGGATTATAAAGATTGAATGGTTTTCCCACTTTTGCACTAAAGAAAGAAGGACAGAGCCAGGGCTGTAGTAGGAGACATCAGATCAGGAGAGCTAGGTGATAAAGAGTGTAGTGGCCAAATAGACTGACGATCGCGTATCAGCGACTGGAATAGGACACCTTAGGGCATTTTACAAGCCTTGGCTAGTTTGAGCCCCATTTTTAAGGAAATTCTTCTTTATCATGAATCTTGTTTTTCTAGCTCCGATTCTTTTTTTTTTTCCTTTTTTTTTTTTTTTTTTTTTTTTAGGATTTTATTTATTTATTCATGAGAGACACAGAAAGAGAGGCAGAGACACAGGCAGAGGGAGAAGCAGGCTCCATGCAGGGAGCCCGATATGGGAATCTGGGATCACATACACCCTGAGCCAAAGGTAGACGCTCAACCGCTGAGCCACCCAGGCATTCCCCACCCCCTTTTTAAATATATCTGTGACATTTATTGCAATCTATCTTAAAAATCCTTTCTCAAGTAGAGGCAGTATAGGAGCATCCACAGGCAGCCTACATTCTTCATCATCAGAGGTGTATTAGCAGGGATTGGCTGACTTACAAATGTTGTAGAAGGGTCTCCTTGGGATGGGTTCTGCTACTTCTCCCTAGCGTCTCACCCAAGAGCAAGATGTAGCTCAAGCTAACAGAAGAATTAAAGAATAATACAAAGAATTATCATAATTTCTCTTTCTAAATTCACTAAAATATTTTGTCACATTTGCTTTATTATTCTTTCTACACACACACACACACACACACACACACACGTACATATGAGTAAGTTGCAGACTCATGCCTCTTTAGTCCAAATACTTCACTGTGGTCTTTTAGGAACAAGGGTACTTTCTTACAAAAACTTGGTGCAATCATTAAAATCAGTTAATCTGATGTGAATACAATACTGCAATCTATACATCTTTTGCAAATGGTACCAATTGCACCAGTAATTTTCCTTTTTGCAGTTTTTTTTTTTTTTTTTTTTCTGGTCTAGGATCACACTTTGCTTTCATGTCTTTTTACTTAGCTTTAATCTGGAACAATTCTGCAGCCCCTTTTTGTCTTTGTTTTTTTTGTTTTTGTTTTTTCATGACAGTGACATTTTGAGGTTTGTAGAATTTTTAGAGTGTAACTCAGTTTTTGATTTGTCTGATGTTTCCTCATTATTAGATTCAGATCATGCACTTCCGGCAGGAGTATCACAGAGGTGATGTATCTTTCTCAGGTATCACATTAGGATATACATTATTGGTGTCATTACATCAGTCTTTTTCTTGAGGTGTTATGGTAGATATCTCCACCGTGAGCGTATTGATTTTTCTTTTGTAGCTAATAAATAATTTATGGGGATAGCTTGATACAATCTAAGTGTTCTTTTACTCATGGGCCTGTACTCGCTAGTGTTAGCCTTTGTTAAATTAATCTTGCTCCAATTCAGTTTTGCTATGCTGGTGGAGAAATAATGATTAACTAGCTCCAGTATTTTTTTAACAGTTGGTATTCTATTTAAGGAAGATCTTTCCCTTCTTTCCCTATTTGTCTATCTATGTCTCCCTAAGTTGTATTTTATATATGAAGGCTACCATTTGACTCTTTTTAAATTTAATTTAATTTAATTTAATTTAATTTAATTTAATGTAATGTAATGTAATGTAATTTAATTTAATTTATAATGTTATTTTATTTTATTTATTTTATTTTATTTATTTTATTTATTTTATATTTTATTTGGAGAAAGAGAGAGACACACACATACACACAGGTGGAGGGGAAGCGGGGGAGAGAGGATCTTAAGCAGGCTCCATGCCCAGTGTGGAGCCTAACATGGGCTCGATTTCACAACTCTGAGATCATGATCTCAGCAGAAGTCAAGAGTCGGTTGCTTAACTGACTGAGAAAGGCACCCCATTGACTCTTATATTTAAAACATTCAGCTACTAGGGTTGAGTTTAGATTCTTTCTCCCACTTCATCCGGTATTCCACAGTCACATTAGGCATCTACTAGGTCACATTAGCCAATTTAGAGATTCACTTTCCACCCCATAGGTTACTCTGTCAGCTAGTAAAAAAGCTTAAAGTAGTCCTGTTCTTTTGTTTCTTTATAGAAGAAAACATTCCGGAGATATTTTGACAGAAAACCAAGAAATGAATGATAACGTATCTGCAGATGATGTCATGTTGAGTGTTTGGGATATTCGATGTTGACATGGCAAAGTTTTAATTAACCTTTTTTCCTTTCTAATTTAAAACAAAGACTTCTTATGCTATAATGCTCACGTGAGCAGCAGAGGCTCATGTGAAGAACTGGGAAATAACAATAATATACCTTTTCAGAGATCCATGCAAATTCATTAATGAACACTTGATTAATAGTTGTAAGGAACTCATTTATTTAAGAATTGTAACTTCTTTGGTTAGTCATTGCTAATAAGGAAATGACTGCATAGTACCTTGTGTGCCAATAAAGCAAATTTTAAATGTAGAACTGCTTCGGTTCCTTTTAATATATAACAATATTGTATCGCACGTTTTAAGCTGCTTTTTAATCTTTGATTCCTATGTGTAAATAAACATGAAACATGTACATATAATTGGCTCACAAATAATAAAATCTTATAATCTGTATTTTTAAATTTATTTCTATTCAACCACACAGATGCATAACTGCCATCCGCAGACTGTGAATTTACTTTTCAAAAATGTTGACTTTAATTTGTGGTCACATGTCCTTATAAAACAGTTCATAATTTCAACCAAAAACAGGACTCAATGCCTGCAGTTAAGCATCTTTGTCTTTCTCTTTGGCCTTTCATCCACCTATTATTAAATACTATTTTAGTTGGTTTATAATATGACATATAGGAAATACCATAAAATATTAAATGCATAAAATTTTTTTATGCTTAGAGAATTGTGCTATATAAACACAGATGGATATTGATATCAAGTGCCTGAAATGAAATGGTTATTTTGGGTAAGATTTTGAAAAAAAAAACAACAGTTTTTTTGAAACTATCACAAATTTATAGGGCTGGGGTGGAAATTGTCTTTAAATTTCTTTATTATAATTTGAAGCAGATCAGCTTTTGCACAGTTAAGAATAAGAGACTCTTTCCCCATGTTCCACTAGAATGAAAGCATATCTAATGTAAGAGAATTTTATATCTTTCTATTCACCTAATTAGTTTCATGAATATTTAATAAATTAATTATGTGTAAAGAATTTATGTCAAATGTATTCAATTTTGACCTCTACGACAGTTTTCAAGTTTTTAACGTAGTAGGTTATATTTTACTCACTAGCTTAAAACACATCCTAGGGATTGAGCAGATTAGTCAAAACATGGCCCATGATTTTTTCCCACTGTGTTCATAGTAAAGTAATTTCAGAGAAACAAAAAATTTCATTACAAGTCTTAATGGATAGTAAAATCCACAGTAGGCTTTCTCAAGCCTTTTTGATTTTCTTTTCAGCTGAAGTCTTTTTTAAAAGCTGTTTTGGAAGCATAATGACTTATTTTTATATCTAGACACTGTGTTTTAATCTAAACAGCCTGTACAAAGGCAGAAATATTGTGTATATCATAGTCTTAGGATAGGCTAGGAAATTTAAAATATTACTTAGAGGAACAGAATTCAGAATTAAAAGTTAAAGACATAGTCAATGATCTTGGAATTTTACATTATTGTGATTAGTTCTTTTTTCAGCATACGTTTATTCAGCGTACTTATATATACTTTTTTAAGCTTATTAACATAATCTACATGTTTGTAATTTTATATAGCTGTGAAGTCAGCTGTTTTCCTCTGCTCTTACTTGCTTAACACCCACCTACTGCTGAACTATTGATATTGTTTCCAATTTCACAAATAATGCTGCTGGGATATTTTAATATATATTCTATTCCTTTTTTTTCTTTTCTTACAATAAAAGAAAATAGGAGCACAAGAATAAAGTTATCTCTAATTGTTTATCTTCAGAACAGCAATAGCAGCAGCAAACCTCAGCAATATTAAGAAAAAATTGTCATTCTTATAATTTCTTAAAATTTGATATTGTTTCTTTGCTGGAGACCAAGCAGTGAGCTGGCTGTCAGTGAGAAGTCAGCTCTGACTCATTCAGAGCTCTGACTCACATGCAGTCTCAGGGGAGAAGTGGTAGTGGTTGACGCAGCCACCACCCTCCCTGTGACTTGCCCAGCTGCTATCTGGTGGCATTCACCAGTCAGTTCAGCTAGTGCTTGTTTGTCGTGTACAGTAGAGCCCGGCACTGGGCCAGAGGTCATGAGCACCCTAATGAAGTGCCAAGCATGCTCCCTGCCCCTAGACAGCTTAGAATCCTAGGAAAGCATGGAACAGTGGCATGGCACTTGGGAAGCAGGATAAGTACTAGAGAAGCTGAGTGAGTCTGCGAGGGCTCCTGTTGTTGCAAAGCACCCGCACCCTGGGGTGCTTAACCAACAGAAACGTGTTACCTCACAGTTCTGGAGGCTGGGAATCCAAGATCAAGGCGTCAGCAGCAGAGTTGGTTCCTTCCAGGAGCCAGGAGGGAGAGATCCGCTCCAGGCCACTCCCCCTAGCTTCTAGAGGTTTGCTGGTGGTCTTTCCATTCTTCAGCTCATAGAAACAAACATGATCTCTACCTTCATCCTCTCATGAGGTTATGTGTGCTTGGGCCCAGTTTTCAAGGACACCAGTCACATTGGATCAGGTCCTATCTTGATGACTTCATTTTAATTTGATTACTTCTGTAAGGACTCTATCTCCAAATAAGATCAATTTGGAGGTACTGGGGGTTGGGATGCCAACAAAGCTTTTTGGGACAACATAATTCAACCTGTAGCAGCAGAGGTCAGGAAGAGTAGGAGAAGCTCAGGAAGCCTTGTTGGAGGAGACTGAATGCAGTGGACCTGGAAAGGCAGTAGGATTCTTTTTTCAAGTGCTCTTTGTCCTCGTTGGCAGCAACAGCTGGAACATGTGGCACTTGATTGTTAACATGCTTGTAGGCAGGTTGGTCCCTTCTATGAGAGTAGAACCTATGAGTCAAAGTAACTTAGAACGGAAATTGCTGCTTTTTCAAAAAGCATCATCAGAAAACAGAGCATTTCTGTGAAAAGAGGAAGAAAGTGTTCAAAGGTCCACGCTTACAAATTAAATGTGGTGTCAGCTTAATATCCATGCCTGTGTTGTCATTTGCTTACTTAAGTCATTTGCTTACTTGTCTCTGATGAAAGGGCATCTGGAAGGAAACACTAGGCACCCTTGCTGGAAAAGTATATTTGGCCTTTCTAGTTTTAACCTAAATTACAGTTCTTGTCTTGAAAAGAACCTTTAAAGTTTTTGAATTGTGATGATTAAATTAACTCTTCACTGAAGTTTTTAATGGGCCGTGATCTTTTCTTTAAAACTGCTTTTAGCTTTTAGGAAAACAAAGTTTCCATTATCCTGCTGTATCCTTTCTTTTCATCTTAAATTCAGGGTGTCCTAAATGGGTGACCTGGAAAACATGCTAACAGAATACTGTAAAAAGTCAGCTTTTTAAATTAATTGTGTCAGTATCACATTATGTTGAATATGATGCCTTATAAAAATATGCGTAAAGGAAGCGTAGTTACTTTAACAGTTGCATTAATTTGTAGCTAAAGATTGTGTGTGAAATTGTCTTATAGTCTTCCTACAAAATTCATATGTTCCATTCAGAGAAATTGAGAAAATTGTCATCAAATGACTCTAGAATTCAAAACTAGCTAGGTAGTATTTTCCTTTTCATATGGGAAAAATTCCTTCAGAGAAATTTACTGAGCCATTATCACCATCCTCTGCAGGAATTTGGATGTTTTAATTTTTATTTTCCTTTTTGAATGGAAAGGAGATGTAATGTATATTTGGAGGGATAAGGAAGACATTTGTGGGAGATGTCTGGTAAGAGGAAAGATAGATTTGATTTTTTTTCCTCTAAAAAGCTATGTACAGATTTTTTTTAAATGGCTGTGTGCAACTTACTAATTAAACTGCAAACAAATTCATGCCAAATACTCTGAAATCTCTTGCTGCTGGTCCTTTCTGAGTGTGCCACCTAAGTGTGCGTACTTCTGTCCAGGCACTCAGATGAGGGGCCCCGGCAGTCCTTGTGCTGGAGCTGGTACTGATAAAGGGTTGTACTCCATCCATCACAGGAACCCCTAACTGTCTGCATGCTGTCCGTGGGCAGTGCAGGTTTCAAATAAATGTTACCTTGGTGCTTTGCCGTGTCTTTTGCTCACCAATAGTGTGATCACAGGTTTTAGGACACAGCTCTCAGAGTCAGGAACTGTGCTTTGCTCACTTTGGTGTTCCTAGAACCCCCAGATATGCCTGGATTTGGTTAACTACTGTCAAATGACTTGTTTGTCGAATGTCATAGCAGTGAAGGAACAAAAGTCCCACACATGATCCATAAGTAAAGGAAAACCCAGTTCGGAAGGCAGGAGGTGTAAACAAGGTTTGAGGCAATGTGAAGGCCCACCACCAGCTCAGCAGCCCTGCAGCTGCGCAGGGCCGTCAGTGTCCACTGCTGTTGCAAAGAAGGGCCCAGCTTTTCTGAGAAATGATTCAATGACATGTATTTAACTAGAAATGACTTGTCATGCTTGAACAGGAACATTGAATATTCTTGAATAAGCACATGTTGTCAAAATAGGGACTTAGGGATCGTTGAAAATCCATCATAATCAATTTTTAAATGATTGTTTTGAGTTCAGCAGAGAACGTTCTTAGTGGAGAGTAACTACGCCCTGTTGGCTAGTTGGCTGTACCTGACGGACATTGTTGAGCTCTGTGCGTTGCATTGTGGTTGCAGCAGGGGCACAGCACAGCTCCTGACCCCAAGAGGAGCGAGATCCAGAGTATTAGGGAGAGAAGCAGTTGTACACCGTATTTAATAACAAAGGCATCTCTACAGGATACAAGAGCAGCGATGTGCTCTTCCAGTTCTGAAGGGAGTAGGTAAGCACTTGAGCTGACCTTTGAAGGACAAGCAGATTTTTAGGAGCTTGTGGGGTAGGATGAAGTTGGGAAAGAAGGGTTTCTAGGAGGAGAGATTAACATTTGCAGAGGCACAGAGGTGAACAAAACCGTGATCATCTCTCCTACTGATAAAGTGCAGAAAAATCTTTCCTCTTTATTTACCAGATTTAAGCATGAAAGGTTGACCATACACAGATAGTGATTTTTAGACTTATTTTACTTCTCGTAAACCTCAGTTGTCTCATGTATTGATTGACCCGTTTTGGTCAATTAGAAGTTCCAGCTTCCACTCCAGGGATGGTTCTGAAGTCTAGCCTACCATCAGGCCGCTTAGGGGAACCCTTTGAAAATACAGATTTCTAGCACATTTGCCCCAGAAATTTAAATTCAGGAAGTCTGGGGTAAGAGCCTAGGAGGATGACTCTTTAAATTTCCTCTGATGGCTTTTTGCTTTTTGAGCCAGTTTTTTTGTTGTTGTTGTTTTGCAAGAGCTCAGTGACTTGATTTGAAATGTGGAGCTTGGTGGCACTCTCTCCTTTCCCTGGCCATAGGTGCTCCAAGGGCCCAGGGAAATTGTCAGTTGGATCTTTTACCTGCTGGCATTCACATACAGGTGGAAGCAAGTTAAATCTTATATCCGAGTGGCCTCGAGAGAAACAGAGGCAGGAAAACACTACAACTGAGGAGACTGGGGACTGCAAGCCGTATCCCACCACTTCCTTCCGGGGGGGTGGGGGGGGCGCTAAAGAAACTGGTCCTGGTGTTTGGCCTTGGAGCTCCTTCTCATTCAAAAATCACTGTGGACCCAAAGAGCTTTTGCGTGTCTAATAATATTTATTCTATCGGAAATTAAAACAGAAATATTACCAATATTTACTAATATCCTAAAGTTCTCATTACATATTAACCAGAGATAACACTTTTATGAGCAATGAATGAATATGGAAATATGAATATTTTTCAAAGGAAAACATTCGCGAGAATGACTTTGTTTACCTTTTTAGAATTTTTTTTAATGTCTGAAGATCACACATTATATAGCCTCTGAAAAACTGCATTGTATACTTCTGAGACAAGGAGAGCGGGAACACCTAATGCCTTAGTATTATCATGAAAATGGTTTTAACTATGCAGATGCCCCCAGTAATCTTGAGGTCCTCTGAAGGATACTCTTAAGGCCACCCAGCAGAGCACCCATACCTGCGTACATGTGTGCATGCATACTCACACACTCATGCACATGGGCTTCCTATGTCTTAGTTACTGCAGAGGCTCCTCAGAATATGGACTCCCCACCCTATTTCTATCCCGTGAATTACTCTCTCTGTAGCAGATTTTAAATGAACTTAAAAGAAGACAGCTAAGTATTTGAATGGATAAATGTTAAGTATTTCTGCACTGTGCACCTCAATATGTTAGTTAATTAAATGAGAAGTTAAGATTAGACATCCTTGCAGCCCACCCCTTAGATGCTGTGATTATTTCCAAGTAAATTAGTACTTGGAAGCTAATATTCCCAATTAAAGATAGCGCTGGATTGCAGTTAAGATAGGAAGCTCTGAATCCCAAAAGTGTTGTCTGAATCCCTGCCCCATTACTTCCAGGGATCACGGGCAGGTGACTGGACACTTTGGTATCTCCGTTCCCTCAGCTGCTAAATGAGAGTAGTAGTAAAGGTTCACAATCCCTTATGTTCATTTCTAAATTCCGAACTGAATCTCGACATTTTATTTTGAGATGGAAATTTTATTTATAGCTCATTGGGTTGCAGAAGCTGAGCTGAGTGGTCATCAGTCTCATCCTGCAAGACAAGGACTAGTTGTGTGTTTTGCTACAGAAATTTAGTGTTTGATTGTGTGGTGCTGTCCTAGGCCTTGGTTGGTGGGTTTATTATGGATGTGTCATAGTAAATCATATATGCAAGGACTTTGGATAAAGGATTGAGAATAGGTGTTACCTGGTCAGGTGTAAATGGGCTGATGTATACAGACAATGCCTAGCACACTGCTGAGGAGCATATTTGCTTTTGTTAAGTAGGTAATATTTCCGAATAAACATAGAAACCACTGAATAGGAAAGGAAGCACTTTTTAATTTTACTCACATTTCCTTGGGAATAAAAGGTAGAGTTTTGCTTTATTTTTCCTCCTTGATTTGGGCAATAGAAAAAAAAAAACTGGCAAGGTGCTATTTTCCTGCTTGGTTGGCATCAGAGAAAATGGTAGCGTTGGCTGACTTCCTCCTGCATCCGATGGGAGGGCAGAGTCCCAGATGAGCCCTGGACGGAGGGGCCACTGCTCTGCCCCACGGGATTCTGTCCCTGTCCATACGGGCCGAGGCCTGCGGAGCTGAGCGGATCCTCTGGTCCGAGAACTTTCATGTTGCCAGTGAAGGTGGCGTATGAGAGTGTGATGCTAACAGCCCCCGGCGAGGGCAGATCACGAGGGTACTTGGCCCTGGGGCCTCCCCTAGAGAGGACTCTTTCATCAGGCCCTTCAAATAAATGTTACCTGGCCCCTGGAGAAGGGCATTTACAACGGATCGGGATCGAGCGCTTCAGATACTGAGCATCAGAGGCCGGGTGGGGGGCAGGATCCCGGGGGGGGGGACCCCAGGTGGTAGTCTCTGTCCAGGTGAAGTGCTGAAGGTGTGTTGGGGGGACCCCAGGCGGTATCTCTGTCCAGGTGAGGTGTGAAGGTGTGTCGGGGGGGGGGAACCCCGGGCCGTAGTCTCTGTCCAGGTGAGGTGTGAAGGTGCATTGGGGGGACCCCGGGTGGTAGTCTATGTCCAGGTGAGGTGTGAAGGTGCGTCAGGGGGACCCCGGGCGGTAGTCTCTGTCCAGGTGAGGTGTGAAGGTGCATCGGGGGGACCCCAGGTGGTAGTCTCTGTCCAGGTGAGGTGTGAAGGTGCGTCAGGGGGACTCCGGGTGGTAGTCTGTCCAGGTGAGATGCTGAAGGTGCATCAGGGGGGGGGGGGACCCCGGGTGGTATCTCTGTCCAGGTGAGGTGTGAAGGTGTGTCGGTGGCGGGGGGCGGGGGGGACGGGGCCGGGCGGTAGTCTCTGTCCAGGTGAGGTGTGAAGGTGCGTCGGCGGGGACCCGGGCGGTATCTCTGTCCAAGGGAGGTGTGGAGGTGCGTGGGGGGCCCCGCACCTGTGACGCCGGCGCCCACTCATGCCCTCCTGTGCTCTGTTGCGATTGCAGTTCTCCAGGCAGGGCTTGCAGCAGACCCAGCAGCAGCAGCAGACGGCGGCCCTGGTGCGGCAGCTCCAGAAGCAGCTCTCCAGTAAGTCCCCCTGCGCGCGGAGCACGTGGCTCCCCGGGGATTAGGAGCAAGCCGGCAAAACAAGGGGCGACCCCTCAAAAACTGCTCTGTCGCCTTCCTCCGGTACCATTTTCACCTGCATCGTGAGTCCAGGCTGGTTTGGTTTGTTGGGTTTGGGTTTGGAGTCCGCGCCTTCCTGCTCGCCCCACCCACCCCCTGCCCAAAGTCCCACTGTTTTTTTTTTTTTTTTTTTTCTTTTCTTCAGTTCAGAGAAGTTGTTTTCCTCTGTTCCATGTGAACCTGGAAATGTCTCTTTTCGTTGGGGGAGACCCCCGTGCAACTGCAGGTGGAGGAGGGACGTGGCCCCTCAAAGTCCCTCGGGGAGGAAGGCCAGCACGTGTCCTGGTCCCTGGGGCCGTGACTGTCCCGGCCACTGCACCGTCCTCTCCCTCTGACAACCGTGCAGAGACCGCGGGCAGCAGAGCAGGGCAGTTTGTCCCCAGTAATTCCGGCTGCTATGCTGCTGTGATTTTTTTTGCTTTTAATTGTGCTGCCTCTCTAGGGCGACGCCCACAACCCCATCTAGGTGCTGGCTCGGCTGCTAGTGTGCTCCCACGAATCGAACCCCCCGTGACCCAAAAGGATATTGGCCTGGGAGTTAGGAAGTCTGAATTCCGGTGCCAACTCTGTCACCATTCCCTGGATCATTTTTTTCTTTCTTTCTTTCCTTTCCTTCCTTTCTTTTCCTTTCCTTCCTTTTATCTTTTCTTTCCTCTCCTCCCCTTCCCTCCCTTTTTCTTCCTTTCCTTTCCCTTCCCGTTCTTCCCTTCCCCTTCCCCTTCCCCTTCCCTTTCCCTTTCCCTTTCCCTTTCCCTTTCCCTTTCCCTTTCCCTTTCCCTTTCCCTTTCCCTTTCCCTTTCCCTTTCCCTTTCCCTTTCCCTTTCCCTTTCCCTTTCCTTTCCCTTTCCCTTCCCTTCCCTTCCCTTCCCTTCCCTTCCCCTTCCCCTTCCCTTTCCCTTCCCCTTCCCTTCCCCTTCCCTTCCCTTTACCTTCCCCTTCCTTTCCCCTTCCCTTTCCCTTCCTCTTCCCTTCCCTTTACCTTCCCCTTCCTTTCCCCTTCCCTTCCCCTTCCTTTCCCTTCCCTTTCCCTTCCCTTCCCTTTCCTTCCCTTTCCCTTTCCTGCCCTTTCTTTCCCTTTCCATTTCCCTTCCCTTCCCTTTCCCTTTCCCGTCCCTTTTTCCTTCCCTTTCCACACACACACACACACACACACACAGAGAGAGGGGGGGGGGCAGAGATGTAGGCAGAGGGAGAAGCAGGCTCCATGCAGGGAGCCTGATGCGGCACTCGATCCCAGGACCCCGGGGTCACACCCTGAGCCGGAGGCAGGCGCTTAACCGCTGAGCCACCCACGTGCCCCAGATCATATACTTTTCTTGTCTGTGCACGGAGGAGACTAGTGGGATTGGCAGTTTCTTCTGGGTCTCAGATTGTGTGCTTGAGGTATTGAGTGAAGGCCAGCTAGTCCTAAAGACAGCGGCGGGACTCTGGGAGGATGTTGTCAGGAGGGGGCCCGTTATGACTGAGGGGTAAGTAACTTGGGTTTGGTCTTCACCGTCCGCCTTGGCTGCTGTCCGTATTGATTTCCTGGCAGAGAGAAGGCCCCTCTTTATACCTTGTGTCTCTACCTGCTCATAACCAAGGTCTTCTTTCCTTTAAAAATATTTCCCTCTTTTAGCCTCATTTAATTTGTTAAATCATGTACATTGATTGGTCGTCTTTTCCAGCTGTTGCTTTATAGGTGTGGTCTATTAAACGTGTGGTTAAAATTTCATTGTTTTATTCGAGAGTTTGTATTTCCACATAGCTAAATTAGAGAATATAATTCTCTATATAAATAGAGAATATAATTTTAAGGCAGAGACAACATGCTTATATCTTAGATTTTTTTTTTCCCTAGTGTTTAGGAATAAGAACCTATGACTTTTATGCACTGACACCTATTTTGGGGGTGTACCTACTCTTATGGTTCCCAGAGCTCATGATATCCAGTTTTTTTTTTTTTTTAAATCCATCATTTATGGAACACTTCCTAGGACCCCCAGGCACCGTGACTTTACGTATATTAATGTACTTAATTCCTCAGCTGTCCCACGCGTAGGTATCACTCTTCCCATATTCTAGATGAGAAAACAGCTAAAGAACAGGGACTCAGACTCATTTGCCCAGGGTCACTCAGCCGAAAGTAAAGGGCAGAGCTGGGACCTGAATTCAGATGGTCCCCCTCCAGAGCCTGCCTCTTAACCACAACATACTCTGCTCCCTTGATGTTAGCAGTTACGCCAGCCCCCGTTTGTTGAATATTGGCCACGACGTTGAGCCGCCCACTGCACAACTCCAGAGGTCTCCTTCTGTGTCCTAACCCATGTGAAGGAGCTTCTGGGTTTGCATAGTCTCCCAGAGTTGTGGAAGCACTAGGTATTTCTAAGTCGCTGTCATTTTTTTTGTGCCTGCTGGTCTTTATTGTTTCTGTGTGTGTGTGCGTGCGTGTGCACACATGCGTAGGCACACACCTGAGTCAACACACATAGCCACTCTCACACACGTCTCTCTTGCATATCTAATGGCCATTTGCAAAAAAATTATCCCATTTCATCTCACTTTTTACAATGCCCGTGTTAAAATCTCCGATCTGCTTCTATAGAAGTTTTGGGAACTTTCAACATGTTACAGTTACTTAGGGTCCTCTTGTGGTCAGCATTGGGTGGCTCCTGAGTTAAGAGACGGTGACTTCAGATGGGCCAGTTGCTCTTCCAAGGCTTTGTGCTGGCAGGTGTAGGACTCTGATGTAGAGCTGGTGCCTCTGTGGAATGAATTCAGTTACGGTACTTAGACCTCACCCCTCCGTGCTCTGGGCTAGCTCGCTCTCCCTGGCCAGTCTCTCTGTTCCCCTGTGCTTGAGGCTGGTACTGAGAGCAGCGTCGAGGGGGTAGTGTCTATCTGTGGCACGATTTTGCCTCTGCAATTTTATTTGAATCTATTTTTCTCATCAGGTAACCAGCCACAGCAAGGAGTGACTCCCTATGGGCATCCATCACACTTCTGAATCTGGAAGAGGACACGACAGAAAGTTTTATGTTTGCACTGAAAAATAGAAAATCAAATTTAACACATCAGTCATCTTTTAGAGGTGTCCCTTTGTTCTTTCCTTTCTTTGAAGTTTTCCTATATTTTGTGCTACATTTCACTTAGAGGTATTTAAACAAAAAGGAAAAGGAGGAGGTGTGGTTTAGGGTTTATTTTTTTGTTTTTTTGTTTTTTTTTTTTTTAAGTTCAGCTTTGAAGTAGGTATAAAAATGTGGATCATGTGGGCCTACTTCAGGAAGAGCGTGGTACCAGATCTTTTGAAATTGGTGCTTTTTTTTTTTTTTGAATCTCCTAGAAAGAATGAATTATGGCAGATTGAAAATATTTATGTATTCATTAATGATAAAGTTTGTTGTTTCCCACCCCCACCCCTACCCCCACCCCCCAAACCGTGCTGGACCAAACTACTGATTTCGAAAGGCATGTCAGATCTTGACGGGGGAGGAACCCATTTATTCTGCTTTCACCTTTGACGGTGAAATGGACATGTATTTGCATTGCTCTAATTTGAAATGTTTGTAATTTCATAAGCACTTTATAAACTTTGTTCTTATTTATGTAGGGATTTTTCTTTGCTTTCGTTGTGGTCAAAAGGTGCTGAAACAGATTGTTGCTTAGTACTTAAACTTCTTAGACCAAGAACTTAAACCAAGGCTTCTATGAGAGCCACCGTCAGATATGTGGAAGCCTCTTAGAAGTAGCCGTACTCGAATTTGCTTTCAGTGGCAAGAGCATCGACCAGAGTCTTTGTGAAGGTCCAATGTGTACATTCTAAAGGCCTGAACGAACCACCGTGGAATTGTTCTGATTATTTATTGCCAGATTTGGCAAAACAGACTCTTGGTTCTCCTGAACCTTATGCCAACTAGAGAAAAAAAAAAAAAAAAACAATCTTGCATCTGGCCTGAGACTCTGCAGCGCTCACACTGGACGTGGTCTCCAGAGAATCTGGCCCCCGAGTCCAGAAGGCTCTGGTTTTCCTAAAGATGTATGTGCTGTTTATTTTGTATGGTAAGTATTTGCTATTTTGAATTTAATTATTAATGTTGGTGTCAGTCTTGGTTGTGTATTGCATATACTGTATTTATAAATTGGTGCAAAAAGCACAAGTAAATTATACATCAAATTTATTATAAAGAAATAGTAACTATTTTAACTTTGTTCAAGTATGTGGTAATTTGCTCCTATTAGAGTAAAAAAGAAAAATACAGTAAATTATTATCCGTTTGTGTAACTTAAGAGTATTCCATATAATATTTTTTTAGATTTAGATGCATAAAATTTTGAATGTGAAAATTGCAGGGCATTTTAAAACATGTGGGGGATATTTTCCCATGTTTTGTGTTAACTCATTTTCTTTTGCCATATGATTTTACATGTAATGTAGTTGAGCAGACTGTGAATAGATTTGTCTATAATGAGCAAAACCACGTAGAACTACTTTTTTAAAATGTAGCTAGTACAACCTGAGATCATTTCTTTTGCAAATCATTATATAAATAATTTATATCTTCCTAGGTGAGTTACTCATTGCAAAGTTTGACTCATGCAAATGACCTCAGATACATGTCCGCTTACTTTGCTGTGGCAACATCCATGTGAACTGCTTTGTACACTGTGAAATTTTTCACTCCAGCCTGCTCATTTCATGTTTACTCTGGGCTGGACAAGACTTTGCCAAAACATTAAAGACCATTCTTTTTCACTAAATTAACATACTCTATCTGCTTTCAGAAGACAAATCTTTACATTTCAGCTGGTTTTTGTATATCAGGTTTTGGGTTTTTCCTCTTGAGAATCATACTTTAGAGTCCATGAAGTTATTTTTCTTCCAAGTAATATATCCATATAATGATTGCCTTGGCAAAACAACCGAAATATGAATGTTGTGCCTAGTGAGTGAGTCCTGTCCTGTCCTGGTTTCCTTTTCAAGAATTATTGGTATTTAAAATGCCAGTTTTCAGTTTGAACCGTATATTTTTATAGCTCAGCATCGCAAACAGCAGTAATATTGTTTCAAGAATGAGTGTTATAATTGCATAGCATTCGTATGCACTTTATATTTTGCATAAGTTAGTGAAATTAATTTATTAATGATAATTTTGCACATGAAAGCTGTGGGGTATACCTTTTTTTCTTGTTGTGTCCTTTTCTTTTCAGGTGACTAAGCTAAGACATGGTAAGGCCCCATAATTCAGATTCTATGGAAAGTTGAGGAAAAACCTAGGACTGGCTTACCCCTGTGCATTATAAAGAGAACAACTGGAATTTTTAAGCTAGTTTTATTTAGCATTTTCCTTCCACGTAAATCCCACATCCTTAGAGGTTTCTTTCTTAGCAAGTGCATTAATTTGCATTAAAATGATCACCAGGGAAAGCCCTATCCTTTGACAGAAGCTGGTAATTTACTCTGTAAGATAGGAAGTTATCCTAGGATAAGATGGTGACCTCCCTTCCCCTTAAAAATAAGACTTGGAAATTGAATGTAATTGGGCAATCAGTGTCCCTTAGACATACCAGTTTACACTCTAGTCTGATTCCTAATAACTTCCATTTGTCATTTTTATTTACTCCTCTTGGCCCAGAAGCAGGAGGAGACCACAGTGAGAATGAGTATCCTTCCACCTCCTGTGGCCACAGGGTACCAGCGTCAGAGATAGGAGCAGTCAGGTCACCTCTCAGGTGGAGTCAGCTGAAAGTTGGTGTGATGACAACACAATGAAGTAAGCTCCCCTATGTCTGAAGTCATCAGCAGGGGCTAATATAGTTCTGTTTTGTGTGCTGAGATATCTGAGCAAGACCTATGGCATGTTCTTTTTTTCTCCACTTTAAATAACTGGCAAATAATTGAATAAATTCTGGATACGTTACACTGGAACCTCCCAGCCTCCAGAATTAGAAAAGATGAATCATAATATCCCCCCAAATCAATTCACATTGAATTACAAAAAAGCAACATTTTGTGTAGGTTTTATCAAATTTTAAGTACAATGAAACTTCATCATATGTATTTGTATATCAGATCTGGATTTTCCCCTTTTCCTCTCCCATAAAGGAGTATCACTTAATGAAATAACATGTTCATAAGGCAGTGGTTCCTTCTCAGAATATTTTCCTTATAAAGAGCTCCAAAGCAAAGATGGCTAGGTTAGATTTTGAAATGATAAAGAAGTTTCATTGTATTTTGAGGCTTTTTAATGAGTTTCGGTAGCAAAGTAAGCAACCCCCTTTTCACTTTTAATGACGTGTAGGTGTTAAGTTGCTTTTTACACGTGGAAAAGTTAGCCTGCATTTATTTTAAATGTAGGTATTAAAACATTTTTGTATTCCACATCAATGAAAATTTTCAGTGTACACAAAATAGGGAACAAAAATGAAAACCATTCAGAACCTACTTTCTCTAGGTTTTACTAAAATATTTCTAAACCAGCCACAGAATATCTATACGTCAGAATGGTAAATTTACAATCAAGACTGCAAATTTAATCTTTTCCATTGTCTCTCTTCTCAAGAAGTGCCATGCTTGTAACATTGATAGAAGTTGGACACTAGGCAACTGTTAGTGAAAGAAAAAAGTCCATTCTTAAGAATTCAGATACATTCGCCATTTGTCATTTTATGGTGGACAGTTTTACCTTAATGTTCATTGTTCTTTGTTGGCAAAATAAAAGTGCCTTAAGTTAAAAGTTTGTTTGGAGATCAATTAACAAAATCATTATCAGTCATATTGCATTTATTTACAAGTCTTTTTTTTTTTTTTTTGCATGTCCATGATAAATTTAATATTGTAAATGTACTCAAATTCATTTACATGCCTCTGGCTGCCTTTGATTAAACTTCTTCCAAAAAATAAACTCTGTCCAGATGTTGACTTTGTTCGATTTTATTTCATGTCAGATCACCTGAACGTAAGTTGTTGCATAATCGCTACCAAGTGAGTTCCTTGCTGTGCATTTGTAGATCCCAGAATCTGAAGTTTGGGGATTCTGAATGATGAGGGTACCACGGGGGTGAAAAGGCTCAGGTCCCCGAGCCCCCCCTTTATTTGGCATGGAGAGCGAGGAGTGGTCTGGCCTCTCCCATGTGATTTCTGGCTTGGGGATTCCCAGGGCCATACACCGGAGCTGAACGGCCGCTCCTGTCCTTGTGAGAATGCTCCTGGGTAGGCGATTTGTAATTCGGGGTGGGTAGGCTACAACCATTACTGGGACAGTAATCAGTGCGTGGCCGACGCTATTTTGAGCCGTACAAATATAGTTTCCCCTGTCATAGGCTGTTGCTTCTTTAATGACTAAGGTCCCATTTTCATGCAGTGTGTATTTCTCAGTACTTTGAGGCCTATCTATTATATACCCGCTTGGTATAGTCCATTTGATGTTCGGCTTAGGGCTCCCATCAGACACACAGTGCAGTGAGAGAGAGTCTCCACTGATACAGTACACTGTTCCTAGTGCATAAGTAAGAATAACCGGCTGCTGGCCAATTTCTAGCACAATTAATTTTTCAATGTAGCCAACTTTATTTCTTGCTGCACACCGGTATTTTCCAGCATCATCCCGAGTGGTCTTGGAAATGATAAAAGACCCATTGTTTGCTATCATATACTGAGAAATTTGCAGTTCGTTGGGAAATCTTGTGCCATTTGGTAAAATCCAGATTATTTCAGGTGGTGGGTTTCCATCAACAGAACAGTTCAATGCTGTGGACTTCCCAAGCCGGGCAACAATTTTTTCATTAAATGGATTTCTGAATGTTGGTCGTCTTAGCATCTCCAGTACTTGGAACTGTACCACCAGCACGCTCTCGCCTCCTTCGTTCCGAGCCACACAGATAAAATCTGCTGAATCTGAAAACCTCACGTTCCTAATTTCCAAGGTTCCGTTCTTATGGACTGTGATTCTGCTCCCATAGTAGGGGGCTGTGAGGAAAATATTGTCTGGCATGATCCACATGATTTGAGGAGCCGGTGTTCCTTCGGCCCTGCAGTCAAAGTGTTTTTTGGAATGCCTCACGGCTGTGGCTTTAATGACTGTCTTGTTTGTGTACAGACCGTTAATTAATGGAGGTTTGGAGACAACATCCAGCTTGTACATTTTGGTGTCATCCCCACTGGGATTTCGGGCCACACATACATACTCCCCGGAATCGAGCAGTTTCACCTTGTGGATGGACAAAGACCCGTTGGCATGAAACGTGTACCTGTCTTTAGAGAATGAAATCATGTCATGAGAAGGCAGCAACCAAAATATCTTTGGTTTGGGTTCACCAACAACCTCACAGTCCAGGACAACTGTGTCTCCAGCTTTGATTCTCGTGTTGGTCTTGTAACCTTGCCTGATCCGCGGGGCCGCTGTGATTACTGTTAGGTGGACCTTCATTTCATCCTTCCCCAGAGTGTTCTGGGCGTAGCAGGTGTAATCTCCTTCCTCCGCAATCCCAACTTTGTTGAAGTACAAGGTTCCATTGTCAAAAAGGGTATACCTCCTGGGCCTGTGGCCACTGTCATCAGCTTGCATTGCATTGTTGATCATCGTCCCGTCAGGCAAACTCCAAGATATCTCAGGCACTGGGGAGCCAGAAGCCTCGCAGTCCACTTGGAAATCTTTCCCATGAAATACTTGCTTTTTAAAATGTTGCTTGTGATCAATTTTGGCTGGTTTCAGCCGTAGGCTCACGTGCATCAGTATCAGATCGTCCCCCATTCTGTTTCTGGCCACACACAAGTAGTCCCCTCCGTCTTTTTCTGTGATCGATCCGATAAACAAGGATCCATTTGGGTAGACATGGATGCGGCTGCCCATCCTAAGGGGAGAAGAGACAGATTGGAGTGTGCAGCTATTAGCGAGGGGTGAGGAGAGTTGTCCTTATTTCCATAGTATTAACTTTTTTTTAAGGTTTTATCTATTCATGAGAGAGAGAGAGAGAGAAGGGGGGTGGGCAGAGACCTAGGGAGAGGGAGAAGCAGGCTCCCTGTGGGGAGCAGATGTGGGACTCGATCCGAGGACCCCGGGGTCATGACCTGAGCCAAAGGCAGATGCTCAACTGCTGAGCCACCCAGGTGCCTCCACATAGGATTAGCTTTCTGGACATTTTCTTTAAAATGTTGCAATAAAATTAAAATCCGTGCTAGCTTATTTACGGTCTCCTAAGCCATTTCCTGAGAGAGAAAATTATCTAACTGAACAGTTGAAATGAGACTCCTTTACAAAGCTGATTTGAAAGATAAAAACGCTGCGACTGCTAGAAATATGGGATACCTTAGACACAGGACTTCCTAGACCATTTTAAATATCAAATGATTGTTCTGTGATAGGTCAGTAAAGAACTTTCATGCCTACTTGGCTCAGAAAAGATGCCAGATCATATTTTTCAAATAGATTAGCAAAAAAAAAAAAAAAAAAGAAGTTATTTGACTATAAAGTAAGTTCTCCTTTGCGATGAATAGAGAAAATGCCGATGTAAGACTGATGAGAAGCCTGCCGTTGCATCCTTGTGGGGCCGCTGGAAAGTGGCTCCTCTCTGCTTTTGTGGAACGGTGTTCAACACTGGTTTTCCTCCCTAAAGTTATTGCGCAACATGCCATTACCACAGTGGGCCACCAGATGGCACAGCTTTCCTAATAAAACCAAATTTAGCTTTTCCGAAAGACCAGTGGAGATGCAATTGGTGCTAAAAACAGGATTGAGAACGTCTATGTACCTTTGTCTTCTAAGTTTTTTTGGCAATGTGCTAGGGAGGTGGGTGAAACTGGAAAGTGTGGGCAACCTTTCATAGCATAGCTGCGAACCGAGTCAAACAGCCCAAGTCACTTTTCATATTTCAGCAAACAAGAAGTATAGAGAATACTGCGGTACATTGCAAAAGGTACTGTTATTTTTAAATCTTTAAGTAGTTCCCCACTATACAGCCAGAAATACTTTATTTGGAGAGCCTGAGTATGTATAGATTTTTAGGTAGCCTTAGTAACTTGCTTCAGGTCACAGCGCTGGTTCTCAAACTCCTCTATCATTTCACCGTGCTACTCTACCACCTGATATTCTTTCCCAATGCTTTATAAAAGGCTGATTCTCCAACTTTGACACGTATAGAAAAATCATTTACAGAATATAAAATGAATCCTACCTCCAGAATTTGACTTAATCAGTGTGGAGTATGGCCTAAGCATCAGGATTCTCAGTTTCCCAATAATTTCTGTGAGCAGCCAACTCAGAACCACTGCTCTCAATCTTGGCTTTCAGAAACAATTCTTTCACACTCTGCATCAGAATCACATGCTGCCTGCCTGATTTAAAATGCATATTTCCTGGCTTCACTTTTCAGAGATTCTGATTCACTAGATCTGGCCAAGGATCTGGGAACCCAGTGAGTAACAGATGTCCCAGGTGACCGTGACTCTTATGAACAGTAAAGTTTGAGGATTAGTCCCAAATGTTAGCAGGCAATAAAATGACCTGGAAGGCTTTTAAGAACAAGGATTGCTTGTTAAAAAAAAAAAAATCAGTTTCTGATTCACCCAAGTTCTCAGGCAATGCTGATGCTACTGGCAGGGAGACTGCATCCTTTGAAAAGCATTGACTTAGAGTGACCTTGTCCTGCCCCAAATTCTGATTCATCTGGCAGCTGTAATGTATAAGAAGAGACCATCGCTGTTTCTTTTTATAAAGTAATATTTTTAAAAGAAGATGTACTTTTCAAAGCACAGTGTTCCCGTAGTATGAGAAATAGAGGTCTTTATGAAGATTAATGCGCCAGGAAGCATCTGTAGTCCTTCTAAAGCAATGCTTCTCAGACTTTATTGAGCATGTAATTCATCTAGGTATCTTTTTTAAAGTGCAGATTCTGATTCAGCAAGTCTAGGGCGGGACCTGTGGTTCTGTTCTTGTAACAAGCTCTTAGATCATGAAGAGCAAGGTTCTGAAGAAAAGGAAACCATTCTGTGCTGAAACATAGGTCATACATGTCAAAAGTACTGGAGACAGGCTGGTGATGCCCTGAGTCTGAGACCATCTAAAAACCCAGAAAATGCTTTTTGGTTCAGGTGACAAGTAGGCTTTAAAGAAGGTGAAAGGGTTTTGCTTATTTTGGTCATGGTGGAGTAGACTCAGATAAACATAGCTATAATGGGTGTTTTCTCATTTTTAGAACCTAAAATCAAAACTTTAGAAGCTAAGAAGTAGAAACAGTAAGGGCTTTTTTTTTTTCCCTTCTTGCAATAAATTGCCCCTTTTATTAGTTGCTACATCTAAAGCTTCTAAGTAAAGAATATTGTAGCTTTTTTGAGGTCAGTGGCAAAATAATAATGGAGGTGTTCGGTTAGCAAACAAGTTGAATTTCATTATAAAAGAAAAATAAAATGCCAGTACCTCTGGTGGGCCCCTGGTAGCATCTGTGATCTTTATTTTTTAAGACGTATTTGAGAGAGTGCACAAGTTGGGGGGGAGAGGCAGGGAGAGAACCTCAAGCAGACTCCCCACTGAGTGCAGAGCCTGAGGCAGGGGACCCCAAGACCGTGACAACGAGCAGAAATCAAGAGTCAGGCTCAACTGACCAAGCCACCTAGGCACCCCATCTGTAATCTTTACACACTCTGCCGCTGCTTCCACAATTTGAACAATCTGTGTCCCATAAATACTTCCCGAAAACAAAATATAAAGAATCTACTTAATTTCCTTGCTGTTTACTGCTGAAGGATCTGTTGGACTACTTGATAAAGGTTTATTCTGAGATACTAATAATGTTTTAGAACACTCTCCCAACTTCCTTTGGGTAAAATTTTAAAGACATTTAAATTTTTTTTCATGCCTCTTGATAAAAAGACTTCCATTTTCCAAAATTGACTTAACTAAATCCAGTAAATGTTTTAGAACTTTTCCTTGACACTCTAAATTTTGAACTTTATTATTCACATCACATCAGTAATGCCTTCTCTACTTCTTGCATTGTGGCTTTTACCTGGGTAGTGGAAACTGTATTCAAAATCACACAAAACCTTGATCGCATTACAAAATTCCCTCCTCTTTTTAGAGAAATTAGATACCTTTACACAGTTACCATTTTAAAACTGCCACAAGTATGAAAGCCAATGAAATTGTTAATTTGCATTTCACTATGTAAATTCAGTAAGAATTGAATAGCTGGCCCTTAGAGTTAAGCATGTAAGAAGCTTCATTTTTATATATTAACCTCGAAAGGATTAGGTCTCTTTAGAAAGTTGCTTGTACCTGCAGAGTCTGTGAGCTCTCCAAATCTCCTGCTAGCCTCGCAGTATCACTTTTTCCATTTCAGAAATTATAACGCTAAATAGATAAAGAAGACAACCTCAACACAAAGGTATGGTTTACCTGTGCCACTGGTCAACAATAGCCTTGGATGGCAGCCTCCAGATTATTTTGGGTTTGGGTTCCCCAATGGCTGAGCAGTTCAGTAGTAATTTGTCCCCAAAATTCACCTCCGTCCACTTCTGAGATGCAAATTCTATCCTGGGGATGGTTTCTCGCTCTTCCACTGTAAGAATTACCACCCTTCTCTCTGAGCCAGTGGAGCTGGTAGCAATGCATTCGTAAGTGCCCCTGTCTGACGAGGCTACACTTCTTATATGCAGAGTCCCATTTGGAAATAACAGCAACTTGGAATTTATAGACTGCAGTGGCTTCACTTCAGTGCCATCAGAGAGGACCCAATGAACACTGGGCTGAGGCGTTCCTTTGGCAGTACAGGGCAATTTCAAACTTTCACCCCAAGTCCCTACAATGACTTGCCTCTTTTGCTCTAGGATAACAGGTGGGGCTGCAATGACTTGTATTTTGACCAGCAGTGAATCCTGGCCCGCTGAGTTGCTGGCCATGCATTTGTAAAAGCCTCGGTCATAAATGCTGAGATTGTGGAGGACCAACGTTCCGTCAGAGGTCACCAGGGCCTGCCTATTCCCCTCAGAGGATTCTGAAACCACCGTTTGGTTTGCGAGAACCCAGGAAATTGTAGGACTTGGTCTACCTTCAGCTCTGCACTTCAGCTCCACAGTGCTTCCAGAGTGGACTGTGATCTCTTTGGTGCGTCTCTCCAGGATCCTGGGGGGATAGGAGACCACAGACAACGTGACGTGAAGGCGGTCAGTGCCGAGTGGATTGGATGCTGAGCACAGGTACTGTCCGCGGTCCTGAACGTCCACTCTCTGTATGGACAGGGTGCCGTTGGGGAGCACCTGGAATCTGCTATTCTGTTTCCTTTCAGATATATCGAATCCTGATAAGAAGAAAGAAATTTATAGTCATAGGTTCTCAAAGTTTAAACAGAAAACAAATTGTTCAAGGGGGGGATCTCAAGAGGAAAGCTTTGGGGGCTGCTGTTAGGTTACTGAGAGTAGATATGTTTAAAATTAAAATTAGGACACTTAGAGTTAAGGGTGTTAAAATTATTCCTGGAAGATTTTTATTTCCATAATTTTAATTTACAAGCCATATGGTTCAACACAATGGACCCTTCTCTTTTTCAACTGCCATTTCTCTGTATCTGCTTTCAAAGCATTACAAAAAATATTCTTAATTAACATCTTTGAAGAACTTCTAATGAGCAAAAACTTGCAGCAAATGTCAAACGAGGATGTCAATCGTTTCTATATTCTGGAGAGATCATGAAATGGGTGTTGATTCTTTGGATGTGTAACCTTGAAATATAACGCAATCTTTTCCTTGTTTTATGACTACAGAAGATGAAGTGGAAAGAGAAACATTTTCAGATACCTGATGAGACTTTAGTCCAGCGGATGGTGGGCAGGGGATTTCCAACAGCCTCACAAGGAAGAAAGGCATCTGAGTTAGCCGAAACAGTAAAACTTGCCGCTTTTCCTCCAACTATTCTGGGCCTTTCAAATATATTCCTAGACAAAGAATCAAAGGGAAGGAGTTCAGAAGTTGTTATTTTTTGATCTGGTGTCTTATCAAAGCCATTTCTCTTTGCAGTCTTCTGAATTTCCCAATTTGAAGCATGAGTGGTGTCCTCTGGCAAGCCTGGAGCGGGCAATATGCTCTCTACTGGCTTTTTGCCTTTTTCAGCAATTTCTGGATATGACTTGTGCCAGAAATGGTTTTCTGACCAGGGAGAGGAAGTCAGTTTAGAATTCTGTGGCGTAACTGTTATTAGTGCTGGCGTGGAAGTAGAATGAAACAGACGGGAGTAGATAAAGTGGGTGGTTCCGATTGTAACCTTGACATTTGGGAGAACTTTGGGAGATGCTGCAACCTCTGCTGCTAATTGCTGTGGACTAGCATTGTGCCTAGAGTGTTCACGTGGCTTGACCATTGTATTTGTCATCATCCTAAAAACAGGAGTTGCCGTGTTGTCTGTGACTGTGCTTTGATTACTCAAGGGATGGGAGATGGGAATTGACATTGGAGCAGCACTGCTACTCACGAATGGTGGCATGGTTGAGTGTCTAATGATTGTCTTCCTAGTTGTGGTGTTCTGGTGTAGTTTGCTGGACAAAGTGATTCCAGAAACCATTCTGCTCTTCAAAGTCTGAGTATTCTCTTTGGGTAATTCTTCAATTATGTCTGTCAGCGTAAGCGTTCTTGGATAAAGACCCACTGTGCTTGAAATGTGGTTTGTGTTTTCTAAGGGAGAATGAGTGAAAGCAAAGATACTGGGCTTGGTTGAAGTTTCAGCTGCAGTTAGGTCAGGAGGTGTCATAGTAGTCGATGCAGTGAAGCCAGAACTCTGACTGGGAGAAGAGTGTGGCTCATTCCTGTTCTTCTGAGGCTCCTTTTTCCTTTGTGCTTTTTGCATGCTGGGTCTGGCTATTTGGGTTTTATGGATAATGACTGATGTAGGGGCAGCAGCCGGAACTGTCAGCCTGGATGTCTGCCTTGATATAAAATTGGTGCTTGATTCTTTGCTTGAGATACTAGAAGGTGTAGGGTAAACTGGTGGAAAGGGCAGCTTTTTCATTGTGGGGAGACTTCTAGAACTGTGTGTTTCAGTGGTATTTTGGTAAGCTGTAGCTGATGTTATAGATGGAATTTGCATCACACTTGCTGAGAGTGTTGTAAAATGGAAAGGGAAAACTTTATCTGTGGGTAAAGCAGGAGATATTTTAGGAAGCGCTGTGGCTGTGGCTGTGGCTTTTGGTAAGCTAAAATGATGCTGATTCTTTAACCTCTCTTTTTGGACATGGTTATTTACAAAGATTTTCTGCCAGGGAATTTTCCTTCTCAAAAATCTTGTAGTGGCTGTAGTAGTAGACATAGATGGCTTGATGGTAGGACCTGGAAGTGGTGATACAATCATTGACTCTCTTATAACTTCATTGACACTAGACATACTTCGGTAACCATTATTTGTTATATGCATTTTTTCCAAAGGTAAGGATTTGGGGGCATCGGTCATAACTGCATCGGTTGGAAGCACTTGGGTACTCTCAGCACTGAAATATTTTATTGTGGGTATTGTTTTCTCAATATTTACATTTGGTTTGTTCTCAAATAGTAATGACGGATTGTGGACTAGAGTTGTAGACTCTTCTTCTGTGACTTTGGCAATTTCAGCTTTGGTGAGCATCATGGGGGAAGAACTTGGAAAAGACAATGCTGCTGTAGCAGTGGTGAGCCTTTCCCTGGGAGAACAGGATGGGCACACCACATTGACCTCTGTGGCTGAAAATGAAGTAGTGCTTTCTTCAAAAGAAACTCTGGATGTTGGTCTCACAAAGCCATATCTATGCTGTCGAAGAATTGGAATTCTGTATGGGCTGATAATTCGACTCCTGCCCCAAATTTTCCTCCGCCTTCCAAAGCGCCTGGATGGTAGTGGGATGTTAGTCGTACTATTTCTGGGCATCTGTAACTGAGAATGAGCAGCAGTGTCTGGACCCGAAGGTATCTCCGAGGTGCTAAGCTTTTGAGTAATGTATGGATAGAGGTGATTGCTCCTAGCATCACTGACTCCTGTTACAGATGTCTGAGGGCTCTTTGTGGAATTTACTGACCCTAAGAATATGTCAGCTTTGCTTTTAGCACTACTTAGCGTTTTGATATTGACGTCTTGGCCCATAGTTCCCACTGCTGTTGGGAGTGTACTCTGTAAATGCTCTTTTTTCCTCCCAGTTTTGTCAGCTTCCTGAAATTGCATTGCTTCAGGTAGTAGAGGAAAGACAGTGGATAAATTTTCATTGCTTGTGCCTTGCATTTTGTTCAATAAAGTCAGGCTTATATTCTTTGACATGGCTGTGGTTTTAATAGGAGACAGTGTGAAATCCATTGGTTTCTCAGGAGGTAGTATTGGTGGACCCACAACTGGAGATACTTCGGTGACAGCAGTTATATTTGTCACAGGGCTATCAAGTATTGCTCTGGAATTGGCAATCACTATCCTTGACAGGACACTAGGAGCCTTCGTTGCCAGGACCGTAAATTCCTCATCTGGAGGGAGCATGCCTGAAGAGTCTATTTCCTCACCAGGTATTTTCAGGAGCTGGGTGACTACTGGACGGGGCCTTGCCGTAGTATTTTCTTGCTTCTCTGGCATAGTATTCTTTTTAGCTTTCTCCAAAAGCGCAGCCCAGTGTTGTGGGTCAATTCTCCGAGCAGAGGAAGGGAAAGGCCTCCTGTATTCTCTAAAATGTCTATTTGGTGAATCTCCTCGCTGCCGGTGTATTGACTCACGATAGTTGTGCTTTTTACTTGTGCTCAAGACTTGTTTTCCAGTCTCAGCTCCCACTGGAGCAGATGTAGGGAGTTGCACAGCTGGTGGGTCCTTAAGAGGAGAGATGGGATTGGGCTCATCAAGTCCAGATCCATCTGTTTCTACATTATGCTCTACTGGGCTTTGCCCTTTTGTTTTGACTGAAACTTGGTTAATCAAAAAGTCAACCCCTGATGGATTGGCTGCTACACAACAATAATAGCCTTGGTTTTTTGGGGTGATCTGTAATATTCTCAGTGTGCCATTGTTAAGAATTTGCTTGTCTCTGGAGGACTGATAAAGCACAGTGTTTCCTGGAAGAACCCAGCTAACGGAGGCATCTGGGATACCAGAAGAATGGCATGGGAGGTCAACTGTTTCACCAATGAAAGCTGTATAGTGAGCCCCATTTTCCTGATAGGCTTCTATGGAGGGCTCCACCACAGTAATTCTATAGGTGAGAATATCTGCATCATCATAATTGGTACTTATGCAGTGGTATATACCTGTGTCAAAACTATCAGCCATCTGAAGTTCTAGTTTTCCACTTTTGTCTATTAGGATCCGTCCATCCTCACTAACATAAGGGGCTCTCACTTTACTCCCATCAGCCAGAAGCCACTCCAAATGTGGGGCAGGGTCTCCTTGGGCTGGGCATTCTAGGCTAATAGTCCCACCGATCAAAACAGTGCGTTCCAGCTTAGTAGTATTATCTCTGGAAATCATGGTCCATTTGTGTTTCACTGGCTTTATTTCTGCCCTTGGCAAAGTGACTTGAACATCACTGGAGTACTGGATGTGCATTGTACTGAGTGTGGTGGCATTTCTATTTAGCTGCAAGGAAATTTGGTCTTGCATTAACCAAGGGGGATCTATTGTGAGATCAGCCTCTATGTCGGTAAAGATGTCGTCAGGTTTAGGAGCCACCTGTTTATATTTGTAGCAGCGTTGTGGTGTTTCAGTGAGCAAGTGGCTCCTTTCTAGAATCAGAGGAGTATCACTGTACAAAGCCAGAACTTGCCACACTTGCTGAATGTGATTGTAATCTATGTTACACACCAAAAATGTTGAAAGTGATGTATTTAGCATAATATAGTCATTTTCTTCAGTGAATGCAATGGATGATGTCTTTGAGGGCTTTTGGATGCTGCAGACCATGTTAGCTTCATTTCCAAACTGATCTGTCATATTCAAAGTGAGGGAGCCAAAAGGTGCCATGAAATCTTGAGGAGAGATGGACATAGGACTGCTGTCTTCCAGAATAGTCAGGCTCTTTACTTTCAGGGATGGGTCGATGGTTGGCTTGGCACACAGGAAAGCTGCAGCTGGGACCATAGCTAAAGGCGTGCCTTTAGAGGTCCTGGGGTTCATGCAAAGTGGACATTGCTGAGGACTGGAGGGACTTCTGTCTTTTTTGCATTTTATTATATCTAGGAAAAATAACAGTTGAGTTATTGCCAGCTGTGGCCTCTTTACATTTGAACATTTTAAAGAAATAGCTTTTGCTAAAATATGAAAGAAAAAAAATTGGAAATTTTAGTGTTTATAGAAAGTTTACTACCTTTTGGTCTTTGTATTGGTTTCTAAAAAGATATTGTCTATGTACCCTGCTGTAGTATTATATCCATGGTCACACAGATTTTTGTCTGTCTTGTTGATTGCTTTATTTCCTATGCCTAGAAAGTGCCTGATTTATATCTGGTACTCAGAAAATATTACCTAAAAGACTAATTTGCTTATATAGGGAGACAAAATAATATGCTTGTGTTTCTCACTTTTTACTAAGAGTAGTTCAGTTCCATTTCCTCATTTTAATGTTTTAAGGGTTATGGAACTTGATTGTCCTTTAAAAGATTAAATGTTTGATAGAATTTACAAAAGGTTAAGAAGAGTTAATACCTATTTTTCTCAAACTATTCCAAAATAGAGAAGAGAAAGGAAAGCCTCCAAACACATTCTATGAGGTCAGCATTATCCTGATGCCAAAACCAGGCAAAAATACTGCAACACAAGAAAACTACAGGCCAACATCCCTGATGAATATAAATGTAAATATCCTCAACAAAATATTAGCAAACTGCATTTAACAATACAGTAAAAGGACATTCACCATGATCAATTGGGTTTTATTCTGGAGACTAATAAACTACATCAACAAAACAAAGGATTAAAACCATATGATCATCTCAATGGTTGAATAGGAAGCATTTGACAAAATTCAACATCTGTTCATGATAAAAACCATCAACAGAGTGGGTTTAGAGGAAACCTACCTCAACAGAATAAAGGCCAAATATGACAAACCCACAAAATACCAGGCTCAATGGTGAAAAATGGAGAGCTTCTCCTCTAAGATCAGGAACAAGACAAGGATGTCCACTCTCAGCACTTTCACTCCACCTAGCACCCTTTAGAAGTCCTACTTGCAGAACTCGAACAAGAAAAAGAAAGGCATCCAGGTTGACGTAGAAGAACCAAAACTGTGACTTTTTGCAGATGATGTGACAGTAGATGTAAGAAATCATAAAGACTCCACCAAAAAACTGTTGGAACTGATCACTGAATTCAATAAAATCACAGGATATAAAATTAGCATACAGAAACCTGTTACATTTCTATACACTAACAATGAAGTAGCAGAAGGAGGAATTAAGAAAAACAATCTCCTTTATAATTGCACCAAAAATAATAAAATGCCTAGTACTAAACTTAACCAAGGAGGTGAAAGACCTGTGCTCTGAAGAGTATAAAACATTGACAAAAGAAATTGAAGGCAACATAAGCAAATAATAAAGATAGTCCATGCTCATGGATTGGAAGAGTTAATATAATTAAAATGTCTTTTTTTAAATTCCCCTGGCTATTCGGGGTCTTTTCTGATTCCACACAAATCTTAAAATAATTTGTTCTAACTCTCTGAAGAAAGTCCATGGTATTTTGATAGGGATTGCATTAAACGTGTATATTGCCCTGGGTAACATTGACATTTTCACAATATTAATTCTGCCAATCCATGAGCATGGAATATTTTTCCATCTCTTTGTGTCTTCCTCAATTTCTTTCAGGAGTGTTCTATAGTTTTGAGGGTATAGATCCTTTACATCTTTGGTTAGGTTTATTCCTAGGTATCTTATTAACCAAAGCAATCTTGGATTTACTAAAATACCAATCAAAATACTCACATTTTCCACAAAACCGAAACATATATTACTCTATTTGTGTAGAACCACAAAGATCCCAAATAACCAAAGCAATCCTGAGAAAGATGAACAAAGCTGGAGGTATCACAATCCCAGGTACCAAGTTATCAAAGCCATAGTAATCAAAACAGGATGTTGCTGGCACAAAAAACAGATGCACAGATCAATGGAACAGAATAGAGAGTTCAGAAATAAACCCATACTTATATAGTCCATTGATCTATGACAAAGGAGGCAAGAACATACAATGGGGGAAAAGACAGACTCTTCAATAAATGTCAAAACTGGACAGCTACGTGCAAAAGAATGAAACTGGACCACTTTCTTACATCATACACAAAAATAAACTCTAAGTGGGTTAAAGACCTAAAAGTGAGACCTGAAACCATAAAAATCCTAGAGGAGATCACAGGCAGAAATGTACCTGTCAATGACCATAGAAACCCTTCCTTAGATCTGTCTCTTTGGGCAAGGAAAACAAAAAGCAAAAATAAACTATTGAGATTACACCAAAAGAAAAACTTTTGCCCAGCGAGGGAAATCATCAACAAAAAAGGCAACCTGCTGAAAGAGAGAAGATATTTGCAAATGATATATCCAATAACTAGGTAGTATCCAAACTATAACAAGGGCTTATACAGCTCAACACCAAAAAACAAAACCCCAAGGATTTTGATTTAAAAATGAGCATAGTGGGCAGCCCCGGTGGCTCAGTGGTTTAGCACCACCTTCAGCCCAGGGCATGATCCTGGAGACCCTGGGATCAAGTCCACATCAGGCTCCCTGCATGGAGCCTGCTTCTCCCTCTGCCTGTGTCTCTGCCTCTCTCTCTCTTTGTGTCTCATGAATAAATAAAATCTTTAAATAATAAAAAAATAAATAAATAAAAATGAGTATAGGACCTGAATAGACTTTTTTTCAAAGAAGACACACAGATGGCCAAGGGACACATGAAAAGATGGTCGACATCATGGTCATCTGGGAAATGCAAATCAAAACCACACTGAGACATCATCTTCCACCTATCAGATGGCTTAAATTAAAAAAGACAAGAAATCACAAGTGTTGGCAAGGATATGGAGAAAAAGGAACTTTCATGCACTAATGGTGAAAATGTAAATTGGTGCAGCCACTGTGGAAAACAGTATGGAGATTCCTCAAAAAATTAAAAATAGAATTACCATATGATCCAATAATTTTTACCCAAAGAATACAAAAATACTAATCTGAAAAGATACATTCACCCTATGTTTATTGCAGCACTATTTACAATAGCCAAGATTTGGAAGTAACCTAAGTGTCTATCAATAGAGGAATGGATAAGGAAGATGTGTGTGTATGTATGTGTATGCATATGCATGCATATGCCTTTGTGTGGCGCGTATATATATATGCCACACAAAATGGGGGATGAGATTGTGCTATTTGTGACAATGGGGATAGACTCCAAATCCTTCAGTTTGTTCTCCAGTATGACAGGTAATGCTATATACATCTGGCTCAGTAATTTTTTTAAATTTATTTATTCAGTAATTTTTTAAAATTTATTTATTCATGAGACACGGAGCGGGGGGGGGGGGGCGCAGAGACATAGGCAGAGGGAGAAGCAGGCTCCATACAGGGAGCCTGATCCCAGGACTCTGGGGCTCATGCCCTGAGCTAAAGGCAGATGCTCAACCACTGAGACACCCAGGTGTCCCTCCTTCAGTAATTTTTTTTAAAGACTTTTAATTTATTTATTCATGAGAGACAGAGAGAGGCAGAGACACAGGCAGAGAGATAGAGAGGCAGGCTTCATGCAGGGAGCCTGACGTGGGACTCGATCCCGGGACTCCAGGACCACGCCCTGGGCCGAAGACAGGCACTAAACCGCCGAGCCGTCCAGGTATTCCCACTCCCCTTCAGTAATTTTTAAGGTCTAAATCTATGCAGAGAAGGCAGTTGGTAAGCTTAAAAACATTTGAGTTCGCATAAGAGGCTCTTCTTAGTCCCCCACTTACCAACCAGCTATGACCCTTAACCTACCGATCAGTACCTTGAGTTCAGACCCTGCCAAATCAAAGAACATGGTAGACTTCTGGCTTAATTAAACCTCACCACAGAATTATGCTCACATCTTGGTATGTGTTACTAGCACCTGGACCAGAGTTAGCAGGCCCTGGACATCAGGTATTTTACTTCAGATGCAGATCTTATCACATCACTTCCATTCTCTCCATCACACTAACTTTTAGTCACACAGACATGCTCTCCCTGCCACGTCTTATTAGATTCTAGAATATGCTGCTGTCGGACACTCCCTCTTCCCTCAAGGTCTAACTACTTACATCTTGCAGGAGCCAACCACAACACCACTTCCTGGTGGGCTTTCTGCTTTATGTTCTCCTTATACCTCTCACTTCCCCTGTCCTACTCCTCATCCACCCAGTATTAGAATGCCTTGTCTTGTTGTCTGTCTTCCCACAAAACCATCCGATCCATACTTGTTTATCTGTAGGTCCCTGGCCCCCGTCAATGGTGCTCAGGAAACCATTGGAGGGAGGGATGAAGGTGGGCAGGTCTAATTCTAAGTTCTATTTCTTCCACATTGTAACTTGAGATGTGTCTTAAAATTTTAGGTGTTTTACTGTAGCACCTGACAAGCTGTCAATCGTGTGATGTGGCTACTACTACCACACTATTTTCCCTAACACAGAACACTATTTTAGCTATTTACATTATTTTCTCTTTAACCAAGTTACATGCACTGTTGATACTACATATATTAAGTTTGCCACTTAAAATGGTTCTATTAAGGGGTGCCTGGGTGGCTGAGTCAGTTGGGTGTCTGATGCTTGGTTTCAGCTCAAGTCATGATCTCAGGATTGTGAGACTGAGCCCAGCTTCAGGCTCTGTGCTCAGTGCAGAGTCTGCTTGAGATTCTCTTCCTCTGCTCCTTCTCTCCCCCTCCCCCCGCTCTCTCTCGAATAAAATCTTTAAAAAACCGAAAATAATACAATCTTTGTATTAAGATTACACTACGCTCTGACACTAAAACAAGAAGGTAGGTAGAAAGGCCTGGAAACAGAAGCTAGACAGCAATTTGACATTTGTAAAACAAATGTTTATTTTATAGAGAAACAAGACAAAAAGCTTTGCGTAACCTAAGTAGGAAAGATACCCAAAAATAGATAAAGCTGTGTTAGACTGGACTACTGAGATATGTGTAAAAGGATTGCCTGTCTCATGCCGAGTAAATACACAATTTGGGGACATACTAAGATCATAGGTGAGTAGTGGACTCATTTGTATTCACCTTCAAAATAGCGAATCAGAGCTTAGTTTGAGAACCAAGTATGTTCTAGGCACATTCTAGGAGCTAGATACAAATAAATCAGAATAGAAAAGGCAAAAGACATTTAATACTAATAAATACAATAAGATGTTTTCCGTTTAAGAATGAAGTTGTGGGTAATCTGAAAGTGCTGAAATGATTATAGTTGGCCCTTGAACAATACAGGTTTGAACTCTGTGGGTCCACTTATATGTGAATTTCTTCAATAAATAAACTGAAAAATTTTTTTGAGATGTGTGGCAATTTGAAAAACCTTGCCTACGAATGTTGAAAAAATTTTACATATGTCGTGAGTGCATACAATATGCACAAATCCATTATAGAAAGTTAAAACTTATCAAAACTTGTACATGCTTAAAGACCATAGGTAGCACCATTCACAGCCGAGAAAAATGTAAAGAAATAAACATACAATATTAAATCATAACCACCTAAAATTAACTGTACTACCATAGTAATTCTGTAGCCACCTCCTATTACTATAGAGGTGAACTCAAGTGTTGTATCCATTTAAAAATGCTGTATGACAAACTACAATTTCTGAGGTTTTCATAAATAAAATTATGAAATCTTCATATTCCTATATTTAATATTTCCTTCATCTTAATATGTATTAATGTTGGAAATCCTGTTGCAAAATGAAACTTTCTTAAGAATTGTTTTCATAATTACAATTTTATATTAATATTTTCAAAATGCTATGAAAACATATATATGGTCATTTTTCTGTATCATAACATGCTGTATGCCAGTGACACCTTAATCCTAATCTGTAGATGAGAATAATCAGATAGAAGAGTCAAGGTGATTTCCCTAAAGGAACAAAACCAACGTGTGATTTAGGGAAAATCGAGATTGCAACCTTAGCCTCTAAAACAGAAATCGTAGTTTATTTGTTAACCACTCAGTGTCTGTCCATGATGTAGACTCAAGGGAGGGATGGACTTAAGATGAGGGGAATAACTCTGTGTCAATTCCTGTAGAAAATTCTTAGTTTTTTCCAATAATAGTTGTTGATATAGAATCAACTGAGTGCACGCACAGTACTGAAAATTCAGTTCACAGTTCAGTTATTGTAAAATTTACTTTTATATTTATGTGCCCATTGTGAAAAATCCTGAGGGAATTGAACTTATGATGTAAAACATGTTTGCATGTCTGATTTTTCAACTTGCTGATTAAACTCTCTACAAATGTCAAAAAAAAAAAAGCTGTATGACACTAATCATCTCCATGTGAGTAATTCATCGCTCTGGTAAATTGCACACTGCAGTAAAGTGATCTCATGGTTCTCAGGTATTTTTCATCATGTTTAGCACAATGCCATAAACCTTGGATAATACCATGGGACCCATACAAAGTGCCACTAGTGATGCTGGAAGTGCTCCCAAGAAGCAAAGTTACGACAAAAAAAAGTTAATACGAGGTTTGAGCTGCAGTTACCTGGCACCTTAACATCAGCAAAGCCAGCATAAGGACCTCTGTAAGAAAAAAAGAGGAAATTCCTTGAAGCTGTCACTGCACTATACCAGCAGGTGTGAAAACCTTGCACTTTCCGCAAAATACGTTTTTATCTTGTGTTGAAAAATACAGCTTTTATGTGGGTGCAAGATTGCTATAAGAAAGGCGTATCTGTAGACTCTAGTGTGATTCAAGAAAAAGCAAAGTCATTATAATGAAGCTTAGAGCAAAAGAAAGGAGAAGGACCTAACCTGGAGAATTTAATACCAGCAAAGGATGGTTTGACATTTTAGAAAAATTTGGCTTGAAATATATAAAGATAACAGGAGAAGCAGCTTCCACCACCTAAGAGGAAGCAGATGAGTTTCCAGACACCATCACAAAAATCACTGAGGAGAAAGGATACCTGCCTGAAATTAGGTTTTCAATGTAGATGAAAGTGCCCTATTCTGGATAAAAATGCCACAAAGAACATTTATTAGGAAGAGAAGGAAGCACCTGGATTTCAGACAGGAAGGGATGGGCTAACTGTACTATGGTCTGCAAATGCAGTCGGGTTCATGATTATCTATAAAGCTGCTAAATCCCGAGCCTTGAAAGGAAATGGTAAACACCAGTTGCCAGGGTTTTCATTGTACAGCAAAATGGCCTGGCTGATGAGAATATTTTTTTCCAAATTGGTCCCATCTATTCTTTGTTCCTGAAGTCAGGAAGTGCCTTGCCAGTAAGAGCCTGCTTTGTAAAGTTCTTTTAACGTTGGGGAATTCCCCGAGCCACCCAAAACCCCAGGAGTTCAACACCAAAAGTATTAAAGTGGCTTACTTGCCCCCAAACATATTGCTGATTCGTCCTCTAATTCAAGGGGTCATAAAGAGGGGTCATCAAGGCTCATTAAACACTGTATTCTATGGACAGGATTATTAATTCTATGCAAGAGAACCCTCATAGAACATCTTGAAAATCTAGAAGGATTACACCACCGAAGATGCCATTGTCGTTATAGGACAAGGCAATGGAAGCCATCAAGTCTGCAACAGCAAATTCCTGCTGGAGAAAACTATGTCCAGATGGAGTGCACAACTTCAAAAGACTTAGTCCAGAGCCAGTCAAGGAAATCATAAGAGACTGTGGATATGGAAAAAAAAAATCTATATCTATCTATCTATCTATCTATCTATCTATCTATCTATCTATCTATCTATCGGGGAGCGGGTTGGGGGGATGGTGGTAAAGGGCTTCAAGATACGGATCTTGGAGAAATTCAAGAACTAATAGATACCAGAGAAATTAAAGAGGAGATGACTGGGTAGAGATTAATGCTTCCAAACCAGTGACTAATGAGGAGGAAGAAAACATACAAAAGGCAGTGCCAGAAAACAAACCTACATGAGACAGTCTGGCAGAAGGGTTCTCTTATTCAGGCCTGCTTCTGACTTGCGTTATGACGTGACCCCTTCTGTGATGTGGACACTGAGGCTAAAGCAAATGGTGCAAGAAAGATTGGTTGCACGTAGAAACAGTCGTAGAAAAATAAAAGAGCAGAAAGTCCAACAAAGCACAATTTATCACTGTAGAGTCCCGCTGAGTGCCCGGGCCCCTCTGGCCTCCACTTCTCTGCTGGCGACACTGGTGCCCCCACGCCCCCCTTCACCTCTTCAACGTGGAGGTGATGAGGATGAAGACCTGCTGACGATCCACCTCCACTTACAGAACCGTAAGTAATTACCATGCGGTAGAGCCAGGAAACTTCCCTATTGTGAGTGCGTTTGTGCAACAGTCCAACAACCGCATGGTAAGGATGGCGTGAGGGGTTTTTGTATGGTTGCCTCACTTGTCATTATGTAGGATTCCACATGCGGGCCTTGTGTGGAGGCGGATAGCCTCCCCTTACACAGGCATGCCGTGAGCGATGCTTACTAGAAGGCTGATGTGTGTGTTTACTTAGGGTCTCGCAATTTTTCTTTCGAAGAACGTCGCTACTGTACGGTACGCCTCTCTCTTATAATCGGAGAAACTGCATTATCAGCCTATCATCACAGGTAAGTGGTTTTAGAAAAAAAAAGTTTCCAACAGTGTATTATGAATAAGCCTACTCCCGCATCTTTAGTGTATAGGTGAGGCTACCCTAAAGCAGGTGTATCAATTACACTAGACATCCATCTGCAGCCCTATTGTTGCTTCATTATCAATGCATGAATGTAACATAAACATGATTTCTTTTCGACATTTTCTTTTCATTTTTTTATATCTTTTCATTTTTGATGTCTAGTATTAGCAATTCATATACTATCTACAGTATTTTATATAAGACATTACTGATACAGGTACGGGCACCATCTTGTAAAAGCAGATGACGTAAATTTACAGTATTGATAAATACAGTACTGTAAACGTATTTTCCTTATGATTTTCTCAGAAACCTTTTCTTTTCTCTAGTTTTATTATAAGAATACAGTAAAAAATACATACAATGTATGAATAGGAGTTAATTGACCAGGTGGGTTATCCGTAAGGCTTTCTGTCAATAGTAGGCTATGGGTGGTTAAGTTTTGGGGGATTCAAAAGCTACCTACACAGATTTTTCAACTGTTTTGGGGGTCAACATATTGGTCAAGGGCCAATTATATTCAAATACAGATGGAGGAGGGCAGTGGGAGAGTACTAGGCTTTGCAGAAGGAGTGAGCGCTGAGCCAAGTGTGCAGGCAGGCTGGGAGCTCACCAGGCAGAGAAGGAAGGCAAGTGCTGCTGGCAGGAAAGCCACAGGGAGGAGGTAGTAAAATGGCACAGTGTGCCTGGGATGGCAAGGGGTTGTGAGGACTGGAAAGCAAGGAAACCAGGCTGAGGCTAGGCGCCGCTGGACTAGGGGGTTTGGGCTTTGTTCTGTAGGCCACGATCAACAAACTTTTTATGTAAAGGGCCAGGTAGTAAAGACGTTAGGTTTGTGGACCAAAGGTGTCTGACCTAGCAACTGGACTAGGCCACTGTAGCGTCAAAGCAGCCACAGAACCAGGCATGACTGTATTCCCATAGAACTCTATTTACCAAAGCCTTGTGGAGGACTGTGATTGGCCCGTGGGCTATAATTTGTCAACCCTGGATTTTTTTTTTTTATTCCTTAGTATATAAAATACCTGGGTATCTTACAATCATGGCATTTTCCACTTAAAATGTTAGCTGCTAACAATAAATAGTAGCTTGATTTTATGACCGGAACATATAAATTAGCAAAATGGCAAGTAGGTTTGATACCTTGTAGGAACCGGATACAGAATCACTTTCTGAGTGTGTGGTTCTCTGGTCCTGAGCATCATCTTCTCCCCGAGCCCCCATTGCTATGTTTCTCATATAAGCTTTCTTCATATGCTCCCCCATTCTCCTTCAGCTAGCAACCAAGTGAAAACTCAGTAGTTCTTTCCCATTCCTCATTCTTTTATCTCCTCCATGGCATTGGAAAGTACTGAGAAACCCCTCACTCAGTGTCTTGGGGGTCTGTGAAGCTACATTCAGATGTGGTCACCTCATAGTTCAATCTGTCATTCCTCAGACACAAGCCATCTTGAGCCCTTCATCCTTGGGCTTTTGTTTCTTCCCACCGCTCCAGTTCCTCCTGTCTGCTGCTCCTACATTGACCATCCCCAAAAAGCATCTCCGTGTTCAAAGCTTTCACTGTAAAATCTCTCTTGTCTATAGGATAAAGTACAATCCTCATCACCTGGCATTCAATGCTCCCTACAGTGGGTTTCAGAACACCCTGCACATCTCTCTTGAGCCTATGCCAGGCAATTTGGGCTATTACCCTCTTTATGCAGCTTGTTCTAGATCTTCATGTAGAAAGCAGTTTCTCCACCCCAAATACATTTTTTTAAAAGATTTTATTTATTCATGAGACACACAGAGAGAGAGAGAGAGAGAGAGAGAGAGGCAGACACAGGCAGAGGGAGAAGCAGGCTCCATGCAGGGAGCCTGATGTGGGACTCGATCCCAGGGCTCCAGGATCATGCCCTGGGCTGAAGGCAGCGCTAAACCGCTGAGCCACCAGGGCTGCCCCACCAAATACATTGTAGAAAAAGATTTGGACTTTTGAATTTCTGCTTTTCTACTTTCTTGCTGTGTGACCTGGATAAGTAGCACGAAAATGATTATGTTTCACATTTACTGAGTGCTTGCTTGGTGCTATACATTGCGCTAAGCACTTTGTATGTATTAATTATTCTTCACAGTTATTATTATCCCTATGTTACAGGTGAGAAATTGAAGCATAAAGGATCTAAATGACTAGCCCAAGACACCCAAATTTCCTAAGCCTCAGTTTCTTCATCTTGTAATTAGAAGATCATTGTGAGGATTAAATAGAAAGCATCTGGCACAATGTCAACCACAAACTCAGTACGTTAACTCTGCTAGCTCTCTTATTCCTTCTTTTCCCCCTTGATGTATCTTCTATGGCCCAGTCCAATTTCCCTCCTTTTTAATCAAGGCAGAAGTAAGTTTTACTGACTTTGAGCCCCTATGGAACTTCATTATAAGTGTTTTGATGTTTTTCATTCATAGCTTTCTTGTCTTTTTATGTGTTTAACATATTTGCCAAAAATATATGCTCCTTGAGAGCAAAGGTGCTGTCTATTGCCTTAAAGTAATTCTCAGTGTTCAGTTAATGTTTTCTGGTTTGGTCTTAAACTAATGAACCGACTACACACATATACACACACACGTGATGGCAGCAACTTCAAATCTTTTCCACTTTTCTCAAGTTTCTGGCCTTGACCTTTTCCTAGGACCCTCCTCACTCACCTCTCCTACAACTTCACAGAAGAGGAAAAGCCATCAGATAAGCACTTCCTTTGTTTTTTCTACCAGACTCAGGAGATCCCCTGCCTCTGTGCCCATCTAGTTCTCTGTTCTCCTAAGGAAAATCCTTGCTCCTATGTCTGGATCTCTTGCCCTCCAGTCTTCTCACGGACTTGTTCGAAGGATGATCTGCCCTTTCTTTTCTCTTCTCGCCTTGAACATACTCAAGTCTCTCTCATGCTTGAAGAGTCCCGTGTGATTGCACATTTCCATCTGGCTGCATCCTTCCTCCCTTGCTTCATCTCAGGCCAAACCTTTCCAAAAGAGTAGACTGCTCCCTGCCTTCCACCTCTCCCTCCCAAGACAGCAATCCGGCTTCCATCGCTCTTTGCAAAGTAACCACCCACCCCTTTGATGCCAAAATCAATAGGCTCCTTTCAGTCATTATCTTAAAGACTTAATTGTTTAATCAGATTTCAACCATTAATAGTGCAGTTAGTTGTTTGTCCATTTCCGGCCCTCCTCCCCCACAGGAATGTAAGGTCGGTGAAGGTGCTATCTGTTTTATTTTTAGATCCCTGTGTTCTTTGTGATCCCTTGCTCACAGTATTATAATAACTACTTGTTGACTGAACGGATCCTGCCCTCTTCATGCAAATTTTACTTTCCCCATCAAAGCACATTTCACACTCTGATTATCTGTTTGCTTATCTGTAGCCCGCGAGAGGCATGGTTAGAGGAGAGAGTGCTCATGGTATTTCTACCACTGAGCACAGGACCTTGACTAGAACTCCAAAAAAATGTGTATTGACTGAATGACTGAAGGGAAGATAAAAAAAGGGAAGGGTTGTGTAGCTCATGGTAGGTAGAGTAACATACACAAACATTCCTTATTTCCTAATTTTGCCAGAAGTGATGATTTATGGATAGCTGACCTGAAACAAACATACAAATAATTATGAAAGAGAATTCATTACCACTGAATTATTATTTAGTGTCCATTTTCTTTCCAGCTCAATTACCTTGGCCTCCCCGCGGTTTCCTCTAATTAGGACAAAGAAATAAACAGCATACATACCTGGGTTTTCCTGTATCCAGTCAGACAACCATTTTAAGTGGCAATCACAGGTCCATGGGTTCCCATGAAGATAAAGGCTTTCCAAATCAGGCATATTGGAAATCATCTCTTGAGGGAGGGAGTTCAGGAAGTTATCAGACAAGTAAAGGTACTTAATGAAAGATGTTTTAAATATATGGAGGTATTTGAAAGAGACAAATGTATCTGGATGGAGCTTAGTGAGCTGATTTCCTTCCAAGTGCACCAGTCGGAGAAAGGTGAGTCCATAAAAAACCTCTGGGTTTATAAATTCAATATTGTTGTGGTCCATATGCAACCGTGTCAAGCTCCTGAGGCCATAAAAAGTATCTTTCTGAAGTTTTCGGATTTTGTTATAGCTCATTTTTAAGACCTAAGGATTAAACAAAACATTTAGTTTGTCAAAAGAATTTTCACAAAAGGGAAAAGTGAAAAGTGTATCAATAATGAAACTTGTTGGAATTAATTCAGTGCAACATGTATATCTTGTTTGAATCCTAATTCAAACAAATTGGTTGCAAATTAAATATGAGAGTATCAGGGAAATTAGAATACTCATGAAGAGTTGATAATATTAAGGAGTTATTGCTAAAATTAAAGATAGAATAATTACATTGTGGTTATTTTTGAAAGATTCCCTAACTTTGAGATATACAAACCCAGTATGATGTCAAAATACTCTTATGAACACTGGCATTTTATCTTTTATAAAGATATTACTGACTTTATTTATTATGCTGTATCTATTTTATGAGGAGCTTTGGAGTAGAAATCAGATGTGTCTTGGGGATCAAGATGATAGAATAGGAAGATTCTGAGCTTACCTCCTTCCATGGACAAACCAGAACTACAACTATTTATAAAACAACTATCTCTGAGAACAAACTGAAGACTTGAAGAAATGATTTTATACAATTAAGGGTATAAAGGAAAAGTATATCATGGAGAGGGGTGAAAATGTGGTCTAGGTAGGACCCACAATCCCAGTGTGATGACCCCTAAAGGGTATGGGGTGGTATCACACCCATAGAGGCCCTCCTTGAGGAACCAGGGGCTCAAGCCCCACATTGGATTAGACTCCTGAGCCTAGGCGATCTGCACTGGGAAGACATATCTGGTTTTGAAAACCAGTGGGGCATATGTCTGGGAAGGCAGTGGGAAACTGAGACCCTGCTCTTAAAACGTGTGCATGTAATCTTACTTGCTCCAAGTCCCAGGGCAGAGGCAGCAGTTTGAAAAGTACCTGGGTTACACATAAAGGAGATTAACCTTATCATTTGCCAGAGGGGTGGGGACCCACTCTAACATTCTTTGGGAACAGAAGTGATGATAGGCACCATTTCTTTTGACTCCCCCCTTCTATCTCACTAGCTCCGTGCTGGTAGGAGCAGTTTATTCCCAAGTAGCCCCCCATATATTAGAATGCTTGCAACAGTCACTGCCAGCCAGTTGGAAGGAAGACCCACCAGTACATACAAGCCACAACAGGAGGGTGCACACAGTCCACACAGGGGATACCCCAGAGGCACTGCAGTTGGAAAATCGGAGGGGTTTGTTACTGGACCCCACTGGACACTGATCTAAAGCCAGTCCTTGAAGACTGGGTAATACAACTGATCTACCTAAACACTCAGAAACAGACAAAATGAAGCCACAGAGGAATATGTTCCAAATGAAATAACCTACCTGAAAAATAATTCAAAATAGTGACCATAAGGATGCTCGCCAAACTTAGAAGACTGAACCAACACAGTGAGAACCTCAACCATGAAATAGAAAACATAAAAAGGAAGCAATCAAGGCTGAAGAATAACTGAAATAAAACATATACTGGAGGCAATTGAGATTAGATGATACAGAGGAGTGAATCAATAATGTGGAGGACAGTAGTGGAAATCACTCTATCAGAACAGTAAAAAGGAAAAAAGAATTAAGAACCATAAGGGATCTCTGGGACAACATCAGGCATTCAAACATTTCCATTATAGAAGTCCCAGAAGGCGGAGAGAGAGAAAAAGGCACAGAAAACCTATTTGAAGTAATAATGGCTGAAAACTCCCTAACCTGATGAATGAAACAGACATCCATGTCCAGGAAACAGAGAGTCCTAAGGAAGATGAACCTAAAGAGACCTTCATGAAGACATATTATAATCAAAGTACCAACAGTTAAAAAGAGAATCTTAAAAGCAGTAAAGCCACAAATTACATACAAGGACACCCCCAAATGACCATCACAACTGATTTTTCTGCTGAAACTTTACAGGTAAGAAGGGAATGACATATTTTTAAAGTGTTGGAAGGACAAAAAAAAATCACAGGCAAGAATTCTCTACCCAGCATGATTATCACTCAGAACTGAAGAGAGATGAGGAGTTTCCCAGACAAGTAAAAGATAAGGAATTTATCAACAACAAACCAGTTTTACAAGAAACGTTAAAGGAACTAATTTAAGTGGGAAAGCCATAACTAGAAACAATAAAATTATAAAAGAAATGATCTCACCAATAAAAGTAAATATATAATGAAGGTAATAGTGGCCCGAACACTAACTTCTCTAGTATGAAGTTTAAAATATAAAAGTAGTAAAATCATCTAGACATAATTATTAGTCAATGGAGTCACAAAATAGTAAGATACAAAATAGGACCTCAAAACACGAAACATTGGGAGTGGTGGCAAAAATGTAGTGCTTTGGACTGCCCAGGTGGCTCAGCGGTTTAGCACCGCCTTTAGCCCAGGGCCTGATCCTGGAGACCCAGGATCGAGTCCCACATTGGGCTCCCTGCATGGAGCCTGCTTCTCCCTCTGCCTGTGTCTCTCTGCCTCTGTCTCTCATGAATAAATAAATAAAATCTTAAATTCAACAATGTTCTAAAAGTACTACATTTTTTTAAGTGATCATCAAATTAAAATAGATGGCTACAGACATAGAATATTACATTATATATGAACCCTGTGGTAACCATAAATCAGATACCTGTAATAGTTTCACAAAAAATATAAAGAAAGGACACATAGCACTAAGGAAAGTCACCAAATTATAATGGAAGAAATTTAGAGAAACAGAGAACTATAAAACAAAATGATAAGTACATGTCTATGAGTATTTTTCATTAAAGTTTAATATGGAATGCAATATTAGTTACTACTACTATTGCTTCCCTATTTTGGCTATTTTAAATAATGCTGCAGTAAACGTTGGGGTATGTATATCTTTTTGAATCAGTGTTCTCATTTTCTTTGGTAAATCCCAGTAGTGGGGATTACTGGATTACATGGTATTTCAATTTTTAATTTTTGGAGGAAACTCCACAGTGTTTTCCACAATGGCGGCACCAATTTATGTTCTTACCAACAGGGCACAAGGGCTCCCTCTCCTGCACATTCTTGCCAACACTTGTGATTTCTTGTCTTTAATTTTAGCCATTTGGACAGGTGTGAGGTGATGACTCATTGTGGTTTTGATATACATTTTCCTGATGATTAGTGATGTTGAGTATGTTGTATGTGTTTGTTGGCCATTGTCTTTTTTAGGGAAAAAAAGTGTCTATTCAGGTCCTCTGCTCTTTTTAATTGGATCTTTTTTCTTTTTTTTTTTGCATGTTGAGTTGTATAAGTTCTCTGTATAATTGGAATATTAACTGCTGATCAGATATATCATTTGCAAATATATTCTCCCATTAGGTAGGCTGCCTTTTGTTTTATTGATGGTTTCCTTCACTGGGCAAAAGCTTTTTATTTGGGTGTAATTCTGATAGCTTATTTTTGCTTTTGTTTCCCTTGCCCAAGGATACATGCTTGGAAAAATATTGCTATGGCTGATGTCAAAGAGAAATGGGATTTTGAAAATTTCTCTTTTTGCTACTTTGTTACTAGTATATAGAAATGCAACAGATTTCTCTATATTAATTTTCTATCCTGCAACTTTACTGAATTCACTCATCAGTTCTAACAGTTTTTTGGTGGAGACTTTAACATTTCCTCTCTATATAGTGTCATGTCATCTGCAAATAATGACAGTTTTATATCTTTCTTATCAATTTGAAGGCCTTTTCTTTGTATGGCTACTGTAGCTAGGACTTCCAAAGAGTACTATGTTGAATAAAAGTGCTAAGTGTGGACATCCTTGTCTTGTTCCTGATCTTAGAGAAGAAACTTTCAGTTTTTACTGTTGGGTAGGAGGGGTTAGCTGTGGGTTTTTCATTTGTGGGTTTTTCGTTTATGGCCTTTTCTCTGTTGGTGTACATTCCTTCTAAACCTACTTTGTTGAGAAGTTATGAATGGATATCTTATTGTCTCAAATGCTCGTTTTGCATCTATAGAGATCAGATGGTTTTTATTCTTGTTAATGTGTCAAATTGATTTCTGAATATTAAACATTTTTATTCCTGAAATAATTCCCAATTGATCATAATGAATGATTTTCTAAGTGTATTAAATTTGTTAATATTGTAAGAATGTTTGCATTTATTTTCCTTAGAAATATTGGCCTGTGGTGTCTTGATTTTTGTAGTGTTTTTGGTCTTTGCATCAAGGTAATTAATGCTCACCTTGTAGAATGTATTTGGACACTTTACTTACTCTTCTTTTGGAAGAGTATGAGAAGAATAGGTATTATCTCTTTAAATCTTTCATAGAGAATGCACCTATGATGCCATCTTGTCCTACCCTTTTTGTTGGAAATTTTTTGATTACTAACTGAATTTCATTACTAGTAATTAATCTGTTGAAATTTTGTGTTTCTTGCTAATTCTGTTTTGGAAGATTTTCTAAGAATTTATCCATTTCTTTTAATTTTTCACAATATCCTCTTATAATCCTTTGTATTTCTCTAGTGTTGGTTATTTATTTCTCCTCCATTTGATTGAATACTCTTGTTTGATGAGTTGGGCCAAAGGTTTATCAATTTTGTTATCTTTTATAGAACCTGGCTCCTGGTTTCATTGATTTTTTTTAAGCCTCTACTGTACTTATTTCTGCTCTGATCTTTAGTATTTCCTTCCTTCTGCTAAGAACTTAGATTTGTTCTTCTTTTCCTATCTCTTTAAGATGTAAGTTAAAGTTAAAATTTTTCTTTTTTTCTTTAATTAGGCCTGTATTGTTATAAATCTCCGTTAGAACTACTTTTTGCTGGATCCCAAAGATTTAGGTTCATGTATTTTTACTTGGTCTCCAGGTATTTTTAAATTTCTTCTTTTGGGGGGGGGGGGGGTTGTCCAATATCCATGTTGTTTAGCCTTCATGTATTTGTGTTACTTTTAGGATGTATGTGTGTATATATTGATTTCTAGTTTCATACCAGTGTGGTCAGAAAAGATGCTTGATATCACTTTTTTTTTAAGATTTGAGAGAGAGAGAAAGAGAATATGAGCAGGGGGAGGAGCAAAGAGAGAGAAAGAGAGAACCTCCAGTAGATTCCTTGCTGAGTGTGGAGCCCAGCATGGGGCTTGATCCCAGGACCCTGAGATTACAATCTGAGCTGTAATCAAGAGTCAGATACTTAACTGACTGAGCCACCCAGGTGCTCCTGATTTCACTCTTCTTAAATTTCCTGAGACTTCTTTTGTGGCCAAATGTGATCTATTCTGGAGAATGTTCCCTATGCACTTGGTAGATCCATATGGTTTAATGTGTGATTCAAAGCCATGATATCCTTGTTAATTTTCTGTCTGGGTGACCTTACATCCATTGATGTAAGTAGCCCGTTAAAGTCCCATACTATTATTGTATTGCTGTCAATTTCTTCCTGTATATCTGTTAATAATTTTTTGTGTTTGGATGCTTCTATGTTGAGTACATAGATAATATAATTGTTTTATCCTTTTGTTGGATTATTCCCTTTATCATTATTGTGGTGTCCTTGTCTTTTGCTACTTTATTTGTTTTAAGGCCTATTTTGTCTGATACAAATATTACCCCAGCTTTTTTTGTTGTTGCTTTTATTTGCATGGTTTATATTTTTAGAGCCCTTCACTTTTATTCTGTATGTGTCTTTAGCTCTGAAGTGAGTCTTTTGTAGGCAACAGAGATGAGTCTCCCCCCCCCCATTCAGTCACCCTATGTTTTTTGATTGAAGCTTTTAGTCCATTTACATTTAAAGTAATTATTGATAGATTTGTATTTATTTCCATTTTGTTAATTGTTTTCTGGTTGTTTTTGTAGCTCTTTTTCTGTTCCTTCCTTTTTCCCTTGCTCTCTTCCCATGTCATTTGATGTCTTTCTTTAGTGATATGCTTAGATTCCTTTCTCTCTCTTTTTTGTTCTTAGAAGTCTCCTGAGGAATCCCAGCCTCCCTGAGACACATTCTTTGATGAGTTAATCTCCTTCACACATACCTCAAGTGCTTTTCTAACAGCTGTTTCTGTGCTGGATTCTTGGGCCAGGTTATTTATTATGCTGGTTCTTTAAGGGCAAGGATTCAAATTTCTATTACCTTCTGGCTTTCCCAGAGTTAAGTACTACTGATTTTAAAAGGTATTGAAGCCCTACTCATTTTCAAAGCTAGACATTATGGGGATACATCTTCATAGGACACATCCTCAGTCTGGGGGCACATGGTGTGGGGTTTGATCCTCTCACTTCTCTGTGCTTGTGGTATCCCCTCAGGAATTTGGTCCTTAACCACACCCTATCCATCCCACATTTTTGATTGGGTCTCCTCTCTACAATTAACTATAGAAGGTCTGTTTTTGCCAGCCTTTAGGGTGTCTTCATAGTTACACAAACATAGCGGTTATCTCAATGTGTCCAAATAATTAGATCAGCTCAAGATTCTACTCTGCATTTTCCCTTGAATAAAACTATCAATAGTTACTTAAAATGTAAATAGACCAAATGACCCAGTAAAAAGGTATAGTGTTACTGAATGGATAGAAAAAACAAGATCCAAATGAGCCTACAAAAGACTCTTCAGATTTATAGACAAATTTAAAGGTACACACAATCCAAAAATGAAGGAATGGAAAAAGATTTTATTTGCAGAAATCTATACTTGTATCACACAAGATAGACTTTAAAACAAAAAGACTAGACTTCTAAGGAAGTTGGTGGAATAGGATAATCCTAGGTTTATCCTATCCCATGGATACAACTAAATAACACACGTTAGTGTAAATAACCCAGAAAAGAACTCTAAAGACAGAACAGACTCTCTGCACCTAATCATAGAGAAAAAAACCCAAACTGAAAATAATAGGAAGGATGGAGACATGGTCAGGAACCAAACTGACTGCAAGACTGACCAGAGGAGGAGAGACACTGCAAGCAGATAGCAGGGAGAGGAACAGACCCCACAGCAGTCACCCCAGGCACAGAGGACCCTCACTGGGAAGACAAATTCCCATCCTATCTGACTTTGAAAACCAGAGAGGCTTAACACCTCTTAACACCACCTGAAAAATCAGTGGGCTCAGTTCAGCTCTGGCAGAACAGGAGGGTGATGTACTGAGTCCTCACCTTAGACATCATATCAGCCCTACTGAGATATAGCATAGTATCAGCAGTTTGAAAAACTCCTAGGATATATGAAAAGGAAATTTATTTGCTAATTTCAGAACTTGTGCAGGAGGGACAGGGATCTTTAAGAACAAAAGAGCCAGTGGGCACCATTTCTCTATCTTGCCTTTCAGCCTGGATACAGACATTTGCAGGAACCACAACAAATGCTCTTAGCTTTGCTAACAGCAAGCCCCACCCCGGCATTCTTTTGTGGACATGTGTTACCCAACCTGCTCTAGGGAGGAAGTTTCCAAAGCAGCTCAGATCTCCCACAAGCAGACTTGCATAAATCTTGCTAACACTGTGTGCTCCACCCCTTCAGCATTCTCATGCTGATCTGTCCATCTAACTTGCCCTCAGCAGGAGTCTATCCAAAGCAGTGCCACAAGTGTGGCATTTGCAAGCAGCTCTGAGAGTGGCCAGCTCTACTCCAAAGTGTTTACTGAACTGAAGAGAGGGAAAGATAAACACACTAGGTGGCCTGCAGCCCCAATCCATCAATGAAAGCTTCCCAAGGGACAACACATGGAAGGTACCCTGCAGATAGATGTGACTGCTTCTCTGCAAACATCTGGTATGATCCAACTCAAGCCCAAGGTAGCCCCAGACTGGCCCCTTAATAACACAGGGACCAGGGACACCTGAGTGGTTCAGCGGTTGAGCATCTGCCTTCGGCTCAGGTCATGATCCTGGAGTCCTGGGATCAAGTCCTGCAAGGAGCCTACTTCTCCCTCTGCCTGTGTCTCTCATGAATAAATAAATAAAATCTTAAAACAAAAATAAATAACACAGGGACCAAACCCTGACCACAACAAAGAGAGCCATTGCAGATGACTGGCCTGAAGACAAATGCAACTCAGCCAGAGCAGTAAGGTACACACAACACATATAGAAGATATGCCTGAAGTGCCAGGTTCTGGTGAACAGAGGACATTGTACTACAGGGTACTATAGAACCTCTTCTTCATAAGGCCACTACTTTTTTTTTTTTTTAAGATTTTATTTATGTATTCATTAGATGCAGAGACACAGGCAAAGGGAGAAGCAGGCTCCATGCAGGGTGCCCGACGTGGGACTCGATCCCGGGTCTCCATGATCACACCCTGGGCTGAAGGCAGTGCTAAACCGCTGAGCCACCCGGGTTGCCCATGGCCACTACTTTCAAGAGCAAGAGACATAGCTGACTTTCTTAACACACAGAAACAGAGTCGGGTAAAGATGAGGAGACAAAGTAATATGTCTCAAATGAAAGAAAAGGACAAAATTATATCAAGAGACCTAAACAAAACAAAAATAAGTAATATGCCTAATAGAAAATTTCCAGTAATAAAGATACTCACTGGACTTGAACCAAGAGTGGAGGACCTCAGTGAGACCCTTAACAAAGAGACAGAAAACATAAAAAAAAGAACCAATGAGAGATGAAGAACTCATTAACTTAAATTAAAAATATACTAGAGGGAATAAGTAGTAGACTGGAAGAAGCAGAAGAATGGACCAGAGAGCTGGAATACAGGGTGATGGAAAGCAATCAAGCTAAACAAGGAGAATGAAAAAAGAATTATAAAAAATGGGAATAGGTTAAGAGACCTCAGCAACACTTTCAAGGGTAATAACATTCACATTACATGGCTATAAGAAGAAGAGGGAGTGAAAGGGGACAGAACATTTATTTGAGGAAATAATAGCTAAAAACTTCCCTGACCTGGGAGAGGAAATAGAAATCTAGATGTAGGAGGCACAGAGCACCCCCCTTCCAATCAACCCAAGGAAATCCACACCAAGATAGACTATTTAAAATGGGCAAAAAAGTAATGAATTTTAAGAGCAGAAGGAAATAAGTTACATACAAGGTAAATCCCATAAGGCTACCAACTGATTTTTCAGCAGAAACCTTGCGAGCAAGAATAGGATGGCATGATATATTCAAAGAAAGTTTCCCAGACAAACAAAAATTAAACGAATTCATCACCACTAAACCAGCCTTACAAGAAATGTTAAAAGGGATTCTTTGGAAAGGAAAAATCACAAAGAGGAATTTCACAGGTACATTTAAACATAATAAAAGTAATAGATTAGTTATTTATAAAAGCAATATAGAGGTTGAAGCACACACACAAAAAAAACCCAATAAAATCAAGTTTATCTAAAAAGCCATTGAGGGAATCATAAAATAAAAGGATGTAAAGCCTAATACCACATACCAGAAATGTAGGGGAGTAAAAACAAAGACTGTTTCAAACTTAAGCAACCATCAACATAATATAGACTGTTATATGCATAAGATGCTATATATAAACCTAATGGTAACTACAAATAAAAAATCATTAATACACAAAAATTAAAGAAAAAAGAATCCAAGCATATCAGTAAGAGCCATCAAACTGTGAGAAGATTGAGAAGGAAAAGTGAAGAACTACGAAAACAATCACAAAACAAGTAACAAAATTGGCAATTAGAACATACCAATTGATAATTATTTTGAATGTAAATGCACTAAATGCTCCAAAGACATAGGGTGACAGAATGGATAAAAAAAAAGCAAGATTCAACTATTTGCTGCCTACAGAGACTCATTTCAGACTTAAAACGCATGCAGATTGAAAGTGAAGGGATGGAAGAACATTTATCCTGCAAATGGAAATGAAACATGTCAAGGTAACAATACTTATATTAGATAAAATAGACTTTAAAACAAAAACTAACAAGAGACAATACATAATCATAAAAGGAACAGCCCAAAAAGAAAATAAGACAATGCTAAATATTTATGCATGCAACATGGAAGCACCCAAATATATAAAGCAGCTAATTAACAAACATAAAGGCAATAATCAATGGTAATACAATAATTGTAAGGGACTTTAACACTCCTCTTACATCAATGGATAGATCATCCAAAGAGAAAATAAACAAAGGAACAGCAGCTTTGAATGATAAATTGGGCTAGATGGATCTCACAGATATATTCAGAACATTCCATTCAAAAACAGTGGAGTACATATTCAAGTGCATATGCAACATTCTCCAGAGAAGATCACAATAGGCCACAAAACAAGTCTTAATAATTTTTAAAAAGAGTGAAATCATACTATGCATCTTTTCTAACTACAACACCATGAAACTGGAAATCAACCATAAGAAAAAAACCTGGAAGAACACAAATTCACAGAAGTTAAAGAACATGCTACTCAACAATGAATGGGTCAACCAAGAAATCAAAGAGGAAATTAAAAAAATCATGGACACAAATGAAAATGAAACACAACAGCCCAAAATCTTTGGGATGAAACAAAAGCTGTTCCAAGATAAAAGATTTATAGCAACATCGGCCTACATTAAGAAGCAAGAAAAATCTTAAATAACCTAACATTACAACTAAAGGAGCTAGAAAAAGAACAAAACTCCAAAGGTAGAAGAAAGAAATAATAAAGGCTAGAGCAGAAATAAATGAAATGGAAACTAAAAACAAACAAACAAAAAGAACAGATTAATGAAACCAGGAACTGCTTCTTTGAAAAGATCGACAGAATTAATAAAGCTTTAGCTGGACTCATAAAAAACAAAAGAAGATTCAAATAAACAAAATCAGAAAGGAAAGAGGAGAAACACCACCATAGAACACAAAGGATTATAAGAGATTATGAAAAATTGTTTTACCAACAAATTGGACAACCTAGAAGAAATGGAGGAATTCCTAGAAACATATAACCTCCCAATACTGAATCAGGAAGAAAGAGAAAATTTGAACAGACTGATGATTAATTTGTTTCATTGCCATCAGCAATAAATTGAGTTAGTAAACAAAAAACTCCCTATAAACAAAAAAGACCAGATGGCTTCACAACTTTATCAAACACATAAAGAGGAGGTAATGCCAGTTCTTCTCAAACTATTCCAAAAAATAGAAGAAAAAGGAAAGCTTCTAAATTCATTCTATGAGGCCAGCATTAATACCCTTATACCAGAACCGGATTAGACACTATGAAAAAAAGAGAACTATGGACCAGTAACTTTGATGAACATAGATGCAAAAAAATTCTCAATAAATTATTAGCAAACTGAATCCAGCAATGTAGTGTAAAAAAAAAAAAAAAAAAAAAAAAGCCGTGATTAAGTGAAATTTATTCCTGGGTTGCAAGGCTGGTTCAATATTTGGTAATCAATCAACATGTTACATGACATCAACAAGAGGAAGGACAAAAACTATATGATCATTTCAATAGATGCAAAAAAAGTATTTGACAAAGTACATCCATTCATCATAAAAACCCTCAACAAAGTATGTTTCGAGGGGGACATACCCCAACATAAAAATGCCATATATGAAAAACCCACAGCTTGCCTCAGGCTCATTGGGGGAAAATAGAGCTTTTTTGCTAAGATCAGGAACAAGACAAGGATGTCCATTCTCACCACTTTTATTCAACACAGTACTGAAGTCCTAGCCATAGCAATCAGGCAAGAAATAAAAGGCATCCAAATTAGTAAGGAAGAACTGAAACTTTCACTACTCACAGATGACATGGCAAGTGAATTACATAAAATTGTGGGATACAAAATTAACAAACAGGAATCTGTTGCATTTCTATACACTAATAACGAAGTAGAAAGAGGAATTAAGACAACAATCCAATTTATAATTGCACCTAAAATAACAAAATACCTACATATAAACTTAACCAAGGAAGTAAAAGACCTGTACTCTAAAACTACAAAAGACAGATGAAGGAAATTGAAAAGTAGAATTACCATATGTTCCAGTAATTCCACTGCTGAGTGTTTACCCAAAAAATACAAAAACACTCAAAAACATATATGCATATCTATGTTTACTGCAGCATTAGTTACAATAGCTCAAATATGGAAACAACTCAGGTGTCTATTGAAAAATGAATGGATATTGAAGATATGGTATACACACAAATGAAATATTACTCAGCCACACAAAAGGAATTTTGTTATTTGCAATAACATGGATGCATCTAGAGGCTATGATGCTAAGTGAAATTAACCAGAGAAAGACAAATACTATACAATTTCACTCCCATGTGGAATTTAAGAAACAAAGGAAAAAAGACAAACCTAAAAACCATAACTTCTTTATAGTTAGACTCTGTTATCAGAGGGGAAGTTGGGGGGTAGAGATGGGTAAAATAGGTGATGTGGATTAAGAGTACACTCATGATGAACATTACTCACATTATAATGTATGGAATTGTTATGTATAGAGTGCTATAATGTATAGACTTGTTCAATCACTATATTGTACACTTGAAATGTGATACTGCATGTTAATTATACTCAAATATATATAAGAATTTTTGGGATCTCTGGGTGGCGCAGCGGTTTGGCGCCTGCCTTTGGCCCAGGGCGCGATTCTGGAGACCCAGGATCGAATCCCACGTTGGGATCCCGGTGCATGAAGCCTGCTTCTCCCTCTGCCTGTGTCTCTGCCTCTCTCTCTCTCTGTGTGACTATCATAAATAAATAAATAAATAAATAAATAAATAAATAAATAAATAAACAAACAAACAATTAAAAGAATTTTTGATAAGATGAAATAATACTTAAATAAAAAGTAAATAAGGAATGGAATTTTGATGCATGCTACAATATGCATGAATATTAAAGACATGCTATGAGAAATAAGCGAGTCACAAAAAGACAAATACTATATGATACCACTTATATGAGGAACCAAGAATACTCAAATTTAAGGAGAAAGCAGAATACTGGTTACCATGGGCTGGGGGGTGGGGAGAGAAGAATGGGGAGTTATTATTTAATGGATATAGAGATTTTAGGGAGATGAAAAAGTTCTGGAGATGGATGATGGTGATAGTTGCACAATAACATAAAGATACTTAAAAATGGTTAAAATGGTAAATTTTATACTTTACCACAATTTAATTCAATGATATAAATCAGTAAATAAGAGACAAAGAAGGCCATTACACAATGATAAAGGGATGAATCCAGCAGGAGGATATAACAATTGAAAACATCTATGCACTAAAAATGGGGGCACCTGAATACATAAAGCATTTATGTATAATACATTAATAGACATAAAGGGAGAAATTTACACTAATACAATAATAATAGGGGACTTAACACCAACTTATGGATAATCCAGACAAAAATCAAAGAAACACTGGTTTGAATGACACATTAAACCAGACTGATCAATCAGGTATGTACAGAACATTCCATCCAAAACCAGTAGACTATATGTTCTTTTCAAGTGCACATGGAACACTCTCCAAGATAGAGCACTTATTAGGCCACAAAACAAATATCAATAAACTTAAGAAGATTGAAATCCTACCAACCATCTTCTCTGACCACAATGGGGTGAAACAAGAAACTAGAAAACAAGAGAAGAGAAATGGAAAGAAACACAAACCATGTGGAAAGTAAACATGTCAGTAAACAACCAATGAGTCAATGATGAAATCAAAGAGGAGATAAAAAAAAATATCTGGAGACAAATAAAAATGAAAATACAATTTCCAAAGTCTTTGTGACACATCAGAAGGAATTCTAAGAGGAAAATTCATAATGATACAGGCCCACCTGAAGAAAGATAAACTTATCAAATAAACAATTTAATTTTACACCTAAAGATGCTAGGAAAAAAACAAAATCTAAAATTAGAAAAATAAATAATAAAGATTAGAGTGGAAATAAATGAGATGGAGACTAAAAAAACAAAAAAAAATTAAGAGCTTATTTTTTAAAAAGATGAACAAAATTGGTAAACCTTTTGCCAGAATCATGAAGAAAAAAGGCCCATGTGAACAAAATCACAAATTAAAGAGAAGTTACAACTACAGAATACAAAATATCATTAAAGTTTTATGCCAACAAATAGGACAAATTAGAAGAAATGGATTAATTCATAGAAACAATCTTCTAAAACTCAATCGGATAGAAATAGAATACCTGGACAGATTACTGGTAATGAAAATGAGTAATCAGAAAACTTGAACCAAAATCTAGGCCCAGATGACATCACAGATGAAATTGAGCAAACATTTAATAAAGCTTAATACCTATCCTCTTCAAACTGTTCCAAAAAATAGAAGAGGAAGAAATGCTTACAAATTCATTTTATAAGGCCAGTATTACTCTGATACCGAAACCAGACAAGAACACTATATGAAATAAAATTACAGGTCAATATCCCTGATACACATAGATGGAAAGATCCTCAATAAAATATTAGTGATGTGAATTCAACATTACCTTAGAAGACTCCTACACCATGATCAACTGGGATTTATTCCAGGGATGCAAGGATAATTCAACATTCACAAATCAAATATGATATGTCACATTAACAGAAATGATAAAACTCATATGATCAGTTTAATAGATGCAAAAAATATTTGATGAAATTAAACAGCTATTTATAATAAAAGTCCTCAACAAAGTGGGTATAAAGGAAATATATCTTAAAGCATAACAAAGGCCACATGACAAACCCACATCTAACATTATACTAAGTGGTTGAAAGCTGAAAGTTTTCCCTTTAAAATCAGGAACCATACAAACTATATCCATTCTTACCATTTTTAAAAAGATTTTATTTATTTATTCATGAGAGGCAGAGACATAGGCAGAGGGAGAAGCAGGCTCCCCAGAAGGAGCCTAATATGAGACTTGATCCCCAGACTCTGGGATCAGATCACTCCCTGAGCTGAAGGCAGATGCTCAACCACTGAGCCACCCAGCTATCCCCATTCTTGCCATTTTTTATTCAACATGGTACTCAGAGTTCTAGCCATAGCAATCAGACAGGAAAAAGAAATAGAAATGATCCAAATTGGAAAAGAATAAGTAAAACTATTTGCAGATGACATGATACTTCATGTAGAAAACTCTAAGACTTCATTTAAAAAAAAAAAAAAAACTCTTAGAATAAATGAATTCAGTAAAATTGTAGGATCCAAAAGTAAAACGCAAAAATCTATCGCATTTGTAGACACTAATAAGGAAATAGCAGAAAGGGAAACTAAGGAAATAATCTCATTTACAATTATGTCAAAATATCCCTTTTAGGTATTAGTTTGGCTCTGAGAAACTCAAAGCCTTAGCTAATGGCATCCTTAAATTCTAAAGAGACAAGTGTGCCACCTTCTGGTACACCTGGTCATTTTATGTCTAAGAATATAGCTTCAGGAGTTGCAGATATCTAGAAAAAACAACAAAATTTTACTAAGATTGTTTTGTGTCCTGAGGAACTTGGCTTTATAACCATCAGGTTGGGAGCCCCAAAATAAGGCCAGACAGAAATATGGGTTGACTCCATTTGTGGCTAGGGTTCAACCAAGCATCTGTCAACCCTCAGGGGAATAATAACCTAGAAATTCAATGGTCATTATGGGGAATGCTCCAATTTTATGTCATTTAAGAAGTGTACTTGGAAGCAAGGTTTCCCAAATTAAACAGAATGGCACACCTATTTCAATTGGCATTCAGGAGCCTCTAAAAGATTTCAAAATTCCAAAATACTCTGAAAGATTCATTGCAAAGCATTAATGAAAAATTAAAAAGAGAAAATGTAACTAAAAGACTGTAAGACTGACATACCGATCCTGAAGAGATTAAACATTTACCTTTTTTAAAATAAGACCATCCAAGGATATAGGCAATCCTCCTCAGATTATCTTTTACTCCTTGGTCAAAGGCCATAGTTAAACAATGTCTTAAACCTAGAGAGGATTCTCAAGAGTTTTTGTAAATACTCCAGTCAAGAGAAGCAAATGAAATTTTGCATTGGCCCATCCTTTCCAAATCCAGACCCACTAGTTATTATTGATAATTTCTTTTGGGATTAACTGTTGCCTTCTTGCATGTCTCTTTTTATATTCTAGGAACTTGAGTTGGCTTTCTGATTGGGAAATAGGTTGTTGGTTCTTTCTTTGGCTATCCTTGGGAGAGACTCTAGATCTTGTGAAGCTAATTAGTATCTTTTACACCATCTTTGACAATACCTTGGGAGTTTAATACTGACAGAAATTTATTATTTGTCCTAGCTGACATTGGATAAGATATTTGAAAAGTTTTAATAACTTTATTATCAAGTAAGCTTAACTTATTCCATCTACCAGAGAAACGAATTTAGATTAAACTTTTATAATGAGTTTTATACGTATTTCATAGCAGTAATTTAAAAACAAAATGAGTTCTCTACATCTATCTCTATGTGTCATATATGTGTGTTGTATATATGTGGCATTTTCTACTTCCAGATGGTATTGCTAAAATTAATTTGTCAAGAGCTCTATTGAATTGGCTTAAAGAAAATTAAATGCGTATATGAATTAAATTCTTAAATATAATAGAAACTAACTCAAATGTTTTTCAAGTTCACTTGATCTGGGATGATCCCAAGCAAATTAACCTTTAAGTTTGTTGGTTTAGGGACAGCTCGGTGGCCCAGCGGTTGAGCATCTACCTTCGACCCATGGCGTGATCCTGGAGACCCGGGATCGAGTCCCATGTCGGGCTCCCTGCATGGAGCCTGCTTCTCCCTCTGCCTGTGTCTCTGCCTCTCTCATGAATAAATAAATGATATCTTAAAAAAAAAAAGTTTGCTGAATTAAAACAGGCATGTCTTCTTTATAGAGTAATCAAACTTTGACTATAATGCAGATAATCCACTTTTATTCTACTAAATTTACTAAATTCATGTTATATCTGTTACAATTTGTCAGAAAAAATAACTTAGAATAATGGTTGATTTTCTTTGATGTCTCATGAAGTTTTCATGGGTAATCTAGATATAATTGTCAAGAACAAATTGAATATATAAAAAGTTTTAAAAGTTTCTCAAATCATCTTGACACCTTGAAAACTTAGTTTTGGTAAGTGATGAGTGAAGCTGAACACTTTGAATATCTAGATCACTTCCTGATAAGCTTTAAGCTTTTTAAAAATGAAACAATAACTACTGAACATAGGTTTATCTACTTTTGGTATCTTGTTACAGAAAAATTAAGATATTTGGATATTAGTGCTCTATTAGAAGACTGAATAAGGTATATGCTTCCAAGAATCATTCAGTATATTCATAAATTTGCAAATTTAAGGAATGTTAGTATGACCAATGGTTCACAATTGCTTACTTTTTATTTTTTCACTAGAAATTAGGTTTCAAGGGCTAAGAAACTAAATAGTATATATAAATAAAGCTCTAGAAATAATAAGGGAAATATCTTGGGTTCATATGCCAGGAAAATAGGATATATTTTCACTAAGACAAAGTATGAAGAATGGAATACATTTTGTTGATATTGAGGGGAAAAAAGTAATTTTGTCCTTATTTGAGGCTAATCATTTAAAGAAGAAAAAATAAAGCAAAATTGGAGTGTAGAAAAAGAGTTGTAGAAGATTTGTGGAAAAAGAATCTTTGGAAATGTATTTTAATGTATAATTAAACGGGCTAAATTAAAATGAACTTAAAAATAAGGTCTTTTAGGGACACCTGGGTGGCTCAGTGGTTGAGTGTCTGCCTTTGGCTCAGGGCATGATCCTGGAGTCCCAAGATTGAGTCCATCAGGCTCCCTGAATGGAGCCTGCTTCTCCCTCTGCCTGTGTCTCTGCCTCTCCCTCTCTCTCTCATGAATAAATAAGTAAAATCTTAAAAAAAAAAAAAGGTCTTTTAAATTTATTTAAGATTTTTAAAATTTATTCATGAGTGACACAGAGAGAGGGCCAGAGACATAGGAATATATATATATATATATATATATATATATATATATATATATATATATATATAAAGTGTTCAGCTTCACTCATCACCACTTATTCAGTTTTCTAATAGAGCACTAATATCCAAATATCTTAATTTTTCTGTAACAAGATACCAAAAGTAGATAAACCTATGTTCAGTAGTTATTGTTTCATTTTTAAAAAGCTTATCAGGAAGTGATCTAGATATTCAAAGTGTTCAGCTTCACTCATCACTTACCAAAACTAAGTTTTCAAGGTGCCAAGATGATTTGGGAAACTTATATATATATATAATTGGGCTTATTTGATTTGTAAGTTACATGGGAAGCATCGTCAAATAATACAAAGCCTTCTCTATTGTAAGGTTATGACACAGTTGGAATGAATTCTCCTTCTGCAATAAATGGCCCCTCATTGCCAGATTTTCGCCATCCTGGTGTCCTTGTAACATGGTAACATTCTGCTTGCAAATCAGAGAAATTAAGGAGGGTAAACAATGGCTATTGATTAAGTGAACAGTTGGGCTGATGGGAAACTCAAGATGGCCACTTGATTCTTCCCGGCTCTCTGACAAACCCTATTTGTCATGTGTTTTACATTCTTTAACCCATGATAGTGCATTTTTTTTTAAGATTTTATTTATTCATGAGAGAGAGAGAGAGGCAGACACACAGGCAGTGAGAGAAGTAGGCTCCACGCAGGGAGCCCAATGCGGGACTCGATCCCAGGTCTCCAGGATCACACCTGGGCCACAGGCAGGCCCTAAACCACTGAGCCACCCAGGGATCCCGATGATAGTGCACTTAAAATGACTTCATTTACGAATAGATATTGACAGAGAAAACTTCTATAAAATTGCAAAGGGGTCCCTAGCTGGCTCGGTCGGTTCAGCATACTACTTTTGATCTCCATTCCGATCTTGATCACAGGGTCTGGAGTTCAAAGCCTGCACTGGGCTCCATGCTGGCCAAGGAACCTACTTAAAAATTGCAAAGACAGTCTACTAATGTCTGACCTGTTAAGTTCATCAACCAGGATAAACTCTTGTTGTTCCCACAGTCTTCAGACTTCCTTTTGCCCACCCTGAACAGCTGCAGCTGGTCTTCATTCAACTGCCACTTAGTATGAGTTAGCTATACGTTCTTGTTATTGTAAGTGTGTGTGTTTTCTGGTTGGGTTGAAGCTTTCCCTTGCCACAAAGCTGATGCCCTTGCAGTAGCAAATAAACTATTAGACAATGTGTTTCCCGTTGGTGTACCTTCCTTGATCCCCAGTGGTTGAGGTACCAACTTCACCAGGCAAATCATGAGCCTTAACAAAAACCTTGCAAATTCTTGGAATTATCATTGCTCCTATCATCCCCAATCATCAGGCATCCGAAAAATCTAATGGGATCCTAAAACTTAAAAATCTCTAAACCTACTGAAACAATTGGACTTCCTTGACCTAAGGTATTGCCTTTGGTCTTGCTGACCATTTGCAATATATACCCTTTGGGAAATAAACCATTCCACACAAGATAGTCACCAGCAGACCGATGCCTATTGGCATACTACTTTCTGCCAATCCTTGTAATCTTGGGCTGGTATGAATAGCCACTACAAATCTCTAATGTCTTATGCTCAAGCCTATCATCAACAGGTTAAAAAAGCCTTCATAGATGTCAATTCGAAGGTCCCTGTTGATCACAATCTGGAGTCTGGTGATTAGGTATTTTGGAAACATTATCAAGCTCCACTGAAAGGGACCTGACCAAGTGCTTCCAACCTGGCATTGCTTCAAAACTATAAGGGAGGAATGCCTGGATGGCTGAGTGGTTGAGCACCTGCCTTCAGCCCAGGGCGTGATCCTGAGGTCCTGAAATCGAGTCCCACATAAGGCTCCCTGCATGGTGCCTGCATCTCTCTCTGCCTGTATCTCTGTCTCTTTCTGTGTGTCTCTCATGAATAAATATATTAAATCTTAAAAAAAAAACTATAAGGGATTGGATATGTATCTTACAGCCAAGGAAACCTCCACCTGATATCTGGTCCTGTATAGATGCTAGAGCCTCTGAATCAAATTGATAAGAAAGAGAAGTCCCTGACATTGAGGTAGATGGCTTCTACCCAAAATGACAGATCAAAACTACACACTTTGACTGAATAAGAAACTCTTCTTCTTTGCCTTGTCTTTATTCTGGCATTGACTTGGAAAGATAATGCCATCATCCCTATCTCTCAGACCATTGCTAAGGGCAGTGACCTTTCAGACTGCTGGATTTGTCAAAGATTTTTTATCTATCCATGATGCTAGAGATCTCCTGGTGCTCCTTATAAGCAACTCCTCTACTATTTTCAATGTCACGGCAGACTATAAGCAGCCCTTCCCACCTCCTTAGAAATCTCTTACCAAATTCAATTTTCATGGCCAGAATATCCAGTGACTTTTTACATTTCTCCAATAATAACTGTACTTAACCATCTAAACACAAATACCTATGTAAATCTTAGTACATTTGCACCCCCATATTCCCATGATTATCTAGATCATCTCTGTTCTCACCAAGAGAACTTAACAGCAGCACCCATCTTTGCAAGACATTTAGAACAACACTACTTCAGGCTTAGGGATTCTCTTCTCACATGCACTGAAAACCTGACTGACCCTTGACTTGAAAGGGTAAATGCAACAGTCCCCTGTGAACAAATCCATTAATAGCACCTCTCTAATGGAAATGGTCTGTGTGGCAACAAGATTTGTCTTTGTCTGTGATGGCTATAATGCTTCTAGGGCTACAAATGTCTAGATGGCTGGTACACAGCTGGGCAATGCCTCCTAGGTTATCTAACTACGCCCCTAACTTTCCTTAGACAATCAAGATACTTCGTGGCTCTGAAGTTCTATCTAAACATTGGAAATTATCTTGTTTATAGTTATAATCTCCCTGGTATATTATACCCTCTTAGAAAGTTAAAATTCACTTAGGTGTGAGGGGGCGATGGCACTGGGTAAGGAGGATCCTAGGCTCTCCTCATCCCACAAATACAACTAGATAACTATCAACTCATCCTAAAACCCCCAGGAATCCATCTGAAGACTAGTAGAAATGACTCCATAAATGAAGGTGAAGAAGAGGCCACATCTAAGAAGGTAGAGGGTACAGAGATGCAGCTTGGGAGAGAAATGGACTGTGGCTGCTGTGGTGGGGAGCTTCAGTCATGGAGAAGTGCGAAAGACAGACTAACATACAGGGGAATGCATGGGGAAAATGAATGCTCATAGCAATTGGGGCCCAAATCTTGTGAGTTCTTGCAACCAGCAGAGCTTTAAACCTGGAACTTTAAGGGTAGTGTGCTCAGCTCTGGGAGAGGCTGGAGGGCATTGTCAGGGCAAGCAGCCCACAGACATACAGACATACACCATAGACACAGTGATCTGAAGAGTGCCTGGAGCACAACTTGAAGAGATTAGTTGTTCATCTTGGAGCATGTTCCAGAGGTACAGTGTTCACAGAGACTCACCCAGAAACAAAGGAACTGGCAGGCGCTATTTCCCTCCATCACACTTCATAAGCACAGGGCCACCTGTGAGAACCCAGCTCAGCACCAATACTCATTACCTAACTTGTTTACACCAAGCCCCACCCACCTGAGCTCCGGAAGAACTGCCCTTCCCAGTCAAGCTTGCCTCAGTCCCAGTGCAGTGGACCCCCTCCCTCAGAGACCAGCCCTAGCCCCTGCCAACACCATGCCTCTGGGAGTGTTGTGTAGCTTCAGTTCTGGTGGCAATGGCAACAGGTCTCATTTCATAAGCAAACCAGAATACATCTAGTTAAAAGACAGCACATTAGTCCAGGGACCAAACACCGCCCACAACAAAGAGAGCCTCTGCCCACAACTGGCCGGAAGAATAAAGCAGCCAGAACACAATAGCAGAGTTCATGTATCACATACTGGAGATACTCCTGGAAGCCCCACACCCTGGGGAAAAGGGGACACTACAATGCAGGGTGCTACAGGAACTCTTCTTCATAAAGTCATTACCCTCAGTAACAGGAGTTGTAGCTAACTTTCCTAACAGAGAAACAGAAACAGAGACCTAGACAAAATGAGAAGACAAAGGAATTTGTCCCAAAGGACAAATTCCCGAAGGAACAGGACAAGGCCACTGCCAGAGCTCTAAATAAAACTGATGTAAGTAACATGCCTGATGGAGAATGTAAAGCAATGATCATAAGGATTCTCATTGGACTGAAGAAAAGAGTGGAGGACATCAGTGAGACCCTTAACACAGAGATAAAGAATAACATAGATGAAGGGCTCAATAAACAAAATGAGAAATATGCTTGATGTAATGAACAGCACACTAGAAGAAGCAGAAGAACAAATTAATGACCTAGAAAACAGATTAATGGTAAGTAATCAAGCTAATCAAAAGAGAAATGAGAATTATGCAAAACAAGACTAGACTTAGGGTACTCAGCGACTCCATCAAATGTAATAACATTTGTAATATAGGAGTCCCAAAAGAAGAGGGAAATAGGTGCAGAGAATGTATTTGAAGAAATAATAGATAAAAACTTTCCTAATCTCAAGAGGGAAACAAATCTAGATCCAGGAGGCAAAGAGAACCTCCAACAAAATCAACAACAACAACAAAGCAGATCCACACCAAGATGTATTTTAATTAAAATGGCAAAATATAGTGATAAAAAAAATTTAAAAGCAGCAAGACAAAAGAAGACACTTACATACAAAGATTACCACCCACCCCCCCTTCAATAAGGCTATTAGCAGAATTTCAGCAGAAACTTTCCAAGCCAGAAAGGAACAGCCTAGAGTCAAAGTGCTGAATGGGAAAAACCTTCAGCCAAGAATGCTCTATCCAGCAAGGCTACCATTCAGAATAGAAGGAGAGATAAAGGGGATCCCTGGGTGGCTCAGGGGTTTAGTGCCTGCCTTCGGCCCAGGGCATGATCCTGGAGTCCTGGGATCGAGTTCCACATTGGGCTCCCTGCATGGAGCCTGCTTCTCCCTCTGCCTGTATCTCTGCCTCTCTCTCCCTCGTTCTCTCTGTCTTTCATGAATAAATAAATAAACTCTTTAAAAAAACAAAGAAGAGATAGTTTCCCCAACAAAAACTAAAGTTCATGAGCACTAAACCAGTTTTGCAAGAAATATTAAAGGGAACTCTTTGAGTGGCAAGGAAATACCAAAAATGATAGTATGAAAATAGGAAACAAAAAAGCAGTAAAAATGAATATTTACATAAAACAGTCAAGGGACTCACAAAATAAAAGGATATAAAATATGATACAATATACCTAAAACATGGGGACCAAACGTCTAGAGAATGGGTTCAGACTTAGGTGACCATCAACTTAATACAGACTCCTATAGGTAGAAGATCTCATATATAAATCTAATGGTAACCACAAATGAAAAAACCACTAATACATATGCAAAGAATCAGGAGAAAGAAATCCAAAAATCTCATTAAAGAAAACCAGCAAACCATGAAAGAAAGGATCAGAGAAAATCTTCAGAAACAACCACAGAACAAGTAATCAAATGGCAATAGATACATCTCTCTCAGTAATTACTTTGAATGTAAGTGGACTGAACACTTGGCTCAAAAGACAAAAGGTGACAGAATGGATAAAAAAAATAATAAACAAGGGGATCCCTGGGTGGCGCAGCGGTTTAGCGTCTGCCTTTGGCCCAGGGCGCGATCCTGGAGACCCAGGATCGAATCCCACATCAGGCTCCCGGAGCCTGCTTCTCCCTCTGCCTATGTCTCTGCCTCTCTCTCTCTCTCTCTCTCTCTCTGTGTGTGTGTGACTATCATAAATAAATAAAACATTTAAAAAAAATAATAAACAAGACCCATCTCTATGCTGCCTATGAGAGACTCATTTTAGACCTAAAGGCGCCTGCAGTTTGCAAGTGAGGAGATGGAGAAACAGTTATCATGCAAATGGATATCAAAAGAAAACTGGAGTAGCAATACGTATATCAGACAAAACTAGGCTTTAAAACAAAGACTATAACAAGAGACAAAGAAGGATACTATATAATAAAGGCAACAATCCAACAAGCACATATAATAATTGTAAATAATTATGCACCCAAATACATAAAACAGTAACAAAAAAAGAAACTAATCTAGAATAATAAAGTAATAGTAGGGGACTTTAACACCCCACCTACATCAGTGGACAGAAAATCAACAAGGAAAGAGTGGCTTTGAATGACACACTCTGAACCACATGGACTTAACAGCTATGTTTAGAACATTCCCTCCTTAAACAGCAGAATTCACATTCTTTTCAAGTGCACATGAAATATTCTCCAGAACAGTATGCATATTAGGCCACAAAACTAGCCTCAACAAATACAAAAAGATTGACATCATACCATGTACCTTTTCTGACCACAACATTATGAAACTAGAAGTCAACCACAAGAAAAAAATCTGGAATGAGCACAAATAGATGAAACTCAAATAACATGCTACTAAACACAATTAATGGGTCAGGAAATCAAGAAATAAAAACGTACATGGAAACAAATGAAAATGATACAATGGTCTAAAACCTTTGGGATGCAGCAAACACAGTTCTGGAGAGGAAAGTTTATAGCAATTGGGCATAACTCAGGAAGAAAAATCTCAAATAACCTAATCTTACACCTAAAGGATCTAGAAAAATAACAAACAAACCCCAAAACAAGCAGAAGAAAGGAAACAACAAAGATTAGAGCAGAAATAAGTGATATAGGCACTAAAAAAGCAATAGATAGATACAATGAAACCAGGAGCTCCTTCTCTGAAAAAAAAAATGAATAAAATTAATAAACCTCTAACCAGATATATCAAAAATTAAAGAGGAAGGACCCAAACAAATAAAATCACAGATGAGAGAGGAGAAATAACCACCAATACCATGGAAATACAAACAATTATAAAAGAATACTATGAAAAACTATATGCCAACAAATTGGACAAGTTTGGGTAAATTCCCAGAAACATAGAACCTACCAAAACTGAAACAAGGTGACACAGAAAACTTGAACAGACCGATAACCAGCAAAGAAATTGAATCAGTAATCAAAAAAGCTCCCAACAAACCAAAGTACAGGACCAGATGGCTTCACAGGGGCATCCAAAAGACATTTAAAGAAGGTTTAATACCTACTGCTCTTAAACTATTCCTATAAAACAGAAAAAGAAGAAAAAATTCCAAATTCATTTTATGAGGCCAGCAATACCCCAATACTAAAACCAGATAAAGAAACCACAAAAAAAGAGAACTACAGGCCAATATCTCTGATGAACATAGATGCAAAAATCCTCCATAACATACTAGCAAACCAAATCCAACAGTATATTAAAAAAAAAAAATCATTCACTGTGATCCAAGGGGATATCTTCCTGGGTTGCAAGCCTGGCTCAGTATTTGTAAATTAATCAACATGATATATCACACAGCCAGGGAAGGGATAAGAACCATATGATCATTGCAAAAGATGCAGAAAAAGCATTTGACAAAGTATAACATCCATTCATGATGAAAAATCCCCTACAAAGGAGGTGTGGAGGGAACATAACTTCATATATGAAAAACCCACAGCCAACGTTATCCTCAGTGTGGAAAAATGGACAGCCCCTAAAGAATAAGACATGAAGGCCCGGTCTCAACACTTTTATTCAACACTACTGGAAGTCCTAGCCTCAGCAATCAGACAACAAAAGAGAAAAAGGCATCCAAATTGGTAAGGCAAGGTGAAACTTCCACTATTTGCAAATGCCATAATTCTTTTTCTTTTTTTCAAGATTTATTTATTTATTTATTCATGAGAGACACACAGAGAGAGAGAGAGAGGCAGAGACACAGGCAGAGGGAGAAGCAGGCTCCATGCATGAAGCCCGACGTGGGACTTGATCCCGGGACTCCAGGATCATGCCCTGGGCTGAAGGTGGCACTAAGCCGCTGAGCCACCCAGGCTGCCCAGATGCCATAATTCTATATATAGAAAACCTGAAAGACTCCATGAAAAAACTTCTAAAAACTGAGAGTTGAATTTAGTAAAGTCACAAGATACAAAATCAGTAAATAAGAATCTGTTGCATTTCTATTCACCCATACTGAAGCAGAAGAGAAATTAAGAAAACAATTCCTTTCACAACTGCACTCAAGCCAGTAAGATAGCCAGGAACGAGCCTAACCAAAGAGCTGAAAGATCTGAGCTCTGAAAATTATAAAGCACTAATGAAGAAATGTAAAAGGACACAAAGAGGTAGAAAGACATTTTACGCTCATTTTACGCTCACGTTTGGAAGAACAGATGCTATTAGGATGACCATACTGCCCAAAGCAATCTAGACATGTAATGCAATCCCTATCAATAAACCAGCAGCATTTTTCACAGAATTAGAACAAACGGTCCTAAAATTCGAATAGAACCACCAAAGACCTCAAATAGCTAAGACAATCTTGAAATCTTAACAATCTTGAAAAAGAAAAGCGAAGCTGGAGACACTGCAATTCTGGACTTCAAGTTATATTAGAAAGCTAGAGTCATCAAAACAGGATAGTAGTGGCCCCAAAATAGACACAAAGATCAATGGAACAGAAGACTCAGAAATAAGCCCATAGTTACATGGTCACTTCATCTTCGAAAAAGCACGGAAGCCTATGGAGTGGGAAAAGGACAGTCTCTTCAACGAATGGTGTTGGGAACTCGACAGCCACATGCAGAAGAATGAAACTGGATGACTTGCTTACACCATATACAAAAATACATCTGAAGTGGATTAAAGGGCTACATGTGAGACCTGAAACCATAAAAAACCTAGAAGAGAGCACAAGTAGTAACTTCTCCAACATCAGCTCTGGCATCTTTTTTTGTAGATAAGTCCCCCGAGGCAAGGGAAACAAAAGCCAAAATGAACTATTGGGACTACATCAAAATAAAAGGCTTCTGCACAGTGTAAGGAGCTGTCGACAGAACTAAAAGGCAGCTTCTAGCATGGGAGCAGTTATTTGCAAATGATATATCCCATATAGGAGTAGGATCCAAAAATACACACAGAACTTATAAAATTCAACCCCCCACAAACAAATAATCCAATTTAAAAATGGGCAGAAGACATGAACAGACGTTTCTCTTTTGAGGAAGACATCCAGAGGGCCAACAGACACAGGAAAAGACGCTCACCATCACTCGTCATCAGGGAAACGCAAATCAAAACCACTAGGAAGGATCACCCTCCACCTGTCAGAAGGCGAACATCAAAAAGACAAGAAGTCACAAGCGTTGGCGAGGGTGTTAGGGGTAGGGAACTCTTGTGCACTGTTGGTGAGAATGCAAAAAAGTGCAGCAACCGTGGGAAGTAGTATGGAGATTGCTCAAGAAATTAAGAAGAGAACTACCCTACAATCCGGCAATTCCACTTCTACGAATTTATCTGGCCAAAATGAATAGACAAATCCAAAAAGATATACGCACCCCTAGGCGTACTGCAGCTTTATCTACGACAGCCAAGATATGGAAGCCACCGAAGTGTCCGTCAGTGGACGGATGGATAAAGAAGAAGTGCATGTATGTGTGTGTCTAGATCACACGCACACACACACACACAGGAATACGACTTTGTTATAAAAAAAAAAGAATAAAATCCCGCCATTTGTGACAGCATGGATGGAATAAAGGGTGTTCTGCTAAATGAAATAAGTCAGAGAAAGGCAAGTGCCATCAAATCTCACTTCTTTGTGGACTCCAAAACACACAACAGAGTCATAGGTACAGAGAACAATCTGGGGGTTCCCGGGGGTGGGTGCGGGGAGGGGTGGGGAGACAAAGGCCGCATAGGGTAAGGTAAGGTGACTGGAAGTTACAAGCTTGCAGCTATAAAACAAATAAGTCACGGGGACGTGGTGCACAGCATAGGGAACACGGTCAACAGTACTGTAAGTGACAGGTGGTGGCTAGATTGGTCACAGTGATCACGGCCTAATGTGTGTGAAGGTTGAAGCCCTTACGGTATAACATTGTCCTGGTGTAATAGTGCATGTCAAATACACATCGATAATACATTTTAAACAGAATAAATCATGTATAGTTGTACTTTTCCTGAGGAGCTTTTTCCCCCCATGTATTTAAAAAATTTGGTAGGCACTTGAATTTTGAGTTTGCTTCCCCAAACCCTTAAGTCCTACATATGTAGCAGACCTACTGATCTTTACATACGCATTTCCCCATAATCCCATACTTTCTCACTTACTGGAGTGATGATTCTTGTAATATTGGATGGATCGTTAGAAGTTCCCATAACTGGGGATCCTTGGGTGGCTCAGCGGTTTAGAGCTGCCTTCGGCCCAGGGCGTGATCCTGGAGACCTGGGATCGAGTCCCACATCGGGCTCCCTGCATGGGGCCTCTTCCCCCTCTGCCTGTGTCTCTGCCTCTCTCTCTCTCTCTCTCTCTCTCTCTGTCTCTCATGAATAAATAAATAAAATCTTAAAAAAAAAAGTTCTCATAACTTTTCAAAATTTTTCAACAAGACAGGGTCTACATAACAAGGTAAAAATTGTAAGAAGGATATTGATATGTAGACAGCTAACTTCTGTCTCAGTAGTTCCCAGATGAACAAGACTAGAAGTAGCCTCTCTGGATTAAAGTGTAAAGGTGCAGTAACCCCTGGTATTGATTTTTCCCCCCATTAGCCCAGATCTTAGAAAAACTGACTTCAGAATGTTCCTATTCTAATTTCCACATACCATTGCATTTAAAGAGAAATCAGTCTCGGACATCCTTCTTTGAGGTCTACTTTCAACTCACAGCTCCACTGGAGAGGTCAGCATTCAAGGCTACGTTTCCCGTCTTGAGCCCGCCCCTTCCCCTCCCGGGTCTTACCTGTAAGGCCTGCAAATCCGCGAACGTCTTAGCAGGGATTGTATGAATGCCATTGCTGTGCAGCATCAGGAGCTCCAATTTGTTCAGGCCAGAAAAATCCGTTTCCGTCAATCTAACCAAGCTGTTGTACCTGCAATGAAAACATGAGGCGTAAGCTATGCCTGCCAGCTGCAGTTCAGACGGCGAAGCTGAAGCATGCACACGGGCGTGCACACACCTCTACACACCAACCCCAGGATCTCCTGGGCTCTCGGGTGATGGACACAGAAGGTGCTCCCACTCCCTGGTCCTGGCGGTCAAGTTCCGCCGCCCACGTTTCCCTTCCCAGGACACAGCACCTCCCTCCTGGCTCCCCACCCTTTCCACCTGGCCGGTCCGGTCCTTCCACTTGGGGATACCCCTGACCCTCCCTCTCACTACCTGTGACTCCTGGGGAGACCCAGCTCATTCTTTTATGGTGTGCCCCCCTGCTTTCCCAGGAAGAATTCATCATTATAAAGCAGGGGTTAAGACTCCTGGGCTCTTCATCAAATAGTGTGGCCAGGAGGCTTCTGGACTCGGGCAGTTGGCAGTGGGCCATATAAGAAATAGTGACAGGGATCAAAAGGGAAAGGAGGGGAACCGAGTGGGAAAATTAGAGAGGGAGACAAACCATGAGAGGCTCCTAACTCTGGGAAAGGAACAAAGGGTTGGGAAGGGGAGGTGGGCACAGGTTGGGGTGACTGGGTGATAGGCACTGAGGGGGGCACCCGATGGGCACTCAATGTTAGACTATATGTTGGCAAATCAAACTTCAATAAAAACAGATAATATATATATATATTTTATATATATATATATAAAATCTAAAAAATAAATAAAATGCAAATAATAGAAGAAGCAACGTAAAAGGTGTTCGGAGGACTAGGTGAGCAAATACATGAAGACAGCCGAGCTCGGCGCCGGATCATAGTAGGGACACAGTCCGTGTCCCTATTATTATTAGTGACTGTTCCAAGGAATCCTGTACGCTCTCTGACGGTCCTTACGAAATCAGTCTTCTCCCTTTCACTGTAGCTTCTAGACGTGAATAATACATCTTGGTCATTGTTGTCTCCCTAGCACATAGCAGGCGCACACGGTTACCAACTAAATGACGTTAAATCTGACTTCATGTGCGTACACACACACACACACACACACACGGTTTTTCATGAACCTTTAAAACATAGTCACATTTTAGCAGATTTAATTAGGTTTACGTTTTCGAAAGCATGTCAAATAAGTCACATAGCATGAAAAGAAGTCCAAGGGTCTTCGTCCAGGATCTAACCAACTTTTCATACATCTCCTTTACATACGGGAAGACACTTCCAGGGTCTTATTCTCTCCTTCTGGTAGATCACAGCTCTAATTCTTAACAGATGCTATTTTCCAGCAAAAATGTAGCCAGGACAAAGTGCTGTCATCTTGGGCCTCCCATCCTAGCAAGCATGATGTCAGGTTCTAGAACTTCCTCCTAGTAAAACTTTACCTGGAAAACGTTGCTTATTGTGTCTTACAAACTCAAGATCTTCACGTGCTTATTTAGGGAGAGAAATACCGTTAAAACAATTTCGGTCAATCTCCAAAAGTCACAAGTTTTGTTTGACATTTTAGGGGACAAAGCCTCAGCGTGATATCTCCTTGGGAAGGGGATAGGGCAAGGGATTCCCACGCACCCTAAATTGATGCGCTCCACATTGGGTGAGATGCCGTCTGGGATGGAGGTCAGGTACCGAAACGTGCAGTGCACCTCTGTAGGCACATAACAGGCGCAGCGGCGAGGACAGGCCTGGACCCCAGGGCTGGCCACCACGCAGATCGCAGAGAAGGAGACCAGCAAGCAGGTGATTCCTCTGCCTTTCACCTTCATTCTGGGGGGGCGGGGGGGGAGGATCACACCTCAGAGTTACAGGTAGGGTTTGAGCCAAGTTCCAGTATAACTATACACACTAAATCTGATAATCTGGGGGAGGTTTCCGAAAGGTCCTGCGTGGATAACTTCATTCATTCACAACCTCTACGGGAAAACCTACTCTTTACACAGCGATTGGGTGTTGGCCTCATGTGGAGCTTTGTCATCAAGTGGGGTATTTATTGTTGTGAAAATCCCTTCACGGCTTCTCACTTCTTAATGAAAAGCAGTAATCCCTAATACTTAGGGATTCAATAAAAAGAGGAAATAGAGACCCTAAGGAAGGAAATACAGAAGGCTTGGTTTCCTATACGCTAGTTGTTCTAGACCCACTTTTAAAAAAACTGATTATAAAACTAATCCATGTGCATCACGGAAAGTATGAAAGCTATAAATAAGTAAAAGAAAGTAAAATTAGTCATATTCCCACCACCCAGATATAACCAGTAACATTTTGCTGTGTTCTTTACAGTCTCTCATAGGTATGTATAAACCTAGGATCAAACGGAATTTGTAACACATTTTACTCATCAAATGTATAAGGTCTGTTTCTTCTTCTTCTTCTTTTTTTTTTTTTTTTGCTTTATTAAACCTTCTTCAAAAATATTTTTAAGAGCTGTCATACACCACTGGAAGGGTGAATAAATCTTGAAGGGTGAATAAATCTTCTAGTCCTTGCCAAAAAAGACACATTGCACACTTCATTGTCATGTAATGACCATGAGCCAGAGTAACCGACTGGATGAGAGGCTTGAGCCTTGCACCCACACTGGACGGGGGCCACCCCGCCCCCTGGAACACATGCTGCTGGGTTCTTTTGCTTTGCTTAGAGCATCCCTCTGGACCTTTCCTTGGTCCCTCCCCCTCCTCTCCCTCCTGGCCTCCTGTCAGGTTCTAGAACTTCCTCCTAGTAAAACAGAGAGCAGAGAGAGGAGCCTCATCAGAGAAGAGAGATGCTCAGCTTCTTGGAAAAAAACGGTATCTACGATCCACACGTGGGACAAGCTCTTGGATCCAAACCTAATTTTCTCCTGTAATTCAGAATATACAAGGATTGCAATAAAAATCTTTATTGTACCTTTCTAAGAAAAGTGACCTTCATGATTTGTAAATCGCAACGTTCCCTGGGATCCAATGGTTTCTTTGGGATCCTACCAGCAACTATCCTTTAGGCCTACACAACCCTGAAAACAGAAAGTCGGATTGCTAGTCTTCCTATATAGTAAAGATGATGGAATGATTATCGGAACTCTGGCCCAACTTGCAATTGAATAGAGGGTCAACCCATGACCCCTTTTGTCATTATAAGCATCGACTACAAAAACCTCAAGGAAACCTGTGATGGGAGAAGGCACTTCCATCTTCCATCGTTAGTTAAGCGGAGAAAGAGTTGGGAGGACAGAGATAATCCTCTCGTTCAGCCAGAAAAAGCGAAGTCCTGGGTCATCCCCACCTGAGAGTCACTGAAAAGAACCACAGCTCTAGGACAACGTAGGGGAAGCGGAGTCCCACAAACTTAAACCTGAAAAGGCACACGGGGAAGGACAGAAATGAACAGTACCTGAGCTCTTCTGTGCCGCCGAGGGGGCCCGACGCGGGCGGAGGCCGGCGATCTGCTCCCCGCCTGCTGGGCGCCCGCCTTAGTGCCCGGAACGACCTGGCGCGCCCGGCCCGGGACGGCCACCCCCGCCGCGCTCCCCCTCCCCCTCTCCCCCCTCCTCCTCCCTCTCCCCCTCCCCCGAGGACGCTCCTGCCTCAGCCGGACAGACCCCGGGGCCAAGTGGGGCCTCCCGTCCTGCGCGCTCCGCTCCCGGGCGGCTGCTCTACCTCGCGGCTCCCCCGCCGACCCCCCCCCGCAGGTCCCCAGGTCCCGGGGTTTCTCTCCTTCGGGACAAGCTGTCGTCCGTGCCCCGCCGAAGGGTCTCCACCTGCGGAATCAGTCTTTGCTCAGGGCGCACCCTCGGCCTGGCTCCCGTCACTAGGGGGTGACCCTGCCCTCCCTGCAGGCGCCACCGGCCGCTGGGTCCCGGGCGCGTCCCCGCCCCCCCACCGGAGCGCCCATCCCGCGGCGGGACCTCGGGTGCCCCGTCACCCCCCCGCCCTCGGGTCCCCCGCCCCCATCCACCGGGAGCGCCCCGTCCCTCGGTGGGACCTCGGGTGCCCCGTCACCACCCCCGCCCTCGGGTCCCCGCCCCCCCACCGGAGCGCCCATCCCGCGGCGGGACCTCAGGTCCCCCGTCACCCCCCAACCGGGAGCGCCCCGTCCCTCGGCGGGACCTCGGGTGCCCCGTCACCCCCCCCCCCCGCCCTCGCGTCCCCCGCCCCCATCCACCGGGAGCGCCCCGTCCCTCGGCGGGACCTCAGGTCCCCCATCCCCCACCCAACCGGGAGCGCCCCATCCCTCGGCGGGACCTCGGGTGCCCCGTCACCACCACCCCCGCCCTCGGGTCCCCGCCCCCCCACCGGAGCGCCCATCCCGCGGCGGGACCTCGGGTGCCCCGTTCCCCACCCAACCGGGAGCGCCCCGTCCCTCGGCGGGACCTCGGGTGCCCCGTCACCCCCCCGCCCTCGGGTCCCCGTCCCCCCACCGGAGCGCCCATCCCGCGGCGGGACCTCGGGTGCCCCGTCACCCCCCCGCCCTCGGGTCCCCCGCCCCCATCCACCGGGAGCGCCCCGTCCCTCGGTGGGACCTCGGGTGCCCCGTCACCACCCCCGCCCTCGGGTCCCCGCCCCCACACCGGAGCGCCCATCCCGCGGCGGGACCTCAGGTCCCCCGTCCCCCCCCAACCGGGAGTGCCCCGTCCCTTGGCGGGACCTCGGGTGCCCCGTCACCCCCCCGCCCTCGGGTCCCCCGCCCCCATCCACCGGGAGCGCCCCGTCCCTCGGCGGGACCTCGGGTGCCCCGTCACCCCCCCCCCCCCCGCCCTCGCGTCCCCGCCCCCCCACCGGAGCGCCCATCCCGCGGCGGGACCTCAGGTCCCCCGTCCCCCCCCCAACCGGGAGCGCCCCATCCCTCGGCGGGACCTCGGGTCCCCCCCGCCCCGCCCTCGGGCCCCCGTCCCCCCGACCTCGCGTCCCGGTGCAGGCAGGGACGCGCGGCCGCTCACCTCCTCGCGGGGGACGGACGGGCGGGCGCCGCCGGGGTGTCGCGAGCTCCGCGGCCGGGTCCCGGGACCTTCCGGAGCCGCGGGGGGGAGGCGGGGCGGGGACGGGTGACGTCGGGCGGGGCCGGGGACCGCGGCTCGGCGGGCGCAGGGGGGGAGCGAGCCCGCGGGAGAGCGCCCGGGCACCCCGCCGCCTGCGCCCCGCCTGCGCCCCCGCCCCGAATCCTAACCCGGGCAGCGGGAGCCGGCGGCCAGGACGCCCACCTGTTGACAGGTGCCCCCCTGCCCCCGTGCTCGGGTCAGTCCCGCTGGAAGCCTGGACGCGGCGAGGACCAACCCGCGGACCCGCAGCGGCGGCCCCGGCGGCCCAGGCGGCCCAGGTGCAGAGCGCGGAAGGGACCGAGGCCCCGGGAGCGGCAGTCACCCTCGGGCTGCGCTCGGCCTCTCCACCCCCGCCCCCCCCCCCAGTGCCCCCAGCCCAGACCCCGGCTGCCCTCGCCCAGGCGGGACCCCGGGGGCCGGGATCGAGTCCCGCCTCGCCCCGCGCACGGAGCCTGCCTCTCCCTCTGCCTGGGTCTCTGCCTCTCTCTCTCTCTGTGTGTCTCTCGTGAATAAATAACATCTTTAAAAAATAAAAATAAAAAATTCTGGGACACCTGGGTGGCTCAGGGGTTGAGCGTCTGCCTTGGGCTCAGGGCCTGATGCTGGAGTCCAGGGATCGAGTCCCGCATTGGGCTCCCTGCATGGAGCCTGCTTCTCCCTCTGCCTGGGTCTCTGCGCCTCTCTCTCTCCGTGTCTCTCATGAATAAATAAATAAAATCTTAGAAAAAAAAAAAAAAAAAAAAAGCTCCTGCAACTGTAGACAGGGCTCCTGATGTTTTGACTCGTTAACACTGAATTAGTATAATTACAAGGACCTCTAGTTACACTGTATGTGAGCCTGTGATGGGAATTTGCAATTAATCCTTTAGGACGGTGGATCTCAGGGACGAGCAACATCGGCCTGGCCCCGCGGACCTTGTTAAAAGTATGAATTCTCAGGCTCCATCCCAGAACCACCGAATCAGAGACTGCTGGGATGGGCCCCAGGAGTCTGTGTGTTAACCAGCTTTTCAGATGATTCCCATGTAGCTAAATTTTGAGAATCTGTTCGTTTAGGGACATGATTTCCTATAATGACAACAGCTTATTTGGGAGGTCTTATGCTGTGATGATTCTTGTCACAATAAGCATTTTACAAATACCGACTCATTTAAACCTCAGGACAACACCAAAAACCTAAAAGTATTCATGTTATTTCCATTTTGAGGCCCATGAAGAAAAGCGATTTGTTTCAGGTCGGGGTAGCTTTTAAGCAGAGAACCTAACAATGATCCAGACCCAGACAGCCTGGCACTGCAGCCTGAGCAGTAAACCACAGAACCACGCAGGGCTGCCTCACTTAGCCAAACACTGGGAATGTTCCATATCCAATGGCTAAGCATTCAAATGATTTATAATTGGTAATAGGTTGGGTTACCAAGGTAAAAAGATAGAATCAGGCACTCAGAAGTAACTCTAGAAGCTTCTGTGATATGAACATGGTCTTTGGCTCCTTAGAGTTGACATGGCTCTTTAGGTTCAAAATTCATGTGTGATGTCCAGACTCGGAGGATTACTTTAGAAATACGACGTACTTAGTGATTCTTGCAATCAACGGTTTTTCTTCTAAAGCTCCTTGATGACCAGCCTCACGGTCATAGTCAATCTCTAACCAAACTCTGGACTTTCAGACCCTCACACTAAGATGAGCCACAGGAGGAGGACTGTGACATGTTATATTTCTTATTTTCCCAGGGTGGTGACCTGGGGTCATTTTGTTGTCAGTTTTGAAAATAACCATTTTGAAAACAACCATTTGCTTGTTTTAAGACTTTTTATGAGGGGAATTTCTACAGCCGCTTTAGTTCTACAAATGCTTTATGTGGGTTTCATAATTCTCAAATGTTCTCAAGAGATAGATGTTAAAGGTATACCCATTTTTCAGATATTCTGAGGATAAAGGATGTTAAACGATCCAGAGCCAGAATACAATACTGAATTAACTTCTAACTGCAAGGCTCTGTTTTTTTATTTTATTTTATTTTTTAAGATTTTATTTATTTGAGAGAGAGCACAAGCAGGGGGAGGGCAAGGGGAAGCAGACTCCCTGCTGAGCAAGGAGCCAGATGCCAGGCTGGCTCCCAGGACCTTGAGATCAGGACCTAAGCAAAGGCAGATGCCTAACTGACTGAGCCCCCTGCAAGGCCTGTGCTCTAAGGCCCACCTTTCCTAGCCTTCCCTGCTTCTGTTTACATTTGCACTATTGTAGAATTTGGAGGGTCCACAGTATATCAAGGATTAGAGTAGGACCATTCTCCTTTCCAACCATATTATTAATGCAGTTTGTTTCTATAGATTAAGATTTACAAATCACTTTCATTTTTGAATATGGTCTCATTTAGAGTTTATTAGTAATATGTGAAATTTCAGCGATAATTATTTGATGGAGAAAGAGGCTGTAGTTGACCACGCGTATGGTTTGCTAAAGTCTCATAGCTGGGCAAGGAAATTTGCAGTTAACGTGAACTCCTGAACCTGTTTCCCGAGCTATGATCATTCACGTACACTTCTGGGCTGGTTTGTTATTGTAATTATCTCTCACTACAGTTGACCTGGTATTTTTCTTTAAATCAGTCTCCTCTCCTTTTAGTAAGTCTTCCCACAAATAATAATATTGGTTAATTCATAGGTTTGATATTTTTTCTAGTGAACCTCACAAATATACATCTTTACCCTTTGCATCACCCCTGGGAATTTACATCTCCTCCTATCTGTGTCATTGACATTGCTTCTTATCCTTTCTGGATTTTTATATCCTTTTTACTCCTCATCCTTAATATATCAACCATGCCACATCTCATCTCACTCCCCGTATCAGAGCACTAAACATCAATAAACCAAACTCAAGCATTTACAAATAGTATACTACCTGATAATCATAACCAAGTCATGGATCTTTTTTCTAAAGATTTTTAAAAATTTTTTAAATTTTTAAAATTTTAAAAAGTTTTATTTATTTATTCATGAGAGACACACACACACAGAGAGAGAGAGAGGCAGAGGCCTCCTCGCAGGGAGCCCGATGTGGGACTCAATCCCAGATCCTGGGATCATGCTTTGAGCCAAAGGCAGATGCTCAACCACTGAGCCACCCAGGCGTCCCTTCTAAAGATTTTATTTACTTATTTGAGAGAGAGAGAGAGAGAGAGAGAGAGAGCACAAGCAGGGGGAGGAACAGAGGGAGAGGGACAAGCAGACTCCTCACTGAGCCTAATGGTGGGGTGCCAGATCCTAGGACCCTGAGATCATGACCTGAGCCAAAGTCAGATGCTTAACCAACTGAGCAACCCCAAGTCCTAGGTTTTTAAACTCACTCATATGCGTGTCAACAGATAAAAAGATGTCAACATTGTTATATATATTTTATATCAGGCACAGTCATTACAGGCTCTCACCTTATAGTTTTCATATGAATTAATCAAATAATCTAGTAATCCACTTAGTGATTTCAACAGCACATAAGTAGAGCTAAAATCCTGGCCACTGCTTTTATGAAGTTACAGTCTAGTGGGGCAAGGGATAAGTGTCATGAAAACAAATACTGTAGGTGACAGAAATCAATCAATCATTCTCCAATACAATTATATCTCAACCAATCAAAGTCAAACTGCAGGCCCTAGAGCCCTTGTATATCAATGAACAGTTAGTATTCTGGACCTCGAGTCCTTTAGTCATTCATAACATCATATTATGTACCCATAAATTGTATGGGTACAATTTTGGAAGACAGAGATAATTTAAAGCCAGTGCATTTTGGGTCTTATGAATCCATAGACTCTAGATTATATATACCATAAAAACTACTTAGGAAGCAATGATATAGTCTACCCACCCTCAGGTTGACAAAGCAGTGGTTATAAAGATAAAGAGGTTAGATAGAAAGCAGCATCTAGGAACCAGAATTGTTAGGAATGTATACAGAGAACAAGAGATAAAAAAGGAATGACGATGAGTCTTGTATTTTTGGTTGATGACTTCCAAGGATCCTGGGAAATCCAAGGCTAAAGCAGAAAAAAGTGAGAACCCCACATAGATAAAGAACTGAAAGAAGACCAAGATAGGAAAGCATCACAGTAATGAGCAAGTAACCACAGTTGTCAATAGTTTAGAAATAGAGGTCTGTAGGTTGGCCCCACTGACTTAACTATCATACTCTGGTCATTGTAAATGACCACATAGCTTTTTTTTTTTTTTTTTTTTTTTTAACAGGTAGCATATCCAAGGCCACGATTGGTGCACATTTGCATTATTTATCATGGTTTCTCAAGGATGGGCAAGGGATACAGTTAAGAGATTTGGGAACACCTCTTGTTTCTTTAAGATGAAGTCTCAGAGGTTGTCCAAAGGGGAATGTTCACATGTGAAAAAGTGGTCCTACAACGTAGGGAGAATTTCATGAGTATTTTCTAAGGGTGGAGTGTGACTGGAGCTATAAGCACAGGAAGAGAATTCAACTGCGCTACAGTCAACCTCACTAATTACCCTAGAAGTTGATTTTACAGGAGGAACAACTTTGAGGTGGTTTCTGTGGTTGGCCACTGGGAAGGGGAGTGAAAGAATTCAAAACCATAATTATGGGTAGAACATACAGTGTTTGTTTAGACCAGTGGCTGTAGAATGACCCTTTCCATATCACTGAGGTATTCTGAGGTACTGAGTCTTGGAGTAAGATGCTGTCATTTTCCTGACATACCTGGTAGGAATTTTGAATAAGGTAAAGTCTAGAGAATCATGTCCTTGTCAGATGATATCTTTTTTTTTTGTCAGATGATATCTTAAAAATTATTTTTAAAGCCAGTAACTACAGTGTTAACTCTATCTCTCCCCTCTACTCTACTCTTTTTATCTCAGTTTGTGTCTTTGACTTAATCCTTTATTTTATTAGACCTTACCCATTCTTCACTGATACCAAAATGCAATGACTTTCCAAATCCAGTCTGTCTGATGGTAAGGTAATAAAGACTCGTTATTTCATATAAACTTTATATGCCTCATATTATCATTTATTTATAGGTTTGAAGAGTTGCATTTTCAAGTATATTACAGAATAAAGTACAGATAGGATTATAGAAGGGATAAAAAGGATAATGGAAGGGGTCAGATGTCTTAGATATTTTTAGGACTTGTTTTACACGCATAATTCACAAAAATTTTATTCTTCATTATTTTAGGTCAGTGAACATAGTTATAAAATATATTGAGATGCTCGTCTCTTAAATAAGCTACAGACATGCTAGGAAATTATGAAAGAACAAAGAGTTTTGTGGAAATATTCAGTAAACAAAGATCCCAAAGACCACCAATCATCACAGAAAAGTCACCCCCCCCCTTTTTTTAACCTTTCCCCAGTAGAGGTTTTAATTAATGCACTCTGAGGATAGCCATGGAGCAACACAGAGGCAAGAGTATGGTTTTAGCATCGGGTCAGCAAACTTTTTCTGCAAAAGGCCAGAGTAAATAAGTACATTAGACTTTGTGTACCAAAGGGTCTCTACCACAAGTATTCAATTCTCTCAATGTGGTGAAAGAAAACACAGATAATATGGACATGAATCAGCATAGCTGTGTTCCCATAAAACTTTATTTAAAGCTACTAAAATGTGAGTTTTATGTAATGTTAATGTATTACAGAATATTACTTCGATTTTGTTTTCGACCATTTAAAAATACTGAAAAATTCCTAGCTCACAGACCATACAAAGACTCAATGTGGCCATACTTTCGTCTACTCTTGCTTCAAAGCTAACCACTCCCACTGTCACGGGGGGACTGCTGCACAGTGACATTCATCATAACGTGGCATGTCATGTTAAACTGTGATTTAGCATATCAATACAAAAGGGAAGAATTTGAAGGGCCTCTTTCACTTCAAAATCTAGAATTAAATAGCCAAATGTGATTTAAGAGATTTTTCTTCGGTAGTGAGAAGTCACTTTCTGGATGGCTTGTAGCAGTTTTGTAATTTGGAGTTTCTTTGTGCAGTGGTCTGTCAGAATCTTGCCAGAATATAACAGTGACATATTCCAGCATTGTCAAGATTTTGATATAATGCTTTAAATATGCCTAAGTAGACAGATCGTTTAAAACTCTGTAGTCTACAAATAAATGCCCTTTTCCTTCTTCCTGAAATATCGATGTTTAGAAAAGAGAATTCTGACCATCATGACACTAAATCTAATTCCAGTAATCTATAAGAATAGATTATTTTACATTTGAAAAGAATGACAAATCCTAAAAGATAAAAAGCACAGTCAAGACCCATCCTTAGGGACCTAAAAAGAGTGTGATATGGAAATGAGAGTTTAAGCAATAGGGTGAGGTCATGAAGACAGCTTTGGATGAGATAAAATAAAGGCTTTTTATATTAAATTAAGTTGATGAGTGCTCAAGGAACATGAGCCTAAACCAAAAATATCACGAGTAAGACTAATCAAATATTAAGATACAGATATTTTAATTTGTTATAATTTGCCAGTACTTGAGCTCTCAGGCAAGTACTCTTTAAAATTTCATGTCTTGGAGCACTCGGGTTACTCAGTTGGTTAAGTGTCTGACTCTTGATTTCAGCTCAGGCCATGATCTCAGGGTCGGGAGGATCAAGTCCCATGTTGGGCTCCATGCACAGCATGCTTAAGATTCTCTCTCTCCCTCTCAAAAACTTGTTTTCATGTCTTATTTTTCTGCTAAATTTAAGAAAATCATGTCTACAAATGTAGAACAGCAAGACATTTACACATCAAGAAGTGCAGATCAAAGAAATCCTATTTGCAGTGGTTAAAAGAGTTGAAATGCTACAGCAGAAAGGGTTCACATAGATAGCTTTTCCTTCCTGTGTAGGAATTAAATACAATAGTAGAAGGAAAGTAAAATATTGATTCTTCAGAAACTGGGAAAGCTTCACCCCATCTTAATGAGAAAAATGGCTGGAAACCAAGTGATGCCTAAATAAGCATAACACCAGTTGTCCTTGGACAAAGGGGTCTAAGATGGCAACACAATATGACCCTGAACTCACATGATCCCATGTACACACTGAATCTATATCTCCATATAGAGCACCACATGTCTACCTCCTAAAGAACTGAAGGCTGTTTGAACAGCATCTGCGCAACAAGTTTATAGGGATCACATTGACAGTGGTAGGAGAGATGGAAAGCACGCCTGGTCCTGAGAAAGGCAGTCCAGAGAAATATTACTGAGGGACCCATGCACAGATTTGTTTACCCTGGGGTACAGAAACAAACAAAACCACAAAAAAAAGTCCTCAAAAAAAAAAATTGCAGTTAAAGGACAACTAAACTTTTTTTTTTTTTTTTTTTTTTTTTAAGGACAACTAAACTTTAAGAAAGGAAACCCATTTAGTAAACCTGCAGTATCATCCAAATGGTGAAGGAACTATGGAACTCTTTCCCAGGTAGGTGGTGCTGATAAGCACCTCTGTTAACATACCTCCTTCACTTTGATAGTGCAACAGGAACAGCCAGCCTCCTGTCTCAGTGAACCCTGGGGGTCCTAGCCCACACCAGCCCTGACCATCCTCCCAGAGGTGTCCACCCAGTCTGCACCTGTCTGAGCTTTAACCATCCAACCAGGGTGGCCACAGCATAATAAATAACAGGACACCTCCAATCCATGCCCACTAAAGCACCAGTCAGCCCACCAAGGAATCCTAGGAGCAAAGCACCCCAGGACATACCCAACCCACACAGGCTTCAGTTCCAGCTGTCCCATGACCCCACATAGCCTGCTTCCACGTCAGCTCCAGCAATCCTGCCAGGGTGGCCCCAGTGCAGAGGAATGCAGGACCCCCTAGCACACACTTGCTTTGGTTCCAATTGTCCCAGCAGAGCACCACATGTCCATAGCACTCTGGGAAGCTCTGGCCTATGCCTGCTTCAGCTTCAGCCATCTGCCCAAAGCAGCTCTGCTGTGAAGTGCCCAAGGACCCCCAGCCTATGCCCATTACAGCTCCAGCTAGGGAGTCTTCCAGGAACATGAAGTCAACATAGGAGAGGATCCTAGACAAGGCTACTCCTTCAGGACTGGTAGGGTAGTTGTGTTGCCTAATTCATAGAAATGGATATAGAAAAATTATACAAAACGAGGAGACAGAGGAATATGGTCCAAATAAAAGAATAAAACTTCATAAAAAGAATTGAATGAAGTGGAGGTAAGCTATCTACATGATAAAGAGTTCGATGTAATGGTTATAAAGATGCTCACCAGACCTGATAGAGTGAATTAATTCAGGAAGAACTTCAAAAAAGTGATAGAAAATATAAAAAAGAGCCAAGAGTTGAAGAATACAATTTTTAAAAAAGATTTTATTTATATTAGAGAGAGAAAGAGACAGAGACAGAGATAGCGAGAGAGAGCACAAGTAGGAAGGAGGGGGAGAAGCAGGCTCCCCACTGAGGAGGACACCAATGTGGGCCTCAATTCCAGGGTCCTGAGATCATGACTTGAGCTGAAGGCAGATGCTCAACCAACTGAGCCACCCAGGCACCCCAAGAATACAATAATTAAAATGAAAAATACCCTAAAGTAAATCCACAGATTAGAGGAAGCAGTAGAAGAGATCTGTGACCCAGAAGACAGGGTAATGGAAAGAATCCAAACTGAATAGAAAAAAAGAAAAAGGGCATTTAAAAATAATTTAAGGGATTTCTGGGACAATATCAAGCATACAAACATTAACATTGCAAGGGGCCCAAAAGGAGAAGAGGAAAAGAAAGGAAAGCTTATAGCTTATGTGAAGAAATAATAGTTGAAAACTGTCCAACCTGGGGAAGGAAACAGACATCCAGATCCAGGAAGCATAAATAAGACCAACAAGATAAATGGAAGGAGGCTTATATAAGGACATACAATATTTAAAATGTCAAAGATTAAAGATAAAGAGTGAATCTTAAAAGCAGCAAGAGAAAAGCAACTAGTTACATACCAGGGAAGTCCAATAAGGCTATCAGCTTATTTTTCAGCAGAGATGTTGCAAACCAGAAGATAGTGACATGATATATTCAGAGTTCTGAATTGAAAAAGCCTGCAACTGAAACTACCCTACCAGCAAGATTACCATTCTGAATTGAAAGAAATGTAATTTTCCAAATAAAAGTTAAGCGCTACTAAACTGGCATTACAAGAAATGGTAAAGGCAATGCTTTAAGCAGAAAAGGCTATAAACCTAGAAGAAAATTATGAAAGGACAAAGTTTCACTTGTAAAAGCAAAAATAATCTATATGTAGCAGATCAATTACTTATAAAGTTTGTATGAAGGCAAAAATAAAAAAGTGAAATCAATTTTATCTAAAGAATTAGTTACGGGATTAACAACATAAAAATATGTAAAATACAATATCACATAGATAAAATGTGGAAGGGGGAGTAAAAATGTAATGCTTTTAGAATCTGTTTATATTTTTTCTTTAAGATTTTATTTATTTATTCATGAGAGACAAAGAGAGAGAGAGAGGCAGAGACATAGGCAGAGGGAGAAGCAGGCTCTCCATGGAGAGCCTGATGTGGGACTTGATCTCAGGACCTGGGGTTCATGACCTACGCCAAAGGTAGACGCTCAACCACTGAACCACCCAGGCATCCCAGAATCTGTTTATATTTAAATGACCATCAATTTGATACAGAATGCAATGTAGTAATGATGTTATATATGAATCCTATGGTAACCACAAATCAAAAATTTATAATAAAGAGAAAGAAATCCAAGCATAAAGCTAAAGTAAGTAAAAAATCAGAAGGGAAGAGGGCAAGAGAAAAAGAAAGGAACACAGAAGATCTGCAAAAACAATCAACAAAATGGCAAGAAGTACATACCCATTAATAATTACTTTAAATATAAATGGTCTAAATGCTCCAATCAAAAAACATAAGGTAGGGGCAGCCCAGGTGGCTCAGCAGTTTAGCGCTGTCTTCAGACCAGGGTGTGATCCCGGAGACCCGGGATCGAGTCCCATGTTGGGCTCACTGCATGGAGCCTGCTTCTCCCTCTGCCTGTGTCTCTGCTTCTCTCTCTCTCTCTCTGAAGAAATAAATAAAATCTTAAAAAAAAATAAGGTAACAGAAATAATAAAAAATCAAGATCCATCCACGCGCTGGCTATAAGATACTCGCTACAGACCTAATGACATACAGACTTAAAGTAAAGGGATAGAAAAACATATTCAATGCCCAGAAAGTAGAAAAATAAAGAACAAAATCTAGGGTAGGAATACTTTTATAATGCAAAATAGGCTTTATAACAAAGACTGTAATAAGGAAAAAAACATTAAATAATAAAGGAATCAGTCTAATAAGAGATTATAATAATTGGAAACATCCGTGCATACAACAGAGGAACAATTAAATAGATAAAGCAAATATTAAAAGATATAAAAAGAGAAATTGACAGTAATCTGTCAGTAACCATAACAGTAACCGTGTAGGGAAACTTAACCCCTACTTATCTCAATGGAAAGATCATCCAGATGTTAAATCAGTTAAGGAAGTAGGAACTTTGAACAAAATGTCATACCAGATAAACATAACAGATGTGCACAAATATTTCATCCTAAACCACAGAATACACACCTTCTTCAAGCTCACATGTGCTATTTTCCAGCATATAACACAAAGAAAGTCTCAATTATTTAAGGATATATAAATCATATCAAGCATCTCTTCTGGTCACAATGGTATGAAAATAGAAATGAATCACAAAGAAACAATGGAAAGAAGCACCAATGCGTGAGAATAAACATCATACTATTAAGCAACTGGTGGGTCAATAAAGAAATCAAACAGAAAATTAAAAAATACCATGAGACAAATGAAAATGAAAATACAATGTTTGAAAATATATGGTATGCAGCAAAAGAAGGTCTAGGACAGAAGTTAACACTGCCACAGGCCTAACTCAAGAAACTAAAAAAAAAGATAGATAAAGAACCTAACCCAGCACATAGAGAAACTAGAAAAATAAGAAAAAAAAAATGAAGACCACAGTTAGAAAGAAACTATGAAAATGGAAATAAATGAAATAAACACACACAAAAATAGAACAGATTAACAAAACTAAAAGCTGGTTCTTTGAAATGATAACCAAGGTTCATAAAATTTTACCGAGGTGCATCAAGTTAAAAGAAAGAAAACTAAAAACATAAAAACTAAAAAGGAAGAGTTATGCATAACATCAGAGAAATATAGAGGATTACAAGACACCACCATGAAAAAGAATAGGACAAAAAAGTAACATAGAAGAAATGGATACTTCCTAAAACCACAAAATTGAAAGACCAAAGAAAGAAAAAAATATATAAGCAAACTGAATACTGGTAACAAAATTGTATAACTAATAAATAAAATTGACAATTAAAAATAGTCCATGGTCTCTGACAGATCAACAATTGAATTCCAGGAAGGTTTAATAAAGATTTAAAGATTATTTTAAGATTATTCTTAAACTATCATAATAAGTAGAAGAGGAAAAATTTCAAATTCATTCTGAGATCAGGATAACAAAGATACAAAATTAGAAAAATATAATGAGAAAGAATAAAAAGACAAAGAAGCAACATCTCCAATGAATGTAGATTCAAAGACCCGGAACGAATTATTAGCTGACCAAATTCCACAATACATTTAAAAAACCACATACAATAATCAAGTTGGATTTATTCCAGGGATGCAAGAGTGGTTTCAAGATTCACAAATCAATTGATGTCATGAATCACCTTAACCAGGTAAAGGATAAAAGCCATATGATCGTCTCGAAAGATGCAGGAGCAAAAGCACTTAAGGGAATATAAGATCCACCCTTGAGAACAACTCTCAACAAAATAGGTTGACGGGGCACATTTGTCAACAGAAGAACGGCCATATGTGAAAAGCCCCACAGCTAACATCATACTTTGCAGAAAGCTGAAAGATTTTCCTCTAAAATAAGGAATAACACAAGGATGTTCACTCTCAACTCTTTTATCCCACATGGTATTCTTCAGAACTCCTAGCTGCAGCAGTCAAAACAAGAAAAAGAAAAATCATCCCAACTAGTCTGGAAGAAGGAAAACCATCACAATTTCCAGATAACATCATACTGTATATAGAAAATCCTAAAGCCTCCACCAAAACCATTGGAATAGATACATGCATTCAGTAAAGTTTCAGGATACAAAGATACAGAAATTGGTTGCATTTCTATACACTAATAATGAAGTGGCAGACACAGAAATTAAGAAATTAACAATTTCATTCACCAAAAAGAATAAAATACCTAGGAATACATTTAACCAATGAAAGACCTATACCCTGAAAACGATATAACACTGGTGAAAAAAAATTGAAGATGACTCTAATAAATGGAAAGATAGTCCCTGCTCATGGATTGCAAGAACTCATGTTTTTACTAGGTTCATATAGCCTGAAGCAACTTCATATTCCATGCAATCCCTTTCAAGATCCCAATAGTGTTTTTCACAAAACTAGAACAAATAGTGCTACAATTTGCATAGGATGACAAGTGATCCTGAAGAGCCAAAGCAACCTAAAGGAAAAACAACAAACCCAGAGGCAGCGCAATCCCAGATTTTGAGACCTAGGACAAAGCTGTCATCAAAATATGATGGTCCTGGCACAAAAATAACCTCACAGATCAAGGGGATACAGAAGAGAGACTAGAAACAAACCCCCATTACTACAGCCAATTAATTCATTAATTGAAAGTAGGCAAGAACATACAATGGGAGAAAGACCATTGTTTCAACAAAAGGTGCTGGTTAACCCGGGCAGCTACCTACGAAGGCAGGGAACCAGGGGTGCCTGGTGGCTCAGTTGGTTAAGTTGGGACTCCTGATTTTAGCTCAGGTCATAATCTCAGGGTCATGGGATCGAGGTCCCTGTTGGGCTCCATGCCTAGCCCGGAGTCTTCTTGTCCTTCTCCCTCTGCTCCTCTGCTTGTTCGCACTCTCTCTCTCAAATAAAAAAATACATAAAATTAAAAAAAAAAAAAAAAAGGAAAGAAAGAAACCAGACTACTCTCTCATACCAAACATAAAAATAATCTTAAAATATGCTAGAGACCTAAATGTGTGACCTGAAGTCATAAAACTCCTGGAACAAAACATAGGCAGTATGCCCTTTTACCTCGGCCTTGGCAACATTTTCTTAGATTGGTTTCCTCAGCCAAGGGAAACAAAAGCAACAACCGACTACTGATGCTACACCACATTAAAGACTTTGGCTTCAATGGCTTTGGCTTTTCATCAACAGAATGAAAAGGCAGCCTCCAAAAGGGGAGAAGATATTTGTGAATGACATATCCAATAAGGTATTCCAGCCCAAAATATATAAAGAACTTATACAGCTCAACACCAACTCACAGACAAACAAAAACCAATCAATTTGATTACAAAATGGGCAAGGGACCTGAATAGACACTTTCCAGAGAAGATATGCTGATGGCCAGAGGATGTATACAACATACTCAACCTCACTAATCGCCAAGGAATTGCAAATCAAAATGACAACGTGATTTCACCTGACCCTGTCACAATGGCTAGCATCCAAAAGGATGAGGAACAACAAGCGTTTGTGAGGATGTGGGCGGAAAGGAATACTCATGGTTGTTGGTGTGAATGTAAATTGATGCAGCCACACTGTGCAAAAGTGAATGGGGATTCCTCAGAAACCCGAAATAAAAATACCAATATGACCCGGTAATTCGACTATGGAGTATTTACCCAACAAGAACAGTCATGGGAAGGATCTACGTGTTCCTATGTTCACTGCAGGATAATTAAAATAGCCGAGGTATTGAGGCAACCCAATTGTCCATTAAAAATGTCAGGGATTAAGAAGATTTGTTAGACACATATATATACACATATACACATGTTCATATTGGTCTACTCATGTGTATTTGGAAATACGTAATGGAATATTATTCAGCCATGAAAAATAATGAGATCTTGCCTGTGGCAACAACATGGCTGATATAATAGTGGTGAGCTAGGTGGAATAAGTCAGACAAGACAACTCCCATATGATTTCACCTTTATGTGAAATGTAAAGAACAAAACGAATCAATGAAGAAATAAACTCTAATTCAGAGAGGAAATGGTAGTTGTTATAGGGAATGCTGGTGGGCGGTGGGGGATGGCCACGTAAGTGATGGCAAATGAGGGACCAAAGCTTCTAATCCTGTTGTAAGTCAGTCATGGTGATCAAATGTACAGCATAGGAAATATAGGCGATCAGAATTTTAAATATTCTATGGTGACCGATGGTTGATATACCATATCATATGGTATCATATGGTCTCTTACCATAGCTTAAAATAAAGACTTCGAATTGCTGTGTTGTACTTCTGAAGCTAATGTAATATTATTTGTTAACTACGCTTCAATTAAACAAAAAAGCACAATATAGTAACAAATGTGGAAATCATCATCATGGCCCCAGAACAACACGGCTCAGATCTGAAGGTTAAGAGTAAAGTTTCTTCTGGGAAAGTTTCATAAATTTGGGCTTAATCCAGAACTTCCCTATGTACCTCACAAATGGGTATAGAACGTCAACTGCCAATCTAATTTGTACAATGCCACCTGTTCAGAACGCATTACCTGTTGCAGCAAAATCGGAGTGGGAAGGAAGTCAAAGAAAAAACCGTAAGTGATGAAAAGTTCCATCTCCGGTTTAAATGTCAATTTATTGTTTTATCTTTAAATATCTGACAATACGAAAACTGGAAAGTGTGCTTTGTTGATCCGCTAATGTTTCCTAAAGGTAGGTCTATGTTCAAATACCCAGAATCTGTGAATGTCATAAAATTTGGAGACATGTGTCTTTTTGCATATATGATTTAGAATTTTGAGAGATTTTCCTGAATTGTCCAGGTGGGCCCTAAATGTCATCACAGATGTCTTTGTAAAGGAGAGGTAGGGGGAGGTTAGACACGTGAAGATGCAAGGAGGACGTGAATATAAATGATACGGTCTCAGACCAAGGAGTGCTGGCAGCGGCCAGAAGCTGGAGGGAAGAAATGGATTTTGGCCTAGAGCAAATGTAGGAAGGAAATATAGGCCTGCTAACAGCTTGATTTCAGATATTGGACATCTAGAAATGTAAGAGAATTAACTTCTTTAGCATCCCTGGGCAACTATTCCATGTCCAAGCCAACGTGTATAGCTCAATGGATTCCTGAAAAAACTAGCTTTGATGACTGCCATCTAAAATCAATAAAGATTTCCAACATCCTTAGAGGCCTCCTCTCACTTCTCTCCTTACGACAACCCCTGTACCGTCTTGCTCTCTAGAACCATGGTTCATTTGTACCTGTTGTGAACTTTAATAATCCACACTCATTTTTTGTAAGGCTTTTCTCCGTCTGTGTTACAATGCAAGTTTTCTCATTGTTGCTGTCATTAGCTAATTTGTTTTCATTAGAGACTATTACTCTATCATGGGGCGAATCCGGAATTTATTCATTATCCTATCGAGGTGGCATCTGGTGTGTTTCTAAGTTTAGGTCATTATAAACAATGGATATTCACATACCTTGGTTCATATATGCACATCCTCTTGGCTGTCTTCCTATTTTTTTTTCTCAGATATAACTGCTGGGTTTTGGGTTTGCATATATTCAATTTTAGTAGAGAATGCCAAATAATGCTGTTATACATGCACTAGCAATAGTGTGTGAGGATTCCTAATGCTTCATATTGTCTCCAGGATTTGGTATTATTAATCTTTTAACTTTCAGGTTTTTTTTTCCCAATTGTTTTTGTTTAGTTGTCCTGTTGGCAGTACATGCATTTTGTAGCTCTTTAAAAATATGTGTATATGCATGACTTTTATGCAAAAAGCATAAAACTCATAAATGGACAACTCCATGAAGTAGAAGTATCCAGGATACCAAGGTCATCCAAATGGATTCCAGAAGCTTTTCTTGTACTTACTGTGGTTACACCCTTCCTATTCCTCAAAGAGAACCCCAAACAATTCTGCTCTATGAATAGTTTTGCTGGGTTTTTAACGTTATGTATTAGCAGGATAACGTAAAATGTATCTTTTGCTGTATGTTGATAGGGCCTAGAAGAAGTGACAGCCCAGTAGCAAAAAAGCACACCTGGTGCTCAGACCTTAGGTTTTGAATATCATTCTCCAATAGAAGAACCCAAGGCTCTTTGGAGAAATGCTTAACTTCAATAGGACTTAAATGCCATCCTGACATAATGCTTCTGTAACAGTGTATTTATGATTAGAATATCTTTTCCTCTTTTTTTCCTAAAGATTTTATTATTTATTTATTTATTTATTTATTTATTTATTTACTTATTTATTCATGGACATAGAGAGAGAGGTAGACACAGGCAGAGGGAGAAGCAGGCTCCATGCAGGGAGCCCGATATGGGACTCGATCTTGGGTCTCCAGGATCACGCCCTGGGCTGCACTAAACTGCTTAGCTACCCAGGTTGCCCCACTTAGTTCTTAATGTATAACTGAGGTCCCACTTTTCTTGCTGGTTACTGACTGGGGATTATTCTTAACTCCTAGAGGCCCCCACAGTTCCTTTTGTGTAGTGCTTTCACGAACCCTCTTACAACATCGTGTCATATTTCTTTCAAAGCCAGCAAGAGAGTTTTTCTGCTTAGAAAAAGACCGTTACTCCTTTAAGAGGTTCTGTTTTTCCCAATTCAATCAACCCCACAAAGAAAAATCTTCCCTTTCGTTAATTAAGTCTAAAACTGACTTGGAAACGTTAATTATATCTGCAAAATCCCTTCATCTTTGCCAGATAATATAAACTAGTTCCAAAAGTGATATCCCAACACAGTTGCAGGTCTTGTCTACACTTAGAAATTATACAGGGTACGTATTCCAGCTTGGGGCAGGGGGTAGTCACCCTGGAAATCTGCCTACCACAATTTTGTTAGATGCATGTATACTTATTATTAAAATTTCTTCAGTGAATTGACCTATTTAGCATTATCTAATGGTCCTTTCTACTTCTGGTATTTTCTTTGCCTGGTATTAGTTGTATTAGTATAGCCACCACAAATTTCTTTTGATCAGTGATTTCATGGTAGGGCATTTTCTTTCTTTTACTTTTAACTTATCTGGATTATTACATTTAGAATAAATATATCATTGCTTTCAATCTTTTTCACTTAGTGTGTTTGGACCATTTATGTTTAATACAATTATTATGATTTAGAGTTACTGTTTTTGACTTCCATGCTTCTTGGATTAATTTTTAAATTCCATTTATTGGCTTTTTGTCTATATTTTTTTCTATTATGTTTTAGTGGCCTTTTTAGGGATTATATCAGATATGTGTTTATAGATCAAACATATATATGTTCATATAAAACCTTTCACAGCCTTCTTGAAGTTATAATTTTTCAACTTAAAATGAGTAGAAACATCAGAATTACAATAGAGTAGAGAATAAAGACACCTATATAATCGTTATATGTATTTCATTTATACAATGAAAACACTATCAGGAAATGTTATCATTTTTGCTTTCAATAATCATTCACATTAGGAAAAAAAGTTTAAGGAAAAAATCTATTTACCCTATATATCATTACCCTATGTATCATCAATCTAGGTACCATTTCTATTTTTCTTTCATTCCTAAAGTTCCAAGTTTGATTCTTATATCATTTTGCTTCAACTTGAGGAACTTTCTGTGATATTTCTTTCAGAGAGAATCTGTTGGAAAATAATTTAGTTTCCCTTCCTCTGAGAATGTCTTTAATTTTGAATATTTTCTTTTGATATAAAACTGCTGACAGTTCTTTTTCAGCAACTTAGTGATGCTTTTCTACTGCCTTCTAGCTTTTATGCTTTTTTTAATGAGAAATATGCATTTATTTTTATCATTGTTCTACCACAAGTAGTATTTTGCTTTTCTTTGGCTGATTTCATGATTTATTATCTTTCATTTTCAGCAGCTTAATTATAGTATGTCTAAACATGATTTTCTTTATTATGTTTAGAGTTTGGTGAGCTTGAGTCTGTAAATTTATGTCTTTTACTAAATTTGGGAAGTTTTCTTTTTTTACATAATTTTTTTTTTTACATTCCAATGCATGTTTTCTCTCCTTCCCTGACTCCAATGACATAAATTTTATACATTTTGTTCTTGTCTCACATGTCCCTGAAGCTCTGTTCATTTCTTTTTTCAATCTCTTTTCATTGTTCTTTAGTGTGGATAATTTTTATTTTACTATCTTCAAGTCCACTGACTCTCTCTTCTCTGTCATCTGCATTTTGCTATTCAGTAGATCCACTGAAGGTATTTCCAATATCAGATTTTCAGCTAAAATTATTTATATTTATTTGACTTCTATTTTTATGCATCCTTACCTCATGGTTCATAGTTATAATATCAGTTTTAAATATCAATTTTGATATCTGATAATTCAGACAGTTGAGGAATCCCAGAGTTTGCATCTGTTGATTGGCTTTTCCATTAATTGGTCACATACTCAGTTTATAAAATATATGAAATAATTTTGGATGTTATTGGAGAAACTTTAAATATGTTGTGAGATTATGGGCCCATTAAAATCCTCAGGAGAAGGTTGATTGTTCTGATTAACAAGAAATCTACCCATGTGGCTCAGACTGAAAATTCTGTCTTATTTTCTGTGGGTATTGGTTTTAGTGTCAATTCAATTTTTTAAGACCTTTTGTTATATTTAGGTCTTTCAACTCAGGGTTTGTCTGGGACACAATACAGTTTATGTGATAAGAGATTTCTCAAAACTTTTTCTAAGCTTTTATGTCTGTTCCACTCATGTAACCCAGTCATGGGATTAAGTCAGTTCATAAGCAGAATTAGGAGATCTGCTTTCCTAACTCTCTACTCATGAATTTCCCTTCACTTTACAGCTCCCAGAGGTTCTTTTCTCTGAAAATAAAAATGGTTTTCTCTCAGTTTTAAGTCTTCCCACCATCACGTAATTCCTTGAAATCAGGGTTACTCTCAGGGCAAAAAAAGTGTTAGAAGAGAGAAAAAATAATTTCCCCTAATAATCATCTGGCCAGAGTAACAGATCATCTCTCAGTACTTCAGGGATTTCTGCAACCAGTTTTGCTATGATAGCCAGTTCTATGTCTGGGGCTCATTTTTAGACTGAGAAAGAAAAAGGGAAAAAGAAAAAGAGTAAAAAAGAAAGGGGATTTCCTAGGTTCTCTCTCTGGGGTGCCACCTGCCATGTCATAAGGACTTTTAAGTAACTCTGGGAAGACCCACACAGGGAAGGATTAAGTTCCTTGCCAACTAGAACTGAAATCTCTTGCCAACAGACATAAAAATGAATTTGGAAGCAGATCTTCCAACCTCAGTCAAGCCTTAAGACGGTACAGCTCCATCAAGCATCTTGATTGCAAGCCAAGAGGAGATCTTGACTCAGAATCTCCCAGCTATATGGCTTCCACATTGCTGACTCACTGAAACTGTGAGATGATAAATGTTTGTTGTTTTAAGCCACTATGTTTTGGAAGGTAACGTATTATACAGCAAGAGAGGGTTTAAGCATAGTACAAAAGGGACCATTGTAGAGCAAAGAAAGAAAGAACCAGAATTTATACTGTAGTTCTGCTCCTAAGTTATTACTAACATCCAATACTTCATTAAAAAGGGAAAATAAACACTAAAATTTCTAATTTAGCAGCTTCAGCATAGCATATCTACAACTTACCTTCTCCAAAATGCTTATGAAGTTTTCTTTCTTGGAAAGAAGTCCCAAATCCCCAATTCTCAAAAGTATTCTTTTGGTTGATGTAAATACTATTGACCTTAATTCTACAATGCTATATCCCATAAAATACAGGGAACAAGAGGAAGAAGAAATAATGATTTAGAAAATTCCACTTAAATGTAAAACATTCTATCTATCAAATTAGGGAGAAAGATAGGATTGGGGGAGAGGGTGTGTGCAAGAAAGCCCTGTATCTTAAATGAGAATGCCTTCAAATTCCTATTAAACCATTAGCTGGATTTTAAAAAGTCATAAAGGCAGTATTAACTAATTCAAGTAACCAAAAACGTGGAACTTGCTCCCCCTTTACATTGATTAGTGATGCCTTTTCAATTTGTTTATGGAAAATTTGGGGTGATTTTATATGTAAATAATAAATATGATTCAATGTTACAATTCTCTACTTTAGTTCAGTGTTAAAAATAATCAGGTGTTGACTTCAACTGTATTTGACTGGAATCACAGGGTAATTATCTTTCAATACTGAAAATACTGGAAAGTTGAACTTTTGCTCACAGATTCTGCCCAAAGGACAGCTTACTTTAATGACAACTCTTTTGCTCCTCAATGGTAATGAATTCCATTATGCCTCTGTAAAACACATGTGCCAGGATTTGCTGGCAAAACAAGATAATCAGCAGAGTTTGTCTAACAATTGTATTTTCTTTTTAAGCAGTGCCATTCAATTGCAACCACATTTAGGGGGAAAATATTCCACATGTTTTTCAGCAACCTTCTGGGAAAACTTAGTACTTTTTTGTAATTCAATGTTGGGCTTTTTGAGAAGCATAGAATGAATCGCTTGAGAGCATACTCAGTGTATGCACAATAAAGCAGAACATTCTCCTACTCAGACTATACTTACAATCATATGTAAGAAAAACATCAGTACATACATTGAAGTGTAAAAAATACTCATGCTTTTCATCACAATGTAAGACTTACAAACATGTTCTGACTTTTTTTCCCTTCAAGTAAAATTTATTCTCTGAGCACAACAGATTTAGTACAAATCACTCCAAAACTTTAAATTGCCTCTCTAATTTAGAAGATATGATTGAAATGGAAAACGTTCTGTGCTCAAAGTACAAAATCCTAAATAGATTCTTGTACAACACAGAAGGTCAGTTGCAAAATGAAAATAGCACAAATACAATTATGTAAAAACTAAACAGAGACCTTCAGAATCAAAGCTGTTATGACTGAATATGATCTACTGTGAATATCAATAGGTATTCATGACTTATTCAATAAAAACATATCAAGCTGGAAATGGTGGTATGTGAGCCATAACAGCAATTCTACATTATTCATGGCAATATTAGTGGTAAAGTTATTGAGGCTGACAAATAATCCACAAGTCTAATTTTCACTTCTTTTTTTTCCATTAGACTTTCCCTAGAGCTAATAATAAACAATCCAGATGGCTAATTTGATCTTCACCTTTTTTATTTCCCCTCTCTACCCATAGCTGAAAATATGCCCAAGGAGTGAAATGGCCAAAAGTCATCAGCCAGAAGAGGAGAAGGGGAACACAAGCCAAGATTGTGGATTACTCACAAATTGGACACTTAACTACTAAATAATGTACTTTTCCTGAAACTGATGAAATGTACTGAGACAATATTGTGTGTATGTGTGTGTCTGTGTGTGTGTTGTGTGCATATGTTTTCCACTGGGTTAAGTAGGATCATCAAAGTTTTGTCTTCTACTTCTGATCTTTGGATTATTGCCATATTTGCTTACTTCTATAATGCTGCTGGTCTATATTAGCCTATGATTAAGTTTTATTCTGACACAAGGCATCTGTATAATGTCACAACAGGAAGGAACTTACGAAATACTTTGAAAATATGGCCCTTCTAGAAACCATCTTTGCCCTTTTTTTTAAAAAAATTTTTTAATCGACTTATTCATGAGAGACACAGAGACAGTAGCAGAGACACAGACACAGGCAGAGGGAGAAGCAGGCTCCATGCAGGGACCCTGACGTGGGACTCGATCCCGGGTCTCCAGGATCACACCCTGGGCCAAAGGCAGCGCTAAACCTCTGGGCCACCCAGGCTGTCCCAACTTTGCCCTTGAATGAGAGGACAAATTCCTTTTTGCTTATATGCATGCTTCTATAAGGTAGGTACTATTTGAAGGCCACCCAGCATGTCAGCAGCTTTGAAGTACTGTTAGCCACATGATATTAAGGCTATATTTGACAGATGAAGCTATCAGAGTAAACAGCCAAATTAAAATTTCAGACACATTTTAGATTTTGGTGGGAAATGAGCTAAAAGCAGACAGCCATTTCAGAAATTGAATAAGGAGGTCATCATGGCTGGGAAAAATGAAATGAATGCCCCCCGCCCCCCAGTGAACCTTTCTGTGTTTTCAGAAAGTGTACTTAGACTTGAACATTGTGATTATTTCAATTCCAACACCTCAGTTTTATTCAATAGAGGTGAATGTTGGTTCAAGAATGGGCTGCTAATATGGCCATTTTGGTTCATATTGCATCTTATTTTGTAGGATTTTATTTGCAGAAATTTTTTAACTTGAATGTTTGCTTCTAAAATTTCCTTAAAAAAATTTCTTAATATGCAAAGAGGAGCCATAGGACACATTTATATCTAAAATGGCAGCAAGAAAAAAAAATAATAAATAAAATGGCAGCAAGGAAGCGGATTTTAGTTTGTACAGGTTTCCTGCACATCTGCAGATAATTAGTTAAACATTTGTCCAAATGAGAGAAAGCATACAATTCCTTTGGCTATGTATTTCACTTGAATTATTAATCTTGTTGAGAGAATCTGGCAGCAAAAGCATTGTACCCAAAACAATTCTTTCATTTTATTTGACTTAAAAAAAAAAAAAAAAAAGCTTGCTAGTGGTCACAGATCTTTTGCTAAAAGATAATGCTGACAGAGAACTAAGCAAAAGCATACATTTAGAATACGTAATTTAGTAATGTCAGTTTGACACCGGCAGAGAACTTTGTGTATTGTTCTCTGCAGTAGAAAACATGGAACGTTACACAATGAATCTTTCCAAGGATTTAGAGAACGGATTTTGCTTCCTCCCACCCAATTCTCAGTAATAACAATTAAGGATTGCAATAGAGTTTTTGCTCAGAGAACAGTTTGCTGAGTTCTTTAAGGTCGGAGAATGTGCCTCCCATATCTGTGGCACACTCTATAAATCTTGTGTTTATAGTGGATGCCTAATTAGCTTTTTTATTTTAATAAATAACTTTTGGTCCCTTAAGGGTAATAGAGATGGGACACTGTACCTGGGCTCCCAAGTCTTGCTGGTGATGCTCTTACCTCTGCCCTTTGTACACAGGTAGTTCAGCTCACACAGTGGTCTCAAGTGCCCCATTTGCTCCAAGTCTATGATTTCTGATGGGATATAGATACACTTCATGATGTGTCTGAGCTATGAAAACCAACGAATAAAATATGGATCCTACAGGAAATGAAATTTACATCTGAGAACTTGATGATGAGTATGCTTACTGCCACAGTACGTATAACATCAAATTATATTTAATTCTTAATGTAATGTTAAGGAACTTGGTATCCTTAGATTTGGGCTGGACTGAAGTTGAGTGATTTTACTTTGAAGGAAAGAAATTAGTATAAATATGACATAATGATACAGAATTATATTACGTTTTGAAAATGATCATTGAAAAATAGCATGATTATTTAATATCGATGCTATTAATTACTAATGAATTCTATTTATCCATTGTCGAGGCTCCAACCAGGTGTATGCTTAGGAAGATTACTTTGATGGTTAGAATTACCCTACTAGAAGGTCATGTAACTAAAATAAAAGATGTAATCCCAATTGCTGGTTTACATTAGGTGTATATCTTAGTCTGTAAAGCTTTAAATTAACTTAGTCTGTAAAGTTTAATAAATCCACTAGATTATCTGTCCTTTCAGACTGAATCTATGTGTAGGTATGTGTCCTCTAAGCATTAAACACAGTGACTGATAGGTGACAGGTAGTTATAAATGTTTGAGAAATAGACCAATGTATTTTGCTATTATTTTGACTTGTAAGAAAAAATTACCTTAGTGCCAAATTTTACATGGGGATGGTGTCTTAATTTTTTTTAGGGAGATCACCCCAGAAATAACAAAACCCATATATATATGATTACTTGTTAGATAATATAGAGTTTGACGCTAGAGTGGGGAATAGTAACTACCAGATATTGTACATGCTAATGTCTCCAGCTCTTCAACTGGTTGTCTTAGATAATTCTCCCAATGCTCACAATATTTACAAATAGGAACTAGGATCCCATTTTACAAATCAAGACTCAAGAAATCAAGAAATTGAGACCCCCCAAAAGCAATGATAACAAATGACTCCAGAGCTTGGTGGTTACAACGGAAGAATTCTTTCTCATTGACGTTACTTGTCCACCACATATTTACCGGTATACTCTTTATTATCTTTACTCAGGTACTGAGCCTTCAGGAGCAGTCCCTTTCATGGTTGTCAGATTCATGGCCGTGATTATAAAAGATCACAATAGATCTTAAGTTGCTTCTTAAATGTTGTGTCCAGATGACTTCTATTCATTTAATACTGATCAAGACAAGTCACATGGCCAAGCCTGATTTCAAAGAAGCATAGATATACAATCTTCTCATGGAGAGGACATCTTTAAAGGGGGGGGGGGGATGAATAATTTAAAGAATACAATCTACAACTGAATATTATATTTTATTTTTTAAAAAAAATTTTAAATTTATTTATGATAGTCACACAGAGAGAGAGAGAGAGAGAGGCAGACATAGGTAGAGGGAGAAGCAGGCTCCATGCACCGGGAGCCCGACGTGGGATTCGATCCCGGGCCTCTAGGATCGTGCCCTGGGCCAAAGGCAGGCGCTAAACCGCTGCACCACCCAGGGATCCCTGAATATTATATTTTAAAAGCTGACCTGATTACAAGCCTGTGGCTAATAGTAAACAAAAAAGATCTCTGTCCAGAAATGCAAGGGCTGCTTGAGACAACCGTGATGCTTTTTCTTGTTTGTTTTCTAAGCTTTGCCTTAAACTTCTCTGTCCTCAACACTTCTCCCACACAAACAAAGATTTGAATTCCAGCTCATTCAGGAGCTGAAACAAGTTATCCGTCTCTTCTATGCTTGTCGAATTAGGTTCTCTGAATTGTGATTTAATTTGTAAAATAGGGATGATCATAAAACCTATCTTTCACGATTAGAGGTACTGAAAATAATGCACTTAATATAATGTGTTGGTATGCAATAGATACATTTTTAAAAAATGGTATGCAATATTATGATTCAAGGAACTACTCTAACAAGTTAATCATCAGTACGTGAATTCCTTTACATGTTAGAATATTCCTCAAGCTTGAAATCCAAGGATGGCATCACGGTATGTGTGTGGACCCCTTAGTTTGAGAAATAATGACTTAGTGGCTTTACCATAGTATGTAGAATGTCAAAAGGTAGATAGTCACGTGATTTTAGAGATGCTATACAACACAAGATTTTTATAATCTGACAGAAATTGCTATAAACCCTAGTTTAGAAGAAGAAACCAATGCAAAATGATAATCAACGGATCTGAATCTCAGACATGGCTAATCAAATCCCATAGGATCATTGAATGTGTAGTTAAAAAGCTGAAAAGTACAGGTTTACAAGCTTATGCTTCTTGACTTTTCATATATATTGCTTACATAATTTTAACATTGTTTTTATGGGGAAAAAAAAAACCCAGACAGTTCTCTTTTGCTCTTGCCAGTAAAATTACATAATGAAATGATAGCAAGAGCTCAGCGTTTATTTTTTTATTCTTCTTTAGTTTAAATCAGAGTCCCAAATTAGAATCATCACTCTTTACAAAACTAAAAACTGCTAAAATTAGGAATTTATTGATAGATCTAACTCTTCACCTGTATATCCAGCCACATGACTGTATGTAATGACGGTGTATCTTGCCTAAGTGTTCATACGAAGCCCACGACTCTCCACAGCTGTGTTATATGAAGCCAAAAATTCAATTAATTGTTTTTCTTATCTGCAAAGTGTCAAGCAACTCTTCATTGTGTGGGTATGTGGAATTGATGACTTGGCCACAAGTTTTTCATAGCAACAAGAAAAACAGATTCAGGAGAAAAATGAACATTTTTAAACAAATTCTTCTTTGTCTAGTATAATTATCTAGGACTTTAGAGAAAGTCATGGATTTAAGTGGTGGGTAAGAAGAACCTATGGAGTAGCACTTGCATTTTTGTCATTCTTGGCCCAATATGTTGGCATAATATTTGCACTTTTTCAACTCCACTAAACACAAACAAAAACTGCCTCAACAGAGTTTGTTATACCTCCGTCCTATTTTCAGCTAAGCCTTACTGAGGAAAAATCCAGAGCAGAGAGCATTTCTATTTATATGATGTCCCAGTTCTCCATTTAAATAGCAATATTATGAAGTTACTGTATATTATCATTACTTTTCCTCTTGCTTGAAAATAATTTGAGACTTGAAATAAGAAGACTTGCTGTTTCCAATACTGGCATACTTGGTTCTTTGGACCAACCTTCTTAACTGAAAAGAACTAAAAAGCTCAAGTAAAATATTAAAACAATCCTTCTTAAGGCTCTGAAGAGCTAACAATATAGCAAGGAAATGCTGGCCGAAAAGTTGAAAGGAAAACAGGAACATAGAGTGAAAGGGAAACATCAGAGCTGCTTTTGTCCTGTGGACTTTTGTGACTTTAGCAAATTTAAACTTTCATTTTGAAAACTTCTTTAGTGAGAGGGATAGGGATTACATGTCCTTGTCTAATTGAAGTCAAAGTCTAATAGTGGACTCCTCCCCAAAGAAGCTGGGATTCCAGCATCACTCCTAGAGTAAATCAGAAGTAGAAAAACCCTCACAGCCCTCGCAGCCTGAGATCATATCACACGGAAATAAATCTCAAGCCTTGACATGACATAAGGGGTCCCAGGCTGGTGATGCAAAAGCCAAGGCAAATCTTCTCTGGAGGAAGAAACCTTTTTCTTAACCTCCAAAATATATCTGACAGATGTTTGCCAGTACAATGAACAGTATACAGACAAGGCTAATCCGGCTCACCAGTGAAGCGGGAGAGCTAGGTTCTTGTCTCATGGGTCAAAGGATGAATGAATCTCCTGGACAAAGGAGAGTGAATAAAGCCATAGAAGTTTATTAAGTGGGGATACAGAGAAAGCTCTCAGAGTGAGAGGGGTCCTGACAGGGTTGCCACTGAGAGCTTTAGGTGGCAGTCTTTTATGGAGAACTGACTGGAAAGTTTGTGGCCTTGAGATTCTTGTGCTGTCTTGGTTTGAGTAAGGACTGGTCATAATAGCTTTAATGGCTTACTTCTTCTTCAGGATCTGGTTATTCTTTGTTGGTCACAGAGGACTGTCATAAAAAAAGACATGCTTTCTGCCCACACCTGGAGCAGGGCAGTCTGGCTTGCTCCCTTAACTCTGGGTTTCCTTACACCTCGTCATTTGGGGGATTTCCATGAGTCGGATCACATAGCCCCCATCTATCTCTCCCTACTAGCCCTGCCTGTCCCTTAGTCACTAGGGCGACATAAGGGGTGAGAATAAGCAGAATCAACAAAAGCAGATTCAAAGAGCTTCACGTGTCAAAAATACCAGTCATAGAGGTTAAAAGTTCAAGTTCTCAATGTAGGAGAATCCTGAACTCACCTCCTCCCATGAGCACACCCATCTACAGCTACATACAGAACAACTTTCTCTGGAAAAAAAACCCAAGAACCCGCCCCCAAATTAGCTAAATGATTCCTGCACATCAGGCAAATAAGAAGAAAAAGAAAAAAAAAAAAACTCAAAATGGGTAGAAGATGCTAAAACACAATCTCACTATAAACCATACTCCTGATGTGGTGACCCACAATTGAGAGCAAACACACAACTCCAAGCTTCTCCCTTTGTAGCAAACACCTCACATCTGGTACCTTCATTTTTAAGACCCGTACTTGAGAGATGAGCCTCCAAAACATGTAGCTTTGAAAGTTAACAGGGCTTGTGTGATTTGATCCACAAGGCTACAGCAGTATGGATTCAACTGGCTAACCCCTAGGGCACACTGCAAAGGTACCTGGGATGCACCCAATCTTTCTATGAAAGAGGCCTATTTGTTTATCTTAAAAATTTGCCTGAGGGTCAGACTTCTGATTTTTTTTTAAAGATTTTATTTATTCATGAGAGAGAGAGAGAAAGAGAGACAGAGAGAGGCAGAGACACAGGCAGTGAGAGAAGCAGGCTCCATGCAGGGAGCCTGATGTGGGACTCGATCCCGGGTCTCCAGGATCACACCCCAGGCCTAAGGCAGGCGCTAAACCCCTGAGCCACCCAGGGATCCCTAGACTTCTGATTTAACATACATCTAGAGGACTACTGAAATACTTCCAAAGTATTCCATGGTGCCCAGTGAGCACCATCTTTGAACTCTCTCTCTGCCTTGCTCCAGGAAGCTGGGATCTCCTGGAAAGGAGCTTGTGTACCCATCTGGTGCCTCAGTTTTTGCACTCCGGGTGACACGCCTTGATTGTCTGGCTTTGGTGGACAGTGGGATTATATTTCATGGGTCCCACAAGACTATAGCAAACAGAGAAAGAGTTCTTAATTGGCTACTCTGCAGGGCTCATCACAGAGATAGCAGACTGAAGTATACCCAGGTCTTTCTGGGAAAGAGGCCTGTAGCTTATCTTCTTTGGCCTAAGCAGTAGGATTCTAATTAAATACACAACTAGGCACCAACTACAATCATCTCCAAACTCCAGGGAATTTGCTGGGTACCATCTTTGCACTTTCCCTCTGTCCTGCCCCAGGCTGCTGGTGTCTCTGAGAAAGGAACTTATGCATGTATCTGGTGGCCTGGCTTCTATAGTGGTCACCCAGAGGACATATACCTTGAAAGCCTGGCTCTCATAGCCAGTGGGCCTTCTGTTCTCCGGCTTATTGGGATGGTAACAAAGAAACTGTTCTCAACTGGCTATCACCACAGGGCTTAGCACCAAGGGAACAGTCAGAAAGGCCTATTTCCCAGGCTTCCCCTGAAAAATGGACCTTTTGGGTCTAGCTGCCAATCACCTTGAATCTAGGTGCTAAGATCTTCCCTTTTAGGACACTGATAGTGGGAGTCACTATCAGTGGGATGGTGTAACAAGACCTAGGAACAAAGTAGTTTGCTTGGACAATCATAAGGCTTTAATAGACAACCAATAACTAGGTCCGGGTTGAATAATAAGATTCATCTCCTACAAGAAGCCACTCCTTTAAGGCTGTGCAGGTGAGAGTTCGTTGGTGATTTCCAGTCCAAGATGGCAACATAGGAAGGCCCCAAACACACGTCGTACACAGACACACCAAATTATAGAGCATTTCCTCCCAAAGAAGAACAGAAGGCTGGCTGAATAGTTTCTACACAATAAAAAATGGACCACACTGAGAATGGCAAGAGAGAAGGAGATACAGTAACAAAGGGAACTCCCACCCCCACCCCTGAAAACTGTGGTGGGAAGGGATGGTAGTGAGGAACCATAATCAAATTCATCTGCCCTAAGGCACAGAAAAAAAGCTACAGTTCAAAAGGGTGATTAGTATATAAAGGAACCAGCCCTTGAATCCTACCAAATACTAGAGTAGCTGCTGGAACTCTTTCTGGATCAGAGGAGCTGGTGAACCCTAGGGCTTATTTTTTCCCTGCCATTTTGGTAGCATGAATAGGAGCAAGGTTTGTGCACCTTACCTGGTCTATTGTGTCAGTGAGTCCCTAGCCCACACCAGCCCCAGATATCCCACCAAGGTGGTCCTAGCACAGCACAGTCCTAGGACTCCTAGTGAGGAGTCTGAGACACCCCTGTTCTGTACTTATAGTTCCAGGTGTCTTGCTAAGGTGACACAGGTGCAAAGCACCCCCAGAATACTCCAGGCCTATACAACTTCAGTTTTAGATGGCTTGCAAGACACCCCCAGCTCACACCTCCTTTCGCTCCAGCCACCCAGCTAGAGTGACTCCTGAGTGGAGCACTGCAGGAACTCCTACCCCATGTCTGCCTTAATCCCAGACACCCTCTGAGGGCATCCTTTGCATGGAGTGCCCTGGGATCCCTGGCCTGTGCCCAGCCACAGTGCCTCCTGTGCAGACCACCTTTGGAAATCCTGCCTTGCACCTACTTCAGCTTTAGTTGTCCTGGCAGGGTACCCTCTGCATGGAGAGGCCCAGAATTGTTCTGGCCCATGCCCACCTCAGTGGCAACTGTCCTTCCACCATGCCTCCTGTACAGAGCACCCTCCCCCCAAATATCCTGGTCCATGCCCTGCCTTGGCTCTAGCTGCCTCTGCCAGGGAACCCCCTGCATGGAGGGCCTTGAGACACCCCGGGTTTCACCTATTTCAGCTTCAGGTATCCTGCTAGGGCACTCTCTCTACAAAAGCCCCAAGACTATCCCAATCCAGGTCACTTTGGTTCTGGCTATCCCGCGAGGGTAGCTATCAGCAGAGTACCCAGGTCTCCTAGCCTATGCCAGCCACAACTCTGGCTCCAACCACCTAGTCAACAGGCACACACAGGTAACAACTGTACACAAGATCATTCCTTCAAATTTAGGAGAAGTAGCTGTACTGCTTAATTAATAGAAATAAATACAGAAAGTCAACCAAATGAGGAGAATATACTCCAAATGAAAAAAAAAAAAAAGACAAAAGCTTTAGAAAAAGAAATGAAATGGTGATAAGCAATATGATAAATAATTTAAAGTAATGATCATAAACATGCTCACTAGATTGGAGAATGGAAGAACTCAGTAAAATTCAACAATGAGAAAATATAAAAAAAACTATCAGAGATAAAGAATACAATAAATGAAAAATATACTAGAGGAAATTAACAATAGATTAGTAGATGCAGAAGAATGGAGCAATGATCTGGAAGACAGGGTAATTAATGGAAAGAATCCAAGATGACAGAAAAAATATTTTCAAAAAATGAGGATAGGTTAAGGGATTTCTGGGACAATGTCAAGCGTAGAAACATTCACGTTAAGAAGTACCAGAAGGAGGGGATCCCTGGGTGGCTCAGTGGTTTAGCGCCTGCCTTTGGCCCAGAGCGTGATCCTGGAGTTCCAGGATCAAGTCCCACGTTGGGCTCCGGGCATGGAGCCTGCTTCTCCCTCTGCCTGTGTCTCTGCCTCTCTCTCTCTCTCTGTCTCTCTCTATCATGAATAAATAAATAAAATCTAAAAAAAAAAAAAAAGAATGTATTTGAACTTAAGTGACCATCAACTTGACATAGAGTGCTATGTACTTAGGATGGCATATGAACCTCATGGAAACCACAAACTCAAAATGTATAACTGATCCACAAAAAATAAAGGGAAAGAAACCTAAGCATACCATTAAAGAAGGTCATCAATCACACTAAAAGAGAGCAAGAGAAGAAAGCAACAGAGAAGAACTACAAAATGACCAGAATATAATGAACAAAATGGCAATAAGTACATACATACCAATACTTACTTTAAACATAATTGTTTAAATGCTCCAGTAAAAAACACAGGATAGCAGAATGGATAAAAAAATATAAGACCTATCCAAACTCTGCCAACAAGAGACTCATTTCAGACTTGAGGACACATATAAATGAAAAGGAAAGGATGGGAAAAGATACTCCATACAAATGAAAGTGGGGGAAAAAAAACTAGAGTAATAATACTTATATCACATACAACAGACTTTCAAACAAAGACTGTAAAAAAGAGGCAAAAAAGGGCATTACATAATGATAAAGAGATTAATCCAAAAAGAGGATATAACAATTGTAAATATCTACACACCCAATATTGGAGCATCTGAATACATAAAGCACTTATTAACAGACATAAAGGGAGAAACTTCAGGTCTAATTGTTGTTCAAAGCCACCACTTCCTTATTGATTTTTCTATCTAGATAATCTATCCATAGGTGTAAATGGGATATTTAAGTCCCCTACTATTGCTGCAATTACTATCAGTTTCTCCAATTCTGCTATCCTTTGTTTTAATGGTCATTTAAACTTCAGCCAGACTCAGTAAGAGAAAAGGAGAAGACCTAAATAAAGGTAATAGGAAATGAAAAAGTAACAACCAACACCATATAAATAAAAAGGATTATAAATGAATTCTACAAAAAAAATCAGGCCAAAAATTGGACAACCTAGAAACATATTAATCCAAAACTGGATCAGGAAGAAATAGAATGTTTGGAAAGATCAATTACTAGTAATGACATCAAATCAGAAATCAAAAAACTCAACAAACAAAAATCTAGAACCAGACAAATTTACAGGTAAATTCTACCAAACACTTAAAGAAGAGTTAAAATAAGGCTACACTTTCTGTGATGCCCAAATCAGACAAAATACTTCAAAAAAGAAACAGGCCAATATCCTGGATGAACATAGATGAAAAATTCTTAATATTAGCAAGCTGCATTCAACAATACATTAAAAAGACTATTCACAATGATCAAGTGAGATTTATTCTGAGGATGCAAAAATGGTTCAATATTCACAAAATCAATGTGATAACCCACATTAATGAAACAAAGTATAAAAATTATACAATCACCCCGATAGATGCAGTAAGAGCCTTTGACAAAATTCAACATTTATGATAAACACTCTCAACAAAGTGGGTTTGGAGGGAACATACACCAACATAATAAAAGCCAATTATGAAAAACTCACAGTGAACATCATATTCAATGGTGGAAAGCTGAAAGCATTTTCTCTAAAGATCAAACAAAACAAGAAGGTCACTCTCACTAATTTTATTCAACATAGTACTAGAAGTTCTAGCCACTGCAGTCAACAAGAAATAAAAAGCAGCTACATTTATAAGGAAGAAGTAAAAGTGTCACTACTTGCAGATGACATATTCTACATAAATTCCTGAAGGTTTCCACCAAGAATTATTAGAAATAATAAATGAATTCAGTAAAATTGCAGAATACAAAATTAATATACAGAAATCTTTTTATGTTTCTACACTAATAACTATATATCAGAAAGTAAGAAAACTTTCCCATGTACAGTTACACCAAAAGAAAGAATAAAGTCAACCAAGAAAGTGAAAAAATGTATTCTGAAAACTATAAAAGACTGATGAAAGAAATTGAATGGTCACTAACAAATGGAAAGATATTCCATGTTCATGGATTGAAAGAATTAGTATTGTTAAAATGTCCATATTACCCAAAGCAATCTACAGATTCAATCTTATTTAAATACCAATAGCATTTTTCACAGAACTAGAACAAATAATATTATAATTTGTATGAATTACAAGAAATTCTGGATAACCAAAGCAATCCCAAGAGGGATAACCGTAGCTGGAGGTATCACAATCCCAAATTAAGATACACTACAGAACTGTAGTAATCAAAACAGGATGGTACTGGCATAAAAATAAACAGAAAGATAAATAGAATAGAATAGAATAGAATAGAATAGGGAGCCCAGAAACAAACCCACACTACTACCATCAATTCATCCATAATAAAACGGAACATATAATGAGAGAAAGAAAGTCTCTTCAACACATGGTGTTAGGAAAATGGGATAACTACGTGCAAAAGAAGGAAACTGGACCACTTTGATACACCATACACAAAAATAAACTCAGAATGGATATAAGACCTAAATGTGAGGCCTGAGACCATAAAACTCATAGAAAACAGGGTCAGTATTTGGTATAAAATTAGTCTCAGCAAATTTTCTAGGTAATTCTCCTCAGTCAAGGAAAACAAAAACAATATACTATTAGGACTATAGTAAAAATCTTTTGCACAGTGAAGGAAGCCATCGATAAAACTAAAAGGCAACCTACTAAATGGCAGAAGATATTTACAAATGATGTATCAAGTAAGGAGTTAACAACCAAAATATATAGAGAAATTGGGGATCCCTGGGTGGTGCAGCGGTTTGGCGCCTGCCTTTGGCCCACGGCGCGATCCTGGAGACACGGGATGGAATCCCACGTCGGGCTCCCAGTGCATGGAGCCTGCTTCTCCCTCTGCCTGTGTCTCTGCCTCTCTCTCTCTCTCTCTCTCTGTGACTACAATAAATAAATAAATAAATAAATAAATAAATAAATAAATAAATAATAAATAAAACAAAATATATAGAGAAATTATATAATCCACCATCAAAAAGCTCAAGTGATTTGATTAAAGCATAGCAGAGGACTGAATAGATTTTTTTTTTCCATGAAGACCTACAGATGGCCAATAGACCCATAAAACATATTCACCATCACTGATCACCAGGGAAATGAAAATCAAAACCACAAGAGATATCACCTTATACCCATCAGAATGCCAGAATAAAATAGCAACAGTGTTGGTGATGATCTAGAGCAAAAAAGAACCCTTGCTCATGATTGGTGGAAATGTAAACTGGTGTGCCACTAGGGAAAACAGTATGAAAGTTCCTCAAAAATAAAATAGAAATACCATTTGATCCAGTAATTTTACTGTTGCATATTTACCCAAAGAAAGCAAAAACAGTAATTAAATCCCTATGTTCATTGCAGGATTATTTACAATAGTCAATATATGGAACCAACTCAGGTTTCCATTGATAAAAGGATAAAGAAGATGTGGTGTGTGTATATCCACGTGTGTGTGCAAACACACAGAGGTGCATTAATCATAAAAAAGAATGAGATCTTGCAATTTTTGATGACATGGAGATACCTAGAGGATATCATGTTCAGTGAAAGGAGTCAGACAAAAAAGACAAATACCATATGATTTTTCACGTATATGTGCAATCTAATAAAACAAGAAGCAGAAACAGACCCATAAATACAGAGAACTGATTGTTGCCAGAAGGCAGGGGTAGGGGGTGAGGGGAATGGATAAAATGGGTAGAGGGGAGTGGGAGATATAGACCTCCAATTATGGAATGAATAAATAACAGGAATAAAAGGTACAGCATAGGGAATATAATCAATAGTATGGTAGTAACATTTTTTTTATAGTGACAGTAACTGCACTGTCACTTTTGTAGTTACGCAGCACAGCATAACATACAGATTTGTCAAATCACTGTATTTTACAGCTGAAACTAATATAACATTGTGTGCATTTTGTGTGTAATTTAATAATTACTCAATTAAAAAAGTAATTAAAAACAAAAAATGAATAATCACTGAAAAAAGGAAAGCCATTTTTAGATAACTAAAGAGTATTTTATGATAGTATATTTTCTTTATTGTAGCTATACATTTGTTAAAAATTTGAAGAAATAAAAGAAGGAAGTAAAGCTGCTCTGTTATTCCACCACTCATAAATGCTGACTGTTAATGGTGGCACATTGTCATATGTCCTTTCAGGCATTTTTCTAGTTGTGTGGTACAGTTATATTGTTAGATCCATCATACTAACTATACACTTTGATAACTCATTGGTTTTGGTTTTGTTTAACAATTGTCAACAACACTGATTATAAATGTCACTCTTCAAGCCTTCATAGTTCCCAATCACCTGCAGAACCAAGTATTTTTAGCCGGATTCCAATTTTGGACATTTACCTTAATATTTGTTTTGAATTTAATTTTCTTGTTATATATGATGCCATGACAAACATCCCTGAGCATAAAGCTAGTTAAGGAAAAAAAAAAAAAAAAAGACTGGGAGAGGTAGGGGTGTTGCATAGAGAATACAGAGAGTTAAGGAAAATAAACAGAGAGATATGTTCCAAACAAAAAAACCCCAGAATGCATAAAAAGATCTTAATGAAATGAACATAACTGATTTACCCAATAAAGTGTTGAAAACTCACAAAGATACTACTGAACTCAGAAGACTGGATCCACAAAGAATTTCAACAAACTGAAAAATAAAAACAAACAAACAAAAAAAGAAACCAAACTGAAAATATAAGAAAGTATCAAATAGAACTCAAAGAAACCGAAGAATGCAATAATTGAACTGAAAAAAAAAATACAATACAGGCCTTCAGGACAAAAGAAGCAGAAGACCAAATGGCAGGACATTGGAATTCATTCAATCAGAGCAGCAAAAAAGAAAAGGTAAAGAAAAAAAGAAAAAAACAAAAACAAAAAACAAAACAAAACAAAAAAAATGGAAAAGTGTGATGTTAGCTTAAGAGAGTTAAAGAACAAATTCAAGCAGACCAATATTCACATTGATAGGCATCCCATAAGGAAAAGAGAAAGTGGCAGAAAATTTATTTGAAGAAATAATGGCTGAAAACTTTTCTATCTGGGGAAGGAAACAAAGACCCAGATCCAGGATGCCTAAAGAGTCAAAATGAGTTCAAAGAGATCCATACCAAGACACAATGTAATTAAAATGTCAAAAGGTAAAGTCAAGGGGAGAATCTTAAAGCCATAAGAGAAAAACAACTCATGGACAAGAAAATCCCCATCAGACTACAGTCAGACATTTCAGCAGGAACTATGCCAGCCAGAAAGGAGTAGCATGATATATTCAAGGTGCTGAAAGAAAAGAACTGCCTGTCAAGAATATTCTATGCAGCACAGTGGTCTTTCAGAATCGAAAGAAAGATTGGGATGCCTGAAGCTCAATTGGTTGGGTGGCTGACTCTTGATTTTGGCTTAGGTCATGATCTAAGGGTCCTGGGATTGAGCCTCGCATTAGGCTCCACTCTCAGCATGGAGAATTCTCTTTCTCTCCCTCTGCCTCTCCCCCCACTCACAGTTTATTTTTTAAAAAATCATCATTAAAAAAAAAGAATTGAAAGAAAGATAAAGTGTTTTTTACATAAGCAAAACTAAAGAAATTCATCACCACCAAGCTGGTCTTATAAGAGATCTTAAAGGTACTTCTTTACCTTGAAATGGTATGGAGCTAATTAATAAGATGAAAACATGAAAGTATAAATCTCACCAGCAAGGTCAATATACAGCAAAATTTAGAATAATCTAATGTTGTAAGGTGATGAGTTAATCACTTATAAAACTAGTATGAAGATTATAAGAGTAGTGAAAATAATTATCGCTACAATAATTTATTTATGGGTACATAAGAAGATGTATATAGTGACATGAAACACATAAAATATGGGTGGGGATTAAAAATGTAGAAGTTTAGAATTTATTTGAACTTAAGTTGTTATCAGTTGAAAATAGATTATTATAAATAAATTGTTTTATGTAAGTCTCTTGGTAACCACAAAACATAAATCTATACACAAACAAAAACAGTCTAATCATAGAGAGAGCAAGAGAAGAAGAAAGGAACAAAGGAATTACAGAGTAGCCAGGAAACAATTTAAAAAATGGCAATAAATTCATATTTATCATTTTTTAAAAGTTAAATTATCTAATTGAAATATGTGGAGTGGCTGAATGAACTAAGAAACAAGACCGATATACCACCTATAAGAGACTCACTTCAGATGTAAGGACACACACAGACCAAAAGTGAAGGGATGAAAAAAGACTATTCCATGCAAATGGAAACCAATAGAAAGCTAGGGCAACTTTACTTATATCAGACAAAATAAACCTTAAGACAAAAATCACATGAAGAGACAAAGGAGATTATTATATATCAATGGATGGATCAGACAAATCAATATAAAAACAGTAGTCTTAACGACACACGAGACCTGATTAACTTAGATATTTACCAAACATTCCATTCACACGTTATTCTCAAGAATGCAAAGAACATTCTCCAGGATAGACCATAAGTTAGGGCACAAGTCTTAATAAATTTAAGGACACTGAAATAATATCAAGCATCTTTTCTGATCACAATGGTATGAAACTGGAAACAAAGTATAGGAAGAAAACCTAAAAACTCACAAATATGCAGAAGATAAAACAACATGCTACTGAACAACTACTGAATCAGAGAAGAAAACAAAAGGGAAATAAACATATCTTGATGCAAAGGCAAATGATAATAGAACATATAGAAACTTACGGGATACAGCAAAATCAGTTCTAAATTTTTTTTTTAAATTTTTTTTTTTTATTTATTTATGATAGTCACACACAGATAGAGAGAGAGGCAGAGACACAGGCAGAGGGAGAAGCAGGCTCCATGCACCGGGAGCCCGACGTGGGACTCGATCCCGGGTCTCCAGGATCGCGCCCTGGGCCAAAGGCAGGCGCCAAACCGCTGCGCCACCCAGGGATCCCCAGCAGCAAAATCAGTTCTAAAAGGGAAGTTCACGTGATAAATGCCTATGTTAAGGAAAAAGAAAGATCTCAAATAACAAGCTAGTTATAGACTTCCAGAAACTAGAAAAAAGGACCAAGCTTCAAGTTAGAAGGAAGTAAACAATAAAGATCAGAACAGAAATAAATAAAATAGAAACTAAAAAGATAATTAAAAAGATGAGTGAAATGAAGAGCTTTTTTATTTTTTTAAAAGATAAACAAGATAGATAAATCTCAGCTATATTCCCCAAGGAAAAAAGAAAGAGGACTCAAATAAAATCAGCAATGAAAGAGGAGACATTATAATTGATACCACAGAAATACAAAATATCATAAGAGACTACTATAAACAATCATTCATCAAGTTGGACAATCTAGAAGAAATGGATAAGTTCCTAGAAACAACTTATCAAATCATGAGAAAATAGAAAAATAGAAAAATCTGAACAAACTGATTACTAGTAAGGTGACTGCATCAGTAATCAAAAGCTTCCCCACAAAAGTCTAGGACTAGATGGCTTCACTGGTGACTTCTACCAAACACTGAAAGAAGAATTAATACAAATATTCTCAAACACTTCCAAAAAAAAAAAAAAAAAAAAAAAAAAAAAAGAAGGGAAGAAATACTTCCAGACTCATTTTACAAGGCTAGTATGACCCTGATACCAAAACCAAAGATTAAGACAAGAAAAAAAGTATTACAAGCCAATATCCTTGGCGAGCAAATGCAAAAATTCACAGAAACAAATAGAATTCAACATTATATTAAAAGGATCATACACCATGATCAAGTGGGATTTATTCCAGGGATGCAAGGACAATTCAATATCCTGAAAAATCAGTGTGATACACCACATTAACAAAACGAAGGATAAAGATCATAGGATCATCTCAATAGATCCAGAAAAGGCATGTGATAAAATTCAACATCTACTTAAGACAAACCTTACAGCTAAGTTTCAGCTTATTATTTTGAAACAATAAAAGCCAAATATGACAAGCCCATCGCTAACATACTCAAAAGCAAAAAACTAAAATCTTTCCTCTAAGGCTGGGAATAAGACAAGAATGCCCCTGCTTACCACTTTTAGCCAACATAGTATTGGAAATTCTAGCCAGAGCAATAAGGCAAGAAAAGAAGTGAAAGTCATCCAAGTTGGAGAGGAAGAAATAAAACTATCATTATTCTCAGAAGACTTGTTATATATAAAAAAAACCTTAACAATTCCACTAAAAGAACCATTAGAGCTTACAAATTCTGGAGAGTTGTACAATACAAAAGTCAATATACAAAAATCTGTTGTGTTTCTACACCCTATTAACCATCAGAGAGAGAAATTAAGAAAACAGTATCATTTGCAGTTGCATCCAAAAGAAAGTATTTAACCAAGGAGGGTAAAGATGTGTATACTAAAACTATAAGACATTGAGGGAAAAAATGGAGACAAATAAATAAGAAATTCCATGCTCATTGATTCCAAGAATATTGCTAAAATGTCCATACTACTTAATGCAATCTACAGATTCAAGGCAGTTCCTATCAAAAATTTGAATGTAATTTTCATAAAAATAGAACAAATGAACCTAAGATTTGTATGGAACCACACAAAACACCCTGAATTGCACTCTGATTTCAAGTGATATTATAAATCTAAGTTTATAGTAATTAAATAATATGGCATTGGAAAAAGATATATAGATCAATGGAATAGAGATCACATGCTTATATGGTTAATTCATTTGTAACAAAGAAGCTAAGAATATACAATAGAAAAGGACAATCTCTTTAATAAATGGTGTTTGGAAAACTCAACAGCCACATGCAAAAGAATGAAACTAGACCACTATCTTACACCATATATAAAATTAAGACTTGAACACAAGATCTGCAACCATAAAACACCTAGAAAAAAACATAGGCAGTGAGCTCTTTGCCATTGGTCTTAGAGGGTTTTTTTGGTTGCTTATGATTTGACACCAAAAGCAAAGACAGCAAAAGCAAGAACAAACAAGTGGAGTTATGTCAAAATAAAAAGAAAAGAAATCCATCAATGAAATGAAAAGATAAGAAGAGAGAAAAAAAAAGAAAAGATAAGAAGAGGAGAAAATGTTTGTAGACCATATAACTGATATCCAAAGTACATAAATAACTCATACAATTCAGTAGCAACGAAAAATAAAATATGATTAAAAAACAAGCTGAGGATCTGAATAGAAATTTTTCTAAAGAAGACACACAGGTGGTCAACAAGTACATGAAAAGGCTATCAACTTCCCTAATCAGAGAGATGCAAATCAAAACCATGTCGAGATGCCACCTTGCACCTGTTAGAATGTTATTATCAAAATGTCAAGAAATAGGTGTTGACAATGATATGGTAAAAAGGGAACACTTGTGCATAGTTGGCAGGTATGTCAATTATTACAGGCATAACAGCAAATAGCATGAAGTTTCCTCAAGAAATTAAAACTAGAACCATCATGTGATACAGCATTCCATACTGTGTTATTTATACAAAGGAAATGAAAACAAAACTCAACAAGCCATCTGCACCCCCATGTTCATTGCAGCATTATTTACAATAGTCAAGATGTGAAAACAACCTAAGTGCTCACTGATGGATGAATAAAGAAAATGTGGTACACATACACAATGAAGTACTACTCAATCGTAAAGAAGAAGGAAATCCTGCCGTTTGTGACAACATGGATGGACAATGGGCAATATTCTATGTAAGAGAAGTCAGACCAAGACAGACAAATACTGCATGATTTCATTTACATGCAAAATATAAAAAGAAAAGAAAACATAACTCAAATACAAAGAACAGACTGGTAGTTGCCAGAGGCAAGGGTTGGAGTATATACAAAGTTAGTGACAGTGGTCAAAAAGGTACAAACTTCTGGTTATAAATAAGTTCTGGAGATAGGATGTACAATATGGTGACTACAGTTAAAAATACTATGACATGTATTTGGAGTTGCTGAGAGCAGTAGAAAAAAAATTTGTAAAAAATTTGGTGATGATGCATGTTAACTAAACTTATTATGGTGATCATTTTGCAACATATAAATACATAGAAAGATGTTATATAACATTATATTAGTTTCACTTCACATCAATTGTGTCTCAGTTTATTTATTATTTATTTATTTATATTTATTTATTTTTTTATGTCTCAATTTAAAAAGATATGCAGATATAAAAAAAGGTTGTATGGTAAAATTTCTGTTTCTCCCTTTAAAATATATAATTTAATGCTTCAGCTCCATAAAATGGTTAAAAATATAGTTCAAAGTTTTAAAAAGTCAGACAATAAACTGCATTATGAACTATTTTAAAGTAATAATATGCAACAAAGATTTTTGCAGGGAAAAGAAACAACAAAAATTGACAGATTGGAAAGTGATCCAAATAGAACTTCTAGAGATTAAAAAACATATATATTAAAAATTTTAAGATTTTAATAGATGGGTTTGTGGCTCAAAAACAGACACATAGATCAATGGAACAGAATAGAAAACCCAGAAATGGATGCTCAACTCTAAGGTCAACAAGTCTTTGACAAAGCAGCAAAGAATATCCACTGGAAAAAAACACAGTTTCTTCAACAAATGGTGTTGAGAAAATTGGACAGCCACATGCAGAAGAATGAAACTGGACCATTTCCTCATACCATACACAAAAATAGACTCAAAATGGATGAAAGACCTAAATGTGAGACAGGAATCCATCAAAATCCTAGAGGAGATACATAGGCAGCAATCTTTGTGACCTCAGCCACAGTAACTTTTTACTAGACATGTCCCCAAAGGCAAGGGAAACAATGACAAAAATGAACTGTTGGGACTTTATCAAGATAAAATCTTTTGCACAGCAAAGGAAATAATTGACAAAACCAAAAGACAACAGATAGAATGGGAGAAGATAATTTGCAAATGGTACATTAGATAAAGTGCTAGTATCTAAAATCTATAAAGGACTTCTCAAACTCAATATCCAAAGAATAATCAAGAAATGGTCAGCGGGCATGGACATACATTTCCCCAAAGACATCCAAATGGCCAATAGACACATGAAAAAAATGCTCCACATCACTCAGGATCAGGGAAATACAGATCAAAACCACAATGAGATACCACCTCACATCAATCAGAAATGGCTAAAATGAACAAGTCGGGAAATGACAGATGTTGGCAAGGATGTGGAGAAAGAGAAACTCTCCTACACTGTTGGTGGGAATGTGAGCTAGTGCAGCCACGCTGGAAAACAGTATGGGGTTTCCTCAAAAAATTGAAAATACAGCCACTTTATGACACAGCAATTGCACTGCTGAGTATTTATCCCAAGATACAAGTGTAGTGATCCGAAGGGGCACCTGTACCCCAATGTTCATGGCAGCAATGCCCACAATAGCCAAACCATGGAAAGAGCGCAGATGCCCATTGACAGATGAACAAATAAAGAAGATGTGATATATATATATATATATATATATATATATATATTTTGCATTATATAATTATATTTTAAATTATTTCTAAATTATATAAATATAAATATAATTATATAATTATATAATGCAAATATATATATAATGGAATAATACTCAGCCATCAAAAAATGAAATCTTGCCATTTGCAATGATGTGGATGGAACTAGAGGCTATTATGCTAAGCAAAATAACTCAGAGAAAGACCATTATCATATGATCTCACTCATACGTGAGATTTAAGAAACACAACAGAGTATTATAGGGGAAGAGAGGAAAAAAAAAAGACGAAATCAGAGAAGGAGACAAACCATAAGAGACTCTTAATCCTAGGAAACTGAGGGTCGCTGGAGGGGAGGGTGGATGGGATAACTGGGTGATGGACATTAAGAAGGGCACGTGATATAATGAGCACTGGGTGTTATATAAGACTGATGAATCACTGACCTCTTCCTCTGAAACCAATAATACATTATATGTTAATTAATTGAATTTAAGTAAAATAGATTTAACAGGTTGGACACAAAGAATTAGAAACTAAGAAATAGAAGAACTTGTACAAAGTGCAGTGTAGAGAGACAAAAAGATGGACAGAAACAAATAACAATATGTTCACATCATGGAGAATGAGAAGATCTAAACATGTTTAATCAGAATTCCAGAAGTTCCAGAGTGACGATGGGCCAGAAGTAACAATTTGGAGATAACATCTGAAACATTCTCCAGGATCTGTTAAAAACAAAAACAAATGACACTTTCTGTTTAATGTTAATAATCTCTTCATAAAAACCAGATGTTGGTTTTGAAAACATTGACTGGAAATCTATTTCCTATCAAATAAGAAGTTTTATTATATATCAACCCCAAACCTCCGATCCTTTCCCAAAAGCCAACACCACCATATAAAAGCAGCTATATATACGTAACAGCTATTAGGAAGAAAATATTTAAGACATTTTTTGATCATTAAGCAAATTAGTATGGTTGTCACTTTTGGTGACAATAATAATGCAATAACATATTACACATATCCTTTGTTGACACAGAGTGTGGTTTGCAAAATAGCAATGTGAATCTGATTTACGATCAATCGCATTTGGGATATAACAAGAATTTATCTGCATGTTGATTTAAGATAATATATTGAGTTTTGGAGCATTAATTTCCTATAAATTCGTAGCCTCAAATTTTGTATTGAAGTATATGGGTATCCTATGAAGTTTTGAGAATAATCAAAAGCATTCTAATGAGAAAATGTCAAACAAGGAGATGTTCGGAAGGGTGTGCTAGTATTTGAGGCTCTGCATTAGACACATTTAGTGTGTAATGGATGCACGCTTACACCCTTACTTGGTCCTTCGTATTGATACATGGGTGATCTAATTTACACGCACATGACACCGTCCACTTTGGCAGCCTTTGTACATTGGGAGCTTACACTTAACACTAACAGATTATTTTAAAAAAAAATATGAGAGAACAGAAACTAGTCTCATTGTTGGTCTCTGTATACCACACAGACAATGACCACAAAATCCCAGCAGCATGCAGTAATAAGCACTCATTTCTGTGGAAACTGTAGCAATCCAAGACTTTTATGCCAGATTCAGATCTTTTATATATTCAGTCACCCAGAAGATCCTTTTTTTTTAACTAATGAAGTTTAAGCTTTAGGACTCCCACTCGCATGAATTATTTTGCAAAATTTTCGAAAGAACTTTTGAGTGCTATTGTTGGAGATCATGGTCTCTCCAATCCTCCACCTCTCCTCCTACATCCCCTATCAGCGAGGTGGCATTCTGGGGGCCACGACTTGGTACCAAAATGGTAAATCAGTCCTACTGCAGTTTAGGAGAACAAGAAAATTTATTTCTCGGATGTAAAAAGCAGGCATATAGAACAGATGAAGAGTTTCATTCCCTGTACGAAAAACTGCATCAGTAGAAATAACCTGGTGAACAAAAACTATGCTTGTTTATGTGTTCAAGTTTCCACATCCTAGTTTGAGATCTAGAGTAATAGAAACTCGGTTGTTCAGGTTCAGCTTAGATTTGATTTTTTTCCTTTCTTCCTCCTTCCCTCTCTTCCTTCCATCTTTCCTCCTTCCTTTCTGGTTTAGTAGCAAAGAAAATGGCCTTTTTAGCCATTCATTTTCATCCTGAATTGGTTAATCTTTATAATGGATCTTTTAAATCCTTATGTTCTACTTTAAGGCAGACCATTTCCGTTCTCAGTGCACATCACATGTGCTTATTCCAAACGGCTTTCCCTGACATATTCTCAAGTAGTTCAGAGAGGTCCAATTAAGGTCACATTACAGAACAAGGCTTTAGACACATAGAAGTATACATTTTTGTTCCAATCTAGTTGCTGCTCTGGATTCAGATAGCCAGGAGGAAAGCATTATTTAAAGTTTGTTTTTCTAAGATACAGTAGAAACTTCGTTTCCCAATTTGATAAGTTATCTGTTGCCGTGGAAAAAAATGACCACAAATACAGCTGCTTAGAACACACAGGTATCCTCTCACAGCCTATGGGTCAGGAGGCTGGCACATTTTTATCTAGATCCTCTGCTGAAGGTCTCCCAAGGGTGGGAATCAGCCAGCTGCATTCTCACCTGGAGGCTTGACTAAGGAAAGATTGGCTTCCAAGATCATACAGGTTGCCGGAAGAACTCAGTTCCTTACGGTTGTAGGACGGAAGTCTCAGTTTTCTTGCTGGCTAGATGCCATCATCATGTTTTTGCCACATGGTCTCCTCTGTATATTGGGATGCTCCACAGGGCTATCCCACTCTCACCTTTTTAATTCTTATCTTCAGGAAGAGCCCAAAACCTTTGAAAGATTTGCCTGCTTAGGTCAGGCTCACCAAGTCTAATCTCCCTTTCGATGAACTGAAAATAAACTGTTTTGGCACTTGATTACATCTGTAAATGATTGGGACTTGATTACATCTTCACGTTTTTTTAATATTAAGTAACTTAATTATGATAGAGACATTGATCTTATTCAGTCTTATCTGCTCTCAAGAAAAGGAGATAATACAAAACATATGCCTCAGGGAAAAGAAATTTGGGGAACCATGGAATTCTTCCTGCCTTGTCACTTTTAACCATTTATTTCTCCAAGGCCCTTCCTTCATCACTTGAGCACCTTCGTGTCAAGAAATAAAGTGTCTAGCACCCGACCATGATCCTTCTAACTGTAACATTTGGCAGAATGGCAAGGAAAAGGTTTGAGCTACCACGTTGAAAATGTTGGCCAACAGAGTGAAGGCATTAGAGGATGTAAGATCTTCAAGTCTTGTTCTTGTTCTCATCAAATTCCTCCATCTAGGGATCCCTGGGTGGCGCAGCGGTTTGGCGCCTGCCTTTGGCCCAGGGTGCGATCTTGGAGACCTGGGATCGAATTCCACGTCGGGCTCCCGGAGCATGGAGCCTGCTTCTCCCTCTGCCTGTCTCTCTCTCTCTCTCTCTCTCTCTCTCTCAATCTCTATCATTAAAAAAAAAAAAAAAAAGTTTAAAAAAAAAATTCCTCCATCTATCAGGTTACCTGGCCTGGAATCTTCTGACTACACCCTCTAGGATCCATACTGGCACACTTTGCCTTTATTTTATTTATTTTTTATTATATAACTTTGTTATTTTTCACTGATATCAATTTCTTGTCCTTTTTGGAAACCTTTGTTTCAGATTTATTGCAGCCTTCTTCCTTTCCTTCATTCTCACTAGCCTGATTATCCCCAGTGAGGATTATTCCTAGTATTGTCTTCACCCTCACCTTCTTCCTCCCACCTTCTGCATCAGCTGCTCTGGGGAGGATGTGTGTGCATTGCCCTTGCCCTTGCCACCAACCTGATCTAGGTATGAATACGTGTGAAGGAGAGAATAAGTGAGTGAAGGGTGACCCATGGTCAGTCACTGAATTTGCTTTTGTTAACCCATGGTTGTACAGATATGGTCTAAGTTTTGTTAGGATTTGTAGATTTTTTTTTTTTTTAATAACTAGCACCACTCTATACTATTGAATGCTGAAAGTGCTATTGACTCCAGAATAGCATTTTTTTTTTCCTTTGGAAAGTCGTACCTATCAAAATTCTTTTGTATACAAAGGATAGGGGAAAAAAATCAAATAGGAAGATTTTCACATCACTTAGCTGAATAGGCCCAGCTGACACCACAGGAGCTGGATTCACTCTTCTCTTGGCTCATACATGATCCATGCTGGTTCCAGCTTCAGGCAGACAATTCCTTCATCAAAATATGGCTGTGAGAACGTCCATTTCCAGGGAAAAATAAAATCCTGGAAATTCTTCTGGGTCAATACATTATTGGTGTTTTTTTTTTTTTTTTATAATAGTGAAATAAAAGATATTTAAATGTTCCTGTAAATGCTTTTGGATGTAAGGTAACTTGAGTGCAGTGTTTTTCTCTTATTATGCTAATTAAATACCATGATGTGGGTTAAGTTCTTTACAGAACACTTGGCTGAGGGAGCTCTTTATAAACACCAGCTATCATCATTAGCAATGAACCTAAAACATAATGCACTCTTAGAAACATTGATTGCCACCATTGATACTCTGTTCATGCTTTCCTTTGGCTTAGCTTTAAGTTTTATCCTATTAGTTAATTCTATCCAAGAACTGACCCAGGTTTTGTGGAGCCTAAAGCTCATACAATATTGAGGGCCTTTTAAGAGGAAAAATCCAACATTGTGAATAAAAATTAGATACAAATATAGTATTTTTTAGAAATTATAATAAACTACAAACATATAAATGATGGTAAATCTTAAGAATATCACAAGTCTAGAAAATTTGTATTTTAATTTTAATAAGTTAACTCGACACATCTCTAAACCACTTGTTCTTTTTTCTTTTTTTGGTTGTACTTGCTTTGGTTGCCTTATCACAGAAGTTTTATAATAATTTCAACAGAGAGAATGTAATGCTATGTAGATTTGTCTTAGAATGATGAATCAAAATTCATTGTATTATTAACAGTTAGCAAAGTATCTTTCAGCTTCACAACTTACTACCGGTAATGCCACATGTGTAACTCCCGCTCCACTTCTTGCTGGGGTGGCCCTAATTTCGGGAGCAAACCCTCTCACACTTTGCAGCCCTTTGATCTCAGTCTGAATATTCCTTGGTGGCTGAGATTTTCTGATTGTCCAGGTCCTTGTTGTCACTGTTTCCTATCCCATTCCCAACAGTAGTCCTAGGGGGCAGGGACAGGGGAGGGGTAGTAAAGTGCCAGTGAAGTCTGGCACTGATCCTGGAGCAAGGAGCAGAGCAGAATCTCAGCCATATTCTCCCTGGAGTTGGAGTTCGGATGCTCTAGGAGGTCCCCTTTGGGATGGACAGGGCTGTTGCTGAGGTCTGGTGGATGTGGAGGTAGAGGGGACAGTCCTATCTGTGGATCTAAGACCTCCACAAAGGCAGAGAGAATGATCCCCCAGTCTGAGGTTGGTCATTCCACCACATGTAGGGTTTATTCAGCAAATAGTAATCCAGGACCTATGGGACATTTGGGATATATTTCAATTAAGCAATTGTTTACTTGAAATTCATACTTAACTGGACATCCTGTATCTTATTTGGCAATCTTATTATGGTGGCCCTACCTGACAGCTTTGGAAAGAGTTTATAAAAAGTAAAATGCTCTGAAAGTTAAGTCTAACCAGCCTCATTTGAGATCTGCCCTCTGATTGTACTGTGAATTTTATCATTTGTTCTGTTAAATAAGATGGTGAATCGAGAGTACCTGGAGATCTTGTTTTCTGTTTTCTCCTTTCAAGACCAATAGCCCTATATTCTAACATGTTAATATTTGTAAGCCTAAATTCTGTAGTACACCACATTAACTAGGCTTTTCCTTAAAATTTGAGAGCCCATGATAAGCCTGTTCCTTTAATATCATAAGGATACAGGCAAATTACCTTTGTGATGGCGATTGTAATAATGGTCATTCTGGGTCCTACTGCTTTTCAAACAGCAGGTCCAATAAGAACTAGACTCCTAAACTACAGAGTTTGTTCTTTATTCTTTATTTCTACTTTATTCTTCCATTGTGGGAATCCTTTCACACATTATGTATATTGGGTCATCATGTTGTACACTTTAAAAGTTACCATCTTGTTTGTCAGTTATACTCACTAAAGCTAAAAAATAAAAATAAAAATCAACATTTTGAAGCAAAGACCTACATATCTCATTTATGGGGTATGTAGTCAAGAATCCTGCTCATTACTAGTTGTGCTTCTCAGCTTTCGGCACCTCACGCAGTAAGAGAAACAAATGGGGGAATGTGCTAAACCACCTGGAGAGAAACAAGTTTTGTAGGATATGTTGAAGGAATGACTTCTATAGATTTGTGCATAGAATGCCATTGCTTACAAAAAAATGAAAACTATAATTGCAATCTTGAAAAAATGCAATATTGCTTTAAAGCAAAGACATAGTCTTTATTCTATTGTTAATTCTTTCCGATGACAATATTTGATTGGGTCTATTTGCATGCATTTAATTGGCAGAGCCCAAGAAAGGAAGATTTTTTTGGAAGGTTAGCCATCTCAAGGCAGTCTTTCTAGTTCATTAAGGATTGATTACAAGAGTATTTGCATTGGGTCATGTACTGTTATCTTGACCAACCAGTTGTGGCTGGAGAAGAAGGTTTGGATTTACTCAATATACACAATATGATCTATAGAAATGTAGGTAGTAAAGAGTCAGCTTGTGTTACTCTCTCAAAGGTGAACAGATACAGGTAGCTTGATAGTCTGTTAAGCACCTGACTCTTCCTTTTTGGCTCAGGTCGTGATCTCAGAGTTGTGAGACTGAGCCCCACATGGGGCTCCAAGCTCAGTGCAGAGTCTGCTGGAAATTCTCTCTCCCTCGGCCTCTGCCCCCTTTCCACTTGTGCTTGCTCTCACTTGTTCTCTCCCAAATAAATAAATCTTAAAAAAAAAAAAGAACAGATACATGCTTAAGGATTTGTAACTTTCACCTGAAACCTGAGGAAAAGAACAGGCTTTTGAGTTTTGTAAAAATCATAGGAAAATATCTAGGGGAACAATGCCAGGAAGAGAAAACTATAGCCCACCCTTAGGTAAGTCTGCATCTTAGGTGAAATCATATTCAATCACCCGCAGCTAATTGTTCTAATACCCAGCCCATCTCTTTCATCAGGTGGATGAGGCTTTTATAAAACAACTTACCCATAACTTGTTGAAATCTAGTTTACAATATGCCTTCTTCCATCTACCAGTTTAGTGATATTGTCAAAAAGCAAACAATGATGTTAGTCTTCAGTGACTTGTTTTTCGTAAGCCATCTTAATTCCAGTCTTCACTGCGTCCTTTTCTAAGTGTTCATGTACTCTTTAAAAAAAAATTATTTTAGGATTTTTGTCAAGCTCTCTGATCTATAAGTCAATAAATCTACCTTCTTCCCCTTCTGAAAAACAGAGCAACATTTTTCCATTCTTCAGTCTCCTGGCGCCTCTCCTGTTTTCCATGGTTTCCTGATGATTACCCACAGTGGTTCCGTAATTATAGCCATACGTTCTCTCTGTTCCCTATGATGTAGTTGAGCCAGGCCAAGAGATTTGAAATCATCAGAGCAGCTAGGATCCTTCTCATGATCTCTCCTGCTTCCTGGATTTCAGATCTCTCTAATATTTACTCCCCATTTTTCCTAGTCCCATGACTGAGCAGAGATAGAATCTCATGGGATTCTTAGTAGTTGCTAAAGGGACTCATCTAGTTCCAGGCCTTCAGAAGGACCTATACCTCATCACCAGATGCAAAGTCCAATGCTTGTTTTGAGGCATGACTAATACTTAATATTCTAATACTCTTTGAAGATTCTCACAGTTGTAATGCTTTACCCTGGGAGCTACCATATAATCCAGCAATTCCAGTCTGGGTATTTATCTGAAGGAAATGAAAACACTAATTCAAAAAGATCTCTGTGCCCCTATATTCATTACCGTATTATTTAACAGTAGTCAAGACATGGAAACAACCTAAGTGTCCATCTTTGGATGAATGGATAAAGAAAATAGGTTATATGCAATGGACTATTATACAGCCATAAAAAAGAGTGAAATCCTGCCATTTGTGACAACATGGACGGACCTTGAGAGCATTGTGCAAAGTGACATTAGAGAAAGACACATGCCATATGATCTTACTTATATGTGGAATCTAAAAACAATTAAAGAAAACAAATTCATAAATGCAGAAAGCAGATTGGAGGTTGTTGGAGTTGGGGTGGAGTGCTGGGTGAAACAGGTGATGGGTGTCAAGAGGCACCAGCTTCCAGTTATGTCATAGGGATGTAATGTACAGCACAATGACTATAATTAGTGATAAATGCATTGTGTTTTTGCAAATTACTTGGAAGTTATTATCTCAAAAGTTATCACAAGGAAAAAAAAAGTAACTGTGGTGATCTTATTGTGATGATCATTTTACAATATACTTACTATATCGAGTCATTATGTTGGACACTTGGAACTGATATGCCACATCGTAATTATATGTCAATTATAAAAAGGCCTAGTGGCCTCTTCTTAATGAAAAGGACCTGGATTGTTTTTGTTTGCATGCTTTTCATTTTGTGAATTCCCCTTCACTTGAATAGTTAGTTTATAAGGGTTCATAAGGATTAGATAGCTCACTCCACAACTAATATTAAAAAAAAATAAGACCATTAACTAACTGGAATGAGAAATGTAAATCTTACATGACACACTGGAGTATAAAAGTGAGGAAGGAGTATCTCGTTCCTATATTTAAACAGGCACAACCAGCAAGCCTCTGATGCTGTTTTTCCATTAACATTGCTGACACAGAACCTCAAGAGAGTTTCCACAGAGAATTCTAGTAAAAAGTGTCCTGGATACAAGCAGTGCTTTAAGAACACAACTCTTTCTTACCCCTCAAATTTAGCACAGTGTCTCACACATAGCAGCCACATAAAAATGTCTGTTGAATTGAATTTACATGTCACATAAAGAACCAGGAGTTAAACCTTGAACCCTGAAAATCATTACAACCGTCTCACAGGCAGCGAGGGTTCAAGGAAAGAGAAAAAGGTTTAGAAATAAACATAATACGGAGCGGACTGTAATGCCTGCAAATAAAAATACATTGCAAATCTGAGAACAACACTTTAGCTTTTATTGGCATCTGAAAGGGCATAATAAAAGGCCACCTTTTTTTTTCTTTTTCTTTTCTTTTCTTTTCTTTCTTTCTTTCTTTCTTTCTTTCTTTCTTTCTTTCTTTCTTTCTTTCTTTCTTTCTTCTTTCTTCTTTCTTTCTTTCTTTCTCTTTCTTTTTTTCTTTCTTTTCTTTTTTTTTTTTTGCCAATGTTCTTTAAAAATGGGGGAATAGAGAAACAAAAATTTCAGGCAGGTAGAAGTTCAAAACATCAGCTTCATCACTACTGGGAAGGGGGTTCAATGTTGGTAAGAGAGATCTGCTGATACAGTTCCCTAGAGTTAGGGACATATTTCTTACCTTTTTCCCCTGCGGAGTTCAGATGGGACCACATAAGAGCTGGAAGTCACAAGCAGCCCTCCAAACTGCTGGTCTCCCCACTTGGAGGCTTGCTCCTGTGCTTGTTCCCCCAGCAGCCAGATAATGAGTGACCCTTGATGATTTTCAGGCTCTAATCTTTTCACCTAGCATTAATCCAATCTTCCTTCTTTCGTTCCTTTCTTATTTTCATCTAATCTCTATTTATGTATCTCTATCATCCATCAATCTATCTATCTATCATCTATCTATCAATCATCTATCTATCATCTATCTATCATCTATCTTCTTGTTCTACTTCTTCTTCCTTATCATCATCATCATCATCATCATCATCATCATCATCTATTTATCCACTTACCTATGGGAGAATAGGAGCAGGAAGGGGATTGGGAGTGAGGAGCCTCTGGCTCCTGCCCTAGCCTCAGGCCCAGTGACCTAAATGATAAGTCTCTCATCTCACTTATGAGTGTCAGTGGTATCATTTTGAGGAGGGGGGTGAGGAAGACCTGAAAATAAATGGACAGATCATAAGCATAGCACTCAATGAATTTTTATAAAGAAATTCCACCTGTAACAATAAAGTAGCATAATTTAAAATTTTTTTTAAGTAAAAGCATGATATAAACACAGGAAAATGTATATATCTTGTTAGCACACAGCTCAATGAAGTTTTACAAATTGAACACGTGTGTAACCAACACCAGATCAAAAAACATTACTGACTCTTCTGAGCTCTTGTTCTGATTGCCCCTACCCCAGGGCAGCTTTATCTGAATTTCTAAGAATATATATTAATTTTGCCTGTTTTGTACTTTTTTTGGGGGGTAGGATCATAGAGTGTTCACTCTTGCATCTGGCTTCCTTTGCTTAGCATTTTGTTTTTTGTTTTTTTTTTTTTTTGGTGACATAGGTCCATATTATTATGTGTATTTGTAGATCGTTCATTCTCATTAGTGTATGCAGCACACTGTGTGAATATGCCAATTTAATGATCTCTTTTACCTTTGATGGCATCTGGGTAGCTTACAATTTGTATCTGTGAGAAATTGCACTGAAGTGAACATCTTTTCAATATCTTTTGGTGCACGTATGTATGTATTTCTGCTGGGTCCATGTGTTGCATGGTACCGCTGGGTCAGAGGCCCACCATTGCTTGGCTTTCTCATAGGTTCTACCTGTTTTCCAGTGTTTGGTGTATGACACTTCCACCGCAATATATAGTCTCCAGTTGCTTCACATCTTCACAAGCTGCGGAAGACCCTCAAATATGTCCACATCCTAACCCCTGAACCTGTGAATATCTTATCTTTCCTGGCAAAAGGAACCTTGCAGGTCCATCCTGGAGATGTGCTATTAATTCAGTTCCCCTCTAATGATTCTTCAGCTCTCCACTGCTGGACCCTCAACAACCATCCAGCAGTTTAAGTGTGAAGGTTATCAGAAAAAATTATTCGAACCACCACAGAGACATCAGATAGTGGAATTGATGCTGAAATTGTTATAGTGGGTATAGAATAAATGATTTAGGTGAATCACTTTTGGGCTGCAAACACCAAACTCTCAAAACACCAGAGGTTTCTTTCCAAGTCCATTATATCTGACATGATGAGCAGTAAGGAACATTCATCAACTATCGATTTCTCTCACATTAATCATATTTTTGATTTTTCATGATTACCCAAAATGTCTTATGAACTTCATGGCAGAAAGTCGGACATGCCTGTTAAAGTGGAACAATTTTAGGCAGCGTGTCTTTACATTGAAAGGGAGACCAACATAACAATGAGCCTGGCACGAGGCAGAAATGAGTCGAATCATATAGAATCACCCTTTAGATCATCATGTCAGTGAGATTAGTAAGCTCAACAAACTTGTTTAATTTACTAGCTCTTCATTCAAGTTTCCCATAACACTATAGAAGGGATCTAAACAAAAAGACTTTAGAGATTTCCTGATAGTTGTGCTTTCATTAAAGCTGCTCTTCTTTACGGAGGCTTTTCTGACTTTATATTTACTTTTATTTATTATTTTTTAATTAATTAATTAATTAATTAATTAATTTATTATTTATTTTTACCAATTGGCTTTTCTCTCAGTGCACAATTTTTTTTTATTCAAAGTGTTTATATCTCTTATTACTTCATCTTACTAGTACCTCCTCATGCCTTCTGAGATTCATGGCTATTTCCCCTTTTCCTACCTTTTGTGGATATGAAGAAGGTATGATAAATGTGTGGGTGGGTGGATGGATGGATGGATGTTCAGCACCCACACTGACCCAATCAGCTCTATGGAGGGGAGAGGGCCTGGGGGCCAATGGGGAGTTAGGCACTGTCGCTTATGACTTCCTTAAGCAGAGCTGCTTTCCTTAGAGAAGCGTGTGAATGTGAAAAGCTACTGTGACTGATGGGTATTCTTAACACATTCTTTACCTTCATCTCGATCTCTTTTCATTCATTCTCTATCTAGAGGCTATCATTCTTATATTTTTAGATATTTTGGGGGTATGTACCCTCTTCAAATAATATGCTCATGTTTAGTAAAATATTTTATCTTCATTAATTCTAGTCATCATCTATTGATATTTGCTTTTTGTTTTTGGTTTTTTTGTTTTTTTTTGATATTTGCTTTTTGTTAAAAACAGTTCAGCTCTTAGGGCACCTGGGCGGCTCAGCTGGTTAAGCATCCAACTCTTGGTTTCATCTCAGGTCACGATCTCAGGGTTGTGGGATTGAGCCCTGAGTTGGACTCCATGCTCAGTGAGGAGTCAGCTTGAGATTCCATCCCTCTCCCTCTCCTCCCCCTATCGCACTTGAGTGTGTGTGCACACTCTCAAAATAAATACAATCTTTTTTTTTTAAAAGATTGTATTTATTTATTCATAAGAGACACCCAGAGAGAGGCAGAGACATAGGCAGAGGGAGAAGCAGGCTCCCTGCAGGGAGCCCAGTGTGGGACTCAATCCCAGGACTCCAGGATCACACCCTGAGCCAAAGGCAAACACTCAACCACTGAACCACCAGGTGTCCCAAAAACACAATCTTAAAAAAAAAAAAAAAGTTCATCTCTGTTAAACAGTCTCTCTTATTAAATCCCTCTCCCCAATCTCCCAATATAATTATATCAGACTTTTGGTTGAGACTAGCTTTTACATAATTTTTACTTTGTAAGAATTCTCTGTTATGCCTAGGGATGGTCTAGGATTATCATTTGTGTTTTTCCTGGAGATTATAACATCTGTTTTTTAATTTACTTTGTTTTCTGTGTGTCAATGGTATTTCCGTGCCCCCGCACCCCCAGTGCTCAAACAGATTTGTCAGCTTTTATCAACAATTTCTGTTTTCAGTTGCATCAAGGCTCTGCTTACCTGGGAGTACATTTTGCAGGAGCCCTCTACCTGCTGCAATGACTCCTAATTGTTCTTTTGGCCATTGCAGTGTGATAAGCTTTCCCAGTTTTCTCTTCTCATTGCTTTCCTTCATGACGTATTTCTGTAGCTCATGTCTTCCTTCTCCTGGTATAGCAACCTTTAAAATTCTTGAAGAAAGAGTACATGGAAGGTAAACTTTTTGAATGTTTGCAAGTATATATTCAACTCCTGAGTTTAAATGACAGTTTGATGGGGCAAAAATTCGAAATCGAAGACCATTTTCACTGACTTAAAAGGCATTGCTCTATATTTACCCCTCTCCCTACATTTTTGTTTTGCTGCCAACATGTCTAATGCTGTTTGATTTTCCATTCCTCTCTTAGATGACCTGTTCTGTCTTTCTAAAACTTTCAGGGATCTTCTTTTTTATATCCTAGGGTTCTAAAGTGTCATCATGATGTGGTATAGTGTATTTGAGTCCTTGTACTGTTCATGAGGTCGACTTTTTCAATCTGGAGAGTGTTATTCTATGGTTCTAAAAAGTATCTTATTTCTATTAATATTTTTCTCTCTTTTATGTTCTGTGTTTTCTCCTTCAGGAACTCCTATTATTTCAGATATTGGGCCTTCTATACTCATCCCCTAACTTTCTTAGCTTTGAAAAAAAAAAAAGTTTCCTTCTATCTTTTTGTTCCAGTTTTCAGAGAGATTTCCACAACTTGATCTTTCAAATCTCTTGTTGAATTCTTATATTATTCTGTGTTTAATTATCTTAAAGTTTTTACTTGGCTCTTTTTAAATGGCCTTTTATTATTGTTTCATGATTGTAGTATATTCTCTGATTTTTTTGAAGATAGTAGTGTTATAGGTTTGCAAGTTTTCTTGTGCTCTTTGCATACACTCTATTTTCTCTGGGCTCCATGGGCTCCATTTTCTGTTATTTTTCATTAGTTTTTACAGTAGAGACTTTTCTCCAATACCTGGAAATGCCTGGCTCCCCACTCATATTTGGAATGAGGCTCTGAGAAGCAAATGGAATCACGGTGTATAGACAAAGATTATTGATGGGTAGACTTCAGTATAGGATAATAAGGCAGCAAAGTGGCCTTCCTGTTACTGGAAATCTGATGTATTTTCTCTTAAGCTCTTCCTTTTCACATGAAGAATCCTATACTCCTCTGCTGGGGGTTCTGGGGACTGAGGCAAACCTGCAGGCTCTCTCACCTCCCCTGTGTATGGCTTTAGCCTCACTTTCTGCTATTCCTTTGGCTTTGAAGTCCTGAGGCTTTGTGGGACTCCAGACGACAATCTGGCTCAATTAACATAGGTAATCATCACAGTAAATGCCCACACATTAGCCTTCCCCACTTGGCTTCATTAGGTACCAGTTTACACCAATTTGTTATTTTTTTATTTTCTAAGGATTTATTGACATTCCTTGCCTGTTGCCGTCCCCTCACTTTTCTCACCTTTGCCTTCATATTATACGAACCTTTTAAAATCCTTTACTGTCAACTTAATAAGGTTTCGGGGGCGGGGGGCAAACTTATGTGGTGAATATATAATGTGTAAAGTAATAACCACAAATTGGGAGGAAGTGAAGGGTCCTAGGAGCTGAAGTCTAACAGGTCGAAAATCTCTCATGCGGGCCTTAGCATATTCCTGCCTGCTGGCCAAATCTGGCCCCTGGCCTGTTTTTGTATGACCCATGAGCTAAGCCTGGGCTGTACATTTTTAAAGGGTTGTAAAACAAAAACACAAAACAAAACAAAATAAAACAAAAAACAAAAAAGAGCCTGTGATAGAGGCCATATGTGGTTAACAAAACCCAAATTAATTATCTGGCTCTTTACAGAAAAATCTTGCTGAGCCTCCTCTAAGGCAGGGGTTCTCAACCTGAGGGCTTTAGAAACAGACCTAGAACCAAGTTTAAATCTGGATCATTAGCAAAAATCTCTGGGGGTGAGCCTCAGGAATGGAACGATTCTAACATGCAGCCAGACTAGCATGAAAAGTCCCTCTACCAAAAAACAGCATCAGTCATCATACCAAAACACCACATCCACTGGCAACGATAACTAAGATACTGGAAACTTCCAGAGCCATATTTAGTCATTTTTAGCTGATACGTTTTGATGACCGTTTTTTTTTCCATTTATTTTGGACAATATTGTATGTGCATTTATATTGTTTCTATGAGTCTCATTATAAAAGCAGAAAGCCTCTGTGCCCTCTTTCCCATTCTACAGGAACAAACACTTTAAATGTTTTTAGCTGATTCGTTTCTCCACCTTTCGACATGGTATGTTGACTTTGCTACTTTAGGATTTTTTTTTTTTCAATTTTAGACACTTCCTACTACTTTCCCACCAGGGGAAAATGGGGATGCTGCTCCCTTTCACACCCTCGCCCTACCACTCACACATTCAAGCTTCCTATCCCCTACTCCATCTCTTTTAAATTTAATAAGTCTTGTGAGAACAATATAGATTTTATTAATGTGCTCATCAGTATGTAAATACTATTCACACCTGAGTGATGTTATATCTAGTGATTAACTTCCTGCACAATTTTACACTCTATCTGAGGTTGGTAATTACTCTCAGCTCTTTCCTTACTTTTGTATTGTTCTTTGACGGCCACAGTGTGTAGCTCTCCACTCAGTACAGACATCATGTGTTCTAGCTGGGAAATGAAATGCACAGCTCTCACCCTGGACTCTCCTTGCCCCTTCCTCCAGGGTTTCTTTTGTCTCTGCATTGTGTGGAGTCCTCTGGTTTCTAAAGCCCATATATTCCTTCTTCTTGGTTGAAGACATAGTTCAGGAACTTTGGAGAAAGAGTGCATGGGAGAACTGACAACTCAGATACCTAGATGTGCTGTTCACTTGCACATTATCGATAGTTTGTTCTTCAATAGGATTCTAGGCTGAAATTTGTTTGCCTGTATCTTTTGATGGCATCATCCCATTGCCATCCAGCTTCCAGTATTACCATCATACTAACATAAGCAGTTGTTCTAGTTTCCTATTTGGTAGTGTGGCAGATTGTGTTTTCCAAAAACGGCTGCAAACTATCTTTCATCTTCCATGATGCTCTTTGACAACGGAAACTTTTCACCTTCCCACTGAGATGTGTGTGCCTTTCCCTGGGGCGGAGGTGTCTAGTCATTTGCTTTCAATCAATACATTGTAGTAGAAGTGGTGTCGTGGGAGGCCTTCGAGGCTGAGCAATGCAGCTTCCACCTTGTTGGTGAGGCCACTTGTTTGTGGAATTCTGAGTTGCCATGTATGCACCTGACTATCTCCAATACAGTCTCTGAGGAAGACTGAGCCAAGTAGAGAGACCATAGGGAGTGCTTCTGTCAGCAGCTCCAGCTCAGGTTCCAGCTGACAGTGCTAAATATCAATATCAAGTGTTAAATATGTGAGCGGATGAGATTTCAGATGATTTCATCCATCTGTTGGGTTATCTCTCACTGGTAAGTCTTCCCAGCTGAAGTCACAGATGTGGAAAAGGAATAAGCCATTTCTCCTGTACCCTGTCCAATTTTTAGGATCCACAAAATCAAAGAGAAAAATAAAATTATTAAGTCACTAAGTTTTGGGAGAAATTGTTGCACGACTCTAGTAACTAAAAGAGCATGTGACTTTTTAAGAAGGTTTATGGAAGCTTTTAGGATTTTATATTTTTATGATGGCCATTTTGTTGACTAATTGGGCACTAAGTGTTTACTTTCAACAAAGTAAAAATTCGTGTCTTTTGGTCCTTAGAAATGTTCCTGAATTGTTTCAGCAGTGATACTTATTCCTGGATTTTCTCTTTTTCTGATGCCCTTGTTATTTATATGTCAGCCTGCCTGGACTAATCCTCTAATTTTCTCATTTTTTACTTTTTTCTTTCATTTTCTAGCTCTTAATCTTTGTATTCTAATTCCTGGGATAATTCCTAAACTTTGTTTCCCCAATACTTACCATACTTTTACTGTACAAGACTTTTTTTTAGGCATTCTATACTTCAAAAAAAAAAAAAAAGTATGTAATTTATCTTCTTATGTCTACCAGGACATCAGTATCATTTTTTTGTTTGCTTGCTTGTTGTTTTTCCTATGTGAATAATCTCTGTTGCCTTTTATCTGTTTGTTTTGGTCTTTTTCTGTGTTGTTTGCTTTGGTCCTTGGTTATTTTCTCACAGTTAAAAATGGGGCACTTAAAACAGGAAGGCTTGGTTAATTGTGGACTTAATGCTTGATATCCTGGGTAGATCATTTCACTGGGAAAATCTTGATTTCATTATGTTTATCTTTTTCTTTTGTGCAAGGGGCTGGTCAGATTTAAAGGGGGTGATTATTCAACTTCCTGTCTGGGTAGATAGGTCTAGCTGTCAGCCTTCTAGGAGTCAAGTGGAGAGGAGGGGTGAGTGACATGTCTAGCTGGTACTTTCCCTTCATCTGTGCCTACTGTCTCCTATGAAAATAAACCATTAGCATCCAGGAGAGAGGACAATAGCTTAGCCACTGGAATGTGAGAGGTCACCTGGTGTCTAACTTAAACAGACTTTCAACCAGTCCTCCAGTTTTGCCCTGCATTTTCCCTCCAGATGTACCGGATGTCCTTGATCCTTGAGATTTTAGGGATTGCAGTATGAATTTTATTATTTCCTTGTTTTTTTCTCCTTGTCTGAAGATATAGCTTTCAGGATTTAGTTTTGCTTCTGCTAAGTCAATTATCCATCTCTCTTACAGCTTCCAAAATTTTGTGACAGTCCTTTTCTTTCCTTTTCCCTTTGTCCTTGGATAATAGGCATTTTTAGACAGTCCTGTGTCCCTCCCTAGCTCTGCCTAGGGAGGCAGAGAAAGTGAATGCAATTTACTACTTTTACAGTTAAATTAAAATGTGTACATAGATGGGGTCTCTGCAGTAAAATTTAGGATTTTTTAAAGCTAATCTAGATATGTCTTACTGATTTGTTTTTCTTATAAGAAAAAAATTGCCATTTTTATGCTATAGTTTCCTAATTCAATTTTAAGAGGCACATTTGAATTAGTAACAGCTTCTGAGGAAAAATAGTATTTGCAATAAATATACATGTTGACTCTAAGAGAGGCTGATTTAAGAAAACTCAAAGAATAGGGGCACCTGGATGGCTCAGTGGTTGAGCATCTGCCTTTGGCCCAGGTCATGATCCCAGGGTGCTGGGATCGATTCCTCCATCAGGCTCCTTGTGGGGAGCCTGCTTCTCCCTCTGCCTATGTCTCTGCCTCTCTCTGTCTCTCATGAGTAAATAAATAAAATATTTTTTAAAAAAACCCCTCAAAGAATAACATACTGGAAATCTTTACTTCATTAACAGTTTGCCTTATATTTTGACTGTTAATTGTAAGAGAAAAATGAATAATCATGGATGTACAGAACTTTAGTTTTACCTCAGGTCAAACAAAATCTTGTCCTATTTTGGTTTCTTCATTAATATCTCAGAATTAATGAGTTTGACATTTTTCATCCTTAATTCCATCTGGTCAAACATTTGGGTTTAATTTCCACTTGTTATCAAGGAGCTGAAAATGATGACATGTTATGGAAGCTTCTAAAGGATCTTTTATACTCTTTAATTGAGAATTTATTTTTAAGTGTTACTGTACATGTGCCAATATAAAAGAGCAAATTCCAAGAGGTTTTTTTGTATAAGAGAAAGGGTATATGAGGTTTCTACTGGATACAGTGAAGGAAAACAGACAACTTGGCAAAATTAATTCTTAAAGGATTTAATTTCACAATGACTATTTAAAATGTTCCCTTTTCTAGGTGGTGTTTAGGGGGAGGGCATGGCCATGTGGTTGCTAACTTAATCTTTTTCTGGATATATTAAGATACCTGTTTTTTTTTTTAAAGGAGGATTTTGTTTCTTTTTACATTTCTGCTGACCTTGCCCTGAGCCACTAACTCAACTGATCTGACCACCTCTGACTTCACATGAGCAGCACCAAATACCATTGTGACCCTGGACACCTGCTTCCTGTGGGCACTGCATCTCCTGATCCATTCCTATGCTTGGTTTTTGACCTCTTGTCTAGACTGCTGCCTCTGATTCCACACTCACCCCTGAAATCTCAGGGCTGTTGTCCATCTCTTTGTGGAGACACTTGGCTCTATTCCTTGAAATACATTTGTCCAAGTCCCTCAGCTAACGTCCCCACACGATCCAGTCTGGCTCCTGAAACCCTGGCTCAAGATTGCTCACTTTGCAATGTGTTATCAGGTTGGACCTGGCTTTGCCTCCTGAACTCAGACCACACTGGCAACCAGAGATAAAGACTGGATTGTTGGTTTGCAGGGTAATTTGCTGTGCCCTGGATGAGCTCTCTTATTCCCTGAGGCACAAATATTAACTACCATTATGATAGTTACGAGCCTGAAATGAGCTCACTGGTACCTTGTGGTATTGTTTTCTTTGGAAAGCTGTTATTTTAAGAAAATATTAATCAAATGTCAAGCAAAATAACTAATTTTCGACCTTAAAGTTATTAAGAGATGGAAATCTCTTAGAACAAGGCCACCTATACAAACATAGCACACACGCATGCAAAATGTAAAGGAAGCTGGCCAGTAGAAATATAAAATTATTACAGGGTTTATCTGCTCTTATTTCTGCCATTTTGCTGGTTTTCCTAAAGTTTGCCTTTTTAGATTAAATCTGAGGGCATTTTTATTGATGAGATGTCCATTTTTTTAATCAAAAAAGATTTTGATAATTAATCTAAAAATGTTTATTCTTGATATTTAAATATTTACTGAACTCCATCTTGTAGTTGATGGAATTTCAGGTTATACCACCTAGAACCTATACTCAAATGTATAAATATGTAGAAAAAAATGGGAATTCCAGTTTTAGCTGTGATTCAAACAAGTTGTAACGATTTTGGACAAGTTGATAATTCCATCTGGCATAATGTCTAAGAGGAAATGGTTATACTATGTACTTTCTAAGGATTCCCTTAGTTTTGTGGTTACTCATATCTATAAATCTGACTGATGGCTTCTTAATCTTTATTTCCAGCTCCTGCTCCAGCCCCAACTTTTGAGAAATAAATATGCCTTTATTGCATATATGTACAAAGCTAAATTCTACTTATTTCTTTAAAAAAAAAAGATTTTATTTATTTATTCATGAGAGACACATACAGAGAGAGAGGCAGAGACGTAGGCAGAAACAGAAGCAGAGAGAGAGAAGCAGGCTCCATGCAGGGAGCCTGATGTGTGTCTCCAGGATCATGCCCTGGGCTGAAGGCAGGTGCTCAACCGCTAAGCCACCCAGGTGCCAATTCTACTTATTTCTTAAATTTTATTTGTTTTTATTTCAGCAAGATCACTTAAAGTTATAATTAAAACTCACATAATCTGCCTTGTAATGAAACTAATGCCATTTATTAAATGAAATTTTATTCATTTTAATTTAGATAAACTTTAGCTGCTGATGTAGCAGCTACCACAATTGTCAAAACATTCTTACAGTGATTCTTGAAGAGGGAATGAAGGCAGTTTCCAGTTCTGCAGATAAGTCACCACTCCATCCCAATGACAGGGTCAAAATCTGGGCAGGGGGGAGCCCGGCTCAGCTGTTGAGAGTCTGCCTTCAGCTCAGGGCATGATCCTGGGGTCCAGGGATTGAGTCCCACATCCAGCTCCCTGCATGGAGCCTGCTTCTCCCTCTGCCTGTGTCTCTGCCTCTCTCGTGAATAAATAAATAAAATCTTAAAAAAAAAAAACTGGACAAACTGAAAAGTCAACAACTCTCCTTATATCTATGAGAAGTAAGGTGATAGGACAAACCACTGCACCTCAAATTAGAGAGACAGGCAAATATAGAGAATCACAACTTCCTGGAGCAGAAACCCATGAGCTGAAACCTGTTGGGTTTCAGCAGAACCCATAGGTTCGGCAGAACCTGTGTTGGGATGGGAAACTAGAACTGTAATTGACAAATTGCTCAAGGCTCCTGTGTGGACAACTCCAAGAGATAAAAACTCTGGGGGAACCCAGTTGTTAGGAGCCTCTCACACTTTTGTGAGTCCAGGAGCTCAAGCAGTCTTTATAGCAAATATTAGAGGGAGAAAAAAAAAATCCCCTGTGCTTCTCATGGGGGGAGTGGAAAAGGAATCATTTTGAAATGCACCAGAGCGTTTTGCTTTTTAAGAAGGTCCACCCCCAGGAGAAACTGGTTAACTACAGCCCAATCTGCTGGGGTTTTATCAGAGTTTAACTGACCTAGGGAAAGGGAAATCTCCAACATCAGCTGGCTGCAGCCTTCTAGGAATAGGAAGGGAAACACTGAACTCTAGCATACTCTAGCCATCCTGTTCCACCAGAGGGATACTGGCCACAGTTTTAATCATAGGACTACAGAATGCTTCTCTTTCCATTATCAACACATTACTCAAGCTCTACTTAGAGCAGTTCTTTTTGCCAATCACATGATATCTGGCTAGCCAAAAAAAGAAAAAAAAAAAAAGATAAGGCATTCTAAAAGGTAAAAACAACTTAAAGACACAGAGTAAGCACCAGAACCAGACTCAAATATGGCAGGGATGTTGGAATTATCAAACCAGAAATTTAAAACAAGATTAATATGCTAAGGGCTTTACTGGCTAGAGTAGATAGTAAGAAAGAACAGATGAGGACAATGTAAGCAAAGATTAAAATTCTAGGAAAGAACCAGAAAGAAACACTAGAGATAAGAAATGCTATCACAGACAGAAGAAGGCCTTTAATGGGCTTCTTAGTAGACTGGACACAGCTGGGGAAAGAATCTCTTTTGAGTTCAAGTCTATCTCAACAGAAATCTTCAAAACCAAAAAACAGAAGGCAAGCTTCAATGAATGCCTTAACCAACTGAGCTTCAAGCTGTCCATTGAGTCTTCCCAAAAAAAGGGATAAAAAGTGCTTTTTTAAAGGGGGATCTGGGTGGCACATAACTGTGTCCACCACATGGGGGTTCACACACACCACACTGGAATATATTGACTGAGCTGGGGACCTGAGGGTCCAACTGCTCCCTATTAAGACTCTTGACCAGCAAACCCTCTTTTTTTAACATTGATTTTCACGCTGCTTCTTGGAACACCAACCCTGAGCTCTTCTGGGATGCTATAAATGAGAACTGGCTTACCACTCCTGTACTTCCTCCTCTGTAGACACAGAGCTTTTAGAATTTCTACTCTAGCAAGTCAATAGCCATGAGGGCACTGTTTATCTCTTTCGGTTATTTAGAAGTTTTGATGTCTCCCTCCCACAATTAGTCTCTACAATCTTCTTTATCTTGTTCTTTTGCAGTTGTAAACATGCGCTTGCAATTCTTTCTAAGATTTTTGGGAAATAGGAATAAAGATAAATCACGGGTGAAATAGGATTGGAGAGGAATGAAACTTGTCTCTCTACTGCATTTTCTCTGCATACCCTTGCCGTCTATCTATCCAATCACCTCCCTCCCCACCCCCATGCTTAAACCTGCAGGAAATACTGCAGGTCATGTGGCATCTCTGTCAGAGGTCACGGTCCTGTGGATCAGAGGGTCCAGTGCTTTTCTGCTTTTGTGACTCTGATGTTTCCTCAGGCATTAGTTTTGCTAAATTGGATTAAGAAGTGGGGAAAGAAGCTACATTCATTTGACTTTAAATTGTCTTATACTTAAATAAAAATTTATATTAACTATTACATTTTGGAACTTATTCTTTTTTTATGTTTTAGGCTTTTCTGAAAAGTCAGTGACAGAGAGATGTTTGATTGTTTTGTTTTTATGTTTCTTCTGTTTTACCTTATATATTTTGCTGCAATGTTTATCTTTATATATAAAATCATAGCCGTATTATATCATTTTCATTGTAACGCTTTCTCTTGGTAATTAAAAAATGCACTAAGAATTCTTCATATTATGTTGAAACATTGTGATGGTGTCATTTATGACAAATCATTATCACAGATATTTAAAAATTAATTTAAATGTTTGTATAATGTATATCATGATTTTTACTTTCAAAGCAATGTATGATCCACATGGAATTTCCAAGGCTTTCATCTTTTGAATTTCTTTATCCTAGTGTATTATAAAACAAAAATAGAAGTATGTTGTTTACTTTTTTCAAATCTCTCTTCAATCAAAACTATATATTGAAAAATACTAGGCTGAAAATATTCTCTTTGGAAATTGGCTTTTGAGATTTTTAGACATGAACTTCTTCAGAGTTTTACAAAAGGTTATACTTTTATTTTTTAAATTCCTAAGGTTTTATTGGAATAGCATCTTGTTGCAAGTTTTGTGTGCATTTGTACTCTAAAATAAAGTAAAAAATTGTAAATCAGACAAGTCAATAGCCAATATTAAATCCATTTGGGTTTTTGTGACCTTTGGCTAATATCTTTAATACTAACCAATTAAGTACTGAATAAAGGTGGCTAGAAAATATTTTAAATTAATTTTATCTTTGCCAAAGTGATTTTTTTCCATATTTGATCACCTTTTTGATTTTGCTTAACTATTTGCTTTTGATTTTACTTAACTCTTATAGTGTACTGCCTATTTTATTTTTAATAAACCCGATTGTACCTCCTTTATATACAATCTTATACTTTATCTACTTGCATTCCCATTTTGTGCTTGAAGTGATTAAAAGGTCATTTTTGGCATGTGTTTTACCAAGATGTTTCATCTTTTGGCATATCCAGCAATTAGTCTCTATAATTTTTGAATTGTTCCAGAAAATGTCATCACTATTGGTGTAATTTAAGGCCTTATTTCCTTGGAGCAAAATCAAACTGCATGCTGTACAAAGCCCAAAGAATATTTTTGGAGTTTCAGTCATATATTTAGCTTGAATAATTTTATTATTTAAAAAAAATACATTAGGTCAATTTAACAGGTAGCAAGGATGTGCAGCCTATCCAGAGATTTGTAAGAAATAGTAAATGCTTGCTATTTTAACCACTAAGTTTGTGGGTGATGTGTTATCCAGTGCTATTGTGGTTGTTTTGCACAATAGCCACAATAGTACTGCATAACACTGCTATAATAAAAACCTAAAATAATATGGTGCTTTCTTCTGATTCAGTTGGCAAATATAAGCTTTAAAAGCAGCAAGGAAACTGTTAGCAAAGGCTGGAAAGAGAAGTAAAGATACTGTTAGGATAGACTGGAAAAATTATGTCCCACATTAAACAATGGCAAAACAACTTGTAAAATTTTCACTTATGGTAACTGGAAAAAGAGAAAATGTATTCAATGAACTTTTGGAGTTGAGCAAGGAGATTTTCACACAGAATGTTAAAATAGCTCCTTCTGATAGAATGCTACATGAAGATGAGATAGAGAAAACCCTGTGCAATTCGCAAGCAGAATTTAGAGGGAATACAGAGGACATACAGAGGTGGAAAATAAAGCTGGTTTTCATGTCCATCAACTTGAGTAAAGAAATTCTCAAAGTAATATAGGTATGAAGGAAAATATCAAATGAAGGATATAGCCAAGAGAACCTTTGTTAATAAGACCTTTGAAAGAATTAAAATGATGCCTGGTCTGAGGCAACAAGGCTTGTAGGAATCATAAAAACATTGCCTACAGCAGCCTGACCTAACCAAAGTAGCCCTGATTAAGTCTAGAGAGAGGCACATGTTTCATAAGAACGGCTGGTGTGAATTTTGCTAAGTGAGGTATAGTCCAGTCAGAGTCATAGGAAATTTACAAAAATATTTAGGACATTTTGCATGTAATAGTGCTTGGGCTAAAAGGTTGTGAGACTGTTCAAAATGTGAAAAGGCCTTGGGAATCATAACTTTCTTGTTTATCCTAGAAAAAGTAGGATAGACAAGTTCCTTAAGGAGCATACTTTCCTTTACCCTCTCATGGGAATTTTGGGGAAAAAAAGGAACAGAGAAGTTATGGTATAGAACAGGTTTTCCACCTTGCTGCTGACGTCCTGAAAAAAATGAGAAGAGAGTGAACAGCACATTAAAAGTCTTGGTAAGTAAGTAAGATCAGTAGAAATATCAACTTGGGATGGAAGGAGAGAAGAGATAGAGATTGAGGGAGAGAGAGAGAGAGAGAACCAGGGAATTTGTTTCAAAGAAGTAAGGTTTTAGTAGACTAGCACACTGCGGTGTAGAGGGACATTGACACATTCCTCTCACCCCCTTTTTGAGAGAGTGGTGGGGAAATTATAGAAATAAAAGGTGAACTTCAGGGTAAAGATGTAGAGAAGTTTGTTTCCTAAGTAGTGGTGCTTAGGAAAGGTGATTATAAGTTCCTATTTTCATGTTTATACCTAACGCCCTATAGTCTTATCTGGTTTATGATACATCCTCTAAAACATCCCAGTTTGGACAATAATTCTATGGTCATCTTATACAAATGGTACTTGGAAATGCTTTTGGAGAGAAGGAAGGAGTGGAGATTTGGGTGAGAGGGGAAAACATGTATTTGCTGAATGTGTGAGTGGATGAAATTAATGACATGGTGGGATGAGCAGAGAGGGAGAGGATGAAGAGAACCTTAATGTGTTAGCTTGCTTACAGAGTGTCATTAGTCTCTTTCTGGACAGAGTCAAATTTCTCTGAAAATAATGCATCTGAGGTCTAGATTTATCCTGCTTCTGAAGGGGTTCTAATCCATGAAAGGTGAATGTATTGCTGGTTTCCTGTGTGCAAATAGTAGCACTTTCCTAGATTGAGATCTTTGTTTACTAAAAATAGTCTCTTTGTTGATAACTAATTTAAAACATTTCCCCCTAAATAATATTAATTCCTTCTTACTCTATCACCTGTATTTTAGAAACCTATTTACCAGTTGGAGTATAGCCATTCTTTCCCTTTCTGTTTTTTTTCTTCCTTCTTTCCTTTAAAAAATATCTATTTCCCAAAGCTTTGATTTTACTCAATTTTAATAAATTAAAAGAATGTACCAAAGACAGAGTATATTGTTTGGCAGTGGGGGTGGGGGTGGTGTGCTCAGCAGTTTTATAATCTTGCTTCAGGATGGCTCTCCTGGGAATTACCCAGGTTTGACAGGAATAAATAGAATGAAGCACCACGAATGTAGACCATGTCACTCTAGAGTCTGCCAACCACACACTTTTTCTATACTACTGGGTTTAATAAATGCTGTCAGATGACTTTGGAAATATGCCATTCGAATAAATATTTTTCCTACTACTTGGTGCAAAAGCTGGCCTAAGCAGTTCATGCAATCCTTGAGCTTGCCAAGTGAAGATGTTTCTTGTACTACAGCAGAACCCAGGAGATTTGCCATCTCTAGTTGAGTGTCCTGACCCATGGCACAAGTAATGTCATTCTCGAGACAGAATCTGTTAGGAGGCGTTTTGGAGTATTCCAATAGACAGATTCTATTTTTCGTGTAAAGCCTTTATGTACAGTCACATGTTTCCCCGCTTCCTGAATTTTAGGAATGTAATGCTGAAGTCACCGTTGGCTGAACTTCATTTAAAAGACATAATGCATGAGAAAGGACTCGAGACTTCAGTTACAGTAACCCAACAACAAAAAGAATAGTTTCCATATCACTAAGGAGAACAAATTAAGTATTTTAAACAGTTCAGCTTCTAGTTCTTCAGACTAATTAGTCACAAGACAGAAGGAGCCTTCTAAGCAGGCCTGAAGAAGGATTCAAAAAATGAAAAACAGAAGAAAACTACTAGTCAACATCTTTGCCTACATATGTGAGGGCACAGGTATGTGTCTGAAAGCAGAATGCTTTTTACTAAATGATGACTGACAATTCCACAGCAGTGTTCCTCCATAGTGTGGCATCACATGCGCAGTGAGAATTTACCACATGAAAGATTTGATCACTGAGGAACTTTAAACTAAAAACGCTATAAGAATCTGGAGTACTGGGTGGCGGGCACTGAGGGGGGCACTTGACGGGATGAGCACTGGGTGTTATTCTGTATGTTGGCAAATTGAACACTAATAAAAAATAAATTTATTATTAAAAAAAAGAATCTGGAGTACCTGGTATTGTAAAATCATGAATGAACACTATACAAAAATTAGTGTGCTGGGGGCGCCTGGATGGCTCATTCAGTTTAGCGTCTGACTCTTGATTTTGGCTCAGGGCATGATCTCAGGGTCCTGAGATTGAGCCCTGAGTAGGCTCCATGCTCAGCACAGAGTCAGCCTCTCTCTCCCTCTACCCCTCCCTCCCTACCTACACTCTCTTTCTCTCTGTCTCTCAAATAAATAAATATTCTTTAAAAATAGTATTCTAGGGAACATCTATTGGGAGAATAATTGACCCATGAATGTTTTAAAAAACATGAAAATTCTAGAAGACAGTTATTTTGGTTGCACAGAAAACTTTGTAAATTTAGGAAAATTCCTTAATTTATTGCATTAATGTATTAGAAATACTTTATAGCATCAGGTACAGGCATATTCAGATATATAATAGGTGATTGGGGAAATTTGGAGAGGAGGGTTAGAGAAGTGTAAGTGTGATGTGGGTTGGGGGGATAGTCTCACTACATCCTGAACTAGGATTCAGACTACTTTGAGTGGGTTTGATGAACTGCTGTCAGCAAGAGGACATTTGGCTAGGGGAAGGAACTTTACATGTGTGCTTAGAAGATAAAGCAGTTCCAATGTGGAGAAGATGGCAGTGTATTTCTCTGAAATATTGGATGCTCCAATTGGTCCTTAGGTCATCTGAGTCGCAGACAGGACATCGCCAGGTAAAAGTTGTCAGATTAGTGTTTATGAAATGAATGGCGTGGCACTCAAGTAACCAAGTCCAACTCAGAGCTGAGTGGGAGTTTTGCAGGATTGCAGCAGAATGAGGCACTCTCAGGATATCCAGGGGCACCATGAGGGCTTCTTGAACTGATGGGTTTGTCGTGTGGCATTGGGATATGCAGAGCCGGGGGCTGATCTAGTCACTTCCTTTGCTCCAGCCTATTCAATTCTTCCCAGATAGTATAAATGATAAGAATAGGCTAGAGAAGGACATATAGGATATATCTAATTAATGGGAGGCTTTCCCTGGGAATTCAAGGAAATCTTCCCGAGTTGGAGCAGGTATCCAACTGGGGGTGGTCAGGTTACATGAAATACACATCTCATGCAAGATGAGCTCGAGCAAATGAAATGTAAGTCATTATGGAAATTTGATCCCATTAATAAACATAAGCTGGTAAATTATGGAGCTGTTCAAGTTATAGATTTATAATAAATTATACATTGTCATGTCCTCTGCTCCACTCCCACAGTGTCTAAACAAAGGGAATATGCTATCCTATGTATTTTTTCATATTAATACCATCTCTTGGAATGTTAGCCTCTGTGGTATGTTGCAAGATATGTAAACAAATTAATCAGAGGAGAAAAAAAAAAACCCTACTTACATGGGGTGCTTTTCTTAACCATGTTGGCTTCTTCACCCAACACAGTCTAAAATCAAATAGCCTCTGAATCTTAGTTAATTTGTTGGACAGTGTTTAAGATTAACAAAACCATTTGGTGTATTTGTTCCAAGGAAGAAAATGATGAAATCCTTGTTTTCTTTATAAGTTGAGCCAATATATTTCAGACTGAGATATTCTGAGAATATGCATTCTTTTATAAAGCCTAGTTAGCATTTTTGGGAGAATCTGTTATTTATTTTTTACCTGTCAAATATATTAGTATGACTTTTCTGAAAACAGCTCACCAATGACAGACTAGAGTCTGAACAATAAGCAGCTTCCCAAAGAGAGTCTTGGAACCATTTTATAACCCATAAAGATCTGTGATAAGTTTTGTCTCTTATAAAAAGAGGATAAAAGATTGTTTTTGCCAAAAGTAAATCAGGAAAAATCAAATTTACTGAGGCATGTAGATAAAATAGTTCTTGAAATGAGAATTTAGTTACTTAAGTAAAAACATACTGTTTTCTTCTCTCTGCCTCTTTTATGAAGAGTTTAAGAATCCCTAGAAAATGCGTAGTCTGTTCTCTCCATGAGGCTTATCTGTACAAAGCACCGATCCTAGCTAAAAAGCTTAGTGACCTTTTGAAAATGCAAATATTCATTAGCAGGGAAATAGTTTTATTATTTATATTTATATAATGGAATAATATGTGGCCATTAAAGAGAATGAAGCTGCATATGTGCTGATACAAAATATACAAGGTGTCCTGTTTTACACAAGGAACAAAATAATGTCATAGCTTGCTACCATTTGCAGTTGAAAGCAAGGGAGGTATAAGACTGTGTACATATCTCGGGTGGCCTCTGGGAAGGAATCCAGGGTATGACGGAGGCAGAATAAGAATAATTTCTTTTAGTATTATACAATCTTTTGTACAGTTGAAGTGTTTAAGCATGTGATATTTCTTAGCTAAATTAAACAAATAAATCACTGAAAATGTAACCCACATGTGCAGCTGAGACCTCCCTCTGCTCTGAACACATCCTTTAAGCCCTGTCCCATCTTCATCTCTAGTAAAAAAAGGGACATAGACTATTCAAGGGATTTTTAAAGATGATCTCACTGAAAAACCTATTGAAAAACCTATTGTGGGAGATATAAAATTCGTTAGTACCGAAGTCCACACTATAGCTTCAGATATCTTAATTCTAGGGAGATGTTCTTCTCACCCCATGGCCCTCTAGGAGAGAGAATAGTGTTGACTTAAAGAATGACCTTCCATTCCATTCATCCATCCCTGGTAGTGCTGCTCACCGAGGCTGATACCTCTATACCTCATGTCCTAGAGCCTCCTGCTTAGTCTTTAGACACCAGCTAACTAAAATAATAAAACCATAAATATGTCCCAACTCAGTCTTTTTTAATCTGAAGTCTGTGGATAGGTTTCAGGAAATCAGGTATCAAATTAAGAGCTAAGACTTCTGGGGAGAGAGCTTTTTTCTATGAGCTTCATTGCTAAGTAAGATGTAGAAAACTTTATACTGAGAAGAGAAGGGTATAAAAGCAGCCATCAAGTCAAGGGGAGGCTGGGTAGCTCAGTTGGTTCAAGTGTCCAGCTCTTGATTTCAGCCCAGATCATGGGGTGTGCCCCAGGTTGGGCTCCCCAGTCTGTGGGGTGTCTGCTTGACAATTCCCTCTCCCTTCATCTGCCCTTCCCCCTACATTCTCTTTCTCTCTAAAATAAGTAAATCATAAAAAAAAAGTCTAACACTACTTAGATATGGTTATACATCCCAGTATGAGTTCTAAAATTTCTACATAGTCCTGACAAAAACCAAGGATGACAATCTAGGTAGAGGCAGGGGGACTAGGATTTTCAATTCATTTAATACAGATAATAAAGCAGCTCGAATAAAATGAGGAAGTTTTATATTTTTATTTATTTATAAAGCTATCTCACAGAAATGAAGCACAGTTGGCCTCCTAGGAAAAGGATCTAGGACTTGGGAACTATTTTAGAATTTATTCTCTCTCTCTCTCTCTCTCTCTCTCTTTCAGACTCTCTCTCCTTCTCCAGGACCACATATAAAATTGCATCTTATTTATTATCATCCTTTCTGACCATTGGCTACTATCTCCAGTCAATTTCTGATAGATTGATTTAAGAGTATGAACATGGCTGAAATTGCCTGCCCTAGGCCTAACTCAATTAATAGGCCCCACATTGTTTGACTGTAAACTCTGTTTTTCAAAAAACACATCTGGTTACAAGCTAGCCAAGAGATTGATATCTACTGGGATGAATCTCAATCCCTAGTCCAACCTGTTGTGGAGAAAGATGATAATATGATCAAACACAACCAGAGAGACCCATCTCTTCACCACAGAAGTAAAGAGGGCTGGACAGGCACCTGAAACTATCAACTACAATGGTATATCCCACTACTGTAAGCGTTTCCAATCACCTCTGTTGTCTTAATTTTTCTTAGCATTTTAAGAAATTGCTAGAACTCAGATAGGACTGCTAGCCATTTATGCAGGAAGAAAAATGGTAGTAAGGATACTGTTCACTGAATATTTCCAGTTCTCTGCCTTCCAGGCACATGGCGTGATAGCATTTTCTGGTTCCAGTGGTTGGATGAAGCCATGTAACCATTCTGGCCAATGCACTGAAAGCACAAATAATGCATGCCACTTTCTGGCTGAACAAATTATTCTTTGTGTGACATCCTCTAAAATCTCTTTTGTTCGTACCATGGCAGCATGCTCCTGACTGGCGATTTTATTAGCCTGGGCTCCAAAGTAAGGACTACACATAATGGACATGGGTTGTAGCAAGAGCAAGAACCAAATTCACTCCAGTACTTTGAAATAGAGCTAAAAGTCTAAGTGAATTTTATTGTTGTTGGTGATAATTTTCCAACACTTAGATGTGTTCTAGCAGAAAAGCAGGTTGTTGTTGAGGACAGGGCACTAAGAGAAAAGAACCTCACTGTAAACCTGCATTAACTTTATTCTATTATTTATTGGTATTCATGGTGCCCTGGCTTCTGGGGACTTGCTGACCTGGGAGAGGCTGCTCCTCCCAAGGTTCATTTATTCCTAGAGAGAGCAAACATCTTGCCTGGGAGTGCACCTTTAGTAGGCAAATTAATCCAGAGGCCACCCACCCCTCACCTCCCTTGTCAGGACCCTTTATCAGAGGCCAGTATTCCCCTAATTACTCCAGGGCCAGGTACCAGACAATCCAAGACAGCCCCCACACCCCAGAGCCTGCTGAAAATTTTCAAACTAGACAATCTTAAACCTGCTGAGTTAGTGTTGCCCCTTCCTTCCCATAAAAACCACAACAAAGCTTCTTGCTCCTGCTTTCTCATCTCTCCCTTTGTCTCCTGATCGACCCTGGTGCTTTCTGTGTGTGGCCCCTGCATGATGGGTCTTGCCTCCCATTTCTAAAGATCTGTAAGTATAACACTTCTTCTTTCATGACAGTCATTTCCATGTCTGCCTGTCTTACCATGTCTCATGAACACAAATCCAAAGTACATTTTAAAGCAAAACCTTTGTTTTCTTCTGGGTCTCAATCTTAGGTCACCTGTTGCTTTACGTGTCTAAGTGTCCTGGAAGGTGGTGGTCCTCTTTAGATATCCAAATTATATGCTGTCTAATGACATAGAAAAAAAAAAAAAGGAAAGGAACCAATTTTTCCCTCTTAAATTTTTATATATGAAATGAATCACCCTTTTCTCTAAGCATATTTTTATGTAAAAACTAGCACTAAGTGTCACAGGCATACTCTCTCTCTGGCAGAGCTTGAAAACACACGAATGCATGCTTGCCCTCCCCCCCTTTTTTTCCAGACTCCACAAACCACCATCCTTTTATTATGACAACAAAACAATGACCTCATTTCTGTCAGAATTAAATTACTGATACTAAAATCCTCTTGTTAGGGCCTTAAGTGGGGTCTGGGACACTCCTAGATAGTATTTAGCTAGGGAACACAGAAATACTTGCACCAGGATTTTGATATATTTCTCTAGGGAAGCCTCAGGCACAATTCTCCTCTGTAAACCCATGGCTTTACTCCTGTGCATAATAGGCTGACATTCAAGCACATACAGCATTTGTTGAAAATATCCATCTCCCTTTAGTTTCAGAATCTCAACGATGGGATGATTTAGTACAACAATACTTTCTTTAGTTCTCCTCTTAATGTTGCTATAAGAATATTAAAAGTGTATCCCAGCTGTCTTGGGTTCTCAGACCTTGAAGTATTTCTGTCTTGGTTCAGGAAGAGTGGACTACAGAAGCTCAATATACTGGGTAAGGAACCACTAAGATTGTTCCCAAGTGTGTTAGTCTAGTTGTGAAAACAAAATCAGGTACTTAAATTTTTCAAACAGAAAGGAATTCAATGTAGGGATTTAGGAGATTGCAGGGAAGTGCTGGAAACTACTATTAAAGCCACAGGCACCTTACAGCCCCCAGACTGAAGGAGGAGAGAGGATACATAGTACGAGATGGTTTCAGCAGTGGTTGCTCCTATCAGCCTCAGGATCTCTGTAACAAGAATACACTCTCTTTTTCACCTTTTTTTCTTAATAGCATTTCAATATATTTCACTTTCACTCAAACCAATGCACTTAAATATTCTATATTTGGTCAATGGGAGCCTCATCCTATTGGCCCCTTTTCACATGTGACAGTAATTCTTGTAGCTTCCTCTTTTCCACTTTTTGAATATCATTTGTGTGCCTCTCATTTGTTATCTGTGCTCAAACTCTGATAAGAAGGTACCATGGGAATGTAGTTCCCAGGCTTCCAGCTCGGTGATACCAGAGAAGAGACTAAAACGGTACAGAAGAGATGTGGAGTGCTAAGAGGCCATTTATGACACCATTTGTATCAGGATGTTCCAATGCCCTGTCACGCAGAGATAAATCCTCTCTCTAAAGGGCTAGTGACTTACAATACACTCATCAAGACTTGCCTCCGTTCAAGCGTAGGGCACACAGACTTCATTTCTGGATGTTAGGAAATGAAAGAACTTATGAATATGATTTCAAATGATCACAGTCGTAGATGTACTTTCATTTTTTTATTTATTTATTTTTTAGATGTACTTTTAAAAATCTATTGAAGGTTTTGTTGTGAACTCACGTACAGGCAATTTTCACAAATGTTTCATGTTTATGTGAATTGAGGCATATTCTCTTTTATTATGGTACAGGGTGTAATATGGTTCTATTTGGCCTACCTTACTGATTGTGTTATTTACAACTTTGATATCTCTTCTAAATTTTTTCTATTTTATTTTACTAGATTTGTGAGGGGTGTGTTAGTCTATTACATGTGTCTGTCTTTTTCTTTCTTCATCTCCTCTAGTTCCTGCTTTCTGAAGGGATAATAGCCCCTTATCAGTTATATCATTTGCAAATATCTTCTCCTGCTCAGTGGGTTGATTTTTGTTTTGTTGATAATTTCTTTTTCTGTGCAAAAGGTTTTTCTCTTGAAGTTGTCCAATAGTTTTTTATTTTGTTTCCTTTGCTATAGGAGACATGTCTACAAAATGTTGCTATAGCCAGTTGATGTCAGAGAAATTATCACTTGTGTTCTCTTCTAGGATTTTTATGGATCCTGGTCTCACATTTAGGTCTTTAATTCTATTTTGAGTTTATTCTTGTATATGATATTAGAAAGTGATCCAGTTTCACAATTTGATATGTACTTGTAGCAGCACCACTTACTGAAGAGATGTCTTTTTCCTATTGTATATTTTTTGCCTCCCTTTGTTATAGATTAATCAACTATTTAAGTGTGAGTTTATTTCTGGCCTCTCTATTCTGTTCTATTGGTCTCTGTGTCTATTTTTGTGCCAGTACCATATTGTTTTGATTACTATAGCTTTTTAGTATATCCTGAAATTGGGAATTGTGATACTGCCAGCTTTATCCTTTCTCAAGATTGTTTTAGCTATCCAGGGTCCATACAAATTTGTGGTTCCACATAAATTGTAACATTATTTGTCCTAGTTCTGTGAAAACTGCTGTTGGTATTTTGAAGGAGATTGTACTGAGTTTGCAGATTGCTTTGGGTAGTCTGGACACTGTAACAATATTAATTCTTCCAATGCATGAGCATGGAATATCTTTGCATTTCTTTGTGTCATCTCTGATTTCTTTCATCAATGTTTTATAGTTTGCCGAGTAGAAGTCTCTCGCCTCCTAGGTTAAGTTTATTCCTAGATATTTTATTCTTTTTGGTGCAATTATAAGTAAAATTGTTTTCTTAATTTCTCTTTCTGCTTTATTAATAGTGTTTAGAAATGCTATTGATTTCTGGGGGTTAAGTGCGTATCCTGAAGCTTTACTGAATTCATTTATCACTTCTAGTGGTTTTTCTGGTGGAGTTTTAGATTTTTTTCTTTTGCAAACACACGAGGGTTTATTTACAAGCTCGAGCTTGGGTCCAAGTATACCCGACACAGCGGAGCAGGGACTTGGACCCCGAGACTAAGACGCGTAGCAGCTTTATAGGGGCCAGTGGCCAATGGGATACACAGAAAGTTGCACAGTCATGTTGGTCCACACGCAGGTGGCCGATTGAATTACATCTTACCCTATAGTATCCACTTGAGCTGGTCTATTACTTTGGTCAGAATTGGCGCGCAGTTTTGGCGGGCACGAGGCGGGGTTACATTGTTATGGGCCGATTTCCGATTAGGGTGTGCCCAGCGGCTTGACTAGGGTGGGGCAGCACCTTAAGCAATAAGCAGGTCATGCGGGGGTCATACAGGAGGTGGCGGGTGTAGCACAAAATGGAATCAGTCCTGCTCTGCTTGTCCAGGGGTAGGGGATTTTTGTTAAATTTCCTGGGTCCCACATTCCCCCCTTTTTCAGAGGATCCTATGCAGGACCCAATCATGGGTCCAGGTTGCTCTCAGAGTGAGCCAGGGGGAATGATTAAACAAGGATTTGAACCAACCTTGTTGCTGTTCTCGCTCCCATTTATATTCCAGCAAAGAAGCAACATCCTACGTTTAAGGCAACACATAACCACCCCCCCACACCCTTTGTTGTAAGAGGACTAAGTCTAATCCCCTTCTATTTTGAAGGACAACCTCAGACTAGGGAGTCTTGGAGGTGGGAAATAAGTGAGAACGGTGCAGTCTTAGCTTTAGGGGATTATCCTTGTCCGGTTGGCTTTTCCATTCTGGAACAAAGTCCTTGAGAATGGCATGTGGGTCAGCTGGCCGGACGTGGGCATAGTGGACCCAGTGAGTAATCCTGTCGACCTTGAGAGCGGTGGGAGTGGTCAGGATCACGGTGTAAGGCCCTTCCAGCGAGGTTGAAGTGTCCGGTGTTGGTATGTCTGCACGTACACCCAGTCACCTGGCCGATATCGATGAGGGTCCGGGGGTGGCCCAGTCTCATAGAGGGCCCTCAGCTTAGGCCACACCTGCTCACGGGTTCGTTGTAACATTTGGAGGAAGAAAAGAAGTTGGTGATCATCAAATTCAGCAAGCACCTCAGGTTTTAAATTGGGGATAACAGGTGGAGGAAGACCGAACATGATCTCGTAGGGAGTCAGTCCCATCTTATATGGGGAGTTCCTCACCCTATGTAGGGCGAAGGGGAGGAGAGTCATCCAGTCCCCGCCAGTCTCCAGGGCTAATTTAGTTAAGGTCTCCTTTATTTTTTATTTATTTTTTTTAATTTATTTTTTATTGGTGTTCAATTTACTAACATACAGAATAACCCCCAGTGCCCGTCACCCATTCACTCCCACCCCCCGCCCTCCTCCCCTTCTACCACCCCTTGTTCGTTTCCCAGGGTTAGCAGTCTTTACGTTCTGTCTAAGGTCTCCTTTAATGTTCTGTTCATCCCCTCTACCTGTCCTGAGCTCTGGGGCCTATATGTACAATGTCATTTCCAATCTGCCCCAAGTACTAGTGCCACTCCCCGTGTTATCTTAGAGACGAATCCTGGGCCGTTGTCTGACCCAATCTTAACAGGAAAACCATACCTCGGTGCGATGTCTTCCAGCAGTTTCTTGGTCACAGTCTGTGCCGTTTCATGTTTGGTGGGAAATGCCTCTGTCCATCCTGAAAAAGTATCTACAAACACTAATAAATACCTGTATCCGTATTTTCCAGGTTTTACCTCTGTGAAGTCCATTTCCCAGTAGGCTCCTGGGTGGTCCCCTCGGGTGCCCGGGTTAGATCCATGGCGGAGGCATTTGTTAATTGGCATGCATGGCAGCTTGCCACGATCTGTTCGATCTTTGCATGTCGTATGAGGTCTTCCATCTTCCTCGTTCCCATGTGAGGACTCCGATGCATTTTGGATAGGACTCGCCGACCAAGTTCCTCTGGCAGGATGATGCTGGAGTTCGCGGCCCTCCACCAGCCACGCAAGCACTGGGTCATAGGCAAGCGTTTGATCCAGTGTAAACCAGCATCAGTATAGTTGGGGGTGTCGGGTAGGGTCGGTGCCCCCAGATCAGGTCACGCGGTTGCTAAGACCTGGGTCACCAAAAGGGCTGCCTCCTTTGCTTTTAAATCGGCTCGCTGGTTTCCCCTGGCTACTGGCGTGTCTGCCTTTTGGTGCCCCGGACAGTGGATGATGGCCAGGGCCTTGGGCAGCCAGAGGGCCCTCAGGAGTTCAAGAATCTCCGTTTTGTTTTTAAGTCTTTCCCTCTGCTGTCAGGAGCCCCCTCTCCCTGTAAAGGGCTCCGTGGATGTGAGCGGTGGTGAAGACGTACCTGCTGTCGGTGTAGATGTTGATTCGTTTACCTTCCCCCGTGGTCAGCACCTTGGCCAGTGCGGTCAGTTCTACCCGTTGAGCCGACTCCGTGGTTACAGCTGCCCCCGCATATCTGACTCCTTCTTGGACAAAACTGTTGCCGTCCATGTACCAGGTGGCGTCCGCATTCGGCAGTGGCTGGTCCTGGAGATCAGCTCTGATTCCATGCACCTGTGCCAAAATTTCTTGACAGTCATGCAGAGGGGGGGTCCCAGTCTGGGTTAGGGAGTCGAGAGGCATGGGGTATTGGCGGACCCTGACAGGGTCTGCCCCTGGCTTTAGTTCTATGTATGTGGCCAGTCCGTGCCGGCCCAGTTTCTGCCCATGCTTGGGGAATTCCTGCAGCCAACGGTCAACGTCAGTCATTGGCGCTGAGGGCATTTGGTAGAGACGATAGAGACGATATTCGTACCATATTCATCATCTAAACTCAAGACAAGCACCTGAATAGGGTGCCCCTTCTTGTTTAGGACTTTTGCCCCTTCGGGGTGGAAGCAAATTTGTGCCCCCATCTTGGTGAGCAAATCCCGACCTAACAACGGGTAGGGACACTCAGGGATGACCATGAAGGAGTGGGATACCCGGCCTGTGCCGAGATCCACAGTTCTTCGGGTAGTCCGTGAGTATTGTTTGGTGCCCGTGGCCCCTTGCACCCATGAAGTTTTGTTTGCCAATTTCCCTTGGGGTTGTAATAAAACCGAATGTTGTGCCCCAGTGTCCACTAGGAATTCAACAGGTTGCCCCTCCACTTTAAGAGCTACCCTGGGCTCGGGGAGGGGTGCCAAACCCCGACTCCCCTAATCGGCCAGGTCCTCCATTTTCAAGATCTTGGCAGGGGCCTATAGTCTTTTGTTAGGGCAGCTTTCCACCCAGTGGCCCTCTTCTTTGCAATAAGCACATTGGTTTTTGTTCAGCTTAGGGCGCTCCTGATGGGGACCAGGGCCATCCTCCTTACCTGTCCCTGAAGCCAGCTTCTTGAGGTGCCTCCGTCTTTCCTGTGGGTCATCCATGGTTGTGGCCAGCAGGATCTTGGCCAGGTTTCGGGTCTGCCGGTCACTTAGTTTGGTTTGTTGTTCTTCCGGACTTTCTCTATTATTATAGACTCGTCCTGCTACTATCACTAAGTCCTGCAAGCTCTTCTCTCCCAGTCTCTCTACCCTTTGCAATTTCTTTTTAATGTCCAGAGTGGCCTGGTTAACAAAAGCCATGATAATTGCGGCCTTTGTTTCCGGGGCTTCTGGGTTCATAGGGGTGCGCTGCCTAAAAGCCTCTATGACTCCCTCTAAGAAGGCTGCTGGACTCTCATCCTTACCCTGCCTCACATCATAGACCTTGGCCAGATTGGTCGGCTTGTGCGTGGCAGCCTCGAGACCTGCCCCTAGAGTCTGGTGGTGGACCCTGGGTCTCTCCTTACCTTCAGCCGAGTTGTAGTCCCAGGTGGGGCGGGATAAAGGGAAGGCAGCATTTATGAGGTCTGGGTTTTGAGTCGGCTGTCTGTCCTCTCCCAGGACAGACTTCTGGGCTTCCACCTGAACTCGTTCTCTCTCCTCGGTGGTGAAGAGAACCTGCAAGAGCTGTCGGCATCATCCCAAGCAGGCTGGTGGGTAAGGAGAACAGTATCTAAAAGCCCGATTAGATCTCTCGGATTATCAGAGAACTTTGCATTTTGGGTTTTCCGATTATATAAATCACGGGTGGAGAACGGCCAATATAACATTAGCTGTTGGCCAGTCTCATCGGGGGGCCCCATGGCACAGAGAGGAAGGGCGGTGGAGCCGGCTGGCCCCGCATTCAGAGGTGGGGCCATCAGTAGGTCCGACCGCGTGTCCCCGCTGCTGGCCCGCGCACAGGGACTCCCTCGTCAGGGAGGGGTGGCGCCCCTTCTGCAGCCCCCGATGCCTCCAATGGAGGGGCGAAACGGAGGGGGTGCCCAGTAGGGCGGCAGGAGAATCAGGTCTTCTGGGGAGGAATCCTGGAAGACCGGGTAAAGGGGCGCTTGGGGCGTAGAGTCGGTCTCCTTCTCGGCTTTCCACAGAGCTAGAATCTCGGTGGGTGCTGCTTTGGGGGGTAAAAATGGTTTTAGCCAAAGAGGGGGATTCTCGATCATGTCCTGCCAGATCAGGATGTAGGGCACCTGGTCAGAGTGGCCATCCGGTTTGTCCCTGAAGATCACGGCCTTAACCTGTAAGACAATAGGTAGGTGGAAAGTTCCTTCTCGGGGCCATCCCACGTCAAAGGTTGGCCATTCTGATATGCAAGAAATTTGGAATCTCTCTCTCCGTATGTTTATGCTCAGAATACGAGCTCTTTCCCTAACATCCGAGAAGTGGGAGAGCATAAGAGACAGGGAGTGGTTTCTGTCTCCCCCGTTATGTCCCCAAGACACAGACAGTAAAGACAATGAACAAGGACACAACAACACAGACAAATGCAAAAAAAGTTAACAAGGACATAGTAACACAGACCAACGTTCCAGTGTGGCCGCAGAGACAAAACAGAAAGCAACCCCAAGGGCTGACAGTCAGACCTCCTTACAGATGAGGACCCCCATCCTCCTTACAGATGAGGACTCCTGTCCTCCTACAGATGAGGACTCCCGTCCTCCTTACAGATGAGGACCCCCATCCTCCTTACAGATGAGGACTCCTGTCCTCCTACAGATGAGGACCCCCGTCCTCCTTACAGATGAGGACTCCTGTCCTCCTACAGATGAGGACCCCCATCCTCCTTACAGATGAGGACTCCTGTCCTCCTACAGATGAGGACCCCCATCCTCCTTACAGATGAGGACTCCTGTCCTCCTACAGATGAGGACCCCCATCCTCCAGGCAGGGGCAAGGGATGTCTCCTCAAGACCCCCGGTCGACGGCCGCCAGCGCGTCCACCTAAGCCAATGCCGACCTAATACAGATTGGAATACCTACAGGTTAGAGCTCTCAGAGAATATGCACCCAAAAGGTGGAAAAAGTTGAGTGCACTCACCACTCACCACGCGTGAAACCCTCCGGATAGGGTCCTGGAGGTTTCTTGGATCCCAGGCGAGCCCCCAAATGTTGTGCCCAAGATTGCGAATCTGAGAAACCACCAAGGAGCCGACACCCGATGCAAACACACGAGGGTTTATTTACAAGCTCGAGCTTGGGTCCAAGTATACCCGACACAGCGGAGCAGGGACTTGGACCTAGAATTTTCTATACATTGTATCACATCATTTGCAGATAGTGACAGTTAAACTTCTTCTGTATCAATATGAATGCTTCTTGTTATCGGACTGCTGTGGCTAGGCCTAATAGAATTTTACAGTGTAGATATTAATAACATTTTTATTGTGCATTTAGTGTTTAGTATCATGAAGTGTACTTTTCTTGGTCTCATTTCATATTTGGGGGCTAAATTATGCCTTATTTGAAAACAGGATTGTGAGTCCCGCTATTTGTTTATTCATTTACATTTTTGTTTGCCATTATCTTATCTGCATTATCCTCCTTCAGAGGCTCCTTCTTTGGGGTATTTCCATAAACACAGATTCGAGTTATATTTTGCTTTGGTAGCCAGCCTGGATTTTGTAATAAGTGTGATATTCTACTTATATTTAATCAGACAACCTATACCTTTGGTTCAGTTCAGTCATATTTTATATTTATCCGGTGCATATGTTTCTATATGCAGAAGTATACGTGTATACACACACACACACATACACATTTTCAGTAGGTAGAATTTTTCTATTTTGGCATTTACTTTGTTATTTAGGAATTTTTTAAAGATCTTTTTCTTTTATAGCTGTTTTAGATTCACAGCAAAATTAAGAGAGAGGTACAGAGATTTTCCATGTATTTCCTTCCCCCATACATGCAGAGCACCTCCCCCCACCAGCAGTCCATCAATCTAACAACTGTTAGAACTGATAGACCTACATGGACGACATAATCCCTGCAGACTATAATTTACATTAGGTATTTGTATAAAGTCTTGGTATGATACATTCTATGGGTTTGGACAAGTGTATAACGACATGTATCTACCATTATGAAATCATGCAGAGTATTTCCACATTTCTAAAAATCCTCTGTGCTCTGTCTATGCATCCCCCTCTCAAAACCACTGATCGTTTTACCGTCTTCATAGTTCTACCTTTTCCAGAATGTCACATAGTTGGAATTATACACTTTGTAGCCTCTTCAGACTGGCTTCTTTCACTTAGCAATAGGCACGTAAGGTTCCTTTATGTCTTTTCATGGCTTGATAGCTCATTTCTTTTTAGCACTGAATATTTCATTGTATGGAGGTACCACAGTTTATTTATCTATTCACTTTCTAAAGGACGTCTTGATTTCTACCAAATTCTAGCAATGATAAGTAAAGCGGCAGTAAACATCTGAGTGCAAGGAGTACCTGGGTGGCTTAGTCAGTTAAACATTTGCCTTCAGCTCAGGTCTATCCCAGGGTCCTGGCAAGGAGCCCCTCATTCCCTGCCAAGCAGGGAGCCCACTTCTCCCTCTACTTTTCCCCCTGCTTGTACTTTCTCTCTCTCTCTCTCTCTCTCTCATGAATAAATAAAATCTTTAAAGGAAACATTCATGAACATATTTTTATATGAACATAAGTTTTTAACTCCTTTAGGTAAATATCAAAGAGAATATTTACTAGATTATGTGGCAAGAATATATTTAGTTTTTAAGAAACAGCCCAACTGTCTTCCAAAGTGATTGTAGCATTTTGCATTCTCATGAACAGTAAATGAGAATTCCTATCACTCTACATCTTGGCCAATGGTTGATGTTGTCAATATTCTGGATTTTGGCCTTTCTTATAGATGTAGTTAGTTTATCATTGTTTTAATTTGTATTTCCCTGATAATGTATGATGTGGAACATTTTTTTCATATGTTTATTTGCAATCTGTATATCTTCTTTGGTGAGGTGTCTCTTAAGGTCTTTGGGCCATTAATTAATCAGGTCATTTGTTTCTTTCATGTTGTTTTGTATATTATGGATAACAGTCCTTTATCAGCTGTATCTTTTGCAAATATTTTCTTTTAATCTGTCCCTTATCATCTCATTCTCTTGATATTCTCTTTCAGGAATAGGAGATTTTAATTTTAGTAAGTTCACCTTATCCATTTTTTCTTTAATGGGTCATGCTTGGTGTTATATTTCAAAGTCATTGGCATACCCAAGGTCACCTAGGTTTTCTTCTATATTGTCTTTTGAAGTTTTATATGTCCGCATATTACATGTCAATCAGTATGTGGTCCATTTAGTTTTAATTTTTGTGGAGGGTATAATGTCTGTTTCTAGATTTTTTTTTTGCATATGGATATTCAGTTGTTCCAGCATCATTTATTGAAAAGGTCATTGAATTGCCTCTGCTCCTTTGTCAATGATCAGTTGACATATTATATGGGTCCATATAAAATTGCCCATATTTATGTGGGTTCATTTCTTGGCTTATACCTTTGTTCTATTAATCTATTTCTCTATTCTTTCACCAATACCACACTAACTTGATTACTGTAACATTATAGGAAGTCTTAAAGTTGGGTTGTATCAGTCCTCCAACTTTGTTCTTCATCAATATTATGTTGGCTATTCTTGGTCTTTTGCCTCTCCATATAAACTTTGGAATCTATCTATCAACATCCATGAACTTGCTGGGATTTTGATTTAGGATTGCATTGAATCTATAGATCATGCTGGGGGACACCTGGCTGAACATCTGCCTTCAGCTCAGGGCATGATCCTGGGGTCCTGGGATTGAGTCCCACATCAAGCTCCCTGCAGGGAGCCTGCTTCTCCTTCTGCCTGTGTCTCTGCCTCTCTCTGTGTGTCTCTCATGAATAAATAAATGAAGTTAAAAAAAAAAAGATCATGCTGGGAAGGCTGACATCTTGACAATATTGTGATCTTATCCATAAACTTGGAATATCTCACCATTTATTAGATCTTATTCATCAGAGTTTTGTAGTTTTCTTCATATAGATCTTGATATATTTTACTGGATTTTTACATAGATATTTCATTACTTATGGGTGCCAGTATAAATAATACTGTTTTAACTTTAAATTCTACTTGTTTATTGCTAATATATAGGGAAACAATCGACTTTTTGTATATTAAGCTCATATTCTGTGACCTTGTTATAATGCTTATTAGTTCCAAGAGGTTTTGCTTGCTTGTTTGTTTGTTCATTTTTGTTTGTTTGTTTGTTTTTTGTCAATTCCTTGAGATTCTCTTTGGGATACATAGATGAGCATGTTCTGTGGTTTCAGTTACTCACAGTCAACCACTGTCTAGAAGGAGATGATCCTCCTGATAATAATCAGAAAGTCAATGTAGGATAATAGCAGTAAGGGATATAGAAACCTCTGGATCCTTTTTCCTATCTTTTCTATGGAACAAAAATTTCAAACTTCTGGGTGAAGGGCAGCAAATATTGTCTCTCTCAGATATAGCTGAAGGCCCTTTGGGGCTAGGGGAGGAAATAGGAAAAAAAAAAAAAAAAGAAAAGAAAAGAAGAACCTTCTACTCCTTCTACTGCCTTCAGCTCACACCACTATGGTTCATTTCTGCTGGTTGAGGGGAAGAATTACTAAGAAAGTTCTTTCTATAAGACACAAAGGACAGGTCTAGCCTAAGGCTGAAGATAAAGAAAGAAATAAAGAATATTCCCATCTTCTACCACCAGGTTAGCTAACAATGACTAAAAACTAACAACAGTCTATCACTGGGGGGGGGGGGGGGGGGGGGGCAAGAACATTAAACTTCTTTGAAACTCAGGTTCGCAGAAGAAGACTAAACTTTAGAGTGGAAATGAAACATTGAAAAATGTATTTTAGAAACTCAGCCTCTGCCTTAAGTACATCGTAATACTAGAGGAATCAGAAGCCAGGAGTGCGCTTAAGGTAAAGAGAACTAGCTAATCCCAAACCCTAGTCAACTCCTGATTACATTGACTTGATTCCCCACATTAAATGTGTAGTGGAGGTTGTCCAGTTCCAGGCATAAAATACTATATATATCAGACTTTACTCTCCCACACATGATACCCAGCCTTCAACCACAGATTATGAGATACACAAAATTACAAAAGAAATCAACCATCTCTCAAGACACAATATGATCTGAACTCAGATGCTAGAGCTATGAGGCAGGATATTAAAAAGAAAAAAATGATTTAACATATAAATCATATAAATTCTAGGGTAAAAGTATAAAAAGATGGCTAATTTATAAGAACATAAGGAAAATTTTAGCAGAGAAATAGAAATGATAAGAAAGTATGAGATAAAAATGTTAGAAATAAAGATATAGTAGTAAAGATAAAGGTAAGTCGAAAGAAAGTATTCAAACTAAAATACAAAGAGAAAGAGAGAAAAGTCACTGCATCCAAGAACCATGGACACTGTCAAACGGTCTAATATATGAGCTATTGGAACACCAGAATGAAAAAGAAAATAATGAGGAGAAGAAATATTTGAAAATAGCTACACTTTCTCCCAAATAATAAAACACCTTAAATCATAGATCTGAAAAGTTGATAGAAGACTCAGCAGAATAAAATATGAGGAAGGAAGGAAGGAAGGAAGGAAGGAAAGAAGAAAATACCTAGACACATCATACTTAAACTATTAAAAACCAAAGATAAAGATAAAATCTAGAAGGCAGAGAGTGGAAAAGACACATTATATATAGAGGAACAAAGGTCAGAATTTAGGCGGACTTTTATTATAAATGATCTTAGCCTAAAGATGATGGAATATCTTCTTTGAAAGTGCTGAAAGGGAGGGTACCTATCACCCCACAAATTAGCACCCGGTTACTATATTGCAGGAAAAGGAGAAATAAAGACTTCATGGACAAGAAAGAAACGAGAGAATTCATTATCAGCAAACTTTCATTACAAGAAATGATAAAGGTGATTCTTTAGGCAGAAAGAACATGCCAGATAAACTTGGATCTATACACATGCCCCAAAATGTTGGAAATGGTAAAAATATAGGTGAATATAAAATTCGTTTTTCTTATTTTAGTTATTGTGAAAGATAATTGACTAAAGAAAAATTAGTAGCAATGTATTGTATGTATATCGTGTATAATTGTTTATTGAAAGTATTTTAATATTTAATTATTGAGAAAGCCTGTCAAGGTTTATGGTGACTCAAGATCATTATTATTTAGCACACTTATTCAACCACCCATCAGATATCCCACAAAAAACCTTCAGAGGTTTTAATATTTATAAAAAACCTCTGTCTAAAATTCTGTCTCTATTTTCTCTGAAATATTTGTCTTAAAGGGAACTTACTGCGTGAATACTTGTGGATGATTTTTATTGTGGTTTGATCTCCAAGGATGACTTATTGCTTTTCCCACTCTGATGTCTTTTATACTTTATAGAAAAAAAATAGCTAAGTTGCCCAATTTGATTCATAGCAGCATTCTCCACTTGTTTATCTCAGACATTTTCCCAATAGTGTTCTCTAAATGTATGGTGTTATTTGTTTACTTTCTTCCCATGCTATCTAAATTCCAGGTCTGCTTTTTGTAAAATCAGATTTTTTTTTTTTTGAGAGAGGGAAAGAGAAGAAAAGAGGTGAGAGGGAAAGCCTTTATTATAGCAGGAAAAAAAATCTATTTTATTGTATATATATGTTTTTTGTTTTGGGGAGAAACTGATATGTTAAAAAATGTTCATATTTTTATATTCATGTTCATATATCTTTTTCTGTGCATATAAATGGACTATTATGCTTCTAGGTTAAGCCAAGCATTTAATCAATTTTCATATGTTTCTGTTAGACTGGGCAAAATAATTCTACCACAAAAATTTTGTGGTGCTTAGTAAATATAAATTTGATGCTACCAGAAGTGATGTAATGTGGTAGATCAGAAATCCCATTCAACTTAGACCTCGACTGCTTCAAAAGAAATCAGCAGTTCTCAGGCTTTCTCTGTCTCACAAGCCTTTATAGACTCTTCATAACGTACAAGGATCTCCGTCCAAATAGAAAAATAGAGCAAATTTATTTAAAGCTCTATTTCTTTTTGTGCTGTCACCACCAAAGAGTGTAGTTAGGATTGTTGTTTCATTGATTGTGGGGGGTTTTCTTTTCTTTTCTTTTCTTTTTTTTTTTTTTAATTTAAGACAAAATGAGATTACTGAATAAGAGCTGGAGTTTCCTTTAGGAGAGTAACTTAGTTTACCTTATCTCTACTTCAAAGATTTGTTTTGCCTCCAGGTAATAGATCTAAACTTATAAGGGAGTAGTCCTTCCTTACCTGTGGAGGTTCCAAGACCTCCAGGTGTTCACCACCACAGATAGTACCAAATCTTACTTGCACAATGTTTTTTTCCCTGTACATACAAACCTATGAAAGCTTAATTTATAAATTAACCACAGTAAGAGTATAACACAATAGTATAATTACAGCAACAAAACGCATAAAAATGTGTGTTTTCTCAAATTATCTTATTGTACTGTACTCCTCTGTCTTCTTGTGATGATGTGAGATGATAAAAGGCCTACAGGATGAGATGAGGTGCTTTGTAACATAGCCCAAAACTACTGTTGACTTTCTGATGATATGTCGGGAGGATCCTCACCCTCCAGACAGTGGTTGACTGTGGGTAACTGAAACCATGGAATGCAAAACCATGGAAAGTGAAACTGTGGATAGGAAGACTTCTGTATATTTTTTTCTCCTGACTACTAGAAAAAAAAAATCTTTTCCATCACATTTTGAAGACCAGACTCCTAGGGTAAGAAATAATAACAAAGCCTTAAAAGGTTATCTAAAGTTATTTGTGACCAGGTTTATCGCTTTTCTCAATTCTCCATATTTTAGTTATTAAATGGTGATTATATTTGTACAATATAGCCACTATTTATTTTGATCACCATAAAATGCTTTTTGTAAAATATATTACTAAAGCATAAATGGGACTATAATTCAGTAAATTGTCTCATAAAATTTAATCTGTCTTCCATAATAACATTTTTATTGTTTTCTTGAAAGACCCAAGTGTACCTCATAGATACTATATACATTTTTTTGTTTCTAAATATTTTATTAAAAAGAGAGAGAGAAAGGAAGGAACAGAAATTATAAGAGTAAAGCCGAGTATCCATGTACTCAGATGAAGAAATAGAGCACTAATCTAGCATTCCAGAACTCCCACTTGTCTCTTTCCTAGTAATTACTGCTACCAAGTATTGCCCTGATTTATATTATCCCCAATTTATTTTTGCAAATTTTTGACTTTTATAATAATGGAATCATACGGTGTAAACCTTTCTGTGTCTGGCTTCTTTAGCTCAGCATGATATTTGTGAGATTGATTCATACTGTTTTGTGTAGCAAGTTTGTTACTTTTCATGGCAGCATAGTATTTCATTGTACAAATGTACTACCATTTGTTCATCTATTCAACTATTGATGCTATCATCTATCATTATCATCATTTATCTATTACCCATCATCCATCACTTACCTATCATTATTATACTGGGCACAAGGTTCAGTACAATGCTGAATACAGTGAGAGTAGGAAAACTTTTCTCACCCATTGCCAAAGTCTGGGGAAAGTTTTCAATATTTCACATTAAGTATCATTTCTGTGACAGCTTTTTATACGTATTCCTTATCAGTTTAAGGTAATTCCTTCTCTTTTATTAATTTGCATTTTTAGGCGAATTTCTTTGTTACAGAAAAATTATCTTTTATTTCTGGTTTGTTTAGAGGTTATTTTTTCTCCCCTGCAGTCTTACATTTTATCAAATGTTTTTCTGCATCTGTGAGGCTTATGGTAATGCTCCCTGTTTTGTTCTGAATATTATTTGTGATTTCTCTGTTTTTCATTGCTTAATCTTGCTAGGAGAATATCAATTCATTGCTCTTTCCAAATAGTTGACTTTTTTTGACTTATTGATTTTTCTATCGCATATGTTTTCTGTTTATTTTTGTCCTTTTATTATTTATCTTTATTATTGTTTATTCTTTCTTTTTTTCATCTTATTCTTTCTTACATTTAATTTGGTTTCTTTTTCTTACTTCTTGAGATGAGTACCTCAACAATTGATTCTCAAGCTTTTCAGTTTCTTAATGTATCAATTTAAGTCATAAATATCCATCTTAGCACAGTAATACTAAATTATGTCTCAAAATATTACACTTCAAGGGTGTCTGGGTGGCTCAGTCAGTTGAGTATCTGACTCTTGGTTTTGGCTTAGGTCATGATCTCAGGGTCCTGGAATCAAGCACCACATGGGACTCTATGCTCAGTGGGAGTCTGCTTGAAGATTGTCTCTCCTTCTTCCTAAGCCCCTGCCCCCTCCCACTCTCTCTCTCTAATAAATAAATCTTTTAAAAATATTATATTTCAATTATTTTTCAACTCAAATATTTTAATAAGCACTATAACTTTATCTTTGACTCATTGGTTATGTAGATATGTCGCTTAATTTCTAGACTTTTGAAGATTTTCTATTATCTTTTAGTTACAGACTTCTACCTTCATTCCATTATAATCAAATAATATATTTGAATTATTGGAATCCTTTCAGATTTGTTGGGTTTGGCTTTTTGGCCCAAAATATGATTTTGTAAATGTTCCATATGCAGTTGCCAAAAACATGTATCCTGTCATCCTTCAGTGGATTTTAACAGAACAATATTTTGTTAATTGTGTTCCTCAGAATATCTATAGCTTTACTAATTTTCTAGATGCTTTTTTGGTCAGTTATCAAATTAGATGTGTTAAATTCTCCTTCATTGTTTGTGGATTTGTGTATTTTTCTTTTTAAATCTGTCAATTTTTAGTTTTCATATTGTAAAGCTATATTAGTAGGTCTATACAATAGAACTTTTATATCTTCTAGGTGGATGGGGCATTTTATTATTATTAAAGACCCCTTTTTAGCTCTAGGAATGTTTTCTGTCTTTCTGTCAGATCTTATCTGACATTAGTATAGCAAAACCGGTTTTCTTTTGGTGTTTGTATACTAGATCTTTCTTCATCCTTTTATTTTTTAAAAATATATATATATATATTTTTTATTTATTATGAGAGACACACAGAGAGGGATAGAGACACAGACAGAGGGAAAAGCAGGTTCCATGCAGGGAGCCCAATGTGGGACTTGATCCGAGGTCTCCAGGATCACACCCTGAGCCAGAAGGCAGACGCTTAACTGCTGAGCCACCCAGGTGTCCCTTTTCATCCCTTATATATAAGATGTGTTATTTTTTCATTAGAAGCATATAGGTAGGCTTTTTTAAAAAAATATTTTTATCACTTGACAATCTTTATATTTTAGATTATTTAGACCATTAACATTTTAATATAGTTGCTGATATTTGGATTTACATCTCTTCTATCTTTAATATTTGTCTCATTTCTTTTATGTTCCTTTTTCTTTCCCTGCTTTCTTTTTGATCAACCAAGAGTCTTAGTTTAGGGCCTCTAAAAACAGAGCCTGAAAGGGATTTAGGTGCACATAATTTATTGAAGGAATGCTTTTGGAAGGAAGCAGGATAAGTCAGGGAAAAAAGCTGAGCTAAGATGTGGTTGCAGGTGGAAAATACCTTCAGCTTTATCTCATGGGGAATTTTGAAGTTCAAATTGTACCCTAGAATTGATTCAACCTTTTACTAAAGGTGCCAGCCTTTTTTGGCCTGTGTTAGTCATTGCTTTTGACTTTTTATTGTGGTTGGGAGCATAACCTCCTGGGAGAGCTGGCTTCTCTTCTACTAAGGATAATTCTCCAGATAAGGGTAACTGTGAGCTATTAGCAGAAATACTCAGAACAGCTATAGTACAAGTGCCTGGACAACAGGGTGCCCTCAGTGTATATTACTCTGCTAACTTTAATATCCATTGTTTCCCATTTTCACATTTGATTATTATATATTCTTCTAATTTTAGTACTTTTAGTGATTTCTCTAAAGATTCGAAGTTGTTTCCTTGACCTAGAACCCAATGCTCTTTTGTCAAATATGGCAGCTGCTAGTCATATATGGTTACTGAACACTTGAAATGTGGCTGGTTGCAGTTGAGATTTGCTGTAGGTATAAAATACATGCTTAAAATTGAAGACCTAGTACAAAAATATATGAAATATATCATTAATAAGTTTTAAATTGGTTACATATTGAAATTATCATATTTCTGATTGGATAAATATATTAAAATTGACTTCACCTATTGCATTTTATTATTTCTAGTGCAACTACTAAAATCTAAAATTATGTATCTGGCTTGCATTACATTCCTATGGGACAACTCTGACCTTTACTAGTTCCCAAACAATATTACAGCCTTACAATTCATTTTACTCCCTCTCATATTTTGTTATTCTCTAACAAGGGAAAAAATACATTGTATACATTTTAAATTTCATATATATTTTATACCCCATACATATCATTGCTATTTTTTTACATGGTCAATAGTCATTTACATCTGTCCACATTTTTATTTACTTTTCAATTGGTCTCCATTCCTTCTTCATTTCCTTTTTCCTTTTGGAATTATTTTTGGAATTATTATTATATTTTTGGAATTATTATTTTATTTTTCTTCTGCCTAAAAAACTCCCTTTAGTATTTATTTTATTTTGAGTTTGTTTTTAGCAAATTCTCCCAGTTTTTGTTTGTCTGGAAATAGTTTCTTTTTTAAAAACAAGATATCCAAAGACTCATATATTATTTATTTTTACCTTCATGCATGTCAGTAAAGAAGGAGGTGTCAATTAACCCCTCGTGGTCTGACAAACTCATAAATCTTTATATATTTTCAAAAACAGTGTTCTCAAGTAAATACCATTACCAGGAAAATAAATTATAAAATAGGCCAATCAATCAAAATTACAAAAACTTTAGGGACTCAAGGTTATTCTTTATAATATGAAACCACTGCTGATGTTCAGCTATTTTACCAAGTTCCTTTGTTAGCGTTAACTTTAACATGGAAATTGTGATGCAAAATAATAGCTGCTTTTCTATAGCTGCAATAAAAGATATTCCTTTTATTTTTTTAATCTTACTGGTATTTCTTCATAAATATTAGAAAGGTTTCCAGTTTCAAGACTATGTGCTGTCCTTTTACTAATTAGCAATAAGAGATATTAAAGCTTGTCTGAGGAAACAAAAACTGACAATAAGCAAAACAAAACAGTCTAGTATTACCAGAAGAATATGGAGCATGTAATTAGATAAAAAATATGACTTAATCTGAACCAATGAAATATTAGGATAAGCCTGCTGTCAGTAATCTGAGAAAAGTTTCTCTTCAGAGTATTCTTTATTTCCTCTTGAAATTGTCAGGCTTGCACATAGCATTTGTAATGACCCTTGATGTCTTACTTTGCTGACACTGATCCTTTCCTTATAGGAAAATACAAAATGTCTGGGTCCTTGGTAACATTAATTAAGTGCTTAAACAACCAGCATGCAGACTGCCCTACCCATTAGGCAAATCAAAATGAAATAAAAGATATCCCTGTTCTTTAAAGCCAACTTGAAGAACTTCTGTTACTAGTCCAAACATCCAATGAAATAACATGACGGAAGGGAAAAAAAACACAAAAAGAAGCAAGTCCCATGAAACTACTGGCAAAGGGAATGAGATAACACTTGACTAAATCAGGCCCTATTTTTCCCTGAGCATGGGTTCAGTGTGCACTGAGATAATTTAAAGGTAAGGATGGTTAACTGAACTAAAATGAGATCAATTCACTGGGAAGGAAGAAAGTGACAACACACACATAAGTCCCACTCTCTATCTTGTTCAGCATTTGTTTTAGTAGGAAAAATAGTTGAGGGAATTTGTTTTCACAGTGTGTTGGAATAGAAAAACTCATGACTTACAGGCTTTCATTCATTAATTCAACATCCTTGGAGCCCCGTTTTGTCCTAGACTACTGAGGTTATAAAAGATGAATTAAAAATTCTTGCATTCAAGAAGCTCTAGACCCATATTTAAGACAAGATTTAATTTAGAATATTCCTCTAAACCACAAATAAGGAACTCACTTCTGAAAGCCATATTGTTTTTGTGATTGCATGGGATTAACATTATCTTCTTTTATGAACTAATATGTAAATTTAAAATTTTGTTGAAAATGTATAAATTTTTATCTGGATTGAACTTTGTTTACTTAAAAAGAGTAGGTAGCTTTTACTACTTACAGTGCTTGAATGGATCATTTGTTTTCTGGACGTTCCATCAGATTTTTTTTTCCAGATTTATTGTTTATATAGGATTACAGATTTATTTTCACTCTAACATTTTATGAATTATTTTTCTTGTTAACATTTGCCAAAACTCCCTTGACAGCATATTGGCGAAAACAAAATTTCAACCTTTAAAGATATAAGGTCAAAAGTCCCAGAAAACACTAGATGAATTATAGTGTGGTATGAAATAGAGAAATAGTGTAAACTAATTGTTGAGATTCTAAACGTTGAAGATTTGGGGTTTCATAATGTAACAGTCATTTTCAGTGTTTTAATAATATGCATGTGTCAGAGACAGATAAATGTAGGGAACTCATCTGAGCATATAAAACTGTGTCCTAAGATTTTTGAATTCAGTTCTACGTGTCTCTATCATGATAGTGTTTCCTGTTCTGGTCCTGAATGTCTAGGGAAATGTCACCAGGGAATCTTGAGAAGAAGGTGCAACGGTATTCTCTTCTATGTCTTGAAGCCCCTTTAGCTGGTTTTCCTCCATGCCTCAATTCTAGATGTTTCTTGACATAGCTGATACTTTCTCTTAATTTTTTTCCCCTCTATAGCAATAACCCTCTATCCTCTTTGGAGTTTATATATCATTCAGAGAATCTCACAAAAATCATGAAATGTGTATTTCCTGTATAATTCTAGGAACACTCACTTATGAATTCCATATTACTAGATTATAATTCCTTATTACAAGATTATAATTCAGTTTCTCATATAGTGTACAAATTTATGGCAAGTTGGATCTACTGTAAATTAAGTAAATAATCCATGCACTTGGTAAATGTTTACAATGTACCTACATGCATTGCTGATAGTGTTAGGAATATTGTGCTGAGGAAGATAAATTCCCTGCCATCATAGAGCTAATATCTTGGTGAAAAAGACCAACTATAAGCAGATAAAATAAAGGAATATCTAATATAATATCTGTAAGGGCAATGAAGAAATAACCAAGTAGGGGAAGAGGATAGACAGTGACAGGGCATGCTATGAACAAAAGCATGGCAATATAAATGCAAAATTGAGTTTCCTTAGTGATTTTAAATGATCATTTCTAAATTTTATTATAATTTATTAGTATCAATAATATTGGAAACATAAATATAGGATTCATAACAAAACCCTTCATTCAAGTTTTTTCTATAGCTACCTAAATAAATTTTAAAATGATGTGTAAAATTGATATTCTCCTTGAAGAAATCAGAAGTAATCTAAAATAATTTTGCTAGATTTTATTCAGCAAAATTTTATGGGAAATAAAGGACTCTTGGTAAAAGTGTTGTTAGCTTGCTGTATTTTTTGGCTTCTGTAGAGTTAGAAATCATTTAAAAGCTGGAAGAGACCTGGTTTCCACAAATGAAGCCAAATGGAAATGGCAGTAGAAGCATATTATCTTCCCACAGCCCTTCTGAGAAAGGCAATGAAGATGGGCTTTATTTAATGCAGATGTACCATTGCTAATTTTTTGAGGATGGACTTGACAGTGGCCTTACAGACATACAAACGCAGATGTGTAACATATAATATATTTAACCCAGCTGACCACAGAACCCTTGTGTTGCCTTTAGAAGTGGCAGAAACATTGAGGAAATTCATAGTAAATCCTTCCATAGTAAAAATCTTCACTGCTGTTTTGGCCACAGAAAGATTTGCAACTACATTTGCTGCAACCTCAGGCAGTGGAGTATGCTTTCTTATTATTGCGCAATCTCTGAAATATTACAAAATGTTTTACCTTTATGTCATGCCAGTTGGAAAAAAGGTTTTTTGATGGGAACATTACTAACTAAGCCATTGCCAAAAATGATGCAAATAAAACTTGAAGGACTCTGTAGGGTGATTGGAACTTCCAGTCACTAAAATAAATGGCTTCAGACTAGATGCTAGTTATTCCTTTATCAATCTAAAGGAAGATGACTTTCTTTTCCAATCATGGAAAAGAGTATATATTTTTAAAACTTATGATTCAACTTGTTTTGAATGTCCTCAATGATGACTTTTTCCCTTTGACTAAAGATACAATCACACACACACAGACACACACACACATATATATCTTAAATATATACATACACACATATATTTAAGAAACAACCAAAAATTATTGGAAGCTGATTTGGAAAAGAGGGAGATGATTGGGTTGGGTATTTTTTTTCTCTTTTATAAAAACCAGAATAGGTTGTAAAATACAGTGGCTGACTTTCTAGTGCAGCAGGGGTTGTGGTTACCAGAGAAGAGCCCCAGAAATATTTCAGCAATGTGAACATTATTGGAATACTCCCTGAGAGAAACTTTTGAAAGATGACATTCAGTGGAGTGCAAACATTCCCTTAAATGTTACAATCGTATCCCCAGTAAAGGGAGATCATATGGAATAATGTAAATTGATCATGGCACCACAGTGAAATATGTGAGAATGGAGGCAGTATTCCTAACTAAAATGTTAGGAAAAGCATCGTGGCAGAGACTGGCTTAGATTTCACTCTTGAAGAATGAATAAGAAAGATTTGGATGCGTAAAAAAGGAAGTGTATTCCATCCCATGGATGGAGACAGAAGCAAGGAAACTCAAGGTATGTGTGTGAGACAAGAAGTAGATAAATGTGACTGAAGTAGTATTTTCAGAAAAAGAAGTAGGTAAAGTGTATATTGGAGTTAAATTTGGATTTGAGTGCCAGGCTCTCAAGGAGTTCTGATTTATAGTATGATCAGTGGAGAGTCACTGAAAGCTTGTGAATAGAGTCATGGTATAGAAAAAATAGGACATGAGGAAGATTCATCTAGTAGCAGAAGATATTAGAGAGAGAGCGGGCTGGAGAGAAGGAAGTTAGGTGTAGGCCATAATGTCAGAATAGATGTGATATGATAAGAACCTCCCTCTGATGTCATCTGTGTTGTGGAGTGGGAAAATTTGCTGAAAATATAATGTCTTACCCTCAAATAGTCAGAACATTTAACTAAAGCAAAAATATATACTGAAATAATGCATCATGAAATAGTTACGAGTTCAGCAACTTTTCCTATAATTTATTTATGCAGTGGAAAAACATTAATTTTGCTGTCAGGCAGTTACAACAGAGATTTAAAAATTCTGAGTGTCTTAGTATGCACAAATATTCTTTAGAAAATAAACCCTTATAATTTCATGTTATATTTTACTATCAAAAATCTTTTTTATTTTCAAGTATAAAAATCCTTAACTACTACTTTTTTAAAAAGATTTTATTTATTTATTCATGAGAGATAGAGAGAGAGAGGCAGAGACACAGACGGAGGGAGAAGCAGGCTCCATGCAGGGAGCCTGACATGGGACTCAATCTGGGGTCTCCAGGATCACACCCTGGGCTGAAGGTGGAAATAGACTGCTGAGCCACGGGGCTGCTCCTAGTACTCCTTCCTAGCTTCAAGGCACCATGTTCAAAGTTGTTAAGTAGAAAGAGGGAATCATAAGTAGAAATTGCCTTTAGAGAGTTGACTGTCTAGAAGGGCAGGTGACCTACGCCTGGATTAGGAGAATGCAAAGGCTAAGGAAGTTCCAGCTAGAGACGAAATGCTAAACAGGTGGGAGAGATTCTATTTAGATTATATTTAGATTGCTGAAGAAATAGCACTTGAGCCTGGCCTGGAAGAATGTGTAAAATAGGCCATAAAGATGAGAAGAGAGGAAGAATTTTGCTATATGTTCTTTTTTATTAACTGGTGAAAAATATAAAAATTCTGGAACTATCTTGGCAGAAAAAAAACATCTTTTTGGCTTATACAAATATGTCATTCTGTTTCCTTGTGTTAGGAATGCTGGTTTAAAACAAAAATTTTAGTAAATTTTTAATATTGTTTGTATTGCTAAGAGAAGGAATTAAAGGTCTTCTAAAATATAAAGGATAAATGAAATAATATATCTCCCAAAGTGGTAACAGGGAGCTAAAGTGGCATTTATCTTGTGAATTGTTTTGAGGTTAAATTATACATACGTACATACAGACACTCATGTACACATAAAGGGCTAGGATTTTATTTTTGCTTTACTTAAAAACTAATAAGTTACACCATTACTGTTCCATGGATGATGGCAAAAGCTGTGAGATTCCTGGGTCAGAGACAAAGGACTTTGCTTTTGGAGCAAAGGGAGCAAGCTGCATAAACATTGGGTTGCATCACGTACCTTGTCTACATCTCAGGGGGATGATCCAGTTAGATTCTATGCACACAGTGGATGGGTGTTGTAGCCTAGGAACCCTAAGCTCGGGGACCCTACCTCTTTTATAGTAGGTAGTAAGTAGGCCTGCTCACGGTCTCAATGAGAGACATTAACTATTCTTCAGAGTTACTTTCAGCAAAATACAACCCTGAGAAATGCCTTGGGCTAGTCCTAGTAGCACTTAACAGCTTTGGGTCCACTAGTCAGTTTGACAGAAATTTAAGTCAACAGTTATTAAATAACTCAAAGTATGACGACTAGAATGTAAAAGTGATTCTAATTAATGTTATCCTGTTTTGTTTTGTTTTTTTCCAGAGCAACATGCTTTTATTTTACCATTATGCATATAAGGAAAGACAAATAGGCCAGTGGTATATTTCCTATCTGACAGAGTAATCTCACAAATATTTATGCTATTTAGGAAAAGAGACACATCACTTACTAAGTTTTTTCCAGGGCAAATTATCAAGTAAGACAATCAAGCCACACATTTTCTGTAGGTGATTTTTTACAAAGACAGTGATTTCTAGTCTTCAGAATTGGATAAGACTAAGTTATTCAAATAATATTTCTAAGAATACAGTTTTAACAGAAACAATGATAATTTGAAAACCTTTATAGATATTTATTTCAATCTCTGTCTTGTAGGAAAGTAAGACTGATATTTTTCCAAATGTTGCTAATTGAAAGGAAAAGAAAGCCTGTACAGTTTAATATTCCTAGTAAACAGAAACAGAAAATAACAGTATTTTACTAACTAGTGAAATAAAGGACATAGTACTAATCTTCCGCATAAATAGATAAAACCAAGAGAAAACACCTAATTTTGGGTGGTGAGGCTGCTACCATCATTTATGCACAGCAAATTATGTCTAGAGTTTTTTCTTTTGATTATTACATTGCTTAGGACTTTTTTGGATGATTTCACAAATGCTTGCACTTATGTAGAAACTTAAAAACCCAAAAAAAGTTTTTTTGAATAGAGCAGGACAACTTACCAAGAAATATTTGGGAAGGAAAAGAAAGTCAGGAACCCCTTAGGAAGGAGGAAAGAAAGGGGGGAAAATAGCATATGTATTGGTAAAGGAATAATTTTGGAATGTTGAGTATTTCAGCCATTAAATCTTGGAAAGAAATAATATTTGGGAGATTATTGACAGAACTATTAACCCAGTTAAAAACTATAATTTGAGAAGACTATTAATGTTTTTTAGGAAGAACTTGATGTTTTTTAAGGGACAGTTTAAGAGGAAAGAGAAAGTGTATTTGTACCAACTTTGAAAAAATGGTAATTTAAAAGCAAATATAAATTCTGGTTAGATTTAATTTCAGGAAATAAAGTTGAGGAATGGGCTGAGGGAATTAATATGGCAGATGAGAAGAAGCTGTTTTATAGCTGGCCTACATGCAACCCTATCAATGACATTTTGCCTCCGATCTGCTCTTTGGTTTCAGTTCTTTCCTGCAGTTAAATTTAAGTAGCTTCTCTGTGGTCTGTCCCACAGTACATTTTGAACAATTCATCATTAACACTATTTGGAAGCCTTGTATTGAAACTTAAAATCTCAAGAAACTTACTGGGATTTAGAACCTGCCTTGCTGATTGAGCTATAGGAGATGGTCTTTTTTTTGTTGTTGTTTTTTTTAAGGAACTATGAATTGAGTTTCTAAGGTTCCATTATATTACTGAGTAACAAACTCCCTTTACTGTTTTCATTTACACTTGGGATGTGTACTAAGCACCAAGCTAGAGAATTGAACATGAAAACCAAACTTGTGGCTACAACCACGTTTCCATGGATTTTACTCAGTTCTCACACTTTCTTACAGGTTTCTTGTTAGTGATATTCTGTTTTAATTAGCTGAGCCATGAGTGACCGACCACTAGCTTGTTATAATCAATTTCTAAAAATGGCACCATGAATCAATAGGCAAACTAATGTTTTTAGGGGAGTGGGTATGTCATCAAATATCCATTTACTAGGTGCCTAGTAGTCCCCATGAGAGACGCTTCTTATAAAGTTATTTATTATGGAATTATTGAACATGATGGGGATAAATATTTTTAAAATTGTATTTGCACTCTGGAGAGGCTACAGACTACACAATGAAAAAGCAAAAATGACAACCCAAAATGTTTTCCATACCAAATGAATTCAAAACAAAGACAGTATAGTGTGTGTATGTATTTCTATGTATACTCTTATGCACTTTGACCTTACTAAAACTGCCCACGCATTTTTTATGTACATGCATCCTCTCCCACACAAACATCTTAGATATTTTTTTTCCTATTAAAAAAATTGAAGTATAGTTGACATACAATGTTCTACTGGTTTCAGATGTACAATATACCAATTTGATAAGAAGTATACATTATGCTCACCATAGTAAGTGTAGTTACCATCTATTACCATACCACGTTATTACAATATTATTGACCATATTCCTTATCCTGTAATTTCCATCCTCATAAATTATTTTTAACTGGAAGTTTGTGATTTCTAATCCCCTTTACCTATTTTTCCCATCCCTCCAACTACCTCCCTACTGGCAACTACCAGCTTGTTTTCTGTATTTATGAGTTTTTGTTTTTATTGTTTATTGTTTTTTTTAGATTATATATGTGAGTGAAATCATATGGTACTTTCCTTTCTCTGATTTATTTCACTTAGCATAATAGATTCTAGGTCCATCCATGTTGTCCCTAATGGCAAGATCTCACTTTTTTATGGTTGAGTAATATTCTATTGTGTATATATACCACATCTTCTTTATCCATTTACCTATTGATGGACATTTAGGCTGCTTCCATATGTCAGCTATTGTAAATAGTGATGCAGTAAATTAGGGGCACATATGTCTTTTCAAATTAGTATTTTCATTTTATTTGTATAAATACACAGTAGTGGAATTACTGGGTCATATGGTATTTTTATTTTTAATTTTCTGAGGAGGCTTCATACTGTTTTCCACAGTTGTGCCAATTTACATTCCTGCCAACGGTGCACAAGAGTTCCTTTCTCTTGCCATCCTTGTCATCACTTGTTATTTGTCTTTTTGATACTAGTCATTCTGACAGGTGTGAGGTGATATCTGACTATGGTTTTGATTTGCATTTTCCTGATGAGTGATGTTGAGCATCTTCTCATGTGTCTATTGGTCATTTGTATGTGTTCTTTGGAAAAAAATGTCTATATAGATCCTCTGTCCATTTTAAATCAGATTATTCTCTCTTTGTGGTAAATTGTATAAGTCCTTTATATGTTTTAGATATTAACCCTTTATTGGATATGTCATTATCTTCTCCAATTCAGTAGGCTGTCTCTGTTTTGTTGATGGTTTCCTTCACTGTGCAAAAGCTTTTTATTTCGGTGTCATTCCAACAACTTATGTTTGCTTTTGTTTCCCATGCCTGAGGAGACATAGCTAAAAAAAAAAAAAAAAAAAAAAAAAAAAAAAAAGTTCCTATGGCCAATGCCAAAGAAATTAGTGCCTATGTTTCCTTCTAGGAGTTTTATGGTTTCAGGTCTCACATTTAGATCTTTAGTTCATTTTGAGTTTATTTTTATGTGTGATGTAAGAAGGTGGCCCAGTTTCATTCTTTTGCACATAGCTATCCAGAAAAGACATATTCTTTCTATTAACAATCCCTAGGGTACTTTATAATGCACTCCTCACTCAGGCCACAGATGTCTAGACCAGAATTGGACAACAGACCTAGTTTATGCTGATCAGATTTTCCTTCTTTTTTGAAAAAAGATTTTGAGAGAGAGAGTGTGTGATAGAGTGCAAGTGAGGAGAGGGACAGAAGGGGAGGTAGAGGGTAAGAATCTGGTGGGGACTCTGAGCTGAGTGCAGAGCCTGACTTGGGACTCGAATCCACCCCCCACCCAGAGATCATGACCTGAGTTGAAACTGAATTGGACACTTAACTGAGCCACCCTGGTGCCCCTCTTTTCTTTTCTTTTTTTCTTTTCTTTTCTCTCTTTTCTTCTTGCTTTCTTTTAAGAATTTCAGAGAGACACCTGGGTGTCTCAGTCAAGCATCCACCTTTAGTTTGGGTCATGATCCCAGGGTCCTAGGATGGAGGCCTACATAGGGCTCCCTGCTCAGCCGGGAGTCTGCTTCTCACTCTTTCCAACTTGTGCTCTCTCACTCTTTCTCACTCTCTTTTAAATAAACAAACAAAATCTTAAAAGAAAAATAAAGAGTTTCAACAGAGTCAGAATAGCTGACAGATTATATAAATTACATGAACGAAATGGATGTATAAGAGTAAGAATTGATTTAGATACCAAGGTGAGTCAAAGTAATGATATGCAAACCAAAGTGGGCATGGGAGTTTGAAACATGAGTAAAGTTTGAAACTTTGTAGAAAGGTGAGTGATGTAAGCTCTCACATATTTCATGGTGGAGATGGAACTTACAAATTTAGTCCGTAGTTTTTTTGGGATCTGAGGTATGTAACTTGTCCAAGTTTGTTTGTTTTTTTAGTAAAATAAATGAGTTGAACCCGGGAATTTCAATGACAATTGTTTCTGGTATAAATGATTTCAGAAATAGTGGTCTTCCTTAGGAACCAGTAGCAAAATGGACTAATGACCTCATTCCATCTTCATTCATTCATTTGACAAGTATTTAATGAGTATATACATCTTTTTTTTTTTAAAGATTTATTTATTTGAGAAAGAGGAGAGGGAGGGAGGGAGGGAGGGGTAAAGGCAGAGAGAGAAGCTCAAGCAGACTCCCTGCTGAGCATGGAACCCCACAAGGGGCTCAGTCCAACAATTCTGAGATCATGACCTGAGCCAAAATTATGAGTCAGATGCTTAACTGACTGAGCCAGGTGCCCTGAGTATATCCATCTTTAGGCACTATACAGGTGTTATGGACACAATGAGAGTGAATATGGATTCTACTTTCATGGACCTTATGAATAAGACACACTCATGAAATAATCATCAAAATATATAATTACAATATGGATTCTACTTTCATGGACCTTATGAATAATACACACTGATGAAATAATCATCAAAGTATATAATTACAAACTTTAGTATGGGCTGTGAAGAATACGTAGAGCTAGGGCAGCACCTAATGTGGGGTGAGGTCAGAGGAGACAGTCCTGAGGAAGTAATGTGTGAACTCAGAGAGCTGGAGGACAAGTAAGCATAAAAAGAAGAACATCCAAGGCATACAAGTGAGCTTGGCAAAAGCTATAAAATTCCGTAGTAGTCATTATCAGAAAATATACTTGCTTTCCTAGGTTTGGAGTAGATTGTATAGCACTACTGGGATACTTAAGTTAAAATTTTTTTGTAAGCATTGTACATATGTATGAGCAAATTCTCATCATGGATTGCTGGTCTTTAGGACAATGCATGTGAACAGGTTTCAGCCTTTAGCTACAGTAGTGCTCATAAAAGTCTAGGCACCTCAGGCAAAAGGGGGAACTCTTGGCTGAACAGGACTAAAGATGCTAGCACTGTTTGTGATGTTATTAACACAATTGTTAAGTGGGTTGATGGGAGGCTCTTTATATTTACTTATATTTTTATATTTATTTTGTTTAACGTCAAATTGCTTTTTAATGGATGAAAGCTTAGTTTAATAAAAAATAATTGCGTTCCTTTGATCTTCTAGCATATTCTATGAAGTAGTGATAAATTAGATATAAGAAAGGCAATGGATATCTGTTACAAATAAATATTGTAATATCTATTCAAGTTTGGAAATGTGACAGGGTACCTGGGTGGTTTAGTCAGTTAAGTCTTTGCCTTCGGCTCAGGTCATGAATCCAGGGTCCTGGGATTGAGCCCTCCATTGGGCTCCCTGCTCAGTGTGGAACCTGCTTCTCTCTTTGCCCCTCACATCTCTTGTGCTCTCGCTCTCTCTCTCTCTCTGAGTCAAATAAACAAACAAATAAATAAATAAAATCTTTAAAAAAAGATAGAAATTGTGAGCAAACTGCAGAAGCAGTAGAATGATTATTCTGAGACAGGGTTGGAGGAAGATCAGTCAGCCTTCCTAGATGGGGTGAGTGTTGAGCAGAGTTTGCTAGATAGCTGGAGACCATCAGGCAGAAAAGAAAGAGAAAACTATATCTGTTGGGCAGAGTCTGACTTACTACTTCTATTGTTAGGCCTACAAGATAAATGTTTTTACAGATAAGTATTATCTGTCAACTTGAGGATAGAGGACACTAATCTTGAACCTCAGTTAAGTCAAGTATTATCTTCCCAAAAAGAAGTCCGTTCTTTTCATTGGTAGATCTATATTACTTTTTTTTAGTTATTATATTTTTAATTTTGTCATAAGAAATTGCTAGAAATTTGTTTCATTTCTTGCTGTGTAAGTACATAGATAATATCCTCGATTTTCCCTCTTGGTCCACAAACTCTAAAATATTTACTCTGTGGTTCTTTATAGAATGAGCTGGCCAACCTCTGACTAAATGAGAGATAAGAAAGATATCATGAAAGAAGAAATGGGCCAGAAAGGACCATCTGGTATGAGTGGCTGTAAGAGGATACTAATTTTCTGATTATGTATTGGTTGATTTGGAAAATACAAGAGTATAATAAATGTTTTTTTGTCGTGTAGAAAAAGTTGTAGTACCATGAAGTTGCAACTTAAGATCAATGACATTATGCATTTTTAAAAGCTTCATACCATTTTCAGCAAGTTCAAAACAGTAAATAGAACTCCATACCCATTGGTATTTTTGATGCACCTTCATGTAGCTAAGGACAGAATTTTTTACATTTTTAAATGATATTTTAAAAAATGCAAGTAATGGTGCAAATGGATATGTATGTGTGTTTTAAAATGACACAGTAAGGAATTAATTTCCGTATTACCTTATTCAGTCTTAGGCCTTCATTCTGACAGTCCTCTCCAGAAGCAATTTGTTTGTCACTCTCTTACACTTCATTCACATCTAATATATATATGTGTATATAGCTCCAATTTCTTTACTCACATTCTACATAATGCACTGTACCTTCCTGTCATCACTTAATATAACTTGAAGTTGGTTTCCTATCACTTTCTATAGTTCCCCCTTATTAATAGCTACAGAGTATCCTAATGGATGAATGCTATAATAAATTACTGTACTCATACATCTGTGTACATGCATTATTGGATTTCAATATAAAAATTTTCTAGAAATTGAATTTCAGTGCAAAGGATATTTGTGTTTTTAAATTGATCAACCTTGTCAACTTGACCCTTAAAAGTAGAACTAATTTATACTATCACCAACTATATATCATGGCATATATTTTATCTTTGTCAAAATACTGTAATCATCAACTTTTAAATATTTCCAGACTGATAGATGAAAAAAGAAGGCATTGCCATGTAACTTGACCATACATTTCTCATATTATCATATCATCATGAAGTTGAACATCTTTTCATATGTTTAAAGATCATTTCCTTCTCTTTGAACTGTCTGTTCATGTTCTTGGCTCATCCTTTTATTGGGATCATGTTCTGTTTTGGAAATAAAACAATTCTTGAAAGTACTATGTCAAGGAAAGAAATCCTATTCAAGCAAATTTTGTAGATGGAAAAAAAAAGCCTTATTGTTCAAAGATTTCAATTGCTTTACCAGAAAACAAGAATTTTCCCCACTTAGTTTCCCTTTACACCACATCCTGTGAGAAAGTCACACAAATGCATGTGATCCAATCAATGTTTTTTTTGTGAGCTAGCCTCCTTAGTAAATAATCAGTTATTGGCCCAAAGTCTAAATGAACAACTTTGGAGATACAGATCTAGGGTAGAAGAAAAAGTAAAATGAAATCCTCCTTATGTAACAGAGCTAGTCCCAAGAAGGCTGGAATAGTAATCGAAAGAGATGAAAAACTAGCCAGTTTTAATTTACACAGAACTGAAAATTATGTAAAAAAATACACTTAAGAATGGAATTCAGAATCAAAACATACACACACACACACTTTTGAGTAAATTTTTAAGGCAAGTTTCATACTGTCCTGAGAAAACATGCCTACCAAGAACATGTTTTATAGGAGACAGAAGTTAATGACCAGATTGCTTTTCTTGGGACCTGTGTTCTTTGCCTATGTATAAAATTTCATGAGGTTTAACAGACAGGCTAAAATCCAAGGTAAAGCTCCTCAGAGGTGTGAGTTTCAGCTCAGCACTTTTGTGCTTCTTTCTGTCAAGAAGTTGTTGAAAAATTACAGAGATTTACGCATTTAGGTGGGTAGACACAACCAGTAACAGCCACCCAGGAATATGAGGGCGTTGAACTAAATGAGCTCCAGGTTCTGTGCTTCTATGAGGAGGACCCTCAAGGGAGGACCCTCCAGGGAGCTCAGTCCCAACTCTGACATATGTCCCTTTCGGGCAATTAGCCACTGGCTTCAGAAATTTTCTTCCTACAGAAAAAGGTGAACAAATGCCCTCTCAGGTATTTTTCTTGAGGGATCCAGGATGTCAAACACGTCTCATAGCTTAAGGTTCATTGCTATCCATCAGGTGAAAGCCTTGGCAGGAAGTGATATTAGTGATATTTAACTAGCAACCCTTAAAAATGAAAACAGAACTGGAAGCAGCGTAGAGGTATGTTTATTGTGACTTTTCCTGAAAACACAAGGCTGGGTTGTGGATTCTTTTCAATGTTTTCCATTAGGAATAAGACTGGTTATTCTGAGGTTTTTCCATTATAGAATAGTTGATGTCATTAATTACATATTGAATTGGAAAATCTCTTTATGCATGTTAAAATTAAATATATATATATATATAAAGCTGTTTTAATAGTTTATACAGTACTTGATGCTCATGTAAATTTTGGCTTCAATCCACCATTTGAATTTCCTGTGCTTAATCACTGTGTGCAGAGTCTAAGAAGCCAAACTTTCCCTTGGAAAATTGCTATTCCAAATGGCCTGATGCTATGTGTGTGGCCTTTTGGGAGCACTTTCTCCATCAGTTGTAGACAACAGTGAAATATTCTAACATTTAAATTTTCAAATAAGAGATTGATTTTAGTTGGCTTATCACATTCATACCTTTGGCTTGTCATATTTATACAGTAGTTTCATTTTATATGATCTCCCTTCTCTTCCCATTTCTTACCCCCAATTTCATGCTTTATCAGCCTCTGATCTGCTGTCTGTCTTCCTGCCACCCTCTCGCATATCTTTTGTGTTCCCCACACATCTTCACATTCCATTTCCCCCTCTCTTTGCTCTCTTAAGTGACCAGGAACTTTTTTGAACATTCTTGGGACAGCATCCTGAGATAACTAAAAGGAGCAGAATCACAATTACCCTGTTAAGAAGAGATTATTTCAAAGTTGTTTATCTTGTGTAGAGTTTTTGCTTTTTATATCTTCTGGAGCCACTTAAGTATTCATTGATGTTCAAATAACGCAGTTAAAAGAGAAAAATCTTGCATCAAAGCAAAAACCACCTCTCTTGCTCCTTCCATTCCATTTCCTCCCTGCAATGATTTCATATCTGTTTTAAACAAAAATATGATCCTGTCATGTTGCAGTTTTAAGTTGTTTTCCAGTTCCTATTGCTTTTACGAAAAATCTCATCTCCCTTAACAGGGCTCCCAGGGTTCCCTATGATCTGGCATTTCTTTATCTCTTCCTTATTCTCCTCCCCAGTCTATGGAGAAGTGAAGGAGTCATGGTTAAAAGCATGGACTCTGGAGACAGAACACTTGGCTGTGGAACATGGTTTTTCCCCTTCCATTTCTAGGATCTGAAGTGAATTACCTAACCTTTCTGTGCCTCAGTTTTTTCACTTGCAATTTGAGATAATAACTGAACCTACTTCATGAGGTTGTTTTGAGAATTAAATGAGGTAGCATACCATGGGAACTTAGAGCAAGGTCTGACATACAGTAGGTGCTAAGGAAGTGTTGTCATTTGTACTTCAGTTCTTTTAAGATGCTATATACTGTCTGTCTCAGGATCTCTGTACCAGCCTTTCTTCCTAGAACTTTCTCTCTTGCTCTCTTTTTAAGGATTTATTTACTTAGAGAGATAGAAAGAGCATGCATGAGCTGCAGAAGAGACAGAGGGAGAGAGAGAGAATCTCAAGTGGACTCTGCTGAGTGCAGAGCCCAACATGGAGCTTGATTCCATGACCCTGAGATTATGACCTGAGCCAAAATCAAGAGTCAGATACTCAACCAACTGAGCCACCCAGGTGCCTGAGAACTTTCTTTTTTTAATTTTCACCATTATCTAATTTTTACTTCATTTTTTAATTAGCCTGATTTCATAAGAGGAACAAAACCAAACCCAAAATATATATTTATATATATAAAATATTTATATAAGTTATATAAATATTTTATATATCATATATATTAAATATTAAATATTATATATATGTATATATATAAGATCACATGATCATAGAGGCTGACAAGTCCCAAGAGTTGGCAAGCTGGAGACCCAGAGAGATGATGCTGAGTTCGGATCTAAGTCCAGAGGCCTTAAGAACAAGGAGAGCTGGTGATGTAGGTTCCATCTGAAGACCTAGGAAGGGTTGATGATGGATTTTGAGTCTGAAGGCAGGAAAAGAGCTGATTTCTACTTCAAAGTCAGGCAGAAAAAATTTTCCTTCCTTAGGTAGATCAGCCTTTTTGTTCTATTCAGACCTTCAATTAATGGGATGAGTTCCATCCACATTAAAGAAGCCAATCTGCTTTACCCAATCTACTTCTAAAAACACCCTCATAGACATACCCGGAATAACATCTGATTGGGCACCCTGTGGGCCAATCAAGATGACATAGAAAATTAGCCATCACATTTTTCAAAGATCAAGTTAAAATTACTCCTTTGGGGAAGTTTACCTTGACCGTGAGACTTTCTGCATTTCTGGACTGTGAGCTCTCTGAGTATAGGGATTTGTTTGTCATTTCCCCTGTTCTCTAGTACCTAGCCCAGTGCTTGGTGTGTGGTAGGCTTTCAATGAATGCTTATTTTAGGATTAATTGACAGATACATGTTAAGGCTCTTTCATTTCTGCTATTGTAAATATTTAAAAATATCCAAAATGCTGGACAAATACTTTGAAGGGAAGAATGACTCAAAGCCAAAATCATCCTCCTTACACTCATTCCAAGTATTTAAGTGGGATCACGGATTCTGGGTCTGATCCCCAAACTGCCCTGGTGAGAAGCGTCTAGCAGAAGGTGCTAATGTTTATTGGTAGAAAGCATCATTCATTTTAAACTCATTCTGGTATTTATGTCCTTTGACAGGATAGATATAAACAAACAACTTAGCTTTTAATTTACCTTGGCAAATAGTCTACTTGGTTTGTTCCACGTATTTACATATTTATATATACAAATTATCTAGGAAATAAAAGAATCAATGAGAGGACTGTTTAAAGTACAGATTCCTCTACCCCACCCCCAGGGTTTCTGATTCCTAGGGCTCGATTAGGGCCTGAGTGAAGATCTGTAAATTTGCAGGTGATACTGACACTGCTGGTCCCAGGACTACTGTCAGTAGGCCTTTTCCATCAGTTTCACCCGGCAATGTTTCCCAGTCCTAAGCAGAAAGAGTGAGGGTACCCAGAAGAAGAAAGATGAGATACAGCTTTTGTGACACAATACAAATCATTTTAGGGCCCAGCTATTTCCCATGATCTGTGCCCTACCACTCACACATACATACACACATGCACACACAAAACCAGGAAACAGCCCAACCATATCAGAGACAATGAATCAGTAGTAAAATTCCCAGCGATGTTTCAAAAGTAAGCAAGATCTTGCTGTCCTTACCTGGGTTACAAGCCCAAGATCCCATTGAGTTGATACTGGCCCCCATCTCAGTTGACAGCCCCATCCCCTTGCCCTTGCTCCGAAGTTACCTCTGCTTCATTATTATAATGTTAAAGTCTCCACCCTAGGAGCACAAGCTTCATTAACATAATGTAGGATGCTTGTGGAGGCATATTTTCTGAGTGCACCTGCGCAGCCTTTTGCATGCCTTTATATACAATAACAAACCTCCCCTTTCTGAATAGTCATCCTAAATCCCAAATAGAGAACCTGCTTGCCCCTGCTCAAGGAGTCACCACTTTTGAGGTTATTCCCATGATCTCCTTATTTGCTGCAAATAAAGATTACTTGGTGTTAGAACTCCATCTGGTGTAGTCTCTATAGGGAATCACCACTAAGCAAACTCATGTTAGTTGGGTTACAGTGAGGTTGGTAAGAGAAGACAGGTTGGAGCTGCTCCTCTGCCGAGTGTTTCCTAAGATCTGCCACCTGTCTAAGCATGCACGTGGAAATGCTTTCTCTGTGGTTGTTTTCTTGATGCAGTTCTGCTTTGAGCTATTTAATTATTTTTTTGAGCTATTTAGTTCTTTAAGATCTTCTGAGAGTAACTTAAAGAAGATCAATGCTTCTGCAATAGAGCTTTTAATATGGGACTGGGTGGGAACTCCCAATTAATGAAAGCTATTAATGTCATGATTTAATATGAGTCAAAAAGGAACTAACAGCTAAGCTTTTTTGTTACGCAAAATTTGAAAGCTCCGTTATCTTAGAGGAGGGTAAGATTGTTTAGGATTCTGTAAGTAGACACTACGTGCCCCATTCTGAGAATTTCTCTCCAGAACTTTCACCACCTGTAAGGTATACCTACGTTTGTTTACCCTATACCCATGTTTGTTTCTACAATCTGACTTTGCTCACTGCTTATTCCTGGAAGGAGCATGTGTTGATACACAGGCTCAAAAGTGCTGATTACATCCCGTACCTGAGACTTTGACACAAACCGAGGTATTTGTGAGATACATTTGGTTCCAGAAACTGAAGAGCATTTATATGCAGGAAGAGCAGGTTACTTACTTTCCCATGCAAAGTGAAGCAGAGAAGGTAGCTGGGAGACCTCTACACTCACCCATGGAGGGAGCCTGAAACATTGCCTGGGTTACTGCTGCTTTTCCAAGTGCTAGTTCCAGTTCCTAATGAGGTCGCCTGGATAGCTATAACATACTCCTGATTCTTTCTGAGAGTCTGATTTTTGCTAGATTGAATGGGTTTTTGTTTGGGGATTCTAAAGTAGCCCTGACTACTGTTTGCTAAAGACAAACTCTTACTACAACACCACCTGTCTTCAGGGACAGTATTATAATTGGCAATTCGGGGAGAATCAGGCATTGCCCCCCGTGGGAGGAACCAGTTACAGACCTCAGGCACAGAATTTTCCTACCTCAAATCTCTCACCTGTAGTAATAGACAAGGACTGGTTTAGATTATTTTTGAAAGAGCCCTTCCATTTCTAATATTCTTGTGCTCAAAAAACAACAAAAACAAAAACAAAGAAAATAGGGGCCTGCCCATTCCTGGAATTTTAAATGGGATGCTTATAGCCTTGGAGCTGCGTGTGTGCAGGAGCTACATATTCACCTAAAGGCTAAAGGGAGAGACAGATAAAAGGAAGAGTAAGGTGGCTTCAAGGATTATCCCTATAAATAGGGAGAAAGTTTGGGTCATTTCAAATTTCTTTGTTAAATCTTTGTGCAATGATTTTCAATATGAAGTATGTATTAGAATGACCTGGGAACCGAAACCAAACAAACCAAAAACCCAAACCATTTCAACTAATGCCTGGCTACATTCCTAACCAATTAAATCATGAATTCTAGGGTCTAAAGGAGGCAGATAACCATGGACGGAAAAGCTCTCCAGGTGATTAAAATCATAGCCAAGCATGGGAACCACCACGTGGTTGTGTTTGCATTTGTTCTAAAAAAAGTCATTAACTTTCAAAGCTCACAGTGGAATATATAAGTGAGCTAAGCAGCGAGAGCATGCAAGTAAGAGCGGAGATCCTGAAAGTTAGAAAACTTAAAAAGAAAAGTCAAGAACTGAAAGTTTTTTCTTCCAAAAACTCTTATAACAGTGGCTACGTTTTTAAATATTTAAGGATATCAAAGTCATATGAGACAGTGAAATATTTGAATATTCTGGAGTTACCAAGTTAATGTTAAATTTCCCTCAGATTATTTTAAAGAAGGTAAGTAAATGTAATATGTTTTTAAGAAGGTTTCTACTGAAAATGGTTTTAATAAAATAAGAAAGCTTCATGATCTAAGATAAGGCTTCTCTATGTCAAAAATTGACAATGAGATAGTCTTATTCTCAATGTCAATAAAGTCGGCATTGTGTTTGCGTGGAACAGAGTTTTATGGAACTGAGACAGTTTAGGATATGTTAGGTGCTCACAAAAGACTAAATTTTAGTCTTTGAATATTCAGGTGTTTTTGGAAGAGACACTGGCCCCAGAGACTCTTTTGTGGTCCATGGTTTATGCTTCATTCTTCTTACTCAGCTTCTCTCTGGTTCCTTCATCTGTTTTCACCACTTTCTCTCTCATTCTATCTCACCTCTACTTAGTAGATTCTCCAGGCTTTCATATGCTTCAACCTTCTCTGTTTACTGACCTGGAGGACCTTCAGTCTTTCCTTCACTGATACATGTCAGACATTGGGTGTAAGCAGTAAATAGGCAGAAAATTTCCCTGCCCTTGTGGGATTAGCATTCTAGTAGGAAGAAAAAACAACAGGAAAACAAGTCAACAAAATGATTAGAGAATGATACATACCAAGAGACTGATAGTGGATGCGATGGGAAGAGGAGACTGTGAGGTTCTTTAGATCACTGACTCACAAGATAGCTGCAGATAGAATCACCTGTAGAAGCTTGTTTTGATTTAATTGATGCCAGAGTCCTACTCAGATTACTTCATAGGAGTGGCACTTGGTCGGCTGAAGTTTGTTTCCTAGGTGATTCTGATATATACAGTGAGGACTGAGTACTATTGTTTTAAAAGCAGACCTCTTAAAAAAATATTTGAGCTAAGACCTGAAGAAAAAAAAAAAAAGAGGAAGCTGGCTTGGGGGAGGGGACAAGAGGTTATTTCAGAGGGAGGACTGGTTATTGCAAGGCCATGAGGTGGGAGAGACTTTGACAGGCACAAGGAACCGAATGGAGACCAAGCTGGATGGAGCACAGTAGGTGAGACAATGGAGAGGTAAAGGCAGATAGACGACAGATCATATCAGTGTGAATTTTTTCTTAAAGATTCCAGAGAGAGAGTGTGAGCGGAAGGCGGGAGGGGCAGAAGGAGAGCATCTCAAGCACACTCCTGCTAAATGCAGAGCCCAATCACCGCCCCAAGATCATGACCTGCACTGAGATTGAGAGTCTGATACTCAATTGATTGAGCCTCCCAGGTGCCTCCATGCCAATTTAAATTTTATGTTTTATATGGTTGAAGTTGATGTGGAATGAGAGGTCACTGGAGAATTTTAATCAGGTGAATGACATTATTTTAGGTACTCTTTAAAAGAACACTCTGGCTGCTGTATGAAAAATGGTTTTTGAGAGGGAAGTGGTGCTAGTAAAGAAACCAGGTTAGGGGGCTATGGTTTTGGTCCAGCAGAAGATGGTGGCCTGGATAGTGTGGTGGTAAAGGGGGAGGAGTGGATAGATGTGAAAAATATTTCGGAAGAGGACCTGATAGCACTTGCTATGTATCTACTAACTTTCTAAGAAAAGAATCTGAGTAGTGAATAAGTCCCTCCTATTAATCTACCCTCTCCTTTTCCCATTACAGAGCATCATGCCATCTTGTAGGCTGGTTCTCCTTGTGTCAATCAATGGGTGGTTCTCTTGGGCCGGGACTCCTTTCAGCTCAGATCTTAAGATGCAGCTCATATGGGACAAAATTATGTCATGCAGAAGGAAGAGCTTTATTTGGAGATGGGTTATAGGTATAATAGCTGGAGTTTCTTAGGTTCCCCTTTAATTTATCACTGTTTCTTAAGGGGTGCGGAAGAGCAGAGGGAGAGGGAGAATCTGAAGCATGCTCCACACCCAGCATGGAGCACAATGCGGAGCTCCTAGGGCTCCATCTCACAAACCAGGGATCATGACCTGAGTCTAAATCAAGAGTTGGTGGCTTATCCAACTGAGCCACCCAGGAGCCCCTAATTTATCATTTTTTAAAATAAGATTTGTCTTTAGTGATTGGCATAATGGTCAAATATAGAAATACTAAAAACGTTGAATTTCTCACACAGAAATGTGTGTAAATGTACATATCTTAATTGAATTTAATTAAAACGTATTTCCAAGGCTAAGGTATTTTTATTTTCTGTTTTGTTTCTATTCTTCTGGCTTCAGGCTGCTCAAACTATACTGTAGCTTTGTATTAAAAAAGGCACCTGGTAGGTTAAAGGGGAAAGAATAATGTCAGATGCTCATAAGTTTGGAAAAAACAATGTTTTCTAAAGACAAGGGTGTCATATGCAATTCACATATGTTCAAAGAAATCTTGTGAATGAGAATAACTCTATGAAAACATTAGTCTTCAAGTTTATTGTGAAGAAGTAACACCTGGAAAAAATATTTCAATGTTTTCAGTGAAAACTCACCAAATGTTTACCTTAGGCTTCCAAGACTTAATGTACTAAATCTTTGGCATTTATGATCCATACATTTTAAAATGTGAAGGCCAATTATTTTGCCTGAGGCCACATGGGCAAAACATACATTGGTGAGCCGGCATAGAGCCAATATCATGATTCATTGACTTTTGAGGGAAGAAATCCTTGATTTTATTTCTGTAAAGAGAGAAATAGAAAACAAGAAAGCCAGAACAAAAATAGTATCTTTTAATGTTTTTTATCCTCATGGATTTCTGAAGTCTCTGTAGTGGATACCTTCCACGAGTCCTTAAAAAAGGGATTTTTGTTAGCCAGAGAAACTTTCCGTTGGCTTTCTTGCTTGTCAAAGTTATTAAGACCTCCTGACACGATATGTGTTCGCCCAGTAATAACAAACCCTGCATCTAACATTTTAGCTGCATGTAGGAAAGCAGCTGAAATCCTGTCTTTACCACTTGTATTTTAACTTAAATTTTGCTTTCTTTCCTTTTTCAAGAATCATTAAGATTTAGTACTTGAATCACTATGCTGTGTATTAGATTGGAAAAGAAATCTTAGCTAGTTGACAATACAGGAACCCTCATCAATGTTTAAAGATACTCTAGTGAATAGGAAAATTGATCAGATGTGGACAGTTAGAGACGCTCGGGTGATTGGAATAAATGTTGATACAGTAGGGAAGTCAAATGCATTGATCATGGAATGATTTCTTTCCCCATCTTCTACTTCAGAATTCTCCCCTATCTGAAAAAGTATGTTTAGTGTCTCTGTCTCTGATTTTTCTGGTCTTTTGCTCCTGCAGCTGGCACGTACTTCTTCCCAAGTTCTCCTAGCATCTTCCCCTCTATCACAAATTTGCTGAAATCTCAGTACTCAGAGGGAAGCCCTAGATAAATATCTCCTTTCTCATTCAACTCCCTTGAGTGTTGCCCACACACAGTGTGAATAAGATCATTTCACAGCACAATCTTGGGCTGGTCTAATCCTAGAGGATGTCTGTGTGACACACACACATCATAGAACCAGTGACTTCAACACAGGAAATGCTTTTTCAGGTGGTGATTAACTTTCCGATGTTTTCTCTTCCAAAATGAGCCAGAGGGAAAGAGCAACAAAAAAATATAAGAAGTAAAAAGAATTCCCCATCCCCAAAATAAGCTATTTCCAAAGAGCGGGTATCTGCACTCAATAGTGTCCTGAGACTTTAATTGAAGGAGATAGAGATACAAACAAAAGAACAATTAGAGATATGGGCATATACATGATACAACTTAGAGAAACTGAAAAGTCTCTGCAAATGAGTGTTCAAGATGACATAAACAGAAATTCTGGAACATATGCTTAAGGATCAGAAGCAGTGCTTATTGATCAGGACATGATAGATGATGAGGAAGTCAACTAACCGAAGGGAAAGATAATTTGAATTGGACCACAAAAGATTAAGTTCCCTGCTGTATTAGTTTCCTATTGCTGCTGTAACAAATTATCACCAATTTAGTGGCTTAATATAGTAGAAATTTATTGCCTGACAGTTCTGGGTGTCAGAAGTTTAAGATGAGTGTTACTTGGCTAAAATCAAAGTGTTGGAAGGAATTCAGGACTGCATCCTGAATTCTGGAGGCTGTAGAAGAAAATCTGTTTCTTTTTCAGCTTTAGAGACTTTAGCAATGTCCATCCTTTATTTTTTCCCAGTTTCGCATAGTGTCCAGTGAGAGGAGGTATCTTGGTGCAAGGCATGGAATTGTTGGGGAACAAGACTGAGTAGAGGAAGTTGTAGAGGTTCTCTGAGGAGTTTAAGTGTATGGAAATCCTCCTCAGAGTTCTAGAAATGCTTGCAAGTTACTCAGAATGGTGGATGTTATGGTGGAAGGATAATGCAGGCAAGAACCAGTGTAAATTTAAATTATTACTGTGATCTTTGGGTCTTAGAGAAACTTACGTTATGTGTACATATTCCATTTCTGAATTTGAGTTTAGTTATCCTCAGCTAACCTAATCTGTTTTATTTGAAAAGATAATTTCTGGGAATTCTTTATATGGGAGAACAAAATGCCAAGAGTTGCTAAAACAGTTTTGAAGGTAAAATTATAAAACAATACTACATTATAAATGATGAAATTATAAAATAATGGTAATTGAATACAATGTTATTGAAGAGCTAGATAAAAGGAATAGAATAAACTAAGACAGATCCAGCTGCATGTAGAAATTAGATATAATAATGGAATTGGCATCACATATTAGTAAAGAAATGGCACAATAAACTGTACTACATATTTATATTGAAAAACAGTTATAGCTTTCAAACAGTAATGGTAGGTATTAAAACTGCTAGCCAGCTTCTAAATTGCTGAGCTCACATTTGTATAATACCTCTGATTCTGCCTTCCACAAGAATTGATTTAATAAAGCTAAATTTGCTTATGTCTAGTGAGTGCAATTTCATTTCTAGGTGTTTCCCTTTGGGAAATAGTGCACAGGGTCAGGAGAATGACCTGTTCCCCTGAAGACTGTTACAGCATTGTTTCATATTTAAAAATTGGAAATCTAAATGTGTATCAGCAGGAGCAGGGATGAATTGTGATCTGTTTATACAATTGAATATTATACAATCATTACAAATAACGAGATAGAGGCTATGGCTACAGGTGTCCCCAAGGATGTTTCTCAGTAACATAATGTTGTAGGAAGCCATTTACTCTATATCACTTATCTACAATTTAAAAACCTGAAGACACCCGTATTTTATTTATGGAAAAACTGAAAGAGGTATAAATAACCCTCACTTAAACTGCAGTGTTTTTAGACTCACCCTTTTAGCCTTTGTGGTTATGCCTCCTCATAAACTCCTGACCTTTTTCTCTAGTAGGAGTTGGTAAATTATGGTGCTGTGGGCAACCGTCCTTTGCGTGAGAATAAAGTTTCATTTTAATACATGCTGCCCACTTTTTTGTACATAGTTTTGTTGGACCAGAGACATCCCTTTTCCTTTATGAAAATTATTTGTGGCTGTTTCCAGCTATAATGGCAGAGTTAGGTCGTTGTGGCAGAGACTGGCCCACCAGTGGAGAATTTTCACTGGTGGCTCTTTAAGAAAAATCCTGTTAGTGTGACCCACACAGGTTAGGTTAATACCACTTGTTCATCCCAGACCTTGAGCTGGTTGGTCCCTGGAAATGCAATTGGGTTTAGCAGTTCCTGCCCTCGGGGGCTTAGATAACTAGAGCTATGAAATCCGTTCCATGAAATAGTTTGCACTCTAAGGAGCAGGTTATTTAAGACACAACAAAGAGGGAGAAAATTTTTTTTTTTTTCCTCAGAGCTTGATAAAACATGAATGGGGATTATATGTAAAATAGCTTGGCTCATGATAGGATTTCAGTGTTGTGGGTCTACTATCTTATCCAGATTGTTTGTGACTGTCCTCATCCTTTGATATTGCATGAATGGGAGCAAAGAAATGGAAGAAAAGAGAGAAAAAGAAGACTTAGAAGAGCAGAAAGTTGAAAGTATATTAAGCAATGGAAGACTCTGAGTTTCTTTCCCTGTTAGTACAGAATCAAAGCTATTTTTGAAATATATATTAAAATTTTTATTAAAGATGTTAAGCGGTCATTTTTTTTTACCGGAAACCTTGATTTCCCTAATGCTAACTATAGATGAAGTGAACGGGATTTCTTAAACTATTTTGCTTGAGCTTTTATGCTAACATTTGCCTCCAAATAATAAATTGCAAATATGGTTTATTTATAGTATGCCAAATAATGTTTTGAAAAAAAATATCCTCTTTCCTATGAGAGAACATATCTATTTACTTTAATGGATTCTTAAGGTAAAAACATGTGGATAGTAGTCAGAAGCACAACTGTTTTGTTTATGGAATTTCCAAGGCCTGTTCAGTCCTCTGCAGAACACGTTTAACTCTCTGACTTGGTAAATTGTGATTTCCAAAATGGCCCATAAAGCTGGTCTGTCTTGTGTTATCTTTCAGGAGGAAGACTCCTGGTGTTTCTCTCCAGAATAATATTTTATACGTAATACATTTTTCTCTCCTTCACTTCTCCTTGATCAGCGGTCCCTTGTGTGTTCTCTTGGGAGTTCTGCTAATGCTGAGCTGGGTACTTGCCTTGAATAAATGGTTTTTTACTCACCATATTATTATTATTAATTATTATTATTATTATTATTATCTGGTTTTCCATCTTGAATTTAAAAAAAATTGCAATTATCATGGAAAGTCTCAGAACTATGAGATTTTTAGAATTAGATTAGCACAGCTTCTCAAAAGGGCATTTTCCTCTTTTCTTTGGTAGAACCTTACCAGGCCAGTAATTTGCTTTTAGGACCTGAATATCTTGCTTAATTCTATTATGTATAGCATTAAAATGAGATTTCATTAACAAATAGGAAGAGAACTTTCATCTTTTTCTAATAAACTGAATTTAAGCAAACATATTAATAGTACTGTGGTTTTTATCAGGCTTTTTTTTTCTTTCCAACTGGTAATGACCTTTGTAAGGATGGACAAGAATGGATCCAGCAAGTAATCTCATAGGAAATATTGTTACTTTGGGAAGATCAAAGGATAGAAAGCCTTGCTGATGCCACAGGTTGGACAAGAGGAACAGAAGCACACTACTGGCAGTTCCCTGTGAATTAAAAGCCTCAATGCCTCCAGGGCCCCATTTATAATATTCAGTTGATGAAATTTTGAAATAGGATAATACTTGAGGGATTAAGCATTTAATTTCCGACGCTGACCTCAGAAAGCTTAGTTGTTTAATTTTCTTCTTAAAAATTGAGCCACCAAGGCGCCCCATGAAACACAATCAGTTAAGAGGCTGACTCTTGATTTCAGCTCAGGTCATAATCTTAGGGCTGTGAGATCAAGGACACCTTCCCTCTACTGCCCCATGTCAGGCTCCATGCTGGGTGTGGAGCCTGCTTGAGATCTCTCCCTCTTGCCTCTTCCCTACCTCTTTAAAAAAAAATCATATTTAAATGATAAAATACATTTAGAATTTTAAGATTTAAAATAATGAGGTATGTTTAGACTTTAGGATGGTTGCTTTACCATTGGTGCACTTGCAACTATTTATACCCTGATGCATAAAACTTTGGTATCCAATCTCAAATGAATTTTTCTCTTGGCCTGGTGTAGTCCACATAAGTTAAGATTACATGATATGTTTTTGGCAATTTTAGATGAATTGAACCAGTAGTTCAATTTAATGCTAGTTTAAGAAATTTAGTAGAACAAAGTGTATAAAGTAATTGACTTACAAAAATGTTGATTAAATTGTCAAAACTACTTTTGGGGTGTGGGTGTGTGTTTATAAAGGAGATGATATAGCATGAGGGTTAAGGCTAAAAATTTCTATGGTAAGCCCTGATCTTCTCTTTTATTAGTTTGACCTTGAGAAATCCCTTTATGTCAATAGCCTTAATATTCTCATTTCTAAATGAGAGGCTGTAACATGGTATGTAAAGAGCTTGGCATAGTGCTTTGACAAACAATAAGGGCACACAAAAAAAGTTCTTAACACTATGACAGATTCACAATGTATTTGAGAATGGGTGGCAAACAATAAAGCTCTATATAAATGTGAGCTGCTGTTGCTACATAATTTTCATGAGAGGCACATAGATTTCTTACAAAGGGCTGAGATGATGGAATTGTCAGCCAATGTCCTTTATGTTGGCAGTGTTTCAATAAGTGGGAGAAAGTTTTAGCTACAAGTAATACAATCAAAGATGCAAAATATTAAATATAAGCTCAGTATGCTAGTTTGCTCACTCTCATGTTTTCAGGATAAACAATATTATGAAAATGTATAAAGGGGTGAATAAATTCTAGAGGGCATGATATTATTGAAGTGATTCAAGCATGGCTGAAATCTTGGCTACTGTTGGAGCAGGTATGTGAGGCAGAGGGGTGTGAATGCAAACTTCTTATCACGATCTTCAATCTTCAAGGCCTTCACAGTTGGGTCTGGTTATCTTTCCAGTTTTTCTCTGCATTATATCCTTCCTTATTCTGTAATCTTCACCATTTTTGACCAAGCCATGCAGCTTCAGACATCTTTGTCTCTGTTTAGCCTAATATATCTTCTTCACCCTCACAACTAAAGTCAACTTGACGTAATACTCAATCAGCACTAGAAAATCCCGAAGGCTTTTCTAGTGATAGCTTCTCTCCCTGGGTCTCCCATCACAATTATTTTACCTCCATTTGTACAACTATGTCATTTTTACTTTGAATCACAGTTACTTGTTTCTTGTTCTTTTGCTTGAAGGAATCTCCTTGAGGGTAAGTTCCTTGAGATCATCTTTTGTGGTTTCTGGTCTCCATAGTGCCTCAGTCCAAAGTTTACACACAGTGAGGACTGAGAAATGATTGTTGGGTTGAGCTGAAATCAGACTTCCTTGAATAAAGTACTTGGGGGTGTTGGAATATATCTTCTTTCCCAATGGCCTTAACTTTTGGGGTAGGCTCTTTTGTGATATTTGATGGTTCCAGAAGAAAGGGACTTTACAAAGACTTGGCTCTATCATCAAAAATGATCAGTCTGGCAACAGGTATTAACCTAATAATTTTGGTTACGGTATTGGTAAAGGGACACGTTACTAAAAACAGTGGCACCTGTTCCCTTAATGGTACATTACTCCAAAAGCCTATGACCTTCTGAAATCAGTTTACAAACATTTGCTGAGGGAAGAAAATTTTAACACCATAATTTTTAGTAAATTTATTTACATAACTTGAAGAAACATGCTTTGAACCTCTATTACGAGCTAGTGTTCAGTATCTAACACGACATTTCATGGAGACATAACTGAAAATGTTTTTAGAAGACTGAATGTCAAATTATGCCTTGTGATTTATAGCAATGAAAATTAGTTCATTTGGGTGGTACTTGGATGGCTCAGTTGGTTGGGCATCTGCTTTTGGCTCAGGTTGTGATCATGCAGTCCTGGGATTGAACCCCACATCAGGTTCCTTGCTCAGTGGGGAGCCTGCTTCTCCCTCTCCCCCTGTTTGGGCTCCATCTCTCTCTGTCAAATAATTAAATCTTAAAAAAAAATTCACTTAAATGTAATCCTTTATACTCTTCAATTTTAGTATTTTTTCCTTCAAATTTTTTATATTCATTTGTATAAATATCACTTGATTTCCTTTCAAGACTTTTATAAAAATCACTTATTGCAAGGTAGTATCTAAAATATTTTTTTTCTTTGTTGTTTCAACTGTTTTAATTATTTTTTGTCTTAAAAAAAAAAGACTCTGAGGAAGTGAAGAAATTTGCATCCAGGGGTAAATAAGAGGCAAAGTTACATTAGGCATATGAAATAAGCTTAATGAGAACCTAGTAATATGGAATTAATAAAAAATAATAAGACCTTGTACACATCCTATAAACTACGAAGGGAAGCAAATATGTAACACTGAAACAATAGAGGAAAATAGCAAAAAAAAAAAAAAAAGGGCTGTGAGAATTGTGATTAAAATAGCATACAAGGTCAAGGAGTTTGGAAGGATAAAAGATAAATACAGCTATCAGTAATTCTTAAAATGGCAAAATATTCCTTTAAATAATAGCCAACTGTGGCTCCTTAGAATTCAGTTATAGCCATTTATCCAATTACCAAGTACTTACTTTGCTACTGCTATTTTTTTTCTCATTTTTTGTTTCATTCATCCAACATAGAGTACAGGTTTCAGAGATGATAACTTGTAATTTAATGTAGAGAAATAATTAAAATATAATTTTTTAAAGATGTATTTATTTATTTTGGAGAGAGCGTGCAGTGGGAGGGGCAGAGGCAGGTAGAGAGAATCTCAAACAAGCTCCTCACTGAGCTGAGGGATTTGGGTGGGAGTGTGTGGGGGGTCCATCTCAGGACTCAGATGCTCAACTGATTGTGCCACCCAGGTGCCCCTGAAATATAAAATATCTAAACCACATCTTTTAGTGCAGTGGTGATGGTATATTCTTTTTCTTTTCATGGGCATTCACTAGGCAAGGTAAAAACACTTTGAAGAGGGGCCAGCATTAAGGAGGGTACTTGTGCTGAGCACTGGGCATTGTATCTAAGAATGCATCACTAAAATCTACTCCTGAAACTAATATTACACTGAATGCTTACTAGTTGGAATTTAAATAAGAACTTGAAATTAAAAATAAAAAATTAAAAAGGCAGGATTGTTAGGTCTTGGGAAATTTTATTTAGAAAATGCACATTTCCTATAATATATACTTGGGCCTTAATAAAGCCAGTAAATGATTGACAGGTACCACCATACAATAAAGATAAGAGTATGAGGATACGAGGAAATACTCCTAATAGGAGGCAAGTGAAAAGATTTATAATCTTAGCTGTCATTTAAAAAAATTGAATAAAAATACTTTGTGTTTTTATACGTTAGCTCATGATTCATCCTATTTGGGGAAAAAGAATAAAATCTAAGGACAAGAAGACAAAATTAGCTTTCTACCTTAAACTGTTCTTCGAAGTTGGGGTATATGTCAAATTTTCATTTGAAGGCTACCCTTGGCCTTTACCAAAAGACCACTAGAAAAATAAATGTATCTAGCGATCCTGAGTTGATTAGACTTAAATTCTGGTAAGAGAAGAAAGCCTGTGTACTTAGCAGGGTCTCCCAAGGGAATTCTTGGGACAAAGGATGAAAGGCTTTACATGATTTTAAGGTGCTGTGGCCCAGCAGGAAACTAGAGTTGGGCAGAATTTATAACAAAATAGCTTTGGTGTGATGGACATTGGTTAAGAGGAGGGTCTTAAAGTGAGCTGTTAGGCTTTAAGCTATTTTGGTTGGTGCATAGATTTAGCTTCCAAAGTAATTAATCTTCTTGTAGCAAGCTGCTTAGCTGCTCCTGGCCAGTCTTAGTTATGTTGAGCACAGAACCAGGAAAATATGTTTAGTCCTCAAATGTTTTACCCCAGGAACAGTAAATTATGTTAGTTTTATTTCTCCTTGCAAATAATGTCAAATTAATTCAATGACCACAGATAGGCAGTTATTTTTCTTTCAGAATGACTATGCTGCTGGGTTTAGTTTATTCTCTCACCAGTGATGAGATCTCAAAGTGTCTCCTGTGCTCCTCTCATTCTTTTGGTCCTTCCTTACAATATTCTGTCCTTTTAAAATAGTCACACACACCCCTTTAAATTCATTTATTCAGTTGATCTCCTGTTTTTCCAGCATTGTTCCAGGTGCCAAGAACATAAGGTTGAATGAACATAGTCGTGGATGAAACAAGCATGGAAACAAACACTCACAATATATGCTGTTGAGATATTGTCCAGAGGGTACACAAAGAGGGCATGGGGCAATTGGGCAAAGTGGTTTTATATAGAAGCTAACACTTGATCCCAGTTTCAAGGAATAAGGAGGAAGAGAAAGGAAGGAAATTGTAGATTAAAAAAAAATGTGAATGTCTGGGAAACTGCTCACTAATCAGAATGACAACTTAAAATATTTACAAGTATTACTTTATATAGGAATATTTCATCCTTGCTTACATTTTTTTGGTCTTATTTTCCTAATAAAACTAAGAGGATCTTGTGCATATGAAATCTTTCTATACCCCTCATATTACTTAAATCTGTATCTAGAGAACAGGCAATAAATACTTTGATTTATTTGTATATGGTAACTGAGAAGAGTAGGAGGAAAAATACCGTGGGTTGAATTATTAAACCAGTTTAACAAATTTCTGTTTTTGTAACAGAATTTTTGGTGGGTAGAGTGCATTTGGGTGATTCCCATAGTAACTTGAGTAACTTGCTGTCGTTGGCTCTACAGTTTGGTTGTTTCCAATATTCAGGGCCAGATTACAAATAACATCAATTATTATTATTAAAAACCTAACTCGTAAGAGTCCTTGCCTGATATTTATGCTCAGTAATTTTGTGTGGAATGTATTGTATTGCTAAATTGTATTAGTCTGTGAGGACTGCCTTAATAAAATACCACGGGGTAGGTGGCTTAAACAACAGGACCTTATTTTTTAACGCTTTTGGAAGCTAGAAGTCCAGTATCAGGGTGTTGGCAGGTGTGATTCCTTCTGAGGCCTCCTCTTGGCTTGTAGATACTTACCTTCTTTCTGTGTCCTCACATGGCCTTTCATCTGTGCCTGAGCAGCCTTGGGGTCTCTCTGGGTATCCCTCTATTCTCTTTTTGTAAGAACACCCTCATTTTAGGGTTAGGCCTGATTTTAACTTAGTTATATCTTTAAAGGCCCTCTCCCCCAAATACAATCACATTCTAAGGTATTGGGGGTTAGGGCTACAACTTTGTGAATTTGGTAGGACACAGCTTACTCCATAACATAAATGGTATGATGTATTGCCTCTTCTTATATAATTTTTTCCTGTGAACTTTTGAAGTAGCTTGTTTCATTCCCCCCAAAAGTTTGTTTTTCTTAATTTGGTTGGGATGCTTTAGATTTGTAGACTGAGGGGGAAAAATAACCTTGTGCTATACATCTTGTATAAGAATAGGTAGGCTTTTCTTTTAATCATGCATTATTCAGTCCTTCAGGAGCATTGTAAAGTTTTCTTCATAGGAGTTTTTCATTTTTCTTGCTAATTATTACGTGTCTCTATTACCTTGTTTGAACATATTGTGTATGTTCTCTTACATTATGCTTTTTAAATGGTTGTGGTTTTTTAGTGAAGGTTTTTTTTTTTTTAACTGAAGCCTTACAGTTTGTAATAGTCTTGATGTTGACTCTTCATTTTTCCGTTTCTATAATGCTATGACATCTGTAGGTGATGTTAATTTAGCCTCTTCTCCAAGTTAGAAAACATCCATCTGTTGTTATGTTATGAATGACTTTAATCCAAAATAGTTCCAAGACATTTGATAAAATTTAATATCTGTCACAGTTCTATATCAATACTGGTCCAGATCTCATACAGTCTTTCCGTGCTCAGAAAAATGGAATGTCTCTAGTTGCAATTTTGTGTGAATGAGTAGAGCTATTTTAGCTCTTATAAATGAGTAAGCAGTAGGTCTTGTCTCCTGGGCTCACATGGAGAGCAGTTTCTTGTCCCTTGCTGGGTGTATGGCAGATTTGACTTCCACACCTACACAGTCCCTGTTGTGCCATCACGTATATAACGGTTACAGTTCCATCTGGTTGGAATACTTTAATCTCAGCTTTTGCTCTGGGTTTCCTCTGCTTCTGCAACATGAGTATCTTCTTTTTCTTTCCTTTTTCGTTTTTGTGAGTGTGGCTCTGTGCTTTTTTAATACGTAAAAATATATTTCTATTTTGGTGTGGAAGGCGAGCTATCGGAGTCATGGGCTCCTTCATTTTAACCCAAGTATCCTGTTCAATCTCTCTGCATTGTCAAGTCATTAAGTTATTGTGCAGCTTTTATCCAAAGGTGGGTAGTCCTGGTTTACCCAAGAATTTTGAAGCAAAAATTTTCTCTCTTCAGTCAGGCCACATGGGATAGTGAAAAGTTCCTAAGCTTGAGACTGAATCCCAGCTTTACAATTCACTTGTTTGGTAATCTATTTTAGGACAAATTATTTAACTCCACTGATACTGAGTTTACAAAATGGAAATGATGATTGTTATTGGTTCAAGAACTGAGTAAGATGGGGTGCCTGGGTGGCTCAGCGGTTGAGCTTTCAGCTCAGGGTGTGATCCTGGGTCCAGGGATTGAGTCCCACTTCGGGCTCCCCACTGGGAGCCTGCTTCTCCCTCTGCCTATGTCTCTGCCTCTCTCTCTGTGTCTTTCATGAACAAATAAATAAAATCTTTAAAAAAATAAAAAGAACTAAATAAGATAATAAATATAAAATGCTTCTCAAATAATAGGAGTTCAATAAATTTTGTCATCATCCCTTGCTCCCCAAAAAGAATTAGTTGGAATGTATATAATATGTAACCACATCTTAATAAATACCCATTTTATGTTCTTAGGCAAGTGAAAAACATTTCAAATTGGAGAATGATTAAGACGAACATTGCTACTTATAGGTCGGAAGTTTGCTTCTGATATGTCTTACTTATTTTGGGGCATATCTTTTCTTGTGTTTTTTAAATTGGAAACTTGATTGCATTTTTTGGGACACAGAAATTACGATAAGTCTGGCTGGAAAGATTAATAATAAAATTATCCTACCCAAAAGACATAGGCACTTCAGAATTTATTTCTTTTATAATATAGACATGTTAGACTAAATGATCACCAAAGCTCCTTTACTGCCTCTATGGTAATCTAGTTCATCCCCTTCTTCTTAGAAGAAAACCGAGTCCCAGAAAATACAGATTGGCCAAGGTCACACATGGTAGTTTGCTAGTAGCAGAACCAAACTAGAAGGCAGAGCTCTTAACTCCTATGCTATTTGAGGTTTCTCAGAACCAGCCTTTCTACTGAAAACAGGAAACCCAAAATATTTGTCTACCAAAGAGTTGGCTAAACTTTCTACCATGGCCTGGCAAGAGTGGACATATTTATTATAATTGTCAGTTCTCCTATTTCTTGATATTGATATACTACAATTTATAATTCTAGGATCATTTATATTTCAGGGATGGAGATGGATGGATGGATTCCTATCATTTTAGAACTTTCAAAGAAAAATCTGTGCTCTCTAATTTGATCATGACCAAGATAGTGAACTAAATCTAATAGGTAAGTTTATTTACCATTCATTTTGATGGTGCTTAAGACACATTAGAAATTTGTAGATTGGCTAATTTGTTTTCAAAACATAGGAAAGCCAAATTTGCCTCTTCCATCTTCTCTTCAAGACAAGGTCAGTGGAAGTGTATCTATCCAAATGTTTTCAAACATTTTTGTATTTAATATGGGCCAACATTTTTCTAAATCACATGTTAAACAGATTGCCAAAGTATGTCACTTTATTGTCAGCAATAAGTGTAAAACCTAGCAATAATAAAATATTTTTTTTCAAATTGATTTTATTTTTATTCTCACAGCATCCCCTTTCCCCACAAAGAAAAAACTTTCCAACCTCAAGCACAGAACTTCAGAGGGACTTTCTCTCCATCCTACATTCCCCGCCCACCACCCCCCATATTTCTACATACACAAACACCACCCCCCCCCCACACACACACACAAAACAAAACTGCTTTTCATAGATCTTAGGTGGCCATTTCTCCCCTTAAGCTCCAGGACAGAAAGTACCATATATTTGACTATTCAAGTTATCACCACTAGCAACTGCTTAAGAGGTAAAAATAAAGAGAAATTTCAAAAGCCATGTTTTTACTCCTGAAGTATTCTATTATGTTGATTGCTTCCCGGGTGTGTGGGCTATGGGCGTATACATATTTTAAAAAGGAATTGGTGATTGGATTGGATTGAAGATAAATTCCAGCCCATAAAAACTATAGGAAAATATATTATTGTTTGACATCTCTGAATTCACAGCTTTACTTTTAATAAGATTCCAAGCCTAGATTACTTACTAATTCATTCACTCAATAAATATTACTGAGTACCCATATCTGCCAAAGCCATTATTTTAGACTCTGGAAATATAGAAAAAAAAATTCCTGCCCTCAGGAAACTTGCATTTTAGTTGAGGGAGTCAGAGAAGATAGGAATATACAGTTTGTTAGCCAAGAGTGTTTTGGAGAAATGCAAATAGGGAAGGAAGGCTGAGGGTGGTTGGAGGGAGGATTAGAGCTTGAAATAGGGTGGGGGGAAAGGCTTCATTGGGAAGGCGACTTTGAGGAAAGAAATGAAGCAGGCAGCCTTTTAGAGTTCTGGGGGAAGAGGGTTCTGCTCATTTGAACAAAGCAGTAACAACAAAGATGTTTCTCGAAACCTTCAGACTGATTCACTTTGACAGATATGCTTTTGAGGTGATTGCCAAACCCATTGAAATTAGTTTCCTTCTCTCTGAGGGAGTTGTCCAAATGAATGAGAGCTTATATCCTGGCCTTGAGGCAGACGTGAATAGTCGTTGATGGAATTTTCACCTGTAATATTTCCAGAGAGAGGAATTAGGCACAACATGACATTTAGGGAACAGTGTTGCTAAATGCTTCTCCAGATTTTTCAGGTTCCGTCATCTTCATTTACTATAGATTAGAAATTCATCTTGATCATCTCCTCATCTGAAACAGTGAAACACAGCCCAAATATTAGCCCAACAAAAGAGAGAATTCTGAGTTTCTGATGTCTAAGGATTATTAAGCATCTGAGACTAATTATATATTTATCCTCAAATACGTCTGATCAACAATGGTATAAACTGTCTGTTCTGTGACCTTATTTCTCAGGAAACAATAAAAATGTTCAATTTGTTTTGAAACTTCTCATTTGAAACTTTATGATTGAGAGGGAACTAGATGTTAGCCTGAGTCTATTTCCTCTTCTTGAAAAAAGATGTTCAAATTAATAAACTTTTGCCAGCTCTGCGGCTTTGTGTATTCTTCCTCCGAGCTACCAGGAAAAAAGACACCTATGAACATTAACAGAATATTAATGGAAGAAAAGTATGTGAAAATTAAGTCCAGAGAGAGATCTGTCCTAGCCAATATTTCCCTTGGAGCTATGGGAGAGACGGAGCTGATCTGATGACAAATGAGGAGGCCTTACGGCCATAAACAGGCTTTTTAAGCCATGAGTTACTTTAATCTTCTTTATCAAATAAGTTTGGAAATTAATAACATCTAGAAGTTTCTGCTGATGTGTGGTTGTACTAAGTTTTGCCTTACTCAAGTGGAAGGACAAGCCGAAAGCCCACTTTAATAAGAGGGAGCATCAAGGGAAATGGAAGTCAACGCTTTTTCTTCACTTTACTGGTTAATTAAAAGGAAGCCACCTATTTGCTTCCCATGGAAGTCTTAACATCCAACTAATTTGGATGCATCCTATTATTTAGTAATTTTCAATAGGAGTGAAGTGCTAGAGTCCCACAGGTATGGCCTGGGTTTCTTTGGGATAGCTTTTTGAAGGATGATGCTAGTCACTTATATATACCTCTGAGCTAGGGCGCCTGGGTGGCTCAATGGATTAAGCATCTGCTTTCAGCTCAGGTCATGATCCTAGAGTTCTGGGATCAATGTCTCTCTGGGCTGCTCACCCTCCACCTGCTTGTGCTCTTTCTCTCTCAAATAAATAAAATCTTAAAAAAATACATATATCTGAGCTTTTGCATTGCTAAGCATGGTAGGAAATACAGAGTAAGAGTCAACCCCTAGTCTGAAGGAGCTTACAGTGGAATGGTAGGTAGGGAAAGGATGGGGGAATGTTTGGATATATTTCAAATAAGATACTGAAAGCTGTGGTGTTTCAGTGGAGGACAAGAGTGCAGTGACTTTGGTTTGGAAAAAAGCGTTTGAGATGTACATTGAATAATGTAGTAGGTTTGCATCTTGGCTTTGGTGTTCACTGATTAGGGCAGATGTCTTAATCTCCCTGAGCTTTGTTATTTCCTCATGGGTAGAATGAGCATACTCTTTTCTAACTTGTAGTGAGCTTCTAGATATTCAAGGAGTGCAGAGAAAACACTTGGCATTTTGTCCAGAACAAAGTGGGTGATACTCTCATTCTTAGGATGAGAAGGGGCACTCGAGAAGCATGAGGTTAGAGTGCCCAGTGACTGGAATTACGAAACCTGAGTTAAAACCAAGTTCTGCCATTCAGTAGCTGAGTGCAGGGAAAATCTAGCCTTGGTTGGACATAGTTTGGGGGTGGAATGCTTTGTGTGATGTAATGATCACTGCCCGGGTTCCTGTGATGTCATGAGAGCTATGATCATAAACATGAAGAGGCAAGTTCAGGGCACAAGTCAAGACCACTTGTACAGAGAGGGCAACTTGAAGCCGATTTTGGCGGGTATGTCTAGGAAATCTCTAGGAAAAATATGGGCTTTATGAAGATTCTTACAGGAGCTATGAAAAGTTTTCTTTGCTGCTGCTTTCAGGGCCTTCCATACCTTCTCTTTTCTCCTCCAACTTTTAGACCCAGCACTGATTCCTTCCAACTGCCTCTTCATTTCCAAGGGCAGTGCTCTAATGTTCTTTATTGCTCCATGAATTACGTGAGAGATTTATTAGTAAAAAGTTCATTCAGTAGGGTTACAAGCCAATCTGTCCATATAATTGCAGCTTAAATAATACAGTGAGGAGAGTGGGAGATTGGATTTATAATAAAAGAAATTAACAAAGTTATTTGTAACTCAACAGTGACTCCCCCCGCACCTTGGCCAGAAACGGTATTTAAGTATTTAGGTATGTGCACTTCCCTATTAGGAGGAAAGAACCTAAAACAATGAGAAAAAGATAAAGTACCTGAATCAAAGGTCATAGGACTAACAAGTGGACTTGAACCCTGGTCTTTCCATTGGCAAAGCCCATCCATACCCTTTCCAGGACACCCAGCTTCCTTTCTTAGCTCTGGCCCTTGACTGATGCTGGGACAATCTTTTCAAAGAGGCTGCTGCTGGGGTGCCTGGGTGGTTCACTTACTTAAGCATCTGCCTTTGGCTCAGGTCATGATAAGGTCCTGGGATCGAGCCTCAGATCAGGCTCCCTGCTTAGTGGGGAGTCTGCCTCTCCTTCTTCCTCTCTGTCTGCTGCTCCCCCTGCTTGTGCGCTCTCTCTCTCTCTCAAATAAATAAATAAATAAATAAATAAATAAATAATCATAGATGCTGCTGCTGTGTGAGTGAGTATACAGTTTCCTTGTGTATTCCCTTCACGCTCACCCTCTGTGTGGTATTGAACTTGAATACTGCCTTTCAGAGAAATGCTATCTGTCATGACCAGACTCAGGACGTAGTAAAAATCAATTAGTCTTCATTTAGTAACTTAACTAGCTTCCTTTCCTGTCATTCAGTGTCTTGTTAAAAACCTCTGTGCAAAGAAGAATCTAGCTTATAGATATTTCTTTTTTTTATCTTTTTTTATAAATTTATTTTTTATTGGTGTTCAATTTGCCACCATACAGAATAACACCCAGTGCTCATCCCGTCAAGTGCCCACTTCAGTGCCCGTCACCCAGTCACCCCCACCCCCGCCCACCTCCCCTTCCACCAACCCTAGTTCGTTTCCCAGAGTTAGGAGTCTTTCATGTTCTGTCTCCCTTTCTGATATTTCCCACTCAAATGAGTAGCTTATAGATATTTCTTACCAAAACCATTCAAAGCAGTGGTTTTCAAAACAGTGGTTATTCCAATTAGTCATCATCTCCCTCCTTTAGGAGAACTTCCCTTCCTCTTTTAGACAGAAGTTGTACCTCCCTCATCGCTGCCCCTACAGCACTTTGTTCCTCTTTCACGACATGACCACGTTGCTGTGTGTTCCTCTCCTGCTAGGCCGTCATTGCCTGCAAGGCTGTCAATTCCTCACTAGGCTGTACATTCCTATATCTTTCATTTGTAATATCTTAAAAATGGTAGACATCTCAACTATTGATTAGCCTAATTAAATTCTATGTGCAGAATTTTTAAACTGTTTCAGAGGATTTGAATTTTAACCATAGCCAGTTTTTTTTGGTCGGATAATTCATGAATAATAATAAGAAAATAAACATTAAAGCACTGGCCCTGATTAATGAATAGGCAGAGAGAAGAAATTTGGTGCTGAGCCAGAGGGTTGGAAGTGAGAAAAGGAATAATGGAAAGGCTTTCGAAGCGCAGCAAGGTAAGATTTTGAGGCCCTAATACATTGGATGTCTTTCAGGTATTGGGCATAGAGAAGCATGGATAGTTGAGTCACTTACACTGGAGTCTTTGGTGGAGCTATTAACAGTTTGATAAAAATGAATCTCTGAATAATACCTCCCTCTCTGCCAGTGAATACATAAAGGTTAGTAGAATTTGTGAGAAAATGTGTACTTTTGTACAGACTATGACGGGAAAAGCTCAATTATCAACCAGTGATATTTCATCACCTTTTTCTTTCTCCCATTTTTATTGTTTTTGTCAATTCTACTCTGGATTTACCGAGATGCCCAGCATGACTTTAGATCTCTGATCCCAGCTTGGACTCATGTGCTGCAGTTTCTAAAAAAAATGTTTTTAAGGACAATTAACTTCTTAAAGAATACTAAAAGCGTTTTGATAAATGGGGGGCTATTGCTAGCAAAGGGAATCAAAGCGCACATGGTGAAAAGCTGTACTTGTACAAACTCTGAATAGAACTGGACAGGGGGAAATTCCAAGGTAAATGAAACAGGCTGAAGCCTTCTCTTAATTCCCTTACCCCAGGCAGCCCAGATAGCCCCAAACATTGCTTTTCTTCCCCCATCTTCTCCTTGCCCCCTACCACCATCACTATGTCTTTGGTTTTAGAAGTAGATCTGACCAATTTCTTCATTCTGACTTATCCTTGTGATATAAAAACGCTGTGATATAGAAACACTATTAGAGATCATAAATAAATAAATCCTACAAACATTTTAAAGCAGTAAGTGAACCTCTAACTGTGGAATGTGGGGCATGAAAGAGCTGGTTGAAGAAATTTTTTGGGTGGTGTCAGGCCTCCCACCAAAGTTTTTCTTCACCCTGGAAGATAACTTGAATTTCTCTGAAGGAAGTATATAATTTGGAAGAAAATTCAGCAAGCATTAATTTCACATGGGGAAAATTCCAGTTGTTTTAAGGTTTTGGTGTTTCTTCTGATTTGTCTTTTGATTTTTCTTTGGCAGTTACTCAATTAAAACATTCCTTAAATATCTTCATTTTGGAGGATACCTAAAACCAAAGTTCTCTTCAGTGAATGAGACTGCTGTGGTGAGACTTGGGTAGAGAATCAGGGAGTGGAGGATGAGCCTACTGGGAAGGGGAACAGGAAGCAATCCCAGGAGTCCTCACACCACAAGAAGAAAGGTCAGCATCAGGAAAAGTCCCAGAAGGACCAAATTATTCTGTTGAGGTGACCCCTACCAGGAAGCTGTCCCCATCAGACATCCGCTTTTCATAGACAATCATCCCTCTATGGCCTCCTAAACTTACTCTTAACTCAGAGATCCTACACCTACTACTTTGAAGGAACAAACTAGAATGTTTCACAAATGATCCAACAAAACAGGTTGAAAGAGCAGATGTTAAATTGGAATGCCACACATGGCTAGTTTTGGCTCCTGAAAGACCAAACACTATCCAACAAGAATTTTCAGCCTTATTAATAATGCAACATTTTGCCATCCCCACATTGTCAGTGTTACGAAGGAAAATCTGACCTGCATTAAGGTTCTTTTGACTTTGAACTTAGCATATGTCTTCCAGAAGGCGATCAATAAAACTTGGAGGTAGATTGCATACAGTGTTTTTTGTTCTGAAGCAGCATTTAGATGATTTAAAGGGCTTCATCTAAACTTTGCAAAACCCTTCAGGCTTGGACTCCTCTTTTTTTTTTTGTTGTTGTTGTTATTGTTCATTAATTCAACAAATACTTATTGGGTACTTACTATGGCCCAAGTATGGTAGTAAGCTGTTGGATAGAGAAAGCTCTGAGGAACTTCATAGTTTGGAGAAGAAGACAGTCTCATAAAGGAGACCAGACCTCTGAAGGGAAAGGTAAGAGGAGCCAGGACAGTCTTTTCTGAGGAGTCTCTTGAAGAAGTACATAGAAATTAGCCAACAAGACATTCTGGGCTGCAGGGCAGCGTGTGCGTAGACTTCAATGTAAACAAATGTATTTAGCACAGTTGTATTTGGCAGCTAACTCTGTCACCAGCTGAAGCAACATTGGATGGTTGTGGTGGCTTTTGTACTTTACAGATCATAAATTTTGACATCGCTGGTGGGTTTTGGGCTATAGTTTTGCCTTTGCCTCATGATGAAGTTGGTGGTCCCAAGCTTTCACATGCAAAAGAATCAGCCTTGAGTTGGTTAAAGGTGCATGACCTGGGTCAGATTCCTAAAGGGGCTGATTCAGTAGATTGAGATGAGGCCTAGGAAACTATATTTTCAAAAGCTGTCTAGTGATTCTAAGGTAGTTAGAAGATTACACTGTGGGATATACTAGGTTAGGGCAGTTAGAAAGTACCGACATGGCTGTTTTTGATCTCGCCTTTTATTTGCAGAAGGAGAAAATGAAAGAGAGAAAGTTGCTAGCCAGTGGAAAAAAAAAAAAAAGGAAAATGATGATAATTTGGAAAAGAATTGCCAGCTGTTGACCAGCAGGGATCTAACTACTGGGAGATAAGCTGCTGATTATTTGAGGCTGAGAGGGACATTTACAGAGAAAGGTGTACAGTGGAATTTAACAGCGATCCCACTATTTAATGTTGTGGAAATCTCCACAGAAAAACAGCTGCAGTATACAAAGATAAAAACACCTTTCCACAAATATATTAAGGGTGAGCAGTGACAAGGAGGAGGGTGGCTAGATTGTGCTGATATTTTATTTGGACATTAAATAAAAGGTTGGTCCTGGAATGATTTTTTTTTTTTTTTTTTTTTTTTTTTTTACTGTGTTTGGACACCATCTCTGCGTGTTCGTTTCTGAGAACCATCTCTTTGTTTATTCTCTCACCATGAGAGAGCGCTAGCTCTTTGGGAACTGTTTGTACTGGAGCCATGGAGAACATCTTGCTGTTGTAATTCTCTAATATCATTTAAATGCTGGTTATGTCATTACTCATGATGCTGCATCATCCATTGTGACCCCCATAAATATTGACCTCCAGGGACTCTCCTGCATTATTACTCTGCACTGTTCTGTGCCACATATATATTTGTGACTGAGTACAAATATACATCTAATCATGTGTTCTCTGTAACTTGTCAGGTTGCAATGACTGCATTCTGAGAATATGCTCCCTTTTAATGAGGACTGCACCTGTGCCTTCCACATATTGCCACTACTAGGGGCAGAGGGACTGGCCCCAAGGACAAGGCAAAAGGGCAGTGCCATTTGTATAAGAAAGGTTCATTCCTTATTTGTCAGTGGATGAAAAGTGACTTAGCAGAGATCACTATCATCACACCAATCTGAGGCAAGCAAGGACAGTGCATTGATCATGGGGTCACAGTCTCTGGAGCCCCCAGAGCTGGATACAGGACATAGACACCAAGGAAGGAGTCATGGGACTCTTCCGAGTGCCAGTGGTGCAGACACACAAGGTAAAAGACCACAGTCTCCACTGGCCTCAGGTGTTGCATAGTAAGTGGCACTATAGCTGAAATGCAGACAGGCAAGAGATGACCCAAGAGCTCACTTATGTGGCTTAAGGCAGTGGACTTCTGTAGCCCTGAGCCTGGAACTTGGCCTGTGAGGGAAGAGTCACCCAAGTCAGCCATTTTTTGTGGCCCACTCTAATGAGATCCCAAGAGAGAAATACTGTGCTAGTCTGTACTAGTGACTCACTTGTCAGGCCACGGTCCTGGAACCCATGTCTGGGACATTCTCCTAGAAACCCATAAGGGTGCATCTGAAGCTTCTCAGGATCTAGTTGACCCCAATGCAGGATAGAGAGTTGGAGACATTCAGAAGAGAAGAAGTAGGGTTCAGGACCCACAGCGTTCTTCATCTTGGCTCAGGACAGTTTTGCCCAGACAGTATGGCAGGACCTGATTGGTCCCAGGCACATGAGGGGACTTAGATAACTCTCAGGCAAAGGCCTCCCTTACCCACATCTGACCAGGTTCATAATTCCAATTCCACTGCTTATAAGCTCTATGATCTTAGACAAGCTCTTTAAGCCTGTTTTCTCACAGTTAAAAATGTGATGATACCTCACAAGGGTTTTGTGAAAATTATATGAGCTAATTTATAAAATGCTAACATATGGTAAAAGTTTGGCAATGTTGACTATTACTAGCTATTATTAACTCAGCCAGTGATATGTCTGCAGTCTGACTGAGTTATTTGGGTACATAAATTACTTATTATGCTTAGAAAATTCTTATATATAAACAGCAACATTTTTTCTGACTATAAAAGTGATTATTTTAAAAATTTTGAAAAAGACATTCAATATTATTGAGCACTTACTCTGAGCTATAGCACTGGTTTTAGACACTGGTGATCCAGCAGTAAACAAAAAATAAAAAGTAGATCAGTTATATATCTATATGTATACACATTTATGTACCTGTGTACATATAGATTAAATATAATATGTCATAGTAATGTCTGATGGTGATAAGTGCAAACTAAAATAATAAGTCTAGGCAGGGAGAAGTGGAGGGCCAGGGGGTTTGGAAGTAGGAGTTTTAAATATGGTGTTCAGGAAAGGCCTCACTGAGAAGGTGATATTTGGTCCAGGTCCTGAATAGGATAGCGCCTGGTGCATGTGGGGAACTGTGTGGAAGCCAGCAAGGCTAAGGCAAAGAAGTGATAGCAGCAGGTAAGGACAGAGGGAATGGAGAGAAGCAGATAACGCAGCACCTTGTGATCACTACAAAGACCTTGTCTCTTGTTCCAATTAACCTGGGAAGCTACCGTTGGGAGAAATTGCCCTCCATGGAGCTCTCATACTCTTACGTGTCTTGCCAAGTATGCCAAGGGCCCTGTGCACTCTTCACCCAGGCCACTTTTAGTGGTCTTGTTTCTACTAAGGAACCTTGGGGGCTGAAGTACTATCTTCCTCCAGGACAAAGAGCAGGTTTGCTTAGTGCTTGCTATGGATTTGTGGCTGGTTGGCTTTCTTTTTCTTTCTTTTAAAAAATATTTTATTTATTTATTCATGAGAGACACAGGGAGGCAGAGACACAGGCAGGGGGAGAAGCAGGATCCCCACAAGGAGCCTGATGTGGGACTCGATCCCAGGACCCCGGGATCATGACCTGAACCAAAGGCAGATGCTCAACGACTGAGCCACCCAGGTGTCCCTAAAATAGTGGCTTGCTTTATCCCAGTGCACTTCTCCTATAACACAAGCCATTGCTTCTACACATGATCACTCAGGCACATTACACTACACCTTGTGGAGTCTGGAGGAGATGAGGAGCTGAAACAAATATGCTGATGCCCCATTCTACTTGTCAGGCTAGGATAATAAAATCTTTATTTTGGATCTAGGAGTCTTGTGTCTTCTTCCTGGATCCATGAAACAGTAATAGGCTAGGGAGGCGGGCCCTGAGGGGGCCACTTGAAGGGATGAGCACTGGGTGTTATACTATATGTTGGCAAATAAAACTTCAATAAAAAAAAACAGTAATAGGCTAATGTGTTAACTTAGAAGTAGGGTAAAATCAGATCTCAGACTCTTCACAATCTTTGGCAGCAATTGTAAAGTTTTGACAGTAGAATGGCATGACCTGGCATGTTTTAAAAGGGTCATTTGGGCTGCTTTGGAGACTATAGACTTAAGGGCAAGGCCGAAAACAGGGAGACCATCAATGAGACAACAATAATCAGATGAGAGAAAGCGGTTGGATGAGAGTAATTTTAAGGTCCTGTTCTGGGTATTTTTGACCAAACACTTTCTGACAGGTTGGATATAGTTTGTGAAAGAGAGGGAATAATAATGAAGACGAGATCTGGCCCAAGCATTTGCCATTTGTAAGATGTTTTGTTTTAATGGAGAAGGGAAATACAGGGGAAAGATTTTGTTGAGGGGCTAGAAATTAAGTGGTTGTTTTTTCCATATGTTCTGTTTCTTATCAGACTCTTAAATAGGTATGCACTGAGCAGTTAGGTATAGAAGTCTGGATTTCAGGACATAGGTCAAGGTAAAACAGTTGGTTAAACATCTGCCCTGGGCTCAGGTCATGATCTCAAGGTTCTCAGATTGGGCCTTGCGTGAGGCTCCCTAGTCAGTGGTGAGTTCACTTCTCCCTCTCCCTCTGTGACCTCTCTCGTTCTCATTCTCTCTCTCAAATAAAAAATCTTAAAGTATAAGAAGAAAAAAATACCACCATAATCCCACTTGCCAGAGACAGACGCTACTCATGTTACTTTCTCTCAGTCTTTTTTATACAGATATATTATTTGAGCAAAAAGAATATTAACAAAAAATACACGAGCTTAGCCAGAACCAATGACATTTTATCTCTTGATTTAGAAAGACAATTTCCAAACTCTGAAAATGATGGAAAGTCACTTTTTCATAGTGATAGAAATGCAAAATTTGAAATAATCTGGCCGTGTCACCTGGGATTTCCCTGTGAATGTTTTACCAAATGGATTTGGCTGCATTTATAATTGCTACTCTGTTAGCTGGGTAACTTTTTACCTGGAATGGACTCTGGGACTTCAAACACACAGCTAGTTGGTCACAGCCCTTCCACCTGCAACTGAAAATGGGCAGTTGTGGAAACCACACTAGACAGAGGAAGTGAACTTTTTCTACTCTAACCCATACACGGACGTCTTGAGCCATAGACATCACCTTGTCATGGGTTTTTTAAGTGAATTCCTTTTAGTAGAATTCAGATCCTGCAAGCAAAAATTCAATCTAGGAATCGTGAAACAACAGTTAATTGGAGCCCAATATGGGTGGAGAATCTTTTCAGTAGGGCCCTCCCCACTCATGTAGGTTTATTATCATGTGGTTGCTTCACAGGGTGGGGTCATTACCGGACCCCAGACCAGGGTCTTGAGTCTCAGTGTCCTAGAAATGAACACTGAACTCAAGAGAAAGAATGCAGGTGGAGTTTATTAGAGATTGTATACAAGGGAGGGGATGAGAAAGCTGAATGTTGCTCTTGGAAGGGGTGGCATGCAAGACTCACAGAGGGTGAGGGGCCTGGAGTGGGGAAGCATCCATCAGTCCCCAGGCCATTATCTCATGGTCATTACTTTTCAGTGGGCACAAGACAGTCACAGGATGCCTTTTCCGTGGTCAATGTATTTTCAGGGCTCCTGGAAAATAGAAATACTTGTGCAAGCAGGCTTCACATTATCATTTCTAATTTTGCCCAGACAACCATGACTTCCTAATGACTGTTTTCCCAGAAGGAGGTATTTGTCTCTAAGTGTACAACAGCTTGTAACCCTTGCCTCAGACCATTAGCTTTACAGGAGTTAAGTCCCTCTTGCTTTCTCTATACCGTCTCAGTGTTGTTGCTGTGGTTCTCAAACTGAGCCTGCATCAGGGTCCTCCTGAGAGCTTGCTTGGACCCAAATTTTCAGGCCCCCACTCCAAAGTTTCTGATTCAGTAGATCTGTCGTGGTGCCCAGGAATCTGAATTTCTAACAGATTCTTAGGTGATGTGCTGGTCTGGGGAGCACTCTTTGAAGGCCACGTAAGCACAAGGACCCTGGAGTCCAACTGCCCAGGTTCAAATCATGGCTTCATCTTGGGTGAATTAATTAAGCTCTCCATGCCCAGTTTCTATACTGATAGGATGAGGATAATGGTACCTACTTTATAAATCCACTGTGAAAATTAGATAAATTGATCAATATGGAATATTCAGAAGAGAGGTTGGCACACAGTAAATATGTTTGTGCTGTTCTTATCAAGGCAACCTTCTTGAAAGGTGATTTTCAGTTTCTGGAAAAAGTCTCCTTTTAATATCTGTAATTTTGGGGTAATGTTCCCACTGAGGGAATAATGGGACATAAGAATGCATTGCATGCAACAAGGTAAATAGTACAAAACTACTTTGGAGAGAATCAGCCAGAAAGACAACTAGTCCGGACCAGTCTAAAAAGTTGAAAAAGCCAAGTCTAAATAAAGTGAATTTGCTTCTCTTCCCACCCTCAGCAACAACACACGTGTACACACACGGCACACAAGTGCAGGATGATACTTCTGCCTTCTGCTTCTGAACATGGTGATCATTTAGTCATTTCTTCCATAAACTTCCTTTCATCCTATGGCTAACGTGACTGGCTTCACTTCAAGATCAGGTTAAGTAATCCTTTGGCTGTCTTCTCCCTGAGGCCTTTGCTCAATCATCCCAGAGCCAGGAAATCTTGCACATTGAGTTTCAGTAATAATTTCAGCATTTATCATATTTAATGCAGTTTTCTGAGGGCTGCATTCAGTGATATGTAGGTTAAAATAGCCCCCAGATTTAGATTTCCCTATATATAAGGAAATCCTCACACAAACTCAGGGCTTCTCTAGTAAGAGTTGTGAAATACAGAGAAAACTTGAGACCTGGACAGGAGTGTCTTGATGGATCTCTAAATGCTGTGGGGTTGGTTCTTCATGGCTCATCATGCTTTTGACATAATTCTGGGCCAAATTCAGTGTCCACCTTGACCCATCCAACCCTTAGGAATTCCTTTTGCTACCTATATCAAGACATCTCTTCATTCAATTTTAGCAACCCACTTCCATGCCAATGGTCTGGACCTTTAAACCATATTTTATCTCTGAAAACTTGCACTTTGACATTCCAACCTTTGATCACAACTTCTTACACGTTTAACTTGCTTTTCCATTCCATGGTGGACTTGATTGTTACCTGCACTCCGATTTTCTCAGTTCCCTCTTATCCTTCCCTCTCCAGCCTGGACCCTGTAGTCAATCCTTTTAGCCTCCATTCCAGTAGCCCCTCAAGCCCTTTCTTACCACCACTGCCAGCTCCCAGCCCAAGGTCCACCAAGCAGTCCATTTTCCCCGGGCTGCCAAGTGCTGAAGAAAGCACATTAGTGGGTTTAATTGGTGTCATCACAAACTTGTGGTTTAAAGTTTTGGCTGAACCCCTGATAGTGAATAAATGCAAGCATGGGCTGTCAGTCATGGAAACTGTTCCATGTCCTGTGCTGGGGAGGGGCAGCAGGGCTTTATTTATTTCGTGATGACTAACACTTCTCCACAAGAGAATTCTAGGGAGGCAGCTAATGGAACAATAAAATTAGTCATACAAGGAAACATAATTTTGAACATTTTCATAAAAGTTAATGCTTTCACTGCCAAAATTTCTTTTGCCACTACTCAGGAACATGACAGTTGCCTTTCTGGAAACTGATCTGACAATTGAAGCCTTTTCTGATTTCTTATGTCTTTATTGCTTTTTTCAACAACAGGATCTTTTTCCTTTTTCTTTTAAAATTGCTTAGAAATCAACTAATCATCTTACTATGAACACCAGGCTTCTCAGAGCCCAAACTGTCTACCAGTGGGTAAATTAAAAGGCTCAGTGTGGTGACAGATTTCTGCAATCTTGATGTTTCTGGGCAGTTACCTGAGTCCCATCTCTTCCTAACACATATTCTCTTGATTAGTTCCTCTTTCTTAATGCATTTCCAAATTGAATCTGGATACCACCTTTGGGGGTCGTCTTCACTGAGGAACCTTGGAGAAATTGTGGTTCCTCTCTAGGCTGACCAACCATCCTCATCTGCCCAGGACTGAGGGGTTTTTCAGGATGCAGGACTCTAAGCTCTCGGCTACCCTATTTGTCTTGTTCTTCCCTATTACCACAAACTTGCACCAGAAACATATTCTCACAGCCTTGAAAAGCAGCATTCTTTAGGGCCAACTCACAAGTAGCCCGTTCTGCTGTGGCAGTTATTTCTAAAACTAAACTTTTTAATGCATTTATAAAAATTAATAGAACTAGTTCTTAGATACATCGTTGTGAACACCCTCCCATTCAATATTTCACTTCCTTATGCTGAGAATACAAGTCTCCATGTAAGAGTTTAGTGTCCAGGTCACATGCTCTCCACCTGCCCTCTTTCCCATTTCTCTGCCCCCATCTTCCTCAGCTGGCAGGCCCATCTAGAAAGCATTAAAATGGGGTGTCAGCATGGTTTCTCCATCAGTACTACTTTGTTCTACAGTATCAACCTGTGACTTTGGGTCCCTCAAGGCCTGGCCATGTCTTGATACTCATTTTCTCATTACAGAATTGTTGGATAAGCCTCTCAGGGCCATGACGCCCATTTTGAAAGAACTACATCCTGCTCCAAGTCTGATGTTGCCACATTTTCTTTCATTATCCATCATTTGGCGGGTGTGTGTCCCAAGTCTGACATTGAAGACATGGCCATTTCCTTGACTGATGATGTTTCCTCCCCTGTTTTCACTGTTTTGATGTTTTCAGTGGGTCTCAAGGAGAAGAGTGGAGGAAAAACTCCTTTATTTGCTCTCTTCACTAGAACTGTTACTTTCGGGGAAAATTAATTATACATTTTTATATTTCTTCATAAACATTATTTCTCTTTTTTTAAAACGAAAGATTTTAAAGTAATCTCTACACCTAATGTGGGACTTGAACTTACAACCGAAGATCGAGTTGCATGCTCTACAGACTGAGCCAGCTAGGCCCCCTACTCTTACCTTTCTCTTGAGCTCAGATTGTATATTGAGGACCCATATAGATGACATTGGATTCTTGGGGACTCTGAGGCTCTTTTATTAACCTGACAACATGGAGATGGGTTAAGCACAGATCTATTTGTTTTCATTAGTTTTCTCCATTTGGCCACTTTCTTTTTTCCTGTGCCCCCCAAAAACTTATCAAATTTTATCAAAATATAAATGACACTGGGCAATTCTTTAAATATTGATAAAGTCTTTACAAAATTCATAGTAGTCTTACAGTAAACATTTTTTTCCATTAGTTTTTAGAAAAGAACGGGTTAAAAATCCAAGCTTCTGGGGCACCTGGGTGGCTCAGTTGGTTGAGTGTCTCCCTTTGGCTCAGGTCATGATCTCAGGGTCCTGGGATCAAGCCCCACATTGGGCTCCCCACTCAGTGGGGAACCTGCTTCTTCCCCCCCTTTCCTGCTCCCCCTGCTTGTGCTGTCTCTGTCAAATAAATAAAATTGTTTTAAAAATCCAAGCTTCTCTTGAATCTAATGAAAGTATTTTGTGGAAAATCAGTAATATTTTTATGCTTAAGAAACATAGGAGATGACATTTTCTTTCTGAGTGACTCAAAACTTCCATGTAAAGAAGACCGTGATAATTTATACTTCTTTGTAGTTTCCAAATAAACTATACAAAAGAAATGCTTCTTTCAGTGTAGTTGATAATGTATCTCAAATGTAATTAAGATACATTTTCCCCATGTAAATCTGAGTTTTACAAATCTGCATATTTGCTTCCTAAATGTCAAACCTTACTGCACGTTACTGCATGCTGTTGTAATAAAACTCTTTCAAGGTTGAACTCTTCTGTAAATAATAAGACTTAAAACCATGATTCAAGCTGTGTTAGCAGAACTGAAGGTTTATTTTATCTGAATCTAATGACATTGGGCAAAAGTAAGTGACAAAAACTTCACAAAACAAGTCCAACTCTGAGACTGCAAACTTTGCAAATTTAGTGGCATTAAATATAAAAGTAAAGCAGTATTTTTTCCTCAAAAATTACTTACCTTCCAAATCTTTCTGTGTTATGTTCAATGTAGCCAACCATTTTTAAGTGCCTACTCTGTTCCAAGTACTGAAAATAAAAGAGAAACTCCTTTAGGGAGCTCACACTCATTATCCCCCCATGTGATGATGGTCACTCTGCGCTTTGGAGTTTTTTGGAATACTCTTAAATTCAGTTGTCCCCATAAGTGCAACTGTATGTTGGAAAATGATTATTAGATCTGTGCTAGACATACAGCTTTTCATTTGAAAAATAAAGATTCTGACTCATTACTTGAGATTCTACTCCTTGCCCCTATATTGTGACAAGCATATTTGATTTGATTCATTTTCATTAATTTCTTTCCTTTTATCTTCCTCTGACTTTTTCCTCCTTCTGGAAACTTTAAACCAAGCTAACCATTCTGAATTCACTTGTATGACATTGGAAAAGGTGGCAAAGCACCATACTTCTGGGTTTTCTTCCCACCTTTCTGGTCTTTGTTCCTTAGCACCTTTTCTGGATCCTGCTCCTCTAATTGAGCTCAAAATATTAGACTTAACAAGACTTGTATTCTCCTTTAACAACATGCTCTCCTTAGATTGTGTCATCTGTTTCCATGGCTATAAATCCCGTTTATCAACTGATTCCACAATGGATTTCTCTGTCTCAGATGTCCTCTTCCCTGAGCTCAATTTAAGAACTGCCCATGTCTGAATATTGGCTCTGCCCCTCATCAGGTATATGGACTACATGCTTGAGATTTTTTTTTTGTATATAAAGTGCATTTAATAATAGTACAAAACTTGTAAGTTGTTGGGGTTAAATGAGTTAATGTGGAAAAATGGATACATAAGGATATAAAAACTGGTATGGACCCTGAATTAGTTAACATGACGTAGATCGGGCTGTTACAACAGAATACTGAGTGGCTTAAACGGCAAGCATTTCTTTCTCACAGTATTGGTGAAAAGTGTCTTTCTGGAGATTGGGAAGTCTAGGGTCAAGGCACCAGCAGATTCACTGCCTGGTGAAGGCCCCCTTCTGCTTTACAGATGAGTATCATTTTTTCATGTCTTCATATGGAGAAGTTCAGAGAGGGAAGGCAAGTTCTTGTATCTTTTATAAGGACACTAATCCTCATTCATGAGTGTTCCACCCTCAGGGCCTAATTTTCTCTAAGGCCCCACCTAATACCATCATACTGGGGGTTAGCATTCAGTGTGTGAATTTGGGGGAGGAGGGCTTAGGCATTCGGTCCAGAACAATATATACAGCTCTTAAATGTGGAGCACAGAGAGTCATCAATAATGATGAACTATTATACCCACATGCATACCCTACATCTCTGCCAGGTTATATCAAAATATCGTAAACTCCCGAAAATCTCTCTCTCCTTTTGTGTCTTGTTCTTTCCTGTATCAGGAAAGCACCAGCTTCCATGTGGTTATTCAAGCCAGAAGCCAAGGATCATAGTCCTCTTCTATCCTTGCCCCTGGTATTCTAGGTGAGTTCTCCTTTACTCACTTCTCTTCGTTTTTGCCTCTGATTCTCTAACCAAGTATTTGCGTGTTATTCTCTGGACCATTGCAGATTTCTGATTTCAATGCCACCTCTCTTATCTCCCACCCCTGCCCTTTTCCCATCGTCTATGCTGCACACATCAATGCACATATCATTGCCCTGTTTAAAATTTGTCAGTGGATTGCTAGTTCACTTATACGGTCAATATCCTACTGTGGTGGAAAGCTTCTGTGTGATTTAGCCCTCTGCCTGCCTCTCCAATGTTTTGGCTTTCCTTCTCTTGCTCGACATGTTGTAGTTATATGGCCCTGATGGTTCATAGAAGAAATGAAATTCCTTTCCATTTAGGGCCTTCACACTACTAAGCTGGACATTCTTCCCCTAGTTCTTCATACATTTTGAGCATTCTTATTCACCAAATATCAGCTTAGATGTTACCTGTTAGAAAAGTGTTTCCTCACCACCCTATCTAAAGTAATCCCACCCATTCCAGCCTTATTATTTTCTATCACCTTTCCTAATATTTTCCTTTAGAAGTTGTTGTATCTATTCACATTCTCGGGTATCATCTCTTGCCCTAGAATGTATATGACACCGAAGAACAAGGGCCACATCACTTTTGTCATTGTCATTCTTGGTATCTAACAATACGCCTAGTCAATGATACTCATTCTATAAATAGTTCTAGGATAAATGTGTGAATGAATTCCTCAGTATTTTTAAGATACTACGATGGTTCTAAATCTCATCAGATTGACTCTCTTTTGAACTGAGACGTGGACATCTCTGTCCTTTAGGAAGAGGGCTGAGGCAGGTCTGGTAAGTAAATTAGGGGGTGTAGAGAAGATTGCCTGGCAGGTGTGGCTAATTAATCTGTAGATATGGGTGAGGTAGGAATAGAGGTGGGAAATTGAGCTGGTACTAGATCAAAGCGACTGTGATTAGAAATCCACAACAGATGGCAGGATGAAGTGCCCCTTGTGTCTTGCATGGGTACAGATGAGTATGGAACTTTCATTGGAGGAAGGAAACAGCTGACTTAGGGAGCTGTACATGCCTGCATAAAGCCATTAAGAAGCCAGGAGCATTGGAAGCCAATTGGGCCAGGAGAGATGAAAGAGGGCCAGCCAACGACAGAGCCAGTTAGGCACAGTAGCTAAGTGTGTGTAACTCAAGGTCTGCTTTAACAAGCCAATCTGGCATTTCCTGGGCAGCTGTGTCTTGGATGCTGTCTCTTCTCTTAAAGGAGCAGTGTCTGAAAACCCTGGAAACCCTCAACAGGAGGTAGGGCATTGATTTTTTAGAGTTCTAACTTATTTTAGAAGTCAAATAACTGTTATAAAACTACTCAAAACCATATATAATAACCAGTAAATCTCCCTCAATCCTCTTCTCGAGAGGAAATCACGAATACCAGTTCTGTGTATATTTTGGAGTAGATGTTCCATGTCACAAACAAGTATATATGTCATGGGTCAATACTGTAACAGAAAAAGCACAATACTTTGCATCTTGATTTTTCACTGTAATGGTGCACACAGATACACATTATTCTTTTATAGTGTGGTCAACTAGTGCATTGCATAGATGTGTACTCATATTTTTGTTAGACCCTTAGTAATTGACATTTAAGTTGTTTTCATCCTCTTGATCTTATAAGCAACGATACAATAACTTGTGCATATATCAGTACTGAATATAAATCAGGTTAAATTTATAGGAGTGGCTTTTTGGGGTCAAAACATAACACACATTTATAATTTGAATTGCTATATCCTCCTCCTCACAGGCTGTTTCAATGTATGCTCCCAAGGGAAATGTATAAAAATGCCTGTTTGGGCCATCCAGGTAGTACAGTCAGGTAAGCATCCAACTCTTGGTTGTGGCTGAGGTCATGATCTCAAGGTCGTGAAATCAAGCCCTCTATTGGGTGCCATGCTCAGCTGTGGAGTCTGCTTGAGATTCTCTCTCCTTTACCCCTCCTGTTTGTACTTTCTCTCTCTCAAATAAATCTTAAAAAATGCCTGTTTTTCCTAGCATTTTTGTTTTTTTAAATGAAACTTCATGATCTTTACCAAACTGACAAGAAGAAAATATCTCTAGCTGTATGTGGTTAGGAGCTATTTGAGATTTTATTTTATTTAAATTTGTATTTCTTTTGGTACATGTTGCTTATAGCCTTTGCTGAAATTTCAGTTGGTTTGTTGATCCTTTCTTCCCGATTTGTAAGTTTATTGTCTATTAGTAAAGTTAGCACATTGTGATTTGAGTTGTAGATATATTTTTCCCAATTTTGTCTTTTATAGATTTTTTTTCTTGGCCTCAACACATTTTTTTGCTTGTTAAATTTATCAATATTTTATTTGGCCTTCATGTCTAGTGCACACTTAGAAATTCTTTAAGTTTATTTTAAGTGTTTCTTCCATATTTTCATCTAGTAAGTTTAAATTTGTGTTATTGTTGATGATATATGTTGAGTAAATAAATAAAAAATAATAAAAATAAATAAAAAAATAAATAATATTTTCGTCATTGATTTGAAAGGCCACTTGTATTATGTACCAAATCTCTTTGTGTGCTCCATCCTTTACTGAATTTGTTTTTCCTCCACTTTTTTCATTATCACAGCTAGGGAGCTTTTTAACATTCATGTATTGGCTTAATTATTATCCTTTTGTAATATGCTTTGACTTTTAAAAAAACAATGATCTCTCTCATTACTCTGCCTTTTCAGAATTTTCCTAATGATTTTTCTTTGTTTTCTATGTAAACTTGGGAATTAATGTGTTTACTATTTATTTTAAACAGCAGACTTTTATTTCTGTAACAAATACTTTTAATGTAAGTAGTATATTTGTACTATTATGAATTTAAGCAAAATTAAATTGAGCCATGGAACTTAATAATACCTTTTAAAACATCCTGCTGGGTGTTTTTATAGTGTTCAATTTTCCTTCCTGAGGACATAACCTTTCCCCTTGTTTCCATCTTCCTTTGTGCCCCTAAGGAACATGTTAAAGTTTCTTCCAGAGAGATCATGCAGGCTTCTATTTAATTTTATTCTAAGGTGTTTTTATAGTTTGCTGAAATTTGGGGCTAATTTCTAATATATCTTTTTAACTGGTTGTTTTTATACATGGATTTTTAAATGTTATACACATTAATTTTATATTTAATTACTTCACTGAGTTACATTATCCTTTTTCACTTGGTTCTCTTTGGATTTTTAGCAGCACTGGAGTTTTAACCAGGATATATACTTAAAACTCTTTTCACTTTATTTTTTTTTACTTAAAGAAAAAGGTACATGCTTCCTGTCTTTGAAGATTCAGTAGTCCTGGCATGGCTTCAGAATATCTGAATTTTATATAGCTTTGTAGGTAATTTTTGGCTCTACCTGGGACAAGAATCATTATTTTAAAGTAAGGAAAGATGAACTAAAAATGCTTAGTCTTGGCTGGCTGGTTGATATTAGGCATAACTGCAAAACAGGGAATCCATGGTTTCTTAGCATTAAATATATCCATAGTTCTGGATTATAAACATAATAGCACCTTCTTCCTTCTTTCCTTCCTTTGTTCCTTCCCTTTTTTGTAAAAGGGCACACCAATGCAATCTCGAGGTATGGATATAAATGAGGACTATGTAGGTCACATGCTCTGTTACCTTTCTGATCCCTAGAGTTTGCTTCTCGTTAATGTGTTGGTTTTATGTTCTGAGAATTTGTTTGTACTTTTCTGTAATAATGGTCATGGTGTGGTTTTTTTATTGACAAGCAGATTTTATGTGAAAAGGTAAAGAAAAACCAGGTTATCCAGCTGGTATCCTTTGGATGCAAGTTCCGCCATATTAGAACAGCACCTTTTTATTTTTTTATTTTTTAAATTTCTCTTATAGACAGTGTTTTGATCCACTGCACAGGTTTCCATGCAGCAATAAGTATTCTCATATCTATACTTATTTTCCATATTCTAGAGCCTTTTAATATTATTATTCTTGCTTTCAAGAGAAGAGACTGACAAGCACAGATTTGCAATTCTGCACGTAAAAGCTCTATAAGGGGTGATTGCAGGGCATTCAGGATTTTAAACTTCAGACCACAAGAGAAGTCGGGAATATACTCTTGACTCCTTAGACACGTTTCTCAAAGAACAAACTATCAAAAACAGCATGGCAAAACTGAGAGGATCCCACAGAAATTAATCAATATATTTTGCATTCCTGGGACTCTCCCATTGTACTGTCTCTAAATGTTAATTAACTGTTTTGTCTTCCATGACTTCAATTATCCTTTCACAGAGATGTTTTGGAAAATATTACTTGCTTATGAGAGAGAAACTATTTTTTCAACATCAAGTAAGTCTTTTGTGTTGTAGGAGGAGCGAATACTTCTTGGCCTTTGAAGGGGAGATTGAGAAGTGGTTGGACCAGAGGGAGTCAAGGTTAATCAGGGCTTTTTAAGGCATGCCTTGTTTACAGAGGTACAAGAAAACTGATTGTTTCCAGACGTTCCTGAATGTGTTTTTTATCTTTATTTTTAAATTTTCAATCTCAAGGGCTGCTTTATCAGTCGTCTCTGTGTGATGAGTGAGACTGGTACACATAGCTCTTAAAAGCACTTTAGCATCATTTTTAAATTCTAGAGAGCCTATATGACAGACCCTAATAAATTTTTTGGTATAATCTTGGTTTGCTTTCCTAAATACCTTAACATTCATGGAATCTTTTTCTAGAACTACATCATCTGTGGCAGCTTTGTCCTTATCTACAAAGCATCATTTTAAGATACAAATGAAGGTCCACTTTTTTTCTGGTTGTTAAGGATTAGGGTCAAAAGCCATTAGAAGAATGAAAGCTGAAGAGAGAAAAGGAAGCTCAGCAGGATACAGACCACTTTAACTTGAAATTTCTAACTAGAGCCAAACTAAATCCATTTGGATTTAGTGTACCAAAACCCTGAAATGGTGTAAAAAAAAAAAAAAATCAAATACTGAAAATTACATGTGGGGAAGGGATAAGTAGGAATCTCATTTCATAAAATAGCCCAGAGAAAGCCATTTTTAAGTGACTGTTAAAGAATTAAATTGACTTCTTATAAATGGGTTTTTTTTTCTGTTGACTTTTTCCTTAAGTTTCTTTCTTATAGACTATTAGCTGTCCAGTAAAACCATAATCATCCAGTAGAAAAACATGGAAAAACACATACAGAAGTTAAGTAGGTGCAAATTAATCCACAACAGAGTAATTTATACATATGGAAACACAATCAAAAGTAATAAATTCTGGGGCTGGACAACTATCTTTTGCTTCTTTTTAATAAGTTCACTTTTCTCTTTTCAAAATTTTAATATGAAAATTTTTAAACATTTAGGCTAATCAAAGGGGAACACAATGCCTCCCTATATACCTATCATTAAATTCAACAAGCATTAATATTTTGCATACCGCTTTCTCTGTCTTCATTGTGTTTTCTTTAGCTTTTTTATTTTGAAGTATGTTCATAGGAAATTACACAGATAGTACAAAGAGGTCCAGTGTGCCCTTCCCCTAGAAGTAGCTATTATTTTAAAACTCCTGGTATGTTGGCCTATTTAAGTAATTGAAACAGCAAACATTTTCTTAAGGTAATTGGGTCTTTTGGTGGAAAAAAAATACATTTTTGGCCTTTCACTTTATTGAGAAAGAATTGACATGACATATGACACTGTGTTAAGTTTAAGGTGTACAGTGTGGTAGTTTGATATTTTTGAAATGATTACCACAATAATGTTAGTTAATATGTCCATCACCTCAGGTATTTACCTTTTGTGTGTATGTGGTGAAAATATATAATGTCTACTCTCTCAGTAACTTTAAAGTACATAACACAGTGTTATTAATTGGAGCCGCCATGCTGGACATTGGATCCCCAGCATTTATTCATCTTGTAATTGGAAGTCTGTATCTTTTGTCCAACATCAGATCGTTTACCCCCGATCTCCAGGCCCTGAATACTACCATTCTACTCTCTATAGAAGTTTGGCTTTTTTTAGATTCCACATATAAATGATATCATACAGTATTTATCTTTTTCTGACTTATATTTCACTTGGCATTATGCCCTCTAGGCCCATCTGTGTTGTCACCAATGACAGAATTTCCTTTCTTTTTAAAATGTATATAAAATCTCACATTTTCTTTCTCTTACAATACTTATCTGTTGATGGGACCTTAGGTTGTTTCCATGTCTCGGCTATTGTGAATAATGCTACAGTGAACACTGAGGTGCAAATAGCTTTTCAAGGTAGTGTTTTTATTGCCTTTGGATGTATTTCCAGGATCGGGATTTCTGGGTCATAGGGTAGTTCTATTTTTAATTTTTTGAGGAACCTTCATCCTCTTTTCCATTGTGACTGCATCAGTTTGCATTGCTACCAGCAGTACACAAGAGTTCACGTTTCTCTACATCCTTGCCAAGACATGTTATCACTCTTTTGTAGCAGCCATTCTAACAGGTGTGAAAAGATATCTCATTGTGATTTTTACCTGTTGTGTCATTTATGTACACCTGTTGGCTGTTTGTATGTTTTCTTTGAAGAAAAAAATCTATTCAGTTCTTTTGCCCATTTTTCAATCAGATTTTTTGTGTGTGCTATTGGATTGTATGAATTCCTTATATATTTTGGATATTAACCTCTTATTGGATATATGATTTGCAAATATTTTTACCCAATCCCTATATTGCTTTTTCATCTTGTTGGTGGTTTCTTTTGAGGTGCATATGTTTTTTAGTTTGATGCAGTTCCACTTGCTTGTGATTTGATGTCATATTCAAAAACTTATTGCTAAGACAACTGTCAAGGCACTTTTTCCCTAAGCTTTCTTCTAGGGGTTTTACAGTTTCAGGTTTTACATTTCAGTCTTTAAACCATTTCAAGTTAATTTTTGTGAGTGATTAAGATAGGAGCCCAATCTAATTCTTTTTCATGTTAATATCCCGTGAAAATTTATCTTTTCACAAATAGTTTTATTTTTTTCCTATTATTTTTCAGGCCTATATTTTTATTTAATTCTGCTCTTATCTTGGTTATTTCCTTTCTCTTCTTAACTTTGGACATAGTATGCTCTTTTTCTAATTCCTTGAGTTATAAAGTTAAGCTGTTTATCTGAGAGATTTTTTTCTTAATGTAGGTGCTTATTGCTGTAAACTTCCCTCAGTTCTGCTTTTATTGTGTTCATTAAGGTTTGGTATGTTGTGTTTCCATTTTTATTTGTTTCAAGATTTTTCATTTTCCTTTTGATTTCTTCTTTGATCCATTGGTTCAATAACATGTTGTGTAATCTCCACATATTTGAGAAATTTCTAGTTTTCTTCCTTTTATTGGTTTTTATTTTCATATCATCATGGTCAGAAAAGGTACTTGATGTAATTTTAGTCTTCTTATATTTGCTAAGACTTGTTTTGTGACCTAATATAGGATTTATCCTGGAGAATGTTTTTGTGTGTTTGAGAAGAATGTGTATTCTACTGCTATTGGATGGAATGTCATACATATGTGTGTGTGTGTGTGTGTGTGTGTGTGTGTGTGTATATATATATATATGGAATGTCATAGATATATCTGTTAGGTCCATTTGTTCTAAAGAATAGTTCAAGTCCAATATTTCCTTATTGATATTCTGTTTGAAAAGTCTATTCATTTTGGGAGTAGGGTATTAAAGCTTCCTATTTTTAGATTGTTTTCTATTTCTCCCTTCCAATCTGTTAGTATTTGATTAATATATTTAAGTGTTCCAGTTGGTGCATATATGTATATATTTAGAATTGCTTTATCCACTTGATGAATTGACCCTTTTATCATTATGTAATGACCTTTTTTTGGTCTCTTGTTACAGTTTTTGGCCTAAAACTGTAGTTATCCCTCCTCTCCTTTGGTTTCCACTTGCATGAAATATCATTTTCTATTCTCTCATTTTAAGCCTTTGTGTCCTTAAAGTTGAAATGAGTCTAAGAAGCAGATAGTTGTGTCTTTTTTTTTTCTTATTGTTTATTTGGCCACTCTGCACCCTTTGACAATTTAATCCCTTTATATTGAAGTAATTCTTGAGAGTTAAGGACTTACTAATGAATGCCATTTTACTGGGGTTCTTTGGGTTGTTTTGTAGTTCCCTTGTTTCTTGCTATCTTTTTTGTGAATTGATAATTTTCTGTAGTCATATGTTTTGATTTCCTTCTTTTTATCTTTTGTGTATCTGCTGTAGCTTTCAGCTTTGTAGTTACCATGAGGCTTTCATGAAACATAGATAAAATAGCCTATTTTAGGTTGATAACAACTTAAGTTTCATCCAAAATTCTGCTTTTGTTCTTCCCTATTAAGAATTCTGAGGCTTGGGGTGCCCAAGTGTCACAGTTAAGTGTCTGACTTTTGGTTTCAGCTCAGATCATGATTTCAAGGTCTGGGGATCGAGCCCCACATTGGGCTCCGTACTCAGTACAGAGTCTGAATTCTCTCTCCCTCTGCTCCTCCTACTTATGCTCTTTCTCTCAAATAAAAGTCTTTTTTTTTTCTTTTTTCTTTTTCTTTTTTTATTTATGATAGTCACAGAGAGAGAGAGAGAGAGGCAGAGACATAGGCAGAGGGAGAAGCAGGCTCCATGCACCGGGAGCCCGACGTGGGATTCGATCCCGGGTCTCCAGGTTCGTGCCCTGGGCCAAAGGCAGGCGCCAAACCGCTGGGCCACCCAGGGATCCCCTCAAATAAAAATCTTAAAAAAAAGTTCTGATTCTTTCTCAGAACTTTTATGTGAATATATCTATTCCATATTTCTTGTTTTCTCTTGAAGAGGAGTTCTCAAGATTGCATACCTTCCATATCTTCTCTGGATGGCCAGGGCAGGTACTGACAACCTCTAATGTACTTTCCTTAGGGCAGTGCTGAATGCTCAGGTTTGTGTGCTTTCTCCTAACTCTGCAGAGTTGGACCTTTTTCTCCATACACTCACTGTGCCTTTTTCTGCAAAGGCACACTCATTGCCATTGGGGGGCGCACATAAGGAACTGGCCTTGGAGTTTGTGTATATAGGGGTGAGGCATGTGTGAGACAATGAGGAAGCCCATGGGCCAGTTGTGAGGATCTGCTGGAGAGGCAAACTCAAAGGCTTGATGGGTGGGTTTCTTGATGGAGTCTGCTAAGCAGTTAACAGGATCTGCATCTCTTTGATATATTTCATTCTAAGTTCTGGCTGCTGTTCTTCATGTTGCTTATTGCCCCCTAGCCATGCAGTTTATGACTTACTAGTCTTGGTGGGGTGAAAAAGAAATGGGCCTGTTTGACAGTGTCCCAACACAACTGGGGAAATCGGGTGCTTACTCACATGTTCTCACTTTCCCCTATGGAAGAAATCATGGGCTGAGAAGTTCTCTCTTGGCACTGAGCTGTGCCTCCCTGGGAGAAGGGAAAAACCATTCTAGACTCTTTTTTGGAACTTGGCTTCTAAGCTCTGGAAAACTATAAGTAGGTTTTCTGATTTGAATGTCAAATGCCTGTTGGAGTTTCCTTAGATTTTCTTTCTGGCAGATCATTTTGTTCCAAAGCCATTAACAGACAAACCGAAAGTTACAGCAGGGGCTCTAAATGGTGTTTTAGTTTCCTCATTCTGCCCATGGTGGAAATAAAGAAGACAGAAGGCAGCCAAGTGGGGAGGATGAATTATCTCTCTTGGCTTTGGACTCTAAGAGAGCTCATTAAGACATAAATGTCCTAGAATGACAAGATCAGTCTGAAGAGCTTCCTAGAGCTTTGTAGGGAGTACTCTTCAGAGAATTCTGAAGTGGAAAGAGTCCATATAAAGTTGTTTCAAAAAAAAAAAAAAAAAAAAATAAAGTTGTTTCATCTTGAGGAAGGCATGGTTGAAAGTTGGGGGATGGTGATCAAAATCTTATCTCCTCAATCAGGTAAAATCATGAGATGTAGTAAGAGTTACCTCAGATATTTTTTCCAGCTATAGGACCCTTACTAAGAAAGGGGTCCTCTCTTCCCGATTGTTCATGTAGTCTCACCAAAATTCTCCTCTTAAATCTAGATATACTTTTTTAAAAATTCCCTTGTGGTCATTATCTCGACTCTCATTTTCTCCTTGACATTTGAAGGGTTGAAATTATGAGTTATATATATATTGCATAAGAGTATGTATATATTACATGTATATTATATATGTAATATATATATTCAAGTAACATTTTACTTTATAGCTTCCATATGAAATAATTTGTTCTCATAAAGAATATTTTTGTAGCATTTATCTGTAAGAGAAGGAGTTAATACAGTAATTCCATTAAAAAAACCACTCTGATGAGTAAGGGTTGTTACTTAAATCCTCTGTTATCTAAGGCATAGTAAATATGAAATGACATAGATCTATTTCTGTTTTATTCAACCAGAAATAATCAACAGATCTATTTGACAAATTTTTTTCTACCATCTACTATGTGCCAGACATTATGTCCTTTTGTTCTTAACCCCTCTCTCCTTTGTTGTAAAAATATTTTGACTTACTATTGAAGAAATGTGTCCTGTTTAAAATCAAATCTTGGATTACTCAAAGCAAAGCTTATGCATGCCTAGATCCCAAATATTTATTATCCACTGATTTGTGTTGGGAGGGCAGTTAGAGTTACCTTTGGGTAAGTTTTTACATCCTTTTTTAAAGCATAGCTCAGTGTGTTTGGTCTAGCAATTAGACTAATTTGGTGTTTAGACTGAAATGGTACGTTGAGACTTCTATTTCTGTTCCAAGATGAGAAACACAGAAATTTAGGAAAATAGAAATCATAACCAAGATTTTTGAATTTGAAAAATGTATGTTTTAATCTTATGTTTGGATAAAATTGGAGCCTTTTTTTTTTTTGTCCCCAGAGAAATACCTGTTTACTTACAGTATGTCCCACAGATATTTTAAACTTTGTCTCTATGATTTTGAGTACTCTATGTAACTCATATAAGTGGTATCATACAGTATTTTTCTTTTTGTGTCTGGCTTATTTCACTTAGGATAATATCCTCAAGGTTTATCCACATTGCAACGTGTGTTAGAATTTTCTTCCTTTTAAAGACTGTATAATATTCCATTATATGTATTTACATATGCATTTTGCTTATCCAGTCATCCATCCATGAACTTTATGTTGCTTCCATGTTTTAGCTGTTGTGAATAGTGCTGTATGAATATGGGTGTACAAACAAGTATCTCTGTGAGACCTGGATTTCAATTCTTTTGAAATATATTCAGAGGCATAATTGCTGGATAATATAATAACTCAAATCTTTTGAGGAACTGCTATACTGTTTTTCATAGCAGCTGTACCATTTTACATTATCATCAACACTGCTGGGTTCCACTTTCTCTGCTTTTTTTTTTTGTTTTGTTTTGTTTTGTTTTGTTTTGTTTTGTTTTTTAAGGAGTCAACCCAAACCCAAATGAATCTCACTATTGTTTTGATTTGCATTTAATTTGTATTTCCTTAATGATTAGTTATCCTGTTGTGTGCTTATTGGCCGTTTGTATATCTTCTCTGGAAAATGTCTATTCAAGTCCTTTGTTCATTTTTGAAGCGGATATATATATATGCAAATATTTTCTTCCATCCTGCGGTTGCCTTTTTATTCCATTGATGTCTTTTTTTTTTTTTTTTTTTTTTTTTTTGAGAGAGGAAGTACATGTATGTCAGCAGGGGAATTGGGAAGAGGGACAGAGGGAGAGGAGACAGAATCTTTTTTGTTTTTATATATATATACATATATGGGTTTTATTTATTTGAGAGAGAGAACAATCAGGGAGATGGCTGGATGGAAAGGGAGAGTGTCAAGCTGAGCACAAAGCTGATATGGAGCTCAATCTCATGACCCTGAGATCATGACCTGAGCTGAAATCAAAAGTTAGATGCCTAATTGGCTGAGCCACAAACTTGCCCTGATACTGTCTTTTGATGCACAAATTTTAAAAACTTTCATGAAGTACAATTTGTCTATTTTTTTGCAAGAAATCATAAGGCAATTTATTTTCTTTTTATGAAGATATTATCCCAAAGGCATCTCATAGCTGAGCAGATGATACAAATATAGCATTGCTTTCCAAATTCAAAATACTTTATCAGATAGAAAATATAACCTTAGGGCAGCCCAGGTGGCTCAGTGGTTTAGCACTGCTTTAGGCCCAGGGAGGGATCCTGGAGACCCAGGATCGAGTCCTGCGTCAGGCTGCCTGCATGGAGCCTGCTTCTCCCTCTCCCTCTGCCTGTCTCTAATAAATAAATAAAATCTTTAAAAAAATTAAAAAAAAATATAACTAATTTTTTGAGAACTTTAAGAATCATATTTTAAAAAAGATTTTATTTATTTATTCATGAGAGACACAAAGAGAGGCAGAGACACAGGCAGAGGGAGAAACAGGCTCCACGCGGGAAGCCTGATGTGGGACTCGATCCTGTGTCTTCAGGATCACACTCTGGGCAGAAGGCCGGCGCCAAACCGCTGAGCCACCCAGGCATCCCAAGAATCTTTTTTTAATACAACCTTTCCTGAAGAGACGTTACACTATGTCTGGATCTCTTTGAGAAATCTCTCATGATCAAAACATAAGTATTTTACTCTAATTCCCAATTTTTGGTAATGTTATGCAATATCATTTGAAAATTATTTGCAGTAGCCTCAGTAAAGTTTCCCTTATGCAAGCAAATAACTCTCAAATATTTAGTGGTAGTGGTTTTCAACATGTGTTGAGTATTAGCTTTTATTTCTTTTCCACATTTTTCCCCTTTTAACAAGTAGTCTAGTAAAAACGATATTGTTTCAACTACTTTAAAAACAAATGGGAAATAAAAAGTTAAAACTCGTTTAGAGATGTTGTAGAATTTTGTGTGTAATTTTGGAATGTGGAGGGCATCAAGGTGGGTAACCAGATACCCTGTAAGAGCGATTTGTTGCCCTCACAGATCTAGTGCAAAGGCCACTTCACGAGGTGGGGAGAGGTACAAGTGGTCATGAGGTCTAGAATTTGGGAAGCCTGACAGCAAACAGTATTGACAAAAAGAAAACACCAAGACTGAATTGTATTATAGATGACAAGTTAATTACTCTTGACTTCTTTTATGGTCTTTGCTATGTGTGGAAAAGCACATGGGGGTGCAATCTAGGCTCCCCACTTGGCCTTTTCTGGCCTGGATGAGGGTAAGCCACAGTTCTTTTCTGTGGTGTTTGATGACAATAGAGTGGTTATTGTCTATACATTTCTGCCTTGCTAAGCTGCCCCCTTCCGGGTCCTTTGGCTAGAGAAAGTAGGGTTTTCCTTTGTGTGTTTATTTTGGTGTTTGTTTTATCTGTGTCTTTTGGCTTTTCTAGGTTGCAGGTTTTTTTTCCAATGCCAAGTCTGGGATATATGAGCCTAAAAGAAAACCTGGGGGACTCGCCACCATTTGCCCCTTATGTCTGGAGATCCCTAGCCAGTCTGCCTCCCTCTTTCCACCTTGCAGAGACTTCTTATATTTCTTTTATATGTAATGCTCAGAAATTTTAGTTGTACTAAGTGGAAGAGATAGAGAAATAGATGTTTATTCTATGTTCCTGGAAGTAGAAATTCATTTCCATATTTTTTAGCTTCTCTGAATCATTTTGATTTAGGGTTGTCTTGTATACTATAGCATATATTTGGGTCTTGTTTTATGAGCAAAACTGAAAATTGTTTTCCTTAAATAACAGAGTTCAGTCCATTCACATTTATTGATATATTGGGCCTAAATTGTCATGTTTTATAATAATGCATATTTTGTTGTATTTGCCATGTGTCTTTATGACATGTATATTCTTAGGGTGGTTGATTATTTACTATTTGTATCTAGGAAGGTTTGTATTTTTATTGGAATAGCTATCTTTGTATTTCTTTTAAAAATACCTTTAGGTCTCTATTATCTAACTTTTTATTATCTGGCTTGTAGTACTTTTTTTTTTTTTTTTAACACTGTTTGATGCCTACCTACATTAATGTGCTTTTTCTGTTTTCCTCTTTCCTTTTTTGTTTTACTAATTTTTGAGTTGCTTAATTCCTATGTCATCACATATATAACGTTTGTACCTTAGTCTTCCATCTTTATCCTAACTGTTTTAGTTGTATATGTATGTTTATATATTTTGATATGCTAACCATTTAAAAAAAAAAGCTAACCATTGATCCTTTTGCTGAAAGTTTCCCAATCGTTGCTTGGTTGGATGAAGTTCATTCTCTAGTAAATTCCTCAAGAAGAGTTGCTGAGTACAGAATCTCTTAAGTTCTTATATGTTAGGAATGATTTTACTATGTTTAATATTTGAAGGACAACTTGGCTGGGCATAAAATCCTTTATTTTCATATTTTCTTTCACTGGATATTTTTATAAAGATTGATTCATAGTGATCCTGTATTATATTTCTTTTTGAAAAGTCTAATGTCAATCTAATTATTCTGACTTTGAAAATGCCTTGATCATTTTAGGTTGATTTTTGCCAATTACCCAGTAAAATTTTTCAATGTGCAGATTCAAGTAGTTCTTTTTTTCTACAACTTTTTCTTGGACTATAGTATTATATATATTACCTTATATTTTATTCTTCTTTTTTTAATGGTTCTGATAATAAAAATAGTATTCCCTTTTTGACTGTCTTTCATTTCCACTACTTTCTGGCACTTTTTACTTATTTATGTTATTTTCATTTTCTTAGTCATTTTCCTTCATTTCTTAAATGTCCCTTATTATATTGTCATTTGACCCTATTTTGCCTTAAGCATCGTGTGATATAATTTTCACTTCTGAGATAATTGTCTTTTTCTTCCATTTCTTTCCTGAGTTCAATCAATTCTTTTTATTTCTCCTTTTTTTTTTGCCATTTGTTTACACTTTTGATTCAAGTTAGTTTTTCTTAAATCCAAATATTTGTTTGATATATTTTCTCCTCTCAGTAGGACAAACGAATGAATGAAAGTGTTTTTCCAGGTATCAATAGCCTCCAGGTGTTGATAGGCTTCCAAGTGTTGATAGCCTTAAAAGAAATTACGTTTTGAAGCTATTGTACTTTCTCCTTCCTTTTCTATATTTTCTACAACACTTAGCATATGTTAAGCTTGCCCTGGACTTGCAATAAATATAAAACTTTTCTGTAGTTTTGCATCTATAGATTTAGTAACTTGAATAATTATCTCACGAAAATACTCCATTAGACTGTTGTAAACTATAGCTTAGGGAAGGAAGCAATCAATCACCTTCTCTGACCTCGTAATTCTGAAATATCCCTTAGCTTTTATCTATATGGTTCCATTCATCTATTCATGAAACAAGGTGTAGGAGTTATCTGTTTAGTACAGCATTTATCAAACTTTTAATGGTACTTATCAATTACCTAGTGATCTAAAAGCAGAATCTGACTCGGTAGCTCTGGAACAGCCTGTAACCTTAATCTTTGCAAGCTTCCAGAGATGTCCATCCTGATGGTCTGATAACCATACTTTGAGTATACACTTTTGCTGTGTGCTTCAGCCTTCTATTGTGCAATTGAAATTTGGTTTGTTTTATTGTTTATTTAGTTTCAAGTTATGCATTTGATAGTTTTATATTCCCATAATGTTTCCTATAAAGACAGACTTCCTTGAGGGGGTATCATCAGAACTGAGATGAGAAAAGTCCACAAAATTCTCCTGTATCTCTTGATGCTTTCTTCTTTTCTCTCGATAGATTTACAGAACCATAAGGCCTGTGTGTGTAGGGTTATCCTCTAACATTTCTTGGAGCTTCACTCATCTTGGAAAACACTAGGATCCCTATTTCAATTCAGTTACTTCCTTATCACATTATTCCTTGTTTTTTTTCACTTACAAAAAGTCTTGGAAGCCATGGACCCTGTAAATACCTCTTGTCCTTCCAGCTACTTGATCAGCTGATTAGCAGTCTGAGAAACCTTTTCAATGTCAGTGTTGGTCAGGGAGCTTTATTGCCTGAGAGTCTGTATCATGGGTAAGAAGTATAGTTGCCTCAGAGCCAGGTATCCTGGGCTAAAATCTGGTGCTGTACCTATAAGTTTTACATGCAAAATTAAGTTTGCATGTAATTAAGTTTTACATGCAATTCAGAGATATTCTGACAATGTGAAAGAAAATGACCTGTATCATGTTTGTGTCCATAATGGACCATATGACTACTCTTGTGCTCAATTGAAGTTTTTATAAATCTCCCAAGTGTCTTGGGAATAGCACAATTATGTTGCATTATAATTTTTGTGTTAAATATAAATACTTAAATATCTAGTTTTTCTAGAGTTCAGTCATGTCTTCACTTACCAAAGTATTGGTATCCTCAGTAAAAAGGAAAAAGCTATTCCTCTCTCAAGCTTTGAGAGACTGATCAAAATGCAGTTGCTGTATGTTTTTTTCTTGTATTATTCAACCAGTATGACAAGCATTTTGACTCATTTGAACTTTAGCCATTGCCTTTTCTTTTTCATTGAAGTAAATTAAGATCGAATAATGAAAATTATGTTTTAAGAGGGAATTTCTTAGCCATAAATCAAATTCTTTATAACTGTGAGATAGCAAGTAGAGTGGAGGAACTCTTGACAAGAGGAAAACATAAGCTCATGAAAAATACTTACATGTTTCTAAATTACTAAATCTCCCTTTTAAAAGTGGATTCAATAATTTGATGATGTAAGTATAAATGAATCACTAACATTTGGATTTAATTTTTCTTCCAGTGCATGTGATTGGTGAAAAATGGAATTTTGCCTAATAAATTTTGAATTTTAGCAATCATTTGTGGAATTATACATAAGATTTATTCACATTCCTTTCATAATCATATCTGGAAAGTTTATTTCTCTGATGTTCTCGAAATTATAAGCTAAAAGTCACTCTGAGCATAAAGTTGATGAGATTAACTTGAAAAAAAGTACTTATACATTTACTCAAGCAACAGGTTAGACAATAATAGTCAAGCAAGTTTTATTTTTAAAAAGCACTATGCCTATTTATTTATTTATTTATTTAAAGATTTTACTTATTTATTCATGAGAGACACACACACACACACACACACACACACACACACACACACACACACAGAGGCAGACACACAGGCAGAGGGAGAAGCAAACTCCACACAGGGAGCCCGATGTGTGGGACTCGATCCCGGGTCTCTGACAGGTCCTGGGCTGAAGGCGGGTGCCAAACCGCTGAGCCACCCAGGGATCCCTGCCTTTTTTTTTTTTTTTTTAAGCAGATTCTTTTTCTTTTTTTTTTTTTCTTTACTAGGGTAGAATTTAGTGATTCATCAATTGTATATAACACCCAGTGCTCATTACATCAGGTGCCCTCCTTAATGCCCATCACCTAGTCAACCCAGCCTTTCACACCCCTCCACCATCCCTCCAGCACCCCCCAGTTTGTTTCCTATAGTTAAGAGTCTCTTATGGTTTGCCTCTCTATTTTCTTCCTATTTTTTTCCCCTTCTTCTATGTTCATCTGTTTTGTTTCTTCAATTCCACATATGAGTGAAATTATATATTTGTCTTTCTCTGTTTTATTTCACTTAGCATAATACTCTCTAGTTTCATCCATGTTGTTGCAAATGGCAAAATTTCATTCTTTTTGATGGCTGAATAATATTCCATTGTATGTCTATCAGCTATCTATCATCTATCATCTTTATCAATTCATCTGTTGATGGGCATCTGGGCTCTTTCTATATTTTGGCTATTGTAGACACTAGCAGGTTATTTTTCATATTGTTTTTTTTTTAAATCATGGTTTTTCATTTGTTTTTTCTTTTTTTACTTTATAGTTAGTGTGTATTCATTATATAAAAGTATTTATTTTGAAAAGAAGAAAATATGATCACATGGATTTCTTCCAGTCATTCCAATGTAAACATTATTAATACTTTAATTAATGTTTTTCTGTTTTTTCACATATATTCATATCATTTTTATTCTGATTATTTTTACTTACCATTTTAACCTAAATATTTTTCCATATTACTAAACATTTTTTGAAGATGATCGAGTTTCTTTATTTTTTGTTTTTATGGCTATATAATACATCCCAGAGTGGTACTATATTTTGGTTTTGGATTTGCTTACCTAATCCTCTTGTAAATACAACTCTGATGAACATTGTACACAGTAATATTCTTTGTATATAAAAGCCTTCTTTGTGTTTAGAAGACTCAGAAAAGCATGCAAATTCCTGGATTAAAGAATACAAATCTTGTCAATCTCTTTTTACGATCATTTTTCTCCAAAAAACTTGCACTAATTTGCATTCATGTTAGTAGTAGAAATTCTAAACAAACAAGTCTCCTCAATAAAAGGCAAAAATTTTTATCTCATTTTAATTTTTATCTATTTGCTTATAGATCTATTGAGATCTTAGAGATTTTATTTTTATTTATAGGAGTTCTTTTAAGGAATTAATCCCTTGTTATTTTTCTTTTCATTTTTTAAAAAAGATTTTCTTTATTCATAAGAGGCACACAGAGGCAGAGACACAGGCAGAGGGAGAAGCAGGCTCCCTGTGGGAAGCCCGACGTGGGACTTGATCCTGGGACACCAGGGTCATGCCCTGAGTGGAAGGCAGACGCTCAACTGCTGAGCACCCAGACATCCCAATCCCTTGTTATTATTCTATTTACTCTTTTATATTATTATTTTTTAAATGTAAACATAGATGTATTTATTTTTTTAAATTTATTTTTTATTGGTGTTCAATTTACTAACATACAGAATAACCCCCAGTGCCCATCACCCATTCACTCCCACCCCCTCCCCTCCTCCCCTTCTACCACCCCTAGTTCATTTCCCAGAGTTAGCAGTCTTTACGTTCTGTCTCCCTTTCTGATATTTCCCACACATTTCTTCTCCCTTCCCTTATATTCCCTTTCACTATTATTTATATTCCCCAAATGAATGAGAACATATAATGTTTGTCCTTCTCCAACTGACTTACTTCACTCAGCATAATACCCTCCAGTTCCATCCACGTTGAAGCAAATGGTGGGTATTTGTCATTTCTAATAGCTGAGTAATATTCCATTGTATACATAAACCACATCTTCTTTATCCATTCATCTTTCATTGGACACCGAGGCTCCTTCCACAGTTTGGCTATCGTGGCCATTGCTGCTATAAACATCGGGGTGCAGGTGTCCCGGCGTTTCATTGCATTTGTATCTTTGGGGTAAATCCCCAACAGTGCAATTGCTGGGTCGTAGGGCAGGTCTATTTTTAACTCTTGGAGGAACCTCCACACAGTTTTCCAGAGTGGCTGCACCAGTTCACATTCCCACCAACAGTGTAAGAGGGTTCCCTTTTCTCTGCATCCTCTCCAACATTTGTTGTTTCCTGCCTTGTTAATTTGCCCCATTCTCACTGGTGTGAGGTGGTATCTCATTGTGGTTTTGATTTGTATTTCCCTGATGGCAAGTGATGCAGAGCATTTTCTCATGTGCATGTTGGCCATGTCTATGTCTTCCTCTGTGAGATTTCTGTTCATGTCTTTTGCCCATTTCATGATTGGATTGTTTGTTTCTTTGGTGTTGAATTTAAGAAGTTCTTTATAGATCTTGGAAACTAGCCCTTTATCTGATATGTCATTTGCAAATATCTTCTCCCATTCTGTAGGTTGTCTTTGAGTTTTGTTGACTGTATCCTTTGCTGTGCAAAAGCTTCTTATCTTGATGAAGTCCCAATAGTTCATTTTTGCTTTTGTTTCTTTTGCCTTCGTGGATGTATCTTGCCAAGAAGTTACTATGGCCGAGTTCAAAAAGGGTGTTGCCTGTGTTCTTCTCTAGGATTTTGATGGAATCTTGTCTCACATTTAGATCTTTCATCCATTTTGAGTTTATCTTTGTGTATGGTGAAAGAGAGTGGTCTAGTTTCATTCTTCTGCATGTGGATGTCCAATTTTCCCAGCACCATTTATTGAAGAGACTGTCTTTCTTCCAATGGATAGTCTTTCCTCCTTTATCGAATATTAGTTGACCATAAAGTTCAGGGTCCACTTCTGGATTCTCTATTCTGTTCCACTGATCTATGTGTCTGTTTTTGTGCCAGTACCACACTGTCTTGATGACCACAGCTTTGTAGTACAACCTGAAATCTGGCATTGTGATGCCCCCAGATATGGTTTTCTTTTTTAAAATTCCCCTGGCTATTCGGGGTCTTTTCTGATTCCACACAAATCTTAAAATAATTTGTTCTAACTCTCTGAAGAAAGTCCATGGTATTTTGATAGGGATTGCATTAAATGTGTATATTGCCCTGGGTAACATTGACATTTTCACAATATTAATTCTGCCAATCCATGAGCATGGAATATTTTTCCATCTCTTTTTGTCTTCCTCAATTTCTTTCAGAAGTGTTCTATAGTTTTTAGCGTATAGATCCTTTACCTCTTTGGTGAGGTTTATTCCTAGGTATCTTATACTTTTGGGTGCAATTGTAAATGGGATTGACTCCTTAATTTCTCTTTCTTCAGTCTCATTGTTAGTGTATAGTAATGCCACTGATTTCTGGGCATTGATTTTGTATCCTGCCACGCTACCGAATTGCTGTATGAGTTCTAGCAATCTTGGGGTGGAGACTCTTGGGTTTTCTATGTAGAGTATCATGTCATCAGCGAAGAGGGAGAGTTTGACTTTTTCTTTGCCAATTTGAATGCCTTTAATGTCTTTTTGTTGTCTGATTGCTGAGGCTAGGACTTCCAGTACTATGTTGAACAGCAGTGGTGAGAGTGGACATCCCTGTCTTGTTCCTGATCTTAGGGGAAAGGCTCCCAGTGCTTCCCCATTGAGAATGATATTTGCTGTGGGCTTTTCATAGATGGCTTTTAAGATGTCGAGGAATGTTCCCTCTATCCCTACACTCTGAAGAGTTTTGATCAGAAATGGATGCTGTATTTTGTCAAATGCTTTCTCTGCATCTAATGAGAGGATCATATGGTTCTTGGTTTTTCTCTTGCTGATATGATGAATCACATTGATTGTTTTACGGGTGTTGAACCAGCCTTGTGTCCCAGGGATAAATCCTACTTGGTCATGGTGAATAATTTTCTTAATGTACTGTTGGATCCTATTGGCCAGTATCTTGTTGAGAATTTTTGCATCCATGTTCATCAGGGATATTGGTCTGTAATTCTCCTTTTTGGTGGGGTCTTTGTCTCGTTTTGGAATTAAGGTGATGCTGGCCTCATAGAACGAATTTGGAAGTACTCCATCTCTTTCTATCTTTCCAAACAGCTTTAGTAGGATAGGTATGGTTTCTTCTTTAAACGTTTGATAGAATTCCCCTGGGAAGCCATCTGGCCCTGGACTCTTGTGTCTTGGGAGGTTTTTGATGACTGCTTCAATTTCCTCCCTGGTTATTGGCCTGTTCAGGTTTTCTATTTCTTCCTGTTCCAGTTGTGGTAGTTTGTGGCTTTCCAGGAATGCGTCCATTTCTCTTAGATTGCCTAATTTATTGGCGTATAGCTGTTCATAATATGTTTTTAAAAACGTTTGTATTTCCTTGGTGTTGGTAGTGATCTCTCCTTTCTCATTCATGATTTTATTAATTTGAGTCTTCTCTCTCTTCTTTTTAATAAGGCTGGCTAATGGTTTATCTATCTTATTAATTCTTTCAAAGAACCAACTCCTGGTTTTGTTGATCTGTTCCACAGTTCTTCTGGTCTCAATTTCGTTGAGTTCTGCTCGAATCTTTATTAACTCCCTTCTTCTCTTGGGTGTAGGATCTATTTGCTGTTTTTTCTCTAGCTCCTTTATGTGTAAGGTTAGCTTTTGTATTTGAGTTCTTTCCAGTTTTTGGATGGATGCTTGTATTGCGATGTATTTCCCCCCTTAGGACTGCTTTTGCTGCATCCCAAAGATTTTGGATGGTTGTATCTTCATTCTCATTAGTTTCCATGAATCTTTTTAATTCTTCCTTAATTTCCTGGTTGACCCTTTTATCTTTTAGCAGGATGGTCCTTAACCTCCACGTTTTTGAGGTCCTTCCAAACTTCTTGTTGTGATTTAGTTCTAATTTCAAGGCATTATGGTCTGAGAATATGCAGGGGACGATCCCAATCTTTTGGTATAGGTTCAGACCCGATTTGTGACCCAATATGTGGTCTATTCTGGAGAAAGTTCCATGTGCACTTGAGAAGAATGTGTATTCAGTTGAGTTTGGATGTAAAGTTCTGTAGATATCTGTGAAATCCATCTGGTCCAGTGTATCATTTAAAGCTCTCGTTTCTTTGGAGATGTTGTGCTTAGAAGACCTATCAAGTATAGAAAGAGCTAGATTGAAGTCACCAAGTATAAGTGTATTATTATCTAAGTATTTCTTCACTTTGGTTAATAATTGATTTATATATTTGGCAGCTCCCACATTCGGAGCATATATATTGAGGATTGTTAAGTCCTCTTGTTGAATAGATCCTTTAAGTATGATATAGTGTCCCTCTTCATCTCTCACTACAGTCTTTGGGGTAAATTTTAGTTTATCTGATATAAGGATGGCTACCCCTGCTTTCTTTTGAGGACCATTCGAATGGTAAATGGTTCTCCAACCTTTTATTTTCAGGCTGTAGGTGTCCTTCTGTCTAAAATGAGTCTCTTGTAGACAGCAAATAGATGGGTCCTGCTTTTTTATCCGGTCTGAAACCCTGCGCCTTTTGATGGGGTCATTAAGCCCGTTCACATTCAGAGTTACTATTGAGAGATATGAGTTTAGTGTCATCATGATATCTATTCAGTCCTTGTTTTTGTGGACTGTTCCACTGAACTTCTTCTTAAAGGGGAATTTTAAGAGTCCCCCTTAAAATTTCTTGCAGAGCTGGTTTGGAGGTCACATATTCTTTTAGTTGCTGCCTGTCTTGGAAGCTCTTTATCTCTCCTTCCATTTTGAATGAGAGCCTTGCTGGATAAAGTATTCTTGGTTGCATGTTCTTCTCATTTAGGACCCTGAATATATCCTGCCAGCCCTTTCTGGCCTGCCAGGTCTCTGTGGAGAGGTCTGCTGTTACCCTAATACTCCTCCCCATAAAAGTCAGGGATTTCTTGTCTCTTGCTGCTTTAAGGATCTTCTCTTTATCTTTGGAATTTGCAAGCTTCACGATTAAATGTCGAGGTGTTGAACGGTTTTTATTGATTTTAGGGGGGGATCTATTTCCTGGATCTGAATGCCTGTTTCCCTTCCCAGATTAGGAAAGTTTTCAGCTAGAATTTGTTCAAATACATATTCTGGCCCTCTGTCCCTTTCGGCGCCCTCGGGAACCCCAATTAAACGTAGGTTTTTCTTCCTCAGGCTGTCGTTTATTTCCCTTAATCTATCTTCATGGTCTTTTAATTGTTTGTCTCTTTTTTCCTCAGTTTCCCTCTTTGCTATCAACTTGTCTTCTATGTCACTCACTCGTTCTTCCACCTCGTTAACCCTCGTCCTTAGCACTTCTAGTTTGCATTGCATCTCATTCTATTGATTTTTAATTTCTGCCTGATTAGCTCTAAATTCTGCAGTCATGAAGTCTCTTGAGTCCTTTATGCTTTTTTCTAGAGCCACCAGTAGCTGTATAATAGTGCTTCTGAATTGGCTTTCTGACATTGAATTGTAATCCAGATTTTGTAACTCTGTGGGAGAGAGGACTGTTTCTGATTCTTTCTTTTGAGGTGAGGTTTTCCTTCTAGTCATTTTGCTCAGAGTGGCCAAAAGCAAGTTGTATTGGGAAAAGGAGAAAAAGAGAGGAGAGAAAGAAGGAAAGAAAAGAGAAAGAGAAAAAAAGGAAGAAAAAAACGAAAAAAAAAAAAAAAAGAAAAAGAGAAAGAAAAAGAAAGAAAGGAGAAAAAAAGGGGGTGGGGGAAGGAAACAAATCAAAAAGCAAAACAAAACAAAACAAAACAAAAAAAAAAAAAAAAAAAGAAAGAAAAAGAACCACGGGGGAGTATCTTCTGATTCTGTGTACTTTAAGTTCCTTGGCTTCCCCTGTAAGTTGTCAGTCAGTCTAGCTGGTGTTCTGGGGAGGGGCCTGTTGTGCTGATTTTCAGGTGTTAGCAGTTGGGGGAGCTGCTGTGCCCCTGCCTGGTGCAGGGCTCAGTGGGGGTTGTTTACCCCGTGAGGCCCCAGAAGCAACAGCCCTAGTGGCGGGGCCAGCTCTGCAGCCCTGGATTCAGCCCCCGCAGTAACTCCAGAGCTCTCCGTCTTCAGGGCCTGGAGGCTCCGGGGCGGGGCCGCTGATCTGCTCAGCTGGGGCAGGAGCGTCCTCGCTGTCCTGGGCCCTCCCGGCCTCTGCCTGTCCCGGGGGAGGCGGGATCCTGGGCTGTGTCCCGGCGCCCTGTGCTCCGGGCCTGCGCTGGTGGATTCGCGCTCCCGGCCCGCAGCCCCCTCCGCAGAGCCACCGCCCGAGCCCCCCCGAGCTGCTCCTGGAACCGCGCAGCCCCCTCCGCACGGAGCCTCTTCCTCTGCCCGAGCCCCTCCGAGCTGCTCCCGGGGCCGCGCAGCCCCCTCCGCGGAGCCGCCGCCCGAGCCCCTTCAGCTGCTCCGGGTCCCGCCGGGTCCCGCCGTGCGCGCTGCAGCCCTTAGGGAGCTCGGCGCACTCTCCTGCACGCGCCGCAGGTGTCTGTTAGTGTCCCCGGGAGCCCGAGGGCATCCCCGCCCTCCTGGGTCCTGCTCCACCTCCCTGCGAGCCCCTTTCCACCCGGGAAGGTCGGTGCAGCTCCTGCTCCTCCCGGACGGGGCTCTCCTGTCCTGGGGACACTCGCCCCGGCCTCAGCCCGGCTCCTCGCAGCCCCTCCCCCTTGGAGGCCTTTTGTGTCTTTATTTCTTTTTCCCCGTCTTCCTACCTTGATAGAAGCGCGAACTCTTCTCACTGTAGCATTCCAGGTGTTCTCTCTTTAATTCTCAGGCCGAATTCATAGATTTTCAGGATAATTTGAAGGTTTTCTAGGTAATTTGGTGGAGACAGGTGATTTGGAGACCCTACTCTTCCGCCATCTTCAACTCTTTTATATTAAAAGAAGTTTTAGGGTGCCTCAGTGGCCCAGTGAGTTAAGTGGCTGACTCTTGATTTTGGCTCAGATCATGATCTCAGGGTCTTGGACTCAAGCTCCAAATGGGACTTTATACTCAGCAGAAAGTCTGCTTGAGGATTCTCCTTCTCCTTCTCCCTCTCCCCCTCCCCATGCTTGTGGAGTTTTTTTTTTTTTTTTTAATGCTGTTGTTCACAGAACTGTTTTCTTAATTTTCAAATTGTTCATCACTAGTATACAGAAATACAATTGATTTTTATATATTCATCTTGCAGACTCACAGTGTAGTTCAACCTGGTCCTCCGTCTTCCGTAATTCCTACAAATGGGCAGCTAAATTAAACATCTTTTTTTTTTTTTTTCTGACTAAAAGTCTTAATCATACTTGGGTTCCATCTCCTTGGCCAGGTTGTGTTCTTCCATCAGAAGACACATACTGTTTGGTTTTTGCTCTTTATTCTTGTTAGCAACATTGATGCTTAGTTCCTAGACCTGCTAACCTCAGTTGGGCTTACATGTGATATTCTAGTTGTATTACTTCTTTTTAATTTGTTAGCTGTATGATTTTTATAAAGAATAGCTTCTTGATTCTTTCCCTTTATGTAAGTTTTTAGGATAATGAATTAGTTCATTGTCATTCTCAGTAGGTGACTAGTTTATTGACTTACTTTTAAAATATTTTTATAGGGATCCCTGGGTGGCGCAGCGGTTTGGCGCCTGCCTTTGGCCCAGGGCGCGATCCTGGAGACCCGGGATCGAATCCCACATCAGGCTCCCGGTGCATGGAGCCTGCTTCTCCCTCTGCCTGTGTCTCTGCCTCTCTCTCTCTGTCTCTCTGTGACTATCACAAATAAATAAAAAAAATTAAAAAAAAAATAAAATAAAATATTTTTATAAACCCATGAATTTAAATGTTATTAATATGCTTCAACCCATTGCAATTCTCCATACTAAAGCTTAAATTGTTCCATATTTAGTCAGTGGGAGCCTCTTCACATTGGCTCTCCTGTCCTTTGATGGGACCCTTGCATTTGATAGCTTCCTTATTATCTGGTAAGACAAGGTACTCTTGGCTCAACTAGTCCATTTCTTGCACTGAAATCAGTCATTTTCCAAGAAGATGTTTCTTCTACTTGGAAATGTCATTTCAGGATCATAGTCTGGACACTCAGATGCTTATTGCTCATGAGTTGGTAATTATAGATCATTCCTAGGCTCTTTTAGTAGACAACTCTAAAATGTTACATGTGTACATGCACAATGAATTATTTACATTTAAAGATTAAATACATTGTGGTTTTATAACAACATTTCCTCTTACTATGATTTTGTAAGTGCTTCCTTCCTACACACACATACACACACACACACACACCCCAGTCCTACCAAGAGTAGAACAGTTAAACACATTCTATCTCCCATGGTGATCTTTGCTCTGATCATCTGAGCCTCCTTTGTCCTGCTGTTTTTATTTATGCCCCATAAGTTCTCATGTTGTTTCTCTCAAGCTCTCAACTAGATCAAACTGAAAGTATGAACACATGAGGATAGATGTTTTTAGGAAGTTCCCATTTGTATAACAGCAAAGCTGTTTTTAAATTAGAATTTAAGACACTATAAATTAATACTGTAAGTTTTTAGAATCTAGATACTTTGATATAAACTTATGTTATTAGTGAACATTTATTCAAAGAATTCTAAATTTGTTTCCATTTATATAGTACTCTGATTTGGGAGTATCTCAAAAACAGTCATATAGTCTTTGAAAACATGTTAAAATGTACAATAATATAATATACAAAGAAATAAGACAGTTTTGTGAGCAGCATGGATGATTTCCATCTACATGGCACATGATTTCTTCTTTTGTGTGTAAAGTTTTTTAATATACTGTTTTGCTGATTTCGTTGTCTATCTGTGTTCTATTCTAGCCACTGAGCTTTCTTTAAGGCAGTTATTTTGAATTCTTTGTCAGGGAGTAAGATATCTCTCTCTCTTTCTCTCTCTCTCTCTCTTTAAAGATTTTATTTATTCATGAGGGAGGCAGAGACATAGGCAGAGGGAGAAGCAGGCTCCATGCAGGGAGCCCGATGGGGGACTCGATCCTAGGACCCTGGGTTCACGCCCTGAGCCAAAGGCAGATGCTCAACCACTGAGCCACCTAGGTGCCCCAGATTTCTATTTTTTTTAAAGCAATACCTATTTATTACACATACGCACATACATCCATAGAAGCATATTTACATGTCACATGGGAACACTTAAAAATACAGAATATGTAAGGGAAAATAAAAATCACTCATAATCTCATAGCCCAGAGTCTTAGCCATTGATAATTTTGCTCTTTCCACACCACCCATCCCCTCCCACTCTGTATGTTGTACACGATCTCTCGTATCATATCTGTGACTGGAAATTGGGGACTGACTTTGACAATTAGGAACTTAAATAGGAGACAAAACATGGAGAGTAAAAATTGTGCAAAATCACCATGATGGGGTGATTTTCCCCCCCCAATACTCTAAATTAGATCTTTCACTTTCACCTCTCACCCTAGCAGAAGGCGTTAACTTTAACCCTTTTTTTGTTCTCTTCGGGAGTGGGATTCTTAGCTGTGGGAGTGAGTGTCCAGCTCAGGCTTTTGTTGGGTGCTCTACCAACCACAGTCTCCTGCCTCTTTACCCTCTCAACTGGCCCTGAGAATAGGGTCCCAGCCTTTTTGTGAAGCCCATGTGGCTGCGCAAGAGCCTTCACTACATCACCTTGGATGCTCTGACTCCTGCTCTTTTTTTGGTGTTCTGGTTTCCTTTGCCATCTTTAAAGTTCACCACTTGGAAGGTACCTGTAGGTTCACTTCTTCAGATCTGGGGTGTGTGTGTAATACCTGGGCTTCTCACAGCCGTGGGGAAACACTAGACAGAGTCAGCTCCAAATCACTCAGGCCTCTTTGAACAAGGTGGGACCAGCTCATCTGTGACAAGCAGCCCCCACCCTCACTCCCTATTTCTTTAAGGCCAGTTACTGGGGCTTTATTTTGTTCCTTTGGTGGTGTCATGCTTCCCTGATTCTTTGTGACCTTGTGGCTTTGTGTTGGTGTCTGCTTATTGGAAGAAGAAATCCCTCTTCCAGCCTTTGCAAACTGGCTTTGGCAGGGAAAGCCTTTCATCAGTCAGCTCAGCCAGAGATTCTGGGTGGGCTGGCTGATGGGGGCCGCTGGTGAGCAGGTCAGGTGCCAGGAATCACAGCAAAGTCTGTTGCTCCCTTTGCTCTCCTCTCCCCCTTGGGAGAGCTTGTAGACCAACAGGATCTCTCTTGATACTGCATTCTGAGGGGCAATGCAGGTACAGGGAACCTGCTCTTGCTCTTTTCAGTGCACCTTTGTTTGTTTCTGTGTTCCACCTGTATGCTGTTACCTCTTACCTGGATTCTAGAGTTCTCATGAAGGAATTTTCTACTGTGCAGAATTGTTAAATGCATGTTTATGTGGGCATATCAGAGTGAGAACCCCCTATTCTATTGTCTTATTGATACTACTTCTCAACATTTTCTCTTTTGATGACAGACACTTTGGCCTGGGCCTGCCTCAGATACATGAAATATTTATTTTTATTTATGAGTTTTTATTTTTTGGAGTTGTGTGTTTACTCCAAAGGTCATTTTATGAAATGAAGTTATATTGCTTCCATTTGTGCAAGTCTCTAACCTGGTAATTAAGAATAGGTGAAAGAAAGCCGTTCTCCTTTGCATTAAAAATTTTCAGATAGCCCTTTTAGTAATTTGATCTCATTAAAGATTCCCTATTAAAACAAGTCACATTCAATGTTCTTTCAGACAATCATCTTGGTGATTATGTTTATGAATCTATGGTTAAGTTCTCTCTCCCTCATTTTTTCCCCCAAGGAACGTGAAGACCTTAAAAATTACCATAAACTGGTGATGTGTGTGCTTCAATTTCTCTCACAACGTGGGCCACTTCGAATGATTTGTTGAAACTACCAGCTTATTTTCATGATCAGTTATGTACTTGTGGTGGTGTGGAGTGGACAAGAATCGAAATTTATTGGGCATACCCAACTGCATCACGCAAAGCGGTTATATCCCTTTTCCTTTCCTCCCTTTTTAAAAACCCTGGCAATAGCATTATGGGATATTTTTTTCTTTTCTTTATTCTTTTAATAAATTTATTTTTTATTGGTGTTCAATTTGTCAACATACAGAATAACACCCAGTGCTCATCCCATCAAGTTCCCCCTTCAGTGCCCGCCACCCAGTCACCCCCACCCCCTGCCCACCTCCCCTTCCATCACCCCTAGTTCGTTTCCCAGAGTTAGGAGTTTTCATGTTCTGTCTCCCTTTCTGATATTTCCCACTTATTTTTTCTCCTTTCCTCTTTATTCCCTTTCACTATTTTTTATATTCCCCAAATGAATGAGACCATATAATGTTTGTCCTTCTCTGATTGACTTAGTTCACTCAGTATAATACCCTCCAGTTCCATCCACGTTGAAGCAAATGGTGGATATTTGTCGTTTCTAATGGCTGAGGAATATTCCATTGTGTACATTGACCACAGCTTCTTTATCCATTCATCTTTCGATGGACCACGAGGCTCCTTCCATAGTGTGGCTATCGTGGACATTGCTGCTATAAACATCGGGGTGCAGGTGTCCTGGCGTTTCATTGCATCTGTATCTTTGGGGTAAATCCTATGGGATGTTTTAAAGATAAAGTATGGCTAATTAGCAAAGTATAGAGTCTGCAAGTAGCATGTTTGAAATTTCCATTTCCAAAGTTCTATAACCCTTCTTAAGCCAGTTGGCTTATTTCAGCATATTTTCCCTGTTATGATTTCAAAGGACGCGCCCTTACGTACTGGTGCATAAAGATTGTACCAAATAAGTATTCTTGGTCTTTCCTTGGGGATATTTAACATAGGTCATTTTTCTTAACTGTTTGCTTTTTAAACAATAGATGTTACTAGAAACTTATGTGGTGCCTCTGATTCTCACCATTTAAAAATAGAATGTATAGTTCAGAAATCCGGCCTAGATGGCACTTTTAGTTTATGGTCTCTTCATCTGCCATATCAAGAGGAAGGTAAGCCTGCTGTGTTCATTTTGGTTAGAAAAGTTCTACTTCAGTCAGGAGCTCACATGTATGATCCTCCTTGGATAAGAAAGTATGCTGGACTCCTCTCAAACCCTTTCTTCCCTGTGTCTCAAGTGAGAAGAAAAATTGACTTCTTGTTCTTAGCTATTTTGTGCAAGTCTATTGTTTGTCACAGAGAAAGGAAAAAAGCAATTTGCATCTTTGGGTAATCTAGAAAAATAGCCTTTGACTATATATATATACATTGGTATATGTTTAAATATGAAGATATTAACATTGTTAAAGGAAGCTTGCAGATAATAAAGAGAAAAAAATGTCATTCAAAGGAAAATTGATCTTTGAATATACAAGTAGCTCTTGATGAGAGCTCTACATTTTTCTATTCTTGAATAGCAAAGATTTCTTATAATCATCAAAACAATCTCAAGAGCCTACTTATCTTTTTTATGTGCTTTTTTCATGCTTTTGAATAAATTTTTAACAAGATTTCACTTGTGAAAATAATATTTTCCAATATTTCTTGCTACTCACTATTTTCAGACTAAATCAAGATTACGGCTCTTTCCTATAACCCTTTATTATCTTAAAAATTTCATGACATACTTTGTCTCCTTTTAAGAGTGACAAATTTAGCCATCAAAGCCAGAATAATAAAACCATCAAGGTGTCTTTTATACCCACAAGACTACTAAACAACATCAATAATTTTCTCTTTCACTTTATAAAACGGAAAATGCTAGAAATAATTGTGCCTGTATATTAGGATCATGACATAATTTTAATTAGCCCTGCACCACTGTCAAAAATGTCCTGTTTGCCAAGCCTAAGATATATGAAGAACTGACAAATCAAAAAGAGAAGCTTATTTTCTCTCCAGTAATTATAAGCAAACTGAATGTTTCAGCGTATTTGCAATTTTTAGGAAGAATGGAAACAGTCAAGTTTATGTGCAAAGACTGCCACAGTAACTATCAATAAGTTGATTGTCAAGAGAGCTAGTTTCTAGTTTTAAAAGAGCTTGCCAGTTGATGACAATCCTGGCACACATCTTATAAATTAAAGGACTCGAGTCAGTGACCTCACTGTCAATAATATGTTCTTATCCTCAAAGTAATCATTTACTAAATTGTTAAAAAATTAATTTGTATGAAACTTCAGTGGGAGACTTAACTCTTCTCCATTCTTATTTTGTTCATTACTATAATAAAATAACTAGAGCCTTTCAGTCTTATAATCCAAAAATGCTCTCTGCTTCTTCCTCCCACTTGCCTCAAGTTTCCCACCACAAGGTTTAAAGTATCCTGGAAGAAACATCAAAAGAATAATGACTTCAGTAAAGGACTTTACCACACACTCTTAACTATTGATTCTATATGGCACAGCCTTAGGCATCTGGGTGTCCTTGTTCTGGGAGCAAGATGCCTGTCAAATAAGATTTCCCACACTCCTAGTGTAGATGCAGTTGATTTTGTGATAGTATACTACAAAAAAGCTCAAGATCAAATGAATAAGAATTAATTACCTCAGACTGAATGAGAAATTTAATTGTGCTTAATTTTTTTTAAATAAAAATATGAGAACATTTACCTTTCTTTGTGATCTATCAATTTTAGTAGGCTGTTTACAACCAATTACTATTACAACCTGGAAGAAATTGACTCTTTAGAATTCAGTAAAAGTCCTAGAGAATAAAAACTTAATAAACAAAATAACACATAATTGGAAAAACTTAAAGATTTTATAAAAATCGAAGGCCCGTGATTGGCCCTATTGACAGAACAAGCTCAGAATAGTGGTTAAATATAAGGCAAAGTATCTCTACTACGTTCTGTTGGTCTTTATTATGTTGTAATTATTTGCATAGTTTCAATAAGAGTCTTATTTAGTGACGCATGATAAGTTCACTATTGAGGAACAAAGAGGATTTTCTCATATGGAAATGATGCCAAAATGTAGTTTTTGGTAACTGCTGTATCACTTATGGATTTCCAGACTTACAGGTAGAAAAAGAGTAACTTTCTGGAAAGACAGAAGTCTTGGAGATAGTAGAGAAGCAGAAATAATTCTACATTTGTGAGGTCTGCGGGCAAAACTTGGGGTGCATTGCATTAGATTTTTCTGAACACTAGCCTTGAAATACATTGTTACGAAAGCAAGAAAAGTACTTCTGACAAATAAAAGTGATCAACTATGGGCCTCAGAGCTTTACAAAGTCTCAGAGAAATCAAATAGGAAGCTCTAATTTCATATAGATCTAGTTATGTTTACCATATTGACAAGAATATGTAAGGATATTTTTATTACAATTAAAGAATACCCCAGCCAAATAAACAAAACATCCAATTTTGTATACTGAATTAGAAAGCTAAACAAACGTATATGGCCAAAACTTCACTTTGTGGGAGTGAGATTTGAACAGAAGCGGAGACTGAGAAGTGAAATGGCTGCCTTGCCCTGCAGCATTTTGACCCAGCATCTTATATAACAGTAGAAAAAAAGCAATTTGTGTCCTTGGATAAACTTTAAAAAACAAACACATGGTACACCTGGATGGCTCAATTGGTTGAACATCTGTCAATTTCTGCTCAGGTCATGATCTCAGGGTTGTGAGATTGAGCCCCATTATGGGCTCTGTGACTAAAATGATCTCTTCCTCTGTCCTCCCTACTTGGGTTCTCTCTCTCTCTCTCTCTCTCTCTCTCTCTCTCTAAATAAGTAAATAGATAAGGCAAAACAGTGTGTAGAGCACTAGCCTCTAAGTGAAAACTTGAGTCATTACTGTAAGTGGTAATTCCTTGACTTTTGAAATACCGATGACTATAAATATATGATCATTGACACTTGCAGGTATGAAAATCAAGTGAACAAACTACTATTTTCCCATCTTGAACAGACGATAGCTTTGGTCATTTTTTTGTTTTTTAAGTACCTTCTATGTTTGTTTTTTGGTTAAGTTATTCTGAAGTAATTTTTGCAAAACATTGCAAGAGGAAAAAAATTATTGTTGATGCTTGTGCCCCTCTAAGTTTTCTTTTCAGAGGCCATGTAGTGAGTGGCACAGTATCGCCTGCAGACAGAGCAGAAACTAAACGAATGATCTTCTAACACTAAAACGTTTTACTTTGTGTTTTGTTTAGTTTCACAGATCTTCCCATTTACCTTCACTGTGGATCATTTACTCACTTCAGGGTTTTTCAACTGAATTGGTTCAGTAAAAGTACTTGATAAAAATAGATGCTTGGTTCAAATTAAGTTCCTTAACAAATGTTAGATCCCTCCCTTTCCTGTCCTCATTGGTAATGAGTATTCACTCATTTGTGATCTTGCTGTGAAACCATTTTTCTTAATGGCACAGTTTTCAATTTTCCAAGATATGTTTCCAAAATAACTTGTTTTTTGGTCGTACAGAGAGCCAGTAGGAAGAATGAGATATCACAGATGATTTTTCTCATCCCTTATGTGCACTAAAATCTTTGAGAGTAATATTAGTGTGCTCCGGATTCAAAACAAAAATTGAAACCTATCTTTTCCTGGGAAGAAAGGATAATTTTTGGTACTACACTGCCTCTCAGTGGTTCATTTAATATTTAGTTCAATTACAAAATGTTTCATAAAACAAGAAATCTAAAGTTTGCGAACAGATTTTTCAATACTTTGAGTTCACTGAGTTCCTAAAATAACTATAATGTAAATTATCTTGTGTTATATGTGCATATCGTCACTGGTTGAACATGCAGAAGACATGATGTGTTACGAAAAGAATTTCATGGTCTTGTTTTCCGTAAAGCAGCAATAAATGAGAGTCTATATGTAAAAGAGGGATTGACATAATATGATAGAAAGTCGAGCCAGGCTGAAGACAAGGACATGATTAGATTGAAAAATCTCATCTTTGAACTTTGATTGTTCTGTGTCCAGGCATTACTAAGTTTTGTTTCTTTGTTTTTAATATATATTTTGGTGCCTTAACACTAAATCCTAAAAGTTGGATGGTTAAAAGTTTACTTTATAACCCCTCCCTGATAAGTTAGCTAAATTCAAATTTGAGAATTTGTGTGTGTGCCTATGAAGAGGGGACTATGCCAGGAACTTCCAGAAAGACAGAGACTAATACAATGTGGTTTTTGTGATCGACAAATTGATCCTTTATTATAACAAGGAAAATACTTCCTGTTTTTCCTTTTGACACTACCGACCATTTGTTGATAGACTGAATACTCAAAGCTGTCAACTATTCTTTTTATGGTGTAATTTATAGTTCTCTGGAAGGGATTATGCTGAGAATAGTGATAAAAATGTGGAGAAAAACAGGTTTCAAAATGCTATGGGCTATTTTCTATTGGGTAAGGACCCACAGTGTGCTATCTGATTTAGGTTTTCTAAGAAATGCCTCTGTGTTCAAACTGATTTATGATCATAGAGGCTTAGCTGGTTTATGGTCTTGCAGGCCTGGTTCACTCAAGATTGTCAATGGTTAGGAGTTTCCAAACAAACTTAAGTAAACTGAATGCTTGCATACTGTTGAAAGGATTATCCTAGTCAAATTTTTACAATTTCACTTTCATGAAAGTTCTAGAATAATAGTAAATTAGCCAGAATACCTTCTTTCAGTTGAGTTCAGTATCAACAGTTTAAAAAATTTCAAGTCCTTGGTGGGATGTGCAGTCCAGTCCTCCTAAGGATCCTGTTCCCATGGGAAACACCAATTAGCTGAGTTTTTCTTTTACTTTGATAGCTGTCAGTGATCAGAAGCACTCGAACGGGTCCTTATCGGGACAGTGACATCTTTTCTCTGGAACATCATCATGTAGAGGAAATCTTTTGGTCAACAGGAGCAGCAGTCTTTTTCCAGTGGGTCATTCCAAGTGTTTATGACTTTGTTTCAGGCTTTCTAGAAAAGAGAGATGCCTTTTTAAGTACCGGAATGATTGTAAGAGGATTTAGTTAAAGTAGGCACAGGACATAGTCTCAGACCAAAATCCATAGGCTTGCCATATAGGAGTTCACTGGGAAGGAATCTGTGCTTGCTTGTAGGTATGGGTTGCTCTAATTTTAATAAGGCTTTTGGTAGAGCTCTACGTTTTCCTATCATAGGAAGTTGCAGAGTCTTTGCCAATGATTAGTTTTATGGTTTGATTCATTTGTTCTACTTGTCTAGAGGATGGAGACCTAGGAATCTGCAAACATTTGTATAATTCCTGGACAACAGTAGAAATAACTTTCTAGAACTAAATCCTCCAGTGTGCCAACGTGAGAATTATGTATGTCAAGAGGCTTTACCCCTATATCTGTATATATTAAGGCTTTACCACTGCCTGAGCCATTCAGATATCATAGACACTGTAACTAGACAAAATCTTTTACTTTTCATGGCCCTTAATTCTCCAAAATCCAACTGGTTCCTGGAGGGTGGATTTAGGGAAATCTTCCTGAGTTGACTTTGGAAGTGACTTGTAAAGAATTTTGCTAACAGCACATCTCTGTAATATTTTAAATAATTTCATCTGTTTATTAGGCATAGTAAAAGTCTAATGTCTTTAAAATCTTTAATTTAGAAGATTTTGTTGATGACACAATACTAACTAGACAAATAGGGATGGGAACTGTTTTGTTATGTAATTCCCATAACCCGGTCAAATTTCTTTTAGCTCCTTTTATAGTCTATTTGTCTATTTTCCTTTGTGAAACCTATTTTTGAAAATAAACAAAAAGTCCTGGTAGTAGCAAAAGTGGGGCTTCTAAGTTTGGGGTCTGCTATGGGTTCAGAGCAGCCTTTGAAACCCTGTGAGCACAATTATTGCCTTTAGAAATTTTATCCTTCTGCCCTGTGTGAGCTCCCCGGTAAATCACTCATAACCTGACTAGGCAATCATAAAACCTCTGGCAAAGCACTATCAATTTTCTATGAGGTATTTAGGTTCCCATCAAAATTAAAAATCCTCTATTTAAAGAAACTTACCCTGTTGTGTGATAGGTACCAAACATTTATATTCTGCACACTGCTGGCACACAGGGAAACGAGGTCTTTACAATGAATAGTAATCTAGCTGGTGAGAAAGGCACATGAGTTACCCTGGAGTCCGGGTAGCTTCTCAATGACATCAGCTTTGCTGACACTCCAGATAGGAAGGTCTGGTTTTCCCAGCATTAAGGCAAAGATGTGTATTATATGGCACTTTGGTTACCTTCCTGTATTGACATTCATTGGCTTGGTACCTGGTTCTCTTTGCTTCCCAGGTGCTGGTACATTTGGATGCCTCTAGAATTTCCTCACGACCACCCAACTGACACCTACCCCTTCTTCCAATAGTGCTCCCAGTTATCTCCCCTCTTCTTGATATAATCAAAATCTCCTGTTTTCAGAGTAGCTAGCCTTAGCACTAATTTCGATGATATTAATAATCAATGCTTTGTGATATGAGTCAGTTTGTGTTATCTGATTAATTCATACTCATTCTCTACATATTGTTTCCCACTCTTTGAAATACAAGGTGAAGCAAACACTAACTACATGATAAATTTTCTGTGAAATTTTTCTCTTAATTTCTTAAATTGTTTGGACCACATCTCCTGATGCTTTATTATTCTCCCACTTATCTCTATAGAAAGCAACCATGGTTTAACTTGTTACAGTCTGTGTGTGTGTCAGGTGCATATATTGTTTAGAATTTTCTTGACTTCTCTATTCTTGCCAATTGTCCTGGTCTTTGTCACTGATCTCTGCTTGTCCTAGTTTCCACCTACTGTTATTGTTGGTGGATTTGAGCCTTTGCCCTGCTTAGTCTCCTTAGACTAATTAATCAGACTAATTTAATTAATATTAAGTCATTACAATATTTACAAGTGCCTAGTACAAACAAAATATTGTTTCTTTGGAAGGGCAGGTCCAGAAACAAGTAAGCAATTTACAATTAGAATGACCAAAAGTCCTGATTTGTCCAGATCAGTCCTGCCTCATGCCCATTTTTCCTACTATGATTAACCATTTTTACTCTTAATAATGTCCCTATTTTGAGAAAGATTATGTGGTCTCCTGATTTATAAGGGTAACCAGAGCATGTGTAAGTTGTTTAAATCCTGTCTGGAAGATGAAGGAGAGACTCTCCCAGAAGGCTAAACTTGAGGGCAGACCATATGGTGAAAGCACCTTTGCCCCACAGGTGGTGAAACCATAGCCAAATCCAAGGGCATAGCAGCTGTAAAACCTAAAATCGCCTAGAGGCCTCTGTAAATCAGAGCTACCTCTCTTAATTTCCAACCTAGAAGTCCTTCAAGTATTTTACAACTCACCTAAATCATAAAAGTTTTATTTCAAACTGGCGCAGCAGCATCATGATTTGTGATGTTTAAGATTCCATTCATAGTTGGAAGTCTCCTGTGTTTTTTGGTGTCATGAGCTTCATGCATATATTGATCAACACAGGAAATAATCAATTCACCCTAGCTCTGAAGCGTCTCCAGGTAAGCAGATATGGGGAGAAAGTCTATCCCTGATTAGCAGGAAAAAGAGTTATGTTTGCCATTTTCTACCAAAACTATGGCTATAGGTTTGTGAAAAGGATTTATCTTCCCCAGATGAACAAAACTATCCTGTGATGCTCTCAAAAACAAGAGATCAGGAATGCCTGGGTGGCTCAACAGTTGAGCTCCTGGCTTCAGCTCAGAGCATGATCCTGGAGACCCGGGATCGAGTCCCACATCGGGCTCCCCGCAGGGAGCCTGCTTCTCCCTCTGCCTGTGTCTCTGCCTCTCGCTCTCTCTCTGTCTCTCATGAATAAATAAATAAAATCTTAAAAAAAAAGAACTATGAAGGACAAGATTTGTGGGCAGCTCTTAAGAGTTTTCTTGATTATATGTTTATCTTAGCTCATAGGGGTTTTCTTGATTATGTATTTATTTATCTAGTTTCAGAAAAGATAAAGATGAACAGATACTGTCAGCTGCTCCAATCCCTGACCCAATATTGTTAGCCTAACCACTTTTTAGACTCAGAGCTACATACCGAAGGAGAGACGGAGTCAATTTTAGGAAGGTTCCTGCAGTGCCACAGTTGTTGTATGTGTTGAATAATGAGTCTTCTAGCCCTTGTCCAAAGGGACATATGGCCATTTACCTGAATAGCTGCACGGAGTGAAGGAAGATACTCACTTCTTTCATGGGATGTCTGGGACAGATTCTGAATCCACACACATCCCTGAGGACCCAAAGCACCATCATGACATTCCCTTCCTCTGCTTATTCCCCCATTAAAGCGAGAAAACACAGAAATATAAGATAATTGATGTTTTGGTCCAAGGCTGTCTTCGCAGTGAATTTAATGGATTCATTTACTCCCATTGCTTTTACCTTCTTTCTTGAATGCATAATATAGACGAACTCTCCTAGCAGATAGAATTCTCACGTTGGTTTTCTGACCTATAGAACGAAAAGTAATTATTATAGGAATTTCTCATCTTTGAGACAGTGGGAAAATAAGAGCTTAGCTGACTAAATGGGAAAAGGATCAGGGCCACTGAAGAAGAGGGGGTGCTGGGTAAAGCAGGGAAAATGGAAAGCACACAAAACCAGTAATATTCTGGTTAGTTAAAAAATATCTGTTCATTTGTGTTGACTATTTTGCATGTGTTGATTATATTCCTTAAATGTCTCAGAACAGTGATACTACTTCTTTATAACTAATACAAAGGAGGGAAAGAAAGCAGGCTTTCAATGAGGAATTATGTGGTGGGGGGTAAAAACAGAAAGAGGAGTGACAATAGCAGCAGATTTGGCTGCAAAATTAGTAGGAAAACCTGGGAGTGGCGCCAATTAAATGAAAAATTATAGGGTCAGAACCCCAAAAAACTCACCTTAGGGAAGTAAAACTCAGAAAGACAAGCACACCAAATTCTAGGCAGGTGTGGACTGTACCAGTTGTCGTTTGCCATTGTAATCCTTTGCTTAATGTAGAGCTTAGTGCAAAATAGACAGTAATTATTTGCTTATAGAATAATTGATTTTCCTATAGAGAAACTTTCTAAGAGGCACAGACTGCCCAGCATACGGTAGGTGCTGAAGAAATATTTCAGATTTAAACGAATGAATGGTGGAGCTTGGATAAGAATGAACCTTCTATTTTCTTATCCATAGCTCAGTTCACTGCACTTAAGCAATGTTTTTTGACTGTTAATGTTTCTTTTCAATGACATTAGCCTGAAGTCGACTAGATCTTAAGAGACAGATTTTTTTTTTTTTAACCTCTTCTCACTAAAAATTGCCACAAACCAATCATCCAGTTAGACTTCTTGGTTTATTCAGTGCTCTACTTCTCTTCCCAGAAATAAAGAAGTTTTCCTGGGCACATGTCCCAGGATGAAAGCCTGCTGCGAGGAGTACTGATTACATGCTAATGGCACATACTTGGTTTGCACTTCATTTCGGAGAGTCTGTAAAATTGCAGAAGCAGTTACTACTGTCACTGTCAGCCTTGGAACTGAACAGTAGGTCTAGGTTAATAAGATGATGATATTACCTGAGAGGATTTTACTTTTGACCTGCTAGTCAATGTTCATGGTACATGGCATGATGTCAAACGAATCACTGTGCCAGAGAGATTGGACCATCACAGTGCCAAGCTGAGTGCTTTGCACTGACTTGTGTTCTCTTTGATTATGATGTTTATGCATTCAGGCTAGGTAACATTCCAGAATGCTGGAAGTGACGGCTATTTTCTTATCCATAGCTCAGTTCACTGCACTTAAGCAATGTTTTTTGACTGTTAATGTTTCTTTTCAATGACATTAGCCTGAAGTCGACTAGATCTTAAGAGACAGATTTTTTTTTTTAACCTCTTCTCACTAAAAATTGCCACAAACCAATCATCCAGTTAGACTTCTTGGTTTATTCAGTGCTCTACTTCTCTTCCCAGAAATAAAGAAGTTTTCCTGGGCACATGTCCCAGGATGAAAGCCTGCTGCGAGGAGTACTGATCACATGCTAATGGCACATACTTGGTTTGCACTTCATTTCGGAGAGTCTGTAAAATTGCAGAAGCAGTTACTACTGTCACTGTCAGCCTTGGAACTGAACAGTAGGTCTAGGTTACTAAGATGATGATATTACCTGAGAGGATTTTACTTTTGACCTGCTAGTCAATGTTCATGGTACATGGCATGATGTCAAACGAATCACTGTGCCAGAGAGATTGGACCATCACAGTGCCAAGCTGAGTGCTTTGCACTGACTTGTGTTCTCTTTGATTATGATGTTTATGCATTCAGGCTAGGTAACATTCCAGAATGCTGGAAGTGACGGCTATTTTCTTATCCATAGCTCAGTTCACTGCACTTAAGCAATGTTTTTTGACTGTTAATGTTTCTTTTCAATGACATTAGCCTGAAGTTGACTAGATCTTAAGAGACAGATTTTTTTTTTTTAACCTCTTCTCACTAAAAATTGCCACAAACCAATCATCCAGTTAGACTTCTTGGTTTATTCAGTGCTCTACTTCTCTTCCCAGAAATAAAGAAGTTTTCCTGGGCACATGTCCCAGGATGAAAGCCTGCTGCGAGGAGTACTGATTACATGCTAATGGCACATACTTGGTTTGCACTTCATTTCGGAGAGTCTGTAAAATTGCAGAAGCAGTTACTACTGTCACTGTCAGCCTTGGAACTGAACAGTAGGTCTAGGTTACTAAGATGATGATATTACCTGAGAGGATTTTACTTTTGACCTGCTAGTCAATGTTCATGGTACATGGCATGATGTCAAACGAATCACTGTGCCAGAGAGATTGGACCATCACAGTGCCAAGCTGAGTGCTTTGCACTGACTTGTGTTCTCTTTGATTATGATGTTTATGCATTCAGGCTAGGTAACATTCCAGAATGCTGGAAGTGACGGCCATAGATCTCATTTAAATACTAGCGCACTTATGGTAAGGTTCCTCCCTTGCCGCCTTAGGCATGGAAGTCCCTGTTGACCACAAGTGAACATGTGCAGTCTTTATAATGATTTGCATTTTGAAAGAGTCTCTTTTAGGATAAATCTGGCAAATTACATATGTTTACTTGGTGTTGCGTGGAAGAGTTCAGCAGAATCCTTGCCCCCTATGGTGTATAAACACATGTAGAAAGATAACAGATATTGTGACATGCATAAAGGAACTGCCTGAGGGGCAGTTTGTGAGTTGTTAAATATCTTCATCATGCTCAAAGTTTCGTTAATATTCCCCTACAACATACGTCTGTAGCTTATTTACGTTTATTCTGTTTGATATTTGTTTAGTGTCCTTACTATTCAGGGTCGTCCTCTTGTTCCTTGAGTTCAAAGTAGATACCCATAAAGGGGGAGATAGGGCAAGAAGTAATGTTTTTGAGCTCCTTTGAGCTCCTTTGAAGTTTTTGATGTATCTCACTTCATTTTCCACTACGCTCTCAATACATTCGAAAGTTTATAGAGGAAGAAGCTGAGATTCAGAAGCAGTCACAACCTAGAAAGTGAATTCCTAAGGGGGTTTGTATTTTATGATAGTGATAACAAGAAACTAGGTGGAGTCAGCGGTGGATGGTTGATGCCAGTTAAGAGTGGGGATCAGCACCTGCAGGTAAAGCAGGGGGAGTGGTGTGCCGGTAAACACGGAACAGCTGGCTCTGCAAGAAAAGTCCTGATTAGTGGTATTGGCTGACTCAGTGCTGTAAATACCACAATCCTGGCTGAGTACAAATGATAGATGTGAGATAACTGAACACAAAGTGAAGTAACTGAACACAAAGTTGGGATGAGATGTGCAGTAACACACCATCATATATTTTTTCTGCCATGTAGATACTAGAGCCATAAATACCCCATGGGCATAGATAATAGTAAATGTAATAAAGCTAATCAGGAGGTAATCAGTTTTGAGTATTATCTTTAATATAATTTAGTTGTACGTCAGTATTTTTTGTAATGGCTGGATTCAACAACTGGCTTACAAAAGAGCTGAACATTGAACAGTCATTTCTTGACAGCCATTATGAGCTGCTTCCTTTACATCCTGTCTGCTTCCCATAAGAGTTGACACTATCAATCAGATTCATTAGGCACCTTCTGCTGAAAGCCCCATGTTTGTTGAGTCCCCCCCCGCTTTTTTTTCTAATCACTTTGAATGCCTTACCTTCTCCCTATCCAGAGATTTCATTGAGGCCACTACACCTTGATTTAAGGGGGAGTGAAGGAAGAAGTGGATAAGTGGCTTTCTCACAGAGGAACTGGTAGGCTAGCTTTCAAGGGTTATCTCATAGGCCCTTCAACTTAGAGGGACTGATGGTTACTTTTAAATTTTTAAAAAAAGATTGTGGTTTTTATGTTTTTTTTTTAGAGCAGTTTTAGGTTCATAGCAAAAATAAGAGGAAGATAGGAGATATCCTATACACCCCCTGCCCCCACAAATGCACAGCCTCCCCATGAATAGCATCCCCTTCCAGAGTGGTATAGTTGGTGAGCCTATGCTGACACATCATTGCTGCCAAAAGTCTGTGATTCATGTTAGGTTCACTCTTGGTGTTGCACATTCCATGGGTTCGGACGAATGGATTGGACCCATACCCATCATTATACCACCATACAGAGTATTTTCACTGCCCTTAAACTCCTCTGTGCTGTGCCTATTCATTCCCCCCACCTCTACCCCCTCATGGCAATCACTGATACTTTTGCCCCCACCATTTCTGTGTTGTAAAGCTGAAATAGGACTCTAAGAATGCACAATAGTGGGACACCTGGATGGCTCAGTGGTTGAGCATCTGCCTTTGACTCAGGTGGTGATCCCAGGGTCCTGGGATTGAGTTCCTCATTGGGGTCCCTGCATGGAGCCTGCTTCTCCCTCTGCCTGTGTCTCTGCCTCTCTCTCTGTGTCTCTCATGAATAAATAAAATCTTAAAAATAAAAAAAGGAATGTATAATAGTAAAGGGGGTGAAGTCATCCACACATTTATTGAGTAGTAAACTTAGAAAGGTTTATAAAACTTTGGGTTGGAATCAGAGGGAGAACATGTTCAGGGCTGAAGGGAGGGAGGTCCTTGGTTTCTCAACTACAACAATCTCCTAAAGGCTATACAAACATAAGGGTCAGTTTTTGGAAAAACTCTGAATTGCACAAAACTCCATGAGGAAGGAGAAATGGCAGGGATGGAAGGATGTGGGCTGTAGGGGCAGCCAGTCTGCTGCAGGGATGGCTGAGCTGGAGGCCACAGCTCAGGCCCAGATCCCATAGGTAAGAGTAGGTTGGGAAGAAGTCTAGAGGCAGAGGTTGGTGCATTCACCAAAAGGCCTTGCTTTCCAGTCGGTCTCTAGGATGCTAATGATTTCATCAGACCTGGAAATCTCTGACATTTTTACTGTCTCCATCTTTTTTCCAGAACGCCGTATGGTTGGAAACATATAGGACGTAGCTTCTTCAGATTGGCTCCTTTCACTTAGTGATATGAATTCAAGTTTCCTCTGTGTATTTTCATGGTTTGATAGCTCATCTCTCTTTAGTGCTGAATAATATTCCATTTGTGTGGATGTACCAGTTGGCTGAGCGATTCATCCACTAAAGGACATCTTGTTTGCTTTCAAGATTTGATAATTACGAATGAGGCTGCTGTAAAGATCTGTGTGCAGGTGCTTGTATGTACATGAGTTTTTAACTTCTTTGGGTAAATTACCAAGGAATGTAATTACTGGATTGTGTGATACGGACATACTTAGTTTTGCATCTGTTTCTTTCTGATAAAGAGGTATTCAAGTCTCCAACTAGGGTAATAGATTGATCTACTTCTCTTTGTAGTTCTTTAAGTTTTTGCCTCATGTAATTGGATGCTGTTGTGAGATGCATACATGTTAAGGATTTTGTGTTTTCTTGGAGAATTGGCCCCTTTACTTATGTAATGCCTTTCTTTATCCCTGCTAACTTTTCTTGCTTTGATGTCTGCTCTGTCTGTCTGTCTGGAATTAATATAGCTACCCCTTTTTTTGTTTGTTTGTTTGAATGGTGGTATATTTTCCCCCATCCATTTACTGTCATTCTGCATGTCTTCATATTTAAAGTGGTTTTCTTATAGGCAATATATAACTGAGTCTTGTTTTTTTGATCCATTCTGACATTCTTGGTCTTTTAATTCACACACTTAGATCATTGGTTTTCAAAGTGAATATTTATAGAGTTAGATTCATGTCTACTGTATTTGGTACTATTTTCTATTTGTTGCCCTTATTTTATTCTTGTTTTTGCTTCATGCCCCTTCTCTACCTGGTTTTGAGAATCCTCTGGTTTTGAGGATTTTATATGATTTTATTTTCTGTATTTTCTTAGCATATTAGTGCTGCTTCTACTTTTTAAACTGTTTTTAGTGGTCACCCTAGAGTTTGCAATATCCATTTACAATTACTTAAAATCCACTTTCAGATCATACTGTACTTCTTCACAGGTTGTGTGACTAACTTATAGTCACTATAGACTTATTAACAAAATAATCCTAATTGTTTTCTCTTGTCCTTCGTATAATTGCTGTCATTCATTTCTCATAACCATTTGCAAACATACATATACATAAGATATATTTATAAGCATACATGATTGAATACATTGCTATTATTATTTTGAACAGGTCATAAACTGTTAAATCAGTCAAGAATAAGAAGAAGTTTTGATGTTCCGTTCACTTATTTCTTTGATGCTCTTCCTTTCTCTATGTGGATCTGAGTTTATGACCTATATTTTCTTGTTCTTCAAAGAACTTCTTCCAGCATTACTTACAAGCCAGGTCTATTGGCAACAAATTCTTTCGATTTTTATTTCTCTGCAGAAATTTTTATCTCACCACTTTTTTTTAATCTCACTTTTGAAGAATAAATTACACAGCATGCAGAATTTTAGGGTGGTGGGTTTTTTTTTTCCCCTCAAACTTTAAGTATTTCATGTCATTCTCTTCGTATTTGCTTGGTTTCTTTTTACCTACATCTGAAGAGAAGTCAGAAGTAATTCTCATTTTTTTCCACCATAGGTAAAGCCTTTTTTCTTCTGCATTATTTGAGGAATTTTTTTTTTTGTAATGTTCGGTTTCTGTAGTTTGAAAATGATACGCCAGGAGTAATTTTGGGGGCATTTTTCCTGTTTGGAATTCTTTGGGTTTCTTAGATCTGTGGTTTGGTGTCTGACATTAATTTGGGGAAAATTCTCATAGTTTTGAATATTTTCTGATGTTTAATTCATTATCAATATAAGTCTCAGAATATACAAATCTAAGATTTTACTTTTATTTTCTTAATTAAAAAACCTACTTAACTATCCTTCTAAAATCATTTCATTTTCATGCTTTTGTATGTGCACAGGACTTTCTAAAAGCAGAGACAAGAAGAAAATTAATTGGAGGATTGGTCTAATAAATGAATGGCTTTTGCTTACTGAGGACAAAATAATATATATATTTTTTCTGACAGGATGGATTTATAGCAGCACCCTTGTGATTCCAGGAGAGAAATTATATCTTTTACTATGTCAGAAAATAAAGAAAATAATCACAGTTCCTGAAAAATATTTATAAGGATGCAATGTCAGGGGCACCTGGGTGGCTCAGCTGGTTAAGTATCTGCCTTCAACTTAGGTCATAATCTTCGGGTGCTGGGATCGAGCCCTGCGATGGGCTCCCTGCTCAGTGGGGAGTCTGCTTCTCCCTCTCCCGTTACTCCTCCCACTCACTCATGGATTTTTTCTCTCTCAAACGAAAGAATGAATCTTTTAAGAAAAATATTTTATTTATTTATTCATGAGAGACACACAGAGAGAGGCAGAGAAGCAGGCTCCCCATGGGGAGCCTCATGTGGGACTCGATCCCAGGACTCAGGATCACAACCTGAACAGAAGGCAGATGCTCAACCACTGAGCCACCCAGGTGCCCCTGAATAAATAAAAACTTTAATAAAACAAAAAGATTCAGTGACATATTTAATTTATACAGTACTCCCCCTTATCCACTAAGTATACATTCCAAGATCCCCAGTCGATGCCTGAAACTGTAGATAGTACCAAACCCTACATATACTATGTTTTTTAATCTATGCATACATACCTATGAAAGTTTAATTTATAAATTAGGCCCAGTAAGAGATCATCAACAATAATTAATAATAGAAATAGAACAATCATAATGATATAACAAAAGTTATGTGAATGGGGTTTTTCCCTCTCAAACTATTGTGCTGTATTCATGCTGCCTATTGTGATGGGGGATGATAGAAGGCACTCATGATGAAATGAAGTGAGTGAATGGGGTAGGCAGTATGGCGTAGCACTAGGCTACTATGATCTTTTGATGAACATCAGAAGGAGGATCTTCTGCTGCTGGACTGCAGTGGACCACAGGTAACTGAAACCATGGAAAGAAAAGCTGTAGATGAGCGTGACTACAGTAGACTGACTTTGTCAGAATATACAATAGGACTTTGGATCTAATCAGTGTAAACTAATCCCTGTGTGGCCCAGTTTCTTTACCTGAGAAGAAAATGGGAACATGTTCCCACCTCATACATTGTATCTAGTAGATTATATTGGTTGTAAGTGCTAGCATGTGACTATGGCTAGTTGAAAGGAAAAAGTAATAGTACATCTTGGTAGGATTTGGGGAATAGCACAGAACTGAAAGGAGAGCCAAAGTGCCACGTTTTAAAATGTGTGGGAGCTGGTAGCCTTCTAGAATGCTAAGGCAATAAGCACTCAGTAGCAGTAACTAGAGTGACTTCCAGGATCACTCCCCCACAGCTATGTGGGGATAAACCAGTTTCAAACTTTCTTGTACTTTGTATTTCTGTCTAAGATCCAAATCCCAGTGAATGAGCACCTGATTGAACATTTGGGCTACCTTCCCATCTATTGACTGAAGGAGGGCAGCTTCTTTATCAACAGCCCTTTCAAAGGCTCCATCCAAGGGGAGGAGTGGTAGTTCCCTGAATCAATCCAGGGCACCATTACCAAAAAAAAATGTTGCCATGAGAAAATCTTGGGCTCCAAGTGCCAATGTGACACATGGCTCCTTTGAGGTTACATAGCCTGTCATTCACATTCATTATACCTCATTCACTTTTCTGTAATCCTAGAATTCTTCACAGTAAAAGTCAAGTTCTTTTTCCTCTGAAATGCCTTTTCTGATTTATCTTGTCTTCATTAATCTTTTTTTTTTCAATTCCTATAGGTTTTTTTTTTTCAATTCCTGTAGGCTCTTTCACAAAATTTAGAAGTTAATTGTGTTTTTTTAAAGCAGATAGAATGCTGACCTAAAAAATGGTGTTAGATCCAGCTTTGCAATTTCCTAGCTTTGCAAATTTGTTCAATCAAACTTCCTGGGCTTCAGTTTTCTTATCTCTAAAGCAGAGGGGTTACATAGTTTTTTAATACTCTATAAAATACTAACAAGGTAAAAAAAAATACTAACAAGGTAATATACAAAAATATAAAACAAGCATGGTATAACTTATAAATTCCCACAAAGTTTTTTAAGTTTCCTTTATGTGGGTACTCAGCAATGACATATCATACAATCCTAAAAAGCCTGGGCAAAAATAGTAAGAGGGACTTTGTATCAGTGGCAAAAGTATGGGAATTATATCCTTTTTCTAGGTTTTTTTTTTTTTTAAGGAAGGAAATGAACACTTTTTAGTGAAAAATAGAGAATTTGGCCTCTTAATTAACATAATAATTTTCAAAAATTTAAATGAAATAATGAAATTTTTTAAAGTAAGCCTATTAAGAAAATAAAACAGAATTATAAAATCTGTTATTTTTCAGGTAGCCTACAATTAAAAAATAATTAGGCCAGGTATCAAAGAAACTGCCAGCATAGTGATGACTTTTTTAATGAAATTACTCTTAGCTAATTTTTTAAGATTCTGATAAGGCACTATTTATGCAATGATGTCTCTATAGTTTTATTTGGAATTAATATTCATAAAATATATTTTTATTTCATTTATTTCTTTTTCATATGCATTTACAGTCTTAATCTTTGGTTTCTTTGTGTTTTTCTCCGACTTTTTTTTTTTTCTTTTGAAAGCATAAGTCTTATAATTGAGCACTGGGATAACAGGCAATATAATGGAGTCAGGAAAAATGAAGTAATTTTGGGAAAAGAAAGCTATTGCATTTAGTTTCCTAAAGGAAGGTTAGAGCCAGATATTAATCAGATAGTTAAGTGCGTTGAAGGCAATTTTCTGGAACCATTAAGGGGCCTTGCAGTTAGGACTATCCCCATCTGTTAGGTGACCTTCTCCCTGTCAACATTCCCCCCCCCACGAGAGGATTCCTGGGCTGTGGCTGCTGCTTTGTGAGCTACACCAGGGTTGGTAATGTGCAGCCAGGGTAAAGGGTTGCTGCTGCCTCCTTGGGCCGCCGCTGGTCCTTCATCCTGGTGGCTGTTGGTGAGAAAAAAAGAACTTTGATGTCCTTCCTATACTGCCTACAACATTTTAAGCTAATTCTAATTGATGAAATGGACTTTGTAGGCTCACCTTCATACTGTTCTTTCTCTCTATGCTCTGGAAAAATTGCTTTTGAGGAAATAACAGTTCAGTAGTCCATATGCAAACTGGAGTTCTTTCATGGCTCTGCCACCGGTTCTGGCCTGGGACAAAACATTCCCTGAACTACTAGAAGAGTTGAATTGAGGCGCCGGTGATGAAGAACACAACTACTTCCTTGCCGAAAGACCGTCAGATGTGAGATGTCCTAGAACATGCCACAGACTTCACTGGCAGCTGGCCGTGTTGAATGTGCTGGACACTATCACAGGATTCTAGGTGGGTCCTGGTTCAGCAATCTTCTGACTTGCCTTATGGTGGGAGCCAGCTAGGAACTTCCATTGCTTTTCCTTAGGTTGCCAGTGGCTCAGGTTAGGTCAGACAATTGGAAGCCTCCTTGGGTAGCCCTCATGGGACAAGTGAACAATGACCACTCATGGTTTCCCACGTATCTCTGAAGAGTTTGGTGTCCACCCTTGGAAAAGTCTGAATGCTAAGCAGCATTGTTTGGAGACTAGTGTACTTACCATGTGTTTCCAGAGGGGAGAGATTCTCACCATCTCAGCAAACTAGTCTCAGCAGTTTGGCACAGAAAGGAACACAGTTGTCCAATGCATCATGGTAACAGAGGTCCTTTAGGCTGCTCCTTTTTCTTTTCTACCATTTTTTTTTTTAATAATTGGATAGACTGATATTGCTTCTAGGTTTCTTTGGTTTAAAGTTTAAGGTTTTCTTCAACCTCTACTGTAATAAAAGTTTAGTTACTTTTTCCCCCCTCAACCCTGCTAAGGATTAGATCAAATGCACAACTTCCATCCTTACTTCAAAATGATTTGGCAAAGGAAGAAATCGAATGAATGCTCTTTATACCTCTGAAGCCACAGAATCTGCCCGAGAAGGGTGTAAATAAAATCTCTTTAGCTTTGGTATATTCACTGAGTTTCTTCCCAATAGCTTCTGAAATGGAAGTTGATGGCTAATATTCTTAGTTCAGATAATCACCTGCTTGAGAATGCTAGGGGAGAGATAAGGAACCCAGGAGATAATGCTGTCAGAAAACTTTGTGCATTTTCATGTAAACTTGTGGAATCTCTGTCATGTTGGGAGAGTGTAGTGGAGGTGGTTGGTTTCCATTTCTTCTTGAGGTGCCTCTTGGATTTCACTTTATTTCCCTCTTTTGGAAGTAGCCAGTACCTGTGGTGAGAGTTTAACTAAAAGACACATCCTCCAAATGTTGAGCTTTTTGCTCAGAGCTGCAGCAAGTAGATCAATGTGTCTAGAATCCATTGTTGCAGATGCTATTCTGGACTGGAGACTACAGACCTGGTTCAGTTCCCTCTTCCAATCTTACAGGGGGAAAGGAAGGGGAATGTATGGAAGCTCTACTTACCCAATAGCTAAGGATAAGCCTTTCCTTCTCTGAAAAGTGGAGAAAAGGCTCTAAATATAATGCACTACCTTCAAAATTAATGGATATTCAATAGTAAGAGGGACTTTGTATCAGTGGCAAAAGTATGGGAATTATGTCCCAGTTTTTTCCCCTATGATTTATGCCACTTATTTCCTATCACACTATAGCCTCTCTCAAGAAGGGAAGTTATTATATAATATTTCTGGATGTGGGAAATCCAGTTTGCATTTGGAATATATCAGAAATTGGGAATTTCTCCTTAGCCTCCATGATAATGATATTCTATTATTATATTTATTTATGTTAAAAATATACATATACTTTGAAATGGGGGCCCTGATCCCATATATACATATGTGTATATATGTTCATAATTTTAGTTAGAAAATCTATAAAAATAGTATTAGAGTTATGATAGTTTCCATGTACTTGAGAGACTTCATCAAAATTATAAAAATATTAATAAGTATTATAATACTTTTTGTAGTTTTATGCTGTAGCTAATCTATGTTTGGAATGACCTTTTTCAATCCTGTTTTTGGCAGCCTCTGCACAGGTACTGTAATCCTGAAATTAAAAAAAAAAAAAAAGAAACAAGCTTTAATTTATCCTGGCTCACAAAGAAGTTGGACTTAGATGCCACTTCACCTAGAAAATTAGTATATTCCATTTGATGAGTTACTTGGCAATAAAATGGACTAAGGAAGACGTATTTCCCAAGCAATGGGAGAAAAACCTAATATATTGAAAAAACACTCAACTTCGTTACCCCGAGTACTTTATTTCCTTAGAAGTTCAGAAGGAAGAGCGCCTGGGGGCTCAGTTGGTTAAGTGTCTGCTTTCCACCGGGGTCTTAGTCCCAAGGATTCTGGGATCAAGAGCCTTGTCGGACTCTCTGCTCAGCGAGGAGCCTGCTTCTCTCTTTCTTTCTCTGTCAAATAATAAGTAAGTAAGTAAGTAAATAAATACATACATACATACATACTTTAAAATATACCCCATTATGAGTCTTTAAACAAACCTAAGAAATTGAAATCACAGAAAGTATGTTGTCTGACTATAATATAATTAAACTAGGAATCAAGAACAAAAGATAAGAAAATTGCCAGATATTACAAAACTAAAAAAATATTTTTAATAAAAATTGTATATGTTTAAGGTGTACTACATACTGACTTGATATGCATATACATAGCAAAATGATTAGTAAGCTAATTAACATATCTATCTCCTTACAGTTATCTTTTCTTGTGTACATAGTGAGAGTACTTGAAATCTACTCTTAGCAAATTTCCAGTATCCAATATGATATTATTAACTGTAGTCATCATATGGAACATTAGATCTCTAGATTATTCATCCTACATAACCAGCATATCTTCGCTTCCACCACCCCACCTCTGGTAATCACCATTCTCTCTGCTTCTATGTACTAAACTTTGTTACATTCCATATAAATGTGAATTCCTGTAGTTCTTATTTTTTCTCTCATCTGGCTTATTTTACTTAGCATAACACCCTCTGGGTTCATCTATGTTATTGCAAATGGCAGGATCTCCTTCTCTTTTAAGGTTGAAAGATTTTTCACTGTATATAATGCATATTTTATTATCCATTCATCCATTGATGACATTTAAGTCGTTTCCATATTTTGGCTATTGTGAAAAATACTGCAATCAACTTGAAAGGGCGTATATCTCATGTTCTTTGGGTGTATTTAAGCCCTTTCCTATTTCCAAATTAAAAAAAAACACTTTTTTTTTGCCATTGAGCTTATGAGTTCTTTATGTATTTTAGATATTGACTTTTATCAAATACATAGTTTGCAAATATTTCTCCTATTCTGTAGATTACATTTTCATTTTGTTTCTTTTACTGTGCAAATACTTTTTAGTTTGATGTGTAATGCCACTTGTCTATTTTTGCTTTTTTTGTTACTCACGCTTTTGGTGTCACCTCAAAATATGATTGCCAATGCCAATGTCAAGGAGCTTTTTCCTTATGATTTCTTCCTGGATTTTTCATGGTTTCAGATCTTACATGTAAGTCTTTTATCCATTTTGAGTTGATTTTTGTATTTGGTATAAAATAGGAATCCAGTTTGATTATTTTTCATATGGGTATCGAGTTATCCCAACACCCTTATTGAAAAGATTACCCTTTTTCCATGGTTTATTCTTAGTGCCTTTATCAAAAATTAGTAGATTGTATATGCTTTCATTTATTTATGGATTTTCTGTTCTGCTCCATTAGTCTGTGTCTTTTTATGCCAATACTATATTGTTTTGCTTACTGTACTTTGTAATATAGTTTGAAATCAGGAAGGATGATGCCTCCAACTCTGTTTCCCAAGATAGCTTTGACTATTCAGGATCTTTTGTGGTTCACTGAATTTTAGAATTGTTTCTTTTATCTCTATGAACAATTTCATTGGAATTTTGATAGAGATTCCATTGAATCTGTATATTGCTTTGGGTAGATGTCCTAAACAGTGCATTAAAGCAGAGAAAAAATAGTTTATATGGATCAGAAAGAAATAACAGTCTCTTTCTGTTTTCAGTCAACATGATTATCTTGGTAGAAAATATTATGAGATATATACATTTTAAAAACTCTTAAAATGAATAAGTAGGTTTAGCTAAACCAAAGGACACAGTCAATATAAAAAATCAATTTTATTTCAAATTTATCAATGAGTAAATGGAAATCAGAATTTAAAAATACCAATTGCAACAGCACCAAAAATTAAAATACTTAGTTACAAATATAACAACATACATGCAGTATTCATTTGCTGAAAAGTGTAGAACACGGAAGGAAGAAACCAAAGACCTAATTAAATTGAAAATTACATGTTCACTGATCAGATAACTTAATATTGTTTAAACGTCAATTCCTTCTAACCTGGTTTATAGAATCAGTCTAATCCCAGTCAAAATCTCATCAGATTTTTTGATCACCAATAAGCTAAATTTAAGTATTTTTATGAAAAGGAAGAGTAATTATAATAGACAAAATGATTTTGAAAATGAAGAACAAAGCCCAATATTTAAAGGTAAAATGTAAAATTACAAAACTCTTAGAAGACAAGAACATCCTTGTGATCTTAGGTTAGGTAAAAGTTCTTAGGTACAATACTAAAAAATAATACATGAAAGTTTTTTTTTTAATTTATTTTTTATTGGTGTTCAATTTACTAACATACAGAATAACCCCCAGTGCCCGTCACCCATTCACTCCCACCCCCCGTCCTCCTCCCCTTCTACCACCCCTAGTTCGTTTCCCAGAGTTAGCAGTCTTTACGTTCTGTCTCCCTTTCTGATATTTCCCACACATTTCTTCTCCCTTCTCTTATATTCCCTTTCACTATTATTTATATTCCCCAAATGAATGAGAACATATAATGTTTGTCCTTCTCCGACTGACTTACTTCACTCAGCTACATGAAAGTTTTTATCAAAATAATTGGATTTCAACAAAATTAATGGCTTTTGTTATGTAACTTAAGACAATAAAAAGAGAAGGAACAGACTAAGAGAAAATGTGTGCAAATCATCTGCCAAATGACTTGTGTCCAGAATAGGACAATTCTCAATATTCGACAAAAAACAGCCAATTTTCTTGAAATAAGGAAAAGATTGGAACATACACATCACCACCAAAAATATGAAACAGCAAATAAGTACATGAAAAGATACTCATCATCTTTAGTAATTAAGGGAATGCAAATGTATATTAATGAGATATTTCTGTACCATTATATTAGAGTGATTTTCAGAGGGGCACCCAGGTGGCTCAGTTGGTTGAGCATCAGACTCTTGGTTTAAGCTCAGGTCATCATCTCAGGATTGTGAGACGGAGCCCCACATTGGGCTGTATGCTCAGTGGGGAGACTGCTTGGGACTCTCCCTCTTCCCCTCTCCAAGCTCACTCTCCTCTGTCTCTCAAATAAATAAATCTTTAAAAAAATTAGCATTTTTAAAAGAAAAATAGAAAATACTAAGTGATCAGGGTGCAGAACTGTTAGTGGTTTCATACACTACTGATGCGAATACAAGACAGGATGGGCTCTTTGGAAAACAATTTGGTAGTTTTATGTAAAGTTAAATACACACTATGTCATATCCCCCAATACATCCAGTTTTAGGTATTTACCCAACAGAAACTGGAATTTTTGTCCACACAAAAGCCTGTATCTGAATGATTTATCAGCTTTATTCATATCCACTCCAAAGTGAAAATGACCCAAATATCTTTCAACTATTTATTGTGGACAAACTGATACATTTGTATGAGGGAATACTACACAGCTTTAAAAAGGATTTGATTTTTTTTACTCTCAACAGTATGGCTTAATCTCTAACACATTATACTAAGTGAAGTGTATTAAGTCAGACTCAACAGGCCACATGCAGTTTGAATCCATTTATATGATGCAATGGAAATAAAAAAGTATAAGGACATACAAGGACAAGTGGTTACCAGGAGAATAAGATGAGGAAGCATAGAGGTGATTTTGCAGGATTGTGTTTCTTAACTTCATTGTTGTAATTGCTTGAGTCTACACATATGTTAGATCTCATAAAACTGTCAATGAACAGATGAGATTTTACTATACGCAAAGTTAAAATTAAATGTAAAATTTGGCACAATGATAAAAAAAAAAATAGCATCTTAAGTGAGACAGTCTGGGTCTGAGTCCCAATTCCACAAATGATTAACTGTAAGTCATTGTTTTACTTATTCCCTGTGCCTCATTTTGCTCATCTTTAAAAGAGGATACTGGAAGCAACTTCTTCAAAGTGCAGTTGTAAATGTTAAATACTTTTAAGGAAAGCAAAGTTGGTCAGGGTACATTAAATGTTCAACACATTTTAGCTTTTTTCATTATTAATGTATATTAAAAGTATTCTTAAATCTTTTCATTGCTAGCTGAAAACGATTATAGTGAAGATCCTTTCAATTTAGTAAATATGTCATTTTAAAAGTAACTTTTATAAAGTTTGGCTCTTCATCTCTCACAGCTCCAAGGAGTAGATGCTGACTAGCTCTCTAATGAGTGATAACCAACTACCATTTAGACATTACTAAGCGATGCTTAAAACACACAAATTTTATTGTTATAGTCAAGCTGCAGCACGTGGATTACATTTCTTATTTTGGAATGGAAGAAGCGAGCCATGAAAGGATTAAGTAGGCTCTTTTCTTTTGGACAATATAATTTTATTATTTTTTAAATAAATTTATTTTATATTGGTGTTCAATATACCAACATACAGAATAACACCCAGTGCTCATCCCGTCAAGATCTGATTGGCTTTGAAGCTCATGCTCTTTCTTCTACTTTCTTCTTCTGTAATTTGAATGTGTAACTGCACAGTCTTATATTTATTGCACACCAATTAATCAAGCAAGAACTGTCTGCTTTCCTGGCATCTATTAAAAAATTAAACTTCTCTCTGGAAATCACTTGAGCCACTATAACTCAGATAGGACAGTGACAAAATGGTTATGGCTTTAACAGGTAGAAGCTGATCAATTGCTAGCATAATTCATATGTCTGTGTGTACATTGTAGACAGTTCTATTTTAGATGTGCAATGTCTTATTCTGTTTTGCTTATGATAGAGTAAAAGTTGAATTCTACAGCTGTCTGCTTTCAGAATGTGCTAACATTGATGAGGAAATAAGCTTTAGTTTACTCAAGTTGAAAGAAAATATGAGCTATTTGAGAAGCTAACTTAGTTTCTCTATAAGGCTAGCACTTGCTCATGTACCTATTCCTCATACAGTGAATGAAAAGATAAAGCATTAGCAATAAAATGGGGGAAAATGGGGCCAGGAATGACTTAGCATACTTTGGATTTTGAGCAGGAGATATCCCAGCTGTCTAGTTTGACAGATCTCTCCTCTTCCCTGTGTAGCACACTAGGTAGCCTCACACATATACCATGCATTGCTCTCTGATCATTTATTGCCTGTTGATGCATTCTCTCTAAAACTTCCTATTGTCACTGTCACCCACAAACCTCCGGATAGCAGCATGTTTTGACAGGGGAGCAAATATTTTTTATGAGGTAGATCTGAGTTGAAATTCTATCATTATCACAAAAAATCCCAAATCCAGCAATTTAGGATTCAAGATAAACAAGTGGTTTTCAAGGTGTGGTCTTGGAATCCCTGTGGTTCTCTAAAACCTGATCAGAGAGTGTGCATAATACTGACACTTCCTGCCTTTTCTTTTCAATCAGATTCCCTCATGAATAAGTGGTGGAGTTTTCCAGAGGCTATAATAAGAAATGGAATGTTGTAACAGACTAAATGCAAAAGCAGATATGAGAATCCAGCTATATTCTATAAAGCGAGACATTAAAAAGATTTGCAAAAATGGAAAACAGTGTCATTATCATAACTAATTTTTCTTGTCTTAAAAACATTGAATTTTAATAAAATTATTATCTTTATTAACATTTAATGAAATTATCAGCCATCATCATTAGTAAGTCGAATTTTTTATGAAGTCAGTATCTAATGCAGTAAATATTGATAAATATTATTTAAAAGCTCTTTAGGGTTTTTAATAATTTATATAGTTCCTGTGATCAAAAAGTTTGATAACTACTAAGAAAGACATTAAAACAGTAAAGGTACTCAATATATCAAAATATAAGCATGATCAATATATATACATGTAAGTTTTAAGAGAATATATGAAACCAGGTTCTCTCAGAAATGTCAAAAATAATCAAGTTATTTAACAATCTCCAAATTTTCCATTTAGATAATCTTATTTCTTTTATTCTTAGCACAACATATGGTATATTTATCTTTATATATCTTTAGATATCGTTTCTTATCAGCAAGAATTTTATTGCCCTCTGCTTTGTACTAGAGATTAAATTGGTTTGTTAATAATTAATTAAATCAGGGCAGCCCAGGTGGCTCAGGGGTTTAACGCCACCTTCGTCCCAGGGCGTGATCCTGGAGACCGCGGATCGAGTCCTACGTCCGGCTCCCTGCATGGAGCCTGCTTCTCCCTCTGCCTGTGTCTCTGCGCCTCTCTCTCTGCCTCTCAAGAATAAATACAATATTCTTTAAAATAATAATTAAATTAAATTAGTATTATGTGGCTAATTTGTCCTAAAAGAAAACCAAAGTCTCTTTCAAAATACTAATCGAAAGCAATTTGTATGTACTTATAACAAGGCACTCCAACTTTTGGTTTCAGCATTGACAGTGATAGTGGCAATTGTTTTTTAACAATTTTGCAGTATATTTGAAACACAATTCACCGTAAATCCAATTAAGTATCTTGATAGAATAGTAAGAATAGTAAATAATTTAAAATGCTTGCATAAGTGGTTTTTTTTTTTTTTTTTTTTGGTGGTGGTTTTTAACTCTGTGACCCTGTAATCATCCCAGCACAACAAATTTTCCTGAGAGTCTTTGCAGAACACAAGACAGGCCATGAAGTCTGTTTCTCCCATTAGTTTTTTGCAAAGATCGGTGAGAAGAAGCTTAAGAAAAAATAGTTGTCAGGTAATGTTTAGTCAACCTCAAAGCTAATGCCTGTAGCATCGATCATTAACAAAATTAAAATCCACGGTGAGCCACTAAGCTTTGCACGAGAAGAGAAGAACCTGATATTCTAGTCCAAGTTCCAGAATTAAATCATCCAGTACAGAACTATTTGAATGTTTACCTAAAGTTACACATGAAAAATTTAGATCCATATTGTTGTATGATCATGGGAGAGGCATTCATTAAGCAAATATTTATTGTATGCCTTATAAATACTAAATTCAATATTAGACAAAATGGATACAAAATCGAGCAAAACCTGACATTTGTCCAGTCCTTTGTGGAGCTTTCTCTATCTTTCTGACTTCCATTTCCTAAGACCACTTTTGGAATTTTATCACAGAATAGTTTATTTAGGACCCTTCCTGTTTCTCTGCTCATTTTGCAACAGAAGTTGTTATACAATGGAATATTACTCAGCTATTAGAAATGACAAATACCCACCATTTGCTTCAACGTGGATGGAACTGGAGGGTATTATGCTGAGTGAAGTAAGCCAGTCGGAGAAGGACAAACATTATATGTTCTCATTCATTTGGGGAATATAAATAATAGTGAAAGGGAATATAAGGGAAGGGGGAAGAAATGTGTGAGAAATATCAGAAAGGGAGACAGAATGTAAAGACTGCTAACTCTGGGAAACGAACTAGGGGTGTTGGAAGGGGAGGAGGGCGGCGGGTGGGAGTGAATGTGTGACGGGCACTGGGGGTTATTCTGTATGTTAGTAAATTGAACACCAATTAAAAAAAAAAGAAGTTGTTATTGTTACTGTAATTGCTATATTATTTCCCATGCCATAATTTTTTACTGCAACCCAGCTTTGTTGTATTTCTAAGCATCAGACTGACAGGAAAAATGATCATTCTAAAATAGTTAAAGAATAAGAGTCACATGAGTGGAAGAGGAAGAAAAGACTGAAAATAAGCTAAATATGAACAATCCAACATGTGCATAATGGAAAAGACAACATTTTAAAATATCAATTTAATTTTGCATGCCTTCCTACAAGTGTTAAAGGAAACTAAGGAGGAAGGTACATCATATTACTAAAGAAAACAATAATAAAGATGGATGATATTACATACCAAGCAATAGACTACCAGAAGGCAATAAATGATATCTTTAAAATACTGAATCAGAAAAAAACTGCTAATATGAAATTCTATGCATCTGGGATGCCTGGGTGTCTCAGTGGTTGAATGTCTGCCTTTGGCTCAGGTTGTGATCCTGAGGTCCTGGGATCGAGTCCCACATAGGGGTCCCTGCAGAGAGCCTGCTTCTCCCTCTGCTTGTGTCTCTGCCTCTGTCTTTTATGAATAAATAAAATATTTAAAAATAAAATTCTATACATCTAAAAAGTATCCTCCAATGGAGGAAAAATAAACAAAGCTAATTTGTCACCAGCACATTCATACTGCAAGAAATCCTGAAAGAAAAACCAAAATAATACCAGAAAAAAAATTATACCAGAGAATAATGCCATCTGGCAAGAAGAAATCAAATTGGATTGGAAACATATTAAGTATATTCATTCCCACTACTTTTATTCTACTGTTTATTGGTTATTTATTAGCTGAATCCAGTAAAATAAGTCAAGACAAAGTAATACAAAGCATCAAGACTGAAAACAAATCTTTCTTTGCTCTCAGGTGATACACTAATACATACAGAAAATCCTGAAGACTGTAAACAAGCCATTAGAACTGAAATGTAAATTTAGCAACATCATTGAATAAAATATAAATATTACAGGTCCCATATATGTTCACATGCTAGTAACAAAGAATTTGAGTATAAATTTTAAAAGCAAACACTTAAAAATCTATTAGTTTTTTGCCCCAAATGGAATAATAGGCAGATATAAACTTCGTAACACAGGTAGAAGAAAATCTAACACAAAATAATTGAAAATATTTGAAGCAATAGTTTTCAAGACTCTGAACATCAGAAAAAGAAAGCGTGTTAAATCCTGAAAGGTGAAAAATAAGCCAAGCGAGTCCAATTATTACTGTAGCTTACTGCCTTGGGAGAGTTTCTGGTGGCATACAGAAGGGAAACCAGGAGAAACCTGATGATACCCAAAGATGAGGATACAGAGCTAGGTGTCCCTAGACACCACTGTGGCTGTGGTTCACTGGACAGAAGATCATAGCTGAGAGCTGCACAGCAAAATAGTTTCTGAGATCCACAGCAGGTCCTCCTTGGGTACTGACTGACACATGCCTATAGGGGAATAACAGGGGCAGAGGAAAGAACCACTTGAAAAAATTAGGGTTAACAGTGATTAGTATTCACAGAGTGCCAATAATCATAGCTGTTCTAAGAGTCCTATGGAAAATCTGAAGATGTGTGGGGCACTGGGTAGAAAACAGAGAGGAGCCTTACCTCAGGAGCAGTGAATCATTAGCTTTACCCTGAACATCGTGTGGGTTCTGCTCAACAAATCTTAAAAGCAAGAACTGAAAGAGTCAAATTATTAAAACAAAAATATCCAGCATGCAGAAAAGTAAAATTTAGAATTCCTGGCACCCAATAAAAAAATAACCTAGCATGCAGATATACTGAGGAAAGAAACCCATAATGAATAAATCAATGAGTCAAAACTGAACAGACTGGCACAAATGTCAGAATTAGCAGCCAAAGATATTAGGAGAGTATTCATACCTGTATACCGAAATGTTCTATAGGTTACATAGAAACATGGAAGATATAAAAATGAGCCAAATTGACCTTCCAGTCTGAACAAAATGGCATAGACTCATTTATTCCTGCTTCTTCTAAGTACAAGCTATAAACTCTGGAAACAATGTAAGAAGTAAACAAAGGAAAACTCTAAAAGTTGGAAAGAAGAGAGTGAGCAGATTAGGGACCCCAAGACTAGAGAAAAAACATAGCATCATGGTAACAAGATGATGCAGGTAAGTTCATTCCAGCCCCAGCTCAGACAATATACCCTATAGACTTCCTTCCTTCCTTCAAGGAATACTTCTATGACTCTGAAAAGCATCTAAAATGCATTTTTATAAACATTGGGTAAATTGAGTTTTCTGGGATGGGGCCTCAGTCTTCCCAGCTGTACTCTGGGAGTTGTGTGGACTTCCCTGTGTGTGAAGTTGATCCTCAAACCAAGTCCCAGGAGTGGAAAGTCCAAGTTCACCCAACAAGGCGAGGAAGCATGTTGGTCTGTGCCTCCGCAGATTCCATTCATTCATGGCCCACCTTTCCCCTGTCCAGTGGAACCGATGATTAAAAATGATATTCGCAAACTCTTCCAGAACATCGTGGAAGATACACTCAAAACATTTTTCAGTTTATCAAGATGGAATCTTAAAAAAAAAAAATTGTAGAGTAAGCTCCAACATGTAAAGAGCTTGCAAGTCATCATACAATCTTTACAAAAAGACAAAATCCAAGCAATCCTAAAGCCAATAATTTTTTTCTTAGATGCACCAGAGAATTGAGATCACAGAGCAAAACAGCTTCCCAAATCTGGACACACATGCAAGTATAAAGAATCACAGCCAAGATCAGATTATCGGAGGCAGAAGACCCTGGAGCCAGGAACTGGTAGAAAGACTTAAATGTTGATTTTGACAAATGGCTTGATCTGTGGACAAACTGGGGAATTGAAACCATCTGGGGATCCAGAGATGAGAGGTTCGCGGTACTTTCATGGGTGTCACATTCAGGACTCCACCCCCCTTACCCTGCGCCACTCAGTACGTTGTTGTGATAAAGAGTAGAAAAAAAAAATTATTCCAATCATGAGTAGGGGGAGAAGAAAATTTTTTTGAAATTTTCTCAGATTATTCTTTATATCTGGAAAAACCTCCTTTCCAATGAAAAAGACCTCTCTCACCTGAGGAAGAGTAATTAGCCAACTTCAGCTCCCTTTAATCTTCTCATGTGAAGTAGAAAGGGAGAAAAGAGAAAAGGCTAAAAAATATCTTAAAAGGTCACAGCTCAGGGACACCTGGGTGGCTCCACAGTTGAGCATCTGCTTTCATGCTCAGGGCATGCTTGATCCCAGAGTTGTGGGATCAAGTCCCACTTTGGGCTCCCTGTGCAGAGCCTACTTCTTCCTCTGCCTATGTCTCTGTCTCTCTGTCTCTCATGAATAAATAAAATATTTTTTAAATAAAAATTTTTAAAAAACCAAAAGGTAACAGCTCAGAGATTCAGAGTCACTAAAACAAAAACAAATCCAATACTACAGTCTAAAGAGACAAAGCATCAGAGCCTGATTCAGATAGAACACTGATTTTGGAATTATCAGGGAGCTTGAAATAACTATGATCAATATATTTAGGAATCTAAAGGAAAAGTAGGCAACATGCAAAAACAGATGGATAATATATACAAAGAAATGAAAGCACTCAGAATTAAAAAGAAATTCAAGAAATAAACAATATAAAAGAAATGAAGAATGCATTGAAAGCTTACTGGTAGACTGCACAAAGCCAAAAGAAGAATCAGGAGGCTTGAAGATATGGTGATAGAAAGTTCCTAAACTAAAAAGTAAAGACAACTAAGGAATTAAAAAAAAATGGAAGAGAATACCTAAGCCCTGTGGGACAATTATAAAAGATGGAACATATACTTAATGGGTATACAAAGAGAAGAAAAGAAAGCAAAAAAAAAATAATAATGGCTAATAATTTTCTAAAATTAATAGTAGACATAAAACCACATATCCAGAAGGCTCAGCAAACATGAAGTAGGGATAAATATTTTTAAAAGTTTATTTAAAAAATAAATTTTGAAGGAAGTCAGAGAAAAAACCATGCAAAGAAGAACAAGGGTAAGAATTCTACCAGACTTCTCTTTGCAGACTATGTAAATAAGAAGAAAGTCATATGAAATATTTAAAGCATTGAAGGAAAAAAAAAAGAACTAGAATACTGCATTTAACAAACGTATTCTTCAAAAGTAAAGAAGAATTAAAGAATTCATCAAACAAAAACTGAAGGTATTTATCATCTGTAGACCTTCCTTGAAAGAAATGTTCAAAGTTCTCCAAAGATAAGGAAAATTATATGAGGAAGAGTGTCGGAGAAAGGATAAAGTAAATACCAAACTTTTTTCTTCTTATTCTTAATCAATCAATAGATAACTGTCCAAATTAATGAGAAACAATATATTTTATCATTATAACTTTGGATAAGTGAAATGAGTGATATCGTTATGAGGGATGGGAGGGAATAATTGAGAACATTGTTATAAAGTGCCTATATAAAAAGTGAAATGCTATAGTGTTGTTTGAAAACATATAGTTATGAATATGTATTCTGAGCAACCACTAAAAGTTTTTGTAAAAGAAATGTGATTTATATGCTAAGAGAAGAGAGAAAAGGGAATCATATAACACGTTTGATTAAATCTTGAGAAGGGAGGAAAGAGGGAAAAGACATGAAGAAACAAAGAATAAGAGTAATGAACAGTAAATGATTACAAACATGATAGATATTAATAAAACTACACCTGGGATTACTTTAAATATCAATAGACTAAATAACAAAAAAGCTGTCAGAGTGGATAATAAATAAGACTTGGTTTTTGTCACCTACAAGAAACTCACATTGGTTATAAAGCCACAGATTCAAAGTAAAGAGAGAGAGATACATCATGCTAATGTGGAATCAAAAGAAACATGGATTTGTTATTTATTTATCATATCCTTGATCATTTATCATGATATATTTATCACTTATATCATTTATCATTTATTATAATTTTAGACAAAGCAGATTTCAGAATAAGGAAACTTATCAAGGATAATAAGTATTATGTAATAAGAAAGTGGTCAGTTTCTAAAAAGATATCAGAATCTTGAACATGTATGGACCTAACAATAAAGAGTCAAAATATATGATCTAAAAATGGTAGAAATGTAAGGTAAAATATACAAATCAACTATTATAACTGAAGCCTTTAACATATCTGTTAGTAATTGACAGATCTAGCAAACAGAAAATCAGTACAGATATAGTTGAACTGGGCAGCACCATCGGACAAATGAACCTCATTGATATTTATAGAATATTTCATTCAACAGCAGCAAAATACATTCTCTTCAAGCTCACATGTAAAAGATGACCTCAATGTGGGCTGTGAAACACCTTAACAAATTTAAAAGAATAGGAATCATTCAAAACATGGTACTTTCTTGAATAATCTCTATAGCTGAAGACGATAAATTTGGGATTCAGGTGATCTTTGCAGTGCAATGTGTGTACAGTAATGGATTGTGCAGGTGAGCTGTTCAGAACTTAGATTCCTTTTTGTGTATCCTGGGCTGAGTATGCTCTGTTTCAGACATCCACCTGTGACTCATTTTGAAGACATTCTGTGGAATCCTGAACCAGTACACATAGACAAACATCAAATTTAAACAATCATATTGCCTTGAATTCCATACCACAACAACCACCACTTACGCTTTAGCTGCATTTTGTCAAGAAAAGTCCTATGGAAGCTCTACCTCCTGGAGTCCAGACAGCTCTGCAGTGCAACATACACTCCAGAATTTTTGTGTAGAGTCAGGCTGAAGCTACATTGTAAGGGCCATAGCCCAACACCATATACTTACATGGCTTGATCACCTTTCTTTCACTGGTTCTGGCATTATCCTACAGATTTCTCTGAGAACATTTCCTTGAAGATATTATTGGGACATGTAACTTTGTCTATGGATTTGCTTCTGGACAACACTGCTTATGGCACACATGCCAATGACCAACATTTAAATAAAAAGAACAATACTACACCAACTCTTCCACATGATATAATGAGAAGAAGATTTTCTCTTAATTTTAAGAGTTCAGTATAACCTTAATATCTAATCCTGACAAAGACATTCCAAGGAATATTATAGAAAATCATCACTCATGAACATAGATGCAAAAATATTAAATAGTTGGCAATTCAAATCAAGATGTATATAAAATACACAAAATAGTTGGCTCTTGGTTGTGATGTTTTACTAGTTGGTTAAATCTATGAAAATCTTAAGGGCTCTTGGAAATACCTTGAGCATGATTCAAATGTTTTCAAAACACTCAGTTGAGGACGACGTTAACTCATATGCAATGCAACTTGAAAGATAAAAAGGGGTTTATGGCACACTCAACCTCCCTCTCTACCACTACTATTGAAATAATGAAACCCCAGATATAAACAATTTATGTCAATGAATATATAAGTTTGTGCATTTATGTACTTTCTCCCTTTATTCCAGTGGTAGACCAAATGCAGGAAGTGGTTAATTCTAAGAGAATATCACAAAAATGCATCACAGAGTAGGCAAGTACATCTTGGATGTGAAAAAAGCTGAGTGTTTCCCATGTGTTTATGGAGAGAGAGTAAGAAGTAGTAGTTGTCAACATGTGAAAGTTTATTTTGATTGCCTAACTCTAGATAATTGCAAAGTGTAATTCTGGATGTAGAGATAGATAAATTGATATGAGGCACAGAAACTGTGTAGGCCATAAGTAGAAGTTTATGCTTTATCTTGTGGGAATTGGGGTAATGGTGTATGCTATCCAGGGTGATTATATGTTTCTCTCTGCCTGAGGTTGTCACAATTTCTTCCTTCTGTGCTTGCATCCATGTTCACAACAACCTCTCCTCTTCATAATTACATTGGCTTGTACAGTAAATTTTTTGGTTATTCATCTATGAAGGTCTTTAGGATAACAATATCTCTGACCTGTAACTAGACTGATAGGGGAAAGGTACTGGGGAAAAAAAAAAAAAAAACAAAAAAACACCCAAACACCCACAGAAGATCAGATGACACTGAATTGTACAAACCCTGGGAGAGAGTGCAACAATTGTCCTCCTGTTGCTTTATAAGCTTAAAACCAGAAGGTAAGAGATTCACAAACTAGGCTCCCAGGATCATAAAAGCCTGACTTTGTATTTAGAACTGTAGAGTCACACCCTGATATTTCATCAAGAAGGTAACACAATAAAAGCTAAAGTCCATCACAAAGCAAAGTGGCTGACAGTTTCCACCAAAGGGAAGATGCTCCTACCCACTGAGAATGGAGTGAGGAGGGGTCTGCTCTGTGTTTTTCTCTAAAATTGGCATAGGCTGCCTGACGGAGCAGACCAGCATCTGGGGCTCAGCCACAGAAAGCTACAAAGTTGGTTGAACACTTCAGGTGTCTTCTATTCCACTTTCTGCAGCCTCTCCCCCAGGCACCTTCAAAGGTCCGAAGCCTCCCCCATTCCCCCTCCCCATGACCACCCCTTCTCAGACCTTCCCTTCCCTGTAGGGCTTACACACTACCTAACTCATCTCTAATTCTCTCCTTCTAATCACAACCTCCTTTCCTTTAGAGCAGCTGATATGATGTGTTATGAAAACATGAACGACAACGGCAATGACAAACTAAAATTGGATGAATTTCTCTTTGTTTTCTTCTTCTTTCTCTTTTCAACAAATGAATCAAAACATACCTATTTAAAGGTCCCAACACTTCCCACTACAAGCAAGAAGGAACTCTGTAGAAGATGGACCAGTGGAAAACAACAGCCAAAATGCAACAGTAGAGTGTACACACAGCATACACCAGAAACACTTCCTGAAGTTGTTATTGTTGTTTTACTTTCTTCCTTTATATTCTGGACAAGATGATGAGACAGAGAAATTCAGCCCCCAAAAGAAAGAACAGGAGGTAGTACTCACTGCCAGGTATTCAATCAATACAGATATACAAAAAGATTGTGATCATACCATGCTTATTTTCAGACCATAATGATATGAAACTTGAAGTCAATTGCAATAAGAAATTTGGAAGGACCACAAATACATGGAGGTTAAAAAAAATTCTACTAAGGAATGAATAGGTCAACCAAGAAATTAAAGAGGAATGAAAAAAATATATATGGAAGCAAATCAAAAGGAAAACACGACAGACAGTTCAAAATCTTTGTGATATAGCAAAGGTGGTCCTAAGGGGGAAGTATATATAGTAATACAGGCCTTTCTCAAGATGCAGGAAAAGTCTCGAATACATGTTTTAACCTTATTCCAAAATGAGTTGGAAAAAGAACAGCAAATAAAGCCTAAATCCAGCAGAAGAAGAGAAATAATAAAGACTAGAGCAGAACTCAATGTTATAGAAAAAAAAAAAAACAGATCAATGAAACTAGGAACTGGTTCTTTGAAAGAATTAGTAAGATTGATAAGCCTCTAGCTAGACTTATCAAAAAGAAAAAAAGGACCCAAACAAATAAAATCATGAATGAAAAAGGACAGATCACAGTTATGAGCATTTATATGCCAACAAATTGGGCAATCTGAAAGGAATGAATAAATTCCTAGCAACATATAAATTACATATATATATATATATATGACCAAAATTGAAACAGGAAGAAATAGAATACACAATGGAATATTATCCAGTCATGAAAAAAGCATGAAATCCTGCCATTTGCAATGATATGGATGGAGAGTATGACACTAAGTGAAGTAAGTTAGAGAAAAACTACTACGGTATTATTTCACTTATATGTGGAATTTAAGAAACAAGCAAAGGGAGAAAGACGAATCAAGAAACAGACTTCTAGCTATAAAAAAACAAACCGATGGTTATCAGAGGGGAGGTAGGTGGAGGGATGGTGAAATAGGTGATGGAGATCAAGGAGTGCATTTGTCATGATGAGCACCAGGTGATATATGGACATGTTGAATCACTACATTGTACACCTGAAACTAATATACTACTGTATGTTAACTGACTGGAATTAAAGTTTTTAAAAAAGAATTGGTCTCATGAAGACAAACTATAAATTTTCTGTCAAACTCAGCTGAACCTAACATAAATACATGCACGTAAACACAATTTTTAAATACTACTTTAAAAAAGCTGCTGAAGCAAAACAGAGCTACTTACATCATAAATAAAATTCTGACTTACGTATTACATATGGGAACTATCAAAAATCAGTGAGAAAAAAGACCAAAAATCCCTTTTTAAAAAATTGACAAAAGGAATGGGAAAATAAAAAAATAAAACTGATTTTAAAATATATGAAAAATCATCAGACTCAAAAAAAGGGAAATGGGGATCCCTGGGTGGCGCAGCGGTTTGGCGCCTGCCTTTGGCTCAGGGCGTGATCCTGGAGACCCGGGATCGAATCCCACGTCGGGCTCCCGGTGCATGGAGCCTGCTTCTCCCTCTGCCTGTGTCTCTGCCTCTCTCTCTCTCTCTGTGTGACTGTCATAAATAAATAAAAACATTAAAAAAAAAGAAATATAGTTAATGTAATTAAATTTATAATAAAAACTATATATCACCTGTTAATGGTGGTAAAGAATAAAACTTTTGATAACAATTCATTGCAAGAAAGGACATGGGGCATGGTCATATATTATTGTTTGGAATTTAGATTGACGTAGGCAGCATAATTTATCATTTAAACCAGAGCACTTTTGCAAGTGAAACAAGCACTATTAGTAATAGTATTCATAATATTTTACAGATCTAACTAACCAGTACTCATGCCATTTATGGAATCATGACACTTTACCATGTTTTATTTGTGTCTTTCCAAATGGACGATAAACTCATTGACGGAAGGCATTATAAGGTTTTTTTCTTCTAACACCTAAACATTTAGTACTTTGCATGTAGTATGTGCTTTTTATTTTAAGATGAATTTTAAAATGGCTAATTAATTCACTAAAGGGACAAAGACACGGACCATATTAAATCGACCCAGTGCATTAGCATTTGGAATTAACACTAGGAGAGGCCAAGAAGTGAAATAGAGGTTATAGTAAACACATTTCCTGTCTTGAAGCCACCTTACCAATTAGAGGGCAAGGAAAAGAGAGTGATTTTGTGAGGTCAAATGGCAGTCGCAGGTATGTAGAGATGAAAGGGCCAGTCTATAAAAAGAAATTATGGGTAGGTGTCTGAGAACTTTCCAAACTGGGACATGAAATGACTGAAGCTCATTCACTCAAATTTTAAATAGATTTGGAATTTGGAATGAACTACTGTGGTTGGCAGAATAATGGCCCCCCAAAGATGTTCATGTTCTTAAGCCTGAGAAGCTATGAACACGTTGTGTTACACAAAAAGAAGGAATTAAGGTTGCTAATCATCCCACCTAAAATAGGGAGATTATCCTGGGATATCTGGGTAGTTTCAATACAATCACAAGGGTCTCTAAACAATGGAAGACAGAGGCAGGGGAATCACTGTCAGAGTGATGCACTGTGAAGCCCAAGTACATAGAACTTTTAGAAAGTAGAGGAAAAAGGCAGGAAAACAGACTCTCCCCTAGAAACCCCGGTGAAGAATGGCAGCTGTCCCAACCCGATTTCAGCCCAGGGACAGGCATTTCAGGCTTCTGATCTACTGGACTGTAATGTAATGGATTTGCGTTGTTTTAAGGCACTAAATTGGTGGTAACTTGTTATACCAGCTACACACATGCCCACTGGCAGTTATAACAGCAGTTAGTGTGATAAGTGACACACTCACCAGCATTATTGTTACAACACACTCTCATCTCTTGCCCTAAGAAAGGTAGAGAATAACCAAATACATTTCATTTAGAAAGAGGAGAAAATATGTGTGACGTGATGACTGAATCATGCTAATCATATTCATGTGTTTGCCTGGCACATAGTAAGCACCCTGGGATTGTTATTTATTCTCATAATTAGAAATGTTATCAGGTCTTGCAGTTGACACCAAGTAATAAACCAAGGAGTGTGGGGTCCTCCATGAGGCACAGGTCTTAGTAAATGACCCGTGGGGGACTTCTGGGGGTGCAGCTCAAGAGAGGATACACAAAACTCTTGTTCTTCTTTGCACCATTTAGACCCTGCTGTGTGTCTGGAAAGATTTTCTCTTCTTCTGGCAATGACATGTGTCCCTCAGGTCATCAGTATTGAGCGTAAGGGGAGAACAAATCAGTTGTATGAATTGAAGGAGCAATAAAGTTGACCCCATCCTCTGCCAAGCCATTTTCCAGGAGCAGCGCTGCTCAACGGATGGCTTTAAACTTCACCTTGTGTTACTCAGGGAGGTGAGAGAAGAATGCGACTTTCCAAAGCCCGACACTCAATATGCCACTTTTTTGACTTTTGGTTTATGGTTCTTTTTGACAATTTTTGCGGTTTTATCATGGGGGGCAGTGGTATTTGCCAAGGTCCTGACTCCAGCACTTTTTTTTTTTTTTAAATTTTAAAACTTCCTTTAAATTGTAGAGCTTCAGATTTACAGAAAAACTGCAAAAATGGTACTGAGAGTTGTCATATACCCCACACCCAGTAATCCCTTTTACTAATATCTCCTGTATGTTTGTTAAAAATTTGCAGGCCAGTATTGAAACATGACTAACTGGAGTTTATACTTTATTCATGTTTTCTTACTTCTTAACCTAATGCCTCTTTTCTGTTCTAGGATCATACACAGGCTAATGCCTTGTGTTTCTTAATTAGATTTTCTTAGGCTTGTTTTGGCTATAACAGTTTCTCAGACTTCATCTTTGATGACCTTGGTGGTTTTGAGGAGTGCAAGGCAGTTATTTTGAAGCATGTCCCTCAGTTGAGAGCTTTCTGGTGCCTGCCAGAGAGCAGTGTCAGGGCACCAGGATCTAGGGAGCTGGAAAAGTAGAGAATGGTCAAGATGCACAAACTTTATTTTGCCATTCTTGAGATTCAGGTCTGATGTCAGTGATCTTTTATTCTGACAATGACACACGTCCCTGTAAATAACATGGTGAGGAAATGAGGGCAAAAGGATCACATGCATGACATATAGAAGGCTTAAGCCTCATTTCATCTTCTCCCAGGCCCCCCATCTCACTTGGGAGCTTCCAGCATCATTGTTCTTTGGCTGTATTAACAATTAACTTGTTCTTCTCCCTGAAAACGAGAAGGGCAAGAGTGTTCTGGAACATGTAGACAGTTTTTTTTTTTTTGGTGTGTGCGAGTTAATGAGGCAACATGAAAACCAGTACGGGCAGAATGTGTTTATTACTGTGTTAAGCAAATATCCATGGAGATTTGGGAGTTTTCCCGAGACACACAGGGGTTTTCAAACAAGTTTGTAATAAGTTATATTCTCCCAATTTTCTCCATGATAAATACAAATATCAGACACATTACATCTGTCCGGCCCGATGGAGTTCCTCTCTCAACTCTATAATCCAGGCCAGCCTCACCTACTGAAGGCACCGTAAGGCATCAACAACACGAGGCCACTGGAACTTTTGTCACATCTGTTTCTCCCTCTGTGGAATTTTAATTTCTCAGCTCAAACCTTACCTACCTTCATGTTGCCTTTTTGACCCTCACAGGAAGGATTGATCTCTTTTTCATTTTGTATTCCCTCCTAAAGCAGTAGAGACTTCCAGTAGAGTACCAATAGCACAGTACTATACTTATGCAGCAGGCACAAATCTCATTTTCTCAATGGTACAGGCAAAACTCAAAGGCAACCTATAGAATGGGAAAATATATCTGTAAAAGACATACCAGATAAAGGGCTAGTATCCAAGATCTATGAAGAACTTATCAAACTCAACACCCCAAACACAAACAATCCAGTCAAGAAATGGGGAGAAGACATGAACAGACATTTCTCTAAAGAAGACCTACAGATGGGCAACAGGCACATGAAAAAAATGCTCCACATCCCTTGTCACCAGGGAAATACAAATCAAAACCACAATAAGATATCACTTTACACCAGTGAGAATGGCTAAAATTCACAAGACAGGAAACAACAAATGTTGGCAAGGATGTGGAGAAAGGGGAACCCTCTTGCACTGTTGGTGGGAATGCAATATAAGGGAATCTGGTTAAAAGCTTGGGCCAGAAGGAAGGGATACCTTACGTAATGTCCCTGAAAGCCGTCAACTCATCAGTACTTAAACTCTCAGTCTCTTATTTTTAGGAGTGAGGGAGCAGAGAAGATTGACTGAACTGAGGAAAATCATAGCAACAAAATGAATGTTAGCTAAAGGCATTCTGTTGCTTTTTCAAGGATTTTAAAATATTGCCAAATTGTCGGAGCCAATTACAAATCACTGATGCAGTGCTCTACGGAGTCCTGAGGGCTAAAGAACAAAGGTTACAGAAACTTATATGGCTTTAGGATGCATCACGTGCTGAATTTGGTTCATCTGGGTTAGAGATAAAACTTTAAAACTAATGCACCACTTGATGTTGATATAAAATAGCAGATGACCTTGTATCTTATTTCAAGACTTATTCTTTTTGGAGCCAGACCAAAAGACAGGGAAAGAGAGAGACTTCTCCCATAGTCGCTTCTCAGAATCTTTTCAGATATTAGAGCTACCGGCCATGTTCTATCCTTATTGACTAAGCTTCAAAACCTAGAAAATATATTCATTGTTCCATCATTTTCAAGCGTATACCATCATGAGTAATAATGTAACAATATCTACATAACAGGTAATCAGCCTATGAAACTCTGGGTAGGGTCAAAGTGAAGTTGATATTATAAGAATTTAATAAAGCTCTTTAAAATATCAGAATTCATTACAAAGCTTAATATAAAATAAAAGCATTGTAGCTATGAGTATTATAAACCACCATATTGATGCGTAAATATTATGGTGATTAACCAGGGCTTGGAAAGATCTATGCCATTGATGATAACTTTTAGATATCTTAAAATTATGACTCATGCAGATACAAAATGAGTACCTATTAAAAACGATATTTTAATTAATTCAATGAAGACACCAGGCACACATCACAACTTCTTTAGTAGAGAATCCAAAGGACCAATATAATAAAAACAGCTCAAAGACGAGCAGTAGAGAATGTGCTGAATGTAGGCGATGCATAATTGTAAAATATTTCAAAGACAATTAAAGACTAGGCTCAGATAAACTAGAAGTGTAAGCAGATGACCTGAAGAGTGTCTTTTAGGCTATATAACAGGTTTTTGTTTTGTTTTTGTTTTTGTTTTTGTTTTTAAGTGAAGTGAATATTTTTTTCTAGAGTGAAAGGAAAGACAGGGTGAAGATAAAGTTCTTTACTCTTCAAACCATAAGGTGAATTATATCTGTAGGTATATAGAGGTGGATGGATGAGCTAATTGGAAAGCTTTAGTAGATACAGTTAGAGCAACAACAATAATAAAAATTAGCAGTCAGAAGCGAAGTATCTCAAAAATAGGGTATCATGTTTTTGAGGCTTAACAATCAGATATTTAGAAGGATGGGAGATATGCAAAGTGATGATTGTGTTTGCTACAATCAAAATGCACCAGTTTGTTTGACACATGTACACGTTCATCCAATTTTAGTTTGTTGTTGCTGCTGCTGTTCATGTTTTCTTTTTTTTTTTTCTTTTGCCTGGTGTTCATGTTTTCATAACACATCATATCAGCTGCTCTAAAGGAAAGGAGGTTGTGATTAGAAGGAGAGAATTAGAGATGAGTTAGGTAGTGTGTAAGTCCTATAGGGAAGGGAAGGTCTGAGAAGGGGTGGTCATGGGAAGGGGGAAGAGGGGAGGCTTCAGACTTTTGAAGGTGCCTGGGGGAGAGGCTGCAGAAAGTGGGATGGAAGACAACTGTAGTGTTCGATCAACTTTGTAGCTTTCTGTGGCTGAGCCCCAGATGCTGTTCTGCTCCATCAGGCAGCCTATGCCAATTTTAGAGAAAGACACAGAGCAGACCCCTCCTCACTCCATTCTCAGTGGATAGGAGCATCTTTCCTATTGGCTCAAGCTCTCGGCCACTTAGCTTTATGATGGGCCCATTGACCCACTATGAAGGAACTTTTTAGAATTTCTAAGAGAAAGTTAGTTTTCTTTGAGCCTATTAGGACAGCTGCCTAGGAAACACGATCTTCACAGAAAATGAAATTTTTACAGAGAATGCGCAATTGGTACATTTTTAAAATGTTCAAAAGAATTTAGATTAACAAATAGACGGGAATCACATGTTTTAACATCAAGGAATGCCGGGAATTGGGGCATTGAGTGATACCTTAAGGACAGGATGGTTTTCCTTCAGGCTACTCTTTTGCAAAGCAGATATACAACCTACACTCTCTTGGTGAGGCATAGATCAGGCTTTCAGTTTGAACAAAGTTTATGTAAAGTCCTGCTGACTTGCAAAGAAATCCAAAATGGCTTCCTTCAAATATCAGGCCTTTAGAGAATTTTTCCCTCCACTGGCTTTAGCTTTTATTGTTTCTCCTCCTCGCATAAATAATAAATTTCCAGGTATGGTTCTACAGTTCCAAGTAACAGTGGGGATTTAGTTTGAAATTTCTGCATTTTGGTTTCACGTTTATGATGCAACAGGAGAGCAGTTGCCCTCTTGCTGGGGTTTGCATCACACACCATTCAGTATCATCAGATCTTCTGTGGGTGTTTGAGTATTTGTTTCAGTACCTTTCCCCTCTCCCCTCTCCCCTATCAGCCTAACTTTACTGGGCCAGACCTATTTACCCAAAACCCCTTGGTAGTGGTGGACCAAATAATTTATTGTACAAACCAAGGTAACTGTGAAGGTGAAGGGAAATAGGCTGTGATGACCTCAGGCAAGAGGAACATAAGATCACCTTATATAGCACGCAGTGTTCCCCCCAACTCCTTTAGGATAAAGTTCCCACTCCTACATTTGGTTTATGAAGCCTGTCTGTCTTTGTTTCCAGGCTTCTCTCTGTGTCCTTAGCTGCTGTGCATAATTAGGCAACCAAACCAAGATCTTTCACATGCCTGATTTCCTTCTGCCGGGATGGTGTTACCTCTTACCTTCCCCAAACACACACCAGAGAAGCACACATTTAGCTTTTGATTTACTTCCTAAGAATTACTCAACTGCTCTGTGAATTCACCACTGAGATAAAGAGAAAAAGGTAAATATGAATGCACATGCATGTAACTTCCTATGCATAGATTGCCTCTCTATAGCCATTTATTCATTTATTGCCTTAATGGTGAGTGGCTAGGAAAAAAGGGAGAGTTCACCATATGCATAACTCCTACATTTTAAGATTGTTTTCATTTAGATAAGAATTTAACATAGATTTCCCCGTTTGAAAGGCTTTCTGTATTTGTTAATGTCTCCTTATTTCTAAATATTTTCTGTTTTATTTGAGTCTTATTTGATATCTGGGTTGTTTAGAGACTTTTTAAGTTTTTAACCTAATTGTGATGGGGTCTGAGAATATGGTCATGATGTTATAATCCTATAAAATGTCTTGAAATTAGAGTTATTGCATAGCATGTAATCAATTCATTGTGTATGTCCACATGCACTTCAAAAGAGTACATATTCTTTAATTGTTGGATGAAACAGCCTACTTATACCATTAACTGAGCTTATTAATGTGCTGTAAAAATCTTCCACATGTTTCCTGAAACTTTTCTCAACCTGATTTCTTCATTATAGTAAAGGCGTATTAGAATTCTCTTATATTAATGTTATACCTTTGTCAGTTTCTTGGAGTTCTGTTTCAGTTTTTTTCTTTCCTATTTTGAGGTGGTTTATTAGAGTATGGAACTGATCTATCATCTAGGTGCATAAATTTTGTATCTTTATGTAGTGACTTTACAGAAATGATTTTTGCCTTGAGTCTATTTTGATTAATAGCGATATAGCTATGTCAGCTTAGTAATTTCCTGAAGTATCTTTGTCACATATTGAATGCCATAATTTTTGTGTACTATATTTTAGATTTTATTTTTGTGACTAATATATGGATAGATATTTAAGAATCCTATTAGACTATATTTATTTTATTTTGATACTATCTCTATCTTTCTCTAAATATATATATTTTATTATATATTTATATATTTATAAATATATTTAAATATTTACAATATATAATATATATTATTTATATATATATCTATATATATATTTTTTTTTGAGAGAGAGAGAGAGAGAACTTGGAAGTGGCACGGGATGGGGGAGGTAGAAGGGGCAGAGAGAGAGAGACAGAGAGAGAGAGAGAGAGAATCTTGAGGATCCACGCTCAGAAAAGAGCCTGACACAGGGCTCGATCTCACAACCCTGAAATTATGACCTGAGCCAAAATCAAGAGTCAGATGCCCAAACTGGGTGACTGAGTGACCCAGGTGCCACTCTTTTGAAGCTACATTAAAACAACTTTTTATTTTGGTTCTATTTATGAGAACTACTTCCTGTTTTTTAAAATGAGGTAAAAAATGCATAACATTAAATTTACCATCTTAACCATTTTTAAGTGTACAGTTCAGTAGTAGTGTTAAATATCTTTACACTGTTGTGCAACAGGTCACTAGAACTGTTTTCTCTTGCAGTCCTGAAATTCTATACCAACTAAATACTAATTTCCTCTCTTCCTTTAGCCCTTGCCAATAGTTTTCTACTTTCTATTTTTATGATTTTGACTACCTTAGATACTTCATATGAGTAAAATCTAACACAATTTGTTCTTTTGTGACTTATTTTGCTTAGCATAATGTCATCAAGTTTCATCCATATTGTAGCATGTAACAGAATTTCCTTATTTTTAAGGGGTGCATAATATTTGAAAAAAAATATATGATTTCATCATCCATTTATCTATTGTTGGACATTTGGGTTGTTTTGTATAAAATTCCAAGTTTTGTCCACTGAAGAAATCTAGTCCTCAGATTGTGGTATTGAAAAATCACCATCATTAAAATAAATAAGATATTGAAGAAAAACCAGGGATTTTGGGGTGAATAGGTAATTCCAGATCTCTTTCAGGGAATGTGTAAGATGAGCTTGGAATATATTGACATACCAGATTGTAAGGAAGATCTCAATGACTTTCAGAGTCATATCAAGAAGACTGAAAGGAGCTTCCACTGGCCCAAAGAGGGAATAGTGAACTACTTTAATAAGAAATTAATCAGGGGTTCCTGGGTGGTTAAGTATCCAGTTTTGAATTTGCTCAGGTCTTGATGTGAGATCAAGTCCTGCATCAGGCTCTGCGTTGAGCATGAAACCTACTTAAGATTCCCTCTTTCCTTCTCCCTCTACCCCTCCCCCACACTAGCTCAAGCGCTCTTTCTCTCTTTAAAAAAATTAATGAATAAAATAAGCTTGAATTCTCAAGTCTGTATTGATATTTTTTTATATTGATATTTTTTAATTAATTGGTTACATTCTGAAGATAACAAGGAATCAATTCATTATCTTGAAAAGTGGTATTAAATAAAAGAAAATAAATATTTTATCTTGCCTTAAATGAAGCATGCCATTATTTAACTAAATAATATATAAAGATAACCATACTGTATACAATTTTTTTTAGAATAACAATATGAACACCATCACCACTAATTTTGATTACTAACGACAGTCTTTTTACTCTTTTTTTTCTTCCTTCATTTATCTGGTTGGACTTTATCTACAATGTTATTTATTTATTTATTTTTGGTTTGTTTGTTTTGTGGCGAATGGGTTCTTTTTTTTTTTTTATTGGAGTTCATTTTGCCAACATACAGAATAACACCCAGTGCTCATCCCATCAAGTGCCCCCTTCAGTGCCTGTCACCCAGTCACCCCCACTCCCCCGCCCAACTCCCCTTCCACTACCCCTAGTTCGTTTCCCAGACTTAGGATTCTCTCATGTTCTGATATTTCCCACTCATTTTTTTCTCCTTTCCCCTTTATTCCCTTTCACTATTTTTTACATTCTCCAAATGAATGAGACCATGTAATGTTTGTCCTTCTCTGATTGACTTACTTCACTCAGCATAATACCCTCCAGTTCCATCCACGTCGAAGCAAATGGTGGGTATTTGTCGTTTCTAATAGCTGAGTAATATTCCATTGTATACATAAACCACAGCTTCTTTATCCATTCATCTTTCGATGGACACCGAGGCTCCTTCCACAGTGTGGCTATTGTGGACATTGCTGCTAGAAACATCGGGGTGCAGGTGTCCTGCCATTTCACTGCATCTGTATCTTTGGGGTAAATCCCCAGCAGTGCAATTTCTGGGTCATAGGGCAGGTCTATTTTTAACTCTTTGAGGAACCTCCACACAGTTTTCCAGAGTGGCTGCACCAGTTCACATTCCCACCAACAGTGTAAGAGGGTTCCCTTTTCTCCACATCCTCTCCAACATTTGTGGTTTCCTGCCTTGTTAATTTTCCCCATTCTCACTGGCGTGAGGTGGTATCTCATTGTGGTTTTGATTTGTATTTCCCTGGTGGCAAGTGATGCAGAGCATTTTCTCATGTGCATGTTGGCCATGTCTATGTCTTCCTCTGTGAGATTTCTGTTCATGTCTTTTGCCCATTTCATGATTGGATTATTTGTTTCTTTGCTGTTGAGTTTAATAAGTTCTTTATAGATCTACAGTATTAGAAATGCCCTTACCTACTATATCCTCCCCCTTTGTAACCATTCCTGAACATTAATTTTACAGTAACAATATATTCAATAATGTTAATCAGTATATATAATGTCTATTAAATTTTAGTTTTATGAAGCTCATTCTCTTCGAGATTCCTTAGGGTAAGCACTCTTGGTGCAATACACGGAGTCATTATATGTTGAAAAATTCTGGATAATAAATTATTTACTCACATATTTTCATTAAGTATGCTACATATGTATTATATTTTCTTCTGACATAAAGATGATCATTAAATCTGATAATAATTTAATTTATTTTCCTCATAAGCCAAATGGTCTTTTTGCCTGAACATGTAAATAATTTCTTTTCCTTTGTTCTTTACAGTACAGTAATTTACAAGAATATAACTTGTTGGCTATTCTGGTTCAACATTTTCAGATTCACAGAACAATCTTTCATTATGTGTTTGCAAGGTTTTTTTTAATTTCAGGAAAATTTCTTTGATTACAGTTTTTAATATTTTTGTTACCTTGTTTTAATTTTCTTAAATGACTGCTTATTGTCCACATTTGTCTTTTCTTTGCCTATCTTTAATATTTGTCATATTCTTTTGAATACTATTTATTTCTTTTTGATATTTAAATTTTTATTCCTTTTTTATTTCCACATTGCATTTTTTCATATAAATGGCTTTTGTTTGTTTCTTCTATTTAGTTTCCTTGTCTACGTTGTATAGTTATTTTGTATAGGCTTGGGACCTTGATACCTTTCTTTACCATTTTTTTGTTTTTTTTTTAACTTGTAGAGACAGTTCAGATATTTGCTTCTAATATCACAGGGTTCCTTCTTTAGTTTTTATAAAGTGTTGAAAAATAGAATGGCTTGTTTTCACATATTTTCTGATTGGGTAGTAACTTCCACTGGCCCCAAATAGGGAATTTGGAGCTACTTTATTATTTTTCAAGATTGTTTTGGCTATTTGGAGCCCCTTGCAATTCCATATAAGTTGAAAGATTGGCTTTTCAATTTTTGTGTAAAAGACTGTTGGAATTTTGATAGGAATTGCATTCAATCTATAGATTACTTTGAGTAGTATTGACATCTTGATAACATTAAGTCTTCCTATCCATGAGCAGGTGATGTCTTTCTATTTTTTAATGTCTTCTTTAGTTTATTTCTGGAGTTTTTTTGTAGTTTTCAGCATGCAAGCCTTTCAACTTCCTTGGTTAGATGTATTTCTAAGTATCTAAGTCTTTTAGTTGCTATTGTAAATAGAATTACTTTCTTGGTTTTCAGATTGTAACTGGTAGTGAACAGCTTATTTTATTTGTTGATCTTTTACTCTGCAACTTTGCTGAATTATTTTACTAGTTCTGGTATCTTTCTTGTAGGTTTATTGAGTTTTCTATAAATCAGATCATGTCATTTGCAAATCAGTATAGTTTTGCCTCTTCCTTTCCAATTTGGATGACTTTTAGTTTCTTTTCTTATCTGGTAGCTCTATCTAGAACTTCCAGTACAATGTTAACCCACTAGCATTAAAAGTAGGATCTTTGTCTTGTCCCTGATTTATTTATGTTTTATTTGCAACACCTCACTGGTATAATGCATTAATGCTAATATTGTTTGTGGTGTGTCTTAGTCTGCTGTTAAAAAACAAAAACAAAAACAAATGATAGACTGAATAGCTGAAGCAACAAGCATATTTCTCATAGTTTTGGAGTCAAGAAAATCCAAGATCATGGTTCAGGAGATTTGCTGTTTGGCAAGGGCCTGCTTCCTGGCTCATAGAGAGCCATCTCCTTACTGTGTCCTCACATGGCAGTAGGGGCAAAGGAACTGTTTGAGGTCTTGTTTACAAGGGCACCATCCCACTCATGAGAGGGCTTCATTCTCATGACCCGATCAACTTCCCAGAGCTCACTTTCTAACACAGCCACTTCCTAACACACTTCACAACACACTTGATCATTAAGTTTTCAACATCTGCATTTTGGGGGAACACAAACATTCAGTCCATAATAGGATTTAAAGAAATATTTGTGTGCACATACCATTAAGAGATCGAGATTCAGGGATGCCTGGATGGCTCAGCAGTTGAGTGTCTGCCTTTGGCCCAGGGCCTGATCCTGGAGTCCCGGGATGAAGTCCCACATCGGTCTCCCTGCATGGAGCCTGCTTCTCCCTCTGCCTGTGTCTCTGCCTCTCTCTGTGTGTCTCTCATGAATAAATAAAAAATCTTAAAAAAAAAAAAAAGATCGAGATTCATGCCCACTATGTAAATTCAGTCTGGTGTTTCTAGGAGTATGGAATAAGTCTATACTTTTTTTAAAAGATTTTATTTATTTATTCATGAGACACACACACACACACACACAGAGAGAGAGAGAGAGAGAGAGAGAGGCAGGCAGAGACACAGGCAGAGAGAGAAGCAGGCTTCATGCAGGGAGCCTGATGTGGGACTCGATCCTGAGTCTCCAGGATCACACCCTGAGCTGAAGGTGGTGCTAAACTGCTGAGCCACCCAGGGATCCCCAAGTCTATACTTCTTTTTAGGAGGGTGTAAAGAAAGGGAAATTGATCAACTTATTTGTGAGAGATCACAACAAACAACCTGGAAGTGACTGAGCTAGAAATTAAAAGCAGGAAAAGTATTTGATAAGCAGGTAGGATCAGAGAACTTGAGGAGCTCATTCTAGGAAAAGAAATATGATGAAAGCTCTAGAGGGCTTATATGGCTTTTTGCTATAGGATAACTTCCAGCCATTGAAGCTGGCCTGGATTGTAAGGTCAAAGGAGAGACTCTGTGAAGATGACTAGAAACATACAATACACTACTGAGAAATGTGAATTTTATCTTGGAGGGAATGGGAAAAAAATAAAGATGCTTGAGATGGTCTGATTTGGACAGAACTGAGGCATGGGAAGGGCATCCAAGGCTCCACAGGTATCAGTTGACTGAAAATGGTATCATGTGATGGAAACTTACGGGGAAACTGAGTGCATTTTGTTCTGAACTGAGTGCACAGTGTTTTTTTTTCTTTCTTTCCTTATTTTTTTTTTAAAGATTTTATTAATTTATTCTTGAGACACACAAAAAGAGGCAGAGACATAGGCATGAGGCTCCTCCTTCTCCCAGTGCAGGAGCCTGATGTGAAACTCTATCCCAGGGATCACGACCTGAGCCAAAGGCAGATGCTCAACCAGTGAACCATCCAGGCATCCCTGCATGGTGTTTTCTAACTTCACAAGCCAAAGGCCCAAAACTGCCAAACCAAACTATGACGTGAATAAAAGTCTTACCTTTCTTTCATGTAGTGAGTCAAACAAGATAAAGGTTAAAGACAGACATAAAGCGGTGCTGTTGACAGCTCTATAAAGTAGGAAAAGACCCACAGCCATTGAGTCTGGGAGAAGATGCTACCAGTTTTATCCTTCTTCCTACCAGTTTTATGCATCTGATCTGTTTTCCTTCCATGCTTAACAATGATGACCCAAGGGACATGGAAAATTGTGAAAGTTGGAGATCTTCAGAAACCAAGGCCCGTACCTCTAGAAATACAACATGGGACAAATTTTGAGGATATTTTCTCTCTCTCTAGCTCTTCAGATGTTTTAACCTTTGACTCCAGTCAGAGATCTAAAGTCCCCCTGTAGCCTCACTACATAGACCTGGATCTTTTTTGAAATATTCCATACTCTAAAGTTGCCTCTTTTCTTTGATCCCAGCAATAATGTTGACAATAATACTAAGAATGACAACTGCAACAGGGAATGTTCCATGTTTGCTTACCACGTGTTAGGCAAATTGCTATGATCTGATTAAAGAAATTCAGTCATTATATCAGATACTTCTGCTTATCTTTCCAAATATGAAAAAAAAAACAAAAAACCCATGTCAGACACATGGTATCTGGCTTTTGAAAGATTCCAGATACCTTTTCTAAGCTTCTTGGTATATGTTACCTTGACTATTTCTCCTAAAAACTTCTGATTAGGGCCTTCATCTTTACACAGCTGCAGCCTGATAACGTTATTTCTCTTTCTTCCCCATCCCTTTCCCCTTTCTGTGTGTGTGTGTGTGTGTGTGTGTGTGTGTGTGTGTGAGAGAGAGAGAGAAAGAGAGAGAGAGGGAGAGGTGTAGTGTGAGGGCAGAAACTTTGTTAACCTTAACTCTATTTTTCTCTCAGTCTTTGTCATCAATGACCACTCTAGATTTTAGTATTCAAACTTCATTGTTGCTGGTGGATTTGAGATTTCCCCCTTCCTAATATCCTTAGGCATTAATTAATCAATCAACTTGGTTATCCATTAATTTAATCAAAATATGTATTTAGCACCTCTACCTGCAAAGCACTGAGCACTTACAGGTTGCAAAGACAAAAAAAAAAAAAGTATGATGTCTTACAGTCTACTCGGAAATGCAGGCACACAAATTAAATTCAACTTGATACAAGAGTTATATAATTAGGGTAAATCTATTAATATTAGTTTATCCAGGACAGTTTGAGTTTAGGTATGTTATTAATAGTTTCTCTTTCACTTGTAATAGTGTTGCAGATTGAATAGTAAATAATATTACTAAGATATGCCCAAGGGATTCAGGGAAGACTTCAATGTAAGTGAATAAAAATGAAAAATTTATTTTTTTATTTTTTTTTAAATAAAAATTTTAATAGAGAAATTTAGGATAGACTTTGGAGTTAATGCTTTCAAGAGGCCCAATATATACTAATATTAGGCCCCTGATTATTCTTCTACTAAAAATCACTTTCTTTAAGTACCAATCTTTGGTAATGAGTTTGAGAATTGCAGGTTTATCGATTTGTGACTATTCTTTTATTTCCTAAGTCCTGACATAACGGACAAAAAATATCCAATTACTTGCATCTCTAAAGAATGTCAAAGTGATCAGCTTTGTGGATAGGGTCTCTCTCTGGTTGCAGCAAGCAGAAGTCCAATATCTGCACTCAATATTGCCTGCTACACTAGGCTACTTGGTCTAGATTGATTTTAAAAATTTACCACCATAAGAACAAAGTCACTGAACAATCATTAAAAAAAAAAAAAAAAAAAGAAGTGTTTCCTAGATGTTTATACTGAGCCTTGTGTTACCTAAGACTATACAGTTCCAACCTGATGAACAATGGCATATGGACATGCCTTCACATGCCTTATCTTTCGGCTCAAAGTTTGATCTACCATAGCACACAGGGTCTATTAATGTGGTAATCCATGCTAGTTGAACAAACCTGGACTTTGACTAAGTGTCCACTAATTTTTTTTTAAAGTCTCTTCCTACAAAATGATGCAAACAACCATTCACAAAATTTCACTTTATGGTGTATTAAGAGCTCTCATATAGGCTCTGATTTCACAACTAAGTTACTTGATAATGATGACATTATGGCAGGATGAAGAAACACTGTGGGAGTTGTTAATTGTTACAAAAACTGTTAAAATTTTACAAATTTTTACAAAGTTGTAAAATTGTTACAAAAAGTTGTTAATTGTTACAAAATAAGCACCGACTACGATATTACAAAATCTGTCTCAGAATCTGTTTATTTCAAAAACAAGTCACCACTGATGCAATAACTTTTGAGTTAAAAATACACGCTGTTAAGGTGATCACATATACCCAAAGGGGTTTCCAATCTATAGTTGTTCTGCTACTTATTAGTATTTAATGGAAGTACTTTAACCTCAGCATTGTCAGGAGGTTGGAGAAAGGACTAGCATGGGATTCAAAGCTCTCTGTTTGGGGCTGTTTTGTGCTCTCTTCGCCTCTCATTTGTATATCTCCCTACCAGATGACATTGAAGAGTACTGGAAAGTAGTGGCCTTAGCTACAATTGCTAAAACCTTCACATTTATGGTAAGATTAACATTTTTTTTTTCTTTCTGGATATTGTAATGCCTTGTTGACTAAAAATCTGTGCTTGTGAACTTTTTAGTAATTGCTGTTTTATAAATAACCATCGCTTCTTTGTTAGAAGACATCAATTACATAAATTTAACTAAATAAGACTTGCTGCATCTACATCTGAGCAAACAGAGACAGAATTCTTGCTTCTGAGGAGTTTATATCTAACTGTAAAGATTGTGTATATTGTGTTACGCGTAAGTAGTATTGTTAAAGGGAAAAGCTTTGAAGTTTACTTGATAACTTGTGTTTGAGTTATATTTGATACATTTGAGATTCTGGTTGTTTTACTTAGATATATTATACAGATAAATAGTATAGGTGTTTGTAGCTACTTGATGTTAATTTAGGGCTCTATTTCAATGTTTCCATTGGCTATTTTTAATTCTAAATTGCTAGGTTTCAGAGATTGTCTGACTTGAAATATAGGAGGTTGATTATGAATTTGAGCTAAAATAGCTCCTTGGTAAAGGCGAGATATAGTTAGAAGCTAGCATTTTTGAGCTTTTGGAATATATAGGGTTTCTATAATATATACCTCTGTGCATCCCCCATCCCATCTTCTGATTATTTATACCCATTCACAGAGGAAGAAAAAGTTCAGAGGAGCTCCTGCAGCTAGAAAGGGACACATTCAGAATTTGAACCCACAAAAGCCTCATTTCAAAGCTCATACTCTTTCTGCAGAGCGAAAAGGCTCCCAAAAAGGTTCTTTGATGACAGAAACAATAAGAAGCTGAAAGGAGAACCTAGCAGCAGTGAATGATTAGAGAAGAGAGAGCCATCGATGATAACAGAGGGAGAAGCCATCCCCTGGTACTTCCTATAGCAGACAGCAGTTCTATGAAATCATGGCCAACTCCTGCCTGTGTCTGCTAAGCCCTGATATGTACCTCTCTGATCACTTGTAGCAGCACAGAACTTTGCCATAACCGTCTCTTCCTCCAATGCTCTTCCCCCTGGACTTAATGTAACATGAAAGTAGGTGTGGATAAGCAAGTAACAGCTCCATGAAGGCTTTTCCTTTTTCAGCTACAGATTATTCTCACCATTTCCCATCTACAATAAAATTAAACACTTTAAAGATTTTATATTGTATATGGGTGGTTCTTTATTTTTTCAAAAGATAACAAGAAAATCATCTGTGTATTTAAAGACCATTCTAGTAAAATTAACAGTCATTGGCTGTTCTAGAGAAAAGAGTTCTGTTCTTCTCAGTATCGAATTTCATAAATCAAAGTTGGGATACCAGGAAGAAAAATGAATTCTTTAATGTGTAAAAGGGAAGTGAAAATTAAAGTTTTTGAGAAAGTAACCTTGATAAATAAAATGCATTGCTATGTCTCTCATATGCTAAATTGGAAGGCTGAGTTTGGTTGAAGAAAGCATGTCCAACCTTGAAAAACTTCCTTTTTTATTATTTTTTATTTTTATTTTTTTAACTTCCTTTTTTAAATACACATATAAAATGGGGATACTGGGCAACCCTGGTGGCGAGGAGTTTGGCGCTGCCTGCAGCCTGGGGTGTGATCCTGGAGACCCGGGATCGAGTCCCACATCGGGCTCCCTGCATGGAGCCTGCTTCTCCCTCTGCCTGTGTCTCTGCCTCTCTGTGTCTTTCATGAATAAATAAATAAAATCTTTAAAAAAAAGAATTTTTATTAGTGAAGAATACTTAAGTAAGACACACTTATTGAATGCACGCATGTGCTAGGCCCTCCTCTGTGTACATTAATTCACTTAAATCCTACAACCCACTGAGGAATTTGTTGTTGTTATTTTTATTATTGTAGACATTAGAAAAATTGAAGTAGAGAGCAATTTGCTCCCCGTTGTATAGTCAGTAAGTGATAGTCTAAGAGGCTGGTCTAGAAAAATGGGTGCAGATTTGGTTTTGACATTTCTTGGCTGCAATTTAAGAGCTTCTGTATACTTTCTTATCACCAAAGTATAGGCATTAGGCGTTCTCTGAGACCCTGTCATACCTTAAACTCTGGGAAATAATTGTAGGAATAAAGGCTCTTTAATGTACTATTTATTGACCATATAATTGTTAAGGTTCTTCTTTTGAATAAACTGTCCATTGACACATCACAAAGATCCTAGAAAAGTTGTCAGAAATACCGGAAGAGCTTTCTTCAGTGATCTCAAATATGAGATTTGAGGGACAGGGAGTGGGGGTAAAGGACACAAATCTATCTGGAGTTGAAAACCAGGGCATTTAAATAATTAGTAGTGCGGTCATAAGACAACCTTTAAAATTTCAGATTAAATAAAGTGAACCATAAAGAAGAAAAATGCAACATGCCTACAAAACAAAAAACAAAAAACAAAAAACAAAAAAAAAAAGAAAAGGTGGTACAAGACCTGGACATTTTTCAGACAAGAATTTTTACAATTAGGATATCATTACAACTGGCATTAAAAAAAATGCCAGTAAACTGAAAGCTTTTGAATGACCAGTTACTAATCTAAAATATAGAATATGTGGGATTTTCGACAGGATTATGGAATAAGATCCATGCAGTATTATTTGGAAATAATTGTTACAAACATTCTATTTGCTTGTTTGTTTCTTTTTTCTTTTCTCTTCAGGTGCTTTTGATGTTACTTAAGGATGAAAATGTTCAATGTTGTTTTGCTTTACAGGGTATGTGTATTGAACGTATGGGTATTATAAAATATGAAGAGCTTGTTTCCATGTTATTCAGACTGGATGAAACCCAACCAGTTTCAGATGAGAATGTCACAGTGATGGATACAGAATTTTCTGGCGTTCCAGTGCGTGTGTACTTGCCAAAGAGAAAGTCAGACGCCCCAAGACGAGCTGTAATCTATATTCACGGTGGTGCATTTTGTTTTGGAAGCTTCAGTAAGTTAATCATATGAGGAAAAACTACAACTGGCTGTGTATTTTTGATATAAGAACTGTTTCATATATGAATACTTATATACAATAGTTATAAGTGTAGCTGTAAGTATTAGATATCCCGTAGAGAGATAGACACAGACATATGTTTGGCAAAAAAAAAAAAAAAAAAAAAAAAAAGACATGGAGATGGTTATTTCAGTTTTGGTTTGGTTTGGTTTTGCTAAGCATTTTCTTATCAGCTTTTATATTGCATAGCTCATATCAGATGAAAGTAGGATATGAATGAGTCAACTAATACAACTTGTTTTCTTTGGGATAAGAATATATTTGGGAGCAGAAACATTGAAAGGATGCAGATGTTTTAAATGATAAATCAGAGTCATACACTGTTGGTTGCTACAAGGTCGAATTTGCAGTTGCTGATAACAGTAATGCCAACAGTGATGAAACTTAGAATGGTAGCTAGTCTTGATTCTTAAAGGAAAACACAAAATAGACCTATGGTATAATAAATTCTCCTGATGAAGTCTAGTTTCCCTATTTACCTTTGGTGATCATTCTAAGAGGCATATATAGCAGGTCCAAAACAGAAAACAGAAATGTATTTTCTTTTATGGAACTTTGGAAAACCCTGTGATACAATGGTGCTCATACATAAGGAGTCACTATTCTATTTAATTAAAAACTGAATAGAATTGAAGAAAATATAAACAGGTAATAAATGATTTTTTTAATCTTTTGCCTTTCTCTAAGCCTCATTTGGTTCTCTTTTTTTTTTTTAAGATTTTATTTATTCATTTGAGTCAGAGATAGAGAGAGAGAGAGAGAGAGAGAGAGAGAGAGAATGGGTACATGAGCAGGGGCAGAGGCAGAGAGAGAGGGAGAAGCAGACTCTCCTCTGAGCAGGGAGCCCGACAAGGGGCTTGATCCCATGACCCCAGGATCATGACCTGAGCCGAAGGCAGGCGCTTAACAACCCAGATGCCCCAGAACATGCTCTTCAGTGTAATTAATCAGTCTCATTTTCACTTCCCATTTCTATGCCCTATAGGCTCTAGTCCTTCCCTATCCTCTTATTTTCCCACCTTTAATTAATTTTTTGATCTCTACAATACACTACATTGGCTGAAGACTAGTCTTTTCTCTTTGACATGCAGTGGTCCTCCCTTTTTCTCTGACAAAGTATCTCCTCGATTTCCTCTGCCATTCCTTGTTTTCTCATCTTTCTCTCTCGTCTCTCATCTCAAAACAAGGCAGGGGTGCCCAGGTGGCTCAGTTGGTTAGGCTTCCAACTCTTGGTTTCAGCTCAGGTCATGATCTCAGAGTCATGAGATCAAGACCCACATTGGGCTCTGTGCTCATCTTGGAGTGTGCTTGTCCCTCTTCCTCCCCCTGCTTATGCTTTTTCTCTCTCTCTCTCACAAATACATGCATACATACGATCTTTAAAAACAAACCAAAGAAAATAAGAGATTTTCCATATTTACTCTTCATAAATATTCTTGTCTCCCAGAATTCTCTCCCTACCTTTGGGTTTCGATTCTACACACCCTCTTTTCTAATCCCTTCTCTTCTTCTGCTGACATCCAGTCCTGAATATGCTTGTCTGATAGTATTCCTGAGTCCTGGACCCATATATACAAATATCACTTAGACATTTACATACTGGACAAATCACAGACATTTCAGTTCAATAGGACCATACACAATTTATTGTCTTATGTCCAAATGGCTTCAGAAAAAAAAAAAAAAAACACCATCCATCTAAACCAATACCTGAAAGCTCTCAGTAAATAGCAGTTATGGTTAATTATTTACAGTTCTTTGATACTCACATCAAATTACCATATCCTATTTATTTCACTTCTGAACTTCCATTTTGACTTCCTTAGCACAACTTAGTACCTCATGATCTTTTACATACATTCCTTTTGATGTCTCTGTCTGTCTCTTTCCTGCTCAATCTTAGTTCATTTTCTACACTTAGTGTGCTGGATCTTTCTAACGTGCAAATATGGTTATATGATTTATATTGACTAAACTCTTCAGTGACTTTCATCATATATCTAGACCATTAGCATATTGTTCAGGTTTCCAGGTTCTTACATTTTTAACTTTTCTTACTAACGCTACCCTTCATAATTTTGTTTCAACCATACTAAGCTATATTTAGTTCCCAAACTCTCTGTGAATTCTTATTTTGATCTCTGGTATGCTTTTCTAGAATATCCTTCCTAGCTTATTTTAATAAAACTTCTGCTTACCCTTTTATGTTCAGATAAAGTATCATTTTGTAGGTAAGTGTGTGTGTATGTGTGTATGTAGTCTCTCTGGCTTTTTTTGTTTTTCCTTAAGGATTTTATCTATTTACTTGAGAGAGAGAGAGAGCACGAGTAGGCGAAGGAGCAGGAGAAGCAGCAGACTTCCCGCTGAGCATGGAGCCTGACAGGGCCTTGATCACAGACCCTGAGATCATGACCCGAGCCCACGGCTGATGCTAAACTGACTGAGTCATCCAGGTGCCCCTAGTCTTCCCTGGCTTTAAAAGGTTTTAGTAATGTTGCTATGGGGCCCATTGCATCATGTGTTTACCTGATGGCAACAATCATTTTTTTTTTGTTTTGTTTTATAATTGTGTTGCGTGCTCAGTTAGCATCTCTCCAGGAAGTAGAATCACCTCTTTGCATCTACCAAAGCATTTTCCATACAATGAATGTTCAAAAAATAAATGTCTTGAGAAAAAAAAAATATACTAGATTACTAAAAGGAAATTCTGTGGTTGTTCACTAGAGGGATTATTAGTCAAAATGTTTTCCCAGTCCTTTTATATCGTTTTCACCTCCTTAATCTTTTCAACAAATTAGATTTCACTTGTAATTTAATTTATATCAGACATTAGGGTGGTTGGAATACTTTGCTTCCTTTATAAAATACATTATAAGATATTATAAGATATATAAGAAGATAAATTAAATATCAATTTGACCTCATTTTTCTCTAAAGAGACGTATTAGTGCCATTAGAGCTTTTATAAAGTCTATGAAATATCCAAGTATCCATATATATATATATATTTTACCTGGAACTTCAATGAGCACAAGAGAAATGCTCACAGATGGGAAAAATACTTTGTTGGAAACATACTTAGAAGTGCTTCTGAATATCAGATTGATTACCCCTTCATTGACATATGCAATGATTGTGATCTGCAATTCCTAAAAATATGTGAATTATTATTTAGGACACACATTCCAATTTCTTGCTCAGCTGAATTTCAGTTGTGTATTTTTTCTGGTCTTGGCTTTATATTTGCACATTATTTGTTCGTAGATTGAGAAACTTTCTATTTTGTGACAGGTCAGGACTAGACATTTTAACTATTGTCTGGTATTTATAAATTTCAGTTTCCTTTCTTTGTTTCCCAAGCTTCCTATTTTTTTTTTCTCCATTAGACTTGCTGAAAGCTAAGAAGTATAAGAAGATATTTCTTTAGTAGATTTTTTTTTTTTTTACATAGAACTGTGGTTGTTGTTTTTGACATCTATCCTAATATCTTTTTGTTTCTACCTGGGTTCTTCAAGTGATATAAATTCAATAATTGGACATAGAAGAAAGAAAAACATGAACCAACAAATTTTATCAGGAAATATAGTGAGTTAAGACAGCTGGAGATAAAGAATGGGAAACAAAACACTTAAACTGACTTTGTTGCAAGATAAGTGGAAAGTATTGGGAAATAAAAAATAAAGACAGGTTTGAAATAAATCATTGAGGGACTTTCAGAGGGTTCTTGTACATTTTGGTGTTCATCTACCCATGGCTTCGTCTTGCAAATCATCAACTAAATCTTTAATGAAAACATTATTTTTCTACCTACAAGACTCGCTGACTTACTTTTCTGTTTTCATGGTATTCACTCCCAGTATTTAATTAGTTTTTAATTTGAAGTTTTGTTAATGTGCAGGAAGCATCTTGGAAAAGTCTGGAATTTGATCACAGCTCTAGAATTTTCTGAATTTCTAGGGTCTTGTAGTAACTAAAGTAATAGCAGATGTAGCAGATGTCATAGAGTTGACAATGTTTTGTGGCCAGGGCATTGGGAAATTGGATTTGGAAGTACCTGGGATGAGATATGCGTGTGTACTCGGGAGATGAATTATGGTTTGTGTGCCATGTGTGCCAAAATGGATATGTACATTTAAGTCCACATCCTGACTTGCCAGAGGCTCTCCCAAAATTTAGTTGTTTTTCCTTAAGACTCTGTCTCAGATACTAAGGTTATTGCAACATTTTATAATGTGGCATACTAAAAGAATTTGGAGATTCAAAGAACCATATTACTGAGTGCTGTGGTTTTAGAGAATCAGTACATCTATTATTTCTCCCCTGAATTCTGAGCTTGAAGATCATACACAAGATTCGAGTGAGTGACAGTCAAAGCATAACCATTATTTCCAAAGAAGGTTTTGGAGAATGTGTATTTAGGTATTATGACACTCTTGAGTTAGATTAACTCATCTATAGTGGCTGGCCCTGTTGATCAATCACGCACCTCCTCCTTATGAAACTTGCTGCCTGAAGGAACAAGCAGAATAAAATGCAACAAGCCACAGAAGGTTCTCAGGGGTCAGGCTCCTTGTGTATAGGTAGCAGATGAAAAGAGAAAAATTAGAATGGGCTTAGCCTAGTTTCTCTTCCTCAAAACCACCACTCTGCCTAGACATCCTTCCATCTCTGGAGACAGTGCCTGAGAAGAAACTCCTGCAGAGTGTTTCATGCTGATTCTGGTCCCTCTGCATAGAAATGGGGTGGGAAATATAAGTTCCTATATAACACACCCAAATCGCATTTCTTTCCAAGTTCACAGCTATAAGCATTTCTGTTGCTGTTTAATTACAGAGAGTACTTTGACATTTATTTTTTCATTTCAGAAAATGCGGGTTTTGACTCCTTGAACAGATGGACTGCAAACAAACTCGATTCTGTTGTTGTAGGAGTGGAGTAAGAGATTGATTTTCTTTGGTTACTATGATTTTTTTGCCTTTATCAAGTAGAGGTTTGATTTCCAAATCAAGTCAACTATACTCAGATATAACTTTTAAAAAATTAATCTATTTTATTTGTCACCATTGCAACATAGACCATGAAATTATTAACTTAAATTTATTTAAGTTAATTTAAGCTTAACTTAAATTACCCCTATTTTTGGACCCAAAAGAATCCAGTATCTCATATTCTTCTTGGATTATGTGAATCTCTGAGTGACATTCTTGAGTGAGCATTTGTGGAAACACTGTTGCTTTAGATGTGTAGAATTCAAGTCCCAATTTGTATCTCCGGTAACAGATAGAAATAAATGAATTTTTACACATTTGGGATGGTAGGTTGTGTTTGGGTTGGCAAACAAAAATTATTTTGTTATAATTCTTATTTGGAGTAATGTGGGGGATAAAGATTGGGATCAGCTAAGAATCTTGAGCCACTCTCAGGAAAAATGATCTTACGTTCTGGATTTTGCTAGAAAATATCAGAATGTCTCAGGACAGTTCATTACTTTCTTAGAATGGTACAGTATAAATTTCTGAAGCTGACATCTCCAAGAGTAATTTTTTTCTTACCCCTCTCCCCTAGTCCATAGTAACAAAAACATACTTAGAGAATTCCAATCTAATAGTTCTTAAAGGCTATAGTGACAGGTTTTTTGCTTTGTTTTGTTTTTGTAGCTAGGAAGCTATGAATGTTCAGAAAAACAACTAAAGTGACAATTTGATCACCAAAAGAGTGATCATCAATGTTGTCATTTTGGCCACTTTCAGTACCTACAGTTCCTATTTTCTTTTCTTTTCTTTTTTTTTTTTTAAGATTTTATTTATTTATTCATTCATGAGAGAGAAAGAGAGAGGCAGACACAGGCAGAGGGAGAAGCAGGCTCCATGCAGGGAGCCTGATATAGGACTCATTCCTGGGTCTCTAGGATCAGGCCCTCGGCCAAAGGCAAACACTCAACCGCTGAGCCACCCAGGCATTCCTACACTTCCTATTTTCAAGGGTACTTCTAATTTATAATACGAGGACATTACATTTTTTTTTCTTTTTTTACCTCTATAGCTCTTTTTTTTTTTTTTTTAAGATTTTATTTATTAGAGAGGGAGAATGAGCTGGGTGGGGGAGGCAGAGACAGACTCTGCACTGAACAGGGAGCCTGATATGGGGCTTGATTCTGGAACCCTGAGATCATGACCTGATCCAAGGCCAGACTCTTAACCAACTGAGCCACCCAGACACCCCTTACCTTCATAGCTTTTGAAGTAATCTAAACCTTCTCACTTTAAATCTATTTTAATATAGTGATATGTTTGTGTCTGACATATATATCCTATTAAATCCTTATAATTTGTGTTGTTCTTTGCCCTAAAGAAGTCTAAACCTACTGCATTGAAAGTAATAGATACCAACATCTTTGGGATGTGTTTAACCTATACTTTGTTTAGGACTTTCTAAATATATTTATCATAAAATTTTAAGTATTATCTCATCAACATTTAATATTAAATACAAATTTTTTATTCTGAAGAGCAAAAAGAAAAAGTCCTGATAGATAATAGCTAATAGAATTATTCTATTTTTACTGCTCCACATATAGAGGGGGAAAAAGCCACTTATATCCATCAAAAGAATGGTGTGGTAGTTTGCTTTGTGAATGTATTTATCAGAAACAAGCAACCTCCCTGGCATATTTAAAATATTATTTATACTTCAAAATTTTCATCTAAAATCAACCCTGGGCATTATCCATAGTGAGGTCTGTACATTGTAAGCATGTAGAATTTTTACCTAAGTGACCTTGAAAAAATATAACATTTTGCCTAGAATATTCTCTTAGATCTGCTGCCTTCAAAAGTCCATGGTGCTTTTTTAATGTTTGGATCATCAGTTACATTGAGAAGATGATATAAGTTGTAGAGTATCTCTGATCCAAAATGTGCTCGGACTAAAAATTATGCTTACAGTTTAGAGAGTTCATAATATCCCCTACTCCTCACATACAATGCTATCCAGGGAACTTAGACACAAGGTTGAAAACCTTTATACCAATTCTCATTTTTTTTCAAAGAATAAGGAGCCAGTGGAAAAATTCAGGTTTGATATTTGGAAGATTAAACAACAGAGACTGGTGTTAAATTGCATTTATTTGGTATTTAAAAGCTACTTGGAAAGATCTAACCATAAATGGTACTTTTAAAATGAATTTTTTTTAAGTTATAGATTAGCTCCTCAACACCACTTTCCAGTTCAGTTTGAAGATTGCCTCGCTGCAGTCAAGTTTTTTCTCCAAGATGAAATTCTTGCAAAATACGGAGTAGATCCTACACGAATCTGTATTTCAGGAGACAGTTCTGGGGCCGGTTTGGCAGCAGGAGTGACTCAACAGGTATGTTTTATTTGTCTTTATTCTGAGAGGTTAAGTTTAAAACGCATTTTTTTTTTCTTATACAGATAACCAGTTCTTCCAGCAACATTTGTTGAAAAGACCATCCTTTCTCATTGGATTACAGTGATGCTTGAGTCTAAAATCAATTTACCATAATATGACTATTTCTGAACCCTCTCTTCTGTTCCATTGGTATTACTTTGACTTCAGCTTTGTTCTTTCTTCAAAATTATTTCGACTACTCTAAATCTTTTCCACCAAAATGTTGGGATATCTTGTCAATTTCTAAAATAGAAAGGCTGATTGTATTTTGATTGGTAACGCATTGAATCTATAGATTTGAGGATAATATTGATACTGATATAATAATAATATAATATTAATACTTCCAATTAAAGCACATGGTATAGCTCATATTTTATTTAGATTCTCTTCAATTTCCTCAATACTATTTTACTTTTTCAGTGTAGATATCTTACAAATCTTTTTTCAATTTATTCCTGAGTTATTTGGAAATTTTTCACGTAAAATAGTATTTTTCAAACATTTCTTTGACAGTATATAGAAATTTGATTTTTACATTGGCCTTTTACAGTCATATCTTTATAAGTTCCACTTATAAATTACAATATTTTAAAAAACATTTTCCAGAATTTTCTACATAATCTTATCTTCCACTACTAGAAATAGTTTTAATTCCTTCTTTCCACCCTTTATACTTTTCTTAATTGGTGCACTGCCTAGGGCTTTCAGGATGATATTGAATACAGTTGTCTTGCTCTGATAGCTTAGGAGGAAATCTGAAGAGGAAATCGTTCAATATTTCACTAATAAATATGATGTTAACTGAAGGCTTTTCATAATTGGCTTTTGTTGATTGAAGAAGTCCTTTCTATTCCTAGTTTGCAGATGGTGTTTGCACAAATAGGTATTAAATTTGCTAATTTTTTAAAGATATTTATCTATCTATCTATCTATCTATCTATCTATCTATCTATCTATTTATTTATTTGAGAGAGAGAGAGAGAGAGAGAGAGAGATCTCCAGTGAGTAAACAGGCTAGGGAGGAGCAGAATGGGAGGGAAAGGGACAGGACAAGCAGACTCCATGCTGAGCATTAAGCACCCTGAGTTCAGGACCTGAGCTGAAACCAGGAGTTGGATGCTTAACTAACTAAGCCACCCAGGTACCCCCAATTTCCTAAATGTTTTTAATGCATCTATTGATGCATGACTGTGAAACACACATGACTTGTTATTTCTTTCCCTTATTCTTTTAACATGGTAAATTATGTGAATTGATTTTCAGATGTAAAATTATGCTTACATTCCAGACATGAGCCTCACTTGGTCATGATGACAAATTTTTATATATTACTGGTTTCCATTTGCTAAAATTAAAGATTTGAGGGATTGATACCTATTTTTTTTAAAAAGTTCTTGTCACAGCCTCATTCAATCATTTGGGAAGCATTCCAACTTCTCTGTTTTTTTTTTTTTCAGAATACCTAATCATAAATTTATTTGTTCTTTAATGGAGAAGAATGGTGAGGAAAGCAGAAAGCTCACAGCTGAAGTCAGAAATCACAACATAAATTCATCATTTGTTCAAATGACAGTTGGTTAAAGTCAAACTTTTAGAGGGCTCTGAAGGAGGGAATAAGTTAGGTCATTTCCAGGATGTGATTGTAGAGAATTCAGACACAGGCTAGTTGCACAAGTCAATTATCATCTATGTTTCTTGAGCCCAAGTCTCCAAGGATTGGCAGCTTCTTCATTCATGACACGAAAGCTTGATGTTAGGTACACAAAGAGACACTCATAAGAATTGTGTGTGGGTTTGTCCTCACTCAAAATTTGGGGGACTAATTCAGGACACTGGGAGGGGCCCCTGTGAGCTGAGAGGGAATTTGCAGAGATGTTCCAATGAGTTGCTGCTATTGGGAAAAAGAGGTGAGGGGCCCACTGGAATGGAACTGGGAGAGCTCCCCAGTGGGACCAGGGTCTAGGAACAGAATGACAGGAGCAGACCTTTGGTTGGATTGGGCCATGTAGGCCACGTGAGGGGAGCACTTGATGTCTGCCTCCTTTGGGCTGTGAGGCTTGGAGGTGGTGAACTGCAGGACTGCTGTTTCCAGAAGTCATCCACAGGAAGCAGAGTTGGGGGGAAGGGAGTGCTATGTTGATGTCATCAATGCTCACAAAGGCTTCTTTAAGGGTTTGGTGCATTTGAAACATCTCATCTCAGTGCTGAGCATGCTCAGCAGGTTCCTCCATCAGAGTATTTTGGTCCTCGGAAGAATATAACTGCGCTAAGAGCTCTGAAGTTATAAATGCTTTAACACTATTGACTATAAGGTATATTTTCACTTTTGGAATTTGATGTCATCACATGTTGGGATGGCAGATATGTAGAAGTCTACTAGGTTATGAAAGGTCCTCACTTGTCTCTCCACTTGTGCATCCATGGAAAAGATTTCTGCTTGGCTAGCCTCATTATTTGCAGTTAAAGATTCATAAGCACAAACTTCAGTTCTTAGTAGGGAGGTCTTCCAGCTGCCTACATCCTCCAGTGAATCACAGGCCAGCTCAAGAGAGCAACAATCTTTGTATACATTCTTTTGTTCTTTATTAAAGAATTGAAACATGTATTTGCTAGACAAAAAGTCCACATCCCAAACTTCCAGGTTTGCCAGGGGAAGTGTATACTTCTTTTCTTTTTCCTTGTCATCTTTGTATGAGGAAAAACTCAGTGGTAAGGACAAACCAATATCCTTTAGAGCCTCCCTGTATGATGCCAGTGATGCTGGTGGCTAGCTACTCCCTGCAAATTACCCTAATTTCCATTTGTATTTTTCTTGCTAACTTGACTGCTCCTCTGCTGAGCATTTGCAAAGTTAATGAAATCTCTTCCTGTTTGGCGTTGATGTAGGAGACTTGGGTGTCAATCAATAGTAGTACCTAATGCTTTGTTTTGACTTCTTGCTGTCAAATGTGGTTAGCAACAAGCCTTTCCATTTCGTCTCAGGGTCTGGGAAAGTTTGCCATTTTGAGGGGTATCTTGACAGTGTTGATTAATTTTTGTGTTACCAGATCTACACTCTTCAAGGAAGGCCCTCTCAGCTTTGCAATTCGTCTTTTGACTATTTCTTGGACTGCCATGTCTGTAGAAAACAACCCTGTCCTGATACAGTGTATGTTTTTGATTGCATAGGATATTCCTCTTCACAATTCTTTCTACTTGAACTCCATCTTTACAATCTTTGAAGAAAAGCCTTCATAAAAATACAATTTATTTTAGCACTTCTTGAGAGTTCCAGAGTATCTACTTGATCCCCTAACCCTTTGATTCTCTTCTCAGAGTCTGCAGCAAATGTTGATCTATCTGTAGCAATGCTTTGGTCTTCCTGATAGGATTTTCTGGCTCGAAGGTTTTTTTTAGGTTTCTACTTTGTGTTGTGTGGAAAGCAACTGCCCTTATCATTTCTTTCTGAAGTTTGGCAGAGTATCTCAAATGTGGTTGGTATTTTGCTGATTAAGGGGCTTCTGCAGGTATGGGGTCTCCATCTGATCAGCAATATGTTTGTGAGGTGGGTGTGAGAGAAGCAGATTCTTGTCTGTCAATATGGCAGCCTTTATGTCCTTCTTTCTACCTGTGTTCTTTTTTTTTTTATTGAAATTTGATTTGCCAGCATACAGTAGTATAACACCCAGTGCTCATCCCACCAGGTGCCCCCCTCAGTGCCCGTCACCCAGTCACCCCATCTCCCCCACTCACATTCCCTTCCGCAACCCTTTGTTTCCCAGAGTTAGGAGTCTCTCATGATTTGTCACCTTCTCTAATTTTTCCCCTTCAGTTCCCCTCCTTTGCCTCTCACTATTTCTTATATTCCCCGTATGAGTGAAACCATATGATGTTCTTTTAGCTTCTGTTTACCCTCTCACGTAACCCCTGTGAAGAGGCAGTATCTTATTTTCTAGGACACCCCTGGCATCTCTTTCTTCATCTGTAAGGTCTAGTTTGGTGATGATTCCAGGGGTTCTCAGACCTTGATGATCAGCATCTTTAGCTAGCTTCAGTGATTTGAGTTTGTAAGGTTAATATTGGCTAGGGCAACAGCCAAAGTCAGCTCTCCTGAATGATGAACTGCCTAATTATTTCTCTGATTGGATACTCACTATCTGGTGACTGATCTCCTGTGAGCACTTTAGTTACTCTAGGTAGGTTGATAAAAGTTAGATTTAACACAAGCAGGGAATAGATTATCTTCCCAAATTTCCATGAAACCTGCAATATCCCTCTTTTAAAAAAAAATTATTTCCTTTTAAGAATGAAAATAAAATAATCAAGTTAGACTACTTACAGGAAAATTATATTCACACACATATTAATATTTTATATATACACATATACAAATATATATGTATATACGTATGAGCATGTACATATACCTATGCATATATATTTCTCTGTATTACCACATACATTTACAAAGCCCTACTGTAGAGCCAGAATGGCAATTGTTAGCAAGGCTTCACCTTTAATCTACACCCTGGGCTTCCCTTCAGCCCAAGATGTTTCACTTTAATCCCCTTCATGTTTAGAGTTCTATATACATTTTCTTAGGGGAAAAAAAATAAAAGAGAATTTCATTACCAAAAAGAAAACTTGCATACCATTAGACTTGTTGATTCCTGAGGCCTCTTCTGACCTGAACTAATTTTCTGTGTATTTGAAATAATATATCACTTATTTGAAAGATCTTGCTGGGATAGGGTGGGACGTGTGGTGGGGAATGAAAATTGCAGACTATCCCCTTTTTTACATTATTAATTGCTATGACACATCATATAGAAATTTAATCTTTTTTTAAGATTTTATTTATTTATTTGACAGAGAGAGAGAGAGCACAAGCAGGGGAGCATCAGGCAGAGGGAGAAGCAGGTTTCTTGCTGAACAGGGAGCCCGATGCAGGGCTCGATCCTAGGACTCTGGGATCATGGCCTGAGCTGAAGGTAGGTGCTTAACCAGCTGAGCTCCCCAGGTGCCCCTAGCAATCTAATCTTGAATTTCACCTAAAACTGGTTTTATGGACTTTGAAATTCTGAAAACTATCCAGTAATTACCAAATCAAGAAGCACCTTGCTACACCTCTAATTTCTGTTTACATATTGTAATATTTCCCAGGCTTAGTAAATGAGGAAAGCTTTTGAAATGAAGACAGGTATAGTCCTAGAGATTCATCAAGATGTGAAGACCTCTCATTGCTTTCCAGCAGGGCAATCCTAAATATTAACATAGCCACCAAAACCAGATGCAATTCTCAGTAAAATTTGTGGACAGTACAAGTTGTCTTACAGTGAATTAAAATTTGACATTATTCCTTTCTTTGAATTAGATAATTATACAAGAATATAGTATCTGTTTAACTTGCTGATATATCTGATCAAAGAGATTATTACAACTGGAAATGCTGTGTCAGAACTCAATAAGCTTAAATTACATAAAAAAGGTGACTTCCTTTACGCTTTCTTGTTTATTTTTATGATCATACTTTAAGCTACTTATTCACAGTCTGCTAAACTTCCTATGTGAGTTATATTTTAATCCAAAAGTTTTATTCCCCATACTAGATTGGTTCTTTATCTGGGTCATCAAAATCAACTTTTACTTTGTAAATATTATAAACCTTTTTCCCCCCAAAGTCTCATGACCTTGTGCTTAATAATATGTTAAAGATTGATGGCCTGAAAAACTCAGTTTCAATAAGAATCTATCACTGAGAGATCAATATTGTTCTGTACTCTGAGAAGACTTCAAGAGGATATATTCAACTTGTTTTTCCAGTATGTATACCAAAAAAGAAAAAAAAACATATAGAATTCACAATATAAAAAGCTGGTCTCATGGATTAAGAAGTCAAATAGATTCTTCTATAATTTTGTTTTGTGGACTTTGTCTATTTTTCAATTATGTTTTAATTATTGAAAAGGAAATGAAGACATTTCTCCTGAAGACTTTCTGGCAATATCACATAATGTGTCCTAAAATCACTAAAGTTGGTGGCCAGTCACAAGGATCTGAATAATCACTACAATCAAGGAAACTTTTCTGGACATAGTCCCTTAATTTTTAATTTAAAGGAACAAATATTAAAATTTTAATCATAGCATTTAAATGCAATTTCATCACCATCTCATCCAACTTAATTTTAAAGTAACTTATGCCTTATTTTTATTTATTCGAGTCATAAACATCTTCTTAATTTGAGATAATAATATGGATAAATCCTTAAGGAGGAAAGCAAGTTGATTATTTTGGGCTTTTTGAAGGATTCTGTATTAATCCATTTGGGCTGCTCAAAAATAATAGCAGATACTGCGTTACTTATAAACCATAGAAATTTATCTCTCACAGTTCTGGAGGCTAGAAGTCTGATATCAGGGCACCAGGATGGTCTGATGAGGGCCCTCTTCCAGGTTGCAAGCTTCTCATTATATCCTCATGTGGTGGAAAGGGCAAGCTAACTCTCTGAGCCTTCTTTTATAAGTATGTTCATCCCATTCAGGAAAGTTACACTCCAGTGACCTAAATACCTTCCAGACACCCCACTGACTAATACCATCACCTTGGTCATTAGATTTTTCAAAATATGAACTTAGAGGAACATAAACATTCAGACTATAGCAGGCTCCACGTGGGAGTTCTCCAGCTCCCAGTGTCGTTGGAACATGCGCCCTAGAATGAGACCAAAAGGCCTCTCATATCAGAATTCCTTCATAATGGTTCATTGTTCCCACAAATACTCACTGGCTGTCTGTGTATTGGTGAAATTGGGTGTGAGGTAGGGTGGGGGGTGGTCAATGAAAAGGAAAATTAGTGGGAGGAACATCATAGTTGCTGTGGAACTGGATTTACCTGGTTGAAAATAGTAGATCTGCTAAGTTTGGTGAATAAGACTTAGTACTAGCGGTGTAGGAATTCTATGTATAAGTTAATATTTTGCACACAGTCTCTCCTTCTGTGGATGACAGGCAATGGATAAGTTGCTGTGAACATGCAGGACTTTGAATAACACACATCCAGACCAGGGAGGAGATAGTAAGGACCCTTGCAAAACCAGTGACTGGTTTGAAAAGGATAGTGGATAATGAGGGACTCAGTCAGGAACTCTTGTATGTGCCCTTGGCAGGAAGAACCTACTATTTTCTAGGAAAGTGCCATGCCTTAATAGATGGTCTTTGGGCATCTGGGGAAAGGGAGAGAATTCAGTAATGCTTCACACTATCTGGAGCAGGCCTTATGTCAGATATAAGTATCTGACAGACAACTGCTCTGAATGGGCTTCAAAGCCATTGAGTCCGTAGACTGATATTGGCCTCTGTGCACAGGGCATAAAGTCATGAAGCATCTTTTCTCTGACTTTGCTATCGGCTACCACTCAGCCACCAGTCCCAACTCATAGGGGTTGGTTGTAGTGAAATGTTCAACGTGTAGTATTAAAAAAGCAGAGAAATGAATAAATCAATAATGCTCTTAAGAGGACACTATCCTTAGAACCAGAAATCACAGGATGTAAGAAGCAGTAAGAGACATATAACAAGTAGGTTTCATGTAGGAGTGAAAATAGCTCTGACCCACATGTCACTCCAAGCTTTTTAGCATGATGAGAAGTCTTTTATGAACTGGTTCCAAATTTTGTTCCCAAATATGCAGACTTAGGAGATCAGTCTTTACCATGGTGGTAATAAACTACTCTCATGATAGTCCTATCAGTGGCATGAACTGTAACTTGAAAAACCAGTTAGAGACTCAAATTGCATGGTTTAGTAAAAGAAGGGCAGAGGGAATAGTTTATATGTGGGAGAATTCTATTGTAGTTTTCATGAATTTAGGATTAATGGTACTTAAGTATAAAAGGGAAGTTCAAATGCATCCTATCCATTGTGTTCTCCTTGAAATACTGTTAATTATTGAAAAGGATTAAGAATAAGGATGGGCTTTGTTGAGCACATTCCATAGCCTTTTACTGAGTTACCAAAGGTCTTTCTTATACTGAAAAATAAAAATTTAAACGGACAATTCAAGAAACATTACCAGTGTTTAAACCTCAAAGGATACTGCAACAAGCAAGACATGTTCTCTCAATTTTTTTTGACTTTGTATTTTCATTCTTGTTCTTTTCAAAATAATAATAGTGTCCTGAGATAAATGTCTTATACATTTTCTGCATTCAGGTACATATGAGTTGCAGTTAGGTCCATATGAAATGAGAAATTCATATCCATTCATGTAAGAATCACTTTTCTGTTAAAGGTCGGTCCACTCAGGGCTTTTGGTAGTAATGTTTATGGATCAGTATCAATGCTCATTTGCACTTTTGCACTCTGATCAGCTAGTTGTCTTTGAGTCCATATGGGTCTAAGAAGGAAAGAACAGAGCTATAGATAATTCAATAATTCAGTGTTATTGTTGGGACCTATTTGTTATATGTCTCTTACTGCTTCTTACAGCCTCTGATTTCTGATTCTAAGGATAGTGTCCTCGTCAGAGCATTATAAACTGAGCAGTGATATTGATTTATTCATTTCTCTGCCTTTTCTATACTATATTGAACATTTCAGTATTTTAGACTCAGTAAGAGATACAATGATAAGTTAGATATTATCAGCACTTGTGGAACTCAAAATCCAGCAGAAAGATCCATTATGTATATTTTTGTAATATAAGGGGAAAATGATCATTGACCTTAAAGAGGTAGAGAGCTTTTTGGAAGTTGAGAGGAGTTTAGAGAAAGAGAAGTGAACTTTGGTCAGGTACTCACAGGCATAATCATACATATGTGACTATTAATGTACATAAAACGTGTAGAAAACATCTGAGAAGATTCATACCAGACTGATAACAGGGAAAAATTGCCAAAGTTGGAGAATCTGACCAGCAGGTGCTCTTTCAATATAATGAAGGGGGTTAACTTTGAAATGAGCTTCAAAGGATGACAGGGGATGGGAAGCGGCAGTGAATGGCCAAGCAACAAATGATGTAATGGGGACATAGAGGTGGTAAGTGGTGTCACTTTTGTGGGAAAACTTATTTCATCTAACATTCCAGAGAGGGCGGTGAGAGCCAGATAAGGGTGTTGGTAGGTTCCTTTTTGCCCTCTCCCTGTGTATGTGGTGCTGTTTGTTTCTTTGTCTAGGTTTGGGATTTTGGCAGTGGGATGTTAATGGTGGACTTTTGCTCAGTAAATCATCGACCTGAGGGCACTTGGGAGAGACTTAGAAGTTTCATTCAGAAAACACTGTTTTGGCTCATTTTCATTCTAAACTTGTGAAACCTCTAGCACTTTGGAAAAGCATCCTGGAGGTGATAGGATACAATGCCCCTTTCTGAGGTACCTCTCGCAGTTCAGTTTTTTCACTCTTTTGGGTTTAGCTGGCTGCTGTGGTGAAAGATTGACTTGTAGGTACATAGGACTGGATCCTGAGGTGTGTTGCACTTAGGGCAGCAGCAGGTTTTTTCATTTGTCCAGATGCCATTGTCTCAGATGCCATGCTCTAGCTGAGACACTTGCTCCCTGGAGGTTATTTCAAAGTTTTGCCTATGGTCCACAGGGTCATAGGTGAACCTCAGGACACCCTTCACCTCTAGAAAAGGCTCCTGGGACACCTGGGTGGCTCAGTGATTGAGAATCTACCTTCAGCTTAGGTTGTGATCCCAGGGTCCCAGAATGTGAAGTCCTGCATCAGGCTCCGCACAGGGAGCCTGCTTCTCCCTCTGCCTATGTCTCTGCCTCTCTCTGTGTCTCTCATGAGTAAATAAAATCTTAGGAAGAAAGAAAAAGAAAAAAGGGCTCCTTGTCAAATATTACACATTTTCTCCTTGCATGTCAAACTGTAAATATCAACAAGTTTTTAAAAAAAATCAATTTTATCCCTTTGTTTTCCAAGTATTACCATTTTTTCAGAAGGTAAGTTACCTATTAACTGGCTTTTTTTTTTTCTTTTTCTTTTTGTCTGTGTACTTTTGCACTTAAATATATTTCTTAAAATGTACAGTTGGGAACATACTTAATAGCCAAATAATATTATTTTAAACTTTAAAAAGTTTTAAAATATTTTCATTGTAATATTAATTTTTAATTTTAATTTTTAAACTTTAAGATAAAGATAAAATATTATTTAGTAATTACATCTATTTCTTCTATTCACTGTGGTTTTTTTGAGTCAGGAATTTTCACAAACTTCTATATACTGTCAATTTCCCCAGGAAGACACTACTTGGGTTATTTGCATTGGTGATTTTTGACAAAAACAACATTATATGTATATATTTCCCTCTCCCCCATCCCTCTATTTTATTCTCCTTTGCTCACTGTACTGAACCCCTTTTATGTACCAACCCAATTGACAATAAATCATCAATTTGCTAAAGCAAATCTAGGAGGGTTTATGCTGTTAGTGGTTATGAAGCCACTACTGTCACAACTACTACCTCTGTCACTACCTCAGATTGAGGAGCTCACTATGTCCATTGTTCCCAGTCTCTCAAATTGCTCTTGGGTACAGCCCATATGTCTATTTTTTAAAAAAATTTGTAGATATATAATTTATATATAACATATTAGTTTCAGATGTACAGCATGATAATTAGATATTTGTACATATTGCAAACTGGCAGCACAGTAAATCTAGTTAACATCTATTATCATGTATGACTACAAATTGTATTTCTTGTGATAAGAACTTTTAAGGTTTACTATCTTCACAGCATTCAAATATACAAACTTTGGATAATTGACTAGTCAACCATGTTATACATTACATCCCCAGGACTTACTCATTTTGTAACTGAGAGTTTGTATCTTCTCCCTTTCTCGCACACGTAACCAACATTTTTAAGACTTTACTGTTGAAATGAGTTTGACATTTTTCCATACCACTGAAAGACATTATAAATATTGTGAAAATAGCTATAATATCACATCAATTTGTATAGATTTATCACAAGATTGCTTAAATTATTAAATTCCTTCCTCGTGGTGTTTCAGAGGTCTTTGCTTATAGGACATCATTATGTTTTTTCAGGTCCAGACAGACACTGGATTTAAACATAAAATCAAGATACAAGCTTTACTTTACCCTTCCTTACAGATAATTGATTCTTATCTGCCATCTCACCAAGAAAATGAGCATGGTATAATTCTACCAAGGGACTTGGCCATAAAACTTGTGAGTTTATATCTCACCAAGGATGAAACATTTGTCGAGGCGATGAGAAGAAATGAACATATGCCTCAGGAATCAAGACATCTGTTTCAGTTTGTTAATTGGAGCACTCTTTTACCCGAGAAGTATAGGAAGGGTTATGTTTATACTGAACCAATTCTTGGAAAACATAATTTTTCATTTCCAGGACTTATGGATATTAGAATATCACCCTTACTAGCCAATGATTCCCTGTTACAGAATTTGCCACCAACCTATACCTATATTCTTACCTGTCAATATGATATTGTGAGGGATGATGGACTTATGTATGTTTCAAGACTTCAAAATGTTGGAGTTCAAGTTACTCATGACCATATTGAGAATGGAATCCATGCAGCTTTATCATTTATGACACCACCACTGTATTTACATGTAGGTCTCAGGATAAGAGATATGTATATTAGTTGGCTAGATAAGAATTTATAAATATGCATGACATATACATATTTATAAATATTTATATACTTGGCCATCAGGTAACAGATTGTAATTTGTGATTTTTTTGTAGTTGTAGTGTCAAGAATAATGTAATTTGTGTTATCTGAATCTATATTTAAGTTAGTTATAAGTTACTGTATGTCCTTGAACTGGTTGATTTTTCAGATTCACAGAATCTGCATGTGTAAAATGCATTTAATCCCTTCATTTATAATTGATTATGTTGATCCCAGTAGGGACCGGCACCTATTAAAGTTGAGAAATAAGAATGGTTACTGGCAAGTTAGACAAGATTGTTTCCAGGCAGACGCAGAAAATACAATAGTGAGTGGGAAGAGGAAAAATTAAAAAAAAAAGTATGAGGTAATTTGATTACTTTTCTGTGTTGTAACATATTACTACAAATCTAATGGCTTAACACAACAGAAGTATTTTCTCTTAAGTGTCCTGGGGTGGGGGGGCGGGGGGGTTGTCACAAAATCAAGCTGCCACCAAGAGCCACACTCCCTCTGGAGACTTTAGATGAGGCTGTTTGCCTCTTTCATCTGCCAGTATTCCTTGGTGTAGCCAGATTATTTTATCTTGAAAGTTAGCATCTTCAAATCTTTCTCTGCTCCATCTTTACGTGGCCTCCTCTGCCTCCCTTTTAGAAAGATACATGTGTTTGCATTTAGGGTCCACCAAAGTAATCCAACGTAACATCCCCATCTCAATATCCTTATTTAATTACATTTGCAAATACCTGTCTTTTTCCCCATGTAAAGTAACATTTATAGGAACTAGAATTTAGATATATTTTGGAAGACCTTTATTTTCACATTTTCTGTCAAATGTTACATTTTAAAAAGGCAACAGATCAACATTATAATTCATTCTAATCTAAATATGTACTCAACAGTGTAGCCCAACTCAGTATAGAGTGAACAGTTTTTTTTTAAACTGTCAAATATGTCATTTCAAAATACCAAAATAAGAAATCACTTCTACAAGCCATTTGTTGAGTGAAACCATAAATTAAAACTAAAGATTCATTGCTGTGAAAACAATCTGTAGTACAGTAGTATGAATCTTGGATATTAAATATAACCAATTGAATCAGGTTAAGAAGTTAAAAATAGGTGTTGGAGAAGAGGGCGAAGAAGTAGGGTCCCCAAGTCACCTGGCCCCACCAACTTACCTGGATGACTTTCAAACCTTCCTGAAAACCTATGAATTCGACCTGAGATTTAAAGAGAGAACAGCAGGAACCCTACAGGGAGAAGAGTTCTCACTTCTAACAAGGTAGGAAGGCGGAAAAAAATAATAATCCAGTGGTGGGGGGGCATGAGGAGCCCCTGACAGGAGAGCCCAGCCCTGGAGAAACAGGAACTTTAAAAAACCCACCCCGGATTCTTCCCAGAGGGAAAGGAACTCATCAGGGAACTTGGGCAGGATCCCAGGAGGGGCAGTGGGGCCTCCAGTCCCCCAGGGTCACTAGGAGAGGAGGGGCACCCTGGGGAGAGCCCAGCAACCCCTCCCCCAGAAGACCAGCTGGAAGGACAGGGGAAGAGCAAGTTCTGGACTGAGCAGCTCTGGAAAGCTCCAGGGGAAGTCAAGGAATTTACAGTATATGGAACCAGAGGGTACCCCTCCTTTTTTTTTCTCTTCCTTTTTCCAGTACAACTCATTTTGATATCAGACTGTAAATTTCTATTTTTTTTCTCTTTTCCCACCTTCACTACAATATTTTACCATCTCTTCATTTTTAAGATGCTTCCTTTTTGACTTTCCTATTTCTACAATTACAGGTCCTAGATTTATTTTCCACTTCTAGATTCCCTTCAACATACTCAACTTAATTTTGGGAGTTATACAAGATATGTTTGTGTGTGTGTGTGTGTGTGTGTGTGTGTGTGTGTTTTGTTTTCTCTGCCTCATTTTGTTCTACAATGGCAGAAGTTAAAACATGACCAGCATGCACCCATAACCAAGTAGTATACCATGCTGGTTCATTCTGTGAGATTCCCCATTCCCATTCTGCCCCCCCTCATTTATCTCATTTATGTTTTGGTGGTCAATGTTGGGGCCTTCTACAAGTACTGGTTTATGTAAATTTGGGACTGAGCATCTTTTAACATACAGAACTTAATATACTCAGAAACAAGAGGATAACCCTTTAGGACCCCTCAGGTAGACTACATTCTCCCTCCACTACAACTTCATCACCACCACCATCTCCCAGTACCCCCCATTTTTTTCTTCTTTTTTTTTTCTCTCTTCTTTAGGATTCCTGGCTTTTTATTTTTTACTACTTTGTTTTAAAATTTGTTTTTCATTTTAGTTGTCCTTTTGTTTTATTGCATTCTGATCTTTGTTTTCAATTTCTGGTTTCTGACCTCAGCAGAATCATGTAGGGTGAAATTTACCTAGGTCATGGTTGATATTCCTGATATAGCCTGTTCATACAGCCACTCTGCACTGAGAAAAATGACTAGAAAGAAGAACTCACCACAAAATAAAGAATCAGAAACAGTACTCTGTGCCACAGAATTAAACTTTCCTAATTTGGGGAGGGAAACAGGCATTCAGATCCAGGAGATAGAGAGGTTCCCCCCCCCAAAATCAATAAAAACCATTCAACAGCTTGACATTTAATCGTGAAACTTGCAAGTTCCAAAGATAAAGAGAAAATCCTTAAAGCAGCAAGAGACAAGAGATCCCTAAACTATATGGGGAGAACTATTAGATTAACAGCAGACCTCTCCACAGAGACCTGGCAGGCCAGGAAGGGCTGGCAGGATATATTCAGGGTCCTAAATGAGAAGAACCTGCAGCCAAGAATACTTTATCTAGCAAGGCTGTCATTCAGAATAGAAGGAGAGATAAAGAGCTTCCAAGATAGGCAGAAACTGAAATAACATGTGACCACCGAACCAGCTCTGCATGAAATATTAAGGAGGACCCTGTAAAAGAAAGAGGATGCCCCAAGAAATAATCCACAAAAACAGGGACTGAATAGGTATTACGATGACACTAAATTCATATCTTTCAATAGTAACTCCAAATGTAAATGGGCTTAATGATCCCCCCAAAAGCAAGACCCATCAATTTGCTGTCTATAAGAGACTCATTTTAGACCTAAGGACACCTACAGCCTGAAAATGAAAGGTTGGAGAACTGTTTATCATTCAAATGGTCCTCAAAAGAAGGCAAGAGTAGCAATCCTCATATCAGATAAATTAAAGTTTACCCAAAGACTGTAGTAAGAGATGAAAAGGGACACTATATCATACTTAAAGGGTCTATCCAACAAGAAGAACTAACAATAATGAATATTTATTCCACTAATGTAGGAGCTGCCAAGTATATCAATCACTTAATAACCAAAGTTAAGACATACTTAGATAATAATACACTTATACTGGAAGACTTCAACGTGGCACTTTCTGCAAATGACAGATATTCTAAGCACAACGTCTCCAAAGAAACAAGAGCTTTAAATGATACACTGGACCAGATGGATTTCACAGATACTTACAGAACTTTACATCCAAACACAACTGAATACACATTCTTCTCAAGTGCGTATGGAACTTTCTCCAGAATAGACCACATACTGGGTCACAAATCAGGTCTCAACTGATACCAAAAGATTGGTATTGTCCTCTGCATAATTTCAGACCATAATGCTTTGAAACTTGAACTCAGTCACAAGAAGAAATTTGGAAGAAACCCAAACACATGGAGGTTAAAGAGCATCCTGCTAAAAGATGAGAGGATCAATCAGGAAATTAGAGAAGAATTAAAAACATTCATGGAAACTAATGAAAATGAAGATACAAAGTTCAAAGACTTTGGGATACAGAAAAAGCAGTCCTAAGAGGGAAATACATTGTAATACAAACATCCCTCAAAAAATTGGAAAAAGCTCAAATACACAAGCTAACATTGCACCTAAAGGAACTGGAGAAAGAACAGCAAAAACCTGTATCAAGCAGAAGAAGAGAGTTACTAAAGATTTGAGCAGAATTCAATGAAATAGAGACCCGAAGAACTGTAGAACAGATCAACCGGGAGTTGGTTCTTTGAAAGAATTAATAAGATAGATAAACCATTAGCCAGCCTTATTAAAAACAAAAGAGAAAAGACTCAATAAAATCACAAATGAAAGAGGAGAGATTATAACCAATACCAAAGAAACACAAATGGCTTAAAAACATATCATGGCAGCTATATGCCAATAGATTAGGCAACCTAGAAGAAATGGACGCATTTCTAGAAAATCACAAACTACCAAAACTGGAAAAGGAAGAAATAGAAAACCTGAGCAGGCCAATAACCAGGGAAGAAATTGAAGCAGCCATCAAAACCACCCAAGACACAAAAGTCCAGGGCCAGATGGCTTCCCAGGGGAATTCTATCAAACGTTTAAAGAAGAAACCATACCTATCCTACTAAAGCTGTTCTATGGAAGATAGAAAGGGACGGAATACTTCCAAACTCGTTTTATGAGGCCAGCATTACCTTAATTCTAAAACCAGATGAAGACCCCACCAAAAAGGAGAATTATAGACTAATATCCCAGATGAATACAGATGCAAAAATTCTCAATAAGGTACTAGCCAATAGGATCCAACAGTACACTAAGAAGATTATTCACCATGACCAAGTGGGATTTATTCCCAGGATGCAAGGCTGGTTCAACACTTGTAAAACAATCAATGTGGTAGATCATATCAACAAGAGAAAAAACAAGAACCATATGATCCTCTCAAGAGATGCAGAGAAAGCATTTGACAAAATACAGCATCCATTCCTGATCAAAACTCTTCAGAGTGTAGGGATAGAGGGAACATTCCTCAGCATCTTAAAAGCCATCTACTAAAAGCCCACATCAAATATCATTCTCAATCAGGAAACACTGAGAGCCTTTCCCCTAAGATCAGGAACATGACAGGGATGTCCACCCTCACCACTGCTATTCAACATAGTGCTAGAAGTCCTAGCCTCAGCAATCAGACACAAAAAGAAAGAAAAGGCATTCAAAATGGCAAAGACTAGTTCAAATTCTCCCTCTTTGCAGATGACATGATACTATACATAGAAAACCCAAAGACTCCACCCCAAGATTGCTAGAACTCATACAGCAATTTGGCAGTGTGACAGGATACAAAATCAATGCCCGTAAATCAGTGGCATTTCTATACACTAACAATGAGACTGAAGAAAGAGAAATTAAGGAGTAAATCCCATTTACAATTGCCCCCAAAGCATAAGATACCTAGGAATACAGCTAACCAAAGAGGTAAAGGATCTATACACTAAAAACTACAGAACACTTCTGAAAGAAATTGAGGAAGATACAAAGAGATGGAAAAAGGTTCCATGCTCATGGATTGGAAGAATTAATATTGTGAAAATGTCAGCGCTCCCCAGGGCAACTTACACATTCAATGCAATCCCTAGTAAAATACCATGGACTTTCTTCAGAGAGTTGGAACAAATCATCTTAAGATTTGTGTGGAATCAGAAAAGACCCCAAATAGCCAGGGGAAAGTTGAAAAAGAGAACCAGATCTGGGGGCATCACAATGCCAGATTTCAAATTGTACTACAAAGCTGTGGTCATCAAGACAGTGTGGTATTAGCACAAAACCAGACACATAGATCAATGGAGCAGAATAGAGAACCCAGAAAGGGGCCCTCAACTCTATGGTCAACTAATCATCAACAAAGCAGGAAAGACTATCCACTGGAAAAGGGACAGTCTCTTCAATAAATGGTGCTGGGAAAATTGGACAGCCACATGCAGAAGAATGAAACTAGACCATTCTCTTACACCAGACACAAAGATAAACTCAAAATGATAAACTCAAAATGGATGAAAGATCTAAATGTGAGACAAGAATCTATCAAAATCCTAGAGGAGAACTCAGGCAACACCCTCGTTGAACTTGGCCCCAGCAACTTCTTGCAAGATACATCTATGAAGGCAAGGGAAACAAAACCAAAAATGAATTATTGGGACTTCATTAAGATAAAAAGCTTCTGCACAGCAAAAGAAACAGTCAACAAAACTAAAAGAAAACTTACAGAATGGGAGAAGATATTTGCAATTGACATATCAGATAAAGGGCTAGCATCCAAGATCTATAAAGAACGTATTAAACTCAACAGCAAAGAAACAAACAATCCAATCATGAAATGGGCAAAAGACATGAACAGACATTTCACAGAGGAAAACATAGACATAGCACTGCTGGGGATTTACCCCAAAGATACAGATGCAGTGAAACGGCAGGACACCTGCACCCCGATGTTTCTAGCAGCAATGCCCACAATAGCCAAACCGTGGAAGGAGCCTCAGTGCCCATTGACAGGTGACTGGATAAGGAAGATGTGGTCTCTATATACAATGGAATATTACTCAGCCATCAGAAACAATGAATACCCACCATTTGCTTTATGTGGATGGAACTGGGGGGTATTATGCTGAGTGAAGTAAGTCAGTTGGAGAAAGACAAACATTATATGGTTTCATTCAGTCAGGGAATATAAAAAATAGTGAAAGGAGAGAAAATGAGTGGGAAATATCAGTGAGGAGAGAGACTCCTAACTCTGGGAAATGAACAAGGAGTAGTAGAAGGGGAGGTGCGCGGGGGGTTGGGGCGATTGAGTGATGAGCACTCTTGATGGGATGAGTACTGGGTGTTATACTATATGTTGGCAAATCGAACTCCAATAAAAATATATATGAAAAAAATAAGTTAAAAATATAGAAGGAAATTTGTGTGTATGTCTGTGTGTATGGTGCAAATTTCCCAGCCAGTTGACCCAAGAGCAACAGAGATATCTGACTTATTCAATCGAGACCAGGCATTATGTCAAACCTACATTTTTTTTTTCAGCAGGCAATTAACAATGACAATTTCAGCAGTCCATAAACTCATACATATTTTTCATACTTTTTTTTAATGTAGAAAGAAATTAAGTATGTGCAAAGAGCAGTTTGTCTTCAGTTTACTTTCAGCACCCAAAGGATAGGAAAACTTCTATGGCTATCAAAAATGAGAACAAAGTGAATTTCATTGGAGTCCATTATATTTCTTCTTTGAGGTTTATAAAATCTATATGGAAAGCTGATCCTATGACAAATTATATTGTCATAGTTCTGATTTAATTTCCTTTCAATTCTTTTAAAATATTTTTTTAAGTTATTGTAAAAAAATTTATAACAGTGAATCTGATTCCAATTCTTTTTCACCATTTACTATACTGGCCACCAGTTCTAATGAGGGGGGGGGGAACCTCTTGGAAACCTCTTTACTGTCACAGCACATTCAACCAAAAGAACTGATATGCAAGCAAACCACAGAAGGTGCAGCTCTCCAGAAAGCTCATTTTGTTGATTGTCCACTGTCTGAATATTCTTCATAGTGATTCTAGCCGAAAGCCTCTTTTAAGCTTTTGTGAGCATGAGTGTGTAGTCTCACTAGCATGCAATTTCATATCCTTGCACAGGAAGGCTAGCTCACAGCTTGAGAAAAGTTCAAGGAGTTTAATTCCAGAAAAGCCTTACATTCTGCAGAGTAGGAAAGCACTTTTCCTTTATGGTTTTAATTCTAATTTTTATTGTTATTTTTTTGGATACTTATGAATGTGGCAGAAATGTATGCTAAGGCAGCCCAGTCAATCCTCATTTATTTATTTTGTAGATTTGGCCTCAGAACATTTCCAAAAGACAGACATTTTGTAAAAGCCACTGCTAGACAGGCTTCCTTTGTAATCTCTGACACTGGGCTCTTGGCTACTCAGTGCCTTTATCCAGCATTGATGACTGTTGACACGCTACAAGGTTAGTTGGGCCATATTCCCAAAATTGGTTGCCTTTTATGTGGTGGTATTTGAGTACTGTGACAAAACCATCAAGATTGGAAACATCGGGGTACCTGGATGGCTCAGTGGTTGAACCATCCAACTCTTGGTTTTGGCTCAGGTCATGATCTTACAGGCCCTGGGGTCGAGCCCTCCTCAGTCAGGCTCCATGCTCAGTGAGGAGTCCACTTGAAGATTCTCTTCCTCTGCCCCTCTCCTCGTTTTCACTCATGAGCTCTCTCCTTCTCTCAAATCTTTAAAAGAAGATTGGAAACATCCAAGCAAAAGTCGTGTACTCTAATTTCTATATTGGTTAATATAAGGGGAGATCTGATCATATCCCATACCATGTCTCCTAAAATCTCCAAGCTTTTTGTTCTCCTTTCTAGCTAAGTTATCCAGACATTGATTAATTTCCACAGTTTGTCCCAAAGAGAAATAGTGATCTGGAACATGATAATCAGGGTAAATATTCTCTACATACCGAGAGAAAGGTTCACATTGTAGTTTGTGTCTTAGACCAAGTTTTGTGGATATATCTCTGTAATCTATTTTTGTAGTACCTGGGGAAATTATATAAAAGAAATTATTGATTTCATCTCTAAGCTCTGTGAGTCTTCTGTTACTTTTATTGGTAATCTGTCCGGTGCTCCTGGAAACATATAAGGCATAGACTTCCAAAGCACATAACCAACATGTAAGCAAGTAAACAAATTTTGAGGTGTTCTCAAATACCCATTCCAGCATTGTTTTATGTTAGGATTACTTAACGAAGTGGTTTAAACAACAAGAATGGGTTGTCTCACAGTTCTGGAACCCAGAGCTCTGAAATCATGTGACCAAAGGCTCATGTTCCCTCTGAAGCTGCTAGGGAAGAATGTGTTCCAGCCCTCTCTCCTAGCCTCTGAGAATTCCCTGGCTTGTGGCAGCACAACTCCTGTCATCACATGGCCTTCTATGTGTGTTTCTCTCTTCAATTTTTTTTTTGAATTTTCTCCTTTTTATAAGAACACCAATCCTATTGGATGAGGACCCACCCTAATGACCTTGTTTTAACTTGACTGCCTCTATAAAGACCCTATCTCCAAAAAAACGTCAGAATCTCAGGCAGTGGGGTTTGGGACCCCAACATATTTTTTCTGGGAGGTAAGATTCAGTCTTTGTATTTGAAATTAATTTTGACTGGGTTAAAAAATCATATATATATAAGACTTGGTCTCATAAGGGAGATTTGGAGATTTTCAAAAATTAAGGACCTATAGTGGAAGACTTGAACTCGTCCTTTTTCAATAAATGATATAAAAAAAACCCACTACCTTCATAAAATTATGAAGTAGACAAGATTTCAACAACATAATTAATAAAAATGATTTATAATTTACACATATGGAACTGAGTAGGAAATAATGTCATAATACACATTCCAGTACACAATGAACATTAAAAAATCTTAGCCATTAAGCAATTGCCAAATTTAAAATGATGGAAACCATGTACAGCATATTCTCTGACTATAATGGAACTGGGCTAGGATTTTTTTAAAGATTTTTAAAAAATTTATTTATTCATGAGAGACAGAGCAAGAGGCAGAGACACAGGTAGAAGGAGAAGCAGGCTCCCTACAAGGAGGCCAATGAGGGACTCCATCCCAGGCCCCCAGAATCATGCCCTGAGCCAAAGGCAGACACTCAACCGCTGAGCCACCCAGGTGTCCTGGAATTGGGCAAAAAGTTAATAACAACATGATAATTTGAAAATCCCCATCAGTTTGAAAGTAATAAATGTATTGCTAAATAACTTAGAGTTAAAAACTCATAGAAATTAGAACGTATTTTGCACTGAAAGATAATGAAAACACATACATATCCTGGCTTGTGGGATGCAGGTAAAGCTGGTCTCAGAAGGGAATTAATAACACACAATTTCTAGCGCATACATTAGAAAAGCAAAGTCAATTATCAATTAGCTAAATGATCAATCTGATGAAGCCTTCAGCTTGTATTTCACAGAGTCCCTTCTGCCTTTCACAGTCTAATCATCAAAATACCTTACAACCCTATGATCACGTCAGGCTATCACACCTGTGGACTTGTGCTCATATATACCCCTCTCCTTAGAAGACCATCCTGGCCACTACTTGTGTCCAGCCTCCATTTTTGCTTTGTAGACTTTTATCGGTAACTGTAACACTTTGATTGTTTGTGTAGAGAACATGAATCTCATTTAAGAAGTTATATTTAAAAAAATTCCTTTTTCTTTTTCCTGAGGAGCTAGGGCAATCATCTGCTGAGCAGCACAGGGGTTTGGGGCGGGGTAGAGCCTATGAAAGTGTGGACGGCCTTAAATGGACTCTCTATCTGGCTTACATGTATTAGAGGTTACCCAGGCCCTTCAAGAGTGAATTAACTTCTTTATCTTCTCTCTTTTGAAACTCTTAATAATAAAACACCATGAAGTCACTATTATGTTCACTTCAACTGAATATTACCAATGTGTTTTATCTACCTGTAGGTTTCTCCTATCCAGTCTCTGTTTCTCTTAAAATACAAGTAAAATTCTGATTTGGGGGTGTGAAATTCTCTCTCTTTTTTTTTAAATTAGAAATATTTTAAAGATGTGTATAAGCAGTCCTAAACAATATGTTTGGATTTGCTTGTTATAGGGGCAGAATATGGAATTATGTAGTCTTTCAAGACATGATTTTCCCTCAGTTGTATGTATAGTAGCCATAGATATTGCATGAAATGTAAGCTTATTCATTTTCACCAATGTATAAAATATTCTATAATGATAATATGCCACAGTTTATTTAACCATTATCTTGTTTTGGAGTATTTAGTTTTTTTCCCCAGGTTTTGGGAGGATTTTTTGGGGATGTTATTTTGCTATTACAAAATACGCTGTTATAAATATGCTTTTCTAGGCCTCCAGGTGCACATATATAAGTTTTTCTCAGATACACACACACACACACACACACACACACACACACACACACACAGAATTGCTGACTCATGGAAAATTTAGTGCTGCATTGTTTTCAAAATAGCAGTACCAGTTTACATTCTCAAAAGCAGAGTATGACTATTCCCATTGATTTGCATCTTTTCTAGTAATTTAAGCTTCTTCATTTTTGCCAATTAAATTTGTGTAACATAGTATTTTTTTGTGGTTTTAAATGCATTTCTCTAAATACTAATGAGTTTGGTTATCTTTCTGTGCTTTAATGGTCTGAAGTGTTTCTCTTTCATGAGGTATGTATTCAAGTGTTTTCCTTGTTTTTTCATTGCTTATTTTTTTCTAATTGTGCAATGCACATATATCTTTATACAGAGGCATATGCATATATAGAATTCTGAATCTTTTAAAAAAGATTTTATTTATTCATGAGAGACACAGAGAGGGGGGGAGCAGAGACACAGGCAGAGGGAGAAGCAGGCTCCATGCAGGGGGCCTGACATGGGACTCGATTCCGGGTCCCCAGGATCACGCCCTGGGCTGAAGGCAGGCGCTAAACTGCTGGGCCACCTGGCCTGCCCAAATTCTGAATTTTTTTGATAAGGTAAGAGGTACCTTTGCTCAGGTAGTGTCTGGAGTAGCTGTGGTTCATCCAGGCGGAAGGCCTAGTACTTGTGTATACCAACTGGAGAAGAAATACAGACACAATTTACCTTCGCTTGGATGGGACTCCACTATATGTTTATCATCTCCCCTCACGGAGGTCTGACCTCTCTCAAATACTGTCACTACTATGTTAGGGGCAATTTTAGCCTAGTGAATATTAAAAGAAAGGTATTTCATTATAGTAGTGTATCAGGATCATTTCTCACTGGGGAGAAAGCCAAAGACTCTACTGATGCTCATGATTAGCTGAAGATGGTTATTAAAAATAGATAAAATACAGGAACTTACCTAATCAGTAAATTTTCTAAGAATAACTTGATGCAGAATCTCGAGATACATGGCACAGAATAGTCTCTGCTGGATGAACACTAGGAAATAAACACAGTCCCTGCAGACTGTTTGGATATGGCTAGATGTATATACCAACATAGGCACCCTGCTAATTCCTGTACATTAAATTAATAAATTTGGCCAGAGTCTAGAACAAAAACTAGCCTGCAGACATGACACGTGGTCATTCTTATTTATGTCCTTTTGTAGTCAATATTTCTTTTTATCTCTGGATAGTTTGAGGACTTTTTTTTTTTTTTTTTGAGGACTTTCTTTTAAAAAACCTTTTTAGCATTTTGATTAAAATGTGATGCTGTCATCTATATTTTTATTCTCTTGGAATTTATTGAGTTTCTTTGATTATTGAGTTCACAGTTCTCTTTAAATTTGGAAAAAAAAATGTGACTCTTACATTCAAGTAATTTATCCTCTCTTCTCCTGCCCCAATGATATATCGGACTTTGGAGATAGTCCCTAACACTTGCAGATAAAGTCAAGCACTGCCACCAAGTGGTGTCTTTTGGGATTCTGGGTTCAAAATCTACGTGATGCGGTAGCAAAGTATTACTTTTGTGAACAATTGCTAGTCTATTATTGGGCCCCGATGCAAACATCTTCTGTTACAGAAGTCCAGTAGCTAATCTTAAGAGCTGAGACACCTTTTATATAATGTGAGGTGTCAGAGAGACATCCTTTTTGATAACATGGAAATTACATATATAGGACAATATCTGGAGACATAGAGGGATGGGATGAAATCATCTTGCTAGTTGTTTCCTGTTTGTTACATTTGATTTTTTCCCCACCCTTTGCCTTCTTTTTTTAAAAATTATTTCAGGTTTTTTAAATTTAATTGTTTTCTTTACTATTGGGTTATGAGATATACCTCTGGGTTTTATTGTTAGTAGTTGCTTTAGAATTTACAATATGCATCTTTGTTATCACATCTAACTTCAAATAATGTACTACTTCATGTACGTAGGAAGAACTTTCCAACTGTATGCCGCCATCTCCTCTCCTATCTTTTTTGGTTATTGTTACCATATATTTCAATGCTATATGTCATGAATGCAACACTATAGTAATCATTTTTAATTGTTGATTATCTTTTCAAGCATTTTGAAGATGAGAAAAAACATCTATATTGACCCAAATGATTATCTTTCTGTAACTCTTCATTCTTTCATATAGGTCAAAATTATCTTACTTTTCTCTTTCTGGAGACCTGTTTTTTATTATTTTCTGTAGTGCATATTTGCTTGCAATGATTTCTCTCAGTTTTTATTTCTTGAATACATTTTTCTTTTGCTTGAATTTAAGAGAATAGTTTTGCTTTGAATAGGATTATAGTGTAATTTTTCTTCAGAAAGATGTTGATCTAGTTTTACAAATTTTATAATAAGCCTGTCAAGTTTTCCTCCAAAAAAATTGAGATCTTAAGTCAGATTTTGTTGAATCTGTAGATCAATTTTGGAAGAACTGGTAAATTAAAATTAGTACATTTCTCAATCCATGCATGTAGTATATCTCTCAACTGATTTTAAGTCTTTTCTAATTTGTCTTGACAATGTTTTCAGTGTTGTAATCTTACAAATCTTTGGTTAATTTAATTATGGTTTTGATGTTTTACATTGCTATTATGAATGGTCTTGATGTTTTTATTTCCCATTTTTGTCATAGTGTACGGGACGATGTTTGATATTTTAATATCCGTATATTAAGACTTCATTAAATTTACTTATTAAACTGTGACTTTGTAAATTCCTTAGCAATTTCTTCTCACATGGTCATGTCATCTTCCAAGAGAGGCAGTTTATTCCTTCATTTTCAATATGTATGATTTTGATTTTTCTCCTGCCTTACTGCTTTGGCTAAGACCTCCAATGTTAAGGTGGTGAGAGTGAATATCTTAATTTTTCCCCCTGATTTTAGGAATAAAGTATTTCGTATTTCACTATTAAATATGAGAATATATTATGTCTGAGTTTTGCATAGATACTCTTCTTTAAAAAGACATTTTTTTAAAAAGTATTTATTTGAGAGAGCACAAGCAGGGTGAGCTGCTGAGAGAGAGGCGGGCTTCCCACTGAGCAGGGAGCCCAATGTGGATGCTTGATCCTAGGACCCCGAGATCATGACCTGACCTGAAGGCAGATGCTTAACTGACTGAGCCATCCAAGTGCCTTTCAGAGATACCCTTGAGGAAGTTCTTTTCTATTGCTTGTTTGGTGAGATTCATTATTATTACTATGATTATCATTATTACTGCATGTTGAATTATTTCAACTGCTTTTTCTGTAATTTATTATTATTATATTTTCCTCCATTAGTATGGTTTTCAAATGCTAAGCCGACATGTATAACCAAAATGAATCCCATTTGTGATCTCTCTCTCTCTCTCTCTCTCTCTCACACACACACACACACACACACACACACATACATACACATAGTAGTTTGTCCTATTTTTTGTCCTATTTGCTAACCTTGTGTTTGGAATTGCAGTATTCACTCATGAGAAATTTTCATCTGTTAATTTCTTCCTTCCTTCTTCACTTCCTTTCTCTTCTTTTTTTCCTCTTTTCTTTTACTTCCCTTTTCTTTCTTTCTTTCTTTTTTTTTTTTTTTTCACCTGCACCTGGCATTGAGGCCAATTTACCTGGCTTCATAAAAATGTTTTGTGGATCAATCAGTTAAGCATCTGCCTTCAGCTCAATTCATGGTCCCAGGGGCCTGGGATTGAGCCCTGCATCTGGCTCCCTACTCAGTGAGAAGTCTGCTTCTCTTTCTCCCTCTGCCCGCCTCACCACTGCTGATATGTATGCTTTCTCTCTCAAATAAATAAATAAAAATATTTTTTAAAAAAGATTTGTGATGCACTCTATATTTTTTTCTCTTCTCTGGAAAGTTTGTGTAAGACTGATATTCTTTCTTCTTAGAATGTTTTGAAGACTTCAACAGTGAACCTATCTTGCCTATGGTTTTCATTGTTGGTAGTTTTTTTTTTTTTTTAATAGAGCTTAAATTTCTTTTATAGTTCTATTGACATCCAGATTTGAATTTATTCTTGGGTGACTTTCTTAACTTTTTTCAAAGAATTTATCCATATCATCCGAGATTTTAAATTTATTGACATAATGTTTATAATATTTTATCTTTTCAAATGCCAGTAGATTTTGTAGTGATGCCTTCTTTCTTATTTCTGTTATGTTTTCTTGATGGGCCATTGAAGGATTTACCACTTTATGCCATTTGCAAAGATGTTAGGACTTTTTGTTGATCTTTATTTCATATTTATTTTTATTAATTAATGCTCTTTATTAATAATTTTCTCTGCACACTTTAAGTTTTATTTACTGTTTATAATTTCTTGCAATGGGTGATTGGATCATTGATTTTCATCTTGAGCGATACTACCAAAGGAACACTTTAAACATATATCATACATTTAGATGTGCAGAATCAACTAAACAACTTTTCAACTTTTTAAAGTTTGACAGCAATGTGGATTAATGAGGAATTCTTTCATGATAATAGATTTTGTTTCTTTGCCAAGTGATTTATAGATCTCATGATGAATATAGAAGTGATTTAATAATTACAAGAGTATAATGTTAACATCTTTCAGTTTCCTGTACAAAAAATAATTGTAGCACAATGTAAGGTAACAATACTACTGACCTTCATTAGGAAGATAGATCATCAGTCTTTAGTTAGGGAAAAATACATGATGTATGAATAATGGCAATGGCTTTGACACAAGCTTGGACAATAATTCAAATGAGACAAAGCAGTGAAAACTGTTTATTAAATGGAAATTTGACAAAGAAATTCTTGGTATTATATTTTGCAGATACGAATACTATATGGTGTTCATACTAGTAACCAATTTTATTTAAAGTAAAAACAACATGTTTGCTAGAAGTTGCTGAAGAAATAAGCATTCTCCTATACCTTTACTGTTCAACTATTTTTATATAGTATTTGTTGTAAAAACAGTCCTTTCATTCTACTCTGAGGAAGTTGTCACACTGATGAAACACAATAAAAACTTTGTTTTTTAGATATTTTGTTATCTAAAAAAGCCTGTTAGATACAGACGACACTTATAAAAATCTCAGAGGGATTATGCTGAGTATAAGAAGGCAATCTAATTTAACTACATGTCAAAAATCCCCACACTATTTAAGGCATAAACTATATTTTACAACTAACAGTATAAAATTTATAATGCCTGTCATTTAATAAAAAATGAGAAGGTATTTAAAGCAGAAAAATATGACTCAAATCAGAAGAAAAATTATATAATTGACCTATTGGATATCATGACAGATGGTATAACTAATAGACAAGGACTTTAAAACAGCTATCATAAATATGTCCCATATGTTCAAGAAGTTAGAGAAAAATACGAGCATGACGAAAAAAGAGGTGGAAAAAGCATACAAAAACATATTTAAAAACTCAAGTGGAAGGTCTCAGGTTGAAAATTATAGCATCTATAATTTAAAATATATAGATAAGATTAACAGCAGATTAAGAGAAGATCCATAACCTTGAAAATATGGAAACATAAATACCCAAAATGAAACAGACAAAATTAATAGGAAAAATGAAGAATTAGTGACTTCAGGAGTAATATCAAACTGTTTATGTAAATGTAATTGAATTCCCAAAAGTAGAAGTGGAAAGAGGGATCAGAAGAAAATATTTAGAGAAAAAATGTTGAAAATCTTCTCAAATGTGAAAAATAAGACTTCACAGATCCAAAAAGCTCACAGACTCAAATTTGAATGTAAAGAACATTGCAGCAAGCTATATCAAGATCACTTCCAGGAAATCAGCGGAACAGAGTAAATCTTTAAAACACAGAGAAAAGGGCTCATGAGGGAGATACAAAGATAAGAGTGAATGCAGACTGGTCATCTGAAAATATGAAAGGAAAAGATGATGTAATGGCATTACTAAAAAACTGAATGGGAACAAAAACTGTCGATGTAGACTTCGTCACGGAGGAAAACAATTATTTTAAAATTAAGACAAAATATCAAAGTAAAGATATTTTCCAAATAAAATGAGAGAGAATTTATAGCCAACAAATCTGCACTATAAAAATTGTTAAAGGCAGTTCTTCAGATAGAAGAAATGTCCTAGCAAATGGAAATTAGGATCTACATGAAGGACCGAAGACTCCTGGAAATGGGAAATATGTGTATAAATTAAAAATATTTCTTCCTATTTATAATCCAACGAAAAGGCAATTGACTATAAAAGCAAATTGGATTTAAAACATATTTAGAAGTAAGATATATGGCAAGTTTGGCACAGTGTATGATGGGGAATAATGGAAGCAGGTTATTGTGTTGTTCTTACACAGCTTCTGAGGTGGTGTAATATTGTTTGAAAGGTGAGTATGCCTACAGCATACAGTAAAATATAAAACAGAGATATAGCTATTAATGGAGGTAAAAATGGAGTCATTGAAAGAAAACTTCTGTAATCTGAGAGAGATGACAAATGGAAATATTTAGCAAGATGACAGATTTGAACTCAATCACATCAGTAACTAGTGGGAACCCTAATGAAGCATAAATTTAAAACACTAGATTGGTTTTATTAGTATCAGACAATGTTGATTTCACATTTAAAAAATTACCACAAATACAGAAAGACATTTTATGATGCTAAAAGGATTAATCCTTTAAGAGGGCATGACAATCATAAATATTTTTTTCACTTAAGAGAGCTTCCAAATGGAAGAAAGGAAAAATAATACAACTAGGAAATATCAGAAAGGGAGACAGAACATGAAGACTCCTAACTGGGAAACGAACTAGGGGTGGTGGAAGGGGAGGAGGGCGGGGGCTGGGGGTGAATGGGTGACAGGCACTGAGGGGGGCACTTGACGGGATGAGCACTGGGTGTTATTCTGTATGTTGGCAAATTGAACACCAATAAAAAATAAATTTATTATTAAAAAAAACCCTAAACACTGAAACAGACAAATCCAAAATTATAGTTGAATTATAGTTAACAATACTGTATCACATATTTGAAAATTGCTAAGAGAATAAATCTTGAAAGTTCTTATCATGAGATAAAAAAAATTTGTGGGGTGCCTGGGTGGCTCAGTTGGTTACGCATCTGAGTTTTGATCTCAGCTCAGGTCTTGATCTCATGGTTGTGGGTTTGAGGCCCACATTGGGCTCATGATAGGTGTGGAACTTACTTTTTTAAAAACATGTATAGTTATATATGGTGATGATGTTAACAAGACATTTAAGAATAATACAAATATTGAATCATTATTTTGTATACCTGAAGCTAAATGCTATTTGTCATTTATAGTTCAAAAAATAATTATAGTTGGAAATTTCAACACTTTTAAAAAAGTAATTGGCTGGAAAATTAAACAGAAAATAATAATATAGAAGATTTGAATATTGTCAACCATTTTGACTTAATTACATTTAGGAAAGACTCCAGCTGATATTACCAGAATACTCATTCCTTTCAAGTATGTGTTGGTAATTTGCCATTGTAGACCATGTTTTAGCTATAAAATAAGTTGTGTAGATTATTGAGATGGCAGTAACAGAGACTGGATTCATACCAGTGCCTGAAATAGCTTAAACAACAACTTGACCCAACATATGAAACCATGGTTTTCAAGAAACTGGAGGTCAGAAAATGAAGGACGGTGATCTCTGAGTGGCCATAAACAAAGGAGGTGAACCCTGTATGTGTTCTTATTCCCTTGTGAGGGCTACACAGCTTTGGTATAAGGAAGGGAAACCCAGGTGGATGCTAATCATCTTCCTGATATGAGAAACCGAGAACAAAACAGCTAGAAGTTTCAGGACAAAATGCTAGTTTTGCCACATTAATAAAACTAAAAAGGGAGTCCAAAAATAGATGCCATACATATATGGCCAATTGATTTCTGACAAAGGTTTTAAAAATTTTTATTTATTCATGAGAGACAGAGGCAGAGACATGGGCAGAGGGAGAAACAGGCTCCCTTCAGGGAGCCCGATGTGGGACTTGATCCCAGGACCCGGGGATCATTACCTGAGCCGAAGGCAGATGCTCAAGCACTGAGCCACCAGGCTTCCCGACAAAACTTTTTTTTTTTTTTCCTGACAAAACTTCTTAACTAGGACACAAAAGCATGAACTAAAGAAGAAAAAATATTAAAATTTTTATCTTCAAGAGCCAGTGTTAAAAAATAGGTAAGCTACAGAGAAAAAATACTTGATAAACACATATTTGAGAAAGAGCTGTAATTAGACTATGTGAAAAATTCTTCAACTCAGTAAAAGATAAAGTAATGAGCAAAATTTTTGAAGAGACTGTTCACTAAATAAACATACGAATGACAAAACAATACAGGAAAATTACTGTCATTTGTCATTAAGGAAACGCATGCTCAAACCACAATGAAGTCTATCTACATGTGCATTAGATTGGCTAAAATTAAAAGAATACTGACAATATCAAGTGTCAAAAAGGATAACGGAGCAAGCAACTCAAACTCTCATATGTTGTTACTGGGAATGCAAATTGTACATTTGGAGAATATGTTTAAAATATTATCTTGCATGATTAGAAATCTCTTCTATGCAGTTAAAACTTTTTGGAAAAATGTACAGTCATATTGGGAAACACTTTAGAGATTTCTTATAAAGTTTAACGTATGGCCCAGGAGTGACATCCTAGAAATTACTCAAGAGAAATGAGAAAGTATGTCCTCAAAACTACTTTGTAGACATGGGCACCTGGGTGGGTTAGTCAGTCAAGGATCTGACTCGTGATTTTGGTTCAGGTCATGATTTCAGGGTTGTGAGATTGAGCCCTGCATTGAGCTCATGCTGAGTGTGAAGCCTGCTTAAGATTCTCTCTCTCTCTCTCCTCCTCTTTCTACAACACCTCCTTCTGCTGCCAGATTGCATCCTCTCTCTGAAAACAAAAACAACTTTGTAGACAGATGTTCACATAAGTCTTATTCATAAAAGTTACAAACTAGAGAAAACCCAAATGCCCATCATCTGAAGGATGGATAAGCAAATTGTGTATATTTATACAGTAAAACAATATTCAACAATAAAAAACTCAAAATGCTGATACATGAAATATCATGGATGAAACTCAAAAACATTTTACTAAATGAAAGAAGCCAGACGCAAAAGAATACATACCAGTTGTAGATTTTCACTGATGTAAAATTCTTGGAAAGGTAACACTATAGTGACAAAAAGCATTTCGGTGCCTACTGATACCTCGAGCAAAGGGGAGATGATAGCAACCATGGTGTTGGTAACAAGGCTGTATATGTTTGGCCAAACTCCTCAGACTATACGCTTAAAATATGTGAATTTTATCTGACATAAAATTTACCTCAATTCAACTGATTTACAAGAGGGGGAATTGGGAAGGGCAAAAGAAAGTGAGGATGCACCACCTTGGAGGAGACATGAACAAAGGGAAGCAAAGTGTTAGACTGGTGCAAAACCCTAAGCACCAAACTCATTTAATGCTTTGGGTTTGCAGGTCCCAACAATCAAAATAATAGACTATTTTAACCACTTAATCAGACTTTATCTAATTGAAGACCCAAAGCATTTATTCTTAATTGAAATAATATCCTTTATGATAATGATCATATGGAAATAAAGTCACTAGACCATTTAATTTCCAGATTTTGTCAATATCTTGCAGGCCCTATTTGGCAACATACTTTCATTAACTTAATCTTTTTAAAAATAGCATTTTATCAAACATTGCAGCAAATTTTAGATGAAAATTTTTGATAGAGGTGGCCTTAGAAAATGAACTAGATGTCTCTTAACTTTTATTTATTGTAATTCATTAGAAAGTTTCTTTAAGCCTATTTTAATTATTCAACTGGTTATAAATAATGAGTATATATTTTGTTGTCAGGTACATGGGGGATTTCTAGCAAATTATTTACCCCTGGCAAGGGAGAGGTCCTTTGGAGAATATGTTTAAAATATTATCTTGCATAATTAGAAATCTCTTCTATTCAGTTAAAGCTTTTTGAAAGGGCTGCTAGAAAGTAACCACGCAGTAACACAGACAAAGAGAATTAAAATCTTTCTCAATGAAAAGGGCATCAAAATCTTCTCACCCTTAAATACAAATTTATTCAGAAAACAAGTACCAAATGTCTAGGTTAGGGATTAGGCAAATAACGATGAAAGAGGCTCTTGTGAAAAGTCATTATTAGGGTGCCAACCATCCTGGTTTTCTGAAGGTTGAGGAGTTCCTCAGGATGCAAGACTTTTAGTGTTAAATCTGAGACAGTTTAGACACAGAGACATAAACACGTGGAGACAGAGGAATAATTATGATGAAACATCATGCGTGTTTTGATAGCTTTAATAGAAATCTATCTGTCCGTGTTGGATACATAGGCCAGATTCTAGTCTATTCAATGCTCACATCTAGGGGATAGTCCATGAAACCAGCAGGCAAATTGTCTCCCTCCTAGTCTGCAAATTTCCCTGCTTCCCCTTGCACAATTTGTGACCGACCCTATGGTGAGGAGTACAGAGTCTTCATTGAGGCTCTCTGGTGGAAACCGGCAGGCTCTCATGGGGCCTGGACCTGGGAAGCTGATATTAGGACAACTTCTAGGTCCTCAGCCTTCATCTCATTTGAAGGTGACCCTATTTTATCATTCTGGACTTCTTTATTTCTTTGTGTCTCTCTAAGTACCCTTCCGTCTCCATTCTGGAACTCTGGGAAAGGATGTCTTAGACTCCTGGACAGGTACCTCCAGGAAGGTGGGGGGAATGGGGATGGGGTCATCTTGCAAACAGACACAAAGCATGAAACCGACCCCTAGAAAAGACATGTGCTACTTTGCCATGGAATGCACCGTTCTTTCCCTCAGGTACTTGCATTCCCCACTGTGCCATCTCTACTCAGTATTTCCCATCAGAGAGTAAGAAGGTACTTCCCTTCAGCACCTTTGGGAGGCCTGGCTTACTTTGTCTTTTATATCGTCTGTTTTCTAGAAGGAAGAATATGACCCTGATGGATGCTGGGAAAGCTTAGCCACACAATTCTCCATGTTTATATGCAAGCTGCACTTCTTTAAATCTTAAAATTCTGCTTAGAAGAACTAATTTGTGCATGGTCTCTTTTATCCATTGGCAAAAATTATTGAAAAAAAAAAGATTGCTTCATAAGAAACAAAGAAAATAAGGTTTTGACACCTTTTAGTCAATATACCTCTATCCCTCCTCTCTTTCTTTGCTGTGCAGACATGGCTTTTCCTCTTCTTATAATGACTTCTGAGCCCTGAGAGATCCATAAATGACTTATGTTAAAATGCTGAATTTCCATTTACTCCAGTCCTTGAGTCTGGGCAGCAGCACGGGGGAAGGAAATACATGGTACGGATGCAGACGCATCTGGGCTTGAATCTTGACTGTGTCCTTTTCTACCTGTAATAACAATAACAATAATAGTCATTAAATGAACAACAGTAATAACGGTTAACTGTGGTGTTACCATTTATTGTTGACTGTGTGTCAAAACCTATGCTAAGTTCCCCAACTTCATTACCTAATTTGAACCTAGCCAGTGAAGGTTAAGTATTAGCATGCCTGTATTCTAGATGAAGAGTCTTGCATCAGGAATCTTCATTATATCACATAGGTAGCAATTATGTAAGTGTCCATTACCTCATCCATAAAATGCTCAACATAATATGACAGTAGGTATCCTATTGTGGAGTTTTGGATTAGAATGCCAAGCACATGTATTACACAGAATGAGATAGAACGGAAGTTTTATTTGGTTCTTTGAGTTTTGGTTTTCCTTAGATAAAACTCAAGATCCCTGCTTTCTAACATAATTCAACTGCTACTTTGCATTGGCCTGGCCACAACGTGATATTTATGATGAGCTTGCTTTCTGGAGCTGCTCTGTAGGAGGTTGCTGATCTTAGAGTTCTTTCTTCATATTGCTTCTGAATTTATCTTCACAGATTTGGGTGAAAAACCTTCTTCTCCTTATGTTTCTAAGTTAGTAATGCTGTAGCAAAAACAAACAAAAAAATAGACCTTAAAGATGAAGGACTAAGTTTTCACGTATACATTTTCACTAAACAGGGTATTCTTGATAGAATTAAACTCATAGCTAACAAGGGATGTTTGGTAATTATAGTATATTATGGATATTTTATTTTGGTTTCTTTTGAATTTTGTTTACAATATACTTAAAATCAGTCATAAAGAGGATAGAAAAGAAAAGGTGGTTTGCATTGTATTCTACTTTTATGTTTTTTATATATGAGTAATATTTATTGTTTCTTCCAAAACTGTATCCTACATTTTTTTCACATTTTTAATATTTATTTCGTTTCTTCCAAAACTGTATCCTACATTTTTTTTTCATTTGTAGAAACACCTAGAAACAAAATAAGATATATTCATGGTACTTTAGGTGATTAGGAAACAAGAGATTGTCCAAGCCACTGTCCAAGCTTGGGAGCTTCTATTTTCTTGGTGTTCAAACTCCTTTGGCAAGTTTAAGGAAGACTTTTAAAGCTTTTTTTTTTTTTTTGTCTGAAATAATATATTCTCATTTAAAAACATTTGACCCATATAAACATATGACTCAGATGTAAACATAAATACAACCTCCTATTTCCCAATCACTTATCTAGATTATCACTTTTATCAACTGGAGTATTTCATCATCATCCTCCTATTAACATATATGTTACTTTAAACATTTTCATAGCAGCAGGACAATATAATATTTCATGGATTCTTAATACTAAGGAAGACCATGTCAGAATAATTTAAGAGTTTTTTTTTTTTAATCTTCATAGTACCCCTTATACCACATACCTCCCCTCCCCACATACACTGCCAGCCCTCTTAAGGATTTGATGCTTTGCTCAAGGGGCACTTGAACATCTCAGATGAATATAACTCCCACTGTGAGTCATCATTACTAATGAAGTTAGTTAAGGAATATGTTCCTTAACTCTGTTGAGGCTGGAGGAGAGTAGGAAATCACCAAAGTAAAAGAAAGAGCAGAAGTCTTCTAGTCAAACATATCTAATTTTAGACCTCAGCTCTCTCTTGGTAGGAAAGTCAAGACCTAGGAAGCATCATGTTTGTTTAACAGACTTCTCACTATGTGATGATGGACAAAGTCCTTATTCTTCCCTGATCTTCAGTTTCCCCATTAGTAAGAATTGGTAAACTAGTACACAGCTCATAAAATAGTTGTAAAAACTGAATGAAAACAGTCTTTAGAAACTCCTAGCTCAGAACCTGGAAGAGCATGGATAGGCACTCTTTTTTTTTTTTTTTTTTTTGAGTTCAATTTGCCAGCATGGATAGGCACTCAACATGACTTCTGTTTGAGCTGGGTCTCAAATAGTCACTTCATCCTGTCGACTCGTCTTCCCAAGTGAACACACATAAACAGAAAATTTTTCAAAAGATCACTTTATTGCCACGCAACATTACACATGCTAGAAAAGATTTGCACTGAGTAGTTTCCTGAGGGGAAAAAGTCAAAGTCAAAAATTTTAAGAGCTAGAAAGGAAGAGGAGAATTGTTCATGGAGGTAATAGCAACTGATGATTAGATAATGACTGAAAATGAGCTCAAAGTGTAGGGCAAATGAATCTATAGGTCTGTACATGATTGGTTAAACAAGTCTCATTGTTCTTTGGCCTAGAAAAAAAAATCTTCACTTACATTCAGTAACTATCTGACTTAGCACAATTACTAAGATCATGGTTCTTTCAGAGCATTAGTGTTAGAACAGTTGATGTGAAGTACAACGTTCAGCAAGCAATACTAGTGATATTATAAATCCAAAGTGTTCATTTTACATTCCCCCTCTATCTATGCAGGAATCCCCTCAGTAATGCAGAAGGACGTGCTTATCCAACACAAACACCCAAAGTCCATCGGCTCTGAATCAGTTTAATTAATCATCAACAAATAGGACAAAATTCCATTAGCTAAAGTTGTATATTAACTAAGACAAAACCTGTATGAAAGAATAGTTACATATTAAACAGAAATTTCTCTAAAAGTGTATTTACTGACTCTTCTTCAGGGCTCCTTATTTGAAAAGAATTTGGGCTGGAAAGTGTTACTTTCTCTGACACACCAACACATCACTCTTTCCCAAACAAGTGACTCAGTGTAATCTTTGCCACAAGCCTTTATGATTTGCATATTATGTAACTCTTATATTTATCTTCCTTCATAAATATTTCAAAACTTACAGAATTCCTTTAGTCTCCTCCCCTCCTCAATGGGGAGTGTTGACTTGAACATATGGCCCCCACAGAGATGAGCTCTTTGAAATCAGAAAACATTTTAATCTTTGCATTCCCAGCACCTAACACCATGTCATTCACATTGAATGAAGTAGCTACCCTGATGTTGAATGCTGGTAGAGGATTTGGTTGGGTCTTGAGAGAATGCAACTTGTTTGGAATAACCAATGTGGAAATGGAAAGGAAAGTTAATCAGGAGCAAGTTACTGAACAGTATTAGTGGAAGTTTGAGGCCACTCTTATTTTCTCCCTGGGAATTCTATGTAAATTATAGAAAAATAAAATTATCATGGGGGGATTTCATGAAGAAAAAAATCACACGATTTGTTAATTCTGATTAATATTTTGATTTTGTCGTGGTTTTTCTTTTAACTCTTTAGATATGATTTCCTGTCGAGATGGACAATAGACAGACTTGATGCGCTATCAAGTAATTGAAGTGTTGATTATACTTTAACCCAAATGCACTATTTATCAAAGTCCTCTCAGCTTTCTTGAATGATTTATTATGCCCAAAGTAAATCTGTGTCCCAGATGGAACTAAGTATGGAAAGACAAGCTGATGTCAGTACGTTCCCTGAGAATAGTTAGAAAAGGACAGATACAGGTGGGTAAAAAGAGATGCAAGTCCTGGAAGTTCAAGAGATTTTTTTGAATAAAATAAATGGTGACACTCTATGGATGTAACCAGCTCCTATGGATTCCTACTTCTCATTGATTTGCCGACTTAAGAATAATGACCTCAGAGCCATTCCCCTTTAAAGGGGAAAGGAGAAAAAATGAGTGGGAAATATCAGAAAGGGAGACAGAACATGAAAGACTCCTAACTCTGGAAAATGAACTAGGGGTGGTGAAAGGGGAGGTGGGCGGGGCGTGGGGGTGACTGGGTGATGGGCACTGAGGTGGGCACTTGACGGGAAGGATGAGCACTGGGTGTTATTCTGTATGTTGGCAAATTGAACACCAATAAAAAATAAATTTATATATATATATACCTCAGAGCCAGAGAATCAAGGCTAAAATGATAGCTTTGGAAATATATAACCGTGTGACCTTGGGAAAGAAAGAAACCTTTCATAATATTAGTTCCTATGTTCTAGTGTCAGTATGAGAACCAAGTGAGGCAATGTATTTAAAGTGATATGATGATGAAGTCACACATTTTAAATTCAGCATGAAATTTTCTTGCTCCAGAAGTAGACTCTTATGGCCTTTGACCAATTAAAACCTTGGGTCCCTTAGCAATCCAAACAACTCACATTTTATGATACTCTCATTTTATTTTATTTTTTATTTTTTTATTTATTTTTTATTTTTTTAAAGATTTTATTTATTTATTCATGATAGTCACAGAGAGAGAGAGAGGCAGAGACACAGGCAGAGGGAGAAGCAGGCTCCATGCACCGGGAGCCCGATGTGGGATTCGATCCTGGGTCTCCAGGATCGTGCCCTGGGCCAAAGGCAGGCGCCAAACCGCTGCGCCACCCAGGGATCCCTGATACTCTCATTTTAAAAGATAGTTTCCAGGTCTCGTGGATCTTAACTACTTCTGTGTGGTACTAACACATGACTTTCTATCAGCGTCCTTTTGCCAGCACTAGGTCCATAACCTCGCTTAACCTCAAGAGAAGGGATCTAAAAATTGCAAGCGCACATGCCTAGTGAACAGTGAATGTCTCTTGACACTGCTTTTTGATTTTGTATGACCGTAGCAAGTTACTTAATCTTTTTAATCCTAATTATTTACCTGTAACCTGAAGACAGGGATAAGTGAGTATTTAACATGTACTTATGGAGGAGGACTACTGGCTTCACTCCATCCTATTGAATGAACTTGTACAAGTTTCTGAACTTTCCTCTGCCTCAGTTTTTCTCTCTCGTGTGACAATAATACTTTGGAATTAAATAAGATTTAATTTTTTTTTTTTTTAGTCCACTTGCTTCGATCAGAGTAAGTGCTCAAAAACTATTAGCTCTCTCCGTGATTATTGTATAATTTTAACATAATTGGCATTATTCATGGATAAGTTCAATTGTAGCAAGATAATAAAAGCAATATAAAATACACATGACCATATCTATCTTACTTTGTAAAAGCTCTCAGTACCTTCAAAATATTTGTTGATTCTCCTCCACTCTGAGATTTGTTATTTGAAGCATATCCTGAAATTCTTGTAATTTATTATGGCCTTTTCTTTAATAGTTAAAGTATTCTTCACCTAGTAACTGTGCAAAAAGTGTCTGTTCACTGACTGCCTGGCAGCATAAGAAGGCTGTTGGATATGACAAAATTTGCAGACAATACAGTTCTTTGTACTTTTACTAAGTATAATCGTATCTGGCCAGCCAATGAAGTGATAGCCTGAGCAGTAAAATATGTGTTTGGGAAGTTAGATAACACCTTACGATGGTGCCAAACGTGGGTGTAAATTTCAGGAGCTGAATATTTCAAGTATATCTAGTGTGTTGCCAAGTCAAGAGAGCAGAAGGGAACCATCATGGGAAGAAAGACTATTTTGCTTCTGATCATGGGGGTCTTCTGGGCATATTATATATATATTCCTCTCCCAGATAATATTGAAGAGTCATGGAAACTACTGTGCATGACCACGTATTGGAAAATTCTAACAGATTTGGTAAGTATAGAGTTTTATTGGCTCTGAATATTTAACATTTTAATCAGGAGAAAATAATTATTTGCATTATTGTTTTTATAAAAATTTCTACTGTTTTGGAAATTTTGTTCTTATTGCTTGCTTGCTGATGCTAACACCTTTTTTTTTTTTTAATTTTAACTATTTAATGCAGATCCCTAACAGAATGAGTAGAGGAAGTAGTCAAGTAGCTTTCATTTAAAATTTTAAAAGACATAATCATTTAAATATTAAAAGACAGGAAGACAAAAAAATCTTATTCTGAGCCACAATGCAGTGCTTTTTTTTAAAATATGAACTTCAGAAATAAAAAGATTGAACAGTGTTGTGATTAGCTACAGAATTCTATGCGATAATCTTGTATTCTGACATGAAAATGCATTTGTATTGAAATATTTGTAAACAAGTCAGCTGGCAAAAAGCCAAGGGAAACTGGATGCACACAATTTCCAGTTGTAAAAGTGTGAGCTACTAAGGTAACAGGGTAGCTGGTTGGCTGACTGCCCATGGTGTCCAAGCTGCCTCTCGAAGATCTGTGGTTCTTTTCTAATAAGGCTCATTCTGTGAAATTGAAACCATTCTTTAAACTCTCCTGTAGACATCTCTGTAGTAAATTGCTTTCTGTGGCAAAAAGCAAAACAAAATAAAACATAAAATGAAATAAAAGTAAGTCAAGGACAGTTAGCCTGGGTATTCAACCTCTGGCTCATTATTTCTTTCCTTGCATATTTTTTTTAAGTTGTTTTTGTTTTTGTTTTTGTTTTTTTAAGCTCTCTTCTGGAATTGAGTGTAGCTCTGAATAAGTGCAAGGCATGTCTTACTTTCATTTTCTTTTTAGTGATTTGATCACTTGTAATAATTTTGCTAGCACATATGTTGTTAGATTTGGGTCAGTTTCACTGGAATAGAGTTTCAAGTCTTATTTTTTCTAAGTTATTCTTGAATTATATTTAAAATATTTATTTTGGAAAAGAATTTCAAAAAATAGAATATTTTCATTCATAGTTTTGTTTTCTTTTATTATTTAGATTAATTATATGTACATATATACTTACACATACAAATACATATATGGTCGTCTTTGTATATTTCTAAAACGATGTCATTTTTTTCTCCTAGTACTTTTTCATCTTTTTCTACATTTTCCCCTCTTTTTGTTTTTCTCATTTCTATCATATATAATACCTTGGGCTTCTTTTAATTTGATGTTTACTTCTGAAATTATTTTATCTTTCTTATATTCCTTTTCTAATTTCTACCAGTACCAGATTTTAGTCACCCTTCCTTTTGACAAGTGATCACCTCCAAATATCTTTCTATATCTTCCATGAATATGTGTATTTCTCCTTTGTGATATTTCTTCTTACATAATTTAAAAAATCCATTCTGCAATATTGTGTAATGTATTTCATCCACTTTGAAGCAACTTGTTTCTAATTTGTTTTCTTCATGTGTTGGAAACTGTTATTTTTCTTATAGTACCTAGTACCTTTCATGAATATCATATATATACAACTTTTGTATTATTTCTATTTGACTGAGATGGCTTTTATTGGACAAACTATTACAGGAATGTCCTGGAGAACAGAGGTAGGGTCAATATATTTTTTTTCTTTCAGTTTTTGTGCTATGACACAAAATTGCTAAGTTTATACATATATATTTATTCTCTTAAGAATGAAAGAGTCTCACCAAATCAGAGATTCCCACTAGCAGGATTAAAACATTATAAGGCTTGACAGTGGGAGAAGTAAAGAAAGTCAGAAATTACCCAGGAAGGTTTAGAGGTAACCGGTATCTTTGTCATTATTGATTTGTTGTTTTCTCTCTTGTTCTATGTGGTTTTCTACAGAAGAAAAATGTAGATTTACCTTAAAGCCTTCACTCCTTTTTTTTAAAGAAAAAAATGAGTTTATTTATTAAATACATCAGATTACCATAGAATGTGACATCTTTCCAAACCTCTGTGAAGTCCATCACACATTGATGAAGTAGCCAGTTTTTTGCCAATCCTCTTTTCCTCCACCAAAAAGAAAAAAAACCAACAGTTTCTCAGTTGAATTTAATGCCATCGGGTCATATTTTGTGCTTCGCCAATCAATTTGAACTTAAGATAAAGAGTAGTAATTCAAACTTTTGATAATTCGGAGATGAAGATAAATGGAAGCCATTGAATACAATCAACTGTCAACTTGTTTGTGGTGAAGCATTATGTCCTGGAATAGAAATATCAAATATAGTTAACTAATATGCCAACTCTAATAGATTTCTCAGCATTACCTTGAAAGGACTAGGAGATTGCATTGAGTCTTGGTAATAAATAACATTATTGTCAAATAACATAATACTGTCAGACCCACCGGGGTGAGGGATTACAAGCATTTGTGAAAAGTGTTTTCCACCATTATACCAGAATGTAAGGTTTTCCTTAGCTGCACTGAGACAACTGGAAGCTTCCTAGGTTTGAGGCCATTTTTAAAAATACCAGGTTTATCATCTCTGTTCTTTGTCTATATTTGGCATTGATTCCTCTAGCCCTGCTGACTTCTTTTTGCTACTGTGGCCTCAAAGATAACCCTAGTTGGCCTTTAGGGGGTGAGGACCAATGGTCATTTCAGTTTCCAAGTTGCCAAATGCGTATCCTTCCTATGCAAAACCCTAACTTGGGTGCAGCCAATGACATAGGTACTGTTTCTTAACTTTGAATGATCAGAAATTCAATTTTATTATTTTTCCTTCAGGAGCTAGATCTATCTCTGTATGACAGATTAAGATACAAGAAATAATTTTGTCCATAAATTGAAGGATATAAATTCTAGAGTTGGTCAGAATTTTCCTTCTTTGTTATCTGATATTTCAAATTTACATAAAAAATTCCTTTTAAGGGTATAGAGTTATACAAAGAGAGTAAGTGATCTGAGAAGATATGTCTGTTAAGCTACTGCTCTCATTCATCACAGTTCACTAAAGGAAAGACAATTAAAGAAACCATAAAACCTTTGTGATTCAACTCAGACTCCAGGGACACTGTACAATATTTTTAACACATTGGTAACTTCTTAGTCCTTTTCATTTTTTAAAAAAATATTTTATTTATTTATTCATGAGAGATAGAGAGAGGCAGAGACACAGGCAGAGGGAGAAGCAGGCTCCCTGTGGGGAACCCGATGTGGGACTCGATCCCAAGACCCTGGGATCACGACCTGAGCTGAAGGCCAATGCTCAATCACTGAGCCCCCCAGGGGCCCCATAGTTTTTTGTATATATTTATTACACTTCCTAGTCGGATCCAAAAGCTTGTAAGATTATAAAGTCTCATCTTACAAAATTTTATACTTAGTACTGTCTTACACAGCATGGTATAATTACTATTTTTTTTTAACAATTCTCATCTTGTATAACATAGATAATTTTCTATCATTTTAAAAATATTTATTTGAACTAACCAGTCTCATTCTTAGCAGATAAAATACTTGGGTCTGGTGATTTATGTTTTAAAAGAGGGACTTATATTTTCTCTATTTGACTTTGATTTAAAGCCAGAGGGCCAACTAAATTAGCATCATTTACTTTTGTGACAACTACTTTGTGTCATAGGTTGTACAAAGTTTTAAGTTCTAATTTGTAAAAATTAAATAAATATATGCTTATAATCTATTACTTTTCTATGTTGACATTTAAAGTCAGCAGCCCTGATGTTTATGGGATTCCTTCAAACATTTTTGTTAATTGGTTGGAATGCTGTACAAAAATCATACCCAGCAGAAACATGGAGGATATTATTCAATGCTCTGTATAAATAATGTAGAAATAAAGAAGACAGAAGATGGTACACTGGAGGCAGGAGTCTCCATCCCTTGCATAGTTGTAGGGAGGAGCAGGTAAGAGACAGCAAAGTGTTGGGGCGCATGGTCAGCATATGTGACACTGTCTGTGTGGGAAGTATATGCAGAATATGGACAAGGCTTGAGCATACTTGTAGCAAGAATGATTGGTCTCCCATAGCCTTTTAAACATGGATTAGATGGGATGCCCGGGTGGCTCAGCAGTTGAGCACCTGCCTCTGGCTCAGGGTGTGATCCTGGATTCCACATCGAGCTCCTTGCATGGACCCTGTTTCTTCCTCTCCCTGTGTCTCTGCCTCTCTCTCTCTCTCTCTCTGTGTGTGTGTGTGTCTCTCATGAATAAATAAATACAATATTTAAAAAAATAAGCATGGACTAGGCATTTGCAGTTCACTCTGCATGAAATACTGCCCTCCTGGCTGCAATTGTAACATGAGGGCAGTCATTTGTTGGAAGTGTATATGTTTTGTGATGGGCCAGACCCAACGTGACCAGAGAGTTAAGTTTCTGCCCAATTTCTTATACCATGAAAAGTTCCATGAATACTGAGGGATCTTGGAGGGCTACATCTGCTGTCACCCTCTGTCTTCAATGGGCCTTTTGCAATGATGCTCACTAAGGGACAGAATATTAGCTAATCATGAGTGACACTCGACTCCAGAGTCAGACTTGGGCTTGAGTCCCATATCCAGCACTTATTGCCTGGGTGGACGTGAACAGATCTTTTAACCTCCCCTACCTCAGTGTACTCAACTGAATATCTGGGGATATAGTACTACATACCAGGTCTTACTAAGAATCGAATGGGTACAAGCACAAATCTGGCAAAAATTAAAAAACAACAAGTATAGTGTTATTTATATCTATCTCCATTCAACTGCCTTTGGTATCACTGGATGTTTGCGATTTTACAGCTGGATACAATTGCATGAAAAAAGTTTCCAGCTGAACGTTGGCAATACTGAATAATATAAATATGGTGAATCATGTTCAAGTCAAATTTCTGTAAAAATACCTGTAAATTTTATAGAGATAGATACAGACAGAGCTAGGGATATGCATATGAATACAGATTTGGACTTGGATTAGACATAGATATTAATAAGATCTATATAAATACATATAATACATTATATACATGTGAATATATGTATTATGAAGCTGTTAGTATTTATCAATCTATCATCAATCTGTTAGTTGATTGCATGGTGTCTTTTATCCTTTCTTTTGATTATAACTGACTTTTTTAAAACTAACTTTTTAACTTCAGGAAAATCTAATAATTCCACAATATCATAACATTGATTTTGGATCAAATTCTACTGCAACATTAGACTAAATAAAACAGGATAATTACTGGAAATGACCTTCAATACGTGAATTAGAAAATTAGAAATGGATTATTATCAGTGCAATTCACAGCTATTTCACAATGCCTACAATTTAAAAATTTTTTAATTTTAATAATTTCTTTGGTCATTATATTTAATGATACATGATATAAACCATTTATTTTGTTGTTAGCTAGTTAGAACACATTAAGCTGCTTGTTAAAACTCTTATAAAGAAAGGAGACCATGTTCTGAAAACAGCTCCCCACAATGCAGCCTCAATAGAGATTCCCAGTATAACTCAGTATAATTCAACAGTAAAGCTTAAGAAGGTTAGTTAGCTTCGAGATAACTTCTAGGTTTTTGTAAATACTCTGTCATTCATTTATTTCAGGCTTTTGATCAAATTGTCTTGACTCTCTTACTAAACCTAAAATTTTTAAACACTCATAATGTACAGATTTAACAGATTAAAAGCACCCATCAGATACTGTCTCCATATTGATCCCCCTCCTCTTCCTACCTGACCACCCTACTCAAAGTCTTTCTTTACTCTGTCTTCTATAATAGGTTCTTTATGTGAATGTCCATTTTTTCCAATGTCCATGAAGGTGAAAATTCTATCACAGGCATCTTGCATCAATACATTTTCTAGCACTGTACTTTGCACACACTGAACCAATGCAGGATATTTTGTGGAATTACATCACGTTCACTTGCACTGAAGAAACTTGCACTCCAGGGACTCCCCTGATGTGGGCCTGGGTCCCTGCACAGACTTCATTGGCATCCTGACTCCTTTATGCTTTCTTCTCTAAGGGACCCCAGGGGGGATTGTTGCTCCTGGAACTTTTAAAAAAAGATTTTATTTATTTGAGAGAGAGAGAGAGAGCCTGAGCAGGGTGAGGGGCAGAAGCAGAGGGAGAAGCAGACAAAGTACACCAAAGTATGATATACTTAAATATGTGTTTGTGTGTATGTGTGTGATGTATATATACTCATACTCACACGTATATTTTTACTCATATACACAGTCATATATATATGCTCATGTATAAACACACACCATATATACATATATGATTAAATACAAATATATTTTTATTTCATTAATACATGTTTATTAAGCAGAGGCAAACATGAGAAGTTTATAGGACAAAAGTGGTGCAGATGACTAGCGAAGGAGTAAGGCATTCTCATTGGGAATTTGTACAAAGTGTTGCCATTGCCTAAAAAAAAAAGCAAGTCAGGATCATTATCGCAGAGAGTGTATAGTTACTTGTAGAAGGGGAATAGGAATATATTTGCTCAAAATCAGAAGTTCCTGAATTCCTAACAAAACTTGCCACCACCTCCCTACCACACCCCTAGTTGCCCCAGACCTTTTGATCACCACTGGATCTGCTCTGGGACAGAGCAGTTTGCAGCAGAGCCTGGACCTGGTGCAGAGCTTTCCTTATCTTTTGTTCCCACTAAAATCCAATGGGCTGAGTTATCAGCCTTACTTGATAAGTAATTGAGAGTATTTTGCTCCCTTAATCTGAAGTGAGTCATGGAGCATTTTGCCCCTTTTTTAGTGGTGAGGATACAAATATAGCAACTTTTTCCTCACTTCAGAGATACTATCTCAAGAAGTCCCAGACTACTGAACACCTAGAAACCAGGGATCCCTGGGTGGCGCAGTGGTTTAGCGCCTGCCTTTGGCCCAGGGCGCGATCCTGGAGACCCGGGATCGAATCCCACGTCAGGCTCCCGGTGCATGGAGCCTGCTTCTCCCTCTGCCTGTGTCTCTGCCTCTCTCTCTCTCTCTCTCTGTGACTATCATAAAAAAAAAAAAAGAAAAAAAAATTAAAAAAAAAAAAAAAAAAAGAAACCAAAGTAGCAAGTCCCTAAATTTCCATGAAGTTTACTACATGTCCTTTGCCACATATATGACTTACCAAGGCATGCATAGTATTTGCTGTTTCCCAATCACCAGATGTATCAGCTTGATGACACAGTGTTGTGGACCAGTATGATGTCCTGGAATATATGGAAACAGTCAAATCCTTGTAGACCAGATAATGCAGGGAGCAGGAGAGTTCCTAGAGACTTGAAACAAGACAGTGATGGTGCACTGTCTTCCTTGCTAACTGGTAGAGAAGGAGACAGACTCAAATGAATAGCTGTGTCCTAGAAGCCAGGGGCTCTGTGGATTTGTTCCGTTAAAGAGATCCTATCTGGAGTAGCAGCTACAATTGGATTTACTACCTGATTAAGATAATTATGTCTTTCTCAAATAGTCGCCTGTCCTCTGTATATATCATATAGTTGATACACTCTTTGACAAAATAAAACCAGGCACCAGTTAAAAGGGGTAAGGTCAGATTTTAATCAGTAATATATTATTAGAACAGGATAGTGAGTCAGCATGCTTTGAATTTCAACTTCAGTTTGCACAGAGGTGATTTGGGTATTTTAAAGGGAGAATGGGAGTAGTGAAGGGAGCAAGGGAGGGCTCAGGGATCAGGAAATGAGAAGTGACAAGAGGTTGCTTATTATACATGCATTTCCGGGCACTGGCAATTATGGAAGTTAGAATTCTATCCTTCAGTTCTTACTACTGATTACATCCCACAGGAATGGCTTTTAGGTCCTTGAGAAAGACACTCCTAAATTGTAGGAGATACATTTCAAAGAGGCAGAGAAAGGATTCACCATTGTAAACCCATTTAGTAAATACTCTCAGAAAGGATGATCAGGGGCTTGTCTCTAGGGTGTTGGCTAAGAACAGCAGTACATTTTTGCAATAGCGTTGAGCTTTCTCAGGCAGGCCCTTTAAGGAAATCTAGAGTTATCCTAGGGATGGACCTTGAGCTTGACCTAGTTAATGTTTTAGGTTTGTTAATATGAGAAGAAAGAGGGTGGATGAAGTCCTTAGTCCTTAGTGGATGAAATCCTAGTTTTCATAGGACAACATTGAGGCCCAGTTGAGAAGGGGGCTCAGAAGAGTCAGGCTAGTACTTAGGGAGAGAGAATCTTTGTCATTTTAAGACTTGCAACCGAAATGATGACTTCTAAATTTTTCAGATCTCTTAATTGTGGCAGTAATCTTTGTGATTCCCTGGGACGTATAACTGCTTTTGTTTTACTATTTCAGTAGGGAGGAGCAGTTCAAGGTGTCTCTACCTGGCCCTCACTTCCATGGAGGGCCTCTTGATTAATCTTTTTTTTTTTAATTTTTTAAATTTATTATTTATGATAGTCACAGAGAGAGAGAGAGAGAGAGAGAGAGAGGCAGAGACACAGGCAGAGGGAGAAAGCAGGCTCCATGCACCGGGAGCCCGATGTGGGATTCGATCCCGAGTCTCCAGGATCGCGCCCTGGGCCAAAGGCAGGCGCTAAACCACTGCGCCACCCAGGGATCCCCTCTTGATTAATCTTGATTAGTGGAATAAGGAGCCAAAGTAAGGACACTGCCAGTTGCCAAGTATGTCTATTTCAACTATCCATTGAGAGAAACTGGGGAAATAAACACCGCCATGGATATATACACCTAGTGGACCCATTTCAATTTGGAATCAATCTAGAACACTATTTCATACTTTTTTTTTTTTTTCACTATTTCATACTTAATATCCTTAAGCTTCCACTCTGCTTGTAGGCCATGGTGGCTTTGGAGTCCCCAGGAATTAATAGCACTTCTGAATGAGTGCCTAGTATTCTCTTTCCAAAGTCTGGGCATTCCCCTTTCCCTCAATATTAACTCATCCAAACCAAAGGTCTTGGTTCTCCTGAGGAATGCTAGGAGGAAGATGTATAGTACATTTGTAATAGTTTTGCGTGAGTCTCTCCTGAGGAGACCCTGCCTTTCCTCCATTCAACGAGTCTGAGTCCTTAAATGTCTCACCTCTGGAAATTGGGTAAGAAACCATAATAATGCAGAGTAAGTCAGACTTCAGTCGATTGCCCTGCCATTGTTTTCAGACATCAAGATCATTTTATTGCTGCAGTGATCTCCGAAATTATGTTTCACTTCATCACTGCTGCTCATTCCAGTAACTACATAGGCCTTGTATTTGATAGTTTATCACTGCTATTTGGGTGATAACTTTGGGATTTCATCCTTTCTATTGAAATCAGAAGATCCATATCAATATCACAATCTTCCACTGTCATTTCTGGGCGATAGATGACAATCATTGCAAGTATTTTTACTGAGATTCTAGAGTTCCATTCACCAATACATTTCTCAGTGTCTTAGTATAGAGATTATTTTCTGGACTTGGCTGAAATACACAATATGGGGGTGGGTTGTAGGCTGCAATAATAAATTACATCCAAGATTACTATTTCCCTAAGCCTTTGGCTTTCCTCCCTTACAATACCTGGGAAATTCGGCATCTCATTTTCCTCAAATGCTTCTACTGATGGGCTTGGTTTCTGTTGCTTCGGCTAGGGGAGGCCTGATAGGATTTGGGAGTTTAGGGTGTTCAGTACTCCTGTAGATGTTTCCAGTCTAGTACTCAGAATATCATTTACAAATGAAAGCCAGACCAAGCTTTAACTTCCAACTAAAATAGCTGGCAAGACAGTGACTTCACCTTGCATTGCAATTCTATACTTTGCAAGTTCAAACTTTGGTTCTATTTTCCGACAGAGAGGTAAGAGATGAGATTTCTTTTAGGGAAAGTTTACAGAGTATCCGCTTTACTGACTGATTTGATCAACTAAAGCCTTGAGAATGTATTTCTTCTTTCAGTAACCTTTTAAGTTCAGTCAGTGCTTGAACTCATTTTTTTTATTTATAAATTTATTTTTTATTGGTGCTCAATTTGCCAACATATAGAATAACACCCAGTGCTCATCCCATCAAGTGCTCTCCTCAGTGCCCGTAACCCAGTCACCCCCACCCCCACCCACCTCCCCTTCCACCACCCCTAGTTCGTTTCCCAGAGTTAGGAGTCTCTCATGTTCTGTCTCCCTTTCTGATATTTCCCACTCATTTTCTCTCCTTTCCCCTTTATTCCCTTTCACTATTTTTTATATTCTCCAAATGAATGAGACCATATAATGTTTGTCCTCTGATTGACTTATTATTTTCTTCACAACATTTTATTGCAGCAGCTACTTGGTCTCTCAAAACTCTCCTTTAATGGGAACTGTTACAGGTATTCATTTAATAACTATTTTGCTACTACATTTTGTTCATTAACTGGTTCTATTTTACATTGGCAATGAGACCATTTAGTATCTTTAAAAGATTTTATTTGTTTACTTATTCATGAGAGATCCAGAGAGAAAGAGGCAGATACATAGGGAGAAGCAGGGTCTTGGAGGGAGCCTGATGCAGAACTGGATCTGGGACCCCAGGATCACAACCTGAGCCGAAGGCAGAAGCTCAGCCACTGAGCCACCCAGGAGTCCCCATTTAGTATCTTTAAAGCTAACCAGGTCGTTATCTAATTACAACACATGTCTTAAATGTTCTCCTTTCTGAGAACTCTCCTTCTAGACTATATTCTCTACCAATTATCATTGTGTTAGAATATATATATATATATATATATATATATATATATATATATATATAATCAGTAGGAATACATTGAGATTATGGAATGTGAGATATACAACCTTGCAGCACCGAACTGGTAATTTTCAGAACAACCAGAGGCATGGAAAGCCACGTATTTGTCAGTATGCATATAAATACCGACAGGGGCTCAGAGAAAATAATGGCTTTTTCTTTATTTCTGCTCTCACAGTCTTGTAGGAGTGCCTCTTTGTGGCATAATTTCACCTGACATGGAGGTCTGGGAAATGTATTTCCCTGACATGCCTTTTACAGACAAGGTGGAGATGATTCAGTGTTGAAAACAGATAATTTTGCTTATTCCTTTTGTACCTATTTTATCTTCATATGATGGGAAAGGGGTTGACCCAACTCTTTAATCGATCTCCTAGGACCATAGTCCACATGTTTCCACTTTAGGATTGGAAAACAAATCTTTTGATTCTTGGAATTCCAACATGATAGATTCTTCATGGTTTGGCTCACACTCACCTCTTGGGGTCCCTTGTCTTTTATGCATCCTTGGGTGGACCTGATTTAATAGCTTTACTAAGCTACCTGCATTTCTCCAATTGCAGTAGGAATCTTTAAATTTGGCCCAAAGTGAGATTTCCTCCTTTATTTGGCCAAACTCTTGCATAACAGAGTTCACCTACTATTTGAAAACTTCTCCCCAGGTCTCATGTCCAGGCAATTAGAGTTTATCTTCCTATTGACCTTTGCCAAAGTTCATTGTACATGTTTATGATACATGCAGTTATGTTACTTCATGACTGCTTATATATCATTTCTCCCACTTGGCTGAGCTTATTTAGAGTAGGGAACATACCCTGTTTGTCTTTGTACTCAAAGTAGGAAGCATAGAACCTTCCAAGTTGTAATACCTCAATAATTCTTTACTTTTTTTTTAATCTGAGGCAACTATTGTGGTAAAAAGTCTGAATCTCCAGTATTTCTAATTGTGTCATGCAGATTCACCTGTGACAATCTGACACAGGACCATTGGGAGCATGCAACATACTTCTATGTCTGTAAACAACATTGACCTTTGATGTTTATAACCTGGTGTACTCCCCCCCACCTCTTTAGAGTCTGTTTGCTGAACTACTGGGAGTCAACCATTTCATGAACATTTTTATGTTCTTTATGAACCTTCAAGAAGTTCCACCCACATCTGATGAAAATGTCACTGTGATGGAGACAACTTTCAACAATGTTCCTGTCCGTGTATACGTACCAAAACGAAAGCCAGAGAGACTAAGAAGGGGTTTATTTTATATTCATGGTGGTGGTTGGTGTCTGGGGAGTGCTGGTATGTGCCCTTTGTTGAAAATCTTAGTTTATTGTATAGTGTGTGTGTGTGTGTGTGTGTGTGTGTGTGTGTATTTAAAGATTTTGTTTATTTATTCATGAGAGATCTAGAGAGAGAAGCAGAGAAACAGGCAGAGGGAGAAGCAGGCTCCATGCAGGGAGCCCGATGTGGGACTTGATCCTGGGACTCCAGGATCATGCCCTGGGCCAAAAGCAGGGACTCAACTGCTGAGCCACCCAGGGATCCCCATATAGCATATATTTTATTAAGATGTTGACTTCAGCATATCAGGAAGATATATTTGTTAAACATCCTAGATAATATAACACTTAGGCTGTCTGAAATCCCTTTCTTTGGATCTATGTTAGTTTAAAGGAATTATTTCAGATCTCTTTCTGAAAGAGAATAATGATTTGCTATAGCAAATCTCGGGCCAGAAGGAAAAGTGTCTCATAAGCATTTATTATTTAACTTGTTAATTGCAGAAATAATGGAATGTTATGATGAAAACCAAAATGAAGTACATGGATTAGTGGATATGAAATGAGGAAATGGAGATGATGACTCTAGTCTTTCATTCAGCTTAGACAATAAAGAAATGAAAAAGGTGCTAGATGGAAAAGCAGCCAAAGTTGAGTAAGGGTATTTTATCTTTATTTGATATAAAGAAATAGTTATTTTAGTTTATTTTATGCATTTTAATATTTACATAAATCCATGAAATATATATTTTATTGTATATAATGTTCCTTTATATAAAAGTTTATACCTTATTTTATGTGTAAGTACATTTTTATATTATACGTATTTTATATTTACATAAGAAAGATCTATGAGCAGATATTTTATTTTACATTTTTTATAATAAATTTATTTTTTATTGGTTTCAATTTACCAACATACAGAATAACACCCAGTGCTCATCCTGTCAAGTGTCCCCCTCAGTGCCCGTCACCCAGTCACCCCCACCCCCCACCCTCCTCCCCTTCCACCACCCCTAGTTCGTTTCCCAGAGTTAGCAGTCTTTATGTTCTGTCTCCCTTTCTGATATTTCCCACACATTTCTTCTCCCTTCCCTTATATTCCCTTTCACTATTATTTATATTCCCCAAATGAATGAGAACATATAATGTTTGTCCTCCTCCGATTGACTCATTTCACTCAGCATAATACCCTCCAGTTCCATCCACATTGAAGCACAGGGTGGGTATTTGTCGTTTCTAATGGCTGAGGAATATTCCATTGTATACATAAACCACAGCTTCTTTATCCATTCATCTTTCAATGGACACTGAGGCTATAAGCTGAAGGTAAAGATGGCAGTTAATAGAAGTATGTTGGAAGAATGGGGGTTAGCTGGGGGACGGAATGAGGTTTGCATGATCTTGGGGATATGAGAAGAAACTGGACTTAGTTTGGAGGAGAAGTACTAACAAAACATAGAAGGAGGAACACTTTCTCTGTGACAGGAGGAAAAGAGATGTCGATGGTATTGATGTAGACCGGAAATGTAAATCAGAGTAGTAAGGGGTGTGATCCTGTCTGTCACTTTCTATAAATACAGGCAGTGAAGTCATTAGCTGGCAATGAAGTGAGGTTTCTAAGGCAAAATTTGACTATGCTATGCCTCAGTTGGTTTCCATGAGTCCCTGCTGCCCAAAGCACTTCCTTAAAATCTCATCAAAGTATTACTGAAGAATGGGAATAAGCTTATCAGGATAAAGGAACTAAATAAGAATGAGCTCTGAAACAAAATGGTATTTTCCTGATTTTTGTATTTTTATTAAAAAGACATGAAAATGTATATTCTAATCCCAAATATAAGAATGACTTTTTACAGCAAATGTTAAATAAAAGCTTACAACTTAGTATGTATGTGATATTTTAGGAATATTCAGCACCTTACTTCAGAAATCATTTCAAGATAGTATCTACTCTTCATGGTCCACATGATTTAATGCTTGTGACAACTATATATTCTGAGATTTTCCCCATAACACTTTACGATTTGGCCCTCCTGTCATTACTGGCAAATTCCATTTTATCTTACAATTTTCTTATCTGCGAAAGGGAGCACTTGCCCAAGCCCAATAGCAAACATGTGTGACTCATCCCGACTCTATACACATGGCCAAAAAAACCCCCAGAAAACACATTTTTCTTCTTGTCTGCCTAGAACATATGAATATATAAATCAGGTTTTAGCTTTCCCTACTTCATCTTTTCTTTATCTTTCTCTGGCAGTTTCTTAATTTTTTAAAAATATTTTATTTATTTATTTGACAGAGAAAAAAAGAGAGCCAGAGAGCACAAGCAGGGGGAGCAGAGGAAGCAGGCTCAGCAGGGAGCCTGATGCAGGGTGGGGATCATGACCTTAGCTGAAGACAGGGAGTTAACTGACTGAGCCACCCAGGCGCCCCTCTCGGGAGCAGTTTTAATAAAGTCTAGTGCTATTTCCACACAACCCTTTGTGTACCTCTCCATTAAAATTGATGGGATGAGCACTGCCAATATGTTGGCAAATCGAATTAAAAAAAAAAAACCACTAAAATTTTGCATGGTTGCTTTTTGTTTATATGCTTGCCCCTCCCTACCCCTGTCCCTAGTAGATTGTGACTTACTGGAAGTCAGGGATTTAATATGCATGTGTTTATTCTTTCAACACCTAATGTATAGGGAAGGACAAGAAAGCTGACGACATAGTAAAAGGATCCCTGAGCAGAAGAATTCATATTCTATAGCTATGATGAAATCTTAAAAAAATTTTCCCAGAACATTTCAGTGAGGAATAAGGTATAGTGATAAGCTTTCTGTTGATAGAAAAACTCACCAATTCATTTGTCATATTTTGATTTTATTCTCCTTTATTTCAGCTTTTCTTGGTTATGACTCTCTGTCAAGACGGACAGCTGATAGACTTGATGCTGTTGTCATTTCAACCAAGTAAGGAGCACTGTTGATTTGTTTGAGTTTGAGCCAGATACCTTATATAGTGAGATGCTCTCAGCTGTCTTGGTTGTTCTTTGGTTATGCTGGGAGTGTTACAAAGAAATTAAGAAGATGAGGCTAAAGTGATCTTGACATGACCAGAAACGAGTAAGAGAGAAAAGAGTTATACAGTTTGGTCAAACGGGGCTCAAAAACAGGAAGTCAAAAAATTGTTACAATAAAATTAAACTACTGCATCTAAGGGACAAATGACCTCTGTTGGACTTCTAGCCTACTCCTTTTTTTTTTTTTTTGAGAGGCTCCACATGGGGCTTGAACTCACAACCCTGAGATCAAGAGTCAGAGGCTTCACTGACAGAGCCAGCCAGGCACCCCTAGCCTACTCTTAACTAGCAAAGTGAGTAAGATAGGAGCTTTGGAGTCAGAGAATCAGGTTCAAAGCCTGGTTCTAGAATTAATTGGATGACTGTGGCCACTGAATATCATTTTAGCTCAGTTTTCTCAGATGTAAACTGGGAGTCATATAATATTTTCTATATCACAGAGTTATTTTAAAAATTAGGTGATAAAATGCATTTAAAACAATTAACATAGTGTATTTCATGATATAATCCTTCATTAAATGAAGTTAGTCAGCAAATAACATACAGGAATACAAGCAAATTATTCTCAAGAAACATTTTATTTATTATTATTATTATTTAAAAAATTATTTATTTATTCATGAGAGACACAGAGAGAGAAAGAGAGAGAGAGAGAGGCAGAGATACAGGCAGGCTGCATGCAAGGAGCCCAATGTGGGACTCGATCCCAGGACTCCAGGATCAGGCCCTGGGCTGAAGGTGCTGCTAAACTGCTGAGCACCCAGGCTGCCCTCAAGAAACATTTTAGATCAATAATTAATAATAGAAAACAAACCCAATGGAATAAATAGAAAAATGAAGAAACTATGAAAAAAATCCCATAAAAGTGACTGCATGTCAACTTGATTATTAGATTAAGTTGAAATAGAATAATTCCTAAGCTTTGTTTGCTACTTATTGGTTAGTAATAAAGCATAATGATTACAAAGAAAATCACATTTTGGTAAAAGCTTAAGAGAAGTGATCACTTTTTTTTTTCTTAAATCTAATCCAAGTTTTACATTCAAGCCGTTACTTGTATCAAAATGTAAAAATTTGTAAAAGCTTTCATATCAACATTATCATAAAAATGAAGTTTGGATTCAAAATGACCGTAAATATCAGGTTTGCTAAAGAAAATTTTTTACTTTCGGTTTTACGGTTAGAGTATGCCCTCTCCTACACACAGATGCACATTTTTCAATGAAAAATAATTGACTTAAAGAATATCGCTAAAGAATATTGTTATTCTGCTTACAGCTACAGACTAGCACCTAAATATCACTTTCCAAATCAGTTTGAAGATGTATATAATGCATTAAAGGGGTTCATGCGCCAAGATGTTCTTGATAAATATGGTGTGGATCCTGAAAGAATTGGTATTTCTGGAGACAGTGCTGGAGGGAATTTGGCGGCAGCAGTGGCTCAACAGGTATGTTGCTTAGATTTGCTCCTTTTAAAAAACATTTTACACTTAAATATTTATTTCAAACATTAAAATATCAAAGCACTTATGTTACGTTCATATGTTAGAAATCAGAGATACATAAAGATAAGTATTAAAGAACATTTATATCCTTAGTGCTTCTATTTCTACTTTCTGCAGATTTCTTTTTTAAGATTGATTTACTTGAGAGAGGGCATTTGTTGGGGGTGTGTGTGAAGTAGGAACAGAGGGAGAGGGAGACAGAGTCTTTGTTTTTTTTTTTTAGATTTTATTTATTTATTCATGAGAGACACACAGAGAGAGAGGCAGAGACACAGGCAGAGGGAGAAGCAGGCTCCATGCAGGGAGCCCAATGGGAGACTCGACCCCAGCCAGGGCCCTATGATCAGGACCTGAGCCTATGGCAGATGCTCAACCACTGAGCCACCAAGGCGTCTTGAGGGAGAGAGAGTGTTAAGCTGACTCTGCACTGAGTGCAGGGCCTGATGTGGCACTCAATCTCATGACCCAAGGATTCCGACCCTGAGATCACAATCTGAGCCCAAACCAAGAGTTGGATGCTTAAATGACAGTGCCACCCAGGTGCCCATACCTTCTGCCAGATTTTTAAAAATAAAATGATAAAGTACTCTTCCTAGATCATTGGTTTAAACATAATTAATATGGTCAGCTAAGTGCTACACTATTTAGTTTTATTAGGGCTGGTATTTCTGAAATCAATGATACCAGTCACCATAGCTACAGAATCAGATTATTCCAGTATCTTTCATGGAATATACTAAAATTTACATGAAAACTATTATTATCAGAATACTCAATTTGCCTATAAGCAAAAAATGATAGCAGGTTTATAGATACTTTCCTTGCAGAAGGAATTATAACTTTCAGATATCAACCATTACACTATTATTAAGACATTTAGCTAAAACTGGAGAATTAGCTATCAATTTAAAGTGATATATGATCATGATTAGTTTAGTAATGAGTGAGAGTGTTTTTGATGCTGGTTATCTGACCTAAGAAATAAACCAGGCTCTGATGGCTTAGAAGCAATGTTCCTCTCTGAAAAAAGAATTCCTTGTTGATTTATAAATGAATGTCTGCAATTTAATAACTAACTCTAATCATAAATATTGCATATTAATTTATTTTGCAATCAAACCTTGCTGTTTATTTTGTTGATTGTATTATTCATTTTTGTACACGTATTTTAAAGTATATAAATTTTGGCTATTGATACCTTTAGAAATACCTTCTCATGATTTATAGCCAAAGAAAAGATATAAATTTTGTGTTTTGTTATAAATATACTACAGAACAGATATCTGCTACCTCTATATTGCCTACGATTGTCACCCTGAGAGGCATCTTGATGCAGTACAAGGGAAACACCAGGAGACATGTAGTTTTGGAGCTAAAGAAATGTCTAGCTCTGTGACCTTGGACAAGCTACCTAATCTTTTCAAGCATCAGTTCCTTTTTATTGCGTTGCATAGTAATCCCTTCCTCTTGTGGAGTTCAGGCTTCTATAGTGGTGAACCAATGAATTCTGACCCATAATTATGAAAAATCTAGTTAAAATATCTTGTGCTAATCTGAGAAGCATTAAACTGCTAATAAGGTAGGAGAAGCTTCTAGGCCAAAAAGTTTTTTAAAGACACACACACAAACAAAACACACACACAAAGATAACTCTATTACTTGATGTCCTCTCTGCTCTAATGGGATATATCTATCAGAAAAACAAAAACTGTTTGACTAAGATTAGATAGAGATTGAAGTCAAGTTCCTGGGCCTCCAAAAAATGGGGACAATTATGAAGTACTCCTGACTTTAAGTGAGGCCCTGAAGAGATACAGTCTCACTGTTGGGGTGAATGTGTTGTAAAACAAGACCCATACTCATTTGAAGCCTTGCTTCACATCACCTGGATGGTTTGGAGAAATCTCGATCTTTGAACTTAAATTAAGTTAGTATGAACAGTTAATATTCAAGTATACTTGATAGAAATGTATAAAACTTATCACTGGAGAAATATGGTATTGTTATGGACTTCAAATTATTCCTGCAAATATTTTTGGAATTCAGTATCCCGCACAGAATAAAACATATCGAGGAAAACAAGTAAACAAGAAACCATGAAGGAAAGCATGCAGAATTAACAGACAACAGATAGACATTTTAGAAAATTCAGATACTGCAGTTATCAGCCACAGAATATAAATAATTATCCTAGTTTCTTCAATTAATTCACAACCATAATTGCAAATTTCAGCAGAAAAGTAGTTTTGAAAAACAAATAAAAATGCCAAAACTAAAAAATAAAATTATCAAAATAAAAACTTTATGAATTGCTTAAGTGATTTTACATAGCTGAAGAAATCATTTATGAGCTGAAAGATGGGTCATATGACTCATAGGTGATTATGCAAAATGAAGCATGGAAACCCCCAAAAGATAGACAATACAGAAGAGAAGAGAAGAAATATAGCAGACACAGTATGAAAATCCAATAGACTTTTAAATATTATGCTAGAAGAGAGGGGAAAGAATGGGAGAAAGGAATATTTGAAAATATAATAGGACATTTTGCAGAGCTGATGAAGGATATCAAGATACAGATAAAAGAAGCTCATGAACCCTAGACATATTTTTTAAAAGATTAAAAATAAATAAGTAGCTAGAGAGAAATCTATATATAGACACTGCAAAGTAAAAGTTTAGATAACCACCAATACAAAATCAAACAAAAAGAAATAGAGGGGTGCCTGACTGGCTCAGTTGGTAAGGCATGCAACTCTTGATCTTGGTGTTGTATGTTGGGTGTAGAGATTACTTTAAAAATTGTTTTAAATCTGGGAAAAAAATGAAATAGAGAAAATCTTAGAGAAGAAAGAGTACCTTCACAGAAGTGCAAGTCATACTGACAGCTTACTTCTCAGTAGTGAGAATGTAATTTTTAAGTCAGTGGAATGTTACCAAAGAACAGCACAAAAATTACTGGCAACCAAATCCTTTGATGCACAAAAATATTACATACAAATAAAGAGAAATGGAATATTCAGGTAAACCAAAACTAAGAGAACTGCTATAAATGGAACACACTAAAAAGTGGTTTAAATAATTTCAGACAAAATGAAAATGCAGATAAAAGTTAACAATAGAGGAAGGAGCAAAGAGCAAGAATGTGGTTACAATGTGGATAAATCTTAAACCTGGAGAGTTTAAAATAATAAGATATAAGAAAGACAAATAATCAGTTCAAGAGTGGAGGGGAGGGCAGATTTTAAGTCTTACCGGCTCTTTTTATTATCTAAGAAGAAGTGAAGATTTAGATTGGCCTTTAATAATTTCATTTGTTTTTGAGAGGTTACAAATACACATTATAATTCTTAGGGTAATCATTTAAAGAATAGAAATACGGTAAAACTTATAAACTATAAAAGGAAAAAATAGAATAATTTAAATGTCAACTCATCTAAGTCAAAACTAGAGAAAAGAGAAAAGAAGGAAAATTCACAAAATAAGGTAGATCAAAATCAACTGTTTTAGTAATTAGAGTAAATATTAGTAGTCTAAATAACCTGGTTGTAAGATCAAGTTTGTCAGATTAGAAATATGAGTAAGCAGAAAATTTGAAAGTAAATGTATGGAAGATATATGGATGTTACCTAAGGTAATATCTAAAAGAATTACTACTGGGATCCCTGGGTGGTGCAGCGGTTTGGCGCCTGACTTTGGCCCAGGGCGTGATCCTGGAGACCCAGGATCGAATCCCACATCAGGCTCCCGGTGCATGGAGCCTGCTTCTCCCTCTGCCTATGTCTTTGCCTCTCTCTCTCTCTCTCTCTCTCTGACTATCATAAATAAAAAAAAATAAAAGAATTACTACTATATTAAGAAGATCATATCATTAAAGAAAAAGGTTAAACCACCAAGAAAGTATGACAACTCTAGATCTGTATGGATTTAATAATATGGCCTTAAATGTATGAAGAAAATACTAGAGCTACAGGGAAAAACACAAATGTTCAAAATCACAATGAGAGATTTTAAATTACCTCTTTCAGTAATTAAGACAGCAGGCAAAAATAATAATAAGGGTATACAGGACTCGATCAGTACATTTAATTCGATGGGTCTATAAAAAATAGGGAAACAAGCAAGTACATGTGATTATATTAAAAAATTGGCCAAATACTGGTCCATAAAGCAAGTCTCAAAAAATATCACAGGATTTAAATCACACATTTGGACTCTTAACCACAATGCAATGATTGGGAAATCAACAAGAAAGGGCAAATAAGAAAATATCCTTCTTTGTATGGAAATTTAAAAAATACATTAAGTACTTATGGGTCACTATTTAATAGAATATATATCTTGTATATGCTCCCCACATTTAGAACAATACTCTTAGGAAATTGTATTTCCTCAAAAGCATATATTGGAAAGGAAGGCTAGAATAAGCATCTGACTCAAAAAAAAAAAATTGAAGGAAGATAATAGTAATGGCAAGAACAGAAATTATGATATTCAAAACCAAGGCTTATAAGAAATATGAACAAAAAGCAAAAAGTTAATTCTTTAAAAGGACTAATAAAATTTTTAAGTCTCTGGAAAGACAAAAAAAGGAAAAGCAAAATCAGGCATAAGTAATGAACATCAGGATTGATAAAGGGACAATACCGCAGAGCCTTCAATATGAAAAAGAATTTGTCTTTGATGAGTGAACATTGTAGTCTTTGAAAGACATTTTGAAAAACTTCTTGAAGTTAAAAAATATCTAATAATATTTAAATTCAATGGAAAAATTCTGAGAAAAATGTAACAAGTTATAAAAATATAACTTGCAAGCAGACACAATAATAAGTGAATTTTATCACATTAATAGATAAAGGAAGCAGAATCATAGATCATCTTGCAGAAAAAGATTTAGTAAAATTCACAATAATAATTATTGGTTCACTAAGAATTGATGGAATGTCCTCAATCAGGTAAACTGCTTTGATTAAATGATATAATTTTAAAGAAGTATACAATATTGAATTCCACAGAATGAAGGATGGGGAAGAAGAAGGATGAGTGGTCAGTTCAGGGTGTATGGGAAAATCTTGAGCCTTAAACATAGTTACATTTATATTTATTATGAAGTTCTTTACTTGATTTTATGTGTATTAGCTATAAAGATAGTTTTTTAAAATCTATATGTTCAAAGATTTTAGCTACCTGTTGAGTTGAGTTTATTGGTCAAATATAAAATATTTTTGTATTTCTTCTTAACTCAATCTAAAATCAGCCCCCCTTATTTATTACCACACTTCTACTAATGTAAACAGTGTTCTTCATACTAGGTATTGAGCTAAATGGAATGTGGTAATCTTACAGGAGACAAAACACTGAAATGATTATTTAAATTCATTACTTTTTCTTCAACATAAAATGGTTATTTTTACATAAAACAATCTGGTAATGGATTTATACATATTTTATTTTAGTAACTAGATCTAATTACTAGCTGTGCTTAAAATGCAATGTAATAAATAAGCAGAGCTGCCATTTGCTTTTGCTAGTGTGTGTGTATGTGTGTGTGTGTGTGTACAATGTATACCAAAGGAAAAAATGTCACAATGCTCTCCCTCTTTAACTCTACATTAAGTTTTTAGAAATAGACTTCAATTTAGACATTATACTTTACTCTGAGAAGCATCAGAGTACCTACAGCTTTGATAATTACTATTTGTGACCTATGCTAGCAGATCTCAAGTTTTTGCATGCATGAGAATAACATGAAAGACTTATTAAAACACAAATTGCTAAGAAAAAAACAAAAAAACAAAAAAACAAAAAAACACAAATTGCTGGTTCCTCCCTATCTGACTTAGTAAATCTGGTTGAGGACCCAAGAATTTGAATTTCTAATAAATCCTCAGGTGATGCAGATGCTAGTGGTCCAGGGGCCACACTTGAGGAATTAATTAACGTATGAGACACAATGGGCCATTCCAATGTTGTAAGACCAAATAATGTACATAAAAACATCTGCTAGACTGTAATCCTCAAGATTATTGGTCTCCAGATATTTTTGGTCATGTATCCTATTAATAAAAAACTTCTAGTATACCCCAAATATATGCATTTTATAGATAAATATGTTAATTCACTAATGTAGTTTGAATATTTAAAAACATAAATATTAAAATGAATTAGACTTTGGCCCAGGATTTATCTGTTTAGTATCAGAGCCAAATTGGAGTTCCTAATTATGTGGTTTTTCCTTTAAGTGTTAATGCCTGTTGATATAATAATATATGTACATATTTTTTTTTTACTTACAAAAAATGTTTCCTCTGATTGCCATTCCTAGTTGTCAGAGTAAATATTTTGCATTTTAATCACACATTAGATGGTCTCTTTCTCCATCTATGGGGAAAATCGTACAAATCAGTTTGTTTATATTCATAGGATTTAAGTATAGACATATATCTAATATTCAATATAATACTGAAAATTAGAAAGTTCTTTGAGATATATTTTTGTTGTTTCTGATTATCTTTTTGAGATTTTGGATTTATATCAATCTATTGTTTTTAAATAAAAATATTTTTTCAATGAAAACTACTATTTGAGCAACTAATTTAAATTATTTTCAGCTCATAGACGACCCAGATGTGGAGATCAACCTCAAGACCCAGTGTTTAATTTATCCTGCCCTTCAGACTCTTGATATGGATTTACCATCATATCGGGAAAATTCACATTTTCCAATTCTGCCCAAATCATTGATGGTCAGGTTCTGGAGTGAATACTTTACCGTGGACAAATCTCTTGTAAAAGCTATGTTCTCCAATCAACATGTACCAGTGGAATCAAGCCATCTGTACAAATTTATTAATTGGAGTTCCTTGCTCCCTGAGAAGTTTAAGAAAGGATACTTTTATAAAAGTCCAACTTATGGTAGTTCTGAGCTGGCTAAAAAATATCCGGGGTTTCTAGATGTGAGAGCAGCCCCCTTGTTGGCTGATGACAACAAACTGCGAAGTTTACCCTTGACCTATGTCATCACCTGTCAATATGATGTCTTAAGAGATGATGGAATTATGTATGTCACCCGACTTCAGAATGCCGGGGTTCAGGTGACCCATAACCATATTGAGGATGGATTCCATGGAGCATTTTCCTTTTCTGGATTTAAAATTGCAGATAGACTAGAAAATCAGTATATGAACTGGCTAAGTGAAAATCTATAGTAAAAATCTGAGGAAGGGGTTCATAAAAGTATGTAAACTTCAAATAGGAAACAAACTAGTGAGAATCAAAGGGTTATGTTTGGGTTGATGTTTATCATCTGTGACCTTTCTAAGTCTTCATAGCCATCATGTGGTTTAGTTTTTTAAATCAGAGGATTCTTTATTTCTTGTCCCAAATGCTGTTTACTCACTTCTGTACTTTAGAAACTATCTACTTTCCTGTATATTTTTTTCTGCTTCTGTTATTCATTTCTTAAATTTTTTTTTTAATTTTTATTTATTTATGATAGTCACAGAGAGAGAGAGAGAGAGGCAGAGACGTAGGCAGAGGGAGAAGCAGGCTCCATGCACCGGGAGCCTGATGTGGGATTCGATCCTGGGTCTCCAGGATCGCGCCCTGGGCCAAAGGCAGGCGCCAAACCGCTGCGCCACCCAGGGATCCCTGTTATTCATTTCTTATAGCTGTAATTCACAGCCCTGGTTTTTAAATTGCCTACAGTATTACTATTGAGAAGAAAGTTTTAAACACATTTAGCTCGTGAAATGCCAGAGCTTCACCCAGCATGGATTTAGAGGCTTGCAATGCTGTTTTGTAGGCATTAATATGAATTATGTGCCAATTGTCTTTCAAAGCATTTGCCTCAATATGATGCCATTTGTCTATCACTACAAAAATCATTTCTTAATACAAGCTTTTCCTGTGCTAGTTACCAAATTTAATGCCAATGATCTTTTAGGCACTTTGGGGAAAAGCAGCTCCATACTTATAAAAATTAGGGACACTGAGGTAGGAGACAATAGCTCCACAATGTAGTAGTGGTGAACGAAGCTTGAAATATGGGAGAAATAATAAAACCAAATAGAAAAATTTGAATTTCTAAAAGTTCTTATGTCCATGTGGGCAAAAATTTGAATTTCTAAAAGTTCTTATGTCCATGTGGGCATAGTAGAAGGCAGCCTGAAATTAAGTTGTGTTCTTGAGCTGTCTTAGTGTGGATCGCTATAACATAATACCATAGAATGGGTGGCTTATAAACAATAGAAATGTGCTCCTAATATTCTGGAGGCTCAGCATGGTTGTCAGCATGGTCAGGTTTTGGTGTGAGTCTTCTGGATTGCAGATGTTAACTTCTCACTGTATCCTCACTTGGCAGAAAGCAGAGAGGAGAAGCAAGCTTTCTCATGATTCATATAAAAGCACTAACTCCTTATGAGTTCACCTATTCCTAATTATCTCTCAGAGGCACCACTTCATACCATCACATGGGAGCGTAGGCTTTAATGTAAGAGATTTAGGAGGATACAAACATTTAGTCTATACCCTAGACCATGAACTATAGTATATACTATGACCAACTATGAAACTTAGGAGGATAATAAAAACAAATAAAAATAAATAAATAAAAGAAACTTAGGAGAACACAAACATTGTCTATACCCTACACCTTTCTGTTCAACTATGAAATTTAGAAGGACACAAACATTTAGTCTACACTCTAGACCATGAAGAATAAATTGTAGTGACTGTAATTATCAATCTTGATGATCTTGTGGAAGCATTGAAGAATTCAGCCTAGGAGTAATATGGTGGTTTCTCGAAGCCACCAGAAATCAAGTCTTTACTTTTCTGCTCAACTATTATCAGGCAGAAAGAGGTTTTGGTCTTGGGATGGGAGAACCACAAACTTTCATTTCTGTTTCTATCAAGAAAAATAACAGAGTAGTCCTGGAAGCCTGGCCAATATATTTCTCATTTTATGTCTCATTTTATAGAACTACATTTCTTGTAGACACTGTCAGGGTTGCTTGAGGAATCATTTTTTTAACCTGGGCACATCCTCCTGAACAAAATTAGTATTCTTTCAAGTAAAACCATAAGTGAGAAGTGGATAGGCAATTGGCAAGCCACAAATTCAAATGGTTTAAGTAAAGTGGAAAAACAGAAATGTTTAGGGTCATATATTACACGAGATATGTATACAAATCAATCATACCTATGATTTCCAGTGGAGCATCATAGGGTCATTTGTATACTCAGTTGGAGAGGACTTTTTTCTTTTCTTTTCTTTTCTTTTCTTTTCTTTTCTTTTCTTTTCTTTTCTTTTCTTTTCTTTTCTTTTCTTTTCTTTCTTTTCTTTTCTTTTCTTTCTTTTCTTTCTTTCTTTTCTTTTCTTTTTCTTTTCTTTCTTTTCTTTTCTTTCTTTTCTTTTCTTTTCTTTTCTTTTCTTTTCTTTCTTTTCTTTTTTCTTTTCTTTCTTTCTTTTTTTTTTTGCATCTCTATGCCTCATTCTTTTACCTTTTTCAAACCACCTGCCGATCAATAAAAATAATCTATGTTAATAACTAGGTGGGGACATAGTCTTAATTTGGAATTGTAAGATTCATTTAAACATGGACAAAAGTTATGACACAATATACATTATTAAAGCTACCTACTTTGTTTTTTATGCCGTAAAATAAGGTAAATAATTATAGGTGTTCCTACCTTACCATGTGGTTTCTTGGATCCGAAGTTGCCAGGACTGGCTATTTTAATTGCTCTTTACCCCTCTCTACATTGGCCATCACTTCCAATTGCCCTCATTCCACACCTTAATTTCTGTGAGACATTCCTTGTCTCTGATTCTGTCCTTTCCCCAGTCTCTTCCCAATTTCTATTATCTTTTTCCACTCTGTTTTCTGGAACTCATGGATCATCATGAGCAGCATCCAGAAGCTTTTATCTTGCATTAACTTCCATCTGAGATGCAGTACTTAGGACCATGCTTCCTCTATTCTTCCCACATTCGTCATACCATAGTAGCTGAACATGTGCTAAATGTCTTCCTTGATTATTGCTGCTGCTGCCAGACAGTTCTGTCTCCTTCTGGCTTCCTGAATCATAGTAACAGACTGTATCACCAATTACCCTTCCATTTTGTAGTCAACTGTTGACCCCTGAGTCACTGGCTCTCATGCTTCAAAAATTTCACCTTTCAGCTCATTGTCAATACTTCAATATTACTATTGGGGATTTCAGAATCTATGTAGGTAACACAACCAGCAACATGGACTTACTTGACTTGTGCTTCCCCTAATGATCTTGCCCTCCATTCTGCATAAACTATTTGCCCTTATTATCATGTCTTGGACTTTCTTACAAACAAAAATTCCACTCCAATAATCTCAATGTTAAGTAGGCTACTGACTGTAATATGCTGTCTTTTTAGGTCATTCCCATCGATACTTATGATTTCTATAATACTTGGATTATACCAGCATTTAAAAATTCCTCATGACTAAGAAGTGTTTATGTCAGGAATGAAAGGATCATTCAACATTTTTGTTAGCAATAATGAGAAAAATCATATGTTTATTTCTAAATATCTTAAAGAGATAAAATTAATATTCAATTTTTAAATTTAAATAATCCTTATGTGATAGTAATAGAATAATAGAGTAATAGAGTAATAATGCTCTATTAATAGAGTAATAATAGAGTAATAGAAGGTTTATGTATACAATGGAATATTACTCAGCCATTAGAAATGACAAATACCCACCATTTGCTTCAACGTGGATGGAACTGGAGGGTTTTATGCTGAGTGAAATAAGTCAGTCAGAGAAGGACAAACATTATATGTTCTCATTCATTTGGGGAATATAAATAATAGTGAAAGGGAATATAAGGGAAGGGAGAAGAAATGTGTGGGAAATATCAGAAAGGGAGACAGAACATAAAGACTCCTAACTCTGGGAAACTAACTAGGGGTGATGGAAGGGGAGGAGGGCCGGGGGTGGGGGTGAATGGGTGACGGGCACTGAGGGGGGCACTTGACGGGATGAGCACTGGGTGTTATTCTGTATGTTGGTAAATTGAAACCAATAAAAATACATTTATTATTTAAAAAATTAAAAAATAAAGGGTTAAAAAATAGAAGGATATCTATATGGATAAATATTTGCCATATAAAATTTTGCCTCATGCTAATCTCTTTTAAAATTATATAGAAATTATGAATATCCATTATCACCTTTACTATATTTCATTGTTTTAGATAGATACTATCTATCTCAATTAGGCAAGAAAATAAAATTTAAAAGGTAAAAAATTGGAAAGGACTTAAATGATCACTATTTCAAATGACTTGGATGATTTAAGATAATCAAGCCATTATAATAGATATTCAGAAAGGTGACAGTTTAGCAAATTAGGAAGTAAAAATTGTTATATTTTGCACAAAAAACAACTAGTTAGAAGGAAAGTTAGAATCTATTTACAAATTTTCTCTTTTCTGTTTCACTTTGTTCCCTTGTCTCTGTAGAGCTTCTCTCTTTTCCATGCCCTCCCAATGAGCAGTGTACACATTTTATTAAGTCTCTTCATTTTAGTAAATTCTATGATCCACTATGACTCATGTACAGAATGTTCACCTCTTGGGTGTATTTTCTCATTTGGAGGTGGGAGGTGGGATTTTTTTTCCTCAGTCTAAGGCACTTCATTTTTTCATCTCTTCTTTGTAATTCACATCTAAATGCAAAAACCTAAAGCTTTAAAACTTTTAGAAGAAAACACAAGAAAAAAATTTTGTGTCAACTTTTTTTAGGTAAAGATTTCTTAGATGAGACTTGGGACAGAAAAAAGGTGCCAGACATTTAAAAAAGCAGGGGGTGGGGCACCTGGGTGGCTCAGTCGGTTAAGCATCTGCCTTTTACCCAGGTCATGATCCCAGGGTCCTGGGATTGAGCTCCATGTCTGGCTCCCTGCTTCTCCCTCTGCCTCTGCCTGCAGCTCCCCCTGCTTGTGTACTCACTCTCTCTGTCACATAAATAAATAAAATCTTTAAAAAAATAAATAACTAAAAAGTAAAAATAAGAAAAAAGATACATTGGACTTCATCAAAGTTCAAACCCTTTACTTCCTGAAAGGCATGATATAGAGAATAAAAAGACAAACCACAGACTGAGAGAACATATCTGAGAAGTATATATGTAATAATAAACTTGAGTCCAGAGTACAAAAAGGACTTCTATAATTCTGTAACAAGAAGCAAAATATACAAGGAAAAAAATGGGTGGAATATTCAAGCAGCTACTTCACTGAAGAAAATACATGATTGGTCAATGAGAACATAAACAAAAATTTAGCAATGTTAATCATTAGTACAGTTTATCCATTTCTTATAAAGTTAAACAGAACCTATTATATGACCCAGAAATTCCATTTCCAAAAAAATATGAAAACATATATCTTCATAAATACTTGTTTTTGTGTTCAAAAGAGTTTTAGTCATTATGGTCAAAACCCAAACAACTATTCATCACCTGGTGAATAAATTTTGATATATGTATATGATGGAACACCAATGTATGATGTAAAGGGATGACAGGACATGTACTTTGTAAGAGATGATAGAGATTCCTGTAAATGTATGGGTGCATGGATCACAGTTCAGCCTGTTTTGATGCTCTCTTCAGTGAGGCATAGATGCTAACTCATATCCTAAATCCTATGGTACTTCTAATGTTTCCTAAACTACAAAACTAAAAATTTCATACTGAGGAAATCACAAAAAAAAGTAATGACATCAGCCATTTCATTAGGCTTGTGCAAGCATTCAAAATCTCAGCACTCGGAGGTTGCAGCATGATAGAACTGTGGGGTCTAAGTTCCCCAACATTATTTTGTGCTCCTGACCTACAGTTAAGTGGGTCAGGCCATAAAGGAAGTAGCCAATGTGTCCAATTCCAAGTCCGATTCTCTCCTGCTTCCCATCATGCAACTAGTGACCCTGCCAGTTTGAGGCACTGCATTGCAATATTAACAATTGCTTTATTTTGAATGGCTTATGTGCATGATTCAAGATTTATGTCAGTGTTGGCTTTGTGTATTTCTACAGCAATAAATTGCCTTCATTAAGTTAAATCCCTTTAGTCCATCAACAACTAATTAGAGCAATTGAATAAACAGATTGTGCGGAATCAGCTGTTTTTCCTAGATGGGGTTGAAAACTGAGGGGAGTAAATGCAACCATTTGCATTATGTTTTCCTCTCTCTAAGATCTTTTACAATATCCACAATAACATTTCAAGTGCCTGAGCAGATTCTTGAATCCTTGGAAAGAAAGATAGGTATTAATTAAAAAGCTGAATAAATATGTAATATGAAGTGAATTGGTGAGAATCATAAGCTCTCAAATTGCAACCATTTACTAACCATGTGAGAAAAGCCTTAATTTTGCTATTAGAAACAGAGCTAAATATTAACACTTATTTGGGTCACAGAAAATAAGATCTTAGATCTTAGTTATTATTTAAAGTTTAGAAGCATTTCCATTACTGTTTTGGAAACTTATTCATAGCTGCAACATTGGAAGTTATACATGTCTCCTGCCTGGGTGAAATTTGTTTGAATATGAGTGAAATTATCAGAAAAAAATCACTCAGTACATAAGAGGCAAGCTCTTATGTTGTATTTTTACAATGCTGTTGTGTATGATGTTTTGATGTGCTATTATTTTTATTTCCTGTTTTAGTTCTCTAGATCCATGTAAGGGAAAAATGTCCTTTTCTAACCTTTGCCCTACACAGCATGCTTCTCTGTATTTGATATTTGCTCACAGATGAAGAGGTGACTTTTCCTATCAGCTTGCTTTTGGAAGCCTGACTGCCTTGATTCTTACATAGTGTGCATTATCTAAAAGACAGAGTGTGGTCTAGGTGGACAGTGGGAAAATAATCAACAAAAACATTTTCATACCTTTGTAAAGCTATACTTCTTTAATTTACAGGATTCCACTCAGAATGCATTATCTCTTTTCTACATTTTTAAAATGGTCATTAGTAAACAATTTGATTCTCAATGGTCATCACACTTTTATTCTACTATATCTTCTATATATCTTCTATCTATATCTTCTGCACTGCACAGTCTTGGCTTTTTCTATGTTGCCACCCAGTTTACTGGAGCAGTTCTTAGGGCTCGTTCAATAATTTGCTACACTTCACATTTCAATCCACCAGTTCAGGCAGCATCAGGGGGTAAATTTTTTTTAAATGGAGGATACTTAAGTCAGATCCATATGGGCATGAATTTTGATTGTGTTTCTTTCTTACTGTAATGTTAATAATAATATGTACAATTATAACATTACCATTTATGATGACCTCCTAGATGCCTAGAGTTATTATTAGTTATTTATATTCATTAGGAGTTTAATTCAAACAACAACCCTAATAGGTATGTATTAACATACCTTTATCATAAATGAAATTATTGCCTCCAGAATAGTCTAAGAACTTTCCCTTATCATACAGCTAGTAATTTTATGTTTCAATTACTTTACCTTTAAAATTGGGGCACCTGGGTGGTTCAGTCGGTTAAGCTTCTGCCTTCAGCTCAGGTCAGGATTCCAGGGTACTGGAACATGGAGACCTGCATCGGTCTCCTGGCTGAGCAGGAAATCTGCTTCTTCTCTCTCCCTGCCCCTGCCCCCCAAGTCATGCTTGGGTGCTCTCTCTCTGAAATAAATAAAATCTTTAAAAAGATAAAATTGTAAGCATAATACAAACATATTTTTTAAACTATAAATACTTTTATTACATAAATTATGATTGAACGGAAGAGAGTTTATTTAGCTTTCTTCACCTTGATCCTACTCAGAGCTCTAGCTTCATGATCTTTGGCACATGGCAAACTTTTGATTACCCTGGAATTAAATTGGACTCAAAGCGATGAATACAAGAATGAACCCTGCTGGAATTCCAGCTGAAGTTTATTGACCTTAGTATTCTTTCTTCATTGCTTTTGAATTCTTCTCGGTATAGTGTGAATGAAACATAGGACCAGTTAGATAGGATTCACTAGGGCTTCTAGGTCACTCTGTGAAAGTCATCTCAAAGACAACCTGCTTAAAACTGTAATTTTTTGAAGACACACACACACTCACAACACACACACACACACATATTTAGGGAGATTCCTGCAAATGCTTCCCAGATTTTGTAATCTTGGGAGGAGAAGAGCAGCTGTTGCAGACGAATGACATAAGTTGACCAACACCCTTACCCTTTCTCTCTCCTTTATGAAGTAAAATCTTAATGAGCAGGAGACAAGGACACGGAAGTGTTGTCTTTCAGAGCATTGGTGAAAACCTATTACAGTTGTCAATAGGGAACAAAAATGGCAACAACAATAACAAAGACCTTCTAGGATCTGGGCAGGAGCAGTATTTAAGGTGAGATTACTAGTTAAGGAAATAGTTTTTTTTTTTTTCACTTCATTGAAGCATAATTCACAAAACTGTCATATATTTAAAGTATACAATGTGATGATTTTATATATATATAATATATATTTATATACACAATTTATATATATATATATATATATATATAAATTGTAAAGGATTTCTCCCAACAGGTTAATTAACACATCCATTACCTCACATATTTCCCTTTGGTGTTGTTGCCATGAGAGTATTTATGTTCTGTTCTTTTTTTTTTTTAATTCTTTTTTTATTTTATGATAGTCACACAGAGAGAGAGAGAGAAGCTGAGACACAGGCAGAGGGAGAAGCAGGCTCCATGCACCGGGAGCCCGATGTGGGATTCGATCCCGGGTCTCCAGGATCGCTCCCTGGGCCAAAGGCAGGTGCCAAACCGCTGCGCCACCCAGGGATCCCTATGTTCTGTTCTTTTAGCAAATTTCAGTTGTATAAGACAGCATTATAGTCACCATGTTATACTTTGGATCCTCAGACTCTCAGACCTTATTCATCTATACCTCAAAGTTGGTACTCTTTTATCATCCTCTCCCTATTTTCTCCAACTCCTGGCAACCACTTTTCTACTCTCAGTTTCCAGGAGTTTGATTTTTAAAGACCTGTTGACTTGAGAGAGAGCACGAGCAGGGAGAGGAGCAGAGGGAGAGAATCTTTAAGCAGACTTCCTGCTGAACATGAAGCCATAATTGGAGCTTGATCATGACCCATGAGATCATGACTTGAGTCAAAATCCAGTAGGACAACTAACCAACTGAGCCACCCAAGCATGCCCCCATGAGTTTTATTTATTTTTTTAAATATTCCTCATATAAGTGATACCATGCAGTTTCTGTCTTTTTTGTCTTTTTCACTCAGCATAAGGCCTTCCAGTTTATTCATCCAATGTTGTTGCAAATGGCAAGATTTCCTTCTTTTTTTAAGGCTGAGTAATATTCAATGATAACATAGAGTGATAGATGATAGATAGATTATAGACAGCCAGTGAATTGTAAATATTGTGCTACTGTAAATAATACTACAATAAAAATGGATACAGATTATCTTAGCCATGATTTTTTGTATTTGACACCACAAGCAATCCAAAAACAATAATAAGTCGGACTACATCAAACTAAAAAAGTTCTGCACAGCAAAGGAAACCATCAACAAAATGAAAATGTAACCAATGAAATGGGAGAAAATATTTGTAAACCACATACCCAAAGAGTTACTATACAAAATATACAAGGGACTTATACATCTCAATAGCAAAAAAATAAATTGCTGTCTTAAAAATTGGGCCAAGGATCTGAATAGACATTTTTTTTTCCCAAAGAAGATGTGCAAATGGCCAAGAAGTACATGAAGTAAGTGCTCAGCATCACTAATTATCAGGTCAGTGAAAATGAAAACCACAATGAGATATCACCTTGTTACTTGTTAGGATGGCTGTTTACAAAAGATGAGAGAATAACGAATGCTGACAAGAACGTGGAGAAAAGGGATGTGATGCTGGTGGGAATGTTAACTGGTACAACCCCTATGGAAAACAGTATGGTGGTTCCTCAAGAAACGTAAAAAGAATCTCTGAGAAGGGTTTGCTTTTTGATAGGAAAGTTATCACTCACAATTTCTATTGCTTGTATTTATTGTACCAACTTATTACTAATCTTTAATTTCTTTAAAGTATATTTTAAAAAGGAAATAGTGTTGAACAAGGCAAGAAACAAAGGAATAAAGAGATAGAGAATAGAAATGTTGTAGGTGATCTTCAATAATCTTTCCCTCTAGGCCTTAAGCTGCCATTTATGCCTGCCCACTACCTTCATCCACTGTCAAATAATACAACAAAGGTTATGCTTTTTTGCTTTTGGTTGTTAATATTGAGTAAATTGCCACGCAGAGTACATACACCGGACAAGAAATTCATGGAGTCATTTCCTAAGGAGGAAAAGCAGACTTTTTTTGGTAAGTACTAACAAGTGAAAGGGCATGGTCCACATTGGTTGTGATAAGTAAGAACTAAGAACTAGCCATGTAGTAGAGATGAGTCATGTCTGTGCTCAATGGGTTCAAAACAAGTTCCACTGGTGACGAGCCAGAAAAGAATCTTCAGTTAGATTCAGGTAAGTGTTTCTTAAAGTTCATGGTTCTTTAAGAGCATTAAGGTCAGAGCAGTTGTAGAGACACACAACCTTAGGTTTGATTCTCAGCCAGGCAAGTACTCCTGGAAATTTACTTCTTTGTTTTTACCACCCACTTTCCACACAGAATTCCCTTGACAACAGAAAAAGGGTAGTGATACAAACTATTTTTCTTGCTTTTCTAGAAAGTAGAACAATGACAAAGAAAAGATTAATAATCTTACATTAAAGTCAACAGAGTAGCTTAACAATACCCCTAAGGTGCCTTTGTTTCTGATACGATTTGGTGGGGTTATTAACAACATATCAACTGAAATTATGTATTAGCTAAGATAGAATTTGCAGGAGCAAGAAATGACATATTAAGCTGAGAAATGCACATTAAAAATAGGGCTTAGAAGCTCTACATCAGTGCCTTTTGTTTTAAAAGGTCCTTTATCTTTCTCCAGCATACCAAACAATGGACCTTTCTAAGACTTGACTGTCATCTTTGCAACAAAGTTTTCATTATTCCTCCAAACTATTCCAATACTACATAGCACTTAATATATTCAATTCACATGTAATAATTTTGAATTCATGAAGGATATAATAAAAATTAGATGTACCAGTAAAATATAACAAAACTTTTAATTTATTGTTATTATTGTTTATGTTATTTTTATGACTCCCTTTGCTTTCCTTCTCTTCTGGGGGGAATCTGCTTCTACTATATTTTCCAGAATCTTTGAGAATTAACATACTCTTCTCCCAGGGGATGTTCCACAATTATTTGCGCTGTGACTATCTGAAGGTAACACAATGCTGGTAGATTGGACAGGACTTGCCAGAATGTTGAATATTTGCTTTTACACCATGTACATTGAAACTTGAGCTCTTATTAGCAACACCTGATATCACATGATAAAAACTTTTGTGCTAATTCAGGGAACTCTGTGGCTAAGAAGTTAGGTAATAATAGTTCTGGGTAGGGCTTGCCTCATGTTTCCTTTGTTTTAGGCATTGAAATAAAGTATAATACTGTCTTGCTGAAGAAACAGAACCTGAGTTACAGGATGGTGGAAATATCTTTTCACTTTCTCATCTTGGGAGTCTTCATAGCTAGCATATTATACTCATACATGCCTCTCAGATAATGTCAAGGAACCGTGGAAAATGGTGTTTAATGCTGTTGCAAAAATGGCATCATATTTGTTAAATCAAATTATTTACTAATCGAGAGAGACAAGTTTTCTAGGATTCTAAGGGTTTTTTTTGTTGTTGTTGTTTTTGTTTTAAATTCTACATGTCTCTGGCTTCCTATTGTCAAAGTTTCCTGATTCCTTTATGATATCTCTGAATGACCTCAGAATTGATCTTGATAACCAGATGAGCAAGGAAGCATTCAATTTATATTTCTAAAATGATCCATTTTAAAGTAGCAGTGAATTTTTTTAAGTGACAATTTTTTCCTTCAATTTTTTTACTTACATGTGATTTTAATATTTTATACAAAACTCAGAAGTCAGATGTTTAAATTACTCTGTAGTTATCCATGACATGTAAGCATTAATACTGGATTTGGATTATATACTATGGACATGTAAGTAGGTTCTTATGAAAATATACTATAGATTGTCTGACTGAAAAGAGTGCCTTTAAAAAACCATGAGAGAAAAAAAAAAAAACACCATGAGAGGTTAGTGGCAGTGGAAGAATGTCTATTATTATCTCTATTAGGGCTACTTCTCTGGGAGCCTGACCTAGTTTATTTCCTCTAATCCTCCCACTACCAAATTAACCTTCTCTCCTTCCCTTTCTTTTAACTTTTTACTTTAATCAGGAAAGATTTTTTTTGGTGGTAGAGATTGGAAACTGCTAAAGCTCTGATAGGGAGAAATCCTTGATCTTCATGTGCACATTTCCAGGAATGGAGAACTCATTACTTTTTTTTTAAGGTAGCCCACCCCATTTTTTCTAAATAATTTAAAATTTTATTTTTTGAATAGTAATGCATTCATATAGTTCAAAAATAATGTAATCAACATGAAAAAGGTATACAGTGAGGCACCCTGCTTCCATTCCTGTCTTTACCCATCCTTTAGACACTGAGAAATTACCATTTTTGATTTTGTTTCCAAGATATGTGATAAATTATATTCTAGTACAATTTTGTTCTGTGTTCTTCTTAATAAGAGTAAGTTTTAGAATCAGAAAAGCTCCTTTGTGCCCAGTTTTCAATTGAATTTTCTTTTCCTTTTTCTTTTTCTTTTCTTTCTTTCTTTCTTTTTTTTTTTTTTTTTTTTTTTTTTTTTTATTGTCCTAGGGAGATTAGGCCTTGGTAGAAGGAAGTGTAAATTTTGTTCCCCATTTCTCTTTGTCTTTAATACAATAAATTGGCCATAATGAAGTGGTTTTAAAAAAACACTTTTCTTCATTTAAAAAATTTTAGGGCAGCCCTGGTGGCTTAGCGGTTTAGTGCCACCTTCAGCCCAGGGTGTGATCCTGGAGACCAGGGATAGAGTTCCACATTGGGCTCCCTGCATGGAGCCTGCTTCTCCCTCTGCCTGTGTCTCTGCCTCTCTCTCTCTCTCTCTCTCTCTCTCTCTCTCTCTCTCTGTCTATCTCTCATGAATGAATAAATAAAATCTTCAAAAAAATTTTATAATTTATCCGTGTTTAAATTATATCTCCTGGACTTTGATAGTTAGAAAGGCTTTTTCCATGACTACAGGAGAATTCACTCAGTTTCTTCCAGTACTTTCATGGCCTTTTTTATACTTTTTTACACCTTAGTTCCAATTAGAATTTCTGTTAATAAATGATGAGTGATATAGATTGAACTTTACTTTTTTCAGCTTGTTATCCCAGTAGAATTTGTTTTAAAGTCCCTTAGTGATTTGAGAAAATATAAAAGATTCATACAGACTTCTAAGAAATAGCCAAAAGGAAATGCCTCCGACATTATATATCAAAATATATTAGAATAGAATGTGTATTGCTATGGTTGGGTGGAATGTTTTCAATCTGTCAGTGGATTCTGTGGGTTCATAGTGTTTCAAACTTTCTTTGTGCCTACTGTTTTTCTGTTTTCTTGCTCTATCAGTTAATGAGATGAGTGTCGATCTTCTCTAAATTATTAGTGAAACTAATACTTTTGGATATTTCTATTTATCTTTTCAGTCTTCCCAGTTCTTGCTTTCAATTATGAAGCTCTTTTACTGTATGCATGCACAGTTAGGATTGCTGTGTCTTCTTGGAGAACTGGCCTTTTATTTCATTATGAAATGTCTGTAATTATTCCTGGGTGTATGCCTTTTTCCAGAAGCTTGTATGAATATATTTATCTTTTTTAATGTCATCATAATAAGATTTCTCTTTTGCCATCATTTTAATAAAATTTGGAGAAATGAGGAAAAGTTAAAATAATGCTTATTTCACCATCTTGTTCTATAAGGCACTACTTTTGAATTACACATTTGAAATATGAACATTTTTTTGTTTCTTAGAGCCCCAATCATTCTAGACCTTTATGAAACAACTGAAATCTTGAAATCACAAAGCCTTCTGCTCACTTTGTCTATTGACTAGTTGGACTATTTATTTCTATAAGTTATGTATTCTAGGTACTAATATTTTCTTATTTAAATGTATTGGAAGTATCATTATCCATATTGTGGCTTTTTTTCAATAGCTTTATAAAATATTTTGAGTAATATAAATTCTTGACCTTAGCCAAACTGAATTTATCAATATTTATGTCATAATTTCTGTTTTTCTTTTTGGGGGGGGGCTATGTATGTATATTTTATTAAATTCTTCTGAAGCATTCTTTGCTCTCCTTTATCCTCATGGACTCTGGAAGTATAGGGAAAGCAAATGACCTGAAGTTCTCTATCATCACATATTTGGTTTTCTTCAGGTAACTTTAACCTGCCTGAAAGGCCTTCTGCTCAGTTAATCATACAAATTTATCTTCCCTCCAAGTCTCAGTTCAGTTACAGGTTAAAAACCCTTTTAATTTCCCAATATCTTTACAGCAATCCTGAAGAACATTGCCCTTACTTATAATAAGATATTATCTTATAACTTATGTCTTTCATTTGGCTCTGATTTTTTTGACGATGAGGAACATTTAGCACAGAATTATATATTCCATAATAGTATTCCTATGGGTGAATGCATAAATAAGGATTAATTTCACATATGGTAATTCATCATATGGTAATATAGCATCTGGATTTCTATATCTTCTGGTGCTGTCATGGCCAGTTTTTCTGAGAGAATGTAATTAAGATTCTTTGAGTCACATCAAATATTAATGTGCACTTCTTTGTTCAAAACATTTTGACACTGTGTGCATGTTTTATTTTAGGCCCAGCTTGTTGAAATGTTGGGACTAAACTACTTCAGGGAATCCATGATGTTCTCTTCAAGCTTTTAGTATGTTCCACCAACATCAGAGGAAAATGTGACTGTGAGAGGTACAACATTTAACAATACTTCTGTCCATATATATGAACCAAAACAGAAGCCAGAATCATTAAGAGGTTTATTTTATATCCATAGTGGTGGTTGGCATTTGGGTAGTAATGATAAGTGTGATATGTTGGAAAACTCACTTTATTGCTATAATTAGCTATTTTTCAGTTCATGATCTATAAATTAAATATTATGTTCCTGATTTTGGAATTAGTTTCATTAAGCGACATGAATTAATGGAGTTTTTGAAATCTCTATTTAAATAAAAATTTAAAATATTTTTGTTACCAAAATTATAAGAGTTTCTGACCTTACCACTGTGACAGAACTTAGAAATTTTACAGGATGATGATTAAGCTCCCTAGCAAATATATAAGGCTTTTTGTGTTGTGAACTTGCCAACATATAGCTGGGAATGTTTTATTTTTCCTTCAAGACTCAAATAATTATTTTCAAAGTATGCTTTCTTAATGTCCCCAGATGAAGGTGGAAAGACTATAAAGTTTCTCTTTACTGAAATGTTAGGGTCTGCTTTCTTCAAATTGTCTCTTGCTAACAGTATAGAACTAAATAGGAGTTCTTTTCTTTTTTTTTTTTTCAGTTTTTTTTCCTCCAATATACTTATCCCTTTCTCAGATCAAAATGAACTCCCCCCACAAAAAATACTTCAGATCAAAATAAACTCTAAAAAATAAGAGATTTCCCTCCTTTGGGGTATTACAATAAAAAGGAAAATAGACTAAAGGTAGAAAGACTGCGTTCAAGGCTCCAAATCCAGAGTAGGGAGTAGGGAGTGTGGTCTATAAGGAAAGACATGCCATGGTTCTGGTGGCTCTGTGCTCTCTGACAGCACAGAGGAAGTCCAAATAGTCCTTATAAGTGTGGGGCCTGGACAGGGGCCCAGATGCTTAGGTCCAAGGGGGTTCTGATGGTCAGTGTTCTAGGTTGGGTGACTCAGAGAGTGCTGGCATGAAACTATTTTAAAATGGTGAAGAAATGGGTGAGTCCATCATTTCAAGTGATTGAGAATGGTCAGAGATATGAGGGATACTATGAGAGAAGAGGATATCTAGAAAGAGGATGGAGTTGGCAGTACCAAAAGATGCAGGAATCCTGAACTATTGAAAGAATGCTTCATGGACTTGGACATTTATCCAATTTGGGTGAGGGCAGACATTATAGAATGATAGGACATTAACTCATGATGAGTGAAGAGTAAAGGAGAGTTGAGGAAATTTAAGCAGTGATTATATATAGTATTTCAAGAAGCTTCATCAAGGAGGGAAAATGAGAAAGAAAGAGACAAAAAAGGAAATACAGACATGAGAATTTTTACATTTCAGTAGAGGAGAAATGTAAAAAAATACATAAGATTTAGTTTAAAAATAGTTAAATAGCAATATGTTGAAGGAACGGGGTTGATGACTGGGGCAGCATAGTCCCAGATGCAACGGTAGGGAACCAGGGTGAGATCTGAGGGCAAAGAATTTCCAACACACAGGAGGAACAAGTCTTGCTATGAGGGGGAAGGAAAAGAAGGCTTCAGTTGAACGATTGTATGCTAGCAGCAGGAATGTGCAAGGTAGTTGAGAGAGTGCAGCTCAGTGACATCTGTGAATGAGTTTGTCTTTTAAATGGGTCCAAATTCTCAAAGTTCTTGCTCTTCAAACTATTTTGCTAAAGCTGTCCCTCTCTGAGTGCCAACCCTCCACACACACACACACACACACACACACACACACACACACTTTTCTCAGAAACACCCCTCCAACCCTGTTGTCTCTAGTCTACCCAAATACTTTTTAAATTATTTTCAACACCTCCTGACTGATTAATGAAGGATCTGTCCTATATGTCAACACTGTTCTCTCATCACCTCCATTAAGGAAGCTATTTTTTGTGTTTCTGTTTTTGGCCTCTCTCTTATAGATGTGACATCCTTAAAAGTTAGAGAACATGTCTCTTCAAATGCATATGCCCAGCCTCTAACTACATGCCAATCACATAATAGGCAACCAAAGCAAGCTAGTTTGGAATAGACTATTTGGAAATTTGGCAAATGGAAAGGAAGGCTTATCAATGGCTAGTGAAAGGGTCACTGAGAAGAATAATTCACATTCTATTGAGATGTGAGTATGAGCATTGATTAATATGAACCTAGTATTTAATTTTTTCCTTTATGTCATAGTTCAAGTTAAATGGAAGAAATAGAAAATCATCACAGTGATTTCAGTATTCTTTTTTCTTTTATTTCATATCTTAATACCTATGACTTGTCAAGATGGATAGGAGACAGACTTGAAGCAATTGACATATCAGTCAAGTAAGAATTATGTTGATTTCATTGTAGACTAGATGCCTTACATGCTAATATTCACTCAAGTATTTTGTTTTATTATGTAAAAAAAATTAATCTATGTCACTGATGATACTAAGTATGGCCAGAGAAACCTAATGTCAGAGGCTGTATCAATGTCAAGTCCAGCATCAGATAAAAAAGGCACATAAACCTAATGTCAACCCCAGCATCAGAGAGAAAAGACACATACATACAGGTCAAGAAAGCATGAAAGCCAGAAAGTCAAGAAGTTGTTCAAGTGAAATTTAACTGTAGTATTACTTCTAACATCCCCCTCCTCCATTAATTAGCAGAGTATTGAGGATGAAGACTTTGGGAGGGGGTCCAAGAGCACCCCCTAGGCATAGGAAGATCTGCACTCAACTTCTCCCAAGGACACATGAAATCTATAGCTACACGTGGGTCATTTCCCTCTGAAAAATAACTGAAAACTAGATGAACCACTCTTCATGATGTAAAAGGACCACACAGAGATGAATAGGAGAGGCAGAGACTCAGTCTCACAAAAACCTCACCTCTGGTGTGGTGATACACAATGTGGGAGGGGGCTCACCAGACAGGTGCTTCACCCAAAGGAATGAGGCATTGGTGCCCTACCTCAAACACCCTGGCCCTTGGATCTGCACTGGAGAAGACAAGACCCCACAATGTCTGACTCAGAAAACAAACAAGGCTGATCTCTGGGCATCCCAGAGTGCTAAGGAAAATGGAAATTCTTCTCTTGAGGGACTCACATGTGGTCTTGCTTGCCCTAAACCCAGCAATCAATCAATCAATCAATCAATCAATCAATAAAATAGTAGTTTGAAAAGCACCTGGATTGTATGTGAGGGAGAGTCAGTTGCTTGGAGGACAGTTAGAAGCTGTCTGGAGACAGAGAGGCTGGCAGATGTCACTGTGGCAACGTCCACATAGCCTGTTAGCATGGGCAGCAAGCTCACAGCACCCTCGCACTGCCGTGCTGGGCCACCGAGGGTGGGGGCAAGCATTGGACTCTTGGTTTGTGTTCAGGTCCAGCTCAGGTCGTGATCCCAGGGTCATGAGATAGGTGATTGCAGAGTAGTTCCATTTTTAACTGTTTGAGGAACCTCCATGCTGTTATCCAGAGTGGCTGCACCAGTTTACATTCCCACTAATAGTGTAAGAGTGTTCTTCTTTCTCCACGTCCTCACCAACACCTGTTGTTTCTTGTGTTGTTGATTTTAGTCATTCTGACAGGTGTGAGGGGATATCTCCTTATAGTTTTGATTTGCATTTCCCTGATGATGAGTGATGTTGAGCATCTTTTCATGTGTCTGTTGGCCATCTGGATGTCTTCTTTGGAAACAACGTCTATTCATGTCTCCTGCCCATTTTTTAATTGGATTATTCATTTTGGGGGTGTCGAGTTTGAGAAGTTCTTTTTATATTTTAGCAATTAACCCTTTATCAGAGATCTTAGTTGCAAATATCTTCTCCCATTCTGTAGGTTGCCTTTTAGTTTTGTTGTTTGTTTCATTCGCTGTGCAGAAGCTTTTAATTTTGATGTAGCCCCGATATTTTATTTTTGCTTTTGTTTCCCTTGCCCCAGGAGACATATCTAGAAAGAAGTTGTTATGGCCAATGTCTGAGAAATTACTGTCTGAGTTCTCTTTTAGAGTTTTTATAGTTTCAAGTCTCACCTTACGCCCTGAATTTATTTTGTTTATTTTTGTATATGGTGTAGGAAAGCAGTCCAGTTTCATTTATTTGTGTGTAGCTGTCCAGTTTTCCCAACATTCGTTGAAGAGGCATTCTTTTTGCCATTGGATAGTCTATCTTGCTTTGTTGAAGATTAATTCACCATATAATTGTGGGTTCATTTATGGGTTTTCTATTCTGTTCTATTGATCTATGTGTCTATTTTTTGTGCCAATTTCACTTACTTACCAAACCATTTCACTTACTCTAGTTTTGTGATATAACTTGAAGTCCAGTATTGTGAGGCCTCTAGCTTTGCCTTTCTCTTTCAACGTTGCTTTATCTCTTTGGGATCTTTTGCGGTTCTATGTAAATTTTAAGATTCTTTTTTCTAGCTCGGTGAAAAATGCTGTTGGTATTTTGATAGGGGCTGTATGAATGTGTAGATGGATTTGAGTAGTGTAGACATTTTAACAATATTTGTTCTTCCAATCCATAAGCACAGAATGTCTTTCCATTTCTTTGTGTATATTCCATTTCTTTTATTGGTTATTTATTTATTTATTTGTTGTTTATTTATTTATAAATATTTTATTTATTTGACACAGAGAGAGAAAGCACAAGCAGGGGCATGGCAGAGGGAGAGGGAGAAGCAGGCTCCCCACTGAACAGGAAGCCCAACATGGGGTTCGACATGGGGTAAATACTATAAGTTTTACTTCCTCCTTAGCAATTTGGATGCCTTTTATTTCTTTATGTTGTCTGATGGTTGAGTCTAGGACTTCCAGTACTATGATGATTGGAAGTGGTGAGTGTGGATATCCCTGTCTAGTTTCTGACTTTAGAGGAAAAGCTCTGTTTTTCCCTATTGAGAATGATATTACATGTGAGTTTTCTATATATGGCTTTTATTATGTTAAGGTATATTCCCTCTAAACCTACTTTGTTGAGGGATTTTATTATGAATGGATGTTATACTTTGTCAAATGCTTTTTCTATGTCTAGTGAAATGATCATACGGTTCTTATTTTTTCTTTTACTGATCTTATTCTTTCTTTTACGTTGATTTGTGAATACGGAATCTCTCTTATAACCCAGGAATAAATCCCACTTGATCATGGGGAATGATTTTTTTAATATATTACTGCATTCAGTTTGCTAATATTTTATTGAGAGTTTTTGCAACTATGTTCATCAGAGAGATTGGCCTGTAGTTCTCTTTTTTAGTGGTATTTTTATGTGTTTTTAGTAACAGGGTAATGCTGGCCTCATAGGATGAATTTGAAAGTTTCACTTTCTTTTAAGTTTCTTGGAATAGTTTGAGAAGAATAGGCGTTAACTCTTCTTTAAATGTTTGGTAGAATTTGCCTATAAAGTCATCTGGTCCTGGACTTCTCTGTTTGTTGGGAGTGTTTGGATTACTGATTCAATTTCTTTGCTGATTATCTGTTTGTTTGTTTGTTTTTTAAGAGTTTATTTATTTATTCATGAGAGACACACAGAGAGGCAGAGACACAGACAGAGAGAGAAACAGGCTCCATGCAGAGAGCCTAATGTGAGACTAGATTCCAGAACTCCAGGATCATGCCCTGGGCTTAACCGCTGAGCCACCTGGGTGTCCCTTACTCTAAGCCTTATTATTTCCTTCTTTCTACTGGCTTTGGGTTTTGTTTGTCTAGCTTCATTAGGTGTAAAGTTAGATTGTTTATTTGAGATTTCTCTTGCTTATTGAGGTAGGCCTGTATTGCTGTATACTTCCCTCTTAGGACTTCTTTCCTTCCTTCCTTCCTTCCTTTCTTTCTTTCTTCTTTCTTTCTTTCTTTCTTTCTTTCTTTCTTTCTTTCTTTTCTTTCTTTCTTTCTTTCTTTCTTTCTTTCTTTCTTTCTTTCTTTCTTCTTTCTTTCTTTCTCTTTCTTTCTTTCTCTCTCTCTTTCTTTCTTTCTTTCTTTCTCTTCTTTCTTTCTTTCTTTCTTTCTTTCTTTCTCTCTTTCTTCTTTCTTTCTTTCTTCTTTCCTCTTTCTTTCTTTCTTTCTTTCTTTCTTTCTTTCTTTCTTCTCTTTCTTTTCTTTCTTTTCTTTCTTTTCTTTCTTTCAGACTGGTTTTGCTGCACTCCAAAGGTTTTGAGACTTTGTGTTTTCATTTTTATTTGTCTCCCTGTATTTTTTTTTAACTTCTTCTTTGATTTCCTGGTTGGCCCATTCATTGTTTATTAACATGCTGTTTAACCTCCATGTATTTATGGTCTTTTCAGAATTTGTCTTGTGGTTGACTCCCAGTTTCATAGTGTTGCGGCCAGAAAAGATGCATGATATGACTTCAATCTGTTTTGAAGTCTAGTTTGTCAGACATAAATATTGCTACTCTAGCTTTCTTTAGACATGGATTTACATGATAAATGTTTCTTCATCCCCTCATTTTCAATCTGCAAGTATCTTTAGATCTAAAATGAGTCTCTTGTGGGAGGCATATAAATGTGTCTTGTTTTTTTATTCATTCTGACATGTCTTTTGATGAAGCATTAAGTCCATTTATATTCAAAGCAATTACTTATAGATATGTATTTTTTGCCATTTTATTACTTGTTTTGTGGTTATTTCTGGAGATTTTCTCTGATCCTTTCTTTTCTTTCTCTCCCTCATGTCTTGCTGATTTCTTTAGTGATATATATATATATATACATACATTTCTCTCTCTATTCTTTGCCTGTTTGGTAGTGGTTTTTGATACGTGGTTACCACTAGGTTTGTATATAACCTCTTCTGAAAATAGCAACCTATGTTAAGTTGATGGTCATTCACATTTGAACTCATTCTTCTCTCCTCCCCATGTTTTAGGTATATGTTATATTTCATATCCTTGTTTTGTGTGTGAGTTCCTTGACTGATTTTTACAGAAATATTCATTTTTACTGCATTTGTATTTCCTGCCTTAATACTATCACTTTTAGTCTCTCCATTCCACTCAAAGAATCCCCTTTAATATTTCTTTCAGAACTGGTTTAGTCACAAACTCGATTAGTTTTTGTTTGGGAAATTCTTTATCTCTCCTTCTATTCTGAATGATAGCCTTGGGAGATAGAGTATTCTTGATCACAGACTTTTACCGTTCAGCACTTTGAATAGATCACACCTGATTTGCTTAGACTTTAAATGCCAGCATTTGAAGGTTGTAAAATGTGTCCAGTGATAACTCTCCAGTGGCTTACTTTGACAACTAAAATGTCAATATTGATTTTGTATGATAAATCATTAAATTTTTAGCATTTAAACAGGAATTTTCTAAACTATAATATTATTAATCAATATTATACTTTACTTAGCTTTATATTACTTAATCCATATCTTTTGTTTTATGTTTTATATTACTTGCAGTTTTTTCATGCATTAGAGGGTTTGTTTTTGTTTTCTTTTATTTTTTTGGTGGGGTAATTTGTGTTTTTAGTTATCCGTATTTGAAATATAGAGTATTCTCAAATGAAATGTATAAAGAATAAACATAAGTATTATAATCAGTCACAATGTCATTTTCCTGAGTAGTGTTTTGATATGACCATAATCTCTAAGTACAGTGCAGTATATTGTTTCTGATTGGAAATGAAAGAAAGCCAGGTGAGCACAAACATATACTCACATATGTACACATGTACACACAGACACACACAAAATTTTCTCATCAAGACTTTCACCTCTTTGGATTTACATTTATTACATACAAAATGCTAGTGTGGGAGGTGGTTAGTATTTTTCAAATGAAGGTCTACAGATCTTAGTGCCCACCAGCCTTCCAGAAAAAATTTACAAGTATTTTGTTTTCATGATTATGATCATCTAATTATACATATAACTTGTATATCATTTAGATGAACACTTTAAAATTGGGCATGTTCATGAAGCCAAAACCTAAAGGAAAGCCTTTGAATTTGTAAGAGTTTTTCAATACATAGTCCAAGAACCTTTGTCATCTTCAAAGAATTTCTTGATAGTCCGCAAGTGCTTAAATATGAGAAGCATTTATTAAATTCTTTTCAGCATTTGATATTTATTTTAAAATATGATACTCACTTCCTTTAAGTGAGCTACCAGCAGAAGGCAGCACACCACAGAAGAAAGACAAATTGATTTTTCTCTGTTATTTTTGAGTGTTCAGGTTCTACAAGCATTTCAAAAGAAGCAAACTGATTTAGAAGACTGTTAGGCATGTGATAGCTAAAGCAAAACTGCAATAGTGTTGTGAAAGAAAACTGACAACCTCCTGGAAGTGTTTGCTGAAATATCTAGCATAATGATGGTAATCTGGAGTGCTTCTTGGCAGAGTGTGCAGAAGGGATATCATGGGATCTGAGGGAAAATGAAAGGAAAAAAAACCCATATTTGTAAAATCAATCATACTGAAGCAAAGAACGTTAAGAGTTTTAAGGAAATATATCCACAAGCACACAAGTCTGTCCAGTAAGTCTTCAAAATAATTGAGCTTATACAGAGGTGAGGTTATGAACAAATGGATTGAAGAATAATAAGAGCAATCGATCAAAAGGCAGATTGGTTGCTGATCAGGTTCAGACTAAACATACTCCAAAGGGGAAGATGGTTCAGAATATTTATACTAGGCAGCTGGAATAACTCCAGACAGAAGGAAATAGGTGATATATAGACTAATATTTATTTATTGGACTTCTTACACTTGTTTGTTTATAACTAAGATCATAGGACCAACAAAAATGATAGAGTCAAACTCCATTACCATTAACAAATAGTTTAAGATCCACAAATTTGTTAGGACCAATAAATAGGGCAATATTCAAAAATTGTCAAATATAGTATTTCTTGCTTTTAAGAGGCAATATAATTAGCTAACTAGTTAATATATTGATGATACTTTCCTGATTTGATTATTTGAATTTTATTTGATTTAGTCTGATAATTTGATTATAACACAATTATGAGTCTGTTACTAAAATATTGAGTGGTTAAAATTTTTCATTAAAGCATTATAACTAAAAATTCATCACTAAATAAAAAATTTTTTATACAACATATCATATCTCTCACTTACACATATGTTTTATTTTGGTACATAGAATAGGAGAATTTATTATGGTATTGTGACTACTTTTTAAAAGCTAAGATTACTTCTTTTATAAAGAGGATTTTTTTTTATCATAAAGAAGACTCCTTATGGCCCCATATAGTCATTCCTGATTAAACACAGCCAAAATAAATACACAAACTCAGATAATAACAAAACTAGACATCTATGTTGGCTCTGCCCCTTCCTTTCGTACCAATAGAGAAAAAATAACCAGCTTGAACAACTTTGTAGGAGAGATGCAACTGACCTAGAGGTCAAAGACAAACAGCAGAACAGGCCATATTTTATTATGATGTTAACACAAATAAAAGAGAGAGCAAACATCTCTCCCTGCTTTCATAATACAGGATTAAAAGCAACAGCTGGCTTAGCCTTCCTAAAGCCATCTATCATGAACTGCAATTGCCTAACACTTACTTACAGAGAACACAGTTTCAAATGAATTGAAGGTATATGAAGAGAAGGAGCCTATCATTTCTCTCTTGGGACTTCTAGATGACTGAGTCTGTTAAATCTACAGCACACCCTCTCATGTTCTCCCTCAGCTCAGAACAATGTCTCAACACTTCACTAATTTGTGTAAGAGCCTCCTGATTTTGCTATATCCATGTGCCTCCTAGACTATCAGTTCTCTATTTTTTTGAGTAATTAACTATTGTAAATTAAACATATTTATTCTTAAAAAGCGAACTTCATATTATATCATCAGCAGGAAATCAGTGTCACCTCTCATGAATGTAATGAATTTAGAATACTAATAAATACATACTATCCGAGTCTTTTTGCCTATCAATGCTCTGAGCCTGAGGAGATTGCATACCCCCTTTTAAAAAAGAGTAATAGCAAGTGCTAAAGAATATTAAAAACATGAGATAATCTAAATCAGACTCTCTTCTTGAAAGGCAATTGAAAAGGAGGTAAATATTTTTCTTATGATGTGAATGAATGTCATAGTATCTCCTAGAGTCATCTGATGTCTTGCCATCAATAAGAGGATGACTTTCTGAAAGTACAAGTGGGATCCAGGTATAGCAAGTCCAAGATTGATGATAGTCCAGATCCTTAACTTTCTAGGCACATTATACAGAAAAATATGAATTTCTTATCAAGTTCTTATATGACTTGGCTTAGCCTATCAGGTCTCCTCAAGTAGAGGTGGAGTCTGTTCAGAACTTACTGCAAGAGGCATAACAGGTTTTATCGTCCAAAGACTCTGCTTTGCATTTGTCCTTGCCATTTCTCTCTCTTGATAGGCTGTTCTTTCACCATGTTATCTCCAAAGCAATTGGTCATTGACATACACTAGCTATTGTATGAGACTCAGAGCAACTAAGGGGTGTAAATTAAACACAGTTTAAAAAGATTTGGCAGAAATGTGAAGTCTGGAGTATGTTGTTGTTTCCAAGTTCACTTCCCTCCAAGTGCCAGGTCGAGGTCAGAGTTATGTTTTTGTTTTCTCACATTTATCAATCATTGAATGTTTAAAATCCATTTTTTGTTTGCCTCCAAAATCTGCCACTGATCAACCTATAATTCCATTTCTAGGAACAAATGATAAAACTTGACAAAATAAATTATGCCAAATCACATTAGGACTTTGGTCAATTAACACCACTTAGGTGAACACTTAAATCTCCGAGATTCAAATCAAAAGCATACTCTCTTCCTTTAGTTCCTTGATAAAAACTTTACTTCTTTAATTTTAGTGTTAATTAATTTCATCCTCTTTTTTGTTACTAGTTTTTCATTTCTGTGTTCCCCTCTGGTGCCTATCATAGTGTTTGTATTTAAAAACCAAATAAGTCTTTCCTGAATCAGTTTAGGGAAGGAATAACTAGGAAGTGATGATATTCACGTAATCCCTATTCCAGTCTTCACAAATAATATGTTGATTTTGTAAAGAAGATATCTGTTACTTCTTGCATAACAATATATTGAATCTCTAATAAAAATGAGCTTTGAAATATAATATTTAGGACGTTAACTTTGTATTTTAAAATCCAACATGTAGAATTTTGCCATGCATGACAAAGTTCAGCATACAAAGGTACTCTCTTCTTCCCCAAGAATGAATAAAGTCTACTTTTACCCTTATTTCATTTAATAGAAATGTATATCAGCCCTCAGAGAATTTATTTCACCGAAGGTTTATTTTTTATAAATCAAAACTACTACAACTATGACACAGAATAACAACTTATATTCAGATGTAGAGGCTAAAGCTTTTAGAGTTGTTTCACAAAAACAGGACCAGCAGACTCTTTTAAAATGTTTATTTTTTTTACGTAACTATAATTTATTACTGAATAAGATGAGTCAAAGTTAAGCATTCTCTCTATTTGTATTGTTTTAAGAATGTGTCTGAAATGGTGAATTATTTTCTCATTGGAATTTTAATCAATTACACATGTTATATTTTATAAATTATTTAGCTAATAATTAATCTGCTCTTACGTGTTAGGCACTTCAAGTATATCATGATTAATCAGTTTTTGTCCATTCTGTTTATTTGGGGCTCTTTGGGTTCAAGTTAAAGAAACACATTACAGCTGGCTACAGAATAGAGCAGTTAGTGGGGAAAGAATGTGAGAGTGAAATTATTAAGCTATGAAGAATGGCTCATAGAAAGCCAAGGGCAGGACCACATAGAGCAAAAGTTCAAGGGAATAGAGGATAACAAGCCCTGGGAACCTCAGATTCTTAATCCCAGGATGGGGGTTCCTCTTCCTTGCCTCAGAATTCTGATATAAAATGGAATAAATGACACAACCACACTCTTCACTTCATATGAAACCTTGATATATATATATATATATATATATATATATATATATATATATATATATATATATAGTGACTTCTGCTCTTGATGCTGCCTTATTTCGTCAGTGACCCAAGCTTTTTATACATTTTTATTTTTTTAAAGATTTTATTTATTTGAGAAATGGAGAGAAAGAGAGAGCATGAGCGGGTGAGAGGGGCATAGGGAGAGGAAGGAGGCTCTCTGCTAAGCGGGGAGCCCAACCTGGAGCTCATGGCCCCAGAACCCCAGGATCATGACCTGAGTCAAAGGCAGATACTTAAATGATTTAGCTACCCGGGCACCCCTGACCTGAGCTTTTCAAAGAGAAATCTGATTGTTAGGCATACTTTCCCAAACCAGGCCATTTGAGTGATAAGTCAGGTCAAGACCTGCTACCCCTTTTCCCACAGAAGAAGGACTCACTTGTTCAGCAGGGCCTGGGGGTGAGCAGGATCTTCTAAGTGCGAGTGGGCTTTCTCATCCATTTCCCTCCAAAAGCTTATGATTTTGTTAAGGTAGGCAAGCATATTATCCCAAGCCTTCTTTGCATATTCAGAGGTAAAATCTAATTTCACCCATTCATTTTTCAAATAATATGTTGATGTAATAATAGCACTTTTCTATGTCACTTTCCAAGTAAAAATCTTAGCAGGTTACAGACTTAATTCTACTTTCTGAGATATTTTTCAACACTCTAATTAAAAATCCTTAAAACTATTTCCTAAGATTTTATTTCAGCTCCGTGTATCTATTTTCATAATATGCTGGTATTAATATTTGCCTTTTGGTTTTGCTCTGGTCAAAACTGGGGGAAAAGTCACATTTTTTATCCTTGCTAAGAGAAATCAGAAATAAATCATGCTTTTTATATCTTTGAGAAGTGTTTGTAAAGCGGATACCATAAAAATTATTCAACACTAAAAATTTTTTTAAATTCTGTGCAATTTATTTTTGAGGTTGTTTCCTTTTTACCATTAATTCCTCTTTTATTGTTCCCTTTATGTTCCCTACTTGATACTCTTATTTTTTGCTATTTTGTGTTTCTAAGAAGTTTTCCATTTCCAGTTGGGAATAAAAATTTACATTATTTAAATATAGTATTTAGACTTTTTAATGGATAATCTTTCTCTAGTTCTAATTTTATTTAATGGCACATCATATCGGTCTTTCATGAATTAAGTTGATACTTTGACCATTTGGAAATCCAGATAATTGATATCACTTAGCTTTCAATTTTATTTACTTCCACTCTTTTCAAAATTTCCCCTTCTGGGTTCCGTTTTGGTTCTGTAAGTGGAGACTTACTGGTAGTAGTTGCATTTTGGTTGTTTTATGAATATAGACAGGTCAATACATTACCCTTAAGGAAGATCTGGTGACATGCCTTTTGTAAAAGATTATGTTGTTATTTTTATTTTTTTGTCCTTTCTTTTCCAACACTTAACATAAAAAATTCTTTTTGTTTTAAATAAGTAGGATTTGATTTGGACCTTGAAATATCAATAGAATTTTTTTTTTCCATCAAACTTTTGTTTTAATGGGTCTCAAAATTCTGTTACAGATTTTTGGTCAAGTTGTTTCCATTAAAAAGTACTGATTTTAAAAACTAATATCTTAAAACTGCTCCTCCCCCAAAACCAAATGGTCCACAACACATTCTTCTTTCCTTCTGAAGGTTTTATGATTCACTGTTATCATTAACCAGTCTTTTACTATTAAACTTAAAAGGCCAGTTGACAGAAACAGTTGTGAGACTTTTCTTCCAACACTGATTACACTGGCAGATATTGGGGAGAATATTCATTTAGCCTTCTGAGCTTTCTGGGCAGACTTGGTGACCTTGCCAGCTCCAGCTGCCATCTTGTCCACTGTTTTGATGACACACACAGCAACTGTCTTATGTCATGAACAGCAAAACAGCTCTGAGGATAGTCAGAGAAGCTCTCAACACACATAGGTTTGCCAGAAACCATATCAACAATGGCAGCAGCATCAGATTTCAAGACCTTGGGACCTCTTCCAGCTTTTTTTCCAGAACGACAATCTATCTTCTCCTTCAGCTCAGCAAACTTTCAAGCAATGTGAGTCATGTGACAATCCAGCTACAGGTGCATATCCAGCATTGATTTGGCCTGGATGGTTCAGGGTAATCACCAGAGCCATGAAGCCAGTTGCTTCCATTGGTGGGTCACTTTTGCTGTCACCATTGCCATGCGAACATCATTGACAGATATGTCCTTGGCATTGAAGCCCACATCGTCCCCAGGAAGAGCTTCACTCAAAGCTTCATGGCGCATTTCAACTTCAGTTGTAACATTGACTGGAGCAAAGGTGACCACCATGCCAGGTTTAAGAACACCAGTCTTCACTAGCCCACAGGGACAGTACCAATACCACCAATTTTGTAGACATCCTGGAGAGACAGACACGAGGGTTTATCAGTTGGACGAGCTGGTGGCAGAGTGCAATCCAGAGCTTCAAGCAGTGTGGTTCCACGGGTATTCCCATCTTTATGGGTGACTTTCCATCCCTTGAACTAAGACATGTTAGCACTTGGCTCCAGCATGTTGTCACCACTCCAACCAAACATTGGCACACATGCTACTGTGTCAGGGTTGTAGCCAATTTCCTTAATGTAGGTGCTGATTTCCTTAATGATTTCTTTGTATCTCTTCTGGCTGTAGGGTGGCTCAGTGCTGTTAATCCATCTTGTTAACAGCAACAATCAGTTGTTTTACACCCAGTGTGTAAGCCAGAGGGCCTGTGCACAGGTCTGCTCATTCTTGGAGATATGTGCTTCAAATTCACCAACGCCAGCAGCAACAATCAGGACAGTGCAGTCAGCCTGGGATGTGCCTGTAATCCTGTTTTTAATACAGGCTCTCTGTCCTGGGGCACCAGCGATGGTCACATATTACTGGCTGGTCTCAAATTTCCACAGGGAGATGTGAATGTTGATACCACGTTCATGTTCAGCTGTCAGTTTATCCAAGACCCAGGCACACTTGAAGGAGCCCTTTCTCATCTCAGCAGCCTCCTTCTCAAATATTTCGATAGTTCTTTGGTTGATCCCACCACATTTGTAGATCAGATCACCAGTAGAGGTAGACTTGCCAGAATTTACGTGTCCAATGACGATGATGTTGATGTGAGTCTTTTCCTTTCCCATTTTGGTTTAGGTTTAGTGGTGGTTTTCACGACACCTGTGTTCTAGTGGCAAACCCATTGCGAAAAAGCAATAGGTAGAATGTTTGACAGGAGGTATTGGAGGGAGCATTCCAAGAGGAGGAGTATCATGAATTAAAGAAAAAAAGAGTGTGTCATCCAACGTGTGTAAGAGGCAGTATGCAAAAGAGTAACACCGTGGACTAGAAGGATAGAGTAGGATGTATTGGCTACGCTCCTTGCATTGGAAATTGGGGGGTTTAAAGTTGAACCCATAGGGTAGGGAGCTGCTGAAAGTTTTTGAGTGAAGGAACATTTTGATTAAAAAAATTGCTTACCACTCAGATATTTTGAGGAATAATTGAGCTAGAAATAAGAATCTCGTGAAATTATTCTAATGATTCAACCATGAGACAATAAAAGTCAAAATTAGAAAAGTAGAGAAAGCGTGCGTGTGTGTATGTGCACACATGTGCACATGTGTGAGAGAGAGATTCTTTCAAAATTCAAATGTGATTATGATCCTGTCATTTCTAACACTTCAATTGTTCCCTCTGCCTTCATGATATATATTATCTCCAACCTTAAGCTGGCCCACGTGGTTTTGCTGCCCGAGGTAGCCCTGCATATTTTGTTTTTTTTTCTGTTCCAGTTTCACTGGCCTCCTCTCACTTCCATGATGTTCCCCCTCGACACAAAGCCCAGGTTCCTTGCAATCCTCACCCACACTTTACTGGTTGACACAAATTGCAATCTTCACCCTGTTTATGCCCATCACGATGAGAAACCTGGGCCTCCCAGTACTATTCAGGTTTCAGCTACTCGGGGCTCTGAATATTATCTTCCTAACTTACCTCATCTTGCACTTTCTCCTTCTTGAATCATTCTATTGTTCCCTCCAGTGGTCATGCAGCTATTAATTAGCCGTTAATAGTAAGATTTCCTTTACTTCAAACCTCAAACTCTGCTCTGAAAATTTTTTATCTTCTCACTCTAACTAAAACCTATCTTTCATTCTCCTGTAGCCCTTGAAGTCAGTGCCTCCCTTATACTAATGCACCGATGTGATTCTTCACTGCCTCTTCCAGCCCATTCTCCTCTCTCTTCTTTAAAACCCCCAGAATTGAAGCCCCCGCTTCCAGACTATAACCACCCTCTAGCCCTCCTTATTGCTGTCATATATAGACTTCTGAGCCACTCCCATTTTACCTTGCAGATTTCAGCTCCTGGATTACTGATAATTCTATCCACTCTCTTCATTCAGAATTGGGATTCCAATATTCACCTAGATGATCATTCCAGTACCCTTTCAACTCAGGCTTTTGGTCCTCCTCACTTGGGATGTCCAGGTCTCAGCCACTCATAGCCACTCATAGCTCCCTAGATTTTATCATTACCAGTAATTGCTTTTCCTTCATAAACTCAACTTCTGATACTCCACTCCCTGACTGCTTTCTCCCATCTTTCAGATCATTTTCTGTTGATATCCCAACTTCAATAATTTTTCAAACTTACGAGGATATTAAGCCATGAGAATCTATTACAAGTATTGCTTATTTTTTCTCTCTCACTAAATTAATGCTCTTACATCTTTGCTTTCCCAGCTTAGATTCCATGGTCTATCATTTCCATCCAACCATTTTACAAACGCTAAATTGCCTGCCCCTCCCTGTCACTCCCACACTTATCTGGCACAATCTTAATTGTAGTTAAATCCAACTCTGCCTCCATACTCACAGCCAAATGAGCCTGGAGAAATACAAACAATTATGCAGACTCATAGCAACTAAAACCAAGTGGACCCTTAAAACTACCCAGAAATCCCACACTTTTTCCTATTGCATTGGCAATGTCTAATACATAAACACCTACTTCACACCTTTTCTTTTCTCCCCAGACCTCTGACACATACTTCTCTTTACTATAGTAGACCACCTACTTAACTGAAGCAAATAAATGTAAGAGGACTTCTCAACATTCCCCACTACCTTTTCTACCAGCATATCTACATTATTTGCAAACACTCTTTCACTTTGTAACTATGTGTTCTTAAATAAAACTGAGCCATCTATAGATTCTTTTTTTTTTTTTTGGTATATATATTTTTGGAGTTCAATTTGCCAACATATAGTATAATGCCCAGTGCTCATCCTATCCAGTGCCCCCCTCAGTGCTCATCACCCAGTCACCCCATCCCCCTGCCCACCTCCCCTTCCACTACCCCTTGTTAGTTTTCAGAGTTAGGAGTCTCTTATGTTTTGTTACCCTCTCTGATTTTTCCCACTCATTTTCTCTTCTTTCCCCTATGATCCCTTTCACTATTTTTTATATCCCCCTTATGAGTGAAACCATATAATGTTTGTCCTCCTCCAATTGACTTACTTCACTCAGCATAATACCCTCCAGTTCCATCCACATTGAAGCAAATGGTGAGCGTTTGTCCTTTCTGATTCCATATATAGACCACAGCTTCTTTACCCATTCATCTGTTGATGGACACAGCTGGCTCCTTCCACAGTTTGGCTGCTGTAGACATTCCTGCTATAAACATTGGGGTGCAAGTGTCTCAGCTTTTCACTGCATCTGTATCTTTGGGGTAAATCTATCCCCTCTTGCCTGACAAAGCCATTGCTCCAAAACAGTGTTAATACTAGACTCCAATTCCTCGCCATTTATCCTCTCATATCCACTGCAATTTGTTTTATTCCATAAATCCATCAAAATAGTTTTGAATGTGTCACCAATGGCTCCATACTGCTAACTGTAGCCATGAATTCAGCCAACTATGTCTTACTTGTCTTATTGGTTAGGAATCCTACCAGTTGATGATCTGATTTTGGAATGTGGAACTTAACAGTCTTGATGTTTTGGCTTTCTCAGTTTCCTTTGTTAGTCATTTCTCCATTCTTCAATTTTCGAGTGTTGGCATACCTCAACGTTCAATCCTTGATCTGTGGTTTTTCTTTTTTTCTCTTTGGATGATCTTTTATTACCCCTAGCTATATTGAGACATGATTGACATTCAACATTGTGTAAGTTTAAGGTATATGACATAATGATTTTCTATATGTATATATTGCAAAATGCAGTATTATTAATTGACATATTTATATCACCTCACGTAGTAACAATTTTGTGTGTGTGTGATAAGGACTTTTAAAATCTACTCTCAGAAACTTTAAACATGCAATACAATATTGTTAACTATAGTCAACATTACATCCCCAGAATTGATTCATCTTATAACTGAAAGTTTGAATATTTGACCACTTTCACTCATTTCCCCCATTCCTTGCTCCCTGCCCCTGCTAACCACCAATCTGTTCTTTATTTCTAGGAGTACAGTTTTTTTCAGATTCTACATGTAAGTGATACCATACAGTATTTGTTTTTCTCTGCCTGACTTATTTTACTTAGCCTAATGCCCTCAAGGTTTATCCATGTTGTTGTTAATGGTAGGATTTCCTTCTTTTTTTATGGCTGAATTATCTACCTATGTGTGTATACGTTTACATATATCCCATTTTCTTTATTTATCTATTTACTGGACACTTAGGTTGTTTCCATGTCTTGGCTATTATAAATAATGCTGCAATAAACATAGGAGTGTAGATATCCTTTCAAGATAGGCATTTCATTTGCTTTAGATATATATCCAGAAGTGGAATTGCTGGATCACATGGTAGTTCACTTAGATGATCTTTTAAGATGGCTTTACTTACCACCGAAGAGGGCTTCAGATTTGTATCTCCCATTTATCTCTATATTTCCCACCTATTTCTCTCTCCTGAGCCCCAGAAACATATGTACTATTGGAGATTTGACATATCTAGCAGACAATCAAATATCACAAGATAAAAAATAGCTGTTCCTATAGTCTTCCAAACTATATGGAATTTTTCCTTCAGTAATCTCATATTAGTCTTTTCTTCGTCCTTCCCTTACATCTCACATCTATTTCATCAGTAAATCAGTTGGCTCCACTTTCAAAATTATCCCAGTAATCCCAAATATATTTCTCATACTTGCTGTCACTACTAATCTAGTGGAAGCCACCATTATCCTCATTGAAATAAACTCTGATAAACTGCTATACTTTGGGGAGTGAATTAAAAATTGATATTTTAAGACATAATTTGTTATTTCTTATAGTCAGCCACTATAAAACATGACCAATAGAAACAAACTTGTTTTTAATTAAGGATTAAGTAGGATATTTACCAAATAATTTAAATATGTTTTTTTGTTTGTTTGTTTGTTTTGTTTTACCACAGAAATGAAAGCCCAGTACAGAGGTTGCTTAGAATGCTGTTATAGTTCATACAAAATGTTTGGGTCAAAGCCCCCCCTCCTTTTTTAAAGAATCAATAACCAAAAATGTGGAATGCTTTAAAATCAATAAGATTTGTTGCATGTATCGTATGTCCCTTGGAACTCCTAATGAATATACCCTCGAGTTTAATTCTAAAACGTTTAAGAACAAAGGACAATATTTTTAAAAATATGAAGAAGGAATATAAGCATAAGATTCAATCAGTGTAATAGTGCTTCCCTTTAATTCATGTAACATTTATTAAACTCCAAGTATGTGCTTTTCCTATGAGAAGTGCTCTAGAACCTTAACAATGAAAACAATAAACTGAATATAATTATACATCAGAATGTGTTATTTGCCCTAACAAAATTATATTAAAAAAATACTAGGGAAGGCTAAATTTTGAATTGATTAAAAGTAAGGAGGATTAAGAGCACAGCACAAAATGGTGGCCATTAAAGCAATTACATTTTTTTTCTAGAAAATAAGTAATAGAGATCATAAATCAAGGTCCTATAATTTTGACTGGAAGTCATTTTGTACATACACTTCCAACCCTCTGTAAATATATTGTTGCAAAGTGAATCAGAAAGTGGGACACTGTAAAATAGTTTATAGATTTCTATATAAATCTGACCAAGAATCAACATCACATAAATTACAGCTTTGGTCATCAAAGTCATAAGAACAGATATGCAATAATTAGATGCTTATTATTCAAGTTAAAACAATTTACACTCTTTCTTGTACAAACATATGCATGAAGACATTGGGGCACACAATTCTCATGAGCAAATATTTGTAAAGAATAAAGACTGTTCTATTCTAAATATTGAGGGAAATATCACTGCAATTAATCAAATGAAACAGGGCCTAAGATGGATAAAGAAAAAAATTATAAGAATAAAACCAAAATGCAGAATTGCTCTTACACCCAAAATTTCTTTAAAATATGGGAAAGAGTAATAAATTGTGCCTCTTTCTTTATCTTTTATTTCTAGGTAGTGCTACTCATGAGTTTGCTGAAGTAAGGCTAGATGTATTTAAACTTCTCATTTCAAACCCCATAATGCAGAGGCCCAAGCGCTGAACTGAGCCAGGTATTCTGGGTACCAGGGATGGTAAGGAATCCTGGCTGGAAACGGGAATGGAGTCAAGAAATAATTCAGACATAAGAAGTGAATAGTCATTATTTTATCACTATCCAGTTAGCTCCCTTGCTGTTGATTAAGGTAGGAATTAATAAGTAATTTACCTATTAAAGGATTAACAGTAGTGGCAAAATAACTGCAGCAAATCCAAGGTTCCTTGACTTTCCTGGTTACAAATACTCAAATCTCCTGTTAGAGAGGCCAAGGGGATTTCCAGAGTCAGAGTGCCTATGCTAAAAACCCGGTTCTGTCTTTTACTATGTAGGTCATTTTGAATAAGTTACTTAACTGCTCTAAGTCTCCATTTCTTCATCTATAGAATATGGATACTATATTAAATTTGTACTTTTTCTGAAATTGAATGATAATAATATACATAAAATTCCATCAAGTGAATGGCACTTGAATCATATAATCAGTGTATTATCAGCTGTTAAGAACAAATTGGTTATGTGGAGATAAAGAACGAAAGCCAACTGTATCTCTCACCTTTTTTTCTTTAAAGATTTATTTATTTGAGAGAGGGAAAGAGAGAGCAGGGGAAAGGGAGAGAGAAACCTAAGAGTATACTCTGGGCTAAGCATGAAGCCTGACACAGGGTTTGATCTCACCACCCTGAGATCACGATCTGAGCCAGTACCAAGAGTTGGCCGCCTAACCAACTTTACCACCCAGGTGCCCCTCTCCTATCTTTTTGGATTAGATAACTAGATGAATGGTGATGCTTTTCATGAAGATAGGAATATAAAGAAGACAGATACAGTGTGGATATGGGTTGGAAAGATGTGGAGAAAAGAAAGAGGATTCTAGTTTTAGGCATATTACAGTTAAAGCTTAAACGAGGTGCCATTCACCACTTTCCATCAATATCCCTTTCTAAGGAAAACTACATTCAGCAGGTATTGAGAGATGATAGATGGACAGATAGACAAATATAGATATGTAGAAAGAGAAACTAGCTTTGATTTTTAAAATTGCTGGCTTTTAAAATTCCATGTTCTTAGTGAGGCTTAACTGTACTTGCATTTATATTCTTATCTGTGATTGCTTCCTGAAAATATGCCCCCTTTGCAACCAGATGTACCCTGACTAGTGTGGGTGAAGCCATCCATCTACTGGTGTTCTCTGTTTTCTGTAATTCCCCAAAGGGCTCTATATCATTACCACATTTTCTCAATAAAAAAAAATGATAGATTCTATTTTTAAAAGATTGGGGTGATGATATTACTGAGAAGTTCGTATCATACTCATGTACTTTGAACTCACATATGTATATTCCTCATTTCAGAGTTGGCCTGACATGAAGGGCTATGTTTATTTCAAGCTACTTAATCTAATCCTCCTCCCAGAAACCCAAGAAAAATCATCACTAAGCAGACAGTTTTGTTGCAAGCCCTTCTGACATGATGTCACATAAAGTTTAATAAAGAAACATAGCAAAAGGCATAAGATGCAGTGTGCTAAGAAACCAAGAGTCACATAATTTCATATTTTTCTAAGTCCCATATTTAGTATTCCGCATGCCAGTGAGTCTTTGAGGAAAGAAGGGAAAGGTGAAGCCTCACATTAAGAGTCTAGCTCAATCCTCACTCTCATACTTCTGTGGTTCCTGGGAGGTAACTGATAGTTCCAAATACATTATTAAGTTGTTTTTAAAGGTTGGGGCTTTATTTGATTCATGTTTCTTTACCTGGAGACAACTAATGTAATATTTAACCATAACAGGCAAAATTTAAACATATCATTAGTATATTTATTAACAAATCTACGTGAAAAGGTGGCACTCTTTTATTTATGGAATGTTGTGAGTAATACGATGCAATGTAGCACAGAAAAATTAATGTGTTTTTTAAGTTACACTTACTCCTAAAGATTTTGCCCAACTACAAATAGTCTGCAATAGACATCATTGGTTCACTGATTCAAGCAAACTGCTTCTTAGCTTGCCTTCCATGGAACTCTGGTCTGAGGAATCAAGAGGGTAATACGAGACTCAGAGTCCATGGCCTTGGAAAGGGAGTATCATTGAATTATGAGCTGTGGGAATTGAAAGATATAAGAGGTCAGGGAACTGACTGTCACAGGACATGGCCACACAACAACTATGAAACACAAGAAAATACACTTTGTGAAAGAAGATCGAGGGAACATAAAAATGCAAGTAAAAGATCTTTGAAACCATCATGCAAAATTTTAACTATTGATGAATAATTGTGGTATGTGAGTGCTAGTATGGAGAAGAACTCACTAGGGTATTCTATCGGTAACAATAAAATGTTGCCTGTTCAAAATTATAGTCCTCATTGGGTCTTTCTCATGAACATTATCAGAGCTGCAATTTTTACCCTGTAAGCTTTGCATCTCAGGGACCTTTAAATCTCAGAGAAAAAAAATGCAAGTCTAAAAAAGAAACACTATAATTAGGTGCATTCTCTTTAGTATAGTTCTCTCTCATCCAGAATCTGAAAAGTTCCTTTCTTTAAGGCTTGGCCTCTGGTAGGTGGGAACTCTGTTACATCCTCTGTGTATAGACATTGTCTCAGAGACATGACAATTTGCTAGTTTGAATTACCTTGCTGACTTATTTTAAATCTGAAATTTCCTCTGTTTTACAACTAAATATGACCCAATGTCATGTTTGTAAAGAAAAAGGCCATTGAGAGGTGGTGTGGACACATGACTCATATTCTTGTAATCAGTTATCACATTACTGGCCGAGCCATCATGGAGGTAGGGAAGACTCACTCATTAGGATTACAAAATCCCAAGCATTTGTCCCCTTTGTCTGCAACAAAGGACAGAGGAGAGTGGAATTGCTCTATTCTGGGAACACTTTTGGGATTAAGCATGGGCTTCATTTCTCCCTACAAGATGAAGAGTGCCAATTCTTCACAACAGAACACTCATATCCCTTGACCCTGATAAGGCCCCAATCTGACCTCCTAAGATTATGCCACTTTAGGTTTCTGGATATACAAGGTCAGGGAAAGATTTTTAAGGGGCATTTCTTTCTCCTTTAGATGAGAACTTTTGTAAGGACAACAATGAATCATATTTTTTTTCTAGTTCATTTAAATCAATTCTCTATGGAAGTTATAAAGCCTTTATTGCCAGAGTTAAGACAACTTATATGTTTATTTTTTTTCTTTATGATACTTGTAGAGTTTGAAATGGGATACATTAAACTAGCAGAAATTTGAGAACAAAACCATACAAATGATAGTCAGTACCATAAATGCTATCAAGAGAATATTTCATTTGCTGTTATGATTACAGCTAATACAGTATGTAACTTTAAATTAAACTAAGACAGGTGCAAATCTAGATGCACATAATTTTCCCTCTGAGGACTGTGTGGCAATTATTTATGTGATGACAGAAATAATACTCTTAAATTTCATAATTTGAGCAAGCTACACAATTTCAAGCCATTTATCATTTAGCTCCTTAAAAGCAATAATAAGACATTAAAACAGAATCATTATCAGTTCAAACTTAATGATCTTAATCATGAATTATATTTTCTCATTGTACAGATATTTTATTTTTCTCTATTTAACTGATAAATGCCTGAAGGAGACCAAAATAAAATAAATCGACATTCAACATTTATATTATACAGCTTTCTCTCCCTTCAGGCCTAAACAGGCAGTTTAAGTGTTTCTATATTAGGAAATTTAAAAAAAATTTGTAGTTGGGAGTGAGAGGAAGGGCAGGCGTCTTATTGAAAGATTTGAATGAGGGATCCTGGGTGGCTCAGTGGTTGAGCATCTGCCTCTGGATCAAGACTCCCCAGTCTGCTTCTCTGTCTGCCTGTGTCTCTGCCTCTCTCTGTGTCTCTCATGAATAAATTTAAAAAAAATTAAAAAGGGAACAAGTTGAGGTTAAGGGGTATGATTTTCTCAGTCTTTTTTTAAATAAATAAATAAATATTTTTTTTATTGAAGTTCAATTTGCCAACATATAGTATAACACCCAGTGCTCATCCTGTCAAGTGCCCCCTTCAGTGCCCGTCACCCAGTCACCCCATCCCCCTGCCCACCTCCCCTTCCATTACCCCTTGTTAGTTTCCCAGAGTTAGGAGTATCTCATGGTTTGTCACCCTTTTTGATATTTCCCACTCATTTTCTCTCCTTTCCCCTATAATCCCTTTCACTATTTCTTATATTCCCTGTATGAATGAAACCATGTAATGTTTGTCCTTCTCTGACTGACTTACTTCACTCAGCATAATACCCTCCAGTTCCATCCATGTCAAAGCAAATGGGGGGTATTCATCCTTTCTGATGGCTGAGTGATATCCCATTGTATATATAGACCACATCTCCTTTACTCACTCATCTGTCGAAGGACATCATGGCTCCTTCCACAGTTTGGCTATTGTGGACATTGCTGCTATAAACATCGGGGTGCAGGTGTCCCATTGTTTCACTGCATCTGTATCTTTGGGGTAAATCCCCAGCAGTGCAATTGCTGGGTTGTAGGGCAGGTCTATTTTTAACTCTTTGAGGAACCTCCACAGGGTTTTCCAGAGTGGCTGCACCAGGTCACATTCCCAACAGTGCAAGAGGTTCACCTTTCTCCACATCCTCTCCAACATTTGTTGTTTCCTGTCTTGTTAATTTTCACCATTGTCACTGGTGTGAGGAGGGATCTCATTGTGGTTTGGATTTGATTTTTTTTATTTTGTATTTCCCTGATGGCAAGTGATGTGGAGCATTTTCTCATGTGCTTGTTGGCCATGTGTATGTCTTCTTTGGAGAAATGTCTGTTCATGTCTTTTGCCCATGTCATGATTGGATTGTTTGTTTCTTGGGTGTTGAGTTTAATAAGTTCTTTATAGATCTTGGATGCTAGCCCTTTATCTGATAGGTCATTTGCAAATATCTTTTCCCATTCTGTAGGTTGTCTTTTAGTTTTGTTGACTGTTTGCTGTGCAGAGCTTTTTATCTTAAGTCCCAATAGTTAATTTTTATTTTTGTTTCCTTTGCCTTCATGGGTGTATCTTGCAAGAAGTTGCTGTGACCAAGTTCAAAGAGGGTGTTGCCTGTTTTCTCCTCCTGGATTTTGATGGATTCTTGTCTCACATTTAGATCTTTCATCCGTTTTGAGTTTATCTTTGTGTCTGGTGTAAGAGAATGGTCTAGTTTTATTCTGTTGCACGTGGCTGTCTACTTTTCCCAGCACCATTTATTGAAGAGAGTGTCCTTTTTCCAGTGAATATTCTTTCCTACTCTGTTGAATATTAGCTGACCATAGAGGGTTTGTTTTTGTTTTTTAATATTTTATTTATCTATTCATGGGAGACAGAGAGAGGCAGGGAGAGAAGCAGGACTGATGCGGGACTTGATCTCAAGACTCTGTGATCATGACCTTAGTCAAAGGTAGATGCTCAACCCCTGAGCCACCCACATGTCCCCTAATTTTCTCTGTCTTAAATGTGAAGCCATGAAGCGAGATGGGGAGGGCTGAGCTGGGGCCAGGAAGAGAAGGAAGCAAAGTTCTCAAAGACCCTGAATCCTTGTGGTGAGTCCTCCTTCCGTGCCCAGCTATAGTCACACAGCTACCCCTGCCTATCTGCTGCATCTAAGCAGGAGAGACCTGCCTTTCCATGCTTGTGATGGATACCTCCTGACAACGGGAGGATTTCTAGACGCTCCTGGAATGTATCCTACAGTGCTCTATGTCACTATTATTTGTAACTTCCTTTAGGCAGAGAATCTGTGCATGCTCCCCAAAAGTGCTAAGGAATTTTCAAGCAGTCATATCTGTAAATATTTGTTTAACTATCAGCTGTCTGTAAGAAATATTTACTTCACGACTCCAAGAGGAAAATGAGGCAAAGGTAAGAAAATGTCACAATATTATTTCTTGTTTCAAATTAGGGTTTTTCCTAAAACTAAGGCGGGGATTTCTTGAAGTCACTTGTGTTCCCTAATGGACCTCGTACAGGTTCTACCGCAGGGCAGTGTTTAAAACACATCCTGGTTGGAAAAGTAATCTTGGACTATGTGTGTATATGTTTATATATAATCATATGTGTGTATATAATTGTATAATAAATAATATGTATATAATGTTAGCTATACACATTGGCTGTATTTATCTATTTATTTAATATATATTTAAGTGCTAGTTAGTAATGATGGCAAGTGTAAAGATTTATGGAGAGGTGTGCTGGCAAATGTTTAACAACTATCTCTTCGAAAAGCGGGTGTTGAGGGGAAGATGGTGCTGATTTAAATGCTTTGCCAGTTTCCATGATGTAAATTTTCTCCTATGTCCAGTTCAAACACTACCTTGTCCCCAACTAGCTCAAAAAATTGCTGAAAATTTGACAATAGGATCTTAGGAGCTGGTCTGAGCGGGATTCAGCACTCCATTGACTATGGATGTATGTATCTGCTTGTATATGTAGGTAGTCAGAATAAAAGGTATCAAATTATGTAACAGTATTCCCTGAATCCCTGAACAGTAGTCAGAATAAAAGGTATCAAATTATGTAACAGTATTCCCTGAATCTTCCAGGAAGTGACTTTTTTGTGTCATATTCCTCTAGACATTCTCATTCTATATTGCCATTAGCTTTCTGTGACTTGTGTTGCAATACAGTAAATCAAATTATAAGTGTATCAACCATGGACAGTCTTATCAGTGTCCTTAGGTAGTTGGATACAATAGATTGAGCACAATTGATCTGCTGGCAAGAATACATAAATATTTTTTAGAATTTTAACAAAATAAAAATAAAAATTTTAACTGGCATACATCTATAGTATACACATGTATTTGGTTCTGAAATTTCTGTGATACATAGACAATGGAAGAAATTAAATGTTTCATTACATGAAAGAAACTACTATTTTAGTGATACAAAAGTTTAATGTAAAATATAACAGCTATTCTCATTTCTTCTTAGCATTTATCTTCAAAAACTCACTTTCTAACTCACTTCCTATTTTCTTTTCAGATGACCTCTGGCAAGAGTAACCTTTGTAATTAAAATTGAAAAGAAAAAGAAAAAGAAAAATCAGTTTAATATCTTTGAACTTTCTAATGTCCAGAATAATTCTCGTGTTATGCTGGCACCTTTTTGAAACTTTTTGAAGTACCTTTTAGACAGATTTAAAACTTAATTGGGGGACTAAAAATTAGTATATCTGAGCCTTGAAGTTCTTCCAAGTAACTGAAGTCATTTCAGTTATCACTTATCCAGATAATTTTGTGCAAGAACACTTCCAGAAGCCAATCACGGCGGTTTTCTTTTAACATTGAAGCAGCCATGACACATAACTACAAGAGGGAAATACAAGAATGTATATATCAACACTGTGACTTATTTCTGTTATCTTAAAGGAAAAAATGATTAATTTATGTTGTTTAATTTAAATTACCATGTTAGAGGACCTCCGCTTCCAGGAAGATGGAAGACATATAGTTTTTCCTAATCTCCTTGTTAAATGCAACTAAAAAACATAAGACAGTGAATGTGGGAGAAAGGAAGGCAGACCAGCTGGAAACTTTGGTATCCAAAGAATAACAGTGGTGACAGTGGTGACTCTTTTTTTTTTTTTTTTTTTGCCTCATATATGCCAGACCTGGAGCTAAAGAAGCACAATCTAAAAATGCCAAAGAGCATAGGCAGAAAAAAAAAGAGCTCCAAAAGTTTGTCCTTTCTAACCAAAGGGATAGATAAAAAGGCGAAAGGATAGAAACCTTTCAGGCAAAAAACACTAATGAAACCAGACACCAGAGAGAAAACTGGTGCACCACCAGCCACTGCAGGAAAGGCTGAGCGAGGAGTCTAGGATCCTACCCTTGTCAGGCTGTTAAGGGTAGACTTCTGTCCTTTCAGGTACCCTGTGGCTGCATACTCTCCTCTGGGGAGGCAGGACTTTCATCCCCATCGGGCACTAACAGGGCACCACCCTCACAGCTATTCCAGCTGGAGTGGGGTTAGAGGAGGCCAAGTGGAAGGTCAGGACTGTCACCAACTTCCCGGTGGTAGTGAGCCACCGACACAGCAATGTCAGCAGAAGCCCCATAGGGAATAGCAACACAAAATACTGATGAGGATGCAGAAAAACTTGAATCACTCATATGGTGCTAGTGGAAGTGGAAAATGGCAAAGCTAGGTGAGGAAAACAGTTTAGCAGTCTCCTAAGAAACGAAATAGACAACTACTACGTAACTCAGCAGTTTTATCCCTGGGCATTCATCCTAAAGAAATGAAAACTTAACGTTTACACCAAAATCTGCACACAGATGTTCATGGCAGCCTGATTCCTAGTAGCTCAAACCTACTGGAGAGAACCCAGACCTCTTTCAACAGTTGAATCATTAAACTAACCATGGTACACACATCCGATAGACGACTACTCAGCAGTAAGAAGGGATGCACGATGGATACACACGACAACGTGGATGATTCTCCAGAGACTTAGGTTGAGTGAAAAAGAAAAAAATAAATCCTAGAGGGTTACATTCCACTTGATTTCTCTTACATAACATTTTTGAAATGACAGACTTGTAGAAAAGAGAACAGAGTAGTGCTTACTAGGGTTCAAGGAAGTGGAAGTGGGTAGAAAGTGAGAATGGGTATTAGAGGACATCATGGGGGATCCTTGTGATGCTGGAAACGCTTTGTATCTCTGTCAGTGTCCTGGTTATGAGACCATACTACAGTTTTGTAAGATTTTGCCGTGGGGGGAAACTGAGTCAAGAATGCAGGAGATCCCTCTGTGTTACCCCTTACGATAAGCATGCATCTCTACTGTCTCTTAAATAAAATTCTTAAATATTACACTGTGACTGAACCAGAAAGTGTGAAATGCAGATACTCTTATATGAATTCAAACGTATTTGTAGGCATAGTCATATTCATAGTCCTTGCTTTTTAGTGCCGTGACTGTGATGGAAACTCCTATTGGCTCATGTTAACCTTTCATCTGCACAAATAACATTTTCCCACCTCCCCTTTCATGCCAGACAATCAAATCTTTGTTCTTTTTCCTTTATTTCTCGGTTTAACAGTACAGGTTTCTTTCTAAAAAATATGATCATATTATTTTTTAATTTCCCTAGAGCTAAACATAATAAAACTTCACCTGCAAATTTAGAACTTTGTATTGCTGAATACCTATAAATAAACTTTAAAAATTATGATTGGCAAGTATTTCCAACTTTGTCAAAGCATAGAATGCAAACTAAAATTAACAAAAACATATCAGTTCTGGCAAAATCTTTCCCATCTGTGTAAATAAAACTGGATAGTTATAAAGTTAATGGAGGCCATGGACTGTCTTAATTAAAATAAATATGCAACAGACCCAGTTAAAGAGAAAGGTAAATCAGATTCCTTAAATTTTGCTAATTTTTATCATCAACAGTGTATTTATTGCTTATTGTTGATGAAGTACTTGTTCTTCCCATTAATTTCTGTTCTTTGACCTTGGCATGCATGTATCTATGCTTCCAAACATTCCTCTATGTCAGCACTGTCTTTGATGTCCTGGATTCTCAGAGGATTTTCCCCCATTTCTATGATTTATTTTCTTCTTCATTTTCTTCTTGAGTTCTAGAATTGTTTTTCCTGCATTCCCTCCTCCCACAGATTATCTAAGAGGCTGGGATTTCATTTCTCTAGGGAATAATATTTGGAAACTTTTTGTCCCTGTTCTGTATACATAATTCTTTCTGCTATTTAAAAGGAAGCTTAGGGAGCAACCAAAGGTAGACAAGGCCCTTGCATTAGTCACAAGTCTACATATTACAAAAATGAATTGTGAAGATTTCAAGCACTATATGTTGGCACATGGTCTGGATTACTTTAAGGTGAAACTGTTACCCTATAAACCTTGAATGAGGGTATAAAGGTCATACAAAGAATAATCACTGAAACAATAATTCACTTATTATTTTTTAGAAGCTGACATTTTTCAGAAAGTAGTTGAAGCAGCTTATAATATTTTTCAGACATAATAAAACCATTAAATCCAGAATAAACAAATCTAGCTAATGTGTCAACTGTGGTCAAACTCACAACCAGGAGTTTTCTAGAAACCTGGACAATAAGGAAACATGAAAGGGTAGGAAAAATTGGGGGAAAATAAAACTGCCATATGATCCAATTATTCCACCAGGTATTCATCTAAATGCCAGGTATTTATCCAAAGAATATGAAAACACTAATTCAAAAGGCTTATATGTTCCCCTACGCTCGCTGTAGCATTATTTACAATAGCCAAGATATTGTAAGTGCACATCAGTAAATGGATTAATAAAGACGATAGGGTCTATATATACAATGGAATACTGCTCAGCCATTTGTGACAACATAGATGGACCTTGACAGTATAATGCTACATGAAAAAAGTCAGAGAGAGACAAACCATGTTATTTTACTTAGTTGTATGGTCTAAAAAAAATGAAACAAATGAGAAAATGAAACAACCCAAAAACAAACTCATAGCTATAGAGAATGGATGGATGGTTACCAGAGGGAAGGTGGTGGTGATGGGCAAAATGGATGAAGAAGATCAATTGTGTGTTGATGGATGGTGACTAGACTTACAGTGGTATTTACATTGTAGTGTGTACAAACATTAAATTATAATGTTGTATGCCTGAAACATATATAATGTTACATACCAATTTTACCTCAATAAAAACAATGAATAGAAAAGAAAAAAAACAAATTCTCAATTGGTACTAGATCTTTGAGAGGAAGTTATCACATGACAGAACCAAGTAAATTATAGTTAAATGAGAACGCCTATATTCAACCAAAATGTATCAAGAATGTTATCTTTAATTTGTATGGAGTTGCTGGAGCATTCTGTTAAGAAATATTCTGGGCATAAGTTTGTATACAGAAGCAGCAATAGCGTGATTGATAAATAATGTTTACCATGAACTCAAGCATGGGGAGGGGCAGCCCTTGTATCTCTTATTTGCCATTTGTAACTCAGCTCACCAATTTGCTCCATCTGTGAGAAAATCAAGGCTGGGTAACGATGTAAAATGTTCAAGATCACATATGAAATATTTGTCTTCGGCAATCAAGAAGAGTTTTTCAGGGACTATGGAAGACCTAGATCATTAATAGAGTATGTAAAAAAATTTTTTCTTCTAAGAATTCAAACAATAACAAGCATATATTATAGACTAGTTGATGTGATGTGAGCAAGAAAAGTTCCACGGGGGATTAGACTTTATTGAGAATTCTTAAAGGATCTGAGTGTAAGAAGGCCATTAATTCCTTGAGGTTAGGTTTTGTAACTATTCATCCTTTTATTTTTTGTATCACTTTGAACATAATAGGTGATCAATACATTTTTGTTGAATTCATTTAAAATGAAGGCAGGACATGAGCTAGGCAATGAAACATTAGTGTCTGACTAATGAGGAAGGAATGGAAATAAGGAGAGAAGAGAAATATCAGATATTGCTTGTGGAAGTCTTTCTTAATCTCTGCTTTTTCTCCTCTCACAAAGCTTGTTATTTAACATTCAAGAATCTAGTATCATTGAAAAATTCATATTTTATTTTCCCTATATCCTAAGCTCTGCTATAAATGAGCATCTCACCATTTCCAGTTCTTGATGGATATACATAGAGGTCTTTAAAAGATGTTGAGGAAGGAGAAAGAAATGATAGAATAAAGAGATTGGGCCTCTATTATTCAAAAAGTTTGCTTGGAGTTTGAGAGTTGCAGGCTTTATCAGTGGCAAAAACAAATTGATGCAGCTGGGGCATTTCACTATGGTCACAATGTACAAACAAAATAGGATTTTGTTTGGAGTTCATCGTCTTTGACATAAGCTCTTGTGTTTTGAGTTCTTTGGCAGTGAGAAGCTCCTGATTTGTTATACCCTTCTCCTGAAGATAGAGGCATCATGGTGGGTCAAATTGTTGGAGCCTTTTTCTCAAATTTGCTGTTATTTTTTCTTTTCTTCTTTTTTGTTAAATAAAAGAGACAACTTTGGGCACTAATCTGGGGATGGATCATGAGTGGTTTACTCTTCTTTCAATAGGAAGCAAAAGATAGAATAGATCGATCGATCCATAGATAAATATCACTCCTTCCTCCCTCAATACGGATCCTGGCATCTCTGTTGTGCACAGAACATCCCTCCGTGTTCCCAGAGTCAACCTTCTCCATGTCCTTCAAAACCGTTGAGCCTGATGTCCTTGTGCTCAGGGTGAGGCAGCTCTACGCAATGGTTTCTAAGCATTTTCCTGATCCAACAGCCTGTACTAGAGTTTTGTTCAGCAATAATAACTCTTTTACTTACTTTTTAATTGAAGTATAATTAACATAAAGTGTTATGTGAGTTTCAGGTTTGCAATATAATGATTCGACAATTCTATACATTACTCAGTGCTCCTCTAGGTATGTATTCTCTTCTTTTAAATCATACAAGCGGTGTTGGGTTTTAAAGTTAGGTTAACATGAAAAAAAATACTACTCATAGACACAAAGAATACAGACAGGGTGGGAGATATTTTGAAAAGGCAGTGTTTGAAATATTTTCTTAACATTTTATGTTTAATTGCTATCGTCAGAACTACTACAGTCTGAAAATTCTTCATCACATTACGTCTATTACAATACTGGCCTAAGGTGAAATCAAATTTTATTAGTTTTGTAGTATAGTAAGCATAAGACATACTTCAAAATTAATAGTTGTATCAATGAGTATGTTGCAGAGGTAAAGATACTAAAACAGAAGAATTACACCACTAAATGTTTTATTAATGGAGCAGGCAATTTCCTTAATTTAACCTATAATGCACTCACAAAGCACTTAGCTCTCTAAATGAACATATTTCCCATACTCTAGGGACTTTTGAAAACTTCTCAACTCAATTATTAAAGTGCACAGTGAGACTCAATCAAACTGACTTCTTGTTCCTTGTTCCAAAGGTAAATGATGAATTAGAGCAAACAAGTAATGCGAGATGGGGAATGGTTGATTAGTACCCAACTGAAAGCACATGTATGTACATCAAAACAATGAACTAGCTGTTTTTTGTTTTGTTTTCATAAATAATGCAAAATATTCCAAGAATTAAGTGAATTCATACAAAATACAATAAATGTGACTGGAAAAAGACTGACTAGGTCAATAACCAATTAACAATTGGATAAATTATTTCAATATTTCAGGCAAACTCTTCTTTTAATCAAAAAGGCTATGCCTTAGTGACTGTTAATAATGAAAATTGTCACCATATTTCACACAAATGTTTAAATGTTTAAATTTCATATCAAAGAAACAAGACAACATTATTTTTGTTGGGAAACACCTGTGATTAAGTTTGCCGTCTATCAGTAAAAAATCATTTATCTGCTGGAATTTGAATATAAGCTGAAAATTAAAAGGTGACTTTGCCGTGTTTCCCAATAAACTATTATTAGTTCAAAGAACTTAGAACTTTTTCAGCTGTAGCCAGATACTTTTAACAAGTAACATATTTTATTTAAATCAGCAGAAAACAATTTCTTTGAATTATGCCCCAAAATAATAAACATGTCACATTCTTCTAAATTGCATGATACAAGAAAAAATACTGGCAACAATGTTGTACAAATCTGCATTACTAATGTGACTCTTACGTGACAAGAACTTTTATGTAAAGAGGAAACAGATTGCTTTGCTTCAGCTTGCATGCCTATCTTGAATGGACAACTTTCCTGGTAAAGCATTTTTGGTCAATAGATCGTTTGGCTTCTAGAATCTGGAAGGGTTTACAGGCAATGCATATATACCTTGTATTATGTTTCCTGTCTTGCTGTTCTCTTATTAATTTCTTATGTAGAACCATAATTGGATGGGAAAATAATCATGTAGCCCCGGGTATGTCCACCCAATACAGCAACACCAAAATATCCTCCTCAAAAATCTTGATTTGTTTCAATCTCTCTAGAGTTGTGATATTAGTAGTAAAGCAATAATATTGTTACCACTCCTACAGGTTTAGGAGAAATTCCTCGAATTGAATTAATTGTCCTTTTCATTTTCTGCTTGTGATTCCTTGAAGATGTCTGTGACCCTTAGGCCAGCTTGTTTTCCACACAGACTTGTTTACGCTGTTGCAAAAAGTGCATCTTCCAAACATGCGTAAGGATGTCACTAGTAGTACCTTCCTGTAAACACTTTGCTTACTCATTTTCAACATTTCTGGTTTCTTATCTAAAATGTTTTATTCTACTTAGATGGTAGATAATTAAATTTGATAACCAGTAAATCTAATAGCTAATAAGTAAACTTAGTGTAAGTTTTAAACTTACTTTTATTAGGCCAAAACACACAAAAGTGCCATATGTAGGAGTCAAAAAATATCCAGCAATAGTCATTTTATGTTTTGACCTCATATTTCCATGAGAGGGACAAAATAATAGTCAGAGGTTTAGTCAGGAGTCAAACAGATAAGACTTAAAATTATAACCCAAGCACTTATGAGCTGTGTGATTATAGATAATTATTTAATCTTTGTTCCTCTTCAGTTTCTTCATCTGAAATTAGGGATATTAACAGTATACATTGCATTGAATCCTAATAAATATTAAAGGAACTAATGCACACAGTGTTGTTACAGAGTGAGTCCTCAGAAAATGCTGGACTGATTATGAACATTGGATTTAATTGGTATTTTGATTGTCCTTCCACCCTTTTATTTTCCCTCTTGAATTTCCTGCTGAGTGCTCCTGGTTTACATGAACTGCCCTTTGCATTCCTGGTTGATAGCATTTTTCATATAATATCTTATTTGATGTGAGGAACACTATGAGGTTTATGGGGTAGGAATTATTATTCCCCTTTTCCAAATGAGGAAACCAAGTTACGTTGCCTTTTCAAAGACCACACAGAGAGTAAAAGGCAAGGCCAGAATTAGATTTTTTTTTTTTAACCATACCGGTTTTAATAGCGTCATTTTCTTTTATTTATTTATTTATTTATTTATTTATTTATTTATTTATTTATTTATTTATATCATTTTAAATGGACATTCCTGGGCAGCAAATATTCTAACATTGATAGTATCGGATTGACATGATCATTTTGAAGAGGTCTTCTTCTCATTTGTCATAAACTTCTAGAATAACCAGCATTTTTATAGAAATTAATAAATACCCATATCATTTATTATATGTACAAATTGTATTATCCCTCATTTTCAGATAAGAAAAGAGCAAGATTTGAAAGGGGGCAGCGTGCCTCCAGGGCATCTGCTCTTAGCCAGTATGTTACCTCTTAGACAGTAAATTATACGGCAAACTTCCATTGCCTTTGAAATTTAAATTGCTCTTCCAGCAGTAAGTTTCAACAGGTCACACTGTTTCTAACAAAACAAAAATCCCCAAACCAAAAACGTTGCCCGGGTGAAATTTTATATGCTGACTAGAAGTGATTTTCTAGATGGGGACTCTCACAGTTAAGACCGCTACACGATTTGCACAGCCCAGTGCCAAATGAAAAGACAGGCCCCTAGTGAAAAAGTCATTAAAAAATTTCAGCTGGAATGAGACAGTAGAGCATTAAATCCAGTATGTGGTCCTTTACAGCGTAAGGTCCTGTATGGCGGAAAGGTAGCACAAGCCCAGGCCATGAGCCCTGCTCAGAGCCCATAACCCTGACTCCGGCCTTGACTGCTCAGTAAGGTCCTGCAGACCTGAATAAAGACTCATAACATGAATAGAACAGAAGTGCTGGAGACCTTTTATTAAGTCTGTCCTAGAGTCACTCTAGCTTCTCCATTAAAAGCATCCTGAGGAGGGACACCTGGGCGGCTCACAGGTTGAGCATCTACCTTGGGCTCAGGGCGTGATCCCAGGGTCCTGAGATCGAGTCCCACATCGGTCTCCCTGCATGGAGCCTGCTTCTCCCTCTGCCTGTGTCTCCCATGAATAAATAAATAAAATCTGTAAAATCAATCGATAAATCAGTCAATCACCCTGAGGCAAGGGGAGCTTTAGTAAAGCGAGACATAGTAGGGAAGTGAGGCTACCAGGCAGTAAGTCTGATCACATAAAAGGAGAAAGGAGAAGTAGAGGCCACTTTTCATCTTAGAAGTCTAACGTCAGGATGTGGGGAGACCAAAGGGGAAGTTCTGGGGAACTCACAACACCCCACAAAGAGGGAATAGAACTTGGCTTTTCATCAGAATAGCACAGGAACTTGTGACATATATCCATGTGCCCTGGTTGTTTGGAGGGAAGCTGTATTAATTTTTATTTAAGTTAATAAGCCTGGCACTGGTCATCCCAATTCTTTGCTTTTTGCCCTTTTAAAATCATAGACAAAAATGATGTTTTTAGCCCTTTTTTCTTCCTTTTAAAAATAGAAAAATGCTGCAATTCTGAAAAATAGTTTTCATTAATTCAATCTGTCGTGTACATTAAAGGTATTGTTATTCAGTTTTGTAGACAATCAAGAATCAGAGCAGGTGATTTTAGAATCAAAATATAGGGATCCCCGGGTGGCTCAGCGGTTTAGCGCCTGCCTTCGGCCCAGGGTGTGATCCTGGAGACCCAGGATCGAGTCCCACTCTGAAGTGGGAGCCTGCTTCTCTCTCTGCCTGTGTCTCTGCCTCTATCTCTCTCTCTCTGTGTCTCTCATGAATAAATAAATAAAATCTTTAAAAAAAAGAATCAAAATATATAGATTTAGATTCAAAGATCTGATTCAAGAATCAGAGCAGGTGATTTTAGAATCAAAATATATAGATTCAGGTCCCTCTTACAGATTCTGTGATCTTGGAAAAGTAAATTAATGCATCTCTCTGAGCCTCTGTTTTTGAATCCATAAAATGGGAAAATATTTAAAAAATAATAACCTTGGAGAGTTTTTGTAAGCATTCAGTGTATAAAGGTTCTAGTGCAAAACCTAGAATATCATAAGAACCCAACAAATTATAGAGACATCATTTGATATAAATACACATGCATTTCCTATATAAATACATTTATATTTTATGCACATGTATACTCTTTTAAGTATGTAACCATATATATGGGGGTCTCTATATATAAGGTATGTTTTTTTTAAGTTTCTAAGTTTTGGGCTCTCAGAATGGGAAAGGCTTGGCTAGAAGAACTGGGTGTAATAATAGAGTTTCTCTGGGAACTTCTGCTTGTCACTGCTAACTCAATATTCGACTTTATAGTGTTCCAATGAAATGACTACATGACAAGAGACTTCCTCAGTATAAACCCTATGCTTCAAATTAAGCAGACTGAGTGTTTACTTGAATATAAATCTAATAATACTCAGAAAAAGCCAGGTGTGCTTCCTGTCTGAAATCGGTAGTGATGTGCTTTCAGGTGCTCTGGCAAACATTGATTGGGACGTATGAATTGCCATGTATTGAGGTTATTTTACCTCCCTAATCCTCAGCCATCTGATGTGTGTGTGTGTGTTTTAATGTGTCTCTTGATTTTAATCAAGAAAATAAAACAGGAAATACCTGAAGCTCTAGTGTCCCTTTTGCTGGAACACTGACAGAGCACATAACCAGAGTAGTTTTAAAAATTTCAGTTTTACAGCTCCTACAAAATTGTTGATAACGGTTGCTTAGTTATATGCCCAGTGTGGAATTCACTAAAAATTGTCAATTTGAGAAATATAGAAAAAGTCTAAAACACAGAAGCAATTGTATATCCTATAGGAACTATGCTAACTTTGACTATGCAAATCAACATGAAAATACCGAATGCTTCTCTGAATGTCACTGTTTTGACAGTGAATAAAATGATTTCGACAGCAGTCCTTACAAACTCTACTTGTGAAATGCATAATTTGTTTGTGTCTTGACCTCACAGGAAATTCCTCTTGAACTGTACTTGGAAGTTCGACTGAATAAATTATTCCTGGACTTTTGAATTATTAATCTTGTCTGCATGATATGCAAATTAGACTTCACTATGTCCAGTGACACAGCTTTGGGTTAGAAGCTGTGTCAAGTTGCTGGCAAAGAATATCTGTCAAGGGATCAGGGCCTTCCAACGGAATGGTAAGTTATAATGCAACTCATGTCACACAGGTATACAAAGTAAGGCTGGACTTCCCATTACGGGTTTCTTTTAAAAGTGGCCTGTGAACAGTTAAGATGTGTAAATGAACTATTATTCATAACACATAGAACAACAACAAAAAAAAACTAAGAGGAAGTCATAATTTTTCTCCTGTGTTTATTTTTTACTAAATCTAATACCTTTTTAAATTGCCAAATACTAAATTTATTTTACAGAGGTTTATCACGTTTGCTAAGTGGGACAACATATTGGTAACATTTCAACAAAAAGGGTAATCAGGTTTAGTTAAATATAACTACTTAAAAAAATTTCAAGTTCCTAAATCCAATGAAACAATGAATATATATAATAGTTTATGTTTAGAAAATACTATGTGAGAGGAAATCTCAAGGCATTCTAAAAATTAAATTTAGCATTTAGGTTATAAAAATTACAATTATGTTTGTAAAAATTGCAATTATTCAAAATGGGGAATTGCAAAAACTATTGCTGGCATACCTTTCCGAACTTTTTATAATTGGTGAGTTATTCTTTTAATTCATAAACGTATAGTTTGATCTCTTACTATCACTTTTTAATGTATTGATTTACAGTGTAAATTCTGGAATATATAAAAAATGTAGTTATCAATATTACATGATTGTCTCTTTTCAGTATGCATTTCTATTTGTCCATTCGAATTGTTTATTACTGAAAATAGCAATGGATTTAAAAATGCTCATATGTAATAATGAATTAATACTGCAAGTGTGTCTTGAACCGGGTCAGGGTTAAAATGCACAAATGATCTTTGTTTAATCGTGATATTCGTAAGAAAAAACAATTTAGGGGGCCTGGGTGGCTCAGACAGTTAGGAATCTGCATTCAGCTCAGGTCAGGATCTCAGGGTTCTGGGATGGAGCCCCTGTACTCGGCTCCCTGCTCAGTGGGGAGCCTGCTTCTCCCTCTCCCTCTGCCCCTCCACCCTGCTCCTGCTCTCCCTCTTGCTCTTGTGCTCTCTCTCTTACAAACAAACAAACAAACAAACAAATAAATAAATAAATAAATTAAATATTTTTAAAAAAGAAAAAGAATTGAAAAGCTAGCAAGCTATCAAATATGTTTTTAAATCTAAGCTTCAAAACTGTACGTTTTTAAAAGGCTGAATTCAGCTAAAGTGAAAGAAACATTATTCCAAATTAAAAATGAATACTACTGATCTGCTTCTGTCAGTAAATTGAATATTGCTTTTAACTTAATAATTCTAACAGGTTTAGATATATATTTGGATATGTAATTAAAGACTTCACTTTAATTACTGATAGCTTAAGAATAGCTAAAAATAATTCATCCCAAACAGCTATAACCTATTTATCATGATTTCTATTTCCTGAAAATTGAACATACAACGACTAGAAAGTGGAAGAGAGAGTTATAATTTTTCATGAGGGACTTTTCCTTCAATTGAGAATTTCCCTTAAAGGATCAGCTTACTTCACCAATTTGTAGAACTGTAATCCCCACACTAAAAACACATTCAACTACAAACATCATCTTATTTGGACTCTAATACCCAGAAAATTATGGGTCTTGGTGAGGTTTAAATTGACCTGCAAACATTAGACAGATTGACATTTAAAAACCATAGCTCTTTAATATTAAGGATTTAAGAAAATTATTGTAAGAATAAAATAAATGTATCCAAAAGCAGATTACAAAATATCATAAAGAGCATAATATCATTTAAAAAAATAAATTCAAATAAATATTAAACTGTAAGAGGATATCCAAATAGTGGGAGTGTTTGGTTTATGGACCATTTTCATTTCTTCTTTTTGCCTACCTGTGTCTTCTTAGTGAGTGCTACAGAATATCATGCATTTTTAAAAGTTATTTTTTTTTAAAAAATGGATAAAGCAACCACTCTCAGAAGTAGGATAAAGGTGAATTGTCATTCATTGTCCTTATTCCAGTTCTGGTATTCTCTACCTATGATCTCCCTCAATTTCCATTCCCAGTGACACCTCGAAGCAGGAGACTTCTCCATGGCTTTAGCACAGCCCCTGACTTGCCCGAACGGTAGATATTGGGAATCTGGCACATGCAGTTACACGTCTTTACGGCTGTCTTTTCCTGCAATGGCAGTCAAAACCTCCTGCTGCATGACAAGCTAGTCACATGGATCATCTAAGAACTGAGTAGTTGGAAAAATAAGAGAACTAGAAAAAGAGGAAATGCAAAATGAAACAAGTGAGTCTTATGGAAACTTTCTCTTGCCTTAATATTCCTTTGAGGGAGTGCATCTGCTTTTTGAGCTTTCCCAAAATAAGGACGTTGCCCAGATCTGAGCTCTGAGGAGCTCCAACATTTAAAGTTGGGGCAAATAGTCTACAAAGAGAGGTAGGAGAACCATAAGGATATTGCTGTAACATAGAAGGCAAGGAAGAGAGTGCTTCCAGAAGTCTTGGAATTGAAAGCAGCTGGGAAGAGAGTTAAAACTAATAGTGAAGAATTATCACTAATCTTTAAAACAAAGCCTTTAAAAAAAAAAAGACCATTAAACTTTTTGCTTTATTTCTACAAATCTTAATAATATCAAATACAGGCTGATTTGGGGAAACAAATAGAGAATCCAGATAAACTAAAAGGAAAAAGGACTCATTAAAAATTATCTGGTGTCTCATCTCTAGGAATAAAATTCTTAATGCCTTGGTTACATATTCTAGGCTTTCTGATGCTTATTAATTTCAGATAAAAATTCCTAATTTTAAAATAACCTCAGTTTTTTTTAAAAAAAATTGAGCCTGAAGATATATATGAAATTTTGCCTTTCACAAATGTGTGTCTAAGCAAAGCTACCTACTTCAATTGCCAGTTTTGAATATTAGTCATATTACGTGCAGTGTCAGAATTATAGTGAGATAAAGCAATGCGCTCAATTTGGTGGACTTACTACTACTTATCTGACCTTAGAGGAAAAAATATTTATAAAAGTGTTTTCCAAACAGTCAAATATTTACCTTCATCTCCACGCAGCAGGCATTTACAGACCATCTCCTATCTGGCGGTCACTGTGCCAGATGTGGAAGATAAACATGAGTAACCTAAAGTTTCAAGAAATTTGAGCAAGCTTCGTAAACGATGAGAATATCAAATGGGGAAACTGAGCTTAGACTGATGGGTCAGAGTTTGTCTTGTGAAACCGCTCTTACACTGAAGCCTAAGGCAGTGTATGTGATGGGGCAAAGGTCACAGGGCGGAAAATGTGAGTAGTGAACTGAGCATTCAGTGAACTGAGCATTGGGAAAGTTCTCTGTGGGGTCTAAGAACAGGAAGACAGAGGCAAGGAGTAGAGCCATGCTAAGTGAGCTGCACTGGCCTAGAGGAGCCAGATCATGCCTGCCTGAATTCCTCATTCCCTGGAGAGTGAAAGGTCATTAAGTGTTTTGGGTGAGGAGAGTAATATGATCTGAATCTTGGTAGTAGTTTCCAAGATTGTTTGGCTCCCAGGTTGAAGGTAGGTTGAAAGGGAGCCAGAGAGGATGTGAAGAGACCATAGAAGATACAGTACAGTCTAAGATAAAGGTCATGGTGGCCCGGATTTGAATGGTGATGAAGGCCATGGAGCAGCGGTGATAGACTCGAGAAGTAGCCAAACATTACAGGCAACAAGACTCGGTAGCTTATTTGTTATTGGAGAAAAGGTCCAGCTGACTTCAAGGAGACGGCTTAGATATGCTACAAGATTTCAGCAAATCGTGGTCACTCCTCTTATTATTACTGAGATTTTAGGCTTCATATTTTAAATTAAAAAAAATCATGTTTTAAAACTGAATTGAAAAAAAATAAAAATAAATAAAACTGGAATTGCATTTTATAAATTTAGGAAAATAACCATAAGTCTTTGACAATATGGAAGCAAAATAAAATCTATTAAAATAGCAAGACTGGAGTTCTAAGAATCTCTGTGTCGTCTCCTAGATTGTGCTTCAGTTAAATCTAACTCAGCAGACTTCGTCACACAGTGGTGCTATGCCGGGGATCATGGTAGGTGCTAGAGACAGAAAAAGGAATTAGATGCTCCACGTGTTTTGTTGCACCATTTCTTGGCCCCTGTGCTATTTGTCAAGTCCTTTGTGTATGTTTCCACCTCCAGGCCTTTGCACGAGCTTTCCCTTCCATCTGGGATATATTTTTACCATTATGTGTGACATGCATTTATTTGTGTCCTGGATCTTTCCAAGATAGTATAAATTGTTTGAGATTAGGAACTTTGTTTGACTCAGTGCTGTTATTCCCAGTGCCTACCATATAGTTCAAAGGTATTCAATATTTGTTAAAATAATATATTAGTGACATGTCCGTATATGAATATGTACGTATATGCACTCCTTCCCAATATAGTCAGCCTTTCATAGTTCAAGTGTTAAGTGGTTTTTAAATTCTTCTTTTAATGTTTAAAATATTTAATCAATTAATTTACTTGACAGAGAAAGAGAGAGATTGAGCACAAGCTGGCAGAGGGAGAGGCAGGGAGCCCAATGAGGGGCTCCATCCCAGGACCCTGGGATCATGACCTGAACCAAAGGCAGATGCTTAACCGACTGAGCCACCCGGCCACGTCAGAGTGGTTTTTTAAGAAATTATTATTATGTTCTGTGCAGTTTTGTCTTTAGTCATAGTCCAGAGTTTCAACCTTCTCTTTTCTCTTTCTTTTTTAGGCGTGGAATGCAACTTGCCTGAATTGGCTGGCAGCGGAGGCTGCCCTGGAAAAGTACTATCTTTCCATTTTTTATGGGATCGAGTTTGTTGTGGGAGTCTTTGGGAATACTGTTGTTGTTTTTGGCTACCTCTTCTGTCTGAAGAACTGGAATAGCAGTAACATTTATCTCTTCAACCTCTCTATCTCAGACTTGGCTTTTTTGTGCACCCTTCCCATGCTGATTAGAAGTTATTCCCATGGAAAGTGGATATATGGGGACGTGCTCTGTATAAGCAATCGATATGTGCTTCATGCCAATCTCTACACCAGCATTCTCTTTCTCACTTTTATCAGCATCGATAGATACCTGCTCATGAAGCATCCTTTCCGGGAACACTTTCTGCAAAGGAAGGAATTTGCTATTTTAATCTCTTTGGCTATTTGGGTTTTAGTAACCTTAGAGCTACTGCCCATACTTCCTCTTATAAATCCTGATCTAGCTGCCAATGGCACCAACTGTATTGATTATGCAAGTTCTGGGGACCCCCACAACAGCCTCATTTATAGCATGTGTCTAACCTTCTTGGGATTCCTCATTCCTCTTTTGGTGATGTGCTTCTTTTACTTCAAGATTGCTCTTTTCCTGAAGCAGAGGAGCAGGCAACTTGCTACTGCTTTGCCCCTTGAAAAGCCTCTCACCTTAGTCATCATGGCAGTTGTGATCTTCTCCGTGCTTTTCACTCCCTACCACATTATGCGGAATGTGAGGATCGCTTCACGCCTGGAGGAGTGGAAGGAGTACCAATGCACCCAGGTCGTCATCAACTCCTTTTACATCGTGACCCGGCCGTTGGCCTTTCTGAACAGTACCATCAACCCTGTCTTCTATTTCCTTCTGGGGGATCACTTCAGGGAGATGTTGATGAGTAAACTGAGGTACCAATGGAAATTCCTTACATCCTTTAGAAGATGAGGTCTTGGATGGATGTTCCCACTCATCAAAAGTGAGATGCTTCTATAACCCATTGTTTTATATATGCAGCAGTCGGCCAGTTACATTTGGATTCAATGCACAGATGTAAATCAGAGAGGGACAGACCTGACACTTGTTTGAAAGACACACTGCGTCTGGATTATGTGAAAAGAAGAAAATGGGGGAGTATGTATTGGTTTCTTCACCTAAGAACTGAAAGGAGTTAGGCCGGCATTGTCTAACGTTTTGAACATGGAAGTCCAAAACCCTACGTGTTATGAGACTGTCTCATCAGTATAGAAGAAATAGCAGATAGATGCAGCATCAAGTAGTTTAATCATTGGTCAGATCATAAAAAAAGAAAAAAATATCTGTGTTGGCAACATTGTCTAGGTTATTCTTATTTGTTTGATGTTATTAATGTGAAAACTGAGTAACAGATTAGGCATATATGATTAAAGTTTGTGTTGAGAAATTGTGCTCTTGAACAAAATTTAAAGTAAACAGTAGCAGGATCCCTGGGTGGCCCAGCAGTTTGGCGCCTGCCTTTGGCCCAGGGTGCGATCCTGGAGACCCGGATCGAATCCCACATCAGGCTCCCAGTGCATGGAGCCTGTTTCTCTCTCTGCCTATGTCTCTGCCTCTCTCTCTCTCTGTGTGACTATCATAAATAAATAAAAAATTTTTAAAAAATAAAGTAAACAGTAGCAGTAAGCAAGAAATCAATGCCTTGAGTTCAAGGATGCCTATATGACATTTCTTTAGGTTGGTCATGAATTGGGGTCAAGTTGTAATCAGAAGTCCTATTTTGTTATATGGCTTTTAGTGCAAAGAATCATATTAAATGGAAACCAAAGAGATGGTTCAACAAAGAGAGAGACAGGTTTGAGCTTGTCTCTCAAGGAATTTAGGTTTAAATGATTGTACCAGAATACTAGAAGAGAGGTATCAAGGAGAGCTGCAAAAATCTCAGAGTTCTAGAACAGAAAGCACCTTTCAGAAAACCCAAAGCAAATTAAAACAAAAGAAAACAAAGGTAAATGCTTTTGGACAACTTTATCTCAATGACAGTGACTTACATCTGGAATGAGCCTTGTTTTCACAGAACATTACAGAAGGCCTTGAAGTAAGTGTACTAAACACAATGCACTTCATGAAATTATAGAAAATGGGGAATATTTATGTGCATATCAAAATGGATTATCCAGATACTACTCCATGCCACAAAATAAATATAGGAAAAAAATAAATGGATGCTCCATTAGCTATTTAGGGTCAAATTAAGTATCACACAGTAATTAACTTATACACAACAATATGCATCCAAGACCACATATCTACACTCTTTTTCTTAAGGTTATTAGCTGTAACATAAAGGATACAATAAGCATTATGAGTGCAAAGAAATAAAATTCTCTTGCCCGTCCTGCTCTGAGATGCTCTGGTGCTGTTGTAATTCTGACATTACAAAAACCCAAAATACTCCCAGTTAATGCTTCCAATATGTGAAGCTACTGAGGTATTATAAAAACATATTACTCCCAAAGGATGTATTTTCATACTTATCATTAGGCTTTAAGATATTTTTTCATGCCTTGCCTTTATCGTCAATATTTTAAAAATTTTAATGTGATTTCATAACTGCCTCATAATAAACTGAAAACACAATCTCCTGAATTTCCTCATCAAAAAAGGCTACGAAAGGGCCTTAGGAAAGAAGCATTCGCTTATTTCTGCAAACGTAGACATGATTTAATTGTAATTTGTGTTTTATGCATGGGCTTTAATTTGTAAATATGGCATTCAGTTTTCCCCACCCCTACCCAAAGAAGTAGTGGACTCCTCTAAATAGTACAGCGAAATATTTTATGAGACCATAAACTCTCAGATACATCTTGTAACCAAAATGTTAAGTAATTTCATAGCACATTTCTTAATCCTCTTCTTGCTCAAATCTATCATCCTGTAACCTAATCCTCAATAGACTAAAAACATCTGCCCTAAAATTATTAGGGCTATTCCATTTACCTTTTGTACTAGGTGATTGTGAGAAGCATAAACAATAAATAATGGAAATCCTTTCTGGGTTTGTAGTTTTCAAAGGAAGTGATGTTAAGTTTCTACGTCTTGTCTTTTAATTGGTTCCTTACTGCTTCTAGAATCATGTGTAACTATTTGGCCCAGCATTTTGCAACCTGGGCCCACCTACATTACCATATATTGTCTCCTCCTACTGTTGTCACAAACTAAACCCTCCACCCAAAGGTGGCTACTACATTTCATTATATGCAGAACTTTCTTCACTATGTACAGCTCAAGGCTCACTCCTGTCCCATCATGCCCACATATGAACACTTTAAGCGTCTTTTAAAGTCCATGTCATCTGACACTCCTTCTTAAAGCCCCCCTTTAGATCTCCTCCACAAATCTGGAAATAAATGTATCAACCTCTGGGACATCAGGCTGCTCTTAAACACTTTTCATGAAATGCATTATTTTTTACCTTATAATATTGTTGTGTACATTCAAGTCAACTCTAAGATCTGTGACTAGAAGAACCACATCTAATTTTTCATTCCCCTCTAGCACGCAGCAAGGTCTACTTTAAATGGTTGCTAATTACAAATGAATGTCCTACAGACCAAATTTGAATTCAATGCTCCTCTTTACTGTGCATAATTGAGCTACCTTCTGTTCTCTCATTACTTTTATAAGTAATGCTATCTTATATGAAGAATAGAGTGTGAATACACAAGCACGTGTGCCAGACACCATTGCCCCCTTATATTTTCCCCTATACCTTTGAGCATAGTTTTAAGAGATGCTTAAAATCTGTGTTACTAGTTTCAAACTTCAGTCATATCAAAGTTGATCTCCATTGATTGCCTTTTATCTTGAGTATGGGCTACAATTTCCTGTTTTTTTTCATATTTAATAATTTTAGAATGTATTCTGGACATTTTGAGTAATATATTGTAGAGTCTCTGGATTCTCATATAGTCCATTGAAGAGTACAAATATTTTGTTTCACGGCTGAAGTCAAACTCCAAACTCTGCAATCTCATTCCAGTTATCGTAGCCCTAACCGAGCTGCTTAGAATCTATGCAGCACATCCATAGTTCAGAGGTCGGTAGGGTATATACAAGGTGTACGGTTCCCTTTCTGTGGCTCTTTCTTCTCCAGGATCCTTTTCTTCATTTTCGAGTTGCTGAGTTCACTCTGAACTTGCCATTTGCTTTTTCATTGCCAGATAGACTGTGGGTTTCTTTCTGAATTTTAGCAATCCTGCATGGCCTTATAAGGACCTGCACCCAGGATAAAATTACTTTAAAATATAACTGGGAATGTCATTCAATGCCTTTTACTTCTGCCAAGTATTGGTCCCCTTCTTGAGCTTTATTTTGTTCACTTTCTAGTGTCTTTATATAGTTGGTTGTATATCATGTTACTGGAGTTTAGAGATGTTCTTTGCAAGAAGCATGGTTTGGTAGGAGTTACTAGGCCATTACCAGAGCATACAATTTTCCCCCCTTTGAAGTTAATGAACTTAACTAGATAAAATAACTCTATATCCTAAATGGTTTAGATTCCCACTCATAGCTTCTAAATATCAAGGGCTTACTTCATCTTGACCATCATTTGGCTTTAGTTTCCGCATTCAATCATGCTTTTTCTCTTTTCCTTTGTACCTGTTTTGGTTTTAAACCTAACCTCTGCAGTCATTTCCAACAAAAAGAGTAGTTTAAAAAATAATTTTCCTGAAAACAAATAGCATTCACTGCTCTTCGTTCCGCCTTTTGTTGGTCTCCATACCTCCCTCAGTCTAAATTCCCACTCCATGCTTTGTGAAGGATAAATTTGCCCGACTTGGAGAGAGTGGTACTAAGAATATCTGAGTATTCCAGTGATCTTAACAAACAACTCTTTTAAAAGGAATGGGTGATGGTGTTAAGGAGGGTACTTGTTTGATGAGCACTGGGTGCTATATGCAAGTGATGAGTCACTAAATTCTACTCCTAAAACTAATATTACACTATAAGTTAACTAACTAGAATTTTAAATAAAAACTTGAAATGTTGAAAAAAAGTAAGATCATTCCTAAAGGAAACTCTTGTCTCAAATCCAAAGGGAATTGAATATTTTTCATTCTCCAGATATACTTCTCATTTTCCTATGAGAAATGTTTAAAACATTTTCTCGTCCATTGTTATAGGAAAGGGGGTATATAGGGAAACATCTTCTCCTGGAGAATTTTTTCCACTAAGCAATTCTCTGTGACACCACCTGAGTATCCTATAACTTAACTCAATTCTGATACTATTAGAGAAGATAGATATACCTATATCTCTACAGATCTATATCTATCTACCATCACGTGAAAGAGATTCTTCTTTATTTCCCTACAAAAATGTAGAAGAGGCCTCAGGTTTTCTAGTTGTCATATCTCTGATTAGATTCATATGTTTAAATTAGTGGCAATACCCCACTTCGGTCTTGAGTTCAAGCTCACTTTGCAATCCAGGCTTACCAGTAACAAATCAGGTGCTTTGATCTCTATTTGCTATGGATTCCTGCAGGGATGCTCTATTATTCAGAACTCTAAATGAGATTGGTCAGGATTGAGTCACCAAATCCCATCCTAAACCATCAACACAAGTAATAGTAATAGCAAACACTTAGGTTGCACTTAAAATATGCCAGGCATGGTTTGCTCTAGCGCTTTATATATTTAAGTCATTCAACTGTTGCCAAGCACTATGAAGATTTCAGATGAATAAACCAAGGCACAGAGAGTTTAATAATCACACAGCCAGTAAATGGTGTGGCTGCACTTCAGAGACCATGGTCTTTACTTCCATACACTAGGCTACAACTGCATAGAAGAACTTCATGGTCATTTTCAGATTCTTTTTTTTTTTTTAACTTATTTTTTATTGGTGTTCAATTTACTAACATACAGAATAACCCCCAGTGCCCGTCACCCATTCACTCCCACCCCCCGCCCTCCTCCCCTTCCACCACCCTTAGTTCGTTTCCCTGAGTTAGCAGTCTTTACGTTCTGTCTCCCTTTCTGATATTTCCCACACATTTCTTCCCCCTTCCCTTATATTCCCTTTCACTATTATTTATATTCCCCAAATGAATGAGAACATATAATGTTTGTCCTTCTCCGACTGGCTTACTTCACTCAGCATAATACCCTCCAGTTCCATCCACGTTGAAGCAAATGGTGGGTATTTGTCATTTCTAATAGCTGAGTAATATTCCATTGTATACATAAACCACATCTTCTTTATCCATTCATCTTTCGATGGACACCGAGGCTCCTGTTTAATCACATCGTTTGATCCCAGTGTCATCTTGGAACAGAACTTGAAAGAAGACAACTCCAGGATGATGTGAGAATGAGTTTTAGAATAGGCTCTTGAGTCAGTCACATTGTATTTACACATGCAGGATATTGGACTCATTTGTAATCTTGAATTTAACCATGTGGTATGAAATCCATGGATAATGTTTTCACAAGATAGAATTATCTTGAGAATATGTAACATATCAGAATAGAAATTTCTATATATAATGACCAGGTGTACAAGGTTTAGAGGTAGCTGGCTCCTTTAGCAATGCAATGTTAAGTCCCATAACCCAGAATCTTGTGATTATGTTTTAGTGAGATTCCCAGATAGAATCATTAAGTCATGTTCATACTTTGTCCAAATTTTAATCATATGGACAATATTTTATTAGAAAAATTACGCAGGACACCTGGGTGGCTCAGTGGTTAAGCATCTGCCTTTGGCTTAGGGTGTGATCCCAGAGTCTTGGGATCGAGTTCCACATTAGGCTCTCTGCAGGGAGCCTGCTTCTCCCACTGCCTGTGTCTCTGCCTCTCTCTATATATCTCTCATGAGTAAATAATTAAAATATTTTTTAAAAATTACTCTGATAACTTTCTATTGAAAGTAACAATGTATTCAAATACAAAATTTGCTCTCATTCTATAAAACATAGAATTAGGTTTATAAACTCTTGCTGTGAATATATGGACTTGACTTGATCCCCAGAGATAGTAAATCATAACTTTTTCATGTCACCTTTAAATCTATGTAGACCATTACTTGAAATACACAATGTTATACTGATTCATAAAGAAGATGACCAAGGAATGCTCTGTAGAAAATAATTGCTATGTCTTGGTAACTCATTAGATCCCTCAAGAGCCTTGCCATATTGGTTGTATTATTGTTTCCAATGTACTGTTGAGGAAACAGGATTTAAGAAATTAACTAAGGCCAGTGTCAGAATTGGCTTTGAAACTTACACCTGACTTCAAAGAAACATGAACTCTCCAGGACAATCTCTGTTAAGAAGTCCAAGTGATCACCCAAGTTTTAATCCATGAAAGTATTTTTAAAAAGCTATTTACAAACCATTATGGAACATTATTTTCAATAAGAAAACACTGATATGAGGAGGGGAGATTTTTAATTTCCTCTTCCTCAAAATGTAGGTTTCTTCATTTGAAATTTAACTTTTAAGAATTCAAAGAGTTTGACATTAATTTAATGAAAGCTAATTTCAGAGCTTTCCATTCAAAACATACCAAGTTAAGATATATAAAAGTGCATGTTTTAAAAGTCTCCATTCAAATTAATTTGTAGAAAAATTTAAAATTACTATCATGGGGGAAAGGATGAGGGGATTCATTCTTTTTTTTTTTTTTTTTTTTTTTTTTTGAGGGGATTCATTCTTAAAGTCAACAGCAGTTGCTGAAACAGCTCTCAGCTTGCATGCATTACATTGTACCCACTTCCTGTGGTTTTAACGATCAAAAATGAAGTAGTAACTATTATGGTGTGTTCAAAAATTGTAGAAAATCCTACAAGTTATCATGTGTGCGTTAGAAACTATTACCTCAATTTTAGCTTCAAGTTGTCTGGAACGAGGACAAACTCTTGCTCCGTGAACCATGGGGCAGGGCAGCATGCATTTTGTGTCTGTGAAGGGTTCCACGGGGGAAGAACTCATCATCAGTGAATACAGGTGAATGCAGCCAATTCTTTTTCTGGACAAGGCCTTTGACATGAGAAATAGGTGATTCTGAGTGCAACACAATTTGGGTCACTTAGGTTTGTTTTTGTTTTTGCTTAAGTCTCACATAGTCATGTCTGAGTTTTGTGGAGAAGAGTGGATATAAGTTAATTGAAAAAGAGTGGTTCCGTTAAAATCTTTGTAAAACATTGGGGCACAAGTGGCATAGCTTTGTGAGCAACACCCCCTACCAACACCTACACCTATTACCCAAAACTTCCACATAGTAGAAGGTAAATATAAAGAAGATTTCCCCATGTAAACTTGGAACATCAGGCTATTTTGAAACTTGAATAATAGTATAACATCTATTGGCAATGATGGTGGTTTCCATTAGAGCTTTTGATGCGAGATCTAAGTGGAAGTACATATCAGAAGCAAAGTGGTTAATCAGATCTGGGTTCAGCAATCCCAGCAGGACGCCATGAGAAAGAATCTGCCAGAAGCAGAAAAGGAAGTAAAAGCATATTTATGATCCTAAATGAGGCATTTCCCAGTGGCCTTACATCAATACACACCTGGGCAGGATTTCAGACATGTTGAGTTAGTGGAGCATAAGTAAGACAAAGCACTGGTAACTATGACTCTACTCATCCTCTCAAATTGGTGGACCTGGAGGAAGTCTTGACATACCCATATAAATGTGTTAGATAGAGAGATAAATATATACATATATAATAGCTTTAACCAGAAAGTTCATTATATCCATCATCAAATCGGTTCGTTTCTATGTCATATTTTCTCATTAAACTTTTGTTTATACTGGAGATTGATGATACAAAATAAACTGAGATTGCCCTTGGTTTTAGATACATTCAAAATTGAGTGCTGATTTAGTTGGGTGATTCAGTTGGTTGGGCAACCAGTTCTTGATTTCAGCTCGAGATCTTAGGGTCATGGGATCAGGCCTTGTGTTGGGCTCTGCCCTAAGGGGGGAGTCTGATTGAGATTTTCTCTCCATCTCCTTCTGTCCCCCACCCCAATATCCCTCTCTCTTAAATAAATAAATAAATCTTAAAAAACTAAAATACATTCAAAATAAAAATAAAAATCATATTATGAAAACAGGCAGAATGATGTGGCAACTTGCCACTTCTATTAATAAATATACTTATTCAACAAATTGCATAAATATTCAACAAATAGTCACCAAATCCCCAGTATTTGCCAGAAATTTTGTCATTGTTAAGCTACGAACAACAAATGTTCCCTCCCTTCAATGAGCTCATGATCTTAATAGGAAAAACAGATGTATAAACAGACACGCATAATGTGGTCAGGGCAAAATCAGAGGTATGCCCAAATTGCAAAAAGTGCTTGGAGGAGAAGTCCTAATTTTGTCTTTGTAGTTTAGAAAATGATCTGAAGGTGCTGCTAATTCTGCTGAGGGCTGACATGGGAATGAGCAGGGCTACAGAGCAGGACGCTGAGGTATGAAGGCAAAGGCCCAGAAGGCAGACGTTGGGAGGCAAACTCAGTGAGGGAGCAATTCTTGAGTAAGTGTGCACTTTCAGCTAAGATAATGGGTAGCAGAGACACCATACACATAGGCAGTGCTATTCAGCTTGTAATGCAGACTACATGGAACCATTAAGAATTCTCAAACTAAGACTTTTCTCCAAGTCTCTTGGGGAGACTGAAGCAAAGACAGAAAATAAAATTTACCAAACAGTTAAATCATGAATTTGACAGACCTTGTCCTACTCTTCTTTCTATCACTCCTCTGCAAGCTCTGTCCCTTATGTTCTAGCCAATTGTTTAAATACTGTGGTTTTTGGCTCCCTCTTCTTTTTTACTCTTTCCCCACCTCCAGAAAAATTTATTCTCATCAATTGATTTATGTCTTATCTCTGAGCTTGAATGGATTCCAATGCTACCTAGGCAGGGAAGGTTGATTTTATTTTCAAATCTTCTTTCAAGATTTTATAGATATCCTGTCAGTAAAGAAACACATTTTAGAAATATTAGTACTGTTAATTATGGTGTCAAATAAGAGAGAACGTCACACTTTAGCTCTTTATAGTAGTGATCCTCAAGTTACATAAAAAAAGGGGGCTTGAAATTAGCACCATCTATAAATCTCTCAAGCTGTTCTTTCCAAATCCCTGAAAGTTCCTGAAAATGTTCATACCCCTTTTGAGGTGAGGGGATCACTTTGAATGTCTGTTCATTTCCAAAAGATCTCCGGTATGCAGCCTTCAAATGGTAAGTGCCAAAATATAGAAATATCTACCCTTTATCAATTATAGCAAGCAACTTCACCTTGTTACTGGGTTCCTTTGTAGAGGTCAAAGACAAAATATTCAGTATAAAAGATAATTTTTTCTTTATTGGTGTAGGTGCAATCATCACTAACATAGTTTTAGCAATAGTTTCTAATCTTTTCACTAATTATTGTTTATAATCACAAAAAGATAGGTGTTTGTTTTGGTCTTGTAACTCCTCTTTAGCAAGCACCTGTTACTCTGAACTGTAATTTCTGAATTATAGTTAAGAATAGATATTAGGAAATCTCATGTTTTAGTTTAGACAGTGTTTAAATATTTTAAGATATTGTTAAATCAGTCTGACACAAACAGATCAAGCTAAATAAATAAAAGATATATCCAGTTTCAGGCTTACTAATATTTTCAAAGTTATGGGCAATCAAGAGGCATAGGCCCAATAAGGAGAGCTCCAGAACTTCACAAACACCTTCCCAGGTCTGTCTTTCTCTCCTTGGACAAGCTCTCTGACCCAAAACAATAGATAAGGTATCTAAGAAAGCTACAGGACACTTTAGCATTTAGATTCTGATAGATTGATGTTTTATAGCTTATGTGACATCTCATAGGAAACCATACTTCATAGAGCCAGATTCTAGCTTTACTTATCAATATATCAATCATAAACCATAGATATTCTGCTAAAAAGTATCCCATTATTCCACAGATAAGATCTCTCTAAAAAATGTCATGCCTATTTTTCAGGAGGTTCAGTTACTATGTTTCCGAAACTAGACCAGGTCATCTCTAGCTTTTTTCCTTCTGAGATCCCTCTCCACTCTCCAAAATAGGAAACATGGATTACCGGCAGCTGCTTGAAATCTTTCCTTCCCAGTTCCCACTAGGTGGTTTGAAAAAGAATTGTGGAGAGCCCCAACTTATTTTTAAACTCATTTTCAGTGCACTCCGGTTTCATCAGTTACCTTTTGTAAATATCATCAAAACTCAGAAAGGAGGAATACCCACCATCTGCTTCGAGATGGATGGAACTGGAGGGTATCATTCTGAGTGGAGTAAGTCAATAGAAGAAGGACAATCATTATATGGTTTCACTCATATGGGGAATATAAGAAATAGTGAAAGGGATTATTGAGGAAAGGAGGGAAAATGAGTGGGAAAAATTAGGGTGACAAACCATGAGAGATTCCTAACTCTGGGAAACGAACAAGGGGTAGTGGAAGGGGAGGTGGGCAGGGGGTTGGGGTGACTGGGTGAGGGGCACTGAGGGGGGCACTTGGTGGAATGAGCACTGGGTGTTATACTATATGTTGGCAAATCAAACTTCAGTAAAAAAATATATTAAAAAACTCTGCTCAGTTATTAATAAATATAATTTTTATGCCTGTATCACATACATATTCAAGTGAGAGTCAAAAGCACAATTTATTTTCAAATGAACATTATGTAAATGATTTCTACTAGACAAAATACTCCTAACTCTAAATATTTTATTTTGTTAGAATACTGGATTATTTTTATAATTCCCATATTGTCATTTAGGGAATTATGTCATGGATTCAATGTGTTGGAAAGAAATATCAGCTCTAAATGTCTAATAATTAGGAAAGCACTATTCATAAAACCTCCAAATTTTTTCAACTCTGCTTTTTCGCATTTTTGGAAAGTACACCAAGTTTTTGAAGAGTAATAAGGATGAGGCTCATTAAATGGTATCCACAGGGCTCATGTGAGCTTAAGGTACATTATAAGTTATAGATGACATGTCTTAAAATTTAGATGAATAAAATGAAGAACTAAATAATTTCTATATTATCACATCATGAAACAAAAATGTGAAGTGATTGAATGATCTTGGGAACAGAAGGAAAAGAGTTTGTAATTTAGGCAGCAATTTGGTTATGTAGAATATGTGTTGAAAAGAGGGATCAGAATTTTATTTTTTGTTTCATTTAATAATTGTGATATGCTTAAGAGGAAATGATCATTTATCTTCCCAGATAACTCAATAATCACTAAATAGGTGATTGTGGATATATCTTGTTTATAGAATTGAGATGGTTTTATTGTGAAACATTAGTCATTTATATTAGCATGTATTACTCAAAGTTTCTCAGAAAAAATAAACCTACATAGTTTGTGGTCTCATTTTTCACAATTCAGAATTACTTCACTTTTAAGAAATTCACTCCCTAAGATCGTATTCAAAACTATTTGTATATCTAAGAATGTTTAGCAAATGTTTGCTCACAATACTATGATCTATAAATAATGATGAAAGGGCATTGGGTATTTGTTTTTCAATCATCCTGAAATTTTAACCTTTTGATTTTGGAGCGAAAAGTAAACTAGTAATAAATAAACAATAGTAAAATGAACTCCCAATGTTCTCATCAAATAACTTTAATATATACGAACACATGGAAGATCTTGTTTTAGCTGTGCCTTCACCCTTATCATTTTGAAGTAAATGCCAGGCATCACATCATTTAATCCCATTATTGTTTAATATTTATTCCTAAAAGATAAGAGTTTATTTTTAAAATAATCATAACTATATGGTAGAATGAGTTATTGTTTTCATGTCTTCACTTCTCTTCTGTTATAGACTTATATGTCCTTGATCTTTCTTTGTGGCTTTGCTGTTCCTCCCCTGTGGACAGAGTTTATGTCCCCACCTGTGGATATTGAACTTGGTCATGAAGATAGTTCATACTATTAGTGACATGACATGACACCAGCAGAGACTACATAGGGCTATGTGATTAAGTTTGGCCTGTGTGCTCCTGCCATCTGCCATGAGAAGACCATGTAATCTAAGGAGACTGAGAAACTCATGGAACACAGGCTGAAGTAGAATCACCCAGACAATGCAAAAATTAGAGGGAAAGATAAACACATACTTGTTAAGATTTGAGATTTAGATAGACTTATTGCATCTGAAATGTCTTAATATTCCTCCAATATCATATATTAAATATTCAATTTTAAAATACCTAATTCTATGGAAAATGTGATATATATTATAAAATGTATAAAGCATATATATAATAAATGTATAATGTGTGTATATGTATGTGCAATGGAGTGTATGTGTATAAACCAAATTCTTTTTCAGCTTTTCACATTAAAATTAAACATTATACTTGGTTAATGTCTCAAATCTCTAGGCATCTTTTTCATTTATTTTATTGTTATTTACTTGTTGAATAAATTAAGTTGTCTTCCCTCTAGATTTTGCTGTGGTCTGAATTTTGCTGATTACATCCCTGTGACGCTCACTTAGCATGTTCCTCTGGCTACTGAATTTCTTATAAATTGGATTTTGAATCTGGAGGCTTACTCAGTTTCATGCTCACCTTTGCTTGGTTGCTTTCATAGGGCAACTTCATAGATGCTGTTGTGTTTTTTCGTCAAGAGACACATAATGTCTGGTTCTCTCCACTTCATAATGTTAGAAATCATTAACAGTGAATTAATTGATTCATAAATTATTTGGGGAATTGAAATGTGATATCTTAAATCTGATATTCCTTCTTTACTTATTAACTGTAATGCTTCTATAAGGAGGCATTTTACATATCTACTATTCCCCAGGGGTAACCAAATACATGTAGAAGAGAAAGGATAAATGCTTGTTCTTTTCCTTTATTTAGCAGTTTTTAAAATAATAAGCTGGGTCCTTAACATTCTCCCATGCTGATAATATTAAACTCATGGATTTAAACTGTGTGATATGTTTAAGCTTATATCTTTGTTTGTGGTCAAGTTGTTCCCTCTTTGGCCATTTGGCCACAGAGAAATTACTCAGATAGGCGCCTAAGTGTTTTGGCATGACTCTTTTGGTGTTTTGGTAGTTTTCTTTCTATTTGGTATGCTCATCTTATATGGTTCTTATTACCGAAATCAGCCATTTATTAAGGAACTCTCATTCCTCTTAGTGAGATGTAATATTTCAATATGAATGCTAATTGTGTATTTCTTCTATATTGCTCATTTTTCTAGGAATTTTAGTGAATAGGATCTTTTAAAATGAAATATAAAGAAAAAGGTTAAGATAAAATATAACATGAGTTTGTACTATCTTCTTTTTCCTGTGCTGAGAATCCTGATTCCCAATCCAAAAAAGGGATGATAAATTTACAATATCATGTAATTTTCTCATTAGTTTTTTTCTAGCTTACATGTAAGTCTCAGAATGTCAATATCAACCTTACCACAAATAATATTCTTTTAAAAATTATTTTAAGATTCATATTTCATTTTCCAGTTATTTTTGTCCTTAGAATATAATACTAAAGATGTATATCTATGACTGTATTTTAAAGTCAGTTGGAATAATGTGTAGTTATATCGACAACTGGATATACTTTCATTATTTGTTTGCAATACAAACATGCATGCTAGATAGACTCCAAGGATGGGCTCCATCAGTTCTTTCCTTACTGGTCATATGTGCCACTCTCCTTTTGAGAGGTGGAATTTATTTCCCCACACCTTGAATCTGGGTTGGTCTTATGATTGTTTTGACCAGTAGAATGTAGCAGAAATGATTTCCTGGGATTTCTGAACCTAGAACTTAGGATAACTGACAGCCTTGCTTTCTGCTTTTTTCTTAGGTCTTCTTAGAACCCAGTCCTCAGGCTTGAGAAAGTCTAAAAAGCATTGATGATAGACCCATGTGGAGAAGAAGAATCAAGACCCCTGGTGAGAGGCCCAGCTAAGCTCCCTGCAAATGGTAGGCAATAGCATGAATGGAATAATTTTGGACCCTCTAGGTCTTCCAGAACCCCAGATTTAGAGCCTGCTATTTTGTGTTTTTTTTTTTTTTTTGTAGTGAAAATTTAAAAATTCTCCTATATTTCCTGAGATGTCCTGGCTCTGCCCACTTACACCCACTTACTTTATCTGGAACTTCTCTTTTCTTTACTTCAGTTGACATTGTTCTTTTCAGTTTGGATTCTATGCCCAGAAGTTAGTTTCCCATCATTGTTGGCCTTTATCCTAGAAGATAGTTTCAATTGATTAATTTTGAAAATTCGTAAGACTGAATTGTTCGAGCAACCTCACACCTGACCATGGACCCCTGTGCCAAGATGTAAAATTTAAAAATCTAACCTCCTCACCTAGTTGCTACCGCTGATTCTCAGATTGGCTCTTCATACCTTTGATGAGTGATTACTTGGCAATTTGGGGGTTCTCGTGTTTTCAGATCCATCAGACATCTCATTGCTTCCATCTACTTCTTCCCACTCCACTATTGTCATCATTTCCCCAGTTGTATTGGCGGGGGGTTGGTTGTGGGGATACTTGGCCTCTAGTTTTGTTGTAGTTGTTTGATAAGGAATTTTGGTTTTGTTATCCTAGTTGCTTTATCTGTTTTTATGGAAGCAAATTACGGAGATGACACCATTCTTGCTATTGTAAATGTTAAATCAACTCATACCTCAAGTGAAGAAAATGAAACATAGAAGAGGATTTAAAAGGAAATCAGAGAGATCTGAATTATAATTTTATTTTTGCCACTTATTAGCTATATGAACTTGCAAAAGTTTTTTAGTATCACTAAGCCTTAATTTGCTCTTCTAAAATGGAGATACAAATGGCTTTTTGCCTTATAGGATTATTGTAATGTTATTGTAATGAAGTTAGTGCATGATGTATCTAACACTTAAAACAGCAAACAACATATAATAAACATTCTGCAGCTTTCACCACATGTATTACCTATAAGTGATTTCAAATGTCTTATGAGACCCTAAAATTTAGCATTAGATCACATCTAGGAATAGTACAGAAAAAGATAAATAATTATTTCACTCTCTTCCACATGCTGGTACATTGAACACTTTCATCAAAGAAGGTCCAGAATAGCAGCAGAAACATTCTATGTAAAATAGTAATTATTAGGATAATTATTGTTATTATTGAACACCTATGTTGTGCCTAGTATTATGTATGCATCTATTCATACATTTAATCCCAAAAGCAACCTTTAAAGTAGGATATTTCCTCTCCCATCTCTATGAGGCAGATTCCTCTGTGAGAGGAATCTGATAATCTGCCAGGTTAAGCACATGGAAATTTATTGTCCTCTTAGTCAGATATCTTATACAAGCTTATACAAAGGAAGGGATTCAGCTTCAAGAAAAGAGGAACTTGGTATTTTGCAGAAAAGAGTAGATTTGAGTGCTATTTGCAAATATTCAAAAAATTTTCATAAGGAGGAGAGATTAGATTTAGTCTGAGACACTTTACAGGACAGAACTTATCCAGTGTTTAGTTCCAGACAAGGACAAACTTCCTATCCTATGAGTATCTGAAAATTGGATGGGCTTCTTTGAGATGTGTTGTGTTCCCCTCATTGGCTATGCTTTGTGTTGTTAGAAATGCTGCAAAAAGTGTGCATATCCTAAATGGACCTGGATGACCCTGGATTCCCTCCTACTTAGAGAGGCTATGACTATAAGTACTGTTCCAAGCACAACAGAATCCTGGAAAAGAATTAATCCCAACCTTCAGGCACCTGAGGTTAGTTTAGACAGTCATACAAAACAAAACAAAACAAACAAAACACCAAAACCAACACCAACCCCCACCCCCCAAACAGTCTCTAATGTATACTGAAACCACACTTTCTTATGATCAAATTGCCTCTGTTCAGAGTTCTTTTAAACCATTTAAAATTATACAGATGCAATATCATCTAACATTTAGAGTGTTTACTATTTGTAGAATCTAATGATTCTAATAGCTCCACCTGAATTAAATCATTTAATCTTCCTAACAAATTCATAAGGTAGATATAATTATTTTACAAGTGAGGACATCAAGGCACATCAAGGGTAAATAACCTGTCAGGGGTTACAAAGTGACTAAATGAAGGAGAAAGGATTTGAACCTAAATAGTCTGACTCCAGTATCCACAATCTTCGTAGGCAATGGAAGTGATGATGATAATAATAGCATTAATATTAGCTACCAAGAAACAAATAATGTTTTCTGATTTTGTGGAGCTAAATCTTATACCACACTCATGATACTCATCAATGTTAATCTTATCCATAACTCTAGGAAGTATAGCTGAGGGAGGGGACTAAGCCATAGCACAGTTAATGTATCTTGTTTCCACAAATTGTAAATGGGTGAAGGATTTGAGCTTAGGAGTGTGTAATTCTAAAAGCTCTGTCCTGGGGTGTCTGGGTGGCTCAGTTGGTTGGGGCTCCAACTTTTGATTTTGGCTCAGGTCATGAACTCAGGGTCGTGAGAAGGAGCCCTGAGTCTAGCTCCACGTGCTGTATGGAGTCGGCTTGTCCCTCTCCGTCTGCTTCTTCCCCCACCTCTTGCTTGCTTGCTCTCTCTCTCTCTCTCAAATAATTAATTAACAACTAACTAACTAACTAAATAACTAAATAAATAACATCTTTAAAAAAATAAAATCTCTGTCCTTAAACACTGTGCTTTCTATAGACTTTTGTGCTGATAATCACCCCATTGATTATTTTCTTTTGGTGTGATTCAACTCTTTTTTTTTTTTTGGATTCTATTTGTTTTTTTGAGAGAGTGAGTGAGAGAAAGAGCACGAGCAGACACAGAAGGAGATGGACAAGTAGACTCCTGACTGAGCAAGGAGCCTGACAAGGGGCTTGATCATGACCAGAGCCAATGGTAGAAGCTTAACCAACTGAGCCACCCAGGCACCCCTCAACTCTGTTTCTCTCTCCTAGAAAAACCTACCTTCAAGATATCCATTTGTGCCAGTATGACAAACAGGCAGCCCCAAAGCAAATCAGCACATATGGACTAAGGAGATGACTCTGCTTCATGGGCTTACTCACACCATCGTGCTCTGGTTCTCTTTTAAGCAACCTTGTATCAGTTACTATGTGGCACCACCTTTTAGGGAGAGCTATTTGCATTTACTAGAGTTCAAAACTCTTACCTGAAGGACATCTAAGACGATGTGAGATTTTAGGCATGAATTAATTTCCTATTTTATTTTCCAATATCATAGAATTTATAACAGGTTAACATTTAGTTTATTATATGTAAATCTAGCTCAGACTAGAAAATCGCTTTTCACCTTTTCTTTAATACAACTTGATGATATTTATGTCCTATCATTTTTTCTTTACATCATTAGCACTTTGCTTTTAATAGCCAATGCTTAGTCAAATTGATTTAATGATTCACTGTCCAGATGTTGGATTTCATGAAAAATAGTAAAAGAAAATAGAGCTCTCATGTCTCTCCTAGTGTAATTTCACGGGCTAAGGTGCTGATGACTACATGTAAAATGTGCAGAGTCTCTTAGAGACTCTGGTGACCAGGACAACCATTACCACTATGGTAGCCACGCTAAGTACATTAATAAGGAGTAGTGCTGATAAGACTTTCTGTTTTACCTTTTAATAGTTGTCTTTTAACAAAAGTGATGTTGAGGGATGCCTGGGTGGCTCAGTTGCTTGAGCGTCTGGCTCTTGATCTAAGCTCAGGTCTTGATCTCAGGGTGTTGAGTTTAAGCCCTGCACTGAGCTCCACACTGGTCATGGAGCCTATTTAAAAAAAATGGGGTTGAATAATAATCTGTTGTTAACAGAAGCTTTCTTCCTGATTTTCTTTGCTACATTAACTCTTCAAGGTCATGACTAATGATTTTCTCATGACCCTGAGTTTCCTGAATTTGTTTACTCAGGGCAACTGAACAGGTCATTTTTATACATATCTTAGAGTCTCAATAATGAAAACTGTCTCATTTGACAGTATCAAAGGTTATGAATGAAACTGATAAAGAATATAAAAAACATGAATATATAAACACACTTCTACCATCTGTGCTACTAGATGAAGTGAAGTCACAGGCAATGCTATTCAAAGTGGAATACAAATGAAATTTGAATCACATGACATTTTACAACAGATTTTCCTTCCTTGGAAATGCTTTAGTCCAATATTAAAATTAATTTGCATTCTTTAAAAACAAACAGACTGGCATAAGCAATAGTATATTATACTGGAAAAGGAGAAGAAATTGCCTTGGGATTCATAATTTATCTGAATAACACACACACACACACACACACACATCATCTTGTGAAAAATCAAGAGTTGTTTTATTTCTTTTTGTTAGTTTATATATCACATGTCTTAATTTCTACATAGTTACATAAGTCCAATCTATCAACCTTAAAACAGCCAGTTATTTTACCAGCAAAATGGGTTTATTTGGGGATAAGCAGGGGAATTGCAACTGGGGACATGCAAGCTCTGACAAACCACAGGCAACTCTGAAGATCAAAGGAGAGCAACATTATAGAGAAAGGGAGGAAGTTGGGAGGGGCTGCTTTGTAAAAAAAAATGTCTATTGGAAGAAAACAAAGAGTTCAGAGTAGTGATGGTTTTCCATTGGCTGAGTTATAATATTTCCTTATTGGCTGAGTTTGTTGCTGGATAAGAAGAAATTCTTCCCTCCTTTTGCTGGAGTAATAAAGAAGTCTTCTTCTCTTTGGAAATGCAAGGCATAGTCTCTTCCTACTGGAATCTACAATTCTGCAATTAAGGAGGAGGCATGGTGGAGGGTGAGCCTTTTGGCTTCTGAACTCCATTTTAGATGAAGTTTTCTTTAAACAATTTCACAAAACTAAATAAATTGTAACATACATTAAAAATCCCACTTGTAGAAACCATACCAATAACAGTGAGTCACAGACTAGGGCTCAGATTCTAGATAGAAGCCAAGTCACAGTATTAAAGGAAAAATGAGGGTTGAGAAATCTAATAAGGGTCAGCAACCAAAAGCAAGCACTTTATTATGAGTCACGGAGTACTATCACTTCAGTAAGCACCCCAGGAATCAGAGAACAGGAAGAGGTCAGACAGCTCCTATATAGGGTGTGAGGCTGTTAACCTGAAATCCTTGCTAGTTCAGATATACCTACATAGCCAGAGGCAAGTGATTAAATCTCTCTCAGGCTCATATTCCTCAGATTAAATAGGGATCACAACACTGCTTTGCAGGTCATTCTGAAAATTAAGCGACTAAGTGAATATCAAGTGCCAGACACATCATAGAAACTCAATAATGGTTATTTTCTGGTTATTTTCTCTAACCAAGATCAAAATGGAAGAAGCAAAATAAGTACAAAATTGAGATAGTAACTTGTACTTCATCAATGTATCATAGGGTAGTCTACAATCTCTAGATTATTCATAACTACTTTTGTTCAACTCAAATAACTGAGTTGCTCACAGATCTTGTGTTCTCTAGGAGAAGAATCTCAATAGCGAGGCCTGGTGGAGGGTGATGCCTATGAAGGAAATGGATATGCCTTGTCAATTCTGTACTTTGTTTTCACTAGCTGACAGCCTGTTCACAACTCCAGGAGGCAGTGCTGTTAGTCAAGGATGAGGTTCCTCTATTTTTTTTTAAAGATTTTATTTATTTCCTTGAGTGAGAGTGAGAATGAGAGCAAGAAAGAGAGAGCAGAGGAGAAGCAGACTTCCCACTGAGCAGAGTCCCACTCAAAGCCTGAGAAATTCTCACTGAGATAAGTTCACAGACTATCAGAACAAGTCTAGAAATGACTCCTGCTATCTACTGACTTAATCAGGAACAAGGCCTCTGCAGCTGTAACAGAAACTTCCTCTTATAGATAAAAATTTGCAGATTCAGCCCCAGCCCTAGGTCCAGCCTCAAACCCAGAACTCCCTGAGGAATAGACCACACCTGGGCCCCAATCCTAGACCAAGTCTTATACCTAGGCCCAGAGCTAATCCAGAACCAGGCATAATCTAAACCCTGGTTTAGGATTAGGCTTTGTTCTGGCAGCAGCTTCAGGTTCCAAGGCTAACCTAAGATCTAGACCCAGGTCCAGGCCCAGCTCACACCTAGCTAGTGACCCAGCCACAGACTCACTACAGACCCACTACAAAAAACTGTGGTTTTGTGAGCCTGGCCACCCAGAGTATATAGTTGATATCACTCTTGTGGCACTGATTCTGTTTGGCTTTATTTATTATACAGAGCTCCATTGATCCTAGAGCAATGGAGGTGGAGAGGCAGGCTGAAATCTCCCATTCCCATATACAAATGAACCTCTAAGGTTTAGTCCTGTGTCCTATAAGGCTCCCTTTCCTAGTGACAGGTTGAATTTCTGTCTCTTTTGACTGAGAAAACTACCTTTAAATCCTCATGCTTTCCTCTTTTTAAGATTGCTAATCTGAAAGTTTGGTAGTCTTTGCATTTTAGGAATTTTCTCCTTAAGTACCCTTTTCTTCTCATAACTGGCTCTTGCGGTAGTAGGATTCATGACTTAAACTTAAGGTTGATTTCTTATTTATACAATAAGGACTTTTTAAAACCATATGTAGGAACCAACTGACAATTTGTTTTTACCTCTATATATTTTCTATAGCAATAAATGCCCAGAATCCATTATTGGAGCATTGAGCCCATTTGAGAATGTGGTAGAAAGTTTCAGATATCACCCCAATGTTCATTCCACTACATTTTTTCCCTCTATTCCCTTTTAAATACTATTTACTTTAGTCCACATTTAGTACTTTCTTAGAATTTGGAAACTACTGTCTTTGTCCAGAATCCATTTCTGCAAAACATCTCCATGACTAGGCAAGATTTTGTGGATCTTTGAAAGAGTTCTCACCTTTATCCACTGGAGGTCACTGTGTATTTATGTAGAAGGCCTATCAGATTTTTCTTTTTCTTTGGGTAAGTTGTCAATTCCAGATTGTTTCATTCCCATTCCCTTTACTTTTCTTGAAGGGATAACATAAATTATTTTTAGATTGTATTCAGTCCACATTGGCCTATATAGAAGGGTAAATGGGTTTACTTCTTTTCCTTGCTTTTTCTCTGTCTTATGCTGGGGTTTACTGCTATTTGTCCATCAACCTCAAGCCTACTTACACTCACTATCGTAGCACCCTCATACCCTCTACTTTCCCTCTGCCTTGTCTAAGGTCACTTCCCATCCTGCTTATCCCACTTGTTAAGGTCTGTTCAAATTCCTAATCAGCTTTCTTCTCCCCCTTCTCAAGAACATGGAAAACTCTTCTGCACTAGTTCAAAACTGTGAGAGACTTAGGCTAAGATATCTGTGGCCATCTCTGATGAAACGTCTCTGATTCTACTCTTTTATTGCTATGCAATGATGACTTTGGTTGGGAATAGTACACTGAGGGGACTTTGAGACTTGCACTTCCTTAGGCTCCATAGAAAACTTTTCTCCTCTGACCCCAAATCCTTACTGAATCCAACTGCACTCTGCATTTACCCCATTCAGAGTTTGGCTAGACTAAGGGTAGGACAATATGCCATGTCAGTCACCTGTTTCCAGGTCTAGCCCCTTTCCCTCAGATAATACTTTTCCTACTCACATGTTAAACTTCATCTTCTTTCGTGTGGGAAAATACTCTTATCTCAACACACATTTTTCCCTCAAGTTTATTCTTCAGACTTCATGATCAGCAGTCTCCAGAGGCTTAGCCTTTTGCAGTTTAAAAGTCCTCCGTAATCTCAAAAAACTTGGCTCTTTTAAGGCTTGGCTTTTGAAATGCCTGGCTCATTGGAGTTTTAAGATATCTCTTCAGGAACTCAATTGACTTCCCCTTTCTCATCTGCATTTGACCTCCTCTGAGAGATTGAAAACCATTTAATAATGGGTGGAAATATAGGCAGCAACTAGGAAGTGCAGGAGAAAAAAATGGTTATTTTTTCCAGATTATATCCCACAACAAGAATAAAACAGAGTCAGGTATTTGGTAGCTGATGAAAAAGTTACTATTTTCACTATTCCTTAAATCACTAAATAAGGCATCTGCCTCATTCCTAAGATCTCTTTTCCTTTCAATAAGAGTCAAATGGTCATCTCTTTCTGGTAGACAGAAAACAGAATATTTTTTCCTATTAGATGGCCATATATACTAATCAAAATTCCTAAGGTAATAAGTAAATAAATTAAAAGCAATACTAATACAAGAAAAGAAAAAAATCAATGTACATTCTAAATTCTACAATTAAAAAATCACCATGTCCTACCACGTCCTACAGTTTGTGTGATCTTTGGGTTATCAGACTGCTACAAAAGCCACTGCATGCAGAAAATATGGTCTCTTTTGAGATGTGGTCTTCTTCCTACTGTCTGCCAATATCATATATTTATCAGTTTTTAATACTCTTGCCTACAGTATTCTAAACCATATGTGTGGCTGTCTATCTCCTGTGGTGCTACTCCAAGCCATCAGCCTAGAACAACAAAAACTATATTGATTTTGTGTTAGAGTAAAAGCTAAGTTGCTATCACAAAGGATCTAAGCAATACTGTGATTCAAAGAAATTTACTTTTTTTTTCTTCTCATGTGATAATCAAACAGAAGCAGGACAAGACACGTAGGTAACTTTGCTCCACGAGGTCATTCAGGGACACAGGTTTCTATGATCCCATTGCTCTGCAGTTTCTTGTGATTTTACCCACATCTGCATGGACAAAGATCATTCACACCCTCTATATTCATGTTGTAACTTGCAGGAAGGAAAGAAGGTAGAGTACCAAGGTCTTCCTTTTTAAGAACAAAGGACACATCATTTCTACTACTTTCCATTGGCTAGAATTCAGTCCCATCCTCAATCTTGGCTATAAGATGAGACATATAGTCTTTAATTGGTCACCAAGGTCAGCCAAAACTGAGGATATTTTATCACTAAAAAAGATAGGGGAGATTTGCTGTAATGGAACCAATAATATTTTTGACATCAGCTGTTGGTATTAACAACTAAAACCCAAAAGCATCCTTCCTGTTCCATTCAGCAAGAAAGAGTCTTAATCAGAGAAAACTCTAGTGCAGTTATTTCTCAACCTTGACACTATTGATAATTTGGACCAGATAATTCCTTTTTGTAGATAGGTGGGGAGTGAGGCTGTCCTGGCATCTTTAGCAACATATCTGGCCTCTACCAACTAGATAGTAGTAGCCACCCCAACTCAGTGATGACAAACAAAAATATCTCCAGATATTGCTGTGTATGCCCTGGGAGACAAACTACTTGTGACTGAGAACCACTATTCTAGCTGGAACATGCTATCTCAGAGACCTCTTCTTTTAATGCATATCCTCCTTGTTTTCAAATAAGCTATCCTTGAATGTCAGCATTTTCAATAGGAGTCAAGTTATTTCTATTGCATCATCATTTTCACTTAGTTAACAAATATCTATTAAGAACATACGGGGATCCCTGGGTGGCGCAGCGGTTTAGCGCCTGCCTTTGGCCCAGGGCGCGACCCTGGAGACCCGGGATCGAATCCCACGTCGGGCTCCCGGTGCATGGAGCCTGCTTCTGCCTCTGCCTATGACTCTGCCTCTCTCTGCGTGACTATCATAAATAAATTTAAAAAATTATTAAGCACATACTAACTAAATTATAGACCTCATGCTGTTTGTTGGGCAAATATGGATATGAATTAGGAAATATGTCCTCAGAGTTGCATAGTCTTATAAAGAAGATAATATACGTAAACTATTACATAGGTTAAGAGATAAATAACAGTAATAATACATTATAGAAAGTGAGACATACCCTCATTTTATCATCTTCTTTAGAATGTGCCTGCTGTCTGCATAGCTGAGATGGCAATTTTTATTTTGTTGCTGTCAGGATGACTGAGTTATCACCTGAACATTGCGTTTTCTCCACATGAAGACCTTAAGATTGTCCTTCTATAACCTTCCAGAGATTGGTCTCATTACTTCAGATGTTTCTCCTTCTGTTAGAAACTGACTTAGAAAAATGAAAATGATGTGATTGCCTGAAGATCTACTTAAGAGCGTAGTACTTCATATTTTTAGGATCCTTTGGTTGCAAGTAACAGATTCGTAAAAGTACTTCAGGCAAAATAGAGAAACTTATCAAAAGGTTACAGAGTTATTTCTATCTTATTACTTCCATCTTCCCAGAGGAAGGAAGTACATTCAGATTTTATGAGAAATCTTTCTAGTGTTCTATCTATAAAGGCTGGTAGAAGACTGGTTTTGCCAGCTTTCATCAAGTTCAGCATGGATAAATCTAGTGTTTATCTTAAGAATAAGGAGACAATATGTATCTACTCCTGAACTTTGAAACTTGAGCTGTAATTGTAACGGCACATAAAAATTGCCATAAAATATGTTTTCCTTACTAGTCTATTTATTTCACTAGAATGCATTGATCTTTAAGATCTAAAATAAAATCCTTTCATTTAGTAAAAGGATAATTCTTGTAACTGGTGATGCAAATGTTAACTATTATAAGAAACTTTAATTTCCATTTTACTTTTTATCACTTAAAAACCTATTGGTATGCTCCCACTAATTTTATATAACTTGTTAGATGAGTAAGTGGGGCTAGTACAAAATTTATACTGAAGAAGATTTACATCAAAAATAAACCAAAGAAAAAAAATTAAAAAAAAAATAAACCAAAGAATTTACACCAAAGTGCAGTTTATTAAAGATCTATTCTCTTTGAGGTATCCCAGTTTCTGAGTTTTTCTCTTCTCTCCTTGATGTTTACACCTTGTAGAGTTAGATTTTGGAGGTATAGTAGACATGAAACCATCCTTTTCTACTCTGCCCCACTCGCCCTTAATAAATCTGCTAAATTCCTCTGATCAGAGAATCTGCTTCCAGAGAAACTTCTAAATGGGCAAAAATCACAAAACTCCATCTCCTTGGCCACAGCAGATGGAACTAAGATTTAATATTTAATATCAATTTCTTTCTCAAATGAAGTTCTTGGAGTAGTAGATCAAATAAGGATAATAATCATATATTTAAAATGTTTGTTATGTGGTTAGCAAAGAAAACAATTTCAGGCTACAGGATAGAGCACAGTAAGAGAATTCTTAGGAGACCAGGCATATGCTCCTTGTGTCCAAGAGCATATGTGAATGTAATGGCTTAAGCTGCTTCTTACCCAGGAGACTAAGTAGACAAAAAGCTTGCTGAATTAGTCCGTATTGGCAAAGATTTAAAAGGAAGTAACAGCAGTGTAGCCTTCACTAGCCTGGCAAGGTCATGTCAGTTTTCTATTAGTCAGGGATGTTAAGTTTGAGCCATTTCTCCAACCCCCGGGCCAGAGGGCCTTGATCTAGGTAAAATGCCCCAGGAGTAAGTTGGAGCTGTAATATGGTTGGAAAAAGCCTACTGGAAAGCACAAGAACACACTAGACAACTAGAGTGAGGCCATTCCTATAGGTCCTCCAAAGAACTCACACTTGCATCCATACAGGCCACTATTAGGAGACCCGCCACTCAACAGATGTAAAGCTGGGGACTGCAGCAGGATGAGTTATGCAAAAAGATCCTTCTTTCTCCTAATCCCATCTCTCCACCATTTGATTCTGGAGGTATCTGAAGCAGAAGAGGAAAGAAATTATAGTCATAAATAAGGAAAGGCTGTGAATTAGAGTTTTCAGCGACATTTTCATTTAGGTTATCTATGATTTTAATATTAAAAAGTGATAGTATGTTCTAATAACAGAATATGGCTATACTTACCCACATGATCGTTGAGACTGACACCTCAGAAGACCCAAAGAAGTCATTTTCAACAGCTTAGGCTAGTGTTTCCAAAAGAGAGGAGTCTGAAGTTTAGACAATTTTGATTTCAGTGACTCCTTCTAGAATTCATGCAATAGATGGAGAGAATAATAGGAAAGCTATCTGTTAGGAATGTGGTATTCTCTAGAATGAGAATTGGTTGTCGGAAAAAGGTACAGTATAGAACATTGTTATGAGATACTTGACCCTTAATGGAATATGGTTAAAAAACCATCAGAACTTGTTTAAAAACGCTGTAGCCATCACAGTACTAAGTTATGGAATCCAAATGAGACTTGAGAAATCTAGAAAGGTTAAAAATAGATATTGACTGTAATATACTAAACAAATGGACTAAATCTCAATATGCCTGGATGTTAGTAGACCCTGGGCTTTCTAGCAGAGGCAGTGGTTCTCACTGCTAAAGAATGGCTATTATGAGGCTGAAGGAGATGAGAATTTAGTACTAATTTGTCCAGAGGGAATTTTTTACTGTCTGAAAGAGCACATCCTCAGGACTTCTTGAGATACCATCAACCTACCAGTGACTGATGTGGAATAGCCTTTTAAGGTGTTGAAATATTTAGATAATATGATTGTATTTGGAAAGACTTTGGGGAGATGAAAACTGAACCCTTAGTGTTAGACTATCTCAAGGAAGCAGAATAGGAAATGTTCCCTAAAAAGTGTTAGTTCTGCTAGACCTAGATCTCTGTTAATTATAGAGCAGTCATGGTCTCTCATCAGCGGAAATTTTGTTCTATCTGCTGATTGATTCTGACTCATAGGTCTTATGAATGGTATTATAGTTTTAAAAATTAAATAATTAGATAAAGTAAACTGTGGCATTTGCTAGCCTATAGTTAAAAGCTCAACTCCCCATTCATAAATTACAATTTTTTTTTTTGCACTGAAGTGGGCTGCATGGTTAAATTTAAGGTGTATATGTTTGGAAGGTCTTTCAAGAGTAGACTGGCAACAATGCTTTTACTTCTGAATTATGTCTTTTCTTGTCCTAAACTGGATGGGATGATACTGTAAGGTTAGTTGTCTTCACCCTCACACCACTGATACCCTCAGTATATAAATTGGATGGGCCTCTTAAAGCTGGGGTGGGCAGAGACATGATTGAAAATCTGAGGCTTTCACCAAAGATTGCACCAATAGCAACTGAGAAATAGACATTTAAATCTAGTCTCTCTGTAGATGGAGACAAAGGACTGAAGAAGAGACCCCTTGGGAAGTTTTGGACACAGAGGAAAGTGAAATAAGAAATAGGGCCACTGCTGACAGGGTAGCTCTAGATCTTGCCTAAAATTATGAAAATCCTAGTCTAAGGATGGGAGAAATGGTATGTGACATCGTGTGCTGTTGTCTAGCACTTGGGTTATGGAAGCAATTGGTTTTGCTTTAGGAATACTGCTCCCTGGTGCTGAGAGCGATGCATGATGACTTCAGGGCTCTAAGGAGGAAACACGCCAGAGCCTGTCAGAAGACATGATTTGGCTTCACTATGGCAGAAGATGTTTACGTAAAATGTGACTTCTTCCCCTGAGAAAAATATGACCCAGCAAGTCAGCCTCTCTAGAAAAGCCACCACAACCCGTAATCAAGATGCACTGATTTTCTGTCTTTAGTACCAGAAAGACAAAAATCTGGACAATGTTTTCCAAGTTATGAACAACTTTATGATTGCTATGGCCAGGAAATCCAACCTGAAATTTCCCCACCCCATTCAAGGGAGGTGGGTTGTTCTGTTTTGTTTTGTTTTAGGTCATTAATATGGGAGTATTTTTACTTGGTGAAGATGTAAATGTCCATATCATTCCCAAAGGGATCCACAACCAAAGACATTTAATAAAATTTTATTAATCATATTAGGAACCTCCCAATGGGAACAAAAAGACAACAGATTTCCAAGTCAAGACATCCAATGTCACTAAGAATGTTGCCCCTGGATACCTTCTCTGTCCTGTAATGGACCCATCAGAGCCTGATACTCATCTATGGTCTCATTGTAGACCACTTCTCCTACACTGAAGGAGAAACTAAAAAAGACTTGTCTAATGGCTCTCATACCAATTCATCACAGCAATGAGATAGAATAAATTCAAGATGCCCCGTGTAAAGCCTTGCAACAGCATTGAAGTTTAGATAGACATAAAATAATTTATGCTTGGTATTGAACCCCATGTCTGAAAGCACATCGGTTGTGATTTCATCCTATATATACAGTGGAGCCAGAAACTAAAAAATAAGGGGTGGGTTTATTTAAGGGGATCTTAAAAGCAATCTACCAATCATGAGGCTTCACGAAGAAGCACCCCAACCCTATTCTCACCTGCAGGCTCAGGAAACACACACAAAACCCACGACAAAACTTTATTATCCCTCATCTAACTTTGAAAAATTGTCTGCCTGTGTTAGTTTCTAACTGTGAGCTCCCCAGGACTGTGGGGCTGTCTTAATAATTTGCGTATCGGTAGAACTTATTACTGGTTCCAAACGAAGTAGATGCTCAAGTTATTTGTTGGATATGTCTTCTCTCCTATTGATGAAGGCATTAATATCTTTACAAAGTTGGGACTATTTAAACTGTTTCTCAGATAAATAGTTTCAAAATCTCCAGCTTTGGGTAAAATTTCATCATTGTAAATGATGTGGCTGGGCATTATATTGGCTTTTTTTTTTTCCTGTCTCTATTTCTGCTGTGCTTCTTCAGCAGGAAGCCTGAGAACAAAATAGCAGAGGGCAAGAACTTGTAAGTTCCAAATCAAAGCTGAACACTATCCAGAACTTGCATAGGAAGGACCAAAAACTGAAGTATTAACCCTTAGCTTCCCACCCACCTAGGCCGTATCAAAGAATTGAGGTCCAAAAAGTCAGAGAGTTAGAGGAACGATTGATATATTGACAATTATCTGGAGGAAGAGGGGCTTGCTGGAATACACAGAGAGCCTAGATGGGATCACTGTTGCTGAGGAACACAGTAGAACCATCTGACTCATGCCTGGGAAGAAATCTCCAGCGAGAGGTTGGCTGAGATGGCTTGTGGCCCTAGCATAGAGATTTACCATAGCTGTACTCCCAGCAAGTGCTTGCTTTCCTGGAGCAAAAGAACCCACACAAGGCATTGGCTTGGAGTCTTTATTCATGGGGTTCAGCCCAAGGGGGTTTCTGCTGTGGATATAATCTGACTAGAGAGAGGCTGAGAGGAGATTATAAATTCTCAGTTGAAGAAGAGGCCACACTACCTTGCAATAGATGTGCACTTTGGAGGGACTCAATCAGTACTAGCTTTGTACTAACTTTTGGGTTCCAAAGAAAGGTGAAAATGCAGGGTCTTTCATTAAAAATCATTAAAAATTTGAAGGTGGTAAGGATGGAGCATTAAGCCAGCCACAAGGCCTTTCTAAACATGCGTTCTGGGACTTCCATGGGTCTCACACTCATGAAGCCGGCCGTTTCAGTAGGATAATCAGTTTCCAAAAGCTCCCAAAAGTTGCTTCTAGACAAACAGGCAGAGGTAAATTTCCGCCACAGGTGGAGATGAACAATGTCAGATTACAGAGAAATCCATGAAGGAGACATCCCCTGCTTTTTACCTCTCTTCCAACCCTGCAGGAGTCAAGAGGCCGCCTTGTGAATGGGAAGATGAGCGGAAACAAGGAAACAGACCTGAATGGTTATGACTACCCCACCACTACTCCTCAGTGCAGGCTTCTAGTGGGAAGCAGACAAGCAGAAGGGAGAAGTTTAAGTTTGGAATTTTGAATATTATACAAGATGCATGAGTTAATCCCTGAAATGAGATAATTGAAGGGAGGAGATAAAAGTAACTTGAAAATCACTTTTATTTTTATTTTTTTTTAATTTATTTTTTTATTGGTGTTCAATTTACTAACATACAGAATAACCCCCAGTGCCCGTCACCCATTCACTCCCACCCCCCGCCCTCCTCCCCTTCTACCACCCCTAGTTCGTTTCCCAGAGTTAGCAGTCTTTACGTTCTGTCTCCCTTTCTGATATTTCCCACACATTTCTTCTCCCTTCCCTTATTTTCCCTTTCACTATTATTTATATTCCCCACATGAATGAGAACATATAATGTTTGTCCTTTTCCGACTGACTTACTTCACTCAGCATAATACCCTCCAGTTCCATCCACGTTGAAGCAAATGGTGGGTATTTGTCATTTCTAATAGCTGAGTAATATTCCATTGTATACATAAACCACAACATCTGAGGAATTATGGGACTTGCCCAAGATGTTATCTAAGGTGGTGATGAGAAAGAAGCCTGCCAACACAGTGGGTTTGCAGGGCAGTGATGGGAAAGAATAAAGGCACTGTAGGAACATACCCCAAAGAATTCTGTTTGTTCGCTGTTTGATGCTTGTGGCTATATTTATTTACTCAACCTTCTGTTGAGTAAACACACATACACTTGCACAAACACACATGCCTACATACATGGGTGGACAGTAGGATACACTTACATGAGACGAAAAGGTGGTTTGAGGTGAAGAATTTGAACTCGGGACTTAATTGGGCGACGTTTTGTAATTATATCTGTTTTAAGCCACAGCAAAAATAGAGCTAATAAAACAAACAAACAAAAAGAATGTGTACATTCAAAATATTTTTGTTGTTGTCGCTCTACTTTTACATGAGGGAAACTCTTTGGGAACCTGAACTATGGAAGTGGGCGATAATAACTCTCCACCAAGGTAGATATACAAAAAAAAGAAAAAAAAAAAAAAAGGCATTTTGGCCAAGTGTTTAAAGATGTAATTGAAGCCTATGCAATATACAGACAAGAAATGTGCTTTTACTGCCCTCAAGTGGTTGTAATTTATCACTGCAGACTCCCAACCATTTCAAAATTTTTTTTTTTTAAATAATAAATTTATTTTTTATTGGTGTTCAATTTGCCAACGTACAGAATAACACCCAGTTCAAAATGTTTCCATCCCAATCGCATCTCAGAGGCTATTTGACAAAGGAAATTTGGAGTAATGATCATTAGTTCCAAATATTTTCTAAATAATCAAATAATCAAATGGACCAGGTAGCTTTGTGCAGTTGTATTGAAGTATTTCCACTTTGTACAGATTTGCAAAATTGTTAGTTTTGTCTTCTCTTTACATTTTTATCTGTAACTTCTAAGTTCACTGGGTAGGGAAAGTGTTGGGAGATTACTTTCCAAATAAGCCCTGAAAACAGTTTAATTTCATACAGATCTTTGGAGAGTATACGGTTTGCCTCTGTTCCTTCTACTTCAGAGGAAGCTCACCAGACCCTCCCTGAGCGCTGGGTCTTTGTAGACCTGGCTGGTTGATCCACCATGTTGCTGCTTTGGCTCCTCCTTGACTGTTTCAGATGTTGTCAATGCCTTGAATCTCAGCCATGCCCTCCACCAACCAACCTGGCCTAGGGGATTCCTGGGACCTTTGGCTCCTGGCATTTACCCTGGACTGTGGCAGGGCTATTCCAGGTCTGCTGGCTCTCACCAACATTCTTCCTCATACCCCCCCGAGGAAGCAGAGTTACGTCTATATGCCCTCACATCACAGGAGAGCCTGTGTTCAGGCAAGGGATCTATCTTGTGCCCTCTTTTTTTGTCTTTAAGATTTATTTATTGATTTTGGAGAGAGCGAGAGAGAGAAGGGGAGAGGGGCAGAGGGCGAGGCAAAGAGAATCTCAAGCAGCCTCCCCACTGAGCATGGAGTGGGGTTCAATGCCACCACCTGGAGATCATGACCTGAGCCTAAATTAAGAGTTGGATGGTTAACGAACTGAGCCACCTAGGTGCCCCACTGGCACCCTCTTTTGTGTGGAATGTCATCTTTCTCAAATTTTAGCTGCATCAGAATCTCCTGGAAGGCTTACTAAAACACAAATGTCTGAAAAAAGTATCACCGATGTCTCCCTGCACCCCACCTCCCAGGGTTTCTCATTGGGTACGTCTAACAGGTTTCCAGATGATGCCAAGGCTGGTCCCAACACCCTTCATGAGCTGTTCACCTAAACCAGTACTTCCCTGAACTTTCGGCAAGAAGCACCCGCCCCCCCCCCCCCCCCCATGTTCTTATCTACCATTTGGCCATCAGCAGTTTCAATTACTGGCCTCGCTCTCTGAAAACATGTGATTCTCCTTCTGACAAATCAGCAGGTCAGTCCCAGCCTGAGAGCCCGGCCCACTGCCTGCCTCACTCACCACCTCTCCTCCTCGTCTCCCGCAGGCGTTTCTCGCCTCCCATCCTCCCAGGAAGAGTGGTGAGTAAAGCACAATAAGATATTTTGAGAGAGAGAAGAGAGAGAGAGAGAGAGAGAGAGAGGCCGAGTTCACATGGCTTTTATCACAGCACGTTGTTATAACCGTTTCATGATTAGTTCTGGTTGTTAATCTCTTACTGTGCCTGATGTATAAGTTCAACTCTATGGTGGGTATGTATGTGGAGGAAAGAAAACACAGCACATGTGGGGGTGGGTACTGTTCAGGGCCCCCCTGGGGTTCTTGGAAAGTATCCCTGTGGGTAAGGGGGCGACTACTCTACACATAAGAAACAATAAAATGTATACGTCACACAGGGTAAACCTGAGGGGTAAGACTTCATTATGGAGAATGTGCTGGGTGTTTTTTGATTTTTTGGTCTTTTAATTATGTATGTAGGTATGTATGTATGTAAGAGAATGAGAGGGATCACGGAGAACATGAGGGGAAGGAGGGGGGACAGGGGAAGAGAAAGAGACGGAATCTTAAGCAGTGCTCCATGCTCCGCGTGTTGCCCATGGACAGGAGCCTGGACCTCATGACCCTAAGATCATGACCTGAGCAGAAATCTCAAGAGTCCGCCACTCAACAGACTGAGCCACCCAGACAGGTGTCCCATCCAAGCTCTGGGGCTTATTTCATGTTGCCCAGACACCCCTCTCCTTGCCTCCAGTGAGCTTTTGTAGACCTTCATCATGAGAACCTGGTAAGGGGCTCCTAGAGGTAAAAACCATGAAAGTGTTGGGAACCCTCTAAGACTACAGCTCCCAGGACTTTCTCACTCTCCCCCTCCAGCAATTGGTAAAGATCAGCATTTTGGTATTAGGGCTCTACTGGCTTCTACTTCCGGTAAGCTGCTTGCTTGGATGAGACTCCCCGGATTGGCCTGTGGATTATTTTATTATTGGTACTGTAGACAAGTTACCACAAACCTGGTGTCTTAAAATCATACAAATCTCTTCTCTTATGGTTCTACAAGTCAGAAGTTTGTATGGGTCTTCTTGCAAGGGCTTTATTTCTTCTGGAAGCTCTATGGGAGACTCTTTCTCTGTATTTTTTCCATCTTCTAAGGCCCACTTGCATTCCTTGATGTAAATTCATTTTTTTATCTTCCAAACCTTGAACATCGGGCGGGGTACTTTTCACACCGCCACCTCTATGATCCTCTTCTGTCTCACTCTTCCATGTGTAAGGCACCTCTGTGATTGCATTGGGCCCAATCGGTAATTTCTGTATTTTAATATTGGTTGATTATTGACTATAGTTCCATGTGCTGCCCAAATTTCCTTTTCCTGTGTAAAGTAAGCATTCACAGGTTCCAAGGATTAGGATTTATGGACTTTGTTGGGCAGCTGTTTTTCTGCCTGTCATCACCTGTCTCTCTCAGATTTCAGGGTGGTTTGCCCTACAACCTGAGTTCTGTAATGGGTCTAAGAATAGTTGCTAATTTTCATTCGGTTCAGTTTTCTCTTCAAGGACAGTAGTAATGACCTCTAAGCTCTTTCCACATTGGGGTTAACACTGGAAATTGTGAGGACTTTTTTCGTATGAGGCCTAGAGTTCTTAAATACCAGTAACTGATTCTCTTACATCTTTTGTCTTCAGCCTTAGATACTCAGGTGTTAAGAGAGAGGAGTGGAAGGAAGTCAATCTCTCCATTATGACCACTTGGCTTTAACTTTGGAGAATTTAGAGCAAGACAGAATATGAAAGTTTACATTTCTTAGTGTTCATATAGTCTTTTGAAAATAAGAAGACAGTTGTAACATACACTGAGACTAAGACTGAATGATAATCTGGAAGTCAGGCCTTGTACTGTGTTTTATATACTCTGCATTTCAAAATGTATATTCTATTGCATATATTTAGGTGAATCCAGAATTAAAAAAAAAAGAAAAGAAACTAGAGCACATTATTCTAGGGAAATTAAAATATGTGTATATATATCATTTAAACTACTTTCTTACCATAGTCACAGAGTACGTTTAAAGACAACACTAAAAGCCAAGAGTTTAATATGAATGTTAGGAACAAGGGAAAAAAAGCTTAAAAATCACCCACATACCGTGATTTTCTAGACATTGTTGTTGAAATGTGTGTGATAGAGAGGACAATTGCAAAATGACATACAAGCATGCTAGGAGGCATAACATGGTTTTATTGCAATAAGAAAGTCATTATTGCATTGCAATGTATGCATTATTACCCGGGTCCATAATTTGATGATAATTATGCTAACGCGTTCTCGCATCTTTTAGACAAATGTTGATGTACTTTCTTCGTTTCCCTCTGGCGAAACATCTCAAAATAAAGTCCCCCCTTTCTTGTCTTTGTACAGTATAACCACATAGCCAGCTGAGGACTTAGGATGTGGTAAACTGCGAGGCATCCAGTTCCTCATAGAGTGTGTTTCTCCTCCCGTTACATCAGAGGGTACGAACTGGCAGCCTCAGATAAAGTTGGGTCTGCAGACACATTTCCTTCAGGCCATATCTATTTTTAAAAATCACATTAGTTTTCAACATTTAAAAATCAGAAGACTCAAGTCTTAACATTTTGGATTTCCAGTGTTTATATGAGACACATGTTTCCATCAGTCAGCAGAAGACTGATCTGCGAAGAGATTCCCTTCTTGGGAAGGGGCCCAGCGAGGCACAGAATGGCATGCCTCTTCAGTTGGCAAAATTCCTGCCACTCTGTATTAAATTATACCCCGTCTGTGCATTAGTGTCCCCTGTAGGCATTTGAGTTTGCCCTGCCTGATGCTCCTCTGCCACTTTGGTCATGGGCTCAGATCACTAATATCCACCATCTCTTTGTAGTGGACATAAGGATGGAATTACATAGAAGGGCCAACCCATAGAAATTCCAATGTGCATAAACAGCTGAATCTGTTAATCAGTGTTTGTAATCATCGGTATGCTCTAAAATTTGTAAACCACAGTTGAAAGGAAGTCTTGTAGCCAGATAATGTTTGACTCATTTTTTTTTTTTTAGGATGACTCATTATAGTATAAAAAGTATTTTTAAAATATAGTTAGGATTCTTTTGGACTCCTGAAACATAAAAACCACTCAAACCTAAATGGATTTAAAACTAAAAGTCAAGAGTGAGGGTTGGAATCTAGGAGACATTTAAGAAACCAGTAGTGAGAGCAGCAGAATTAAAAGGCAGGCTTGGTGCTGACCGCTATGGGTTTGCAATTCTCTTTTTTTTCTCTTCCTCTCCGTAAGTGTTTCTGCTGCTTTGTGCATGTCTTACAATGCCTATTTTTCACTCCCTTTTCTTTCAATTGCTTTCTCCTGATTTTAACCTTCACACTGTCACACTGTGGCTGCTCAGGCCCATGACCTTTATGAGTCAGTATTGGTTGGCTCTCCGAGAGAGGCTTTGATTGGTCTAGCTCACCTTTTGAAACCTGCCACAGGGATCAGAAAACAACATGCAGCTTCTTGATTGGTAGCTTTTGGCTAAGAGCATGTCTTGTCTAATCAGTCATGGCCTGTGATGTGTTAACATTATTATAAACATCATCACTGTCATCTCTTAGCATCACAGTCAGTATCACTGCTGACATTTATTGGTTGCTTACTATGTGCTCGACAATCTCCTAAACACTCTAGACATGATTCATTTTAATCCCAATAACAACTTGGGAGGCAGACACTATTTTGACCGTATTTTATGGATGAGGCCAGTGAGCATGGTTGTGCATGCTCAGCAAGGACTTGAAGGCAAGGGCAGTTTCCCTTCCAACTAGCTGAGGGTGGGACAAGCAATAATAGACGTGTCTAGAACAAACTATTTTCCCTTTGGGCTTGCAAAATAGGAGGTTCACAGAGAATTACAGGGTAATCCCTTCATTGAGAAATTACTAAAACTGGTTTGCAATTTGCTTTGTTTGCACAGTTGTGCATCTCTCTAAATGTTTTACAGGCTGGTACAGTCAGCATTTGGGACAGGACAAATCCAAAGCCAGATTTTAAAGTATATAGAGTTTTTTGCTCCCATCCCCCTTTCCATTCTCCCAGATTCCAGGGGACTCCTTTCTTATACTCTCTTTCCTTTTCCTCAGTCTCTCCTGTTGCTAGCTCCTTCAAGGTCGATCCATTAATTCCCTCCTCTAAAACTTGATCTCACCCACAGATTTATACCACACTATGAACATGGGACTTGGCATGGTCTGGGGAGTGGCCAGATTGCAGGCATGCTTAAGAATGAAAGTTCTTAGGGATCCCTGGGTGGCTCAGTGGTTTAGCATCTGCCTTCAGCCCAGGGCGTGATCCTGGAGCCCCAGGATCAGGTCGCACATCGAGCTCCCTGCCTGGAGCCTGCTTCTCCCTCTGCCTATGTCTCTGCCTCTCTCTGTATCTCTCATGAATAAATAAATAAAATCTTTAAAAAAATGAAAGTTTTCTGTTTAATCTGAAACACCTATAGTGTCATAGGATTTGTGCAGACCTGGTATCTTAAAAGAGCGGTGGAGCATTCCAGGAATTAAGATGGGACCTCAGTTAAGGATCAGCAGTTACATAAAGTCAAAGGGCAACATGATGGGTGATGCAGACACATCTAGGTGCTCCGGGAGGGAAGGACTATGCATTGGGAGGTAAGTCAGAGGCCAGACGGGGCTTTGGAGTGACTAAACATAAACCTTGCCAAGAGAATGGTGTGCCAACTATCTTATAATCATACTCCCTTGAGTATGTTGTCCATTCATTTGTTTATACCAGAGATAGACTTCTTCAGGATAGCTACATGCTCATTGGACTCCCGAAGACCACATGCTCTAGATTTCCTGTCCCTGGGTGATCTCAGTAGGCCTCTGCTCCTTCCTTCCTAGAGCAAATATTTATTGAGTCCTTCCCATGTACCAGGCACTTTTCAGGGGCTGGAGATCTAGCGGTGAATAGAACAGTAATACTCTTTATCCCCAGGAAATTCACATAACAGAGGTGGAGACAGGCAATAAACAAAAAAATCCTCCTGAGATTTCTAGTGCCAACCTGTTGTAGTCTTTGGACATCAAGTCAAGCCTGACCAAGGGTTCCCCATTAAAACAAAAGTCACCTTGCAGTGTCTCACCAGCCTTAGACATAATCTAAGATCAGTCTCGTGCACCTTAATATGAATTCAAATCATCATGCCACCTTTCCTAGGCACGCTGTCATTTTATTCTTAATTTGAAAAGTTGAATGAGAGTGACTTTCCCCTGCTACAGAGATGTGAAAAGTCAGGATTAGAAACAAAGTGAATACCAGAAAAAATAAATAAATAAAACCCCTGTCAAAATACACATCTTCTTTATTACATGTGAGGCTGGCCTTCATTTAGCGTTTCCTCTGGTTTTAATTAGAAGCAGAAGCACCTCACACCTTCTAAAATGCTCAAGGGTAATGCAGAACTAAGTGTCTTTTCCTAATATTCCCAGGCTTAAACTTCCCAATTACAGCTGCTCGCCAGCAGTTCTTTGTTAGTCCAGTGTCAGCTTTCTCATGTGGCACTGTGGCAGTCCTCCTAGGGAAGAGTCAGACGGCTGGAAGTCCCTGACCAGTCTCACTAAGTGGATCTGGAACAAATAGGCTGAGGGTCCAACATAAATGTAAATAGCTGAAAAGAGCAGTGTCTGCAATTGCCTCACGTTGAAGTCAAGGCAGAGCGCCCCTATTTATTTCTGACAATCTGAGACCTCATTAACTAGACACTGCTTAGGGCAATTTAATTGTGTCGAAAGAGAAAGCACTCATCAATGCATTTATTAGGTGTATCCCTATTATTAGAACCTTTATATTTTATACTTTATGTAGGGTGGAGACAGGACCTTGTTCTATAAATGATCAGGAAGGTGTTTCTTGTGTGTTTAAGTCAGACTAGGAAGTGTCCAACTATGTACTAATGGCAACCCAGTCTCTAAAAATAAACTCTGTGTCTGTTACTTACAACGCTGGCTTCATTGAGAATCTATTTTACATGGTTTTTCCATGCCCAGAAAAAAAAAAAAAAAGAGGTGTGGTTCTTACTGCAAACACTTTTTGGAAATCTATTTGATGATTTTGTAGGACCCATAAAATGTCTAAGGATTACTCAGATTGCTGGCTTCAGAGTAATTGAAATGATGGTAGTGATTGTTTTTTAACTCCCTACAGATGTTGGAAAATTACAGGTCTAGTGCTTCATAAAAATATCACTCTACCTAGGCCTGGCTCCTTTATTTTAATGAATGGAATTCTTTAAAGACCTGGAATTGTGCTTGTTTGGTTTTTCTAGGCAATAAGTAAGATTAACTAATTGTGCAAAGCTCCAGAAAATTGAAACTGGGTTGCTATATTTCAGGAACTTCTATCAAGAGAAAACAAGATTTTCTTTCTTTTTCTGCTTTTATTACCCCCTTCTTCCCCTTATGTTTTATTGAAGGATGGATAATGATGTTTATTTTGAGGGCTTAAAGAGAACAGGGCAAATTTTTCCCTGTTACAACAGTTTCTTATAAAATCAGGTCCTGTGAAGCAAAACGTAATACAAGAAGACACGATACATCCCACCTTCCTGGGATTTCCTTTTACATTTTACACATGGCCAAATGATGTCAAGAAAGATGAAGTCATTGACGAAGGTGACAAATCAATTGGGAAAAGAACAAGGACTAAGTATATTCTCCAGGCTTCTGGTCCAGTGCTCTTGCCACTTAGGAAGAACAATGGTGGGAGGGAGACTTTTATGAACATAATAACAAATGAGCAAATTTCTTTAGATCTTTACGGGATGCATAGTTTATAGCAAAGCCTTTGGAAAACTTACAGAAAGGAGGAAGAACTGAGCCCGCCAGCTGAAACAGAGAGAGAAAAAGATATTTTACTTGTAATGTTTTGCTGATTGTATAGGGAAAATTCTGGAAAGGTTAGAATAGACAGCTAGCACTTATTGGAGGTTGAGAAATTTAGCTGGCCCTCAACACCTCTCCCTGCTAGTGAGCGAAATCTGCACCAAAGCAAGCGTATTCACTGGGTATTCCTGGACCCAGAAAGCCAAAGTTCCTCTGTTCAAGCCATATAACTATCAAAGTTCCCCACTGGAACTAATCAAATCTGACTCTGGATGAGTCAAATCCAAAAGAAATTTCTCAAAAAGCTTTTTGGATATTGGCAGAATTTTGCAGAAAAGTTGGGCTATTAGGCTCAGAAAGCAAGCAGGAACCAAGAAAGACTGATCCCTGGGAACACAGTTAAAGTTACTCCTCAGGAAACATTGGGATGGACATTATGGCCACAGCTGCAGGATGCCAGATATTGCCCTCCACCTGCAGTCTTGGACATTTTCTGCCATTGGCACCATCCAGTGCTGACCCTGGAACTGTTGTCTCTGCTATTGGTACCAGGACAAAATCTCCTTTGTCTCTGCATCTTTGCATCACTCACTCCAGAGTGGATTTACTGGCTGAAGAGTGTCTGACTGGCAACGTCAATGTTATATGCTTTTATCCTCACTGTTGCAAGAGCAAGCAACTGACATTATTTCCTTTTCTTGATATGGAGAGTAATAGGTAATTCCTTACCCTATTCCTTGCCCAGGAAGGAAGGAGGTATGCATGACAGGGCGCCAACATCACCAATAATGCCAGCTTGATAGATATCCAAGGAAAATTGTGTCAATATTATTCAATTAGGATGGAGAAAAAATGGCCAGTGTCCAACAACATTTACATGATAAACACTTAAAATGATGAAGAAGAGAAGGAGCTGTACAGTAACCCAATCAATGTATAACAAAGAGTGGTCTCCTCTCCAAAATCGAATCCAGCCTACCACTATCTGGTTGCATTACCTGAAACAGGATTTGTTCTGGTAAAGCAAGGTGGATACAAGAGCACTGGACAAACCAGGGCTGTATTTGTTTGTGGATCATTAATATCATCATTGTCATATTTTCATTGATGTCATGTGCATCATCTGGCAGGCTTTCTAGTACCTAACTTGTTACTTCCTATAACCTGAAGCTTTTTTTTTTTTAATCCTAAAAAGGTCTGAAAATGAAGAGAAACAACAAAAAAAAAATTGAAAAGGATTAAATATCCAGAAGTTGCTTTCAGAATAATTAATTATATAGAACAGAGTACATGGCTATGACATAACATAGAAGGGGGGCTTTTTATCCTTCTCTGATCTTATATCTATTCATGTTTCATTGTTTTCTGTAGGAATCTTGTGACTCTAAGGAAAACACAAGGCCAGGAATCACATGAATCTATATTTTTGTGGAAAGAACATGATTTGGGAGACTGGACTCTAATTTCATCTCTGTCCTAGATCCTAAGTAGAGTTTACTTTAAAAGACAATTTACTCTGCAATAAAGTGAAAAAAAAATGAAGCCAGCTTTTTAGTGATGATCTTTGCCACTCAATCCTTTAGATAGGTAACCAACTTTAAAGTTACAGAAGGGCCATTCATCAAGGGAGCAAGGGGAATAATTCTCACATATCTATAGTAGTTCTGAAGCTGACTTCTGGACAATGATGTATTTTGTAAATAATTGGCCAGTGTCAATTTTCTGAGGAAAAACTCTCATCCTTATCATCAAAGCATATTTCACTATGACTATTTTTCCCAGAGGTGAAATTTATAAATTGTAGCAATCAGTCATTGCACAGCAGCTCTTATGATGTGCCCAAGATCATGTGTTAGTACTTTAATAACCATATTCATAATACTGCATATAGAAATCAGATTCATAGAAGAAAACCCTGGTATATGGTGGTATAAATTAGAAAATGCACTAGAGAATGATTTCTAGACATATTAAAACATTTGAAAAGATTAATCATCAACTTGAAATATGAACACTTTGTAGAACACCTTGTATCCCTTTTGTACCTTCTCAGGCTAAATGTTCTTAACGGAAGACAAAAAGAAAGAAGTGTGAATGGTCAGCAGTATTTATGATAATTTTTGAGATAAAGAAGCTAAATAGCTTCAAGCAATTTTTGAGCATAAATGACCATGCATTCTCAATTATTAGTCATAGTGAAACGGGAATAAGAACAGTAGGAGAATTATTTAAATAGCACTTTATATTCAAACATTTTAATTAAAAATGCCATTAAATATGTAAAACCAAAGAAGTAATATATTTAGTAATATAAGCTCTAGAAAGCTGAATTTTGCCTTTGGTATTTCATATACCTGTCAGATTGTGGATAAAAATTGTAGTTTCTATTTTTTTCTATTCATCTTTGGCATTTAGAGTAGATTAGCTAATTATTGGGTGTGGATGTCTGTGGTGTGAGCTTTTCTCCTGAGAAATCAATATTTACTTAATAATTTTTTTTAAAGACCAAATTGTTGTCTGCTTTTTCAGGGTGGTCCTGATACTTTCCAGTTGTAGAATAAAATCAGCTGAAATTCAAGAAATTCACATGGGTTAAAGTTGAACAGGGAATTTTGGTTTTTTTAGAACTGAAACTCAGGCTGGCCAGAACCTCTAATCTTCTTTTCTCCCTTAAACATAGGGTCATCTTATTTGGGAGAGTGATTACTGTTGAATCTATGAGTCATTCCAAGACAAGTTTTAATGTGAGCTTTTATTTCCTCCTAATAAACCTCAAAGGGGTGTCCTTAGTTCCCAATCTCCACTACCCACACAGTATTATATATTCTAAACCAAGATTAAGAAGGTGAATGAATTCATTGCTGACAAAAATGAATCCTTCAGTCTTTGCAAAATCAGGCCAATTCATCCTGAGCCAAGATGAAGAATATATTATTGTTCTGATATATTAAGCCAGCTTTTTTCAATTATCTTAAAAATACTCCTTTAATTAGAAGAGCATAAAATTCAACTTTGAAATGTTTTGTATTAAAAATGCAGTTCATCTTTAGAAAAGACTAAGAGAACGTAAACAAGGATTATCATCCTTCATTTTGCGGAGGAAAGTGATAATAATCACTTACCGAACCATTATCCGTATAAAATAAAGGCCTGGAAAAAAGGTTAGCATTTAGATAATCTTGGCATCTGGGGTAAGTTTAGGAAAATAGGAAAGCCACATTAAAACAAAAAACAAAACAAAAAAAAAAAAAGAAAAGTTTTTGAAAAACTAAAAACAGACCAGATGTTGACTGCTGGATGTCAATGGCAACAGGAGAAAACAGCACATGTGGATTCAATGTTCTTTCTGCAGACAGAATCTCAGAAAAACATATTTTTTTAGAGATCTGACCAATTATGTTTGACTGCAAACCACTGTCTAACACACCCTACCACATTCCTTTGCCCGGAAAAATAGAAGGGATAGAGATGAATAGGCCTAAGGGATAGACCCAGACTTCAAGGAGAAGAGTCAGAAAATTACCAATAATTGAAATAAATAAAAACTCACACTGTATGGCTATAACTCACCATTAGCATCATACCACATTTTCATCTGCCTGGAGGAAAACTGGCTAGATATTTCATGACCTACATATAAATTATTGGTATAGAAATGGGAAAAATAAGTCTTGCATTTACATAATCTGTAGAGAATCACCCAGCTGGAAGGTTAAAAATGGGTTTGAAATTGGCTGTTTTTAGTCTCCACAAACCTGGTCCCTTTATGAGATCCCTACCCTATTTGGGATCATTTTAAACCAATCAGATTCTAAAACCTGTCTAGGAGATATAAGAAAGAAAAGCCCAGAATGGATTTCTGAACCTGAAACTCTTCATTAGGTTTTGTGTTTTTTTTTTTTTTTTTTTTTGCTGCTTCATTTCTGTATGACACTGAAATTAAATTCTCTGGGCCTTTTTTTTTTTTTTCTCCAATAGTATTCTAATAACCGGTAGTTAGGTTATGGGGTCATGATGTAATCTAATAAACAAGACTGGAAACACAGAGCCTCTTCTTAGGAGGACTTCACAATCTAAAACAGGAAGGACAGAAAGGTAATTAACCATGATGAAATAGGGTAGGTAGCTGCTGAAAGACAGGAATGCATAGAAAACTCTGAAAACACAAATACATACGCTTAACCCAGCAGGGTAGGATGGGGTTGGGAGACAGAAGTCTTCCTCTAACAGGCATCTGAGAAAGAGCCTGAGAAGTCCTGAGAAATCTCAGAGCCTGTAGGTTGTTGCATAAACAGAGGAGATTTGTTCATTGATATATCTCCAGTGCCTAGGAAAGTATGGACCACAAAGTAGGTTCAAGACCATGAATGATTGAATAAATAAAATAATTTATTAATAGCTGGTTTTGACTGTTGAATGAGAGACTATTTTCAAGGGGGCAGAAACAGAAGGAAGCAGGGGGACAAACAGGAGGCTCTTGTGTTCATCCAGGTACAGGATGATGGAGAACTCAAGAAGGGGAATGACAGGAGAGATGGAATAGAGGTGTGTTTTGGAAGTAGAGTCGAGGGCACTTGGTCTTTAGGAGAATGAAAGGGATTGAGGAGGATGATTGTGTGGCTGAAAGCATGCCCTTGTGCTCTCTTCCGGTCTAAGAGCAGGAAGGAGATGGAGATAAATCCAAATAAGGAGGAGTTAGGGGGCATTAGTAGTTAAGTGGTTGAGGTATTTACTGATGTAGTGTTTCTTCTAACCTTACTCTAATTTTGTATCATAAGGAAAATATAAGTTAATATTTTGTTTAACCATTTTAACAGTTATGTGTTGTCTTATTTTTAAAGGCCATAATTGCATTTCTTAGTGTTAGGCCTATGGATGATTTTTACTTTCTTCTTTATAGGTTTTGATTGTCTGAACATTTCACAATGATCATATAATTACAGAGTGGTCGCATTTTATGCAATGGGTTGGATGTCTGAAACTCTTGTATAATAATACTTGCAAAATGCAAGACTCATTCCCGAAAACCAGAGCTGTTATTTCTATTTAACACCTACAATGGTGTTACCTTCCATTGTAAATATTTCTATTTAACACCTACTAATGGTGCCACCATTAGTACAAACACGATTTACAATTCACTACAATTTTCAAAACATTCTTAGAAGGTGCAGAGATTAATATCATTTTTAAATTGATGAATAAACACAGACTTTGAAATAATTTTATAGTAATGAAAATACATAAAAGTCAAATGCGCATAAAAGGTATATACTTATACTTAGGGGAAAAATCTATTTGCTTTTTGAGCAATTGTATGTTAGAATAGAAAATAACCATTTATCTGTGATTTAGGATTTTTTTTAAATTTTTATTTAATTATTCATGAGAGACACACAGAGAGAGAGGCAGAGGCACAGGCAGAGGGAGAAGCAGGCTCCATGCAGGGAGTCCAATGTGGGTCTCGATCCTGGGACTCCAGGATCACACGTGGGCCGAAGGGAGGTGCTCAACCGCTAAGCCACCCAGGCATCCCCTGATTTAGGATCTTTAATTGCATGGTTTACACTCTTTCAGACAAGGATGAGTTAATCAGGCACCATGGCCACCTAGTGATATTGAAATATCAGAGAATTACCTGAGAAAAATAAACTGAGAATCTGCTTGGCAAATCAAAGCTCAAATGGATAGAAAATGTTACAGACATTTATCTGAATATCTGGATAATAAGTAACATATGATTTTTTTTCACAATTTTATATAATTTTTTAAAACAAGAATGGAATTTAGATGTATATTGATTTTTAATTATCTCTGTAGTTTCCATCTCATCTAGTCTCTGAGAAGCCAAAGAAACTCATTGAATCTCTGATTGAAAGATGCCTGGGAAATTTCTGTGGCCATTTGCAAACTCACTGTATCTTCTCTAAGAAAAAAACCCTGAGGTTATCTTCTTTTTATCCATCTGAGTTAATCAATCTGTATGTGTATGTATGGTGCAAGGTAGGGGGAGGGGGGTGAAGAGAGGAGGTTTCAGCATTTTCACCAATCTGCATTGGACATAACTGAAAGGAATAAAAAACTTAGATGCTGAATGTAACAAGAGGAACTGATATCTAGAGTTAATATTTTAGAGACCTCTAAATCTAGAGGTCAGACCTCTTATAGCTGATCACCACCCTACGCTGATACACCACCCTTCCCCGCTCACACACACACAAGACAACTGGTTCCCACCTCTGTTTCTTCCTTTATTAAGACAGAGGTGTATTTTTTCTCATTTTAGTTTACAATCATCAAAGTTTTCTTTGACTCTCTCCATGAGCAAGACACCTCTCTAGAATCTGTCTGATAAACTGAGAGCACTTACTTGCTTTTGTCTTCCAATGGAATGTTACTGCTTTGGGGACCATCTTGAGACAATACATGCCCTACTTACTAAAGTAGCCTGTGACTGGTCTCAAGACAGAAACACAGAACTTGAAACCTTCTATGAAGAGCCAGCCCCTCTACCCCTTCATGAAATGTGGGAAATGAGAGTCAGCAGAGGCCTTCAGAAACCTTTTTGTAAAACAGTTTATGGAATGTAGCATAAGTACACATAAACCTAGACAGACATACAAATATATACTTGTTTACTCAGGTTACTCAGGTTTACCCTGAACCTTCTCAAGTCAGCCATTCATAAGAAGGTATTTCATTATTCATAGACTGGTTACAAAATATGTACTTATTTTCCAGGAAATGTAAGTAGAAAAAGACATGCCCCTGGTGTTAAATAGAACACTATCTGTGCTGAAGACATCTGGGCCTCCAAAAATATGACTTCTGGTTGGGTGCCAAAGCTGGTCAAAGGCTGGCTTACATGCTACATAAGCACCTTCTTCTTACACTATGCTTGCATATAGTTTGATAAATAGCACCGGGTGTCTACAAGTCTTAGCTATATTATTTGTCATTTGGAAAATGTGAATAGTTGTATCTGTTTCTTTTCATATGGAATCTTGTTTTCCTGTTTATCTTCCTAAATGAATCAAATTTTAGGATTTTAATATAACATGGAATATGTACATAAAAAAGATCATATCAGAGTTCTTTGATGCTTTTCTTCTGTTCACAATCAGTGATTATAAGAAGAATAAATGCTCATTTGGGGCTTTTCTGGGAAATATTTGTCATCATTTCTATTCCACAATGTGATTTTTAGTTTTAGTGAATGAGGTCCATTAAAGCAGCCTAGACTTCATACAATTGTTCTTTAAACTCCAAATTCCTTTACTTTCCTGCTATAAAATGTAGAAAAAATAGAAAAAAATTCATTAATTGAGCCCTTAATTGTATAAAAATGGTGCTTCTCCAAACCAGCAAAGCAGGAATGTTAACATGGTTTTCCTTATGTTTCTTCAACCTCCCTACTACAATATTACTAACAATGGAATTTGAGGACAGAGTTTCTGACTGCATTGTTGAACCAATTCAACCTAGTATATGGTCTCATCACAAACATAAGAAATATAAATAAGAAGTCATGTTTTAAGATAGATTTTTAAATACTCATGAGATACCCATTGGGATATGTCCAGTTATAGGTGTAGATAACAAATTTGCTTGAAATCAAAAGAAAGCTTAAATCTAATTTATTCTTATTTAGACATAGCTATAGAAAGCCAGTAAGGAAGAGATAGAGATGTTGGCTACAAATAAGAATAAATAGGTGCAAATAAAGGAGTAATCACTTTCAACAGGAGGAGCAAATGACGTTTAAATTCTTTTCCCCTAGCATCTGAATCTCAAAACTAGACACCAGAAATCTGTGGGAAACTGTTAATTTAAGGAGACAATAAACCACTTCAGAATTATGATTATAGTAGTCTATCTGTTTAAAGGAAGATTTTAAAAGATATTTTCTGTTACTGTTGAAATAATTGTTTGGAGTCCATTGACCTCTGGGCATTTCTGCTAGGTAGCAGTCTACCATCAGCATTCTCCAGCGGATCAGGGAGGGTCTTGATAGTAAGATATTTGAATGTTTGGTCAAGTTATGCTACAACAGCAAGAAATTCACAATGTTGTTTGAAAGAAAAGAATCTGAAAGTATTGCAGCTATTTCGTAAGTAGGCATGATTCATTAGGATCAACACCCAGTTTTATATTTTTAATCATTTTTTCACAAGAAATCGATGTAAAATATAGCATAATTCTAAGTGATATTCTTCAATTCATGTGTCTATCTTGATTATTTGGATAAATGGTATATCAGTGGCATAGTTTTAGCTGTACTAGTAGAAAGCTCAAATAACATGGAGTAAAATCATAGGGAAAATACTTATTTTACTGAACAATGACTCTAAAAATTGGCTCAGCACCACAATGACATGATCAGAATTTCTGATTATAATAATATTTTGGCTTGGCCACTTTAGTATATTACCTTCTCATTTCCATGCTCATTATTTCATGTTCCCAATAAAACCGTTAAATCATATTCAGAAGCAAGGTAGAAAGCTGAGTTCTAGAATGACATTGATAATCTCTTATGCTTATATCTTTTTTTAGTCCTTTTTTGCTTTCTTGTCATATTTATTTTAATTTTTAAAAATCGTAATTCTTTAGAATATTTTTAGGTTCACAATAAATTTAAGCAAAGCGTACAGATATTTCTCATATATTCCCTGGTTGCACACATGAATATCCTTTTTCCTTACCAATATCACTCAGTAGAATGGTGTATTTGTTATAATTGATGAACCTACATTGACACATCACAATCACTCAAAGTCCATTGTTTATGTTATGGCTCAGTCTTGGTGTTGTACATTGTGTGGGTTTGGACAAATGCGCAATGACATATATCCATCATTATATTACCATAAAAAGTCCACTGCCCTAAAAATCCTCTCTGTTTTACTCACTTATCCTTTCCTCCTCTCCCTACCCCTGGCAAACATTGGTCTTTTTACTGTCTTCACAGTTTTACCTTTTGCAGAATGTCATATAGTTGGAATGACACGGAATGTAGCCTATTCAGATTAGTTTCTTTCTCTTACTAATGTACATTTCAGGTAACTCCATGTCTTTTTATGGCTTCAGAGATAATTTGTTCTTAGTGCTAAATACTATTCCACTGTCTGGATGTACTACAGTTTATTCAGCCATTCGCCTATTGAGGAAAATCTTGTTTGTTTTCAAGTTTTCAATCATGAATAAAGCTGCTGTAATTCATGTTCAGGTTTCTGTGTCAGCATAAGTTTTCAACTCCTTTGGGTAAATGCCAAGGAGTGTATTTGCTGAATCACATAGTAAGAGTATATGTAGTTTTGTAAGAAACCTCCAAACTGTCTTCTAAGGTGGCTGTACCATATTGTATTTTCATCGACAATGAATGAGAGCTCCTATTGTAGATCCTTACCAGCATTTGGCGTTGTCAGTGTTCAAGATTTTGGCCATTCTAATAGGAGTATAGTGGTATTTCATTGTTGTCTTAATTTGCATTTTCCTGTTGACATATGATGTGGAGCAGCTTTTCATATGCTCATTGCCCTCCATATATCTTCTTTAAGTGTTTAATTAAGGTCTTTGGCCCACATTTTTTTTTTTTGGCCCACGTTTTAATCAATTTTTTTCTTATTGTTGAGTTTTAAGGGTTATTTATATATTTTGGATACAGTCTTTCATCAGAAGTGCCTTTTGCAAGTATTTTCTTCAGTGTATGGATTGTCTTCTCATTCTCATACCATTGTGTTATATAGAACAGGAGTTCTTAAATTTATGAAGTCCAGATTATTTCTTTCATGAATTGTGACTTTGGTGTTGTATCAAAAAAGTCATCCCCACACCCAAGAGCATCTAGGTTTTCTTGTATGTTATGTTCTAGAAGTTTTATAGTTTTGCAGTTTATATTTAGAGTAATTATCCATTTTCAGTTTTTGTGATAGGTATATGGTGTGTTTCTGTATATATTTTTGTGTGCATAGATGTCCAGTTGTTCCAGCACCATTTGTTGCTTGAAAAGAGATTATTTTTGCTCTGTTTTATTGCCTTTACTCCTTTGACATAGATCAACTGACTATATATATGGTGGCCCATTTCTTGGCTCTCTGTTCTGTTCCATTGATTTGTCTATTCTTTCACCAATACCCCCCACTGTCTTGAATATTGTAGCTTTTTACTAAGTCTTGAAGTCAGATAGTATCATTCTTCCAACTTTGTTCTTCTCCCACAATATTGGTTACTCCTTTCCCTTCTCTATACTTAGCTCTTTAAACAAGAAAGCAAAGGCTTACCCACAAATCCTCAGAAAACTCCCTCTTAAATTTCATTGGCAGGACTGTTTCATATGATCATGCCTAATGATCAGAGAGGTTGGGAAACAATATATACCTGGCCCTTTCAGCATCTATAGAGGAAAGGGAGAAAAATTTTAGTTTTGCTTTAGAAAGGCAACTGGTTTTAGTAGTTCTTTTATGAGCCAACCAACAGAGTCTGCTACATTAAGAATATGGCAAATTATGATAGACTCTTAAAGGGGTTTACTATGTACACTGACAAATAAGGTTACCTTTTCCTACATAGGGTGAAAGAGTTAAAAAGGAGTTCTGCTACTAACTTTCCTTCAGGTCCTCTGATTCCAAATTTTATGCCCTGCTGTAATGTTTGGTTTAAGTCAGTAACTCTCAAAGTTGTATTTTACTAAATCTAATGTCTCTAACATAGTGTATATAGTCATGATAAATGATGTCTTAAAACCATTATTTTATACTAAACAAAAGTGTGAATGAGAAAAATATAAATATATAAAACAGCATGGATAAATTTTATAAACATGATATTGAATAATAAAAAAAAAGACAAATGAGTACATGCCATGAGTCCACTTACACAAAGTCCTAGTTCATAGAGACTAGAAGCGGGTATGAAGGAGACTTCAGCAATATGGTAGGATTCTGTTTCTGGACATAAGTCTTCTTTGTGCAGGTGTGTTTGTTTTGTGAAAATTCTTTAACCTATACAGCAACGATCTTTGTGTGTACACACATATGTAAACACACAGTTCAATATGATTTGCTCAAAACAAACAAAAATAATAAAATAGCTTGATTTGAATTGTCAAGGCTCAGAATTTGCTAAAAATAAGTTTTGGATATTTTAATATTCAGGTTTATCAGGGATCTACCTTTATATATTGTCTATGTTAAATGAAAGTTGCATTTCTTTCAGAATTAGGTTGTTTTCATCTCAACTTATTGTTTTAGGTGAGTGATTTGGAAAACAGAAAATAATTACAGACACATATACACTCATGTTTGCATGGGTGTCTGTATAAGAATTGTTGAAGCTCAGCTCTAAATATTTTTTAATTCCCACAGAATATTTATATAAAACTTGGTCCAATTTAGGTTGCATGAGCAACCATGAACTCTGAGCACCATGAACTCTGCAAGCATTTTTCTATGTAAGTTTCTATACATAGTATTAGCATCCTCCACAGAAAGAATGGTGGTTTCTGCCTACTTTAATTAAATGCACAAAGCATGAGTTTTCAGAGAACACTCTATTATACTACTTGGTGAGAACACTGGTACTTATATTTTCACTGCAAAATACTCTTAGAATGTACTCATGACTTACACGGAAAGGGGCTTGTACTCATTAGTCCTAGCCAGTGTCAAAGTAAAAGCACATTTTTTACCATGTTATGCAGTAGAATGATTAATTTAAATCTTAAGATAAATATGTCTATTTGCAAGTAGATATAAACTGGTAAGGAAAAAAATGTTTTACATGATGGAGCAAGAGAAGTAAATCTTTTAAAGATTGTGTTTGATCTGTAATCTGCACAGAAATTTATATGAATTTTGCCTATTTAGGGAGGAAAACTTAAAGCTACATTTCCAGTTCATAGACTATAACAAAGTCTTAGGCATCACAAGAAAGAAATGCTGAGATGTGAAAACATAGTGGGTTAAAGAGTCTTTTGTAAAAGACAACGTCATAGAAAATATATGAGTAGGATTAAAATTTGTTCCTATGAGCTTTTTCCACTCCTCATGTTTCTCCAAATATGAACTTAAACTCGTGTTATAATGAACTGAACCTCAGCATGGTCTCCAAATACACCCTCGACATATACCAAGCTGCACAAAAAAGAGTAATAATCCACTGACAATTCTAGCTTCAAAAACTAGCCTCTTAATGCCTGGATAATATTTCCTTGAATGAATTACCAGCATTCTAGAAGCAGTCTCCTGACTTTCATACCAAAAGATCATTCACTTCTAATCTATAAACCCAGATAGAGAGTTTGGTGGTATAAAGGAGACCTTTATAACATCATATAAATCTGTGAAATAAAGAGTCCTCAGTAAGAGCTAATATAAAGTTATGTTCCAGCAGTTAGAAAACATTACACATCACCACAATTCAATGATGTCCTCTTATTTTTTTAATTAAAAGAATTTTGAGTATAGTTGACACACGATGTGACATTAGTTCACAAAATTACATTAGTTTCAGGTGCATGGTATAGTGATTTGACAACTCTACATGTTATGCTGTGCTCACCACAAGCGTAGCTACTGTCTGTCACCACACAATGCTATTACAGCAACATTGACTCTATTTCCTACACTATGACTTTTATCCCTGTGACTTATTTACTCATTAACTGGAAGCCTGTATCTCCCACCGTCCTTCAATACCCATTTTGCCTACCCCCCACTACCCTTCTCTCTGGCAATCATCAGTTTGTTGTCTGTATTTATAGGTCTCATTTGGCTTTTTGTTCCTTTATTCATTTGTCTTGTTTTCAGATTCCACATATGAGTGAAATCACATGGTATTTGTCTTCCTAACTCTGATTGTTTCACTTACCACAATGCTCTCTAGGTCCATGCATGTTGTCACAAATGGCAGGATCTCATCTTTTTATGACTCGGTAATATTCCATTTATATCATATCTCCTTATCCATTCATCTGTCAATGGACACTTATGTTGCTTCTATATCTCGGCTATTGTAGATAATGCTGCAATACATGTAGTGGTGCATATATTTTTTCTAGCTTAGGTTTTTATTTTCTTTGGGTAAATAGCCATTAGTGGAATTACTGTATCATCTGGCATTTCTATTTCTGATTTTTTGAGGAAATTCTGTACTGTTTTCCACAGTGGTTTTATCAGTTTGCATTCCCGTCAACAGTTCATGATGGTTCCCTTGTTTGTCTCTCAACGATGTCCTTTAAATCACACATGCTTAAACAAAACACCATATTATAATCATATTTGGCATTTAGGAGAGCCAAGAATTCAAAACTGAAATATCTTAGAGTGAGAGAAATTATAGCCAAATATTCTAGGTCAGGATGCAACTTTTTGAACAAGCACACTAGTTGAGCTTTGCGATATCGTAAAAATTTATTTTCTATGAAATTTTCCATTTGTTTTATTAGAAGTACATCATACAGAAGAATGCATAGGTATGCATGTTGTCTTAAAGAATTTTAATAAATCATGCACCTCTGTTTTTGTTGCCAGTTCTTTCAAAGCCCCCTGTGTACTCCTCCCCAATTGCTTCACTTCTTACCCTTACCCAGAAGTTTTTTTTATCATTCTTTTATAAAGATCACCCTATTTTCTTTTAATTTTAAATAATATTGCCAGTTATGAATATATATCTTCTATTTTTTAACTTAATGAATACAAACTCCTACTCTATATCATTTGCTGTGTCAAGCTTATTTCACTCAGTAGATAAGATAACAAGGTTTGGGAAGATTCAATGACATTGTACGTAGCTGCCCTTCATTCAGTTTCCCTGCTGAATAGCACTGCATTTTAAGCCCATTTGACAATTTACATATATATATATATTTATAAATATATATAAATATTTAAATGTTCATATATTTACTCCAGGAGTGAAATCCCTGGATCATGTATTATTGTGTGTACTTCACCTTTCCTATGGAATGCCAGTCTGTTTTTGAAAGTGTTTGAGTTAATGTGTGTATCACAACCACCAATGGCCAGAAGTTCCTGTTGTTTCACATGTATCCCAAAAGATGAGTATCTGATTTCTTTTCTTTTTCTTTTTTTTTTTTATCTGATTTCTTTTTGCCTGAAAGTTTGGGTGATACGTGGTAACCCTTGTAGCTTTAACTTGCTTTATTTTTTATTGCTAATGAAGTTGAACATATTTTCGTGTTTATTGGCTCATTTGCATTTTAAAAAATATACGCTGTTTAAGACTTTTGTCTAATTTATATTAGTTTTTTGTCATTAGTAATTCATTGAGAATTATGGAGAATTCATTGATGGTTATGGAGATTAAAAGTTTTTTCTCTAGTTTTTTCTTTTTAAAAATAATTTATGTTCTTTTGATGAAAATAAGTTTAAAATTTTAATAAGGATAGGGATATCACATTTTCCTGTGAGACTTGTACATTTTGTATTATGTTTAAAACTTTTCAAATATGATTTAAAATATCTTTAACTGAAAATTTGTATGTTATCCCCAAGAATTTCCTCCAAAAGGTTTGTGGCTTGGCTTTTCACATTTGTTCTTTTAGGATACTTTAAGATCATTTTTAATAAACAGAATGAGTTTGAGTTAGAAATTCAGTTTTTCCTTCTTTCTTTTTTTCTGATAGGATAGCCAGTCTTTCTGGAATCATTTATTGGAATGTTGGCTCTTACTGCAACTACTTCCCATCCCTGTAATAAATATATCAAGTGTCTGTTTCTGGACTGTTTCGTTGCATATGGCTTTTCGTTTACCCCATGCCCATATCATATTGTCAGGATATAATTAGTATTAGTATCTGCTGGAGAAATCCCCTCAATTTTGTCTTTTTCTTTAAGGTTTTCTGGATTATTCTTGTCTCTTACATTATCAAATAAAAGTTTCTAACCTGCATGTCAAATACAATAGAGAAACATTTAGTAATATGATTTGAATTGCTTGAGTTTATTGACTATATCTTTGCCATATGGAATCTTCTAGTCCTCCAGCACAGTATATATCTATACTTATTTGGATTTTATTTAAGTTCCACTAAGGTTTACTAATATTCTATGCAAAGGTCCAGTGTGTCTTTTGCTAGACTCATTCGTAGATACTTCATATATCTGTCATTATAAATTTTTTATTAAGAATTTTAGAGCAGTTTTAGGTTTACAATAAGATTGAACAGAAGGTATAGAGATTTCTCATATTTTCTCTACCCCTATAGATGCAAAGCCTCCCCTATTATCAATATTACTTGCTAGAGTGGTACATTTGATATAACTGGTGAATCTACATCGATATATCATGATCACCCAAAGTTCATGGCTTATGTAATTGCCCACTCTTGGTGTTGTACATTCTGTGGGTTTGGATAAATGTATAAAGACATGTTTCTATCATTATGGTATTATACAGAGAATTTACACTACCCTAAAATCCTTTGTGCTCTATTCATACTTTCCCCTCTCTAACTTTTGGCCACCACTGCTACATATATTTTTTTGACTCTATAGTCTTATCTTTTCCCAAATGCCATATAGTTGGCTGTGTTCTTTGATGCACTTTCATAATGGGACATATGTTCTGGCCCTACTGGAATGAGGACAGAGAGAGATAAAAAGCAGTAGGGCTTGCTCCTTCCCGTTTTGAAAATGTAAGTACAACTAAAGGAGAGGCAGGTGCTCTTCCCTGGAGTATTGGCTTTTTCAGTTTTCTACAGTTTTCTTTTTTTTTCTCCTGCAAAGGAATTCCCTGGGAGCTGGGGCAAGAAAATAGAAAAAGGGGGGAGGGAGGGTAACTTCTGCACTTCCTCTCAGCATTAGGAGTTCTTGTTTCTGGTCTTCAAGACAGAACTAGAGAGCATATACAGAAGTTCTCTCTTGTTCTTTGCCACCATGCTCACTTGCAAGTTTATAGGTGTGTCACATTGAGACAAGAGTACTGGAAGAAAAAAGAAAGAAAGAAAGAAAGAAAGAAAGAAAGAAAGAAAGAAAGAAAGAAAGAAAGAAAGAAAGAAAGAAAGAAAGAAAGAAAGGAACATTGAACTCACTGCTTAATCAGTGTTATTTTGAAATTCTAGGGTTCTTCAATCTTCCTACTGTGGAAAATCTTCTGAGACTTCACATGGGTGGATCCATGCACTCTGTCCCAGTTTCATAGTTATATTCAATGGGAAAAGGTGAAATGTACTTATTCTATTTCAGTCAGAACCAAAACACCATTTTATTATTTATAATTTTTCATTCCTTCAAAAGCTTGTTTCAAGATTACACTTATTTTTGTGATTATCATAACATTTTTATTTCATATTCTGTGTCTGATCATTCCAATACATGTAGTCTTTTCATGTTTGTTGCCTGTTGTTACTGCTTCTCTCTTATTGTGACTCTTCAAAGTTTTCAATTCTCTGGACCCTACTTGCTGGAAATGAAGAACTGGGATAAAACTAGACTAGAAGTTTGTTAGATACCTCCCATCTTCTCCTCAGCTTGAAGAAAGTACCTAAGGCCTTGCTACTGGTCCCTGTACCCTAAGAGCTATGGAAAAGCAAAGTTCAATTTTTTGTTCTTCAAAAGTCATCTGTGGTGATTTGTGTCTTCAAATAGATTTTGGCCTGAGTATTTCTCACTTTCCTGTAAGTACAACTCCATCCTTAAAATTTTTAATTTTAATTTCTCTGGTATTTTTAGCTGTTTTCATTGAAAGAGTTTATCTGAGAAACTAACTAAAAAAAAAAAAAGAAAGAAAGAAACTAACTCACCATATAATTGGAAATGAAATTTTCTATGTATTTGTTTTAATGGTGAACTTTTTTTATATTTCCAGAATAATTATTCAGTTGGTTATATTTGTACATTTAACTGATAAAGAACTTTTTATTTTTTTTCACAAAAGACAAACTTACAAATTTATTTATTTATTTATTTATTTTTGTCTAGTTACATTCAAGGAAAATACTTGTGATGTGTTGTTCTTTTATTTTTTTATCCTAATATACAAATGTTATCCTAGTATGTATCTTAGAATTCTGTTATTTTAAAACTGTTAGAATTTGTACAACTAAGCACACTCTTATCATGTGATCCATCAATTGCACTCCTTGGTATATACACAAAAGAGCTGAAAACTTATGTCGACACAAAATCTGCACAAGGGTATTTATAGGAGCTTATTTTCTAATTGCCAGAACTTGGAAACAACTAATATGTCCTATGGTAGGTGAATGAATAAATTATGGTACATCTAGATAATAGAATATTATTCATCACTAAAATGAAATGAGTTATTACATCATAAAAAGACATTGGAAGAACTGCAAATGCATATTACCAAGTGAAGGAAGCCAATCTGAAAAGGCTACATAGTATGATCCTAAATATATGAAATTCTGGAAAAGGCAAAATTATAGAGACAATAGAATATTAGTAGTTGCCAGAGGTTAGGGGTCAAAGAAAGATAAATAGGCAGAGCACAGAGGACATTTAAGGCAGTAGAACTATTCTGTACAACACTATAAAGGGTGAGTACATGTTATTATACATTTGTCCAAGCCCATAGAATATAAAACACAAAGAGTGAACCACTGTGTAAACTATGGACTCTGCATTATTATGATGTGTCAGTGTAGGTTCATCAGCTGTAACAAATGTACTGGTCTGTGGGAGATGTTGATGATGCAGAAGGCTATGCATGTGGGGGCAGGAGGTATAGGAGAAATCTCTGTATTTTCTGTTCAGTTTTGCTATGAACCTAGAAGTGCTCTAAAAAAGAAAGTGTATTAAAGATGAAAACACAAACACACATACACCACGCACAAAATCTGTTACAACCACACTATGTCAGATGCTACTACCCTCAACCAATTATTGAATATGAAAGTGTAAATCATTTACCATGCTGGTATCTTCAAACCTAAAATTAGATGTCAAAAACAAAGTCTGAAAGAGAAAACCTTCTTAATCTTATTGAATAATCATTTATTCCATTAAAGAGTGTATCCGATATTCTGGTTAGTAGCTAGAGACTGTTGAGTTAACATAGGTTGAGTTATTGCTTCTCAAATTAAATGATAAGTTCTGATTATTTGCAGAATTGCAGAGGAGTTTAGAATATCTTAATTTTATGTTTCTGGGATACCTGATACTTCTTAAAATAGAAGTTATTAATTTTTTCATAGCTCTATAAAGTTATTATTTTAGCTATAAAGCTGTTATCAATAGAAATATTGGTTTCGTAGACTTAATTCTCTTAAATTCATTTGTAACCTATTGTTAGTTTTCATTATATGTTCTATTTTAAATTCCTTGGTTATTAAAGAAAGACTATTTCTCAATAATGCAGAAAAGACTGAAGAGGAAGTCTCTGACTTAAAATATTCAGAAAACTCCAATCAGTTTAAACATGCTACATGCACAGGGCACCTGGGTGGTTCAGTGGTTGAGTGTCTGCCTTCAGCTCAGATCGTGATCCCGGGGTCCTGGGATCAAGTCCCACATTGGGCTCCCTGCAGGGAGCCTGCTTCTCCCTCTGCCTGTGTCTCTGCTTCTGTGTGTGTGTGTGTGTGTGTGTGTGTGTGTGTGTGTATCTCTCATGAATAAATCAAATCTTAAAAAATTGTTTAAAAAATAATTTTAAAAAACATGATACATGCATATGTATAGTATGTTAGAATTTTCAACATTGTCACTTTTCCTTCATAAAGCAACTTTTCACTTACATTTTGTTTATATCACTCATTTAAAATGTCTTAATTTTGATAACTTGAATGCCTGAAAATCTAGAACTGTAAGCTATACTTTAAAACATGATCTGTACTTATTTGAGCATATGTGTAAAAAACAAAAATGGAGAGTAGTGATTATCCTGAATAGCATTTCTCAACTTATATACATCATAAACATGTATTAATATATCTTTATGTGTCATAATTATGAAATAAATTAATAATTATAATGAAATACAAACATGTCCTCACATTTTATAAATATAACAGCATATTAACACTTAACAATCAGTAGATACAAAAGATAAAGGGATGTTGAAAGCTGATTAGTTTATCAAAAATGTAGTATGAAAAAGCTAAAGACATTAAGATTTCAGTCCCTTTTTTATGATAGGAGGACTTATGATTCAGTGATATATTTTAGCTTATATACCATAAAAGTTATACTATATTAACAATTATAAATTTTAAACTATGATTATTGGAGTTTTGAACAACTAGTAAGGTTATTCTGAGCTCGTTAATGGCAATTATTTGTAGCATATTACTGTCTTTTCTTAGTATACAATCAGAATACCATGTGGCATGTTTCTTAACCACTTTAAGCAAAATATGCAGTTTGACAGTAAGCTAATACAGAGGAAGTACTCACAAGCCCTAGGGATCCAACATATTATGCATATATAATAAATAAAAAGTAGCCAATCCTCAGAGTTCAGGGATTTAGTAATGCGTGTCTTTTTTTTTTTTTTTTTTTTTACCTTCTGTGAAAACGGACTTTAAACTCACACTGAGCTTTGGTCAAAAGCATTAGAGTTTGACCTGATGAGGGTTAAAATAATTCCTTTTTTTAACTCTACCAATTATTCCAAAATAGGAAACGCATGAAAGGGAAAAGAAAGGACCTATGTTCTAGTTAATGACTGAGTTCAGAGTCTTTGGAAAAAAAAAAAAAAAAAGCATGTGAAAGGTTGAGGAGCATGTAGGGGAAGTGATAAACTGTTCCATGGTGCTGCCATAAACTTAGACTGCCATGATTAGTTATGTATGGTCACACTGTCACTTTCTAAATTTCTTCTTTGTGTAAAATTATCAAACTTCATTGATTAGAATAATATGTCCTTGGTAAGATGCCTAATTTTTATCATAAAAATCAGAAAGTAGAGTTCGTATACTTCATTTAAATTCAAGTTTCATGGAACATACATCTGTAAGGCATGATGTATATGCTTTGAGAGTACAGATACTGGATTTTGAGGAGAGATTATTATTTATTTATTTATTTATTTATTTATTTAAAAAATATTTTATTTATATATTAATGAGAGACACACAGAGGGAGAAGCAAAGACATAAGCAGAGGTTGAGAAGCGGGCTCCACACAAGGAGCCCCATACAGGACTTGATCCTGGGACCAGGATCATGCCCTGAGCTGAAGGCAGACACTCAACCACTGGCACAGAGTGTGTGGAGGGGATAGGATGGCCATCTTGGGTCCCAGCGATGAAGGGTACGTATTATAAAGGATTATGGCTACCACTCTTTGGGTGCTATAGAGCAGAGGCAGCACTGTACTGGGAACTAAATGAATGAGAACCAGTTGTCAAATTCACACACAGGGCTCAAGCCTGAAGGTCAGATATGGATGATTATTAGCCCAGAGGTATGAGCAAACTTGATGTCCAACTTAAGCAAGAGTCATCCCATATCAGTATGTCGACACCAGTCTGGTATACCAATCTTGCATTATCCCATGAAAGAAATACCTCACCAGCCAAGAGGAGAGATTTTCCTATTGTGATACCCTCTTGGCCTTTATGCATGATCCACAAGTTACTTGGGACCTCTAGTCAATCCCATATCTGAGGTAGAGAGCCAGGGAATGACCCAAAAGGGAGAAATAGGCTTGGAGCCCTTAACCCAGACTGCACTTCAGTCCAAGTTACTGGAAAGGGGCTTCAAAATATGAATTTGGTATATCTAGCAACCCCTCAAGAGTCTAAACTCTGAAACTTCCCCCACCCAGATAACTCTGCTAACCCCAGCTGGTCCCAAGCATGGCAAAGGGAGAATCACAAAATATTTGAGAAAGGCATTCAAAAGCATGTGGCCCCCTGAGGGGTGGGCTCCAGTGTAGTACCCCACTTGCTTGTCTAAGGTGTTTCTAATCAGCGGTACTGATTCAGAGCAGATGTAGGTTTTGTTTTGGGATTTTTTTTTTTGATAGGCTAAGAATTTTGTTGACTTTAAATTAGCTAATGATCTCATTTAGTAATTATTATTAACTCTGTCATGCATAGGAGGAAAGTGAATTTAAGAAATTGAACAACCTATAAAATATCACACAATAAATATTGGAGCCTGGAATCAAATCTGAGTCTATGTAACATCAAAACTCATGCTCTTGAAGATGGATTCTAAGATTTCTATTTTTTGAGGTGGGAGGTAAAAGTAATGAGTAATCCTTAATGTCTGGAGTTCTTTTTTTTTTTTAAGATTTTATTTATTTATTCATAGAGACACAGAGAGAGAGAGGCAGAGACACAGGCAGAGGGAGAAGCAGGCCCCATGCAGAGAGCCTGACGTGGGACTCGATCCTGGGTCTCCAGGATCACGCCCTGGGCTGCAGGCGGCGCTAAACCGCTGCACCACCGGGGCTGCCCTGGAGTTCTTTAATTAAGCTCTCCCTGGTATCAAAGACAGGCTATTTGACACAATCAAAACTACTCATGGAGACAAGAACATGCTCAATCTTAACAACTAAGAAAGCCAATGTCCAGTTATAAAATAGAAAGTGAAATAGGTAAGAGACAGAAATAATTTTTGTATTTGTAGTGTCATGAAGAATCACCTTGTTATATATATATATATTTTTTTTCTTATCCATGTGAGCAGTGGAGAAGAGTTTAAAATAATATAAGAAAGCAAGACACAAAAAACAATTTTTATAATGCTCTCTTAAAATCTAGAAGATTTTAGATGTCCATTTTGGAAGTGAATCTTTTCTCATGCATTAGAATAGCACAGCATCTGGCTTTGATTAAGTAAACCAGTTGTCTGGGGACAAAGTGGAGGGGACAGGAAAACTCAGTGGTAAGGGAAAAGAAAGAAGACAGCCTCCAGCAATAATTCAAGACTCCTTCTTTTTCCACTAGTCTTTGTTGCTGCAGATTTGTGGCTTCTGTGGGTTTAAATTTTTCAAGTGGTAGGTAGTATTTATGCATCTTCCATAATCTCCTTCTAGGCAGTTTTATCAATTTTTTTTGGGGGGGGATTAAATTTCCTTTCGAGGTCCTGGACCCTCATCCCTAGAGTAACTGAGCCCATTGCCACCATACTCTTCTCATACTCTTCTCAGCAGTATTGCTTAACTTGTGTATTAACTGGGAAAGAGAGCTTCCAAGTAGATCATGCACATGTCAAAAGCATTCTTCCCTCTTCTGCATGTGGATGTCCAATTTTCCCAGCACCATTTATTGAAGAGACTGTCTTTCTTCCAGTGGATAGTCTTTCCTCCTTTATCGAATATTAGTTGACCATAAAGTTGAGGGTCCACTTCTGGATTCTCTATTCTGCTCCACTGATCTATGTGTCTGGTTTTGTGCCAATACCACACTGTCTTGATGACCACAGCTTTGTAGTACAACCTGAAATCTGGCATTGTGATGCCCCCAGCTATGGAACTAGACCACTCTCTTTCACCATACACAAAGATAAACTCTTGACGGGATGAGCACTGGGTGTTATTCTGTATGTTGCCAAATTGAACTCCAATAAAAAATAAATTTATTATTGAAAAAAAAAAAAAAAAAACATTCTTCCCTGCTCCCACCGGATCAGCAGCTCTGCCCCCATCAGGTGATCAGGGTCACTTACCCTCGGCCTGATGTTAACTCCTTTTGGCTGTTTGGCATAAGGAGCTGGGGAGTGGGTCCGTGAAGTTGCTCACACTTGGCTTGGAACAGGACTCCCAACGTGTGCTTTTAACTATCAAACTCTTGCAAACCCTGGGGCTCATGTTTTTGCCGCGCTGGCCTTGCTGTTCATTATGATAATTGCACTCACCTATTCTGACAGTTAGACCTTGCCACCTGGCCTCTATTCTTTCCATTTGTTATTGTCCATATTGCAAATGATGAGCCCAATTCTGTGAAAACTTGGCACAGAAAGGAAAACCTCTATTGAACTTTGTGATGCCAGGAGCACATTACTCTGGGTCCATGTGTAGAACAGAGTCTTCTGAGAGGTTTATAACCATATAAAATATATCTGCTCTAAAACGCCTACTTCTCTAGTCCTTTGTAAATCCCTTCTTTCATCATTTATCATGGCAATTTTGGAATTTCCACCTTATTTAACATGATCTGTCACTTTTTCCGTGTTTCTAAAAGCCATCGGGATGCATGTACCATCTCCAGTCCTTTCTAGGATGTTAAGTTTAGTCCATCAGCCACATAATTTAGACCAATGAGCAATCTCCCAGATCCTTCCAGTACACAATAGCTAGTTCCTGAGGTTCTTTCAAATTTTACTTCCTTAACTGTCCCAGAATATTTACAGTCAGATTATACTGAGACATAAGCTTAGTGTTTGGCCTAGCAGCTGGGAAAGGAGGTGGAGGAAGATCCTAAGGTAGACTGGGGAGAGGGGAGTAAAATTTTCTCTCTCAAGGGAGAGGCACCTGCAGCAACTTCAAGAGAGGGGAGAGTGGTAGACCTTATGAGGGAGATATAAGCCACTTTTGTGGGCTCAATGAGTCCAGAAGAATCTTGGAATTCAAGTTTCTTGTGGATTAATATAGATGTGCCCGTTCCATGTACAGGATTGTATTCTTTCCCAAACCAGACTCTGAACATGGCATAGCAGACCTACCCTAGTTGTACATTTAACGCTTTTTGAAGCCCAGCTACTCTGAGAATTAAGGCCTGGGCCTCAGCATTTTCACTTTTTCAGTATTTGAGCTTCTTCATATGCTGCTAAGAATCTTCTGGCTTTTGTACTTATTTGTGGTGTTTTGTTTTGTTTTGTTTTGTTTTGTTTTGTTTTTTTTTTGTGGGCCCAAACTTACTACCCCAAGGTCAAGAGTCACATGCTCATCTGACTGAGACAGCCAGGCACCTCTTGTATGCAGAGTTTTATTGCTGGTTAATCACTTTTGGCTTTTGTTATTTACCCCAGAACTTAACTGAGTTTAGTAATAGTCATTTAACTCCATTGTCCTCAGTTACTACTTTCTCCGTATCAGTTAAATACCTGATGTATCACACTAGCTTATGTATTTTCGCCCCTTAACAGAGCATCCCAGTTCACCATTGATGAACAATTGCACAGCTACCTTGTCCCAGAGGTTATCTGTACTTCTTGAATGAATAATAAGTGCCTGTTGACCAATAGGGTGTAGGTGACCCAGCTCCAATATCTCATAATAGCATTTGCTTTCTTGCACTGTCTGAATGTGGACCATCACCTGTCATCGTTTGGGTTTTTTAGGAAGCAGACACGGAGATGGAAATTAGCATGTATTACATTAATCAAGGAGTCCTCTGGGGATAACACCTGTGTTGGGGGGTGGCTAAAAGTAGGACTGAGGAGAGGGAGAAGTTGAACTGAGATGAAGTCCCTTTAAAAGCCTCAACTGACTTCTTGGTGAGCCCTGCAGCCAGGATGGCCCTTGAGAATCATCTTGAGTTAGAGTGAGGGGGTCTCTACATTGATGAGTCATTATATGCAGGCTCCTCTGGAAGGAAGGATTGTCTTAGATGAGGTGGTTTTTTTGTTTGTTTGTTTGTTTTTTTGGCCAAGTTTTCCAAGGGGAATGGACCACATGGGCCATCTTATGGTAGCACTTTCAGGTGTGGGGAACTAAGTGCTTCATTCGTGAAGAGCAATTTTGACAACACATTATAGTTTGTGCACCACAAACTTCAATTAAAATGTAACGGAACATTGAGTTAGGGGCATGATCCTTTCACTTATTTCTTGGGCTATTGACATTTGGGAATGGATTATGTAGCATTTTCTAGTCCTGCTAAAAAGAAATTGTAAAAATCTAGAAGACTTCGGTAAGACTCTTCATATCATTTCTCCTCCCCCCCATAGATGAAAAACACATGCCCAGTGAATCTTTATTTCTATGGGGCATTACAAATAAGATACATTTGGACTAAAAAAGACAATAATTCTTGTCTTGGAAAAAATAACCAAAGGAGTATGTTCAACTGATGATGTCTTTTTTTTCTCCTAAATAAGTAAGGATAAATTTACTATTAAGGAAATTTAGGGGGGAATTCATTTTATTTAAGTAATATAATAAGGTTTTATTTGCAAAATTTAAAAATTGATTTAAAAAAGTTTAAATAGATTAACAATGGTATACCAGGCTCTTATTTTTATAACTAGAGCAAAAATGTGAAGAATATTAAAATACTATACCAATTTCTTTGGGTTTTTCACATTCACATCAAGGAGCTCTAAAATTATTGTTCTGTGACCTCATGGTATTTAATCCTCTAACCTTATAGTCAGATTCTATAATAATTTAGGTATTTATTAAAAATAAAATATTAACACCAAAAAGAAACAAATCATATAGCAAAAAAAATGTCTCTTATTTTGCAGATTTAAAAACTGAGATTCAATTAGGTTATCTAAATTCCTGGGTTAAACGTAAATATTTAGAGGCAGAACTTGGATTTAGCAGGGAAAGAAGAGAGAATAATAGATTTACCTCTGAAGGTTAGGCTTTCTCTCCTAGCTGGAATTCTTTTTCAATACATTGTGTTTTGTATGTTCTTTTCTGCCCCTGTACTAATACTGTCAAATACTAAAAATGAAATTTTGAAGGAGAGGAGGCTCTTTCTTAAATCCTTAACAATTGCCTAAACAAAAGAAACAGGATGTTTAAAGGGATTGTGAATTTAAATTACTTTATAAAGATCAATATTTTATCATATTTAGTGGAATATGTTCAACAATCATAAATTTAAGGAAAGGACTCAGACTTGTCTGTAAAAAAAAAAGTCTAATTTTTCTCCTTCCTTCCTCTTTACTTCCTCACCATTCTCTTTTTAATAATGTATAAAGGAAACTATTTCAGATGAAAACAGGGTCAGGGAGCTCAGACCACTTTTAAGACATCCATACAACTCTTTCAGGTAAAAGCAAACATGACTTTTCTATTTGTGAGTTCCTTAATGAAAAATCCTTTAAGAGGGAAAAATCCGGTATCAAGGGTAGAGATATTCTCTACATCTAAGAAAATGAGATCTAAACATTTCAGCCATTCATTTAACAAGAAATATTAAGTTTATTATATCCATAGAGATGCTGATGTCTTTCAGAAATAAACGTTGCTTAACTGTTCAAAGACTATAAAATTCTGTTGAAGGCTAAAAAGAGCAAAGTAAACATTCAAGTTAATAAACTACCTGATATCCTTTACAAATAAATATTGTACACCTGTTTTAACATTTAATATTTAATCTCCAGACTACCTGGGAACAACAGGAAATACAGTAGCCAAAGGTTGTTAACCTCTTAACCACTCTCCTTTCTATGCAGCCTCTACCAGGATCTCTTCTGTTTCTTTGTTTCTGGCCTCCCCCTATCCCTATCTCTGCCTACTCAGATCAGATCCTGTTCTTTCTCTAAGGCTTATTGTCCATTTGATCATTTCCTTGGGTCTGACTTTTCTCTGATTCTCTGTACAGTTTATGCCTTATTACCTGCTACTTGCTCTTATTCTAGCCTTCTTCACATTTCTCAGGGTCCCAACTATATTTGGTCTCAACAACACTGTCAACTCCTTAAAGGTTGCGACTCTGCTTTAGGTCTCTTTTGAATCCCTAATAACACCTTCCACTGTTGCCTCACATTTTCCCTGAAAAATGAAAAAAAAAACATTTAAATTTATTTTTTGGTGGTAACTTTGTCTATAGCTAATAGAAGGAAGTCAAGGCAAGTGCAGAGTCTTTTCAGGAGTAAATAACACCTAGACCACCTATAAAACAAGAGTCTATGGGAAAGACAACTAATATTTTAAAATTTTATAAAGGAATATTGGGGATAAGAAATTGAATTTGTTCTAGCAAAATATCTGTTCTCTTCCTATGATCTTGAGCATTTCATTTCACCTCATTCTATTTCACTTGACTCCATAAAACTCTGTGGTTTCCTTTCTACTGGTGTAATTTTCTCTTCTTATTTACACAGGATGATTGCATATTTACTCTAGAGGGGAAAAATATATATTGAAAGACCTTTGTCATTGAACCAGCTATGAAGCTTTAATCTATTAAGAGTAGCCTTTTAGTGCTGTGAATGCTTTTTGTCTTTGTGTAAAGTTACTCTTTAGTATTCCAAAAGCAGACATCAAAAGAGTCCCAAAGCTCCCCAACAATTAAATAGTCAAGCCTTTCTGGGGTTTTCTGGAAATTAGTTGATAAAAGAACTGTTCAAAGCCAGGAGTTGTGAGTATCCCAATGATAGGAAATATCTTACACTAGGATGCTTTCTTAGAGAACCACCCCCCCTCATGATAGCAGCACACCTCTGAAGTTGGATAATGTATATCCAAAGATTGGTGCTTTATAATTTCAAACATTCACCAATATCTTTCATTATTATTATTTGTTTGGTTTTATTTTTTTTCTGTTAAAATCCTCCCAGGGAATTATAAGTGAGGGCTGGAAGGATTTATGTTCATAAATTTCGAAAATTGTTATGTAATCTGTGTTATCTTCTGAATGTGCCAAAGAAGCTTTTCCCAGGTGGATCTATGCCTCTCCATGTAGTTCTCCTTACCTGTTCTTTAGTGTGCTTGCACTTGCCTGTTGTTTAAAAGACGAGAGTGCACTTCGTTATTAAAAGGGATCACCACTGTACATCCCATTAACCAACTCTGATACTAACTTTATTAATAATATTTATAAACTGGAAATACTCCAGGATCTAAACCTAGGAAAATAAATTAACAAACTTTGACATATTTACATGGAATACCATCAGCAATTTAAACAATGTATTGCTGATCCATAAAAAAAAAAATGAATGAATTGCAAAACCATTAGGCTGAGTGAATGAAGTCTTACCCTAAAAAGTAAACATTGCATCATTTCATTTATATAAACATCTAGAATAGGCAAAACTAATCTATGATATATAAAATAATAAGAACAGTATTTTCCTCAGGGAATAGAGATAAAAGTTGACAGGAGGGACATAAGGAGTGAAGATAATATTCTGGATTTTACTAGATATGGAATATGGATTACAGAAATGATTTACTATCATAACTGAGCAAATGAACAAATGTACAATTAAGATTTCTCCACTTTATTGTGTGCAAGTTTTACGTAAGAAATACAAATATTTAAACCTGGTTAATAATGTATGCTGAGATATATAGAGAGAAGTGTGCCATCTGCTTTGAAATGCATCAAAAAGATATGTTGAATTGATGCATTTTAGGAGGACGGCTAGTTAGGTAGGTGATAAATAAAATATTAATGAAAAATATAAATACATAGGTGTAAAATAATTTCAACCCGTTGGTGTGTTTGGAATTCTTTGTGATATAATGATGGAGGAAAGGAGAGCACTAGCTGATTGTTCTTGGTAGTTTATTTCTAGTAAGTCTCACTAAATTTCCTAGTATTTGAGTGCACATACTATTTTTTGGCTTACAGTAAGTTTATAGCCAAAATAAACTCTCAGTATCTCTTGGGAAAATAGGCACAACAGGCATATGAAAAAAAGAATGCTATAGTTGTTATTTGAACCTTTACTATTATATGGAATGACTTGATTATGTATTATATGAAAAATTCAAATTTGGCTATTAAATAAAAGCAAATCAAATGGTCTATGAATGAAGCCTAATTTTTCTTATGAGTTAAAATTTACTAAATAAAATTTCTAAATACTGACATAGTTTTTTTTAAAACTAGTAAAAATATGAACTTAAAAAAATAATTTTAACCCCTAAAATTGAAGATCTGCACCATCTGGAGTGAGGATCAATCTCACGAATTTCCTCTAGTTGGTGGAATTAACATACATAATATCTTTAGCTATTGCAAAATATTTTATTTATTTCTTCATGAGAGACACACAGAGACATAAACAGAGGGAGAAGCAGGCTCCCTGCAGGGAGCCTGATGTGGGACTCCAACCCCAGACCCAGAATCATGCCCTGAGCCAAAGGCAGATGCTCAACCGTTGAGCCACCCAGGCATCTCTAGCCATTATCTCCTATAATCCATCCAAAATTTCATTAAAACCTCCTCCAAACTCTGTGATGCTCTTGTTATCAACAACATTTAATGCATATTTTTGTAATACATTATCTGAAATAGAAATTTTGATTATTTTAGGAAATTTGCCAAATATAAAAAAGGATATAAAAGAGGAGAATAAAATTAATCCATATTTTGCCAAATAAAGAAAATCTTCAGGAAACATTTTATATATTTCCTCTAAGTATCTATTTCTATATATTTGAGATTACTTTTTTAAAAATTTTACTTCCAGTATAGTTAACCTGCAGTGTTATATTAGCTTCAGGTGTACAATATAGTGATTCAACAATTGTATACATTACTCGGTGCTCATCATGGTAAGTGGACTCTAATCCACTTCACTTACTTCACCCATCCCTCCCTACCAAACTCCCCTCTGGTGACCGTCAGTTTGTTCTGTATAGTTAAGATTCTGTATTTTGGTTTCTCTTTTTTTTCTTCATTTGTTTTCTTTCTTAAATTGTATATATGATGAAATCATATGGTATTTGTCTTTCTCTGACTTATTTCATTTAGCTTTACTCTCTAGCTCCATTCATTTGTTGCAAATGGCAAGATCTCATTCTTTTTTGTGGTTGAGTAATATTCTTTACCTAATCATCTATCCATGGACAATTGGGCTGCTTCCATAATTTGGCTATTGTAAATAATTCTGCAATAAGCATAGAGGCATGGATATCTTTTCAAATTAGTGTTTTTATATTCTTTAGGTAAATATCCAGTAGTGTAACTACTACATCATAGGGTTGTTTTATTTTTTAATTGTTGAAGAAACTCCCAACTGTTTTCCAAGTGCCTACACCAGTTTGCATTCCCACCAATAATGCATGAGGGTTCCCTTTTCTCCATATCCTCACCAATGCTAGTTGTTTCTTTTCTTTTCTTTTTTTTTTTTTAATTTTAGCCACTCGGACAGACGTGAGGTGTTCTCATTGCAGTTTTTATTTGCACTTCCCTGATGATGAGTGATATTGAACAACTTTTCATGTGTTTATTGAGCATCTGTATGTTTTCTTCGGAGAAATGTGTGTATGATGTCTTCTGCCTATTTTTAATTGGATTATTTGTTTTGGGGGTGATGACTTGTATAAGTTCTTTATATGTATTTATCACATGTCATTTGTAAATATCTTCTCCCATTCATTATGCTGTCTTTTAGTTTTGTTGATGATTTTCTTTGCTGTGCAGAAGTTTCTTATTTTAATGCAGTCCCAAAAGTTTATTTTTGCTTCTGTAGCTCTTGCCTTTGAAGACACATCTAGGAAAATGTTGCTATGACCATGTCAGAGAAATTACTGTCTGTACTCTTTTCTAAGACTTTTATGGTTTCAGTTCTCACATTTAGGCCTTTTACTCTATTTTGAGTTCATTTTTGTATATGGTGTAAGATTGTGGTCCAGCTTCATTCTTGTGCATGCAGCTGTCCAGTTTTCCCAACATCATTTGTTGAAGAGACTTTTTCCCATTACGTATTCTTGCCTCCTTTCTTGAAACTGAATTGACCTATATACCTGTAGGTTTATTTCTGGACTCTCTATTGTGTTCCATTGATCTATGGTCCATCTTTGGGCTAGTACTAAAACCATTTTCATTACCACAGCTCTCTAGTATATCTTGAAATCCAGGATTGCAATACCTCCAGTTCTGTTCTTTTTCAAGATTGCTGCGAGTCTTCAGAATCTTCAGTGATACCATACAAATTTTGAGAGTGATTTGTTCTAATTCTATGAAAAATGCTATTGATATTTTGGTAGGGATTGTATTAAACCTGCAGATTGCTTTGAGTGGTATGGAGATTTTAACAGTATTTATTCCTCCAATCCATGAGCATGGAATATCTTTCCATCTCTTTGTGTCATCTTTAATTCTTTTATCAATGTTTTATTGTTTTCAGTGTACAGGTTAAGTTTAAGTTTGGTTAAACTTGGTTAAGTTTATTCCTAGGTATTATTATTTTTGGTACAATTGCAAATGGGACTGTTTTCTTAATTTCTTTTTCTGCTACTTCATAATTAGTGTATAGAAGTGCAATGGATTTCTGTTTATTGCTTTTATATCCTCTGACCATACTGAACTCATTTGTCAGTTCTAGTAGTTTCTTGGTCAAGTCTTCAAGGTTTCCTATATATGTTTTCATGTCATCTGCAAATACTAGAAGTTTTACTTCTTACTTACCAATTTGGATTTCTTTTGTTTCTTTTTGCTGTTTATTTGCTGTAGCCAGGATTTCCAGTACTATGTTGAATAACAGTGGTGAGAGTGGACATTCTTGTTTTGCTCCTGATCTTAGGGGAAAGACTCTCAGTTTGTTCCTATTTAGTATGATGTTAGTTGTGGGTTTTTCACATAAGGCCTTTATTATGCTGAGATTTGTTCCCTCTCAGCCTACTTTGTTGAGGATTTTTATCATGAATGGATGTCATACTTTGTCAGATGTGCTTTCTGCATCTATTAAAATGATCATGTGTTTCTTTTAAATTTTTTTTTAATTTTTATTTATTTATGATAGTCACAGAGAGAGAGAGAGAGAGAGAGAGGCAGAGACACAGGCAGAGGGAGAAGCAGGCTCCATGCACCGGGAGCCTGATGTGGGATTCGATCCTGGGTCTCCAGGATCGCGCCCTGGGCCAAAGGCAGGCGCCAAACCGCTGCGCCACCCAGGGATCCCTGATCATGTGTTTCTTATCATTTATCTTATTGATGTGTCACATTGATTGATTTGTGAATATTGAAGCATCTTTGCAACCAGGAATAAATCCCACTTAAGCATGGTGAATGATTTATTTAATGTATGCTGGCTCCAGTTTGCTAATATTTTATTGAGAATTTCTGCACCTATGTTCAACAGAGATTATTGATCTTTATGTCTCTTTTATAGTGGTATCTCTCTTTGGTTTGGTTATCAGGGTAATGCTGGCCTCACAGAATTAATTTGGAAGTTTTTCTTCCTCCTCTACTATTTGGAATAGTTTGAGAAGAGTAGATATTAACTCTTCTTTACATGTTTGGTAGAATTTACCTGTGAAGGCTGTTGTTTTGGATTTTTGTTTATTGGGAATTTTTTGATTGATTTAACTTCATTGCTGTAATCAGTCTGTCCAAATTTTCTGTTTCTTTCTGGTTCAATTTTGGGAGGCTCTTTGTTTCTAGGAATTAATCCATTTCTTCTCCATTGTCCAACTTGTTGGCATATAATTTTTTCATAATATTCTTTATAATCTTTTGCATTTCCATAGTGCCAGTTGTTATTTTTCCTCTTTCTCATTATTTTTGAGTCCTCTTTTTTTTCATTTGATGAATCTGGCTAAATAGTTTTCAATTTTGTTGATTTTTTTCCAAAGAATCAGCTCCTGGTTTCATTGATCTATTGTATTATGCAATTACACTTTATGCAAAGTTTTCTTTCACTAATTTTTTCCTAAATGTTATGATCTGAATGTTTTCAACATGATTTCCCCTACCATTACTACAGTTTTTAAAATGTTATATAATATTTTTCATATAAATGTATTGTCATCATTCTTGAATTCATTTGTTCAGTCATTCATTCAAAAACATTTATTGTTTCCATGTACTATATATTATATGAAGTGCTAAGAAAATATGTGCCAGCCAAATAGAAATTATTCCTGTCCTCATGAAGCCTGCCATTTAATAGGGAAAATAGACATTTTAAAAAAGTACAGAAGTCAATAAATAAGCACAAATTGTTAATTGCTTTAAAGGAAAATAAAATTATAAAGGTGTTTGAGAAAGTAGTATACTAGGACCTAGTATTTTTTTTTTTTTTTTTTTAGTTTTAGGAGACATTACAAGTAACTACTGAGATTTTGAATTTTATGTCTACATTTCTTGCTCTTATCTTTCAACAGAATTATAAACTGTAGGTGGAGCCTCTTAATTTATCATGTTTATGTCTTCATGTAGCAGTAAATATGATGTCATGAACACAAAGCACTCAATGAATATGTGTTCAATAAATTAATTATTTTCTATATATATTTGGTTTCCTCTCAGAGGTTTTTGATTTTCGTTGATGTTTGTTTGGTTTTATACTTTACTTCTTTCATAACACAAAATTTGTGAACTCAAAATCTGAGTGCAATATAAAGGGATACATATAAAGAAAGCAAAATAAGAAGCATAATAGGTATTGCTAAAGCCCTCCTATTTCTTAAACTTCTTGATTTTCACATTTTATTTTTTCTATTTAATATTTTTAAAAGAATAATGAAACTGACTTTCACTGGTGAAAGTATCATGGTCTTCTTTATTTTCACATGCTCTATCTATAAATGGTGTTTTGGGAATGTTTTTTGAAATAAAAAAATATTCTGCAAAATTTCTTAAATTAATTACAATAGGAAGTCAAACCCCTCAAGAGAAGTCAGAGTTCCATACTTCTTATCTACATTTTGTTCTTTTGTTTTGTTTTACTTTCCAAGACTACACACATTTATTCTGTATTAGTATTAAGGTGTTTACAGGCTTTTGAGAAGTTCATAAGGTATAAAAACAAAAGAGGAATATAAACAGAGGACAAATATGACTGTCTTCACAATGAAGTGCCACTATTTGGGCTCCCTATGAGGCACTTCCAAAGATGTAATTATCTTCGAGAATAAAATTGGAATCGCACTTACAATGGGCTCTACTTGAGCCTTTTTCCTCCAGATGTATTGTTTCAATTTGATTGGTTTTCATGGCCTTAATGGTAATTCACAGTACAAATGTGGGATAAATGGGAAATATTAAAAACATACTTCAGCTATGTTGATTCACAAAGATATCCTAGATTTCATTTCCTTAGTAGACTTCTGAAATAAAAGGCAGTTTGATTTATAGATATAATTTTTAAGCATATGGCAAAAGTCCTAAAGAAAAATGAATACTTAAATTTATTTTTCATAATAGTTTGATCTTCAAACTTCAAAAATGTGTTGAAAATGTTAGGCAAAAACTTTTGTACTTAGTGACAGATTAAATCTTGATTTATCTTTACCATGAGAAATTAAATCAATCCTACTAGATATAAACATTTTAAAGAAGGGGACTGTGCTTCAAATTGATTTGTACCAATATTCAGTGCCTTCTACCTAGAAGATACCCAGTAATTATCAGATGGATGAATGCATGCACGCATACATGCAAAATGACCTTCCCCCTCATCAATGTTCTAAGGAGGTGCCATCTCATCTAGACTCCAAGGTACTAGTTTGCTTTTATTTTTTAAATAACATTCCCAAGGTTTGAGCAGAAGACCATAATGATCATAGCTTTCAAATGAAATCAAGAATTGTCCTTTACTTCTGTTTAAATTGATCAGACACAAGGCAAAAGCTAGACTGCAAATTATCTTCCAATCAAATAAAATGTTTTGTTTTCTTTAGCTATTATGTTTTCTCTACATCCTTTTATTGCTCAATTGTTTTCCTCAATTGACTTGGAGATTGTAGTTCCCCAGAAAGATCTATTTTTACCAATCTGAATGAATTATAGCTTAAACTGCTTCCTGGCTGAGGAAGGTAGCTATTAAAATGCTAACCCACTGAGGTTGGAAAGTGCCCAGTGGAAAGTGACTGTACAGGAAAGTGAGCATACATGCTGTCAGAAAAAGGAACATTTCAATGCATTCCATCCAGGCCAGGGATGCCACCAGAGTTTGACTGGAAACCAGTTGTGATTCACATCGATGACTCAAGGAAACCACAACTGGGTTTACTCTTCAGCCACTGCTGCTGTTTTAGATCACTGAAGTCCTACACAGCTTGGGGAAAATCATAGATATCAGCATGAACAAAATCAGAACTGACATATTTTTATTGACTTTCACTTGAGCAACTTGATCATTACTGAAGGCAATTCCACTTCCATGAGTTTGACCTTTGCCATCTGAAAACTGGAAAAAATTAAATTTAGTGATTGACAAGTTCCAATCAAGAGTGGTTGATAATTGTAAAATAAGGTTTTCTTAAAAAGAAGGTAATTTTGAGACATTTAAAATATCTCCATTGACACTCAGGAAGGTGTTGCTCTGCTGTTTAGAATTCTTTCTATTTCTACACAGTGTGATCAAAAAGGTTAGTGATGCCAGAACTGCATTTGGAGGTCCCCAAAGATCTGATCCCTCTAAGCACTGTGTCCCAGCTGAGTTCCACTCTAATAATCGCTTCCTTGGGGACAGCGAGACCATCACAATGTAAAAATAAGTATATATATTTTATTTTCCTTGTAGAAATCAGTTGTACAAAATTGAATTAATCATAGGTGGACTAATAGAACTTGTTCATTGACAGCCCACGTCTGTCTGTCTGTATGTATTCATAGCTAGGAAAATGAAACTCATAAATACTCAACCCAGAAACTACAGTATTACTAGTAACTTATATATTCATCTTTGTTTTCCTGTTCTAACCTAGATCCATACTTAACCCACCCGTCCTCCTGTCAGCCAACCACTTTCTCAAGAGTTTTGTGTTTTCTATATTCTTGCTTATAAAAATGAGTTATATTTCATATGTATATATGCCAAAAGGATATACTGTGCATTTTTGTATAAACCAGTTTTAATCTACTGTGATTGCTTTTTTTTCCACTCAAACTTAGTGTACCCAAATTCATACTTATTGTTGCATCTATCTATAGTTCATTAAATTTTCACTGCTGTATAGTATCCCACACTGTGAATACAGCACCATCCATTTACTTATTCCCCTATCGAGAATATTTGGGCTGTTTCCAGATTCGTTGTTTTCCTGTGGCAGAGAGACCTACAATCAATATTCTTGTAAAGATGTGTAAATACCTAGGGCTAAATAGTAAGTAAAATGGTTAATGCATGGGGTATACAAATTTTGAACTTTATACGGAATGCCAAGTTGTTTTCTAATGGGTATCGAGTTACCAACTTGCACTAATGATGCAGAAAAATTGGTTTGATTCCTATGTCTCCACATCCTAAGACTTCTTAATTTTTGCCAATCAGATATTGGATACACGTTGGATTTACATACTTTTGATATTAGACTTCTTTGGGTTATATATGTTACACATACCTTCTGTACTTTGTATCTAATTTGTTTCATTTTTTCTTTTCCTTTGACCATTTAAAAAAATTCTAATTCTAATGTAGTTACTATATGGTATTATTTTGGTTTCGGGTATATAACATAGGGATTCAACAGTTCCATATATTACTCAGTACACATCATAATAAGTGTACTCCTAACGCCATTTGCCTATTTCATTCATCCCTCCACCTATTTCCACTCTAGTAATCATCTGCTTGTTCTCTATAGTTGAGTCTGGTTTCTTTTTGTTTGTTTGTTTTTTTCTCTCCTTCCCCCCCTTGATTTGTTTTGTTTTTAAATGCCACATATGAGTAAAATCATATAGGATTTGTTATCTCTGGCTTATTTCACTTAGTATTATAGACTATAGCTCCATATATATTGTTACAAATAACCCGATTTCATTCTTTTCTTATGGCTGAGTAATACTCTATTCCATATATTTGCGAATATAATATTCTATTCAATGTGAATATATAATATTCCACTTCTTTATCCATTCATCTACCCAGGGCTGTTTCCATAGTTTGGCTATTGTAAATAATGCTGCAATAAACATAAGGGTTATTATATCCTTTCAAATTACTGTTTTTGTATTCTTTGGTTAAATACTCCATGTGATTACTGGATCATATGGTAGTAATCTATTTTTAACTTTTTGAGGAATCTCCATACTGTTTTCCACAGAGGCTGCACCATTTTGCATTCCCACCAACAGTGCACGAGTGACCTTTTCCCTCCATGACATTCATTAATTCTTGCATTTTTTTTATTTTACCAATTCTGACAGGAATTATGTAATATCTTATTGTGGTTTTGATTTGCATTTCCCTAATAGTGATGTTGGGCATCTTTTCACGTGTCTGTTGGCCATTTGTATATATATTTAGATAACAATCCTTTGTCAGGTATGCCATTGCAATTACTTTCTACTATTCCATAGATTATCTTTTAGTTTTGTTGATAGTTTTCTTTGCTATGCAGAAGTTTTTTTTATTTTGGTATAGTCCCAATTGTTTATTTTTGCTTTTGTAGCTCTTGCCTTAGAAGACATATCTAGAAAGATGTTGCTAAGGTCATGTCAAAGAAATTACTGCCTATGCCCTCTTCTAGGATTTTTATGGCTTCCGTTCTCACATTTAGGTGTTTTAATCTATTTTGAGTTTATTTTTGTGTATAGTGTAAGAATGTAGTCCAGTTTCATTCTTTTGCATGTTGCTGCCTGGTTTTCCCAACACCATTTGTTGAAGAGACTGTCTTTTTTCCCATTGCATATTATTGCCTCCTTTGTCAAAGATTAATTGGCCATGTAATTGTTATTTTATTTCTGGGCTCTCTTTTCTGTTCCATTGTTCTTTGCCAATATCACACTATTTTGATTACTACAACTTTGTCATTAACTTGAATTCTAGAATTATGATGCTTCCAGTTTTGTTTTTCTTTATCAAATTGCTTTGGTTCTTTGGACTCTTTTGTGATTCCATACAAATTTTAGGATTGTTTGTTTTCTGTGAAAAATGCTGTTGGTATTTTGGTGGGGATTGAATTAAATCTGTAGATTGCTTTTGGTAGTATGGAGATTTTAGTAATATTTCTTCTTCCAATCCATGAGTATGGAATATCTTTTACTTCTTTGTGTCATCTTCATTTTTTTCAACAATGTTTTGAAGTTTTAAGAGTATAGGTCTTTCATCACTTTGGTTAATTCCTAGTATTTTGTATTTTTGGTGCAATTGTAAATGAGACTTTTCTGAATTTCTCTTTCTTCTACTTCTTTATTAGTATATAGACGTGCAATGGATTTCTTTATGTTGATTTTGTGTCCTGCAACCTTACTGAATTCATTTATCAGTTCTATTAGCTTTTTGGTGGAGTCTCTAGTTTTCTCTATGTAATATCATCTCATCTGCAAATAATAAGTTTTACTTCTTCCTTACCAATTTGGCTGCCTTTTATTTCTTTTTGTTGTTTGATTGCTGTGGCTAGGACTTCCAGTACAATGTTGAATAAAAGTGGTGAGAGTGGGGATCCCTGGGTGGCACAGCGGTTTGGCGCCTGCCTTTGGCCCAGGGCGCAATCCTGGGGACCCAGGGATCAAATCCCACGTCGGGCTCCCGGTGCATGGGGCCTGCTTCTCCCTCTACCTGTGTCTCTGCCTCTCTTCTCTCTCTCTCTCTCTCTCTCTCTGTGACTATCATAAAAAAAAAAAAAAGGTGGTGAGAGTAGACATCCTTGTCCTGTTCCTGATTAGGGCAAAGCTTTGTTTTTACCCATTGTGTATGATGTTAGCTAAGGATTTTTCATATAGGGCCTTTATTATGTTGAAGAATGTTCCCTCTAAGCCCACTTTGTGGAAGGTTTTTATCATGAATGAATATTGTGCTTTGCCAAATGCTTTTTCTGCATTTGTTGAAATGATCATAGAGTTTTTATCCTTTCCCTTGTTGGTGAAATGTATGATGTTGATTTGTGAATGTGGAACCACTCTTGCAACCCAGAAATAAATCCCTCTTTTTCATGGTAAATGATTTTTTTAATGACTGCTAGATTCAGTTAGCTAATATTTTGTTGAATATTTTGCATCTATGTTCATCAGAGATTATTGTCCTTTAGTTCTCCTTTTTAGTGGTGTCTTTATCTGATTTGGTTATCAGGGTAATGCTGCCTTCATAGAATGAACTTGGAAGTTTTCCTTCCTCTTCTATTTTTTCTAATAATTTGAGAAGAAAATAGATGTTAACTGTAAGTTTTTGGTAGAATTCACCTGTGAAAATCTCTGGTCTTGTACTTTCATTTTTTGGGGGTGGGGGGTTGATTGCTGACTCAATTTCATTGCTGGTAATCAGTCTGTTCAAATGTTTTATTTATTTATTTATTATTATTTATTTATTATTTATTTATTTATTTATGTTCTATTTATTCAGTTTTGGGAGGTTATGTTTCTAGAAATTTATCTATGTTGTCAAATTTGTTGGTATATAATTTCATAATATTCTCTTAAGATTGTATTTCTGTGTGTTCAGTTGTTATTTTTCCTCTTTCTGATTTTATTTGCTTGAGTTCTTGTTTTTTGAAGAATATAGCTTAGAGGTTTATCAATTTTTAAAGAACCAGCTCATGCTTTCATTAATGTCTTCTATTGTTGTTGTTTAAATTTCTATATTATTTATTTTGCTCTAGTCTTTATTATTTCTTCTTTCCTTTTGATGGTTTGGAGGGTTTTTTGTTGTTTTTTTGTTTGTTTGTTTGTTTTGTTTTTAGCTCCTTTAGATGTAACATTAGGTTATATGTTTGAGCTTCTTCTTTAGGGAGGCTGGTAGTACTAGAAACTTCCTCTTAGAACTGCTTTTGCTGCATCTCAGAGATTTTGCATTGTTCTGTTTTCATTTTCATTTCTCTCCTTGTATTGTTTCCCTTTTTATTTTTTGATTGACCCATTTGTTGTTTAGTGGCATATTATTTAACCTTCATTTACTTGTGTTCTGTCCAGATGTTTTCCTGTGGTTATTTTCTAATTTCATAATATTGTGGTCAGAAAAGATACATGGTAGGACTTAGATCTATTTCAGTTCATTGAGACTTGTTTTATGGCCTAACATGTTATCTATTCTGGAGAATGTTTTATATGCACTGGGAAAGACTGTATTCTGCTAATTTAGGATGGAATGTTCTAATCTTATCTATTAAATCCATCGGTCTAGTGTGTCATTCAAATCTACTGTTCATTGATTTTCTGCTTAGATAACCTGTCCATTGATGTAAGTGGGGTGTTCAAGTGTCCTACTATTATTGTATTACTATTGATTACTCACTTTATGTTTGTTATTAGCAGTTTTATGTATTTGGGTGCTCCCATGTTGAGTGCAAAAATATTTACAACTGAGATTGCTTCTTGTTGGATTGTCCCCTTTATTATTATATAGTGACATTTTTTTTTTGTTTCTTGTTACAGTCTTTGTTTTAAAGTCTATTTTGTCTGATAGATATATTGCTCCCTTCCCCTGCTTTCTTTTGGTGATAATTTGCATGATAAATGTTTCTCCACTCCCTCACTTTCAATCTGCAGGTGTATTTCAATCTGAAATGAGTCATAGGTGTCATATAGATGGATCTCCCCCCCCCCTTTTTTTTTGGTTAAAGATTTTATTCATTTATTCATGAGATACCTAGAGAGAGGCAGAGACATAGGCAGAGGGAGAAGCAGGCTCCCTGCAGGGAGGTTTTTCCCCCTTTTTAAAATCCATTCTGTCACCCTATGTCTTTTGATAGGAACATTTAGTTCACTTACTTTCAAAGTAATTGCTTTCTCTGCCCTGTGGCTCCCTCCCTCCACATGGACTAGTGGAGTTCTTCTAGTTCCACACCACCATTTTTGATGTGGCCTGTTCTTTGGCTTTAGTTGCAGAATTTATTCTGCTAGTTTTTGGGTTATTTTTCCAGATTATTTATGCTGATGTGTGTGTTATCTAGTTGTATCTATGGGATGAGGTATGTTTAGGGTCCTTTTACTCTGCTATCTTCCCAGCCTCCTGTTTCACTTTCTTTAAGGTATGTTTAGATGAACAATACTTGTTGATAACGTAAAATAATTTATCAAGGTTTTTTCTTTCCTGGTGAGCTTTGGTATATTATTTAAGAGTGCCTCCCTCATCCACCATCAGAAAGGTTTTATACTATAATTTCTTCCAAAAGTCTAGAATTCTGTCTTTGACCTTATTAACAAGGAGTTGCTTTTTGGTTGTGTTGCATATCATGAATTAAATGCTATTCCTACCTCTACTACTCATCCAAATGGCTTACTGTCATCTCTATTTTTTTCAATTGATCTAATATGTCACCCACTTCACACATCAAAGTTCCATTTATCCTTGGATCTTTTCTAAGTTCTACTGATGAGTTTGTCTATCCCTTCATCAATACTATATTATCTTAATTATTATAGCTTTAGCTTGAGTGTTTATAGCTGGTAAAACCAGTTTTCTTTACTTATTTTTCTTCTTTGAAAGTATGCTGGCAACTGGCCCTTTTTTCTTCCACATAAATTTTAGAACCAAATTATCATTTCAAAAATATTCTTTTTTAAAAATATTTTATTTAATTATTCATGAGAGGCACAGAGAAAAAGAGAGGCAGAGACACAAGCAGAGGGAGAAGCAGGCTCTATGCAGGGAGCCCAATGTGGGACTTGATCCTGGGACTCCAAAGTCACACCCTGGGCTGAAGTCGGGGCTAAACTGCTGAGCCACCAGGGCTGCCCAAGTTTCAAAAATATTCTTGATGTGATTTTAACTGAAGTTGTGTAAGATACCCAGATCAACTAGGAAAATTGCCATTTTTATAATATCATCTTTCTATATGAGACCATAGGATATTTGACCAGTTATTTAGGTTTTATTTAAGGTCTAATTAAAATGTTATACCTTTCTATGAATAATTCTTGCATATTTCATTTGATTGTTCCTAGATATTATTGAAAATGATATTTTTAGTTTATATTTTCTAATTATCATAAGTATATCTTCTTGTCTCTGCTTTTTTCGATTTTGAAGAATCTAGTTTTAAACCACTTGCTATTATTTTAAGCTATAATAATGAGAATTAATCCAGCTGGATCCAAATGAATAAATTAAACTTTTCCAGTCCTCTGTACTTCCCTTTCACCACCCAATTACCCTGCTCTAATAAGACAAAGTCTTTGATGATCAGCAGATACTTGTTAAATGCTCGTCACCACTTCATCATGCCAACATTCTCAAATTTTTCCTCAGGTCAACCTCAGAACAGCAACATTTTTATTAAGGAAGGAAAAGCCAACATTTGCCTTTCCCACCTTTTTTGGGGGGAAAAGCCAGTACAAAGATGTTTCCAGTTTCTTCATGGGCAGCATGACTCATCCTCATCTATCCCATCCCAAATTGTACTGTGTCCTAAAAGGTGTTTTAATAGTCCTGAGATTATTCAAATTAAAATAATAAGTGGTAGGGTGGTCAATTAAGTTTGAAAACTCCCATTTATTGATTTCCTGCTTGGAGAGAAAAAGTACAAATTATTGAAGAAGTTCAGCCATAAATAAATGTTTGATCTTGCTTTTTAAGTGTTTTCCTAACTTAAATAATAGAGTGATTTGACTATATATAAGTATCCTTCAAGATATTCTTCAAAAAGTCAGGGGTAAGAAATGAGGAGTTTATTTTGGACAAAGTGTCCAATCTATTTAACATGTATGAACATTAGGTCCTTGGAAACAAGGTATATTAAGTTATATTAAGTCTCATATAGAACACTGAATATATTTTACATTAAAAAAATAGAAAGGAAGACACACTCCATTAGATGCAGTTCTCACTGTGGGAGAAAAATATCTCCCTTCCTTTTTTTCATCACCTCAAGAATATTAAATGCCAGTGTATCCAAGCAACAAGATGGGAACACTTATTATCTTATCATACTTGTGTTATTAAATTTGCTGTCATATTACAAAAAGAGATGTATTCAGCCAAGAAACAACTTTCTTATATCTAAGTGGAAAAAATATATAAATATATATAAATGACTCTTAACCAACTGTTCAGTTTTGGAGTCATGTAAAGGAGTGAAGTGACAGAGACCTAGTCTGACTAGATCTTCCAGAACTTCCTTATTAAAATTCAAACTTCTTGCTGAAAAAGAAAGGAAAGAGGATAAGTGGGTCCTGGAGAGAAACCAAGAAAGACACAAATCCATCTTAGGGTTTGGAAGAAAAGAGGTGATAACTAACATTTTCTAAATGCTTAATAAGGGCACAGGTCTCTATGACTTAAACGTTTTTTTTTTTTTTCAATTTAACTTGCATTTATTTTAATTATGGCAAAATAGACACAAAATTTGAAATCTTAACAATTATTAGGTGTTTAATTTAGTGACATTAAATACATTCACATTGTGTTACCATCATCACCATCTATTCATAAAACTCATCTCATTTTGCAAAACTTATAACTCTACCAATCAAATAACAATTCTACATGCTCCCCTCAACTCCAGCCCCTGGCAGTTACCATTCTGCTTTCTGTCTCTATGAATTTCGTACTACTTGAAGTAGCTCATATAGATGGAATCTTGTAATATTTTTCCCTTCGTCACTTATTTTACTTCATGTCAGAGCTTCCTTTCTTCTTTAAGGCTGAAGAATAATCCACTGTATGTATACATCACATTTTATCATCTGTTCATCAGGTGATGGATATTTGGGTTACATCTTTTTGCTATTGTTATTAATGCTGCTATAAATATGGGTGTAAAATATTTGTTAGAGTCCCTATTTTCAATTCCTTAGGGTATGAGGTACAGACCCAAAAGTAGAATTGCTAGATCATATTATAACTTTAGTTTATTGTGGAAAATGCCAAAACAACTTCCACAGTAGTTGTGCTTCTTCTCTTCCTACCAATAGTGCACAAGCATTATTTTCTGGTGTTTTGTTCTGTTTTGTTTTTAATTGTTATTGTTGTTAGTATCCATCCTAATGGATAAGGTGTTATCTCATTGTGGTTTTTATTTACATTTCCCCAATGATTAATGATATTAAGCATCTCCATGTGCTTACTAGTCAATTTAAATGTTCTTTGGAAATATGTCCATTTAAGTCCTTTGCCCATTTTCTAATTGGATTGTTTAGTTTCTTGTTGAGTTATAGCAGTTCTTTATGTATTCTGGATATTGATCCCTTATCAGGTTTATGATTTTTAACTATTTTTTCCCATCCAGTGAATTGTCTTTTCACTCTGTTGATTGTATCCTTTGATGCACAGAAGTTTTTAATTTTGACATAGTATAACTTATCTATTTTTTCTATTGTTGCCTGTGCTTTTCGTATCATATCCAAGAAATCACTGGTAAAACAGATGCCAAGAAGATTTCCTCCTATGTGTTCTGCTATGACTTTTATTGTTTTAAGTCTGTGTGGGCTGAATTGGCACCCTGCCCAAAATTCTTCTGTTGAAGCGCTAAACCCCAATACCTCAGAATGTAGCCGCATTTGGAGATAGTATTTAAAGAGGTAGTTAAGTTAGAATAAGGTGTTTGGGTAGGCCTCAGTCCAATATCACTGGTGTCACTATAAGAAGAGAAAACTTGGATACAGACATGGGCACGCAGAGGAAAGACCATGTTAGATCATGGCAAGAAGGGAGTGATCTACAAGCCAAGGAGGAAGACCGCAGAAGAAACCAAAGCAGTTGATAGCTTATCTTGGACTTTTAGCCTCCAGAACTATGAAAAAATGAATTTCTGTTGCTTAAGCCACCAACTCTATGGTATTTTACTATGTTAGCTCTAGCAAACTAATAAAAGTCTACAGAGTTTTGTTTTGGTTTGATTTTGAGTTAAACTTTTTATTTTGAGATAATGTAAATTTACATGCAATTATGTCTTTCATTGTGTGTCCCTTATGGTAACATCTTATAGAAGAAGAGTAACACTAGCACAAAGAAGATCCTGATATTGGGATCCCTGGGTGGCGCAGCGGTTTGGCCCCTGCCTTTGGCCCGGGGTGTGATCCTGGAGACCCGGGATCGAATCCCACGTTGGGCTCCCTGCATGGAGCCTGCTTCTCCCTCTGCCTGTGTCTCTGCCCCTCTCTCTGTCTCTCTATGTCTCTCATGAATAAATAAATAAAATCTTTAAAAAAAAAAAAGAAGATCCTGATATTGGGACAATTCAAAGGTCTTATTCATATTTACCCCATTTTACTTTTCCTTGTGTGTGTGTCTGCATGTGTGTTTAGTTCTGTACAATTTTATCACATGTATATCTTCATATATCAACCACACACTTGACATATTGAACATTTCTATTGCAAGGCTCTGTGTATTTGCCTTTTATAATCAGCAAAATCCTTAGCTCCTGGCAACTGCTAATATGTCTCAATTTGCATAATTTTTGTCATTTCAAGAATGTTATATATGAAATCATACAATATAAAACTCTGGGATTGGCATTTTTCCCTGCTCATCATAATTCCTTTGAGAGTCTTTCGAACTGTTGCGTCTATTAATAAATCATCCTTTTTTTACTGGTCAGTAGTATTCCATGGTTTATATGTACACGAGGTTATTTAACCTTTCACCTGCTCAAGGACATCTGAGCTGCTTCAAGTTTTGGGCTATTAGATCAAGTCTACCACTTTATTATTATTTTCTTTCTGTTTTTCCTATTTCCTTTCTTGCTTTCCTGTGGGTTAATTCAACATTCTTTTTTTAGGATTCCATTTTGATTTATTCATACTGCTTTTAAAAAAAAAGATTTTATTTATTTATTCATGAGACAGAGAGAGAGAGAGGCACAGACAACAGGCAGAGAGAGAAGCAGGCTCCATGCAGGGAGCCTGGCGTGGGACTCAATCCCAGGTCTCCAGGATCACACCCTGGGCTGAAGGCAGAGCTAAACTGCTGAGCCACCCGGGGCTGCCCTATTCATACTGTTTTTATAGCATATCTCATTGTATGATTTTATTTACTAGTTGCTACTAGTTTTTAAAATTAATTTTCCCCATTGCCTTTTAAGGTAAGTATTATTAGATCTACATCACAGATAAGAAAACTGAGGCTCAGGAATAGTATGTGGCATATATGTTAGTAAGCAGATGAGCTGAAATCTGAACCTAAATCTGTCTGATTCCAGAAGCACTGGTCTTGCTAGCACTATACATAGCTTGTCACTGTCCTCAGGGCAAAAGGGAAAAGCCTCACCCATTATGACTCATCTTTATCAGGGAGGAAGGCCACAAAACTATGCAACACTGCAGAAGAATCTGAAGTATCATATCTCAAGACTTTTGCTTTTATTCTTCTCTCAGTCCATGATGCCTCTTTTTTAGCACCTTTCTACCTATTGAAACTCAATTTACTGAAATACTGCCTCTTTCATGAATCCTTCCCTAATTGCCTTAACTCTCTGCAGTGGAAAGTGATTTTTTTTTTTTCCTTTGGCTTCTCCAGAGCAGCTTGTTTATACCTCTCCTCTGGCCTGGATCCTGGCTCGCTATTTATATAGTTCTTGCTTCCTGTCTTGATTGGAAACTCTTTGAGGAAATAAACTAAGACATAATTCATTTTTGTCACCTCTGCAATGTCTAGTATATAGTAGTTGATCTAGTAAGTGTTTGTTGAGTTCAGTGGAACTGGAATAGGGCTCAGAAACTCTGGGTAAATCTAAGTTATTTGGAAGGAGAGACAATATGCACCTTTGTAGATAATGATCATTTAGTTACTCACTGGGCAGATTACATCTTTTAAGTGTGTTATAGAAATTTTTTTTTAAGAAGAGAAGGGTTAGCAGAAAGCCGATCAATTGAATTCATTAATGGGTGGGTAATTCCTCATTCCCGCTTGGAAAATTTCTCAGGTCAGTAACTATGAAGTTTTCATTTTTTAAATTAACTGAAGCTCAAATTGCTGGTGCCCAAAGAAAAAAGGAGAGGGTGTTTTTATTTTAATTATTATTGATCAAACACTGTGAAATATCTCTTTCAGATTTGTCTCTCTGAATTCAGGACAAGGATAAGCTAGCAAGTGTTTGCAAAGCTCGGATATTTAAAACCTACTCTAGGGGAAGAGAAGTCATTTAGTTGACATAATGACCCCTTTATACGTTTAAGCAGGGCTTAGCTTTATGAAGCCATAAAAATATATGTACAGTAATATACTCATTTCTTGTTCTAAAACAACCACTATAAACCATGATTTGTAAGAGTTTTAAACATAACTGCTTTCCTAGGAGGACATGTATACGATTTATACTGCTGTACTAGTCCTTCCTAAGTGCTTCTCGAAGTCCATTTTCTTCATGAATTACGGCTTTTCAAATAGAATGAAAGTACCATCAAACGTCGTTAATGCAATTCTATTTTTTAAATATAAATTAAGCCTATTTGAATATGACTAGTCAAAAAAAGGAACAATTGTATTCAGCCTTATTTTTAATTTCACTGGGACTAAATATATGCACAACGACTACCCATCTCTGAGCTTAAAAACCATAAATCTTTCAGTTAGAGGAGACCTTGATGGTAGCTCGGTGATTCCAGCTGAAATGATCTGATTGTAACTGCACAGGATTTTAAAATGACCTACGATTCATAAGTAAAGCATGCACAGTTGCTTTACACTTTATGAAATATATTTAAATGGTCGTGATGGAGAGCACGGATTTGAAGACTAACCTTAGGGAAGTTGTCTGATCTGGGCAATCAGGTTGGTATCTCTTCTTTGTGGCCCATTACCTACAGGGTATCAGCATACCATCTTCAACTTGTGTCCACCGCTTCTGCCCCAGTGATCTGCCTCTGCCCCCTCCCTACCATGCACCTTGTGCTTCCCTACTCATTTCGTTATTTACGCTAGTTTCCCAAGAAAACCTCACTCTTCTTCTTTATGTCAAGCTAAAGCCTACTTGTATCCTAAATGACAGCTGGAGTCTCATGTCTTTTATGAAAACTTCTAGACTACAACATTTTAAAAAGCTATTTTTCTCACAAGTGTCATTTATTCATTCAACAAGTGTTTGAGTTCAGAGGCACCTGGCCATCCACAGTACACTATATTTTCTCCCCACAGCATTTTAAATGCTGGTGGTTTTTAATCTGTGCCCCACAGAGTCCTTGTGGGTGACTAGTGATCATGTTAGTTGGTTGGAATGCAGGTAACATATGGCCCTTCCTTTCCAATTTAATCAGTTTTACTTTTATTTGTTTTACATGGAGAACTGGCATGTACTAATATACAGGGTTCTGTTTATTTTTTTTAATTATTTAATTTTTTTAAATTTTTTTAATTTTGTTAAATTTTTTTTTAAAGGTGAAACACTGTTTTAATGAAAAAAATAGAAAATAAAGCTATGATTACAATTGACTAAGTCATTATACCCATATGTACAGTTAGGGAGCAACTGTGAGGGGCACAGCTGCTTATTTTTGATTGTCTGCATGCCTACTTCTTTCCAACTTTCCTTGAAAGCTTCTCATTAACCGGAATTACACCCTCCACTAGAATCCGTGAAGGCAAGAAGCTGTCTCTCTTTCCTGTTGTTGTACCCCAGCTACCTACAACAGTGGCTGGTCCAATATAGGCACCGAATTATACTGGTTGGATACAGGAATCTTACAGTTTATTTGCCTCATTTGCCTTCCATATGCAATATACATAATAAATGTTCATGACATATTTGACAAATGATCAAATGACTTTTGGGAAAAAAAAAAAGAAAGAGATGTTCCTTGGTGATAGATATTTCAGTCTTGACTGCTCTCTGCCCTTTCATGTAAGAACCAAGACAAGGGAATTAGGTTATAAAATGTGTGGAGAAGAGGGTAACACAAAGACAAAAACATAGGTCTTGGATAGCTCTGCTCCTTCTAAATCCCTTATCTGAAAACAATTTGCAATATGAAAACGAAAATTAAATTTAGTTCTTTTATTGGTAATATCTTTTTATTTTATGCATTCTTTTGATTAAATTTTCACTTAATCTTAATTGTAAGGTTGTTACTTTTAAAGATTTTATTTATTTACTTGAGAGAGAGAGAGAGGACCTGAGCAGGGTTGGGGAGAGGGGGTGACGGGCAGAGGGAGAAGGAGAAGCAAACTTCCTGCTGATCAGGGAGTCTGGTGCAGTGTGGGGGCTCCATCTTAGGGCCTCAGATCATGATCTGAGCCGAATCCAGACACTTAACTGACTGAGTGACCTATGCATCCCTAAGATTATTACTTTTAAAGATGCTTTTGATAGACAAAAGTAAAATCCAAATATCTTTTGAGAGATAATTTGCTTTAGATCACCATAAGATTTAGAAACTTACCTTTAATTAACTGATCTCAATGTCTGTTTTTGTTTTTGTTTTCTAAGTAGGGCAGGAGTGGCAGGAGACACTAGCAATAGGAGTCTAGCTACAGAGGTGTGGTCTGGCTGTACCCTTATCAGAAGCAGGGTAGGTTAGCATATGATAAATTAATACCCCCAAAGGGACTCTTGTATGCCAGACTTAGATTTTGATACATCTGCCCATGTAGGAACATTTGAAACTGATACAGGGCTTGGTGCCTGCCAGCCAAAAATTCAGTTTAGCTGCAACAAGGTCTTTGTCAGTAGAGTAGAGCAATGTTTATGCAATTATTCTAACACATATATTTCATATTATTCTATATAATTCTATATTCTACATATATTCTATATAATATGTTCTATATTCTATCAATATATTCTAACATATCATTAGAGTGTCTTTCAAACACTGTTTCTTCTAGCCACAGGTGTTTTGCAAAGGTATTGCTTGCTTAAGAAGATGGGGTAAAGGGATAAGGATGATAGACATAGGGAGTAAAGGTGACTTTGCACTAAGTCTTTTATTTCCATTTGGGACTTCATGTAAGATTTTGTAAAAAAAAAAAAAAAAAAAAAAGGAGGGATTGCTAATAAAAGGCATTTGAAAATTATTGCCTTTTTATACAACAGTGAGCATGGAAGAACGTACTAAAACTGATGAAGAAAATCATATGTATCATACATTTAACATTGTCACAAAGATAGAAAAAATAGCAACATAGCTTGAGTTTGATGCTGACTATCTTTAAGCTAGTTGACCACCTACTGCTTGATGGAAGAAAGGGAAAAATGAAAAAAAAAAAAAACATGAACAAAATGACAGAAATATGCCATGAATGCACCTAACAAAGGAGAAGTGATGAAGGATTCTTTTAAACTTTTTTTTTTAGCTTTTTGGAAACACGCAAAACATTTTTAAGCTTCCCGTACGTTTTTTAGGAGTGTAGAATATATGAAGGAAAGTGGCCTGCACTATAAATCCAAGCAAGCAGAAACAGTTCTGCTGGAGGGGCCTCAAGATCTCAGCACTGGGTGAAAAATTTTGTTCCTGTAAAAAGGGTTTTGACCAGGTATATTTTATGACCATTTCTGGAACCACAGACTTCGATACACAGAGCTTTTCAATGCTGGCACTATTTGGGTAGGATAATTCTTTATGATGAGATATTGTCCTGAGTGTTGCAAGATGCTTTGTAACATCCCTGGCCTCTATCACTAAGTACCAGTGGCACTGTCCCCACACCATCCGCTTGCCCTCCAAAACGCGGCAAAGAAAAATATCTGTAGATAGAGCCAGATGTCCTGTGGTGGGGAAATCATGCCTATTGAGAATTACTGATATCAGCCGTAAAATCAACTATAATAGATAAAGCATAATCTCAAAGTGATGCTAGCATTATTTCACGTACTTTCTAGAATATAAAAATCTGAATAAAACATTATTGATTACGGTAAATGTCTTTCAGCAGGTCAGCTCCCCAATTGTTATATTTTAGGTCTGGTTTTCTAGGCATTATTCTTAAATGGGCAAATTCAGCTGAGACTGTTCATTAATGCTGTGTACTTTGTTAATTTATAAGACATCATTCTGCTGCTATTACATACTTCAATTCTGTGTTTTATAACCTATAAAATATAATAACTAGGTGAGAGGTGTACTTCTTTTATGTGAGAATCTTAGAATGTTCTTTATAGATAAAAATAAGTGTTATAAAATATGGCCTGAATTTACTGGGTGTTAAATAAGAATTGCTGATAGTTTGAAAACTCCTGCTTTTTAATTTCTAATAAAATCTCTACCTATGTCAAATTAAAAGTTGTGGTAACTTAATTTTTATTCTGTGAATAATTTACAGTATGGGAGGATTGTATAACCTTTTCAACAAATACTAAGCACTTACCAAATGCAAGGCTCAGAGAAAGAAGTGATGATGAGCATGAATTCAGTGGCTTCCTATAAAAACCTCTATCTGAAGTCTGTGTGTTTTCTGCTTTTCTTATTATGTCTCCTGTATTAATTTTGCTAACTTGTTATTCTGCTCTCACATATCTATGGCTTAGTGGTCAGACCACTGTTCTGCACTGCTACAATCTCTTGGTGATAAAATCCACTTTTGGAGGATTAATAACTAAATCTCCATATCTAATCAGATTACGGCTGAGCTCCAGACCATCATCTCCAACTCTTCACAAGGTAATTCACTGCAATTTTCTATTAGCACCCACAGTACAACAAATCAAAATTATCTTTGTCCCACTCTCCATTCCATGTGCTTCTATCGAATAGGCTTGTGAGAATTTCTATTCTGCTGCATTGTGGGAAACAGGAGTCTGGTGTATTTATTGCCATTCCACAGACTTGGTCCAGACTGATGCATTACAAGACTATTGTCTCCCTAACGCCTACCAAAATCAAGTATCTCTTGGCCATTGTTCAAAACCCTCTTTGGACTACACTAAACCTACTTCTATATTCTATTTCATATAAACTCTTGACTCCAGCCAGCTGACTTCCTATCATCTCTACCTACCATGTACATTCCTGCTTTTCCACCTCTCTCACAAATGAATTAAAAAACAATTGCTGCCATAAGGCATCCAGATTTTTGTTTATCCAATTTAATCTTTCTCTGATTTCTTTAATTCTATTTTTTAATTTGACTTAAAAAACAGATTATGTCAGTCTTGCTTAAAACTTTCCAGTGCTTTCCACTGCAGTTAAAATAAACGAAATAATACGTCTTACGATAACTTCTTCAAACCTAACTGGGCATACTGTATTATTATTTCCTAAAGCTGGCAATTCTAAAAACCATTCACTCATAAACTGACCACCTTTCTCCAGGCCTCCCTCCGGCATTAGTTCTTGTTGTTCTTTCTGTGTAGGATGTAATTCTACAGTTGATTGTATGCTCTCTCTTCTCTTTGTTCATGCTTCACTTCCAATTTCATCTTCTCATACAGGACTTCCTTTATTTCCTAGCATAAAATGTACCACCCCCCTCACCTTTGCCCTTTTTATAATGTTCTCTATAGAATTTATTTTCATGTATAATTAATGTGTTTATATTTCTATTTATTTTGTCTCTTTCATTGACATAGCAAAATGTCTTTCTCTGGCTCGACCTCATCTCCAGAGTTTTGAATAAGCCTGATACACACTGCTACCAAATACTAACAAATATGTTGTTGAATAATTCAATGAAATATTTGAAAATATTTTCTGAATGACTCAGTGAATAATTGCATGAGCAATAACTGAATGAATAAACGTATGTCAAGAATAAGATCAAAGGATGGCCAAGTAGTTCCTAATATATCAACTGTCTTGCAGATAACTGTAGGCTATAGACATCCTCATAAAAAAGCAAACAAGACACCAAAAAAAGCACTACTAGAGAGCAGACTCTAGTCAATATCATAGGATTAACTAAAGCTCTAATAGAAAATTTCAGCCTGGAGTCACTTGGGTGACTTAGTTAAGTGGCTCGTTCTTGATTTTGGCTCAAGTTTCAGTCTCTGGGTACTGGGATCAAGGCCCACATCAGACTCCATGCTCTGCGGGGAGTCTGCTTGGGATTCTCTGTCTCTCTCTCCCTCTCCCTCTGTACCTCCCACCATGCACACGTGTGTGCTCTCTCTTTCTCTCAAATAAATAAATAAATCTTTGAAAAAAAAGAACATTTTAATCTCATATAAAAACAAGATGGTAGATTTCTATAGGAATAGTCAACATGCCAATGAAGGAGAAAATTCTCAAAGTGCATAAATCTACTGATGGAGAGCTTTAAATTCTGCCTAAACTGCCCAAATTTCTGATGATGCCCTGAACTATGAATGAACTATAAATATGTAGAGAAGATGTGAAGAAGTCTAGATTTACATTTAGCTTTACATTTTGGCCCTAGCAATTTTCTTTTTTAAGGTTTCCTGATTATTGAAATTCTCTATGGTTCATTCACTGATACCATAATGTTCTTTCAGTTCTTTGAAAATGCTTTAATTCTCTGAAAATATTTATCTTAGCTACTATGATATCTTTTTAAGTCCAACATCTGGGTCTAGTCAAAATCAGAGTCTCATGACCGCTTTTTATCCTAAATATACATCATATTTTCCTGTTTCTTAGCATGTCTAATTTTTTTTTTTTTGTTGAAAATACATTGTAGCAACTGGATTGAGTTGTGCTCTTATAATGCTTTTGGTGTAATTACTCTAATAGGCAGTGAACCAACATACCTGAATTCAAACTGCAGAATTTGTCTTCCTCATGGCATGCACCAATTTCATTGCTCTTTCAGCTTAAAAGGCTTCTGCTGCTCAATCTGTGCTTATTGGGAAATGTACTCAGTTTACAAAATGTCACAAACTTACAGATCCGAGCCCAGTGCAATTATATCCTTTATCCTTTCTCATTAGAGACCATGAAATATTTGCTGTAAATGGACAATTCAATTTTCAGCTAATGTTTTGGGCAGAGGTAATGCTCAGATTTTAGATATTACCTCTGTAGTTCTCTTGCTGCTAAAATTACCCTTCAAATTTATGGCTATTTTTTCAGCCTTGAGTTCTTATGTCTGGTACCTTGAACTGATAAGGGTGAGGTTTTCTACTACCCCATGCTCTGCTGCTAGAGCTGTGGAAATTTGGAAGAGCCCTCAGGCCAGAATCCTATGTTGTCATAATTTTAACACTTTCCAGTTGCAGATTTTCAAGTGTAGATTCTCATATGACTTCTTTCTGCTTTTAGGCTCTTTCATATTTCTTTAAATTTTTTTACATTTTATTTGACTTTTTAAACTGTTATCTCTGAGAGGTTTCACATGACCTGTTACTCTTATTATCATTACCGTATCTCCTTTAAGTTTTAATTTTGTTTTGAAATAATATTTTTGGATCTCAAAGAAATACCTCTTATTTTGGAAAATGCTAACATATTACAAAGTGATATATTTCTTTAAGGAAAATATGTATATATTTCAACATCCTTTTAGAAATTGTTGATGAATTGTTGAATTTCTCCAAAACAATTCAAATTCTTAATTAAATCTTATGTTTCATTATACACTAACTTTATGTTTTTATTATATACAAATACACTTGTATTTGAGTTTTCATTGAAACTAATCATTCTAAACATAAATTAGATAAAATTTACTTATCTTTTAAATCCTGTTGATTTGCTAAATAATATGTATCTATTCTATATTAACAATATTACATGTGGAAATTCTTGCCATAAAGCCACAATTTACAGAAGAGTAAGAGTTATTCCAAGAATCAAATTAACATGTAAATTATGATTGGCCAATAGCTATAAATAACCAATAACCACCTTTAAAATTTTTGTAATTATATTTTAATCTATAGCAAGAAGAGACCTTAGATATTTTAATAATAAAGTTTTAATACCTGATATTTGTGAAATGAGAAAAAAAGTCAATAATGGCCAGGAAAAATATATAAAGCATACCATTGGGCAGGAAATCTATAATTTGGGTTCTCATTACTCTTCTATTGGTCAAGTTACAACAATTTTTTTAATTAGATTTTCATGTAATCAGTAGGAAACTACAGCTCTATCAATATTTATAGAGGATATGCTACTGTTCTGTCTCAATCCTCCTTTTAGGACTTAGGGACCCTATAGACACTTATTCTTCTATCACCAAGAAAGTGGTTGGCTGCTGGAGCACCTGGGTGGCTTAGTGGCTGAAAGTCTGCCTTTTGGCTCAGGTAGTGATCCTGGGGTCCTTGGATTGAGTCTCACATCGGGCTCCTCACGGGGAGCCTGCTTCTCCCTCTGCCTGTGTCTCTGTCTCTCTCTCTCTGTGTCTCTCATGAATAAATAAAATCTTTAATAGCAAAAAAAAAAAAAAAAAAGTTGGTAGGCTGCTAATGGCCCACAGAGTTGCCTTTTTCTATTGTTACTTTAATGCTTAGGAAGTTGTTCCTCTTCCTGAAATCATTTTAACAGTTACATAGTTCCTGGTTTACTGTTTTATAATTTTCTACTCATAACTCTTTAATCCATCTGACACCTTTCAACTATTTATACGACAGTTGTATCATTTAGAAATATGATTTGTTTCTCCATATCTGCTGGTTTTGTTTCATCCTCCCTTCCTTCTTTCTATCATTTCATATTGTTAGGGTCCATTTTTATAATTCCTAGGTTTTGTGTTTTTTTTTTTTTTGTTGTGATATTAGAAAAAATTGATGCATAAACTAGGTAGATGAGATATATGGAAAACTAAATTTTAATTTTTTTTAGTTTCCCAATTCACAGAGTTTTTTTTCTAATTTGAATATTTGTTAATTCTATTTATCATAATGATTATATAGACTTAATATATTTAAGGACTATACTTTGTATTATTCTTTTCTAATAATGATAATTCACTTTATAGAGGGGAAAAATCTTTTTTGAGGCAGCCAAGATATTTAAAATAATGTATTAATGAAATTAGAATGCGATTTTTTATTTTGGCTACAGATTACGTGATAATTAGAATTGTTTCATTTGTGTGTAGACAAACATGTAACTGGAAACAAAATTTTGAGGGATCATCTCCATTTTCTCTCAAAACGTTGTCCTAATTCCTTTTTTCCCTCCTTGTATATATGCAATTCAAATATTTGTTAGGATATATCTAGCTATAACTTTCTTAATTAATTGGTCTTCGCCCTTACATTCCCCTTGATTTTTTTCAAGATTTTATTTTTATTTATTTGAGAGAAAGAGTGCATGGGGAGGGGCAGAAGGAGAAGTGAAACAGACCTCCCACTGAGTGCAGAGCTCAGCCTGGAGCTCCATCCCACCACCCATGAGAGCACAACCTGAGCAGAAACCAAGAGTCAGACACAGTCACTCAACCGAGTCACACAGGCATCCCTCCCCTTAATTTGAAAAGACAAATATTTTTGTCTTCAGAATTCTTTTTCTGAATATATTTTAGTTGTTTTTTGTTTGTTTGTTTTTAATCACTGTTCTTTCTACTTGCTGGTTTAATTCTCTCCTCTACTGTCAACATCATGGATTTTAATTTTACTGTGAGGTTTTAATTTCATCAAAAGAGTTCACTTTATTTTATTCTTATCCTGAAATGGTCTTTTTTTTTCTTTTAAAACATGTGTGCCTTGTTCCATCTCAATAAGTCTATAAAGTAACTTTCTAAAATGTATTCTTAAACTTATAGTAAATTAACCTGAGTGGTGTCTTTTTTTCTGAATGTCAGTTATGATTTTTGTTTACTTTTACCTATAGTTTTTTTTTTCTACTTACTTATCAAAGAATAGAGACCTATCAAGGCCCAGTACTTGCTCAAAATAGTGTGGTTTTCCTGTTGGTTCTGAAGACTCTATACTTAAATGGTGATAAAACAACTTTGCAGAATTGCAGTCCAACAAAAGGCCCAATATCCAGAGTCTAATGAGTATTCATAGTTTATTCAAAGTAATTTGATATCAGTTTTATCTCTTAATTGTCAGTTTTCCAGCACTTTAACACTTAGTAAGTGTAATACCAGGTTCTCCAGCCTGTATGTCAACTAGGAAGCTTGTTGCCACTATCTTATCTCCTCTCAGTATCTTATACCCATTGGCTTTCTGATAGCTATGACTTGGAAGAGTCAGGTGGTTTTGCTAATGCAGTGAACAAAGGTTTTACTGATCAAAAACTATGATTTGTCAACCCAGCATTATGAATCTTTCAGTGAATAAGATTGCCTCCAAAACTCCTCTTTTTTCAGAGTTGATCTTTTCTTCTTTTCTCTTGTGGTTTTTGGGGTTTTGTTTTTGTTTTTGGTGTGTGCTTGATTATTTGCGGGAACAGTGTGAAGGGCAACAATAAGAAGACTAATTAAATATCAGTTAAGCCACAATTAATTGACTCTTGAAGAGTAAGAATTTCCTAGTCAAAGAAAGGAATGGGAGGGGGGAAGCATCCTCATAAATAGAAATACATGTTGGAAGACAGAGGAGTGTGACACAGTGGCATATTTGGCAGACACAACCATTTTGGTGCAGGTTAAAAGCAACATGTATAGGTAGTGGAAATTATGTTGGAAGAAGAAATGTAAATGAATAGCTGGCTTCAGATTGTGTAATGCTGTACATGTTTATTTATATATTTTTCTATAATATACTTATATTTATTTATAAAATCTTTATATAAAATCGTTGATGTCATAAGTTCACTTCTGTGGATTTGTCCTATGATGTTGTGCACGTGTTAAATAATTATATATAAGTTTGTTTATTATCAGAGTGTTATTTATACTGAAAGATTGGAAATAATTACAATATATCTGAATGGGAAACTATTTAAATAGATTATGATATATTCTTCCAATGAATTATAAAGTGATGGTTTAAATTTTAAAAAAAAATGTGTTTCTATGTATTGGAATAAAGTGACCTCACACTGTTAAGTTTTTTTAAAGTGTAAAACTCTTTCATAGCTTTATTGATTTATAATTACATACATAAGTTGTGCATATTTCAAGTGTAAAATTTGATGGATTTTGGAAAATATACACACAGATGAAACCATCATCATAGTCAAGTTAATGAACATACTGTCATATCCTAATATTTCTTCATACTCCTTTTTAATTTCTTCTTCCCTATTTTCAACCATCCGTCACTCTATTCTGTGTTGTCACTGTTCTATTTTCTGCCACTACAGATTGGTTTTCATTTTATAGAATTTGGCATATGTAAAATTATATATTATCTTTTTAGTCTTGCCTCTTTCATTCGGTATACTTATTTTGTGATTTGGACATGTTGCAGCTATCTAGAGTTGATTCCTTTTTATTGGTGAATAGTATTCCATTGTATGATAAGCCACAACTTTTTTTGATTAATTCATCTTTTGTTGGACATTTGAGTTGTTCTTACATTTGGGGCATTACAAATAAAATTATCATGAACATTTGTGTACAGGGCTTTTATGGATGAATGCTTTCAGTTATCTTGTTTAAATACTAGAACAATGTTTGAGGTAGTGTGGTGAATGTATGTTTAACATTTTATGGAATTATCAAACTATCAAACTATTTTCCAAAATGGTAGCACTATTTTGTATTACCACCGGCAGTATATGAAAGTTTAAGTTGCTCCACACATATTCCTCAGGACTTTGTATGGTCAGTCTTTTAAATTTTTAAAATATGACTATTTACTGTGAGTCTGGTGGACTTTCATATGGAATTTATTTGCATTTCCCTAATGATTAATTAGTTGAATGTATCTGTATGTGATTATTTGCTATCTACATAATTACTAAGAGAAGTGTCTATTCAAATCCTTAGCCCAAAGAGCTACAAATTTTGGCTATAAGTGCTTTACAGATGTCAGTTTTACAAATATTTTCTCTCAGTTTATGATGTACATTTTCATTTTCTCAAGAGTGTATTTTGAAGAGCAGATTTTAATTTTGATAAAGCTTAATTTGTTAACTTTCCTTTTATAGTTCATATATTTTATATCACATTTAAGAGATTTTTGTTAAACCCAAAGTGACTAATTTTTTCCTTTGTTTTCCTCTAGAAGTTTTATCATTTTAGCTTTTACATTTAGATGTATGATCTATTTCAAGTGAATTTTTACATAATGTATGAGGACAGGGGTTCTAGTTTGACTTATTTTTCTTTTTTTTCACATATAGTTATTTAACTTCTAGACATCTTTTCCTCCACTGATTTGCTTAGGTACTTTGTCCAAAATCAATTGACTGTGTATGCATGGATATATATCTAGACTTTCTATTCTATTCCCTGATTCACACTCTGAGGTTTAGTGCCCATTTCAAAGAAGAAAAAATCTGTTCTGCAAAACTAAAAAAGTATGACAATCAGAGTCCTGGCAGGAGGCAGTTGGAACTCCTCAAAGTGACTTCAGTTAGGGGAACTTTGACAAAGACTTGCACAGGAAGGAAAACCCAGAAAAGGACATTATTAGTATGAAAGAGAAAGTCCTTTGGACCTCTGGGATAAAATAGTCATCAGTAAATTACCTCCCCCATTTTAAGCATCTAATTATAATATGCAGTAACTAACTATGGAGAAAGGTACACAGTACTTTAAAAAGACATAACCAGGAAGTGTTGATCAAAAAAAAAATCAACTGGGTAAATGGAATTACAGGTAGAGGGAATATCACATGTGATGATCACCTAATGAAAGGTAGAATGGTGCATTTCTTTTAACTATAAAAATTCCAGAATGTGAGAAGGAGAGTATCCAAAACTGAACCTGGGGAGGCAGACAGAGCTCAGGCCACGTATAGCCTTATCAGTCAAGATACAGATACAGCTCTTTATTCCAGGAGTCACAGGAAGGAATTGAGGAGTTAAATGATGAGCAAAGAGTGACATGATTTGTAATTTGAAAAGAATTTTTGTCTGATGAGCCCCATCAAGTTTTTCACAGTATAAAATATGAGGAGCTTATTTAAGAAGCTATTGCAATAATAAAGGTTTAGAAAGGCAAGAGTGGAGAATAAAGTAAAATCAATAGGATTTCATAATAGAATCAATACAAAAGGTTAGACAGAGAAAGGTATTATGCTTATTGAACTTTTGGCAATACTTGTGATACTTTTATTTCCTTTTCCACTGTATTAAACGTTTTGTAAGAATGAGGTCCATTCTGAGAACTGACAAAGCCCCTATGGGCTGAGAGACCAGTTTTGGGTCCATTAACATTCAGAACCTATTTTTTCTTTTCTTTTCTTTTTTTTTCTTTTCTTTCCCTTCCTTTTATTTTCCTTTTTTCTCTTCCCCTATTTTCTTTTTTTCTGCTTTCTTCTGTCCTTTTTCACAATATCTGATCCCTGCAGACAACATTTACTCAGCTGACTTTTAATTAAGTTCAGCCAGTACAAGGCTCTTGCAGGAAACTGAAGAGTGGGAGGAAGTCAAAGTAATTTTCTCAGGCTGTGCTTCAGTGGTGTTTCTTTCTCTTTTTTCTTTTTTTTTCTTTCTTTTTTCTCTTTCTCTGCCTTGAGTGGTGTTTCTTTTTCTTTCTCTTTCTCTCTCTGCCTTGGGTGATGTTAGTTTCTCTTCTCTTCTCTTTGTCTCTCTCCTTTCACTTTCTCTGCCTTAAATTGCATTCTCTTTCTCTTCCTCTCTCTATTTTTTCTTTCTTTGCCTTGAGTGGTGTCTCCAGCCAAAATGTCTCTCGATGGCATTAGTTCACATCAGGGAGGGCTGATATATTTTCTAACTTCCTTCAGTGACTTCAGCCCCTAGAATTTCAAAATGCCTCCTTCCTTTGTGCAACTTAGGTTGATGGTAGTTTTCCACTATTGATAATTTCTGGGTTACCTATATATGCTCAATTTATTTCTTAGATATCTCATCACTTGTGTAACAAAGTCTCCTCTGTTTTCAGTTCTTAGGTTTCTGTTTTCCTGTTTGGATTCTGAGTGATAAAGACCTCAAAGCCTAAATCTGGAATTAATAATTATAAATGTTTAAGATTTCCATCATAAGTATGGCTCTACTCTTCCAGGTCAATATAAGAGGTACTCTTTATAGGTTAAGAAAAGCAATGGTGTTAATAAATTAAGCATTCAGCTTTTTTATTTCACTAAGCAGCCCTTTAACTCATAGTTCCTTTTTTTTTTTTTTTTTAGAGTGAAAGAGTTGTCATTCTGACTTCAATCTTAGAATACTGTGGCTTTACACTTGTCCTTCAGAGTATACTAGGTCTATACAGTGAACATTGTGAACTAGATGGTCAGTTTTTGCATAAGATTTTTATCTCTTTCAAATTTTTTTTCAAATTTACTTTTGAAAGTTACAATCATATAAAATGATAATTTTGTCAAAATCTATATCAATAATTAGACATTTACCAATCACCTGCTAAATGAGAGGTATAATGATGTGTTTTTACATACAGTATTTGATTTTCTCTCCCTTTTTTGTCACAATAAGAAATTTAGAAGTTGATGCACAGAGAAGTTAATAAAATTGCAGAAGTTCATTGTAATAGATAATCTCTCGAATGTCTGCTATAGGTAATCTATTTTATTTTTGGCATTCTTCAGACTAAATCTATTTTTTTTCTTCTCTGCTTTTCTTTTCTTGGTCCTGTTAGGCCAGATAATAACTAGACATCAAAGAGAAATAATATATTAGGTCATGCACTTGATGGAAAACAGCAATATTACAATTAAGATATTTCAACATATGGAGGCAAAATGGAAATGTCTGAAGGAATTAACATCACACTGAAAGACTAAGCCTTCTCTATGATAAAATGTAGCATGTTGAACAGACTAAAAAAAGTTTTTGTGTTAGCTTTCTAAGTTTCATGCAACAGAAACCAGTTTTGGCTAAATTATGAAAATAAATTTTTGAAAGGAAATTGGCCTCATATGATCTACAAGAAGTCCAGCTTTTAAAAGCTGTTCAGTCAGTTAGACTGGGATGAACCTCACCAGAGATTCTCACCAGGCAATGTCATGTCTATGAAAAAAATGGGGCCTGATATTTTGCCCTGACAACAAACCAACTTGAAGGGTAATAGGTAATTTACAGTCTATGAATCCAGTGACATCAGAAGTCTGTATCAATTCACCCATCCTGGTGGCTATATTGCCCGTTAGGTAAATATTTATATTAATATATTTATAGCATTAGATTCCTGGTGGTGCAGAGTAAATTTGTTGTGGGTGATGGTGATCCTGCAGAATGACTGTCTAGCATCATGGCTCTTTAAGGAACCATTGTGACCTGGTCTGGAACTTATATGGGAAACAGTAGTGAGCAGAGCTTACCAGGAGAGCAGGAACTGCAGCCCTGATAGAGCACATTTCTGTTTGTCCTAGGTTTGTCTGTTGACCTCTGTCAATAACGACATTATCTTCAGCTCCTGTCAGCACAGTAGCATCACTAATCTTCAAATATGGTTCTGAAGCAATACCAGGTATTAGGAATTATACAGGAGGCAGAATGTTGGCCCCTTCAGGATGTCTATGCCCTAGCCTCTGAAACCTCTGCATAATTACTTTATATGACAAAAGGAACATTGTAGATGTGGTTAAGGTCCTTGAGATGGGAAGATCATCCTGGGTCACCCATGTGTGCCCAATCTGATCATGAGTCCTTAAAGCAGAAAACCTTTCATAGCTGTTGGAGACAGATGTGACGACAGAGTAAGGATCAGAGAAATGCAGCGATGCTGGCTTTAGTTAGAGGATTAAGACCATGAGCCGGGGAATGTGGGCAGCTTCCAGACACTGGAAATGGCAAAAAAAAACAGATTCACTCAGTCTGCAGAAAGGAACACAGTCCTGCCAACATCTGGACTTCAACCCAATGAGACTATTGTCAGACCTCTGACATACAGAACTGTTAAGACCATAAATTTGTGTCTTAAGCTACTCAGCTTATGATATTTATTGTAACAGCATTGTGAGTTGAATGATGACCCCCAAAAAGATATCTATTTTCTAAACCCCAAATATGGCCTTATTTGGTAAAAAAAAGAAAAAAGAAAAAAAGTCTCTGCAGATGTAGATAACTTATGGATCTTGGGTAGATTATCTGGATGAGCCCTAAATCCAATAACAAATGACCTTATTAGGGACGCACACATTATATAATAATACGCATTTCATAGATTTGCTGTGAGGATTAAACAAAATAGTTCATTTTAACTATTTACCACAGGGAATTCTAAAAAGACCTTAAGAAATGTTTATAATTATTCTCTTAATTATTGTTGTTATTAGCAGTAGATGTATCAGATAATTTTCAATAATCAATCAGATTGAGCATTTTATAATATTTTTGTGCACCTACTATTATACGTGTGCTTGGAAGTGTAAGAGAATCTTGGAGTACAGATATGAACAAGACATTCTCAGTAAGCTGAGAGTCTAAGCTTAATTGTTTAATTTTTTTTTGTATAAACATCTCAATACTGAGCTTTAATGAGGGCACACAAGAAGTATTAAAAACATTAGCTCATTTAGCAGTATCCAGTATTGTCAGCTTTTACAAGTAACTTCATACATTTACTTTAAAAATATTTGATTTCGCTTCCTGTGAAAAAAGCTTGGCAATATGGAAATGATATACACCATTGTTTTCAGAGGCAAGAGACCAATTAGGAGACTGATAATCACTGAAGGAGAGGTATAAGCAAAAACCTAGAGAAAAAAGGAAACATTAGCCTTGCTTTTACATTTTGAATGATTCATTTGGAAAGTAAATACAATTTAATTCATCTGGTGATAATTCAATAATTTTAAATCTAGTGATTTAGTATGTATGAGAAAGTGATTTAGTTCCATGTTGCATTGCAAGTTGGTAGAAAGCAAAGACTGGAAGATGCATAGCCTGTGCTTTATTCCAGATGCTACTTCTATTTCTTGGACTAGAAGTCACTCTACACCCCTCTCATCCCCCTGCAAAATGGAAATGATGCCAATCCAGTGTCTTATATTTAAACACTCTTCATAGTGCAAAGTTTTCTGGATGGCAGTATTTATGCTTTATTTTAATTTTATATTTATTTATAAAAAGCAGTAGTTCTCCTGTGGGGAAAACCACCACCTTTACTGTTCTCTCTTGTTCCCCTTGATAGAAGAAAGGCAGGGATACACAGAACTATCTTAGGCATGATTATTTCTTTATGCTTATCTTTCCTGTTGGGTTGTTCTCTATGATGAAGAGATAAAAGAATAATGGAATCATAGACTCCTACCCAGTGAGCAAGATTGATTAACAGAGCCCCAACTAGTGTGATTATTTATAAGATATGCTGTTCTGTTTCCTAACAACTTTAATAGTAATAATGGCTAACATTTATGCAACATTTAATACATGTCATTTAATACATTTTTAAGTCATATTTTAACACTTCAACATAGACTTAGGATTTAGGTGTGACTATTATTTGTAATTTATAGATGGGCAAACCGAAGCACAGAAAGGGTAAGTTGGCAAATGTTACACAGTAAGTGGTAGAGATGGTATTTGAAACTGATAGTCTATCTCAAGAGTCTGTATTCCTAAACCACTTACATTATGATTCTGTTAAGAGAGTTTTTACATTGAGTAGAATCTACCTTATTTCCAAATTGTAATCTGTAACTTTTAGAATTGTAAAATACTAGTCTTGAAAAAGTTTCCAGAAATCAGCTGGATTGCTAGATGAACATTATGTGTAGGTAGAGAATTGTAAGGGCCCACATATGAATCCTTTAAATATTTTAAATTCATAGTTAATTCAAAACTATCTCATTTCAAGATGAAATATTGTTGGTCTATTTTCTGTTTCTCCTGTTGGTCTATTTTCTGTTTCTCATTCTATTTCTGCAAGTTTTCACCAGTTGGTTTACTCTGCTTCTCTATACATATAGTAGTCTTAGTTTCTTTTGAAATCACGTCGCTCAGAATCTCATGTAGCCTTTCCAGCAGAGCTCTTGCCCAAGCAATGTGTGTTAATTACAATTCTAAACGTAGGGTCTATAATTCTTTGAATATGATCTTCATTTTCAATGGCTTTTAGGGGAATAAGATGCCCTCCTCTTGTTCCTCCTCTGCTTCCTCCTCTTCTCTAGAGTGATAAATCCATGCCTCCCTTTATGCCTTTATGTAGCTTTCTTATATACATAAACCTAGCCCTTTTTCTTTCTTTCTTTCTTTGTCTCTTTAATCTTATATTTGACCTTTTAAGAAAATTTTGCTATAACCTAATTTTTCTTAGGCCATTCCAGCTTGGCATTTAATAGACTTAAAATTTATAATGATAATAGTTATTCTCATTCAATACTCCATGAAAGATTTTATGAATCTCAATTTCTTTCATACTGCTCCTTTTTGGATTAAGGTGGACAACTCATGGAACAATTCCTTAATATCTTAAAAGGAGATATCTGTTCTTAAAAGGCAATTGCTTACTCTTAATTATTTTATTTTATTATCTGCTATTCCTGATTATCTTCTTTTAAAATTTTTAAAAGATTATATTTATTTATTCATGAGAGACACAGAGAGAGAGAGAGGCAGAGACACAGGCAGAGGGAGATGTAGGCTACATGAGGGAAGCCTGACACAGGACTTGATCCCAGGACTCTGGGATCATGCCCTGAGCCAAAGGCAGATGCTCAACTGATGAGCCACCCAGGTATTCCCCTGATTGATTATCTTCATTGTGTTGACTTGGAGATTTTGCTCTTGTTATACACCAATTTAACGCTTAATTTACTGTGTCTGCATCAGATATATTTGTTTTGATAAGTGTTTTGAGGCTATAGAAGACAATAATTTCTAAAACACTAAAATTTTGCTAGTCTTATACATTAATATCATCTAAGATCAGCTTCCAGAATATCCCCTTGGAAATTCATGGCATTACTATACTTGCTAATACTCCGAAAACTTCTCATATCCCATTATATCATAATGGGATTATAGTTATAAAGATTATGAGATTATACTACAGTGTGAGTACTGACAAAATACCTGAGAATTATTATAGCAGCCTGAGATAAATTCTTCCTAGCTTTGGAATTTTCAACTAATTTAAATTGGATAGGAATCAATTTTAATTATACATAAATAAGTATAGCTTGGGTAAGAGGGAGTAACTACCTTAATAAAGATCTTCAATGGGATGCCTGGGTGGCTCTGTGGTTGAGTATCTGCCTTCAGCTCAGGGCATGATCATGGAGTCCTGGGATCGAGTCCCATATAAGGTTCTCTGCATGGAGTCTGCTTCTCCCTCTGCCTATGTCTCTGCCTCTCTCTGTGTGTGTCTTTCATGAATAAATAAATAAAATCTTAAAAAAAAATAAGGACCTTCAATATCACACTTGTTTTGGTGAATTTACCATTATTCAGGATCCAAAATTTAACTTTGGATAATGAGCAAGGTGATTAGTCAGCAAACCAAGAATAACTCAACTAGCATGAGGCAGTAATATTAACCACTTTTATAGAAATTAAACCTGCAAAATCTGTACTCTTTGCTTTAAGATGCATTAAACATAGACACAGGAGAAATAATTTCCAAATAATTGAATATAGCCAATATATGAATGAAAAATGGGGTTTTTCTTGGAAATTAAGAATCAAGTAGAAAAGAAACTATACAGTAAAGTCTGACACAGATTTGAAAAAATCATGTCAATGAGACAAAATAGATTGTAGGCTAGCAAGACTTGATTGTCTTGGGCCATCTGAAACATAAATAAGCCAGAGTCATGTTTTTTTTTAAAAATTGATCTGGACTTTCATCACTGTTATGGACTAAATTGTGTCACTCAAAATTCATATGTTTAAAGCCCTCGTTCCCAATGTGACTATAGTGGGAGATAGGGCCCTTAGAGAGATAATTAAGATTCAATGAGGTCATAAGAGTGGGGCCCTAATTGGTAGGAATGATGTTCTTATAAAGAGGAAGAGACACCAGAGATCTCTCAGCACACACACAGAAGAATGTCTCTGTGAAGACATAGTGAGAAGCAAGGAAAGGAGGTCTCACTAGAAATTAACCTTGATAGCATCTTAATATTGAACTTACCAGCTTCCAGCACCATGAGAAAATAAATTCTTGTTGTTTAAGCCATCCAGTGTATGGTATGTGTTATGGTAGCCTGAACAGACTAATATACTCAAAGTCTTTTTAAATCATCTCTTACTATTGAAATTCATACTCAGATGCATTTTTCAGGCCATTGATTTCTGGATTCTGTTATATTTCTTCCAACTTATTGAAAAACCTGGCAGTCATTGCATAAGCTAATATCTTTCTTCTAATAGTAAGCTAGGGGCTACTGTGGCTCTTTCTAAATACTTTTCCTATAGCTACTACTTTATTTGACACATGGTTGATCTCCAAGATGGTACAGATGATAATTTTAACAATTTTTTTTCTTGTACAGCTTTTCATACATTTTTGTTCTTTTCTGGGCCCACATTAGACTATTTTCATATCCTTTTTTTACGATTAGCGATGACTGAGACAAAGGTCTAGGCAATAAAATATAAGTGAAAATGAGAGATGTGTATCACTTCTAGGGCTACAAAATTCTCCCATACATAGTCTTTCATTCTCTCCTCTTCCCAAAAACAGAATGGAGACAACCTTAAGAGCAACCTAGGAAGCCTGTGTTGAAAATGATGGGGCCATATAATAGAATGAGCCTTTGTCCCCAAATTACCATTTAGAGCATTTCTGGCTTATTAAAGCATATGAACTGAATGACTATGTACGTAAGAAATAAAATTTTTATGTGTTGTCACTGACTTTAGGAAGTTCCACTGGTATAGGGACAAATGTTATCTAACACAGAAAGTGGTCCTGAAAATGGATGCTCCTGACTCAAAAACTTAAGCATTGACTTTGTAGTTAGCTGGTAAGTAATGAAATAAATACCTTAACTGGAGACCCATATTTTGTCTTGAGCTCCTTGCTCCAAAAAATCTTGTGCCAGAAGTATAGTATACATTCTATGTTAGCTATTTTAAGCTATGAAATTTTGGCATTTTTTTTTACAACATAATCTAGCCACCTTAACAAATACAAAAAAAACCCTAAAAATTTAATTTTTAGGAACATAAAAGATAAACCGTAACATAATATAATTAACAAAATATGCAGGGTCTATGTATTAAAAAATGCCATTGGGCATCATGAAGAAATAGTAGCAGAGTAGGTATTAGACAGATAAATAGTACTTAAGGTTTTCATTCTCCATAAATGAGTATATTTTTATTTAGTGTGAGTACAATAAAATTACTAACAGATTTTATTTTTGGATAAAGCAAGGACATAAAATGATCAGGAAATTTAATGAAGAGAAAATATTGAAGAGGGCATAGTCTTATCATTTATTAAAAGTAAATTTAAAATTAGAATAATGAAAATAGTTTAATATGAATAAATATTCAGATTGTCCAAAACTTTGAAGAGTACCAGTACCAGTACAAGCTAATAAGATATCTTGTTACAATTTCAAGGATGCTGAAAGAAGACATAAAACTCCTGGGTCAGAGAAAAGGACTTCATTACTCATGTTGTAATAAGAAGCATGAACATCAGGGTATTTGCAGTACTCATTCTTGCTACAAAATTCCACCAAGACTGTGCAATGTGCCCAGAGGATATGTGCATACACAGAGGGTTTTGTTCAAGGAGAGGAATCCAAGTCAAAGGGTCTAGTGTTTTTTTGAGCAAGCAGCAAACATCTAGCAAGCAAGGAACTAGCCAGCCTCCCCTACTGCTACCCCCCTGCACCCCCCCCCACCAAAGTGAACAGAATAGTGTTGACCTACTTACTTATCTATGTAACTAAGTACAGACACTAGTTGTATTAGGAAATATGTAAGACAATTGTGTAGGCATGGTCAAGTGGTGGACTGCTTCTCCCAACATAGAACAAAGGAAACAAATATGATAAATAGCCCAAATATGTGTTAAGAAAACCTACTTACTAATTAATGATAAAATGTTTTTTTAACATGATAAGATCAATTATTTTTTAATGGTGAAGGAGCAACTGGTCAACTATTTGGGGAGGATACAAGTTGGATACCAATCCACCTTTATATCATTATTTTGGATAGACCAAAATTTAAATATTGAATAGGCAAGGAATTTATTTTTTAAGCTTTGGAAACAGGAAACTTTTTCTAAAAAACATACAAAACACACACACAACCCAGATAGATTTCATTAAATGGTTTATCAGATAGTAAAAATATGATCAAGGTCAAAGGACAAATGAAAAAATGTTTGCAAAACATTTATATATAAAATATGGAGACAGAATTCTTAATATGTAAAAAGGTTTTCATAAATCATTACAAGAAACCAACAGCAAATAAAATGGGTCAAGATATAAACAGGCAGTTTGCAGAAATGCTATTGAAAATAGATAACATATGAAAAAGGTTGAACCTCAATTATAATTAGAGCAGTTCAAATTAAATCTCAATTTGTAGAGCTCAAGATGTTTTGTGGTGGACAAGGAAAGAGGCATTCTAATACTTCTATGGCAGTTTTAAATGGGACATTTTGGGAGAATGTGCCAACAATATTTAGCAAAATTTGTGTGTGTCTATTTTTCCCATTAGGCTGAGCTCTGTAAAGGCTTGTTCCCTTCCAGATATCCCCACCAACCCCTCCAGAGCCTTCCACATAGGAAATGAGGAAGAATGTTAATGTAAATGGACAAAATTCAGGACTTTTAGAGAGTAAATCTGGCCTACCTCATACGTCTTTGTCCTAAAAAGAACTCATTTACTTTCTGTTATGAAAATGAACTCAGAAAGATGAAATCTTTGAAGAACATGTACAAAACAGAGCCAAATAAGACTTTCATTATATAAAGCTGCAGGTGAAATGAACTAGACATGCGAAGATAATATAGGTAAGTGGTAAAAATCTGTCAGTAATGAAAAGGAATTGCAAATATAAAGTATTCCTATCCTATCTTTAGAATGTAGCTGTCCTCATTCATAAAATCATCAAATAACTGATCCGTGTCTACATTGCCTGACTTCATAACATAAGAGACTGATTATACTTAGAGCCATTGCTAATAGCTTTCAAATCAAGAACAATTACTCAAAGTTGTCAGAGAATAAAATGATTAAGATCTGTCTTATCAATTTAAGTTTGCAGACCTGTGTGTATGAGACTTTGTAATCTTTAAAAAGTGTGTGTGGGGGGGGGAGGTATTCCTGACCTAGAAATAAAGGTCTTTTCAGAAAGGTTACAGAAAACATGAAAAATTTTCAGAAACAACCCTTTTCCTCATGGATTCTAATGGACTAATGCACACTTTGAAAGTCTCTATTAATACAATTTGAAAAAGAGCTTGGCATTACATCTATAGTTTATCGAATTCAAAATCATCATGAGGGAAATAAAAGAAGAAAATTAAGTTGCAAGATACTATAATTGGCCAAATCCAAAACCGGTTTTGGAACATACAGAACCCAAAACATAGATTTCCAGTTTAGTGAGACTATTTCCATCCCATATCTATATGATATTGTTGTGCCTTTTAAAAATTATTCATTTATTCAGTACCTATGGAGTATCTAATTAAGGCCAGACTCTAGTATAAGTTTGGGGCTCTTTTAAGGAAAAAGTCAAGTTTTTACCTTCACAGAGCTGGCATTTCAGTAGGAGAATGCAAACAATGGGTAAATAGAGGTATGCCAAGTGTAACTAAGTCTCATGGAGACAAAATAGAATGAGGAATAGAGAGTATCTGAGATGGGGATTTCTATTTTAATCCCCATTATATTATTATATGATAATTTAAATTATTATAACCCATGAAGAGAAATTACTCCTTTGAAGTTAGTGAAACTAATATTCCAATCTATGGAAAAAGTTCCTGTCTTGTTCATTTTCTAAAAAGAACCATAATCTCCTCATATCAACACTGCCAAACAATAACAAAGTAAAGAAATACTGCCCTACCGTCAGTGCTTAGCCATGGACATTTTCTAATAAGGAGCATCATCAAACTTTAATTGAAAACTCCAGGGCTACTAGCATAAAGTTCTCTCCGGTTCCGATAAACACAATAAGCAAAATGTAACTAAAATATAATGAACAATTAACAAGAACTTGGGCTTAGAAATCATAATTTGAGGAACAAGCAAAGAAGAACATGCCCAGAGTTCTTTTCATCTTGCTCATGTGATTTAAAAACAATTCTAAAACTTTGACAGAATTTCCCACACTCTGCTCATCGTTCCTCAGTTTATTCTCCTAATTGGTTGATTCAAGATTTTGTAAAGTTAATCCCGGTCTAGGGATTATATGGTCACACTGGAATGTCATCCTCAGGTTCAGGAACACATAATGGCCAATACAAAGGCCAGAAACCATGATTTTCCAAAGTAGTGAAAATTACTTTTATTTTTATATTTGTCACAAAATCAAGTTATTGCAGCATAATTTGTAGATCACCAACACATCGTCTACCAAATAGAATTGAATTCTGCTTTTAAAAGTCTAATGACCACAAGAGATATGAAAATACAACTTTTAAAGACTTGGGGAAGTTGATAATAGCAATAAAAAGCAATAAAGTTAACATTAGGCATACATAAGAAATAAAATGAGCTAAAATTGTTTTAGGATTCCAAAATTTCAGTTTCTTTCAGACCAAAATCTCTAAGCATAAAAAATCTCATGTAAATCGAAACTAATTTACTTTGCCAACTGGGTTTGTTTACTTTGGGGTATTTTACAATATTCTTCCTCATGTTTTCAATTACCAAAAAAGCTAATTATCTTTAAATTAAGGCCTATATGACAGCTGATTTTACAGTAAATTCATGAAAACAAATTTGTGTTTTCCTATGGCGATACCATAAGATATGGAAATATCATAATATTGTGGTTAGACACAACTACATGTTCCTATAAGATGTAAAACTTTGTCTTTCCTGACTATACATCACCGTAAAAACTTAGTTGTAATTTGTAAAATCTAGAACCAAGCTGAATACATTGTGTGTGCTCCATGAAGACTATTTGGCTCATTTGAAATTTCCTGGACTGCTCCTTTTTTTCCAGCAGAAGCTTGCTAAAACACAGTAATTGCATATGTTCATCAATTCCTCAGTCATTTGAGGCCCCTGTGAGGCAGTGGCACCATGAAAGAGCTCCTGGCCAGGGGGTTGTCTCTGGGACCATAAATGAATACCAGATCCTTTGCCCTTAGGTCCTGGCACTGTTAATATGTCAGGCAGGTGACCCACAAAAGTGGTGGTATTCCCTTTTACTGTGTCATTCACTCCGATCCTAAATGATAGTTTGGTGTCCAAAGCTATTATATTCCATGTTCAATGGTCATTATTACTGGTCAAGTCTCATGATGGCTAACCTTTAAGCCATCTTCCTAATGAAGTATATACCCTACTTGATCAATTCACTCATAGCCTCTTTACTTTCTGAGATCTATGGAAATACACACCCACACCCACACGTTGTGTGTGTAAATTGTTTATCATTTATTTATCCACGTAGATATGATAACAAGAAACATAAATATGGTATAGCACAACCACTCATTAAATCCTGTATTTTTCTCACCACCCATAGATTTTTTTTTTTTTGCCTCTTATATACCTGTTTCTTTTTAAAATTTACCTGTTTATTTATGATAGACAGAAAGAGAGGCAGAGACACAAGCAGAGAGAGAAGCAGGCTCCCTGCAGGGAGCCCAATGTGGAACTCAGTCCCAGGGCCCCAGGATCATGACCTGAGCAAAAGGCAGACACTCAACCACTGAGCCACCCAGGTGTCCCTATACCTGTTATTTTATATTTAGAAAAAAAAAATATCTGCGGAGGGGAGAATGAGGAGTTTTTATTTCATGGGTACAGAATCCCATTTTGTAAGACGAAAAGAGTGCTATGGATAGATAGTTGTGATGATAGCATAAAAATATGAATGTACTAACGCCATACTTAAAAATGGTTAAGACGGTGTTTTATGTTAAATGTATTTTATCACAATTTTTTAAAAAGATCTGTTCGCCAATCTGCTCTAGCCAAATATTTCTTCTATCACAGAAAGCGTGTTTCAAATTTAAGTAACCATTTTCAAAAACATTTAATGGTTCCCCATGAACAGATTAACAGCAAAACAATGTAAATGACTTAGCATAATTTCTAAGATATGCTTAGAACTCTAATCTGAATTTATTTTCTTTCTCTGAGATCTTGAAACTTGCTGTTTCATTTGAGGCGTAGTTCCTGGTTTCCCAAATGTACTTTTATACTACCAGTCTTTCAGGTTCATGCTCTTATGCCTTTTGGGAAGTCCCTTCCCTGTTCTCTGCTGTCTTATAAAAGTCATTCTCATCTTCCAAGATACAGGTAGACTGTTCCTTCTGCCTTTTTTTTTTAATTATTATTTTATTATTATTTTTCCTTCTGCCTTTAAGCCTTGTGGAATTCAGATAGCTCCAAGTAATAGCAGATTTCTCTATAAACCCGTGATGCTGCGGACCTATCACTACAAATAATTTATCTACTTTGTCTTTCATCATCCAGTTGCAGTACAGCTTTATCAGCAGACTAACAAATCTATTGGAAAGCACAATATATACGTTATTTATCCATCTATGTCATCTTACCTCTTGGTAGAGCATTTTACATACAATAGACACCCAAATGTGTGTTAACTTGTATAATACATCAAGATTGGTAACTTTAGTACTTTTTTTAGTCACTACCTTAGAAAGTTTAAGAAGACAAACTTCATGCCAATACAGAAACTTGAAGAGCAAACCAAGTAATAATAAAATGGCTCTGTCCTACCTAAAACCATTTTTTTAAATTACTAGTTAAATGTTAAATGACAGAATAATCATTTTTATTGAAATGAAGACTTTGTCAATTTTAGAGAACTAAATGATATATTTATTAAATTTAGTATGGTTTTTAATTGAAGGAAATTTTCATAATCATGGCTGGTGCTATAAAATATGACTCTCCAAAAATTGGTTGAGCCACATCATAAATAAGTGGATTTACTTTTTCTCTGCTGTTTTGTGTTAGGCTTTACATGGATATAATAAACCAGTTTTTGTTAGAAAGTCAGATTTTAAGCCAGTAACTGTTGGAAATTTCTTTGGTCTCTGTGGAAACCAATGTATGTGACTGGCATAAATGTTGTTAATGAGAATGTCTGTGGAAATTTGACATTTGGTATGATTTTCTGGCTTGATCTTAACTGAATTTTGTCTCATTCTACTATTTCATGCTTATCATACAATTTGTGAAAATAATAATCACAGGATGCTATCCTCTATTCCCCTTTTTTTGTGGCAACAAAATATACCTATTCCTTGTGTTATGCCCTCTCAGCTAGAAGGCCTGGAACAGAATGCTTTAGTTTTTGTTAGTAGAATATAAATCAGATTCTTCTTTCCCACACATTCGGATATATCATAGGACTCAATTTTAACCAAAAATTTTGGTAGGATATTACCATTTATTTAAAATTTTTAAATTGTAATTACTGTAATAATTGCGATGTATTTGCTCAGTACAAGAATTTAAAGTTACCTAAGGGCATTCCTGAAAAGTATCCCGCCCACTTAAGTGTCATCCAAATACCTAGTTCCTCTGGGTAACAACCCAAGATCAGTTTCCTGTGTGACTTCCTGAAGATATTCATATACAAATAAGCAAAACATGTGTTTATTCTCATTTTGCCCCTCTGTTCATACTAATCATAGCATCCTATACACATATCTACTTAATTTCTTTTATTTTTTATTTTTTTATTGGAGTTCAATTTGACAACATTTAGCATAACACCCAGAGCTCATCCTGCCAAGTTCCCCCCTCCATGCCCATCACCTAGTCACCCCAACCCCTCACCCACCTCCCCTTCCACTACCCCTTGTTCATTTCCCAGAGTTAGGAGTCTCTCATGTTTTGTCACCCTCGCTGATATTTTCACTCATTTTCTCTCCTTTCCTTTTATTCCTTTTCACTAATTTTTATATTCCCCAAATGAATGAGACCATATAATGTTTGTCCTATTCCGATTGACTTATTTCACTCAGCATAATACCCTCTAGGTCCATCCATGTCGAAGCAATCTACTTAATTTCTTAAATGATCTTCCATTTAAATATAAAAAGGATCACCTCATTCTTTATTTTCTTCTTTCCCATAACTCTATTAAGCTAAGGATCATATCATCAGTACAAAGTCATGCATACATGTGTGTGTATATATACACATAGTTTATACACATAAAAGATAATAGAATAATAACAAAATGGCCACTTATAGTGACCTTATGGCTTTATATGGAACATTACCAACAAACCTAAAGCTCATTTGCATAACTCCAGTCAAATTTTCTCCTTTTCATCATCCAGTTTTTTAAATTATGCTATAAATTTACCACTTTCTTACTTTTAATGATTTACCAGAAATTGTGTGTATGTAGATATAATATGTATGTATAAATCATATATATATATATGATTACTTATTTTCATGTTGCATGTGTTTGAGCAATAATAAAAAAAAAGAAATACTGCATATATTTTTCTACAATGCTTTTTTTTTTTTTTTTTTTATCCAGTGTGTGATTCATTTGTGCTAATGCACATAATGGTGACTCATTAATTTTCATCACTACATAAGAGTCCACATAGGCTTATTCATGCTTCTATTGTAAGTTGTTATGAGTTATTTCCAATTTTTTGCTATTATGAATAATAGGGCTATTAACTTTCTTGCAGATGTCTCCTGCATATGAGGTAGAGTTTCTCTAAAAAATGTACCCACTTATTTGAGTAGTTGAGCCATCGGTATGAACGCCATCAACACCATCAACTTTACAAGATGATACTGAATTGTTTCCCAAGGTGCTCATGAGGGTTTACACTGCCACCACCATTTTCTAAATTTTCACCATACTTTCTAGTCTTTTCAAATCTGTGCATGTAAAACTGTACCTCATTTAATTTTCTTTTCTATTATTACAAATTAAGTTAGGAACCTTTTCACACGTTTGTCGGCCTTTGTTTTTTTCCCCCTCTTCTCAGAAATATCTATTTATTTGATATAACCACAGAAGAGGGTATAAAATGTGCAGGCACAATTTAAAGAATAATTATAAAGCAAAAAATTAAAAATTAAAAAGATAAATTAAAAGAATAATAATTATAAAGCAGACTCTTGTATAAGTCAGGTAAAATTCAAAACATTCTAACATTCCAGAAGATCCTTCATGTCCATTACCAGTTTTTCTTTCTTCATCCTCCCAGAGGTAATTATTATCCTGATTTTTTGTGTTAATAGTTTTCTTATTATTGTTTGTTGTTTTATCATATATATATATATATATACATATATATATATATAGTGTGTAGAGCTTAGTTGTGTGTTTGCATAAATCTTCTATAAATGGAACCATGCCATATGTATCTTTTCTGTCTGTTTTCCACTTTACACACTTGTAAACATTTTTATGTATAACTCCAGTTCATTCTTATTTAATGCTGTATAGGATCCCACAAAAGAAACATAGCACATTGATTTCTCCATTCCACTCTTTTTTGACATTTTGGTTATATCTAGCTTTGGCTATTTCAACCCTATATGAATACTCGTTTATTTCCTGAAAAGATAAAAGAGATTACCTCAAACATTACCTACTGGAGCAGATTTGATAGGTCATAGAATAGGTTTATGTTCACCTCATCTGAATGATACCAAACTGTTTTTGAAAATGGTTCTATCAAAATTATACTTCCACCAGCAGTCTGTGACAGTTTCTCTTGCTGCAAATCTCTACCACTTCTTGATTCAGTCTTTTTTTTCCTTTTTCCAACCAATCTAATATGTATGTAATGTCCTATCACTGTAGTTTCCATTTTTACATCCCTTTTTAATACTATTTCTAAAAATTATTTTTATGGATTATTAGTGTTTCCTCTTGTGAAATGCCATTTTGAGTTATCTTTTTATTAATTTAAGAATTGTTTGAATATTTAGGCATGAATTCTTTGCAGTTATGTGTCATGAATATCTTCTCCCACTTAATAGATTATTTTTTTCATTTTCCTTATGATCTTTTTTGATGTATGGAAGTTTTTTTTTATTTCAATGTAATAGAGTTTATCAATATTTTTATTTATATTTAGTTTTAGTTTTGTGTTTCACTTTTTAAAATCCTTATTTATCTTGAGGTCATAAAGTAATTGTCCTATATTAGCATATAAAATGGCTTTCACATTCCATCCAGAATTTATTTTTGTTTATGGTTTGAGGTAGGGATCAAATTCTATTCTTTTCCATTTGGATACTAATTGTATGAGTGTTATTTATTTAAAAGTCCATTTGATTCTCAATGATTTTCCATGTACTTCTGTTTTATATCAAGTGTCTACATTGTGTAGGATGCTGGTTTGGATGCTTTCTTTACATTTCAGTAGTCTATTTCTTTCATGTTTTAGTTTTAATAAAAAACATCCTGACACCCATTAAGGTAAAGTCTCCCACTTTATTCTTCTTACAGTGTGTTATGGCTATCTTTGGACTTTTTCACTTACATAAATTAATTGATACTTTTTAAAACAGATTTATTTATCTATTTGAGAGACAGAAAGAGCATGAAAAAGGGGAGAAGTAGAGGGAAAGGGACACGCACTAAGCGTGAAGCTCAATGCAGGGCTCCATCCCATGACCCTGAGATCATGACCCGAGCCAAAACTAAGAATGGGACATGTAACTGAACCACCTCGGTGCCCCCATCAGTTGATACTTTTACAACATTAAACAATTCATACACAAACATAATATATTTATTTATATTTTGTTTTCTCCAACAATTTTTAATAAAAAGTTGAATTTCTCCATAAGTTTTTATATTTTTGTTCTGTGGGGATTTTTTTCTATTTTAAATTCTATTATTTTAAAAATTAAGTACCTGGTTTTCAGAAAGACAATTGACAGTTGTATATTGATACTTTTTAAAGTAACTTCTTTAAATTCTCTCATTAATTCAAATGATATATCAGGGACTTATACTGATTTTCTTTGTTGGCAATCATCATCTATAAAAAGTGTTAAATGTTTTTTTCATTCTTTCTAAATAATTTGTCCCTTTCAGTTATCTTACTTTGCTGGCTGGAATACCATGGTAAATGAAGAATGTAAATGATAAAGCAGTTCCCCTTGACTTGTTCCTGATTTTAAAGGGAATGCTTTTAATGTTTTACCATCAAATCTGAGGTTGCTATATATTTGTGTAGGTAAATTTCAAATTCTCTTTTATACCTAATTTCCTAAAAATCTTTAATATAAATTGATTTTAAGTGATCTTGAATGTTTTTCTGCACTGAGATGGTCAGATAGATGATCACGTTTTTTTCTTCTCTAATCTATTAAATCAATTTATTTGGCGGGGATGCAGGGATATCCAATTTTTCTTAAGTTAACCACAAGAGGAGGTTTCCTCTCTTTTTTTTCTTCTCCCATTGCCAAGGTACAATATCAATGCTGACTACATTCAAATAAATTATTTGCTTGAGGTCTTTGAGATGTTACTGTTAGTTTGAATTCAGGTTACATATCTCAATGGGAACTAACCTGTCATTCCTTTTTCTAAGAGGCGATATTTTATTCTTTAATTCATGGTCATTGTAGACATGCTTTCTATGTTTACATGAGTTTCCCATCCCCTACCCAACATTTTTATTAAGGTTGTAGCCTTTTGGGGTCCCGTTTTTATAAGGAGTCTCTGGTACAACTTCCAACAATGCATCAGTCTGGCCTTTTCTCCTGTCTTATATGGCTCTTAACACTAAACCCAAGTAATAGCAAGTTCTTTAGGCAACCACTAGTTTTAGCATCTACTTACCTTTGAATTTATGCTTTCACTTCATTTTGGCTTCTAAAACATGTTCATGTTTTATTGCAAACTTATCTAAGTATCTGAAATTTTTTAATGTTAATGCATTATGTTTAGTTGTTTTATAGTGGAAGGGTTTTCTTGGCTAAGGGAAATGAAAATTATTTTTTATATGGCCACATGGAATTCAATTGTATGTATGTAACATCATCTATGTAGCCACATAGTTTTTATATCCAGTGTTTATGACAACAATGCTACAAACTCACTTCATAAAATAGGAGTATATAGGTAAAAAATGTTCGAATTACAGGAAAAAAGGTTATACCTGTTGGATCTGTAATATGTATTACCAAATTGCTTTCCTTAGATGTACTACATTTTATTCCTATCAGCAATGTATAAAGTTACCTGTTTCTCTTCACCCTGACAAGAATATCTGTTATCAGACTGATCTTTGCCAGTCTTGTAGAGATTAAAAAAAAATGCCATAAAAGTTTTGGTTTAATTTGCAATTCTTATATTTTAAGTGAAAGTCAAGTCTTTATATATGTTTAAGGACTACTTCAGCAAATTTTATGTACATATTATATTTATACTCTTTGCTCCTTTTCTGTTGGATTGTTAATCATTTTCAAGTTGACCTGTATTTTAGCTCATGGTCTGTGATATGAATTGGCAATATTATTTTTCTGTTTTGGTCTTTTGACTTTGTTGTTGTTGCTGCTATAGAGAAGTATTTTAATAAGATAAAAAATTGCCTCTGTATTGTACATAAATACTGGGAAAGCCTTCTAACCTGGGGTATTATAAATTGGAACTTTCAGCATTACTTACTTTTTTTCTTTATCAAGTTTATTGTTACTTTTGTTCTTTCCTAAAACTGTAAGTTCAGGTTCAGGATATCTATGACTATTTCCCTCATTTCTTATGTATCTGATTTTTTCTGACTACGCTCTGTAATTTTAGAGTCTTGAATAAGATGCACTCTTCTGCAAATGCATTACATTTCTCTGTTATTTAAACACACCACAGGATTCCTGGAGTAGTTGGAAGTTTTTCCAATGGCATGGTTATTCTGAGTTCAAAGGAAAAAAAAATGCGCACAATTTCCTCAGGAGTCTAAGTGTTATTGATAAGTATTCTATGAACTGAGAAAGAATCTGGTACAGAAAACACTAACAGGGCAGAACGTCTCTTCTCATTCAATATGATTGAATGAGATAGGTAACTGGGATAGATAATCAGCCAATTAATCAAAAAAGTTAAAGAGGACTGTCATTTAAAAGGATATCATTTAGATCTTTAAATGTTTATCTATCTCTCTATCTATCTCTCTATCTATCTATAAATGTACAGTCATTGAACAAGATTTTGACTCTTGACCAAGGACTTTCATTTGGACATTACTTGGTTGATTAAAATTTAGTCATCTTATTGCAGATACCATACTCATACAACAGCATTGACATTTTCCTATTTGGTCTATTTTAAAGTGTGTGTGTGTGTGTGTGTGTGTGCGTGTGCATGTGCATGTGTGTTTTAAGCACATTTAATGACAAGCTCTTCTAGAATTTTCAACTACATCCCCATCATTTACTGTTTCTTTTCAAAAGCATTTATTTTATGCATGTGTTAGAGAATAGCCCACTAGCTATGATCATACAAGATTATGTAGATGTCCATTCATGTGTGTGAAATATAGTAAGAATGTACAATGATGGTTAATTCAGTGATGTGGAATTAATTAAGTATCCTTCAATTGCATCTCCCATGGAGAGCAATGGTTAATTGAGTGATTTGGTTAGGTGAAGTTAGACAGTTTAAGTTGTACCTGCCATTTTTTACATTTCTTAGAAAGGACACATTTTCAAATCTTTTACTTTTCTGATTTTTTTAGGCAGATGGTAATAATGTACAGTTATAGATATAATCATGTTCAGGAAAGTGAATTTAAAACATTGGCCAAAAAAAATTGAGAAAATAAAATACTATCCCTATTATATAATTAGTACTATTTGAAGTAAGGTGAGTTTTTCTAAAATGTTTTCTTGAGGCAGCCCAGGTGGCTCAGCGGTTTAGCGCCGCTTTCAGCCCACGGCATGATCCTGGAGGTCTGGGATCGAGTCTCACATCAGGCCCCCTGCATGGAGCCTACTTCTCTCTCTGCCTGTGTCTCTGCCTCTCTCTCTCTCTCCCCTCTGCGTATTTAAATAAATAATAAAAAATCTTTTAAAAAAATGTTTTCTTGTCTTTAGAAGATTTTTAGGTGTAGATAGCTTACAAAAATTGGTACCGAGGTTTAGTTTTCTTAATGAGGTATACCACACTTCACTTGGTTTTGTTCTCATGTGGAAATCTGAGAAAACACAACCTCATGGACACATGGACAGTGGTTGGACACTGGTTCTACTGAAATCAATATACCAGAGAACAAGTGCTATTCGAAATGTGTAAATATTATCATCATCATCCTTTTTATCATTATCAGAGCTATCAATTACTGATCATACACCATGTGTCTATCACTGTATTCTGTGCTATATTTGTTAAAAGCCTCTAAGGACACTGAAGAGTGTGAATTATTGTTCACATTTTGCAGATGGGGGAAGCTCAGTTAGGTATCATTTTATGAAAGGCAGACACTCAACATCTGTGCGAACAGGATTAATAATGGTCTTGTCTGATTCTTTTCCATTCAGTAGAAACTTTTTCATCAATATACTTTTAGTTAAAAATCTGGGTTAAAGTAACAGAAATCAACTTGAGTCAAATTTAAATATAAGAAGCAATGAACAGTATATAAGTTCATCTCATGAATCAGGCAGCATAAGCAGTCTGACTTTTGGAGGGGACTAAAATAGCAGTTGGATCGTCAGCAGAAATCCAATCTACCTCTCATGTCCTTTTTGTGTTCTTTTGCTTCATTCTCAACCCATCTGCAACCCCTCCCCTTCCTCCTCCTGGAACCTTGTGAGTTTAATGGCTTTAGTTCTGGCCATCCACAGGAAAGACCTCTGAATCTTACTTTCTAATTCCCTGGAAGGAAAATCTAAATCTGGCTGGCCTAGTCTGTGACATGTCAGGTATTCACCATTAATAAGTCAATGGAGGTAGGGAGGAGGGTTACATATAACTAATAGAAGGCGCATCTCATCCTTGGAAAGACAAAGGCAATTCTCATAAGAGAGGCACGGCAAAGGCTGCCAGTAACTCACCAAAATCTAGATTTTCTTTTTAGAACACACTACGTGTCTCAGTCTACTTTACAATCAGGTATAGCAAGGTGACAGCTTTTGTGATAGGATGTGACCCAAAACGACATGTGCCATTTCCAGGGGTAGGCTCTTAGAAAACCCATTTATGTGTCTCCCCATTAGGGCTGAGTAGAAAAGAGAGGCCTCAGGAGCCGTATTTCTAAGTTGGCAGAATTTTTGCAGCCTGGATTTCTAAGCAACTAGGTGGAGTACTGCTGTTGTGCCAAACTTCCAAAGTTTTATCTTCCAAGTACCATTACTCGGAAGATAAAAACTTTCAGCATACTTGAGGAATACATTTTGGGATCTAACTTTTATACCAATAAATAGATCTCTCCTAAGTCATATCAAAGAGAGGTCTAACGGGCTGAGAAGAGGGGTCCCTGGGTGGCTCAGCGGTTGAGCGTCTGCCTTCGGCCCAAGTCGTGACCCCAGGGTCCCGGGATCGAGTCCCACATCAGGCTCCCTGCCTGGAGCCTGCTTCTCCCTCTGCCTGTGTTTCTGTCTCTGTGTGTGTGTGTGTGTGTGTGTGTGTGTGTCTCATGAATAAATAAATAAAATCTTTAAAAAAAATAGTGGACTGAGAAAACATCCCAGGAGACATTTTCTATACACCTCAAAACTGTGGAGAGTGAAACAGAAATCACAGGGGAACCGTAAATAGGCTATAACAATAAAATTTCCTTGAAGTCACCTATTTAATTTCAAACACTTATCATATCTGTAAAATGACTTTGTACATATATCACTTACTCTGATTGTAGTGATAGCTGAAGTCCTGATATTATCCACTGCTTAGATTCATTTTGCTTGGCTTATCTTAATCATACGTTGTGAGGTTAGAGTCTAGTTGTTTTCCTTTTTTTCCTCTTGGACTTACTTTCCAACTGCAACTCATTGTCAGAATATATATGAGACTATTCCAAAATATGGAATATATATACATAATGCTATGCTTAACGGTAGAAATTCCAAGTTAATTCAGCACAGCCATTGTCCCGAAGGAGATGACTGTATAATTGGGCAAAAGAGACACAGAGCACTACAATGATTAAATAGCAAGCTAAAAATGTTTAAATGCCAAACACAAATCTTTTCTTCATGCATTCTGTTTTATTTTTATTTTCAAAGATTTTGTTTATTTGTTCATGAGAGATACAGAGAGAGGCAGAGACACAGGCAGAGGGAGAAGCAGGCTCCCTGCAGGGAGCCCCGCATGAGACTCGATCCTGGGACCCCAGGATCACGCCCTGGGCCGAAGGCAGACACCCAACTGCAGAGTCCCCCAGGGGCCCCCATGCATTCCATTTTTTAAAAAACCTCCCAAAAGTCTGCATTCTGTATTCTCCTTTTTTTAGGTGGGTGTGTTACATATGTATAACTATCCATCATAAATGTCTGAAGGATTAGACTCCCAAGTATTAGTAGTGATTATTGTGGAAGGATTACAAGTGATATTTAATGGGTTGTTTATTTGTATTCTACTTTTCTTCTTTAACAGATTCGTATTGTGTGTAAAGAAAATTCTAATGGAGAAATGTAGAGGCAAAGAGAAGAGTTCTGCCTATGAGTTAATTCTAAAATATTTTAAAAAGAGAGGTCAAGGAAAATGTCAAGTGGCAAGCTGTGTTTATTTTGTAATAGAGAGAAGGGGTAAAGGGAGATAAGAAGGAAATTAATGGAACAACCACACCTAAGAACTCCTCCAATATTTGAACAAGGACCACAGCCCGTGAGACGTTATTGCATTCATGAATACATATTGAGATTTTAATACGAGGTTAACTTAAGAAATACTTTATTCTTTTGGAGCTGAGTTCCCCTTTTTACAAGTCAGATGGATCTTTTGTGTATTACTCTGGCCCAGAAGAGGGCAGACCACCACACAGAAAGAACTTTCACTTGACCTTGTAAAGAAATGACGCCCATGGCATGACCAAATTCCTACAAAAGCAAATGGCAACTCCTCTTCAAAAAATGTGTTGCTTCTTTCCTCTCAGTTATTTCTGTTCCCATTTGTAACCATCTTCAGACACAAATGCTGCTTTCTGAATAAATTATTACCGTAATAACTTTGGTACCATGATTATTCTTCCTAAAAGGTTTGTACTTATTCTTAGATTAGATCTTTTGCATTTAGTAGTGGTTCCATTTTAAAAGGAAAGTTTGCTGCTCTTTTAAGGAAAACAAACAAAGAAAAAATACTTTAGAAAGCAACTTGTCCTGTATTTTTAGGTAAGCAAAGAAATAAATGCCAAAATAGTTTACTTAAAAGAGAGGCATGATAGAATGAACATAATTCAGTGGAAAAGTCCACTGAAACTCCTTGCAGAGAAAAGCTAAGCCTATTTGCAAGTAGGCTTTTATTTGCTATTATTTCATTTGCTGTTATGAAATATGTTTTAACACTTGACCACCTATTTCTTTCAAAAAATTTAACAGATAAAATTATTGCCATGTTAAATTGTTTGAACTACCAATTGAATTTATTAGATGTACCACCGAAGAGAATTTGAATATACGATAAAGTGGTTTGGTAACTATATCCTATTATATTTTGGATGCCTCACTAAGGTTCTCTAAGAATTCATCATAATCTATTGTGCCCTTTTGCCATCTGGTTTGAATTGTGTTTGAGGCCAGACCCTAAAGTACAAAATGTCAGGTTGATATTTAAAATAAGTTCAAGGTTTTAAAAGTTATCCAAAAACTTATTTGCCTTTGCTTTTCTCATTCTCTGCTTAATGTGATGATATTAAGATGACCTGCCATTATTAAGGTAAGGGCCTAAGAATTACAAACGAATTGTAAATTAGCATTGAACTAAATAAAACCTGAAGCTAATGGGGACTCGAGGAAGACTAGCTTCCAAGACTTTTATTTTTCTGAGGCTTTATTTTATTATCTACTCTTCTGCCAAAAGGACACTTAATTAGTAACTGAACAAATTACTCCAAAGATTTTAGGATGTACTATTATAAATAATTTAAAAAAAAAATTAAGGAAACAAGTTAATAATCTCATAAACCCCAAAATGATTACAAATATGCTGATGTATTTGGTCAGGCCAACATAATGCTTTAAGACAGTAGTTATATTAGCCAAAACTATTGCTTTCCAAAGTTGTATATAAATTATTTTCACTCATTATGCTATAAAATTGTTGCTTGTATCTCTATTATGTTACACAATTTTTTATAAAATCTTATGTCCCCATGATTTCACTATTGAAAAACAAACATTTCTAGTTCTGAGATGGGGATTTAAAAAAAAAAAAAAAGACAAGATTAACTTTGAACTTCAGATAGGAACAATAAACCTCAGTTTAACTATTCTCTACCTTTGGGTGTGATTCAGAAGTCACAAGAAAAGTAAAGCTAGCTTAGAACCTTTGATTTATGATCCATTTGATTGGCTTTTGGTGACTTACTTAAAGCATAAAACAAATCTTTTCATTATCTTTTCCTGAGTTTGATAACTCTAGCAATAAAAAGGGGGACATGTTATACTTCCAAGGCTCTCTGAACATGCCGTCATAAGTGGAAAGCAACGAAAACTAAATCTGATTGCCAAGATTTATAGCTCATGAATTTACTGGAATAAAATGTTTGGCTTCTTGGGCTTATTCATATGTCTGGGAGCTAGATGGCTTCCCCCTGCCCTGGTTCCATGGAATTTAAAACATATCATCTGTTCTAGAGTTTTTATTTTCCTGCATCCATTAGCAAACAATCACACCATTTTAAATCTTGAAGAATCTTAAAGTTCCTCTCATTCATTTTGTAGATAGAAAACTAATATCCTGGAAGAGCACATAATTTCACTCTGGCTGGAATCAAGAATTTTTTACATTAAAAAAAAAAAAAAATAGGGATCCCTGGGTGGTGCAGCGGTTTAGCGCCTGTCTTTGGCCCAGGGCGCGATCCTGGAGACCCGGGATCGAATCCCACATCAGGCTCCCAGTGCATGGAGCCTGATTCTCCCTCTGCCTGTGTCTCTGCCTCTCTCTCTCTCTCTCTCTCTCTGTGTGACTATCATAAATAAACAAAAATTTAAAAAAAATAGATGCACTAACTCATAGTCACTTATTTAGTAATAAAGAGTTCAAGAAAACTCATTGTGAGTACTGTCACAAGGAAGACTGTTCAGGCCGCAGGTAGGCAGATGGTTAGCCACTCCATTAGCCATCTGGTTGTCCTCAGGTCCTACTCATGACCAGCCACATTCCCTGAACCTGAGATATTCCTTCTTTCCTGATGAAAGAGAAGGTTCAAGACTTACCACTGAGCAAATTATGGAGTAAGGCAATGTTCAACTACCTGTATTAGAAGTTCTACCCAAGTATTGTCCAGTAGAAATATAATCTAAGTTAGGAATAGAATTTTAAAGCTTCTCCTAGCTTTTATAAAGTAAAAACAAATAGGTAAAAGTACATTTTTAAATGTTTTACTAAATGCAATGTATCCAAAACATTATTGTTTCAACATGCAATCATTATAAAAAATGATCATCAAAATATTTTACATTATTTTTCCCTATTGTCTTCTCAACCCAGTGTGTATTTTATTCTCACATCTCATCTCATTCAGACTAGCAGCAAGTATATTGGCCAGTTTGGCACTATCCCTCCTTCATTTACCTGCACAGGCTCCAAATAAGAAGAAATCATTAAGTAATCATGAACAGTTTAGCAGATCAAGAACAGTTTAACATGATAAGTACAAATAAGCTAATGCTCAGTTTTTAGGTGACTAGAGTATAGTGGTTAAGTGTACCTGAGTTCCAAACTTTGGTTCAAACTTTGTTTAGGTTCAAAACTTCCTGGCTTTCCACTCAATCACATGTCCTCAGATACATTAGTTAACCCCTTTGTGCTTTAGTTTCCTCATCTATAGAATAGCAGAAATAGAGTATTGCCTACCTCATAGAGTTGTTGGAGTTTAAGTAAGTCAAGATGCCTAAGCACACAGAGAGTGCTGGGAGATGTATTGGCAGCTGTAATTGTTGTTATTGATTTTTATTATTACTTTTCTAAAACAATGATTTTTTTAAAGATTTTATTTGAGAGAGAGAGAGAGAACAAGCAGGGGCAGCAGTATTAGACCATCAGTATTAGCATCACCTGCAATCTTATTACAAATGCAGAACTCAGAATCTTCATTTTAATGAGATTCTAAAATGAATTCATATGCACATTAAAATATGGGAAACAATGTCCTAGAGATTAAGTAGAGAAATTATTAAAATGACAAATATGACATCTGGGAATTACAATTTATGCTACAATTTGCACGGAGAAAAATTGGTGTCTTAAGGTTCCCCAGAGGAACAGAACTGATAGGAGATAGATAGATGATAAATAGATTAGATAGATAGATAGATAGATAGATAGATAGATAGATGATAGATAGATAATAGATAGAGATTTATTAATTATAAGTTATTGGCTTATGCAATTATAGAGGCTAAGGATTCTCACAATCTGCAATCTGGAGACCCAGGAAAGCCAGTGCTGCAATTTGAAGGGCTGAAAGCTGAGTAATGTAGCTTCCAGTCTAGGCCTAAAGACCTGAGAACAGAGTGCTGGGGGCAGAAGATTGTCCCAGGTCAGTCAGGCAGAGAGAGACAGACACAGACTCATAGACACTAGAAGAACATATTCTCCCTTCTTCCACCTTTTTGCTCTATTCAGACCCTCCCATATTGGAGAGGTCAATTCACTTTACTCAGTCTATCAATTCAAATGCTAATCTCCTCCTAGACACATTCAGAAATAATTAACCAATTATCTGGGCATCCCTTGATCCGGTCAAGTTGACACGTAAATTAACTGTCACACTCAGAAAAATTAGAAGCAAGTAAGGAGCTGTAAAAATATCAAAAGGAAATTTGGCATAGAGATGAAGTAAAAACCTAAGGAATTCTAACTATGACCATCAACTTCAATTTGATTAACTTTAATCTTGATGATTTATCTTCACCAGTAAGACTAGTTCACTATAGCAAAAGAAATAAGAGAAATCAAAGGTAGAAGGAGAAGTCTCATCAGTCTTTCTATGTCTCATAGGCCTCCTTGGTGAAGAGCTCATAACTGCAGAACAATTTGACTCTTAAAGGCCCAGTGAAGAAATTAAAACAGGTGATTTCCACACATTTAGTAAACAGAGAGACTAGAAAAATCATGACTTTTCCCATTACAGAGAATTAAATAGGAGAGCTTAAATTGGTATGACTAAAATGTTCTCAATCAGATTTTCATATCACATGCGTGCCTGTAGGATAATAATACTGATATTTGTAATAATAACAGCAGCTAACATTGCTAGGTTCTGGTTTCTTCAGGATGTGGCATATGTTACTCATTTAATTATCATAACAACTCTATCAGACTGGTGTTATTTTATAAATGAAGAAAGTGATGCATAAATAAGTAAGTTATTTGTCCAAGTTCCCAAGTTAAGTCACTGAGTAGAGCTCAAATTCAGGCAGTCTGGCTCCTGAAACTATATTTTTAACTACTGTGCCATACTGTCTATTTGACTTACTAGTTGGAGGACAACAGAAGACCTGGCTGTCCAACAAGGAGCTGAACAATAAATGTCCAAACAGTCCCTAACTCTATAATAAACTATGTTAGTCAGGATTTCTTTTAACCCCAAAATATTTTTAACGCTTAGCTTTTTCAGAAAATACGAGGTAAAGCAATATTTGGTAAATTGGCTGCTAAAGTTAACATTATGTAGAAAATTGAATTTATATTCAATTCAAGAAAGTTAATCTTTTTAAGTTTTATCTGTTTATTTTAGAAGGGTGTGGGGGAGGAGCAGAGGGAGAAGGATAAGCAGGCTCCCCATTGAGCATGGAGCCCAGTGTAGGGGGCTTGAGCCCAGGACCCCAAGATCATGACCTGAGCTGAAATCAAAAGTTGGAGGTTCAACTAACTGAGCTACCCAGGAGCCCAAGAGAGTGAATCTTTTAAAAGTATTAGCGTATTGACTGAAAATCTCAAGTTTATCTCAAATAATTAATAATAATATTTTGTTGAGCCCTTTCCAAAAGTTAGATGTAGTAGGGATGGGTAGTGAGGAAACTTAGCTAACTAGTGGTTTTTCAAACTGTTCTGATATATTCAATTCAGTAACTTCCAGTCCAAATAGATTAACAACTAAACTTAGTTTTCTGTATTTAATCGTATGAATTTTTATTCTCTGTCCCCACACCTTTGCTGGTGATAAGACAGAGGTGATAAGGAAGAAATATACATTATGTCCAGCACATCTCTGTTAGTAGCAGGCATTTGCAGCTCTCTTTTGATCACCATAGCTGATCTTGGATGCCACAGTGTGGCTAATGCCCAAATCCTAGTCCTTTTTAGGAGCTCTGTGTATTTGCTCAATTTTCAGAGGCTCCACTGATGCTTTTCCTGATGTGTTTGATACTGAAAGCTTTCTCCTCTCTCTCATTCCCCAGGTGATGGTCCACCTCATGACTCTTACTGTCAGGTTATTCTCTCTGTTCCTATGGACAGCCAATTTGTGGTACTTGCAAAGTGGCTAAAGCTCCAGCTGCCTTGAGCACTCTCTACCCATAGGATCTCATAGATCTATACCACTTCAGTCCATGGCCCTATAGATTGACTTCAGAAGCTTTGCTACCTCTTCTCTATCCTACCTCCCTGTAACCTGTAACATTAACACTAAAGTTTAACTCTGGGCTAAGTAGTTTTCAGGTAACAAGTCTTCATCCTGCTATAGTAATAGAAAACACTTGGCCTTAGCCCAAAGCATCCCAAGAAGCGATTGATATAGTAACAGAACAGATCCTGACCTTAATTGTATAGAAAACAGAGAAACAGTATATCCATTACCCATACTCCATGAGTGAAAGGGCAAAGACAGGATAGTTATGTGTTCTTGGGTCTTGATCACCCCCAGATTTTTGCTCTCTCTCGCTCTTTCTGTATCTCTCCCTTTTAGTAGAGTTGCCATAGAAGCACTGCTGTGTTTTAGCAAAATTTTATCCTTGAGTCTCAAGTCTTTTGTTCTTAGCCTTGAACTGTTTTCAGAGAAAACCTACAATAGAATCATGAACCCCAGGGGATCAGGAAAAGGTTTCAATAATGTTCACTTTCTCTCATTATCATAACAAATACCCAAATCATAAAGAAGTAAAAATCTAGAAATTTAAATATAAATTAAAGGAAATGATTTTTACTCTTCAATAATATACACTGAATTAATAGTTATAAATACCAATAAATGAAGACCAACATTATGCCAAGTGCAAAATGCTTTATTCTGCTAATGAAGAATAACAGTTATAAAGTTATAAAAACTTGCTCTAATCTATCTAATCTAACCTAATCTAATCTATAATGTAACCTAATCTGGCAGTTGCTCTAATTATCTGTTTCACAAAGATCAGGAAAGAGAGTTAGGAAGAAGTTATAAGGTCAAACACCTACTGTCAACAACTTTAGAGATTATTATTGTTATTATCCCCATTTTATAGATGAGGACTCTGAGGCTTAAGAGTAATGTTCTTGCTCAAAGTCATATGAAAAGTAGAGTCTTTTTAATCCTGACAGTAATTAAAAATATTTTGATATTGGCTTGTATTAAAGTTATCCATGGCATTCCTATGGACTCAGTTTCATGAGAAAGATATGAGCTTTTCAGGACGGTTACCAAAGTTAGGTGACTATTGTTTAAAAGTAGCAATAGATCTAGCTACACATGTTTATCCAAGGTCACATGCTGTCAAAGGTCAATACCAAAGAAGATGAGTTCTAAATAAAAATGGGAAGAAGCCAAATTGGATAAGTTTCACAAAAGAAATCAAGCAGATTTCCTTGGTGCCAAGATATTTGGCAGCTTTTTCAGGCAGGACTACTTCCCATTCTCATTTCTCTCACTTCATCTCACAACATAGAGCCTTATAAATGCTTGAGTAAATGAGCATTAAATCATGCATTTTAAGTCTGCTCATGAGATCTGAACAAAGATTATCTTGAAATAATGGAATGGCATTCAGGCCTTTCAAGGTCTAACTGTACACCTCTACACTAAGTTTCCCTGAATTGGTATTGACCAGCCTTAGAAGCAGAGACCAAAGAGAAGGGTAAGAGCAGAGAAGAATGGAAAAGATGGAAGAAAAGAGGAAGAAGAGAGAGAAGTTGTTGGCATTGCCTATCCAAACATGGTCCAAGGGAGAGAATATCTTCCAAGCCAACTGAACTTCCAGTTCCACTCTCTGTAGTCCTCTGACAGCAATATCTCTTGTGAAGACAGATTCCTTAGGAAAAAAAAAGTTAACAACCTGTCTTTTGGAATTAGCTCAAGTGGAGAAAAGAAACAAGTAGGACAATGCCTTGTCCTGAAATTACCCTACGTACATTATAGATATAGTTCTGATAAAATTCATTGTATTCTGGTTTATATACCTCAGATTCTTGTGAATTAGCTAGAGTGGATAACCAGTTCTTCTGACGATGCTAAATCTGGGACAGTGATAAGAACCTTTATTACAATTAGTATCAGAGCTAAAATTAGGACCATTGTAAGTTCTTCCTTCTTTTTAAACTCATGCTGCTCATATACCAGTGGTAAAAAAAAAAAAAAAAAAAAAAAAAAGGATTTTTTTTTTTTCTAATTCAAGGACCCCGTTGAGAATCTGTTGAAAACTAAAAGTGCACATATGCCTATGCACAGAAAAAAAACGGCTATCATTTCCAGAGTTTAAACTTGTAGCTTATGCACAGACTATCACTGAGGAACTCTCATCCTCAAGAGACTTGCCATCTTATTCAGTAAAAGATAATCACAAAATATTTATAGAAATAATTACAGAAGCTAAATGGCTTATACACATGTATGTGTATACACATACACACACACACACAGGGAGAGAAATTCCCCTGTCTGGAAGAAACTGGAGGTCCCTTTTGTTTAGATAAACATAGCAATGGTTTTGTGTATGCAAGTTTGAAGATGGTAACTGGACTAGAGGAAAATTGCCCTGCCTGTAAAGGAAAAGGAAATATAAGCTGCTAGAGGAGATACCTAAAAGGAAGAATTCTGGGGCTATTGGTTTCTGTGAAGAAGGAACAGAAAAACAGGATCCTGGTAGTGTGGGGACAGAGAGGAAGGCCTGGAGTAGAGACAGATCCTTGGTGGAATGAACTCAGACTGAGGCAGTGTACGACCCTCGCAGCTCAGTGCCTTAGTTATCTCAACACAATGGAAGCTTCTTTTTTCCATATACCACTTCAGGGGGCAGAGGAGCTACTCAGATCAGTTGACTTTTAAGTGGATGCTGGGAAATTGAGGGCATTTCCATCTTTTGTCTCTACCCTCAAAACCAAAGGCTTTCTCATGATTGCTGTAGCTGGGGAAGAGAGAGAGTGGAAGGTCTCATATCTGCAATAAACACGTTTCACTTCTATCACAACCCCTTGGCTGAAACTAGTCACACGATCTCACCTAGCACAAGGGGGTTGGGAAGTAAGAATTTCCACATATTTAGAATAAAATGTTAGTGAGTTCCAAAATGTCTACTACAAGACATTTTTAATAGACGAGTCCTAATTAGTTTGCTGGGGGTATCTATTGCTAAACTTCTCATTTGTCTCCCTTGTGAAGTCTTCAATGGAACACATAACTCTTTTCATTCCTTACAAGGACTCAAAGAGGCGTGGAGGTCTGCATACCAGTGGAGCATAAACTAGGTACAGGAAGTTCCATTCTGTATGTATAGTTGGAATACAGTGAGCAGAAGGCTGCCATCCGATGATAGAGTACCATGAGACAGGCAGCTTCCATGGTAGGAAAGAGCTGCCTGGCTTCTAATCCAAGCTACCTTCTACAATTCCGAGAAAGTTAAGTGACTTGCTCATGTATAAAACGGGTAAGCTAGATTTAATAACTCTAGTGTTAAATTGTACAGCACTAGTAATAGATGCAAAAGCAATTAAAGAAGAAAGAAATCAATTTAAGGAGTAAAATTATTTTTAGTCAAGTAATCTCATTTTTTTAGCCTATCTGACCAATCTATTACTACCTCTGATGACCACTTCTATTAATGAGATTTTATGAGGTAAGATATATCAAAAAATCTAATTTTGTTCCTTAAATTATAATACTTATCATAAAAAAATACTCTTCAGTCAGATCAAGTGGGATACAATATTGACCTTAGGTATATTTTCTTTTCATTTTTATTTAAAGAAAATAGATACTAACGTGGGTAAAAGTTTGCACAATGTGTTTATCTCAACATTTGGCAGATGCATATAGGGTAATTGCATATATAAAGGTGATATATCAGGGTTTGCCTGGGGCAGTCACAACAAAATTACGAATAGCCCCCAATTTCATTCTCTAGAGTATCCCAATTTGGACAATAAGTTATATGTCACCCAATGTACATACCATATGGTTTTCAGTAACTGGTTTTTGTATACACTCAACACTTACTTTCTATCTACTATATAATCAGACTCCAAATTAACTTAAATCAAACACAGGGGGCACTTAGAACTCATGCAAAATACCAATTTAGTTTTTATCTCTTTATTGTTCACTCCAGATAGAAGGTTTTCCATGTTCACATCACAGCTAAAACAATCAAAATGAGTAATTGTTTTCTCCTGATTCATTTACAAAGGGAAATCCTCCATTTGAGGTGAACAATCACTTCTGATTTCTCTGGGGTAAGCAGAAGCCAGTAATAATAAGCATTATCCTGTTACATTTTGACATCGGTCTGAATGATATACCTAATAGAGCACTGAGAAACATGAACATAGTCTGTAGATTTTCAGTCTTCTGTCATGGAAGAGCTCAGACTATCCCTGAGAATAACTCTTTTCTAATTCAAAATTAATTTTAAAAAATGGTTACACCACCCTCAATTTAAGCCTAATATGGATCTACCAATGATCTTCTTTATAATTGCTATAAAAATAATTTAAACTGTTTTAGAAGAGTGATAACCTTATTTTTTTATTTAAGAATTCAATATATATTTTTAATATGTCTTTAATGTTGACTTTTTTTTTCCTACAGTGCTAATTACCTTGTGTTCTTCTAATTCACTATTTTTTTAAGAATGAAAAATTAGGTGAAGTAAGACCACTAAATGTTGATAATAACAACACAAAAAGGACTCCCAACTAGTGCCAAAATAAAATATGTATCACCTGTGTATCTTGCTCCACAAATTCTTATAGATTACACTAAAGGATTCTACAGGTGTAGAGATCTATTAGCGCTCCTTTGCAGTGTCTTGGTTGCTCCATTTCATAGGTACCTAGATTGGTTATGTTAACATGAGCCTGATATAATGGTCAGAAAAGGCAATGGTGTTTTCAGTATTCCCTTGGATCAACATTAATTTAATTCAACAAAAATTTAGGCCACTTCATAAATTCACAATATTTCAACAGCAAAATTGTGCTATTTGGCTTATTTTAATATTTATATATTGTTGATAATTTTATGTAGAATACAGAGAATTTTCATTCATAGACCCTTGATTTATTTTTTTTATTTTTTTTATTTTTTATTTTATTTTTTGACCCTTGATTTAGAGTTTGTTATAATTCTGTTAATACTGAGCTTTGTTCCACTTCTAATGTAAAAGTTTCTAAGCTAGTTATCACTGAAAGCAGGGAAAATAGAATGGTTCAGGAGCAAAGCCACAGGTATAAAAGAACTTGGGCTCCCTCATTCACTGCATCCTACAATGAATACTAAAAACAGAAGGGGGCCTGAGATGCTTGTAATTAATTGGGCAGTTGGTGGTAGATGTATTATTTTGAAACAAATTCCAGATACACATTATTTTATCTGTAAACATTTCAGTTTGTATCTCTAAAGTAATTTTGATTCTTTAGAATCTAACCATAATTTTATAATTATACCATAAAAGGACAACAATTTTGTTAACTCTATCGCAATTCCCAATTGCCTCCTTAATATTTTAATTTTTAGTTTAATTTTTTGAGATACAAATAAGGACCATACAATGCAATAAGTTAACATCTTATAAATCTCTTTTAATCTCTCCTTTCTCTTCTTCTCTCTCCTTGCAAATTATTTGTTGATAAAAAGCAAGTTATCCACATTCTGTAGAGTGTCCTATGCTCCAGATTTTGTTGATTATATTTGATGGTGTTTTTTAATGTACTCCTCAAATCTTAACCTTTAACATTTATCGACTCTTTGATTAAACTTCGTTATGATTTATATAGATAAATGTTTGTTTTTTCAAAAAAAAATCTGCTTATTATCATGCTTTGGAAACTGGGAATTGTTCCCAGAGTGCCTTATTCTTAGTCCAGGGTCCTTTCCAATCCATCAGCAGGTATCTACTAACTTGTACTTATTTTCTTATTCATTGTTTGTATTTCATAGATAGAGTGACTAAGGAAATTGTCTGGAATAATATACACTGAAAGGACAGGATAGAACTGCAGGGTGAGCTATCACAAAAGAGTTTTTCACACTGGGACATAATGAATTAACATTACACGAAGAACCATTAGTTACCATCTCAATAATTTTTCATCATCATACAATAAAACACTGAGGCTACACCCAATAGCAGTTTGGATAACACCCCTGAAAAGAGTGTGTTGTTCACAGTAATATTAGCTGTTTAACTTTGGTGCAACTTTTTCCAGACATTATTTCATAAAATATGACCTCCTCAATTAAAGAGTTTTGCTGTGTTCTGACAATTTCTAAAATATGGCTGCAGAAAAAGAGACCTGAGGCTCTCAGGCTTAAGGTCTTAGAAATGTTGTTTAAACATGGAAATCTCTGATTAAAATCTATAAATTAGAGTAGATGCTGATTTGATGATTTAAAGACAGCTCTTATTTATGCCCTAGCTACATACATAGGAGTAGGGTAAAACTTGTCTTTGCTGTTAACTGTATTTTTTGTTTGTTTGTTTGCTTGCTTTAAATTTTGCCAGTATATCAGCTCTGTAGAAGTTTGAAAAAGAGCTTGGAATTTATACAGTTGTTTTAATATTCATTTGCAAATGACCACAGTGATATTAGAACTTTTGAAATATATATTTTGGGAAGCCCTTACTTGTCCTTAGCTATGTTAATCAATGAAACTAATTATACTATTCCTTTTCTGTTGATGTTAAATTTCAAGAAATTACTGAATCATGTACCAAATGACCTGATTTAACCTTGATATTTACTAACTAAAGTAAATTAACTGAGAGGGGCACTTTAATTCATGATATTTTTGGGAGATAATTCTCCTGAATTTCTGCATGTCTTGTGAGCAAAGGTACTGATGGCCTTTGTTGAGCTTTGGAAAGATTGTCTTGTCAAGGATATTTGTGTAGTGAGTGAGTAGCCTTGAAAGTTAGAGGTAAAATCTCCCAGAGCAGAGAGCAGGTTTGTTTACTCTCCAGCATAATAAAAGGTTTTCCTCTGGGTAAAAGTTGAGCAAGTTGCTCTGTAACCCATTATAAAACCGTAGGATTCTCTAAGCTTGGAGCTTCTCAGCTGTGACACAAAACTTAGCCTCTATGGGACAAGTGGTTTGATGTCAATGTGAAGTTGATTCTTGCTGTATTGTGAGTAATAAATTGTTTATTTTTTTTTCTGACCCCAGGATTCTGCAATTTCTAACAGTTTCCATAATACTGTGGCGAGTTAACTTGCTAACTTGCAAGCAGAGTAAAATCTTCACAATTTTTAATAGTTGCTATAATTTGCTTATCTTTAGAATTAAGGGATTGGTCGGTGAATTGGTTTAAATTTAATTTTTAGTTCTGATTTGATGTAGAATAGAAAGAGTGTTGTTTTATACCCTCAAGGGATTACAATCTTCTGAAGGTGAAAATGTAAGGAAGCGTGGGCAGGCTCTGTACCTGCAGCTCTAGTGAAACTCAGCCATTCTCACCATAACTCACTGGGAGATTGAAGAGCTGAACGGGATGAAAGGTGACAGTAAAGAGCAATTGTACGAAGACCTATGTTTGCCTCGTTTGGCAGAAGTGAAGAAACTAGAGATTACTATCTGCATGACTGTGAAGACCAGAAAATGAAGATAACCCCCATGGAATGAGCTGAGGAGTGGAGAGAGGGGCTACAAGAGTTATTATCACAAGAAACCATTGAGATGAGAACAAAGCAGAGCTATTCATGTGATGAAGTATAAAATAGGATGACAAAGATGAGAAATTCTTCCCACTTCTGCACAGTGCATCCCTCTCTTTGGCACCATGAAGGCTCAGTCTCGTCCATTTCACTATTTCAAGAGCAGCTTCATCAGAGCAGCATGATCCTAGAGGACGGACATTCCCAGTGGGCACTACAGCACTCAGAGTCAGCCTTGTGGGGAACAGTGGCTATTACTCGTAGGACCAGTTTTAGTGCCCAGAATCACTGTCATTCCCAAAAGCAAACCTGAGTACTACTAAAAATGTTTGACAACAAATTCCCAGGATACTGAGTTACTACTTAAGCAGGTTGGACCAAAACCTGAAGCAATTTTCTTTGTTATCATTCATGTGACCCCATTTGTACTCATGGCTAGCGAGGCATGAGGAAACTCAAGTTAAACAGCAAATACAATAAAATATGACGACTATTGTAACAGAGCTTGGTGTTATGGAAACACAGAACAAAATATTTGAGCTAAATCTTGAGGTATAAACAGGCTTTTACTAAATTGTCTATAATATAAGAAATCCTTTACACAGAAAACTATCACAAAGACATAAACTCTGGATTATGTATTTTATGTATTTTAACTTCAGTTTTTATTTTTTTATTTATTTTTTTTAATTTTTTATTTATTTATGATAGGCACACAGTGAGAGAGAGAGAGGCAGAGACACAGGCAGAGGGAGAAGCAGGCTCCATGCACCGGGAGCCTGACGTGGGATTCGATCCCGGGTCTCCAGGATCGCGCCCTGGGCCAAAGGCAGGCGCCAAACCGCTGCGCCACCCAGGGATCCCTAACTTCAGTTTTTAAATTTTGATTTGCAAGAGCCAAATTATAACATTTTCAAGACTGAAATATAAGTATACCCAATATATTTCAAAAGATGCATTGTAATTACATAAAGCTGAATTTGTCACATCAAAAACTTATCTACAACAGTAGGGTTTTACGCTTTGCAAATTCAAATTCCATTAATAAAATAATTCTTTAGATATATCCTTGGCTTTGTCTCTATAATGTGTATATATGTGCACATGCATTTTATGCAAATTTTCCAACAAGCATAATCTTCTGTTTTTTTGTGTTTTTTTAAAGATGTTATTTATTTATTCATGAGCGACAAAGAGAGAGGCAGAGACACAGGCAGAGGGAGAAGCAGGCTCCATGCAGGGAGCCTGATGTGGGACTCAAACCCGGACCCCAGGGTCACAACCTGAGCCAAAGGCAGATGCTCAACCACTGAGCCACCCAAGCATCCCAAATCTGTTTTTTTCCCAAAAATATTATATGTCATCATAATACTTTATTTTTCAACTAGTGTTTAACCAATAGTTGATTTAATAAATAGAATATAATCTACACATAATTCTTTAGAAATACAATTTCTCACCTACAAAATAGTCACCTCTATTTTCAGCTTATAATCATCAACCAGGTTCAATGAAAACAGTCTAAAAGTCATTTGAAAGTAATGAGAGAAATATCTCTAAACACTTCATGCATAATATCTGATAGGGAATGTGGTATAGATGAAAATGCTTTTGTGGGTCTCTATGGTTTAATGTCCTAAAATATTTTTGTCCTATAGGGATTTAAAAAAAATCAAATACACTCTAGAGAAGTGAGACGTTGCCAAGTTTGAAAAGTTCCTAAAGAGTTTTGTATTTTTCCCATATCTTCTTTGGCCTTTTATATGGTGGTTTACAGTCTCTTTTATTTGTTTACTGTTAGTGTCACAGCATTATCTGATAAGGAACATCATAAATTATACCTTAAACGACATCGTTGAAAACTAGCCTTGATATATTAAATCATTTTGTTCCATTGAAATGAAGAATTTTTTTTTTAAAAAAGGGTTGTGACTTTAAAGCTAGCTGATACAAAATATCCAGCAGCATAAATATTTCTTTGGGGTAAAACTAGTGATCCATTATACCCAGTGTTCCATCTTTGACATTGACACCTATAGTTGTTTTGCAACCAACTGTTCCATTGTGCTCCATAATTCAAGATAAGATGTGTTGGAAGATGATGGCGATATTTCCCATATCACATGCTCTTCTCACCATGGGGCTCTGACACTCTTCCCACTAATAGGCAAGGTCTATGTTTATTCCCCTTAATCTGGACAGGCTGTGAAAACAGTGGAAGCAATGCCAAGTGACTTTTGAGGCTAAATTTTTAAAAGACTATAGACCTTTTACTTGTTTTTTTGGGGGGGATCCTCACTCTTAGAATGCAGTTATTACACTATGAAGAGGCCCAGGCAGCTGCACTGAGATGTCAGCTGACAGCCAGCATCCACACACCAATCATGTAACTAAATGAGCCTTCAGACCCTTCTAATTTACCACTCTCAAGTCATTTCCTCCACCCCTCAAGATTTCCTAGCTGAGAACTCAGACATGGAGCAAAGTCAAGCCATCCCAACTGAACCTTCTTAAAATTCCTGACCCATAGAACCCATGAGCATAATAAAATTTTTGTTTTATGCCACTAAAGTCAGGATTGTTTATTATGTAGCTATAGTAACTGGAACAATATGTCGTCCCTAGAATCCTAATTTTCTTTTAATAACTCATGACCAATCAATCTGCATTATTATGAATTAACATTTTCAATGTTTGATTTTTTTTTTTTTGGCTTCTGTGGCATATACTAAAAGTTATTTTCTTTAATTTGATCTAAATTCTTTTTTCGTGGCTATGATCAGATTTTGCTATAATCTCAAATAAGAATATTCTGAGAAGAGAGAACTGCACGTGTAAATACACTGAGGTAGAAACAAGTCCGAAAGGGTTTGAGGAAACAAAATCTGGCTAGCGTGGCTCAAGTGCAGTAAGAGAGAAGAGTGATACAAGCATGTCAAAACTCTCATCCTACAGACCAGAACAGGCCATAATGAGGAGTTTGGATTTCATTCTAAAAACCAGAAAGGCTTTGCACAGGAAAAGCATGATTCTCATTTTTTAGAATCACTGCAGCATAGAAAAGGAATGACCAGTTGACTTGAAAAGGAGCAGCAGGAGAGCTCCTGCAGCATTGCAGGCAAAGACGGGGCTTGAGTACGTGTACTAGCAGCAGAGCTGGAGCAAAGGAAATATATTTGGGACATATTTGGGAGATAGGAATTACAACAATGTTCCATATTTTATTACTGGGTTTGAGACAAGGAAACAAATTAAGAATTATGCCTTTATTGGCTGGAATAACTGAATGGTTTGGGAGGAATGTTATCAAGTTGGGGAAAGGGGCAAAGGAAAAGACTTGAGGCAGGTATAATTAAGAGTTAAGTTTGAGATATTTTTGGCAATTCTGCTTTTAAATTCTAATGAAAACAACTAGGCAATGGGTTGATCTGATCAAAGTCCAGTCTGTGCAAAAAGGAGAAGGAGAAGGAAGAGTAGGAGGAGGGGAAAGGGAGGAAGAGGAGGAGGAGGGGGAAGAAAGAGAAAAAAAAGAAAAGAAAAAGAAAAGAAAAGAAAAAAGAAAAAGAAAAGAAAACAAGAGAAGAAAGAAAAGAAAAGAAAAAAGAAAAGAAAAGAAAAAAAAGAAAAGAAAAGAAAAGAAAAGAAAAAAGATACTTTTTATATAATAATCATTTTAGGACCAGTCACAATTTTCTGAATAGGTTATGTTTCTTGTTCTAGCTTCTCTGTGTAAAATACAAGGGCTTGATAAGTACATCAAATTAATTCAAAGTGGTATTATTGTTGCAGTACTTTTATCTGTTGCATGTCTCTATTCTCATCAGCTGGACTTCCATTTTCTGTCACACAGTGATAGAATAAAGAATAAGCTGTATAAAATGCTAAATAATCTTAGAAAAAAAAACATAAATAAGAATGTTTTGAGGCTGATTAACTATCACAAACCTTGGCAGGTTTGGAACATTCTTGGGAACATTCTTGGGATTATTTGAAGGTGCTAAGGTCAGAAGCCCTTGACCAGGTAATAAAATTGTAGATAGTAAGAAGCAAATTTTCAATATTTGTGACTAGAATATGGGTACTTCATAAATAGGAGCCTCTTCTCTAAAGATTTTTTGGTTTGGGCATTTTTTTAATTGAAAAAACTAGATCCTTAGGGGTGTGCCCTTCAAAATACTAAAAGCTTCCATTTGTGGAAAGTTTAGTAGTACTATTTGGGAATAATTACCCTTAAGTGGAGAGAAAAAAAAGTATATATAGAGAGATATAGTTCTCATTGATGTTCCAAAAGTAAACAAAACAAAAGCTAATGATACCAGTGTGATTCAAAGGAGGGTTACTTTCTCTTTCTACAAACACTATTGCTACACTTGGTCTGAGAGGAAGATGTTTAAGATGGTCTTTATAGGATTCAACTGTCATGTAAAGGAAATATTTCACTCATTCTTTTTTTTTTTTTTAAAGTACATATTTTATTCACATAAAGTTCAAAAAGGAAGAGCCAAGACTAATCTGTGGTGGTGGAAGTCAGAATAGTTGTTACTTTAGTGGACTCCAGATAAGTAAACGGCACCCTCAGACTGTCCTGTGTCATACTGTAGATCAGAACTGGTCCATATGGCTCTCATCAAGTGGTTTTAGTGTCGATTACCTTTAAACAAACTAGTTGTTTCAGCTCAGACTGTGTTTTGCACGTATGTATGTACGTTCTCCTACACATGCACAGGCACAGGCATACAAAATGGATATGCTTTTTAGACTTTAAATACAACATGATCACATAACTGTTGAGGAATTAAAGCATATTTCTGTGATTCCACCTCTCCGCCCTTTAGAGTATGGGCTTCCCCCATGTAACTACAAGTTGTAGTCAGGAACTATCTCTCTCTTAGCATTTAGCTTAGTTTAGTACCTTGCATGTACTAGGAAAGCAAATATTTGTCGAATTACATGTAATTTCTCTTTTTAACTACTGCTTCTTTCTAGCCCATTTCTTCACTCATCTTGCAAGAGCAGTCTTCTCTCATTCATTATTTATCTGTTTTTAGGCAACATCCTTCTCATTCTATTGAAACTGTAAACATCTAACAAAAGAGAACAATAATCAGGTTTTTTTTTTTTTTCCTAATTCAATAACTTATTAGTCATCATCCTGTTTGGCCTCTTTGTAATAGCAGAGTTATCCACACCTCATATTTGAAATTCCTTTGGCTTTTTTCAAGCTACTTCGTACTTTTCCTCTTCCTATCTGCAAAACCTCTCCCTCTTTATGTTTACCATTAAATTGGTAGTTACAAAGGTTTTGTCCTTAGGCCTCTTCTCTTTTCACCCTACTTGCTCTTTCTGGACTTTTTTATCCACTCTTAGGATCTCAGCTCCCAAATCTATGATGATGGTGTCTAAATCTATAAGCAAGTATTAACATTATTTTCTGAATATTTTTCTTTGCATAGTAAAGACCTCCATTCACCCGTAATATAAGACTATTTTAGCTTAAAGAACAAACAACAGAAATGGACTCTGGCTAGCTTAGGCAAAATCAAAGGAAGAAAGAGGGGTTGGAGTGATTACTAAAGAATTTCAAGGAGCCTAAGGATGAAAGGTATGGCTGCCACAAGAGGCTAAAGTCCAAGGAAATCAGGTGATTTCTTTATCTCTCACCTGTACCTCTCTCTGAGTAGCTGTTTATGCCTCCTCTTGCACTGGCAGCCAGCATTTTGTCCTCTTTAACTCACATGTTGGATTATGACAACTAATGTTTACCAAGTTTACATATCCTCAGTTTCAGAAATCCAGAAAGAGACCTACTTTGCTTTCTGTGTTCTAGTTTAATAATCTGAAGCATATACTTTTAGTGGCCTGTCCTAGGAAGATATTACCCCAACCAGTCCATTCTGGCCATGGGAACGCATCCATTGTACAAAGGATGTTGGCTTTAAAACCATGTGAAATGAGAAGAGACATGTCTTAAAAACAGGAGATGAGCGGAGAGATAAGATTTTCTTGGCTAGAATAAATAATAGGTGTTTAAAACAAATGTCCCCTTGGCATGTGAAACTCGTGTGCCAAACTAATTATTATCCACCAACTCAGCCGCATCTCCTGGAAGAAAGGGAAAGGGAGAGATCACCAGATCTCAAGGTAGAAATTACTGAATCGTCTTTGACTTTGTCTAAACACCTATATTTTAGCATTTTCTAGTCAATTAGTTTTAACATTGAACTATCTCATGGCTGCATATTTTCCAGGTCCATTGCCGCCACCAGTCACAGCCTCTCATCTCTTGCCTCCTCTCTGAGATCCGTGGCTTCATCACTGGTTTCTCTCATCCTTGTCCATACCAGACTACCAAGCTGTACCATATCACATCTTTATTTAAAAACTATTGCAACCTATAGAAAAAATAAAAATGGCCCAGTTTTATGTCTGGCACCGCCTTTCAGAGAATCCCACCACTATCTATAGACAACCTTATTAAATCAATTGTATTTATTTACTCACTCTCTTGGACTGCTGTATACATCAGTTATAATCCTGAGATTGCCTTATATTTTTGTCTATTTGGCAAACTATTTCTTATCCTCCTGGATTTACCTCAAGACCCAGTTCAAATATCATCATCTCTGAGAAGCCTTTCCTTCACATCACCAAGGAAATTAATCTTACCTACTTGACCTTAACTCAACATAATACTTTTAGCATAGTTTTCCTATAGTGCTTTGTGTTATGTATTGGCATTTGGACAATTTAATGCATTTTATATTTTCCCCTGTCATTTAGAATAGAGGAAAGAATATATGGGTATTCATAGTACAGAGAAAGAATATATGGATATCCATGAATGAAAAATAAGAATATTTTATTGTTGACTATAGTTTTAAGTGGACTCCTTTTTTTGCATGTACATTTTTAAATTATGAAAGCTCTGTTATAAGTAGGATGCCTTATGCAAATTATTCAACTTCAAAAGTATTACTGTGTTTTCCTATTGTGACTATGGCACTGCAGAAATAGTACTGCCACTGAGAATGACATATAAACAAATGATAATATTACAAGTTAGATTATAAATGCTAGAGATACAAGAAAGTGCCCTTATAGGAAAAAAAGAGCAGGGAGAGATTAATTTTGGTTGCAAACTAGTGTCACAAATGAAAGCATATAAAACAGAGGGGGACATAGTCTCAAACGGTACCCTATATGGTCAACTAAATAAACCCTGTCTTTTTTTTTTTCAAAAATTCTTCATAAATTTGGTACATAGTATACAAAGTTTGTCTTCTAACTACTAAATTATTTTTGTTAATTTGCAACCACAGTAATGATTTATAATGCCTATAAAAACCAGCCTGAGATAAACATTCTCAAATACACAAACACTCACACAACATGACTGCCAAGGTGGTAATTTCATTGGCTGAGCTTTCAGCTCTACATTTGAGTTAAAGGAGAAGATTAACATGTGTTAAAGTGAGGGTTTGCTAAAGCTTAACTATGGGTGTCAGATTGCCTATATAAAGCAGTAAGTCAAATACCAAGCCAAGACAAAAGTGTTTGTTCTTCACTTAGGCTTCCAACCCCCGGCATCATGTATTTAAGAGCAAGCTTAAAGGCAAGCCTTTGGAGAATAGAGCATAATGTTGGCAAGCAAGTCATTCCCAATTAAGCTAACTAAATCTTAAGAACAAAACTACAATAAATGGTCAGAGAATGTGAGAGAACAAAACCCAAAGTGGTTGACATCTCGTTTTCCTCTTCATTGCTTTCTTCCTGATTCCTCTCATTAAGGATTGGCATTATATGCTCTATGGAATCTGATCAGAAGTGTTAGAGGATTTCAGCCTGCTGTAAGAGCAATTGCCTTGCGGCCTCGTTGGGCTTGGTAACAGCTGTCTGAATGAACAGTCTCTGTGATTCTAAGGAAAGACTAATGGTTAATACACATATCAATTCATGTAGTAAACATTACTTCAAGGAATGGAAAGAATGACGTCTTGAGATTGGTTCTACCAAGAACAGGTTAGTTGGCTAGACTTGGGAAAATTTTTAAATTTTGCTTTAAAAAAGAACAAAAAGTCTTTCAGGCCATCAAGATTGGCTACCAAGATAAACAAATTCCATTAGATTGATTTTGCCATCAAACATTTGATATATGATACTTCAGTTTCTTTTTTTTTTTTTTTTATTTTATTTATTTATTTATGATAGTCACAGAGAGAGAGAGAGAGAGAGAGAGAGAGAGAGAGGCAGAGACATAGGCAGAGGGAGAAGTAGGCTCCATGCACCGGGAGCCCGACATGGGATTCGATCCCGGGTCTCCAAGATCGCGCCCTGGGCCAAAGGCAGGCACTAAACCGCTGCGCCACCCAGGGATCCCGATACTTCAGTTTCTTATTCAAACTCCCCATTGCTGGGTTCTATTATTTTCATTTGCATTATTTTGAAAATGTAGTTTTAGTTCACACATAATAAGGAACTAATAATATGTAGATACATTCCTAACTGCTTTCATTCTCAATTATTCATAAAATCTAGTTCTTACTCATTTAGCAGTGTAAAGAGCTCTGGAGAATGAGATGACCTTTTCATCCATGACCAGTAAAAAATGAAAATACATTTTATATGAGTAATCTCTCTACTGATCATAATTCTATCAAGGATCATCCTAGAAGAATGATTGTTATTTGTGCAGTATGTACCCGTATGGCATCGTGGGCAGCATCTGATATCAGCCTCTGATAGTACCCTGATGAATAGTTATAATGATCTGGATGGGTATAAATATAGATGTAGATATAGATATGTAGATATATATATACATGACAGTTATTTATTCCTTTTTATTTTTATTTATTTATTTTATTTATTTTTTAATGAATAATTTTCAAAATTAACCAGAGGAAAATTTGGAAGTAATGTTCATATTAGTATGTGCACTAATAGCTTTCAGTTTTTGTGTTCGCTCCTGTTCTTAATGACATTACCCAGACTATCATTGTGAAATCGTGTGCTCTTCCCCACTGTCAGTAGTAGACTTCATATGTCATTTATTTCACCTAATCTGTTTAAAATCTCAGTATATTTTGTCATATTTCACAGAACTTTTAAATAATTATATATATTTTTGGGACGCCTGGGTGGCTCAGTGGTTGAGCGTCTGCCTTCAGCTCGGCTCATGACCCCAGGGTCCTGGGATCCAGTCCCACATCGGGCTCTTCACAAGAAGCCTGCTTCTCCCTCTGCCTGTGTCTCTGCTCTCTCTCTCTCTCTCTCTCTCTCTCTGTCTCTCACGAATAAATAAATGAATCTTTTTAAAAAATAAATAAAAATTATATATTTTCCACCTTTAAGAATCTAAGTGCCAGTAAACTAAGAAAGGTGATATGTTGATTATTTATTCAATAAATGTATATTGAACCTCTGTTTTGAGCCAGGAGAAACTAATAGAAGTATGGCAGCACATTGGAAGAAACAGTTTGGGCCAGTGGGGTTATGATAGAATCTTGAGCTAGTGAGTGAACTCTTTTACTCTAATAGTATCAGTAATTGGCCCAATTTTGGGAACCAGGAAAGGTTGACTATAATCCTGCCATTAAGATTTTCAAGTTTAACCCATCTCCCCACATCTCCGTTATACCTCCTCATAGGATGATAAGTCTGATATAGTCTGTTGTGTCATTTTTCAATCCGTTATTCTTCGGATGTTGACTCTTGCTGAGGTACACACCATTCTGCAACTCATTAATAAAAGGCACCTGGAATATGACTTCTCACAAAAAAAAAAAAACACACAATATTACCACTGCTTTGCAGATTAAGTCACTCAACCCAGACACTTGATAATCTTCCCAGAGTTTCACATCTATGAGCAGCAGAACTCAGATTTTTTTTTTTTAGTTTTTATTTTAGTCATCCAGTGTCCATCTCAAGTGTTCTCCTTAATCCCCATCACTTATTTCACGCATATACCCACCCACTCTTTCCTCTGGTATCCATCAGTTTGTTCTCTATCATTAAAAGTCTGTTTCTTGATTTCTCTCTCTCTCTCCCTCTCTCTTTCCCTTTGTTCATTTGTTTTGTTTCTGAAATTCCACCCATGAATGAAATTCTATGGTATTTGTCTTTCCCTGACTGACTTATTTCATTTAGAGTTATACTCTCTAGTTCTATCCATGTCATTGTAAATGGCAAGATTTCATATTTATGGGGAATAATATTCCATTGTATCTATATACCATATTTTCTTTATCCATTCATCTATTGAGGGACACGGACTGCATCCATATCTTGGCTGTTGTAAATAATGCTGCTATAATAATGGCAGCACTATCAATGCTGTATAAACTTGTAACGTAAATAATGCTGCTATAAACAGGGATCCCTCTGAATTAGTGTTTTTGTATTATTTGGGTAAATACCCAGTAGTGCAATTACTGGATAGTTCTATATTTGGGTAAATACCCAGTAGTCAATCATTGGTAGTTCTATTTTTAATTTTTCCTCCATACTGTTTCCAGAGTGGTTGCATTCCCATCAACCATGCACAAGGGTTCCTTTTGCTCCACATCCTCACCAATGCATGTTGTTTCTTGGGTTGTTGATTTTTAGCTGTTCTTACAGGTGTGAGGTGATATCTCATTGTACTTTTGATTTCTTATTTCCTTGATGATAAATGATGGTGAGCATCTTTTCATGTATCTGTTAGCTATAAGTATGTCTTCTTTGGAGAAATACCTGTTAATTCCTTCTGCCCATTTTTTATTGGGTAATTTCTTTTTTGGGATTAAATTGTATAAGTCCTTTATATATTTTGGATACTAAGCCTTTATCAGATATGTCATTTGCAAATATCTTCTCTCATTCCGCAGGTTGCCTTTTGGTTTTGTTGTTTCCTTCACTGTGTAAAAGCTTCTTACTTTGATGTAGTCCCAATAGTTTATTTTTGCTTTTGTTTCTCTTGCCTCAGAGACATAGCTGGAAAATGTGCCTATGGCTGATATCTGAGAATTTACTGCATGTGTTCTGTTCTAGGATTTTGATGGTTTCTTGTCTCACATTAGGTCTTCAATCAATTTTATTTTATTTTATTTTATTTTATTTTTTTATTTTATTTTATTTTATTTATTGGAGAGAGAAAGAGATAGCAAGAGAGAGCACCAGCAGGGAAAAGAGGATGAAGCAGTGTCTCCAGGAATGGGGAACCCCACATGGGACTTGGTCCCAGGATGCTGGGATCATGACCTGAGCCAAAATGGGCTTAACCGACTGAGCCTCACAGGCACCTTTTCAATCCATTTTAAATGTATTTTTGTGTATGGTGTAAGAAAGTGGTCTAGTTTCATTCTTTTGCATGTCGCTGTCCAGTTTTCCCAACACCATTTGTTGAAAAGACTACCTTTCCCCATATAATATTCCTTCCTACTTTGTCAAAGATTAACTGACCAGATAATTGTGATTTATTTATAAGTTTTCTATTCTGTTCCATTGATCTATATGTCTATTTTTGTGCCAATACTATGCTTTTACTACTACAGCTTTGTAATATAGCTTGAGGTTCAGAATTGTGATGGCTTCAGCCTTGCTTTTCTTTTTCAAGATTACTTTGGCAATTTGGGGTCTCTTGTGGTTCCATATAGATTTTATGATTTTTTTATTCTAATTGTGTAAAAAATGCTGTTGGTTTTTTAATAAGGATTGCATTAAATGTGAAGATTGCTTTGGGTAGAATAGGCATTTTAACAATATTTGTTCTTCTGATCCATGAACAAGGAAGCCTTTCCATTTCTTTGTCTTGTTTTATAGTTTTCAGAGTACAGGTCCTTCACCTCTTTGATTAGGTTTATTTCTAGGTATCTTATTGTTTTTGGTTCAATTGTAAATGGGATTATTCTCTTAATTACTCTTTCTGCTGCTTCATTATTGGTATACAGAAATGCAACAATGCCTATAGATTGATATTATATATGTGACCTTACTGAATTTATCAGTTCTAGCAATTTTTTGGTGGGGACTCTAAGGTTTTCTACAGAGGATCATGTCATCTGCAAATAACAAAAGTTTTACTTCCTTCCCAATCTGGATGCCTTTTCTTTTTGTTGTCTGATTGTTGTGACTAGGACTTCCAATCGTATGCTGAATAAAAGTGGTAAGAGTGGACATCCTTGTTCCCGGCCTTAGGGGAAAGGTTCTCCATTATTCCCCATTAAGGATAATATTAGCTGTGGGTTTTTCATATAATGGCCTTTATTAATTGAGATATATTCCCTCTAAACCTACCTTGTGAAGGGTGTTTATCATGAATGGATGTTGTACTTTGTCAAATGCTTCTTCTGCATCTAATGAAATGATATATGGTTCTTATCCCTTATCTTATTGATGTGACATATCACATTGACTGATTTGTGAATATTGAACCACCCTGGCAACCCAGGAAAGAACCCCACTGGATCATGGTGAATGATTTTTTAAATGTATTTTTGGATTCAGTTTGCTAATATTTTGTTGAAGACTTTTGCATCTAGGTTTATCAGGAATATTTGCCTGTAGTTCTCTTTTTTTAGTTGTATATTTATCTGATTTTGGTATCAGGGCAATACTGGCTTCATAAAATAAAATGGGAAGTTTTTCTTCTTCTATTTTTGGAATAGTTTGAGAATAGACATAATATTAACTCTTTTTTTAAATGTTTGGTAGATTTTGACTGTGAAGCCATCTGGTCCTGAACTTCCGTTTGTTGAGAGTTTTCTGGTTACTGATTCAATTTCTTTGCTGGTATTAGGTCTATTCAAATTTTCTATTTCTGATTCCGTTTGGGTATGTTATAGGTTTCTAGGGATTTGTCCATTTCTTCTAGGCTGTCCAATTTGTTGGCATAATCTATTACAGTAATCTATTACAATTGTTTGTCTTTTTGTAGTATTGGTTGTTATTAATCCCCTCTCATTTGTGATTTTATTTGGATCTTTTCCATTTTTTTTTCTAGATAAGTCTGGCTAGAAGTTTACTAATGTCATTGATTTTTTTTTTTTAATTAAAGAAACCAGATCTGGCTTTTGTTGATATATTCTATTGATTTTTAATTTCTTTTTTAAAAATATTTTATTTATTCATTCATGAGAGACACAGAGACAGAGACCCAGGCAGAGGGAGAAACAGGCTCCATGCAGGGAGCCTGACGTGGGACTCGATCCCAGGACTCCAGGATCATGCCCTGGGCTGAGGGCAGGTGCTAAATAGCTGAGCCACCCAGGGATCCCCATGATTTTTAATTTCTATATCATTTATTTCTGCTAAGATCTTTATTATTTCCTTCCTCTGGCTTAAGGTTTTATTTGTTGTTCTTCTTCTAGCTCCTTTAGGTATTAGGTTGTTTATTTGAGATTTATCTTTTTTCTTGAGGTAGACCTGAGGTGCTCTTAGAACCACTTTTGCTGTATCTCAAAGGTTTTGAATAATTGTATTTTCATTTTCATTTGTTTCCATCCACCTTTTATTTCTTTTATATTCTGGTTGACCCATTTATTGTTTAGTAGCATGCTTTTTAACCTCCATGTACTTGTGCTCTGTCCAGATTTTTCCTTGTGGTTAACTTCTACATTCATAGCATTGGGGTAAGAAAAGATGCATGGTAGCACTTCAATCTTTGAATTTGTTGAGACTTGTTTTGTGGCCTAATATGTGATATCTTCTGGAAAATATTCCATATACACTTGAAAAGAATGTGTATTCTGCTGTTTTAGGATGGAATGCTCTGAATATAACTGTTAAATCATTCTGGTCCCATGTGTCATTCAAAGATCTTGTTTTCTTGTTGTTTTCCATTTAGATGATCTGTCCATTGATGTAAGTGGGGTGCTAAAGCCCCCTATTATTGTATTACTGTTGATTACCTTGAGTCTTGTTTCAGTCTTTGATTTAAAATCTATTTTTTTCTGATATAAGTATTACTACTCTGGCTTTCTTTTGACATCCATTTGTACATGTTTCTCCGTCCCCTCATTTTCAATCTACAATGTCTTTAAGTCTAAAATGAGTCTCTTGTAGACATCATTTTTGTTTTTTATCCATTTTGTCATCCTATATCTTTTGATTGAAGTATTTAGTCTATTTACATTCAAAGTAATTATTGATATGTATTTATCGCAATTTTATTAATTGTTTTGTGGCTATTTCTAATAATTTTCTCTGATCCTTGTCTTTCTCTCTTTCATAATTTGCTGGTTTTCTTTAGTGATATATTTAGATTTCTTTCTTTTTATTCTTTACATATTTATTAGTGTTTTTTGATTTGTGGTTACTTTTATAAGGTCTTCTGCATATAGCAGTCTATATTAAGGTGATGATTGTTTATGCTTGAACCCATTCTTTATTTTTCTCCTTCTCTTGTTTAGTTACATGGTGTCATATTTTACATCCTTTTATTTTATGAGTTACTATCATTTTTGGTTTTCTTTCTATTCAAAGAGTTCCCTTTAATATTTATTCTTGCAGAACTGGTTTAGTGGTCATGAAAATCCTTTATTTTTGGTCTGGAAAACTCTTTATCTCTCCTTCTATTCTGAATGATAGCCCTGCTGGATAGAGTATTCCTGGCTGCAGGTTTTTCCCATTTAGTACATTGAATATATTAGCCACTCTTTTCTGGCTTGGAAAGTTTCTGCTGAAAATTCTGCTGATAGCCTTATGAGGGTGGAGGCCGGATGGGGGTCAAGGATTCCTTTATATGTAAGTGTCTTCTTTTGTCTTGCTGCTTTAAAATTTTTTCTTGGGGAGGAGCAAGATGGCGGAGGAGTAGGGTCTCCAAATCACCTGTCTCCACCAAACTACCTAGAAAACCTTCAAATTATCCTGAAAATCTATGAATTCGGCCTGAGATTCAAAGAGAGACCAGCTGGAATGCTACAGTGAGAAGAGTTCGCGCATCTAGCAAGGTAGGAAGACGGGGAAAAAGAAATAAAGGAACAAAGGCCTCCAAGGGGGAGGGGCCCGCGAGGAGCCGGGCTGAGGCCGGGGCGAGTGTCCCCAGGACAGGAGAGCCCCGTCCCGGAGACGCAGGAGCTGCACCGACCTTCCCGGGCGGAAAGGGGCTCGTGGGGAGTTGGAGCAGGACCAGGAGGGCGAGGAGGCCCTCGGGCTCCCGGGGACAGTAACAGAGCAACTGCGCGCCCAGGAGAGTGCGCCGAGCTCCCTAAGGGCTGCAGCGCGGGCGGCGGGACCCGGCGGGACCCGGAGCAGCTGAAGGGGCTCGGGCGGCGGCTCCGCGGAGGGGGCTGCGGGGCCCCGGGAGCAGCTCGGGGGGCTCGGGCAGAGGAAGAGGCTCCGTGCGGAGGGGGCTGCGCGGTTCCAGGAGCAGCTCGGAGGGGCTCGGGCGGCGGCTCCGCGGAGGGGGCTGCGCGGCCCGGGAGCGCGAATCCACCAGCGCAGGCCCCGGAGCACAGGGCGCCGGGACACAGCCCAGGATCCGGCCTCCCCCGGGACAGGCAGAGGCCGGGAGGGCCCAGGACAGCGAGGACGCTCCTGCCCCAGCTGAGCAGATCAGCGGCCCCGCCCAGGAGCCTCCAGGCCCTGCAGACGGAGAGCTCTGGAGTTCCTGCCGGAGCTGAATCCAGGTTTCCAGAGCTGCCCCGCCACTGGGGCTGTTCCTCCTGCGGCCTCACTGGGTAAACAACCCCCACCGAGCCCTGCACCAGGCAGGGGCACAGCAGCTCCCCCAACTGCTAACACCTGAAAATCAGCACAACAGGCCCCTCCCCCAGAACACCAGCTAGACTGACAACTTCCAGGAGAAGCCAAGGGACTTAAAGAACACAGAATCAGAAGATACTCCCCGGTGGTTCTTTTTTTGTTTGTTTGTCTTTGTTTTTGTTTTTGTTTTGTTTTGCTTTTTGATTTGTTTCCTTCCCCCACCCCCTTTTTTTTTCTCCTTTCTTTTTCTTTCTCTTTTTCTTCCCTTTTTTTTTTTTCCTCTTTCTCTTTTCTTTCCTTCTTTCTCTCCTCTCTTTTTCTCTTTTTCCCAATACAATTTGCTTTTGGCCACTCTGCACTGAGCAAAATGACTAGAAGGAAAACCTCACCTCAAAAGAAAGAATCAGAAACAGTCCTCTCTCCCACAGAGTTACAAAATCTGGATTACAATTCAATGTCAGAAAGCCAATTCAGAAGCACTATTATACAGCTACTGGTGGCTCTAGAAAAAAGTATAAAGGACTCAAGGGACTTCATGACTGCAGAATTTAGAGCTAATCAGGCAGAAATTAAAAACCAATTGAATGAGATGCAATCCAAACTAGAAGTCCTAACGACGAGGGTTAACGAGGTGGAAGAACGAGTGAGTGACCTAGAAGACAAGTTGACAGCAAAGAGGGAAACTGAGGAAAAAAGAGACAAACAATTAAAAGATCATGAAGATAGATTAAGGGAAATAAACGACAGCCTGAGGAAGAAAAACCTACGTTTAATTGGGGTTCCCGAGGGCGCCGAAAGGGACAGAGGGCCAGAATATGTATTTGAACAAATTCTAGCTGAAAACTTTCCTAATCTGGGAAGGGAAACAGGCATTCAGATCCAGGAAATAGAGAGATCCCCCCCTAAAATCAATAAAAACCGTTCAACACCTCGACATTTAATTGTGAAGCTTGCAAATTCCAAAGATAAGGAGAAGATCCTTAAAGCAGCAAGAGACAAGAAATCCCTGACTTTTATGGGGAGGAGTATTAGGGTAACAGCAGACCTCTCCACAGAGACCTGGCAGGCCAGAAAGGGCTGGCAGGATATATTCAGGGTCCTAAATGAGAAGAACATGCAACCAAGAATACTTTATCCAGCAAGGCTCTCATTCAAAATGGAAGGAGAGATAAAGAGCTTCCAAGACAGGCAGCAACTAAAAGAATATGTGACCTCCAAACCAGCTCTGCAAGAAATTTTAAGGGGGCCTCTTAAAATTCCCCTTTAAGAAGAAGTTCAGTGGAACAGTCCACAAAAACAAAGACTGAATAGATATCATGATGACACTAAACTCATATCTCTCAATAGTAACTCTGAATGTGAACGGGCTTAATGACCCCATCAAAAGGCGCAGGGTTTCAGACTGGATAAAAAAGCAGGACCCATCTATTTGCTGTCTACAAGAGACTCATTTTAGACAGAAGGACACCTACAGCCTGAAAATAAAAGGTTGGAGAACCATTTACCATTCGAATGGTCCTCAAAAGAAAGCAGGGGTAGCCATCCTTATATCAGATAAACTAAAATTTACCCCAAAGACTGTAGTGAGAGATGAAGAGGGACACTATATCATACTTAAAGGATCTATTCAACAAGAGGACTTAACAATCCTCAATATATATGCTCCAAATGTGGGAGCTGCCAAATATATAAATCAATTATTAACCAAAGTGAAGAAATACTTAGATAATAATACACTTATACTTGGTGACTTCAATCTAGCTCTTTCTATACTCGATAGGTCTTCTAAGCACAACATCTCCAAAGAAACGAGAGCTTTAAATGATACACTGGACCAGATGGATTTCACAGATATCTACAGAACTTTACATCCAAACTCAACTGAATACACATTCTTCTCAAGCGCACATGGAACTTTCTCCAGAATAGACCACATATTGGGTCACAAATCGGGTCTGAACCGATACCAAAAGATTGGGATTGTCCCCTGCATATTCTCGGACCATAATGCCTTGAAATTAGAACTAAATCACAACAAGAAGTTCGGAAGGACCTCAAACACATGGAGGTTAAGGACCATCCTGCTAAAAGATAAAAGGGTCAACCAGGAAATTAAGGAAGAATTAAAAAGATTCATGGAAACTAATGAGAATGAAGATACAACCGTTCAAAATCTTTGGGATGCAGCAAAAGCAGTCCTAAGGGGGAAATACATCGCAATACAAGCATCCATTCAAAAACTGGAAAGAACTCAAATACAAAAGCTAACCTTACACATAAAGGAGCTAGAGAAAAAACAGCAAATAGATCCTACACCCAAGAGAAGAAGGGAGCTAATAAAGATTCGAGCAGAACTCAACGAAATCGAGACCAGAAGAACTGTGGAACAGATCAACAAAACCAGGAGTTGGTTCTTTGAAAGAATTAATAAGATAGATAAACCATTAGCCAGCCTTATTAAAAAGAAGAGAGAGAAGACTCAAATTAATAAAATCATGAATGAGAAAGGAGAGATCACTACCAACACCAAGGAAATACAAACGATTTTAAAAACATATTATGAACAGCTATACGCCAATAAATTAGGCAATCTAGAAGAAATGGACGCATTCCTGGAAAGCCACAAACTACCAAAACTGGAACAGGAAGAAATAGAAAACCTGAACAGGCCAATAACCAGGGAGGAAATTGAAGCAGTCATCAAAAACCTCCCAAAACACAAGAGTCCAGGGCCAGATGGCTTCCCAGGAGAATTTTATCAAACGTTTAAAGAAGAAATCATACCTATTCTCCTAAAGCTGTTTGGAAAGATAGAAAGAGATGGAGTACTTCCAAATTCGTTCTATGAGGCCAGCATCACCTTAATTCCAAAGCCAGACAAAGACCCCGCCAAAAAGGAGAATTACAGACCAATATCCCTGATGAACATGGATGCAAAAATTCTCAACAAGATACTGGCCAATAGGATCCAACAATACATTAAGAAAATTATTCACCATGACCAAGTAGGATTTATCCCTGGGACACAAGGCTGGTTCAACACCCGTAAAACAATCAATGTGATTCATCATATCAGCAAGAGAAAAACCAAGAACCATATGATCCTCTCATTGGATGCAGAGAAAGCATTTGACAAAATACAGCATCCATTCCTGATCAAAACTCTTCAGAGTGTAGGGATAGAGGGAACATTCCTCGACATCTTAAAAGCCATCTATGAAAAGCCCACAGCAAATATCATTCTCAATGGGGAAGCACTGGGAGCCTTTCCCCTAAGATCAGGAACAAGACAGGGATGTCCACTCTCACCACTGCTGTTCAACATAGTACTGGAAGTCCTAGCCTCAGCAATCAGACAACAAAAAGACATTAAAGGCATTCAAATTGGCAAAGAAGAAGTCAAACTCTCCCTCTTCGCCGATGACATGATACTCTACATAGAAAACCCAAAAGTCTCCACCCCAAGATTGCTAGAACTCATACAGCAATTCGGTAGCGTGGCAGGATACAAAATCAATGCCCAGAAGTCAGTGGCATTTCTATACACTAACAATGAGACTGAAGAAAGAGAAATTAAGGAGTCAATCCCATTTACAATTGCACCCAAAAGCATAAGATACCTAGGAATAAACCTCACCAAAGATGTAAAGGATCTATACCCTCAAAACTATAGAACACTTCTGAAAGAAATTGAGGAAGACACAAAGAGATGGAAAAATATTCCATGCTCATGGATTGGCAGAATTAATATTGTGAAAATGTCAATGTTACCCAGGGCAATATACACGTTTAATGCAATCCCTATCAAAATACCATGGACTTTCTTCAGAGAGTTAGAACAAATTATTTTAAGATTTGTGTGGAATCAGAAAAGACCCCGAATAGCCAGGGGAATTTTAAAAAAGAAAACCATAGCTGGGGGCATCACAATGCCAGATTTCAGGTTGTACTACAAAGCTGTGGTCATCAAGACAGTGTGGTACTGGCACAAAAACAGACACATAGATCAGTGGAACAGAATAGAGAATCCAGAAGTGGACCCTGAACTTTATGGGCAACTAATATTCGATAAAGGAGGAAAGACTATCCATTGGAAGAAAGACAGTCTCTTCAATAAATGGTGCTGGGAAAATTGGACATCCACATGCAGAAGAATGAAACTAGACCACTCTCTTTCACCATACACAAAGATAAACTCAAAATGGATGAAAGATCTAAATGTGAGACAAGATTCCATCAAAATCCTAGAGAAGAACACAGGCAACACCCTTTTTGAACTCGGCCATAGTAACTTCTTGCAAGATACATCCACGAAGGCAAAAGAAACAAAAGCAAAAATGAACTATTGGGACTTCATCAAGATAAGAAGCTTTTGCACAGCAAAGGATACAGTCAACAAAACTCAAAGACAGCCTACAGAATGGGAGAAGATATTTGCAAATGACATATCAGATAAAGGGCTAGTTTCCAAGATCTATAAAGAACTTATTAAACTCAACACCAAAGAAACAAACAATCCAATCATGAAATGGGCAAAAGACATGAACAGAAATCTCACAGAGGAAGACATAGACATGGCCAACATGCATATGAGAAAATGCTCTGCATCACTTGCCATCAGGGAAATACAAATCAAAACTACAATGAGATACCACCTCACACCAGTGAGAATGGGGAAAATTAACAAGTCAGGAAACAATAAATGTTGGAGAGGATGCGGAGAAAAGGGAACCCTCTTACACTGTTGGTGGGAATGTGAACTGGTGCAGCCACTCTGGAAAACTGTGTGGAGGTTCCTCAAACAGTTAAAAATATACCTGCCCTACGACCCAGCAATTGCACTGTTGGGGATTTACCCCAAAGATACAAATGCAATGAAACGCCGGGACACCTGCACCCCGATGTTTCTAGCAGCAATGGCCACGATAGCCAAACTGTGGAAGGAGCCTCGGTGTCCAACGAAAGATGAATGGATAAAGAAGATGTGGTTTATGTATACAATGGAATATTACTCAGCTATTAGAAATGACAAATACCCACCATTTGCTTCAACGTGGATGGAACTGGAGGGTATTATGCTGAGTGAAGTAAGTCAGTCGGAGAAGGACAAACATTATATGTTCTCATTCATTTGGGGAATATAAATAATAGTGAAAGGGAAAATAAGGGAAGGGAGAAGAAATGTGTGGGAAATATCAGAAAGGGAGACAGAACGTAAAGACTGCTAACTCTGGGAAACGAACTAGGGGTGGTAGAAGGGGAGGAGGGCGGGGGGTGGGAGTGAATGGGTGACGGGCACTGGGTATTATTCTGTATGTTAGTAAATTGAACACCAATAAAAAAAATAAAAAAATAAAAATAAAAAAAAAAAAAAAAAAAAAAAAAAAAAAAAAAATAAAATTTTTTCTTTATCACTATATTTTGCCGTTTTAATTACAACACCTGTTAGTGTGGACCTGCTTTTGTTAATTTTGTTGGAGGTTCTCTGTGCCTCCTGGATCTAGATATCTATTTACTTCCCCAAATTAGGTAAATTTTCAGTTATAGTTTCCTCAGAAAAGTTCTCTGCCTCTTTCTCTCTCTTTTCTTCTTCTGGGACACCTGTAATACAAATGTTATTATGATCAATGGAGTTACTGAGTTCCGTTAAGTCTATTCTCATTTTGCATAATTCTTTTTTCTCTCTTTCGTTTGGCTTGATTGCTTTCCATTACTTTGTCTTCTAGGTTATTAATTCATGCCTCTGCTTCTTTCAGCCTGCTGTTCATTCCATCAAGCATGTTTTTCATTTTGTATTGAGTCCTATATCTCTACTATGATATTCCTTATCTCTATGCTAATGATCTCACTGATGCCCTCCACTCTTTTCTCAAGTCCAGTGAGTATTGTTATGATCATTGCTTTAAATGTTATATCAGGCATGTTACTTATATCTGTTTCACTTAGATCTTCAGGTGTGGCCTTGTCCTGTTCTTTCATTTGGGACAACTTCCTCGGTCTTCTCATTTTGTCTAAGTCTCTGTGCCTGTTTCTGTGTCGTAGGAAAATCAGCTGTGTCTCCTATTTTTGAAGTGTTGGCTTTATGAAGAAGAGTTCCTGTAGTGCTCTGCAGTGTACCATTCCTTGTTCCCCAGGTCCTGGTGCTTCTGGGAGTGTCTCTACTATGTGCTGTGTGTGCCCTGCTGTTGTGTTCTAGCCACTTTATCCTTCAGGCCAGTTGTCTACAGAAGCTGTCTTTGCCTGCTGTGGCCATTGTTTGGTGCCTGGCCTAAATGTGGTGCATTTTAACTAGATACGCTCTGGTGTATTTGTGTAATGAGATCTGTCTCCACCACCTGAACAAGACCACACAAAACTTCCAGGTTGGGAGGCACAGTGTTGGCAAGAATTTGGGCCAGTCTTCTGGGGGCAAGGGACTATTGCACTTGAACTGAGGCAAATGTGGAAAAGAGTGGTTTCACCAGAGCTTGGGTGGTGGAGAGGGCTTGGTGGAAGGATTAGGTAGTATTTGTACCACACTAGTTCCCATAGGGTCCTCTGTGCTTATGCTGAGGGACAGGGGAAGGAAATAGTGCCTGCCAGTTCTTTTGTTCCCAGAGGGGTCTCTCCATGAATGTTGCCTCCCTGGGACATGGTCTGAGATGAGCATGTGTGCCCCAGGGGCTTTGCAGATCATTGTTTCATGCTGTATGTCCACAGGCTGTTTGCCTTGCCTTTTCTCCAAGAGCAGCTTCAATGCCCTCTGAGCTCCTGCAGAGCCAAGCATGCTGACCTTTAAAACTCTAGGCTTTATACTCTGCTGTTTGCCAGAACTCAAAGATTTGGCCCCTCTTGCTTTCCAAGCCAATTGCTATGGGAATTCATTTCCTCCAAGTGCTCCTCTACTTGCTGGTCTGTCTTTCACCCTACTCTGTGACGATGGCTCTCTCCCCACCACAGCAGCCACAATGCATTTCTCTCTCAAACCACATCTCTGCACTTCCTACCTTCCTTGATGTGGACTTTTTTCTACCTCGAGTTGTGGAGTTTGTTCTATCAATCTTCAGGTCAATTTCTGGGGTATTTAGGATGATTTGATAGTTATCTAGTTGTATTCATAGGACAAGGCAAACCTAGTGTCCTCCTACTCTGTTGCCTTCTTCCCATTGCCTAGCACTAATTTTCTTATCCTAAAGAACTAATATTCTTGTCTTATCCTATCAAAGACTTGACTAGAATGAGTCAGAATTAATATTCAAAGGATAATTTTTGCTCTATTTACTTAATATAAATTAAGCTGTTATTAATATTAAACTAATATTGATATTCTTTTCATTGTTAACATGAATTTCATTAATTTGTCTAACTTATCCCATTCTCAAGAATGCATGGCCACATGTCTAATTTTAAAGGGAATATTTTCTTCCTAAGTGTACTCTATGCTCATCACACTTCTTATCTAGATATGAGCAAATATGCATACTTCTGTATCATGGGGTTTAGAGAAGTCAAGAAGGAATGAAAACTTGCTAACTAATAATTTTATGTCCTATTCCCCCAAAATATTGAACTTAATCATCTATATTTTAAATGATAAGAAGCAAAATGACTGATATCAAGTATGTAATTTTACTCTGGAACTAGGATATTAAAACTCAGAGGCTATTTTAAAATGAATACTGGTTCTAATTGCTTACCAAATTATTTGAATGTATCTTTATATTACCTACCTTTTTGTTTTAGTAATGATTTATCATCCTTTTGCCAGAAAATGCAGTATTTTGTGTTAGAATAGCAAACAGAAGAGGAACTTGTTTCAACAACCATTTATTATTGTTCAAAACATTATAATTACTCATATTCTATTTGTTCTCATATATAAACATATTAAACGGACAACTAATGACACTCAAGGAACAAAGAATTCAAAACTGCACCTAATAATTTATTAGTGTATATTGCCTAACTATAAGGGAATTGAATCTAGTGCTTACTTGAAAATATTTACCCTCTGAATTGTAGAAGAGGAACATTAAAGGAAAGAGGGAACATGAGCGTATAATATTGTAGGATTCTGTTTTTTTTTTAATTGACTTTATTTAGAGCAGTTTTTAGGTGTACAGCAAAGTTGAGCAAAAGGTGCAGAAATTTTCTATATACCCCTACCTCCACGCAAGTAAAATCGCCCCCACCATCGACATCTCCCAGAGTGGTACATTTGTTACAACTGATGAACCTATGTTGACACATCACAATCACCCAAAGTCTACATAGTTTTACCCTTTCCAGAATGTCATACAGATGGAATCATACAGTATGTAGCTTTTTCAGATTGATTTCTTTCCCTTAATAATGTGCATTTCAGTTTCCTTCATGCCTTTCAGTGGCTTGATAGTGAATCTCAGTTTAGCACTGAATAATCTGGATGACCCATAATTTATTTATCCATTCACCTACTGAAGAATATCTTGGTGCTTCCAAGTTTTGACAATTGTGAATAAAGGGGCTGTAAACATCCATGTGCAAGGTTTTTTGTTTGTTTTGTATTGTTTTGTTTGTTTTTTGTTTTTTGTGTTTTTTTTGTGTGGACATAAGTTTTCAGCTTCTTTGGAAAAAAGCCAAAGAGAATGATTGCTGGATAGGACTCTGGTTTTTAACCAGTGTGGTTAAAAATGGCTAGTGGGAGAATCCTAGTTTAGGGACACTTTATTCCTCAAAGTTTCTATAAAGTTTCTAAAAATTATATATTTTCTCTCATCACCCGAGTTATCCACCTGAAAGTCAAAGTACCATTTGTAGTTGATTCTATCTGCCAGGGGTTTACCACCTGCCCTTTTTCTGTAATCCCTGCATTTGGAGTGCTTTTCTTATTCCCACTAGTCAGTACTTCTGTTATGACACTTTTTATAACTACCTATTAAAGGCTACATCCTGTGCTTCTTCCCCTTTCTACATCAGCTATATATGTGTACAATGAGAACAAAATAATTTTGGGAAAATGTGTGCTTTTATAGTCATGAAAGCAGTGACATTTATTCTCCAACCCTATTATCACCATTTTAAACCACTAAAGGGATTATTTTAATTTGCGTTTTAAAGATAGGACCAACAAAATTGTTCTCTCACCAAAAAGTTAACTTCTATACCCATATATTTTATCATAAATAATGAATAAAATAGTCAAATGTTTGCAACTATATAATTTGTACAGGATTCAGCCTATTTGATCAAATATTTAATGGAGAATAAAACAGAAGGTTTAAGAATTACTTCTCTAGGATATTAGATGATTATATTTTTTCTTATCTCCTACTTCAAGATCTAATTTTTATCTGAATTGGAGCATATACAATAAAAGAGATGGAAAGAAAAGAAAGCTTTTATGGACTGAAGGCCTTTAAAAAAATTCTTGGGAACTCTTACAATCTTACTATTTAGGATTTAAGGTAATAAATTTCTATGGTAATCCATAGCAATTCTACAGGTTGATAGGTAGTTATGAGACTTTGGTATTCATAGTGAATTCATGTAAATGGCTCAGTGGAACTTCAGGCTACCCAAACTTATTTCTTCATTACTCACTAACCCATTATTTTAGTGTATTTTATTGTGTTAGGTACATGGATTACAAAGACCTCCCCTTGTTAAGACATGTCAGTTTGGACTGTTATCCAGACTGTTACATCAAACCTCTAAATGGATTCCTTGCTTCTTTTCCTTCTTTCTTAAAGATTTTATTTATTTATTCATGAGAGACACAGAGAGAGGCAGAGATACAGGCAGAGGGAGGAGCAGGCTCCCTGCAGGGAATCTGATGGGGGACTGGATCCTGGGACTCTGGGATCCTGCCCTGAACCCAAGGCAGACACTCAATTGCTGAACCACCCAGGCATCCTTGGATTCCTTGTTTCTTTCTCACTCTAACTTGTATTTTCACATTGAAGCCAAACTGACTTTTCTAAAATAGGATTATCATTCTACTCAAACCCTTAACCAGTAAATGGAATCTTGTGAACTCAGGATAGAAGGTAAAATCCTTAACCTGTCCTTTTAGGTTCTTTATAATCTGACCCTTGCTCCCTCCAGCCTCACCACTAGACAGTCTCTCTCTCTGCTCATAATACTATAGCTCTTGGCCTTTTAGATTCTCACGGGCACCAAGCTCTCTTTTTTTTTTTTTAGCCTTTGTTTTTGCTAAACATGCTCAGCTCCACATTTTTGGCTTGGCCAATTCCTGCTCATCTTTAGCTCTTAGCTAAAAGATATTTCATCAAAGTGACATTACCTGAATTAGATCCTCCTACTAGACTCATCAAAAAAGAGTCTCCTTCTGTAATTGATATATGTATCTCTGCAGATATTTAATAGAAATTTCTCTCAAGAGACCATAACTCTAGGAGTGTACAAATCATATCTACCATACCTACCATACTGCATACAGCATTTAGCATAATACCTGGCATATATGACAAGTACTGAAAATCAGTTATTAATGTTTGATCAAATGAGTGTGTGAATGCTCTAATGGTATCTGGACCCTTAGAGCTCCTTCTTTAAACAAAATTAAAATTAATCCACCAATCTTTATCTGCATTTCCAATGTCCAAAATAAGATCTGTGAATATAACTAAAAGAAGGGACTTTTTATTTTTATTTTTTTACTTACATTCATTTTGCCAACATATAACACTCAGTGCTCATCTCATCAGGTGCCCTCCTCAGTGCCTGTTACCCAATCACCCTAACCCCCTGCCCACCTCCCCTTCCACAACCCTTTGTTCATTTCCCAGAATTTTGAGTCTCCCATGGTTTGTCTCCCTCTCTAATTTTTCCCACTCAGTTCTCCTCCTTTCCCTTATAATCCCTGTCACTATTTCTTATATCCCTCATATGAGTGAAATCATATGATGATTGTCCTTCTCTGATTGACTTATTTCACTCAGTGCAATATCCTCCAGTTCCATCAATGTTGAAGCAAATGGTTTCTGAAGGCTGAGTAATATTCCATTGTATATAGAGACCACATCTTTATCCATTCATCTGTCAAAGGACATTGTGGCTCCTTCCACAGTGTGGCTATTGTGGACATTGCTGCTGTGAACATTGAGGTGCAGGTGCCCTGGCATTTCACTGCATCTGTGTCTCTGGGGTAAATACCCGTATGATTGCTGGGTAATAGGGTAGTTCTATTTTTAACTCTTTGAGGAACCTCCACACAGTTTTCCAGAGTGGCTGCACCAGTTCACATTCCCACGAACAGTGCAAGAGGGTTCTCCTTTCTCCGCATCCTCTCCAACATTTGTTGTTTCCTGTCTTGTTAATTTTCACTGTTCTCACTGGTGTGAGGTGGTATCTCATTGTGGTTTTGATTTGTATTTCCCTGATGGCAAGTGATGCGGAGCATTTTGTTGTTGCTTGTTGGCCATGTCTATGTCTTCCTCTGTGAAATTTCTGTTCATGTCTTTTGCCCATTTCATGATTGGATTGTTTGTTTCTTTGCTGTTGAGTTTAATATGTTCTTTATAGATCTTGGATGCTAGCCCTTTGTCTGATATGTCATTTGCAAATATCTTCTTCCATTCTGTAGGTTGTCTTTTAGTTTTGTTGACTGTTTCCTTCACTGTATAGAAGCTTTTTATCCTGATTAAGTCCCAACAGTTCATTTTTGCTTTTGTTTCCTTTGCCTTCATAGATGTTCTTGCAAGAAGTTGCTGTGGCCAAGTTCAAAGAGGCTGTTGCCTGTGTTCTCCTCTAGGATTTTGATGGATTCTTGTTTCACATCTAGATCCTTCATCCATTTTGAGTTTATCTTTGTGTCTGGTGTAAGAGAATGGTCTAGTTTCATTCTTCTGCATGTGGGTGTCCAATTTCCCAGCACCATTTATTGAAGAGACTGTCCTTTCTCCAGTGAATATTCTTTCCTGCTTTGTCGAATTAGTTGACCATAGAGTTGAGGATCCATTTTTGGGTTCTCTATTCTGTTCCTTTGATCTATGTGTCTGTTTTTGTGCCAATACCACACTGTCTTGTGATCACAGCTTTGTAGTACAACTTGAAATCCAGCACTGTGATGCCCCCGGCATTGGTTTTCTTTTTCAATATTCCCCTGGCTATTCAAGGTCTTTTTCTGATTCCACACAAATCTTAAGATGATTTGTTCCAACTCTCTGAAGAAAGTCCATGGTATTTTGATAGGGATTGCATTGAATGTGTAAATTAACCTGGGTAGCATAGACATTTTCACAATATTTATTCTTCCAATCCATGAGTTATGGACTACTTTTCCATCTCTTTGTGTCTTCCTCAATTTCTTTCAGAAGTGTTCTGTAGTTTTTAGGGTATAGATCCTATACCTCTTTGGTTAGGTATATTCCTAGGTATCTTATGCTTTTGGGTGCAATTGTAAATGGGATTGACTCCTTAATTTCTCTTTCTTCAGTCTCGTTGTTAGTGTATAGAAATGCCACTGATTTCTGGGGATTGATTTTGTATCCTACCACACTGCCGAATTGCTGTATGAGTTCTAGCAATCTTGGGGTGGAGTCTTTTGGGTTTTCTATATACAGTATCATGTCATCTGTGAAGAGGGAGAGTTTGACTTCTTCTTTGGGAATCTGAATGCCTTTTATTTCTTTTTGTTGTCTGATTGCTGAGGCTAGGACTTCTAGTACTATGTTGAATAGCAGTGGTGAGAGTGGGCATCCCTGTCATGTTCCTGATCTTAGGGGAAAGGCTATCAGTTTTTCCTCTTTGCTGATGATATTCACTGTGGGCTTTACATAGATTGCTTTTAAGATAATGAGGAATGTTCAAGAGGTGACTTTTTAGAAAGATTATCATAAAGATCTTACAAATTAAACTAGAGAGGGTGGGTAAAGGAACAAAAGAGGAGAAAACAAAGCAAAGGGATTATTAGAAAAACAAGTTAAAATGAGGGCAAGTGGAATACTAATTTTATTTTAATAGCTGTGCTTATATCTTTGCATTTTTAATGGCATTTTTTAATACTCTGTATTTTCCTGGGAAGCAGATTGTCTTTCCTTCCAAAACATTACACAAGAAAGACCTCATATTATATAGCCTGAGCTTCCAGGTCCAAAGCTATGGCTGGGCTCAGTAGTTAGATGCCCAAATTCACCTTTCAGGCATTATCAGTATACAATTAGAGATCCTGTTGCCCACAAGAATTCATTTAATACTTGATCCTTAATCCATTTTACTTCTTCATTAAAAGCAGAGTTTTCTTTCCTATAGAAGTTTTGAGAATCAGGACACTTTCTTCTCATGTTCCATGTCACAGATAATTGCACTGAAAAGAGTAAATTAAAAAGCCAAATTATGTGGGTGTACTAAGTGTGATGTGTTTTCTAAGTCTGATTTGAATTAAAAGTACTCTAGATTTGAAGTAAATATAAAAATATGCATTCTAATTGTACAAAAAAAAAATTTTAACTGAAGATCAAATCAGTTTGAGTCATTATTGTTAATATATGCAATTTTACTTCTTAGATGAATGAATAAAATCTACTTTGATTTCTCATTTATAATTATGTTAAAGTTCAGCTAGTTTTGGTACAATGATGCCAAATCAAAGCCAAAAACATATTTTTATGAATAATGCATTTAAAGATTACCAAAATGATATTTGAATAGGAACACAATGAACATCTCAAAAGGAATTAATACACATGTCTATTCAGTTATTATAATTCATAAAGGCCATGAAGTAATACTACTCTTTAATTATTTTTTCCTTAAAAATCAGCTTAAATGTGTAGCTTTACATTGTAGCAGAAGAAACCACATGACTCTCATCTCCCAAAATGTCACTCATATACCAGTAGAGGTGAAATACCAAAAAGAAAAAAAAGGAAAAGTAGATGAATATGGTACAATATTTTTAAAACTATAGATATGCATCTAATAAGTAATAGAGAATGGTGTTCAAGATATGTAAGAAAAAGTAAAAAATTCTAACATGACAATTAAAGAACTTTGTAATTTAACTTTGAAAGAGTGTTAGAGTTTTTAATAGCAAAGAGGAATCTGGGGGATAAAATTCCTGTTTTCTTTTTAGCATCAGTTTTCACAGTGAAAATAGTCAATCAATTACTTTGATATGTCAAGATACCACTGTTAAAAACATTTCATTATTAAATAAACTTTTAAATAAGAGACATTTAGAGACAAAAATCTATTTAGCTGTATTACATATATTCAATTTCAGTTTGCATGGTGAAATATACTGAAGTCCAAACCCTCAGTGTGATGATTATTAAGAAGTGGGAATTTGGAAGGTAATTAGGTCATGAGGTAGAGCCCTAGTGAATGGTATTAGTGTCTTTTAATAAGGGACCCCAGAACTCTCTTGCCTTTTTTTCACTATGTGAGGATACAATGAGAAGTCAGTTATCTGCAACCTGGAAATGAGCCCTTACCAGAACCTGATCATGCTGGCATTCTGATCTTGGACTTCCAGCCTTTATTGCTGTGAGCAGTAAATTTCTTCTGTCTGTGAGCCACCTAGTCTATGGCACTTTGTTATAGCAGCCTAAACTGCCTAAGACATCATTATGTTATTTCCTTTTCATATAAAGAAAAACTATTGCGATTGAAGTTACTTATCTTACCAAGTTCTCTTATTGTGTCCTATAGTTTTTCAGATATTTCTCTTTGAGTTTCTAGGTATATAATCAAACATCCTGTAAAAATTGTATCTTCTCCTTTCCACTTTTAATGCCACTATTCTAATTAAACTGAATAAACAGAACAATATTATATTTATTGGTAATTTTCACAGAAGTACTTTCAGTATTTTACAGTTAAGCACAATTTCGTATTTCTCAGAAATAGGATTTTTTTCTGTTAGGAAAATGTTCATCTTTGTTAATTAAAATTTTATGTCAGGAAGAAAATTGAATTCTATCAAATCCCTTTTTAGTTGCAATCTTTGATGGGCTATAATGAGGAAAATTAATGGATTTCTGAATATTAGCCTTCCTTGCATTCCTGAGACCAAATACAATTGACTGGGCTATAACTCAATTAATATGCCGGTGCATTCTATCTGGGATTAATTTTGTTACCATTTGCATTACTATATGTAAGAAGAACTACTCTGAAAATTTTTTCAGTATCTAACAGAATGTTAAAATTGACATTTTGACAGAGTACCAAGATAAAATATAATGTGCTAGACATTCCTCCATTCCAAAGTAGGTGTTATACCTCATGCAAGATTTGCAATGAAAATATCCCTAAACTGGCAACACAATTCTTAAAGCCTTACATCTTCGTTAAGAACTGAAATGTTTGAAATTTGATGTTAAAGAGAAGATTTTGTGAAAAGAAATTTTGAGACCATCACCAACATACTAGGAATCTCAGTTGCACAGCAGGGACAGTTGGACAGTGTCTGTTTTTCACCCCTAGTGTTGTGGAAGAGGTTTTGAAGGGCCTATTAAGGAAGCTTTATTTGTGTCTCTCAAAATTTGTGGCTTATGCCTAAATGAGCTGGAACTGGGAAGTTATTATCTTTCTGATAGTGGGTCAATGTAGGTTATCATGGTGACCACATATGGATCCCAAGTAGAAATGTCATCCTGGAATTATTTGTAATCCACTCCAGGAGGGTTGCCTTTTAGGTTGAGAAACAGCAGCCAAAAAGGGATGTGGGGTGTCCATCCAGAAGAATATCCTCTGTGGTGAGGACAGACCTAACAAAGGGAAGACATTGCCACATCACAGGAGTTTCAGGAAAAAGGCACTCCACAGAGAAATCTTCAGAAAATCCACAAAGTACCCAACAAGTGAAAAAGTTGTCTTCAAATATTTGCAGTGTACAAAATCATGAAGGTATCTGTCAAATGTGAGTTTTCCTATTTGCCTTTTCTCTCATACTTCACTATTCTCCCAACCCTACCCACTCTGATGGTGTTAGATTAAGAGATGCCAGTGGAACAAGAGGTGAATCAGAAGGGGAGAAAGGGAATTAAATGTCTTCTCTTTCTCTGAAAATAGTTGGCCCAAAGGAAACTCCAGCTTAGAGAGAAAGGAGAATCAACCTCAAAGTTTTGATGATTATTCAGGACTGGATATTTTAAAGGTTTAAACTCAATGTAAACAAATGGTCAGAAATAGCACTTTGTTTCATCATCACCCAGGGGCAGAAAAAGTATAATACTCACTAATCAATTTTAAGAGAATGGTGAGAGTCAAAACTATGTTTAATTTTATAATTATACATACCAGGAGTTCTTCTGGTTCAATGTACAGTTAGATTTTTGTGTTCATGAAATTCCAGCTTCAAGAGAGTATTTATACATTTTTGTTCTTTCTTAGAGCTTTTTTTTTTTTTTTTCTTTCTTGGTACTTTACAATAGTTTTGATAAACACCTAAATCAGCTTTGAGATAGTCATAGGGGATGACTGGTTGTTTAGTTTTCCTATTTTCTTAGACACCACTTTTGGTATAAATCACTTTTAAAGAAGGCCCAGCAACTTAAGAGATCTATTGATCCTTTTGGGCCTTCAGTCTTCTTGACCCTTATTGTAATATCATTACTTGGCTATTATCTGCCTTCCAAAGACCATGCTGAAAAGCATGATGGCCAAGGAAAATTAATTTTATGGTACCTGCTAGAGCAAGTGAGAACTTTACCTTAACAGAGTCTTAAAAGTGTCTCAGAAGGGGAAATCAAAGGAAATTTAAGGTTTTAGGGCCTCAGCTGGATCATTATAATTTGTATCTTGAAAGGTAAGAAAGCAGCTGTAATCAGGCAAAGTTTATGATATAATGACTTTGGATTGGTGGGCACAGCAAAGTGAAGGTGAGAAAAGATTCTTTAAACAAGTCTTGATGAGCAAGCTCTGAATCTGATTAGTATACAGTAATTTATACTGTATTTAGCTGTTTCATACTCTTGTCTATCAGGAATAAGTTTTTCCTGGGACAGTAGCTAAGCACTTTTTGTTTATTCTTAGTATTATTAGATATGACTGGGAAAGTATACTCAATCATAGAATTTTGAAGATGCATTCAGAAAAATGTTTAGTCCCAGTATTGTTTAACACAGAGAAAAGGACTTGTGTGGGTTCAGTTCTCAAAATTCAGTACAGATTCAACTTGTAGAAAGGAAGTCAGAGTTACAAGAAGAAACTACATCTTCAGTGATTTAAGTGTCACTGAAAGAACACATAGAAGCACGAGGTAACATGGGACTTGTCTGGCTCCAGACTGACAAGAGTCTCAGGATTCCTGGGATTTATAAATGACTTTAGAAATAGCATATCATGGGGGCACCTGAGTAGCTCAGTCAGTTAAGTGGCTGCCTTCAACTCAGGTCATGATCTCAGAGTTCTGGGATTGAGCCCCATGTCTAGCTCCCTGCTCAGCGGGGAGTTGGTTTGACCCTCTCTCTCTGCCCCTACCCACCACTTGTGCATTCTCTTTCTCTCTCTCTCACTCTCTCTCTTGCTTTGCTCTTTGTCTCACAAATAAATAAAATCTTATAAAGAAAAAGGAAAGAAATAGCAATATCATGGCCAAAGACTATAGCCTGAACCTGAGAAACTTAACCTTTTCTTTACCTTAGAGTTTAGCCTTCTTATGAAAAGAGTATTTAGTTGAGTTCATCTCCTCCATTGCTTCCATAAAGGACCTCTCTTAGGCAGAATTCTTGCCAAGATATTCAGAAATAGTTGCTCTACTCTCTGTCCTGTCCTACTCAGCTCACATGTAGGCATGAAAATAGTGATAAAAAGAAAAAAATTAAGATTGAGAAATAAGATAGTCCATCTAAAATTTATAAAATCAGCTTATTCAATTGTGAAAACTAAATTACAATTTATGTTTTCTGAGATAAAGTCAAAATCATAAACTCTTCATCAAAATGGAAGTAGAGGGGCACCCTGGGTGGTTCAGTTAGTTAAGCATCTGATTCTTGGTTTTGGCTCAGGTAAGGATCTCAGGTTTGTGAGATCGAGCCCTTCATGGGCTTCCGCTCAGCAGGGACTCTGCTTGAGATTCTTCCCCCCTCCCACTTTCTCCTCCTTTGCTCTTCCCTGAGCTTGCATCCTTGTACATGTGTTCTCTCTCTCTCTCTCTCTCAAATAAAAAATAAATAAAATATTTTTAAAAATGGAAGCAGAAAGCTACTGCCACTAAATCTATTATGCTAACTGCCACTTTTGACATTTTGGTCATACTGCACCTATGGCGCATGACTCTCTCTCTGATCCAGGTAAGCTGTAGTCAGGGGGAGACCTGTTAATTTCACCTAGGGTGCCAAAGGTAGCATCAGACCTATCTAACAAAGAACCACTTAGGGCCACATTCTATAGAAAGTTTCTGGGAAACTGAGTCTTCAGGGGTCAGTCTGCTTACTATACAAAGTTTTCAAAGGAATCTATGTATCTATTCTGGATAGCAAAAAAACTGCCATTCTGGAGATTTTCTGTGAGTTATCCAGTAGGACACTCTCTATAAGGTCTGAATGAAGAGATATGTAATTTGTGTAAGACCCAGATGCTAAATTCTACCCAAAACTGCAAATTACCCCACATTGTTACCCCACATTCACATTATTTACACAATTATAATCAACATTAACCTACCATTCACTGTAAATGCTATTTAAAGCAATTTAAAGGCATAATTTTAAGTGCAATACAATATTTATCAGAGGCCATTTTTTATCTTTCCTCAATTATCTCAATCAGAACCAAAAGTCATATTACAAAGACACACCTGGCGTTTTGTTCATCCACCTAACCAGGTTTCACAATAGCAGTACTGCTGACATTTGTGCTGAATAATTGTCTCTTATGGGGACCTTTCTGTGCTTTATAGGATGTTTAGCAACACAGTGGATACGGTTGAAACTGCTTCCTCATACCATGCCAGCTGTGACAACCAAAAATTGGTTTAGAGATTGCCAAATATACTGGGGTACTGGGGTAGGGGAAACAGTTTAGAACCTCTGCAGTAGCAGAACTTTAAGGCTTCTCAGTTTGCACATTTTGCATTGGCTGCTATTTCATTCCTTGGAAGCCCATTGATTATTACTGATGATGTCTAAGCTAATTGGTTCTTAGTTTATGTTTACAACCTCTTCTATACTCAAATACACATGGCAGGCAAAAGCAGGAGGTTGAGATGCCTCCAGAAGTATGCTTATATTTGATTTTCTTCAGTTAGAAGGTGTTATTTTCCTACCAGAGGATTTGGATCTATATTATATTCCTCCCTTAGAATCAGTTATGGGATCTACATTCAAGTTCCATGTCAGTTTCCAATAACAAGATCCTACTAACCAAGTCTTATCTGTATAAAATGCTGTTTTCAGTGACAAACTCCAGCAGTTTAATACACCATCTTTACGCAAAACAAACCATTTTGAATACAATAGAAGCATTATTATTGAACTAAAATTTATGTTTCGTGAGAGGCTGTTATTGGAAGATCATGACTGCAGCTCACTCTAGACTGAACTGTGAGTCAGGAAGAGTCACGAACTTCCCATTTCCCATTCTCTGAGTACTTCCCCCACTCCCATGGGAGTGATTTATGCAGTGGCAGAGTCAGTCTAATTTTCCTCCTGCTTCACTTTCAAATTGCAGCATGAATAACATTATCAGATCTTTATTGGTGGTTCATGAAAATTATACTCAGTTTCTTATTTCAGGAAAATCTTTCACTGAAATGTTCAGCTTTTTAAACAAATCCTGGCATGATTTCATATTTTCAGCTTGTTTAGTAGGACTTCCATACATGGGAAGGGACAGGGGGAATTGGAGAGGAAACAGAAAGGTGGAAGCCAAAGACAGCCCTTTAATGGGGTGTCTCTCTGTCCACCACCAAAAAATAAAATCTCCCGAGTAGCTCCTTGGAGATATATTTCACATAATTAAGTGCATTGTGATGGAATGAAGAATTATTGTGGCAGGCCAGTGAGAAACCCAGCTTCACTTCTTTTAAAGACATTTTGTGTTTCCTTCTTTTCTTTACTCATAAGGGTAAATAACTTTCATTAACCTATTCAATAAGAATTTATTGAGCATTGAACATATGCCAAATGCTACATTTTGTGCTTAGAACACAAAGGTAAATATGAAAGACTTCTATTATCTACATTCGTCTTAACATATTCATATTCAAAAAGAACTCATCTAATAAGCAAAATGTGATGCAAATAAAGTTTGGAATATAAAATATAAGCCAAAACATGAGAGTTTAGCAATTAGTGACAATATTCTGTGTATATAAATCATATAGAATTATACAAATGTATGTGCTCTGTTTCTAAACATAAAACTTCCCAAACAAATATCAAAGACAATTTGAATAAATAGTGAAAAATGTCATGTCCTTGAAGGGAAGACTTAAAGTTGTACAGCCCCAATTTACTCAAAATAAATAAAATCGAAATCCCTGAGAAACAGGAAAGGGACATTTTAATGCTTTGGTTGTTATATTCAGTGCAACATTAATTCAAGAATATTTTAGAAAGATTTATGAAATCTCAAATGGTCAAATCCTTGACATAACATTTCACATATAGATATTTATCCTCCAGAAGTAAGTGCCAAACTATAACATATATTCACCTCTGTATTGTTTTGATAGGTAAGAACTCAAATTTCCATCAGTAGAGAAAAACTATGATAGACCCATTTAATGGAGTAGCATGAATCCATTAAACATAATGAGATAGACTTGAATTTCGTTTCATGAAAAAATATTCAAAATATGTTGCTAAATGAGAAATGTCAAATTTCAGAGCAATCTGTATGATATTTTTCTATAAAAGAACAGTAACAATATTAATAATATGTACAGAAAAAAGCTAAAGGAGCATGCCTGGGTGGCTCAGTCAATTGAATGTCTGCCTTCCACTCAGGTCATAATCCCAGGGTCCTGGGATAGAGCCCCACGTCAAGCTTGTGGCTCATCAGCTCCTCTGCCCCTTCTCCTGCTTATGCTCTCTCTGTTTCTCTCTCTCTCTCAAATAAATAAATAAAATCAGGAAAGGAAAGGAAAAGGAAAGGAAAGGAAAAGGAAAAGGAAAAGGAAAAGGAAAAAGGAAAGGAAGAAGCCAAAGGACTGTATAGTCAGAAACTAATGGGGGGATTATAGAGGACTTTTACTCATTTTATACATTTCCTTAATTTTTAAATTTTAACTTTTGCTTACTTTTGTAACTAGGAAAAAATAAGGCAATATGAAATTTTATGTCAATAATATTGTCTTCATGAGAATTTGACATTAAAAATATCATGGGTCAATTTTCTTCTTTTTTAGAAAGTTATTTATTTATTTTGGCGGGAGAAGTGTGAGAGTCAGAAAGAGAGGGAGAGAATCCTTAAGTAGTGTCCCTGCTGAGGACAGAGCCTGACTACAGGCTCAATCCATGACCCTGAGATCATGATTGAGCAGAAATCAAGAGCCCAGCGTTTAACCAACTCAGTCACCCAGGTGCCCCTCTTCTGTTTTCATACCAGTTAGAATTTATGAGCTGAGTAGCATTAATATTGTTAAACATTGCTATCCCAAGTTGTTCCTTAAATAGTTTTTAATTAGTCCTTCCTCGGAGGAAACATAAGCTGCTCTATAATGAATTTGTCTAAACAAAAATGATTTAAGGGGCACCTCGGTGGCTCAGTAGGTGATGAGTCCAACTCTTGGTTTCTACTCAGGTCATGATCTCAGAGTCATGGGGTAGATCCCTGCATCAAGTTCCAAGGTCTGCTTGAAATTCTCATTCTCCCTCTCCCTCAGCCCCTCCCCCTGCTCACACACACACACACACACACACGCACGCACACCTTCTCCTCTCTCCAAATAAATAAATAAATAAATAAATAAATAAATAAATAAATAAATAAATAAATCCTTAAACAAATAATTTAAGAACTCAAAAGATTTACACCCATGGCGGATTTGACATCTTTCCCTTCAAATTTACCAGAGGTTTTTCAGGTTCATTTTTTAATGACTGCTCTTATGTATAATTGCATTGTGAATGACTCTGATGAATTATTGAAACATTTTCCTTAGCTTCTTTTTTTTTTCCTTAGCTTCTTTTGTGTGGGTTCCGCCAACCATTGAATTTTGATCTCTCTGAATTAATTAGGTTGGAAAAAGAAATGTAAGTTAGTCTAGTTGATAGTTGCTATATCAATTACAGGGTGTGTGAAGTATGATCACTTTACCTCAAAATATGCTAAAACAAAGAGAACTGTATATACAGGCCAAACAACTGGTTCTGAAATCTTTAAAAAACCTTTATATGTTTCTAAAGTGTCAGCCAAGGTATATTTCCATATAGAATACATGGTGACCTCAACATTTCCTTAGCCTTTATTGCAAGAGCTTTGGTTACTTCATATTAATACATGACATAGGCCTCAGGAAACTTTTAGCTAAAGTTGACTACGGTCAACAATATTTTACTATAGAAAGTACGTGTAAAATTTCCCTTTGAATGTAATAACCCTGTTACATTGTACTCTAAAGATATGCAGAGGAAAAAATGCATAAAAGTCATTTTTTGACAATATAGACTAAATTGGAATTATGCAAGATAAATTGAACAAATTCAATAGTACTCTGAGATGCTGTTACAAGCTCATTACATTATTGTCTTTGGTATCAGTAATGTTATCTTGTCATTCTTTAGCCAATTAGGTACAGGAGAGTAGAACTTAAATGTTACAGAATAAATAATAGAATGTGGTATAGGACACTAGTCATGGGAATGAAATATCTATGCACTTGCGTATTTAAGGAACATCACCAATTGTACCTTTATGGTGACCCAGGGTCAAATCCAAATATATATATACCAATGCCATTACATCTATTAGTAGATTTTTTTGTATTGCTAGATTTTTAAATAAAGGCAAAGTTGAATTTTAGTAAAATTCTACTTTTTGACTAGAGCAATCATATTTAAATTCGTAAGTGCATTATTCTTACATTCAATAGCCTATGTAGTGGTCACTTTTCAGTCCTTACATTAGTCCCATTGGAAATCACTGGTAACATAAACATAGCTTTACCAAGCCTGGTATTTGACCACATAAAACAGTTTAGCCTGTAGTTGAAATTTAAAAATTGTTTTTCAAAGTAAGTGTTAACTGTGTAAAAGATAAATAAAAAGACATTCCACTATATAGTATCATATGTACAAAGATTTAGAATGAAGAGAAAGAAACTCAGAATGGATTGAACACAGAAGTCCATGTTTTTAGTTGATTACCCTATCATATCTCTATAGGAGAAAGATAAGATTGCAAATTTATATTTTCATTTTTTATTTCTTGAAATCATAAGGCTCTTAGTGTTATCACTTTATTTTGAGTTGAGCTATTATCATAGCTCTTTTTTAGGAAGCCAGGGACAAAATAACATGTTGATAATTATTAGACAGGAAGGAAGGAAGGAAGGAAGGAAGGAAGGAAGGAAGGAAGGAAGGAAGGAAAGAAGGAAGGAAGGAAAAGAAAAAGGGAAAGAAAGAAAGAAAGAAAGGCATTGCTCTAAGTGCAAGTCCTTTTTAACTTAGTTTATGAGTTTATGTATCCATTGATGAAAGTTATATACTTCTAATATGAAAAATGATTTAGTAATAATTATAATTTAAAATTATTGACTAGATGCAAATGCTGAAAACCTATGTTCACATAAATAAGGAGATGGGAACTGTTACAGCATTGACACACAACCGAGCCAACTCATTCTGAGTAATATGGTAGAAAACAGTCATCAATATTTATTTTTAATGTTAAGCTGAATGCCAAGCAGATTCTGCTCCAATTTAATTAAGAACAATGAATAAAATACTGATTTATGAGAAGATTAGTTACCCAGTCATTAAATGCTCATTGGCCCAACACCAACATCAGCCTTCCGAGCACCATTTTGTTTGGCATGGAGGAGGTTACACCTGTGGTCAAAGCCCGTTACTAGGGTCACTAGCAGAGGAGATGTAGGATTTGTCTTTTGTTATTTGGGGAAGGGCAATTATAAAAAGGAAGGCAAAACTTAGAACCAGCATATGCCAGACAGATTCATTTGGGGCATAAACATTTTTTCATCCCAGACATTCTATAAATGATCAATTTTAGGAAGCCGACAATTGGAAAGTAATGACTTTAAACTATCCACCTCCAAACATCCTTAGGAAAATCTTCATGCATGCTCCTGGAAAGCCTAAGGGTATTCTGATTTGAAGGGTACAGTCATTTTAGTGTTCTGGCTTTATTTTAGGTCAGGATGTCACTTAGTTTTCTTCTAGAAAGTCCAACAGCTTGTCACCTGCTCCAGTTTCCTATCCCACAGCCATAGCACCCATTCTCTTACTTAGCCATTCATGTTTTCACTTTCTTCCTTATTGGTGGCACCTGAAGATTTTACTTTCTTCCCTTTTTGTTCAACTCCACAGTTATAAAAACTTTGGTGATAGTTTGCCAGCATTCCTATATTGGGACAATTCTGAAGTTGACTCAGTGTGCCATTCCATCTGAATAAAAGTTTGTTCAATCAAGTACCCAAATTATCCAGAAATCTGAATTGGGACTTCCGACTGCAGTCTGGCTGGAACGGAGAAAGCAATCTTGACCACATAGTGTGCACACTGCAGTTTTTTTTCTTTATGCTGTATATTACACATAAAAAATATAGAAAAATTTCACGATGCTATACATGCCGCCATAATATTTAGAAACTATAAGAATATCAAGGCAGGGATGGGAAGGATGGAGGTAAATGGAGGTAAAAAAAGAATATCAAGGCAGGGATGGGAAGGATGGAGGTAAATGGAGGTAAAAACACCCTAAGACACCACTTAATACCCTCACCCATGATTACACGCCAAGAAATAAAGCTAACACTTAAATAGCTACAGTAAGAATTACGCAGTGAACCTGTTATCTACCAAGGCATTTAGAAAACACTATTTGATATGGATGAATTAGAAATATTATGAGTTGATAGAAAAGAACATATACAAGACAAGTGACTGATGACTAAAAGTTTACTCATTACTAAATAGTAGTAATGAAATTTAGAATTCACATAGCTTTATAGTGTGTATCCTTTGAGTAAAAAAATAAAACCTTTTTAAAATTTTGTTTACTATATATCATTTACCAAAAAACTGTGCATATGCGGTTGTTTTTATTTTATTTTATTTTATTTTATTTTATTTTATTTTATTTTATTTTTATTTATTTATTTTTTTTTATTGGTGTTCAATTTACTAACATACAGAATAACACCCAGTGCCCGTCACCCATTCACTCCCACCCCCCGCCCTCCTCCCCTTCTACCACCCCTATATGCGGTTGTTTAATAGTGTGTCCATATAGCTCTTTTCAAATTACCAATAGGGTATATAAAGAAGATAGTCAAATAAATAAATACACAAACAGGAAAAAAAAAAAACAAAATAAAACATGGTAAAAATTTTTTAATAGAGGGAAAAAAAATGTTAAAACTGTTTGGAGTCAGGGCACCTGGGTGGCTCAGATGGTTAAGCATCTGTCTTTGGCCCAGGTCATGAACTCTGGATCCTGTGATCAAGTCCTGCATCAGGCTCCCTGCTCAGCCACTCCCTGCCTTGTGCACTCTCTCTCTTTCTCTCTCTTAAATGAATAAATCTTTAAGAAAAAAATGTTCAGAGTCAGAAAATTGAATCCAGCTAATCTTGTTGAAGTTTGGGACAGCATTGGGAGATGGCAAAGAAAGAGGCAAACCTACAGGCTGCCCTCTGTACCTACCTTTATACCACAGGGGTTCCGGGACTACCCTACTCTGTATTTGATCTGGAATGCTGGAATGCTCAAGAATAATGAAAGGGTTACTTAGAACTATGTCAATGGGTGGTGAGCAACTTTTTCAGTACTCCCTGAAACACTATATGATTTTCTTCTAGTTTAGCCTAAGAATAATCTGTATCCCCTATTTTCAAAGATCTTTTTAGGTTGAATGGTGTGGCTTTATTTATTTATCTTATTTATGGTTTTTGTTCACAAGCACTAAGGTTTTCAGAGGTTTGTTACTGCGCTTTTTAGCTTGACAGTAATTCTTCAGACAATTGGAAAGTAATGGATTTAAACTATCCATCTCGAAACATCCTTAAGAAAGTCTTCATGCATGCTCCCTGAAAGCCTAAGGGTATTCTGATTTGAAGCATACAGTCATTTTAGTGTTCTGGCTGTAGGTCATTTATTGACCTAAATAAAGGGTCAATTCTTTATTGAACAAATTTCTTAACAGTTCTTTGTGATATGCCCACCTAGAGGTCACATACCCCCTTTTGGATCATGATCTAGATCCTCTAGATCTCAGAATTCCATGTCCGGTAGTCCTGAAGGGTTTTTTCAATTTCTATCCTCTCAAGGGCAGACTGAACTATTATGTGTATATCCCTAGACCCAAGGAGGTAGAGTTGGATGGTAGAGTCCACATGCATGCACAGTACAAGACAAAGTGGAATGGTATTTGGTATATGATACAAAGAAAAAGGGAATAGGCCAAATGCTGACTCTCTCTCCATACCACATTCTGGTATAGGACTCCAAAAAAATAAAATAAAATCCAAGTTTCCTGTATTTAACCCCCCTCCCAGATCATTTTGAAGATTTATTTGTCAAAGTGGAAGGAAGATACATATTTTACTTAACAGTTTATTAGGTTAAATTATTACCTTTAAATATTTAGATATGTAGCTTTAGACCCTGCTGCTAGTGATTTTTTTTTTTTTTGTTAGTTTTTCTTTTTCTTTGCCCTGGGCCCTACATTAGATAAAGCTAGGTCACAAAACACCCCTCATAGCCACAACAGCCAGGGCCTCACAAGATAAGGGGATTTTCAGAAAATTCATACTCATATGCAACTAACCAAATACAAAGCAGAATTTTTCACATGGAGATTTACAGTGCAAAGACAGTATAAGGTGGAAAAGGGTCTTAGCCTGCTTACCTTCTACCCTCAAAGCAGAATTTAAGACTAAAGCTTTTGCGACATAATTATTTCAGAAAGTGACCTCAAAAAAAGTCAGGGAAAGTCAATCTAAAGCTGGGCTGGTTTTCTGTGGGCTCAGTTCTACTCAGTCCTGCAAGCTACTGTACAAAATGTGTCTCAGAACTGTCCATCCAAGGAACATTATAGAGGAGTCTAAGTTCACTGGCTTCTAGCCGGCCAGTATTCCTATAGATGTTAATTCCTTTGCTCTTTTAGATTTGTGCTCATGTTGGCAGAGCTGAACAATCTCCAGCCTGGAGAAGGCCCATTTGGTGGAAGCAGAGAAGGTTAGAAGAAAGCAAAGATATGCACTGCAATTGAATGAGGTGCTATCAGGTTGCATCTGTAGGCAGATGGTTACCATAGAACTGGCTAAAGTAACACCACAGGCTGAGAGAAAACGAGGTAGGCATAAGAGATTCCTGATTTAGGGAGCAATAGTGCCTTTAGGGAGGAATGGGGAAAATAGCAATTACATTTAAATTGCTCCAGAGAATGGGCAGACAATAGTAGTTGGAGATGGAGGATATGTTCCTTTCCTAGGTCTACTGTAAGAAAACACCACATATTGGGTAGCTTAGAACACCAAAGATTTATTCTCTCATATTTCTGGAGGCCAGAAGTCCAAAATCGAAGTGTCAACAGGGTTGGTTTCTTCTAAATCCTATGAAGGAGAATCTATTCCATGCCTCTCTCCTGGCTTTTGGTGACAGTTGGCAGTCCTTGTAGAGCCATCACGTCTCCCTGTGTGTTTGGATCTTCATATGGCTGTCATCGTGTGAGTAAGCGCACCAGCTATTCTGCATTGGTGGCCCACCCTATTCCAGCATGACCTCATCTTAACTAATCACATTTATTTCTAAATAAGGTCACATTCTGAGATACTGGGGATTACAACTTCAACATACTTTTTGGGGAGAACGCAACTCAACCAATAACAGAGGAAGATCACAACAGGCTGAAAGAATTTACGAAAGTGATGTAGATGCTTAAAACTATTCAGGAAATATCAGTTAAATGGCATTACTGGAACTTCGGGTGAGAGAGTGGAAATGGAGAAGTTAAAGAAGGCATGGGTCAGACCATTAGGGTTTGGAATGCAACAGCGAAGACTATGGGCTTGTTCCTACAGGTGGTTATCAAAATCCTATTTGTAGAGGGTAGTGTGGTCTGTTTACTTCTGCAGGCTTAGGTATTGTGGATAGAGATTGGAGAAGATTCAATTAATATTTCTTTTTATTTTGATGTTATTTTTAAATCAAGTTCTTTCTGCAACCTTCCTTGTAACATTTTTAAAGGTCTGTAGTGTATTTCCGATGGTATTAATGTTTAAAAATAAGCTCCTGAGTACTCCTGCTTCAGAAACCTCTATCTCCTTTTAGAAAAGAATAATACAAAAGATCACTACTGCTTCTACATGTGTCTGTTCCTTAAACATCAAGGTCAGCAATGAAAAGAAAGAAAAATGATATGAAAACACTAAATCTTCTTCATAAAAATTTCTGTATCTTTACTCAAATATCATTGGATGTAGAGAAAAATCAATGCATTTATTCCTGAAAACCATGGAGTATGTAAACAAATTTAAATCTCAATGCAAATGTAGCATATTATTAGTAGCATTATATTACATTAGTATTAAAGCATTATATTCACCATTAGAACTATTAGTTTTTTAAATGTGTGCTTTATAATCTTGGAGCAAAAGCACTGAAAAAAACCCAAAAACTCTGGATATAAGAAATATCCAGAGAACATACTGTTCCTCCAAATTAATTCCAGTGGGTGGGCACATGGTGACTGGATAGCAAGTGCCTTGTAGCTACAGCATGATAGTTTGTGCTCACAACTTGCTGGAAACTGAAGTCTGTGAATTTGAAGACAGGAAAACACAATTAAACTTGGCTTCAGTGGTACCTTCAAGGGGACCTCACTCTGTGCTCTCCTCTCTTAGGCTCTCCTAAGTTGGCCTCTGGGGTAGGAAACCAGAGAGCCTGCTCTCTACGCAGGGTCTGGTTTACAAGTACAGACAATGAAAGCAAAGAAATGGACTTGGTGTTCAAAGGGCTAATCCACATGTGAGCTTGGCTTGCACAATAAGAAGGGAGCCATTTCCATATCATCACAGGACCGAGAACAGCCAGGCTTTGACAGGGCATCGAAAATGTCCGGCCTCTTGCTGGTACCCATTCTACTCTTGTCACAGACATTGAAGCAAGTGGGCTTGGATAAATACAAAACTGGGCCTCACGTGGTGCTCCTCCATTACACACATGTCAATATGGGGAGATTTCTGCCCAAGCGGAAACCATGGAAAATGGAAATTCAACATATGGTCAATGAGGGCTGCAGAAATCAGGGAGAGGAACAGTTGCACTCCTGAGGCTTTCAGTGGCACTCTTTGGTAATTGCTTAATTGAAACTTTATTCCTTTCATTGAGCCTCCCAGCAGGAGGGAATCTACAATTACAAAGCAAGTTTTGATATTTCATTCCTGCCCTTTATACCAATGGGTGAAGAATGGGCATTAATTAAGGGATAGCTACAAAACAAATTGCTCTGGAAGGGAAGAAAAGGGAGAGATGTGAGAATGTGTATACATGTAATTAAAAGAGCAGAGAGCAGAAGCAACATAGAAAAAAACTTATTTTTCCTTTGTATTGGTAACAGCAACATAGGAAAATGATTTTACTGAAAAACTTGTGGGTAGATAAAAAGGACAATAATTATAGTGAAAAAAAAATGGTTCTAAATCAGCCTAGTTCAAATTTTGTTATTCACAGGCCAAGTGAGCAATTCATATCACCCCTCAGAACCTCAAATATACTACAACCTGGGTATTACTGCAAATCGTTTTACTTTACAGGACAACTGTGAAAATAAAGTAAGACACTACATGGGACAACATGTTGCAAATCGTAAAGCTCCTGTGCTCAGGAAATTGCATGATTGATTCAGAGAAGGAGGTAACCATTAATTTATTTTTTAATAGTGTGAGAGGAAAGTCGGAGCTGAGAAGCTATCAGTATACTCCTTATTAGCACTCCAACACGGTTCAACCTTACAAAACTACTGAGTCAAAGAGAAACTCAGTCCTTCTGCCACTGGTAATTAGCCACAGGAAAGAATTATAATGGGATTGAGACTTTAAGGTGTTTTGGGGAACTTATTTAGATATGTCCTTGGTATGTGTAACCAGAAATAGGGTTGAGTGGCAGTGTCTTATACCAAATCTCTGGGTCTTAGACTATTAAGAATATAAATTTATTGCTCATATTTGCGAGTAATCTAATGAGATTAGCATGCAGCTCTCATTAGTCTCCCAAATGTTCAAAGGCAACATCTGCAAGTAGTTCTGTGAGTCAAGTTGGAGTTTAAATAGTTTTCTCAGTTCTCCAAAAAAGTAAGCTTTTAGGGAATGGAACAAAATAAATGGATTTAGATGAAAAATAACTAATAGGGCCAACTAGGGGAACATATTCTCTCAGCCAACGTGTCTCATTATTTTTTCTTATCATTAAAAATATATCTGTGGTTTGAAGACCATAAGAAGCAAATAAATATAAAATAATAAAGACCTTTTTGGACTACTTATAATTCCACCAGCATATGATATTGAGTGATATATTGTTAAAATAAACATGTTCACGTGTTTTCAACCATGACAGAGCCAGTGTTTCCATCCAGGCATGATATCCATTCCCCCTTTCTGCTTTAAGAGCAAACAATCCAATATTATTTGGAGCAGGGATATGCATGACAAAGATATTTTATTTCCCACTCTTCCTTAGAGCTAAAGGTATCAGTGATGTAGGAAATGTTTGGTGTTCAGAGCCCATGGCCAAGAAAGAAATCTTGAGACATCTTTGGTGAAAAGAAGTTGTTTTGTTAAAGCACAGGGACAGGACCTGTGGGCAGAAAGAGCTTGCACTGAGGCCATGAGAAGTGGTGGATTATATACTTTCAAGTTGGAAGGAGGTTAGAAATAGCATAAGTCTCCAAGGGATTTTGGAAGCAAAGTTTCAAGACCTTTTAGATGAATATTGGTCAGCCATATGCTTGGGGGATAGCTGCTGACATATATCTTGGCAGGTAGAGATAAAGGAAATCTCCAAAGGAAGTTTTATATGTTAAAATAGATCTCTAGGATCCTGGAGAGTTGGGATAATGTTAAGCTAAGATGCCTTTTGCCCTTAGCAAAGTATTAACATTGAGGCAGCTGAGCTCCCAGAGGAAGGTCACTCGACCTGTGTCTTGTCAATGGGCTGTAAATAGTAAGGAATTTTAATTTTTTTCTTTTGCCTTTGTTTACCACACCATCAACATGACTACATTCTAAGGAGTCAGAAGTTTGGGGAAGTATGGTTGGTTCCTTAAGGGGTAATATTTCCCTTTTGCTTTCTTCTCTTCCCCCTTCTTACTGTCTGGTAATGGATGTGAAGGCTGGTGCCACAACAGCTCTTCTGAACAGTGAATTACCTTGAGGGTGGAATTTAACCAGTACTGGGCTAAATTCAGTTTTATCTTGTGTTAACGAAAAATAATGTGATCTTTAAAATCTTATTAAATATTTTTATATGCAGACAGCCTAATCTTTTTGTTTTGTTTTAAAGGTGTTATTTATTTATTTATTCATGAGAGACACAGAGAAAGAGGCAGAGACACAGGCAGAGGGAGAAACAGGCTCCATGCAGGGAGCCCGATGCGGGACTCGATCCTGGGACTCCAGGCTCACACCCTGGGCAGAAGGCAGGCACTAAACCACTGAGCCACCCAGGGATCCCCAGACAACCTAATCTTAACTGATGTACAACAGCTACAATATAAGTTCCTTGAAAGCAGAGGCTTTTTTCATTTTGTTCAGAGCCCAGTACACAGGCAAGCCCACAGAGTTTCAAAACTATTGGTTACCTGAATGCCTCCTATTGACTCTTTCCCTTTTATATTGTACTCAAATACTCCTTTCTACCTCTTTTCTTTTCTACTTTTCCTACCATAATTTCCTAAATTATTTCCTCATTGCCTCTGTGCTTACTCTTCCAGTAACCTTTGTTGCTCATAATGCCATTGTCTTATTCCTTCTTATATAAATGAAAGTCTGTCCCAATGAAAAATTAGCAAATTATAAATCCAAAAGACATGACCATTTTTCTTTCAAATTTGATTTAAATAGAAACCAGGATGATGGACTATTGTATAACTCTTTAAGAGTATTCCCACTAAAGGGGACCCTGGGTGGCACAGTCATGTAAGTGCCTGATTCCTGGTTTCAGGTCAGGTCATGATATCAAGCCTCATGTCAGGCTCCACATTCAGTGCAGACACTGCTTGGGATTCTCTCTCCCTCCCCCTCTGTCTTTCCTACTTATGCTCTTTCTCTTTCTCTCTCCATCTCAAATAATTAAATTAATCATAAAAAGAGTATTCCTATATTATTTTTTAAAGATTTTATTTATTAATTCATGGAAGACACACAGAGAGAGAGAGAGAGAGAGAGAGAGGGGCAGAGACACAGGCAGAGGGAGAAGCAGCCTCCATGCAGGGAGCCCAACGTGGGACTCCATCCCGGGTCTCCAGGATCATGCTCTGGGCTTAAGGCAGTGCTAAACCGCTGGGCCACTGGGGCTGCCCCAGAATATTCCTATTTTTAAAATATAGTTTTATCTTTCTAAATATAAAATAATTCTGTCCTACATCCTTTTATGAATTTCGGAATAGTATTATGGGATATATATTTCATAATGGTATTATGACCTAAAACAAAGACTCAAGCTTCATGGTTACTGTGAATTTAAGAACTTCAAAGTTTGTATATTGAGTGAGTCGATGAGGATATATTTGCAACAAAAAGTCATGAGACAATGACAAATTAAGTTGAAGAATTGGTCTCAAAGTTTAACATTCCTAATCAATTAAGAAACAAAAGTTACCATCTAATTTTCAAAGTAAAATTACAAATGGGAGAATTCATTCTAGAAAAGGAGAAATGATTAAGTGTCCTTAACCTGATATTTTAAAAATGTGATTGGTCATTCAAATTGCCCAGCCATATGCATGTATTTTTATATTTTTTACAAGTTCTAGGGTAAGAGACTGTAGGATGAACTAAGAGAAGTATATCACTCTAAGGATGAAAGAAAATGAAAGAATAAGAGTCCTTTACTGCTATTCTTAAAAGTCACATAATGGGAGTTTTTTTATCTTTACTCTTTCTAACATTTTTTCTTCCTTTTATTTTTTTCATCAGTTTTACTAAAGTGTGCCTAGATGTGATATTTTTGGTATTTACAGTATTGGAGAGCAGTAGTTCTTTGTAAAACTCTATCTTGGTATCTTTACACAGCTCTGGAAAATGTTTTGCCTATATCTCTTGAACTGCTGCGTCAGTCTCATGTTCCCTCTTCTCTTTTTCTCTTTTACACATACACCATTTCCAATATCACTTATGTCTTCTAATTTTGTTTCTTTATCTTTCAATCTTCTTTTCTCTTTGTTTTCATCCTGGTTATTTTTTACTGACCTACATTTTTTGTTTTCTTATATCTAATCTACTGGTAATTTACTCACTGAGTACTGAATTTCAGTTATTATATTCTTCAGTTCTGGAACTACTATTTGATTATTTTATATATATTCCCATATTTTCTGAAACTCTTTATCTTGTCATCAATTTTATTGCATATATTAATTACAATTATTTTTAAGTTTCTGTTTATCACTTCACTGCCTAGATCGTCTGTTGGTCTGTTTCTAGCATATATTCCTTCTCTTGTTTTTTGGTCATTTGGTACTCTTTTATAGATTTTTTAAAAATTCTAACCATTGTATACAAAAGACTACTGAGATAAGGAACTCTATATGACATTATCTTCCTCAAAGAATATTTAATTATTCCAGTGATTAGTTAGTATAAGGGCAGATTTCATCAGTCTAAGCAAGGACTGATAAAGTTTAAGAATAGGTTTCAAGCTTTGTTAAGAGCTGTAATATTTTTACTTTATTCGTATTCCTGAAAATTTTGTGTGTTACCATTGGCTCTCTTTCTCAGCAGATTCCTGTTTCCAATTTGTGTTCTTCTGGTGTTGTGAGACTGCGAAAATTTTTCTTTGCCTTTTTGCCTGCTTTCTTCTGTTTTTCAGTCTCTTACACTTTGGGAGATTAATGCTTGACAAATGTTTCAAGGAAAAGAATGTTGCCATCACTTCTTTATAAACTCATCTTTTCTAGATCTTGTTATTTTGAGTCTGACCTACCTTAGTAGCTATATTTTTACTTTCTCATCCCAAGTTTCACAAGCATTTTACACAGACACTTTCTGCTTAAACCTGAGCCTCACACTATGAAATGGAAAATAATAGCACATGTTTCACTGTGAAAAAGCAGCTAAAGTATAGCTCCTTTCAGTGTCTTTCTCTTCTCTTTCTGATCTGTACCTCCAATCCTGGCTACTTTAATTGCTCTCCAATGCCTACATAGGCAAAACAAAAACAAAAACAAACAAACAAACAAAAAAAACAAACCCTAAACTGAGATTTTATAGTAGCTTTTTACTGGAGAACTTGTGTAATACCAGCTATCCAGCAGATTTGGAAGATTTTTAGAACTAATTTTTTGACCTTTTGTTTTCCCTCTAGGCCTGACTTTTTGTTATGTGGATTATGTTGTACCAAGTTGGAATTTTTCTTAATATACTAGTGAAAATTTTCTTATGTAACATTTTAGAAATACTGGCAAATTTATATGAAAACTGTGCTACTTAGTTGTTTTGTCCCAAATCAGAGAAAAAAGAAGTTGGGGAGGGGCCATGGTTTATCCCTATAAGATAAATTGTTTTCATTATTTATGTGTCCAAGAGAGAGATAAAGAAGAGAATTGGTTCGAGTTAAGCATTTTTGTTTTGTTTTCCTAAAATAGCGTTCCTAGTGGGATTAAATTATATTTTGGCCAGCTTATTACATTTATTTGCCAATGAATGAGTCCAAATATGAAGGAATTTTGTTTCTATTTGGATTGATATAATTAGCCTGTCTATAAATAGATTATTTATATCTGTATATTTTAGCTGATGACTTGTCTTATAGAAGATAAATCCTTATTTTAAAATGTTCAGAGTGTAGAAGAGAAGACCCAAAGGAAGAAATAGTTGTCCCTGCTGATGTCGTGTGCATACTATAGTAGAAGAAATAGTGGGGCAGTGGAATAGGGAATGCATATACATATAGTGGAATCTCAAAAATGACATGCATTACAAAATAAGTAATTATGAAACACAGATTATAAGAAAAACTATTCAAAGACACAAAAGAACTATCGGTGAAGAATATAAAACAAGATAAATTTTTTGCTAGAATTTTAGGATTACAAGTTATGGATCTCCTTGCATGATTTTAACTTAGATATGAGAATATAGTTACATAATGTTACCTAGTGTGTTTAATGCTTTACTTCTATGCAATCTAAGTGAAATGACATATCTGGTATTATGTGACTTATTTTAAGAACAAAATTCCCATTGTAGTTCCTGTTGTAGAGATCTTAAATATTTCATGTTGTGCTGACAATGCTTAGATTCTTATCTCAAAGAACTGTATTTTGATGTGGTTATTGACTTTTCTCTTCAATAATTCTAAATGGAGAAATACAGAAATGAAATTTCTTTGTTCTTTGTTCTCATGTGGTAACTGTTAAGGTGAGTCTCAAAAAGAGTATTGAAAACATATGATTTTAGTGACACATGAAAAAAATAAAGCTCATCTTTATGGTAATAAGTTCCAATTAAACATAGCTTAATTAAACAGTGTTACTGGGCAGCCTGGGTGGCTCAGTGGTTTAGGGCTGCCTTCAGCCCAGGTGTGATCCTAGAGACCCAGGATCAAGTCCCACATCGAGCTCCTTGCAGGGAGCCTGCTTCTCCCTCTGCCTATGCCTCTGCTTTCCTCTCTGTGTGTGTGTCTTCCATGAATAAATAAATAAAATCTTTAAAAAATAATAAAAATGAAAAATAAAGTGTCACTAACTATGTAATAGTTTGAAATAAGGCATTATATGTCTAGCTTGCATATCAATTTTATGTTCTTTTGATTTAAAAAAAATTTGGAGAGATTATTGCTTTTAAGCTTCAGAAAATTTAAGAGGCTTATTGTTTCCCAATAACACCTGAGAACAGCTGAGAGATGAATTTTTCATGGTCACCTACAAAGTCAGGAATGTGACTCAATTTTTAATTTATAATCCACTATGGTTTTAAATTCTATTGTTTATTAACAACTGAAAATAATCAAATAAAACATTTTATTTTCAGTTTGACTACAAGTTTAGTCAAACTTGCTTTGAAGTGGAAAAATTAATAAAAATTATATGATTTCACCTTCACTCATCTTCTACAGATGAATTATTAGTGTAATTCTTGATCAATAAGACTATTTGTTTTCTTTTTTGCTTTTGTGAACTCTTAAGAAAAATAGTGAAGCAGAGTGGCCAATTATCTACTGTAATAGCACATTCAATCTCTACAATAATGTATGTATATTCTTCAAAGATTGTCACAGGATATATACATCTAGGTGGATAAGGGACTGATTATTAAAAGAGAGAATATTAGAAAACATAAAATGCAAAATGAAGAGATATATGACTGAAGTGGATGTGAAAAAACACACAGAATTTTCTATTTCATTTTCAACCAATAGGGAAAACTGCAGAACAGGTGGCATTGCATACAGAAGAAAAATAGGTACTTTGATCATCTGGTAAAGAAAAGGCATTTTAAAAGCAATTTTGATTCACTTGTAAATTTATTCCAATTTTAGATTCTCTTTGTATTTTTTTCATTTGCTGCTAAAGTATAATTAGAATCTAATGTAAATTTTCTCCTGTGCTTTAAGAATCTTGACATTTAACACCTCATTTTAACAATACCTTTCATAGAGTGTCGTTTCCTTTTATAGTCATTACACTTTAAAAAAAAAATTCTGCTTTCATGGAAAAAAAAAAAGATAAAAACAGTATTAGAATAACTGACAATTCAAAGGCAACAAAGGGGCCCCAAGTCACAGATAGCTAAATAAACACAAAGGAAAAGTTATACATTGCTCCTAAGTAGAATTAAATTATAGCTGTAAAAATACAAATGGCTCAATCTGTATTATCTTTTGTTGGTACAGCAGCTTATTGCTAAAAATACTGACAATTATAAATATAGTCCTTTTCCTTCTGCCATTGGAGCTATCATATCTTCCTATGAAAGTCACAAGTGAGAGATGAATTTGACATCTTGGGTAGGAAATTGAATAGAAGCAAGAAATCAAGTAGAAATTCAAATCTCTGTCCTCTCATAGGAACATATGAAAGTGACTTCCATAATGGCAAAATTTTCTGAGAACATTAAATTAGAATTTTAAGGACCGTGTTTATTCCAAATCAATATGACTCAAGAGATTGAAAAAAAATCATGCCTTTTGAGAATAACGCATACTGTCATTCTGAATAGGCAAGACATATTTGTGAAATGTCCTAAAAAACAAAGACCAGAACAGGGAGAAATATTAAATTTACTTTTACCACAAAATCTTCCCAGAATTTAATTTAAAATTAAAATAATTTCATCTTCATTATTTTTATAATCATTGCCAAATGTTTATTGGGTCCCTACCAAGTACAGAACAGAGAATTAAGTGTTGCCATCCCTGAAGAAATGATAGTCCCTATTTACAGGGGCACACTATCTGGTTAGAAAAGAGAAAGTAAGTTTCTATTGACATATGTTCCCACTACTTATATGACTATATTGCCGTGTTTGGAACCATACAATTCTAATAATTCTTTGGACTTTCAATTAATACGTTTTTTTTTTTTTTCTTGAAGTTGAGACAGTGGAAGTTGTAGGAAAATCTACCTCAAATCTCAGATCATCAAACCCTACTGTGTCTTCAGCAGGGACTTAAGGTATCAGTAACTCCCTACTGAAATCAGAGTTTAATGGGCAGTGTGTTTTAAGTTTGTCCTATAATATTAGAAGTCTTCAACTTAACATCATTAGAAATGAAAAATACTTTAAAGAAAACCTAACTTTTTTTACAGTGATATCAGTTGCAGAATATGAATCACACTGTGTAGTCACCTAGCAACTATTTATTTGATATGAGATTTTAGCCTAAAACAGACATTTTTCCCACGACTAAATTCTATTTCAAGTCCATCACATCTATTTTCACATGGATGTCCTGATAGAAACCATAACTTAAACTAGAATAGGCAAGTGACAGATCTGCTCATAGTGAAAGCTGCCATGGGACTAAAGCATAGATGCTGGTGGTACTCACTGACTCTGGACATATTCAGGGTGTTATTTCATGAACTATGTTCAGTATGAGAGGACAACCAATGGGAAAGTTACTGGATTAAATACCACAAAAAGAAGAAAACTTGATGTATCTGTCTTTGTTCTTTCCTTTTCCGGGCTTCTCTGTGATACAACACTCTTCACATTTTATCATAATGATCTCTTTGTGTTACTTTTTATCCAGCCAAACTATAGGCTCTTTGAGTAGAGCCTGTCTTACTTACCAAGAGGTAGGAAAAGTGCTTACATCACTGTAAATTAAAAAAAAAAATGTGTAAATGGATGAATAAGGGTCTAAAATGCTGTGTTATCTGTCAGAGAAATAAGGAACAAGTTGTAATAATGTCATAGGATCTTGAGGTCCATGATTTTATACAACCCAGCAGAATTATAGAACAAGAAGTTGAGAGGCTTCGTATTCATTACTAGCTCTGATATTATAATTTGTTGAATAAATACTGTGCAAATGCTGAAAGACAGGATGAACAATTCCCAAGCAGCCCTGGAATCATAATTTGGAGTTATTTGAAGTTTTGCTCGGCCACAAATTTGAATCTCATGTATTCTGCATGAGCTGGTGAGTCACTCAGCTGGTAATGGAGCCTAGCCTTGAACATCCCAGGTTATGTTTTGTCACAACTGAGAGCTCTGAGAGTTTGGCACTCTCAACTCTGAGGCTGTAGAGTTCTGTATGTCCTAAGACCTGAAAAAAAGGGAGAAAGCACAAATTTAGTCAAACGTTCACTATGCACTTCTCAGGGCAACTTTGATTTTTTTTTTTTTTTCTGCTTTCCATCACATACATGGTAACCCTCACAAGAGATTTAAAAAGTCCTTTCAGCATGAACATTGCATTGCATAAAAATTTTTTCATGTAAGTTAAAAAAGTGAGATGCTGGGGGTATAGCTCAGGGGTAGAGCATTTGACTGCAAAAAGGTGAGATGAGGGGCACCTGAGCAGCCCAGCTAGTTAAGTGTCTGACTCTAGGTTTCAGCTCAGCTCAGGTCCTTCCAGCTGTGAAATCAGTCACACATCAGGCTCTGTGCTCAGTGCCAAGTCTGCTTCAGATTCTCTCTCCCTCTTCTCTCTCTCTCTCTCAAATAAAAATAAATAAATAAATAAATAAATAAATTCTTATAAAAAAGGTGTGATGATAAAAAAAAAAAAAAAGGAACCATATTGGCATTTAGGTGAGAGCCAGGAGCCTGTGCAAACATTGCGGTATAGATAAATTTGAAGTTTCAAGGCAATTTTGAGATTTATCATTCATGAATTTCACCAGTTTACTGTGCATGAAAGAATAAAGGAAAAGTTTGAGAAATGGAAAAAATGTATTTATTGTACACTCACATTAAGGTCTCCTGTGAAGCACTTATCTTACAAAAAAAGTAGTAATTCAGTGAAACATAAAATATCTGATTATTTTCAAAAACTACGACGTGGATGGAACTGGATGGTATTAGGTTGAGTGAAATAAGTCAATCGGAAAAGGACAAACATTATATGGTCTCATTCATTTGGGGAATGTAAAAATTAGTGAAAGGGAATATAGGGAAAGGAGAGAAAATGAGTGAAAATATCAGTGAGGGTGACAAAACATGAGAGACACCTAACTCTGGGAAATGAACAAGGGGTAGTGGAAGGGGAGGTGGGCGGGGGGGGTTGGGGTGACTGGGTTACGGGCACTGAAGGGGGCACCTGGCGGGATGAGGACTGGGTGTTACGCTAAATGTTGGCAAATTGAACTCCAATAAAAACAATTTTTAAAAATTAAATAAATAAATAAATAAATAAGTACAATAATCAATTAAACAGAGGTCAATTTTTGTTGAGATGAAATTAGTCAAAGAAAAGATAAACATTAAAAGAAAGAAAAGATAACATTGAGGACAGCTGGGTGGCTCAGTCAGTTAAGTGTCTACCTCTGGTTCAGATCATATCTCAGGATTCTGGGATTGAGCCCCTGCTTCTCCCTCTGCCCACTCCCTGTTCGCTTTCTCTCCTTGTCTCTCAAATAAATAAAATCATTAAAAAAAAAAGAAAAGAAAAGATAAACATTGAATAAACTGACACCATGGCTTCTAAAAATAGAAAAGTAATAAAAGGTAAAGATTAAATCAACTCACAAGAGGAAGAAGACACAAATTCAGAGACAAAACCAAAAGCAATGAAAGTATAAATGGGAAACAGTGCTGTACTCATTAAAATTGTCTATTAGAATTGTCCAATGCAATTTATATCAGAAATTATCATTGGAATTGGAGACATAGAGATCCAATCAAGTAATAGAATTATATGCATTTTCTTCATGAATATGAACATTATCCTTATACTGATCATCAATATCTACAGCTCTCCTTCTATACATTTGTTATAATCGTGGCTCTATTATTTGGATGCTTATTGGTATAATGGCAATTTTCTCAATAGACAGAAATCTCTAAGAGGTAAAGGCCAAGCCTGAATTGCTCACCCCTAAATTCCCAGTGCCTAACACAGAGTGTGACACACAGTAGGCGCTTAAATACCTTGTTGAACTTGTAAGTGAACAATGATCTGCATTGGTTCTGCAAGGATTCAACTGTGAACAGTGCTATCTTTGACTATCACTAAACATTTTAAACTTGAAAAGTAGACAGAGTTGTGGCTCCTACACCTCCAAAAACAGGTTTGCTGTGAGCTGAATATATCCAGGAAACAGGAAAGGAGAGATGAGGATCTGGCAGGGGTATGCCCACCGGGATGCTCAGATGCTAGCTTGCTCTCTGCTACCTGGATATATTTAAATCCAAACCTAAATGAATAATTAAATTCAACTGCATGAAGGGCTGCTTTTTCTTTTGGTCTATGGAATTTATTTTGGTGGTTCTTAAAGTGTGGTCACTCAAGCAACAGCATCAACATCATCTGTAAATTTGGTAGAGATGTAAATTTTTTGGCCCCATACCAGACCTACTCAGTCAGAAACTGGGAATGGGGCCCAGCAATCTGTGTTTAACAAGCCTGCAAGTGATTCTAAGGCAAGGTAAAGTGTGAGAAACTCCAAATACTGAGTGAAGTGAAAATTACAGTAAATAGACTATTTAACGAATTGTCATCCCACATCCTTTGTTGTTAGGGAGTCCCCAATAAGCGATATTGTAATCCCGACTCTGGTGGTCCCATCAGTATCTGGACTCCAAGCCATTCAGGGTCCACATGAGCAGCAGTTGCGGTTGTCCTTCTTTGATTTTTGGAAGAAGTAAGACAGAACTGTAAATTATTTATATTGCACTTACATATAACCCTACATCTAATAATCAATGCTATTTTCAAATAATTTTAAGAATACAGGAAATGCATTAGAGAAAAAAAGAAAATATGACTTATTAGTTCTTATTAGTTCTACTTTTAACTCCCTGTGAGACTTTTTTCTCCAGGTTCTTTTTTTTAACAACATACAATATACTGCACATACTTAAAAGCATACAATTTGATTCATTTTCACATATGTAATATGATGAACCATCAACATAAGACAATGAGTATATCAATAATCTTCAAAGGGTCCTTGGAGTCATTCCCACTCAACTTTCTCTGTCCCTCTTCCATCTCCAGGCAACCACTGTTATATTTTCTGTCACTATAGATTAGTTTTTATATTCTAGAATTTTGTATAGCTGGAATCATAAACCTTGTATGTTTTCTTGTCTCAATTCTACTGCTTAGCATAATGATGTTGAGATTCATCCATTTTGTAGCATTTATCAATAGTCCAATCCTTTTTATTGTGGACAAGTATCCATTATACAGACAAATCACAGTCTGCTAATCCATTCACCTGTTGACAGACCTTTTGGTCATTTCTAGCTTGAGATATTATAAATGAGGTTGTTAATGTGAGCTTATATACAATTCTTTGTAGGGACATAAGCTTTCATTTTCCTTAAAATGCTAAGGAGTGGACTGACCAAATTATATTATAGGTGTATGTTAAACTGATTCCGAAACTGTCAAACTCTCAAAGTAATTATATGATTTTACATTACCACAAACAGTTTATAAGATTTCCAGTCTCTCTACTTCATTGCCAACCTTTGGGATGCTCAATCTTTTTAATTTTAGCCATTCTAAAATATTTCCTTTTTAATATTTCCTAACTTAATTTCATGCACAGTATTTTTCAATCTCACACATCAAAGTTTTTATATTTAAGAGTTCAAATTGGTGGTTTTGTATCTTTCCATGTCTCTCTTTAATTCTTTGAACATATGTAATATAGTTGTAATAGCAGTCTCAATGTCCTTGTTTGCTGCTTTTAACATTCCATCAATTTTAGACCCCTTTTAATTTATTTTTTTTCTCCTCAACATGGCTCATGTTTTCTTATTGCTTTGCAAGTCTATAATGTTTTTGATTCTATTTTTAGCCATTTGTGAGTTTTACTCTGAATTCTGGACAGTTTTGCTTGTATACAAATATTCCTGAGGTTTGTTCTAGGATGCATTTAAGTTATTTGCAAACAGTTTGTTCTTTTGGGGGTCTTAATTTTATATTTGTTAGAATCAGAGTAGTGTTACTCAAGACTAACTTGAGTTAGTCACTCAACTAGTGACTACTAGTCACTCTTCAGGCAACTTTTTTGTTTTCTCTACCCAGTGCCATTTGAGGTTTTCCAATTCCAATGGTGGTAACAGGCATTACTCCAGATCCCAATTGAGCGCTAAGCACTGTTACTTCTAATACTATCAGGTGGTCCTTTCCTTAGCCTGGCGTAGTCTCCTTGCGTGTGTGTTAGTACCCAGCTGCATACTCAAGGGGTGTCTTTGCCAGGTTTCTGAATCTCTCTCTCTCTCTCTCTGTTGCTCTCTTCTTCCTTATACTCTACTGCAGTGTCTAGCTACCTCAGTCTACTTACATTTCCATCTCCTCCATATACTGGGCTCCTACTGAATCTCTCTTTCTTGGCCTAGAAACTCTTAAGGAAATAAGTTTCAGCATTTGCTAGGCTCACCTTTTGGTTTCCTATTTCTCAGGTCTCACTCTCCTTCATCATCTGACATCTATCATCTTAAATCTGTTGTTTTAAATGCTTTGCCTTTTGGGAGGGGAATTATTTCAAATCGGAAGACAAATCCAGTCTTTGTTACTCCATTTTAACTGACAATGGAAATATCTTCTCATATTTTTAAAGTCACCATTGGAATAAATGATCTACAAAGACCAACTCAGCTATAAAAATTAGCAATTCTTTCACAGGTCAGAACATTCACATCTGTGTTGCATAATCAGACCCAGTTATGTACTACCCAATAGGCTCCTTTGACATGTCCTTTGCAGACCTCAACTTCCTGACTTTGTTCTTGGTCTGAGCAGCCCTTGCTTTGACTCACACAGTTTTGAGGATGATAAATTCTAACTACTGCCATGATCAGGTCTAGAAACCTCCAGCTAGTAGAGACCACTGTCTCCAAATCCTGGCAGGTCAAAGCTGTGAAGGCTGTGGCTTCTCTGACGGCTCTGTGGAAGAGCTAGGTCATACAGCCCAGGAGTGTGAGGACTTCATAGCTCCTGGAGTGGATTTGACCAGTGAGAACAGTAGAACTGTCAGATGAATTACTCTTCTATTAGAACCTCATGCCCACCTAAGAGATAGCTCCCAGATGTAGTAATTTTATGAAGCTTGTCTAGAGATATCCTCCTATGTGACTAAATAACTGAGTGCATTTTATTGTGAAATCATAGATAGCTGGATTCATTTCTGGCCCTTGTTCCTGCCTCATTTCCTTTTTCCTTCACTCTTACTGCCCTTGCACATAGTATTTCACTCTTACCAAAGAACATTAGTGTGTACAACTTGGTTCTGACTATTTTCTAGAGTACTTAGGCTAATGGAAGAAAAAAAGAGAATATAAGAAAGACAATAATCATTCCCTTATATAACATTTACTTGTTCCATTTTTATACTCCAGTAGTCAAATTTTCTGTTTAAATCAAGAAACAAAATATTTTAATTTAACATGTTGAAATTTTAACCCAAATTTACAGAGCTGTGAGAAATATTATCAGAAACTATTGATCTTGTGGAAGGGAAAATAACAAAACATGAATGTTCATTTCTAAAACAGCTGCCAAATCAGGGCAGGCAGAAAATTCCATATGCAGGTGGAATGTCACTGTGAATGCTGGAATTTTAGAGCTCTTATCTAGAACATGATTTGGAAGATTTGTAGGAGAATGATGATCTAAACACTTGAGGCAACGTGTAGTTTGCCTGCATTTGTAAATACCAGGATGACTTTAAATAGAAGAAGCTAAAAATGTTTTTCGCTCGGTGCTCTGTCCTGTGTCACAGCTTTGTGATTTGTTTAAACAGATTTCTTCAGCTCAGTGGAGTGATATTAAGCATGTAACTCCTAACCCAAAGTTACAGAGTATGCATTAGTTGGAGAAAAGATCATTTGGTAAATTATGAATTTGAAAGTGAATAAATAAGTTTTAAAAGTTGTGTAGAAAGCATATTTTTAATCAAAAACCCGTTATAATGTGAGATTTATTCATGAAATACTAGATTAGTACAGTGGGAGTCCTAACCAAATTATGATTTTTTTAACCTTCCTTTAATAAACTATTCTTGTTTATTCATAGAAACCAATAAAGTGACATAAAGAGAACTAAAGCTCTTTCCATTTTTTTTAATGCAATTTATTTAAAGAATCTTAAATCCTAGTATTGTGGGTTGGATTGTATTCCCCAATAAGAAATATCCTACTCTAATACTATGTGCCTATGACCTTATTTGGAAATAGGGTCTTTGCAGATTAATTAAGTTAAAATGAACTAATGCTGAATTCGGGTAGACCCTAAATCCAGTGACTGGTGTCCCTATAAGATGAGGGAAATTTGGATTCTGACACATAGAACATGTGATGAAAAAGGCACAGACAGGCGCACCTAAAGTCAAGGATCACCAGCAAGCCCTAGCAGCCAAGAAGAGGCAAAGAAAGACGCTTCCCTAGAGACTTCAGGGAGAACGTGGACCTGCTGACACCTAGATTTCAGACTTCAAGCCTCCAAAAACATAAAAGAATAAATTTCCCTGTTTTAAGCCCCTTTGTTGTGACAATTTGTTACAGTAGCCCTAGGAAACTAACATACTTAGTTATAATTTTTGAAATACTTTTAAAATTCTTATGTGGTAGGTTTTATAAAAATTCAGTGAAGTTTATGAAGCTTTGTTTTCTGATATTATTACAAATTACACTAAGTTAAAGAATCTTTGAGGCTTATGTTTGAACTCCATATAGAAAATTGTATTGAAAAAAAATCTTATTTTCCATTAAGGAATTTCCTGTAATTCCTATTCAGTCCAATTTACCAGGTTGTTTGTAATATCTATATGTGAGTAGTGCTCTAGGGGATACCAACAATGCCAACACCATGACTTCAGACTTCTGGCCTCCTGCACTGTAAGAGAATAAATTTTTGTCGTTTTAAGTCACCTGGTTTGTTGTTATGGAAGCTCCAGGAAACAAACACAATACTGATAACTTCAAGATCTTATGTAAATGATAAGGGGATTCAAACCCCACCCTTATGACCTCATTTAACATTAATTACCTCCAGGCACTTGGGTGATCAATTGAGCATCTGACCCCTGGTTTCCCCTCAGGTCTTGATCTTAGGGTCATGTGATCAGCCCCACATCTGGCTCTGCATGGAGTCTGTTTAAAACTCTCTCAATCTCCTTCCAACCCTCCCCTCTTCAATCTCTCTCTCTAAAAAAAAAAAAAACAAAAAACAAAAAGTCTTTAATATTAATTACCCCCATTAAAGGTCCTACCTTCAAATACCATCATTTGGGTGTTGAGCTTTCAACATACAAATTTGGGGGGGCTCACAATTCAGTCTGTACATTGTGATTATTTCTATTTCTTTAAATATTTTTAAAATTTTTTTATCTTCCCCTAATATGACCCCTTATTCCTGTAACCTTTTCCTTTTTAGAACCAAATTTCCCTATAACATTTTGTTCTTATGATTCATTTAGGGGTAACCACAACCTTAGGATGGCACATGCCATAGTTCTAAGGATTCAGAGAACTTTATCTTTTTCTTCAGAAATGAGCATGGAACCCAAAGAAAAACTTTCTTGGGCCTCTATAGAAAGAGAGTGGCCACTATAGACCATGTTCCCCCAGGGTCACCAGAATTAATCTTTACACAATGTGAGTGAGCCTGCCAGAAAATAAAAACACTCAGAAGAAAGTAAGGCCAGAAAGAAGAAAGACACTGCTAATATCCAAACACTCAATGCAGTCCATCAGACTGGACCCATATATAGGCTTTTAATTTACCTGGGTCAATAAATTTCATATTTTTGTTTAAGCTAGATTAAGTTGGCTTTCTGTTATTGGTATTAGAGTCCTGATTACAACAACTCTGGAGTTTTAGAACACTGAGAAGTATATATCATAATCACATAGCAGAGGAGATGGGATCTCACTTCTCAGATTAAATGAAAAGATTGCATTTTTGGTCTTTGGTGCTTTGTCTTTCTCTGGATCACTTACCCTGGATGGAGCCAGTGACATGACATGAGGCCCACCTGGTGAGGGACCACCTGAGTGAGACAAAGTAAATCTTCTCCTCATTCCTCAAACCAATTAGGGCCTTTAAATAAGACCACAGCCTCAAGCTGACAGCTTGACGCAGTGTCATGAAAGACTTTGAGCCAGAGGCAGCCAGCTTCACCATGTGTGGATTTCTGATGTGCTGACATTATGAGAGTATAAATGTTTATTGTTTTAAGCTGCTATTTTTTAGAATAACTTGTTATATGGCAATAGATAACTAATAAAACCACTTAAAATGATATATCTTTGAAGCTATTGGAAAGCAGTATTACATAACATAATTTACTATAATATATTGTCTACAAACAGAGATAAATCTATTGACCATTTATGAGTTGTTTTCTAGATAAGACACTGATTTACATTAACACAGAGGATCTCAACCCATATAATCTCGGTAACAGGAAGGAAGCATCAAAGTATAAAAAGCACAATTTGTGTTTTACACCCTTGAATTTGAGTGCTGAGTCAACCCAAATGTACTAAATGACCCTGGGCAAATCATTTAAATCTATGTGCTTCTGTTTCCTCTTCTGTATAATAGAAATATGAAAATCCACTTAAAGAGTTTTCTGGGGATTATAAATAATACATGTAGAACATTAAAACTATGAATGGGTCCATAAGACTGGAGCTCAATAATACATGGTTATAATTTCTTTGACTAGTAGCATTCACTTCAAGATGTAAGAGCAGATTAACAATAGAAATACATACCTCTGATATGGGCATGATGCTTGGGTGTGGACCCAAGTTGTGACTAACTTGCTTGTTGGCATTGTTTTTTTGTTTTTTTTTTGTATTTTTTTTAACTATTTAAAATATATTTTAATGAGAACACTTTCTCACTACCTTTAAATTATTTACATTTTTTAATATGAAATTGCTCTGCAACTAGGACTTAACAGCTTTCTGATCTACAGGGTTTAGATGCCACGGCACTACTAATTCCAGTGCTCTTGAGGCAAGTCTTCCTCTGTTGGGAGTCCCTGTGGCAGCTTCAGGGCCTTGATCCTTATCAAATGCTTAACCGCTTTCAGTTTTGCATTCACTGAAGGGATGTTCTTGTGAACTTGAGGAGGATGTGCTTTTTCTAATCCAAGCATATTTATTATATCTTTTCCCAATATGGATGTCTCTTTGTACTTTTTATTCTGGTAACAATATGCAGTTTATGAGGGTGCTGTGGATCCCCACCATATTTTTCATGATCTGCAGGTGAAGGTTGAAACACTTTATCCGGAATTCTTGACTTCGTAAATTTTTGACGAATACAGTCTGTACAAATAAGAGGCTCCACAACTTTTGTCATCAGTTTGAAGTTGGTCTGGGGGCTTCTGAACAATTTGAGTGCAAAATCCCTGCCATGATTGTGCTGACCTTTCTCTTCAGAGGCGAGGGAAAGGAGAACAGAGGAAGGACCACCTGGGCTTGGCATTGGGTTTTAACTGATTGGCTGACCCTACACAGTTCAGGTTTTCATATATAAGGCTGCTTGTGGTCCTTCTTTGAAACTCACTGGGAAATTACACCATGCTGAGTAGAAGATACATATATTCAATGTGTGAGTTAAGTCAGTTTTTCCCCAAATGGGACTTTCTATTGTCAATATTTAACCAACTGTCCCCAAGCCTCTCTTTAATATATCCCTTTCTGTAAGAGTGTTAAAGAGTTTCATAGATTTATTTACTTGTTTATGCCATAGTTGAGCCTAATATTTTCTATTAGTCTAAATCATACCAATCTTCATCATATCCCCTGAGGCCATTTAGGTAGGATTACATATCATCAGTTTGCAATTGGGAAAATCAGTACGTTGAGAAGTTAAATCCATTTGTAGTGTGGAAAGAATCAAAGCTTTTTACTGATTCTGGAGAATTCTATCTTTTCTATAGTTTAGGAAGTTGCAAAATAAGAATTACATGTCAACAGAATCACTGATGTAGTAAACATGAAATTGTCTCTCAGTATATTCAAGTCTGATTAGATCCTTATTAGGGAATAATATCCAGTCTGGCAATCCATAAATAAAGCAGATATCTCAGATAGTATGAAATAATAAAAGAAAAATTAATAGTTAAGTGTTAATATGAAGCATAGCCACAGAATTTCCATGAAGGTGATACCCAAATACATTAGATAGGATATAATAGATTTTGTCGTTTATAAACCCAGTGTTTGTTGTTTAGTTTAACAGACCAATAGATAGTAACATAAAAATTATAACCATTTTTTCAGATTCCATCAATATGTTCTCATTATAGAAAAAAAAAAAAAAAAAAAAAAAAAGAGAGAGGGATCCCTGGGTGGCTCAGTGGTTTAGCACCTGCCTTTGGCCCAGGGTGTGATCCTGGAAAGCTGGGATTGAGTCTCCCATCAGGCTTCCTTCATGGAGCCTGCTTCTCCCTCTGCCTGTGTCTCTGCCTCTCTCTCTCTCTCTCTCTCTCTGTGTATCTCTCATGAATAAATAAATAAAATCTTTAAAAAAAAGAGAGTGAAAAAGAGAATGCCAAAGATTGTTTTAAATCATTCATAATTCCAACATCCAGAGATAATTTATTATAATTTGACATATATATCTATAATCTATCTAAATGAATATTACAATATATGTGTATATAGAAATATATATATATATATGTAATTTAAATCTATAAATCGCATATTTGGGATTTTACCGAAGACATAGTTTTGTGTGAATGGTACTTTTTCAATTTAACAGTAACATAATGTCAAATCTGGCTTAATGTTTAATATGTCATGAATTGTGTAGAGCAGTATAGGCTGGACACTGCATAAATCTAAGGGATATCATCATTTACCTAGACTATGACACACATCCTGGTGTTGTATAATGTGACAGCCTATGTTAAGCATTCTAAAAAACATTTGAAATGGCCACATAGTTGCTCATTACATAACAATGCCATTCTTTATTAATGATTAGTCTACTGTTGGATGTTTAACTTGTTTCCATTCTTTATATTATAATTAATGCTATATGAAATCATCTGTACAAAAATATTTGTATTCTCTGTGCATTCAAGTATAATATATATAAGTCAAAAGATAATTTTATTTTATTTTTCAAAACAATTTTTCTTTTTTTTTAAGATTTTATTTATTTATTCATGTGAGAGGCAGAGAACAAAGGCAGAGGGAGAAACAGTCTCCCTGCAGGGAGCCCGATGTGGAACTCGATTCCAGGACCCCGGGATCCCAACCTAAGCCAAAGGCAGACACTCAACCACTGAGCCGCTAAGTGCCCCCAAAGATAAACAATTTTATTTTTTTTTTTTATTTTTATTTATTTTTTTTTTTATTTTTTTTTTGATAAACAATTTTAAAGATTCTTTATATATGCTGAAATATGTAACAAATGCTTTAGACTAATTACTTTGGATTCCTGTTTTTCATTTCAGCCTGTAATTAAGCCATCACAGTTCCCTTGGTTTCAAGCAAATAAATTTATTTCAACAAGAAGAAATATCTATATGCATATATATGTATCTATTTGAAACATAGAAGAAAATATCACACAGAATCCTAGGCACTAAGGGCTATAAAGAAATGGAATCAGGAACTCAAAAGCCTTTAGCAAATTAATTAGTACTAAAATTTCACCTGTCTCTGAATTTACATGCTATTCTCCTCTCTCCCCACCTCTTTCCTTTTCCTCTCTCCTCTCCTTCTCTGTCTCTCTCCCTCTCTTCTGTTCTCCTTCTTCCATCCTCCTCCTCTCCAGCTTTTGGGATTTCTCATGGTCTAAAATATCCACAACACACCTTATTTCATATTTGCACTCAATTTGACCAGTCCACATCAAAATAACATATTTGAAACAAGTAACACATTCCTAGGAGTTAAACCTTATTGACCTTTCTCAGGCCAGTTGTTTATTCTCACTTAATTGATAAGAACAAACATTGAAGATCCATGTAGTACAAATATGATTATTATGGCCCATCACAGGAAGGAATTTCTAAAAGAAAGGCAAGCACTATGATATAGACACTGTAAAATATGACGACACAGTGCCATAACCAATAATCTGATTGATAGAATTGTGGATTCTGAACTGATAGAACACTGAAGATAATCCAGTGACTTCAAATTATCTTTAGTTTAACTCTTAGGGAATCATGAAAGAACCATAGAAACCAATACAGTAAGAGAACAAATAGATACTGGATAAATTGACTCTGGGACCCCAGAGTTTCACTACAGCTGTCCACTTGTATATGTTTCATATATTGTCCTTTCCTATAAGTTTCAGAGGAAGAGAGATGAAGAAAGAGAGAATGTGGGATAAGGGAAGGGGGAAGAGAAGAAAGGAGAGAAGAATTCTGTGACCAAAAATCATCTGAAATAACTTACGTACTTTATCCTCTTTGTTTTATCTAAGCAGGATCTTTTCCCTAAAAATAGCAGTGAATCTAGAATATGGGTGTATGGATTCAGTATCACACTTGTTTCATTATAAAATACTACCTCTCCTAGATTCCTAAATTCTCACTGATCTTACATTAAGATTTTTCTATAATGGGTTTCTTTAGGGAACATCCTTTTTGGATACTTTCCCTTAAGACTACAATAGTTTATGGAACACCCAAGAATAATTCTAAAACTACCTAGGAACTCTAAAACAGCAATTATCTTGCTGTGCAGCCAATGGAGGAATTAATCTGCTGCTCCAGGAACTATCACAGTTCCCTGTTTCAGTAACCTCCCCTCTGATGGCCCTATGCTCTCTCTTCCTCTCTCCCGAGGCAACAACCTTGTGACCAATCACCATCAATCCCTTCTGATGTTTTGCACATTTCACAGCACAAGGATTAAATAGCACTGGCTTATCTCCTCTATCAAGGAGAGGGTGGGACTCTGTCTCATAGTCTAATTTTGTTTTTTTCCTCAGAAAATGATGAATTGTCACTGGTTGCCTGGATGAATGAGACTAGAAAGACAGTGGGATTTTCCATTCTGTGCTCTATTAATATTCTCTTAAAATATCTAAAATCAAATACAAAATTCCCTTTGAACACATCCTTTCCTGACAGAAATTGATACTTTCCATTATCATAATGTTGATTATTTCATGTAAAACTAATACCTAAGCTTATGATGTTACAGTCTATTTACCCATCGTTTTGCAAGCTCTGTTACTTAAGAAGGTATCTTCCATTTACTGACAATGAAAACTATTCTCAAATAAATTATTTCTCACTAATCTGGGTGACTAAAAATTGTTTTACTTCCTCATCTGGGGATAATTAATATGTTTAATATAGGGAGAAAAGGCACTTAAAATGAATCAGCATTAAATTAGCATGACAATTTCATTTGTAAAAATAGAGGAAAAGATTTTGATTGGAACTTTATCTTGAAAAATAAAACCAAAACTATAAAACTGTGATAAAATGCAATCTAACATTTAAATTCAATTTATTTACAATGGCAAACATGGCTCAGTTTTTAGAAAAGATAAAGAACATTGTTTTCTTCTTGATGTAATTTACTATCTGATGATACCGTATCTGCACAAAACGTGTTTTTTTTTCAGCACGATAATGAGGATTATTTTTGCAAATATACATGTGCTTAATCAAGTTTTGTAAATATCTGTCTTAAGTCTTTGATTTTTAAAAATTGTTCTCTTTTGAAACCTCTGTTCTGTCCTCACTGGTGTTAATTTTTTCTCTTCCATTGCTTACTGCCTACTTGCCAATGGCTTCAAATGAGATCTAAGTATTTCTCTAATATCCTTTTTGTGGTCTCCATGGAATTCTGTTCTCTTTCGCACAGCTTAAAATTTCATTTGGCAATAAATTTGCAATCTATTGGCCTTCTAAATATCCAAGAATAGAAGCAGGCTAAGCTGCAAAGAGAAGGGAAGCTGCAGAAGAGGACTAAATAGATTCTACTGTTACAATAAGATGGAGGTAGGGAGAGCTCAATCTGTTGAGCATCCAATTCTTGATTTGGGCTCAGTTCATGATCTCAGAGTCCTGGGATGGAGCCCATTGTTGGGCTCTCTGCTTGAGATTTTCTTTCCCTCTGCTCTTCCTGCTCACTCCCTCTTTCTCTCTTTTTCTCTCTCAAATAAATAATTTTTTAAAAAATAAAATAAATTAAGATGGAGATTAAAGGATATTTGAGGAAAAACCAAATTTCCATGTTGTTTGTTCACTCATGATTTAGTTTTTATTCTCTATGTCATCTCATAACCTCTTGGAAAGCAAATACACAGATAAAAAGGGACCCCGTATATAAGAAAAATGAGTCAATTAGCCTTTAAGATCTCTTAGAGAATTAAGAATACAAAACTAGCTCTACATTTATTAATTTAATCTATTTTTGCAAATCTTGATTTGTGTAGGTCATGCAGTCAAAACTCCTATGAAATCATTTGTCAAAGTGATAGTTCAAACAGTTGAATATGTCTGTATTGTCCTCTAGGTAGTATTAGGGCTACTACCAAGCAAAGCTGCAATGTAAAATGAGAAGATATTGGTATTTACCCTCCACCTATTTCTATTAGGTAATTTTCTTAGATGCTTTGCCGCTTGCTCTCTTTCTTTTCTATCCTTCCAATCCCACTTTTTTGATTATCTATGGTTGTATGAGAAACCACACCACAACTTAGTGGCTTCAAACAGTAATGTATTATTGTTTCTAATAATTCTCTGGATTTATTGGGCCACCTGGGTGGTTCTTACATGCAGCCTTATATTTAGTTTTAGGCAGATGTCAGCTGGGCCTGTAATCATCTGGTGTCTGTATTAGCTAGACATCCAGATTGGGTGTGGCAGTGGCAGTACTGGGAGATTGGATACATAAGGGTAATTGACTGAATAAAATATATTCAAAATAATAAGACCCTAATTTCCCAATGTCAGGCTAAGGAGTTATAAATATGGAAAGGGCAAAAACCAGAAGATGAACTCTGTGGTGTTGTATTTGAAGTGGAGATATTAATGTGAACTCTTCATATTCTAGATAGATAAACTACAGATGGAAATAAGTATAAATCTATATGTAACTATATATCTCTACCTACCTACTTAAATAAATATATATGAATAAAAATTATATATTATATAATATACTTCCTAACTCTCTACTGAGAAACTTGGAATCAGCAATCTCCCAATAGTAATAAGAACACCTAAAGCCCAAATGTTGGGTTTTAAATACTACTGTCCATTTAAAAGAAGCAAAATTTCTTGGAAAAATAACTCAATCTATTATTGGGCAGAGATATGATGAGGTGAGCCTGGACAATCTTGTTGTGTTAGAAAGAAAGAAACTCTCAAAAAATAATGGAGAAAAGTCAAAAGGACAAAAAAGGTGCCTTCAAAGAGACCCAATGACTACATCTGGGGTAATTTTAACATTAAAATAAATAATGAGGATATTGGGCTGAAACTTATTTAATAAAACAAGAATGTACCATACTGAATAAATAAGTGAATAAATGGAAATTACAATGGGAAGTGAGATAATTACCTAGCCTCAAAGTACTTTCCCCACAAGCTACTTCTTAATTATAAAGGGGAAAAAGTAACTTTATGATAAGAAGCCATCAGATACCACCTAAAACAAGTGATCAAAGTTAACATCACCAGTAATGGAAAAAGTCAAACCTGCCCGTCACCTAATAGGATGAAAGGAGGAAAATAAAGCAGAGTCACTTTTGTGTTATGCCTGCTCGAGTTGAAAAGCCTATATTTAATCATGGAGAAATGTGAAAAAACCCAGCTGAGGTACTTCTACCAAATAATGGCTATAATCTTCAAAATTGTCAGAGTTGTGAAAGTCTCAGAAAGACCAAAGAACTGTTCCAGATTGAAGATGTTTAAAGGAATATGACAACTTAATATTATGCATGATTGTAGACTGGATCTTTTTCTTATAAAGGACCTTACTGAGACTATCTGAAAAACTCCAATGGAATCCCAGGATTAGATGGTAGTAATGTATAAATATCAATTTCCTGGGTGGTTGCATTGATGTTATATAAGAAAATGTTTTTGTTCTATACTAAAGTGTTCAAGGGTGATGGAGCATCAAGTTAGTCTCTCTGCTCAAATGGCTCAAGAATATGTTATTTGGACTATTCTTGAAATTTTTATAAGTTTGAGACTGCATCAAAATAAAAACATTTTTAAAAATTAAGTGACAACTGAAGAATCATTCAACAACACCCAAAGAAAACAAGATAAGAATAATAATTATGAATAGAAATTAGAGCTATGCAGCATAAAAAAAGCTATCTCAGCACAAACCACAGAAGTGTCATAAAAAGAATATCAGGGACTTAGAACTGGAAAGCTCACTCTGATTGAATCATTCTGTTATCAATACTGGTAGACATGGTCCCAAGCCAAGCTTTTTATCCTCAGTGTGAAGGATTTGGAACTTCATATCAGATCCCACCATATAGATTTTGGAGTTTATTGTGAATTTTGTGGTCTCCTAAAATATGTGATGCGGTGATTCTAAACCATATTATTGCCTAAAAAAATCCCAATCCTTCCATGAAACCTCTAGGTGAATATATTACCAGATTACATGGAAATATATATTTCAGTATAAATTCCTGGACCACAGGGTCATACATGTCCCAAGTGGACAAAATCAGGAAAAGTGGTTCCCCACACAGAACTCTGTTTTATACATTAACTCTTTCTAAGTTTGCTCTCTATGATATTATACTGAAAAATACTTGGCTAAATTGAATGGCCTGTACATATTTACGTAATAGAATTCCCAAATGAAGTCTACAAAATTTAATTATAAATGAAGATCTAATGTAAACATTCTTTGGATTTTAGTACAGGAGTAATGCTTTGCTGCATACTTAAGAATAAGAGGAAAGTAATTAGTAATAAATCACTCCACCCTCAAGAGTCACAAATCTAGTTGCACTCTAAAATCCCCATTCTTCTGAACTACATCTTAATGTTACTTTAGAAAGTGATGAAATTTACACAGAGGCAAAGGATTAAGTTTTCTTGACTCATTTTGCTTTCCTGGAGAACGGGAGCTACCACTTTTAATTGAAGGACAGACTAATTAAGGGATTAATTTCTATTTGTTTAGTCCTTTGAAGATTAACTATTTTCCAAATACAATATTATTAAGATTTATTTACCACTCTTAAAAGACAAGCCTATCACAAACTTAAACTCCCCTTAATCAACCTTTCATTTACAAATGAGACTAGTTTATCTCATTTACAAATGAGACTAGTTTATCTAACAAAAACTGAAATAAAATGTAAGATCTCAATAATCCCTCCAAAGTTGCAGCAGTTAAAATCAATGATTATGGCAAATCTATATAATGCTACAACACTTAGTAAATTGTCTTACCTAGAGTTATTACAGCATTATAGAATATACCAAAAACTATATGACTTGCTCATCCTTATTTTACAGATATATAATATCATGCTGTTTTTCTTAACTATTCCATAAATATAGATTGATGTATACTCTGAACACAACTTCTTGAATCTTCCAAAGCTTATATCAATTAATGGAACCTTTCTTCCAAATTGAATTTTTGATTTTATTTAATTTTTCTAAATTTATTTGGAGACTTTTGGGGAAATTATATACATATATGCTGGAACTTCCAAAAATAATCTCTAAGTTTTACCTTTGGATAGCATTTTTCTTGGTTTACCATGACAATGAATAAAATTTCAAATTGAATCATGGATCATGATGTCCTTTTGCAATAAGACCAGACGAATTTATCAAAGAAACAAGCCAACATTATTTAAAGCACCATGTAATACCTCTTATTTTATTTTAAATATTCATGGGACTGTGTAAACTAAATGACAATTTATTTTATCTAAGACCAAAGTGAATTCTTGGCTCCTTTCAGTGGAATTTCATATGGTATCTGAATATATCTGCTGTCTAACAAACCAGTTATATGAATGTTTATTGAACGTCTTTCATAATTTCAACTTACTGATAAATGTTGGGCAGGATAGAGAAGTTTAAGCACACCACTACATTCCAAGAAGGATTCAAAATGCCTTCTCACAGATTAAAAGAGAGAGAGAGAGAGTTTGAGTTAAAAATAAATTTAAAAAACTATTAAAAAGGATAGGACAGAGGGACTTAAGATGTTATATAACCAAGTACAAAAATGTAAACTTCCTCCCCAACATCATTCCACACATTCATTCTCTAATTCACTCACTCCAGTCACACCAGCCTCATTTCAGATTTGTCATCTTGCCAAGGTCTTGGAACTTGCTCTTCTCTCTGTTATGTTCCTCTCACTTGGAATGTTGACCCTCTCAACTACAACAGTCCTCTAACATTTACTCTATTTATTCTCCTCCTCTATTGCCTTCAAAGCACTTATCACTTTGGGAAATTATTATTAATTTGATAGTTTGTGTGTTTCTTGTCTCTTGAACCCATTAGATTGTTAGCTCCATAATGACAGGGACTCCCTTTTATATTACTGTATGCCCAGTACTTAGCACAATGTCTTGCACATCTTAGGTGCTTAGTAAATATGTGTTGAATAAATGCACTAGATATAGAAAACTGTTATCTTGTCACTCCCCTAGTCAACAGCTATTTATATAAACATAAAGTTCAAATCTCTTTAAAATTGCCACCAATAATGCTTCCATGACCATAAGTTCCATTCCACCTTCTGTATTTACATGTTGGCCTACCTCTCTTAGCCACCATCTGTCATGTTTAATTAAGTACTCTTTTAGCAGGAATTTCTACGTATACCTTATATTTTTCTACAATATGACCTTTGCTCCTATTGTTTCCTCTTTCTATATCCACTTACTAATATCACATTCATTCTTCCAGGCAGGGTGACAATGTGACTTTTGTTAGCCCAAGTTAACTTTGTTTTCAGGGGCCCTTTCTTCCATCCAAATATTAAAAATTGTTGTATTTTTACAAATACATGTATTTTTACATTTACATGTCTATTTACATGTATAATCCTGTTGAGTTTGTTATTATATATCCATTACTGTACATTACATTTTTATGATATGAAAATAGGTTAAAATTAAGGCATTTTATCTGTGGGCCCCTAAAAGTATCATGGGTCCTAGGCAGTATGTTTATTGCATCTTTGGGTTAGTTGGTTCTTCTTCCAAGCACAATGTAAATATCAACTCGTCCTGGAAACTTTTTTTGAGCAAACTCCCCCCAAAACACATACATATGCACACATACACGCATACACACACACGTGCCTTACTTTTTCTCTATTTTTTCGTAGCACATTCTATTTTGTAATAGATTAAAGTCAAGACTGTAACTAATTCATCTTTCTGTCCCTTAAAGTTTCTTTCATAGATCTTAACATTTTCTAAGCAAAAATGGCTGCCTTTTGATTTGAGATATAATTCAGGTACTAATAATATGGATTCTAATAGTTAAGGAAGTTTTCAGTAAAGAAGACTTTATTGAGATGGCCCTAGAACCATTGATAAGCAACAGATCTTAAATTGCAAACTACTGAATATGTATGATAGAAAGATTTTATGAATCACATCTGCCAGAATAATAGGTTATGAAGCAATAAATGCATTTTTACATTTGAAATCCAATCAGTTAATATACATGCAATTTTTGAACAATGCAGGTAACTTCTTTTGGCTAAGCCATAGCAGATTCAAACTGAAAAATATAATAAAAGTAACTATGTGCCAATTTTCAATAAAAGAATTCTCAGTTACCTTATTTTATTAATTATATCAATTATTTCTCACTATTACGTTAACCCCATTTTATAGGACAGGAAACTGATAAGTTATGGTACTAAAAGGAATCTAGGGCATCTGACACAGAGCCATTGATCTCCTCAAAGAAGGCAAAGCATATACATGATGTAGTTATATCAAAAAGTAAGGGAGTTGATGGCACAAAGTCCAAATTTCCTTGCCAAGAAATAAGACCTCATGGAAAAATTGACATTGTAGATGAGCTTTGAAATTGTAGCTTGTTCAGAGAACATTTTAATATAGAAAACAGCATGAATGCAAATGTGGAGGAAAGAATCATCTTGTCATATGGCTGGAAAAGTGTGTAAATGGCAGTATCAGAGAAAAGCTGTGTTGAGCAGTACAGTGAATTGAATTGGATCAGTAAGATATGGTAAGATAGGAAAATGAAACATCAAGAAGGCCTCCAGGATATATAATAAGAAACCCAAGTATCTGTTCAAACCATCCACCAGGAATAGGAATATGGAAAGAACAATGCGAGGGAAAGAGACCTGATTAGGGAAAGGGTAATGAATTTAGTGTTGAATATGCAATATTCACCTGTAGTTCTTCTTCATGGAGTTGTCCAGTAGGCAACTGGTGATGGCAAAACATGGCAAAATGGGGAGACAAGATGCCCCAGAGTAATCCATTGCCAAAGGGAATGCAGGTATTTATCAGAGAAGGCTGGAAAAAGATAGTCACATCTTCAAAAAAGGGACATTTAGAGAAATAAATGAGATTTATTAAAGGCATGTATATTAAGTATAGAAGGTCAAGAAAAGGAGCTGGCTAAAACAACTGTTTCGATTTGTAAAGGTGTGATGTTTGGGTTTTCTTCTCCATCCATCTTGCATAGTAGAAACAAAAAGGCAAGATTTTCAATATTGCTCTCAGTAGTATTTACACTAGTCGTCAATACTACCCATGGCACAGGAAGCCCTTTATATGCATGGGGCCAGTGGTGATGGGCCAAGCCTACAATATGCCAGGGGTAGAAACAGGTGTTTGCCATGACTATTGAATTTAATCCTCTCAAAAACTTATGAGGTGGTTATAATTACCTTCAAGTTGGTGAGGCAGGAATTCAGTCCATACTGCTCATCCACTGGATGGGAGAGCCAGTGTTCAACTTCAGAATTGCCTGACTCTAGAACATGCACCCTTACCTACTATTTTGTCAACTTCACTAAAATTAATGGGCTATAGAGGAGCCTTAATGCTGGAGCACAAAACAGCAATTGAATGTGTTCCAAATTATAGTTCACGTTTCACTACAATGCCAGAAAGGTGAGCTCCTCACCAACTGTAATTGTCATTGCTCAATAGCAAGGAATTAAAGATTTTTAGCATATATTACAGTAATTAAATGAACCTACCCTAATCCCATTCCCCTTTTTCTTTCTAAACCTTTTAAATTGTCTACAGCGTGCCAGACTGTATGTCTCATCTTCAGTTCTTTTCATTTCCAAGCGGAAGTGAGATGTAAATTGCAAACAAATGAATAAAAAATAAGAGAGCTTCTTTTTCTCTGGTTTTCCTCAGCCTCTGGATAAATCTCATTTAAATATATTGCGATACAGCCATTCCTTTCCTAGCTTTCAGATGGTGAGCTTTTTAGTCATCGTTTTACAAGGCCAACATGTTTGTTGACTGGAACAGTCCTAGAGAGGCCAAGAGCAATAATTCTTATCATTTTATTTTGAGGGAGTGAATCTATTTTATACCATCTTTGGATACTATGTAAATCTCGGAATCAGAAGCCAGTCTGTGTTCAAATGAATTAACCTCAGACTGAAGTAACCATGATACTTTGGGCCATAAATTAGGCTGATTTAAAAGAATTCAGCAGAACATTCCAAAAGTGGTTACAGAGCCAGAGAGACTGAGATCTTTTACTTTTAAAGGAAGTTATTCTTCATAGCATTAGCTAATATAGGTCATAGTTTTCATTACTCGTGTAACATTATTGGTATAGTGTACTTTAGAGCCCCAGCAAGGAAAGAAAGCAAGATGACCAACATTAGCACACTGTAGTTATCCTCTTCACTAAGAGCACATTAAATGCTCTTTCCCCTCAAAGTTTTTGTCAGAAGAGCTGAGCATATTTTCTCCTGAAATAATGAAATATAGGGAAAGGATACTTTTACATTAGAAAAAAACTAGAATAATAACTCACATATTTTAATTTTAGGTGTTTTATCAAAGAACTTCCTCTTATGATTGGGATTGCATTATTCAGCTCTATTAATAAAAATGTTTTTTTTTGTTTTGTTTTGTTTTACCTCTCGCATGACATGAGAGGTATAGGTAATGATATGCATTCGTGGACCTCTTCCTATCTGCCTTATCTTTTCCTATGTGCTTTACACATATTAGCACATTTTCTTAATATGGACCCTAGGGAATAGATATTACTGTTACTCTTACTTGATAAAGAAACTGAAATTTAGAGATGTCATCACTTACCCCGGGTGGATCAGCTTGTAAGGAGCCCAGCAGGTATTCAAGCACAGGTAAGCACACTTCCTTAACTGCTTAGCAAAATGACTATGCTCACTATATATTTTTTTAAATTAACTTGATTGAAGTATAATTTACATATAATGAGCTATACACAGTTTAAGTGTACAATTCAATGAGTTTTGACAAATGGATACACCATTATGGGAAGGATACAGAACATTTCCACCATCCCCAGGAATCTCATTTGGTGCCAGTGTCCTACCCCTTCTTCTTTGACAACTACTGATATGTTTTCTATCACTAGATATACTTTTTTTGTTTTATTACATGCGTGTTCTGTTTAACAACACAACATTACACAAAATGCCAAATGCACATTTCTTCATTTTTTACAGAAACTTGAAATAATATGGTACTTTTGTTAATATCAGTTACTATCACCAAGTTTAACTCCTTACCAGCTAATATGACAATGAGTTTAGGGACTAAAGGATCAATGGATATAAGGAGGGAAGGAAAAAAGCATATAAATTTATTTTGTAAAATTGAATAAATGAAAAATTAATCCCAGAAAAAGTACATAAATTTAATGTGGTCTTTTGTGCGCCAAAGTGATACTACCTGACCTGGAGAGGTGATCATAGGTCCAGTTAGTATAGACTGCAAAGTCATGGAATCCCAAGTCCTCTGTCTGCCACACATGATACTTTCAGCCTCCTCTCCTGTCCTCCCTGCCTATCAGCTTCTCTGCACCTCCCTCATGGGGGACGTAAGACTCTCCAGACACCTTTCATCTTGGGTTATGAGCCACGTGTTTTGACCTGTGATTCAGCCATCAAGTGACAGAACCAAATATAAGTTGTGACAAACCAGTATGAAATCTTTTTGGTTCTTTATTATATGATTGTTGTGGTTTAATTAAAAGAAATGACAATTTACAAATAGGTGAAACACTTTGAGTAGTAAATAGAAAAATTACAACATTCAGATACTTAAAGCAAATGGAGTTTTATTTTCTATGACTGATCTGATTTGCCTTTGAGACCTGCCTCTCTTTGAGTGGTGGGTGGGAAAACAAAACACTGCTTTAAATTCCTGAACTATAACTTATTTCTTGCCCATTAAACTGTTTCTTCTGGTTGATTCTGTCCTTCTCAGGTAAGTCTTCCAGATGCCCTCTCGTCCTCCGTGCTTTTTGGATACGTGCTGTGTGAGCATAAATGAACTTTCTTAGGTAGGCAGAGGTAACAGAGAAGGATATTCAAGGGCACAATGCCTTCAGGAAAATATCTCTCTGCCATAGATGTTCTTTTCTTTTCTGTTTTGTCACCTCTTTCCACAATCTGATGCAGCATCTAGGTTGGGCTCTCTACTTCCTTTTCTTTTCTTCATCATATCTTGCTTCTTCTCGAGGGACTTAGACTCAAAACGGAGTCCATCCCACACCAGGGAAGGAGCAATAAGATCTAGTCAGATGTCTGGCTCTAGATCCCTTAGTGGAAGCTATAGAAATTTGGAAATTCCCTTTATATTGCAGCAGTACTAAAATTTAAAGGCTATTGTTGTGCTAAGAACAAAAAAATACAATTTTGCAATTCAAAACTTAGTACTGCTGTTCTCTCACTCTTTTGTTGTTTTATTCTTTGATGTAGCAATGCTAATCTTCCTTGAGGCAGAGTAAAGCAATATGAAGGATTATATATTAAAAAGAGAAAATCATATGAATAGACATACTGAAATGTATTACCATTATTTCATTTATAAATGCCATGGAGAAAGGTAAAAAAAAAAAATACATCTTTGCTTAATATTGTTCTATAGTGTCCCTTTCTAAGAGAGTCAAAACTTGACAAGCAGGCATTTGAATTTTCCACAAAATTATTCATCTCATCTTGAACTATTCTTTAGACACATGTTAAACACATGTTCAAAACCCAAGAGATTAATCATTATTTCTCTAAACAGTGTTTGCTTTTCTGTTTCCATATCTTTGCTCAAGCCTTTCTCACTGCCTAGAAGGTTTTTCTTTTTTCATTCATTTGGGCCAGCTCAAATCTCATCTTTGCCATGAAGTCAGACAATATTGATAACTATCTTGTACCCTTAGATATCTCTATCATATATTGCATCTCCGTTATAACAGTTTCTTTTTCTGATATGAACAAGAGACACTTCTTAATGAGTTTGTCTTCCACACTAAAGTGAGTGGCTACAGGGCAGGAACTGTGAACAATTCACCCTGGTCTCACCCACAATACCCAGCCTTATACATAATACATGATATGTGGCATGCAATCACACATATCTGTGATGTTGGTTGAATGCAAATTAAAGAGAGAAAATGTCTTCTAATTAGTTATTTCTTGTAAAATTCAAAAGAAATATGCCTGGCCTTTTGGAACTAAAAAGAATCTAATGCAGCAGAAGTGTCACTCAGTCTGTATAACACAGGGGACTTCACAAAAGACAGAAAATTTCTTCAAAAAGAAAAAGACTTTTCCAGCAGCTAACATATTGAGAGTCTATTCAGAAATTTTGCTTTAAAATCTCTACAGTTTTTGCAAAGACTAATGCATTTTTATGCCACTTGGAAAATTACATGAAATGAGGTATTCAGATCTCAATATCCAAATATCAAAACAATATAGGTTACTTGTAATTTCAGAAGAGCAACTGCAATAGGTAAAGTATCAAGGATAGTAATTCAAGGGAAATTAAAAGCAAAACATAAACACAGACTAATTTGTGTCTAAAGAATATAGCTTAAAGTATATTACCATATTTAAAGAATGAGAAGGCAAAGGTGCCTGGGTGGCTCGGTCAATTGAGCATCCGATGCTTGATTTCAACCCAGGCCATGATTTCAGGGTTGTCTGTGGAACCAGCCTCATGTTGGGGTCCCCACTCAGTGGGCTATTTTCATAGAGATGAAACAAGATTACAAATGAATTGCTAACATCTGACATTTGGTGATGTGCATATGGGGGGTTTAGTACATTATCCTCTCCATTTGGATGTCTGTTTGCTATTTTTCAGAATAGAAGTTCTTTTTTTAAAAAAAATACTATTATATACATATGCAATATTATATATATAATAGATTTATACTTTATACATCAGCGCTTAAAGATGCACAATTACTTTTATTAGGATCAGTTGAAATGTTGGCATGCGTATAGGAATCTTGTCACTGAAAAATATCTATATTTGACCAGAATCATCCTATGTAAAATGAGATGCTTACACTCGGAAAGGTATGAGGGAACTGAGATGATTAAGGGACTCCAATCTCAGGCTCACTTCAACAACATATGCCTTTATTTGCTCTGGTTGGCAGATGTACCCAGAGTACTTACATTGCTTGTCTCTCTTTCTCAGTGAGCATAAACTATTGAATTCATGTAATATGAACCTATGTGTGATATGACACCAGCATATATGGCTTTAGATAGCAGAACTGTATTGTTTCCTTGTTATATTTGCAGCTGCTCTAAACTTTATATGTTGTGGATCCTTAAACAATTAATGGAGAGTTCATGTTCATTTTATAGTAACTAAAGAGTGATTTTTCCATTTACAATAAATACAGGCACAGCACGACATAAAGGAAAAATAATTCCTGTGGGTATCAACAGACTTTTTTTTAAAGATTTTATTTATTTATTCTTGAGAGAGAGAGAGAGAGGCAGAGACACAGGCAGAGGGAGTAGCAGGCTCCGTGCAGGGAGCCCAACGTTGGACTCAATCCCAGGACCCCAGGATCACGCCCTGGGCAGAAGGCAGGTGCTAAACCACTGAGCCACCCAGGCTGCCCAGGAGACTGGGGTTTTAAACTTGCTTTTAAATTCTCCTGCTTGTCTGGTCATAAGTATATCACTTAAATTCTCAGAGCCTTAGTTTCTTCCTTTGTCAATTGGATGCTCTAGAATTTCTTTTGTGTTGTTTGAAAGAGTAAATGAAAGGGAATAAGAAAAACTAATTTTTTGTGCATTGACCATGTGCTCCATGCAGTCTGTGCTAAGTTCTTTAACATAAAAAAAAAATCCTTTAATGATATATCTTTTTTTTCTTTTTTAATTGGGGTTCAAGGAGAGTGAGCAATGAAATAATATGGGTAAAAGGGCTTAGCCGGTAGTGTATAATAGGTGCCTACTAAAAATTTGCCCCAGTTCTTTGTTTATAATACATATTCAAAACTGCTTTGGAATGAATGACTTTTTAACTTAAATTCAATTAGCCAAAATAGAGTATATCATTAGTTTCAGATGTCCAATAACTTATCAGTTGCATATAACATCCAGTGTTCTCACATCACATGCCTTCAATGCCCATCACCCAATTATCCCGTCCTCCCACCCACCTCCCCTCCATCAACCCTCAATTTGTTTCCCATAATTGAGTCTCTTGTGATTTTTCTCCCTAATCGATGACTTCCCACACAGTTTTTCCTCCCTTCCCCTATAATCCTCTGCACTTTTTCTGATATTCCACATGAGTGAAGCCATATAATTGTCTTTCTCTGATTGACTTAATTCACTCATCATAATACCCTGGAGGGTATTGTGGGTTCCATCCACATCGATGTAAATGGTAAGTATTTATCCTTTCTGATGGGTGAGTAATATTCCAGCATATCTATATACCACTTTTTTTTTTTTATCCATTTATCTGTTGATGAATATCTTAGCTCTTTCCACAGTTTGGCTATTGTGGACATTGCTGCTATGAACATTGGGGTACAGTGATCTGTCCCTTCAGATCACTACATGTGGAGCATTTTTTCATGTGTTTGTTGGCCATTTGTATGTTTTCTTTGGAGAAATGTCTGTTCTTGTCTTTTGCCCATTTTTAAATTGGATTATTTATTTTTTGAGTGTTGGGTTTGGTAAGTTCTTTATCAAAGATCTTGGATACTAGCCCTTTATCTGATGTCATTTCCAAATATCTTCTCCCATTTCATAGGTTGTCTTTTAGTTTTGTTGACTGCTTCCTTTGCTGTGCAGAAGATTTTTTATCTTGTTGAAGTCCCAATAGTTCATTTTTGCTTTTGTTTCTCTTTCCTTTGGAGACGTGTCTGGCAAGAAGTTGCTGTGACTGAGGAAGAGGTTGCTGCCTGTGTTCTCCTTTAGGATTTTGAATCTTTCCTGTCTCACATTTAGATTTTTCATCCATGTTGAGTCTATTTCTTTGTATGGTGTAAGAGAATGGTCCAGTTTCATTCTTCTGACATGGCTATCCAATTTTCCCAACACCATTTGTTGAAGAGACTGTCTTTTTTTCCAGAAGATAGTCTTTCTTGTTTTGTCGAAGATGAGTTGACCATAGAGTTGAGGAATCATTTCTGGATTCTGGATTCTGTTCCATTGATCTAGGTGTCTGTAGGTGCCAGTACCATACTATCTTGATGATCATAGCTTTGTAATAGAGCTTGAAGTCTGGCATTGTGGTGTCACCAGGTTTGATTTTCTTTTTTAACATTGAATGAATGACTTTTAATAGTCAAACCTAAAGAATTTGATGAAAGTTCTTTTATCAGATTTAAAATCACATGATAGTCTTCTGATGCTTTTAGTTCCTTGTAGATGTTCTTTCTGTGGTTTTTAATATTACAGTGTGACAAATCCATGAATTGGTTACATTAACTTCTCAGAGGACAGATTAAAATAGATTTATAATTAATTATAATTAAAATGGGTATCTGAGAACTTAAGATAAGTGTGAGAATTAATATACTTGATCTATATGTTATTTGTAAAATAAATAAATGAATAAATATACAGAATCTATGATGCTTCTGATTTTTAACTATAGACACCTTTTTTATTACAAATAAACATTTTTTTTCCTGAGTCAAAGTTATTTTTAAAGAAAAATTTTATGCTCCGTGTAGTCTGCCTTTGAGAAACTTACATCTTTGTGCTTGGGAGTTTTAGTTGAAATGGGACATGAAATTTTTTGAATATCGAAGTGCCCACTGGAATGTGACAATTCCCATTTAATGTCTCTATTTACACTTGATGCCTCAATTTACATACAGAGTGGTATTCAGTGGGTATTCTGTAGGTTTTGGCTTTAAGAATTTATTACTTTTGGGGCACCTGGGTGGCTCAGTGGTTGAGCATCTGTCTGCCTTTGGCTCAGATTGTGATCCTGGGGTCATGGAATCAAGACCCACATCAGGTTCTATGCAGGAAGCCTGCTTCTCCCTCTGCCTATGTCTCTGCCTCTCTTTGAGTCTCTCAGAATAAATAAAATCTTTATAAAAAATAGAATTTACTTTTTTAAAAAACTGAGATTCATATTTTGGAAGCCAAAATAAGTGAAATTACTCCCTAGGACTTCTATAATTTGTTAAAAAATAATTTAATGATGCTTTTCATTGTGTTTATGAAGCCATGAATATTAAAATAATAAAAGTAAAAATCTTACATCATTTAAATTTTTCAAAAAAAACTTTTCTGCTTTGGTTTGCTCAGTCTGGAGCTTAGAATCTTTTTTACATATATATGCCACAATAATGAAAAAAAATTATTCTCATAGAGCCTTGTGTTAACATTAACCTCCATAGCTCATTTCTGACTGCAGGTATTTTCTCCTACTGACTCTGTATATGGATTCATCTGTACACAAGTTCCTGCTACTTGTTGTTATCAGTCCCCTCCCACTAGTCTGTCCTCTCTAACTACTAAACTTCTTTATGTCCCTTGACCAAGCCTTGAAGCAAGTCATCTTATCTATTGAGCAAATCCTTTAAAAAGGCTGAATTTTCTTAAAGATTCAAGAAAAAAACAAAAACTTAAAATTGGATGTTAGATATCACTTCTAAATTTCCTCAACCATTACTTTTGTGCTGGAGTTTCAAAAATTAAACACAATAATGAAAGCACTGTCTTTCCCTAGCAGGAGAGGGGAGAGGATATGTGAAATGACAGCTGTAGCAGCCTTGACTTCCATAAAGCTCAGTATAGCTTAAAGATACAATGTAAGTAAGAGTACCAATTATCAATATGTTATTTACATGTAATTTATATATCTCTGAGGCCTCTCATGTCTTAAGATACTCTTTCCTGTAATATCAATTACAGGATATCAATAGCAGAGTTGTACTATCACTCACTTAACGACAAAATGCAATTACTTTTTTATTTTCAGTTTTTAAAAATTTGTTTAAAAGCTTTTATTCATGAGAGAAGCAGAGAGAGAGACAGAGACATAGGCAGAGAGAGATTCAGGCTCCTCATGGGGAGCCCAAAAAGAGACTCAATCCCAGGACCCCGGGATCACACCCTGAGCTGAAGGGAGACGCTCAGCCACTGAGCCACCCAGGTACCCCTGTAATTACTTTTTAAAAATATATATATTTTATTTATTCACCTAGAGAGAGCAAGCATTAGGAGGCACAGAGGAAGAGGGAGAGGGAGAATCCCAAGCCCTCTCTGCACTGAGCTGAGATGGGCCTGACATGGGGCTCCATCCTCTGACCCTGAGGTCATGACCTGAACTAAATCAAGAGTTGAACTTACCTGACTGAGCCACCCAGGCATCCCAAAATGTTACTTTTTATCAATCTCACTATTCTTCTTTTTCTTCTTCCTCCTCTTCTCTCTTTCTTTTCTTTCCAAAACAGTTCAATCAGAAAACCATTCAATGTAGCTGATTTAGGTAAATATCTGCACAGATTTCAGGAGTGAGGAAGAAGGAGAGTCCCCAAATGAGGAGAGTTCTGGTTTGAGGTACCTGAGTTTAAGCAGGAGAAGGAGAGCATCCTTCTGTGACAAGAGTCAAGCATAAGTTATCATAACCCAAGAATGAAACAGGGTTTCACACAGGGAAGAGTCCAACTTGAGAGGCCTAAGAAGGTAAAGAGGATATTTATGCAGAAGAAGACTGGCAGTGATGGTGGCAAGTGATCCCATAAAGGGAGGTTGATTTAATAAGTAATATATTTAAGATGGTAAGGAGCCAGCTTTCTCATTGTCACAGAAGGCAATTCAAATATAGAAAGAAAAAAAATGGAATTAACCTCGTTTTGTTTTTTGTTTTTTTTTTAATTTATTTTTTATTGGTGTTCAATTTACTAACATACAGAATAACCCCCAGTGCCGTCACCCATTCACTCCCACCCCCCGCCCTCTCCCCTTCTACCACCCCTAGTTCGTTTCCCAGAGTTAGCAGTCTTTACGTTCTGTGTCCCTTTCTGATATTTCCCACACATTTCTTCTCCCTTCCCTTATATTCCCTTTCACTATTATTTATATTCCCCAAATGAATGAGAACATATAATGTTTGTCCTTCTCCGACTGACTTACTTCACTCAGCATAATACCCTCCAGTTCCATCCACGTTGAAGCAAATGGTGAGTATTTGTCATTTCTAATAGCTGAGTAATAATCCATTGTATACATAAACCACATCTTCTTTATCCATTCATCTTTCGTTGGACACCGAGGCTCCTTCCACAGTTTGGCTATCATGGCCATTGCTGCTATAAACATCGGGGTGCAGGTGTCCCGGCGTTTCATTGCATTTGTATCTTTGGGGTAAATCCCCAACAGAGCAATTGCTGGGTCGTAGGGCAGGTCTATTTTTAACTGTTTGAGGAACCTCCACACAGTTTTCCAGAGTGGCTGCACCAGTTCACATTCCCACCAACAGTGTAAGAGGGTTCCCTTTTCTCTGCATCCTCTCCAACATTTGCTGTTTCCTGCCTTGTTAATTTGCCCCATTCTCACTGGTGTGAGGTGGTATCTCATTGTGGTTTTGATTTGTATTTCCCTGATGGCAAGTGATGCAGAGCATTTTCTCATATGAATGTTGGCCATGTCTATGTCTTCCTCTGTGAGATTTCTGTTCATGTCTTTTGCCCATTTCATGATTGGATTGTTTGTTTCTTTGGTGTTGAGTTTAATAAGTTCTTTATAGATCTTGGAAACTAGCCCTTTATCTGATATGTCATTTGCAAATATCTTCTCCCATTCTGTAGGTTGTCTTTTAGTTTTGTTGACTGTATCCTTTGCTGTGCAAAAGCTTCTTATCTTGATGAAGTCCCAATAGTTCATTTTTGCTTTTGTTTCTTTTGCCTTCGTGGATGTATCTTGCAAGAAGTTACTATGGCCGAGTTCAAAAAGGGTGTTGCCTGTGTTCTTCTCTAGGATTTTGATGGAATCTTGTCTCACATTTAGAGCTTTCATCCATTTTGAGTTTATCTTTGTGTATGGTGAAAGGGAGTGGTCTAGTTTCATTCTTCTGCATGTGGATGTCCAATTTTCCCAGCACCATTTATTGAAGAGACTGTCTTTCTTCCAATGGATAGTCTTTCCTCCTTTATCGAATATTAGTTGACCATAAAGTTCAGGGTCCACTTCTGGATTCTCTATTCTGTTCCCAGAAATCAGTGGCATTTCTATACACTAACAATGAGACTGAAGAAAGAGAAATTAAGGAGTCAATCCCATTTACAATTGCACCCAAAAGCATAAGATACTTAGGAATAAACCTAACCAAAGATGTAAAGGATCTATACCCTCAAAACTATAGAACACTTCTGAAAGAAATTGAGGAAGACACAAAGAGATGGAAAAATATTCCATGCTCATGGATTGGCAGAATTAATATTGTGAAAATGTCAATGTTACCCAGGGCAATATACACGTTTAATGCAATCCTTATCAAAATACCATGGACTTTCTTCAGAGAGTTAGAACAAATTATTTTAAGATTTGTGTGGAATCAGAAAAGACCCCGAATAGCCAGAGGAATTTTAAAAAAGAAAACCATATCTGGGGGCATCACAAGTGCCAGATTTCAGGTTGTACTACAAAGCTGTGGTCATCAAGACAGTGTGGTACTGGCACAAAAACAGACACATAGATCAGTTAACCTCGTTTTGGAATTGGTAGCATCAGTGTGAAATAGTGGTCTATGATAGGTCAATAAAGACAGAGAATTATAGATGTAAATGTATGTACCGTGTGTCTATGTGTCTATTTTGTATTTTCATATACATACATATACTCTAGCTTGTCCACTGAGTCGTATGAGAGTAGTGATTCTCTATTAGTCACAACTGCTCATGACTAGCACTCAGATCTTCGCTTCCAAATACCATTCTTCACTGATAAGAAATAGGGTTTGTTGGAGAAGAGACTGATTTTAGGTCTTAAAGCAATGCAATATGAACATAGACTATGCCTCTGTGCCAGAAACTAAAGAATTGCTCAAAGAGGATGGCAGCATAAAAGAGCACAGTAGTAACTTAAAGGATATTTATTAACCCAACTAAGGAAAAGTTGTGATTTTGGCATAAAAATGGATGTACGGGTCAACAGAACAAATAAAGAGCCAAGAAATAGATACACACATACATGGTTGATTGTTTTTCAATAATGATGTGAGATAATTCAGTATGTAAGCATAACTTCTTCAATCAAGATGTTAAAGCAGTTTTGCTACATGGGAGAAAAAAAGCTCAACTCTTATTTTACATCATATTTTTAAAAATCGGTGCAAAATGGCCCATATACTTAAATGTAGGAGCAAAACCTATCAAACTCCTAGAAGAAAACATAGAGTAAAAGTCTTAGTGAATTTTGTTTTAGTGAAGATTTTTTTAAAGCATAGCAGAGTAATCATTTAAAATTTTTGAAAATTTTGGACTATTTATAAGCAATTTTCTTTAAGATTTTGAAGAGAATTTGCATCTAGCATATATAGTGCATTCTTACAACTTAAGAAGAAGAAGACAACCCAAATGGAAAGAAAATGTGAACACACACTTGACCAATGAAGATATATGGATTGTAAATGAGTACACGCAAAAATGCTCAACATGGGCAGCCCGGGTGGCTCAGTGGTTTAGCACTGCCTTTGGCCCAGGGCATGATCCTGGAGTCCCGGGATCGGGTCCCATGTCGGACTCCCTGCTGGAGCCTGCTTCTCTCTCTGCCTCTCTCTCTCTCTCTCATGAATAAATAAATAAAATCTTTAAAAAAAATGCTCAACATGATTAGTCATTAAAGAGATGTGAATCAAAATCACAAAAGGATAACACTACACATTTTAGAATGACTAAAACTTTAAATACCGACCATACTCAAGTATCAGTGAGGATGTAGAGCAATCAGAACTCTTACACACTTCTGGTGGGAATGCAGAATCGCACACAGACTTTGGAAATGAGTTTAGCACATTTTTAAAAGTTAGTAGAGCCGATCCATTTCACTCCTAGGTATTTACCCAAGAAAAATGAAAGCATATGTCCATACAAAGCTATGTACGCAAATTTTCACATCAGTTTATTTGTAATAGCCTAAAACTGGAAGCAACCCAAGTATTCTCCAGCAGGTGAATAGATAAACAAATTGTGGTATAACCATATAATGGAATACAGCTCAACAATAAAGAGAATGAATCACCAAAACATCTACTTAAGTTCCTTGATTTGTACCATGTCGTCAAACAAAGTAATTTAGTCACCCCCCCCAAAAAAAATGAATTACAGAAATGGCTAAATCTCAAAAATGTTATGGTGAGTGAAAGAAAACAGGCAAAAAAAAAAATAAAAGAATACATAATGTATTATTCTATTCATATAAAATTCTAGAAAATGCAAACTAATATCAAAGTATTTATTTATATCTATTCTATAAAATAATGGCCTGTAATCTACAAAAGTGCCATGAAAGGCAAAGAAAAACCAAGGAACTGTTCCAGGAATCTGAAGAAACATAGCAACTAAATGTGAAGAAAGATACTGAACTAGTTATGTTTGCTAAAAAGGTGTCATTGGGGCAACTGGGAAGTTTTAGGGTGGTGTCAGGATTAGGTTAGACTCAAGAATCATTTTGGAACTGCTGAAAATATTTAATGGAATCTGATTAGATGTAGTAATGTGTCAATATCCACAATTTCCTGGTTTTGCTTATGTTGAAAATGTCCGAGTTTATAGGAAACGCTAAAATAGTAGGGGTGATGGGGGCACCAGTTTGGCCACTTACTCTCAAGTGCTTCAGGAAAAGTGAAATTGTTCTTTGCACCATACTTTCAATTTTTCTATAAATTTCATTAAATAGATGGCTTGATAAACATAGATAGATATAGATAAAAGGATTAAGATGATCAGAATGGGCTAAAATAATAAACAAGGAACATTTTCATATATATCAATCTATTGAAACTTATAGAAAAACTACAATACTTTTTTTTTTCAATAACTACATCTTTTTCCTTAAAATCTCTCGATCAAACTCAAGGCTCTTGAGTCTTACTTTCCCTAACAAAATATCTCATTAAGATTTCCACCCATCACCATCATATGTATACACATTTCTCCATGGAAGAACTCCACAAATTTCCTCCAGCAAAGGTCTACAACCAGGTGACCCAAGGATTTAATCAGACACAAACACATATTTTGCAGAATCTGTGTTTGTGTGTTTCCCCCTGTGCCTGTTCATCATTGTATTTTAGAACCAGACAGTTTACTTTCTAGTTTTATAGGTCCAGAAATGGAAGAGAAATTTTGCTCTAGGCTGGGTAATACCCAAAGTCTTACTCATATCGGACCTAGATGATGATATTTGGTTTAGGGGGTTGATGAGAGTTTGATGAGATTTTGGACTGGAGTTGATGCTGTAATACATTGAGACTTTGGGGGATGTTAGGGTGGAGTCAGTATATTTTCTACTGTGGGATGGATGAGAGTCCTTGGGGCCATGGAAGGTACTATGGCAGGCTGAGACATGCACCACCACCGCCACCCCATTCCCCAGTTCAAAAAGAAAGAATATACAGAAAAACTCTGGAAGTTATGAATGTCACCTTTTTCAGAAAAAGGGCCTTTTCGGCTGTGATTCAATTACGAAGATTTTGAGATCTATTGTCCCGAAATAATCATGAGTTATCTGGGTGGGCCCAAATCCAATGACATGACAAGTTTCTCATAAGGAGAAAGGCAGAGGGATATTCGAGGCAGATATAAAAGGAGAAGATATAGACACAAAGAAAGTGTGTGATGTGAAGATAGAGTTGGAGACTGGTCACAAGCCCAGGATGCTAGGTGAGCCACCAGAAGCTGGAAGACAAGAAACAAGTTGTCCCCTTGATCCTCCAGAGGGAGTATGGCCCTAGTGATTTCACACTTCTGGTACCATTCTAGGCCCTGGTTTATAGTGGTGAGCAAAACTAACAGTCTTCACCGCAAGGCATTTACATATTAGTGGGTTAAACAGATATCTGTCATCAAATAGTGACATGTGAATTGATGGGGAATAAGGCAGGAGGAAGAATATAGATACTATTTGGGGGATATCCTTGATATCCATTTTCCAGGGCAGCCCCGGTGGCTCAGCAGTTTAGCACTGCCTTCAGCCCAGGGCCTGATCCTGGAGTCCCGGGATCAAGTCCCACGTTGGGCTCCCGGCATGGAGCCTGCTTCTTCCTCTGCCTGTGTCTCTGCCTCTCTCTCTCTCTCTCTCTCTGTCTCTCTGTGTTCTCATGAATAAATAAATAAAACCTTTAAAAAATATATCCATTTTCCAGAATGATAGAAGGAAACATGGCTCCCTGAGTAGAAATTGCATTTCTCAGGATCCTTTGTAGCTAGGCCATCTGACAATGTTTTGGCCAATAGAATATGAAGAGAAAGGATGTGTGTCAATTCTAAGACACATTTAATAAAGGATACCTTTCTTTCTTTTTCCCTCTTGGCAGGAATGTGAAGCAGCTTGAACATGGACTCTAGGGAATGGAAGAGCCTCCAAATAGAAGGGATCTATATTCCTGAAAGATGTTCAGACAAGGAGGTGCCTCCCAGTCTACCTATTTCTGGAATGTTATACAAGAGATAAGTACAATTCATTTTTTTTTAAATCTCAATATTAGGTCTCTTTGTTTTCTGGCAGCTAAGCCTGTAACCTAACAAATAAATATTTTAATTTACATGGGCAAGGAAGGCCTTTCTGAGCAAAGACCAAATGGACTAAGGAAGCAAAGATTGCAGAGAGGCAGCATGGCCTGTTGGGTTTTATATGCTCTAATTTGGATTACTTCAAAAGCAAATGTTGGGGTAAAGATTTGGGGGCATGTACTTGTTTTGAGAGGCGATTGCAGGAAGCACAGATGAAGGAGTAGGGAAAGAAAAGAGGAAAAAGACGTAGAAGCATGTCAGCGAGCAGGTTACCCTTGAGAGCAGCAGGAGCTCCATCCCATTCAAGATCCTCCAAGGAACTTTATGGAACATGTCTCAGAACAGTCCTCCCCTCCTCTAAGAGATGAGAGACAAAGTGATCACCCCCCATATCTACCTCCTACAGAGTCTTCCCTGGAGGCATTAAAGACCTGGTACCATTAAGCTTTCCCCTGCAAGCCCCCAACCAATAATCAGAGAAAGTTCTCAGGCTGACAAGTACAGATACCAGGTGCCTGGGGTGGGAAGCTCCAAGCATGTGGCAACGCATGACTTGCCCTGCAGACGAAATCAGAAATAGGCCAAGGGACTATGTGGCATGACATTAACAGTGTCTGATAAGCAAGTTTTGAATACTGGGTCCTCCACATACCAGCTGTGTCACCTGGAGCATGTTGCTTAGCTTCTCTGTGTCTCCAAGTCCTCATCTATAAAATGGAGATGATTGTAGTACCTTCCTACTCCATAGGCTTATTATATGCATGATATCACATATAATAATTAGAATACTGCTTTTCATATGGTAAAAAATCATTTATTAGTTTATTGTTATCTGAGATAACAAATTTATTAATCTAAGCCATAATCTGCTTCTTGTGGAAGCTTCAGTGCTTGCCGTTGAACCGGACACTAGTAGTAGGTGCCATATACGTGTTTCTTTAATGAGTATACCAAATAAAGGTTTTAAGGCTGTTGCTAGACTTCTTGGATGTATTCAGGTGTGTATCACGGGGAGAAGCAGACTAGTCCCTTCTTACCCAGAAGACTTGAATAATATCACCCTAAGATGGAGTTTACTGTGGGGCCAGTGATGAAGCCTGCTTCATGAAGGATCTGAAGTATAATTTATAAACAGAGTTTCACAAGCCTATTTTCTTGGGTAATTTCCACATTCTCTTGGGTAATTTTCACATTTCATAGGAGGCTCAGTTATAAATAAAATTAATGAAGTTTCTTGGCAAAATAGGGGAAAATCAAAAACCCTAAGTGACAGGAGATTGTGCCAGTGGTTAATAATGGTGCCATTTGAAAGCAAGCGAAACTTGAAGATCTCCAGAACATCCCCCAAGGAACAGAAAGCTAAAGAAAGGCCAGGGAACTTTTGTTACGCCTATGGAACAGGGAGAACACAGACTCATGGGAGTAAGTCCCGAGGCGAGAAGAACAGTGGGTATTCCACACAGCAGGCCATGAGAGCCAGTGATGGACCATTGTGGAGGCTAGGATACACTGGAGGAGATGAGGAAGAGAGGGAATGCTCACTGAATGTCTCCTGTGGGCCTCAACACCTCGTGTTTAAGTTATAGGAGCACTTTCATTTAATCCTCCCAATACTGTTGTGAATAATATTATCCATTAAGTCCTGCTAATCTCTCCCCCTCCCAAATCCACGTTCTTTGCAGCCAATTTAAAAGGAGAGAGGCTGTCATGCAATCCCTAAGCATGAGCTATGAACTACACCCAGGTGTTATGGATAAACTGCTGAAGATTTTGCAAAAGTGCACGAGGATGAGACCGGCTTCCTAACTCAATGGCTACTAGGCCTCAGTCATTTCATTTATTTGAGAGCCAGAAAAGATACATCACTTGCCTTCATCCAACTTATCCAAAGTAACTTCACGGGGGTACCTGGGTGGCCCAGTGGTTGAGCATCTGCCGTCAGCTCAGGTCGTGATCCCAGGGTCCTGGGAACGAGTCCCTACATCGGGCTCCTCGCAGGGAGCCTGCGTCTCCCTCTGCCTGTGTCTCTGCCTTTCTCTGTGTCTCTCATGAATCAATAAATTCTTTAAAAAAAATAAAATAAATAAAAAATAAAAGTATCTTCACGAGTAGGATAAAACTTCATAGCCTTCCACAAAACAGAGAAAACAATAATAATGTGCCACCAGTATATCCAAGTCAATTTCAGATTCCAGAAACACTGCATGAAAGGGTCTATGAAGTGGCATCAGTACTCAGGTTCTCAAGAAAGGTGAGGAGGTAAAAGCTTTGAAGGCCAGCAGCAATTTCAAAGGAAATAACGATCATGAAGATAGACTCCACTTTGGTTGGGTTCGACTTGGCATTGAAACGACGACGTCACCGAAGAATCTGATATGAACCAGGAGAGAAACAAGGTTTGAAGGTAGGCAGACCGAAGGCATGATGTAGATAAACATCTCAGTTGTGTTTTGTTTTGCTTTTGCTTTTCAGTCTAAGGGTTTGCTTTTGTTTGTTTGTTCTGTTGTTGCTGTAGTTAGAGGGGGTGGTTTGTTTGTTTTCACTCTTTTCCATCACTGGAAATGCAAATAGGTTAAGTGAGTGGGATCCAGATTTATAGATCCTCTGTTAAAAATCTTAAAATTTCTTGTGATATGCTGTAGACGAGAGAAGCACCAGTGTTTTGAGTGTGCAGCTATATCCAATAACAATATTTCAATTGTCTCTGCAAGCACAAAGGAGCAAGGGGAAGTGGTTTCCTTTCAGATATTTTGTAAAATTTCTTTGGAGGGGTGGGGAGTTCTTTGTATTTTAATTTGGCAATAAATTTTCTGTTGACATAAACCTTGTCATCTTGTTTCACTTTGTAGAAATCCCAGGCCAGTTTCATCTATTGTTGAATTTAGAAAAAAAAAATGATTATTTGGATTTCTATTAACCAAAAAAAAAAGTTTTTATGACTTCAACTATATAAATTTACTGACATTGAACTATTTTTTCTTTCAAAATTATAACTTCATAGGATTTGGCCTAACATATTCCTGATACTTCTACTGAGAATTAGTGATTCCCTCCCTAATATTTCTACAGCTTAGTAAGATTCTGGAGTATATTCTTGATTATAAAAGATAAAATGCGATTATGGCATGAGAGATTATCATCTACATTTTGGGAAGTGGTGCTATTTGTAAAGCATGGCATCCTACTCCCCACATACTTTATTAATTTCTGTTATTTGTTCAACAATTATTATTGACCATCCACCGTAAAGTGGCATTTTAAAATATAGGGCCTAAAATCAAAATTCATAGATTCCAATCCTGATTTCCCCACATTTTAGAGTTTAACACTCTCTATATATATATATTAATTTGTCTTCATGTCAAATGTTCTTTTTCTGTAAAGAGAGGCATCTGACTCACAGAAGACCAAAAATTGAGTAAAATGATGACTGTGCCTTACAATACTTGGCTCATAGCAATTGCTCAGCAAATGTGGGGACACGGACAATCCTGTTGTCGTGGAGCTTGCAGTCTAATAAAGGAGACATACATAAATTATCACAACGGTCACAAATTTTGTAAAGGAGAAGTCTGTGTTCTTCTACAGGCATAAGAATATTCTGTGGCAAAAAAAAAAAAAAAAAAAAAAAGAATATTCTGTGGCAAGCAGGAGAAGCTTCCTTTGGAAAATGGGAATTAAGCTGAGGTCTGAAGGATAAACAGTAATAAATCAGATGAAGGTGTGATGGAAAGTATTCAGGGCAGAAGAAAATCCGTGCCCTATATTTTGAGTGACCATGACATTTTAGGGAGCTCCTATAAGGCCTGCGAGGCAGCAGTGCCAAACCTCTGCAGGTGAGGCGGAAATGGGGCCCAGCCACAGGGGTCTTTCAAACCATGTAAATTCCTTTAAATAGAGGGGTGAAGTCATTGCCTAACTATGCTGCAGAACAGAAACCTTATTCTTTTTAAGGTACCTAGTGTGACTTAGTTGTTTTGTGGCATTTATTAAACATAATTTGACGTGTCTTGGCTTCCCACAATAGTCACAGTTATTTCTAAATGAAGTATATGTGGACGGGGTATTTTCTCTGGTCCGGTCTCTCCACTTTCTTCTCCACGTACAATTTCCAAAGTTAGCAAAGATGTGAGGCTTGAAGGCACTGTCCTCTGAACTGCTAAGTGTTCCTAGGACTTCTGACCCCAACTACTAGTGTGAAGGGTTTCCTAAAATCACTGTCGGTTTTGATAATTCACTAGAAGGACTCACTGAGAGGTAATGTACACACAGTTATGGTTTATTATAGGGAAGGAATAAGTTAAAATCAGCCAACAACACATAGAACAGAATCTGGGAAAATGCCAAATGTGAGGTCTTGGTCGTCTTCAGAATGCATTACGCCTCCAGCACTGATGTGTGTGACATATGCCCTCACTAGTGCCAACCAGGAAGAAGCTTTGGTGTCCACAGCTTTACGGGGACTTCATTAAGTAAACATGATTGGATTGTTGCCCATGTGGGCGCACTCAGTTCCTAGTCCCCTACTTCCCAGAAGTTGGGTTGATACCACATGGCCCAAGAAGCCCACCATGATTCACCTCAATAGCATAAAGTGTCAGGTGTGATCCAGAAGAATAGACATTCCTATCATCGAAGAAATTCAAAGTGTTTAGAAATTACCTTCCAGCAGCTGGGGAAAAAGGCCAGCTCTTTCCTTTGGCCAAATTGAATAATTTACCATAAAGGCTATACCCTCTTGCCTTTGGCCAAGTCTGTCTTAGAGCAAAACAATCCTATTGGTCTAGGCAACTACACTTAGAATAGATTTATATAGTAGTCGCAGCGATGGTATCCCATGAATGTGCCTCACATTTGGAGGAGCCACTATGGGGAAAGGGATAGGCTTAACAAAAAAAAAAAAAATCTATCCTATAAAGTCATCACATAGATTATATTTCTATTTTTGCTCTCTGATTTATCATTATGTGTACCTTACAATAAGCTCATGAAATGATATTTAGCATAGAAATTAGTTGATGAGGGACACCTGAGTGGCTCAGTTGGTTAAGCATCTGCCTTTGGCTCTGGTCACGATCCCAGGATTCTGGGATTGAGTCCCGAGTCAGGCCCCTTGCTCAGCGGGGAGCCTGCTTCTCCCTCTGTCTTGCACTTCCCCTGCTTGTCCCCCACCCCCGACAAATAACTAAAATCTTTTAAAAAATTTAGTTGATGATTAGCTAAATTCAGCTCTTCCTTAGGCTAGTCCTTTTCTATCAGTATTACACTTTGAGGAGGCTTTAACTCATTTTCCCAATTTGACTACAATATCAGCATTATAACCTCAACAAGGCCAGTATTATACCCTATGACACCATGGCACCAAATGTGACTTAAAATATAAGAATGAAAGCATACTGGCACACTACCAGAGTCCTACGCAGTCGTTCACAGTACGATCCATCCTCATATCACAACCAAAGTGTCTCTCAGAGCAATGCCGCGCAGGTTTGCAGGTTTCCCTTGAACCTTGTCAGGTTGCAAAAGTGGAAGTGGTCTTCACCCTTTCAAGCACTGGTGGACAAGTGAGCTCTAAGATGATCTTATCTCTTGTTCTGAGCCTTTCTCAAAGTAGTAATGTAATATTTCATTTCCCCCCATTGTATAACCCATTTATTCTTTCCCATAGTCAGCTACTGTTTTCCTCGGCAACATGAACTATCTAGTAGTACCCAAATATTTTCTCCTTTGGAAATGTTCATAAGGTTGGGCTGCTGAGCAAGTTCAGGTTGCCAGTAGTTTTTTTTTTTAATATTTTATTTATTTATTCATTAGACACACACACACACACAGAGGCAGAGACATAGGCAGAGGGATAAGCAGGCTCCCTGCAAGGAGCTCGATGTGGGACTCGATCCTAGGACCCTGGGATCACACCCTGGATCAAAGGCAGACGCTCTACCACTGAGCCACCCAGGCGTCCCTCAGATTGCCAGTAGGTACTAGTCCAGCAAGCCTTTCCCTTCAGCATATTCCCATTACACAGGGGAGGATTATGTGGTACGTAGTTAGTGGGCTCTCCAACACTGAGCAACTCATGTGCTACATTTCCCACCAATATCTATGATGCCAGATGACATGAAGGCACAATCCAACTTACCAGGCCCTTAGGAGTTCTGACATAAAGGTTAATATAGGCACTTTTTTTGTTGTTGTTTAGGGATCATCCCTGTTTTTCTGACACCAAGTGTCATAGGCCTGGTCCTAGGACCAAGTGCATTAGGTAAGAAAGAAAGTCGAGGTGATAGGAAAAAAGAAAACAGAGTAGTCATACCAGCATCCATCCCTGTGGGAAGAATTATATAGTGACACCAGAATACTTCTCTCCTTCCTTCTTCAATTTTTCAGAAAAATAGTGGGGGATTCTGTCTAGTGGAGACCCTCCCCTTAGCCTCTCTTATGTTGAATGTGAGAACACACTTAGGAAGCTGTATAAGCTAACCCTTCTTGCTTTTATCTACCCTATTTTAAGCAACAAATGTTCTAACTGCCCATTCTAATTTTCTATCAAACCCTGCTCTGTGAATACTGGCTCTCTGCCCATTGTTAGACACATCTACTATAAAGTGCGTTCCTTGGCCCGACAGGATGTGACTTGACAGTCCAAACTGACATTTCCCAAGGCCACCCTCAGTTTCCATATTTGATGAAAGGACTCATAGAAGTCCTTAGGAGCCATTACACACACGATTAAGGTTTATTAGAGGGAAGTGATACATTAAAACCAGTCAAGGGAAAACACAGAGCAGAATCTTGGGAAGGTCTCAAACACAAGGCTTTCTTGGTCCTTAGGACACATTTTCCTCCCGGCCTTGACGTATGACAGTATGTGTAGAGTATGGACATCTCAGGAAGCTCATGTGACCTTCTGTGCCCAGACTTTTTACTGAGGTTTCTCTACTTAGGCCTGACTGGTTGAGTGCCCACATGGCTGCACTCGGTCTCCAGCCCTGACTCCTACGGCTTAGGCTAATGACATAGGGTCTAGAGGTCCACCATGAGTCATCATGAATAGCATAAACTCTCAGGTGTGGTCAGGGGGCTCCACCACTCATCATAAACTGGCAGCTGTTGTACACAGAGCCTACCGTGAAAAGCAAAGACACTCCTATCACTAGGGATATTCCCATGAGTCTAGAGATTACCTCCCTGGAGTCAAGGATAAGGCTAGACCACTGTCTGCCAGGCAAAATGCTTTACAACAAAACATATCATTTTGAAATAATTAAAGCATAAAATTTTATTTTTAAAGTACTTCTACAAAATTTGCAATTTTCTATAGCCCTCTGTGGAACATAGGGGCGGTTTTCAAGTGGGTATGTGACCTGCTGTAAGCTGACCCTTCATCCTTATTAACAGATAAGGAAGTGGTGAAAATAAAATAGGAAACAAAGACACATAAAAAGAATCAATGGAGCTAAAATAAATTACAATTTCTTTGAGAAAACTCTGGCAAGGTTGAAGATAGAGATGAAGACAGAGTGGGTAAAAAAGAGATGCGAGAGCTCAAAGAATTGCCATTAGAAATAGATGGAGGAGGGGATCCCTGGGTGTCTCAGTGGTTTGGCGTCTGCCTTTGTCCCAGGGCATGACCCTGGAGTCCCGGGATCGAGTCCCACATCCAGGCTCCCTGCATGGAGCCTGCTTCTCCCTCTGCCTGTGTCTCTGCCTCTCTCTCTATGTCTATCATGAATAAATAAATAAAATCTTTAAAAAATTAAAAAGAAAAAGAAATAGACGGAGGACATAACAGATGTAAACATTTAAAAAGAAAATTAGGGATTATTATATACAACTGTATGCCAATAAAGTTGAATATTTACATAATTGGTCAAATTCCTGGAAACCAAAACAAAAAGAGAAACATCATAGTCTTGATATTTTTAAAGTGTTTGAGCTGTTAGTGAAAAAACTTCTCACAAAACAAAACAAAACAAAAAAAAAAAAAAGAAAATAAGAGTAAAAGAAGTCCAGATGTGGCTTCTCCAGCAAGCCCTATCGCTCAAAAAAAAAACCAAAAAAACAAAAACAAAAAAACAAAAAACGATGACAACACAAAATACCTCAATCTTACGCACACTGCTCCAAAGTACATGTAAAAAAAGAGGAAACATGTCAATAAAATCAGCCCAGATTCAAGGGGATGGGGATTAGACTCCACTTTATGTGGAAGGAATAGCAACGAATTTGTAGCTCATCTTGAATCTGCTGCAAAGTGGTTTTCTAAAATATTGTGAAGAGGAGGACTGTGTGAAAAACAACAAAGTAGAAGTGTGCTTACATACATTAGTAGTAATTTAAATCTATAGTAGAACTTATTTCTATTCGTGTTTGACTAGTGTTTTAAGACAGTGTATTCAAACAAATGAAATGGCTAATGCTCTACGGATCCTGCATGTATGACGGAGGGAATTAATTCCTTCATAATACATGTTTTAACTTGTATTCACATAAATTGATTCTTTCTGGGCTTGCAACCTGTGCTGTTGCTGCATTTATGGAACATAGCAATTTCTTTTTGTGAAAAGTGTCCGTATCTCCACTTAAGTATCCTTTCCATATATGTCTTCAATAGAGTGGTGCAGATTTTTAGCTTGCTATAAGCCCTGTCTTGCATACAGTAGGCATTCTGTATTTGTTAGCTGAAATTCATGAAAGAAAAGATGACCATGAAAACAGGTCTGAGAAGACGATGAACTGCTCTGTAATTTGTAGGAAACAATTATGTCGAGCAGTTATAATGTTGAGGAATGGCAATACCTGAGCTCACCCAAGACCTCATAAAGGTTCTCAGCCAGTTTCCTTTGCCATTTTCATAGCACTTGATCTCAGGGAATCATTCCACAGCCTCTATCTAATACGCCAGTTTCATCTGCTATATCTAAATCAACATTGTAAAAAATGAGAACCTTTTCGCCTCAAATTTAGTTTTTAGTTCCTACTATGGTGTATAAATGTGATTTTTGTTACCTCTGCTATATGGAGACTCAGCGGGTCAAAGCTCAGAGGGACGGAGTTCTAGTATGACATTTTTATCAATAACTATAAAAGTCTTTTATTTAGGAGTTTGATGAATTGTTCCTCATCTTTAAAATATGACTTCAAAATAATTTTTTTTGGTGGGGGGACGATTACAAGTACATATCTCAATCTTTATGGTACTTTTTTTACCCCCTTCCTACAACATTCATTAACCCATTCAAGAAATTTTAATGAAACTCTTACAATATTCCTAACACTATGGTAAGCATTGAAGGTCCAATTGTAACTAGATAATCTTGCCAGATGAAACACAAGATTTCCAGTTACATTTGAATTTAGATCAATAAGATATTTATAGTAAAAATTACTGTATATCAAGTTTAAATAAAACTGGGTGTCCTGTAACCTTCATTTTCTTTTATGTTATTTATTTTACATGCATGTTAAATATGACAGCACTAGGAAAAATAAATATCATTCCTGATCAGCGATGCCTGGGTGGCTCAGTGTGAGCATCTGCCTTCAACTCAGGGTGTGACCCCAGGGTCCTGGGATCGAGTCTCGCATCAAACTCCCCCACAGGGAGCCTGCATCTCCCTCTGCCTGTGTTTCTGCCTCTCTTTCAGTGTCTCTCATGAATAAATAAATAAGAAATCTTAAATATATATATTTATATAACTACTTATATATATAAACTATATATATCAAATATATTTGTATTTATATAAATATTTATATATATATATATACTATACATATCATTTGAACTTCAGTGGGCAAGTCACATCCCAATCAAATAACCTGGTAGAGGAATGAAATAAATATAATTGTGATAAATATTAAACCAAGGACAAGTACAGAGCTATAGAAGGAGAAAACAGGCAGAGAAACCTGGCCTGGAAGGGGACATCCGGGAAGACTTGCAGGTAAAACTTGACAAGTGGAACTAAAAGTGACGAGGGGCCTGAGGAATCAGAAATGCCCCCCCTAGTGTTACTTTCAAACGTGACTTTACCCCACAGGGGGACGTGTCTAACCTTAATGGTTCAAGCACTAGAAACCCCGACTGCTCGCCACGCTGCAGAACACTCGGGAAGCAGGTGACCCCACATGTCTGTCTTTTCTGTTTGGCCCCTGACTGATCCTGACTGACCATGAACCAGAGGCTACACTTTGTAGCCTGGATGCTGCAGGAGATTCCACTTCAGTATCCGATCCCAAACGCTGTGAGCCTTTTCTGGGACCATGGAAGGAAAGGTGCCTTGTTCCTCCAGGCCTCTGGCCTTTGCTGCTGCCAGAAGTGAGAGGGGACACACCTGGTGGGAAAGACTCCAACCCATGATGCACTCACGGGGCAGGTGCCAGGCTGGAGTGTCGCAAGGGAACACACCCTTCAGGGCCTCCGGCAGGGCTCAGGCTCCCAGACTTTCCCAACTGCCCCCCTTGTGATTCCTCCCTCCTTTCCAAGTTTCCCTGTGCATGCAGGGCAACCAATGGCCTTGCGGAGTTTGCATTAATCATTCAGGTTTGAATATAATCTTTGTTCACCATCACTGTCATAGTGAGAATAATCCTGCCTCAGGTTCAGAAATTTATTCCCATATGTTCAGGCTCCTTTCATTATCTTCTTTATCTTTATGATGTCTGCTAAATAAAAGGGGGAGTGACTTATTCCGATTTTTATGGATGCAAGAACCTGAGCGTGTGTGTGTGTGTACACACACACACACACACACACACATATATATGTCAGAAATGCCACCTGTTAAATTATAAAATTATAAAATGATTCGATTCCATGATTTATGATGGCAAATAGCATTATTATTGACTATAGCATTTTAGATACCCAAAGTAGCAGATGCTCTAAATTTCACTAATAAATTATGTATATTAGAAATCTGCAAATGTGGGGATATCTAAGCTTTTCTCTAAAATTATGAAGTACTTTTTAATTATAATAGAGTAGTATATCCCTTCATAAAATCCTGTGCCCATAGGGGAAAATTGAAGAAATCAGTGCTTTTAAGATCTCTACCTCTTTGTGTAGAACTTTGTTTTCTGAACAACAGTATTTTTCATAATTTATAGTAATTTAATGTACATTGGACTCAAAGTGGATATAAGCATCAAATGCATAAAAGATATGTGAGCTTTATAGTCATATAAAGTCATATAAAGCAAAGGCTTTACTTTCTAGGAAAATTTTAGGAACCAGAATACATATGGTTTTTTGAAAAAGCAGCTTTTGTTTATTCAACTAAAAGCTAGAGAATTCCTTACCTTTTTTCTTTCAGAATTCCTTACTTATAACCAGAAAGTCAACTATTGAGATCCTGCCTTCATATATAGGTTTCTATCTTATTTTTGTGAATAAATGGACAGGCAAATTTCAAAAATGATTTTACCTTTTTGGTGTTTTGTTTTCTTTTTTTTTTTTTTCAAGTTGCTTGTGTTCTTTGGTGCTTTAGAACAGAAGGGGCTCCATATCCTCCTTAGTTTCTCTCCACGGTGGAAGCCAACCCACTTTTATCTGTACCAGGGAAGTTTTCAGATAAAAAATGTTCCCCTAAAAAGAGTGACATAAATGTCACTGTAGGGCACATTGTACCACACCTCCTGTAAGGCTTTTAGAATCTACTTATGAAATATGCCCACCAGATTTTGAAATTAATTACCGCAACCTTGAGGAGACTTTTTATAGTGAACATATCTGTGACTCATAAGAACGTAAGGTTATAGGTGCGGGTGGGTGGCTCAGTCGGTTAAGCTTCTAGCTCTTGATTTCAGCTCAGGTCATGATCTCAGGGTTGTAGGATCGAGCCCTGAGGCAGGCTCTCCACTGGGTGTGGAGCCTGCTTGGGATTGTCTCTCTCCCTCTCCCTCTGCCCCTCACCACCTCCCTTCATGCACACTCTCCTGCTCTTACACTCTCTCTAAAATAAATAAATAAACAAATAAATGAATAAGTAGTGTTATATTTCAGATGGACTAGGATTATAAAAAGAAAGAAAGAAAAATATATTGGAATTACTGCACACCATCTCTGCGGATTGTACCAAATGCCTTCTTTCATAGTGTGATGTGGACGGTGAAGTGTATCTGAGCCCAAACTTTGTGCCAAACTCCTGGATGCCAGCAACTATAGAAGCAATTCCATGGACTCCTTCCCACAATCCCACAATGTTGCTATATTGGCTCCATTTTACTGATGGAAATTCTAAAACTCAGATACTTAAAGAAAGGGATCTTCCAGCTAGGCCCAAAAGAAGGCTTTGTGGTGCTTTCCTATTGCTCATAGGGCCTATCAGGCAGAAATATGGAGGGGTATGCAGTTGCAAGAGCAGCAAAACGTCTTTGGAAGTACAAGCTAACCTGATAACAGTCTTCTGAACTGAGGCCTCTAGGATAGATACTCAGATAATGGGGTGGTTAAGAAAGGTGCTCAAAGGGGCGCCTGGGTGGCTTCATCAGTTACTTGCCTTTGGTGCAGGTCATGATCCCGGGGTCCTGGGATTGAGCCCTGTGTCAGGCCTCCTGCTCAGTGGGGAGTCTGCTTCTCCCTCTCCCTCTGCGCCTCTCTCCATCTCATGCTCTCTCTCTAGCTCTCTCTTTAGCTCTCTCTTTCTCAAAGAAATAAAAATCCTTTTTAAAAATTAAAAAAAAAAAGAAAGATGCCCAAAGCAGAACATTTTAAAGGAATATGAGAAAACACAACCTACTCTACTTCTCCCTTTATCCAATCCAATCTTACCACATGTTGCAACTATTTTTGGATTAAAAAAAATAATTGGGTAGTGGAAAAACCAAAATCCACCTACTTGCCGATTTTAGGTAGAGCTGGTGCTGTCGGTATTATGGAACCCTGATTTATGCGGACTTCATCATTGCTGGATTTCCCAAATCCTGCTAACTTTGTTGTTTTCATATGCTTTCAACCCCGAAGCGTCTAAGAACTCGAAAAAATCCTCTTGTGGTTTGTCCTGTTGCTATCTGCTTTCTCGTTGTTGTAGCTTCATTTGAATATTTCTCAAGGAATCTTAGCAAAATTAATTGTTTTTATCACACTCCTTTTTGTTTTACGAAGAAGGAAAGATACCTAAATCACATTTTAGTGCAGACTCACTGTTGAGTCTTTATAATAATTACATTCTCAGCAATCAGCAGTAGTATCACATTTCAGTCGCCTTGGAATTATTTCTCTTCTCATGATTTGGATGCGTTTCTCAGACTCTTATCTAAAATTAAACCACGTCCATGACGTTATAGTCTTGAAATCTGTCATAGCTAGCTCTACCTTTTCTCATTCTATCATTTAAACTTACTGCAAAGAACTTACAGAGAGAATGACTAGATTCTGAATAATAAGTTCTTTATAAGATTTACTGTCATCTGGGAAGAATAATATTTTAGATGTTCTTACTAATCCACAAGATGTTTTTTCTAAATGGATTACTGGAGTCATAATGCGTACTGAGTTCCAATTTTGTTTTACCTGAAGGGAGTAAATTGTTCTTGCAATTTCTAAGTCATCCATGACTGGTTTCTCAGATTTTCCTAAAGGTTATCATTATTAGCAATTACATTCAGAGGACCTCGGGGAAAAAATGGCTCTTAACAGAACATCACCTGAAATTCAATAAGGATATTTTGAAATATTAATTCCTACAATGGGCAAGAACCTATTGCAGTCCTATGCACTAGTGCCTAGAATAATTCTTTCCACCAGCCCTAGGTCACCAACAGTAGAGGCCGTCTCACACACAAATATCTGCTCTACTAGCTTGGTCTTGTTCTCCTTTCTTCAACTCAGGTGGATTTTGTAAGAATTTGCTGTGTTACACATCACCTCTTAAATTGGATGTACCAGAGAAACTATGAGAACATATGAAATAGACTCTATCAAGAAAGGTGCTTAATGATTATGAAGTATTATGATATGTTGTCTGCTATAAATATTTGAATATAGTCTAAGGTTCTACAGCGTGCATTTTTTCTCTGTGTACAGTACTACCATTCACACTATAACAATAATCCTGTAAATGTTAATACTTTATTCTATCATACTATTACCTTCATCACAAGTGTCTTTTCGGTCTGAGGAAAAAAATCTAACAAACTAGATATTATATTTCACATAAAATCATGATCTTAAAGTGAATCAACTATAGAATGTTATTAATTATAAACCATCTGATATGTTTAGATAGATGGATCCCAAATGATAAAACTGGTCATGAAAATAACACTCAATGAATAATCTGTGGCTCAACAAGAATTAACTTGAGGGTTTAAAGAATTAAAATAAAATTTAATTTAAAATCAGAGGCAATTCTTGTGTTTTCTTAGTTTAGTGACTCAGAGAAAGAAGGAGATGAAAGTGCTAAGGGATGAGGACAGCATTTTTGAGAAAGTTTGAAATCCAATGGATAGAAGCCTAATGGTTTTTGAAAATCATGCTCAAGGCCATTTTTTTTTTCATCATGAAGAAAGGAAATAACTTCAGTCAAGTTTTGTATAGTAGTCAAAATATTTCCATGATGTAGTTGATTTGGAGGAATTTTTTTTGTTTTAATTTTTCATACCTGATATGTTTATTTGTTTGTTTGTACCTAGAGATTCATTGCTGAACCTCAGCAATCATAGATAAACCATGAGATTTGGAGAGTCATGTCAAGAGCAATCTGGTTCAGCTTATTTGCCTGCTTGCTAATAGACTACCTAGATACTAAAGTTTAACCTAGTTCCAAGTATGCAAATAGAAAGCATTCTTAGCGTAAAAATTCCATCTTGAAATCCTAATGGAGTCCTCAGTCCAGTGTTCAATCCATGTTATCTCTCCTAGCCCATCTGTCTAGCAGATAGACATTATGTCTAGGATTATAGTTGCTTGCTCCTCACTGCCTTTTCCTGCTCTTATCTGCTGTGACTTAGAATGTTCAGCTTCTCTGTTTACATCCAAATTCCAAAATGTTAAGGCTCAAGTGCTGTTAAACTTTTCTGAAACCTTCTCCAGAAATTTACCCTCAAGTATCTTTCCTGTACTGTCAGCATTTCGAGAACATTTTATGAAATGCACAACATCTATATATCTGTTTTCTATTAGCTTCCTGTATGTAAGTTAAATTAGGGATGGATTGATTCTTATATTTCTTTTCTTTCCCCACAAATAAGTTGTTTTTTTTTTTTTTTTTTAACTGCAGGTCATGACTCACTTGGTTTATAAAACCAATTTAGTTCACTGACAAGCCTCTTTAAAAAATGAAATAGATTAGAATAGAAAATATCAGAGAGTAGTGCCCAAAGTAAGGAGGAGTATTGATTTACAACTCTTGTTTCAGATAGACAGGCAGAGATATAACAATATAGACATTTGTATTTTGCATCACAATGTGAAATGTATTTTTTACTTTGGATCATAGTCATACAATTTTCTAAAAATTTACCAAACTCATGTTTATACTCATTCATATGTAGAGTTATTCATTTATTCAGTATTTTGAGTACACCAAAGTATTAAAAAATAACAAAATCATCTCTCTCTTTGAGGACCTAGCATTCTCTTAAGAGAAATTGATATGTACACAATTTTAGTATGATGTACATGATTTCTAGATGCAGAGTACAGATAATTCCCTGGAAACATAGAGGAGGAGGTAATAACACTTCCTTAAGAGTCTCTTGTTAACTCACATTCTGCATTCTTCTGGCGAGGAATCAGCATGCTAAGTTTTCATTAAAATATTTGTAAGATGTAGTCCATTTTCTTTTATTTTAATGTTATATGGTTATTGGCAAGTAATGGAGTTACACTATAAAATTCTGTGTGGTGAGGTTGTAAAAATAATACATTTCTCTTCAACAGTCTTGAACTATTTTCAAAAATTGATACTTGGGTTCATACTCCAGAAAAGCTATTATCTATTTAGAGGAAGAAATTGCCGGAAAAGCTTGACCTCCATAAAGTTCCCCTTTGTATTAAAGGAGATCATTTGTTCACAGCAAATCACCTGTCTTAATCTTTTCTCACATTCTTAAAATAATATGTGAACATGTGAACATATTACAACATAATATAAAAATGTTAACAGTGGTATATAAATAAAATTTCATATTGATAAATACTTATTCCTAAAAATATATTAAGGAGTCAGAAATATTTGGTAAATATAGAAGATTTAAAATAATAAATCCTGGCACTATCAATTTCTTGTGTTGATGTTTTTTGGGTTGATTGGATGCACAGTTGACCCTTGAATAATGTGGGGATGTTAGGCATCAACCATCCACACTGTTGAAAATCTGAGTATAACTTTTGACTCTTCAAACATTTTACTCAAAATCTATTGTTAACTGAGAGCCTTACCAACAACATAAAAAGTTGATTAACACATACTTGTATGTTATATGCATTGTATACTATCTTCTTACAATAAAGTAGGTTAGAGGGGGAAATATTATTAAGAAAAATCATCAGGAGGGAGCACCTGGGTAGCTCAGTGGTTGAGCCTTTGGTTCAAGGCGTGATCCCAGGTCTGGGGATCGAGTCCTACATTGGGTTCCCTGTGTGGAGCCTGCTTCTCCCTCTGCCTGTGTCTCTGCTTCTCTCTCTGCGTCTCTCATGAATAAATAAATAAAATATTTTAAAAAATAAAATCATAAGAAAAATACATTGGTAGTGGCGCTCTTTATCAAAAAAAAAACCCACAGGGGCACCTGGGTGGCTCAGTTCCTTAAGCGTCTGCCTTTGACTCAGGTAATGACCCCAGGGTCCCAGCATTGAGCTCGGAGTCTGTCCAGCTCCATGCTCATTGGAAAATTTGTTTCTATGCATTCTTTCTCTTTCTCTCTCTCAAATAAATAAGTAAAATCTTTTAAAAAACTATAAAAAACACAAAAATCTATGTATAAGTGGACCTATATTGTTCAAACCCCTGCTATTCAAGGGTCAACTGTACCTTTAGAATCAAATGAAGAAATATTTTTATAAAAGAATTTAAAAAACACTTTGAGTCTCTTTGATATAGCAAAAATTACGCTTCCAGTTGGATTAAAAAAGAAAATAGCCATTACATTCTGCAAATGTAACCAAAACATACTACCAATTTTTACCAATTTTTAGAGTACTTTCTTGAAACCTCATTAAACAAACTCTGAACATGTGACCTATCTGTTCCCTTGGATTCTTAGTACATGCTTTTTGAGTAAGTGGTATTCTTTCTCCAGCTCTAATTAATTTTTATCATTATTTTTCATTTGGGGTCCATTAGAAGTTTTTAAATGTTCTGATTCCAATTCATAATTTCAAAGTAAAGGAGCTTCTCTGGATAGTTAAATGTATATGCACACTCTCCTTCCTTCTATTATTGTATTAACTAGAGCTTATTTAGTATGCTGTACTACTTGAAGCTTTTTGTGCAACACATTTCCTATGACCAAATCATAATATCAAGTCATTGGGAATTCTTTGCTTTGTTTTGAGGAATCAAGGTCCAGAGTCCAAACCTTTGAAATTTATTTCTATATTAGGAAGTTGATTGAATAATTTTATAAAAAGAATTACATATTTACTTTCTGAAACAGCTTAAAATGTTATCAAATTTTTAACAAATTACTTTGTTTTAATAATAAGTATAAAATCTAGTAATGAAATCCCAGGTCATGAATTTTTCTAGTGAATCAGTTTAGTTTTATTTGCTAAGAAGTCCTGAGTTTTTCATAATGAATATTATGTTTTTTTGTGTATGTGTGTGTGCTACAAAAATCTATGAGAATTTTTTATATGATCTACATAAATTGGTTTTATATATTGGAAATATCTACTTATTTCCTTGAGAATTTTCCTTTGGAGTTTATGTAGCATTTTAAATGTAATCAATTTGTCTTAATTTTTACACCTCCTCTGGTATACATTATATGTAGATAATATAGATATTGATGTATAAATAGGGTTTTATACTTTCAAAGCCTTATCTCCTACAGCAATACATCTGATTCTCCTAATAATCAGATAAATGAACTCAACATAGTGTGAATAATTTTTGTTGCCAGTTTACAGATGGGAAAACTGAGGTCTAAATAGTTGAAGATATTTCTTAAGAACTAGGTAGTAAGAGGTAGAGGTAGGACATGAATTCATGTCTTCTTCCTCCAAATTTCATGTTTTGAATATAATCTGAATATATAAAACAGCAAAAACTCAGTTGGATTAGTCAGAAGTCTCCAGAGAAACAGAACCAATGGGAGATACATAGATCTATACAAAAGGATATTTATTATAGATATTGGTTCACATGGTTATGAAAGCCTAGGAGTTCCATGATCTGCCATTTGCAAGCTGGAAAACCAGGAAAACCAGCGGTATACTTCAGGTCTTGTCTGTAGGCCTGAGAATAGAGGAGGCCGATGGTGTAAGATCCAGTGGGAGACAGAAGACCCAAGAACCAGAAACACCAATGTTCAAGGGCAGAAGATGGATGTTTCTGCTCAGAAAGAGAAAATTTACCCTTCATCAATCTTTTTGTTCTATTCAGGCCCTGAAAGATTGGATGACACCCACCCACATTAGTAAGAGTGATCTTCTTTCCTCAGTCTACTGATTCAAATGCTAATCTTTTCATGAGACACCCTCCCCAACACACCCAGAAATAATGTTTACCAGCTATATGGCCATCCCTTAGCCCATCAAGTTCATGCATAAAATTAACCATCACACCAGTATTCTTAGAATTGTTCATGATTGCTAACAATATGGTGAAATTCATTTTTTGAAAACTCGGCAAAGCCCCGTTTCTGCCCAGATACCTAAATCCTCCCTACTCTACCTACCTAGGCTGTGTTTCTGTTTCCTGAGCCCAACTTCAGTAGATTTTGAGAACGTAGTGTTCCTTACCCTGAATCATATTTCAGTGGAGTTTTCCCAAACTCACAGTATCAAAAACTCTACAAAACTCAGTGTTAAGGTAAAACTAAGGAGTAATATCTGGTCAGGGGCTGGATTTGGTAGGATTGAAGGGCCCTCTGTTACTAGGTACTATGCCTGGTGCTTTCTATATGGTAAATCTCCTATTACATACAACAATCTATGACTTGGGCATTTGCAATTGCCCTGCAGGAGGAACAAACCAAGATATGGAAAAGTTAAATCCTTTGCTGCCAAAATTCCCTTACTATGCAGGTAAGAGCCTGGGATTAATCCTAACCTCTATGTAGCCTGAGGTTTAGGATGTTTCCACTATGCCATTCCCTAGAAAAATGCTTGTGAGAGTGCCCTTTCTGAGACATGGGTTTTCTGAAGTTGTTGCATTACTAAGTTGCTGCTTTGTTGACCTTCATTCAACTGTATAGGAACATCTAGTGTTTTTTAAGCAAGGAGTTTATAATAGCTATTATCTTCATTTCCCTAAGTAGAAGACCGACATATACATTGAGCTTAGAACTTCCTTACTCAGATCATAGGAAAGGATTTGCTCCGAGAAGCTGTGCAGACTGTGGTTATCAGAGAGGACTGCATTGAAACCAAAAGCAATTTTTATGACAACTGTCAAAGAAAATCAAGGTAAAGCTGCATTACATGATGTTGGCTTATAGATTAGCTATACTCCATAGACACCATATTTAATTCATGACAGCTTCTGCAACCCCAGCAATAAGGAGAGAGCTTGCAAAGTATGAATTGCTGGATAAAGACAATCAGAGAAATCAAAAGGCAGAGCGGGAAATGCTTGTTAAAAATTTAAATAAGCATCTGTCCCTTGAAAGAAATTATTCAGAATTTCATACAAATTCACTTAAATAATATAATCTCGAATGCACACACTAATAGTTCATAATTCTTCTTTTTAAAAATGTGATGACTGGGGCACCTGGGTAGCTCTGTCAGTTTTGCGTCTGCCTTTGGTTCAGGTCATGATCTCAGGGTCCTGCAATCTAGCCCCAAGTCAGGCTACCCACTCAGAAGGGGATCTGCTTCTCCCTCTCCTTTTCCTCCCTCCTCCTCCCTCCCCCTCATGCTCTTTCTATCTCCATCTCTCTTGAATAAATAAAATCTTCTTAAAAATAAATAGTGTGATTACTTCATCAGTGTAGTAACACTATTTGACTCATACTTTGTTTTTAGCACACTATATTTCAGTCAGATACCTTGACTCTAAAACAATGCAGATTCTTTAGAAATAAACTAGTGTGAAGTCAGAGAGACAGGATGGTCTGTAACCAGTAGTGCTAACAGAATAAATCAATTTTCCCAAGTTTAAAGAAAAACAAAAAACAAGAGTAAATCTCATCTTAAGAAAATCAAATATATACACGTTCAACTTAAAAAATAGACAAATTGTCCTTTATTTTCACTGTACAAGCATCTAATTGCATTCCATCTAATATAGCTAGAACAGATTTCAGATTATCAAGAAAGCAGAACATTTATAGTCAAATATCCCAGGTCTTAGTGAGTGTTAAATTTGAAGAACATTTATACTAGACTGTCCATTTTATTTTTCAAATTGCCTTAAGAGAATTCCCCTTAATCCCCCTATTCCAAAAAGTCATTCTCCTGCCTAAATTTCTAAGTAAACTTGAAAGATATTTGTATATGCAGCATTGAAATATATACTGATTCTTCCAACTTAAAATATCAGAGAAGATGTTTTCTTCCACAGAGCGACTGGCTCAAAAAATAGGCTAGAAAAACAAACAATTAAACAAAAAAAAATAGAAGAAAAAGAAGAAGAGAAAAAGAAAACAAGCTAGATTGAGTACCAATTATCAGAATGCTTGGAACTTTTACGGGACCCTAGAGAAATTTCTCTGAGTCGGGCTGCTCCTCTCTTTCAGTTAATTCCCTGAAAATTAAGAACCTTCTTTTTTCTGTAATGTGAATATATTAACCCTTCCAATGGTATACTTTCAAGTGATAAAACTATACTGACTCTCTGTGTTTTGTGATTAACCTTCATTTTTCAAACGACTAAAGGGATTGAATAAATCTTTGAGATAAAGTACTTTCCATCAAACATATTAATCTGCTGACAGATGGGAACTAAATATAACTCTGGCATAAAGTTTCAGTAGAAAAGCCAAATAAAGAGTTACATTCACTAACCACTTGAGAATCCCCCAAAAGGCAGTACACATCTCATAAAGGAATACAATCATAATGTTAAAACTACTGGTGAAAAAGAATTTTTCCATAAACTGAAGAAAGAGTACAAATCTTTTAGTGTTAAAACTACCAAAACATGTTTCTCACCTTCAGGTTTACGAGCAAATGAAATATGATTATGATGTTTTGGTGCAAAAGATCAAAAGGAGTGTGCTGTGTGGACAAAAAAAATCTTCATATTTTTGTAAAAAAATATGAGATTAACAATTTCAAAAATAAAATTAGTACAATAAGCCAAAAGTTTGTAAAAAAAAAAAAATTCTGCCTCACACAGTGCTTATAAAAAAATCCCAAGTAGATAAAAGAGCTAAATGTTAAACTCAATTAAAAACCACAAACTAACAACTATAAAAGTAAAATGAACTATACATATATATGTATATATATATAGCATATATATACTATAACTACTACTGGAAAAGATCTTCCTAAAAAAAAATAAATGTCAGAATTCATCATAAAAATATTCAATATTTGTTTTGAAAAAGATTCCTTAAACACAGTTAAGACTAATTATAAGTTGAGCAGCAACATATAAAGCAAATATAAGAAGGATTAATACCCAGAATATATAAAGAGCCCTTACAAATAAAAAAAACAAATAAATATGAAAGGATAACAAATAGAAAAATGAATAAAACAACAAAAAATACAAATGGCCAATAATTGTTTGAAAAGATGTTTTACCTCCATGATAATAAAGGAGATTTTTAAAAAGTATATGTACTAGGAGTTTAAAGAACTTAGAACTCAGAAGCAGAGAATATCCATTATTTACTAGGCTCGCTTCCCTTAGTATCAGGATCTTGTTTTGGATAGGGGCAGCAATGTACTCAATTAAAAACAATCTTATTTCTCAGGCTTCTTTGCATCTGAGGATAGCCAGGTGACACACTTCTAGTTAATGTGATGAAAACAAATATATACGTTTGTATGTGTGTGTGTGTGTATATATAATATATATATATAATCCTAGGGTGCCATACAAAATATTACAGAGTTGGTGGCTTAACAGATATTTATTTTTCCACATTCATGGAGACTAGAAGTCTGAGACCAAAGTGTCTGCAGAGTTAGTTTCTTCCAAAACCCCTTTCATTGGCTTATAGATGACTACCTTCTCCTGTATCTTCACATGGTCTTCCCTCTGTGTCTGTCTGTCCTAGTCTTCTCTTCATATAAGGACATGAGTCATATAAAAATAAATAAAATGACCTCATTTTAACTTAACTACCTTTTTAAGACCCTATCTCCAAATACAGTCACATTCTGAAATACTGGGAGTTAGGAATTCAAAATATGAACTTGTATGAAGGAAGCACAGCCAATCACAGCAGGATTTTCAGGAAAGCACCTTACTGGGGCACAGGCCCTAATTGTATGTTGTATCTCTTCCTTGTTCTGCTTGGGAGGCAGATGAGAGGTCTGAAGCTGGGATGGTCTTTCTGTGACGATGGAAAAACTAAGAGATCTCAGAATCTTTGACCCTGACATATTCAACTGCAAGAGTATTGTCAACTAATCCTACCTCTGAGCATCTTGGTAAGTGTATACTGGAGGTAAAGCAGGGGGAGGGATTTAGAACTTAACTTGTTTGAAGTTTCTGTTACATATAGCTGTACCCAGATACACACTGAGGTGAATTCTAATTCCCAATAATTATAAGTAAAAGATTTTTTAAAGAAACCTAAATGTTCATCAATAGAGAGTGTTTTTTAAAAAATAAGGTAATCACAAACTGGTGTAGCCATTATGGAAAACAGATGGTCAAAAAGTTAAAACCAGAACTATCCTACAACCCAACGATTGCACTACTAGGTATTTACCCAAAGGACACAAAAATAAGATTCAAAGGGGTACATGCACCTCAATATTCATAAAAGCATTATCAACATTAGCCAAATTATGGAAAAAGCCCCAATGTCCATCGACTGATGAATGGATAAAGAAGATGTGGTATATATTCATATACATATGAATATTATTCAACCATTAAAAAGTCTTGCCATTTGCAACGATGTGAATGTAACCAATGGGTATTATGCTAAGCAAAATAAGTCAGTCAGAGAAAGACAAATACTGCATGATTTCACTCATATGTGGAATTTAAGAAACAAAACAGATGAACATAGGGGAAGGGAAAAGAGAGAAAGAGAGCATGAGTGGCAGAGGGAGAAGTAGACTCCCTGCTCTGCGGGGAACCTGATGTCGAACTCAATCCTAGGACCCTGAGCCAAAGGCAGATGCTTAACTGACTGAGCCATCCAGGTGCCCAAGCACTGGGTGTTATATGTAAGTGATGAATCACTAAATTCTACTACTAAAACCAATGTTATGCTACATGTTAACAAGAATTTAAACAAAAATTGAAAAAATAAAAATAAAATAATCCACATTATGAAATAGTTTAGAGTCATTAAAGAAAAATGTGAGGAAGATCCATATTAAATAACAAGTAAAGTTTTCTAAGGTCTATTATGAAGTGAAAAAGTAAAGTTGCAGAAAAAAGACATTTATTTTTAAATAGAGTAAATATATATAATTGCATGAAAGTTCTGTAGGGATACAGGACTGTGTTGTTTAAACCTTGAAAAATAAATACATATTAACGCATTATAGATATAAACAGAAAATATATTTTACAAAATTGAATTACTACTTTTCTTTGTAATTCTGTATTTGTACAAAGTGCTTTGATTAAAATTTTTGAATTACAAATATCAAACCATATCTTAAATCACAGATTTTACTATAAGCACCTAAAGCTTCGATTTTGTTGGAGAAGATGCCATAGATCAATTTATAATTATTTTAGGGGCTATGTATATCATTCTTTTAAGAACAAATTCATAACTTAAATTGGTTTTCTGTGAATGGACTAATCTGCTTTCTAGAGTGCTTAATGAATTATGAATGTTGTGTTAAAAATTATATTTGAAGAGAATTCCACTTGCAGCACGACAGTGTGAGGGTCATTATGGGCCCATTCTCCAGCAAAATTAGGGGGAATATATTTTAAAAGAAACAACCATTTAATGTCTGTGAAAATCATCCTAAGGGCATACAGCAAATGAAGAAACAGTTATTCAAGAAAATCTACTAAAACTCACTATGAACAGCAGGAATCTGAGGTCTATGAACCATGATGGGTTCCCTCATCCCTCCCCCAGATCAGTGAAACAGAAATGCCACTCCAGACTGGTGTATCTGAGAATACAGTCATCCTTCTTTCTCCCCAGCTTCCTGTTGGAGTGCCCTCTAACTAACAGGAGCAGGATGTCAGCATTTTACATACTATTTCAAAACCCCATTAATGTTTGTTTTTGTTTTTGTTTTGTTTTTTTCAAAATGGGCAAGCCAGTGCTAATATTCATACGGAATGTCAAGAGACCCAGGATTGTAATTACATTTTTGAAAAAGAACAAATTTGAAGGACTCACACTTCCCGATTTCAAATTTTACTACTAAGGCTACAGTTACCAAAACTGTGGCTTTGGCATAAGAATATATAAATAGTCCAATAGAATAGAATTAAAAACAGAAATAAACTCAATGGTCTATCAATCTATGGTCAGTGGATTTTTGACAAGAATGAAAAGACCATTCAATGGGGGCAAGAACAGTCTGTTGAACAAATTGTTCTGGAAAACTGTATATCAACATGCAAAAGAATGAAATTGGACCTTTATCATCCACTATATACAAAAATTAACTGGAAATGAATCAAAGACCTGAATTTAAAATCTGCAACTATAGAACCCTTCAAAGAACATATAGAAGCACATATGCATGAGCTTGGATTTGGCAATGGGATTCTTAAATATGACGCCCAAAACATAGGCAACAAAAGAAAAAAAACGACTTGATTAAAATTTAAAACTTTGGTCAATGAAGAGTACTATCGAGAGAATCAAAAGATAGTCCATTCAACAAATGATGCAAAACCAGCCGGCATCAACATTAAAAAAAAAAAATCTATATACACACTTACACTCTTCATGAAAATTAACTTAAAAATAACACGGATCTAAAAATAAAAAGCAGGGCACCTGGGTGGTTCAGTCAGCAACAGGTATCCTGTTTCTCCCTCTCCGTCTGCCGTTCCCCCTGCTTGTGCTCCCTCTCTCCCCCTCTCTGTCAAATAAATAAATCTATCTTTAAAAAACATACATATATAATGGAAAATCATAAAATTCCTAAAAGACAACATAGAAGAAAATCTAGATAACCTTGGGTATGGCAATGACATTTTAGATGTAATGCCAAAGTATGATCCATGAGAGAGATCATTGACAAGCTGGACTTCATTAAAATGAAAAACTTCTGCTCTGTGATTGACAAGGTCAAGCGAATGTGAAGACAAGCCACAGACTGGGAGAGAATATTTGCAACAGATACATGTGATAGAGGACTCTTATCCAAAATACACAAATAAAAATTTTAAACTCGACCAAAAGAAAGCAAATAACCCAATTTAAAAATAGATTTTAAAAAATCTGAATACACGTGACTAAAGAAGATAAACAGATGGAAATAAGCACATGAACATATCCTCAGCATTATTTATCATTAGGGTATTATGAATTAAAACACCAAGGAGACATCATTACAAACTTACTAGAATGGCAAAGACTCAAAACACTGACAACAACAGTTTGTGAGGATGTGGAGCAACAAGAATTCTCATTCACTGCTGGTGAGAATGCAAAATGGTACAGTGACTTCAGAAAAGACTTTGGCAGTGTCTGGAGAAGCTAAACAGAGGCCTGCGTAAGATCCAGCAAGTGCACTCCTACGTATTTACCTGAATGAACTGAAAACCTACATCCACACAAAAACATGGATACATGTGTTTAGAGGGTCTTTATTTATGATCATTGAACACTGAGCACAACCATGATCCCCCCTTCAACAGATGACAGGATGAACGAACTTGGTAAACGATTAAATGGAATAGTATTCAGCAGCAAAAAGAAATGAGCTGCCAAGCCATGAAAAGACATGAGGGAACCTTAAATGCACATTGCAAAAATAGACCAGTCTGAAAAGGCGACTTCTCGTGTGCCTCCACAGGTGTGTGTATGACAGTTTGGAAAAGCCAAAAGCCATAGCGTTGGTGACTAGTTCAGCTGTTACCAGGGATTCAATGGGGTGGCAAAGGAGGGCTGGTTGATAGGTAATACACAGGGGGGATTTTTAGGGCGGTAAAGCTACTTTGTAGGGTACAGTAGTGGTGAGTACATCAATCAATTGTCAAAATCCGCTGACTTTTGTAGCACAAAGAATAACCGTTAATGTATGCAATTGTTAAGAAATCATTTCAGAGTTTGGAGGATTCCAGAATGGAATGCAGAAAGTGGCAAAAGAATTGAAGTGTATTACAAATGCCAACTGGGGGACGTTGTATAAAATATCTGACCAATAATCTGCGAAACTGTCAAGGTCGTCTGAAACAAGAGAAGTCTGAGAAACTGTTGAAGCCCAGAGCTACCTAAGGAGACATGACTATTCAATTTAATGTGGTATCCTGGACGGGATCCTAGAACAGAAAAAGGAAATTAGGACACAGTTACGAAAAAGAAAAGACTAACCACAAACTGGGAGAAAATATTTACAAAACACGTATCTGTAAAAGAGCTTGTATCTAGGGGTGCCTGGCTGGCTCGGTCAGTGAAGCATACGAGTCCTGATCTCAGGGTTGTGAGTTCAAGCCCCACACTGGAAATAGAAATTACTTATTAAAAAAAAAAAGAACTTGTATCTAAAATGTACAAATAACTCTTAAAACTTAACAGTAATAACAAACTAAAGCCAAATATAAAAACTGAGTGTGGAGAATAGCAAAACCCTCTATACTATCTTTGAAATAATTCTAAAAATAAAAGTTTATTTTAAAAAAAATCCTTAATAGTGTCATATCCACTTAAAAACAATCCAAATATAAGATTTCACCTCATCTTAGTATGGACAAGTTGGGACAAAGCAGTGAAGTTCATTTAGGCTGCAATATTCCTGAAGAATGAGTGATAGGTTCTCGCTTGTTTTATTTTTCCCTAAAGCCAAGGTGTGTGTGTGTGTGTGTGTGTGTGTGTGTGTGTGTGTGTGTGGAGGGGACAGTGGAGGTGATAATATGAAACATTTCTTGCATTTTATGATGTTCTTTTTTTACTTTTTTTCAATTTCTGAAGCCAGGATGTGGTCCACACTTGATGGGAACATTTAATACGGTAGTGTTTTGTTTAGTTTGCTTGAGTTTCTTTCCTGTATGGCTATTATTAAATCAGTTGTGCATCCTACAATCTATGGTATTTTATAATTGAAGAAAGATGGTGTATGGAGTCCATACGAGTGTAGAGAACAATAATGTCCTTCCCGAAAGAATCTTTCAGTTCCCGTTTCAGTTCATGTGACAGGCTAAGTCTTCCCCGAGGAGGAAGTTTCATTTGTTTATTTTTATATTCACAATGGTACTTTGTGAGTTCATAGGTCAAGCTTTACTGAACAGTAAAGGAAAACAGTAAAAAAACTGAAATACTATTTTACATGCATACACTCAAGGCCTTCTAACTGTCACCAGCAAAGTTAAAAAATACCCCAAGCTGGTGGTAGCTGAATGCTGCATGCTTTTCTGTTTCGTATCAAACCTCTAGAGGCTAGAGTGGGATATTCGGGTAATAGCAGTACTGAAATCTGTCCCAAACCTCAGCAAAAGTGCAAAATAGATTAAATTTGCATTTGTTACTAGGCACACTCTCTTGTAGATGGATGTTATCACCCATCCTCTCCTCTATAGAGCCCTCAGCTGTCCATAGCGCTCCTTGAAGTGGGGAGCCATCTACTCTCCTCACAGAGAGATTATAATCTTCAAATTCTTTTTTTTTTAAAGATTTTATTTACTCATGAGAGACACAGAGAGAGAGGCAGAGACACAGGCAGAGGGAGAAGCAGGCTCCCTGCAGGAAGCCCGATGCAGGACTCGATCCCAGGACCCTGGATCGCACCCTGAACCAAAGGCAGACGCTCAACCACTGGGCCACCCAGGCGCCCCATAATCTTCAAATTCTTATCCTGACTTTCCCCGTGTAGAGTTCTCATTTTTTTTAGAGACTCCTCTGAACTTTCAGATGTTATAGATATGATCATTGACAATATATTAATACCAACGTATTAATACAGGGGCCATCAAACTCCTCTGCCTTGGCCAAATAAACCCCTGCCTATTTTTGCAAATAAAGTTTCAATGGGCCACACCCATTCGTTTAGTATTTAGTATGGTCTTTGGCTGCTTTTGCCCTACAATGACAGAGTTGAGTATTTGTGACAGAAACCGTGTCGTCCACGAGGTCTAAAATATTGACTGCCTTTTGCATAAAAAGTTTTCTGGCTTTTGTTTTGATCTATCATTTGTGTTGAGATGTAGGCACCATTCAGGTGGTAAATGATCTGAAAGGGTGCCACTGCATAACAGGAGGTGACCCCTATATTCCTCCTCACTTTTATTTTGCAAAGGCATCATAGAAACAACCCATGAAGAAAAAGTTGTGATGATAATTTTGAGGTGAAACTTATAAAGTGGAGAATGCTGAGAGCACAGGTATTTCAGCAAGATATCTGACAAATAGATTGTGTTCTACCATTAATTGAGAGCGAGAAATATTGGCTAAAGTATAGCAAGATTAGGTGAATTCCATAATGTTATTTTCTCCTTTTTTTTAAAGATTATATTTATTTGTTCATGAAAGACACACACACACAGAGAGAGAGAGAGAGAGAGGCATAGACACAGGCAGAGGGAGAAGCAGGCTCCCTACAAGGAACCTGATGTGGGACTCGATCCCAGGACCCCGGGGTCATGACCTGAGCCAAAGATGCTCAACCACTGAGCCACCCAGGTGTCCCTATATATATAATTTTCTAAATGGTTCATGTGAACCCAGCTAATGATCGGGTGGTGTACTTTAGTGCCCCACCTTATTAAATAGTTTTACTAAAGACTACTGTAAAGACTTTATCATACACTGATCAAAACTGTAGGTGAAAAAAAAATGGAGAGCAATAGAAAATACGCTGACAGAAAGAACAGAGGTCTTAAGAGCTTGAAACAAGGAGCTAACTCTGCCTAGATGTCATCTAACAGGAATTGAGTGACAACCCCTAACTGTGGAATACAAAACCATTGTACAGCTATGAAATAGCCGTTTCACAGCTTAGTAGCCTGGGTAAGAAATGCTTTAGGATTTAGCAGACAGTAAACCCAGTGTGACTCTCCTTTGCACCGCAATTGCCAAGAAAATGTAGTGAAATTATTATGTGTTAATCAGAAAACGTGTCTAGAAGGTGGGTGGATATAGGCTTACAATCTCCACATAGTGTGTTGCGTTAAATACTGAACTTGCAGAGAAACTTTCACAAATTGGAGCATATTGAAAGGAGACAAACCAGGGGAGCCGCCTGAAATTAAGTCACGGGGGTAAAAGCAATAAGGAAGGGACCACAGATAGTCCCTGACTTAAGGTGGTTAGACTTAACATTTTTTTTTTTCTGTATGATGGGGCTAAAGCAATGCACATTTGTTAGAAACTATACTCTCATTTTGGAATCTGGATCTTTGCCTGGGCTAGTGATGTGCAGTGGGATGCTCTCCGGTGATCCCGGGCTCCCAGTCAGCCCCACCATCAGGAGGGTAATAACTTACAACCCTTCTGTACCCACATACAACCCCTCTGTTTTTCACTTTCAGTGCGCTGTTCAATAAATCACACGAGACATCCAACACTTAATTATAAGATAGGCTTTGTGTCGGGTGATTTTTGCCCAACTGTAGGGTATGTACGCATTCTGAGCTCATTTAGGCTTGACGAGGCTAAGCTATGATATTCGGCAGGTGCGGTGTATTGAGTGCATTTTTGACTTAGGATATTTTCCATTTATGATGGGTTTATCAGACACAACCCCATCATAAATTGAGGAAGAATCTGTATTAAATCTGATGTATTCAAATATTTAAAGGGATGACCTGAAGTTTTAACCTTGCTTCTAGCCCTAATCTTTGGTTCAACATTAGATAAACACACACACACACAGAGAGAGAGAGAGAGAGAGAGAGAGAGAGAAGGATAAAGAAACAAACCATTAGAATTGTCTCAAAAGAGAATTAAGTGAATCAGGTGTACGTTCATCATCACTGAGATGATAAAAGCACACAAGGAAGGGTCATTCAGGATTTGGAAGTCAAACTAAATATTTCCTAAGTCCCTTTCCTTAGAGAATCCTAAGATTCATAATTCTTTGGATTGCAGATGCCATGTTGTTGAGGCTTGAAGGAAATGCCTCACTGGAAAGGACGTTGCCGGGGCATTCTCCATCCCGGATTCTGGGCTCCTACTCACATACCCACCTTTGTCTTCCAGGAGGCCGGGTTTGTGTCTTACAAAACTGGGGATACTTGATCATTTCTTACCCACAAAACCAATTTCCTACTGCCCTATCTACTAATATAAGTGTTCTCCAAGCATGCCTTAAATCTTCCAACCTCTAGGCATATGTGGTTCCCTTCTCCAACATGAGGTAATCCTCCAGGACACTCTTCCCCCACCTCTGCTTATCTAAAGACTACCTTTCTTTTAAGGTTCTACTCATCAGTGAAGCCTTCTTTAATGATTCCAACAATCTGATTAGATGTAATATCTAATCTGTGTATCTTTAAGATTTCTCACCCCCAGGACAAATGATATTGCTTTATATGGTTATTTGCCTTTTCCTTTATCAGCCCTGATTCTTAAGAGGGTCATAACCCTGCTAACTTCTAGTTGCCATGTGCCTCCCCACAGGTGAAGGGGTGCAGCAGATAGCTTCTGATAAGGCCAAAAAGTCCAGAAGTGACCAACCACTCTGCCTCTGAATAGAACTAATCCTGAATGAAATGATATAATGAGATAATTCCTCACAGATTCTCTGACCCATGACTCACTACAAAATGTGATTATTATACAGTTCTCATACTCTGCAGTTACCAGAGACAAAGCTGAGCTTTGGTAGGTACATGCATATTAGGAAGGCTTTTGGCAGTGCTGTTTCCAGGATCGTTTGTGCAGAAATATGAATTAAGCAGTTTTGCCGAGGCAGATCTAATATTCTTTTCTGCACAATGAAATAAATCTTCAATTTCTACATTCACTTCCTTTTTCATCTTTTTCTTTCCCTGGAATTTGTTTTGCAAGAACATTTTAATGCATTTATCTCTTTCCCTCAGCTTGTGAAATTACTCATCCCTGTGATGCATAATTGAGAGGTGTCCTATTACACCCATGGGATTAGAGGCTTTATGAATCACTCCAACACGAGAAAAATGTTTGTACAAGAAGCACTAGATTTGTATGAAAAAGGTACAAAGACTTTTTAATAACCCTGGCTCTTGGTTTGGGCAGGCCTACCAGGGAAAATTTCTATACATGCAGGCTGCAAATTACGTATCATTGGCAACATTTAAATGTGAAAATGTCCTCATGCAAGCAGGTGCTTTTTAAGTGGGAATTCGCAGTGTACATTTTCATTGGTTTCTCCTCTCAGAAACCTAAGACTTTGGAAGGGAATATCTTTAAACCTGCCACCAGGGCAGGGCAGACCTTTAAAATTGGAATTGCAATTTCCCTAAGCATAGAGACATATGTGGTGTGGGAAAGGAATAATTATCTTTAAAGAAATGCTACAAAAAATAAATAAAATAAATTAAAAAATAAAAAACGTTAAAAAAAGAAATGCTACTAGGATGAGTTGCCTGAGAGTGAATATGAAATGATCTGCACCTCTTTCAGAATATCACAGCAACTTTTTAAAACTTGATGGTTAGCTGTATTTTTGTTTTATTAACTAGACATTCTCGAGTTCTGGATTCATTGTGATCATTGTGTGTGTGTGTGTGTGTGTGTTTATGTGTATATGTGTGTGTGCAGGTGTGTTCATTATAATTTACATTCACTAAAATTAGTTTTAGGCTATCAAGAAGAATTTTTGAGAACACTAAGTGGCTCTTTGTTAGTTGGCATCATTGGAATTTCACTAACTGACATTCATTTTAGGAAGGTCCTTCTTTAAAAAAAAATATTTTATTTATTTATTAATGAGAGACACCGAGAGAGAGGCAGAGACATAGGCAGAGGGAGAAGCAGGCCTCATGCAGGGAGCTGGATGCAGGACTCAATCCCAGGACCCTGGGATCACGCCCTGGGCGGAAGGCAGATGCTCAACCACTGAGCCACCCAGGTGTCCCTAGTAAGGTCCTTTTAAGTGAAATAACTAGTACTGGTGATAATGTTGAGCCACAGAGCAAGCAGTGGATTGTGGTTGGAAACCCGAAGACTTCTAGTTCTCTAAATGGTGCTCCTTTCCTCTGCAACTTCCTTTTGAAGTGTCTGAACATACTTACTTTTTAGAAACTGTTTTCAGGAAAATACCTGAAGCTCTTTAGCATAAATGGAAGTGAATCTCAATGTAACGCAGCCGAGTTGCACTGGGGACTTGAACCCCAACTAATCCAACTCCTTTATCGTTCCAAAGCAACGAAACATAGTCTGAAGAAGTGTGCAGCCAAATTATTGAAAAGCTAGATTCATGGAAATTGGGTCCATTCCTCCTCACTGTGGCCTTTGAAGTCTGTTATAACGAATATTCTCCCCTGCTCTGGGATGTAATCTTAGGCTGAAAGGATTGCTTTTCCAGCCACGATTAGATATTAATGAATAGTGCAACTGACGAGTCTAATTTTTCAGGCATTGTAAAGCTTAATATCTATTAGTCAAGTTGTGCTGCAAAACAGATTGGGTGGCTTAACCAACAGAAATTGTTTTCTTACACTTCCAGAAGCTAGGAAGTCTGAGATCAGGTACGTAGGTCAATTTTGTTCATGATTAGGGATCTCTTCTTGGTTTGCAGATGGTCGCCTTCTTAAAGTGTCCTCCTATGGCAAAGAGAGAGATATCTTCTCTCTCTTCCTCTTCTTACTTTTTTTTAATAAATTTATTTTTTTATTGGTGTTCAATTTACCAACATACAGAATATAGAATCATCAGTCCTGCCAGATTAGGGCCCCAACCTTAGGACCCTCTTTAGCTTTAATTACCTCCTAAAAGGCCTCTCTTCAACTACAATCACATTGGAGGGAGGGCGGGTTATGCTTCTGCGTACAAATTTGAGGGCAGTGGAACACAATTCAGTCCGTAGCAATATCAGAGATTCACTCTCTTACCTACTTCGGAGCTAAAGTTTTTGGAAAGGATCAGCTTTGTTTGGGTTTATTTTATATTCTTCCTGGCTTTTGCATTCTTCCCCCATTCACAAAGCTTCTGCTTTTGTCTGTGGAGTGGAGGAAGGATGGGAAAAAAAAGTGATACCGTGTAGTTCTCTCAGCCGTCCATACCTATGGGCAGTTCTTTAAAAGTTAGTAACTTTAGGGTATCTTCGAGATTCTTTGAAGATACCTACTATCATCAGAGGTCCTGCTGAAGACTCCATACTACATGATGTCTTCTCCAGTTGGCTGTGTATGACATTTCCCTCCGTCCCTGCTTCTGAAAGTCCCACGGAGACTCTCTGTTGTGTCACCTCTAATGACTTTTTTTTTTTTTTGGCTCCCTTTCTAGATAACTCAAATTCAGCTTCCTTCTGTGGGGCCCCAGAAATATCTACCTCAGCCTGTGAGAAAGAAGTAATAATCAAAGCTAACACTTAACTATGTGCCAAATCCTCTTCCTAGCACCTAACATATTTCAATTCATCTCATTCTCACAATACTCCTTTGAATGATTCCCACAAAGCCACAGAAAAATTAGTTGCACAACCACAAGTACTCAGTTAATACCTGGTGGAGGTGAGATTTGAACTAAAGCAGGAGCACGTGCTTAACCACTACAGCACATTGAGGGAACAGCCCAGGATGCTTCCTTTCCTCTCGGTCTTTCTCCTCACCCTTCAGTTGAGGCAGCTCTAGTCCTTTGCAAGCATAAATCAGGAAACCCAACCAAGGAGTACATGCTAGGCTTTGGACAGACCTCATGGGGGCCTGCCTCACCCATGTGTGGAAGTGGAAAGTACCACTTGTTCTCCCCCATGAGGAGGAGGAGGAGAATAACCAGGACCCAAATGCCTCTAAAGAAATTCTCATTGATAAACTCATAGAGTCCACATGGTTTGTTGGGCTAAAGATCAAAGAACCAATGTTGGGATCCCCTCATTTGTAACTCCTATTCAGATGGCCTAGAACCCCCAATTAGAACATAGGGATCCTTGGTACCTGGTACTTTCAGCTTGGAGGTCTCACCTGAAAACTGCCAAGAGATGAAATATCCCACCTTAACATCCTAGTTAGTGAATTTTTCAGTATCACAAAAATAGCTAGCTGCAAAGCCAGAAAGAAAATTGTCACCTGACTGGAAATAAGTTAATAAATCTCCAAAGAAACTTACATTTTTTCAGAGTTCAAAGATAAAAGGTAAAACGGCAATAGATATGGATATATTTCTGTGTTGTGTATGAGTGTGTAATCCATTTCTCCTTCTAATAACAACAACCTGATTTTCTTCTCAGAACCTACTCTGTCCATACCTCATGCTATATTATGCAGGCAAGTTTTTAACCAGTTCCCATAGTTCTAGGAATGGTTACATGAACTCAGTCCAGCCAATCATTAAATCCCATTTCTCTACCGATACATAATAATTGGTAGAGAGGTGTACAAGGGATGTGCTTTAGTATAGTGAGTGCCTCCTTAGACGTATTCTGGAACTTTTGGAAAATAAATGATTTATCTATTCTGGGCTTGCTAGCCAGATTGAATCTAACTGGTAGGCCATTTTACTGCCAAAGGAGATAACCTACCTAAGTATGAAGCCAACACACAGGAAAATAGTCCAAAAAAGGAGAACAAATCATGATAACATTACCAGAAAGCCTGAATACAGTCATGTCTGAAACCAAAGACTTGAAATTTTCTATTATATTGAACTAATAAATTCACTTGTATATCAATTTATCAATCAGTTTGCAACTAAAAGATCATAATTGAGTGTTGTTTTCAACATTAGGGGAAGATAAAGAGTTGTCATGGGCTCTCACTCAATGTTGATTGATTTTCCTGATATTCCTGAAGCTATATTTCATATGTGGTTGACTTCCCTGTGCCTATGCCCTAGACACTGTCAATGGCCTATCTACACTTGGTACTAACATTTGTGTAGAACCACTGGCTTCCATATTCAAGCACCTGAGATTCTTTGAGAGCTTTAGGCTGTTGAATGACTACTCTGCTCATGTGCAGACCAGAAAATCTGGGCACTTTATGATCCTTGGTAGCTGCTCTCAATTAGTGATTGTCAGAAGTAGATAAATAAATACCCCTAGTCCCTCATACCTTCTTAGAGAGGACACACAGCTCACTAGAGGTCCTTAGCAAGATTGAGCTACTATATCTACAAAGGTAGCTTGCTCAATAATAAACATGTATTGGCTTGCTTTCCTGTCCTACCCACCATTTTCCACTTCTCTATTCACTTCTTGAGATCAACCTCCCAAATAACCTACTTGTACTCAGGGTCTGTTGTTAAGACAGACAAAGTTAAGCCACTTTGCATTGGCTGTATTCCCTTCAACATACTTATACATACAGTGGTGATTATTCACACTATGTACATGGACAGACCCCACTACTCCTGGGTTTTCAAAACCACCTAAAGTATCATTTGCCCCTGTTCCATCTTGCTGGGAACAACTTCCTTAGCTGTATTCTTTTTCACAGCTCTCAGCCAGTCAGTACATGGGAGGACAGTGTCCTAAGACAACACTTTGTCGTATCTCCCACAACCTTGCTAACCTATGTTGAGATGCCAGAGCAGAGGAGAGAGGGGCACCTGGGTGGCTCAGTCGGTTGAGCACCTGCCTTTGGATCAGGTAATGATCACAGAGTCCTGGGATGGAGCCTCTCATGGAGCCCCACATCAGGCTCTTTGCTGAGCAGGGAGGAGCCTGCTTCTCGCTTCTCCCTCTGCCTCCCCACTGCTCATGCTTGTGCTCTTTCTCTTTCAAATAAATGAATAAAATCTTAATAATAAAAAAAAAGAACAGAGGAGTGTGAGACAGGTAGCTCTCTTAGAGAAAGAAATCACAGATACTTTGTATCTCTGAATGTTAGAGGCTTTTTCCCTCTTATCTAAAGGAGGGAAAATGGGACAAGAATAGACTTTCCATAAGATTTATCATATATTCTGGGACAATTTTGAAAATAAGATTTCTCCATTAAAAAAAGGTAAAATAATAACTTCAAAACAACTGGTATAAACTGGAACTGCCACATGCAACCTGGAAAATATAGTTACCCTAGGTATGATCCAAGGTAAAAACAAAGAAATAGATATCTTCTTTAATACAAAGATTAGATGTTGGCCTAAGTAGGACTTTAATGCTTGTTAAGTGACCTGCTTATTGTTGCCAGGTCTTATATTCTTAAAATTATCTTTCCATTCACCAACATGCTTCCCTTTTTACCACCTATTTTCTATTTCCTCAAACAAGATTTATGTTCCCTAAGAATATAGCCACTTTAGCTTCCCTTCCAGGAACATTTTTATTTTAAAAGAGAAGTTTGTGCAATTACAGAATGTACCAATTAAAAGAAATGGAGATAATGGGGCAGGTAAATTTTTCAGATAACATGGAATAAATAATTTGAGACAGGAAAACTTTCATATATTCTGCTAAAAAAAAAGAAATTGGGCTTTGAGCTTTAGACTTCAGTTATAGAAGTTTTCAGTGGGGTCTCAAAATAGCTCCCTGCCAGCTGTAGCTCTCTTATTCCATTCCCTGCTTTGTAAAGGGGTGCCCTGTGGAGCTTCACAGGATAAGGCCCTGTCTTGGGGCCTTGTTGTCAGGATTTAGAGGGTAGATATGGATAGGATCTATCTGCGTAGACAGTTTATGTGCTAGGATTTGGGTATCCACTCCTCCTTAAACAGTGTCTGATATTCTACTATGGTCAGGTTTCAGAGTCATAAAGTACCTCTCTTTTTCCTTTGATGAGGATGCCCCTGCCTAAACATTTTTTATAAAATACCTGCAGTAATTTCATCTGTGAACTCATAATATTGCCATAATCTTCCCCAGTTGTTGCTATTTGTTTTCCACTTCATTGAACCAAGAAAACAGGAGCACCTATCTGTGTGCACACACACCTTATCTCTATGCCCTTTAGGCACATAAAGGTTTTCAAAACAAACGAACAAATAATGACAATTAATTTTGACTATCAGTCCTACACATTGACTGTTCAGGTAATGTTTTAAAATTTTCAAATGTGTTCTTTTATATCTCAGAAAAAGTAATAATAACCTTTGCCCTAAGTATATAACATATGTGTAGGGTAAAATGATAAATTCTTACTAGAACTTCAAAGAGAAAAAAAAAAAAAGTTAATTGCTTCAGTTAGGAATTGTTTGACAGTTAGGAACAAAGAACTGACTCTAGTGACTTAAATTTGGAGGTTTTTATTCTTTCACTAAAGGAAGTCTCGAAGAGGACCCTGCAGGATAAGTATATGGTTCCATGGAAATTATCAGGAGCCCAGGCTTCCTTCTATATTTTTGGCTCCACCATCTTTAATGTAAAGCTTCAATTTTCAAGGTCAAAAGATGGCTCATGGAAGAAGTAAAAAGCGAGGCCCTTTCTGGTTTGGGGGTTCCTATGATAAGCAGAGTATGACATAACAAGTAAATGGCCAATCTGTCTTAGACCTTTGTCTAATGTGGCCATTTGCTTAACAATCACTTTTGTTAATGCTCAATTTTCTCTTGGGGAAAAACTGCTCAGTTTCTTCTACATTTGATTTCTCCCTCTGCTTCTATCTCTAAGATGATATGCAATCTGGTAGAAAAAGTATGTGACTGGGGTGAGTTGATGTCTCTGGCATGGGAGTAAAATCCCATAACTTCATTATGGGTCTTTGCTGACATCCACAGGTCTCCCCTGCCCAGTCCCTGACATCCTGCTACCTAGACATCTTTCTGGATCGCAGGGCCAAAGCTTATAGCTATTGAACTCATAGCACATTTTTTGGCTACCGTGAATCGTGCTATATCTCTTAACTTCTTGATTAGGTTGCCTCTGAACTCCTACTAGATATAGACCAGTGGACCAACTCCTTATCCCAAATATAGCCTCCTAGCTGGCAACCCCCACCAATTGACTCTGCTCTAACTCAATGTCCACACCGCATGGGAAATGAAAGAGGCTGTGGAGTGACCCTCGAAATTGTGTCTGATCATGACTCTCTGCTTCCTTAAATGGACCAGGCTGCCCCCATTGTAGTATGAGATATCCTACACCGCAATCTTCTCCTCAGATGCCAAGAGGAGAAGCAGGGTAATACCTTGGTATTACCAAATCATTTATCATTTATCAAACATACTGCTTCTCTCTGGGTCAAAGCTGAGAGAGAGAAGTCTGGATATAGCATCTGACCTCTTGGAAACATTAATGTATTTTCCACTTTTGCCTTTCTAAATACGTGAACTCATAAGCTTGGCACTAATAGACCTAAAGTATCCATCTGCTGAAGGAAGATTAGAATTTATTACGAAAGGAAACCATTTATTACAGTGAAAATAAAAAAAAGGAAGGAGATATTCTGCTTCTGATATGCAAATAGAATAACGCAGTAGAAAAGTGCCTTGCAAGCCAGGCTACAGTCTTGAAAAATGATCTCCTAAACTTCTTTCATCTGTTTTCCTTATCCTTTTGCATTTCAATAGCCAGGCCTAGAGCATCAGTTTTCACCCAGTATCAAGAATATACCCCTGTATTATTAAGGTTTGAGCAGAGGTCAAAGTCATAAGAGAGGGTGCATTTAGGAGGGAAAGCTCACAGGAGAGGAAGGAAGACGAATAGGTGAGAGATAACAGAAAAGGAGAGAAAAGAGATATGGACTGACTTGAGAGCAAGACTAGCAGACATGTTTCCAAGCCCTGAGCCTTGATTATTCATACCTACTGGAATCTTGACACACAACGGGAGGTCCTGAGAAGGAGATTTCCTCATCACCTTTGGTTTCTAATAACATAAAAAGGACATTGACATGGTTGAGAATCTGGTGTGGAGCTTGGCAAATGGGATGGCTTTAGCAGGACAGATGACTCTAGAGAAAGAAGTACAGAACAAACCACCATATGGAGTCTAATTAAGCATCACAGCATGACATTAGAGGTGTTTATGGCACCATTAGAGACTGCGGTAGGGCTGGGTCACCCCATTTCTTTATACCATCCACTACACTCTTACTAAACTGTCGGGAAGACTAGAGTGTGCACCATCTCACACCAGCCTCAGATTGGTACAGAGTGCTAAGTGGATAAGCAACAACAGGTAGAAAGAGGACATTGCCCAGAGATTGGGGGTGAGGGAAGTCGGGGCGGTATAAACTGTGCCCAAGGATAGCAATGCCTTCCTGTCTCATCCCTCACCTTAGATACTTAGTCATCACTTAAGAAGAAAAGCAAAGGAAAAAGGGGTGACTCAACTGAGTTATTCCTTTTTTCAGAGTCCCTGAATATTAATTACCTAAAGGAATTATATAAATCTAACTGGGTTAAATTTTAAATTAGGGATCCCTGGGTGGCTCAGCGGTTTAGCGCTTCGGCCCAGGGCCTGATCCTGGAGTCCCGGGATCGAGTCCCGCATCGGGCTCCCTGCATGGAGCCTGCTTCTCCCTCTGCCTGTGTCTCTGCCTCTCTCTCTCTCTGTCTCTCATGAATAAATAAATAAAATCTTAAAAAAATAAATAAATAAAAAATAAATTTTAAATTAGATTGGGTATTTAGTAATTTCTTTTCCCAAATCCTGGTGGGTAAGGCTTATCTTTGCCCATCTGAGTTATAGTAGGAATTGGGTTTTGACTCCCATTATATTAGGATTCTCTCTCATATATTAGATTCAAAATCCCATCCAATCACTTGCTCCTCCATTTAAACATCCTGGAAAAAGAAATAAAACCACATATTTTACAATAAAACTACTTTGGACTAATTTATAGGAATAACCAAATCTGCCTCCAAATCCTCATGAGCCGTATGGATGAACTGAACCAAACAATGAAGAGATTTTTCGCAGCTCTATTTAAACATTTAGCTTAAGGCCCGCTAGGCCAAGGCTTTCTTCCTTTTTTTTTGTCCTTACAGCCTCCTCTCCCCTTGCCTGTTGGTATCTCCTAAGAGATTGACTGTACAAGCCTGTATAAGACACTTATGGAACAACCCAAACTCTGTGTTAGAGGAAAGAAAAGAAAGGTACTCATATAGGTCTAACTAGATTGTATTTATTCCCCTATTAAGGACTCAATCTGATTATTTTGGCCCTAAATTCTTAAAAAGGCCTTAGGGCATCATCTTGTAGTATAGATAGCAGTGATCCCCCTTCCTTCCTCTATTTTCACTTTGGTTTTGAGACATAACCAGGAGCCCTCCCTGAAGATTTTGGTTGTTAGAGCAGTGGCAACATGGGCCTTTGCTCTCTACCTAAGAATATTTGCAGGAAAATTGTGTAAGAGGTGAGTCCAGCATATGCTTTTACCTCAGATTCGTAAAAGATTTTCAAGTAAACATTTTCCCTACTTTTTTCCATGCTTCTCCGTTGGGATGTGATATGAGTTTTTACATATGTGGGAGTGGGCCAACAGGTATGAAAAATCACCCACTAACGTTTTCCCCCAAAAAATCAATTATACTTGAAAAGACTTGACTAAAAATCATTATTAAATTCAGATGAGGGGATCCCTGGGTGGCTCAGCAGTTTGGCGCTTGCCTTTGGCCCAGGGCATGATCCTGGAGTCCCGGGATCAAGTCCCACATCGGGCTCCCTGCATGGAGCCTGCTTCTTCTCTGTGTCTCTGCCTCTCTCTTTCTCTTTCTCTCTGTGTCTCTCATGAGTAAGTAAATAAAATATTAAAAAAATAAATTCAAATGAATTTATGCTGAAACAGGACTTCAAAGTAATTTTATACATGAAGCAGTCAACTTCAAGCTATAGCCCCACACCACTCCACACTCTCCACCTCACCACTACATTCAAGGCAATATGACCTGCAGATTCATGATTCAAATTCTCAGTTCTTGAATATTTAGATATGAATTATCCACATTTAATGAGTAAAGCAGTGCCAATTAGTTTTTGAAAGAAGAGTAAGAAATAGTACTCATATGAATTAATGTTATTATTTCGGCCCAACTCTGTGTGTGTGTGTGTGTGTGTGTGTGTGTGTGTTTGCACACGCATGCGCACATGCACACACCCATTTTCTACTCCAGGGTAAAGTTTGTTTTGCGAGCTACCAGCTTGGTTAAAAAGCTTTGAAAACATGAGAGCAGTTCCAGTCATAACATTTGGACCTTCATTTCAATCCCATAATAGTTAGCTTAAGTAATGTCTAAATATTTCTTTAAGCCACAATATCCTATTTTCAGCAACAGACTCTAAATCATAATACACTGTATCTGCTTCTTTCTGACTTGGAACAAGTCTCTGTGTGGAATGGTTGTGAGCTCCTTCGAGATTTGTCAACTGCATCAAGGTATAAAGTGAGACTGGCAAAAGGAAATATGTTTGAATCCCTTCTCTGATGGAATAATTTAGAAAAATATCATCTATATATTCTGAACCTGATCTTGACATTTGCTTCACATAAAGCAGAAGCACCTCTGTGACTATTAAAAGGCCAAGAGCTGCCTTTGAAATTACCATCGTGTGTGATTAAGGGGAAGCTGTTTCAGTTATCAATATACAATAACTCAACTGGACATAGTTAAGAAAGTACATAAATTCCAAAGACATGCAAAACATCTGGCTTTGGACGCTTCTCCCTTTCCATAATTGATGTGTTAACTGTTCATGGGTGAGAGTACATGCAGCACATTTTAGTGACATCTGTTTCAAGTTAGGGTTAATTGATTTCCATTTGTGTGTGTCTCTCCTGCTTTTCTTTTTTTTTTTTTTTTTTATTTTTGGCCCAAAACACATTAGAAAATACAGATCAGGAGGTGAAGGGAAATGCAATTTGCAGATAAGAATTTGTTAAGAGAGAAATAAACAATTAATATGAACCTTTGTGGAATTTTTTGCTATACAATGAGTCAGTTGTGATAATTGTCCCTAAAAGCATAAATAAGACCTACTGAGTAATTAGTATATCCTAGTCATTATGTTAAGTAATTACATTCATTATCTTTATTAATCACAACAACAACCATATAGGGCCAGCCTTTTCAGTGACACAGTTCTCGAGGTAAAAGTTACATGCCCAAGGACACAACTGTAGCAAAAGTAATAGCCAGGATTCTTACTTAAGTGGTTTGACACCAAAGCCAACATTGTATAATTGCACTAACGGATTATAAAATGCCATTGCAACCAAGCCATCATGTGGGATTGACAGCACTGTGTGTAGAGCCTCAGGTGAGCTACTTTCAAAATTAGAAAAAACTGACAAAATTGGCCACCTTACAGTCCAGAGGCCACCTCACAACATTTGACAAGTAATTGGGATTGGATTTTTATCCTGATAATCCATATGACTTTTCACAAGTCTCTATATCTTTCTGAATCTGGGTTTCCGAAGGTAAATCAGTTATACCTAGCTGACAAATCCAGTGGGATTGTTATGAGGGTCCAGGGAATTAATCTGTATTGAAATGTTTTACATACTCTAAAGAAGGATTTTTCAGAGTGTTAAATCACAAATCTACTTCCCAGAAATGGTAACAGATGTTCTGAGTGGAAAGTTTCCGGGCAAATTAGTTTGGGAAACTCTGCATACTGCCGTAAATATCTCCTGTGTAGAGGACATGTGTTGTCTTATTCAGACTCTCTGCCATCCTTTTCTGGTAATGGGATCCACGCTGTTGGGGCATTATTCCTCCTCCTACTCCACATGCAGCTGGTAAAGCTGCTATTTACCCAGGGGTGATAGCAGGACGCACTACCTTCTGCTCTGGAACATTTTAGTCACTGTAAGATTTGTGGCTTAGCAAGGTCTAAGGATGTGAACACAGACCTGCTGATGGCCATGGTCTGCCTCATAGTAGAATCAACCTGAAGTAGAGACAGCACAATTAAATTCCTTTATAGACTGCTTCAATTTGGAGTTCTGTTTAATATACTCTTCATAAAGATTTGTTATGAAAAATACGAGAAAATACTAGCTGATTTCAATGAAGCATGTCTTGAAAATTCAACATACAAAGTTAATTTTTCTGTTTTTATTAATTTAAGCTATAGGCATCAAGAAACCATGCAAAAAAATGTCACTTACATACCAATAAATTGTGATACTCAGTAGGAGAATTACTGGGCTAGAATTATTAATAATGACATTGAAGACAGAAATTAAGCATTAACAAAGAAATTGAGGGAAGCCTGGGTGGCTCAGTTAGTCAAACGTCCCACTCTTGATATTGGCTCAGGTCATGATCTTAGAGTTGTGAGATTGAGCCCCACATCAGACTCCATGCTCAGCAAGGAGTCTGCTTGAAATTCTTTTCCTCTTGCCCTGCCCCTTCGTCTCTCTCTCTCTCTCTCTCTCTCTCAAATAAAAATAAATCTTTTTAAAAAGAAATTGACAAAGTAGTTTATAATATTTTTTAAAATTTTGATATTCTGAGAATTTTTTCCCCAGATGTTCTAGCCAAAGTTTCCTTTGTTGATTCTCATGACAATATTCTCAACAGATCATTGATATGTGACTATCAATTGCATTTTCTGTAGAAGCTGGGCCTGACAAAATGTTCAGGATTGTGTGAAGTCCCCCCAAAACCTATGTCTTGCTCAATTTGTCAATTTGTCAGCCATCACACCATGATGACTTTGTGATTTCAATATGATAATGGATTGAAAATTTCAGATTCACTTTATAATAATCTACTGAGGTAAAAAGAAAGAGAGACAGAGAAAGGGAGTTTTCCAAATGTAAATGATGTTCTAAAGGCAAGACTGTAGCAGCTTAACCCTGTGACTATGTATTTTAAACACTAAAATATTTTCAGAAATCTAGATATTTGAAATGGTGGAGTTTCAACCTCAGCCTAACATGACCTTTATCTTAACTGGCTGATTCTGCACATTGAAAACAAAACACTGAATTTAATAGCACCTTCTGCTCCTAACTGGCAGCCCCACTCCCAGCAGAAGCCATGAGCCTCCCAAGATGGTGATGTATCTGTTACCATGCTTTCAACGAAAGTAACAGAGGATGCACTGAAAGTGGCTTAAAACATAAGAGGACTTAGTGACTCACAAAGATTTTATCATTGACCCAGGATCTGTCCATCTTTTCTTTCTAATTCTTCAGCTTTGTCCTCAGGCTTATCTCTTCCACCTAACTGCAAATTGGCTACATCAGCCATAAATATCACCTCCCCACCCAGAAAAGGACTACAAAAGGCCATATCCTTTCCTGTGCCTTTTATTCATGGTAATAACAATTTTCCCAGGCTGGCTAGAATCGCATCATGTGACCATCTCCTTTTCTGTTACTGGAAAGATGAATAGATGTCTTAAATTAACCAGTATTTTCCTTCCTTTGGTGGACAGAGTAACCTCCTGATATTTCAATAAAACCATGCTTCTGTGTGGACACGGAAGGAGTGGGAATAGGGAATAGCAGTGTTTACCACAAGTCCCTTGCAAATAAAATTTTCTGGTACACAATTACTAAAAGAATAGAACAATTTAAAATAAATTTAAAATAATCTGAGGAAAATTAAAATAGAAAGTACTTTAAAGATTGTCAATAAATAAATAATACTGCATTTTATGTTTCCAGAAATCACATTGAAAGAAAATGTATATAACTAAAAATCAAAAACAAATACTTGCTTGAAAAACATAGCTTTCTGCAGCTAGATTAGGGGAAAAGAGAGTTATATAAATTATTACAATTCGGTTAACATTCTTCTATCCTGCCTTTTGAAATTGGCCTCCAATTGGCATCTAGACAATATACTTAATTAGATTCACAGATTAAAATTTGCTACAGTTAATTTGGCTACTTTATGAGTAGATTATAGATAGATAATATAATCTATATTTATAATTATATATAGATTATAAAATTATATATTAAATCTATAATATAATCTATATTATCTGTTATATATAATATATAACATACACATATACATAATGCCTCTGTATATAAAAACTTTTTTAAGAACTGATACTCCTTAAAGAATCAAAAGAGAAGCAGAGCCCAATCTAGATTGATCTTGTTTATAAAAAACATTCTTTACAAGATGCCTTTTATACACACCTGTGAAATATTTATCTCTCTGTAAATGAATGTGTTGGCACTCTGCCCTCACAGAATGTAGGAAATTTAAAAGGTAAGTGTGGAAATGAATCCTTCCTAATCCCTTTCATTAAATCAGATGTTTCTATCATCTGACAAAGAAATGTTTGATAGGGGCTCTAATTGGGCTCCCCATACCCCCTCCAGGCCCAGTGTTATGGGGGCAGAAGTTAAAAATGAGGGCCTCCTTTCAGATGTTAAAGCACAAGCTAGGCACTTCAGAGAGCAACTCACCCCAACGGGGAGGATGTGGTTCACAGTGAGCAGAGGCATCAAAGCAGGCCCTGTGCTGTGTGCTCTCCTGAAACTCTGCCTCCCTCTGCCACTTGAGTGGATAATCTTGCCTCCAGGACAGAAATCACTCTGCTTTTCCAAGCTCTGTCCTCCATCACACATGGGCATGTTCTCATATGCCTTTACAACTTCTAGGATTGGTATAAATTTCCCACTGTTCAGACTCCCTTTCTTTCTTTTTTTAAAAATATTTTATTTATTTATTCATGAGAGACGTGAGAGAGAGAGAGAGGCAGAGACACAGGCAGAGGGAGAAGCAGGCTCCATGCAGGGAGCCCAATGTGAGACTCAATCCCAGGACTCTGGGGTCATGTCCTGAGCCAAAGGCAGATGCTCAACTGCTGAACCACCCAGGCATTCCTCAGACTGCCTTTCATAGGCTTGCTAGTTAGGTGTCAGGGTTAAGGAGATACAGAGAACCATAGTGTCACTGAAAAAAAAGAATGATCCATGCATTCTTTCATTTTTCACTTATAAACATTTATTATCTACCAGGAGCTATGGATAAAAATATCAACAATATGTCTACACTGGCAGAGTGGTCCCTGCACTTGAGGATTTTCACCTAGAGAGCAAGAGATAAAATGGTAAAAAGACGTAAGTACAGGAAGATTAAGAGGTGCCATGAAAGATCTATGATGTATGAATAGTATACCAAGAAGGAATTCTCCCCAAGGGGTTCAGAAAATAAAAGGTTGAGGGATGATATTTTGTTCATAAATAATATAGGTTCATTGGGGTGCCTGAGTGGCTCAGTTAAGCATCCAACTCTTGGTTGCAGCTCAGGTCGTGGTCTCAGAGTCCATGGGGCCAAACCCTATGTCTGTCTTTCTTTCTCTCTCTCTCTCTCTCATAAATAAATAAATAAATAAACAAATAAAAATATTTTAAAAATAATAATAATATAGGTTCCCTACATTCCGCCATTACAAAGTGAATGTGCTCTCTCAGCAAGTGATCCCTAAATAATCACCCAGTGGAGGTAATATTGGATTTATTCAGTCCTGCTTGGTTGCATAGGTTTAAATTTCACTTTCTCTCAAAACAATATTTTTAGTCATTAATTTTACAGTCTGTTCTTATCCCTTCTAAAAGATGATAAAGTACTGCAATAATTATTAATGAAGAGCTGTTTTACTATTTGCTTAACAGAGAGAGAATCTAAGCCCACACTCAGTGCATGCATGAGATTGTCCACCAAGGTCCTTAAAAGGCTTTCATAAAATAAACTTGGAGTCTGTGCACTCTATCATTGGACAGTGAATTGAAGGGTTTAAGTCCTATTTACTCTGCAGGCACCTTTTTGACTCACTACCATAAGTAACTGTAAAACTCTTGAACTAAGATAGTTTAAGTTGTCATCTGCATGAAAGAGACCATAATCTATGGATCATTGGCCAGACGAATAGTGAGAACTCAACCTGTCCTATGGAATTCGGTGAGCCAGTGGATGAGCTAAAAATCCTTCTGAATTCTCAAAGGGGCTTCTCAGTGGGGAAGAGTAAGTCAGTAAATAGCTCAAGATTTATCCCAGCTTCTCACAAATACTTGCTAACACTGTACTTACCTAGACTAGGAACCAAACTAGTCTTTCAGGTCCCCAAAGTCACAAGGCTTCGGCTCTAGAAGGTCCAGTCACACTCACTCCTGGTCAGTCATTAATCCTGGAAAGCTAAAGATCTTTTGCGGCTACAGCTTTTTCTGCCAACCTCCATAGGCTCATCAGCAGAGGCCTGAATGACATGTATTTCTCCACATTGATATCTCATTCATACTCGTGATATGCAGCAGGATGCAAAGAATTCACAAAATGCAAAGAGATGAATGGCATGGAAAACAATGCCTTTAAATCTGACTTCCCCATCTCCTAAATATTGGGGATGGAGCTTGAAAAGTGATGATCATGAAAGAATATGCCTCAATAGGGAGGGCTCTAGGAATATCTAAATAAGTCAATATGAAGTTCAGTTAAGTATTTAAGAAATGATACACTAGAGACCAAACTTCTCTTAAAGGAAAACTTTGCCCATTTCTGAGCCATCCATCACATAACTGAGAATCATGCAGTGTTCCTGGAATAAGGTAGACTCTAGAAGAGAAAAATGCCATCTACAGTCCTATTCCAATGAGACTTCTTCAATCCTTGAATCACTCATTCACTCAGGCAGTTTCTATTAATTCAACACTGACTACCTAAGTTGGGGGTTTCAATGAAAAATGAAGTCTGGGCCTTGTCTCCAAAAAGTATTAAGAAATTGAAGATGGTGACAACAAAGCATTAAATCAAGAAAGAGTCTTTTTAAATTCAGGCCCCTGTATGGTTGCACATGTTCCACGCTCGGGAAGCCAGCCTTGTGCTCATTATCTACTGGGCATTGTACCAAATAATACAGAGGACAAAATATGAAAAGGAAGAAGTTCTTGCCTTCAAGGAGCTAAAAATCTGTAAGGGAGCTAAGATATGTCCAAATCCATAAGTCAAGGATATCAAGGACAGCTAATTAAAATGTGTCTGCTGCTAAGATTAGAAGAGGGAATAGAGGAGCATATCCATTTTGTTCCTCAGGAAGGTGTCTCTCTAGGTGCAGTTCCCTCTCTCACGTTATACAGTCGTCACACTTGTCTTCAGAAAGGTCTTCAGAGCAGATGAAAGCACTGTTCCTTCTGACTGAACTGATTTCCACCTAATCTTTGCTTGGCTAATCCTGCCTCTTACTTTAGATCTCACAGTATTACTAGTTGAGAAGTCCCCCAATTTAAATTAAGTCTCCCTGTTTTGCTCTCATAGCTTTCTGGATTTTTCCTTCTAAGCATTTGTCACATATTTTTAATTGCATATTTCATTTGGTGAGTTTGCTTTTATTTACTGTAAGTTCTTCTTCTGTTGTTCTCTGGCCTTGCCCTCCTTCCTAGCATGGGCCCAGGGACATGGTCACACTTCATAGGTATTTGTTAAATAAATGCCTGTTAAATATCAATCCTGACAGAAGTAGAAATAGGGGATAATGAGCTGAGAGGGAGAAAATGTAAATAAAGAGGTTGAACAAACCTATGAGTTATAATTGGAAAACAGCAGAGACCACTTTGGCTGGAGAGTGGGCTTGATTGATGGGAGGAAATAGAGGGGTTGAGGCTCTTGGGGAGGTGGGTGGGGCCGTATTGTGGAAAAGCTTGAGACCCTAATGGAGGAGTTTGAGTGTAAGGATAGGTAATTGGGATTGTTGTTGGATTTTTTTTTAACCCAATAACTTTTTTTTTTTTTAGCAGAATTAAGAAAACAAAAAACAGAGTAGTATTTGAAGCATAAGTGCTTCTAAGTAAGTTGTGGGCTTATTGGAGTGGGTTTTTGAAAGAGCTGATTGCCTGAAGAGCAGATTCAAAGACAGTTAAGGCATGTTTTCCAGATAGAGGGAGAGGATTTGGGGAGGACATATGGAAACAAATATGAAGACAAGAAAAACACTTGACATTTTGTTAATAGAGTGAATTTAGTCATCTCACATGTCAATCTTGAGAAACACTTCTTAAAATAAGTACTCTCCTTTTTTCTAATCTCTTGTTGAATTAATAGAGAAACTATTAGCTGTAGTACATTTGCCTAAAATAAGGAACTTAAGTTGAGAAACATTTGTAAGCTCAGTCTACACTAACCACATACAGAGTTTCATTTTTAGTCATTTTAACTTACAGAACTGCAAAGGGAGCCTGAATCTTCCATGCTGTCACTTTTGGGGGGGGCGGGTAACTTTAAATGGATTATAAAAAAAATTACCATCTTTGGAATTCATATTACTCAGAAGCATTTACAGTGTTCTGGCATGAAGTTTAAATAGAAAAAAAAAATCCCACCTCCCTTTCCCCACAAAAAATTCAGGACCCAATAGTAAATTATAAAAATAAATAATATATCCATTCTTGGAAAAAAAACTTTTTTATTTAAATTAGATATATGAAACAGAAACCAAATAAGCCATTTTAAAAATACATGAAAAATGTTGTGTATTCAATCAGCATCTATCAACCATATTTATTACAGCACTTTCGAGTGTTGATGTAAGGCAAATGCGCAGCTACTACCTCTGCTAAAAGGAAACAAAATGCTAGATTAATGTGGAAGAGGAATTATATCTCTGTACTATCCATGACAGGCTGGCGTTTTCCATCTTGACATATTGCTACTGAACATGGCATGTGAAGTTGGATGATAGTAAAAGGATTGTTGGAATTTAATGATTACAACACATGCTTCAAAACTCAAGGCTTCTATTACCGGGTTTATGACTCAGATGTCATTCCTAATAGGGTTATTTTTTTGTTGCTGTTCAGTTTTTAAACTCCTACTAGTTAATCTATGAAGATGAATCATAGCTTGCTTCAGATCCTTCATCCATTTTGAGACTTCTTTCAAACTACCCAAATTATTAATCAAGGCAATGTATATTAGTGATTATTCATGCACGATTTCAACAAGCATTCATTGTCTATAATGTGACAAGAGCTGTGCCAAGTGCTGATGATACAAAGAATAATAACATAATGTAGCCCCAAAATAATTTTCAGTGCTGTCCTCTACTTTGATAATTATTTGGAAGAATATTAAACATTTGGTTGGTCTCACCTTGTAAGGTAACAGTAAATGTTTTGCTTCTCACATCAAGCAGAGCTCATAGATTCTATTTCTGAGGGTTGAATAAAGCAAAATAGGCACCACAAATAACGTAAACAATATTCCTAGATATATTTCATAGCTCTGGAGGGAAAAGATTGAGGAGAGAGATGAGGAATAGATATCCTTCTGCAAATAAACTCTCTAAATGGTGGTAATTGCATTGAGTTCACTTTTTTTGCATTTAATTTTTGTTTATTGTGTAAAATTTTTGCAAAATGTTTCTAAATTCCCCTTTGGTTTCTGATAAAAAAATAAAAAAATAAATAAAACAACAACAACAACGAGGCACAGAAGGTAGAAGGTCTGTTTAACCTGAGAAGTAATATTCGTAGTTAGATAAAGGAGAAAATTTGTTGAAAGGAATTTTATTACGTGGGATGAATAAACACTCAGAAATTTTAACGAGGGCCAGCATCAAGGATAACACCATCAATCTTTAGGCAAGGTGAAACAATTTGGTTTCTGACTGTTTAGCCCACAGTGTGACTACTGTTTCCCACATCTTAAAGAAGCACATAGGAATTTTGAGCAAGAATGTTAACAGCTTCCCTAACTTGGAAAAAAAAAAAAAAAAAAAACAACTGTGGAAGAGAAACAAAACCAGGTGGAACAAAGCAACATTTATCAATATTAATCTAAATGAAACTTAGCCCTCTTCTCCTTTTCTATTGTTTGAGGAGCATATTCATAGTTATTTCACTTATTTCACATTGACAAGTCATGTTAGCAGTTGAAGAAGATTGGCGGCGCTTTGTGTTTGTGTTTGTGTTATAAATAGGTACAGAGGAGACAAAGCTTTGCTCTGTAAACCAAAAAGGGGTTGACATCAAACATGCCTGTGTGATACAGGCATACCCCTTAGTGGTCTTCAGCATTTACAGAATGCTTCAATTTTCTGTTACTTTAAAGACTTGGTTTTAGGGGGTTCTGTTTGTTTTGATTGTTCCAGTTAGTTTGGGCTTTTGTTTTTGTTTTGCTTTTATTTTTTTTTTTTTTTAATCTTTAAAGCAAGTCCCGGCTTCCTAACAAAGGAGAAGCTTAAATTGTTAGTGTTTAAAAAATGTTATGCACTCTGCTCACCTCCCTGGAAATTTTGAGGGTGTGGTACACGGGGAATGGATTAAAGGGGAGGTCATGACGGCATAAAGACATGCTTTGCCTGTCATTTTTTGAGATTATTGCAAAAATGGACTCTCCCCACATAGGCCAACCTGAAACATTACCAGATTGTTGAAAAGCCCTGAACAAAGCAATGATGTCAAACATCATTGTAAACAAAAGCTGGATCTGCAGGGGCTCGGGAGTTGGGTTGCTGTCAAGAAAGCTGAGTGCTAGCATTGGTTCAGCTCCTGTCTATAATAGATTCTCGAAATGTGGCAAGTATTCCTGAGTGACACATTCAAACATTGAGTGCTGGGCGCCATCTGCAGAGTTTCTGATTCAGTAGGTCTGGGGTGGGGCCCAAGAATTAGTAACAAGTCTTCAAGTGACCCCCCCCCCGCTTCCCCATTTCTAATGAGACCGTTGAAACAGGGGTTTGAATGAAATCAGGGCCACAGAAGGAAAGTAAATGCAGGAAGTGGCCACAATAGAAAGTAGAGCCTTCAGAAGAGAGAAATAAGGCCCTGCCTGGAGCCTTCAGGCTGGAGGGAAAATAATGAGTGCTGTTCCAACTAAACTGAAAGGATAGGAGCCTCATCCATTCTGTTTGCTTCTTGAACTCAAAGATCATTCAGGGTCCTTCTGTATCTATTGGATTTCTAAGTACTCTAAACACAGACTTGATGGCAATTTCATTAAATTTGGTCCCTGTATTTTGATAGCAGACAACTGAAGTTCGTGGAGAAAATGAGAAAATGGTTAAGAGGAAACACCACAGTGAGACATCTCAACAAGATGTCTTCTTCTTCTTAAAAATAATTGCATGGACTTAGGTATCTAGGGTATCTAAGCTCTAGAACAACTCCCCGAAGTCCGGGGCAGTGAGTAGCACGTTGTAATGTGCTTAGCCAATGGCCCAGGCCCCAAGGAAAAGGGAACCGACATTTCTCAGGAGGCCTACTGTGTGCTATGTCTCTCCTAGGTACCCTTTGAATGTTTTTCTTATTTATCCTACAACCATTGTAAGACTGTATTATTACACATTTTACCAATGAAGAATCTGAGTCTCAGAAAGGTTAGGAAACATGCCAGATGTCACATACTTAGTAAAGGTGGGATCTGGGAACTGTGGTCTCTTTTCCTCTGATGACCACTTTGTTTTTTATTCCATCACTGCCTTTCGCTGTGCCGGGGAACTGAGAACTCTGGGAGGGCTGTCTCTACATCAAACCCCTCCTCTGTCCTACTTTCCTATCTGAAAATAAATGCCCAAATTCCCTTTTTCTTCTTACAGTCAGGTAACACAGCCACTACCATCCTAGGAGGTAGACTGTGTGTTTAGTTATGGCACAGAAATTACCCTGGAGAAGGTGGGGTGAAATGCAAAGAGCAGACGTTTTGAGGGCCTGCTAACCTCGATGCACATCCTGGTTTCCTTCCCTGCTGTCACTCTCTTTTTCTGGGCGCTATACCCAGGGTGAGGTAAATCACACCTAATTGATCTGAGAAGAATCAGACCAGTGTGACACAGCTGAGAACCAAGAGACAGAAGCCTTCACTCCTGTCATTTTGCAGAGTTTACAGAAACACTAGTTTCTTCTGCTTTTCTCTGGGTAATAGTATGAGCCCAAATACTCAGAAACTGTTTTTACTACTCATTAGCAGCTCTCTTTTGTTTTTCTCAGCAGTCCCTTATCTTGACTCTTTTACTTTTGTTTCCTGTTCTGCTGGTCTCTTCCGCTTTGCAGAGCTTCTAATCTTCCAGTGAGAAAAAAAAAAAAAAAATGTCTTTTAGAAAATACACACTAGCCAAGATCGCAAGGTTCTCTGGAGAAAAGACACTGTCTGAATGCGAACTGTAAGCAGCCTGGAATGGCACAGGCATAGTCACAGTCCACAGTTTAGTTTTTGTGTGTACAGACTGATGAAATTAGTTTTAATCTTTCCTGATAATAAAAGCAAATATGCTAATTGTAGGAAATACTAAAAATACAGACGTTTATTTTAAAAAGCCCAAATCCTCCAAAATCCTGCAACCCAGGAAAAAGCCTACATTATTAATATTCTCAAATATTGTCTTACGGGTCTGTATTCACCCTGTGTGTGTATGTATGTGTATGGGTTTGTAATTGAGTTCTCATGGGCTTATTTCACTTGAAATTATGTCAAATTCTTTTCCCCTGGCCATTATGATTTAATAACCTAGTTTTTAATGGTTGCATAATGTTTATCATATGGCTAGCCCTGCTTGCTCTGTTTATTATCCCCTCATGAAAGGAGCTACAACATAAATATCTATTTAAGGTACCGTTGCTTGAAAAATAGGACTAAGGAGAAAAGCCACGGTGGAGTGCAAGTCCAATCTCATCGTTGTTTACTTAATATTTTGGAAAAAAGTGTAAGGTGTGCAGCTATGGATTTGGCAATGGAAGGATTAATTAAAGTACCGAAAATTCAGTATCACTCAGTGATTGGGGAATGGCTTTGTAAATTCATGTTATATTCTGTTATGAAAATGTTCAGTGACATACCATTTTTGTTATTCTTTGGAAGGCAGTCAGCTTCTGTAAATACCTGTTGAGGCAACTGAGAGTTGAAGATGACTTGTGTGTGTTTATATTTCTAAGATATAAAAAATATTTTTCAAGAAGGGAAATACCAGTTCCTAATCTTATGCAAAATAATCCACATGATAGATGCATAAGGGTTTATATACTCACTGAAAGAAGGATATTGCAGATTTTAGATTATAATTCTTTTATAATTTCATATTCCCATTGCTCTATGTATTCTTTAGTCACACCTGCTGTAGGAATCCAGGCAATTTTTCATTCAATGACTCAGTTTTCTGCCCTCAGCAAGGGCAGTTGAACTAGATGATTTCTTAGGCCCATAATAGCCCTAAGATCCTAAATTTCTGTGTTCTGAAAGGTCAATGTATAGGATTCCTAATATCAAAGCATAATAAAATTATATTAGGTGCCGTGGTTTTGAGAATGGAAAAGAATATGTTTTAAAGTTCATTAGACATATTGTTATATGTTAGTTATATTAAAACTTTAGAAATTAAAAAAATACATAAAGTATCACAGTTAACTATAGCCACCGATTATATAGAATGCATCATGGGTTTTTCTAGAATTCGTTTTAATGATCATTATTAAATACCTATTGAGTTTTAACGAAAAGCTCTAGGAAAAGTATAAATTCAACTGGCCAGTGACCAAAGTCTAATTACAGAGCTCTAATCTAATATGCAGTCATACAATCAGATATAGGCATTAAAAAAAAAAAAACTAAAAAAAAAAAGAAAAAAAAACTTGTTTAGTTAAAAAAAAAAAGAATCCTATTGGCAGAGCACTATTAGCCTTAATAAGACAGCCATTTCGGGAAAGGACAAGTGAATGGAAATACTCCTTTATCTCGAAAGATAAGCAGTTACATAGGAAAGTATGCATTATCCCAGAATTATAATAGTTGAGGAGTGCTTGATAGTGTAGAGTTTTTTGTGTTGGCCCAATCAATAGATTCCATACAAATTTATTTTTGAGGCATACTTGAAGAATTGCAGTCGTATTATAAAGGCAAAGCATAAAGTGCCTACTTGTTCGCAGTGCCTCGCTGGCTTCTTTTTGACTCTTCCACTTAAATCAATCAAAAAATAAATAAGAATAAATCAATTTTCATTTTCTTTGACTACATCTACATAATGCCAGGATAGGAGAGTCAGAGCTTTTGATGGCCTTCTCTAGAGGAATGCATCCTTCTGTTGCTTACCTTTATCACGTGAACACAGCAGGGACCTGGAGGCGTGGTCAGAGTCGTGACTGAGATTACCAGACAATTATTTCAAACATGATTGACCAGAATGGCTTCTCCTCTTCACTCCTGTTTTAAAGATTGCCCAGACCTTTTCAAGAAATGTGTAGAAACATATTTGAGATGCAGCATGCTTCTGATTCTGCTGATAAAGAGTCTCTGGCATAAGCCAAACAGGCTTCTTGGAACAGTGACCAATTTTAATAGCAAGCAACCATGTCCTCCAACAAAAACCACCCTTTCACATTTTTTTTTTAAAGGAGTTTGCTGATTTCCATGTTAGTGTTTACTCTTTTTTTTTTTTTTTTTTACATAAGACCCTAACATGCCTCGCATTTTGGCAAAGTGAATTAATTTTATCTTTTGGCTCCTAAGTTATTTAAAATAAACAAAAATGTTGACTGCTTGAACTTTCATTTTCACTTGAACTTTCATTTAATTGATATTCCTGATCTTCTTTTCATAAGAACTACTGTTTCTGAAGGTATAAAAAAGCCACTTATTTCAGTAAATAAAAAAGCTTGGCCATTTACTATTTCCAACTACAGAAATTTGTGGCAAAGAATCAAAACGTGCATATATCCAACCTACAAAATAGCTGTAGTTAAAATATAAGCTGTTTAACATTAACTTTAATGTTAAGCAACCTCGCAAATGCCTTCTCTACAAGCCAGGGCCTTGCAGAAAGCCATAAAAGGGAAGGAATATAATTTTGTTTGCTGGCACTTACTGAAAAGCTAAAATAGAATAGTAACAGAAATCATATTTGCCAGCTCTAACCGAAGGAGTTGTGAAACATCATCTCAGAAGATTGTAAGTTATTGTAAAAATGTTGTAGTTACTGTGTTATTAACTATGTTTTAGAGGCGTTGAAACTTTTGTTTAGCTGAAGATTATTTGGAGCAAAAGACAACAATTAAGTAGCACAGAAAGATCTAAATATGCTTCTCAAAATGTATTCCACACAGTGATATGGAGCATTTTAAAATTTAGCTTTAAGTTGAAATATGGTAATTCGTTTTTTTTTTTACTCCCTGATGAGAATCAGATTTTTTGCAATGATAGTTTTCAAGTATGATAATATAGTTTTCAAGTAATAGCTCTGAAATAATTCACTTCTATTTCAGGTTGATCGACCAGAAGGGCAGTAAAACTGTACATTGTTGATTTCATAAATTCTAAATTTTTTAAAACGAATTTTAGCATATGCAAGTTAGCTATTTAGTTAGTTATAGTAGGAGATAACTTGATTCATACGGTGAATTCTTCTTTTTTAAAGTAGCTCATTGACTGTGGCTTGAGTAATATAACCCTTTCAAATACATGTATATGTTTGTACAGATTGCCCATAATTTATAAAATTCATAGCCTTTAGTTATAGATTTGTATTTGGAATTGTAAGGCACATAGGGAAAGTCTGAATAAAATACCACTTTGCTAGAACTCTAAAAAAAAAAAAAAAAATAGTGCCAGCTATAGGTTTTATTTCCTGATGTTGCAATAATACACACTTCAGTTCACCTTAAAAAATGACTCCCAGTTTTGACCTACTAAATTATGTCACTAAATTTTTGTGGGTTTTTCAAGTGTAAATGTGAAAGCTTTATGGAATTGTTTTTCATTCCTTTTCTAATTATAATTTTTCAATCTACGTAATACCCAAGGGAACATAACAGGAATGTAAATCAATTTATATCTCTGTGGGTTTTTTTTAATAAAAAGAAAATGAAAATTTTCTGTCTTTTTCTCTGAGATTGCTTGCTTATACAATCTGAAAAACAAATTTGTCTTAAAATTTAAATTCAAATATAAAACCTTTTGCCAAGATATGCATTTAGCACTTTTTTTTTTCCTTTCAGAGAACTTTGTTCCCTGTAAGAACAATTTCTACTATTGAGGCTCTATGTCCCAAAATAGTTTTAAAGTGGGAAAAGTAGTTTTAAAGAATCTTTCTGTCTTAACTGGATTTACTAATTCATCTCGTCTACACTGCCCTTATTCACATACACTTCAACCAGGCCTCTGGTCAACAAACCCACACACTATTTCCTCCCTAGATCGAGTGCCTTGCAGATGCCTTATGGGTTGCTCACGGCCAAGGCAATATAAATGTTCTGCAAATGAGTTTCTGGGATACATGTTCATAAAAGGTACGGATGCGCTGCTATGACCCAGCTGGCTTCTTTGTCTTCAAGTCCCGGGTTATCACATATTTGTGGGATAGGTTTAGGCAAAGGGTGGATTTACATACAACTCCAAGTTCTGTAGGGAAAGACAATTGCTTCAGAATCAAAACAGCAAAACTTGGCGCTTCTGAACCTAGAAGAGAAAATCTTAACCCTGCCTACTTCCTTATTTTAGTGGTTTGGCTAACCAAAGGCAAACACCCTTTAACTATTTGGGGAAGTAGTTTCTTTTATGGCTTTGAGGACTTCTCTAGACTTCTTTTCTACAAGCTATCTAGCTCTAGGCCATGATGTTTCTTGGTTTTCTTCAAACACCTGAAAAAACAAGACCTCTGTTTTCGGTTCTGTATTAGCTTCTTCTCACACTCAGAGTTCTCTGTCCATCTCAGTTGCTCAAGAACTTTTTTTCCCCTTGGGCTTTCCACCAATGATATACCTTAACTTACTGCTTTGAATTTCTATGCTAAAGACCATCCATGTCCTGTATATTTCCCTCCTTACACTTCACTGCTTCTATTGATGTATCAATATTCCCTAATATTTTACAATCATAATTTAAAAAATTAATTATGACTCTTAAGGCCTCTTCCCATAGGAAAGACCCATTGCTGCCTACCTTCCCTTCCCTCACCCTTCCCTCCCCTCACCCTTCCTTGACCCTGGAGCAGAATTAGGGCACAGAAACCAAATGAGATGCAAAGGCAGGGACATTTAGTACCTTTTCAAGAATTTGTTCCTCCCCTACTTAGGACCATCTGATTGTTGATCCTGCTTTGTTTTCTGTGTTCTCTTCTGTGTTTTAACAGAAACCACAAAACGTAATTTCTATGTAAATTCTCCCAAATTGTAAATGTGTACTTAAATTAGGCAGTGTAAGTGACATACAGCTTTGAGCCGATTCAGCCCAATGGTCATCATTTCACAACTTTTATCCTGGACTTGATAAATATCTTAATGGCACTTGCCATCGGATACTTCTGCTTTCTGTTCTTCTTGAAGGCAAGGGGTCAGTCTAGCTATCTTGTTTCTTAACTTTTCAGGGCCAATGGGCTCCAAGGAGATGTTCACTTAGATGGCCCCCACTTTAACATTTGGTGATTATGACTTACTACCTACCATACCACTTTGTGCTTCTGGATTTTTCTGATACTACAGGATATGCACATAGGCACAACATTAACAAAACAATTGTATCAAATAATAGGCATTGCATGAGTTCTTAATTTAAAAAGTCTAAATGAAGGAGAGTTAAACCATGCTTTATAGGAATGACATTAGTTTTACTGTAAAAGTCATAAAAATGGAACACTGACTGACGCAATTCCTAAATGCTCCTATATCTGAGCAGTTAGGCAAATTTCAGTGGCTTCCAGGCTCAGCTTGATCTATACCATGCACCAACATTTCGAAGGAGCCAAACAGTGGTTTATTTGGGGCAGTAGGAATCTGATTTTCTCTGAGTTAGTGCCAGCAATGGGCAAGTCCTCTGGTTATACAGATGACATGAAATAAGGATTTAACCTATCCCGTGTGTTTAGGGACAAAACTACCAAATTAAAGTTGAGGCAAGGAATTCAGAAGAGGGAACTGTTGGCAGAGGTGGTATATACAGCTAAGATATGCTTTTGTGTTAATGGCAAACTGTGTTCTTAGATGCAAATGTAAAATAACAAAGCCCCACCCAGCACAGTGCATCTAGATAGTAGGTTCTCAACAAAGGCTTACTGAAAGGAAAGAAAAGCCTTCTCATACCAAGCAGAACTGGACAAGTGTTTGGCATATTGGCTTATTCTTTGCAGAGTTGCCATAGCACCACTACTATGGGGAGTATATTAGTAAAGGAGAGACACTAGAGGCTGGGGACCCAATATATGATGGCTTCAAAAATCTAGGCAGGAGCTACTAGGTGAGGCTTGACTCTGGATGTGAAAGATGGAAAGAATGGAAAGCAAGATGTAGGAGATGATGCAAAATAGAATGGGTAGGCTTTGGCAGCCAAGAGAGAGAAAGAGAGAGAGAGAGAGAGAGAGAGAGAGAGATCGGGGCAGGACAGAGTAGACAGAGATGTATACGGTTTAAAGACTAAACGGTTAGGAGGCTAAGGGGTCCCTTAATTAAAATTTTAGTCAATGAAGAGTTAGTTTCAGGGGACCTATATATAATCTGCTCTCTTTTGAACAAATCTCATTATGAAGTTTTACATCTGAAAAGTCTCTTTTGGCTCTCTACTACCCAAGGAACAGATTGTAACCTCTTCTACTTGGCCTAAAAAGTCCTTTAATGTAAGAGGTCAGACTGCCTTTCTAGCCTCCGTACAGCACCCTGAAGGTCTGATATTCTACGGCTACTGAAATATCTACATTGTTAGCAGTTTCCAAAGCAGGTGCCTCGGGCATGTCGGTCTTCCTGTCGGTGCCTGCCTTCCTCTTCTCCACCCAGCAAACCCAAACCAGTCCCAACACAGAGGGAAGATGCCACACGGGTGAAGCTGCCCCCAGTTCCCCCCCGGCAGAGCTGATCACTCCCTTTGCTCCCTGTAAAGGAGGGAGCTCATAACTTCGGTAGTATGTCCCAACTCTAGTTTGTAGGCTTCTTAAAGAAAAGGACCATATGATATTTATCTTTGTGTTGCATGTACTGCATGTAATGGCAGTTTATATAATTGTTAATAAGATGATTTGGACATTTGAAAAGGAGAGTGGTCTGTGGTGTTAGATTAAAGTTAAGAGTAGTTTAGGGAGAGACACCGGATATGGGGATTTGTGTGGATTGTCTGAGGGAAAAGTGCTCTAATACACCAGTGAGGCCAAGTCTAGACTCTCAGTTGCTGGAGAGAGAGAATGCCAGGTCAGGAAGAGAGAACAGAAGGAGCAGACTTCCTTTTAAAGAAGTCAGGCTACGAAGGAAGAGAAGGAGGATGGCTTCTTAAGTTGAATGCAGTATGAGAAAAGTTTATCTAGTTCAGTGACACTTTGGTTGGTCTTCAAGGGCGGGGGAAGAGAAGGATTGATTGAAAAAAGCCAAAGTAAAGAAATTAAAGGATCTAGGAGACAGTGTGCTAGGGAGATGGAAATAATTAGGCTCAAAAATATGGGTGATAAGGTTTAGCAAGGAAAATGGAGAAATCTCTCTTTCTCTATAACAAGAGCAGAAAGAAAAGGTCAGTGGAGCTGAGACCATATGATGTTACAGGAGACAAGTAGAAAGTTCATATTTAATAGTCTAAATCCTCTTCATGAAAGGGGTATAAAGATCACCTGCTGACCGTGAGACAGTCAGAAGTAAGTTTTAGGTATATAACAAGCAAGGGTAAATCAATAGAAAATAAGCCAGCAAAAATCACAAGAATATTACTGAGAAACACTGAAAACCCAGACGAGGTTAGGGAGCATAAATTCATGCTGCGTCCCTGCAAGACACATCGCTATCTGATATCCTTGAGCAATATGCAGCCGTGGGGTAGGAGTAGAGAAAGAGACTGTAGAGTGTGTCCAGGATTGGGGAATAGTGCTAAGGAAAGGAAAGCATATGTGGTTGACCATAGGAATCTTTAACTTGGTAATGAAGCTAAGGAAACAGGGGTTTCTCATACCTAAAGACAGTACAGTAGTTCAGTACATTTAGCAGTTTACTAAATTTTACTAAATATAAACTATATACTGGGTACTGGGCCATGGACTGAAGATGCTGAGAGGGGCCATGAGAGAATAATCCTTTTTTTAGGAATGCTGAGGTTTCACCCTATTTTTAAATTTGTGTAAGCATGCAAATAATATTTGAACATAATCAGAAAATGTTGTGGCATTTAGAAATAGATTATTTTGAACTTCGACCTCATTTTTAATAGGTATACTTAAATGGTTCAAACATAAAATAATATTAAGAGATTATAGCACTATTTTAGAACATTAAGATATAGTAAAACTAGGTTGTCTATGAATTGTTACACATGAAAGTCTTAAATCCAAAGTACTTCATATATTTATGCTCTGAGAAGATCTGGAAAATATGGGTGTGTGTCGGTCATATTTGTAATTATTGCTGTTTTATAAATTAAACAAATATTCAGAAATTAGTTCCTTCAGAAAGCAAGCAGAACGTACTACTTAAAAAAAAGAAGATTGATTTATTTATTTTAGAAAGAGCAGGAGGGGCAGAGGGAGAGGGAGAGAGAATTTCAAGCAGACTCTGGGCTAAGCACAGAGCCCAATGCAGGGCTCAATTTCATGACCCTGAAATCATGAGCTGAGCCAAAACCAAGAGTTGGACACCCAACTGGCTGAGCCACCCAGCTGCCCCAGAGCGTACTTCTAATGTCTTAAGTGAAGCTTCTATAAATTTTTGTGGATTTCATATTATCCAAAAACTTAATGCATTTTCAGCTTCCAGGATATCATAAGTTAAAGAACAAAACCATTGAACCACCAAAGAAAAAAGAGTTTGACATGTTGTCCGTTTGTTGTGCTAAATACAGAAAGCAATCTAGCTCTTACATAATTGTCCTGTTAGTAAAAGCAGGAAAATTGTTTTGTTTTATGATGAAACAATGACCAAACAGCTCATTAACCCTGTTCTGCCTTTCTGAAAAGTCACAGGTATGTGGCTGGCAAATGACAAAGAGCCACAGAGACATATAGGGGCAGTGGCTGAGGGTCGGTGAGGACTGCTAAGAAAGCTCTTTCATTATCATGCTGGCTGCTGGCTTTGCTAACTGGGTCACTGGAAATTGAATCTACCATGTTTACAAATTCTGTTGTACAAAGCAATATTTCTCCACGTAGAGAAAGAACATTGCTAAACAAAAATGCTAATTTTTCATTTTCTATGATTATTTTACCACCGAAGTTCCTCTAGTCCCAGGTATTCATTATTAAATTGGCATAATGACTCTATTCAAATTGGTCTGTACCAAAAATGCTCTTTGTTTTAACTCTTGCCTACACTTTCCCCACTCAGGCAGGTCCTTTGAAAACAACTTGAGGTAGCACCCAGATTTATCCTCATGCAATAAAGTTCCTTTTTCTTCTTTAAGTTGCTAATTGAATTCAAGGAAAATGAAAATTCTCTACCATGTTTACTAGTTGAGTGTGTTTGAACAAGTGGCTAAACCTCTGGGGAAAAAGGGAGAGAAAAAGATTGAGATGTTCAAGTATTAAATGAGGCCATGTTTGTACAGTAGATGCTCAACAAATGTTAGATTCCAATGAACTGATTTATCATTTGGCCAAAAGGAAATTGAGGCCACAAAAGTACAGGGAATTGAAGGGTAGAAGGAAAAAAAGAAAAAAAGGAAATACAGATAGTTGTATCGTACCAATCAAGTTCTTTTCGATGTCTTTTACTCAGAGAGTTAGATGGGCTCTTGTCAGAATATTGAAAATATATATGTGTTAATAAACAAGTGTCAGGAATATATATTTATTTTAAAAATATCACTTCACTGGAAGAAATTTGGATAGCTTATAGATACATTATAATAAGATTTGAGTCTCATGTTCTATTGTTTTGGAAATTATAAGAGCAAGTATCTCAGCTTGTCAAAAATCATACTTAATGTATTTTTGCATAAAGTAAATTTGTTCCTGACAGCAGATGAGGGAAGGAGGGTAATAAACAAATAAGCTTGAGGAAATACCTTCTATTTTTATGCTTCCTAAAAGATTTCTGGAAGGGGAACTACGAAAGAGAACCATTTTTCCCCGGGTTTTGGAGAGACTAGGAGGAAATCAACTTGGCTAGGAAAATGAGCGAGGTACTTCTGATGGCCCAGAAACATGGAAGGGAGGGACAGAGAAAAGGAGATAGGCTGTATCTCCCTTTTTGGGGATTTTGAGCCTGTATTTGCTTCCCACTTGCCTCTTGTCCCGCAGATTAAGTACTCCTGCCGACGTGATCATGTATTGCTAGATGCATGTGGGTTCTCATTTACATCTCTGAAGTTAAACTTGACTAAAACCTGTCCTATTTTATTCTCTTTTCCCCCAAGATACTTTGTGCTCACTTCCTGCCAATGACTGTCCTGCCCTGGAGGTCATCCTCCACCTACTTAAACTTCCCCATCGCAACTCTGTCTGGAGAATTTAAATCACAAACCTTCCCATTTATACCTTCTCCCCTACTGGGAACCCCTCATTCTTTCTGCAAAACTGGATGCTCATCAGAAGGGTACCTTTAGGAGAGATTGCTGATGACTGTGGAAAGTTCAAGACATCCCTCAGCCTCAGGGTAGGAGTTCATTTAAATCCTCTCAAGCAGACCAGCTTGCTCTCTCCCCCCTTGCACCCCACTCTTCTAAAATATAATGCCTACATGTGGTTTGTGATTCAGCTCTCGCACTAAGGTGGGCTTTGTAGTTACAAGATAGAAGGTTTAGTGAACTAAGCCTTGTGCCAAAAGCCTTGGGACGAGGAGGGGCTTTTATTGCTAAATCAGGCCAGGTAAAGTTCTTCAAAGGGTCTATCAGGAGGAGGTATCTTACAGTGGAGGTTGCTAATGAAGGCAGTTACCTGTTCCTGCCCTTCTCTTGACTTTCCACTTCCCAGAAAGGTTCAGAGGGTGTAAAAACAAACAAACAAACACAGGCTTTCACTGTAATCCATGCCAGGACCTCTCTCGTCTTGTAGGTAGGAAGCATAGGTCTTTTACTTATTTATTAGATTTATTTATTCATGAGAGACAGACGCAGAGACACAGGCAGAGGGAGAAGCAGGCTCCATGCAGGGAACCCGATGTGGGACTCGATCCTGGAACTCCAGGATCACGACCTGAGCCAAAGGCAGATGCTCAACCGCTGAGCCACCCAGGTGCTCCAGCTTAGGTCTTCTAAATGGCCACTTCCTTTCTTCCTGTAGCTACGTCTGTCCATTTACCTTTCTGCTGAATTCATGGCAGCTGTTCAGTCTCCCAGTGCTCCTGCCTAATTAGGTCTCCCATAGCGTTTGATGTGTTCATTATGTCTCCGCATATCAACCCTGTTTCTTTTGCCTTGCTTCCTTAGGCAAAGTCTGAGAGCTCTCATCATTATTCAGTTTTCAAGATCCTCATTGTAGTTATCTGTGTCCCTGTCTGTATCAATTAAGGATTTAGATTGCATATATTAAGGGAGGCTTCGAAAAAAAATCTTTTTTCCTTTTCTCATGTACCAGGAAATCTGGACATAGTTATCAATACAGGTTCATTGACTCCAAAATGTTAGGACCTAGGTGTCTCTTGATCCTCTTGACATTTGCCATCACAAGATGTCTGCTCTAGCTTCAGTCACCAGGTCCAAATTCCAGGCAAGACAAGGGAGGGCAGGGAAAGGCCACGTGGCCACATCACAGCCAAATCAGCTCCTCTCTTTAAAGAGGTTTTCCCAAACTGTACCCAGTGACCTCTACTTAGATGTCACTGACCAACAATTACTCTAGAGGAGATTAGAAAGTTTGATATTTTAGATGGGTTTATTGGCTTTCACCCCCAAATTTTATGTTTCGTCAGGAGCAAGGAAAGGAGAAAGAATATTTAATAAGCAACAAGCAACACATACTATACTGTCCTTTCTCTCCTATTGGATCCTACAGCTTTATTCATAACAGAAAGAACATAGTTTTTGCATTAAGAGCCCTGAATGTATTGGATACTTTTATGTGTCCAAAGTACATGGCCTTGGGGTGGTGCCTGGTGGGTTAGTTAACCATCTGACTCTTGATTTTGGCTTGGGTTGTGACCACAGAGTCATGAGATTGACCCCTGCATCGGGCTCTGTACTGAGTGTGGGGGCCTCCTTGAGATTCTCTCTCTCTCTCTCTTTCCCCTCTGTTCATGTACCCTCTAAATAAATAAATAAATAAATAATAAATAAATAAATAAAGCCTTAGCTAGTTTACTAGCTAAGTTTTGGGTCCCAGACTTTTGAGTGACTTTGGACAATGTACCTGGGACTCTAGATTAGCTGAAATAAATCAGGGATGTTAAGGTTGTGCTCTAACAATGTTGAATAGATGTGTTTATGGTGGAAGTCAGGGAATCTTAGACCTTCTTATTTCTTTTTTTTTTTTTTTTTTTTTAGATTTTATTCATGAGAGATACAGAGAGGAGAAGATATAGACAGAGGGGAAAAAAAGGCTCCCTGTGGGGAGCCCCATGTGGGACTTGATCCCAGGACCCCGGAATCACAACCTGAGCTGAAGGCAGTTGCTCGACCACTGAGCCACCCAGTCATCCCTAGACCTTCTCATTTCTGTACTCTTTTTTTCAGCTTCACCTTCACTTCTCTTTAGTTGTATTTTTTAAATTGAGGTTTTCCATTAAATTCCACTTGAAGAAATGGATCTACTGACTCAAGTAGCACACCAAGTAATCTTAAAGTTTCATTCTAGTTCTAACAATTAAGTGTCATAATTAACTGGATTCATCTCAACATGCTGGGATCTCCACCTGCTGGGACCAGCTGGGACTATGGCTAAGGAACTGATTATCCAAGTAGATGAGCTCCCCAAAAGTCTTCAGTGCCCCAAGGAACAGTGCACTGAGACAAATCACAAACCTAGACTAGATCAGCGTAGATAGCAGGATTTCAGTCTAGTGTATAGGGAACAGCAATTAGAGTTCCCAAATAGTGACAGCCAAAGTCACGTGGGTTGTGACCTCATGGGTTAAAGCCATTGTTTAGTTTGGGCTGAGGCTGCGCAAGTAATTCCCTGTCTCTCTGAGGTGGAGGAGGGGATGCTCCTGATCAGACTGCTTCTGGAACAGAGGAGTTAATCTTCATATGCAAGTTCCTGTTATCATGGAGAGCCTGGCTAGAGCACATAGGGTCTGACACTGGGCCAGAAGACCTTTTAATTGTCTGGCTCACAGGACATAATAAAACGATGTAATATAAATAAATCCCCTGTAACACTGCGGCTCCAAATACGTGCCCAAAGGGCAGTGCAGTGTTTGAATGTGAAAATATCATTTCCATGCTCTTAAGGAGATGTTTTCATTAAAGTTAGGAGATTATCACCAGTCACCCCTCCCCCCCAAAAAAAAAACACCCAAATTCTCACTTTTCCAGTTGTAAGAACATTTCTGGAGAAAGACTTTAAATTAGCTGGAGAATTGGTGAATGGTATTTAGACCATCTTACCGTGGCTCCAGGAGAACATTTCTACAAGAAGGAAAAAAAAAAGCCATTTTTATCATAATATGTTGAAATATAATGCAAGCAGAGTTTATCGTTGGAACTGACTCTGTTATTGACCCAAACTAATTCTCAGTGAAATTTGACCAGCCTGCTTTTTGCATTTCATTCAGTTTATTCTATAATAGCTTTAGGAGGGTAGTTTTGGCCAAAAGAGTATCAGATATGGCTTAATATTAATAATTGAAAATCTGTGACAGTGTAAGTGGTTAAGAGCTTGCTTGCTTGCTTATTTATTTATTTATTTATTTATTTATTTATTTATTTATTTATTTATTTATTGAAGCATCTGGTTTCAAGTCTTGAGTCCAAATAATTACTGTCTGTGTGACCTTGAACAAATGACTTAATCTCTGTAAGTCTCAATGCCCTTACTTGTTAAGTAAGGATAATAATAATAGTACCTATTGCCCAATAGGTACTGATTTTAAAGATTACATAAGGAAGTTCATGAAAAATACTTAGCCAAGTGCCCAGCACATGATGAAAATTCAGTAAGGGCTGGTTACACCTTTTCTATTTTGAAATAAAATGATGGCTTAGTTTCAATAGATGTAAATCACCTTTAATGTCTAAATAGAAGTGAAATCCTGTAAGCAGGTAGTGGTTATCCTATTCACAGGGTTTCTTATTTGCAAGTTAAAAACATTATCTCGATAGCATCATGGTTTCACATGGCCCTGCTCGCTCTGATTTTGGAGAAATGTTCTCATGAAATGAAAAGTCATCAATATAGGATCAGAGAGGAGATGAGGTCAGGGGAATCAGTGTGAAGGGTAAGGAGTGAGAAGGGAGGAATGGGCAGAGTGGAGGGAGGAAAAAGAGACGAAGAGGGGGAGGCTTTGTAAACAGTCTAGGATAACTGGTTTCTAGGTAATTGGAACTGAAACCTCAGCACTGGAGCTGATTAGCAATTGTACCTCTGCTGCTCCCTCCCCAGAGAACATCCTCCACTGGGCATTGCTGTTGTTCGGGCTCTTTCCTTCCTGCTGGTACCCTCAGGGTTGTCTCCAGGTGATAGTCACTAAAGCTACTTTCAAAATACCTGCAACATAGGGACGCCTGGGGAGCTCAGCAGTTGACTGACTGCCTTTGGCCCAGGGCCTAATCCTGGAGTCCTGGGATGAAGTCCCATGTCGGGCTCCCTGCATAGAGCCTGCTTCTCCCTCTGCTTGTGTCTCGGCCTCTCTTTCTGTGTGTCTCTTATGAATAAATAAATAAAATCTTAATATAGATACATATGAAAAAATCTTAGACTCTAGGCATCAAATAGTAACATTCAAATCTCTTTGCATGAAGAATTCATACATATGCCATTGTTATTATTATTTTCTTTATTTCCATTCTGTGTGATGGTACGATGAACTGGAAAGGACATTACTTACTGAGCCACACAGACACTGTTTGAATTCTGACTCTCCCACTTAACTCTCATTGGAACCTCGAGCAAAAGACCTCTTGGAGTATCAGTTTTCTCCTCTATAAAAGTGAGATGTTGCCCATTTTGGAGAACTATTAGAGTGATAGAAAATATACGAAAGCTCTAACACATGATAAGCCTTCAATAAATTATTGTTTTCATTATCCCTGTTACAGCAATCATATTTTACCACGCTGTCAACTTACTCTAAAATATTGGTGATTTTGCACGTGTTCTTTGAAGTTATCATATTTTATATACTTCCCTAATTAAAGAACACCTATCATTGGATAAGACTCTCCAAAAGGTAGTGCTCTTTTAAAAAAAATATTTATTTATTCATGAGGAACAGAGAGAGAGAGAGAGAGAGAGAGGCAGAGAATGTACGGAATTTTTATGGTGGTAATGGTGGTGATTTTTACTTTCAGAATCTTGTACCTTAATTCTTTCTTTAAAATTTAATCATTTAATAAATGCAAAATAAGACAATTCCTGCCTTAAAGAAAAATAAACCTGGCATGGAGTATAGATAAAACAGAGGGGAAAAAAAGATGTAATAGGTGTCATCAACATAATACAGAGCAAAGAGAAAGTTGTTAAATAGATGGAAGGATCAGCAAAGGCTCTGATGGCACAGAAAGATTTAATATGGGCACCTGGGGAATGGGATGAAGAGGAAGGAATTTCTGGTAAAGAACCAGCATGGTAATAGATATAGGACCCTGCATATTTGGTAATAAAACTACACTTATTGTGGTGAGCATTTCACAATGTACACAATTGTTGTGTCACTCTGCTGTATATCTGAAACTAATATAATAAGTCAATTATACTTTAAATTAAAAAATTTGCATTTGTAGAGCCACTTCTCCCAAACTCTTTTAATAAATCAAAAGATTTTCAATAAAATGTTACGCATGACCCTAATATGTAAAATTGAAATATTTTTCAAAGTAATAATTAGTTATTCTGTAAATTCAAATTGAGTGCAATTACTCCCATAATGCTTTGGTCTAATGAGTGTAGACATTTGAATCCCAGGATAATGGACAAAAGAGTTGCAGTCTCGACATCCATTGCACTTGGGCCAAAATCTCACGTAACTCCTGAAGCACCTGTTTGCATCGTTAGGATTCCAAAGAATTCACTTGAAAAACTACTGGGATACAGAAATCTGAAGTGCAGCCTGACAGGTTTGTCTAAACTCAGTTAAAAAATGGGAGCCTTTGAAGATTTCTTAAAGCAAAATGATATAGGACAGCACTGCTCTATGAAGATTAGTCTTGTAAAATGAATCTTATAAAATGATAAACTGGAAAGAAAAAAAAAAGATTAGAGACAAGGGGATCTTTTAATTAGCAGACTGTTGAAATACTACAAAAGCGGCTGAACCCAAAATTGAGGTGGGGTGCGACAGAGGTATTCATTAACATCCTAGTTTAAATTGGAATTTTATTTTCTAATGAAAAAACCCTATTTTGATTTCACTGTCCTAACGATACTATTGCTATTATGACTCCTACATTAAACACAAAAATTTTGTTGTTTTATTTAATTTCAGTTCTTTGGAAATTAACTGTTATACAAGAAATGGAAACTTCTGTAATTATTCTAGAAGGTAGTTGTTTGTTTTTTTTTTTTTTTTTAGGATAGTGTTTGGTTGGAAAAGCTGCTCTGAAGATTTTTTTTCTTTTTTTCTTTTTTTTTTCCTTTGGGGTTTTGATTGTTTAGCTCTTGCTTTATAAAGACTCTTAAGTCACTCTTTCCAGTATAAGATAAATAAGATATACATCACATGTTACTCTTTAAATGTATAAAAGTTTTCATAACTTGGTTTAAATGAGTTCAAATGCCTTAATTTCTAATTCCATTTTCTGTTACATAAACTTAATATAAGATAGGATCTCAATTTTCCTAAAATCTTTCCTAAAGAGTAAGTTTTTCATCTGACATTGGCACCAGAGTTTAAAAGGAAAGCTTATAATAGCTTTGTTGCAAGGCTTTAGAAATCAGAGGCAATATTTTGAAGGCACAAATACTCTGTCTAAAGGTTTTATAGCACCTCATCTATCAATCATCACCAATAAAAGTAATATCTCATAAGTGAAAAATAGTGGAAGCATATCACTTTTGATGTCTTCTTTTTCCATTTCAATCACTTTTCAGGAAGTCTTTTAAAATGCATTCCACATTGTCTTGCTATCAGAACAACAGTATTATTGACAAAATTCTTCTTAAGTCTCTTCTTCAAGATTCAAATTCCATTTGGCTCATACTTGGCCATTTCTAGGTCCAAAGTGTCTCATTTGCTACCACTAGTCAGGCTTTATGAAACAGCAAAAACAAACAAGCAAAAAAAGGTTGTTACAATTGCACATAAAGTCAAAAATAAATGATGATCTTTAGGACCACTTGGCGATGGCTCTGTGGTGATCAGAAGTACTTTATTAGTATTTGTCATGTTGCCCTCAAAGGCGTAAGTCAACGAATGATGATTACTGATAAGTGGACTATTGCTGTAATTCTCTAAGACAGTCATAACTTAAATACCTAAATTTGATTCTAGGTGATTTATGTTTGAAGATATGATAGAAAGGACAAAGGGAAAAATATCCCAATAAGTTAAATAAGTTAACCAGTGGTTTTGAGAGTCATGGCCACATGGAATGGCATTTGCTCTGTGTTGGAGATTTTACTAGCAGCTAAAAGGAAACATATTTTTCTGAGCAGGTAGCCCTGTGTTCCCATGGTACTCTACACTGCCCTATATCACGGTTCAAGCATTTTGGGGTAAAATTTCTGTTTAGAATCTTTCTACTCCTCTAGGGGAAAAAAAAATCCTAAAGGGAAAGATACACTGATTTCATAGACACAAATATTTATCCAATATGCACTTATTTTCTAGCTGTAACTGAAAAGAATGTTTAAGGTTGGTATAAAACCAGACAGATGCAAGAAACTGAGACAATGAAAAATAATCCATTCTTCCTGGTTTCAGTCCTTGAGGGAATCTGCTAGATGAAAATGAAAACACAACTTCCGCCAAGCCCTACATTTTATCCCTATTCTAACTTTCAATCTCCTTATCCAGCCTCCTCTGGATAAAGATTTAATGATTCTCTGTTCCAGGTATGCCAGTTCTTCATGTTCATCGGTCTACACCATGGAATCTCTGTTACTATCCCTTCTTTGAAATCTTCTGGACTCAGCCCCAGCTCCAACCCACCAACTTTCAAAAATTTGGGTCAGAAAGGGTGTATTGTGTACAAAGCTACACCTCGTGTCCACTTCCTTTAGTGTCCTAAGTTACTGTTAGACCCATTTTAAGGACAGAAAATCAAAGTTCAGAGAAGTTAAGTAATATTCCAAGAGCACAAAAGAGAATCCGTAGGCTCAGTATCAAAGCCAGGTTTATCTCCCATGGTGCTAGACACAGCACACTGTGTCTCCTGGCCTCATCTTTTCTTGTGAGGAAGGCTATTTCCAGAAGCAACCTGACATTTTCATGAAAGCTCCTGCTGACAAACTGCCCTCCCTAACTGCCAATGCCTCTTTCCTTCCAGGTTCTACATACCTTGGGGGATTAATCTGTTATAATAAAAACAGCTGCATATGGACACCAGATTGGTGCACAGCAGCCAGGAACTTGCATTTTAGTGAACTTTGAAAAAACTAAATTTCAGTAACATGCTGGGATCTCAAGCACTGTGACCAGATTCTTGGAAGGTATTTGGGGGAAAGGATATTTACTGGAGACCCATCAAAGGCAGAAATCTGTTCCCTGAGGTTTGTATGATCCAATCTTTTCCAGTCACAGAATGACAATTTATAGCAAATATTGGTGGAAGTGGAAACGTTGCTTTTTTTTTTTTTTTTTTTTTTTAGCAGGGAAGAAGGATATGGATGGAAATGGTAGATATCTTGTGTTGAACATGCAGATTGAGCAGGAAGGATGAAACATGAGAAGTATAAGGCGGGCAGGAGGAAATGACAATTGAAATGTCAAAAGGAAAACAAACACACCAGATTTTCTTTTCACAGAGTAACAGTTTCCTTACCATGACAAGAGATGGAGGGAAAGTAAGATTTCACGCCTATAGATGACAAGCAATTTTCTCCAATTTACAATATTTCTCCATTTCTCCAAGCTGTTCAATAGAATTGCTGTAATGATGGAAACTGTTTCCATCTCAGCTATCTTGTAAAATATCCAGTAGCCACATATGGCTATTGGGAACTTGAATGTAACTAGCACAACGGAGGAACTGATTTTTAAATTTTTTATTAAATTCAAATAGTCTTGGCACCCCTGGGGGGCTCAGTTGGTCAAGTGTCCGCCTTCGGCTCAGGTCATGATCCTGAGGTCCTGGGATTGAGCCCCACTGTCGGGCTCCCTGCTCAGTGGGGAGCTTGTTTCTACCTTTCCTCCCTGTTCCTGCTCTCTCTCAAATAAGTAAATAAAATCTTTTCTAAAAAATAAAAATAAATTTGAATAGTCTCATATAGCTAGTGGCTACCCTACTGAATAATTCAGCAGGCAAAATAGAAGTTGGAACCATTCCTCTACCTTTCATTTCTGTCAGATAAGTCTTTGTTCAGTTTTTATTTCTTCTAAGGCTTATGAAGAATTTGAGGTTCTATAGCTAGTAGTACAACTTAGCTTTTATCTGTGCAAAATCTAAAGCAAATGAGATGGAGCAGATTTCCAACCTTCGTTCCATAATCTTAGCTATCACAAATGGTACTATTAAGAGAAAAATAAGGGGCAGCTGGGTGGCTCAGTTGGTTAAGCATCTGCCTCAGCTCAGGTCATGATCTCCAGGTCCTGGGATGGAGCCCTAAGTCAGGCTCCCTGCTCAGTGGGGAGTCGGCTTATCCCTCTCCCTCTGCCCCTCCCCAATGCTTGTTCTCTCTCTCTCTCTCTCTCAAATAAGTAAATAAAATCTTTTTACAAAATTTTTAAAAAGAAAAGAAAAACAATTCCAAAAGTGTGCATCAAGAATTTCTACTCAAAAACAAAGCGTGTAATTCTTTTATACAAAGAAGCACAGGGTATGAATGAGTTAAAGTAAAAATTACTTAAACCCGTGGTTCCCTCTGTGTCGTAGAAGAATGTGCTATCCAGGAGAACATCAGCCTGTGACATGAACCTCCTTCCTTAGTGGTTACACACTGGGAGAAAAGATAGAATGAATAAAAAGAAAGGTGAGGATAAAATACAAGCTTTGCAAATTCAATGTCTACAAGGCCTAGACAAATGATGTAAATATGTGACTTGAAAAGCCATGCTAAAGGTGAAGCAGAGAGCGCTGCACCCTCCCTCAAGTTATTTTTACTGCTCTGGTTGTGCCCGGAGTCCAGGTACTCAGCCAATCTGCCCCCAACACCACCACTATTCCCCCAACCCATCTGGGGCAGCCACTTGGCCTCGGTCAGATGAGTTTGAAAACCACTGTACTAACTGATTTCTCAAGTTTCCTCTAGTTCCAGCACCTTTTGATTCTGAGAGTATCAGTCCAGATCTTAGGGGAAGGGGCAGATAGTCTAGTTTTAATCAGAATGCTGTATCTTGAAGTTTTGATGCATAAGGATAACTTTATAAGTACTACATGTATTTATGGGATGAGGATTTGGAGATTATTATATGCAAATGTTTTTTCCTATGTAAAGCACTATTTACTATTTATTTGCACACCAGCTCAGAACTTCCAATCTAGGGGACCACCATGGCCTTGACCTAACTAGTAATATGTATGCCTTTTACATTTTATATAACACCATCATCTATCCACCTGCAGACAAGCCCAAGAACACCATAGGTGCTCCATGAATGTTGAATGAAAGAATGATGCTGAGATTCCTATAAATGAGAGAAATCAAACTTTTACCCAATAGAACTAACTACCCAATATCTTCATGCAGAAAACTTCTAAATCTTTTGATTAGGACAGTTTCTGAGATGACAATGCTCATTTCAATTTGTGTTTTTGGTGTAGTTTGTGGTTTATCATGCAGTGGTTTGATGGCTCATTTTGCAATAGGTTTCTTAGGTTCCTATTTGAATACCTTAGAATAAAAATAAAAGGTGGTACTTTTAAAATTGAAAATTTGAAAATCTTCAGGGGCCAGGAAAACACATTCAGTAATTTAAAATTATTCCCCTGTAGTGGTCCACAATTTAAAAATATCACGAGGAATTTATTGGTGTGTTTGAGGGGATGGTAGGCAATACATCTTTTTAAAAGTAAACATTCCTAATGAATCACACTATTCATGAAGTCACTAATAACTTAGAATTATTGACTTTACCGGATACTTTCTTTCAGAAGGAGAAAGAAAATGGATAAAATAGGTGGTTCTGTCAATGTAAATTTAGGGAAGAAATCTGAAAAGAAAAAAAAAAAAATTGCAGGAGCACCTGGGTAGCTCAGTTGGCTGGACGTCTAGACTCTTGATTTTGCCTCGGGTCATGATCTCAGAGTCCTGAGATACAGCCTCACATTGGGCTCCACTGGACATGGAGCCTGCTTAATACTGTCTCTCTCTCCTCTCCCTCTGCCCCACCCTCTTACTCATTCTCTCTCTCTCTCTCTATCTCTCTCTCTCTTTATCTCTATCTCTATCTCTCTTTCAAGAAAAGAAAAGAATAGAAAAAGAAAAAAATTTGCAAGAGGGGTGGGAGTTTGGGAAAGGACACAGACAATGCCCTTGACTCTTTTCATTCATTCTTAAATGCCATATTTTGCAAGTTTTGAAACCTGGGTGTTGATTATATGGTTTTCTAGGTTTGTGAAATTAGCTAGAAATTTTTTTTTAAGTTCAAAAAAACATCAGAGTTGATGAAGAGCTTAAAAATAGCCTCAATCTCAACTTTTGTAAGTGGAAGAACTAAGCTCAATGGTTTGAAGCTGACATGGTTGGTTGATGGCTAAAACTGATGTAGAGGTCAGTCTACTCAGCATCCCCATGCACGGCTCCTTCCACTCCAGTGGATGCCTCAGCCACAATACTCCAAGAGGTCTCATCAGAATCCAAGATGGTAAGAATCAATACACTCATGTGGATAATGAGACCATGTGTTGGGCACCTGGGAATATATAAATCTCTGAATTATTTTTCTTCACATCACATGGTCTTTCCAGGCCCCAGTATATGTCCTGTCATAAATGCACTGACCAGCTCCCAGCTGTCTGTCTCTGGAAAACACTCTACTCCCTACTAAGAAGTAAGCATCTCACATCAAGTATGAGCCAGGTGGAAAGGCTACATAAAGATAGCGGAAATGACATATATCAGTCATATTCATTCCACAATGAAGATATTTTCTTAAAACTTTCCTGCATTTCTTTTAGTTTTTTAAAAAATTATGTTACCTAAAATCCTTCAGATAGAACTGTTTTCTATAACTGTTCAAACTTACAGTTAATTACAGTTACCTTAAAATAATATTTTATCAAGGATATGCTTAGCCTCTTAAAACTTCTAGAATATGGATTATTTCAAGCATTGTTTTATTCATTCAATTAAAATATTTTGAAGGCCAACTATGTAGAAATAGTCAACTTCCTTCTTTTCTTTAAACACAACTGGGTGTTAAGGTCCTGCTGAGTCAGTGGCTAGTGAACTACTTATTACTAGTCTTCTCTCTTGTTGTTGTTAGGGCTTTGTGGCTCCCCTTTAACCCCTGTCCTTTGCCACTCTTCATCACAATGAACCCCCTACATCTCTCCCACCTTCACATTCAACCCCTAGTTTATCTGTTCCCTGTGATAGGCCATTCTTATCTCAGCTCTCATGGTGTCCTCATGGCCAGCATCCTCTTACCTCAAGGAGAATGCAAGGACTTTGGGATTCATACTTGCTATTTGTCTTTGAGGGAAGCTTGTCAATGGTAACTCAAGATATCTTTGCTAACTATACTGCAGCCCCACAGTATGAACAGTACCTACATGACTGAGATATTCTTTGGTGGCCCGTAGCCTATAAACTCTGGGGAATTAGGCCACAGCCCTTTATTCTGTGAGATCTTTCCGTCTATACACACACTTTTATCTTTTCATGAAACTCCCATCCTCAACTCTGAGGCCCAGTCAGAGTCTGAATCCTTAGGATCGCCTTTCATTTCTCTCTTTGACTCTCATATGACTCCCAGAAGATCTGTTAGTTGTTCCTCTTGTTGGGTAGAATTTTGTATCCTCCCTTTTCTTTTCTTCAACATTATGCCTTACCCTTAAAAAAGAACAGATGAGGAAAGAGAAAGGTGGAGAGGAAAAACTTACAGGATAAAATATCTAATTGAGAGGACTTCAACAGAAATGTAATTCTAAAAGAGGATAGCATTATTCTGCATATTCAAGAACGACTCTTCTGATGGAGTAGCTAAAAATTACAATAAGTGACACATGGTCGGTAGCTTCCCTCTATCCTATTCTCTGACCTCACCCACACACACCCCCATATGCCTCCAATAAATATTTTTGGCTATGTGTAGTCTATAGGTTTTTATTAGCTATATGTCAATACCCTCAATTTTATTCACTTTTAATGGCAGACTTAAAAAAAATATATGCCAGTGTTAAATATTTATCTCTGCCTGTTGTAAACCAGAGAGTAGCAACAGAATGCAACAGAATGCTTCAATTATCCGGGGCTTTTCTCAGTCATGACTCTAGCTCCATCTCCTTCCTATCTTTAGACCCATCTTCATTCTCAATAGCATTTTTTTAGCAATTTGTTGCTTATGTTACATGTTAGGACAGTTTTCTTTGTGTTTATTTTGTTTAGGGATTATGAGCTTCATGGATCTGAGAATTTATAGTTTTCAACAAGTATGGGAATTCTGTTCATTATTTCTGTCCTCTGCAGTCTCTCATTTCATTCTGGGTCTCTAGTTACCTATAAACTAGACTGCTTGATATTGTCCCTCAGAGCTCTGAAGCTTTGTATTGTTTAGTCTTTGTTTTTTCTGATTTCATTTTTGGTAACTTCTTTTGCTATGTCTTTACATTTACTGAAATTTTATTCTGAGATGCATATACTACTGTTAATTTTATCCAGTGAGTTTCTAATTTCAGATATTTAATTTTCATCTCTATAGGTTCCATTGGTTTCTTGTTTATGTACTCTCTTTGTGTCCTTGTTATGTTCATTTTTCTTTATTTCCTTGATGATATGGAGCATATTTATTTATATTACATATCTTAAATTTCATGTCACAATTTTGTCATCCCTTTAATTTCTGGGATTACTTCTACTGATTGATTTTTCTTTGGATTATGGGTCCAGTTTTATCCTTCCTCATATATCTAGTAATTTTTTTTTTAATCAGGTGCTAAACATTGTCAATTTTAGGTTGCCTAGTGCTGGATTTTGTTTTGTTCCTTTAAAGATTATTAGATGTGGTCCACATTTTAGAAATTTAATCTTTTGAATCTTCTTTTTAAGTCATTTTAGGGAAAATCTAGAATAAAACTTACTCTGGGCAACTTTAGCCCCACTTCTAAGATGCCTGGGTCCTTTTATAGAGTCTACTTAATGTTTTGTGTATTCAAGAAGGCATCTCTACTCTAGCTGATGGGAACTCAAATAACTCCCAGCTCTGTGTGAGTTTTGGGAATTGTTCATCTTACAATCTTATAATTTTTCTTTCCTTGGATGACATTGCTAGTCTGGACTCAGGGGGTTTCATATTACTAGTATGTATTTGGTATTCAGCCAAAGACTCATAGACTGGAGCTCCTTCTCTATACAGTTTGTTTTTTTTTTTTTTTTTTATCTCAGATGTTTTGTCCTGCAAACTAGCTTCTACAACCTCCTCAAATTGGAATATCTCCCCAAGTCAATGAGATTGCACATTTTCATTTCTCCATTCCTATACTACCACCCAGAAATGACCTTCACACAAGAAGCTCAACTCATTTGTTTTTCTCAGAAATATTAGTTGCACTGCCTATGTTCCAGTTTCTGAAAATAGATGTTTTCTATATTTTGCCCAGTGTCCTAGTTGTTTATGGATTAAGGTTAATTCTAGACTCTGTTACTCCCTCATGGCCAAAAGCAGAAATATCCTTCTTTTCAAGCATGACTTCCTTTTATGCTTATGATTTCACTTCAGTTGCTTTTAACATATAAGATCCTCTCTCACCACTGTGCTTATATGTATACAAAATAAAAGGTTCCAGAATAACTGATTGTTTTCTCTTGAGTTGTTGCTCTTTTCTCAAGAGAGTCTAAGATATCTTTAATCTAAAATTTTGACTGACTATATGAAACCACTTTTGGGTTGAGTCATTTGTACTCTAAATGAAGAATCAGGTGGAGATGCATGGCAGGACAGAATTGGGAGTTGCAGGCTGCCATAACAATGAATCTTAAACATTAGTGAAAATTAAAGGATGATATTACAATAGCCAAAATGGGGGATCCCTGGGTGGCGCCGCGGTTTGGCGCCTGCCTTTGGCCCAGGGCGCGATCCTGGAGACCCGGGATCGAGTCCCACATCGGGCTCCCGGTGCATGGAGCCTGCTTCTCCCTCTGCCTATGTCTCTGCCTCTCTCTCTCTCTCTCTCTCTCTCTCTCTGTGACTATCATAAATAAATAAAAAGAAATTTAAAAAAATTAAAAAAAAAACAATAGCCAAAATGTAGAAAGAACCCAGACATTCATCACACGATGAATGGATAAAGGGGACGTGGTATATATACACAACAGAATATTACTTAGCCATAAAAAGGGATGAAATTTTGCTATTTGCAAAAACATGGATGGAGCTAGTGGGTATTATGCAAAGTATTAAGAAAAATAACTAAGTGAGAGAAAGACAAATACTGTATGATCTCACTCATATGTAGAATTTAAGAAACAAAACATGAACACGGGGAAAAATAGAAAAAGAAGCAAACCAAGAAACAGACCCTTAAATATAGAGAACACATGGAGAATTGCTGGAGGGGAAGTGGGCAAGGGGATAGGTTAAATGGGTGATGGGTGTTAAAGGGCACTTGTGGTGAGCTCTGGGTGTTATGTGTAAGTGATGAATCACTAAGTTCTATTCCTGAAGCCAATATTACACTATATGTTAAATAGGCTTTAAATTAAAACCTGAAATAAACAAAAATACCCCAATGAAAAAAGCATGATATTACATAATTTTTTTATCATAATTAATTTACTATAACAGAAAGGAAATGTCCCCATGGTGGCTGATTTTTCTTTCCTATTCTAGATGTTTATGCACCTCTACATTTTCAATGAAACTCAAGATGATGGGACAGAAAGTTTTGTTATGAAAAATTTTTGAAACCTGGTTTTAAATATAACTATGAGCAACTACTATTCACTCCAAATCAGGAAGAGGAAGTAGCCACAGATCTAGATAGTCAGAAATCATCATAGTTTTTAGCTAGAAGATGAGAAATACAGCACTATTACCAAAATTGATCTTAATATAATCATCATCATGAAGTTTTAGTGAACCCGTGACTTAATAACTTTGTTCCATCTCAATCAGAAAATTCACAGGGTTTGTGGAAGGCAAATGATGCAAGGATTGCATTGTATCAATGTTTTTATATTATTACTCATATCTCCATAATACAATTTAACTGGAAAAAAATGATTTTTAGGTGCAGAATTAAGATATACTATAGGCCCTAGAGGGAGAATAATACTCAAGTGATTTGGGGTATTGACCTAAACCTTTATTCAAGGGGATCCAGAGTTTATATTAATGTTGGGTCATATAAATCTTGTAAGTAAATAGAATCATGTTTTTAAATATGCTCATTTATGAGTAGAAGTCATCCTAAGTAAAATTACTAATTTATTCAGTTAAACAGCAAAGACCTTTTTGCAACATATTTCAGAGTGCAGTAACTCTGTGATTTCTTTTTTTATTATTTTTTATAATAAATTTATTTTTTATTGGTGTTCAATTTGCTAACATACAGAATAACACCCAGTGCTCATCCCGTCAAGTGCCTCACTCTGTGATTTCTTTTAAACTTCAAACATCCAGCAGCAGAAACAGTGGTAAGTTTGTCTTAGACAATTTGGAAAATTGCCTAGAAAGAGTCAGGGTGCTGCAAATTATGTAATCCAACATGAAATCTTGAGATTTCATGAAATCTTGAGATTTCATGAATTGGAGAGCTGTGAAGCCCTGTGCACGAAGGTACCACTACATTCCCATCTCCCCTATAGTTAGTCATAGGAGTTTTTTGTAACAATATCCCTTTCAAAATAACCATTTTCATGGATGGTAGTTCACTGATTCAGTCACATTTCTGGTCTTTTGTAGTGCCATTCAAGATTTTATTGTTTTCTTGACCAAGCTAAAATAAAACAGATGCAAGCAAATCAGACAAAGATGTGAATTTGGCATGTGGGTAATCAGAGAGTAGAATTAATGTTTCTTCCGTGTTTAGTTAACCAATATTAAACATATTCTGTTATGATAAGCAAAGAGTAATCCTTCTGTAGTAAAAATTGCTAAGTTTTGGTAACTCTGACATTTGTAATAAATGAAGCATTAGAAAAAGAGAGAAATATGATACTAAAATCTGGGAAATCTAATAGATGACAGGAAGACCTACTGGTCTCAACTTAAAGTCTTAAGTGCTAATGCTCATATTAAATTTTTTAAAAGCCAAAAATAAATAATAAATAAATAAATAAATAAATTTTTTAAAAGCCACTTTTTACATGAGAACTTTACCCCTTAATCTGAATACCTACTAAGTTACAAGGATAATCCATTCATTGAATCACCCACTTAACAAATATATATTGAATATGTGAGTGTATTTATATACATATATAATCATAACTAATGTTCTAATGTGATGTGAGGCTGCAAATTACATTTGGTCAAAACGTAGGCATTTTAGTATTTGCTGTTGAGATAAGAGTGAGACAATATCAGTACATGACAAGCAGAATTTATTTTTAATTCTCAATAAATTTACATTTGTGTTTTACAAGAATAAAGAATAATTTCAAAATGTACTTATATGACCAATGTTTAAAAATTAATGTATCCATAAGTTTGGATGTTTTCAAATGAGACAAAACAGTTTTAGTCACAAAATAGCCAATTGATGCTCAGGTCCATGGACTGTGATGTTCTTGCTTAGCAAGAAAATCTACATATAGTATGAAAGCATACTGGCAAGATCTTGGGATTAGTTATCAAGAATCTATGAGGATTAAATGGGAAGCATATGCCATTTTCATTCTAAGAATGGTATTTCTTTTTATACTCAAGACCAATATTTCAATAATGATACTCTGTCCAGAACTTTACCAGGATATGTCATGTCCTACCCTAGCAATTTTGCTTTATTGCTTTTATGCTTAGCTAGACACTACTTTTTTTTTAAAGATTTTATTTATTCATGAGAGACACAGAGAGACAGAGAGAAAGAGGCAGAGACACAGGCAGAGGGAGAAGCAGGCTCCATGCAGGGGCCTGACGTGGGACTCGATCTTGGGTCTCCAGGATCACGCCCTGGGCCAAAGGCAGGTACTAAACTGCTGTGCCACCTGGGCTTCCCATAGACACTACTTTATATATAGTAAAATAGTGAGTAAAAAATCTGAATTTTAGTTAATTTTCATTTTCTTCCCCTTGAACATAATTTTAAACAAAAAATTATGATAGATTTAGATCATGATTTTTAATAAATTACACAAATATGTATAAATCAATAAAGAAAAGAAGGTTGTCAAAAATTATTGCTGAAGAAATAATTAATATTTACAATATGGACAGGAAATCATTTAAGAAATATCTTTTACTTGTAGAAAATTTTCTTTCTAGCTGAAGAAGAAACTTCATTGTTATATTTCCAAATAATATTCTATGTCACCATGGAACAAGATGATTCATTAACAATTTAGCATGTTTTATTTCAGCTCTGTGTTTTTCAGAATCTTCAAATAAAATAGCTGAAATTCTTGTACTTCCCATATACTTGAAATATTTCTATCCTTCAATCTCGCTACTTAATAATAAATGTAACGTAATAAGATACAATTTTTAATCAATGCTCATAAATTGAGAATTGTCAGTTTTTTCTAATTTATTACATGGTGAGGGAACCAAAGGATTTAATCTGTTTAATAAAAAAATTTAAAAAATTTAAAAAAATAATAATAAAATAAAATAAAATAAAAAATAATTAAAATTTCTTCCTTGAGAAGTAATAGCAGAAAATAATCAGTTTAATGTTTGAATAATATATAAAATACATATTTTCTACAGTTTTAAAAAATTTTCCATAATATTTGATAGGGAATCATTAATGAATTCCTATTTTTCTCAAAAACTATGCTATAGATATAAAATAAATAAATTTCTTTATATATATCAACCATGTAAATATTATTCTCAAAGTAGAAATAATTTGGGCTCTCTATTATAAGTTTTGAAAGAATTAAAGTGCTTTAGCATAATTCTATCAACAAATCAAAAAGCCAAAACCAATTATGTGCAAGGCAGTGGACTACCTGTAATTTGCAAAATCATTTTAAATTATTGCCCAAGTCATCACAGCACTTTTTTATCATTCTAATCTGTTTTGTTAAATTCTTGAATAATTTAACGGTTTCCTTCTCCTTTGTTCCAATTTACATTAAATCAAATAATAGTCAAGAATTTAGAGATAATTGGGGTGCCTGGGTGGCTCAGTTGGTTAAGTGTCCGCCTTCAGCTCAGGTCACGATCTTGGGGTCCTGGGAGCAAGCCCTATGTTGGGCTCCTTGCTCAGCCCTTTCCCTCTGCCCCTCCCCACTTCTCGTGCTCACACCCTCTCAAATAAGTAAATAAAACCTTTAAAAAAAGAAGAAGAATTTAGAGATGATTTATTCTAAACCCTCTCATTTTACAGATACAGAAACTAAAATCAGAAAAGGTGGCATGATTTTTTTCTTTATATTTGAATGTTTAAACCTATAGAAAAGCTGAAAGAATAGTACAATAAACACAAGATAATTTTCACTAATTGTGGACATTTGTCAAATTTGTTTATTCTTTCTCTTTGCACACATATGTGTGTATATGTATGTATGTATGTATGTATGTTGAACGTCATGTCACTTCATCTCTAACCATTTTAGAACATATCCTGACTAAGATATTCTCCTACAAAAGCACAATACAGTTACAAACCTCAAGATTATTTACAATACTTCAATTACAACATGTACTGTTCAATTTTCTTTCCCTAACATGTCTTTTATAACTTTTTTTTTCTTCAAACCAGGATCCAGTCAAAGTTCATTTATTCTATTTGGTTGAGTCTATTTTAATCAAAACAATCCCTATGCTTCTTAGTTTTTATTTTTAATGATACTGAATTTTGTTTGAGCTCAGGCCAGGTGTCTAGTAAAAAGTTCTACATTTTGGATTGGATGATTATTTCCTTATGATCAGATTCAAGTTAAACATTTTGAGCAAAAATATTATATAAGTGATAGCATGTAACTCACATTGCATTAATCAGGAATCACATAAAGTTACAGTGTGTCACTAACAGTGATCTTAAACTATTAAGATTTTAAATTATTTATTTTTTTTTTAAATTTTTTTTAAATTTATTTATGATAGTCACAGAGAGAGAGAGAGAGAGGCAGAGACACAGGCAGAGGGAGAAGCAGGCTCCATGCACCGGGAGCCCGATGTGGGATTCGATCCCGGGTCTCCAGGATCGCGCCCTGGGCCAAAGGCAGGCGCCAAACTGCTGCGCCACCCAGGGATCCCGATTTTAAATTATTTAAATTAAATTTTTAAGATCTTAAACTATTAGATTGCCCAGTTAAAGGTAGGAATTACAAAATCTTTCTTTTTTTTAAGATTTTATTTATTTATTCATGAGAGACATATATAGAGAGAGAGAGGCAGAGACACAGGCAGAGGGAGAAGCAGGCTTCCTGCAGGGAGCCCGATGTGGGACTCAATCCTGGGACTCCAGGATCACGTCCTGAGCCGAAGGCAGAAGCTCAACCACTGAGCCACCCAAATGTCCCCACAAAATCTTTCTAATATAAAGATCTGTTTTCCTTTTGTAATTAAAAAAAGACAACCCGTGTGGTGCTACTTTAAAACTATGTGAAAATTCTGTTGTTTTAATAAACTTTCACCAAGTTATATGCATATCTCTTCTATCCTTGTCTAAATTTCATGTTACATTGGGGATTCATAATGGTGATTTGCCAACTCTGTCATTCTTTCTACACTTATTGCTAACACTCCTCTATATGGAATATAGTTCCTCTTTTTCAGGCCTTCTTATTTCCTTACCCCTTTCAACCACTATAAGGGCTCACTTGTTCACAATTGTCCCTTTGACCAGAGATTTCACTCCACATCTTTACCATGACAAATGCTCTAGTCCTTGTCCACACACTAACATCCAGGATTCTGGCTATCCCAGGAATGTCTGGGAATCTACTCAGTCTCAGTTTCCTTTACAGCTCTAAAGGGCTGAGGAAAGACTAGATGAGAGACCCAGAAGAAAGGAAGGATCCAAACTATTAGTGTACAGTCACAAGATAAAAGTTTAGTGGAATCAAAGGCTGCGTGTCAGGATTAAGGCTGAGAGATAATGTTATTTATTTATTTATTTATTTATTTATTTATTTATTTATTTATTTATTTAAAATTTTAGTGGACATTCACAAACATAGCAGAAGCAGAAAGAATAACTTTCTAAATGCCCACCACCCAGTTTCAATAACTCAATGTTTTCCCTATTTTATTGCATCTATTCATTACTCTTTTTTGTTGTTGTTGTTGGATTATTTGAATACATATCCCACACAGCATGTTATTCCATTTCATGTATGTCAGTATGTATCTCTAATTGATAGGGTTTATGGTAGGTAGAATTCTAAAGTGGTCCCTCTGGATTCTTGGGCCCTTATGTATACACATCTTCTCTCAGTTATTCAATCAAATACTAACATAGGCTCTCCTGTAAAGAATTGTGCAAAAGTAACTAAGATCCTAAATCAACTGGCCTTAAAATAGGAAGATTTTTTTCAGGTGGGTCTAGCCTAATCACAAGAATCTAGATCTAGAGGTCAGAGACAGAGGAAGTCAGAAATTCATCCCATGAGAGTAATTGGTCATGCTAGATAGTCTCCATTACTAGCTTAATGATAGGGGAGGCCAGGCAGCAAAGAATGTGGTCTTTAAGGGCAGAGAGCAGCTTCTGATCAACAGCAAGGAAGAAAATGGGGACTTCAGTCCTAATACCCCAGGTAATTGAATTCTGTCCACAACTATGCCTCGGATGAGAAGAACAACACAGAATGTCCCTTAATTTCAGTATTTGAGACTCTGATCAGAGAATCCAGCCATGATGTGTAAGACTCCTCAAAAACTGTGAGATAGTAAATTTGTGTTATTTTAAGCTCCTAGGTTTGTAGTAATTTGTTACATAGCCATAGAAAACTAATCATTTTTTTCTAAATATAATCACCATACTATGATCACATCTAACAATCACTGCATACTATGCATGATGAATGAAGAATCTTAAAAGAGCAGGTAATCTTGGCTGCCATGTTATGTAAGCAGGCTTTTATAAACTCTTTGGGAACGTTAACAACAAAGTATAATCTTAAAACTATGTGGGAATCCAGACAACTAAGAAACAAGTAAACTTTTGGACCATATTCCATTAGGACTCAAAGTCTGTATGTATTTCTGAAATTAGTTAATGACTTGTAATGAAATGACTGTGGAGACCAAATTATTTACAACATGTTAAGTCATGTCATACTTAACCTCCCGTCTTTGAGGAGTCTGCAATTTTAAATAATTCCAATGAGTCATTTTTCTAAAAATTTTTTGAGTGTGTGTCATTTACATTATATAGGAGTTACTTGTCCCGAGGTGCTTTCCCCCCTTTCCAGTCTCTTTTACAACATCCCCAACACTTTGCTCAACTATTCCTTGTGCTTCAAGGCTTGGTTTTTAAAGATATAGGAGCTATATAAAGAGGAAAATACCTGACAAAGAGATACCCATAGATTAGTAGTTTTTATTCTGATAGTGGGTACATAGGTGTTCAACACATTGTTTTCTGAACTAACCTTTGTCTAAAATTTTGTTTCTAAGTTAAAAACAAATCTTTCATTTTCTGAATGGCACTACTGCTGCTTCTGATATAAATTCCTTCATGAATTGAATGTTAACTTCTTGCTTAGCCTCAATACAATACTCACTGGCTATTTCTTTGAGATTCTCACTACACATTTCCATGAAAACTTCATTTGCCCAACTAACTATCATAGCTCCTTCCTTAAAGACTTCCTCCAGATCTTATTTCTTTTTAGAAGTCTTCCCAAGTTTGGGAGAGAAAAATTATTGATGTATCTCACTCACCCTTAGCATAAGAACCACCAATACTTAATTCCTGAAGTCATATAATTACATAATCAGACAAGCTGATTCCCAAGCTCTTCTCTTGCAAGTTGAGGCCTATCCTGGTTTATAACAAATATTTCATGTGTGTTTGTTGATAACAGCAGAAGCTCTGACAGATGAAGTTGCTTTGAATATAGAGTAATCAAAAACAGCCACACAAGTGTGGCTTGTTGTTAAAAGACTTCAGTCACAGGTTCTAAACGTGTGAGATATACTTTTTACAAAAGGTCTCCAAATCATATAACCACAGGTATTTTTAGCAGCCTGGATATATATGTTCTGTAAGAACACATGGTATTAAAAAAAAAAGAACACATGATATTATTGTTCAAATGTACGTAGGTGATGATGTGAATAAGAAGTATTGTTGAATTGATAATACTTTGCCATTATGTATTTTCACAGTCTGTGAATATTAAAAATAGAATTCAGTTATGTAGAATTCTGCTATATTTTTATGTTATCATCCATTTTTGAAAAAAACACATAAGTATATATGAATCTGAAAGGGTGTGTGCAAAAATTAAATAGTAATAATCCCCAGTTGATTGAAACAAAGAGCGATCTGTATTGTCTTCCTTGTAGATTTATGATGATCACATGTTTCTATAACTCCCCATCCACCAAAAATCCATTTATGTATGTAGTATGTAAATACACACATATATTATCTACATGTGTATCCATAGATGTGTGTGTGCATCTAAAAAAAAAAATTCCAGGAAACAAAACACTCAGAAAATCTTGCAAACCACCGATGTAGTTGAGAACACAGAATAAGAGATTTGAGCTTTGATATTTTTGTGAATTTTCAGTCACTGTGAAACATAAGTGACTCCATTTGAAGCCTTCTAAAAGCTGTGTAACTGCTGGTAAAATTGGCTTTTAGGAAGAACAGAATGCATTAAGGCTCATGCAAATGTTTTACAACAAAATAGCACATTGTAAAGTTTTCCAATAAGGATTACCAAGTACTCAGTCAGTAGTGGCCAAATGGATATCCATACTTGCCATCAACTGTCAGAACTGGTCTTCAAAAGTCAAAAAGCGTTAGGTCTATTACAAAGACATCTACCTTCAAAAAGCAGAAATTAAATCCCCCCCCCCCCAGGAAATACCTTTTCTCTTCTTCTTGATGCTTACTGTCCCCAAAACCGTGAATCCCCACAACATTCTTGAATATGCATCTCATCATTGCTCCAAATAAAAAGCACATAGATGAAGTGAATTTATAATTTTATGAGAGCTTCCATCATTACATGACACCATTGTCCCCTTGAAATCTTGTTCTGAAAGCAGTCACATCTAACTCACAGGGGCTACGGTTTGCGGTGGCCCTCACCTATGGCTGTTGTATTATATTCTCTAGGTTTAGGTGTGGCCAGTCTGTAACAAGTTTCCCCCAGGGACTTTTTTCCTGACCTAACCCCCATTTGGAAACGTGCTCCTCTGTTGTAGCGGTTGTGTACCGTGGAAAGAGAACATATCCTTTCTTTGTTTCACCACAGAAATAATAAACATAGCCCTCACCCAGTTAGCTGAAACAAAATGTTTCACTAACCATATAAAATGCCTGTGTTCAGGAACTTAAAATAGTCTTACAAGAAAAAAGGGTGTTATAAAAAATTTTTCTGTTAACGTGATTTATTTGCTAGGACATGAAGACTCTTAGAATTGATACAATCATTTGATTAAAATTGCAATGAATGTTTCAGGAATGACAAGTGTTATCTTTAAATCATTTTACGTTTGTAAAAAATAGACAATGGGACGTTGATCAGAAAAATGTAATCAAGAATTTATTCAAATATGTCGATTAAAAATTAAACTTTTTAAAGTGTTTTACTTTATATTTGTTATCCAAAAAAGAATCGAAAGACTATGACTTGTAGTTTATAATTCATTAGTTCCATTAAACAAATACCGTTTTGAAAAACCTACCAGGGGCAAGAAACAGGGAGGAAACGAGAACAAAGTGAAGCATATTTCCCCCCTTTGGAGCTGACAGTATGTTGTCGTGTATTTTCTGGACTCTAAGATTCTCATTGTTTCTTTGTTTGAATAGGTCTCGAATTGAGATTGGTCTTTGAGTTAATGCAAACATTAGAAAGAAAAAGTTTTTAATCGTTTCTGCATCTGACCTTTGATTTCATCATTCCACTGTACCTGACCATCTAGAAGCAAGAGTCAGAAACTGGCACACTACTTAATGCCATGGGAATGTTCCAAATCGCATTAGGGACAGAAGAATGCATAGGCAAGGTCTTGAGAGAATCCTGCTCAACAGCAGATTATTTTTCTGGCTGCTGTCTCAAAATGGATAAGTGTTTCTGTCCCTAGAGAGTCTGACATGTGTCCTTACGACTCTGAGCAAGAGGATTATAGAGAAAGGCATCATTAATTTGACTGGGAAATCAGGAAAGCTTTAAGGATGCTATAACTGCCAGATTATTTTTATTGAAGCGTTGTTTAGCTTACATCATTTCCCTGTTCAAAAATATTAAGTAGTTCCCCATTCCAAGGGCCTAAAATTTGAGCACAGACTCACTTTCAACTGGACTCCTATCAACTCCTGTACTTTAGGATCTAGTCTAGGGCTGTGCTGTTTGATGCTACTGAATGCTTGAAATGTGGCTAGTGTGGCTGAGGACTGATTTTTTTTTTAATTGTATTTAGTTTTAATTAGTTTAAGTTTAAATTTAAAAATTAAACTGGATACAATTTTCTATATTGATTACACATTGAAATAATAATATTTATATATATTGAGTTAAATAACCTACTTTATTAAAATTCATTTCACCTGTTTCTTTTTAATGTAGTAACTAAAAATTTTGTAATGATATATGTAGCTTGCATTATATTTCTATGGGACAGTGCTGTTCCAGGGACAATGAAAACCTTGCTTTTCTTGATATTGATACTTCTACTTCAAATAAAACATGTCTTGTCCTGCATAATTTTCTTCCTGATGTAAAAGACTTTTGTAGTTGTGAGTGACAGGATTTTTTGGCTCAGCAAATGAAAAGAAGAGAGATAAGAGTTTAGGCGTAGCTGGAGTCAGGGACTAGGATGATGTCATCAGAACTTGGTCTTACAGTTAGCCAATCCCAGCAAAACCAGAATTTAAAATTTCCAGAAATGAGTCTCACTGGATGGCTTGAATCACCTAACCATCTTTGAACCATCACTGTGGCAAAGAAAAAAAATTAAAATTTTTTGCCAGACATTGGTCAGTTGGTCATACCAATTTAGAATGTGAGGAAAATCAGTGCCTCCTGTCACATGGGCTGATATTGAGGATGGGTTTGTGTCTCAGAGAAAAATCACAAAACCTATTACCAAAAGAAAGAGAATCAATAAAGAATAAGAAAAGATACATATACCCCAAAGCCCTGATTGCTTATGCTACAAGGGTTGTTTTGTTTTGTTTTGTTTTGTTTTGTTTGTTTGTTTGGTGTTTGTTTTTGTTTTTTTTTTTTTTTCATTGTTTTGGTTTTCTGTTTTTGTTTTTTGCTTCTTCAAGAGTCCTATTTCCTGGCTCATTCCTCACCACACCCTTCACCATCTTCTGATGCTCTTTCTGGCTTTTTCTAAGTGTGCCTTCACCACCCCCCTTTTTAGCACCACCCCCACCCACCCAGCTTATGCCTTCCAATGAGCATAGTACAGGCAATTCCATGAATAGGATGCTCTCACTCTCTCTGAATTCTATTCCTTTTCCAGTTCCCTCTTTCTTCCTACCCTTGCCCAGCAGACCCAGCCCTGCTAAATACCCATGAAGTCCTCCTTATTCTTATCCTTCAAGTCTCAGTTCAACTGTCACTTTCCCTGAACTGCAATCCTGGATTCCCGAAGCCTAGTACATCTTCTATAAGTTTCCACCTTTGTGTTTCCTCTGAAACCATATACCTCCCAGTATATCACTTTCAAGGTGGCATGTGTAATTTGATTGCATGACAAGACCAATGTAAAATAAGTTCTGCCTGAAAAAGTGCATCTAATGAGAGGATTATTAAGAGGTATCGAAATGATTCAGAGTCAGCCAGGTAGGGTAAAGCACCTGTAGGTTAGCAGTGGTAGGAAGCGGATGTCACTCCTAAGCATGAAAGGCAAGGAAGAACCATGTTGCTAGAACTTGACCAGAGGTATAGCTGAGGAAGAGAAGGAACCAGAAAGGGGCCATAGATGTGGGGAGAGTGATATAGCCGCTTCCCAAACTGTGGCCTGACAGGATGAAGGAGATACAAAAACATACTTCAAATTCTTTCCTTTCTATCTCATGCTTATGCATCCATTGGCTAAAGGTAACCAGAAGGAAGAGGGCAAAGGAGCCTCGTAAATGGTGTGTAGAGACCAACCTCTAGGGCAGCAAAGGGCAAGACCAACAGAATAATCTGCACAGTCCAATGGTTCCTTGTGTAGGCCCAGTCCCTAGTATATCTTCTTACTTATAACAGATAATAATTATTGAGTGGATGAATGAGTGAATGACTCTCCGCAAATCTCCTATAGTCCTGGTTCCTTTCGTTTATTTCTCTTAACGCACAATAAATATAAATGTAAAACGAGATGTGCTTTAATTTGTAAACCTTTTGTAGTGTTTTCAAATAAATTCACAAACTAGAAGAAACTTTTTGTCCAGTTGTGTTTTTCAAATTAGATTTGGAATTATCAGCATCATACTTATCAGGAAACTTAATGTGCTTGGCCGTTTACCTATAATAGCCAATTAATCCTCACAACACCCCAGTGAAGTAGATATTCTTATTCTCTTTTACAGATAAGGAACCTGAGGGTCAAAGGTACTTAAGAATGATCAGAGAGTGCTTCCCTCTTCAATTATCTAGCTGTACAAAACAAAACAATTATATGCGCACTTACATATTAAAGTCATTTCTTTAATAAATTAAAAATAAAATCAGTGAATCAGAAGTACTTCTCCCACCATTGAGCTCTGCAGATAGCAATAGAAACGTGCTACTTCAGTAGTTTTAAAGTGGCCGTGAAATAAGTCTTAGGAAAAAAAATGGTGGCTAAAACCATGAATATATATTTTTTTTATTGAAATATTTTTTCAAGGACAAATGCGAAGATTTTTGCTTACTTTTAAGTGGTAAGTGCATAAGAGCAAAAAAAGGAAAGAGAAAACAGATTGAGAATCATAATGATAAAAGCAAATGAGGGGCAGGCTGGGTGGCTCAGCAGTTTAGTGCTGCCTTCAGTCCAGGGTGTGAGCCTGGAGACCCGGGATTGAGTCCCACGTCGGGCTCCGGGCATGGAGCCTGCTTCTCCCTCTGCCTGTGTCTCTGCCTCTCTTTCTCTCTCTCTCTCTCTGTCTGTCTCTCATGAATAAATAAAATCTTTTTAAAAAAAGCAAATGAGAAAAATGAAAAATATGGAAGCTGTGTAATATTTTTCCATTCTACATGACTTTTGAAATTTCTTTGGAAGGGTATTTGGAAAGGTCCAAATGCAAGATATGACAATTACTATGTTATTGCCTTTCTTTATCAAAATATCCTTGCAGAGGAAAACAGTGCCCAATTTTTACTCAAGAGAAAATATTTTCTCATATGAGGTATGTTATTCTTAAATTACTTTAATGCAAAATATGATGTAATGTTAATGCATGCTACAAACTCCTAGCACATGTTTAAATATATATTCCAAATACATATTGCTTTGCATATAGAAATAACTAACATTATATTGACTAACTGCTAATGCTTACAAAACCCAGTTTATTCCTAATGCTAATGATAACCCTGTAGCACCACTAATGTCTAAATTCAGTCTCAGAAAACCCTGTCTTACTGAAAGGAAACAAAGCCCTTTAGAGAAAGAGCTAAGTTTAGGTCTGGAATAGGAAATTTACAAAATGAGCCTGAGACATCTTGTGCCAAAACGCAAGGATATTATCAAACAATATTGAGATCATCTCAAAAAGCTACACTATTCAATGACTGTAGCATTAAAAAAAGAACAGTGATTACAATACATTAAAACCTAAGGTATATTGAACCCTACAAATCGATAAAAAGTTGACCATTGTCCAATGAACAAATGTCTGGAATGAATGAACAGGCAATTTACAAAACAGGAAATACAAAAGGTACAAACATTAAAATATGTTCAATTTCCATAGTAATCAGGGAAATACAAATTAAAAATATGAAGACACCATTCTTTTGCCCATCAGATTGGCAAATCTTTAAAAGTTTGATTATGTCAAGTAGTGACAATAGAGTGGAAAAACAGGAAATGTTGGAAGTTCAAACTGGTAAAGGTTTTTTGACTCGGCAATTTGGTAGTAACAATTAACATTTTAAATGTGTAAAAAAGAAAAAAAAACATTTTAAATGTGTATACCTAAAAAATAAAAATAAAAAATAAATGTGTATACCTTCTGGCCCAGCAATTCTATATCCCTATACTTAAAAACTTCCCCATACTTTTAGGGAGGCATCTATAACACTGTTGATTGACTACACTGCTTTTAATTGTGAAGAAATTACATAAATTTTATCGATGGGGGTATTAGATGTGTATGAGTCAGTTCCAAAGAATACCTTGGGGATAGCTTCAACTAAAAAAAGATCGCAGTGAAAAAAAAGATAAAGTTAAAAAAAGATCACAGTGAAAAATACACTGTGATGTTATATATATTTAAACGCCCACAAAATTACTTAATTCCATATATCATATGGATATATGAATCTATCTATCTATCTATCTATCTATCTATCTACATATATTCTCCATATATATATATATATATATATATATATGGAGAATCATGCTATAGGGAAATAGTATAAATTTTTACTTTACCTGTATTTTTTATACTATAAACACAACAAAGTATTCTTTATTCTATAATTTTTAAATGTCAAGAAAATGAACTTTCAATAATCCTCCGAAGTGGTTGTTTGTGGCTCCAGATAAGGAAACGGGGCTCAGAAATAATAGCTGACTTGTCCAAGGTTAAACAATGAAAGTTAAAAATTTGGTTGCTCTTACGCCCTCTATGCAGATGCTTTTCTCTAGAGCACAGGTCAAAACCATCTTGTATTTTGTACTGACCAAAATTTTTCAAGGGAGATATCCAGGTTGGAAACAGAAATGAAAGTGCAATTAAGTCTCTGTCCATTGATACCATGGAAGTATGCTGAGGACATTGTGCATAAGAAGAGGAGCAGGCCCAGAACAGAATCCTGAGAAGCAGCAACATTTAATGGATGAACATGGTTAAGGAACCCCGTAAGAAAGTCAAAGAAGAGACTGCTACCCAATCAGAAGGAGAGAGTGAAGAACTCAAGCACAGAGAGCATTTCTACAAGAAGGAAATGGTCAACAGTGGCATATACTGCAAAGGAGTCAAGCAAGAGGGCTTTGAAGTATCATTTGGATTTGGTAACATAGTCATCGGGTGACTTTGGCAAGAGAATCTTAGTGACTAGAAGCCGCAGAAACCAGAATGCAGAGAGATGAAACATGAAGAAGATAGGGGAATTTAATGGTATGGGAGGTCCTCAAAAATTGAAACATAGAATCATGACATGCTCCAGCAATAGATAATATTTCAATCTAGCAATTTCTATTTATTGGGTATATACCCAAAAGAATATAGAAGAAAGCAGAGACTCAAACAGATATTTGTAAACCCATGATCTTAGCAGGATTATTCACAATAGCCGATAGGAGGAAGCAAACATAAATGTCCATCGAAGAATACAATAGATAAATAAGATGTGGCACATGCACGTAATGGAATATTATTCAGCCTTAAAAAGGGAAGAGGATTCTCACAAATGCTGCAACCTGGAAGCACCTGAGTGAAATAAGCCAGCCACAAGGACAAATGCTCTATGATTCTACTTGTAGGAGGTACCTGGAGAAGTCAACTCATAAAGATAGAAAGTAGGATGGTGGCTGCCAAGGACTGGGTAGGGAATGGAAGAGGAATGGGAAGCTATTGTTTAATGAGTATAGAGTTTCAGTTTGGGAGGATGAAAATATCTAGAGGTGGGGGTTGGTGAAGGTTGTACCATAACTTTCATATACCTAACATCTCTAGACTATATGTATAAAATGATAAGCTCATTGATTTTATGTATGTGCTATCACACACACACACACATGCTCACGTGCACATGCACGTATGCACATACACATACCAGCTAGGAGGACTTGCAGGACGTCGGTGATGACAACTTTTTCAAATTGGAAAGTGATAGGACAGGTCAGTCAGAGAACTGTCTAAGAGGGAAGACTCTTGAGCATATTCTCCAGTCTGGAAAGGATCATTACAGAAACAGAGACACACATCCACCCACCAGGTGAAAGGGACACAAATACTGAGCGGGCGCATTAAACCATCCACCGATACCCAGCACTCTGCCTCTGCTGCTGAGCCTGGGTCTTTGGCAGTCAGGTGGACTTAGTGTTTTTATAATAAAAGTCAAATATGCTCATACTTAAAATTTCTCAAAACACACAGAATCTAAGCACTGTTGACCACATTCAATAACTCCCTTCAGGGATTTTCGTAGAAGTATCTCGGGCAAGAATTCCACTCTAGTTTTACATTGATGACACTCTGGTGTTTGGCCGTTGTCGTGGTAGCTTTCTTAGTATTGTTTGTGCCTTTGTTTTTACTTCCTGCAGATTCCCATCGAGTTGGAGTGTAGATGAAATGGAAAAACGTTTCCATTTTTCATTACCCCCTAATTGCTCTTTATTGCCCTTTTGAAAATATGGTTAAGTAAAAAAGCAGAGTGTGATACCCTGGGAACATGATAGTTTCAAAGTCCAGAAAGTGGTTCTTGCAGCGCGTGGAGGTTTGCATAATTACTGTTATTCTTGCAAACCACCCTCCCCCTTCCCTTCCCCAACAGCAAGGCCGGGTGGGAGGGCCTGCCACATGCAAATTGCAGCTGTTCATTTGCTTCTACTATTCAGTAACCTGGGAGAAGTATATATATATATGAGTGTTTCCTTCTATTTGGGGTTGGAGGTAGTGTTGGCTTTGATCAACTGCTTTTCTGTCCCTTTTCTACCATCGTCCCTACTGTCCCATAACTATTTTCCATCAGGGCTCCAACCTGTTAGAAACTTAACCATTTGTGTTCAGCAGTGCAGGACCTGCACCTGTTTTGCATTCTTGTGGCTGAAGTTGAGAGAGCAGAGCTTATGGATAAGCAACAGTTTCAGTTTTGCAATGCTTTATCTATATGTAACAGGCAGCTATTCATGAGAAAGGAAGTTTAAGGCTTGTAGGTAAAAAACCACTACTCAGATTCCAGGAAAATGCCCGTTTACTGAAGTTTTTTTTTTTTTTTTTTTCTTTTTACAATATGTCTGTAGTCAGATTAGCATTTAGGTCATACTTCAAAGAGTTTAAATTTATTAACCTTATAAAAGCAAGTTTAGTCCTCACGTATGAGCTTGACGGGTTTTGTCTGCAAAGAGCGGTATTTTGTTTTCCTATGATTATCTTTTGGCCACAGAGGAGATGTTTCCTTATGTAAATGAGCATTACATAATAATGTATAGATTTCAAGAACTTTCTGAAAACTCGCTTACACATATAAATTTGCGTATATGTTAATTAATTGCACATGTATACGCACACAAATTATAGCCTGTCACCATGGTTCCAAAGGTAAGGTTTGTGAAGAATTTTTCATCCTGCATAGAATTTATAAAGCAAAATGACTGGTGTTTCACAACTTCCTCTTTTGGTAGACCGTCCTTTTGCAGAGAAAAAAAAAACTGACTAAAAAAAGCTGAGGGGAGTCAGAGCCCTTTGAGATGCTGGTTAACTCAACTATTTAAGCAGCTTAACAAGCAACTGAAAAAAAGACACTGAGGTAAGAAGAAAGTTTTGCTATTTTTCATTTAATTATTTGGATCACTGTTCATGAAACAACGATTTCAGTGTGGGCTGAATTACAAAATAGATTAAAGAAATTTCATAATTTTAAAGCGAGTACTCAATATTTTAAATGACAACGTTTAGTACGTTTACAGTTTCAACTTCACGTACAACCTTTTAAAAAGCTGGAAAATTTTAAAGTTCTTATTGATCTCCAAATTATTTTAACTGAAAAGGAAAAATATTTCACTTTTTTTTTCAAATTTTGTACACAATTTAATGCTGACAGAACTTTTGTATTAATTTAAATTTTGAGAGTTTTTTCTTCCCCTAGCTCTAGTAAATTCCTAACATCTGTAAGTTATCCTACATATATTTGTTTGTTTGTTTTGCATATTACTAGTTGGACATTTTCCAGGAAAAAGATATTCTTGAATTTGTTTCTACCCACTGTGAAAATATATAGTATTAAACTGTGACATTTCAGTATTATTTTTCATATCATATGATGATGAAATTTAAATACTTTAGAAAAAGCTATTTGTAGTGTAGATAGTCTTTTAAAATGTAAATAAGGTAAGTAACTCAAGTTTTAGAAATTTATGTTTAAGATTAATTTGCAGTTATGATGCCCCAAAATGGGACGAGAACTAAAAGACCATTTGGATTCATAATTGGGAATCAAATCAAGCTGAAACTAATTTCATTAGGCAATTCTAAAGTAATCTAAATCCAGCAGATTTTTTTAAATTTTTGCCAAGCTAGAATAATGTATATAAATATTAACTATTTAATATAATTGTAATTCTCATACAGTATTTTTGAATCTTCTTTTAAGAAAATAATATATTTGAATGATTACTTAATTTGGTTTGCTTTAATTAGAATAATCACATGGCTTCCGAAAAAGAAAGTCTGCACTGTTCCATAAATTAATGGATTTAATTTTAATCAATTTGGGTAAACAACGCTATCACATTGGTTCTATTACATTACCTAGAGAATAGGATGTTTTTAAAAAATTATTTTCATGCAATGCACTGTGATAGAAGTTGCTGTCTTTTGATTACAGAGAGAATGAAAACAGATTGTCAGTGTTACAAATTTAGGAAATGAACTGTTGACTCAAGTTTAATATTCTTAACTAGATCAAAATTTTAAAATTAAGTAAAATTAAGTTGACAGTTGTGAGAAATCCATTAAAATTGTATGTTCATCTTTATGTATCACACTGATTAAACACAGCTACTTCACCAGAACTTGATTATGGTTCTTTTCAACACCGCTTATAATGCTTCGCTCTAAAAAAAAAAAAAAAAAAAAAAAGGACTTTTAAATGTCCAGAATTTTAAGTATGAGATATTTTGATAATATTTTGATATCATAAGCTATCAGGTGTTGTGTGTTTGTCATACAGTGTGGTGTTACACTGAATAACTGGTAACAACTGAGAAAAAAACATAGCCCAAGGAACTTACAATCTAAATTTGATCAACACTGTAATTCCGAGTGGCAAATGAAGGCCGTAGAAGTAGAGAAAACCCTATCTTGCTGGTAAGGTGGTTGTGTTGCTGTTGTGGTCGTCGTTCTTGTGAACCATTAAAATCTGAACGAACAGCCTAGTTCTAGATTGTGGAAAATAAGTTTAGAATTCGTTCTATGACAAAATCATATTTGCAGAAAAAGAATTAGAGCTACCCGGCTGACCTTCCATGAGACATGGAATGGGGACTATCTTACCATTATTGGGACAATAGCAAGATGCATTGCTTGTGGTTTTATGTCGCATAGTGTAATAAGAACAAGCGTTTCAGAATCTGCCCCAAATCCCAATTTTTGAAGTGAAATTAGACACAATATTGTAAATAATTTATTGCTGGCATACATAAATTGTTACTTCTCAACTAGAGACGTATATATATATATTTTTTACTGTTTCATTAAGACTACATTCATGGGACACACAAAGACATAAATTTTCACTGAATCTAATAGAAGTTGAAACGGATGACTGCTGTATAGCATCGTAAAATTTTATATCTGTCTTAATAAGACACGGTGGCCTGTGTGATGTGTGCGTGGTCTTGCTGGGTAGCCATCGGATTGTTGAATTCCAGGGTTGATCCAACAAATCTCACAGTTTAGTGGGTGTCTTCCCCCTCCTGCAGTGTGAACTCTCTACAGCTGCCCACCTGTGCAGGAGAAAGGCCTGCTGCTTGAGGGCTCTAGTCCACCTTGGCAAATGCATTACTTCTCAAGTAATAAATTCGCCACGAAACCATGATGCTGTTTGCTCTTAACATCAATAACTGGACTTCCCAAAGAACTTTTAGAACATTGGAACACTTGTTTGTTTGGTTTTTCCCTTCTTTCGGCCATTGTCTCATTGGCAAGAGTAGATCAGAGTTCGTGGCTCAAAAGAAAGATTATGATTTGGTGTAGACTAAGAGGAATGGTGTGTTTTGAATTCAGAAACAAAAATCCTCTCAATCTGGATAATGTGCCTCTTCCAACTTTGTAAACGCAAATTTGTGTCCACTTACAACCACTGATTTTCCGTTCATTTTCAGTGGACGTGACTTTCAAATAAGTGCCATATGTAACATATTCATATTTATTCTATTAATCAAAATATGTGTTACATGGGAAAATTATTGTGTACACAAAAATATGTGCTTTGGAAGCCTAGGTGCTCCGTAAGAGAGAATATGTGTCTCATTCACATACAAGGAATAATTTCTGCAAATATAAAGAATAAAGGCAAGTTCGTTTACATTTATGAATATTTCCATTTAAAAAGATACATTTTGGGGATCCCTGGGTGGCTCAGCGGTTGGCCTAGGGCATGATAATGGAGTCCCGGGATCAAGTCCCACATCAGGCTCCTGCAATGGAGCCTGCTTCTTCCCCTGTGTCTCTGCCCGCCCCCCCCCACCGTGTCTCTCATGAATAAATAAAAATATTTTTTTTAAAAAGATACATTTTATGCAGTGCGATGTACACAAGGACTCTAGAAAATAAAAACTTTAATTTTTACATCTTTAAAATGTAAATTATTTGGTGTTTGAAAATTAACTTTAATTTTCAAAAACTTTAAAATGTAAATTATTTGGTGTTTGATCGTTTCCAATATTGCTTCCCTAACATCCCCGATTTGTTTCATTTTATACAAACTAAAACTAGGCACTTAGATTTGATGTTTTCTAAATACTTTCCAGCTTGGCCTGTTCACCATTTTATACGTGTACAAAAATGGGTCTTAACTTTTCAGTATTACTAAGGAAAATAGCAAATTTGTAGTTTTATGTCCAAATTGAAAGAAAAATGTCCTCAAAGCCATTAATTTGTATTGGAACTATGGAAAACAAATCAGAAATGAAGTGAGCCTACTGGTTTTACTCCATGAACTAATTAAAAATGTCACAGCTCATTATTATTCTACTTTACAGATATTTCATTGTCACTTCCCAGTTTTTTCAATAGTTAGTGGTTATCACGGTCTCAAAAATCTTTTCACTTTGGAAACAAACACAAATATGATCGTGAAAAAAATCACCACAGTTCTGATTCTGAAAAAAGTAAAAGTAAAATTAGCCGCATTTTTTTTCCAAAGCATGCCTCAGTTTGATTTATTTTCACTTTGCATAAGAAAAAAATCGAGGCCGAATGCTTTTATGCTTTTCCTGTGTTGGTGAACAGATCTGAATTAGAGGAGAGGCAGGGACATTCTCTAGGCAATTAGGCTGCCTTTTGAGTAAAAATCATATCTAATGCCATTGGAGTTTCTTAGATGCTCGCTGGAAATGCTTATTATACTTCAGTTACTTAAAATTTTTTATTAAGAAATAATTCAAAGCTCAAAAGAGTTGTAAAAATAAAAATAGCACAGTGAATGTCTGTATACCCTTACCCAGATTTGCCTAATCTTAATATTTTACTCCATTTGCTTTATAATTTGCTCTTATTCTTTCTCTCTCTCTCTTTCTGTCTCCATTTTCTCTTCTGAACTCTTGAGGGTAAGTTATAAAAAACCCTTGACTTCAGCTGGTAGTTGCTAAAAATAGAGGTAGTCTCTTATGTAATGATTACAATGATCTACTTCACAAATTTGCATCGATGCAATAGGTTTATCTAATGTTTACCCATATTCCAATTTTGCTATTTATCTAATAATACCTTTTATAATACTTTCCCCTCCAGGAAAGGATCCAGTTCAGAGTCGTGTGTGTTACATTTAGTTGCCATGTCTCTTTAGCCTCCCTTAATCTGGAACATTTTCACATCATTTCTTTGTTATAAAATGGAAAACCTTAAAGTCTATCCACCAACTCTTCTTCTTCTCTTTTTTTTCCACTGAGTGTTCCTCATTTTTATATTTGTCTGACATTTCCTCATGATTAGATTGTGGTTATGCATGTTTTGCTAGAATACTGCATAGGCTAGGTCTCCTCCCATGCTGTCATACCGAGAGCCACAGGACGCTCATCTATGCCCCATGAGCAATGTTACTTTTGGTCGCCACGCCAAAGTGTCGCCTCATTTCTCCATTTTATAATGACAATTCCTCAGGAAAATTTCCCTTTGGGTTTCATACAAATCGATGTTCTCATCTGATGTAGTCTTCATTGTAAGGCATTAGAGTTACACACTCGTGGTTCTCCACTGCCAGTACTCCCTGCACAGTTCAGAGAGTCTCTCGCATCCTCGTAAGCAAGAGAACTCCCTTCTCTCCTGCTTCAATTACTAATATGTATCTCTGTTACTGATATTAAGTTGTGAATTTCTGTCTTTCCACTGGTTTAGAATTCCTTACTGCCTTAATTATTATGGTGCTCAGATTGTCCACATTTAACAAAGGAAGCCCCTTTATTCTGGCTTCTATGTCCATATGGCATGCCTCCCTCGTGTTTGGGAACACTCTATGGCATAGAAGATGCTCAAGGCTAAGCTGGTACCTATCCCATCCCAACCCCAGAATCAGTCCATTCTTCTTTCTTTTTTTCTTTTCTTCTTTCTTTTTTCTTTCTTTCTTTCTTTCTTTCTTTCTTTCTTTCTTTCTTTCTTCTTTCTTTTTTCTTCCTCTCTCTTTTTCTTTGTTTTTGTTTCTTTTTAATTTTTTTTAGATTTATTTAGATATAAATAAATAAATAAATAAATAAATAAATAAATAAAGGGGAGGGGCAGAGGGAGACGTAGAGAATCTCAAGCAGATTCCCTGCTAAGCGCAGAGCCAGATACAGGGATTGATCCCACCACCCCTAAGATCATGACCTGAGCTACAATCAAGAGTCCGCACTTAGCCAACTTAGCCACCCAGGTGCCCCACTTCTCATTTCTTGTAATGGGGAATGGCAGGAGAGGCCAAGATCCGGATGAGGTATACTCACAGCTCCTGGAGTGTTTGGGTTTGTTGACCCTTTTGGCAAGAATATAGTAGTGCAAAATACACGTATGCAGACACAAACATATAAGTATGCATATCCCAAATGCATACGCATGCGTTCATAGAAACTCTGATATCCATACAGGTATATTTTGGACATTATGAGTTCATCTGATATCTCCAGTTCTAACCCATTTCCCAGAAGGGTCTTCCTTGCCTTCACCTGTGCAATGTTTGTGTGCTCCTTCTTCCACGGTGGCAGCCTTGGATCTTAACATCAACATGTTTACTCATTTCTATAAAACATCTAAAATGATTTCTGAATTACTTTACCTAAACACTGCAATAAACAAACCTATTGACAAAGAATTCGGGTCTGCATGCACTTCTTCCCCCACACAGCCATAGCCCACCAAATACTGCGTTTGTGGGTTACTAGGATGATTCCTCTCTTCCTTCCCTCCCCCTTCCCTCCATCCCTCCTTCTTCTTTCTTTCCATGTGGGGTTATCATAGTATTCATTTGAAATACAATTAGGTTCATTTGTTTCTATTTGTTTCCAGGTTGGGAATTGTTTTCCCCCTTTGCATTCTTATCGGTTTAATTTAATGTTTTTAATTGACCGGCTTTTCATTGTTTTCCAAGCCATGGAGACTAAGTGGTTTTTAAAAGTTAAATGTGCACGTTATCACCACATTTATAGAAAAATAGGTAAGGAAAGAAGCAATCATGAATTTGTATAGTCCGTAAGCACTGGGCAAATTCTCACCCTTTTCTATAAGTGATTCTAGAAGGTTCCTGCCACCAGCACTCCTCCATATTCTACTCCAGTACTCATAATGATGAATGCATCCTGGTATTTGTGGTAGGAAGAGAAAGTGGGTCAGCGTCAAGATTCATTTTCAGTTTCCATTCTGTCACTTACTGACTGTGAATCTTGGATGGTTGCTCCTCTTCCCTCTCCAGATATCTAGCCCTATAACTGTAAGTTAAAAAAAAAAATTGTACCTCCTTAACTCTTTGCCAACTTTTGGACTCCTATCTCAAAGTGATTACTCAATCTCAGATGTTAACCGGCCTCTTGAAGTTAACATGTCCAGAAGAAAGGCCCTCACTGCCTACCCTTCTCTCTGCTGCATGCCCGGTCTTCTTTGATACTTTTATTCTTAAATCACCTTACACCCAGTGATCTAGGTCAAAAGCATCACTAATTTCTTTCTTTCTCTCACCTATACCCTACGTATCAGCAAGTCTGTCCATTCTGTTTCCAAAATATATCCCAATATTGCCCAAGTTCACCCCTCACGCCATCTTGAGCTCAGTATAAGACTCTATCATCTCTGTTCTGGACATCTCTGTTCCCGTTGCAGCCCTATTAAGAAATTTCTCCTTCTCTACTCTTGCATCCCTGCAAGCAGGACCTTTTAAAATAGAAATCAAATCATGTGACTCCCTGCCCACAATTCTTCAATGGCTTCCTATGTTAATTATGAAAAAATCATGGGGGATCCCTGGGTGGCTCAGTGGTTTAGCACCTGCCTTCAGCCCAGGGCATGGTCCTGGAGTCCTAGATCAAGTCCCACATCAGGCTCCTTGCATGGAGCCTGCTTCTCACTCTGTTTGTGTCTCTCTCTCTCTCTCTCTCTCTATGTGTGTGTGTGTCTCATGTATAAATAAATAAAATCTTTTTAAAAATTTATGAAAAAATCCAAATTCCCCTTCTACTGCTTATATATCTTCTCCTCTACCTAGGTTTCTGCCCTCACATATCCTTCCTCTCATCCCTTCATTCACTATGCTCTGGCTCCGCTCCTTATTTTGCCCTGGGGCATCCTAACTCATTCCTGACTCCAGGACTTTGCAAATGCTCTTCCCTCTCTTTTCCTGGCATGTTCTTCCCACACATTACTGTGGCACAACCCTCCTTTCTTTAGACGTTTGAACGTTCCTCCCAAAGGATGTCTTCCATGACCAACTACACATTATTATTAGTTTCCCCAACCCAGTCACTCTCTATCCTTTTATCTCATTTTCATTTTCTTGATAACCACTTAAAGCTACATAAAATGTTTATCTTTCTTTAATTATTTATTGTTTGTTCCTCCCACTAACATGTAAGCTCCGTGAAGGCAGGATCTGGTCTGTTTTGTTCGTGTTACATCCTCAGTGTCTAGAAAAATGCAAAGAACATACTAGGTACTCAAATGATGAGTAAGCACAAGGCCTCAACAGTTCTGAGCCTCCTGTACAAATAACACAAACATGACAAAAATAACAGCTATCTCCCAAGGTCTTGTGGAGGAGGCCATGGTTATGGTAATGGCCTAAGCTGCCACACAATTGTCAGGTGGGATACTTCTGTTAACATGAGTGAAAGGAACTGAAACAAAAGAAATGGTCCCTGGAGACAACAAATAGACCGAGAAGTTCTCTTTTTTGTGTGTATTGGCTCTCTTCCACCACTGAGCTAAAAAGGGATGGGTTCACAGTGGGTGCCCCTAATCTCTTAGAATCCTGGGGGCAATTGCTCTGCATTGCTGCCCCACTGCCTTTGCACTTGTCCTGCCTTTGCCCTCACCACCAAGAAAAAACATGTGCCCACCCTTCCTTGCCAGTTAGGGTTCATTGCTTCCCTCAAGCCAGATGGAAGAGCAATCTCCTTCCAGAATTCTTTCCTGATTAACCATCTGCCTGTGCTGGCCTCATGGCTATGCATATAGTTCACATATTGTTTTGTAATTATTTCCTGGTTCTATTTTTCATCTTGAAATAGATTTTAAAGCTATTCCAGGAAAACTGTTTGGAGTTGTTTCATGTTGTATCCAACATACCAAGTTAAAACTATAAATATAGGACTTGGTTCTTGAGATTATTAGGTCTTAAAGGATGGTAATGATGATGGTGATGATGATGATGATCGTGATAATGTTAATAATAATAGATTTACTGTTACATTTTTTAATTATTATTTATTTATTTGGGAGAGACAGTGAGCAAGCGAGCAAGTGAGCAAGAGAACACGAGTGAGGGGGGAGGCAGAGGGAGAAGCTGACTTTTCCTCTGAGCAGGGAGCTCAACCTGGGGCTTGATCCTAGGACTCCAAGACTATGACTTGAGCCAAAGGCAGATACACAACTGAGCCACCCGGGCACCCCTACTATCACATTTTTTAGTACTGGTTTTTAGTACCATTGCATATCATTTTTACTACCAGGTTTTAGTGCCAGTTTTAAAATACCATTGTATATATTAGGTGCTTCACATAATTAATGAATTAAACACCTTCACTAACTTTGTGAAATAAGTACCATTATTACTATTTTACAGATTTAAGAAAGAAAAAAAAAAGAAAGGTTCAGAGAGAGTTAGTTTGATAATGGTCAAAAAACCAATCCTGGTGTGTCTGGATCTTTATCATTAATATACTTGCCTCTAGTACTTACAATGAGAAGCAAGGTAGGCAAAACTTTGGTGTAGATACTGTTAGACACTTATAGATTATATGGCATGACCCCTTGGAAATCTCACACTCTAGAAGGGAAAATCTCAAAAGACGTGGATTTTCAGCCACTATGAAAAATGTAAGGTATCACCTGAGACATTGAAATACTTGAGAGTTATTTTTCTTTTTTAGAAAATTTTATTTAAATTTGATTTGTAAGTGGATTTTATATTAGCTGATATTGGAGAATTGTCACATTTGTTAAGTGTGATAATATTATCTTAAACATGTAAAAATATTCTCTTTAAAGTAGTGACTATAAATCACTTTTATAAATAGTCCACCTCTTTAAAGAGACTATTTTTTGTTTGTTTGTTTTGGAGTTTTGGGAGGTAGAATTTAATATTTGCAGTAAGTATCTTTTAAAGACTTTCACATCAGAGTAGTAATCAAAGCAAGTTAGGAAAGAAAAGAGGTTTAATAACATAAGTGTCGATCATTAAAATATAGATAACCATAACATAATTCAGTTTCGTAACAATATATGGATCTATAAGCCTGAATTTGTTAAATATTTTATTTAATTTCAATCTGCCAACATATAGTATAACATCTCATCATGTGCCCTCCTTAATGCTGGTCACCCAGTCACCCCATCCCCCCACCCACCTCCCCTTCTGCAACCCTTTGTTATTTTCCAGAGTTAGGAGTCTCTCATGGTTTGTCTTTCTCTCTAATTTTTCCCCATTCAGTTTCCCCCACTCATATGTAGAATATAAGAAATAGTGAAAGGGACCATAAGAGAAGGAGAATTATGCTTCTTGATGCAGTGATGGCACAAGGCTCCCTGGGGGAGGCGGCATTAAGGTTGAATTATCAAAGTTTTCATCAAGTGGAAACACATTGGGATAAAACATTTTCAAAAGATTTCAGAACATTTTCAAAGACCTGGAAAAGCCTTTTAATATTACATGAATTTAACATTGAGTCACTTTTTTTCCCCCTTATCCTACGGATCCTATGGTCCTGCCAGTATTTGGTGACTCTGCCTTTGTGACTCTTCGCAGAAAGTGGGTTATGTGAAGAGAGAGGATTTTAATTCTTGTGAGAAACTTCTTTGCAGGTTGAAGTGCATCTACTCGTGTATTCATATATCAAGCAGTATGCATTAAGCATTCATCTAGGTGCTAGGAAAAGAGTGACCAAGACCAAGTTTCTACCCTGAAGGAGCTTCACTTTAGTCTAGTGGGAAAAAGCAATGAACAAGCCAATAAACAAGTCAATTTTTAAAAAGAGAATTTCAGATGATGCCAGCAGCAGGAAGACAATTCAGCAAAGAAGAAAGATAGAGAAACAGAGAAGGGCTGCTTCTTTACCTACCTGGCCTCCCGAGGTGGCCTCTCTGAAAGGGAAAGTGTGTGTGTATGTGAGTATGTGTGTGTCTTTAAGTATTTCTTTATTTATTTAGGATTTTATTTTATTTATTCATGAGAGATACAGAGAAAGAGAGAGAGGAGCAGAGACAGGCAGAGGGAGAAGCAGGCTCCATGCAGGGAGCCCAATGCGGGACTCGATCCCAGGACCCCGGGATCACGACCTGAGCCAAAGGCAGATGGCCAACCACTGAGCCACCCAGGTGTCCCTGAATGGGAAAAAAACATTTGAAGCTGAGACATGAACGATGATGACAAGTTTGAGTGTGCCATGCAGAGGGCCCTGGGAAGAGTGGCGCTGGGGGAGTGATTTGCAAGTGCAGCAGAGGCAGGAATGAATTTGGCATATCTGAGAAGCAGAAAGGAAAAGTGCAGGTCTCAGAGGGTAGTGGGAGCCGAAGCTAAGGGGCTGAGGTTGACAAAGGGCCAAGACAAGGAGTTGTACACTGTGAACAAATATTTGCAAGGACAGGCACATGTATGTACTGTGGGAGTGGGTGCAATGAATGACCCGTGCATTCTGTGTTTAACACAGCCTGGAGAAAAAACTGTTGTTTGAAGAGAAGCAGAAATTACTACATAAGTCAAAAGTTTGCTTAGGTGAAAAATTATTATAGTTTGATGAATTTCAAGTAAACCGAGTTTATCTTCAGAGGTTAACCTTATTTTCTTATCTTTTCATTTTTATTGAAGCTGCAGGCTTGATAAAAATGAAAAGGGCTTAAATATTATTTGATTTAGTCAACTGAAGATTTTTCAGCAAAATTGCTGTGGAATAACTGACTTTATCACAACCATTGAAAATCAGTACCCTGACGTCTGGTAATGGGGTCATCAAGCACATTAGTTTCTGTATGAATATGAAGCAGATAAGACTAGAGAAAAGGCTGTTTCCCAGTCTCTGGAGACAACAGATGCTCTCTTGTTTATTCTTCTCAAGTCCTAGCTCTGGTGATATTAGGGACCCTTACAGCATCAACCTCTTCCTATTATAAGTAACTGTTACTTACACTCCATTTTCAGAATAATTATAAATTTCCTCTGATTTATTTGGATTATCCGAAGAGATCTAAACTATCCAATTATTACCTTTTAAATCCCAGAATTAAATAGATACAACTTTGTTTGGGGTGAGGGGAGTTGGGAGATTGAGTGTGATTTGGGAAGGGAATATAGAGTATCTTATTTTAGTTCTTGGAGTCGGGAGGGGCGGCGGATCGGGTCTGTTTACTGCTTTCGCGCTTCCTTCTTCATTCTTCTTCTTCTCGTCTGCTTCCTATTACTTCTGATTCTCCTTCTTTTGCTGTCTCTTGTCTTCTTCTCTCTTGCCTTCTTCTGTCTTCTTCTTTTCTTCTTCTTCTCTTCTTCTCTTCTTCTCCTCTCTTCTCTCTTCTTCCTCTCTCCTCTCCTCCTCCTCCTCCTCCTCCTCCTTCTTCTTATTATTATTATTACTACTACTACTACTATTATTATCATTACTATTTAAACAAACCTAATAGCTATTAAGGACAAGAACAAATGGCATCCCATATATTTGAGAAGTTAATGACAACTAGTATGGCTATTTCTATTTCTGATTTGAGTTGAGGGCTGACCATGGAAAATAAATAAATAAACTCTACCAGTTGCTTTGGACTGGGCGTAGCTAGAAGGATGACCATGGGTGGGTGGGGAGGAACACAATCGTAATTTCCCCAAGGCTAGCAGACACAGTACTGTTGTAGGAGCCACAAGATGACTTTTGAGTGTTCCTTACAGCGCCCAAATAGACCATCATTATGTTACTGGTATTTGGGAAATGTGGAAGGGTAGAGATGACTTATGTGCTATTTAAGTGATAGAGTCCATTGTATCACACAGACATGTGGGTATGATGACTCACTGTATCACTGGATTAGTGCAAAATGTAAGCTGGTGTGTGGTTTCCAAGCTCACGCGTGTGTAAACGCATGGGTATCTTCGATGTGTGAATGTTTAGAGAACGCTCGTGAAACAGGAAGCCACTTCCTGACCTGCTGCTTACTACAGGTGGACAGACTAGCCAAGAAGCAAATATATTAAAGTAGGAGAGCAGCAGGTTTTCTACAGTAAGAATGGCACACATCTGCTGAAGGAACTAGAATCAGGAGGGGAGCATAGAAAGACCACGTAGGCCTGGGGCATGACTCCAGAATCGGACGTTAATGATGCCTCGTCCAGGGCCCGGCGTCCTCTGCTCCTGCCTTATTTGGCTTTGTTCCCCTGGTTGGTGACCCATCACGTTGGAAAAGAATCTCTTTCAAAAGTGTAAATGTTCCTCTTTCTGCGGGTGATGTCACCATTCCTGTGGCCCAAGCCTTTGTTACTAAATAGTACTTAGCAACACATAATCATTATTTTCTCCACTTAGAGCTCTGAGGGTGTTTGTTCTGATGAAATTGAGAGATACATTTTTCAGGGAGGTAGGAGTAAGAGCTGAAAAAAAGGGAAGCTGTGCCTGGAACAATTTCTTGACTTGTGTTACTTAAAAGAAGCAAGTAGACAACTAAATTTTTATCCTGTGGCAACAGCTCTGACTGCAATAAAAAAAAAAAATCACATATGGCTCCAAAGGATGTGGTTTCTATGCAACTGTGCATTATACATTCATTTTTAAAGTGATAGATGCCTTTTACTGGGCTTGGTTTGTCCTTCCCATGTTTTTTCTTACAAAATGTCGTTGGGGGGCGGGTGGCGGGGAATTGGACGAAAGAAAGCCATGCTCTGGTCAATTAAGACTCATGTTTCTAAAGTGCCTGTTGATCATTCCAGGGAATATCTTGGATTCCCTTTGGATTACATCCTACCTGTCCATTCAAAAAACTAAAAAAAGAAAAGAAAAAAAAAAAGAAAAAAAAAACTGTAGAAAGATCTTTTATCTCATAAAAAGTTGTAACTTTCTTAAAGTTGCAATTTGATTTTAATTCTCATATTTTGAAGAGACCTGGAGTTTAACGTGAGCTTGTTTTTTTTTTTAAATATTCTAATTTTTAAACTCACAATTACCATCTACTTAAAATCATTATAATAGCTGTAATTTGTCAAAGGTCTGACCTAGGTCAGGTTAATTCCTGTGGAATCATTCATGAGCACAATTCTATGAGGCAGATATTTTGCGTTAGCAGGAAACGGAGAGTTGGAGAGATTGTCTAGAAATTTGTGCCTGATTAGGTAACAGACTGCAGACTGTCTTTGTTTGATAGGAGCTGAGGCAGAGGCAGAGCAGCAGCCCCCTTATTTGAAGTAACACCCCCTTATTTTGCAACCTGATTCTTCTAAAAGGTCTGGTGCAGACACAAGCCATCGCACCACTTTGGAGGGGGGCAGGTGGCCATGCTGTCTCCAAGAGGCGCCAACGTCATAGGCAGAAGGACAAGGTTGTAGCAGCTCTGACTCTTGCCAGTGGAAGCTGGCCCATGTGTCGCATTTGGCACGTGCATACCTATTGCCAGTGACCCCCAAAGAGATGGTGTTTTTCCCTTGAGTCACCTGGGAATTTGGTCACAAATAAAATAGGTGTGCTTTCAGCAGGCTTCCTCCATCCCAGGAAGGAGAGTACCCAGAGCTGTACCAGGTATCATCCACACACTCCTTTTTCTTCGTAGTTAGTTCTGGTTGTCCCACATACATTAGCTATTTGGTGCCAAATATGCCTGTTTCCCCAAGTTCAAGTCTAGCCTAAGAAAGGTAACACCCCCCCCCCCCAAGGCCCCACATAGAGTTCTGGGTATTTAGGGACCCTGACAAACTATTTACAGTTTCTTCCAAGGCAGACGTTACCAGAAATGTCGTAAGAATAGACAGGCCTCAAAGCCCTCACGAGAGGAAAAACTGTTCTGGCTAAGTCTATAATTTAGTCGATCTTCAGAGAAGAATGACTTCATGAAAAGACAGACCCAGAGTGGCCAGCCTCTTTTAAACAGTTAGCTTTTTCTTTATTTAATCGTGAAGACTAAATGACAGGTAGGGAAGTGCTTTTGTGGGAACGTGGGAGTCTCGAAGCTATAGAAGGAAGTTACCCTGCGCAGGGGAGTGAGCATGTGGGTAGGAGTTACAGACGACTGCTCTATTGCTCGTCTAGAATAACCGTGCATAAACATCTTTTCAATGGCACCTGAACAGAATTAATGGACTCCTATTATTAAAGGCACTTGATAGATTATTTTTTAAAAGTACATATATCACTTATTATATTCAGGGACAGAAAAAAATAAGATTTTTACATCCAGGAACAAGAAAAGAGCCTCTAACTTTGACAAAACAAAAGATGATCGGATTGGAGTTCCACATGTTGATGTAAAAGACAGTGTTACCCTCTCTGAAAGTACGAGAGAGAAGCTGGCTTCGTCCGGTAGGTGTCATAACCTTAAAACACTAAACCCAGGAAATGAATGAAAGCAAACACCAGCAAGGGGAGTGCGTAGTAGTGATCAGATACAGATTTCCCCAAACCTTGCCCTCGGGGCTGTGTGGTGGACAATCTGCATCTTGACAGAAATAAAGTCGCTGTTTCATGCAACCAGTAACGGAACTCTTGTCTTAAAACTTAAAAGGAATTCCAGCACCGAAGACGTGGAAGCCCTGTGCTGGCTCTCACATGGCTGCAAGTCGGGACATTTGAACAAAAAAAAAAAAAAAAAAAAAAAAAAAGAGGTCACAAAGACAGTGATAACTGTCTATCTTTGGAGTTTGGGTCCCCTGTTCACACTCTTGTTCTCTGTCACTACACATTGCACATTCATACTGTTGACTTCATTGATCGTGATTATTTACTATTTCATGTCTATAGCCGGCCGGACTGTATGTGTCAAGATCCTCGAGGTCTAGTTTTGCTCATTCTATAGTCTCAGGTTCTAGGAAAGGCTGGACTTATGCCCGGGGCTCAGTGACTATTTGTGGGACTGGGTGGGAAAGTCGACGGCAAAAAGACAGTGAGAATGCGGCAGTTACTGGTGAGCTGGTGACCTGCAGCCGGGAAAGTTTGAGAAGGGAAAAGAATGTTCAACATTGTCTAAAAATACATTCCGTACTGGGAAGGCTCAATGGGATCAGGTCCTGTCGGCAGTTACTCATTGCTAAGCCTGTGGCAGAAATATGGGGGCTCAGAGCCACCCAGGTGCAGCCACTGGGACCGATGGTGCACTCACGAGGACTGTAAATCAGGACTTCTAACATTACCTGCAAATGAGATTCGAGTCAGAAATGTCCTGTTAATTTATTTGTATTTATGATTTAACCATGCCTCTTTGTTGGATGAATTCATAAAGTGCATAAGAATTTGCAAAAAAAAATAATTTGCAAGACTTCGTTTCTAAGAAAGTTATGGATACGTACACGCGTGCATACACATGTGTGTATACTGGCGCACTTTGATGCAACACGCACACACATCTATTCCATAGTTTGATACGAATAAATCCAAAAGGAAGTGGCCTAGAACACTTTTGATCTCTCAGAGACCCTAATGCCCTCAGGGGGCACTCAGAGTCTCGATTTCTTAGAAAGAGGCAGGAGGATATGGAATTAGAAGCACACCACAGCCTGAGAACCTTACAGAATATGTAGGATTAACCTCTGTGTGCACTTGACTGTGTCTAGTTTGTTTTCAAGCCCACAGACCACTGACGCTTACCTGGTATAAAGCAGAACATATTTAGGTTGCCTACGAAGCGCCATGTCCCACCAGGTGCATGACAAAGGTGCCCTACCACCTTAGCTCCAGACTGGTCCTGATGCCCACATTTCTGTGGGCACCTTAGCTCCAGACTGGTCCAGATGCCCACAACTGGTATGTGACCAGTTTACCCAAACCGAACTCTATTTGAGACAGCATTTGCAGCATAGAATGATGCTTCTTTTGAGGTGAACAGACCTTGCTTGCCAATGGGAGGACGTGGACCAGGTCAGTGGATTGCCGCTGATTCTGGGGAATTTGATTTCCTCAACTCTAGCTCAGTAGGACAACTTGGTTGCACGTTGGAGCCATCTGAGCAACTTTTTTTTTTAATTTATTTTATTTTATTATTATTATTTTTTTTTTGAGGAACTTTAAAAAAAAAGAAACACCAATGCTTGTGTTGCCATTCCCAGAAATCCTGATTTGATCGGTCTGGATGGCACCCAAAGGGAAGCCAAAGTCAGGAACAACTGCCCTACTCGGGGTCTCCCCATTCCTAGGCTGGGCTCATAAATACCACCTCACCTGCCCCTTGAAAGAGTGCAAAGAGACAGTCCAGGGTTCACCAGGTTCCCTTCTTCCTTTATCTCTTGGGGAGGAAATAGAAAGGGAAAGACATGCTGGTGGGCTGGGCGGAGAAGGAGGAGGGGCCCTTCCCGGGGCCCTCCATGCTCTGCCAGTTAGCGGTTCATTAGGGTTAACCAGCTATCTTTTGTCAAAGTAATCACTTTGGAAGGATTAAGCCTCAGTCTCACCTTAGTGTGAATGACTTTAAGCAGATAATCTCCTATCACCTAGTGGAGGATTTGGTTGAAGGCCTGGGGGACTCAAGGGAGGGTTGCAAGGCCAGCCAGGGCTTCACTTGAGGGCTTGGCTGGGGGCGAGGTGAGGAAGCCTGCCGTCTGGGAGCTAGGGCACTTGGTAGGCTAATAGCAGCATAAAATACAAGAAAAGCAAACTTTCTCCTCGCATCGCTAGGCCCAGTGATTTGTTAGAAGTGTTCATGTGATCAAGTTGCTTGTCTGTCCCATGGCCCCTTATGACGTTTCTGTCTTTCTTTGTGCCATGAAGCCCTTAACATGTGCCAGGTGATTTTGCCATTTGCCAGCTGCCTGGGAGTCTGTGAGGAGCAAAGCCTGGCGCAGCCCTAGCCTCCCAGCCATCTGCCTGGCACATGGTGAGCGCTCAGGGTTTGTTGAATTGAATTGTTTCATTTGCTACACTTTTTTTCCCCCAAAAAATGTGAGGTTTTGTTCCACATCTGCCCCCCCAAGCCCCCACCCCACCAGCTAAACTAGACTCTGAGTACCTTGAAGAAATCTTTAAAAATGTCTGTATCCCCAGTGCCAAGCAGAACTCTAATCAGTGCCCAAGAAATATTTGTTAAATGAATTAAGAAGCAATAGGCAGCATACTGATGCCCACGATATCAGGGTTAATTCATGACTGTGTTCTCAGTTTCCACGCTCCCGGACAAGGCAAAGAGGGGAGAGGGAGACAAGACGTGTGTATGACTCCCCCACCATTTATTAATGTGACAAAAGTTGTTCTTTCTCAAAAGTCCCATAGGACACCTGTTGAAGGTAATTCCAGGAAACAAAGGGGGGTGCCAGGGAATAAGAGGGGCCGGCAAGGTCCAGAGAGAATCGAGCAGGGGGACGAGAGAAGAGAGGGACATCGATCGTCACGGCAGCCCAAAGAAAGAACCCCAAAGCTGAAATGCTTGGATAGATGAAATAGACATTCAGGAAAGGAAACATCAACCTTGCTATTGGCAGTTTTCAGAAATCCGTTTGCATTGAGGAACAGGGAAGGCAATGGCCATATTTCCAGATGCTTGGACGGACGGAGTTAATAGGTAGCAATGTTTGCATTATGGCACATAAGATAGTTATGCTATAACATTTATGCCATCGACCTATTAGATACTATTTTTAAAAGATTACAGGGGATTCTGGGCTAAGCCACAACACGCAATTTTACGAGATGGTAGAAAGCATTTCACAATATTACATGTAATTATGTACTTTAACCGTAATATGTCCACTTTGGCTTCCTGGCTGTCTGTATTTATTTTTGTAACTGTTTTTATTTATTAAAAGGCCATCCTTGTATATTTTCTTTTCCTTAGTGACAGTTCTTAGGAAAAAAAAAGCACACACGCCAGGTCGAATTAGTTTAGAAATATGTTGCAAATGAGACGCATTAATTCAGGATCTGGGATACAGGTTGTGAAACACTACACTGTGGGGCAGGAGTCTTGACCCCTCATTAGCTGTGAGGTTTTGGTCAAAGGGTCAATTCTCCGGGTCCCATCACCCCGCGTGGTACATGACAGTGAAGATGAATGACATGAGAGATGTCACTGGGTTTATAAAAAATTTGCACGTGTAGTACGGTATCAGCTAAGTCAAAGATGTGTTGAGAAAGGCCTGGAAGGACACAAACTGTAGGATCACCAGTGACTATCTCTGGGAACTGCAAATCACTGCCGAATTGTATAAAAATAGTCCATTTTCGGGAATTTTGAATTCCCTATTCTGTGTTGACTTTAAGAAAGAAGGGAAGCACACACACTCACACACCATACATCTCACTTCCCGCAAGGCTTGGAGGTGGCACCGTATGGATCCTCCTTCAGCTGTCAGATGTAAGATTCTAAGGTTTGCTGTCTCTCACTGCTCAGGGTTTTTCGCGGGCCTACAGCCATTTGCTGCCCCCTGACCTCCAGAGGGGGGGCACCTACTGCATTCTCTTCTGGGGTTAGCACCACTGGCCTCCCCACTAGCAGTCAAGAGAGTGCTCTCCTGATATCTGTGAAAACCGACTCTGGATCACACACCATCCTCCCCTCCCCGACCCCAGCCCTAATACAACCAAACCCTTGCATGGTGTCCCACTGACCACAAGTCTCATGACCGCAGGTCTACATTTAGAGTGTGATTCATGTGATTAGGATTCATTGTTCTCCTACTTGACTGTGAGCTCCTTGAAGTTAGGTTATCTGGTTCTTTTTTGTTCACCATTGGACTTCTAGCCTTCTAGCCTAGGGAAATTGGGAGGCGAGACCATAGACCTACAGTTCCCACTGCTTGGGATGGTCTTTCCACAAGTGTTTTGCCCATCCTTGAGGACTCTGCTGCTCCGGGACCACCTCAGTCCCTGACAGTGCTGCTAAATACACACCCTCCCCCCCGCCCTCGTCCCATTAACCTGCTTTCTCTTATGCCACAGCTGCTTCCCTCCATCTGAAATCACGTCCTAGGTTCACCTGTTTCTTTATATTTATTCTTTCCTTGTGTAGTGCCTGGATCCCCCTAGCAGCCTGTAAATTCCTTGAGGGAAGTGACTGGGCTGTGCTCATTTCTCAAACCAGAGCACCCAGAGCAACACTTGGCCCAGTGGGTGCTCAACAAACATTCGTGAGATACAGGATAGAGGGATTACGTGAAAAGGATTTTCTGATAGAAGGAAGGAAGAACGGAAAAAATGGTAGAAAGAAAAGAAGAAGAAAAAAAACCAGAAAGTACAAATAGAGGAATAAAGAACAATACTGAAAATCTAGTGTGGCCTTCTTTACATTAAACTTGGGGAACTTTTATTGTCTATATTAGAGCTTCTTGTTACCCCCAGGGTTTTTCAGAAAAACAATGGACTTAAACGGCCTGAGAGAGTCAGAAGACACTGATGCCAGTTCTCCTCTGTCACGATGCCAGTTTACTTATACGATGTTCTCTGGTCTAACAAAGGAACAGGGCCAGATGGTCTCTAACGCTCCATTCCCAGCTAAAATTCTGTGGTTCTAAACTTTTAATTCTGAAATGTATGTTTTATATTGCCCTATTGTCAGGTGCCAAAAAAAATTATATTGAAGATTTAGATTCCACTGTTAGGTAAAATAGCTTAATTGAGATATGTTCAAATCAAATTAATATTTGTAACTCAGTTTTAGTCTCTATAAATATTTTAAGACAAATTTGTTGATTTTTATATAATATTATCACACTTATGTGATTTGTGCATTAAATGGCATACATGTACATGATAAATACATGTTGTATCACAGAGCATACTATATATTTACATAATATATAATAGAATATAAATTATTTATATTTAAGTACCGACTATGGTTTAAAAAAGTTACAGGGTGTGTGAAATATGTAAGGTCCTTGAAGGTAAACTAAAATCATGTGACTCTATCAGGATATTTATTCAGATACCTATAACAAGTTTGAATCCAGGCTCCCTCCTCCCCTCTGAAATGTAATAGGGACCCATTTAATGTATCTGCTTAAAGTGGATTTTCCATACAAAAACATTTCCCACTCTTCCCTGCCTTCCAGAAGCTTCTTCTCGCAACCATATGTATTTAAATGTGGACTAGAAAGCGAAAGAACTGCATCTGGGTCTCAGTTTTGGCAGTATCTTGCAATGGATTATTTTTGTGCCAGTATAATAAAAACAGCATTGCTGTTTTCAAAGTCATATTTCGACTTTCAAAAAGCATACCTTCTTGGGATATTTGCATTGAAGTTTTTTTTTTTTTAAGATTTTATTTATTTATTCATGACAGTCACACAGAGAGAGAGAGAGAGGAAGAGACACTAGGCAGAGGGAGAAGCAGGCTCCATGCAGGGAGCCCGACGTGGGATTCGATCCCGGGTCTCCAGGATCGCTCCCTGGGCCAAAGGCAGGCGCCAAACCGCTGCGCCACCCAGGGATCCCTACATTGAAGTTTTGGTTTGTTTGTTGGTTTGTCTTGCCAGGAAAGCCAATTTGCATTTGGGAAGCAGTGACAACGTACTGAGCTATGAATGTGGTTTGTAGGCCAAGGAAGCTACAACTGATACACACACATACACACACACACACACACAGGTGCCTTAAAGACTCCCAGCTGAGTGAAAAAGATGAATGCTACCATTTGCTTTATCTGTATTATTGGTAAACCAGGCAATTGATATTATCTCTAAAAACCATCTTCCTTAACTGCACTTCTAGTGGGATTCATTGGTATAATTAAGGCTTGAGTGGTCTGAAATATTTCAGGAACCTGCAGTGAACATTCTTTCATTTATCTGAAAATGTAGTTTTATTTCATCCGAAATTGTTTTCTATAATTTCCCTCTCCACCCACAAATGACCTTCTTTTTATACTTATGGATCTACTCACTCACGAGCCAGTGAACTATACGTACACTTCACAGAAGCAAAAGAAACCGTATTGCTCATGCTGTCCCCGGCACTGAGGGGATATCGGTGGTGTTCTAAATGGGAAACTATTTACTTTTTATTACTAACGATTTTTAAGTAATTTCCACCATTTAAAGTGGGGCTAGAATGCCACTGGTAGCTGAAAGCTGGCAACATGATTTAATATTTTTAACACATGATCTGGTATTTGTTACGGTGCTTCAATTTCTCACTGTCATTACTCATGTTACAGTATTATCAATAATGGCAAGTTAAGCTAAATCAGTGGCAAGCTAGTTTTATACCACGATTTCTTTTATTTTTGACCCCTAGATTGACCATTATTTTATAGGAGTCTTCTCAACCATCCCCTTTTCTTCTAGCTAATGTAAAATAACATTTTTTTCCCTCTTCTTTGTCATTTACGAGGATGTTTATTTTACTGTTTCTAACATTCAAGGGTCTTTCTTGTATTTCTTTGTATTCTGTTCGGTAGAGCAGAAAATCTGTCTCAGTTTCAATTTCTCTTTTGTTCCCAGAACTTCCCCCCTCCTCCAATGCTGAAGTGGAAAAATAATTTCCCCTCTTGCACCACACACAGGTTCAAAATCCTGCTTTACACCATGATGCTTCAAACGGCAATTTTTCTAACCCACAAGAAAAAAAAACAAAAACAAAAACAAAACAAAAAAACACCACCCAAGTTCCAACTTGGAAGTCTACAAGGGTCTGAGAACAATTGGAAATAAATTCCTACAACGGGGATTAGCTCGTAGCGCTTCATTGGACATTCTGAGAGGTGCCTGGAAGCCAGCTAGGGCACCAACCTGCCAGCAGACACATAGGTGGCCCAGCTCAGAAGTCAGGGTCCGTTGTCATGGAGAATGAAAGGCAAATTGAAGACATTAAAAGGCAAGTAGCAAACAATCCAGTAGGCTAAGCCAGGGATTTGGGAGCCTCCCAGGGTTCCTCCCTTCCTCATTCCCTGCATGAGTCATTTTTCCAGTCTGTCCACACCCATTCACCCTTCTTCTAGGGGCCGCCACCCCACACTCCCATTCACCCTCAAGCTGCTGCCTCAGGATCTTTCTGAAATACAAGTCCAAACTCTCCCCATTCCCTTGCTGTGTAAACTCTTGCAGTGGAGCATGGTTTTCAGAGCAAAGCTGAGGCTCCTCTGATGAAAGCAAACCTCCTTCGAGCTCGTCTCCTGCCACTCCCCTACACTAGCTTTCCCTCACTTCTAACAGGAAAGCTGGGGGGGTGGGGGGTGGGGGGTGGGACGTGGTATTTGCCATGTTCTTTTCTTCACTTGACCGGACTCGGCTCCCTTTCCATCTCATTATTTGCTCTACCCCTTTTCAGGCACCTGCGGGGTAGCTGGGTGATGGGCACTGAGGAGGGCACTTGATGGGATGAGCACTGGTTGTTAGACTATATGTTGGCAAATGGCACCTCAATTAAAAAACAAAAAACAAAAAACCTCCTCCAAGGAAGCCTTCCCTAACCCTCCTCAGGCCGCCCTCTGGCTGGCCTACAACCATTTTAGCATTTATCCCTCAGGCAGAATTAATTGGTTTGTCTCTTCCCTAGTAGCAGTAGTAGTTGTCCTTGAGGGTAGGGATCATGTTTATCCATCCTTGTATTTCTGACGTGGCAGGCATTTGATGTAGTTGTTGAAATGAATGCTGAAGGCGAAAAAAGGAATTCCTCATAGCTGCTGATTGGCAGATAGAGAGTGCCCATTCCTGTCCTCTGAGAAGGTGTCTGTGTCCTTTTAATTTGCTTCAACCGGGTGGCCACTTGGGTACCTTTTAATGATTAACACTGAGAAGTAGGACCATTTAATTAACGCATTTGTTGTGGAAGGGAGCAACGCACAATAGGAACTGTTTTGCGGATCTAGCCAAGGGTGAGAGCTCAAGTGTGTTGTTAAAGCCTCTGGACGTATTTCTGAACTTTAGCACCTTCCGTGATGTTTTCCCTTTTCCTCCTAAAGCCGGCCCCACCCTCCTTAACACAACTCAACAGTCGTAGGGCGCGAACGCGGCACCCTATCTACCACTGCATTCCGAGGTGTGCCCAAATCATGGAGCCAGTGTTTTCAATTAGAACCGTCCTTGCACAAGTCATCAGAAGTCTCTTAGGTTCAAAGGAAATTCTGCCCCCAAATCTCCAAAACATGATCACATCACGTTAGTCCAGAATTCTTTCCATTCAAAGTGAAGCCAAGTTGCATGTTCTAACACCCAGTGAATTACGATTTGGGGCCGTGGTTCCTTCTGCTCCAACAATAATAGGACTTATTTGCCTTGGACTATTCCTGTATTTCCAAAAAAAAAAAAAGGCATTTCTTTTTTCTTTTTCTCTTTTCTTTTCCTTTCCTTTCTTCTTTTTTTTCTTTTCTTTTTTCTTTTTTTCTTTTCTTCTTTTTTCTCTTTTCTTTTTCCTTCCTTCCTTCCTTCCTTCCTTCCTTCCTTCCTTCCTTCCTTCCTTCCTTCCTTCTCTTTTCTTTCTTTCTTTCTTTCTTTCTTTCTTTCTTTCTTTCTTTCTTTCTTTCTTTCTTCTTTCTTTCTCTCTTCTTTCTTTCTTCCTTTCTTTCTTTTCTTTCTTTCTTTTCTCTCCTTACTTTCCTTAGACCGTGACATGCGGAGTTGGGGAAGCAGGGGGATTTTTACAATATTACTGGCAAGCCAGACTGGAAGGCGGGATGGGAGTCTTCATGCCTGTGTGGCAATCCGTCTTGCTAAGGAACCGCAGGACTTGCGGGCACCCTGTGAACTTGACCCGAGAGGACCCCGGGGGGCGGGGGTCCTGCGGGCCAGCCGGGCTCAAAAGCCCTGCGGCGCATCTCCAGGCGGCAGCCCCATCAGAGGCTCGGCAGTCTTATTTGCAGATCTGACTCTCACCTTCAACCTAACCTTGCTGGCTTCCCGACAAAAGCCCCATGCACCGGCCTCGTTAAAAAAAAAAAAAAAAAAAAAAAAAAAAAAAGACCCCCACCCCTCAAAAAAGGACCAAAAAGGACCTAGCTAGCTAGGTGTGCGCCCGGCTGTTGGGAAGGTGCCCAAGGCGGCAGGGGTGCGCGCCGTCTGCGCTAGGGCCCCGCCGTCCGCCCTTGGGCCCCACCGTCCACGCTAGAGCCCCCTGGTCCGCACTAGGGCCCCGCCGTCCGCGCTAGAGCCCCTCGGTCTACGCTAGAGCCCCCCCGTTACGCCCTAGAGCCCCCTGGTCCGCCCTAGAGCCCCTTGGTCCACCCTAAGGTCTCTCGGTCTGCACTAGAGCCCCCCGGTACGCGCTAGGGCCCCGCCGTCCGTGCTAGAGCCCCTCAGTCTGCGCTAGGGCCCTGCTGTCCGCCCTAGAGCCCCTCGGTCCGTGCTAGAGCCCCCCCCCCATCTGTGCTAGGGCCTCTCGGTCTGCGCTAGAGCCCCCCCCCGGTCCGCCCTAGAGCCCCTCGGTCTACGCTAGAGCCCCCCCGTTCCGCCCTAGAGCCCCCTGGTTCGCCCTAGCCCTATAGCCCCTCGGTCCACCCTAGGGTCTCTCGGTCTGCGCTATGGCCCCCCGGGTCCGCGCCAGAACCCCGACGTCCGCCCTAGCCCCTCGGTCCGCGCTAGAGCCCCCCACCCCGGTCCGTTCTAGAGCCCCCCGGTCCGCCCTAGGGCCCCTCGGTCTACGCTAGAGCCCCCTCGTTCCTCCCTAGAGCCCCCTGGTCCGCCCTAGAGCCCCTTGGTCCACCCTAAGGTCTCTCGGTCTGCACTAGAGCCCCCCGGTACGCGCTAGGGCCCCGCCGTCCGTGCTAGAGCCCCTCGGTCCGCCCTAGAGCCCCTCGGTCCGCCCTAGAGCCTCCCGACCCGCGCTAGAGCGCCCCCCATCCGTGCTAGAGCCCCGCGTTCCACCCTAGAGCCCCCTCCCCGGCCCGCCCTAGAGCCCCGCCGTCCGCCCTAGAGCCCCCTCCCCGGTCCGTCCTAGAGCCCCTCGGTCCGCCCTGGGGCCCCTCGGTCTACGCTAGAGCCCCCTGTTCCGCCCTAGAGCCCCCTCCCCGGTCCGTTCTAGATCCCCCCGGTCCGCCCTAGGGCCCCTCGGTCTACGCTAGAGCCCCCTCCCCGGTCCGTCCTAGAGCCCCCTGGTTCGCCCTAGAGCCCCCCTGGTTCGCCCTAGCCCTATAGCCCCTCGGTCCACCCTAGGGTCTCTCGGTCTGCGCTAGGGCCCCCGGGTCCGCCCCAGGGCCCCGACGTCCGCCCTAGCCCCTCGGTCCGCGCTAGAGCCCCGCCCCCGGTCCGTTCTAGAGCCCCCCGGTCCGCCCTAGGGCCCCTCGGTCCGCACTAGAGCCCCCCCCGGCCCAACCTGGAGCCCCCGGTCCGCGCCAGGCCCCCCCGTCCCCGTGCAGAACGTGCAGACGGACGATACCACCGGGGGGCCGCGGGGATGCGCCTGTGCATCGGCATCGCCCGCTCGGCGCAGCGACCACCCCCGCGGCCGGTGCTCGGGGGAGGGGGAGGGGGAGGGGGAGGGGGCGGCGGAGCGGCCGGGGGCCGGGAGGGCGGCGGCTGCTGGAGGAGCGGCGGGCTTTTTTTTCTTTTCTCTTCTTTTTTTTTTTTTTTTTCCGCCGCCGCCGCCGCCGCCGCCGCGTGCGTCCGGGAGCCTGCGGTCCGCCCCGGGCTTCCTGGTGGGGCTGGGCCGGCGGGGCGGGGGAGGGGCCGCGCAGCAGCGGCGGCGGAAGCCGGGCCCGGCGATAAGAGGCTGCGGGCGACATGCAACAGCCTTTCCACTGCAGCTGAATGAGTCGGGGCGCTCACCATGCTCCCGTGACCTGGGGGCCGACAAGTTCAATTTTAAGCCGCGGGCCTCTCGGAATCAGGACTCCCACAATGCCTTGGGCACCCGCTCGGCAGTCGGGCTGCCTCTGAAAAAAAAAAAAAAAATGTGAGAGGTAAGTTTGCCGTTTTGCACAGTTTCCTCGGCGCTGCCGCGCGGCTCGGCATTGTTTGGAGTCTTTCGGGGGCCGGAGGAGGAGGTGGGGGGAGGGGGGGCTCGGAGTCCCCCTCCCCCTCCCCCTCCCCGGGGGGGGGGGCAGCTGGCGGCGGCGGCGGCGGCGGCGGCGGCGGGTCCCTAACTCTGGGTCCCTAACTCGGGGCGGGCGGGGGCAGCTGCAGCCGGGCCGGGGCCGCCCTTCCCCGGGCTCCGCGGCCGCTGTCAGCGCGCAGGCAGCTTCCAGTTTGGCAGCAGAGGCAGAAAGAAAAGAAAGAAAGAGAGATGGGCGGCGGGGGGGGGGGGGGGGGGTGGGGACGGGGGCGGGGGGGGCGTGTGGGGGGATGGAAGAAACAGGTGCGTGGAAGTGTACTCACAACTTAATGACCTTCGCCAGGGGAGGATGCGAGTCCCTGAGTCGCGAGCCCCGGTGTGCCCCGGCAGACCCCGCATCCCGGTCCCCGGGGGCTGCCATCGGGCCCGGTTCTCATCTGGGCCAAATATGTGCACGCAAAGGTTAATTCTCTGCCTGCTACCCATAAATTACGCATGACATGTTTAGCTGGGCTGCCTTATATGGAGAGGGCTGTATTTCAGTCCAGTTTGCCTTTTGCCAAGTTTACAGGGCGGAAGACGCCCTGCAGGAGAGGGCTCCTCTCTCTCTCTCTCTCTTTTTTTTCTTTTCTTTCTTTCTTTTTCTTTTCTTTTTTTTTCCCATCGTTTGGTAGTGCGTCACTCAAAAACTGTAAGAAAAGTAAGTATAGACGCTCTCGGGGTGGAGCCGCAGCCGCTGGATCGAATCGCTTTCACCGGATGGTTCAAAAGAACCACAAGTAGTTAGGGCTCGGGTTCTGCTCTTTTAGACAAAAGCGGGACAAATATGTAGCCCCCCACCCCCCACCCCCGCACTTTTTTTTTTTTTTTTAAACGGAGCCGGAATCTGTTATTGGTAGTAATGTGTCATGTGAGAATACTTTGATGCCGGAGCCTGTAACACGAGCAGGTAGACGGCGGAGCTCACGCTTGCCCCTCGCGCAGCGCTTCCCAGCCCCAGGGGTGTTGCAAGCGCAGTAGAAGTGTTCTTAGGTGCCCCCCTCCCCGCCTCCACCCTGCGCACCCACCCCCGCCCAGGGGGGCACCTACGGCTGCGGGGATTTGGCGGTGTGTTTCCGTGGAGTGTGCTTCCCTAGGATTAAGCCGGAGTTAAGAAGCTGCCAGAAAGGTTACTGCACCCCCCCTCCACCCTCCACCCTCCACCCTGCACCCTGCACCCCGCACCCCGCACCCCCACCCCTGGCTTTCCTCGGTGTGCCCGCGGGCACAGGCCCTCCTAAGCAAAGGGATGGTAAAGTGGGCCGCACTCGGAGGAATTTCTTAAACAAATTAATGCACCGAGACAGAGAAGTCCTGCTAATTAATGCCTTTGGATTTGCAGGCCCTGTGCAAGGCGCTTTGAAATCCAACACCAGCGCGCACACGGTGTTCCTCCCTCCTGGGTCTGAACGCGGTGTCTGTCCCTACACCGAGGGGATTCAGGGCGTAACGCGTCTCTAACCGCGCGAGGGACCCACTCCCTGGGACCTGTGTGGGTCCCCGAGAGCGGTTAGGTGTTTCCCCCCTTGCCTTGCTGTTGAGATGAGCTAGTATCACCCAGGCAGGTGAAAATGAAAGTTCAGCGACTGCGTGAGATTTCATCTTAGGAACGTTTAACTTCCAACCTAGAGAAGTAGACCTAGAGCCAGGGGGCTCTGAATCAAGTTATTTTTGCAGCCCGAGAAGCCACGTTGTTGTCGCTTGTATCTTTGCTTTCTTTAAAGTTGGTGACAACCACAGCTAGCTCCAAACTGTTTTGTTTTTGGGAAAACCCTGCAGGGTTCTGATTTTCCTTTGCATGGGGGTGGGAGGGTGAATTCTTTTTTTTTTTTTTTTTTTTTTTGGATTACTGTGTTGGTAGGCCATCTTTCAAAATGTATACATGGTTCTTAGTTTTATTTGTTTAATGGGGTGGGGGGAGTCTCCTCAGTGAGGACTACAAAAGTTGCCTTTTGTGTTTTAGGGAACAGGTTGGGTCAGCAGCAGAAAACCTGTTCATCCATCCGTCTATAATTACAGTGTCACTTAAGACATAATAATCAGGCTTTATTATTACTGGGAGACTCAGGGAAGCTCACATGTGCCTGGTTTAATTTTTCTTCCCATGTAACTAAGAACGAATTTGTGTGTCGATGCACATCGAGTGTGGTACTCTGTGCAGCCCTGCCGGTGGAGGATCAATCCCGAGTGTTTTATGGTTTAAAATATTATTGCTTGTGTTTACATTTCCACATTTGAGGCAAACTTAGACTCCAAGTTGAATTCATTAAATTTTGTTTCCAACATTCTGTTCCTTCCTCTGGGCACAGAATTCCTATGAAATGAAACATGGAGTCCTGTTCCAGATCAAGAAACAAATATCCCAAAGTTTCTCCTGGGGGAGGGGGGGGGAGAGTAAAATCATATTTCTCATTGAATAAGGGTATGTTACTTTATTGTATACAATATCCTATGTTCATCATAGGGAACAACAACAAAAAAAACTGCCCTTGCATTTATCACCGTCGGGGGTCTTTAGGCCTGTGTTTGATAGATCTATTTATGGAGGCTGGGAGAGAATTTTTGTGCTGTACCTTCTGCTTTTCTGCTTGATGATAAAGGATGCTCAGGTTAGAGAACATCCCAGATCCTGCTTAGGAGAAGCTGAAGGGACTATCTGGTCGATGAGATTTCCTATACCCTTTAAGGAAAAGTCATTAGGGTGAGCAGTAGGTAGGAGGGTCAGAGGGGTGGAGGATAGGAAGTGAAATGTATTCACTTAAATGTTTGGCTTGATAGGAGATCCTAGCAGCAGCCCTGGTTATAGAGGATGTTACATAGGAAGATTTTGAAGTGGTGGCCTTCTAGGCTAAGAAGCTTCCTTGGAAATCTAGAATGTGCCATCCAGGGCTGTGGCTACTAGCCACACGGGGCTGCTGAGCATTTGAAAGGTGGCTAGTTGGGATTGAGATGGGCTCTAAGTGTAAAAGACATTCTGGATTTGGAAAACTTGGTATGAAGGGAAGCATGTAAAAAATACCAGATTAATAGCTTTTCTGTGGATTATATGTTGCAGTGATAATATTCTGGATATATTGGTTTCAGTAGAATATACTGTTGGATTAATTTCCCCACGCTTATTTTTACCCTGTACAAATATGACTCCTAGAACACCTAAAATAACAAACGTGGCTTGTGTTACATTTCCATTGGATAGTGCTGTTCTAGAATAAAGCAGGGAAGCAGCATTCTGAGAGAAAGCCAGAAAGAGTTTGCTGGCTAAAATATAATAAAATCGACTTTTATTTTTACAAGCTAAAGAAGTTTATTGTACGTAGGCATACCTTGTCTTTCTTATCCATTGTAACCAAAATTTGAGAAAACACACTACCTAACATCTATTTTTATTTCCTCAAAACTACTATTTAGTTTAGAGATTTAATGGTGAGGTAGTTGAAGGCTTATAATTAGGGGATGAGTCTTAACACCTCTCAAAGGCCAGAATAGAGTATGATTGCTACTTAGGAACATTTTAGAGACACTATAGTTATCATTGTCCTGAAGTTACCAAACATAAACGAGTCACTAAAACTTATTTTAAAATGGAGTTCTCAGTAAATAGCAATTATCCTCAAATGCTTAATATGTATTTTCCTTTCCTATGACTTTCCTTCCTTAGAAAACAAAAAACAAGTAAATCCAAACAAGCTCCCGACCCCACGTTAATCGAAGATTAATAAATTTACACGGACCAGATTTGCACTCGCAGGGTATAAGGCCTTGTTTTGAATGTCACAGAAGGTAAAAATAGGATTCTGTGGTAATAGGGGCTTTGAAAGATTTCTATACACGGAGATATTGTCTTTATAATTTGAACACATTCTTGAGAAAGCATCTGACTAGCAAACAAAGCACAATGGCATAGGTCCTGGAAACATTCCCCTCAGATATTTTCATAACTGAAGTACATTTTGCCTTACACAGTGAGTGTGAAGCTGGAAAAAAAAAAAAGGCAGTTCTTTTCTACCCTTATAAAGCATGCTTACTTTTATTTCCTTGGAGGTTGCCAGAGATATAGGACAGGGTGGGTATAGTGAGTTCTTTTTTGGGGGGGGCGGAGGGAAGATTATATAGAGAACCTCGCAAGAGTTGCCTCCTGCCGTCTGAGCCTGTCTCCCACTCTATGAGGCATAACTGCCATTAGTGTCAACGCATGTGTGGAGTGTGAGGGGAGCACTGATCCCCATTAACTTTGTGTATCATTTCTGATGAGTCATGGAGCATATTCACTAATGGTTGGAGGATTATTGATTGCAAAGCAGAGAATTCAAGAACTATTGACATATGGCATTAAGTGTCTCTAGACATAGTTTATATTTTTAGATGAGATAGGGGTATTGATTTTTATTTAGTGTTTTTCATATTATGAAAATATGTATTTATGTAAACACTACAGCTATATCCTTGAGAAAACACTTAGCAAATACATGGTTGAAGGTTTTTCTTTTTTTTTTACATATTATTATTAGTTTTTAATGACTCTGTAAGTGCATCTCTTACAGATAATTATTCACATTTTTCGAGAGGCATCTTAACACACGTGTCTGACATCCATAAAAATGAGGAATCTTTAAAGCATTTATGTTACAGTATTAGACGTATGTCTTTGGCACTTTCCCCCTTGTTTTTGAGATCTTACTCAGGTTTCTGTGATTACCCAGTGTTAAAACAGTTCAGGATGTATTAATCTCGGGATGAAATGTAGCCATACTGGATAGGGTGAAGAATTCCCTTTGCACTGAGATCAACTCTTGTAAAAAGGTGAAGATGTTTCTGAAATAACTGTTATGCTTCCAGTAGTGGATATGCTCCAGAGGAAAAACTGTCATCTCTTTGGACATTGTTTTCAGAAATCGAGAGTTATATTTTTTTATATACCCAAAGAGGTGAATTAAGACTTGATAAGATAATACTCTCATGAAATGGGGACACAATTTTTATGTGAGTGTTTGTTGTGAAGGCTGGATGCTCCCAAGACAATGCTAATTTATTCAAATAATCTGGATGTTGAATAACATCAAATTGTTGAAAATAATTGTGCTAAGTGTCATGTAATCTAGAGGCTAATGTCTGTGCAAATATCAACTCCATTCCAGTCCCTCTTAAGCTGATACTTCTACCTGCAAAGGATTTTTAAAAGAGACTTATGTTTAACACTGGGTTTTCTTTACATTTTTCATTTTTAAAACCGTTTGGGAGCTATTAACTTAAGAATGAACTTGTTTTAAAGAGCTAACAAGATCCGGGGATCATGGGAACAAGTTTAATCGTATGAAATAAACATCACATTGCTGATCTGAGATATTTTATTTTGTAATGTTGATTTATAAGTGAATACATATTGGAGCAAAAGTAGCAAGCGAGGCTCAGTGAGATCTACCAAAAGTAATCAATAGATACCTTATCCTCAAAGAAAAGCAGTCTGATAGAGGAAGTAAGAGCTTTAAAATAACCATAAAGTAGAAAGTGATGTCTCATAAACAGTGGCTTGGTAACATGGTTTGAAAGTTCAGATGAGGAAAGATAAGTCTTTTTTTTTTTTTTTTTTTTGAGGAAAGATAAGTCTTAATGTAGCTCCAGCCAGTACTGTAATAAAGGAAACAGTCTTAATGCACAAATAATGGGAAACAAGCTATTCTTCATTTTTCAACCATGCAAAAAAGTATTTTGTTAAGCCAGCATTAATTCGATCTCTTCAGTGATATTTCCTTATTTTTCATACATTTATATTTAACATCCAGACACAGGATTTTTGTATGTGTTCTATTTCAATATATAAATTTCCAAATGTGCTGTACTAGACTATCCATAGCTTTTGCATTAATTTTCCTGTTGAATACCATAAAATACCACCTTTTGAAGTCACCAGGTAGTTACAGATGTGTTAGAAGACGGGAGTGGGTAATGAGGTTGAACGGCAGATGTGGAGAATTTGCCAAAGGCTGGATTGAAAGTAAGCTGACAATTACAATGAGGTCGTTCGCTAAAAATCTAGATATTAAAGTTAAGAAGTGGACATAATGCTAAAATACATTTAAAAAGCAGTGATTTCACTTTGGGAAAAGAAATGTATCCTACATAATGAACAGCGATGAGAGAAATAGGTATTAGCCAGGAGATTTTTAATGAGAAACAGCCAGAGTAGCCCAGTTAACATGACAATGAATACAAGGAAAGTGGAGAAATAAAGACAGAAGGTATAGACACCGGTGGAAGTGTCCCAGTTGAGAATACAGTTTTGTGGGTTTTCAAAAATAATAAATTCTTTAAGTACCTCGTTGGTGGAAGACGTAACGTCGTCTATACCTTCTGTGTTTAAGTGTCTAGCCTACTGACATCTGTCTATAGTGACTGTGACTGAGTAAATGCTTCCAGAAAATGCCAAAAAAGTATGGTAACAATAATATATGCAGTGGGAGTGTGAGGAAATATAAACAGTGAGACTTTACAGTTTAATAGTCAAAACACATCATAAGCATGTTAAATAGCAGGGATGCCAAAATAAGGCATTGCACAGTTCGTATTCATATTTAGAACATCATTAAAGACGTTCTCGGAACCTGATTTAGTATTAGAATTTACAGACCATTCAGGGCTCATTGTATCCACAATTTGTAATCATATAGGGAACAGTCTTAATGTATAAATAATGGGAAACAAGCCATTGTTGCTACAAATCTAGCAGTGGGTTTACCAGCACTGTTGGGGATCATAGTGATGACACATTCACATTTTATTTGTGTCTATCTTCTCTGATTGCAAGAAAAGAGTTACCTTCAAGATGACCTTATACCACTCCATGTGGATGGATAGCTCTTATCCTAGCAGAAAGATAGTCCGGGTCAGGGTGGTGGTAGTCAAGTTGGGTGACAGATAGAAAGAAAGGAAGGCAGAGGGCCAGCTGTGGGAGTGTGTGTGTGTTTGGGGGCGGGGCGGGGGGGAGGGAGTTGGTGGGAAAAGCTCTGAGTCATTGGCTGGACTTGCAATTCAGTATTCCCAAGCCAAAGGCCCTATCATTGATGTTTCTATTTACTAAGTTTTGATTTCAAAGAAACCTTATTATGAAAAGATGCATCCCTTCCTCTAAACAGCCCCTAGGTTTGTTTGGAAAGCCCAAGGTTTGTTGCAGTGCAAGTAGAACAACAAAAACAGACCTCATGGGGTGGGGGTGGGGGTGGGTAGTTTTTGAAAAGTGGAAGGCTTTGCAAATGGGAGAGGTGATAACAATTTTATTATTGCCATGTTAAACTTACTGTGTGTGTAATATATTTATTGCACTTTTGTCTGTGTCTTGAAAGGAAAGACTTTGTTGGGAGGTTAGCACAGACAAGCCTCACAGGGTGTAGACTTGCTTTCATCTTACCAGATCCAACTGGGTATGTGGCCTGGGGACAGCCATTTACTCTTTCCAATCCCTGAGTTCTCTGTGAAATGGTAAACATATACATACATACTTAGTAGTAATGGAAGTTCAAGGGGGCGCCTGGGTGGCACAGTTGGTTAAGCATCTGACTCGTGGTTTCCGGCTCAGGTCATGATCTCAGGATCTTGGGATCGAGCCCCGTGTGGGGCTCTGCCCTCCACGTGGAGTCTGCTTGAGATTCTCTCCTCCTCTCCCTCTGCTCCTCTTGCTCTTATTCTAACTCAAATAAATAAATCTTAAAAAAATAATAAAAGTTCTACTTGCTATATATTCCTTTATAAAATATCTCACCTAATCTTTTTTTCTTTTACAACTGTAAAATAGGCCTCATGACCTTTATCCTCAAGATTAAGTAGCATGACTAAAAAACTCTCCTTGTCATTTGCAGAATTATGAGGCTCGTTGTGGGCCTTTATTCAAATGTCCATGTTTTTCACCTTTTTTTTTTTTTGTATGACTTCAGTGATATATAAGGAACAGTAAGGAGGATAAGAACTATGATGATTACTAACATCATAAAACTAATAATAAAAACTAATCTTTTTAAGATTTTATTTATTTATTCATGAGCGACAGAGAGAGACAGAGACAGAGACAGAGACAGAGACACAGGCAGAGGGAGAAGCAGGTTCCCTGCAGGGAGCCTGACGTGGGACTCAATCCCAGGACTCCAGGGTCAGGCCCTGGGCTGAAGGTGGCGCTAAACTGCTGAGCCACCAGGGCTGCCTAATTACTAACACTTTAGACTGCTTTCTGTAGGCCAGGGTAAGGTTTAGGACTTAATTCATGGGTTTCTCAGAAGAACCCTGTGTGGTGCATATGGTTAATTGCTCAGCTTCACAGATGGGGAAATTGAGGCACCGACCAGTCAACTGTCCAAAATTACGTAAGTAATAAGTGGCACAACAAGGAGTTGAACCAGGGTAGTCCAGTTCTAGAGCCCATGCTTATACGCAAAAGAATAAAAGATTAAAAAGAAAATACTTGCATCAGGTGCATATGGGAGATGGAGACCATAAATATGTGTCATTTTCTAGCAGAGTCACGCTTTGACAGCATTTAGAAAGTAAGAGGATAGAGGGGAAAGGCATGGGGGAGGTGGGCAGCAGGTAAGGTAGGAGGAAGGGAGGAGCCAGGTGGGAGAGGAGATGGGGGGCACTTTGGGGGGCATCGAGGAGCAGATGGTATATGCTAGCATATCCTAGGATACGCAGTGGGCAACAGGAGGTGTTTGGTTAGGCTCCCAACCCTACAGGCACGGGTTTTGGTGACAATTTACAGAGGGAGGAAAGGGCACGTAAAGAGCTATTGTAGGAGAGAGATGAGGGATTAAATGAGGGAAATGCCAGGGAATGCAAAGGAGGACGTACATGGGGGGAAAAGTGCCAGTGCAGGGTCCATAGGACGTAGCAGGTGACTAGATGTGGACGGACGGGAAAGGCAATGGGAGCTCTTAAAAACGATTCTTAGCATGTAGGAAGAATTTTTTTTTTTAACTTTTCATCAAAAAGTTCTTCTGTAAGCATTTTCATCTTTCTTGTTAATTCTGTTCCCTACATTGCTACTCGTGTGCTCTCTCAGGATAAAGAACTATATTTTAAACTATCAGTCAGAGAAAATACACACTGTGTCTCATCAGGAACTACTAGAGCTCAACCAAGTGGGAGGCGCATGCTGAATTCTTGAAACATTTCCTTTCTGTGTGCAGCTCTTTTAAGTCAAGCACAGGGTCCGATGAACCGCAGCAGGTCGCCAAATTCTTCATCTCAAATTGGCAGTTGTAAAGTAAGCCTAATTTCTTCTCTAGGGGTCTTTCATTACCGGCTAGGGGATGTTTCAGCGTGGGCCAGGCCGTTCTCGTCCCCTATTAAAGGAACACCGGTGTCACCTATCTTGTGCGATAAACCAGGTGACACCCAGATACACGATAAAACGAGTTTGCAGTGTGTTCTTTGTGACTGACATTTAGGCTTCTCAGACCTTGCTATTTTAGGGAAGGTATCAGTATAACTGTGATACCCTTTTTTCCTGGAAATAAGACTCCTTAACAATCAGACACTCTCGTAAACAGAATGATGTATGCACGGGGCTAGATACGCAGTTCTACTGAGTTACCAGTTTCCTGGGGTTGTGAGGATAGTTCTCCTTCGAAGAGAATAGAAGCTTGGCAGGGATACCCCTGGGCCTTTTTGCTGAAGGTCCTCACGTGCTTTTTTACAAGTAAACGGCTTAACACGGTTTAAGCAGAAAATGTCACAGCAGTGGCAGATTGTGTTGTGTTTAACATGCATTAAAAAAAAAAAATTCCCAGGAAATCAAGACAGTTTTGGAGACAATGACTCTATTTATAAATATTTACCACTTATTGTGTATTTCAATGGTCTGTGTCCATGAAAAATAATAAAAATTGTCCCATCTCTGTCTTTACAGCATGTTTATGTAGAGCTTGAGAAAATAATGTTAACAGGGCTTTATTTCACCTTTCATTTACATTAGTATTATGTCAGAGCCACACTTAGTGCACATCTTTTTTCCATTTTTAGGGTTTTCTAAAAATCATATTAGATTTTTGCCCTGTGCTATAAAGATATGGTGAAAATCTCTTCTGTTGTGTCGTGAAGGTGATGTTCAGAAGATGTTCATTTCTTAAGTAACTAAGATTAAACAGTGTTAAAATTAGAAATCCTTCTTTGCTTTCTCTATTCATTGGGCTTAATTTTAACCACACAAATTTACTCCAAATTGTTTAGAGCCGTATTATTTGAATTTGCTCAGACATTTCAGGGAAAGCTGCATTGTCAACTTAGTGGCATTCGGGTAAGGTATTTGGTTTTAAGTACCACATCCAGAAGACTCTTAAGAGATTTGGGGAGCATAGCAAAAGTGAATGACAGCGAACACAAAGCAAATCTTTGACTCAGGTGCAGAGTCTCTCTGAGGTATTGCATGACCTTTCCAAAAAAGTAATTCGAAATGTCCAGAGCAATTGATATTATTGAAAAAGTATATCCTTCCAACAGAATTCTGCATAATGCTCTCCGGGGGACCACATTTACTGAGAATTGCATCTAGGAGGTAACTCAGAGAAATATATTTTTGGGGACTGGCTTTTAAAAGCGAGCGTCGTTGTGGGAGCAATTAATATAGGAAGAAATGACTGTGTCTGTTTCTCAGCAGCGGATTACAGTTTGCTAAATGCTGAGGTTCTTCTCACTTAAAAAGGTATTTTACTATGTTAACAATGAGGCAACATAGGGAAAGCAAATCATCCTTTGTGTTCTGCTGAATGGCCAATCCACAAACGCGTTTGGAGCACCTAGTAGAGTTCAGGGGTCATAGTCGGTCAGGAGGGGAGGATCCAAAGGAGAATCAGGTAGTTTCTCTTGGTTGGCATGTAACTGAGCTGGGGGGAAAGGCATGTGTAACAGTACAATTGAGGGTTGTTTTTTTTTTTTTTCTTTTTGAGAGAGTGAGCGAGAGAGCACATGCATGTGCACAGGCTCGGGAGGTGGTGGGAGGGCCCAGCAGGAGGGAGACAGAGAATCTTAAGCAGGCGGCCCTCCCAACGGGGGCTCTGGGCCCCATCTCACGACTCTGAGATCATGACCTGAGCTGAGCTGGAGAGTTGGAGGCTTCATGGACTGAGCCACCCCAGGGTCCTGCAACTGAACACCAAAAGAGGAAATTCGAAGAAAGAAGGGAACCCAAAGAAGGCAAGTGTTTGCGGAACCCAAGAGTCCAGGCCTGCTGGCTGCAGAGAGGGGGAATTGGCCATTCTGTTCAGAACGTGGAGGGAAACCGCATGGACAAGGGACAAGGAGGCACCAGCTACCATGTTGGAGTGTCTCCTTCATGAGACATTGCCGGCTTGCATTGTTTTATTAAAGAACCACCTTGCAGTGGTGTTTGTTAAACAGGAGCCACCCTTCTCCGGGTGGCTGTGAGCACTCAGAGACTCAGAGAAGTTCATGTGCTTGCCTCAAGTCACACAGCTGGTGGGCGGGCAACCTGAACGGAAGCCCAGGCTTTTCTTGAAAACGGCCTTCTTTGCTACCCCAGAATCATAAAGATTCTGCTGGGAATGGGTGTGGCCTAGTTAGGGTGCAGCGATTTTAAAACTTCCCCCGTACCACGCTTGACCCAAGTCAGGAAGGTGTGACTTTAACTTGAGAAAAGGCTGGCAAATGTAAAATTTGCTTCTTTTGCTCTCATGTTGGCACATAGTTTGATAAATGCTTATAATCTTTATTTCTTCAGTTTAGAAACCGAACAAAACACACTAGGCCTCCTGTGTCCGGCGGACGGGGTAAGGGCTTGCAGTAGTGTGGCCTGTTACAACATTGCGTTTGGGAGGCCCTCAGAGGAAGCTTTGCAAAAGTTCCAGAAGATAATGTGCTTTCACACCAATCATGTGATGCCATAAAATTTTCACCAAGAAATGATGGGGGTAACCCCAGGGGGCATGCTGCATTCCTTTTTCTTCCTCCTGCGGTTATTTCATGCTCTCATGTTCTAGCCTATTCACGCACCGGTCTGTGTCCTCAGCCACTATGTGGCATAGCTGATGATTTTAAGAGATAGACTTTTCACCGAAGATGTGTTCTGTCGGGAGCATGTCACTTTGCTAACACATTCCTCTCTCCGCCAAGCTATTTAGAACACCTACCAAATAAAATTATATAATGTCTAGAGAAGGAGAATGGAAGAAACATATGCCATTGCTGTTGGCCCCCAAGGAAAACCCTCTTATTTAGCAAATACTGACCGGCTGCAGCGTCCATGTGCCACCTCTCCTGCTTTATCCCATCAGAGGATAAGGAGGTGAGTAAGATATACGCCCTGCTCTCCAAGTGGTTTCCAGCGTAGTGATAGAACTATTCACAAGTAATGTTCGGGCAAAATAAAGTAGGCTCGGGAGCCAAGAATAGGCTGCTTGTGGGCAGAGTGTGGAATTTGCCTAAAACCATCCAGTAGCCGCATTAACTCTTTGCGTGCTCTGCATATTGGAGAGAAGACAAAAATCAGCCCATAATTGAATCTGATGATACGGCTTAATATTTAAACCATTTATTTTTCGGTTTCAGTACCTGATAAAGCAAGCATGACCCAAATGTAGTGTCATCCTAGAACTAGACAGAAAAGATCACTTTTTTTTTTTTTTCTCCTGATGTTGGCACTTTGGGAGAAAAGTGAGGGCGTATATAATTCACCCAGAGCTGCTTCATGCTGACCCCTTGATGAGGAGATTAAATCACTCCGTGTTGACAGCTGAGTTTCGAGGCCTGCAACTTTTAAAATGTTAACAGAAAAGGAAGACCTGTAAGAGAGAGGTGTGTTGGGTTGGACTTTAACGACAAAGGGTTTTCGATATGCGCACGATGCTCTTTGTTTTCCTCCAGCTTTTTCTGGGTGTGCAGGAAATAAAGCTGTATTTTGTGGGCCCGCTTCCAAACTTTCGGATGGTAGATGCACAACCGTGAGTATTCGGTAAGACCCCGTTCAGCTGTGAAGTGTTCGCCCCTCGTTTCCAGGACTTAAGCTGCGGGATCAATGAGAGGACTCAGAATTATTATTATTTTTGATCGCTTACCACTATTCACTTTTAATCGTGAACACTTACTTCATGCCCACTGCGTAAAAACGTCCCGATAAGGTTGTGGCGTGAAATTTTCAAGCGAAATTAAGGATGTAGCTTCTGAAAAAAAAAAAAAAATGTAGCTTCTATCTTTCTGAAGCCGGTAGCCTAAAGAAGAAGGTCCATTTTTAGTGAAATAGTGAAGACAACCAAAGAACCAGATGGTTAGCAATCGTAATAATGGTAAAACTAGTGACTTTTTTGGTAGGCACGTATCCTCTTTACATAGGTGACCGTGTGTAGTTCTTGGACAGGGCTTCGAGATTTATGTGTCGCCGGCCCTCTCCAGTTCACAGGTGAGGAGAGGAGGCGTGGCTAGGTGAAGGTCAGGTAATTTGCCCCCGGGGTCCTGTAGCACCCTACCGGGAGTGCTGGGATCCTAACCTGCCCCCTCTTGCTGTTTGTCTGCTTGTTCTTTTCCATCAGTGGGGTACGGGTTAAGGACACCAGTACTGACAGCAGCTTAGGTTCAAGACCTAATCCAAGTTCAATGAATCCAAATGAAGAAGGGACGATGTGAAGGATGGGTTTTGAAGCATTGTGGTCCCAAACCAGGAGAGACGATGAAGTGAGCTTTGAAGTTTCACTGGCTTGGAAGGAAGAGCTTTCAAATGGTCAAATATGCCTGTGTGGTCTGCATAGTAGTGGTTCTACTCACACCTGATACCCGCTGCCCCAGCACTCACCGAGATCAGCAAAATCTACTTTTAGACTCAAAATCATTACCACCTGTGAAGTTTCTGATGTCACTTCTGAATGACCTAGCACTCTGCCAATTGCTCAGTTGGATGGCTTCACAGTGGCACATTTTCAGAAGCGTCTGGAGCCCACAAAGAGTATTGCAAATGTTCTTCTAATTTATTCAGCTGCATTATTGGAGGCATTAGAGAATTCAATTCATTTCTCTCATAACCAAAATATAGAAATCTGCTGCCAACATTAAAATAATAAAAAAATGTCATTGAGAATTTACATCCATGCGGAGATTTCTGATTAAACTTTCTCACTTTCCCTCAAATCCCTAGCAGGGTAGTTAGAGCATGTGCAGGTGTGTGTCCTGTGTGCCTATATGTGGATTGATCCATCCGTCCCGGTGTAGTCCATAAAGGATTATGAAGTAGTACGTAGGTTATAGTTTAAAATAGAATAGGATGACCGTGATGCTAAGCGGTTCATTCGCCAACTAATGTTAGTTTAGGAATTTGCTCTGAAATACTTAATATTATTTTGCGGTTCTCTGTACTGATGACAAGTAGAACTTGTGAAAATATAGACCCTGTGTGGAAATAAAACGACAGATCCTCTGGTAGACGTATGTCAGTTTGAATACACTATCACTCCAGTAGTTCTTAAGGCTTGGGATCCAACAGTTGATAGAGACTGTTATTAAGAATCTTCTGTATCTTAAAAAAAAAAAAAAAGAATCTTCTGTATCTTAATGAATTGCTCTCCATAGCTCTTTTCTTCCCCTGGAGTTCAACTCTAACCAATTCATACCAGCAATACTTTTCTGTTTATAAATGACCTGATGGTCATAGATTCAGAAAATATTTTCCCTCTGTGGTCCAAGAATTCTTGGGCATATTTTTTAAGAGGAATGTTCCATGCTAATATACTAATTTTTTTGGCAAGAAAATTAAGCGCCTACATTTCAGTCCAAGAGTTCTATGATAAATGAAATATAATTAAATATGCAGATTCTGCAACATTCACTTAAATATTAATTCGGGTTCTTTTATATTCTGGGCACTGTGCTAGGCATTGAATACATAACGGTCGACATAAGCAGATGTAATTATAAAGGTGCAATTATAAAATTTAGACATCTCTCCAATTTCACGTTGGCCCTTGCAGAAGTAGTGACATATTATTATAGCTCTTACTGCCACAAAATTTAAATACTCCTTTCAGTCGTTAAAAAATATTATTCACGGATGTCAATAAATATTTATTTTAAATCAACGGTAGGTTTACTGTGTATAAAAGGGAAGCAGTTTATTCTCATGTAAAGGAAAGAACCACTGAATGCTCAGAGTACCCCTTCACGATTATGCAAGAGAAAGGGCATCGCAAAGTAACGCAGAGAGAGAAAACTCAATTTTGAGTGGCAGCACAATATTGTGAGTTTAAAAGGTCAGGCTGGTACAGGAGCCTCCGGTTTTGCCACTCAATATCATGCAGAATGCTGTGACAGCCAGGGCTGATACAGCTGAAAATATCTGTAGCCTTGGAAGCCTGGTAAGTTTTAGAAGGTCATTTTGGCATCTGGTAGGAACACTGATTCACATGGAAGGTCAAACTGGACAGCCAGGCCAAAAAAAAAAAAAAAAAAAAAAGTAGGCCGCTGAACCCAGCAGTTGTAGATTTTAGGGCAATTGTCAGCTGCGGGGACCAGGTATCCTAATCCAGTGTGACCACCTTTCCTATGTTGAGAGGACTGCGCTTTCCTTGAAGGTGAATTCTAACCTCTCTTTCCTCTTCTGAAACTTTTAAGTGGTGCATCTCCCACCTTACCTGGTGCCGGGACCAGATGTTACTTTGCTCCTGGGTAGGTCTGACGTATGCTCCGTCAAAACCGATGGGAGTCGGCTTACACCAGTGAAGTGCACGTGAAATAGGACAGTGGAAAAAGAGACATAACAGATCAATTAGGGGGAAAAGAGTTGAAACAAGGCCTTGAGATGAGATCGAGCCCTCAATTTCTCTCTGAGCTTTCTGGCAACCAAAGCAGAAGCTTTCCGAAGTAGAAAAAAAATTCCTGACTTTATTGACAAGGGTCTCTTCCTCTCCCAGGTACAGGCTTATTCTTAGCCCTTAGGGTATTTAGTTAAATATTCTGGCTCTGTCCTTGGGGAAAAAAGCCTTGGGATGGGTGAATTCCAATTAATTAAGAAGTGAGGGCCAAATTCTGCAGCCTGGCCTTCAAGGCGCTTACTGATTTGTTCCAGTCTCCCAGGGCAGCCTTCTTTCCTGCCAGTCCCCCAGGGCTCACATTCTGTGCCCCCCAATATCCCCATCTTATCTATCAGGAAACCACCCCTGACCTATCTCCCCTTTAACTCACCAGGCTTTATTGTTATCTCTACTGTGTACTTCTCACTTCCTTTTTCAATGTTCGGTTATTTTGTGTGTTTGCTTTATGTTCCCCGTTAAAGCAGTAAGATTCCCACAGCGGGATCCACGTATTCCTTCTCTGTCTAGGTTAGGTATAAAGGGTCATCAATGAACGGTTTTACACAATCAAGGCATAGATAATAATTTTATCTGTGTACTGTTTATTTTTCACGACTGTATTTACCCATTTAATCAGGTTATTGTATGTGTTGGGTGTCTTTGGATTTCTTTTAGGAAAACATTTCTTTTTCCAGGATAGCAGAGAAGGAGAAAAAGAGAACTAAATAAATAAATGAATAAAAGTATAAATAAGCAATGTTTTAATTGTTTTGACTTTGGGCCTTCAGGTTAGAAAGCAACTTAATATTTACCATTTCTCGGTGCCATAAAGAAACTAATATAGTACAGAACTACAGAACAGGTCTGTTACATGTAAAAGGGAAAAAAAAAGCCATTTATGCCACTTCACACCCTCAGTGCTTTCTCTCTAGTATACTTTTCTATGGTTTTAGCGGCTGTCAAAAGAGCTGTCTGACTCTACATGGCTTAGAAGTGTTTTAGAGTTATTCTATCTCCTTCACTGCTTTTCAAACACTGTTTTAGTGGTTGATACAGATCAGCCTTCCTACATGCAGACTTGCTTAGCACATACTCAGTTTTATACTTTTAGAGAAGCATGTCCTTCTACTTACAGGGAAGGTTTCTGCTAATACATTTTAAGCGCCTGTAATGAAAGCTCTGAAGAAAATGTAGGCTCTTCTTGCTCAGAGGGCAAATAAAAATAAGTTCAAAGACCTCTTCCTCAACAGTCAATCTTTAAATCAGTTACTGAGCATTGACAGCCCTGTCATGTATTAGTTACTAGATGAAAATTGATTAATGGTCGTAAGAAGAAGCTGATAGGCGCGTGTGTAATTTTCACACCCCTAAGTGTACATTATTAGTGTCTAGTGCCTGCCCTGTGGACATAGGACAATAGCAACCTGATTTGGGGGCCTGATCCTTCCAATTAATTAGCTTAGGGGGGACTTTGGTGAGTCAGTCAAACTGTACTAGCCTCAATTTATTTGTTCACAAATGGGCAAGTTAGGGACGCCTGAGTGGCTCAGCGGTTGAGCCTCTGCTTTGGCTCAGGGCATGATCCTGGGGTCCTGGGATCGAGTCCCGCATCGGGCTCCCTGCAGGGAGCCTGCTTCTCTCTTTGCCTATGTTTCTGCCTCTCTGTGTGTGTCTCATGAATAAATGAATTTAAAAATCTTTTTAAAAATGGGCAAGATAATATAACCATCTCTCAGTTGTGAGGATCAAATGGCAAGAATCAGATGAAAATAAATTATCTGCCAAAATATAAAATATTATTTGCTGTACTGTACTATCATAGAATGTATGAGTTCTGGGGGGGGAGTTAATTTTTCTACTTGGGTCTTCCAGTAGAAACTTGCTATTAAAGACTCAGATGAACACCTGCAGGTTTTATATATAAATAAAAAAGAAATGTGGCGTAAGCCAACTTCTCAAAAGTTCGTCTCTTTAAGGCTATACTACTTAATAAAGGAGCATAGCTTGTAGTTTTATCAAATAAAGTGGCTCTTACTGCAAGAAGATTAAGTAATTTCTCTTTCCCTCTATTAACTTTAACACAAAGTTTTTACCTCAATTTAAGTGAAGACCTAGGAAATAAGTCAATCATAAAGACAACATGATTTCACTTAAACATGGAATTTAGTCAACAACACAGAGGAGCATAGGGGAAGGGAGGGAAAAATGAGACGAAATCAGAGAGGGAGACGAACCATAAGAGACTCTTCGTCATAGAGAACATACTGAGGGTCGCTGGAGGCGAGAGGCTGGGGGACGGGGTAACGGGGTGACGGGCATTAAGGAGGGCACGTGGTGTGAAGAGCACTGGGTGTTACATACAACTGATGAATCACTGACCTCTTCCTCTGAAACTAATAATACACTATGTTAATTAATTGATTTAACTAAATGAAGAGCTAGTTGTTATATACAAAGAACATGATTTGACTAATTCCCTCATAAAAGTTTTTGCTTTTTTCTTATTCTTGGGAGATACACGCATGTACACACAAGCATGTCTACACATGCATTCATAATTAATCCTTATTTCTTACTAATCCTTATTAATTCTTATGTCTACACATGCATTCATAAATTAATCCTTATTTCACATTTATCATTACTACTAACAGTTGATCTTATGTTGCTGCGATTGACAGGTGCTTGTTTTTTCATCTTTTTACAGAACAGCTGTACTATTAGAAATTATTCTATTAGAAATAAGGAATCCAAATAGCATTGTCTTTAGAGAATTTAGTGTGTGTGTGTGTGTTTATACGATGGCTTATTTGACATTTAAATGATAGAACTATATGAAGTTTTAAGATTGCTACATGATTGCTCTTTAAGTTTATCCAATGTATTCCTTCAGATATACAAGGGAGATATATTTTTTATAAGCTAAGTAGCTTTTGCATGCTAACTTGGAGTAACTATTGTAAAGGATTAAAATACAAGTGGTTTGAGACATGATGAGTAGTAGGATATGGTGAGGAGTATCTTAGAGTGATGTGAAGGAACATGTATGGATGCCTAAATAGCTTAGGCATTTAAAATTTAAAAAATATTTAAAATTTAAGTATTAGGGGGGCACTTGATGGGATGAGCACTGGGTATTATGCTATATGTTGGCAAATTGAACTCCAATAAAAAAATTTAAAAAATAAAATTTAAGTATTATTTTAAATAATAAAATAATGTTTAAAATAATATTTTGAAAAATGAACATAACGGAATTTTGTATAATATTTTGCAGGTGGGTCAACTTTCTAAAGTAGTTGATGGAATATAACCAAAAAGCTTGTTACCAAATCTCAAACAATCCCATCTTTTCAGGACAGATACTCTGAGTTTTAGGAAACTATTGGGTAGGTATATAGTAAACATCTTTGGTGGAAGTAGTACTTTAGCTTCAGTTGATTGTAATTGTCAAGGTTTAATGAGATTAAGAATAACCTGGAGGAGTTTAGTTAAAGTGTAGATTCTTGGGGTGCCTGGGTGGCTCAGTTGGTTGAGCGTCTACCTTTAGCTGGGGTCATGATCCCAGTTGCCCATCGGGCTCCCTGCTCAGTGGAGAGCCTGCTTCTTCCTCTCCCCTGTGCTCATTGTTCTCTCTCTCAAATAAATAAATCTTTAAAAATATGTAGATTCCTGGTCTTTATCCTCAGTTGGTTGACGGTAGGTCTCAGGAATGTATATTTTTAACAGTCATCCCCAGGTGACTGATTCAGAGAGTCCAAGCCTCCTCCTGGAGCATCAGATCCCAGAACACAAAGGGTTGCTGTTAAGAAACTGTTGGCAGTTGTTTCGGTTTATTAGCAGCTATCACTGCATTGTGATTTGCCATGGAAAGCTGGTCATTGCTTTTTAAGTGCATATGATGCTGATGGAAACACGTAGAACTTTAATCACTGTCTCATTAGAAGGGAGTGTGTAGTCGGCTCTTTGGATTTCCACATGCTTTTGGAATGCACAGAACCTTATGGGCAATTAAAATTAAGAAAGGGATTTGCTTTTTCTGTTTAGCAAAGGAACCAAACCTCAGTGGCTGTATTAGTTTGTTCAGTACATAAACTCTTTTGGAAAGTACTGAATCCTGAGAATAAAATCTTTGATCTCATGTGAGAAGCAAGACGTTATTTACACTTGACAACACGGTAAAAATCACATTGTGAAAAAAGAAAAAAAAAACATTGAAAATGCCCACATTTTGCCAGTGTAGCATCTTATATTGGTATTTCTTTATTCCGTGAGCTGTTATTTAATAGTGGAGGATGAGTTTGAGGAGGGCAAAGTGAGGGGAGAATGTTTTCTTTAAAAAAAAAAAACATTTTAATCAAGATTTGATTTATTCATTTGAGACACACAGAGAAGAGAGAGAGAGAGAGAGAGATCAAGTGAGTGAGCACAAGCAGGGGGAGTGGCAGGGTCCCCACTGTGCAGGGTGCCTGATGCGAGGCTTGAACCCAGGAACCTGGGATCATGACCTGAGCCCGAAGGCAGATGCTTAACCATCTTGAGCTACTCAGGCACTCCAGGATGTTTTATTTTCTAATGGGACATATGTCTATTGGCAAAATCCTACAAGAATACATACCCTGGTTGTTTTAATTGGTTGGGTATGGTGCTTCAGGGGAGCACTCTACTCCAGGGTCGGAAATGACTACATGGGGAGTCCCAACCTTGGGGGAAATGGCCACATGAGAAAATGTATGTAGGGCTACATGAGTTCACAGAGTTCTGTTGTGTCTTAGCTAGTTTGATAATGCCTTGCATTATTTATAGCAGTTGTCAGAAACCATTTCCTTTAGTCAATTCTAGTCTAAAAACGGGGGGAGGAGGGGAGCAGGATATTTTCTGACATTTGTAGAAATAATGTGTAAAAAAAGCATTCCCTTAATCATGTGACATGGTGCTGTCAGTGATTTTCCAAATATAACATGCCCTGCAGACTCTGTTAACTACTCATCTTGTTTTTATTAATAAGAAAAGAATAGTAAGCTGTATATTGTCCATTTTGATCCTCTGTCAACCCAAACATTCATTCAGACTCCCAGTCCTTGGTCTTTAGCAAATAATTACAAAATATAAACATTCTAATTTTTTTTTTACAGTGAGATGGTTTATTCTGAAACAATGGGAGTTGAAAAAACTGATTCTACAAATGTTTCCATTGATTAGCTGCCATCGGAGGGCTAATGGTAGAAAATATTTTGCAAAATACAAAGACAAGACTTTAAGGTCTGCTTGTGGGAGGATAGACCTTATCATGCCTTTGGCCTAGTCCCACAATAGAAATTTACAGCTTTTTTTTTTTTTTTTTTTTTTAGATATTTGCAATCTAGATATAGAGATTGTTTACCTTAAAGGACTAGAATAGATTTAGCAATGTAGAAAAGCAATGTTCATTGTTGGTCGAAGTATATATTGGTAAATGTTTTCTGGCAGGAAGTTTGTTTTTCACAGTTAATATATGCATTATGTTCTAAGTATGTTATTAAAATCACTCAAAATAGGGGCACCTGGGTGGCTCAGGGGTTGAGCATCTGCCTTTGGCTCAGGTCATGATCCCGGGGTCCTGGGATCGAGTCTCACATCAGGCTCTCCACAGGGAGTCTGCTCCTCTCCCTGCCTCTCCCTCTGCCTTTCTGTGTTTCTCATGAATAAGTAAATAAAATCTTAAAACAAAAGACAAACAAAACACTCAAAATGTGAGAGTAGTTTTATACATTGCAGCATTGCTTGTGAAAAATTAGCATTAACCTAGGTGACTGCTCTTAAAGAAACGGACATAGAATGGAATAATACATAGTTGTTGGAAAGTACGTTGACCTATGTATACTGACAAAGAAAGGTTATTATCAAATATTGTAGAAATCAAGCCTTAGAACAATATGCTTATAGTATGTTTACATCATTTCTGTAAGAATGATAAACTATGTGAATTTGTATGTGTAGATGTGTGTATGTGAATCATAGATAAAGGACTAGATATACCATACTAATAATAGCCGGGGGTACTTTGAGATGATTGGGGGTCTGATTTGGCGGTGGAGTGGTATGGATGGGGTGGAGGATTCAGTTGAACTTTGTTAAAACCCTTCTGTATGGTTTAAATCTATTGCAAGTGAAAATGCACTCATTTAGCAATGTCTAAAAGTGATGAAAGGAAGAAAAGATGTCGAACTGATGTATGTGATTCACGTAGATTACTTGCTAGAGATTTTTGTTCACCATTTTAACTTATACTTTACTATGCCTTCCATTATTTAGGAGTCTCTATATAGAGACTAGCCTTATAATTGATACCATACTTCTCAGCACACCAAAGAAAGCAGAACCATAATTAAGAGTGCAAGTCGTTAACTGACTTTGAAATAATTGTTGTAGTCACTGGAAGTGTGGAAGTCTATGTATTGGAGGAAGAAAAGAGGCTTAACATTTAAATAAACAATATTTGGTTCGAATTTTAATGTGCTCCCGGGCCTTTACAATTCTGAGAATCCTTTATTTTCATAATCCTAATTACTCCACTCGATAGGTTTTTATTTAATTTGACATCTCTTTCTAAATGTGAGTTCCATGAAGACATGACATTTTCACATATGTCTGCAGAAAAGTTCCTGTGAACCAGTGACTCGGAGATTCTAGATCTGCATTGTTGTTTGGTGCATTTATAATGAGATTTCGGTTCTTAAATATGTTAGAAATTCAAGGACGCAGAGGGACATAGAGTGTAGTAAACAGTGTACATGTAGCTTAAAAAGCAAGTATCATGGAGACAAATGATCTTTCCAGCTACTTATGTTTTCGGACTTGTATATTACAGTGTGTTTCTCTTTTTTAATAAATTTGTAGATTTATACACATGCACACACACGGAGGAATATTTGGCATCCATAAAAATGGTAAGACTTTGCCACTTGCAGCAACATGTATGGACCTAGAGGGAGGCTTTTATGCTAAGTGAGATAAGTCAGACTGAGAATGACAAATACCATATGATTTCACTCATATGTGGAATCTAAAAAAAACAAATGACTAAACAAACAAAAAGCAGAATGAGACCTATAAGCAGAGAACAAACTAATGGTTGCCAGAGGGGTGGGGATCAGAGGATAGGCAACATGGGAAATAGAGGTTTCCAGTTAAGGAATGAATAATTTCATGGGAATGCAAGGCACAGCCTAGGGATATTATAATGGCATCGTATGGTGACAGATGGGAGCTACACTTTGGTGAGCATACATAGCATAGTCTATAAACTTGTGGTTTCACTATGTTGCAAATTTGAGACTAATGTAACATCGTGTGTCAACTAGATTTAAATTAAAAAAAATTATTAAGCCTTATGAGAAATACTGAGATAGGCATGAGCAAAATATGCCTCCCAGTTACCCATCTCTTTTAAAGAACTATGGACCAGCTTTTGAAACTCTAGGCCTCTGCAAAATTCCATCTGTAGGTCTGGGTTGTGATATAGCAGTTACAATAATATGAGAGTAATTTGTTGTTGTGCGCATCTCAGACCTAGTTAAGTATACGAGTTATGTGGAATCTTCTCCAGAGGATACTTACACTACCCTAAAGTGACAATACGCGTTGTCAGTGCATGTCCTTGTTTGGGTGCATATATTCCTTCCTCATTTAAATTAGGTAAAAACAACAGGGTCTTGGTCACTGTTAATTAGGCAAAATATAATTCTTATTTATATGTCAGTGTATGTAAATTTTTTTAAAAGCTCAAGTTAAACAGACTCTGATACTTTATTGTTATCAGGAATGAATTCGTTTAACATTGGTGTATTAGTAAGAGTATGCTTGAGATTATTTGTGAAAAAGGTAATTTTTAAGGTCAAATCTATACATCAGTAGAAATATGCATAGGATGATAATAGTCAACCTTTGTGGCTTGAGTATTTGTAAAGATTGCAGTAAGAGATGCATTTGTAAAATGATGTAAAATGATTTTTGCTGATGAGATGGAACGGAGATGTTTATATACTGTGTTGTGTCATGAGAAGTCCACTAATTCATTAAATTGGATACATTCATGTAATGTCATACTATATTTATAATTGGTTTTAATCATTATATTCTGAAGAATAATTATTTTACATCTCTTTATCTAACCGTAAGCATACATTTAATAATTTCCTCATAATGATTAGTAATCAAGCAACACATGTTTTGGGCAATCTTCAAGAGAAATAAGTCTGAAATTTCTCAGATTGAGGTCACTGTGTCAGATTTTTACATCAGCCCTGTCTGGAAATTCAGGATTCATCTGTTAGGATGAAGCTTTTCTTTTCTTTTCTTTTCTTTTTTTTTTTTTTTAAGATTTTATTTATTCACGAGAGACACACAGAGGCAGAGACATAGGCAGAGGGAGAAGCAGGCTCCCTGCGGGAACCCGATGTGGGACTAGATCCTGGGACCCTGGGATCACAACCTGAGCCGAAGGCAGACGTGCAACTACTAAGCCACCCAGGTGCCCACGATGAAGCTTTTGTACTCAGCTATACTTGATAGTATTGATGGTTATTGCCACATTAAGATTTCAGCAATTCTGGAAAGTGTGACAACTATGATTAAATCTGGTTCTGATAGATATACCTTATTTCTGGTGTGCTTTCTCGCTCACATGCACACTCTTCATGTTGTGTGTGTGTGTATACACATCTATAGTATTTGTCATTTCTTCTCAGGTTGATTTTGTAATTTAACTCAATTAATTGAGCCTGCTCACGAACCAGGCACAGGTTAATTGTGAAGAAGGCCTTAATGACGACCAATTGGGAGCGTGATTTCTGCCCTGGGAGCAGAGTTGGGGGCAGTGGCATGAAGAGAACACATGCAGCAGATTTCACTGATGCACAGGGCACCGTGGGAATATCTCCTCGGCTTTCTCATTAATCACCTTCATAGTTCTTTTTGAGTTGGGCAATAACAACATTAGGGAAGCATAGATGAATTTGCTGACATTTCTGATGCAGTGAAGGTTACATTGAAGCATGTTTTGGGCTGAGGTGCCATCAACTTTGTGAGAAGCTAGGTGATGTTATTCAAAAGATAGAAATGTGAAAAATTTAAAACTAAGATCTTGGCCTCCAGTTACTTTGCCAAAAAAAATACAACTGCTTTGAGTGAATGTTAGAATCAAAGTCTATACTTCGGCACTGCATTGGGAATGACAATTCCAGTGTTTTGGCTTCACAGTTTTGTCGTGCTGATTTCACATTGGTAGATTCCAGTTGGGTCAACGTAGAATTTTCTTCCCTGAAAATTTCCAGGATGGTGAGGTTTTTTTTTCTTTTCCCGCCCCCCCTCTACCATTTTAGCTTTTGAGCACATAACATTGCTAACTTGTTGTGGTTTGTGTTCTGATTTCTCAGCTATTGATTATTTTGAAATATTACATGATACGGACCGATCAGAAATGACTCCCTGAGGTTAACAAGATGACTTCTTTGTGTAAAAATCCCTGAAGCACGATGAAGTGGCATTTGTGCCATTATGCCAATTTACTTTTTTGTAGAATAGACGGGAATGTTAAAAGGCTGCCTGTTTGAATATTATCAGGGAAAAAATGCAAATTTCCCCTTCTTTTGCCAGAATTGAAGACTGAATCTGTCAGAACTCCACAGATACTTATTTAGCTGTTTTAAATTTGCAAAGCCACATGTACCTGTTTCAGATTATCCTGTGGGTAAGAACATCTTCCATCAACTTCATAGCTGAGGAGGTATATAAGTACGGTTCTGTGTTAATGTCACTGCCTCATGCCGTCTTTCCAAGGAATTCAATGCTGGTTTTATTCACATATAAAGGTGGCATTGCCCGTGTACCAAACAGGCACTGTAACTTATGGAAAACACTTGTAAGCTAGTATGCAGGTATCCTAAGAAATATTTAGTCATGCCACAAACAGATTGTGGGCTTTCTCTGGATCAGACACTGGGTGCTAGTGGTTTAGTGGAGAACTAGCTTGGTAACTGCTTGCTCTCATGGAGCTTACATATTTAATGGCAAAAGTAGACGATATGCAGATAGTAAGATAGGTACCTGATATTGCACCAAATACAAGTGCTTTGAAGAAAAATAAACCAAGATAAAGGTCTGGCAAGTCTGGGCTGATGTCGGGAGGAGGAACAGAAGATTGGATACCTTTTGAGACTGGCTGGAAGTTACCTTGGCAGTGGGGACCAGATGAAGACCTAATTAGGTACAAAGCTAGTGACCCAGTATACCAAAGTGTACAGCCTGCCACCGCGATATTTATTTTCTAATGGTCTGAAGACTTTTAATTTTTTTTTTTAGTTTGCCTGAATACAGGAATCAGTTCAAAATTCACTTTTTAATCATTGCATAGAGGCTTCCTGTTTTATTTTGTCTTAAATATAAATACGGAAGGGACAATAATCATTTTCTGTTGAGCCCAGTTTGGCGAGTTGCTTTTGGAATTCTAATCTTTGGCAGTAGCGGGTCGGCCAGCCAACACTCCTTCGTTATCCTTCTAGTAAGGGACCACTTGATGATTAGGGAATTGAGCCTAAATTGTAAAGGAATGCTTTGACAGACCGTAGATGACTTATTTGAGTTAGTAAATTTTCCTTTTCTTGGCAGCAGATTGTCACCCGAACACAGTGCCGTGTGTCAGCCTGACGGGCCACATTGACAATCGGCATGTGTGGTTGAAAGTTATCTCTTTTTCTCATCAGTGTTCCTAAAAACTTCACTTATTTGCATATCTCTTTCATGATTTTGCCAATATATTTACTTAGTTTTTTTTTTTTTATAATGTTAGTCTTATTTTTCTAAATTACTTTTAGCAAAGGTTAGCTTTTTTCTCAGGTATGATAGCCATGTGATCACAGGCTTGGTGAGCTACTTTGTGTATTCTGATGCATCTATTAAAATTATATTGTTTCCGCATCACTTAAAATTGTCATGGGTGCTACCAGTAGTGTGCTTACCCTTTGCTGAGAAACACTGATCTCAGCTTTTTGTTATATGGAGTAGAATACTGCTGAAGACTGCATTAACCCGTTCAGACCACAGTTTTCCCCATGTAATAACTAACGGCCTTGTTACTCTATTTAGTACCTTAATGAGTAGGGAAATGGCAGTACAGCTCTCAGAAATGCTTAGCTGGTTTGTATACTGAAATCTCTGTTAATATTTGGGGTGAGCTCAGGGCAAAATTGTACTATGAGTTAATTAAATCAAGTAATGCATTGCTGATGGACTTGGCATCAGTGAGCCTGGGGGAAAAGTTACGGTTTGAGGCAAGGGGCTTCTCGTCACCTTTAAACATTCCGTGGTGAAGTTGGCTTTCTTTTCCAGTTAGATTGAAAAAAGCAACCTCATATAATTACTCCATTAACTTCCTCAATACGTAAGCTATTTCAAAATCAAAGACTTGTGAAAAAAGTCCCCCAAATTCCCAGCTAACTGCTCTGGGATGCAGTAGGACCAACCTGCCTTTATTTGGTTCAGAAGACCTGAAATGATTATGACATTTAGATGACGAAGACACTTAACCTTTGCTTTTAGAGGCCATCCAGTTCTCCAAAACAGAATTTCTGTCTCCTACCTTGTAAGCACCTGTTGATCCTCTATTGCAGTATATACGTTACCCTTAAATAGATATTTATACAAAGCCATCCAGTGTCCGTTTTGATGCTAATGTGTATATCAATTGCCGTGAGACTCCGAATTAGTAATTTCCCATGCTGTTTTGCTTTGGTTTTGATTCTTTGCTTAGCTTCCTTTCTTCCAGCTTTATATTTTCTTCTTTTCCTTTCGATTTCCCCCTACATATCTTAAGGTAGAAAATATATATGATTTCTGAGATCACTCAAGGGGAAATTGGACCTTGGTTCTTAGGGCGGAACATGGTTATTGGTAGAACATGTCACATGATGTGAGCTCTGTAGGTTAGTGTTTGGAATTTGATCAATAGGTACAAGAGGGCTTGTCGTTACATAAGCTTTAAAAAGTCTGATTCCTACTGCAAAAATCTATTAAGTTCTCCAACTTCTTTTTTTTTTTTTTTTGTTTTTGGTGAAGGGAATTCTATTATATTGTGTTGAAATACAGGTTAGAAATTTACTTCAGGAGCAACTTAGCGGTCAGTAAATATTTTTATCGTAGAAATAGTCCCTTCGATGATTGCTTATAAACAACACATTTTTAGGGCAACTATGTTTATAAGAATTCTCACGATGTGGACATCACCCACACACTTTTAAGCAACTTCTCTATCTTAATGACAAAAATCTGATATCAGCAATTTAGATATAACCTCAGTTCGTTGCTCCCAGGGGCCTATATCAAGGACCGGAGCACACGTTGCCAGGTGCAGCTACGGGAATAATGTGTTAAGATTGTGTCCATTTTGATTGCTCAGTCCTCTATGCCTAGATAATGAGAAGCATTTTGATTATCATCTCTGCCTATATAATTTACAATTAAGCGGTATACCCATAATTTTTTCAGTGAACAGTTTTTGAAGTGAATAGACTATCTCGGCTACAGAAAAATGAAAATGTCCAAAATGCCTATTTGCAAGCATTTCACTAATTGGAGTATATTTTGTGCTTGAGTGAGATTAAGCCTGGAACATGGCAGAAAGGACGAAGAACCTAGAAATTGATTTTGTGGTTATATTTAGACATAACCACTGACCAATGAAGAGATTTCTAATGGTACCATTATCCTTTCTCCTGTTGTGCGACCCCCCCCCCCCATAGATCTTGATGAACTATTTCCCTGCTGTTGGGGATACATTCTTATATATATATGCCTATTCCTGGGAGTTTGAATAAAATCCATTCATTTATCAGACATTTTAAAAACATCTGTTATGTTTTAGGAACTGGGATCAAAAAAATGGCGATAGGCCCTGTTGTCAGGGAGTTTATTACCTCGGAGGCAAGAGTTCCAAGAGCTATAAAGTGCTGAGGATATTCTGAGATGGAATAATGTTTAGCACAGTTGGCCCAGGCCTAGAGAGAAGGTGGTATTTGAATAGCGACTTAAACAAGGAGAAGGGATTTACCAAGCTGAAAGGGTGAGGAAGTGTGTCACACCAGGCAGAGGGGTAGCGTGTCACAAGTCCCAGGAGCCTAGGACAACGCGGTAGATGCCAAGAATCTTCCCTGCTCTGGGCAGCTCCTCTCTATGAGGGAGGGTACCAGAGGAGCAGCTGTGGGAAGAACCAAAAGGTTAGAATGTGTCAGTTGAAGACAAGAGGAAAGGTTCCAGAAAGAAGGAACTGTAACTGCTGTTAGAGGTCAGAGATAAGGATGAGCGTAGTCTTTGGATGTGGCTTGAATTGGAGCGAGGGCCATGGCTGAGGCGTAAAGTGATGAGTGTGGAGGTCACACTGATACAGATCCACAACCGAAGAAGCAGAAAACCAGCCCGAGGTATGGATGACCCTTTAGACATTTGTCTGGGAACGTCAGATTAAGAGGCTTAGGGAGAGTTGGACGCATAGCCAGGCAGGGTCCCCTTTCTCCCGCCAGGCCACCCCCTCTAGTTCGGAGCCCCCTCAGTCTTGTTGACGCCTAAGAGCAAGAATGTAGGCAAGGCCGGGCTTTCACAAATAGAGGGAGTGTAAGGGAAAGATGTTTCGAGAAGGAGCGAGTGAAGTTGGAAGCTTAATGCGGTCGGTGTGCAAGGGAAGGCCAAACTGGAAGACCAAAGTGAAAGATGCAGAAAGAGGCTTTAAAGATGGGTGGCTGGAAAGTGAGAGGGAGTTCATGCCTGAGGGCTACTCTCCTGACTGTGGAATATTTGTGACAGGTGAGATCGTCGTGTGCTACTATGAGGGGAAAATAGGGGGGGGATAGGGGCTCCAGAGTGTTGGAAGCTTTGGAGAGGCGGTTATGTGGAATGTCCGAGGGAGCTGTCCAGGAATCTGGGGTGGGGGGAGGACTCCTGGGCAGCGGGAGGGCCCCTGAGTGACCCTGGAATATGGTGATTTATAGAGGCGATGATGGATGCGTGTGTGCGTTCATGTGTTGCACGTGTGTTTGTGTACTTGCGTGCCCTAGGGGTAATTCCAGGCCAGATGTAGTAATCAATCACTTAATCTACCAGAGTTAGGGAGCTGCATATATTCTCCATCACTGTGCTAGGCACTGGGGGTCTGAGATGAGCGACGTTATTTCTGTTTGGGGGAGCATATAATCGAGCGGGTCACGCGTATAGGTGAGTAATACACCGGGTAGGGGTGCAAAGATAATTCAGAAAAGACAGTGTTAATAAACGGGTGGGTGGAGGTGGGGAAGGAGACGTCTTGGGAGCTTCCTGGAGGAGGTGACCTCTTAGCCGGCTTCCCAAGGAGGTGAATGGTTGCAGGTGAGGCGCTTGAAGATTGTAGGGAGAAAGACGGAAGAAGAGGTTGTTGGCCACGGATGGGTACAGGCTGAAGGCCTGGAGCAGCTGAGAGGTCCTGAATACAAAGCGGGGATTTATGTTAGGAAGGTGAATGACTCTTCGAGTTCATGACCGACTCGACTTTGTCTTTATATAACCGGGAGTTAGGGCCAGAAAGCTTTTTGAAAACAAACAAACAAACAAACAGATGAGTTGGTTCTTTTGAACCTTTCTCAAAAGTCATAGTCTTACTGCAGGGTTTCCCCAACCTGGTAACTGCTAGTTAAAATAATAATAATAATAATAATAATAATAATAATAATAGTAATAATATTGAGGATGCCAGCATGAACCCCAAAAGAAGTTTGTAGGAACTCTGCTAGACAGCCAGAGATAGGTCTGTTTAGGTTCTGCATCTACGTATTCACATCCTCGGCTATGCTAGCCCGTTTCCCGAGTATGGCTGCACATGTACCCTATGCCAACTGACCATATTTGGCCTCCGGAGAAGTGGGTGGGCTCGAGCACTCTTCTCTTGTGCCGGTGCGAGACCCGGGGAGCCACTGCAGCCCCGCTTCCCTCGCTGCTGACCCTCAGCACGCAAACAGCTAGACCGTGGGCTTTGGCTTCTGCAGCTGCTAAGCCTCTTGCGAGAGTTTTCCCAATCCTGATCCGAAAGAGAAAGTAAGTGGCGGAAAGCAGACATGCGCTGGCATCATCAGGTAGTTGGTGCCGAGGTGAGGGGTGGCGCGGGGACAGGGGACCCCCCTCTCCCCAGGGCCCCCCCCACCCCAGCCTCCGGCCCCCGGGGCGCTGCCCCCATCGCAGTGCTCACTGGATGTTTAAGGTTTCTGCGATGGGATCACTTTCTCCCTGGAGGTCGACTTCAGATTGGCCCGAGCCGCTGACAACACTGCGCTCCTTATTTTCCCCCCATGACCTCAGCTTCTGCTGAAAAAAATGTGCCAATAAAGGATGCTTTTGTTCGCCTCTCGCCTGCCCGTGATATATTGACAAAGTGTCTGCCGGCTGAATGGAATAGTTTTACAGTAGGAGAGCGGCTGGCAGAGGAGGGGCAGGACCTGGGCTCTGGAAGGAAGTGAATTGGATAGGTCAGGAGAACGTACCATTCGTAAACACCCCTTCCTTTTTTTTTCTATTCACGTGTCAGGCCGGCGGGGGCCGGCGGTGGGGTGCCTGGTGCCTGTCCCTGCGCAGAGCCCGAGGCAGAGGCAGCTTGGAAGGCAGCTGCGATCGCCCCCAGGCCTGGCTTTGCAGCGCCCGGGGAAGGACCTGGAAGGCTCGGACCTGCCCTGGAGGCGGTTGGGGAGCTAACATGGTTTAGTCCACTCACTGCATGTTGGGTAAATTCAAAACCCACATGCTCGTCCTCTTGCAGTGGAATAAGTCACATCTGATGGACATTTTCTGTGCTTATGGCATAGTAATGAACGTCTGACAGGCGCGACCTTTCATAAGACAACCCACACTATTGGCTTTCTGCCCAGAATATTGCTGCAACACTATCTGTGATTGGTTATCTCTCTATCATGCATTGCTTCACAAGGGGAAACGGCCCCTTTTTTTAATAAATCTACGATGGCTGGCTGCAATATGCCTCACTGTAAGTATTGTGTGTGTGTGTGTGTGTGTGTGTGTGTGTAAGAGAGAGACGGAAAGGGAAGGAGTGAGAGACAGAGACAGAGAGAGAGAAAGCGAGAAGCTGGCTTGAATATTACTTAGGCTGCTAGCACATGGCAAGGTTGTGATACTGTAGGACATCAGTGAAGTGCTACTTAGTAAATCTTAACCTATCTCTTTTTTCTACAGGTTGGTACTAAGAAGTGCCTTTCCTGACGTCTCTGCTGCTTGGACCCGCTTCTAGAGCAGTCTCTGCTTTTGCCTTGCTTGCTGCCAGCTAGACTGTGACGACAGCACATCCACCCTCCACCTCTAGCCCAGACACCCCCATTTCTACTTATAATCAAGACAAAAGCTCTAAGTATCTGGCATTGCCCTAGGCTGCTTTAGTGTTAAAAGAAAAGTTTGCTGAAAAAGTAAGATCTCTTCTGCCAGGAAATCAAGGAGGAAAAAAAAAAATCATTTTCTCGATTTGCTCTAAACTGCTGCATCTGTCTATGCCAAACTAATCAATACCGATTGCACCACCAAACTCCATTGCAAATTCAGCTGTGAGGAGATTCCCCTTTCAGACAACTTTGCTGAGAGCAGCTTGGAAATTCGGTGTCAAAGGGTCGGCCACGTTTTCATGCTTGCATTTTGGGCTCCCAATTGGCACTGGGAAGGGGTTACTGAGAGCACAAGGCTGATTCGAGGCCCTACTTTTAAACGTTCATCTACTTACGATTCTGGTATTTCTCTAAAAACCAAAACCTCTTTGAATTAACAGTTTCATGCTGTGAATTTCTAGTGGGAGAGCTTTTCCTTGATATTGACAACACAATTTTCCATGTACTTTTAAAGCAGGGAGTGGGGGGAAAAAAAGTATTTTGGAGGGGACATTTTCATCATCATTTTACAGTTTTATCAGTTCAGCTTTTTTTTTTTTTTTTTGGTTGCTGTTTTTGTTTTTGTTTTTTTTTGTGGGGGGGGGTTGGGTTGGTTGGTTTCACTGAAAAATTTAACTACCTGTAAAATCTATAAACATGGCTGTTAGTGTCACACCGATTCGGGACACAAAATGGCTAACACTGGAAGTATGTAGAGAGTTCCAAAGGGGGACTTGCTCACGGCCAGACACGGAATGTAAATTTGCACATCCTTCGAAAAGCTGCCAAGTTGAAAATGGACGAGTAATCGCCTGCTTTGATTCATTGAAAGTGAGTAAATATTATATTGTTTTAAGGATATGCAATGATTGAATGAAGGGGATTGTGACACAGAGTCCGTGGAGTCTGGGGCTCTGGGTTGCTTTGGGAATAGTTTAGTTACACAGTGTATTCTTACTGCTGGTTTTGGGGTGGGGGACTTTATTGAGAAGCAGTAGAAGCAAGTCTGGCCAAACTTGGTTTGTTATGAATAACTTCATCCGTCCTTTGATGCAATGATTTTTTTTTTTTTTCCCTGAAACAGAAAGCGTCAGGCCACTTTTTTACTTAGCGATAGCAGTGTCAGTGTCTATCTATAGGAATAGGAGATGTAGATACCTAGGTGTGTGAGCAAATGCCTAGATTATCCAAGGCCATGGCAATAGCTGAATGAAGATGGTATGTTTTTCCTTGCTTGTAAAGGTGCTGTACAGCTGTCAAAGAAGAGATTTCTAGGCAGCTAAACTTGGATAGACTTTTTTTATATCAACATTTTGACATTGTGGCTTTCCTTTTTATTGTAGAAGCATATGCCTTTAAGGCTGGAAGCAATGCTTTTTGTGGAAAATAGAGAAGTAAGGGTCTCCTGCTGCTCCCGTACCCTGAGTGAGGCATTCAACTTGGCTGAATGTTGAGTTTTAGAAAGAAGTAGGAACTTTTAAGTACTATTATTTGGATTTTTTTTGTGTTTTTTTTTTTAGCTTCCAAACTTGTACTGTGAAATAACCTAGTTTATTTTGTTAGATACTGATTATTTTGAAATTTGTAACAGTCTCAGCCAGAAGTGTTAAAAGTTAGCTTTTTGGTTGGGCACTGTGATACCAAAAGATCCACTTTCATCTGTCTTGACATTCAAAAATGTCACTGGTTCGTATTTCAGGTATCAGGTTTGAAAATGCGCCTTTTAAAGGATAGCATGTGTGTCTTTACTCTGACATGCGAGGTGAAGGCTAGAAATGTGAAGATTCCCGGGTGCTTTCACTTACACAGTTTAATCGAATTGCCTTTGAATACTAATGTGCCACTCTTTGAACCTGTGAGGGGGGTAGGGTGACTATCATTTTACATCCATAGAGAAGTAAAAGTTTCATAGATCCATCTTGGCTTTTGCAAAACAACAACAACAACAACAACGTGCTTTTATAATAAAAATGCTTTCTTTAATAACATGGGGTGAATTAGCTGAAATGGTCAACTCCTGCGTTAACTCCTAACTCACCCTGATGTGTTAGGAGTTAACATGTGAGTTGACTGTTTCAGTTAATTGCTTCTTGGCTCAGCTTGGGCTGCCTACTTTGCTAAAGTTTTTGCCAAAGACTCAAGGATATTATCTTTAGAGAAGGGTATCCAGGGAGGTGTTCCCAAAAACAAGGCTGTCTTACAGTGTTAGATTATTCTGAACGTCATAGTCCCAAAGATCAATAAGGCAAAAGTTATAAATTACCATCAGGCCTTTCTCTTGCTCTCCTTTGAAAGGCGTCGATGAAGGGCACGGTGGTTGTACCTTTGTGGATGTGTATTCCTAAATGCCTGCTGGCTGAATTTAGGTGTAATTAGAGATGGGGACCCATAAAATGAGGGGCAAGTGGCTAATTACACTTGTCGGTAACCAGCTGTGTCCATAAGTAACCCTGTTTTGACCCAATTACTGGTAAATCTAATTTTTAATCCTACAGACAGTTGATGGTGCCCTCGTAGCTACAAAATGAAGGACATTAAACTTGGCTGTGACATTGAGTGGTTTCACAGAAGACCTGCCTCCACAGCATTTGGAAACATTGCGAAACGTTAAAATTCAGTTGCTATTTTTCCATCTCAAAATATTTTTTTAGTGGCTGCTCACTTGTGGACGCAGAACAGTCTCCCTTTGAGTAAAACAGCAGCATTGCTTAATGACATGCTGTGTGGTTAACAAGATTGAACTGCCACATCAAGGACTTTTTTTTTTAAATAACGAGTAATTTCAAGATTTAAATTTACTTATGAAGTGAACTCATTATAGCAGCTAATCAATGCAAACTTTGTCCTTCTTCTTTGTCTTTCTAAGAGAAACTGAAATCTAATTTATGGTGTCTGAAACTTGGTAAAATATTTTGATTGGAATAAGAGGGGGGGAGGAATAACCAAAACAAAACCCAGACACAAGTTTATTTGTGGTGGAGGTTCATACCCAGAACAATAGCTCCTAAAATGTTAGTGAAATAAGTATATTGAGAATTCACGCAACAAACTTGGAATATGTAATTAAGTTCTCATGTCTCAAAAACCACCTTTCCTAGATCCATATTTATAACTAACACGTTGTGTGATTCTTAATACGGCTTTTATAGTTGTCTTCCTGTATTCGGTTTTGTGGCCACAACAGATCAAAAACATATTTTAAAACAGTTAAGGTAACTCTGTGACTCATGCTTGAAGTTCTGAAATTTGGGAGCATTATGAGGTTTCCATGCCAATAACCACCAGATCCTTTGTATTGTTTTGGAGAGTAAACGGAAGGAATCTAGAAAACTTGTAATATCCTGACTTCTTGAATTGAATGTGTTGTATGTATTTCCACAATCCATAGTCCAGCCTTTTGTGAGTTCTTGAGCCGTGAGATGGAGGTGGCCTGTGTAATCTACTATTTTTAGCAAGTTAGGAAAGCAAACCAAATACTCTGTGAGAGGACCCTGTGAAATGGCCGTACCCTTCAGCTGTGCTATTGCAGACTTTGGCCAGGCTCCCAGGTGACTTACGTTCATAGCAGACTTCTACTTCGAAGAGGAGAATTCGTTTCATTAAAAACAGAAGTCGAACAGTTCAAGAAAAGTATCTGCGTAAAAGAAACCAATTGGCCAATGGCTAAAGGTAATAGGAGGAAATTAGCTGAGAGGTTTTTTTTTTTTTTTTTTTTTTTTTTGGTTGCAGGTCCGTGATTTCAAAGTCTTTAATAATTAACAGAGATTAAATTTACTATGTGAAAACATAGAATTCATGATAATCAGGAATCTGTGTATATATTAGGTATGTTGGAGATACAGTGATGCCAGGAAGAGAGAGCAGAAGCTGTAATAACCTGTGTTAGTTTATAAATTAAACACGATTTTCAAACACTTTGTTGTTCTCACCTAATTTTTGCTTTTGTACTTGCAGTCTCCATTTATGCCAGTCTGAGGATTTGTTGAAATTGAGAATTAGATCACTTACACACTATAGATTTCAGGGTTTTAGTTACTTCAGAAACTGTGAACATTTGAAAAGGTAGATAATTTTAGGCTTGAGAGGAGTTTTTTTTTTTTTTTTTTAATGGCTTGTGAAAGAGATACCAAAGAGAGGGAAAAAAAAAAAGTTAACACTGCGAGCTGCCATTAGAATAGTATATTTAAGATATGATTCAAGTAACAGTTAATTGGCAAGTTACCTATTTTCTTCAGTAATAATCGCTCAACTCAAATGTAGAGAGTTAAAGGAAGCCTACCGGATGTATTTTCTTGTGATGTCAAGTTATTTAGGCTATCAGAAAAAGTATACTTTCACCATATGATCAACACAAAAAGCCTACCGCTTACTGAATTTTTCTTTTTCGAGTATCCATTCATTTATCAGGTGCAGGAGGAAGGGAGATAGATGTATAACCTTTATACTTACTATTTTCCAAAAATCTAGCAAAATTCTTTTACTTTGAAAACTTTAGTCGCTTGTTTTCCTAGCAAAGTAGGCAGTTACGTTTAAGATGATTAAGGGGTCATTTCACTATTCCACACGTTTGTGTGTATTTATAGCCCAGCCAATCAGATTTGTCATGGACACATCAGAGATCAGATTCCGCTGCAGAGAGGCAGAGGGGATCAAGGACCCTGAGTGCACACATTTAAGGTGCCTCTGAAGACCTAGCAGATTAAATGAACTCAGCTATTAGAAGACCTACAAATATGTAAACATCCGGGCAAATGAACAGCCGGAGAACATAAAGCCAGTAAGGAAACTCAGGGCCCTACTTTGTCACACAGGGACAGGGTGACATTCTAAAGCGGTCCCGAGGGTCTTCATAGTTAGATTGTCAGAGGCCCTCCGTTGTTAGCAGAGAGTATTTTCAGCGTGGCAGGCGCCTGTGTTGCTGGCATAGTCTTTTCATCCTGTCTTTCCAGCCAGTTTTGCTGGTAACCCTGACAAAGTGGTATTTGCGAATTTTACCCTGAACACCCAGTTTTGAACCTTTGATCTTGTAAACGTTCCCAAGGGTTTTATTGTTACTGTTTATTGTTTTGCTGACTGCCCTCTCCCATGTGATGTTAAAACTTGGGCAGATGGGAAGACGTACTTGTGAGTCTACAGGTACACATTCGGGGTGGCTTTCGGGGACAGGTTGGCACAGGACTATCTTGTTTCTCCCTAATGACTTAGGAGACGAACTAACTAGAAGGCATAACTTGTGAGACAACGTGTATCATCTTGAAGAGTTCACATTCTAGTTCCTGCACAGAACCCTCCGGACTTTTGTAAAGAATCCCCTGTGAGCTGGCCAGGATGCCATCAACTGTGATATGAACCTTTTTTTTCATGAAATTCTCAATGGCTGCAGCTGCTTTTCTAGTACTTATAGGCTTTTTTTTTTTTTTTTAGGATTTTATTTATTCATGAGAGAGACAGAGAGAGAGGCAGAGACATAGTTGGAAGGAGAAACAGGCTCCATGCAGGGAGCCTGATGCGGGACTCGATCCTGGGACCCCAGGATCATGCCCTGGGCTGAAGGCAGGTGCTCAACCACTGAGGCACCCAGACTTCCCCTGCTTCTTCTTTTTTTTTTTTTTTTTTTTTAAGATTTTATTTATTTATTTGAAAAAGGGAGTAAAGAGCCAGTGTACTGAGCTGGGGGGAGGGTGGAGTGGGGGAGAAGCAGGGAGCCCGTGATACAGCCCAGTCCCATATTATGGGGATCGTGGCCTGAGCCCAAGGCAGATGCCTAACCAGGCGCCCCAGGACCCACAGTTTTTTATTCACTTTCTTTCTATTCTTCAAATTAGAATTGTTTTTAGAAAAATGGTTTTTAAATGAGTTAAGATCTTAAAACTTGGACAGTTTTCAAGTCATGTTTTAAGTCATGCTACCCACAGCTCTAGTTCTAGGGCCGCTTGTTTGGTTTCCTAAGATTTTGGTAGCCTGCCTCCATTTCTCTTGTTACACCGTCCTTCAGTTCCTGGATGTGACAAAGTTCCTGTATGTGACAAACGATGCAAACCTAAAGCAGTGTGGCCCTCGGAGCTCGACCTTTAATTGTGATTCAGACCCCTGAACTCCTGCAGAATCCCGAGCCCACGAATAGCCTCAAAACAATTCCACGTGGAAGGCTCTTAGATGCGCAGGGTGGGGCACATCTGCTCTCCAGGGCCTGTGTGACACACTCCCAGGTCACGCGAGAGGTGAGAAATGGAATGTTTCTCATTTCCAGCACAGACACCCAGGGACCTGGTTTGGGAAGCTTATGCTGTCATTTTCCTTGCCAAGGATAAGTGGAGGATTTCAGCTATCAGCATCACTAATCTGTTACCTTTCATGCTGAGCAATGTCTCTGCCTTCCCACAGTCTTAGACAAAGCTGCTTATTTTCTTACAAAGAGATACTATTGAGGAAATTCTGAAGTTTTTTGCTTTCTTTTTTTTTTCTTTTTTTTAACTTGAGCAAAAACACATTCCATGCTTCTAGATAAGGGAGCATTTTTCTATGTTAACAGGCCAAAAATTATGACAGTCAGTGGGAAGTGGATTAACTAAATAGATAGTGTTTGATTTAGCACTAATGATAGTTATTAATAAGCAGAAATGTCAGTAAAAGCAACTGGAAAGGCTCGTTGGAATTACTTAGCTGTTTGAAGTATAATCGATTATTAGAACAATGATTTCTTTTTTTTTTTCTTTTTTCTTTTTTTTTTTTTTTTAGAATAGTGATTTCTTTGTGAATTTCACTCGAAACGAGCCATTCTGGTGAGGAGATCTTACATGAATAGTCATTTATGAGACACAACTGCACAGTTTTTATCGAGTACATAGTTCTCATGCAAATAACATCAAATGCACATCACCTACAGCATTATTCGTCATCATTTGGCACATTTTTGAAAGACTTTGACTTTGGGGCAAAGTTTGTTTTGTTGTTAGAGATAAGGCTTTCTTTTATAGACGTGTGCTTTGAAAATCCTGATAGTTATAAGCCCTCATATATTATAATTTGATTGAAAGGCCGCCTCCTGGATACCTTTGGGCCGTGGCAGTCTCTGACTTTTAATTCATCTTGTGTTATCTCTGAGTTCTTTCCAGCCTACTAACAGTCCAGCTTCAGAGCTGTTGGTTGGGATCCTTCTTTATATTTCTCTCTGAGGTTATGCAGACATTCCTTAGACGTTTTGTCTTTAGGGAATTGTGTCCAGCATTGAGTCATGGAGACACCTTTCCCTCCCCAGCATGTGGCATGAACAGACTAACTGTTTATGTGTTGGCCAGTTGTCCCGGCCTGTACGATAGGATGATGCCACAGTCCCTGGAACGTGGGCGTCCTCACCCTCAGTCCTGAGGCTTCCAACGACTTCCAACCCGAGGATGGTTTCAGGATCGCAGGATGGCCCAGTGCAGCACCAGCCCTTGTGTGCTCATTCCAGGAAGCAGGAGGAGGCATGGGCCAAAGAGGCCACAGCCTTGCCTTCTTGGGCTTCCTTGCCCTGTGGGGTCCACTAAGCTTCACCTGGTGCTTTATCCTGGTCTCTCATTGGCTGATTTTTGCAGCAAACATAGCTGGGAACTATAGTCTTTTTTATTTTTTAATATTATTTTGAGTTTTAATTCCAGTATAGCTCACATACAGAGTTATACTAGTTTCAGGTGTATAATATAGCGGTTCAGCAATCCCATATATTATTCAGTGCTCGTCATGATAAGTATATACTACTTTTTTTCACCTGTTTCACCCCCCAACTCCCCTCTGGTAACCATCAGTCTGTTCTCTATAGTTAAGAGTCTGTTTCCTGATTTGCCCCCCCCCCCCATTTCTCTTTTTTTCCCCCTTTGCTTGTTTGCAGGAACTAGAGTCTTTTAAACTGTTGTCCTGGTTAAAATCAGGCCTCTGGGTGGAAAAGGTAGCAGGAGACAATGGATGTTCAGGAGGGCAGCCACGGGGATGAAACAGTTAGAGAATTTTTTTTTCCAGGAAAAAAATCCAGAATCAGGTAATTCTCCCTGAAAAATACCTGGGTATGCAGGGTGCTGAGGGGAGACCAGCCCTGAAGAGAAACTTTTATCTTCTTACCTTGGCAGACATATCATCAGTCTCTTGTTCTGGGTAACCAGACACATTTAAACAACCAAGTCATGATACATTTAGTCAATAAAACCTGGCCTATCAAAATTGCTTCATTTTTAATTTTTCCTTTGCTAGTACATATCTGCATATGGTTATATAATTATGACTGAACTGCAACAGGAATGCATATCATAAGAACAGGTCTCAAGTGATTTTATTCGACAGAAGAATCTGTAGTTGCTCCAATGTCTGTGTCTGCTTCTTCCACAAATACATTTTATTTCATCCGTATTGAGTCTGTATTTGTTGAAATTTATGATACACTGGTCAGTATTTTCACTGTTTTTAATTTTTTCATAGTATTTAGTCCTCACAAAAACTCTTTCACAGAGTTACTGATATCCCCACCACTTTACAGACGGCCCAGCTAAAGTACAGAGAAGTGACATGCCCAAGGTCACTCGGCCAGCAAAATGTGAACTCCAAGCCCAGTAACCTGATTTCACATCCTTCACTTTTAACCGCTTTCCTATAAAACTTTGCTTCTTAATTTACATACCCACATCCTAAGCCTTCAACAAAGGAGTACTTAAGAGTGAAAAATTTATTTTTTTAATTTTTTTTAAGAGTGAAAAATTTAATGTTTAAGGCAAACTTACAGCATGCAGCCTAAAACAACAAATACTCAAAGATAACTCTCTGTTAGGTCAACAAATGAATCAGTAAGTGAACACGAGATAGCAGCAAGGTAGCGGATGCCACCGACTTTTCAGGATTGTGTATTCTAAGTGGTCATATGGGACAATGGTTTTAAATTAAGCACCTTAAATAAGCAGTCATCTCTAATACTATAGCCACCCCCCAATCTATTAAAAAAATAAAAAGCCATATTCCCAGTTTTAGTTGTTTAGAAAGCATCTTCTCCCAGGGGCAATGTGGTTAAGCCATCAGGCCAACCCTGGGAAGTCAAGTACCTCCTACCATGCTGGACCTAAAGTCCAGTACAAATAATACCCGGGAAAACATGGTTATTAATGAAACCCAGGAGGCTGCACAGAAGCATTGTGAGGGCCATCCTATCACCCATCTGAAGTACTGCTCCTGTCCTAGACCTTAACTGCTTTTGTCAAACTGTTTCGATGGCAGTGATAACAGAGCACATTTCAGTTTAGTGCTCCAGCAACTCACGTGGGCCCTAGCGCAGGAGACGTGGTTTCTCCCAAGGTCCTGGGGCACTTTCTGCAGGGCACGCAAGAGGTTCCCTGGTTTTGTGCTTGGGCTGCTCCTGCTCCCATGCTGCCTTGCAGCAGGGCACTGGCTCAGAATCAGCAGGGCCTCAGGATGGTGTGGGATGAGGGGCTGTAGTCCAAAGCTTACTCAGGTTGGGAAGACTTTTTTGCCAGTGTCTTCCAAGTGACCTTTGCCATCTCCCCCAATACTCTCCCCCCCCCCCCCCAAAAAAAAAAAATCAAAACCTCAACCTGCTTTCTTTTCACGTGCACAGCTTGTTGATCCTGACTCTGGTCCACTGTGGAACTTCATGTTAGTGATGAGCTTTCTTTCATTTCTGAAATTTTCAAAAGTGTAGCTGTTATTTTGATACGGTTGCTTCTTTAGTTATTAGTAGCACAGATGGATAGTGGAAATATCAAAACTAAAAAAAAAAATACTATTTTTTTGTTTCCTGGGGTTGTATCACGAGATAGAGTAAACGGATTATCAGTAAAGACCCAGAGATGAGGAGGAAGATGGTACAGCAGGCCTAGGGGAGGGATGGGCCCCAATTCAAGGAGTGTAAACACTTCCCATGTCAGACTGTGGGAAGGTATGGAAAAACAAGTCTTTAAGGGGCTAACTGCTAACAAGGAGACCAGTACGGTGGGGGTGGTGGTGATGGAGTTTGGAAGAGTAACTCCTCCACAGCAATTGGAGGGCCCGTGGAGAGGGAACTTCGGGAAGACAGACAGAAATGCCTCTGGTTGTTTATCTTTCCTTTTGTCCCTCCACTCCCTCTCATTCTCAGACCACAAGTGGGAAGAAAAGACCACTAGAAGGAATCCCCACCGAGAGAGTTCCCATAGGCACGGGCCACCAAAGTAGGGTGGCTTTTCCTGAGTCATCATTGGCCAGTTGGGATCCACCTGTATTTTCCCCCCAGCTCATAGCTTTGGGCCCGGAAGGATTCTTCTGAAGCTGTCTCCATTTATTCATCCATATTTATATTTTAACTTTCTGTTAATGTTAGGTTGAGACTGACTACTTATTGAGAATCCCACACCGTTTCCTTAAGACCCCATGAGACTCCAGGCCTCTTCAGTTAGCCCTGGTTTCTCTGCGTAAAATTCACCCTCAGTGTGTAAGGCTTCTGGATTTCAGAGTCACTTGTACTTAGGTCCAGGCCATTCTCAAATAAGGCAAGAAGCATCTGCTGTTAATAGTTGACAGTAAATTACACAAAGTAAAACATGGAAAATTAAAGTTAGAAAAGCTGGGGAGCTTTTCTATCATTTTCAATTTTCTGCACAAGCACGGACATAATCAGTGTTTAGGATCTGCTTGTGACGGATAAATTACATCTGTAATTCATTCTTTTCCATGTTACTGCATTCAGACGATAATTTGCTTTCAGATATCTTTGCTCATCTAATATTCTAAAATCGTTCATAGGCTGAAAATAAGTCTAGTTACATCTCCCAGTCCCAGGAAGCTTTTAAAACTAAAGAGTGTTAGCTTACCAAACAGGTCAAATTTAAAAAAAAAAAAAAAAAAAAAAAAAAAAAAAGGAGAAGGAGTGTTTTGAGAGAAACATAGCCGAATTTATCATGCCCAGAATAAGATTCCTCTCTGGGAGAGGACCTTACTTTTCATAAAACAATTCTCCTTTAAGGGAGGCAACCAAGAAATGAACCATGGAAAAAGAAATAACTAAAAAATTCATTATTTATATAAAGAATCCTATTAAGAAAGATCTGTGTTCTGAATGAACTATCTTTCTTCACATTATCTCATATCTCTTCACGGTTAAGTGGAAACTGATGAAATCTAAATCTAGCCATGAGAAAAGATTATCATCCTGATTTTATTTATTGAGTTTTTTTTTTTTTTTTGCTCTTACGAACTTTTACTGCCAGACATTGCCTTCCATGAATCACAGCAGAGTAATAAATTGAAAACAAATGTCCACATAAGGAAATCCAACATATTAAAAAAAAAGAAAGAAAAACTCAAGTTGACTTACACTCAGATGAACTAACGAGTTGTGACCTACACCGAAGAGTCATCTACATTGTACATTTTTGCATAGTGGACTCTATTTAGGGAGTTTTGCTCCTACAAAGCCTTTAAGCTAAAATTAACCAATAGTAGCTTCGCATGTAACAGCCATGAAGTGGATTATGTGTACATAGTGAGAAGTGCAGAATTATAATTCTGAAAAACCTCTCCTAGTGAGAAATACAAAATTACAATTTTAAAAAACCACTCCTAGCTACTCTTGGCTTCTGTGTTTTGCACTGAGGATGAATAATGCCGGAGGAGGGATTTTCACCAGAAACATGTTCTTAACACTGAAAGTTTAGGAATTTAAAGACATTGCAGACTAAAGTTTTTACGACTTCTGCATATCAGCCAGAAGAAGACAATCCATCCTTCTTCCCCACTTTCGTCATTTCTAACCTGCTATGTGCCAGACATTATGATGGGCCATCCTGCTGCAATAGTGAGTGACTCACGGGGGCCCTGCCCTTTTTGGGTGTTGGTAGAACAGTCATAACCAAAAGCTTTTGAGCTTCTGAGACATACAGTGAAGCTTACAATGATCAGAGAATAATAAGCCATTCTTTGCCCTCTTCTCTAATTTTAAAATTTCCCATTAGAACACCGATTTGCCCATGTAAAAGCAGAAGCAGACACGCAAAACGTCCTCCTGTGGGTCCGTGGAGGTTTGTTATGAAAAACACTGTCAACTGGGACGTGGTGGGTGTAGGAAGAGCAGATGAGTTTCAGCTCTGGTTGTGTGTGTTGCGAGGAAGACCGTGTGTTTGTGTTACTCAGAGTGGTTCACCGCTGATTTATAACCTGGTCAGAGTTTATACCAGGCCCATCATCACGTTGCATCATTTAGCAAGATCAACCCGATTCTGATTGATTTGGGGGTAGCACACATAGAATGGTTACTTGCCCGATTTGATCATTACTCTATTGATTATATAGCAGATGAGGCCTGAGCGCGATGGCATAACCTGTAGAAAGGGGCACGGTCTGCAAACGTATGAACCTGGGGTTCAGCACAGCTCAACACTGATAGGCGTGATCACTGTGCAGATGAAACCCGGGGTTCATTCTCGGGGAGTCCACATGGTCGGATGATGGACATACTTGGGCAGGTATTTGTTGCGTCCCTGTAACTTCCTGCATTTAAGACAGCTCGAGTTTTTAAATCATGATCGCTCTTGCACTTTTTATAATTCAGAAAGCCATGCCTGAGCAATCATGGAGATTCCCCCCCCGCCCCCAGCCAAAATGGGAAATTTATACTAAAGTTTTAGCTAGAAGTCTGATAATGTAGAGAACCTAAGCATTAGATCGGGAAGGATTTTGAAAGTCATGCCAGACTGGAATCAGTTTACCAAATTGGGATAATAGACTGCTGTTTGGGGGGAAAAATGAGAATTTCAGGATTCCAAGACACAGCTTGAAGGGAAATAAAGCACACCAATAGGGAGGTTTTCCTTCCATAAGTATATATATATATTTTTTTTTTTGCATAAAATAGAATATGCTTTCTTAGTCAAAGAAATAGTATAATTTCTATTTTTCTAATGTACCGGACATCATTTTGTGAGAGGCTGAGATTTCATTCTTATTTTATGAGTTTTAACTGGACATTTATGATAATATTGGAAATAAGCCAAAAATTATGCTGAAAAGCCTCTGTCTGTCTTTGTAAGTTAAACCGTATAAAATTAAAATCTAGAGGAAACCATTCACCTGTCTCTTTTGTAATGGTTTATGTCATATGTCTTGATGTTGTATGTCTCACTTATGTATTTATAATAACTTTTAGCATCCTTGTTTAAAAATTAGCTAGGAGTGAAATTTTGGTAGTTCATTTTAGTTCTTCGTATTATTTGTGTAGTACCTATAATATTAATATCGCTGAAATATCTAGATCCAGTGAAAGGAGGTGTTTTCACATGAGTACTTTAATTTTAAAATAACTCCCCCTATTCTTCTTAAGACTTTTGCATTCTGTGTAGGCACAAGCATCACTGATTGCATTCTGTTTGTGATATGGCCCAAAGAGCATGTTTGCTCTCAGAAAAATGTGGACTTAGTAATGTGAAATAGCTGAGCTTCCTGGGCATTAGTAACTATTAACTTTAAATTATAATCCTGGACTGTTAAGAGTTGTATCTCAAATATTAGTGTTCATTATATGATTTAAAATGCCTCGTGGGAAATATATATTCTCACAGAGCAGTTGGTTTGGATGAGTGATAGCGTGGAGAAAAACGAACAGACAACCTTTAACATCAATAGCAAGTGTTACAAGGATCCTTTCTTTGAATGATTAGAAACTCCAAGCCTTTGGGCCATTTTCTTGACTGTATCAGTTTAATCAAACAGCTAGTTAGAAAGATCTTTGACACAACTGTCTTTGATATGAATTCAAACTTGGTGTAAAAGTCGAATTTACTTCGTGTCTAGGACAAAATTGATCACAGGAAAAGATGAGCAGTACTTTTTGTTCTTTGACTTTATTTCTCTGGGCATTTTCTTCATGACTTTGCTTTAGTATTGGCTTGATTGATTGATTGTTTTCTGAATGTCTGGAATGGCCTCTGTGTTCTTTTCCTTGGGATGAAGTTCATAATGAATATTACTTTATAGCAAATAAATATGAGTGCCAGGAAGAGTGAGAAAATGGCCAGTGTTTTTTTTTTTCACTTAGTCTAAAGGCTATATATATATATTTTTTTTTAAATCAGTGTAGGATCTTTAGAATAATTGCAAAAGCTATACACAAAAATGTTCATGGCAAAGAATAAGAGCTGGTTAAGAGCCCAGAACATGACTTCAATTGGACCTGGGTTTGGTTGCATCCGTTACTTCCTGCTGACTTGGTGTCAGTCACTGTGGCCTCTGAAAGGAGGCTAAGTGCACCTGCTATGAAGGTTCACGCGGAGTCCGCGGGATCAGTTATATAATACAGGTCACTTCACACAGTGTCTCACCCATTGTAAATACTCTGTACATGGTAGTTGCTAGTGCTGTTCTTGTCTCAGTGCTGGATTGGGTCTAAGTTATCTTTCCCCCTACGAGAGGAACTTGACCTTACGATGCAGTTTGCATGTTGTCCCAAAGATATCTACCCATTATTTGATTAAATAATTAGAAACACCTTTGATCTGGATGATGCACATAAATGTGCATGATCGCATCCGAGCTTTTTTACTTACCGGTTATCAAGAGAAGATACCCCTTAACCTCGCAACATGTGTACCGCTTGACGTTAAACTCACAGGGGTAGTATTAATGCAATAATTCAGTGTTTATATCGTTGTCTGTGCGTGGAAACCCATCTCGAAGTGCAGTTATCCATGAATGAAAAAGTGGTTGTAGCCATCTGTTCCAAATTTAGTTTCATTTAAAACTAATGCCTCTTTAGCTCTGTGCTGGTCTAAAATAAATAACTCACATTTGATATTTCAAGCACTATATTATTTATATAAATTTCTTCCTAAAAGACTCACCTAAGCCTTTTATTTTTTTTCAAAAATAAAATTGATGTTTATTCAATAAAGTACCTGCATGGCGTAGAAGGTCAAATATTAAAGTCCCATGTTTCCATGATTTGTACTATCCCTACTTCATCCTAAGCCTGTATAAACTTACTTACTTAGTAGAAAGTCAACCACTCACTTCCTCAAAGGCAGCAAGAAGTATCCAAGGCCACAGAATTCTATTTACCACATCCTCGTTCCCCACCCCCACCCCCTTCCACCGTTACTCTGAATGGATAGGGATCCAGTTCTAGCCCAAATGGTTTCTTTTGCTCCAAGGTATGTAAAGGTGCTGCCTAATTTCACAGGCTTGAGACTTTTGACTTTGGTTAGACATAGGAGAGTATATACTTTTTGCAGCAAGGAGGGGAAAAAAAACCCAGCTTCCTGATTCGACTGGTTCTCCAGGAATAGTACGGCCTCGTGGTTTCCCACGGCTAGCTTCAGGTTTTCCTTTGCAGTTGTGTGAATATTTTGCTACGTTCTAATTCAGAATATGAGCTGTGCTTTTACTGTTGGGTTTACTGAGCCATGCCACTGACACCTTGTTAAGGATATCGATTATTGCCCCCTTCTATTCTGCTGTGCATCGATTCAGTACGTGGCAGTGAGTTGGCTGTATTACTTGTTGAGAAAGGGTCAAATACATGTTCAAAGGAGATGCTTACAGTCTGTTTAATTGAGTTGGCTATTTAGGCTTTTAACGTGTGAAACAATGGGGAGAAAGTAGAGGAGGACCACTGAGGGCAGGGGAAGTAAAATTTGCCTTTAGGTTTTCAGAAGATGCCAAAAATTGTGCAAGAAGGGCTTCCTGGAATTAAGTGGTCAGTTGATACTGAGTGAACAGACGTGTAAAACCTGGGATTTTTCTCTTAAAAATCAAGGGAGGTAGCACTTTCAGATGCTCATGTTTTACTGATAAAAATTCACTTCTCTGAGAATGATTTCATGTTGAAACTACATATTACTAGTTGTAAGTAGAAATAATGAGCAGGATGTACATGTGTCTGGGGCACTCACATTTTAGGGGGATTGCAGAGAGTAAGCAAAATACGTAAAAATCCAATGAGTTCTTCATATTTACTGTTGTTTTGTTCCATGTTATGTAGTTTAAAAAGTTTTTTTTTCCCCATCTAAATAACAACACGTAAGATAAGGCCAAGATTTAGTTTCTTTAACATAGATTGTTTGACTTTTCTAAACTTTAGACAGTCCACACTTAATGTAAAAAAAAAAAAAAAATTAACCCCCAGAATGAGATCATGGTACCATGGTTCTCTGATGAATGTTACCTTTTGTTTTAGCAGCTCCGTTGGCTCTAATCCATGGAAAAGTTTTTATTTCCCATCAGCTCCAAGGTAGGAGCCAAACCAAAGTTAAAGAAACATTTTCCAGCGGACAAGTCTCTACAGATACTATCAACAGTCGAAGAGCATGCACTTGTGCATTCTCTCTCTCTCCCTCTTTTTCTTTTACAGAAATATTAAGTTGGGAAACAATATTGAGATACCGATAATGAAAGTGACTTTATGTTAATAAAGGCAATCCTTATTAATCCTTCCTAGTCATACTATGACCTCAACGTTTAAGTTTGCTTACTTTTTAAAATATATTTGCTTCAGAACGATTGGAGGACCACTGCCTTCCTATGTTAATAATACCTTGCAGGCCTTTTTGATCTACAACCTTTGGTCACCTCTGGTTTATTTGGCTAGTGTACGATTTTTGAAGAATAGGGGAACATAGACAATTATAGCCTGGCTTTTTGAAATACCTTTTAAAATCCTGGCCTCAAAAGACCTCCCGGTTCAGAATTAACCATAGAAATATGAAAAGCTCAGCATCGAACGTAGAGAGTCTATAAGAGAAGGTGCCAATTGGACCACTTAGGCTGCAAATATCTGCTAGACCCAAACCTTCGCCTTGCCTAGTGATCCTAAGTAGGATGCACTTAATTCCAAGTGAGTCGACAGCTTACATGGCATGCGCACTGTGTGCCAAACGTCATCTCAGGCTACTTCTCCAGGCGTCCAGCACATAGTAGAAAAGACTTGGAAAGGTGTATTCTCCCCTGCCCCACTCCTCCCCATCTCCACTTGCCCTACCAGCTAGACTCACTCAGTTGGAATCTCTAAACCAAGAAACACAGCCAGATATATTTTTAAACAGCTATATTGCTCCTGGTTAACAATCGCTCTTTTAACATTGCTGAGAGGTTCAGGGAACATAGTATTTTTGTCATGACTTCTCAATCTATATAGAAGATGTATTTTTCTCCTAAGGATAAAACCATCTGGAAATCTTCATAAGCTCCAGACTCTCACACAGAGCTGGCTTTGCTTTCTGATGAGCACTGTAGATAAGTTTTCAAACATGATTTAGGAAAACAAAATAACCTCCTTACCTACCTAGTAATCTCTTATTCAGAGTTAGAAGGTGACGTCACTTCATTTCAGTAGTGTCTTCGTTGGATTACTGATTCAAAAATAATTTTTCTCTCTAAATGACATTCCCTATGATCTCTGTTACCGTAAAAAAAAAAAATGCTATTTGACGTGTGTTGATGATAATTAGGTTTCCGTGTGTTGTATGTCTCTCATTTTGCGATCTCTTTTCTATTAATGATCGTAGCCTGTTGGTAAAAGAATAAGTGTGACTTTTCAGTTCTATAATGTGTGTCAACAGATGTGGAGTTCCAGTAATGATCTGTTTGATTTCATAACCTTTTTTTTTTGTACAGAATTCTGTATTTCCTTACCTATCTTGTTTCTTAGTATCTCTGAATAACTCCAAATAATCTCCAAATAACTCTAGTACGTCCTCTTTGAATTTCTAATGGATTCTTGCTTGTGCCACCAAAGTTAGCAGTGATGATAGTCTATTAAAACTTAGAGACCTTCTTCGGTTCACTTGACCCCTTACCTTTTAAGTATAATGGATTTAAAGGTGGCAGACTTTTCCTGCCTAAGTGGTCGTCTTCAGACATACCAAACACATAGCCTGTGTGGATATGGTTTTATAAACTATCAACACATGAGAGGGGTTCTAAGACTCCAAATGCTGTTGTTCCTTTAGAACTTCATACATATATCGCATGTGTTGTTCTAGGAAGTGGAAAATGGATGGTGAGCTTTAGCCTGTAGTATATTTTGACAGCATGAATGAGTCAAGCAAGCAATTTTCCAGACTGCTTAATAGTACAAAGGAAAGGGCTTCTAAGGAAGTCATTCTTATGACTAGCTGAAAATATTTTTCTGAGTAACTGTTCTAGAGAAAAACAGGTCACTGTTGGAAGAAAAATGAAATCTCAAGTTACAAGCATTCTGAAAGTGATTTGATCACTAAAATGTGTTTCTCTTATGACAAAGCTCCTTAAAAGGATACTGCTTCATGCGTTTCCAGTTATTTCTTGAATATGGTCTCGAAACCCAACAAGAAATTGTGCAACACCATGATGAGTTTTAACTCTACCATCATGGCAGATTGTTGGCCATCCTGTTTCTTGAACTGTTTTTTTTTTTTTAATTCTAGTAGCATAAATAACGCTGCATTATCATAATCTTAAAAGTAAAATGTTTTATGTTCATAAAGTGACCACAAGTCCGTCACGTGGTTGCAAACTGGATTTGAATGAAAATAGGACTTGATCGATGGAAAATCATTTGTGGGTTTACAGATTTTATGCTGGGTGGCTTGAAAAGACACATTGTCCTGCCACAGCTCTTCACCCAGGGACAGTGCTCAGTGTGAGCTTGACGGATTCCAACCGTGGGGCTTCTCATGACTGCATACATAGATCTTTGAAAGGATAGGCTGCAAATCTTGTTTCTAAGCCATGACTAGCTCTTATGTCAATTGAAGAATAGAAATAAAATCAATACACATTAAAAAATAAAAGACACTCAGCAGTCATTCACAGATTGCAGTCAGCTTTTAGATTGTAATATCCTGGCTGGTAAAGTACCCTTGATTCTTATTTTTCAGTATGAGGTTAATATTGAACATTTGGAATATAACCTACGAGTCTCATTTTTATTTGTACTGTTGGAAGGGTTTCTAGTATTTTTTGAAGTAACTTGAAAGAAAACTGGGATTTTAGCTGTGATTCCGCTTAAGGTTTCTACCAGAGTAACTGTCAAGGCAATCGCTCAGTAGTCAAGATTCCACGACAAGTGAAGCTTTATAAAAATAGTTAAGAATTAAAAACCTCAGGTGCTAGGTTTTTCCATGAAAAAAGTTTTTTTTTTTTTCCTGTATCACTTTTAATATTGAACTCCAGTGATCCATAGATTCTTGGGATTGCAGTTAGAAGAGTCTTGAGAAACAATGTCCTACAATCCATTTGTTTTACTGCTTAGGAAACCAAGGAGCCGCTGGTGAGGTTAGGGCCCAATTACAGTCCTAAGGATCCTAAGATCATCAGGACTCTTTAAATGTGACTAGTCAATAGGTCCCAGCAAAAACTGGAATATCTTGTCTTCATTTCATGAAAATGGCATTACTGATACACCTGGTTGATGAGAACTGCTATTAAGGTCAAGTCACTGCTGTTCACTGCTATTAAGGTGAATTACTTCCTTGACTCTTTTGATGCCTTGATTACTGGTGGCATTAAGGGTTTATGGTTTAATAGCAGGCTCTCCCCAAAAAAGTATGTGTGCATATACCTGAGTTTGTTATAAGACTAATAAAAGGATATATAGGACACAGTTTAAGATTGTAATAAGATATACAATACCCTATATTTATAGCCTATATTTTAAATTCTCCATACCCAGTTGATTCTTACAGATGCTTTTTGTTTGTTTGCTAAACGCTTACATCTTTAGCCAACCTGCAGTTGCAGGTGACAGATGGATTTAGTTCTCTCTGTGCTCTTATTCATAAAAGGTCCTTATTATACAATGACTGTCAGATGAGACATACTCTATGAAATGATTACGTTTTCTTATTTTTTTATGATTACGTTTTCTTGTCTACTTCTCCCGAGCATTCTGTCACAGAGTAAATCACATCTTACATTCATTTGTTAATGTTTCTTCCCCCCCCCCATTAGCGTTTAAGCTCCCTAAGAATGGGAAGCTTACATTAATTACCTCTGTATGTATGGTGTTTTGAATATCTTTGGCATCTATTAAGTGTTTGTTGAATTGAAAGCCAAGTTTTTTCCTGACCATGACCAATAATCATGTGCTTTTTTTGAAAAAATATTTTGCAGGGGGAGGAGGGGCAGAGGGAGAGAGAGAATCAGAAACTCAAGCAGACCCCCAGCTGAGCGGGCAGCTGGATGTGGGGCTTGAACTCACAGCCCTGAGATGATGAGCTGAGTCAAAGTCAAAGAGTCCCAATGCTGAACCTACGTGCTTTTATGAATTCAGTGTTGGAGAATTTTTTCATGGAATGGGACATTTATTGGCTAGCAACATGTAACTATAAACTATTTCTCGAAGGAGTCCCTCATTTATTGTAGGACTCAAGCAGTTAAATTGCTCTGACACTCTAATGGGTTGTTTATGTTCTCTTGGTGTAAATTTCTAGAACGGGCCTTTTTTTGCACTTAAGCCATGTTCTGCATGTTATCTTGTACATAGGGACCTGGCCAGGCTTCCTGATACATGGGTGTGTATACAGCCCATGGCTCTAATGGGGAATGGTCACTAGTGGGTGCAGTGGCACAAAACAGTTATTTTTGTAACAATATTAGCTCTCTGTTAGTAAAAGTGCTTTGTTAAGAAAGTATCAAGCTTATGTAGAATAATACCCTCCAAAAGTTGCATAGGGAGGAGAAGTGATATTACCAGGATAGCAGCATTATTAGTGTTTTGTTTTTTCTTTCTTTCTTCTTCTCCCCCCCCCCCCCTTTTTAATGAACTACTGAGAATATCAAGAAGAACCTTGACCAGTGTTGGTATTTATTATGAGAGGAACATTCTGGGAACCAGACTGCAACTATAGCAACTATAATTATTATTTTATTGTAGAAATAATAGTAGCAAAGGTACGTGCTATTTATAGAGAGGTCCATGTATCTGTGTTGCCCTTAAATTTCTCCGCACTTTACTTTCAGAAGAAAAAATAATAAAGTTTTGTCTTCCAAGCGTGAAAACGTTCCAGTATTGTAAATCTTCAACCTGAAACAGAAAAGAGAATCTAGGCTTCCGAAAAATATAAATGCCTAGGCCCTGCCCCTTGTTAACCTGCTCACTGCTTTTTCCCCTCTAGTAATTATTTTAGGAGCTATATGATAGAAGCTGTTTTAAAAAAAAGAATTAAAAAGTTCGAGATGGTCAAAAATGATCCAGATTATGTGTGGATACCGGTAGTCCTGGCAATTAAGTATTTGAGAAGAGACCTATATTTATCCACTTTGAAGAGGGTCATCAGGAGGGATTAAAAATTTAGCACTTCAGGCTCATTATGGGTTAGAGTGTAGTAATTATGTAGCTGGTAACAAATGCTACAATCACCACTTGAACATTAAGATATATTACTCCTTGAGACTTATGGGCCCCTCTTCAAGGAGCTTCACAATTCGTACATGTCACCTGCTTAGAGAATAAGTTCTGCTGATCCATTATTTTAGATTTGGCATGCTTTTCTGCAAGAGTGTGTTTTCCGAAAAAGGTAAGGCCTTGATAATGATCTTAAGGAGATAGGGGCCGTGTGTGGAGTATCTCCCCTTGGCATGAAGCAGTACTTAATTGTTCTGAGCAGTGAGCCTTTGCACACAGTGCTCCAAAGAGAGGAGTTTAGAGAAGAGCTCTCTGTACTACATTTATTTTGTTTGCTGATAATTAGGAGGCTAGCCTAATTTTCTAATCTTGCTGGTTTGGAAAATAACTAAAATGTTCAGGAGAGAGCAAATTGAGCCTGGTGTGCCGTTCTTCATCATGAAATTTTTAAGGAGTTTAGTATCAGTGACTCCACATACCTCTATATCCGGCCACGCTTCCTGTTTGTAGAGCATGCAGGGACATGTGAATGTCAAGAGAATGTGTATTCAGATCCACTTTCAGACTAAAGTGGAAGAGAGAGTAATATTTTCTCTTGAGTTTTTTGTTGTTTTTGTTTTTGTTTTTTAAGTCTGGACAGAACAGTTTTAATGATTCTCTTAATCTCTAACCCCAAAACTATTCACTCTTGTGTTTAGATAGGATTCTAATTAGTTAGGTGATATTACAATTGTATAGAAACATGAAAACACGTACATTACTTGTAAGGTTATTTTCCTGCATGAAAATGCAGTGTCAATAGACGTGTTAGAACTCTACTCTCGTCCTAGGACAGACCATTGTAGTCAGTTTGAATCTCCATGCTCCCTGTCTGGAAGCTTTTTAAAAGCAGAGACTGGGTCCTGGGTCATCTGTGAATCTCTACTGTCTGCCCATAGGGCTGACACATGTAACCTTCCAATAAATACTAGTTTGCTTTACTATTATTAAAATAGGACAAAATGTGGAGTGCCGGTTGAAACCTTAGCTCCAGATCCATGCCATAACCATCCTTACCCCACCTCCACACCTTACCAAAAAAAAAAAAATTAAAATTAAACTAATTATAGGTGTTTCAGTTATAAATTAGACCATACATTTCATTAAAAGTTGACACAGTCACCTCTTTGAAGGCCTCCTTCATTCAAGGAAATGAAACCAGCATTGTAGGTAGAACACTAGAATTATTTAAGTTGAATTTTCACTTCTCAACTAATTGTGATATCACAAAGATAAAAATATACACCTATAATTTCACCTCAGTCTGATAACTGGGCTGAAAAAAATTGTCAGTTTAGTTAAGTAACAAAATTGGTTCGAGATATTTTATGTGCTAGGCAACTGTGTTGTTGATTTTTTTTTCATTTTTAATCATTTATTCTGTGAATTTTTCTCCCCTAAGGCGCTAGACTAAAAAAGTGATATCTTTCTGCTGTTGATAAGCATTATGAGTAAAAATCAATAGTTAAATTGACCCAGTAAAAGATGTCTGGGGCTTACTATTGAGACAAGCACATCAGAAAACATATAGAGACTCTAACAAGGCTCAGAAGCATCTCTTGCATTTGTTTTGCATGTGTGTTAAATAGCATAACGAGATGCTAATGAATTGCATTTTTTTTCTATGGCATCTCTTTAAGTGAGGATTCTGTTAAATTGCAGATAGGCTGCAGGGTCTTGAGAACCAGATTCAGTCACGGGTCAGCAGCGCGCTGCCCACATGCCCCAAATGCAGACATCTGGTTTGAGGTTGCCAGACCTCTCAGGAAATTTGTATTTAATTTAACTTTTTTTTTTTTTTTGCTTTACGAATCATCGGTTGCTTCTCTTCAACATTATATTTGCATTCTATGTGAAAAATAGATTTTATGTATTGTTAAAAAATATCTATTTTTAATAGATGTACTTATCTATTGGACGCCATTGTTCAGTGATAAAGGGATTTTGTAAGGAGATAGGATCAATACATATCAGCATTAATAATTTTAACTCCCTTTTGTCCACACTTAAAATTCATCTAACTATGCTTATTCATTCAATACCATTGTTACATGAGTAACCTGAAGGAAGTTTTTAAAGCACTGGTATAAACACACTAATATTAATCATTTCAACTCTCTCTTGTATACATATATCTGTACATTCTTTACTATCAATAAGACTCCATGTATATAAATCTAGTTCCATGATTGACTTTTTTCCTCTCTCCTTATGATCAGTATCATTCAACACTTTTTATACGGCGGGAAGCTTGTAAAACACAGGGTATGCAAAAGTAATCTTACTTTTTTTGGTTGCTATGTCTTTTGAAGACCCAAATCAAATAATTGCCTTCGTTTTTCATTTTTAACTTTTTTGTTTTCATTTTTAACTTTTTTGTTTTCATTTTTAACTTTTCTAGTTGGAAATAAATCCTCTTATGTGTTACCTGAGAGAGGGGTGGTTTAGTAAGAAGTCACTTAGTAATCACACTTCATTAATCACATAGAAAAAAAACACTTTTAAAAAAAATGTCAGTTCTTCATTCATAGAAAATGTATGTTTCCTTGAGGAATCTCTGTGAATTACTTGTTCATCCTTATTGCCTTTCATACTTTATATTAAACTCCTTAGAAGTTCATTAACTTCAAACATGAATCGGCTGTTACTTGTGTACAGAGCCCTGTAGACAGAGCTGGCCATCGGACCTTTTTGTATGCTTGTAATCCTCTTGATCATATAATCAGCCTGTTAATTTAACTCTTTACTGAATCGGTTGTTGCAGGCCAGTGGTGAGATGGAGCTGGCTCACCTAAGATGATGTCACGTTTGCAGCTTGAACTTGGCCACGGAGGGAGTCGTTACCTCGTGGAAATTTGACAAATGCTCCAACTCAAGGTCCCTCCCTCTTCCAGACAGCCACTTAGACACTTAGCAGCCCTCACTGTTTATAGTGTCATCTCTTCTTTTTTAAATCCATTGACCACGTAGGATACCCAGGTAGAATTTTATTTCCAGGTATTTTCTTTCCACATTGTTTGAAACATTCAGAACATCGCTTAATACACCACTTGCTAACGGACTGACTGAGCAAGTTACGTGGCCCTTCTGTGCCCCGGTGTCCCAATCTGTAAGCCAGGTATGATAAAGGGACCTACCTTGGGCTTGATGTGAGGTTGAATAAGAAATACATTTGTCTCGGGATATTAGCAAAATACCTGGAGCACAGTGAGCACTCAGATAGTACCTCCATTTGTCTCTTCATACCCTAATTAATAGATGTTTATCGATCTCCTCCTAGGTACTTAGCATTTTGTTGGTCCAGTGGGTCACACCGATTGAAGCCCAGTGCCTATAACGTGGGATGTTAGTGATACTGCCCTGTTGCAGAAGAGAAAGCTCTTTTGCTCTTCCAGTCTAATGTTTTCTGTCCTTTCTTTGTGCATAGAACTTTCCTTCCTTCCCTGAAATAATTTTGTAAGCCATTTCATATTTAGATTTACAGTCGATATTACTTCCACTAGGAAGCCTCTCCTCACCCTAGCCCTGGCCATGTTACTGTCCTCTTTGTGTCTGTGATATGCCCCATTCATATCTTTATCATTGTTTTTGACACATGGATCATCATTATGTATATATCTCCCTCCCTCTCTGGATTTGGGTGCATGACTTGTGACTTACCACCTTTGTGTTCTTACTATTTAGTGGAATACTTGATACGTAGTAGACCCATTAGAAATGTATGGTGAACGGTTGTTGGTCGAAAGAATATGACACAGACTTTGCTCATTAAAGACCTTATTACTTGATTGAAGAGGTAACACAGATACATGTGACATGAAGGTGAATAAGAAAGCATTTTAATAATATCTATATTTTTAGATATTTTAAGTTTATAATTTTTCTATATATGTATATGATTTTTTGAAGTAGGTTAAATCTATCATTTTTCTGTCATAGATACAGATATTTATGTTCGGACATAAAAGAATTGAATTAGGTCAGCCAGATCAGAGTATAAGAAGCCAAGTCTAGCTGGTCAACTGGGCTTTGTGACTGTGGGTCAGAAATATAACAAACTTTGATTATTCTTCCAGACAGTAACTCATTCTCTTTTGCTTTCTGTTTGTGGTGTTTTTTTTTAAGCTTTTACAAATTATTATGGCAATTTTCAAGCATACACAAAATTAGAGAAAATATAACGGTATTTTTGGCATGTGTATGAATCAGCATTTTGTATGCCTGTATCCATATTATGCATCAGACAACATTTTACCCATCTTGTTTCGTTCATTACCTCCCATATATACCTTTTATTCCTGATGTATTTTAAAAAGGATGCCAGACATCCTATTAGTATATCTATAAATTCTTTAGTATATATCTATAACAGATTAGAACTTGTTTCAAATATAACCCTATTTCCAAATCTATCAAAATTGACAATAATTGCATTATATTACTTAGTACTCACTTTATGTTCAATTTTTCCCTATTGTCACTGTGAGATCTCTTTAATTGGTGGAGTGACCAGATGAGCATCTAAACAGGATTTACACATTCTATTTGGATGTTACATCTTTTAAGATCCTTTTAGTCTATGATAATTTCTGCTCCTTTTTTTCTCCCCATGCTTTTATTTGTTGAAAAATTCAATCATTGTCATGAAGAAGGTTTGAGGTTCCAAATTTAGCTAGTTGTTTCCCTATAATGTTGTTTACCTTGTTGTTCTATCACCCTCATTTTCTGTAGACTAGAAATTAAAGCTAGAATTGAGTTCAGTTGTAATTAATTTATTATTATTTGGTGAGAATACTTCTCAATGGTGCTGTGTACTTTTCGCTTGCATCACACCAAAGGGGCATAATTTCTGGTGTTCCCATTTTTAATGGTGCTGAAATCTATCAGTGAGTTCAGGTCAGCTTAGGCCGGTTCTTCATCAGGCTTGGACCAGTGGCTTCCCCTCATTTTTGATCAGTTCTTAGATTCATGGTTTTTTAAGAGATTGCCGAATGGTGAGTTTTAATTATATCATACCTGCTGCATTCACTATGTGTAATTTTTCTAACAAAGAACTTTTTCTTAATGACTGGTACCTCCACGATATGGTTTATATTAGAGAAAAATGCAGGAGTTTTATTGTATTTATCAATTTCAGATTCAGACATTAACTTTTTTCTTAATATAAGACCTAAATATAGTTACAGATACATTCAAAGTATTCTAACAAATTTTGATACAAATTTCCCTTGGGGATATTCTTTGAATTATTTCTCCTAATCCTCATTTTGATTAATGCATTTTGAGAATATTATTTCCCACAGTTCCAGGAAGTATCTTGTCTTTCCTTTTTAGTTTACCGTAATATACCCCTATATGGTTGAGTTTATCCACTTAGAAGATATTTATCGAGCGTCATTTTTTTGGGGGGGGGTGGTAAACACTGTGCTAGTCCCTGGGGATGTGGCCATGAGCCCTGCCTTTCTTATAGAATATATAGATTGGATTTGTTTTCTACTTCTGATGTGATGTGATTTTCCAAAATGTGTATGTGAATCCGGTTTTGGTTACTATAATATTTGATGTCCTATATCATAAATATTAACCAAGAATGTTTTAGCTGGCTTTAGAGTCCCTGGCCCTAGAGTCTGAAATAGAGACAGGAAAGAAGTTTGAAAGTGAGGTTGTTTGTGCTGACCCAAAGAAAAGTGGGATGTGTCCATGTAGAGCATTGTATGTGACAAACAAGGAAGTTTAATTTTTGTTATTTGAAAAAGTAAGAAGAGGCAATAATGGGGATTCCCCCCAAGACTAAAAGTAAATGGTAAGATCTTTTGCTATTTTAACTTAAGCAAATATTGGAACTTCATTTGACTTTTATTTTCAGGAAGTGAGAGTGACATTGTAGGGATGTCTTTATCTCCTATAATTCAAGTGTGTTTTGTCAGGATGTTTAAAGGTGTTTTTGGATTTTAGAAAACGTACAATTTCTAAAGCCTTGTGAACATCTTCTTGGATGGCTAGCCAGTGTAAATAGGACCAGTAAGAAACTGCCTTCTCAGAGGGATTCTATGACTATGAGATAATGAATATAATATTGAATTTGCCAAAAAAAAAAAAATGAACTACGTAAATCTGAGGTTGTGATTAACATTTTGTTAGGCATACAATATTACATTGTAAATTTTAGATATATTTAAATAGTCATCATAATTCTAAATCTCAGATGTTTTCTCTAGGATTGAAACTCTATTCATGGGGAATCCCCGGGTGGCTCATCACTTGAGCACCGCCTTCAGCCCAGGGTGTGATCATGGAGTCCCGGGATCGAGTCCCACGCAGGCTCCTTGCATGGAGCCTGCTTCTCCCTCTGCCTGTGTCTCTGCCTCTCTCTGTCTCTCTGTGTTCTCATGAATAAATAAATAAAATCTTAAAAAAAAAAAAAAGGAACTCTACTCATCTTCAGATAGTATAGCTCTATAGCTGTTATTGATGATTTAGGGTTAGGGTAGAGGTCAGATCCTTGGCATATAATTAAAATAATTTTTTTGGAAATGAAAATCAGAAAGGTGAAGACCTTTACATTCTGCCTATTAAGTCTATGCTCACATGTTTTATGATGTCATGGGGAAATGCTGGAAAGCAAGAGAAATTTATTTTTAATTTTTTATTTTAATTTATTTTTTTTTAGAAATTTATTTTTTAAAGAAGTGGCGTTATGTTGCTTTGCTAGCACTTATTAGGAACTTTGAAAGGAGACAAAAAGCTAAGCCCTTTTAATTGTGGTGTGTGGTAATAGAGGATTAGACTGAATTTAACTTTGAAGACCAACACATGGACATTTGTATTATGTCAGTTGAGAGAATAGTTGCATTTTTGGGCTGAAGAGATAGCTTAATCTGAATAGCACAAAAGTCGACAAAAAAGTTTGCTAATAGATAAATATTGACTGTTTTAATCTGTTGAAAACGGAAGGCTAGCATCAAGGATACAGTAGTAAAATTCTAAAAGGAGTTGTTGAAAAGTAAACGTTACGCAACATGAAAAGAATACCAGGGGAAAAACTGACAGAGTAGAATAACAGGAAGATTAGTCATTTCTGGAAGGGAAAAAAAAGGTGGAGAGAGGGGGAAGAAATATTTTAAACAGGAATGTAGAACTGGAAGTGCTAGTGCTAAGAGACAGATACGAGCTAATTTAGGAGTGAAACCAGGCCTAAAATAGGAATAATACTGGTCGCATGTAATTTTACAATATAAAGTTTGTATTAATGACAAACAAAAATAAAAACGGGGGACTTTTCTGTTCGGCCTTAAGAGAACCCTGTAAAAATAAAAGAATGATGTTTACTCTTTAACCTCGTTGACTTGGCTGAGGTCAGCCAGCAGTGTCAAATGTGCGTGAAGAAAATGTATTTCTTTTAAAACAAACTAACATCCTACTATTTTCAGGCATTCTGGATATTTCAAAATATGTATGCTATTTGGTTTGAAATAATTTTCCCTTCGCATTTTCTTATCTGACAACTGAAGGAGTCACAGTCTCCAAATATTTTAAGAATTATTTCTGTAAGTCCTCAAAAATGTTACTTGTAACTCTCTGTGTATCTTAAATGTATATATAACAATCCCTATAACAGAAAAGAAGAAAGTAAACCTCACAAGTGTGTGTGTGTCCACACGTATATGTATATGTAATCCCATTAGTCCCTAGTTTCTACCCAAGGTTTTAGAGGCATTTGTGGAACAGGTTTTGCTGGAAGCATTTTCCAATATCTCTGAATGTTCTCCTCTGTCATATGGGAACAGCAATAAGCCTGCCCTCAAAGTTGTGCAATGAGGATGAAGCCATATACCTGACATGGAGGTGGTATTTGTCCTTTTAATTTATAATCTTGTACCCAGACATGAAACAGAGGCTTGTAGGATGCATTTTAACCAACACATGGGAAGATGGATGGTTGCCGTAGAAGCTCTTACTCATACCTTGACAACTTAAACTGTCATTTGATAAGTTACATACGTATCCCCACTTGACAAATACAAAAGGATTACTTCTCTTGGCCATTGCTTAGTAACTCCGGGAAACAATAAATTCCATAAAATGTATTAAAATCAAGTAGATATCTCTAGTGTTATGTAAGCATGATAGCAGGGCAAAGTCTACGTATTCTTCGATCAAGAAGAAAATGACATTATTATTTAAATGCAGAAAATGGCTTATGTATATTGAAATAAGGATAACAAACCAATTTAGAGACCCAAGACTGCTATTATTTTATGCAACTGTATGTAATATATCATTCCGTATCATCCAATTAATAGAGAAATGTAATCTGTATAATCAGGTAAGCATTTCCTGTTGATTTGACTGCCAAATTGTAATTTTTTCATGGTTCATGTGCGCAGACTTGCTGAGATAAATTCTAACTCCAGCACAAAATTTGGTGTTACATGAGCACTAAATAGTACTAAAAAAAAATCTCTTTCTCTTCCTTTCCCTCTCTCCTCTTTCTCTCTTTGTCTCTCCTCTCTATCCTTATCCACACAAACACAGGCACTTTCCACACACACACACACACACACACACACACACACACACACACACACAGAGTCCCTGGGCTTAACTGCTTAACTACATAGGAAATGTTTATTTTCCAAACTACAGAAAACAAACGTTATCTCGAACACTGAAAGTCCTTCCTTTTCCTGGTTTGGAAACACTAAGTCATACTGAGTTGCTTGTAGATTTTCTTTAGCTAGCATTCAGGTTTATTTAAAGCAAAAGGTTGCAAGGACAAAATGACTCAGGAATTTGTAATGCACAATTACAGCTTTTCACTTTTAGGTCACCAGTTTATAGTTGACTGACTTAGTATTAGTTAAGGATTGGTAAAAATGCGTTGTTTAGTTTCAGGAGAAGGTGGGTTGCTCACTGCAATGTCACCTGTGTTGATCTAAACATGACCTAGAGTCAGTGCTTATTAATAGGTTTCTTTCCAGATAAAGCCAAGTTCAAGGAATTAAATGAAAGAGAGTATGCCCAGTAGTAAGACTTGATGAACAAGAAGCAGCTCACGTGGTCAGCTACAAATATAACTTCTGTTATTTGATGTCGTTTTGAAAGTAAAGTCTTAAAATGACCCACACTTGTGTGTTTTTAATTGCACTGTTGTTAACATCAGCAAGAAATAATGATTGTAGCTGCAGTAGATAGCTTGAACAGTCAGAAAATATAAATATAAATATATATATTTTGACTTGAATAATTGAGTTCTGACCTCCCTGGTGTATCACTTAGTAGAGCCAAGGTCATAGAAATCATCTGTTATGATCTATCTTATATAAAAGCCTAGGAGATTACTTTGTTTTCCTCACCCAAAAGATGTCAGAATGTGGTGTTTTTTGTTTTTTTTTTTTAGAACTTCTGAATAACTTTTGTGTTAATTTAGTGTTAGCATTGAAGACAGATAAATTTAAATCTTGCTGTTAGCCAAAGAGTGAATCAAGCTTATGTGGGTACAATGTATAATGCCACCACTCAAGGAATTCTGGAGAGAAGATAATTGTCTAGAGATTGGGTAAAGAATTGTCGTCTTCCTTCTTTGGGAACTTTTGATTTTAAAAATAATCGAGAGTAAATAGACTGGAATGCAGCACCTCAAGCAGTGCCACATGAGCACCTAAATTTCTTCTTGCTAAATGCCACCAAATGGCTACATTTCTTATAGCTTGTGGCTAAATTCTGACAGAGGGTAGATGCCTTCACCATAACTGTATTTTCTCTCTGAAGTTTTCTGGTTTCTTGTGCTAACTTATATTAGGTTAAAGCCAGAAAAGCTGAAGCTAGCCACACTTAATCTGGAGAGTTAGGCTCGCTGCCCAATTAAAGACAAAGATGGGTTTCAGTATTCTTCATTGGTTTCTTAGTCTCACATTTTTGACCTGTAGGTGCTTGACTTGAGCTGTCTGAGCTGACCCAGATGGCTTTGTGTCCTCAAGAGCTAATTCAGAGAAGGTCATTTCAGCTGCTGAATATTCAAGGAGGTGTCTTGGTCCAAGGTTACTTCAGCTCATAACTCAAGGGATGATCCTGAGATTTCTGAAGCTTCCTCTAACCTCACAATTATTGTCTTGGTCCCGCACATAATTAAATGTATAATTAAATGATGGCAGTGAAATAGAAGTATGGCTGCCAGCAATGGTCATCCCCCCAACAGGATGGCCAGTACTTGAGTGATAATGATGTTATTACCGCCCTGTTAGTGCTTCTGAAGATATGATATACTTGAGAAAAAAAAAAAAAGGTGAAAACTGAAATTGTGCTTGGCTTCTTTTGAAATCTAAGAACCACACGAAACATTTAATTCCTCAAGTTAGTAAACATCGTTAAGAGAAATGGATGTAGACTTGTGTATCTTGTAAACTGATGTACTTTATGCATATTAAGTTTTTGGAAAGACACAGAAATAGCAGATCCTCTTCCCACCAGAGTTCTGGCCAGGCCTGGCAGTTCCCACTCCCTTTCTTGAAGTGTCAGGCACCATCAGCTTTCAAGAGGCAGAGGAGGATAGGTGGAGGCATAAACCACAACCTGAGGAGCTGCCTTCCCTGGGTTCACAGTTTACATTTGCTCCTTCGTAGCTGTATGACTTTTGGCAACTTCCTTAACACTCTATGCCTCTGAGTGCTCCGATGCACTCCACTAAATGGGAGCATATCTCCCTTGTTGGGGGTGTCATGAGCCTTATAACACATGTCAAGAACATATGGAATTTTCGTGGCCCACGATTTGTACCTTATGCATGTTAACCATTATTAAATTCCTAATCTTATGGAAACACTTTCCAAAATCTATCTTGTGAAAGCTGTACTTGCAAATACACAAAGCAATGAAAACCAAAACCGGTGTGGCAGTTTTAACAAAAGGTTCAAGAGCTGCAGGTCTGAACTGGACAGCCCGGGTCCTCGGCAGGTGCGAGCTCCTTTGAGAGCTGACTTTGAGCGTGTGATGGAACCGGAGTATCCTCATTTGCAAAATGAGGCAGTAATAATAGGGGATCTGTAGTTTCTGTGAAGATTGAATGGGATAATGCATTTAAAGCGCTAGGACCAGTGCCTGGCACCTGGTAAGTGGTGAAAAGTATTAATATACAGAGAATATTGTATTCTAAGATTCTGTGTGTGCAGGGCTTCCATTTTGCTAATGAGATTTGGAATTCTCTACTACGGAGGGAGCAAAGTTTCTGTTTTCTGGTATTAATGACTCTTCACAATTATTCTCTAATAAGTAAATAGCATTTATGTATTAGGAAAAAAGTCATCTGTTTTACACATATCCTTGGTTGAGCTATTTGAATTGTTTCGAGGTATTTAAATTTTTAAAAATCTCATCTGGATAACTTTTTATGTCTGTAAGATTTCAGCTCTGGAGACATCCGTTAGGTAAATGCCTCGTTAATGAAGTTACCTGGCCGACTCTTTTGTGCAGCGATATTCTAGCCCCTGGTTAAGTTGAACGGCACTGAAAGCAAAAGCAATTCATCAATAACATCAAAATGGAAATAGAATATAGTAGCAAAGAAGTCATTGCTCCTTCTGTAAAATAAAGATCATATCGTAAGACCTGATATTTCCCCATCCGTTGGGAGTGTTGTAAAGATTATGAAAACATTAGTGTTTGCAAGAAGCGACTGTGTGCCAGGAAGGCAGATAGAACATTAGGAAAGAAGTGGCCAATATTGCACGAAGGCGTTTATTTTATATGGTAACATCCTTTCTTTCATTAACAGGGACCTTTAGGGCGATCCACTTGCTTGGTAGGAGTGAGGAGGGCGAATGGATTCTTAAAAGGGCTCATCAGGACCTCCTTGTAATAGAGTGAAACCTTTAAGAACATGTTTTCCATAGAATTAGAGACTAAGAATTTCATAGTGACGGTATATTTATTGCCTTGTTTGGGAGCAGATTTTAAGCATGATCACAGTAAAAACACCTGTTTTGACACTCTGGGAAAAGGTGCAAACATACGGGCAAACTCTGTCTAGGTGTAGAGTAAACAAGAGTGCTTTGGCTAGCATCCTGCAAGGAGTTGGGTCTAAACGGTCTGCTCCAGCTTCTGCTGCTGCTGCTGCTGCTAATACTGCTGGGAAGGAAGAGTGGCTGACCTGGCATATCCTTTACTCTTGGTGCTGCAGCAGTCACTCAGGAAGTGTTGTTTAAGGGGAACCTTCTGGATCCTTTTCATGGCACCATGGCAAGAAGAAGCTGTGTCTTATCTATTGAAGATAAAGCATGGAGTTGGCTAATGGATGCTGGTGAGTGAATAAGGCAAATGGGAAGCCAGTTCGCAAAGGTATCTTTTGGGAAGGGCTGATCTCTCAAGGACTGACATGGCACCCGTTGGAAAACGGCCTCTCACAATCTGAACATCAGAATGCTGTTTTGGAGGGAAGTCCTAGTTTTCACACTGGTGACCTGTGATCTTTTATATGTTCCCTAAACGAAGTTCATATCCATTCCCAGCTCTCCTACTTGAAGATCCTAATCCTGAAGTTGGTTAGATCCCTCAGTACGTAAAACACAATTCGCAATGTGATTTTTACTCTTGTTTTCCACTTGACCCAGAGTGATCTAAAAAAAAAAAAAAAAAAAAAAAAAAGGCTTTTTAGTATATGAAAGCAATTTTTCCTCCTTTCAATTCTCAAGGAGCACCTCCTTTTTTAAACAGCAAAAGATACGGAATTTTCACTTAAGAAGCCATTTAGTATGCATAATGCTTGCCAGGAATATTCTTTTCAATTCAAGATCATTATGTAAGCAAACCAGTACAATATTGGGTCTATTATTCAGATAGTTGCACAGGAGGGGGCTTTGACATCGCTAGTTTATATATGTACCAATCCAAGCTGTAGTTCCCTTGAGCAAGTTTCTCTGTCAGTTAAATGAATAATTTGAATGAGCTTTCTCAATTTTTCTCACTCTAAAATTTTATTTTTCTCATTTTGACAAAGCCTACCACGTGACTTGATTTTTTTTCCAGCTCCTGAAAGCAAAATTGCCTTAGGGGTTGGTCTCTTGTACCTGTTGGATATTTAATATTCAGGGGGCTCCCCCAGATGTGTTCCTGAGGGCTCATGAGTTGTTGAAGAGCTGTGAAGAGGGGCTAACCAGTTAGAAGGGGCTCTCTGGAAAACAGAGTATCATGAAGCCCGGTTTCAGGAGAGTCCTAGTGAGTGGTTTATCTGATGGTGCATTAACACCTAGTACGTTAGTCACATTTTCCTGTCCTTCCTCCTCTTTTCTTCCCTTTTCTTCTGTGTCTTCCCCTTCTAGTTTCTGAACCCTCTTTGTCCACTGGCTTCTTTGTCTTCATATTCTCTCTTCTCTCTCTGAATTCCTCTGGTCTTCCTAATCTGATCAGAATAGAAAGTGATGTATTTGATAAAGCATCCGTTGCTCTTCTTTAAAAAGCAATTTTCATTACTTCTGAGGTCAAAAACCAGCTCAGTTGAACACTTCTGTCGCATTTTCTCCTCCAGTAATGGACGACGTTGCCTTTTAATTTCTGTTGCCTTGTGGATGAGCCCCCCCCCCCCATGGTTGTAGATATTTTTAAATTCCTTTTTCTTAATGTGAATGTTATAATGACAGGACTTAGGAATTTCGGTCTCGGGTATTAGACTGTTAAGCTCAACTACAGTAGGCATACTGTAATATGTCTTCCTTACTTTTCTTTCTAGAACTAGAGCTCCATATGCCCCTCAACTGTGTTTTTGGCTCTCTTAGGGGATGCTAGAATGGCCTGTCTCCATGTATTCCGTTGCATTTTGCCATTGCTTCTTGTGTTCTGTCGGGGAATTTTGGTGATTCTTTTCAAACGCTACCTTGAGCTCTGTGCTAGTTGTTCCATTCCCCCCACGGTCTCGTGCTGCGTGGTCGTGTCTCCACTTCCTCCGCCCTGTCTGTTGACAGAGCCTGGGTTCCCTGATGGCTGCCTCTGTACCCTTGTGAGGGCGGGAACATTCCTCCCCCTGCTGCTACAATTGAGCCCGTGCTGGGTACCACGTTGCCCTCTACACTTGCTTTCAGTTGTTAAGGCTTCCCAAGCTTTGGCTGTGGCTCAGTGATCCTGCTGTCGAAACCCTGAAGCTTTTCTAGCCTCGACACTCAGTGGTAGCAGCAGGTGTTGGGATTTCTCCAAGCCCCTAAGACCCTGGGAGCAAGAGAATGGCCGTTTGACATAGACCTCAGGACTTTTCAAAGCACCAGGAAACGTCTGCGGAAGATATGTAAAGGTAAGATTCTGATTTCTCTAGGAAGCTGTTCTAGAAGCTAAAAACCTCCAGCCGTGGATTTAATGTAGACTCAGTAGCTAAAGTATGTCCTTGGAGAACTCTGTGCTCGGTGATAAAGCCAACACATGAATCTTAGATTGGGTAACTACTTATTAAAACACCTCTTTTGAGAATTTGGCATGATATTCACATTTCTAATCTGTTTTATTTATATTAAAACTTGGCATTGAATAGATTCTTAAAAATACCTTTTCCATTACTTGAGTTGGAATCTATAAAGCACTTCTTCTCTCCTTCAAAATCTGCATTGTGTATCCAGTAGGAGAAGTCTCGAGAATTAGAACAGTCAGAAGTAAAATAGAAGTTATTTAAGTTCCCAAATGCTTGTATTTCATTTACCTTTTACTGTTCAAAAGCAGAAACATCACCTTATTATATCCTCCAATTCTTTACACTCAAAGTTCTAAAGCCATAATTAATCCGAAAGGAATAGGAAGAGCCGCTCAGCTCGTGGTAGTGCAAGGGTATGTTACTGTCCTTTGTCAAAAATCACTGCTGAGCATTCTAAATGTAGCCGTCTCTTTTCTTGTAGGACTTTATTTTCAGTTTTTTTAAAAAGGAATTATTCCCCACCTCTAATTTTTCTGGGCAAAAAAAAGAGATCACTCCATATGGATATATATATAAAACCTGGACGAGCGGTGGGTGTGTTGGTGGAGGGGAGGGTGTAAGAGACAGATCAACAGCATCGTGGAGTGAACAGCACAGATCATCTCGTGAGCATTATTTGTAACCCTTTATTCTTTACCCTGCCTCCATTCATGAGCATTAGTCTGTGACGTGACGTTAAGGCAGCTCCTCTAGTGTGTGATCCTCAGTGGCCTTACTCTCCATTCAGGTCTCCTTTTTTCTCCTCTGTGTTCTTTCCCATATGGACTCGATCTGTTAATTGATTCCCTGAGGTTGGAATCCAGGCTATTGGCTGTCACACTGATACTCCCTCATTTCAATAACTAAATATGTAACGGAGGTTTCAAAAATGAAAAAGGAAGAATGTTTACTAATAGCTGTACAAAAGGAAGCATCAGACTTCTCTTTGATAGCGCTTGCTTAGGATGCCTATTTTTGAAACTAAAAGATGTGCAACAAAGTATTTTATTTACACTTGAAAATACCCCAATTTTATTTCCTCTAGACCTCAAAAGTACAAGTAAATGGAATGTTTTGAAGTCTTTCTAGTGCGTTAAATTGGGTAATTGATTTCATGTGTAAAAATAGAAAAGGAAAATTGTAATGCTTTAATTCTTAACATTTGTAATGAGTTTACAGTTTTTGAAAATGTAAGGCACGATCTCAAGCCAGGAGTTTGCGTTATTCTCAGGTTGGCTTATGAAGTGCATTTTTCTTTTTCTGTTTGTTTAGAATTCTTACTAGGACAAGAACTGAAACAATAGCTATAATCATCAAATTATATATTATTACTGTTATAGATTGTTTATTATGTTAATCATATACTTAATGTAATTAAATATTAAGATAGAGTGATAGATTGAAATTATTGTAGGCGTTTACAGAATTATTTTAAAGCTTTAAGATTACTTAAAAATATTTTTAATGGAACAGAATGAGTTAGTGGAATTCACTGTGTTTAATGGACCAAGTAACTTCCCACAAACTGGACTCAATACAGTAATATTTAGACTTTAGTGATTTTTTTTAGGATGTACAGTAAAGATACATGATATAAAAGATTGGTGCCGTGAAGATCTCAGCCACTACCTGAATAGAAAAATCTATGGAATAAATAGTAGAATGACCCTTTTGCAGATAAGGAAACAGAAGACTGGTAATTCCCAGTTTTGAAGCCCAGAGCCAAGACCAGAATGCAAATCACTGAATTCTAATCCAGCGTACTTGCCTCTCTGCAATGCTATTTACTGAAATTGAGGTATATTTGGGCGGTCATCCTGCCAGTGTCTGCAGGGCAATAAATAGATTCTAGGAATTAAAGTGAGTTTCTGCAATATCAAGGGTGTCTGATTATAGCTGATAAACATGTGGTCACTGCTGCAGGGTAGCCTGATTGAGGCCTTTAGAATTCCCCTTTTATTTCTGTCTTGTTTAATGTGGCTTTCCTTATATCAGGGTCTGGAAAAGTACAGCGGAAGAATCATTACAATATTTTTGTTTGAGGGGAGTATTGAATTTCTGGCTTGCCATTTACTTAGTTATGATCCTGTATATTTAACAAGTTTCTGAAAATTTAAATTCTTAATATGGAGAAGAGTAGACCTATGTGTATATATATGTGGTTGATTTTCTGTTTCTAAGCAAAAAAATTTTAATTGCTTTCCCTTGTTTCCAAAGTTGAAAAATTCCTCAGCTTGCATCTTTAAAGATATCTGTTGATTTGTGGTTATCACGAACGCAGAAAGAGTACACATTCTTGGCACTACAATAATTATATGCACATGAAATTATTTGATATATTTATTAATTAAGTGCTTTCTGGAATTATTTAACATAGAATTATTATCTTTAACATAGAATTATTACTTCAAAATCCAAATTCTCCCTGATTTGACTGGATACCTATCATCATTTAATAGGACCGTGTCCAGGCTCCTTAAATGTGATTTTTTGGGGAGGTAATCCAGTCCCCTTGAGTGCTGCCCAGTGGACTCAAGACCCAATATGGACCTGAGAGAGAAATGTGTGCAAATTGTAATTGCGATCCGGTCCCCTTGAATGGTACCCAAGATGGGCTCAAGTCCCAAAACGGACCTAAGTGAAAAATGTGTGGAAAACTAAGAATGTAAACTCTGAACACTCTTTTTAGAAAGTTCAATTTGCAAAATAGTTGGAGTGCTTTTGGAATAGGAATTTGTGACACTTATTTCAGAAAAAAAAAAGAAGAAGAAGAAGAACAACAACAACAACAACAACAACTTGTTCTCCCTGAAAGTCTTAGAAGTCTTAGGCTGGTTCTCAAAATACGGTTCTTAATCCCAGTCATAATGATCCTTGAGTATTTATTTCTACCATCACTCAACTCATAAAAATGGCACATCTCAGTCTCCCCTGTTTACTCTTTTCCATGTACTCCTATCCTTTCTTGGAGAGAATGAGAACTGTCTGGACCGGTGGACAATGAGCAGAGGTCCTAATTAGTGGTAACCCCTGGCTGTGAGTGCTAGTTCCCAAATTAAGTACTAACCTTTTCCTGGCATAGTGCCATCAAGATGCTTTTGCCCGAATTTCCTTCCGGCTCAGTCTGGACTGCTGTTCCCTCACCAGCAATTTGACCTTAGAACAAAAAGCTACCTATTCTCTCAATTGTAATCTCACAACACTCTAAAATATGAAGAGTGAGTGTCGTCTCCTTGTCGGGGTTTTTATGAAGATTGAATACATTTTAATGTAATGAGACAGTGTGTGCCAAGCACTTAGCGCAGTGGCTAGCATGTTAGAAAATAGACAGACCTTGTTGACGTTGTTGCACATTTTTCCCAAGGTCACACCACTAGAAAGGGATGGAATCAGAATTCAGGCTCAAGTCTGTATGTCAGGGAATCCAAACAGAACAGGAACACATGCACATTTTCTATAACACGAACCAGGAAGCGAGAACTTAGCCACCTCTGAACTCTGACACGGCTTCTCGTGCCTCCCCATCCCCCTCTATGATGCATAAATCGCGATGTCATGCGTGCTGATTGGGAAAGTAGCAGAGGTCAGTGGTTTGGGGAAAACTCTAGACCCAAAGCTTCCAAGGATTGGAATTTCAAGCCCTGCCCCATGCAAGCTATGTGATTAAATTACATCCCCTTTTACAGTTCTTTGTCTGTATATGAAGCTAACGGTAGCCTCCGTTGCATTGCATTATTGTGGACAGGAAAGATGGAAATTACAAAGCACCTCCGATTAGTGACTTTCATTCATGATTGATAGAGATATGAATATCTATGTAAAAATAAAGCATGTTCACAGAATGAAACGCATGGTTCGTGAAAATCAGAAATCCCTACAGTGTTAGAGATGGATAGGATCTTGGTGATCAGATGGCTTTCCATTCTCCGAGAATCTGCATGCACTCCCCATCAAAGACATTCTAGCTCAGTGGCAGGCCAGTGGAGAAAGGGGGAGAAGGCATCGATGGTCAGAACTGACCCAAATATGGAGTGGTTGTACCTTCCAGAAGGTGGGTGAACTTCTCTCAAGCTGGGTTGGTGTCAAGGACTGGCCTCAGTGTCGTCAGATGATGAGATAGTCCTGGTTAAGCAGGTGGTAGGTTTGTCGTTTTTGTCTTCTTTCTTCTTTGGAAGCAGAACCCAGACCAGCAGCTGGAGCTCCAGTTCTGGAGCGGAGTGAGCTAACGTGTGCTGCAGTGGAATGTCAGGGGTTACCCTTGAATGCTAGTCAGACCAGGGATTTCCTTCCTAGGGTCTCAACTTCTTGAAGTCGGAGATGTTTATTTTACTTGTTTGCAGGACCTTGATGGGTGCTTGCTAAGTAAAAGAAGAACTCGTTTGAGGATATCATGGCCATCACAGGGCTTGGAGAGCAGGGCCTCAGGGCAGGAAGCGTAGGACACGTGGGGGCTCCCTCAGGGACAGAGGGAAGGGTTAAGGCAGATCCTGGTGGTGGGCCAGGGAGCTGAACGCACATAGTGTTTCTAATGCCTGGCTTAGGGGCCTGGGAGAAAGGAAGCTGCCAGCGTAGCCTGATTAATGAATGTAGTGAATAAAGTATTCCAGGTTTTTAAAACCTTTCAAGAGTTTAGAGAAAAGAATTTTAAAAATTGAAATCCAGGGGCATCTGGGTGGCTCAGCGGTTGAGCGTCTGCCTTTGGCTTAGGTTGTGATCCCCGGGGTCCTGGGATCGAGTCCCGCATCTTCTCCCTCTGTCTGTGTCTCTGCCTCTCTCTCTCTCTCTCTGTGTGTGTCTTATGAACAAATGAACAAAATCTTAAAAAACAAAGATCTATTAGAATCCACTTACACTAGTTTTTCATACAGTTAAAAATAGGATTTCTAGTCTTAAAAACTCGATTTTGGTGCCAGAGACTTGAGGAAAAATGTATCTGTCAATACATCATCGATATACATGACCTCATATAAAGACGTCCTCAAAAATACAGTTTTAACCATGTAATATTGTGAGGTCGTAATTTGTAATACGTGGACAGAAAATGGAAGAGCTTATGCAGATGCTGTGGGAAGTCAGAGTGTTATTCTAAAAGCTGAAATATTTATGGGGGACGATCGGTAAAACGGTGAGGCTTTTTAATCACAGATTCTGTTACTCATACGCTCCCCCGAAATAATAAGATGAAAAAGCGTCTTTCAATCAGAGTCTGGATCAGAAACAGACACCAGAAAGAATAAAGAAAATTCCCGGTGCGCAGTGGTAAGCCCAGCCAGGTTTGGCGCTCCTCCCGCGGCCACGGAGGTGCCACGGCCACCCGAGCAGGTGTCCCGTCCCTCGCGGAGCGCACGGCCGACACCTGAGCCCCGCGCTCCGGCCCAGGACATCGTGTGCTGGCACCTGAAGGACGGTTGTTTAGGAAACTTCAACTGAGAGTTAAAATGTCCGTGAACATTTGTGTCTCCTTAATTTGAAAAAGACCATGTTACAGCGGTGCTTCTATAATATTAAGAGAGTGTGGAACCTTCCCCAGGATCTCCAGCGCACACTCTTAAGCCACGTGCTGAGTGGGTTGCACGCTCAGGACCTTTTGCTTTTTTGCCGAAGCCCCAGCCGATGTGAAGGCACGGGGGGGGGGGGGGGGGGGGGGGAATTGAGTCCAAAGTGGCAGAGTCCTCACTGACCTACATCCCTTACTGTGTAGCAGGTGGGGGCTTCCTGTGTTTTTCTTTTCCGGTGTGACCGTGAACTTGCCTCCTCCCTCTCCTCCGGCTCACTGTGTGTGCACCCAAACGTGTAGACACGGAATCGCACACGCACAGGCTTTTGCTTCTCCCATAAAGGATTTATACCGGAACAGGAATTGCCCGATATTAACTCCCTATAGTCCTTTCTCATCATTTGCTTTTGTGCCCTTGAATTCTGCTGGGCCTACCTGTGTGTGGAGACACCCTAGCGGGGCTTTGCTTTCCTGTTGTTTTCTGATGCCCGAGTTTGGCTTATTTTGGAGATTGATCACGCGAGTTTTAATTAGGTAGGAAGTCAGAGATGATAGTGAAGCGCTGTGGCCTAACTAGCAAGAGTCAAACCCCACCTAGAGAGCCCTATACACGCGAAATAGCTGAGATCACGGAGTACCGGGCTTTCTCCTCCCAGACCTTGCCCTGGATGTGTTCTTGGCACTTTTAATCTGTTGTTTTTTCCCTTAAAACAACAACAACAACAACAACATGAGAGGCAGTGGTACAAATCCAACAGGTGCAGTGTCTCCTCGAGGAAAATTTGGTCATTGGAAATCCAAGGGTCAGCGCAAAGAGGGAAACGTTCTAACTAAAGGGAGCCGTGTTGGGTCATTGTCACCATTCTTGGAAACCTCTCGTGGAACCGGTTGTCACAGTAGTTGTGGTGACACCCGCCTTAGACCCCACACCAAATACCTAAGTGAAATTACTTTAAGGAAATAAGTAAACTATATTGTATTTTCAGAGACCAAGGACTGACGGATTGAGCTTATCCTTTCTTTTATGTAATTTTAATTTTGAAGCTATGTTGATGGATCTGCAAACGCACATTTGATAAACTCCCATATAACAGAGCAGTCCCTAACTGTACCAGTATTAGGATGGTTGCATGGAAATAGCCCTTTAAGCAGGACCCCCTCAACTCAGAGGAGAGTTTGATTGTAGGTCCTTTGGAGAACCAGAATTGGTTTTCAGGTGTCTTTGGTGGGTTGAAAAGTAACAGGTGGAAAGTGAATTCCTTAAAAGATGCTAATCGAATGGACACTTGAGTTTTATTAACAGAACCTCAGACTGAGTTAGAACTCTCCTTTAATTACTTTGAAGTCATACTTTCCCATTTGAAAGATATTTTAAAGTTAGATTTCACGTTTAAGGCTTCAGGTGGGCCGTTTCCTACCTGTGAGTCAAATCCACCGTTTCTTATGGAATCGGGTCAGTTTCTGCTTAAGATTTGTAATGTTTTGGGCACTTTTGATGGGACTTGGGAGCTTTACGAAAAAAGAGTAGAAGTCATGTAAGAAGGCTGTGGACAAAGCACTGGACTTTGTTTCGGTCCCTGAGTTTTCTGGGACAGGCCCGCATTTAATCACCCTGTTACTTCGGGTCATGTGTCTTGGAAGCCCACCCATCGTTTTGCCTCCCTGAATGGAATGAAATCTAGTGGAGATAACACAAAGAACAGCACCTTTTGTAAAGTCTGCTTCATCTTGTTTGTGAAGTAATTCATTTATCTGAAAAGCGCTGTTAAGTCCACGTTTAAAAGTAAACTGTGAAAAGCAAGCCTTTTCTAGAATCCTGCCCACAGATGACACACCTGTGTATCACTCTCGTGAACACTAACATTGAAAGCATGATGATTGTTTCTATAATAGAATTGGTGGTAGAAATTTTAATCTGTTTGAAAGAATAGTGGTGTTGGGGGTAGGGGAGAGTACAGACTCTTCTCTTCCTTCGAGATAAGCCATAAATTGTAAACGCCAAGGTCCTGTTTAAAATTTATTCTACACTTGGGAAACCGATTTCTGTTGCCCCAAAGAATTTTCCGAGAGGGAAAAATGCATGTAATGGGAATAAAAAGAAAAAAAAAAAAAAAAAACAGTATGGAAAACAAGCACCTTCCCCTAAGGAGAAAATGTATTTTTAACACTAGAGAGTATAGAATTTGCTGTATCAACAGAGTGTATTATTTCATCAAACAGCTGGATAAGCCAATGTGTATTTATTGAATAAATGAGTGTGTGTTGGTGAAAATCAAAGAGAGAGTGGGTGAATGAATGGATAAGCTTAGTGGTAACACATTCTTCCTATTTATTATTTTTAGGAAAAAATCGTTATCTAAAAATACTACAAAGAATTCATTGGAAGAAATTGGGTTCAATTCCTCATTTTCTCCTGTAGTAACAGCCAGTTGTTACAGTGGGATGAGAACTTTTCTAGGTTATAAGATACTGTTTTTGTAGGTTGAATTACCCTGCATTTATAGAGCTTCGGGGAATCAGGAGATGAGAAAACACAAACCATAAGCAAAAAGGGCAGTTGGTACTAGTCTAAAAATAAACATTGATCCATATAATCGCATTCTAAATAAAATAAATAGAAATGGATTAGGAAAATTACAGGGGTTTCGAAGAATTTGGTGTGTTTTCCATCCCTATTTTCATTGGGATTTTATGGCAATCGTTATTAAAGGAGCACCACACGCTACATAGTTTTAAACTTTGAGCCACCAGCAGCAACACCCCAAAGTATATTGAAGGTCTTTGCTGTATTTCAAAAAAAAAAAAAAAAAAGAAAAAGCACTGGGCTTGCCACTATCATGGTAGGTTTTTGACTGCTGGAGAAAAGGTTTGAGGACACGGGTTAAATATTAACATGGAAATGAGGCTTTTTGGAAGTCTTGGCGGGACCTCATGGAGAACAACGTAGTACTAAGCCTTACCACAACCTGGGAGCAGAAACAGGGGTTGTAGAAATAAACTGAGGTGGGAATTTGAAGAGAAAGGAAGAGCCTTTGCTGACAGAAAAGCAAGCTCAGATTAGCCCAAGTACTGGCTATCATGCCCTCTCATGGGGCTCATTCCCCTGGAATGTATCCCTTGTGCTAAATAGAGTACTTGTGTAAACACACACTGCAGACATTTGAAAATACTCGAATAACAGTTCTTCAGGGCTTACTATGTAATTATTGCTAGCTGTTGCATTTATTTATCTTGGTACTAATTTATAGAGCTAGTTTTTGACTTATGTTACCTCCAGTGTCTTGTTTCATAGTTTGGAGAAGTCCATAAACAATATTTAAGAAAAATGCAAACATCAGTGGCTTTCTTGAGTGAGCAGAACAACTGGAAACTTGTTTCGCATTATTTTGTAAGTGAATTGCTTAACGTAACATTCTATCTACGGCATGTTAAGAAATGAAAAGATAAAAAAAATTTTTTTTTTGAAAAAAATGGAAAAGAATGGAAACTTGCGCTTCTGAATGAACAGCTTATCAAAACACTAGCTTTTGATTTTATCTGAGCTTTCCCTGTAGAAAGTTTTCTTTTTTTCTTTTTTACTATTGCTAACAAAGCCTAGAGGCAATTTCTGAACTAGAAAAGCTGAATATCATTTCTGACTAACCTATTAGTCATCCTAATAATAGGAAATTATTTAGTTCCTGCTTCATAGTAGCCCATCTTGAACAATAAAATCATGTAGCCCACTCAGAGGTATTTCAGGAAGATTGATGTGATGCACAGTAAATGTTTTGTACTGTGCTACTGTTTTATCTCTCATTTCTCAGCAGGAGAGCTAGGAAAGGGGGTCGAGAATGACCTTGAGGTTTCTAGTTTGGATGATCAAGGATGGGATTGCTCTTTGCCTGTGTAAGAAATACAGGTGTTAGAATTGACGTGTTCTCTTTCTCTGGGGAGAGGATAAGCAGGGGGTAGATAACTGATTTGGTTGGGTTGTTAATTTATAGAAAAAGCACCTGAAGGCCACTCCCTTGGCACTGATAATGTGCTGTGTCACAGGACAGTGCTGTGTTATCTTTGGGGAGACCATGGATGGTGAGAAAAAAAGGATGTGGTGACAAATGGTATATCTCTCTCTAATCAGCAGGTGGGAGAGGAGAAAAGCCAGAGAAAGTGACAGGGAACGGGAGAGGCAAAAGGAAAAAGAAGGAAGTTGTTAATGGTGCAGATGCTGCAGATAGGACAAGAAATGAGGAAAGGGCAGTGACCGGCAGTGAGAAGCACAGAGAGCTTCGAGAAGGCACTCTGAGTAGCATTGGAAGGGAGGAGACAGGAGTGGGGGGGATCCTCAGCACAAACCAGATTCCAAGAAGATGAGTCACTGGTAAGTTGGAAGATGCCTATGAGGACGCTGCAAGTTTAGACAACTCTAAAGAAATTCAGGAACAGAAAGAAGAGAAGAAGTGGGTGTCAGCTGGAGAATTCGGCGGAGGAGAGAAGATAGTTGTGGAAGACTAGAGGTGCTCCTCCAGTGGAAACACACGTTTTCAACTAAAGGAAGGTACAGAAGTCAGTGGAGAAGGGGAAAAAAAAGGAAGATTCCAAGATTCCTTGGAGTAGGAATATCGGAGGGTACCATACATCAGAGACGTTGAGAAGGGGGTCAGAAAAAAATGGGGAGGAGCTGACTTTTGAAGCAAGATGAGCCAAATGATCCCTGAGAGTCAGATTGAAGAAGGTCCTCCCCTGCATCTTTAGTTCCATCTTGTTTGGTGTGTGGGTAGCTTACTGCCTCCTGTCTCCACGTTTTTTTGTACATTGCTTTTTAAACTCATTAGTGTGACTTGACTTCTCAGCCTGGCTGTAGGGTTTGTGAGGGTGGGAACATGTTTTATCCGTGTATACTCATTGCTTACGGTGATCCCTTTCCATGTGATCCCCTAATGTATTTCAGGAACCCCGCAAGCCCGTGCTATCAGGGGACAGGTCTCACAGCCTGGGCTGCCCATCAAAGTACAAGGCTGAAGGCTATAATTAGCTATCTCTGTGAACCTCAAAAACAATTTCTAAAACAAATTCTCCATTTCAAATGGATGGGACAGGTTTTTACATCCGACTTTTTTTTTTTTTTCTTCTTTTCCTGGTTAAGAAAGTGACACCATAACAAAATATAACGTAGAGCTCAAAAGTGGATGCTTCCAAAGCCCGATGAAATTTTTAACCAAACTTTATTGTAGAAAGTGGAAACATTGGACAGAAAGACAATCATGAAAAGACAAAAGTTTGCAGAGCAAATGTTGGCTGAACAGTTGGTTTATACCACTGTTTATGTCAACCAAATCAGATTAGGTTTATGTCTTTAACTTTGGTCTCATCCCTACTCTAGGCATAAATCCTTTAATTAGGCTAGTTGAATTATATTTTTTGCTTCTTTATGAGCAAAAATAATTCTAGGCCGAAGCAAAAAAAAAAAAAAAAAAAAAGGAAGATTGTCTCTGCCTCCCATTTAGCAAAAATAGAGTAAATATGTTCCTGTTTGTTTATACTATGTTACTATTTTATGGTTACTACTCATCCACTTTCTTTACCTTTTACATAAATAATAGTGTTCCATTTTTTTTTAAGTAGAGCTCCGTAGACACAAAGATTATGAACTGGTTGCCATTCTCATGGTTTTAGACTCAGTATTACACTGAAACTGAAATATCTATTTAAATTTCTAAATTATGTAAAGCTGTAAAGTTTATAATGTAAAGCCACTTGATCGTAATTCCTCCCCAAAATATTTTATTTCTCCTCAAGATAAATGAAGAAGGAAAAATTGAAGGGTGACACAGTATATCTAAATGAGTAACAGGTGGCTGATGACAGTTTTCACATATTCATCTCTTTGTATTATGATCATTATTACCCAGAATCCTTTAAAGCATTGACTGATCATGACCATCCTCCAGTTGCACAAACATCCTATTGTCTCCTGGAAGCGCCTGGGAAGGCATGAGAAGGTCCTTTAATTAGACTGGAATTTTACTTTATTATTTATAAAGATTTTATTTATTCATGAGAGACGCAGAGAGTGAGAGAGGCAGAGACACAGGCAGAGGGAGAAGCAGGCTCCCTGCAGGGAGCCCGATGTGGGACTCGATCCCAGGATCATGACATGAGCCAAAGGCAGATGCCCAATCGCTGAGCCACCCAGGTGTCCCTAGACTGGAATTTTATTATTATTTTTTATTGTTTTATTTATTTATTTTTTTAGACTGGAATTTTATTTTATTTTATTTTTATTATTTATTTATTTATTATTATTATTTTTTAGACTGGAATTTTAAATTGCAGCACCATTTGCCCTGGCCCACCTCCCTAGAACTACCCCGAAACACCCTTTAGTTTAGCCTCTCCTCTCCAGCCTCCCTGGAGGTTTTTATTTATTTATTTTTAACACACCTCACTGTCTCACCTTTGTGCTCTCTCATCATTCTATCTTCTCATTAAAAGAAAAAAAAAACAAAACTTTGCCACCTTTCTTTTCTTAATTAACTACTACCTGTCCTTCTAGACTCTCAATACCAGTGACAGTTCCTTTGGGGAGCCTCTCTTGGTCCTTTTATTCCCATGTGTGGGAGATGTCCCCATAGCATCCCACACTGGAGCCTACTGTCATTGTTTACTGGTGTGAGTCCTCTGGGGTGTCTCAGGACTGTATAGACCTCGGCTCTGTACCTCCAGTGGCTTGCACCATTGTGTGAATGCTCTTTACTGTTGCTTGGACATACGTATCTGTTTTTATTTGGACATTAAGCTACGTTTTATCCTTATTTACTAGGGAGGTGCACGGACATAAACTTTTTGGATTATGTGGTATGTCACTAAATAAACTAGTTTAAGTCGACTTTGTAATGAATAGTTGGTTTTTTTTTAAGATTTTATTTATTTATTCATGGGAGACGTAGAGGGAGAGACAGAGACAGAGGGAGAGGCAGGCTCCCTGCGGGGAGCCCAATGTGGGACTTGATCCCAGGACCTGAGCTCAAGGCAGACACTCAACCACTGAGCCACACAGGTACCCCCACCCCCTCGTAATGAAGAGTTTATAAAAAGATAGAAGCACTTGGAATAAACAACCCCCCTTTTTAATTGATCCCTAAATAGATATAAACTAATGTGTCTATTTTTTTAATCTTAATTCTGAGGATATGAGCATAGGCTGGTATTAGGAACAGAGGGCATTTGAGTACAGAATTAAGCTACAGAAATACCAAATATCCTCCCTCCCTCTCCCCCCATTTTGGTGGCTTATTTCAGCAAAGATTTATTTCTTGCTCTTGTAAACTCAGTGGTGCACTCTATCCAGTGACTCCGGGATCTGAGTTTGCTCCATCTTCCTCCAACTTGTGACTTCCAAGGTAGCTGAAGCTCTGACAGAGAGGTAGGGAGAAAACGGTGGCTTTTACCCATTTCTTCCCAGAGGTTTTATGCCAGCTCAGGGTCCCTGGGCTAGAATTAGTTATGTGGCACCAACGTTATCGCAACAGAAGCTGGAAAAGGAAGCTTCCGTGGTACTTAACACAGAATAGGGCATGGGAACTGACCAAGCCACTGTGTGTTTTGCTTTGTCTTTTACGTTGCTGTTTTTGGGGAGGCATGATGGGACAGGTGGATAGGTAAGAGATAGACGCCTCTAGGTGAATTCAAGTGGGAAATATTAATATTAATAAATATTAATTCTACAGTCTTTTGTTTATTGAGTCCTTGTCCTATCTCCTGTGTGTTCTGGATAAAGAGTCTGTCTGAAGACATTCTCATCTTTTTAGCTAATGGTTCATCTTGAGAATCTGGTCGGACTTATAAAATTCAGTGAGTATGAGCACTTAACCCTGAAACCTGGCAGGACTTTCAGGGGTTTATGAGATCTCTGCAGTCCACCACCCATCCTAGCCCTCTCAGTATTAAGAGTACCCGGCCTATGCCACATAGTTAGGAAGTATTGAAGAAGATGAGAAATCAGTGTGAGCATAAATTTTAGCTGCTGTGGGCTGAACACTGGGGATCTTTCCAAATCAAAACTTAGTCCCCCGATTCGAATGAAAGAAGTAATTTGGTTGCTACCTACAAGCCTAGATGTAGATTCATTTAATGAGAGAGATGTAGACAATAGACAAAATTGTTGATAAAAAAAAAAAAGCATAATTGAGAGGCAGCTGACTGAGGAATACACAATAGCTTTTATTCATAGTATCTTTTGCCAGGCTCTACGATGTGAAGCTTTAATGATAAGTGGATTAAATATTTTCGTATTTTAAGTGGTTGCATTGCAGTCATTGCTTTGCTATTAGGGCAGGTACTTCAGGTATATATTCAGGTGGAAGATCATAGATTAATGAAAGGACTATATGATATTTCTATAGCTTAATTCTGTACTCAAATGCCCTCTGTTCTTTAGATTATAAAGCAAATCTCCTAAATTGGAGTTTGATAGCCTTAATTAATTCACTGTGATATCACATATTTTACATATGAAAAATAAAATGCCCTGAGCATATTTATTATGGAAAAGAAGTTAGTATCAAGTTGATATGGTTTTAGAATTCTTTTCTTCAGAATTAACACCTGTTATTTATGCCTTTTTTCTTTTTCTCTTTCTTTCTTTCTTTCTTTCTTTCTTTCTTTCTTTCTTTCTTTTCTTTCTTTCTTCTTTCTTTCTCTTTCTTTCTTTCTTTCTTTCTTTCTTTCTTTCTTTCTTTCTTTCTTTCTTTCTTTCTTTCTTTCTTTCTTTCTTTCTTTCTTTTACAGTTGAGGGAATTGAGATTCAGAGTTTTTCAATGACTATCCCCAAGCCTTTGCTTCTATAGGAGTTTTTACCTGTCCTTTCAGCAGTTTTGTCAATAGAATTTAATTATTTCATCCAAAGTCCGCTGTCCTCACCAGACTTGGAACATTGTACTGAAAAGCATAACCGGTGTGTTATTCATCATTATTCCTCCAGAGCCTGGCACTTGTTCGGGTGCTCATGTTTAGCAAGTAAAGGAATGAGCAGATAACTAACTGAAAGTACGGACATAAAACAAGACAAAACAAAGAATGACAATCCCTGGCCAAGTGTCTGAGAGACAAAATAGCATCAGGGTTGGTACGAGGGCATCGGAGCCCGGTTTCCTTTGGTTCACTTACTACGTCAAGGAACTGGACAATAGCATTACCTATTTTATAGTGCTGATGTGAGGATTAAATTAGTTTGTATATAGCCACTTTAGTTTTGCTTTGCAGATTTTAAACCCTAAGGATTATGTAACTAGGGCATAAATATTTAAATTTTGATTAAAATAAGAATTACGTAGCGAATATAATTTGACATTGATTGAATAAAAGGAAGCAAAATATTTTAAACTTTGGCTTATTAACATGCATCTGATAATCCTGGAAATTGAGACTAAATTTCCTTTTTAGCTTTAAGCATAAAATATTTGAATGTACATTATTTAAGATATAATGAGGTCTTAAAACACTGAAGTCTTATGAGATGATAGAATTAACTTTTTCTTCCAGATTTTATCTTCTTTCATTGTCCAGTGAGCATCCAGTTAGAAAAATGCAGTCGTTTATTAGTGAGCAGAGGACGCGGTAACTGCTAGGCGAACGGTGTTATTAGATTATTGGCCAAATTCAGGCTCATCTGCTGGAAATAAGTATTCCCCTATTGTTTTATTACAGAATATATATTTCAAAACCAACTTAATGTGAAAATTAGCCACTAAATATGACTTTGTTTCCAAGAATTAATCTGTTCCTGGCTGATTGTAATACTCTAGTAAGTCTAATCCAAAGCACAGAGTGGAGAGGCAGCACAAGGCGTCATTATTTTTGCCATGTGTTTTGGCTTGAGTCATCCCAGAATATGAGGGAGTCACCATGGAGCTTGTCCCTTTAGCACAACACTTGTTGCCAAAGTGAATTGATTAGCAGCAATAGTAGGAGAGGCCGTCATCACTGTGTGGCTCACCTAAGCCCTTTTTATTTTTTTCTCCCCTACATGTATATAAAATTGCTTCAGGCCTCAATTTCAGGACACTTTGTTCCTCATGGGAAGAAGCACTGAATTCCAGAATAGTGTGAAGTGGAAAGACTTTTTGCTTCCATTTGTCAGGCACCCTGTCATCTCGTGCAGCAGAGTGGCCGGGGATGGCCATGATCATAAGGCCAGCGTCTGTTTTCACGGTGTTATGAAAGCTCTTCCTGAGTCATTAAAATGTGTGCTAAGCAAGACAACAGTTTCCCTCATTTATGTCTTCTTATGCTCAGATACAATTTTTATAGTCGTAAACTATAATAAACAGGTCTTCCAGCATACTTTTTATATATAAATACTGCCCAGAGAATTATTACTCTGTTTATTTCTGGGATTGACTCATGTCCTTCTCACTGTCCTGCCACTGCAGTGTGACACCATTGTGAGTTCAGCCTGTTGCCCCTTTATAAAATAGCTTGGCCAGTATCTGCTCCTTAAAAAAAATATAAACAAAAACATCTGAATCCTAGAATGTGAATGGGGCAAGAAAACTACTTAGTAATCTGGGTTTGTCTGACAAAGGATATTTTATTTTATTTTATTTTATTTTATTTTATTTTATTTTATTTTATTTATTTATTTTATTTTATTTTTTATTTTATTTTTATTTTATTTTATTTTTTATTTTATTTTATATTTTATTTTATTTTATTTTATTTTATTTTTTTATTTTATTTTAAATTTTTTAAAAGATTTTATTTATCCATTCATGAGAGACACAGAGAAAGAGGCAGAGACACAGGCAAAGGGAGAAGCAGGCTCCCTGCAGGGGGGCCTAATGCGGAACTCGATCCCAGGACCCCAAGATCACGACCTGAACCAAAGGCAGATGCTCAACAACTGAGCCACCCAGGCATCCCCAAAGGATACCTTTAAAAGGTGTCCTAGTTTTAGATATTATACAGATACCTCTTCCCCCTTTTTTTTTTCCTGTAATTTTAAAGGATCAGAAGTTCAGCTGTTCATGATATCTGCTCTAGGAGAAGTGGAGCTCTCTAGCAGGGCATGTATTTTACAGTCTGTGCTACCTAGAAAATTGAAATTATATAGAATAGAGTAATGTCACTATTCAGAACATTAACTTTATTATAGAAATTGTTTTCTTTTTAGTTTTTAAAATTATTAAAAATACAGTATTTTGGGTTGTCTATCCCAAAACAGGAATATGTGTGTGTGTGTGTGTGCCTGTGGTTCCCCAAATGCAGTTTAACACAAAGTCATACGTTTCCCCTGTGGTGTTACCATGCTTATAGTCCCAAATATAGAGCCCTGTGGTAGGGAGACAGTCAAGGAATGCGAAGACCTGGTTCTAACCCCATAGTCACCATTTACTATTGATGTGTTTTTGGGGCTTCACTTTCTACATTTTCTAGGCAGGGATCATGCAGTCCCGAATTACAAAGTACACCTTGTCAACCTTTCCAGGCTATTGGGAGAATGTGATTGTTGAGAGCCCAAGACAGTACTTTGCCCATAGAGGCTTTCAGGAGTCGATTAGTTAGATTATTTAGTATCCTCAGAAGTGACACGGGAAGGAGGCTGGTCAATTCTCAAGTAAGACCATTGCTGTTCATTAAACATATGATCCTTGGCCAGACGTTTCACATCCCAAAGCTGGATTCCTTACCTCTAAAATAAGGTAGTAGCATCTGCTTGGATGACTTCCAGCAGTGGTTGTGAGGATTATAGAAAATCATAGTGTGCTATGTAAACACAAAGAGTGGTAGTTTTCACACACTGTCTTTGGTGCTAGGTTCCCATCCCAGAGAGAGAGTCTGAGATGGAGCAGAGGACTCCCCGTGTACGCATATGGGAGGAGTCCTTAAAGACTACTTTTGTTTCAGTAATGTGGTAATTAGGGTTCTGGGAGGATGTGTGGGGGTTTAATTGGGGGAGGGGGTATGGAGCAGGGGAAAGGATATGTAGAAAACCGTGTCAGAGAAAGTGAATCTCAAGCAGTGTCTCTCATTTACCCAACTTATTCTTGCTTCTTTATGTTACTATTCCCATAGGATCCTGGTTGTAGACTGACATTTAAATGAGTGATGTGACTGCTCAGGGACTCTAAACCTCACTGAGATAACATAAAATGATCAAAGCAGTGAGATGCAAAGGGTTAGAAGGAAGATAGGCCCATGTTAGGATATGTATGGATGGTGGCAAAAGACCAAAGAGACTCATATTGGGGTTAGGAATATGGGAATACACAGGAAGCATGAAGCAGAAAACACTTGAGAAGTTAAAAAAAAAATAATACGTTGTCCACATTCAAGTAGTTTTCTTAGAGATGTGTTTGTGTGTAAATTAAGGAACAAGTATTTTGGTAGGCCGTATTTTAGGAAAAAAAAAGAATTTGTTAACTTCGAATATTCAACTCACATCGTTGAGGACAGCTTCTGGCATCTCATGAAGAGTCAAAATGTGTATAAAGTAAGAATTATTAAACTTTAGGGACAGATCCGTGATTCAAGGGGCTTCAAAGTCATATAGGAGTTTATAAGTTGATATTGTGATGCTCCCTGGTGGTTGTGAGTGATGAATCACTGTTAAGTAACTCGAATTTTAATACAAACTTTAAACACATTTTAAAAAGTATGAAGTCATTTTACAGGGTAATTCAGGACTGATCACTTACCTCTGTGTCTTTGATGACTGATACATTTGATGAAAGGTACTTTTCATTTATTCACATGTAAACAGATGTGTTGATGAAGATTGTAAGTATAATGCTTAGTCATCGGCCTCTTGATCTGTTATTGTATTACCTGGTATGGGGGGAGGGGGAGACAAATGATTGAGGGGAAAAGTAGAATTGAAAATTACCTTTTGGGATTTAAGTGACTCATTAGAATAAAGGATAGAAGAGAAATCAGACACATTTGAAAAAATATGTATCTGATTCACTTTGAAAGATTCACATGCAGTTACTCTTCTTAATAAGTAGGTGTCTTTCCTTTGCTCTTAGGAATGAAGAGAATGAATTGAGGTATCCAAGTGATGACATTTTTTTTTCTTTCATGTTTCCTTTTATTCATACCAATAGAACATATTTTACTTCTTTTCTGATTATGGATTGCATAAGACAGCACTAGGTTAGCCGTCCTTTCCATCAAGAGAATGGAGTGATCCATGTGGGTTAGTATCTAAATTATTAAAGATATCTGGTTTGTTTAACGCATACATGTGGTATAGAAAGATAATCAGTTGCTCAAAAGTGAGGGAAAACCATTTGAATCTCAAAAGCTACAGTTAGTACTTAGGAACAAAGGTTGATTACTCCCCCTGGAGATTAAAACCTTATAAAAGTCCCCAGAATAACACAATTTAAATTTGTCTACCTTTTCTATCATTTGATTTCAACTCTATGTATAATAAGCAAAAAATGGTTTTTGCTTCCTTCTTAGTTGACATTAGCAGGACCTATCTGTGTGTAGATACTTTGATCTAGACGCTTGAGCAGGACAAATGACAATGCAACTTTCGAAACCTTTGATTTGTAAGAGGAATCCAGGCTGATTTGCTTGCTGATAGATTGCTGAGGGTTTTGTTTTTTTTTTTTGTTTTGTTTTGTTTTTTTGTAATTATTTATCATGAGGTGTGTAGTTGGTTTCTGACTGTCTAGATGGGTTGGATCTAGTGGTATGCTAGTCAGTGTCTAACAACCTGCTCTCTGAGGGGAAAAACAGAACCACCTTGATCTGTCAAGTTTGCTGATTTCTGTAATTCCATGACTAATTTCAAGCTATCAATACGAGGCCACTGAATGTGGAATTGAGACGCAAGGGCCACAGTCAGCTAATGCCAGCCAGTGCAAACAGGTTTACACCCATCCCTGGAGGGGTCAGCATTACAGAACCCCCAAATATCCATTCTAGGGTTTGAGAGAAGCATGGGGTACAAGACAAACAGCGGCTCTGGGGATCTCTCCCGGTTGGTGAATGTGATTGCTCCAGCCTCCTTCTTCTCTGCAACAGCCAATAGCAGATTCCTCGGTGATTCGTGGCAAAATAAAAAGCCAGAAGAGGGTTCAGACATTAAGTAAAATATCCCTGTTTCACAGTACCTACCTCTGCTTAATTTGCAGTCAGACTGGACTCATGCTATAAAACTTAAGGCAGAGTAATATTCAGAGCCTATTCCCAAGAGAGATTTAGAAAATTATAATCTTATTGCCTCTTGAAAACATTGGCCTTTCTCTTCTTTGTTCAGCTTCTCCCAGGATACCTGCTTGTCAGATTTTCTGTAGCTTCTTTTGGCTTTGTCATGGCAACCTAGTACCTTGGCTCAGGGCCCTAATGATTTCCAAATGTTTAATTATCTCTAGTTTCTGATATGTTTATTTCTGTCATTTTTTATAAGTATCTTCCCCGGAACGCATCTTGCCTAGGTCCTTGGCCTGTGCTTATAATCAAATTAGTATTCCGTTACTTCTTCAATCCTCCAATAGATCTTCCATATTTATTGGAAGCAGAGACAGCTCCTGTGTTATACCATCACATAACAAAACTCTAAGCACAAACCCCACACCCATATCCCAAACCCGTTGGTTAAGATTAGTGATACCTAAAAATTGTACACACATTCAGTAATTATCTGTGATAACATTAACACACATTTTAACTTTTTTAAATGAATAGAATGCAATATAAACAGCGTCTTCCCAGCTTGTGCTATTTAGGTCATCCACTTATCCTGGGATCTCCTTCCCTTCTCCTTTCCTTACTCCTGTATGTCCTTCAAGATTCATCCCAGGCATCATCCTTGCTATGACATCTTCCCTAATTGGCCTCCTCTGCTCCCAGAGCTGGGTACAGGCTCCTCTCCATTTCTCCTTGGGGAATCTCATAGCCCTCTGTTGATCCTTCTGTAAGTACTTCTACATTTAATATAATTGCTGGTATTTTCCTCTCAAAATTTTATTTTGGAAACTTTCAAACCCAGCAAAGTTGCAATATTGGTGTCATAACTACGCATATACCATTCAGGTAGAGTCATGTGTTCATACACATTTTCCCCCCAGATCCAGAAGGAAATAAGTTGCACATTATCCCCTCCTTTTGCTAGTCAGCCTTTACTGAGATCCTCCTGTCCTTGGATTAATGGCACTCAACGACTTTTTAAGGATTCATTTCTTGATTGGTTTGTTCATCAGATGTTTATTAGGTAGGTACTATGCAGCTGAACCTTGAAGGCTTCAGTGAGTAGAAGTCAGGGCTATAGAGTATGTGTATAATTGAGGATGGTTAGAGAAGGATGAAATGTTGCCATTGTTAAGTGGAGGAATGATGAAAGTACCATCATTCATCCATTAATTGATTGAGTCACCAGTGTTTATAATCTGTTCTGTACCAGCCATTGCCAGGGGCTCTGGGTCTTCACAGATGAGGCCTCCTACCTTTACACAATCAGTCTCACATAGGAGACAGAGCAGCAGATCGTCAGAGAACGTAGTGGAACATGCTCATCGATGAAGGTCCCCAGGATACTATGGAAACAGAGGGGAAGGAAGGCAGGGCAGGCCTCCTGAGCAGTTCCAATGACACTTGGTAGTAAGGATGAAGGTGTAACCGGGGCAGATAAAACACATTGGAGATAAAGCATCAGTGCATTGCAAGTCAAGCATGAAAAAAATATGGAATGTTCCAGGAACTGCTAGCAGTTTGCCATGACTGGGATGACAGTTGCTAAAAGGCAGTTAAGAAAAAAAGGGAAGGCTCAGGGCTGGACGATAAGGTGCAGGTTACCAAGGACTTCGTGAGTTCCAACTGAAGAGTTGAATGTTTATTCTAAGGCTGTGGGAAACCACTGAATGGTTCAGGTTGGGTAGTGGCAGCTACCAGATCTGGGTCTTAGTAGAGTTGGTCTGAAAACCACTGGGAAATGGTTAGATCCTAATCCTAGTTCTTGTAATTTGGGGAGACTCAACATGGTTGTGTAATAGGAGCTAACTCAAAGAGTAAAAGTGATTTAATGGCAAGGTTAGCCAGTAAGCGTGCATGTGATAAATTAATCAAATTATTGGTACCCCAACCAATGTTTCTTACCCAAGGACCAATTTTCTTTTTTTGAGACCTTTTCTCCTAAGATCACTGCCATGCAAAATTTAAAAACGTAGCTCACAATAAGGAGTTAGTAGTCTCTGCAGCTAATATTGCTCCCTAGAAGAAGTAAGTGCGTGAGAGAAGAGAAAGAGAGTGAGGGGGGAGGGGTTGCTATAATTAGACACCTGGCTTTGCAGCGTACTGGATGTGATTTAAAGCACTTTATTTCTTGCTGCAAAACTCTTTCTGTTGAGTAAATGAGTAGGAATTAATCAATGAAAACATGACAGTGATTTTGGAGATTTTATAATTGATGTAATGTTTTTGTTTATTGGACCAATTAAGCCTGATTGACTTGGAGATTGCAGCCGCTCTGACAAAGCACCCATTGCTCACATTTCAATTCTCTGTCCTCAACTGCAGTGCGGATCCCCTGGCAGGATCAACGGGCTTCAAGATTGTGTCAGAGATGGCATTAATAGGAATCACTTATGCAGATGTTGAAAGTCTATGATATAGATCCAAAAAACTTAGCCATATTACTCTAAAATATCACATTGTGTTTGTCTTAAACGCCTTCAGACAGCATAATGCTTGGTTTAAGGTTAATGCCACAAAAGAGTATATCAGTTTCTGAAGGGCATATTATTAAATTGACTTTGTTGTGGACTAGGGTGTCTCAGCCTCTGCACTTCTGACATTTTGGACCTGATAAATATGTGCTGTAGGGGGCTGTGCTATGTATTATAGATACTCAGCAGCATCTCTGACCTCTACTCACTAGATACCAGTGGCAGTTTCCTCTCAACCTTTAGTTCTTGTAACCAAACTTGTCTCCAGTTATTGTCCAATGTCCCCTGGTGAGCAAAACTGCCTCTGCTTCAGAACCCTAGGTTAGACATTTAATGGTTAAAATAAAACCAAAAAAAAAGTAGTTCCGTTAATCTTCCCGTGGGCTAATTGCATATTCATTTCTCAAAAAAAAAATCTATATGTTTACATAGAAAGAGAAAGGGTGTAGATATAATGTTCTGATACTTTGCTGAGTGCTCAAATTTGGAGAATATTTTTACAGAATGAACAAGTACGAAATATCTGTGGGATTGTCTAACTTAATATATGTGAAGTTTCCATATTTTTAGTAGAAAGGAAACTGAATCACAGAAATGTGTATCAAATGAAGTAAAGATGAAGTTCCATGACAGATTCTATATTTTTACATAACAATAGCAGAATTAGGATTAAATTTGTAAGGACAACAATAGAAGTCCTTTTCAGCCATGGTTTATAATACTGGAACTGTACATTTGTTTTAGAATCTCATTTTTGTCTACAAATACTTTTTCACTTTTGAGATATGTTATTACTAGCATCTGAAAATAGCTTCGAGAGGTACAAATTTAGGTTGCCATGGGAATTTATACATACCTTACGCACCAACAGTGCGGTCATTGTTCTAAAATGTTAACTCAACTGCTGATTTTATAGATTGAGCCACAGGATACCAGGATAAAGGGTGTTGTGGTAAGGATTTAGTTGGGATACACTAGTATCATTAAGGTAAAGAGAGCTATTAGATTACTTCCAGCTAAATTCAGGGATCAATAAGTTTCAAAGAGCAGGGTAAAGGTGGTAGATAAAAGAATAGCCCAATGACATTAATCTCTGTTTTAGCCCAGTACTAAACTATTATTTCTACCATTTTTCCCCCAATAAGCTTTTACCAAACACTATATATATATATATATATATATATATATATATATATATATATATCAGGCATTGTGGTGCCAGGCTAGGTGCTTACACTTCCATGATTCCATTCTGTAAAACAGCCCACCGAGACAGGTGTTGATGGTTCAGTTTTAGAGATGAGAACACTAAGAATTAAGTGCTTGACTACATGTCATATAAGTGGTTGATGTCAGCACCAGAGATGAAACCGAAATCCTACCACCCTTTCTTTACTGGGTGTATATTCAACAAGCACCTACAATGCACCCGGGACTTTGCAATGAAGAAAACATAGGTCAGGTCCCGCCCTTTTGTAGATAATAGTCTTCAGCAGATCACCCTCACATTTCATTCTTTTTCATGCTTTTTCTGTGTACCATAATCACGAATGAGATCCATCAGTCACGCAGCTGATAACCCCAGGGAACATAACCTGTGTTGATGGAGTAGCCGTGTTCCATCAAAACCTTGTCACACAGAGAATATCTGTCAGGTGAATTTTTTTTTTTTTGCTCCCACATATATTATAAATTCAGGATGCCCTTATTCTTCGTGCAAAACTTCTGGAATAGCGTTCCTTCTTTCTCTAATTTGATCACTTAAGTTATGTAACTGATAGAGATTATAATACCATCTTTGTTTAGCAGTGCCTGCATCTTTTATATTTAAAATTCCTCAGGACAAGAGACATCTGTGTACAATGTAGCTGCAGTGTGACTTACAATAACTTTGTGTTTTTGTTATCTCAGCAAGAGATCACTTGCAAGGAGACAATGCACCCTTTGTGATTTCTAGTAAAACACTGCATACTTTTACATGTCTAGCATATGTACAGCATGGTGGAGGTCAGGAAGGATAAATTCATTACATGCCTGCCATCACTCCAGAAATCCACCTCCCAACAGAACTGATGTGGAAGTTGAAACCTTGCCTGACGTCCCAAATGATACAGGAATCAGGGATGGCCCCTGAACTGTAAAACCAAAGCTCTAACTGCACCTTCTGTATTTATGGCCTAAATTGACCAATTAGTGAACAGATTTCATATGAAAGTAAACATCTAAGTATCTTAAATATTTTATTTGGAACATATGTACGACTTCAGCCTGTTTTCTAAACCCGGGCCCATCAACATGATAATTTAGCTTCACATAAAATATTTCATCAGGTTTTGAGAAAAAAAACTCTCCAACCTGGAAAATAAGAAAAGAAAAAGTCAGACACGGTGAGAGATTGCCAGCGAGTAGACAGTAGATCTGTTATTACAAAGGCAAAAATGAATCCAACTTGTTATTTTATGACTTGTCCTGCCTTTTACTTGGCATAACCACTTTTTGAGGTTTTAAGTAAAGATCCAGGGCAGGCGGTGTTAGGAGCTTGGTTGCAAATGTCCCTGTGGCGGCAGCTCCTTGGAAAGGGGCTGCTTTGCCTGAATGCTGCACTGTCTCCCCTCACACTGAGTTTAGCCTTTTATAACTGACCTCTCTTTTAGGAAGCTCTCCAGAGGACCGCGGTTCCTAACTCTGTACCACCAGACTTAGGGTAGTTGGAGGTGGCTTATGCAGAAAGCATTTAACTATGCTAGAGATTTGAAAGACACGTGTGTCATAGCATTAGTAAACTTTACACCTATAAAATGTAGGTTGGGATGTATTTTGGGAAGAATAATCCCCAAAGCGTATTAGTTAGCAGCTTGTAAGTTTTGAAAGTGAAAAGGATACGTGGCCTAAACAATTCTCTGATAATTTTTATGATTTTGGAGTCCCTTTTATTACTTGGTGAACTCAGTAGTAAAAAATGATCACATGACTTCACTTTTTAGGTCTCAGCTAAACCGAGAGAGAAAATGCTTGAGTGTTTGCCATTTCCACATTGCTTCACTACGAGGCAAAACAACTCACATATTAATATTGTCTCAGTATTTGTTCTCTGTCTGAAGTCTTAAAGCCTTTCTCAAATTTTGAGACCTCAAATTGGATGGATGTACTTGAGCCTTTAAGCTCAGTTTAGCTTCCCTAATATGGAGATTGCTAAAAAGCTGTATTGGAGGTTAGGTTGCTGATGTCAAGCAGTTAACTTTTGTCTTTTAAATCTAGCCTCTGAAAATGGAATTAAGAAACTTCTGCTTAATTTTATTTTGTCTTAATAGCAGTTTGTGAACAACTGATACAGCCTTGAGGTTGGCATAACAAGACTAAATTATTTTAATTATGCAGTTCTGTTAAACATCTTTTACAAGGCTGAAAGTTTATGCGATTTTTTTTTTTCCCTGGAAATTCCAAGATAGTTTCCAGGGACTTTTTCTTTTCAGATATAGTCTGTTAGCTTAAGAGATGTCTCTATTATGTGTCTATATAATATATATATATATATTATATACACACACATAGATATATATACACACACACATAAATCTTTGTATACATACGTATGTATATGTATGTATATATAGGGGTGGGTAGGGAGAGGGGGAAGTGAATTTTTACACTCAGCTATATAAAGGAATCTTTCAAAAGCACAAACAAGGCAGCCTGTGTCAGGAAAAACACGTAAAAGAACGCTAGATTTGCTGTAATTTAGGAGGAAGGCAAGATTGACGATCCATGAGCCTTCATTTCTTTATCTACTAAATTGGGTGGTTGACTTAGCCCTATTTCTCGATTCTGCTCCAACTCTAAGATTCCATAATTTATTAACTGCAGGATTAAAAGTGAAAAAGAAAAATAGAAGAAGAGTAATCCCAGTGATCACAGTGGAGCTAAAAAGCTATTAACTAGGTTCCTAATCCTAGCCAGAGGGTTTGTTGCTGTTTGAATATTGAGTAACAACTTTGCAAACTTGCATTTCATTACCATCACAAGTGTCTTATTCTGGTCCTAAAGACCAATATATCTCAGATTTGAAGCTGGAATTCTTAGAGAAAGTACAAGTCTTTATCACGTGTAATTTTTACCAGTTGATTTTTATAGCACTTAATTTTATTCCATTTCAATCCATTTTTCCTTTTATTTTGCTGTGTGAGTCATCTTACTGCGCTTCACAGAGTATAATGTAATATCCTCAGCACCTAATAAGCTGGCAGATACATTTCCATTTGAATGTAGATGCTATGGAAAATTTAACTGAATTAGGCTATAATGCCTCACTTACTTTTAAGTGGCCCATGTTGGAAGATTAATGAAGAGATCTTACAGCTTATTGTTATATTTTAGAAATGCAGCAATCTGACACTTTGGGAAGGTAGATTAGGACAAGTGCAAGGCTGAAATTTAAATATGTAGGCAGAATGAAAAAATATTGCAGCCAACTAGGGAAGTGAGCAGGCTCTTGAACGTCATAGCCATTCTTTGTTCGGTTTTAATGTCTGTCATGAAAATGAGGGATATGAAAATAATTGCTTACTTGTATGTCCGTTTGGATGATGAATTAGGACAGGTCTTCTTTAGGTACCGTCTCATTTGCCCTTAATTAACAGATAAGTTTTAGTTTGCAGAATATTAGACATTAATAGTCAGAGGTAGCAAAGATAGGCTAACATGGGTGCGTTCCTAATTCTACAGTGAGCTTGCGAATGTATCATGTATTTATTTAAAGTAACTAAAGCTTGAATTCTAAGGGGGAGAACACTTGGCTCTTAAGTGATTTGGTTAATTTAGGGGAAGTAGTGACTTAAGGCACACCTCCATGTGTAGAGATTTCTAAGTAAGTTTTTTTAAATGAGGATTTTCAGACACATTACAGAAGTGGAGAGAGTACTGTTAATGTACCATAATCAGGTGTTGACAGTTTTTGATATTTGTTGATCTTGTTTCTATCGTCCTACTCTTTCTTGGGGTGGGGCGTGATGGGCTCAGGTATTTTAAGGCAAATCTTGCATGGCATATCCTGTGTCAGTGCTTTAATATGCCTCTTTTACGTGTAAAAACTTTATTTATAAAGAAAATCGAGGAACTCTTTTATCTTTTTTCCTTCAGAAACACTTAAATTTAAAGATAGCTATGAGCTAGAAGAGTAGCCCAACTATATATAGAAGGACTTATAAAATCAGTTCTTATAATGAACCACAGTGGTCCTCCAAATTATTATTTGAAAAGTATCCAATTTTCAAAAGCCCCACAAAAGACATGTTTAGTTTCTTGTGTTAGTTTGTGGCTGTTGTTTTTAGTTTGAATTTTTTGTTTTGTTTTGTCTGCAAGAGGAGAGGGTGGTGGGAAATCCATTTTCATTTTTTGGGGGGTGGGTAGCGGGCATGTGCCATGACCCGATGAAACGAGAGGAGATGCTCTGAGGCATCTTCGCTGGGAGAACATCTGACCCGCTTTCACTGGCCGGTGACAGCCACCAGCGTCTCCCGGCAGCACTGCCAGCGGTCATGGTCCCTCCCCAGCTCTGGGTAAATCACTGAGTAGCCACACTGCAGTGGCTTCAAGCATCGAGCTGATGGACAGGCCCTGGCATTTCCCTCGCCTGCCACGACCGTCCAAGCAGGGGTGTCAGCCTGGTGGCCCAGGAAGCCGGCTGAAAATGGGCAGGACGTGATGGCCAAGAAATTTGGTCTTGGTGAAATGTGATGCATTGGCCTGCGGGATCATCTAACTAAAATTTACCCAACAAGAATAAAGTGTTGCATATGTATCTGAATATGGAAAGATAATTCAAGAAAAAAAAAAAAAGTCAGAGGAGGGCTTTAGGGCTTCCAGGGATGCTGGAAGTGTTAACAAGACAGATTGCCACCCCCTTATCTTCTGCCCAGCACCCCTGGATCCTTTGCATTCTCACAGGTCAAAAAAGGACCTGTACTTGCTTTTCACGTAGACAAAGCAGAATTGACTCCATCGTGTTGCTTCTTGAAACGTGTGTTATTCTCATATCTGGGATGTCTTTTAGACGGGTACGTTATAAGGAGTTAAGCCCGTTTGCTCCTTGTGAGAATAGTTGTATGTTGCAGTAAATACAGATGAATTTGCCCAAGAGGAGTTTTTTTTCTCCCACAAATAAAGCCTTGGTGTTAAAAGGCTCCTCTTGGCAACCTGTTTATAGCTCTTTTCACAATGAAGTGTAGAGAATTGAAGATTAATTCCATTGAAATCATAAATGCACTGCAGCCTGTAGATTATCAGCTAGTCAAGATAAACACCACTGATTACTGTTGAATCATGCATACAAATATTTACAACATTTTGGGTAATGAATTCATAGAAATAAATAATAATTATAATAATAGAGACCTGGTACTTAAGTTTCTGTGTATTTCTCAAGTCCTGGGAGGAATATTTTCCCACTGGTTAATGCTATTGTATAATTTAACAAGGGTAGGAAGTATTTGCAATGCAATGTTAGTCACATTTATTTCCCTTTAGACTTAAGAACATCCAAGTTTGGATGCCAACCCTTTGTTTCCTGGAGAAATGTCTCTTGCTACAGGACACATCAACATATTCATAAATTCATAGTTTTAAGCAAAATACGAAATTACAGTTTACAAAAGAAGTTTTTTTTTTTTTCTTAATTTCAGGAACAGTTTTCAAATTTACAACTGAAAATGTAAAATTGACAACGTTGGCTTTTGTCTTAAGACCGTATACAGATGTTTGACTCTGATGTCTTAGAAAACATTCTCACAGAGGGTCCTCAAGGGCTATAAATTGAGCTGCACTCCAATTGTTTATATCAACTCTTTCAATCTTCGGATGAATACCTCCAGACAGCTCTGCCTTCGTAGCTAAAATCTCTGAAATGAGAGGTTCTTTGAAAGTGCCATTGTTACTTGTGGTTTACACCTGAAATATGAAGCTGTTTTAGAAGCAGGATGAAATGTGTATGGCGGGTAAGACTTGCTGACTAATAGTTGTTGGGAGCTTTCCATTTGTCGGATTGTTCATGTAGATGATCATGCATTAGATCTAGCTGAGCAGGAGTCACAGCCCAAGAGTCTAAAATAGCACTTTGTGGGGAGATGGCGTGTTTTTCGGAAGAAGAGCTTGCCGTGAAGAGTGCAGAAGGATCCTGCCATCTGTCCCAGCTCGGGTCTCAGCAGGGGACCTGAGGGGTAGTGTAGGCCACTCTGTGTCTTCTGGGGAAGCTGTGATTCCACGGGGCCACCTCAAGCTCTGCCTGAGGTTCGCTTCCCCATCTTCTCCTGGCTGTGTCTCTCTTTTTCCCTGATCGTCCCTTTTTTCCTCCCTTTGCCTGGACTCAGAAGTAGAGGTCGTGCTTGGCCTCTCACACGTGGCTTCCTGCTGCTTTGCAGGAACCCCACCACCAAGGCCCTGGGGAGAATACGGCACTAAGAGTGAGGCTCTTCCAAGCAGTTGGAAAGGTTTCATCGTAAGAAGCTATTAATAATGGTTCTAGTCATTCCTTCCTTTAGAGGCATCTTCCTTTTTGATAAGATGACATGTACTTTTTTTTTTTTTTTTTTTAGTAGAGTCATGCTTGGGTAGGACGCTTTTTCTATTAGATGGACCGAGTCCTTGTTCTTAACATGGACCTTTGAATCTGGGTTCATTTGCAACCACTTGCTGCTCCCCTGTTGCACCATGACCCATGGAGTGTGTAGACGAGGCACTGTAGCTAAGGATGGGAGAGTGGTTATTGCGCCCATGTTAAGAAGTTCAAACCCAGGACACCTGAGTGGCTTAGTGGTTGAGCGTCTACCTTCGGCTCAGGTCCTGGGATCGAGTTCCGCACCATGCTTCCCACAGGAAGCCTGCTTCTCCCTCTGCCTGTGTCTCTGCCCCTCTCTGTGTGTCTCTCATGAATAAGTAAATGAAATCTTTACAAAAAAAAAAAAAAAAAAAAAAGTTCAAACCCTGATACTGCCCCTTGCCAGTCACATGGCTGTTAACTAATTTCTTGCCTGTTCTGTCATCCTGCATGGGATGATCATAGTACCTGCTGAAAGGGGATTGTAAAGGTTTAAATCGGGAAAGAAGACCTATGAAGCCCTTAAAACCGTGCTTAGCACACATTATATGACAATAAATAGTAGTTGTCATTGTGTACCCAAAGGGTTATTGTTAATAGAATTAAAATTGTTAATAGAATTAAAACCTATGCTGTGAAACACCTCAGGTATTTATTTGGAGGTCACATTCATGATTCAGAATCTTTGGCAGTTACTTGTTTAGAATTCTCTAACCTCTTCTACAGTACCTTACATTTCTTTTATAATGGAAACCATCACAGATTTTTTAAAAGACTATTATGTTAATTTATTGTTCAGTAAAATGCACAGTGATCAAACTGCAGGGCACAAGGACTGAGTATTAAGACTATTTCTTCTGTTCTTACTATTTAAATGACAGGTAGTAGTAGTGTCCTATATTTATACTTGTTCCTATATTTATAAGTTTTAATTATTTGTTGTTATTTGAGCTAAACTCATATTCTATTATTATGAAATAATAATAGTATAATATATGTAATTGATATAATGTAGTGTAAACACGTTTCTCAGTGCTGTAGCCTCTCTGAATTTGTTTGAATGCTTAATAGGATATTCCTACTTGAGGTTTATACAATAATAATAACTAGACAATTTTTGGAAAACTATTTTTAAATGTGCTTACAAAAGATTTTCTCTTTGAAGATTTGCAAAATGTTTTACAATTCTAATAATACAAATAATTCATACCCCATGTACTATGTTGCATCATCATTAGGAGTTTTAAAAATGTTTATTTGTGGTAGACTGAATATGCTACCAACTATATTTTGACTAATAACGTGATTGTCTCTCATGTTTAACATACACTGAACAACTTAAAACTAGGTTGGAAACAATGGCAATTAAATATAAAGACTTGTGTAAGAGGGTGCCACTGACATTTCTCATAATTAACCTTGAGTATCTTTATTGAAGACACTAGGAAACTGACACAGGAATTCCTATACATGTAGACTATGGTTATTTCTGAAAACATTTTATTAGAATGTCCTCTTTGCCAACCAGTGATCGTTAATGTCAAGTAATTACAGCATTTTCCCTTCCACTACAAACCACCTGTGGATGCCCAGTGGCTTTTCTTGGAGGCCTAAATATTCAAATCATTTCAGCTTTTCTTTCAAACTATTGTTCTGATTGTACTTTATATTTTTGGCAAGATGCCTTTTCCTTTCCTGGGACCATTCCAAATTGCTCAGAATTATCTTCATTAGATTTACAGGAACAGATTTTTCTAAATGACATTTTAATAATTGCTGCAAATAAGTGACAAAGAACTAGGAAGTCCTAGTAGGGTTGGTGGGGGCTTTTGTGTCTTTGTTTCTTTATTTTTGTTTTTGGGTTGTTTTGAGGCTTTTAAAATTTGTTCTTTTTGCCTTGTTTGTTTGTTTGTTTTGGTCAAAGATTCAGATAAAGATGTTAAAGTACCATGCCTTGGCTCCATTTGAATTGCTGATGGACTCTAATTTCCTTAAGATAGACTGGAGCTAATGAAATAGGATGCTTACATTATAAGGCAATTAAATGCCCTCTACATAGGTATCATTTCTAAAAGCAAAGAGAGCTTTAAAAAAACACAGGCTGCCACAAGGTGAGCTGATATTAATTCTAAACAACAAAGAAGTCTTCTTAAAGATTTCTCTGAGGCCTGAGGATTTTTATACCATTGTTCAATAGCACATTTCATGTTGTAGAAACTTGAGATGAAGGCACCCTTTCACTATCCAATCACTTACTGTGTTCTCCGTGGTTGAGAACCCTCCCTTTGTTACACACTCGAAGTTTAAAAGATGCGTCATCAAGTATAAAAATAGGAAGTGCCCACAAAATCCAACATTAACAGTTGTAGAACACATTGGTCCTTGGAACGCCTAAAATACAGTGCCTGAAATGATCAGAGGAGGAAAGAGTGGGATAATTTGAGAAGTTGAAACCCTCCTTATCTTCCAGATTGCTCGAATTGGACTCTTTCCTTGCCTCCAAGTTCAAAGTTTATCTTCAGGTCTAACTGGCACTCAGCTAGATAGAAGAAACGGGAGACAGAAGATAAGGGGAGTGAACAGAAAAACAAGAGTGAGGATGGAAGAACTTTCAGATTATTAACTGATTACTGTGGATAAGCCCCCAAAGAGGTTTTTGAAAGAATTTTTATAACTTTTGCCTCCTCATCTTTGCCCCAAAGGCTTGGCTAAATGCATCTGGAGTATTGTGAGCTTGAATAAAGGCTGTATCTAATACCTCTCTACATTATATTCAGCCCTTCCCATGAGAGTGACTACAGTTTCACATGCTATATATATATATTTTTAAATATTTTATTTATTTATTCATGAGAGACACAGAAAGATAGAGAGTGAGGCAGAGACACAGGTAGAAGGAGAAGCAGGCTCCATGCAGGGAGCCCGACATGGGATTCGATCCCGGGTCTCCAGGATCAGGCCCTGGGCTGAAGGCAGCGCTAAACTGCTAAGCCACCCTGGCTGCCCCATGCTATATTTTCCTATGGCTTTTACACGTTCCTCCTGTATTGAGCTTTTTTTCCAAAAGTCATCTGTGAGTGTTTACTCACTTCAAACGTGTACATATTCCAGCGCACATTTCTCTATAAGCATTTACTGTTTTATTTTCCCCTTTGAATATTGATATATTTTTGCTTGGCATTCTACAGGAAGATTCTTTGAGTTGTCAAAATATTCATAAGCCACTTTCCCCTCCATATATGTTTTATAGCAAGTTCTGATGCCATAGCACTTGAGAAGTACCTAGTAAATAAATAAAACAGGGGTGGGGGTGAGATAGAGTAAACTGACTTTGTGTCAGAAAATGTTCCCTTGCCTTTAGACAGATCCAAGTTGCAAAAATCGTACATCCTTTCCCAAACTAAGATTTCATACTAGGTATTATAATTACAACAAGTTTTGCATTTACATTACATTTTACCTAAAAGGCAGCCCTAGACTCTGCCCATATTCAGAATTACTTGTAACAAAGCCTGGATTGAAAGATGAACGCATCTGGATTTGGAGAAATAAGTACAGATATGGGTATGTGGCAAGGAAGCAGAAGTGTATAGGTTTCCTTGCTAGAACCATATCTAGGTATTTTAGGCAGAGTGGAAAAAATCCCAGGGCATATTGAATTAGTAGGTATCCTTTCTTGTTAGAAAATAAAAATGAAAAAAAAAACAAAAAAAAACAAACCCTACCTATACATGCACACTATTATTTTAAGAAAGATTCCTGCTTACAGTTGGGATATTTTAAATTTTGATGAAATATAAAAGGATGGACATGTTTCGACGGGTTACTTCTTGAAACATTAGAGCCGAACAGGGGACATACAGGTGTGCTGTTGAGTGGAAAATCACTTATCAGAAAATCCATTTGGGGGATGATCTAGCATATTCAAGAATTAGCAAAATTTAATTTTTCCATGTTCGCATTTTTATGAAAATTGGTCTTAATGGACAAATAATCATTTTTTTTTCTTTTCACACATGTTAGTTTCCACATGTGTTTCTGTAAAGGTATGTTTCCATCCCTTTGAAAGACGTGACCTAGTGTAGCTTTGTAAGGTAGTAGAGTGAAAAAAGGCTCAAGTTGATACTTCTCTAAAGTGCCTAACTTCATTTCAAAATGAGCAACCCCTAAAACAAAAAACAAAACAAAACAAAAAAACAAAATGAGCAACCCAGTTAGAGTTTGAAGAGTCTAGTTGTTTGGTGTTGAATAATTGATTGACTTAGTGCTTTGTGTTTCGACTGCTCTTTGACACCCTAACCTGCTTGAGTACAGGGATGGTATTTTGTTTTTGTTTTTTTTTGAGGCCGGGGACATATTAGGCATTTGGTGTATTTGTCAATTGATTTAGAAACAGCCTTAGTGTAACTCAGTAGTCATAACACACTCCTTGGTTACCCAAGGAAGGTATATTTAGACTTGTTTAGTAAGCAGAGGTGGTAATGTTTAATCAAGTAAGCAATCTAAGTATGACATAGTTTGCCTTTAAACCCACTTGGCAGGAAAGGGAGCCAAAAGGAAAACTAGCTGACCATTCTTACGCAGTGGTTCAACCAAGTGCCACTCAAGACAGTGATTTATTAAGGGAAAGGAAACATTTTTCTTTCCTAAAATCGTAACGTACAATCATCAGCCATGACTCTGTGATAGAATCCTTATCCCTTGCCACGTAACATTTTTAAAAAGGGGTAAAAAGCTGGAGAAATCACACTTTGTGTTAAAGGAACTCGAGAGAACACGCAAGTTAAGACTTTCCGGCCCCTTCCTTAAAGCTTCCAGCAATTTGACATGTGAAAGAGAAAACAGAACTTTGAAAATCCAGAGTGAATGGGGGGAAAAAAAAGTATGCTGTTCTAGGAGCTCATTTTCATTTTTTTGTACTACTTCTCTCGTCCATGAATGCTGTTGGGTACGCATCCCAGGCAGTTATGCAGGGTGCGTTACAACTTTAATATTTTTTTTTTTCATTTGGAAGCCAGTTGTCCTCAGTGGCAGCATTTGGTAGGAGTTGGCTAGGTGCCCTGTTCTGTTAGCTCTCCCTCTTTCATCAGGCACCGTCCATCTCTCTCTTATTTTTCTTGCCTTTTAAATTCAGTTTCTGTTATTCTGTTATCCTAACATTTTCTGCAACTTTGTTTTTGTCTTAGCATTCTTAGTTCTAGAATGCTACTTTATTTTGTGTGTCATCATAGACTTCTCAGTGTTGAGTCTCCCAGTAACCTCACCTTCAAGGGGTGGTTCTCACTGGGAGAGAGATAGGGGGCAGGCGCCACCCTTCAGGTCAGACCCAGAAAGGAAGACCTCCCTGATGCCACCTCTGGATGCCAGAAGCCCATGTCACAGGGGCTCTCTTGTAAGCTGGTACCAGTGTTTTGATTCAAGTTCCTACCAAATTGCTCTAAAATCTCTATCATCCACTAAAAGCTTCTCCGTCATCAGACTGCTTGCGAATAATGATTTTGTGCAAACTGACTTGCCTGTGGATGCTGAGACGCGTCCCACCTTCTGTGACAACTACAGCAGGGAGGGTGAGGGTGGCATTCCACCTTAACCTGGGGGGCTCTTTTGAGGTCCACAGAGCTCCTTAAAGGAGTTCTTGATTTCAGTGGGGAGGGTGGGATATTCAAAGCCCCACCCCCACCCCCAAGGCTTTATTTTAATTCCAGGCCTGCAGCTTTCTGGAGAGTGAGTCCCTAGCACACAGAGGAGTCTGTGACCTTCCACAGCTCAGGAGCTGCCCGTATGCCCTGCACAGAGCCAGCAAGTATCCTGCAAAGAGCAGAGATGTGAAAACTTCTGGTTCTAGAGAAATACTGTCTCATGAATAGAGAATACATTAGATCGAATTAGATGAGCTGGTGTGAAGGATCCATTGTAACAAGATCAACAAAGGTTTGTTATCCCTGTGGAATAGCTGCCACGGGGCTAATTCCCCAGTGACCGCTCTTGAGTTGTTTTTGGAGGAATCCTCTGGGCCGTTCTGCGTTGTATTGATACGGAGGCTGGGAGCTGAATGCTTTTAGTACATAGATGTGTTATGATACCCTTCAGGGCTCTTTTACCTTGAGAACCGTGTTGCCATCATGCTGGAAGAAATAACGTGAACAAAAACCCTTTAGAGCGTATCCCTTATAATTTGTGACTAAGAGAAGGAGAGTGTTGTTGCCTTCACGTCCCTCAGACTCCCTTTTTACATGATGGCCATCGAGCAGATGTATGTATCGTGCTCACAGCACCTGAGTAAGTCCATGCCATGGAAGGGAGGTTCAGATTTATTATTTATTAGACTTGATGCCTACTTAGACAAAATGGGAATTTGACTTTGCAACATGTGTTAGTTATTTGGGTAACAGAGTGACAAACATTTTCATACTACTTTTCAAAATGTAAAATATAAATAATTTGTATTTGAATTATCATAGACACCATATGCTTAGTAGACAACAGAAGTCTGTGTTTTGTTCTAAGGAAAGTTACACTTGAGAGGGGGCGGTAGATGGAGGTTGGCTATAACGAGTGGAAACGTTCTCCTTTTGGTCCATATATCAGGGTATCTTAAAAGCTTTTAAAAAATATGTTTCATATATAAAATAATCCTTTATCCCCAATGAGTGTTGCTCTCTGTTTTTGTTTTGGTTTTTTTTTTGTTTGTTTTTTGGTTTATTTTGTTGTTTTTTGTTGTTTTTTGTTTTGTTTTTTTTTTTTTTGGCCTGGCTAGAGAATTTTAGAAAAATAATTGAAGGTAAAATGTATTCATTTTGAAAACAGTACAAACTCAGTTCAAATGATTTTTAGAAGTTGCATTTTTTTTTTTAAAATTACATTTCATTGTCAGTTTAAAAACCATAAAGCCTAATGACTATAATGATGATACTGGAGGATCAACACATCTTAGAAAAAGAAACTAAACAACAAATAGATTATAGCCACAGTGTTTTTGACATCCTTTCGGGTAGCACTGCCGTGGTTGGTGCTGGTTGTTGGACCCAATCAGACAGGCACCCAAGCAGGTTGTTTGCAACGCTCACTGCCAGGTGCAGAGTTTATATGATGTTTGCTTTCCAACTTTTGATTTTAAAACTTAAAATCTCAATCTGCAGAGGGAGGACCTTCTTGCTCGATAAAACAGACATTCTTTTGTGTTTCTTGGGAAATGTCTAATTTGATAAACCCATGCCGTCAGGTGTTTATAATCCTGGACTTTGTGCCGTTAGATAGGCCGTGTCCGGAGTTGGCCAACTGTTTGTCTGAGTATCGCTTACAGATTTGATTCTTTAGTGGGCATGTTTTCATAAAGCTTACTTAGATCATTACTATTTACTCATTAGGCCTGCAAAGAAGACCAAATAATGATTGTGTAGTTTTCAGAATTACTTACACTTTTTAATGTAACGCAAGAGAGGTTATACACATCTCCAGTAGGACTCTCAGAAAGCGACCTCGTACTATGTGGTAGCAATACCACAAGATGTGATTTGCATTTTTGTTATAATTTGAAGAGTAAATAGCTTAATTTTTAAAATGAATTTGTAAGGTATTAAAAAGAAACTTTTTTCAAGAATATTTCTTCTTAGGGAGCCTTGGTGGCTCAGTGGTGGAGCATCTGCCTTAGGCTCAGGTCGTGATCCTGGAGACCCAGGATCGAGTCCCCCATCAGGCCCTCCCACAGGGAGCCTGCTTCTCCCTCTGCCTGTGTCTCTCTGTTCTCTCATGAATAAATAAATAAAATCTTTTGAAAAAAACAAAAGAATATTTCTTCTTATACTTAGACTTTTTTTTTGGTTAAATCTTCCAAGAGCCATTGTTGTCTTAAATAAATTACTCTCTAGCCGTCTTTGATGGGAGAGAAAATATCCACAAGGGAAGACAGAGGAGAATTTATAGGACTGGTACTCTCATATACTTTGTAATATTTTATTTCAGGTGATCTTCTATGATTAAAAAAACGAGCCTCCTCTTTCCGAACAACTACTTTCTTTCATCTAAAAATATACTCAGTTTGGGTGGCTCAGTTGGTTAGGTCCCAGGGCGTTGGGATCGAGCCCATATTTGGCTCCCTGATTGGTGGGGAGCCTGCTTCTCCCTGTCTCTTTGCCTGCCACTCCCCCTGCTTGTGCTCTCTCTCCGTGTGTCAAATAAATAAATACATAAAATCTTTAAAAGAAATCAAATATACTCAGTTAAAAATCTTTCAGTTATAAATAATCATTTCATATTGATTATCATAAATAATCAAAGGTATACAATATTAATATATTCAATATTCTCTCCGTACCTTTCCCACACGAATGGATAATTCTATTATGCTCGATTGATGAAGGATTAAGTAATTTTTAATTTTCATCAGTCATAGGATGACTTCATTTTATACATAATGAATCATTTCACATCATAATAGATTGAGCCTTTCACAAAACAAATTTTAAAATGTGTCGCTTGCTTTTTTGCAGTGATATTGAAATGAGTACAATCTGGGAACTGCATGATAGAATTTCTACAAAACATTAATATTTATCTTCTGGGTCACCACCTGAAGACTAATAGCACTATGTCCAGAATTCTTGTCACGCACTATGTTAGTAAAACAGTAATAAAAGTGATAGAGTAGTTCACTATTTTATATCCTGTGGCTGGTTATGGTCATCTGGCTAGAGTCTAACCCATATTAATCCCTTGAGTCAACAGTCAGGAACATTCAATGATGTACTTAAAATACTTTTTAACATGTGGTATTTAGAGTGTTTAGAATGTCAAAGGATCCTTTGTAATGATCTTCCCCTTGAGTAATTCAAAAGATATTTTTAAAGTTATTTTTCAAAGAGCACAGTGTTTGAAGACTTTCAGAAAATATAAATCTAGTAGAGGACTTTGGAAAAAGAAAAAAAGCTCAGTTCTAGAGAAAAAAATCACACCCTACACTAGAGTGATATATTACTCAAATAATCTATAAAAAATTCAAGAAAACAGAGTATGTGTTCATTTTTGGTTGAGAAAAGAACTTTTTTTTTTTTTTTCGAACAAGAGAATGTGTTTGATGCTCCCTTAGGGAGCTGCACTCCTCTCTATAATTGTGTTTTTCACATTTTATGTTCAAATGTAAATGACTAAAGAGAAAGCATGACATGTTCATATTTTTCATAGAACATATTAAAGCCTGTTTCTATGGCAACAACTTTTAATTGGCAAATCCCATTCTGTTGGTGCTCTCAAGCTTATTTTTCATGGGTATGTTGAATCAGTTAGAGACGCTTCACAACGTAAAAGTTGGATTTGGCATTGCTTTTTGGCATGAGGGTGTTCAATGGTCGAGGGTTTATTTCATTAGGTAATTTAGCCATATAGCGTGTTTGTGTCGTAGGTGGCTGCAGAGATGATACATCTATCCCAGCAGCCTGTTGTGTATCAGGAAACCTGCAGAGGGTTGGTGCAGACGCTCAGACTTGCACACTCAGAGCGGCGACGTGTGTGATTCCACAGAGGGGACGTAGGCGACGGTCTGACCTGATAGAACAGAGTGGGAAAAAAAATTAGAATCTTTTCTGGGCTGTATTTCAGATGTTTAAAACAGTGTATCTGGGGTTCCTTATGGCCCTGACTTTAATAGTATAGAGTTGATTGATTTATGAAAAAGCAGCGTTTGCTGCTTACTTTTCAAAAATTTTATCTCTTGCATCGAGGCGGTACAGAATGTTGAAGCAGGTATTTGGTGAGTTGCTTTCAGCTACTGCAGTGTTATAAAAATAGATTAAGTAAACAGACACAGCAGGCCAGTGCAGCTTGGATCTTGAACTCTTCTGAGACCCAGTATAACTTTAATGGTTTATTGGTCTGGGGAGAAAGAAATATGAATCCCCAATGTAATTTTAATATTATATAATGAAAAAAGAATGATTTTACAGCATGGAATCAGGTGTTGCAACTATTATAATTCTTTCAGAGAGCTTGATCCAAAAGCTTCAATTTTTAAGCTATTCTGGTCTACTATTCCGGTCTGCTGTGTGTGTGTGGTTTTTTTTTTTTTTTTTTTTTTTGCCTTTGCTATTTTTATATCACTGCAGTAGCATAACCCTGCACCAAGCACAAGACAGCATTGCAGTTGGTGTCGAATGTAAAACTGTTATTAAGCGAAAGCTAAGAAGGCAAATCCTTGGAAAGAAGGGAATTGTCTGCATTGAAGACTTGCAATATTAAAATTGAATTTGCCTTCTAAAAATTAAAATATGAAAAGAGTAAATGACAGTGTATGTTTCCTCCTTCAAAAGCCATGATTTCATATACTCAAGAACTAAAATATGTTTAGTCACCCCCTTTTAATTATTCTCCTCTGTTGCAGATTTTCTGTAAAAGTGTTCCTTTCTTGTATGCGCTCTTTGTCTCATAAACGTGTTCTCATTGCATTTTTCATTAGCAAATGACTTTGCTCCTTTCATTAGAAGTCACAGAAAGCCTTTATGTCTGAATAGTTCAACCTTACCTTGTACCCTTCTAATCCATATATGTTTCCTGAGCAAATTCTGACTCTCATAATATTAAAATGAAATATGTATATATAGAAAACCAATTATGCATATTTGCCATCTGTGTGCATAATAGGTATATACATGTACATCCTCATTTATCTCCAGTAGCCTAAGAAATGTGATTGAAGGGTACTACTAATTTATTTAAAGAGCTTTACCAGGGTCAGTCCAGAAGTGAGTGAGAAAAGTAAAAAGTAAGAATAGAGGTTAGGTGGCCTGCACCTCCCTGTACTGTGTTCCATTCTCTGAGCCACTGGCCCTAATCACTGTTTTTTTAGGCCAACAGGATGTTACTAGACCCTGTACATTCGTGTCGCCTTTGGGTCTTCAGGAACAATCCCGGAGATTCACAACATGTATACGATTGTGTTAGTGCTTGGGAGGAGCGCTGGGGAGCCCCGTGCTCTGAGTAGGCCTGATGACTCAGCTAGAGAGGGCACCTAATTGGCCGCCCACCTCAGTCTGTCCTTGCTCACTGTTCATGTAAACAGCAACTCTGATGAAATAGAGCATTTCTACGTTTGGGCATCTACAAAGCTCCGGGGGACATAAAGCTTTACAATTACAAGGATCTTTTCATACCAGTCCTGTGCAAATAGCATTTGAAAAAATGAAAAAAAAAATGTAACAGAAATTAGTTACAGTGTTTAGATTTTTGGTTCTTAGAATCTGAGGAGTCCCAGTCTTATGATTGAGTGGAGGAATGTTCTTCTTCCATCCCCTTTCTACCCTCAATTCCTATACCCAAGAGCATCTGTCTTGGTCATGGATGTTTCGGATTCACGATTCAGGGCCTACACCTACCTGCCTATATCTGGCCCGGGGTTTATGTCTTTGAAGAGGTATGACTAGACACCTAATGAGCAAAAGGTAGGGCTGAAGGGGGCATAGGATTTTCTGGGAAGTGGCTAAGGATTCTGGTTCAGAGACCTAGCAGTTAACAATTAGAGCTGGAAATCTGGAAACATTTCAATGACAGTATTGGGTGGGTCTTCTCTAAGCACATCTCGTAGTCCACGGGTATTTTATTTACACTAGGTAGGTAGGCAAATGAACTCATGGAAGGAAACGGTATCTTTATTACCTAAGTCATGCCCTAACATAAGGGCAAAGGAGAAAGGTTAGTTGGTAGTGGAGTAGTTTCTGAGTTACTAGGATATATGAGTAGAAAAAAATATATTAATAAGACCAATAATAAACCTTTTGTGGTTTGGAGCCTAACTCACTTTCATTTATCCTTCCCAGTTCACATGAAATATTTCATAGACCTTGAACTGGGATTAATTTACATATGTGCTCTTTATAGGCGTATGTATATTGATCTGTGTATGTCTACGTGCACAGACATCCATCTCGCTCACGCATGTGCATCTCTCTGTCCGCACACACATACACACACTCAACACATGGAACCATAAGTGGGTAAACATGGGTGACAGTCCGCAGGTGACTTCGTCTGAGATCAGGCTTTCGGAAATAAGTCATCATGCCTTCTTTCCTATAATGAGGAAGCATCCCCGAGTAGCAGGGACACTGATGCTGGAGAGACACTTGATTCAGAGAGAGGGCTGGAGAGCACAGGCAAGAATGCCCTCACCCTGCAGTCTGTGGAGCAGCAGAGCAGGAGCTGTGACCTTGTAGAAAGCCACCTGCCCTCGGCCCCCTCTTACCAGGACAATAACTGAGGCCCCCAAGACACACTCAAGGAAGACAGAGACTGGAAAACCTCCAGCTCACAAACCCAGATAAACTCGTCATGTGAGTAATTTATATTCTACTGGTGTTTTCTAGAGACCAGCTGTTGGCTTTGCACAGATTTGTCCTAAGTCCTCATAAATCACACGGTCAGGTGGAGAGGATAGTTACTCCCATTCTATTGATGAGGAGCCTGAGGCCCAGAGGATTACGAGTTACTACACACAAGGTCATGGGGTTGGTAGGTGGCCGAGTGGGATTCGAACCAGATACAGGCAAGTAGGCGTAAGATCTGAATTGCGAATCTGAAGCACCCATGAATCTTTCTGCTTTTGGAGCACCCACTGGTCAGCACGGTTTCCTTGGATCAGTCTTGAAGGAATTCTGCAGCCTGTTACACGCGCAGGAGACCCTTCTTGGAGAAAGTTAAGACCTTCCCTAGGGTGGATAATGAAGTTCCCAGGTGTGAGATACGAAGCCCTCCCCGCTCGGAGCAGATGTGTTAGGTAACTGGGTAAGCTGCTCCTGGTAGGTTTCTGACATCACCTTCAGGTGCCTGACCTCCTTGCCACATCTCCATTTTTCTTCCTTCCAGATGCACATACCTGTAATCCTCCTTCTGACCTTGTCACTTGAAATTAAAGACTTGGTTCGTGCAACTTTCCTGAGAAATCACACATGAAACAGCAGTGCTCCTTGCAGCTCTAGAAGGCCTTTGAGAAGCCGGCAGTATGGTGGGGGGGGGGGGGGGGGGGCTCAATTTGGCATGTTTTTCAGTTCTCTGAGCATTTGGCTCCTGCCTGACATGGTTTGGTTTGTGCAGCGTTTTTGCTAACCCTATACCAGGCATGATCTCAGTGGTATTTTCTATACGAAACACCTTGGCATAATTCAGGATGAAAAATAGGGTATACGGGAGGGAAGAAAATCAAATTTGATCGGCAAAGTGCTGACATCCTAATTGGAAGCAGCGAGAAGTAGCATACGATTGCCGCAGGCCTACCGAATCTGTTTGTCAACCCCCTTCCCACCCCCAACTCACGGGGAGGCATATTTTTAAAATTCTGTTGAATTCTTTCCGATTCTATTTTGAGGGGAATGGCTAGGTTTGCAGGGAACGGCTAATAAAGTATTGGCATTCTCTTCGCTTTTATCATCTGAATGGATTGCAAACGGTGTCTAAGAGGCTTTTTTTTTTTTTTTTTTTTTTACTGAGCTTGGGTTACAAATAGAGTAACCAACCCCTGTCATTGGGTTAAAAAATATATATATATATGTTTACCTGGTAGGGGCAGTTGAGATTTATAAATAGCCAGTAGTGGCACATAGACTTCTTTTGTCTTCATATTATGTGATAGAGTAGCAACAAAAGTTCCTTAAGGAGGGGCCTTATTCTTTAATACACAGTCTCAGGCGACCCTGTATCGGTGATAACAAGTAGTTCACTTCTCACTGCTGCCTAATGCTTCTATTAAACGTTTCAGAGCTTCTGAGACAAAAATTAAGAACTAATTGATATGAGATCCATCACAGTGATGCTAATAGAGGCAGGGTTCAGCTAATTGAGTCTTTTGTACATATTTACATTTCATGTGCTATTTCAAAACTCAAAAAAAAATGAATGGAATGCTTTTGGAAAACCAACGTACCTCTCCTCCTTCTGCCTCTTTGGATAAACAACCATCCTAGAACTTGTTAAGCAGCAGCAAGACGTAGAAAACATCCAAAGTGGCGTTCTTTAATTTCTGAATAATATGTTTGCTTTAACATTTCTTCTGAACCAGCTCCTTTCTATTTTCGGCAAAATTGCGTAAGATACACACGACGAAAGAACATATATCACAAAAATAGCCTTTCAGAATATTTCAGTGTGCTGCCAATACTATCATGTTCTTCTGAAAGGTAGCTGTTCCCACGTTTGCGGTAACGTAAGGGAAACGTCGTATGAGATGCAAAAATACTCCTGAGAAGGCATCTGGGTCGAAAATCCCAAAGCCCCTTATCGGTTTTTCACAGGAAACATGCGTGTGCAGATGGCCTGTTGAATTTTCCGGCATTTTACTGCGGTATACAATTTGTGTCCTGAGATCCTGAGTTTCTAGAATGGTGTTATCTTATCTCTTTGAGGTGCCTCCTAAAAGGAGTCCAGAATCCGTTGCCTAGATGCCAGAGGAAGGTGACAGATGTCCTCCGCATAAACAAGGCTGTTGTCCTTCCCACCCAGCGCTTACTGGGCTGTGTCCCTGTCCTGTGTCATTCCTCCCTCGGATCCCTCTCCTGGTGTGTCTCTGACATCCTAGGAAGCAGTGCCACCGTATTCCCAATAGAGTAGCTTCAGAAGGGGCTCATGGGTATCGGTGGCTTGTAGATTTGTGATGCGGGTACAAACACGAATTACTTTGCACGGGGAGCCCATCCTAGAGGATGGTTTGGTATCCAGGACCGATCCCAGGTTCCAGGGCACTTTCGAGGGACGTGGTAATTCTAACCCCCACCACAATGGCAACAAAGAGCCAGAGGTCTCTGGAACCATGCTGGGCTGCTAGGTCAAGAAAGCCACTGACTTACCTTTACAAGAGAACGAATGGTCCCCGGGGGATGTGGATCCTCTTCAGGTCTGAAGGAATTTCCTTTGACCTTTGAGCCCCCAACTTTATCCACTCCTCTTGTTGAGGATGTTTCTCAGGAAGTCAGATGCCATCGATGCCACCTGCATCGGACTCTTGTTTATCGGTGGGAATTGCATTTTGTATTTCTTTTTCTAACCTCCATCACCCAGCCTAATGATAAGCTGTTAGGCAGCCAATATATATTGATTAAGAGATTAAAAAAAATAGGAAATCAGCAAAATTGTAGATCTAGGTTCCTTCTTAATACGCATGTGCCGTAGTTGGCACAGTGAATTTGAATGTTACAATCCAACAGTTCTCTGTAGAAACTGTTTTCTCAAAAGAGTCATTTACTTCCCTGGGAATTCTCATAGACTCCGCTTTTCGTCAAAGTATAAGATTATTTTAAATACTTTTTTTTCGAAGACCCTCACTGAAAAAAGTGGGGCCTAATTTATAGAACTGTGCTAACAGTTATTGAGCGTAACCCGTTTCGTATGAATCTGTTTTTATCACTGACATTCCCCTTCATCCCACAGTGGTTCTCTACAGCAGCTTTTAGGATCAAAATTATCAGAGAGATTTTTCTTCCCAATTTCATCCAAAGTGAGAACTGTGGAGACCTGCTATCATCTTGATAGTGGCAACCCTAATACTCTGGGGCAAAATTGAGGTGTTTTGGGGTTTTTGTTGTTGTTGTTGTTGTTCAAAGGGTAACTTGGACAACTTTGCTGTTGACAACTCCGTTTATGGATTTCACACAAACCAACTCTGACATACCGATACACAGCTGATAACACGTGGCATAGTCAATGCAGGTGAAATCCGCAGCGTCACTCAAAAGTGTATTGTGGTGACGGCCATAAGAAGTCTGTATCGATGTACAATGAAAAGAACCCTTAGATTTTGTTTTCTTAGTTGCTGCATTTTGTACACTACTGGCTATTTGAATTTCAACTTGATACCATTTTTTGTTCTAAATATAGCCTGCCAAATGTGTTTATACAGTGCAGATAAGTCAGGCGGAGGAGTCTCCATTGCTTAGGTTGTTCTGCGACTGTACAAATTCCTTAGTTTCACGGGGATCTCGGAGTCCTTGTCAGCAAATGGGGAGAAGAGGTGATCCAATCAGATAAAAGTGATCCCATCAGATAAAAGTGATCCAATCAGAAAATCATGGGGAGGATAATGGGAGGCCTGTTCTTTCCTTTATTTACCACCGGGGCCCACCAGGAGCGACGGGAAATAAGGCTTTGCCCTCATGGATCCTACATCCCTAATGGGATCAGTCAGTCAGTCAGTAGGTAAACCTATAAATCAGCCACCTAACTGCGGGTGTGAGCAGTGCTACAAGGAACATAAACAGGAGCAGCAGCCTGGTGGAGACTGGTTCTGGGAGGACTTGAGTGGAGCAGGTTATGTTCACTGCTCTGTCTGGAAGAGCAGAGGCAGTAGGGGGTCGTGTTTTTTCCCTCCTCATCATCCCCAGTTAATTTTCTTCCTGTTTAACCATCGTGTTCGTGATTGATAAAACAACAACAACAACAAAAATATGGATACCTTTTTATTTTGTGACAGCTGTTTTTGTTTTATAAATTTAAGATTGCAAAGCAGATATCCGATGGCTTTGAGGGGTGACAGAGTGATCAGGTACATTTTCATTGCTTCACAGGGTGATACAGATTATTGCAGACCCAGATGTCGTATAGTCATCCTGATGATTGTGGAAGTGTGGGGTTTTTTTCTGCTCTCTTGGTATATAATAAATTTCACGGAGGCCATTTGTGCACTAGCTCACCTTTAACCCGCTTGAATGGTTTAGTGCGACTGTTTTGTCTTGGATTGTTAGGTACCATTAGGTGAAGCCATTACTCTTGCTTTGTTTAATGGGTGCCCATCTTACTCTATCCTCATGACTTAGGTCCTCTTCACCATGGACTGTCTTCCTGAAATTCAAGTAGTCCTCAGCAAAGCCATTCAATGAATGGATTATCCTTGCTTACACTCTAGATTTCCTAATCAGGCATTTAGGATAATGCCCCGTACTTCACTTTGTCAGCCTTAAAAAAATTAAGCAACAAAGGTTATCGAGCCGCAAATTCGTTTATTTGGGAAACAGCAGAGGAATTGCAATTCAGAATACGAAGACTCTGGCAAACCATCAGCAAGTCTGGAGGACAGAGGAGGAGGGCATCCCTTTGTAGAGGAAAGGAGGAGGTTGGGATGTGGTGTTCTGACAAAAGCTCATTGGAGGAAACTGGGAATTCCGAGTGGTGGCAGCTTGTCTTTGGCTGCAGGTGAGGGCAGCTCGCTGTAGCCATGCTGAGAGGAAATCTTTCTTCCTCCTGAACTCTGCAGGCTGGGCCTGGTGACAGTGCTTGAGAGCTCTCCCTTAATGGCTTCCCAACTCTATTTAAAAAAAAAAAAAAAAAAAAAAACTATTTTGTTTATTTATTTGAGAGAGAGCCAGAGCAGGTGCATGAGCAGGGGCAAGGGCAGAGGGAGAGGGAGAAGCAGAAGGAGAGGAAGAAGCAGGCTCCCCGCTGGGCAGGGAGCCCCACGTAGGGCTCCATCCCAGGACCCTGAGATCATGACCCGAGCCAAAGGCAGATGCCCAATTGACTGAGCCACCCACACGCCACCCGCCCTCCTAAAACTCCATTTGAGTGAGGTTTCCTTTATTCATTTTCACAGCCTTAACTCTCTGAACGTGCCTCCCCTAAGTAAAGCCTTCGTCCCAATCAGGTTGGCTTAAACACTGGCCATTGGATGGCCTGAAATTCCCACCTGTGTGCTATCTTACCTGTTAGGCCCTCTGTCTTTTTGAATTCCTGGGAAGGCAGCTGCGTGATGGAGGACACAATCCTCCAACTTGGCATCAGACCTGAATTTGGGACTCAAACTTTATTGGCTACTTTTGTCATCTTGGGCAAGGCATTTAATCTCTGCGAGTCTTTGTCTCCCCATTGGCACAACACGGTTAATATTACTTACTCCTATGGTCATTGGGAAGTTCAGGGGAAATGCTAGACTCCCAGTGTGCTCTCCCCTGCACTTTGTTCACCTTGGTACCACGTCGTGGTATGAAGGACACTTCATGGTACCGACCATCTGTTTTCTGAAATATTCCCTTGTGTGTTAGGCTTTATGATCTGCCCACATCACCTTCTCTTTTCATACTATTTTCACATGATCTTTTTCTTTTCTTTTTTTTTTTTTTAAGATTTTATTTATTCATGAGAGACACACACACACACACACAGAGAGAGAGAGAGAGAGAGAGAGAGAGCAGAGACCCAGGCAGAGGGAGAAGCAGGCTCCATGCCGGGAGCCCGATGCTGGACTCGATCCCGGGTCTCCAGGATCAGGCCCTGGGCCGAAAGCAGGTGCCAGACCACTGAGCCACCCAGGGATCCCCTTTCTTTTGGTTTTTTGTTTGGTTGGTTTGGATTTTGGGGTGTTTTGATAGGCAGATAAAAGAGAGAGAGGTCGGTTAAAATTCTCAAAAAGAAAGTGTGAGGATTACCTCTTTATTTTAACGAACCATCTGTTCATTTATGTGAGCGGTGTTTTGTTTACGAAAACCGAGGTAGAAGGAATGGTTTGTGGTGAATGAACAGATGTTTTTGCATAGTGGACCCATAGAAGTGCATTGAAGACAAACATGGGGGGCGGGATGGGGTATATGACCTGCCCTTAAATGTGTCATTGGAAAGACAACAGGAGGGGAAATGACAGGTTCCCCCAACACGCAGTAAGCCGGCAGGGCTGTATAAAGAGGAGGCCTGTAGGGCGGCCCTGTGAAGCCTGTGTGACAGTAGCGATGGGCTGTTAAAAATGGGTGATCCAACCTGAAAATTTCCTCACCTTTTAAAATCTGGCAGTTAAGGAACATCATCATTTTGAGAGCTGTTTCAATCTCAAATGATCAATGGTATGCTTTAAACGTAAATAACGAAGCTATTGATAATTTGTGAATTTTTACCCGAGTCTTTTTTAAGGTGTTTCTTGATCCTTCCATGGTCCTCTGTTTAATATTTTCCTAAAATAACTGCATTGACTGATACATTATAAATCTCTTGCTGCCGTGCGCTGGCACAGGCTCCACCATGGCATGCACTCACTCGGCGGGGGGAGGCACCTGCACCCTGGTCCCACATAAGCTAGAATATTCAGGAAAACCCTGGCAGTTTATAATTAGCATACCGATTTGAAGATGAATTATTTTTTTTGTTCATTTGCATAATCAGTCCATCTGATTATCAATGTTATTCTCTTTTGGAAATCAATATTAAAAAAAAATAATCTGCCTTACCAAATGGTTCTTTTCAGGGCACAATGTATGTAAAAAAAAAAAAAAATCAAAACAAACCAAAAACAGTTGCCCTAATTCAGCACAAGAGAAATTTATTGTAGATTAGGAACCACAGCTTTTTAAATGAAATTTGAAATTATTTTGACTTACAGGTCAGTGCTAACTGTGAAACAAACAATTTCAGAGATACCTAAAAATAGTTACACGTAGAGTACTTAAATGTATTTTGGGTAATGTGAAACTTAATCGCATCATTATGAGTCACTGAAATAGTTTGGAAAAACTGTTTAGGAGGTAGGCATAGATCCTGATTCTTATTTATTTATTTATTTTTTATGTTAGTGCATTTGCTACACCAGTTTAGAACAATTCCACCTAATTTTAGACAGGCTTTTCATATTTGATTTCATGATCTTGTAGGATTCTCTTGAGGGGGGTAATATGACTGTTATGTTCAAATGTTAAAGACGAATATGTCACATTCAGAGCACAGACCTTAAAATGATCCATATCAGCTACTGGCAGAGTAAAACGAGGCAGACATGAACTTTGTTTTTCATTGCTTTTGGTGTTTTTGAAATCAGGAAAAAGAACATAATGTGGTTACTTTATTGGTATGCTTCTTGAGCAGTGCTTCAGAATCTTTGCCGAGTTATCTACTGTATTGATACCTCTGAGTAGCCTTTTCCAATCGGAACAATCCGTATTACATTTACTATTTATTCTTCTCAGATGTGATTGTCCTCTGGAGTCCAGTTTTTATCTTGGTATAAGGCAGCAGTGAAACGGAGTAATGGACTAATGATTGAGCCAGAAATTTGCTACTGAGTTGTATGAAATTATAAGATATAAAGATAATAAAGCTTAATTGGCAGAATATTACTAGGTGTTCAAAAAGCACTGTTTTAGGTGTTTGGAAGTCAGACATCAGGTTAACGTATGTTCTCTACACGTTCATTGTGTCTATTAAATATGTATTCTATGTATATGATGCAATGTACATGTTGCTTTATAAGATTCGTTTTTTATAAATTTATTTTTTATTGGTGTTCAATTTGCCAACATATAGAATAACAAATTAACACCTGTTATGAGCCTGCCCCTTGTCTAGGTATTGTTTTGGGAATGCAAATGGCAAATAAGCAGTCATGGTTCCACTCTCACTGAGCCTGGTCTAGTAAAGGAAACAGGCAGCTGGCATTTAATTATGATAAAGGGTAATGAATGCTCTGGAATCAGCCAGAAGAACGTAAAACAAAGATGAAGCTTAAAAAAAAAAAAAAAAAAAGGCTTCCTAAAGAAGGTGACATCAACTGGAGACTCTTAAGTCTAACTACAAATTAGCCAGGCCAAAAAAACCCTGCAAGGGCAGAGTGTTTTGATAGTTGGATCTACATGGTCAAAGTGATGTCTTACGAAAGACACTGAACCTAGTTCAGTTCGCTGTGGCTGGGAGAGCGTGTGTGTGTGTGTGTGTTTGCACGCATTAGAGTAGGAGTGGGACGGGGAGGGTGTGAAAAAGATGGGTCTGGGAGATGATTTGGAGAATGATCAGATCTGTGTTAGCTCTGGCCCCATCCGTTAAAGTAATTACTTAATTGGTGTCCCCTCCCCAGCTCTCAGCCACTTCAGGAGTCCTCACAGTCCTGCCCCATGAGTTCATGAAGTACAGCTTTGCTGCTGTGCTGAGGACATCCCGGGCCCCGGTCTATAGAAGGAACTAGATGATCTGTAACTCAAGTTTTTAAAACTTGTCCTCACACCAGAGTCAGCCTACGTTTCATACTTCTTTCTCACGTCTCTTATAAATGTATTTATTATTTGTCACTGATGCTTCAGACTATGCCGTTTCCTCTACCTGGATATTTTTTCTAACTCTTCATGTTTAAATTATACCTCATCTTCAAAGCCGTTAATTTGATTCTTCTAAATGGAAGCATTCTCTTTTTTTTTTCCTTCGAATTCAGAACTCTTTATCTGAACGTCCCATATAACAATCTTTGCCTTCTGTCATTATATTCTAGTTATTTAAGTGCATGCCTCATTTCTCTTCATGGAAAAAAAAAACCAAAAAACATCTGATTCATTTATTGACTCAATTGCCCCATAGCACTGAGCACATGAAAGGCCCCATCAAATGGTGCATAAATGAATAAATGAGTTATTCCAGAAGATACTAAGATTTAAGGTGAAGTATATTTAAGGCAACACCTTGAAACATTTGACAACAGTTCTCTTCCATCATTTATCTATCCATCCATCCATCCATCTATTTTCGCCTCATCCATTCAGTGCCTAGCTTCTAGCTTACTTTTTTACACCGATCTTTGATAAGTTTGATAAGGAGACAATGAATCACTTGTTCTGTTCTGCTTTCTCTTTCATCTATGTCCACATAGGTGTGTCTGTGCATATGTATTTCTTATCTATATATAAATCTTGCTCTTTCATTTTTTTAATTTTTTTAAAGATTTTATTTGTTTATTCATGAGAGACACAGAGAGAGGCAGAGATACACACAGGCAGAGGGAGAAGCAGGCTCCATGCAGGGAGCCCAACGTGGGACTCAATCCCGGGTCTCCAGGATCACACCCTGGGCTGAAGGCAGTGCTAAACTGCCGAGCCACCAGGCTGCCCAAATCTTGCTCTTTTAGAACAATTTCATAGACTCTGTATGCTCTGCTATTATTGCAAGAAACACAAAAGAAACCTTCTGTTTCGCTTTTGAATAATTTCTGATGCGGGTGGAACATATCAATGTCCAGTTTCTCTGTCTGGATTGAAGTAAAAGCATGTGTTGTATCTGCAAGCAAACAGCAACAACAGATTAAAGTTGCCCTCAGTCCCTAGATTGTCTCGGCCACCTGTATCCTGCCTACCCACTGGTGGGATGTATGGGGACTCTGACATGTCTAGTACTTCCAACTTCACCACTTGACACAGGTGGGGCCTTGCATGGGATATTTAACCTCTGGAAGCTTCTGTTTCCTCATTTGTAATAGGAGGCTAGTAAGAATCACTTCTTGGGATTGCCCTGAGGGTAGATGATAGAGATTATTGTGAGGGTTAATGATAGACATTGTAATTACACCCGGACAGGACACAGAGGAGGTCACCATTAGGGCAAGGATTCTATCCACTGTAATGGTCTTCCAAAGCAAATGCTGTTAGTCCTGTGGAGACCTCATATCTTCTTATTTGAAAATTTATGACATGCCAGTTTACCTTCATAAACGTTTACTGCAGCTATGATAATTTTAACTTGAGCATAGGCAACTTACAATGGAGTCATAAACTCAATACTATCAAGATAACTTAGGAGCCACCTAAGACCTCTAGTCCTCAGTGGATGGGAATGAAACTAAATTGTATATGAACTGCTATTACTAATCTAAAATGCCACTAATACTTTGATACACTCTTTGGTGTACCATCAATGTCGAGTATCTAATAAGAATACTTAAGGGCTCTCCTGGGTACATTGATGACATGGATCCTATGCCCCTCTTTTCCCATGAGCTCTCTTGCTTCCTATGAACAAGGTGTTTAGAAGCATGTGGTGCTGGTCTGAGGCACCGTCCTATGACTGTATGCCCAAGGGAGCAAAAGGCAGTAGCTCTTTTTTGGGTCGTCCTTTGCCCTTGGGTGCCCTTTCCATCACCGTGTAGGGAAGGAGCTATGGAGGAACCAGTTTAGAAACAGATATGTCGGTGAAGAGACAGTCAGATAACGCTAGCAGTTGCCCTGGAGTCATTGGCAAACACTGGCTTTGCAAGAACTATGGAAAAAGTTGTGATTGATGCATAAATGAGAATGCGGATTGGTATATATAGACTAACCAATGGTCCTCAGAGTAGCAGTCATTAGAATCATCTGAGAGCTTGCCTGGGACCCAGCCAAGATCAATGAAATTAGAATTTCTGGGAGTGGATGCTGGGTATAGAAATTTATTATTTATAATGTGCAGCCATGGTCAAGGACCAACCGCCTAGGCTTTATCAGTATCATCGCAGTGATGTGATAGCTGGGACGCCAGAAATGCCCTCCTGTCTCTTAAATTGCGTATTCATTCTACAAACATTTATCAGAAATGCTTAGGTTGCTAAGTTAGGTTTAGCCCTGTCTTTAACAAGTTCTTAATCTAGAGCAGCAGACAGACTTGTGGAAATTAGCTGTAATGCAATTTGACAGGTGCTGAGTTCACTACTGTGAGTTTATTCTCTCTGGCAAGAAAGTAAAGACGAGGCCGGGAGGGACAGTGAGGGAGAAGATGTCCCCCAGAAAGTGACATTTGAAAGTGTCATCTCTCGTAATTAAATGTAACTTAGGAATATGGTTCCCTGTTACTATCCACTCAGTTTAAAATCCAGATGCTTCGTTTCCCTCTGGTAAGAGACTTACCTTGGGCACTGGGAAAGCTTTCTCACAGCCACCCAGGAGCGACGTTACTCGGATGCAGTTTCACAAATAAAGGCGCTGTTTGGGCTAGGAGTTGAGGACCTGCATAAGGTCCCATTGCCAGTGGGTGAAGAGCTGCAGTGAATCCAGGTCTCCCTGGCTCCTGGATGGGTGTTTTGTTTTCTTTTGTTTGTTTGTTTTGTTTGTTTGTTTTTGTGTGTGTGCTGGACCATTCATTGCCATCCTTGGCCACTTAGAGGCTTGGTGTGGGTTCAGTAGAAGAGATTCTAACTTGATAGGGAGCTGAAGGACTCTGGTAGAGGGGAAGCTGAAGGAAGTAGAGAAAGCTTGTCCTTTCAAGCTTGTCCCCAGAAGTGGGACCGAGTAACCGGAAGCAGGGTTTCTGAGGTTCCAGGGGTGTAACGGACATGCTAGGAATGTCCATTTACTGAGTACCAGACCATCATAACTGAGGCCCTTGTGTACATTCTTTCCTCTAATACTTACATCCTCCCTAGGATGGTATTCCTATCTTCATTTTTATAGAAGAGGAAGTTGAAATGTAGTGAGGTTGAATAATTAACCCAAAATCTCACTACTAATAAATGCCGAAGTTGGCATTTGAACAAACAACTCTGTGATTCCAGCTCATGCGATGTTAACCATTGAGCTGGGGCTCAGTTGCTTTTTTTATGTCAAGTCCTGGGACATTTCCTGTGAGAAGCTCTCTAAGGCCTGTATGTGAGAAGCTTACAAGCTAAGGACACAGATAAATCCAACAAGTGGCCATGTTTCTTATATGGGTGGGTGGAGGGGAGCAAAGTACAAAGATGAGGTTGGGTATCTCTGGTAAGAAGTTACCTAAAGAAGGAGCCAATGGGGAGGAGACTAGGGAAGAAGGGAAATAGAGTTGACGAAGAAAAAAAAAAATGGGACCATAGCATGTGAGTTGAGAGGGGCCCTGGAGGGGATACAGAAGGAATGCTTGAAAATGTTGTTGGACAGAGCATCTTGTATCCTGAAAGACAGATGGACTCATTCACTTGGCAAATAGTTGTTGGGCTTATTGGGTTGGCCCAGCTGGTGGGCACGAGGTTGAGACACGACACCGCCTTCTGGAAGCAGTGGGCACAGGAAGGAGGTGTACAAACAATGCACAGTGAAGCCACGTGAGTCCGTTAGCAGAGAGGCAGGTCCTAAGTGCCAGCGAAGGCAAACCAGCTACTGCTCCCGGCGCCCACTTGCATTAGCCAGAGGTGGAGGCGAAAATCCATGCCTCGGTTGCTTTACTCGCTCCCTGCACCCAGGCCTGGTGTTTAGCAGATGGGGCCTCCAGCCTAAATGCTGTTGATACGATAGCAAGAGAAAAACATCATGTGACAGCAGCCTGTGCTTTTCCCCTCTTACGTTCCCAAAATTCTGGCTTATTAAAAAACAGTGTTGCCATGGCTGATGTTCTTGGGAGGCCCACCACCTCCATACTCCTCATCTTAATTAAATAAGCACTTAAAGTGGAATCCGCTCCGCAGCCCCTGATTGCCTTCTAGAACAAGGCAACCTTGTGATGATGCAGCTTTTTCGAGTGCCTGTGTTTAAGTGATGACTTCAGTACCCTTCCGCCTCCACGAGTCTCCTTACAGATGTTGGTGAGAGTTCCAGGATTCACGCGCACCCAGTCGTACTTGTTTGTTTATTGTGCCCATGCATCTTTCTCAAAAAGGGACCGGAGGATACTCGAACCATGAGCTCTTGCTCAAAATTCTTTCTCAAAATTCCCATTTTCTTCCCACTGATCACTTTTAAGTCCCTTGCGTTGTGTCGTCTCTGTAGAGACTTGGGGCCCTGCCTTTAAAAAGCCGGTGGAAGCCTCTAGGGTGGGGGTGGGGGTGGGGGGAGAGAAGGATACCGGCTCAGGCTCAGATAGCCTTGGTTGTGATACTGCTTTTTTGTTTTCTCCTTCTAGAGTTTTTTTTTTTTTTTTTTCCTTCCCCCACCCTCACTGCCTGTGCTGCTGCAGTCAGCATCCAATCGAGATGTGTTCTGGGCTCAGGAGCCAATTGTCTTTCTCCTCACTGCAGCCTGAAGTCTGTGCACAATTTTAGCAAATTGTCATGGGGATGCGGGGGGGGGGGGGGGAGGGTGCTTTCCCTGCAGGAACAGAGCCAGTGTCATTGAGCACATTTTGTTCAAGTACAAAGTTGATCTGTCTGAAGGAGACAGTGGTCAGCCGTGGTAAGGACCTTTGTCGCCTCACCTTTTCTTCGTGCTCTGTCATTGTTGTTTATGTGAAGAAGTAGCGTTTAATCACTGGTCTCGAGATGAGACCTGTGGGGCCAGCCAGCGACAACATTTGTGTGCAGTGAGGGAATCCCAGAGGTTTTACAGAGGAGTCCGAGTGAAAAATCGGGGGGTAAAAAAAGGTGTTTGCTACTTGGCAAAGATGATGATGTGTCTGAAAGATTAGAGAGCAGTGTAGTGTAATAATTTCGGCACATAATTGACAAAATTTTGGACATCCGGTACAGTTGGGAAAATGACCTGAGCACTAATTCAATGCACAGTAGACAGTATCCCAACTAGTGGACTTGGATGAAAGATTTACAGTGAAAAGTATTGAAATAGGACTTTGAAAATATTGCATATTATTATTCTTTAAAGTTTATCATAACTGATAATAAATCTTATTTTAGGTATGTAAAAATTTATAAGTAGGTGTATCTAGAAGGTACAAACATAGCAAATGCCTCATATAAATGCAAGGTAATAGTGTTATTAATCTTGAGCTGACTTCAGAGATGTTTTACCTCTTTGATTTTCTTTGAGTTTTTTATTGCTGAATAAAAGACTTGCCCCTTAAAACCTGCCATCCTCTCTATATCACTAACTTATAGTTTTCATTTTATATACATACATTAAGAATTTATATAGAAAGGATATATATATACACATTTATGTAAATATGTATTATATATGCATACATTTAAATATATACTTATATATTCATATATAAAGAATATATGTATTCTTTTTTCTATATAAAGTCACCTTTTCTGCATATCCAGTATCCTTTGGCGTGTCCATTTGTATCCATTTGTAATATATCCAAATCACAGAGGCCAGTCAGGGGAATGCACAGATAATCTAAGAACCTCTTGCATTGCTAGATGTCTTGTTGCAACAGGTGGTGGGAAGCAAAATTTTAACCTGTTTGGTGTTCATTTATTTTCTAACATTGACCCTATAGTATAAGTCCTGCCGAAGGGAAAAAAACATGAATAGCAGATAAACTGAAACTTATAAGAGAATCTAATGTTATTCATTATACTTTGGAAATACCGTGTGGATTAGGCTTCTCCAGAATCACTTGTTTATGTCGTGAAACATCTTCTTCTTTGTAGAACTCAATGGAGATAGAGGCATTCATTTGGTTCTGACCTATTCTGGGTAGAATCATCTATGTTTTAGTGTAATGATTAGAGAAACATACGTACATATGTACTTGAGTATCTAAAAGTGAACATCAGTGCGAATGCATCTCCAGCGTAGTGGGGAAGAGTGTCAACTGTGTAGCTAGACTGCCTTGGCTTGATTATATGCCTTGGAGAAGCACCCTCCTCCCCACATCCTTACCATCTCCTCCCCACATACGTTTGGGGAGATATTTAAAGATGGAGAGCTTTTGTGTGGCCAATGCTAGGACTGGAAAGGACTGCTTAAACAAGTCTTTCAGGAGATCATTAAGGAAAAAATCCTATGCAGTTGACTTAGAACATTCACCTTCTTTTTACCCTCCGGAAATCCTTAGAAATATAATAGATATGGTCATGTTGTAATCCATCTATAATGATACGATGATGAATTGGGTACTATTTCTAAAACATTTTGTATTTCTCAATTGAAAGGCATGTGCTACAAATAGAGCACTAAATTTTATTACGTAAATGCTAGGGTTTTTAATTATTAGCCAAGATTGAAGAGTGTCTCATTTGGATGCCATAAAACTTCACAAGTGTTTCTTGCTACCAACAGTTTAGAAGTCTGACAGTTGCTCTACCGAAAAAATAATGAAGCAATTGAAAAAAATAATAGAAACATAGTGACCTGGCATTTCCAATTTTATGGTGCCATAAAAAAGCAGCCAAGAAATGTTGGACTGTTTAATGATGCTGGCACCTACCAAATGTCACTGGGCTTTCACAAGGTCATGGAGACTCTGGTTTGACTCAGGGATGTTGGCCAGACCCATGTTGGGAACACAGGAAGACGGTGGAAGAGGGACAGACAGTAGGTGCCAGTTAAACCCTTCCCTGCACTTCACACAGTAGGCTACACGCTTGTGTGGGATTCTGCGGGGTAGAGGTGAGGCCATGGCTGTCACAAAAACGTGAGCCTGTTCCTTCATACAGCATCCCACCACCGACATTTCTTAACATAGGCTCCTTGTGGGCCCTCAACCGAAGAGGCCAACTGTCTTCAGATGACTGTCAGCTACAATTGTGTGCTCATATTGCTGTTGCCATCACCGTTGTACGTATATGGGATCTCTCACAGACAAAAGCTGCTGGAGAAAGAAGGGAATGGTATTTTTGTACCAAGAATGTGTGTGATTTGTTGCCTTTTCTCCTTTTTCCACCTCTTCAGGCTCTCATGCATTACATAATACTTCTCTAGATGTGTAGAGTTTCAGTTATGCCATTTTCAGGATGATTAATGGGAGTTGTGCAATTAAAGCTCCTAAGTTCTCTGGGAAAAAAGTCATAGTATCCCGATGTTTGAGTTAGAGTGCGTTGAGTTTGCGTCAGCATTGAGGATATTTTGGGATATTGTAAATGTCACTATTGGTTTTAATGTCCAAGAATCTTCATCACCGCACTTAGGAATGTTCTATGAAGTAGTGCCTAGAACAGCCTTGGTGTACGAGCTAGAAACGTCTAACCTAAAATTGCCGGGTTGAGATCATGTTAGACTTTGGTGAGAGAACATTTAACCCAAGTGAAACAGACTCCGTTACCTTCTTTCAGGCCATGGCAAGATTACAAATTTGAACTCAGCACATTGTGTGTATGCACCTGGGTTTGTAGTTTTCTTCCTTTTCCTGGCAGTCTCAATCATTGTCAAGCCACAGTGTATGTGTGAACATGAACTTTTTATGGGATCAAGAAATGGAAAAATCTAAATTGGACTTCTCTTGTAAACACAAGAAAAATATTTTGTATCTGGGCTAAAATGATTTTTAAAAACTGAGACTATTTCAATTAAAATACATTCATAAATTTCTGCTTTTTTCCTCTCACTGATAGGAGAAAAATTTCCCAGCTCTTGGGTTTGACCTGAGCTCCAAGCATTTGGCCTCACGTTGTTTGGATGAACACAGAGTAGTCTCCACCTGGAAAGTTAAGCTTTAGATATCGATTAGTGTTACTCTATTTACCTTATGTTAAGTTTAGAAGACTGGAAGTTAAATGCCTAGCAAAATAAAAGGAGAATTGGCTCCTATCTTCAGGTTCTTTGAGAATGCATGTGTTCTTGGTGTTACCTGCAAGTCCAATGAGAAAGTAAAACAGGAAAAGTAGTGTTGGGTGTAAAGAATATCTTCTTACCTTTCCACATGATAAAATTCTGAAATAGGTACAGTGTGCAAAAACAGCAAGGACAATAGAAATCCCATTTTGTTATGAGTTAAAGAGCTATAATACTTGAGGATTAAAAGGACATAGAAAAATTACTGTTAACATGTGAATATTATAGGGACGCCTGGGTGGCTCAGTGGTTGAGCATCTGCCTTTGGGCTCAGGTTATGACCTTGGGGTCCTGGGATCGAGTTCTGTATCGGGCCACCCAAAGGGACCTTGGGTCTCTCTCTGCCTTTGTCTCTGCCTCTCTCTTTGAGTCTCTCATGAATAAATAAACTCTTTTAAAAAATATGTGAATATTACATATTTACTACATACAATACTATACAACTTAAATAGAGTAAATATATGGTACTGGCTTATTAAGAATGTAGATACTATGTATCTTTACAATAGAATATAGTACACTGTTTACAACACACAGCAAAACAAAACAATAACTTAAAATCAGTAAAATCTCCACAGAGATTTTCCAAGAAAAGAAATGAAAATACCTGTTCAGCTACATTAGGGATTTATACCAAATGATAGTCCAGTGTTCCTTTGCAGTTTTATTCTATGGCTTTCTAAAAGTCCTTATGTGTTTTTCGAAATAAAACATGAAATGTAAATTTTAGGTTTTATATTCTAGGTTTCTTAAATTTGCAACAAGAGCAGAATCTAAGTTTGTAATACATATGCTGCTCTTAGAAATAGGTACATAGTTGGGGTGAATATATGTGTGTGTGTGTGTATGTGTTTGTTTTTTTAGTAGAAGTCTTAGCATTTATTCATTAAAGCATACAGGAAATCCATGTATTCCAAATAATCCTACAAGTAATAGATTCTCTGTGTCCTGAATCTAACTAGAATTGGTGCAATTTGTCCATCTCCTTGTGGTTCTCTAGATACATCTAAGGATGGTGCTAACTATTCAGGGAAGCTGGGTGTTCTAGAGTTCTATCCATTTAGACTAACGGCAAAAGCCATCACCCCCCCACAACCAGTAACCTTTAGAGCCCTCGTGTCTACCCTCTTAACCCTATCCTTTAGCTTCTTTGATCATTATCAGCATTTTGTTTTTCACTGTCCACTGACAAAATTTCTTCTTTTCTGATAGTTCTAATTCCAAAGAGAAGGCTTTTGTTTTCCTTATTTATGTTTAGATTAGGGTTGCATCATCTCCCAACAAAAGTTTACATCTTTAGAGAGCTGCCTCCATTGAAAATAGGCTTTATATTCATCCAGTGAAAACAGAAGATGAACAGACAAAATGAATGTTCTTTTCCCTCCACCTCTTAGCCTTTACTTCTCATGCAAGGAACGGCCTTAATCCAATTTCAAGTGTGTATACCTACATACATGTGTGTATACATTTGCATATGACTAAACACAAAATTATGCAAGGATCCACCAGCATTTCAGGTGGTGGTCCGAAGTCGTTCGTTATTTTTCTGGGTTCTCTGGCTACTTAATTTACCTTTCTCAGTAGCTTCTGTTTCAAAGTAGGGAGTATACGTCTCACATGTAGTTATCCTGAAAGAACCTTTCTGTAGGGAAGTGAGACCAAGAAAATGTTGTGACTCTTAAAGTCAGCATATCCAGTGTTCTAGTTAATGGGTGAATGGGGCTTTTAATATATTTTTGGAACTTATTTACTTTTTTTTATATACTACCATCTTTGTTTTAATTTCACATAAGAAATAAACATTGAAACTCACATATTCGGACCTTGAAACTTTTTAGAAGCTACAGCTATTAGAATGTGGCAAAATTAGAAGGAATAACTAACTGGTCAACCGCCCACCTTCTTTGAGTCAGGTTTTATAGGACAAAACTTATTATCTTAAGTTTGAGGAAATTGTCAGACATTTAAATGTGAGTATGGAAATATTTAAAGTTAATTACAAATAACTTTGGGTTGGCAGTTTTTAGTTGTGTACCCCTTTTATGCACTGAATGTTTGTGTCCCCCCCCCTAAAATTCTTATGTTGAAGCCCTGTTTTCTATGTGGCTGTATATGAATATGGGATTTCTAAGGAAATAATTCAGGTTAAAGTCTCAAGAGTGAGACCTTAATCTGATAGGATTAATGTCCTTCTAAGAGACATTAGAACAAACCTTCTCTCCTCGTGCATGCACCAAGAAAGGCTGTATGAGGGGTAGCAAGAGGGTAGCTGTCTGCAAGCCAGAAAACACTCTTACCAGAAACTGTGAGAAAATAAATTCCTGTTGTTTAAAACACTCAGTCTGTGGTATTTTGTTGTGGCTGCCAAAGCAGGCTAAGAAGCCCCCATTAAATTCCATGAGGTATAAAGCAGTGGTTGACTCCCAACTGGAGATGATTTTGCCTCCCCCTCGCCCCAAATATGGTATTTGGCAATATCTAGAGACAACTTTCACTGTCATAACTGAGGACAGGAGTGCTTCAGGCATCTAGCAAGCCAGGCATGCTGCTAAATATCCTACAGTGCACAGAACAGCTCCACAACAAAACCTGTACGGCCCAAATGTCAATAGTGCCGAGGCTGAGAAAGCTTGAGCTTCCTCTTATAAGGTGCTTCTGTTCTTGTAAGCTGGAGCAAGTCCTTCATGGAAACAAGCAGCCTGTAAGAAAACATACACTTAAGAGCAACTAAATCCTGTGTGTTAGGTGCAATAAACTATTTTCAATATTTGCAAGCCAATAAACTAATTTCTAGAGTTAATCAAACTCATATCCACCTAAACGAAAACAAAATGGGAGTGTATATGCATGTGCAAGCATGTTTGCGTGCATATAATTTTTTCTAAAAGTTAATCGTGTTTTAAACTGCCTTAAATTTCCTACCACTAGGTGCCAGTAATTTTTAAATAAATATTATATATGTAAATTTATTCACCTTGTATCAGAATCGATAATTACAAATTAGCATGGTAGAGCCATAAGAAATATTTTTGGAAATGCACTGAATGATATTTTTTGACTGCCAGTTTTTTTTCCCCCTTTGGCAAAATTTTTCTGAGATACTTGTATCATCTCAGCTGAAAAAAAAAAAAGAAAAAGTAGTAAGAATTTTCAATAGGAAGCTACCAAATTCCTTTGCCAGAGTTTCTGGCCAATATCTGAGCAATGAATATCTCCAAAAAGTGCTTCAAAAACATTTGTGTATCTCAATTGCCCCAAAGGAAATACTGGTTTTATTTTAACAATTGAAATAAATGGGTGCAGTTGAAACAGTTTTTCCTGAAAACCAGTATTTCCAGTGAAAGTTGGAAAAGATTGATGAGTATAAGCTGGTACCCTTATAATTTTTTCGTTACCCTTTATTTCCAGAGTCTACCCAGATGTGACCCAATAATTTTAATTCTATCACTTAGTTACTATTTGGCAGCTTAATGTCTTTTTACATTCTTTTTTTAAAAAGATTTTATTTATTTGAGAGAGAGAGAGAGAGAGAGACCGAGCATGAGAAGGGCAGAAGGAGAGGGAGAAGCAGATTCCTCAGCAGAGCTGGGAGCCCCATGTCAGGCTTTCTCCCAGGATCATGACCTGAGCTGAAGGCAGCTGCTTAACCTACTGAGCCCCTCAGGTGCCCAGGTGTCTTTTTACATTCTGATCTCATAAATCACCATATGCCTTTTATTTTAGGTAGATGAATTATAGTTAAAAATGAGAGGTTAGTTTCTCTAGTTTTCAAACAATTTTGATTTTTTATTGAGTTTCACCAATATCTAAGATGTTTCATTTTTTATTGTTAGCTAGTTCTTAAATATTAAAAATAGCTAAAAGACCATTTTCTCATATCTCTAAATTGCCAAGTAGTTCTATTCAGTTTTATCTTTACAATTTATATCCCATTATACATCATATGGTGTATATACATCATATAGTGTACATACATACTCATCATTTTAAATATGTACTATATATGCATCTATTATTAATTACTTAGGAGTGCACCTTATTGGGGCATGCGGGTGCCTCAGTTGCTTAAGTGTCTGCCTTAGGCTCAGGTCTTAATCTCACAGTCCTGGGATCTAGCCTCTCATCGGGCTCCCTGCCCAGTGGGGAGTCTGCTTTTCCCTCTCCCTCTGCCCTTCCCCTCTGCTCGTTCTCTCCTTCTCTCTCAAATAAATAAATAAAATTTTAAAATAAAAATTTAAAAAGTGCTCTTTATTAAACTACAATGTTCAAAAATTAACCAGGTGCTTATTTTGAAGCTCACATAGTTAATCCAAACATACATTCTCCTTTGTTACAATCACAAACTTGTGCCCATTTCAAAAGCTAATGAGAAAAATCCTTAAATTCACAGTTGAATAGTTTATAACTTCAGAAATTAAAGTCTTGATGAGTTGATCTCTTGAGTGACCGTTATCGGTCTCATATAGGTTTTTAGGACTACCAGGGGAACATTTTGACTTTTTTGGAAAGATTACTTTTAATGTAAAGCTGTAGAAAAATTACTGGAGAAAAATGAACTTAATCTGAATTGATACTGCACTGAACTTCCTCCATTCCCTTAAAATACATAGTATGTATATTACAATGATGTCTTTGAAATCTGTGTTCAAGTTAACCTCTAAACAGCCTCTTTGGCATCAAAGGTATTTATGGTACAGACTCTGGTTAGTTGGGCAGCTCACTGACAGTAAATGTCAGTGCCATCAACAAAAACAAACCACAGCAACATAACACTATAAGAAATGTGTTAGAATGGCATCTTCTGTAGTGGATGTGGCCAATACAGAATGATGATTAAGGGCCAAGCTTACATTGTTGATGATTGACATGCGTTGTCACTGGGTTTTACTATTTGCATTATTTTTAGTACTTTTAACAGATACAGTGCTAAATTGGGCAACTGTTGTTGCTATTAGCTTGAGACCTTAAGGAAAGAAAGAAAAATAACAACATAGATTAACAGCCTGTTCTTTTAGGAACCCTACCCTGTATGAAGTTGGCCCTCTAGCTTGCTCAAGCCGGACACATCACCAGTGAGATCAATGGTATTGTTGCCAGTCTACAGAAAGTTACGGCCACTCAGAGAATTTAACTCCCATAGGATCACACAACAAGTAAATAACAAAGCTGCTATTCTGTTCTTTGGACCAAGCTGTGTCGGATAAAATGTACAAATTACATGGCCATAGGTTGAACGGCATGGAGCAATCAAAATGGAACAGAAACTACTTTATATTTACATTTTAGCATTAATCCTAGCAGCCCAATTTAGTGTATCTTGAAGCGAAATCTCAGGATGATTTAGGATATAGTTCCTCTATATAGATTTGCATATGCGAGCGCTAGATAGTGACCAGATTTCTGTTCTTAGGTTTTTAGAATGTGTTGTCACTGGATAGATACTGGGATGCCAAACACATTGAATCTCTTCACAAATCTTGTTTCTTCCCTGATGCAACTTCTAAACCTTCTGTTACCTCTTCTCCTTTTATCGGGTGTTCGATTACTGGCCTCAGAATGAAAGCATCAGTTAGTACAACTCAGAAGCAAAGTTTGGTATTAGAGTTAGTGCTCATTCTATTATTCTCCTTGTGTCCAGAGTAGAGTTAGAGTGGAATTCATCTTTAAGGATTTTTTAGGAGGTGTCCATTGATTTTGCAAGCGCGTATTGAGGGGTGGTCCTGGGAACTCAAAGGTGGGATGAACTTCGAGAGATACCAGCGGCGTGTTCACCTTACCTCTTAAAGAAGGTGCATTGCTGGTGATTTGCCCCAGGGTTTTCAGGCAGTCCTCTAGAAGAGGATGTTTATTCTAACTTTTTCTTGACCTTTTTATTTGTCAAACCACAATTATTCAGCAGCATAGTCAGCACTAAACACGTTTTGAACTCCCTGGGAAGCTGAGTTTATCTAACATCAATTGCAGAGGCTACTCTAGTTTTTTTGTACCCCCCCCACACACACACACATATCAATGAAAAATTTACATGTATTTGCAGAATTGTGTTTTATGGTCTTTTTTTTTTTTGCTATTTCAGAATAATCTGGAATACTTTTGAAATGTAGATCCCTGGGCCCCCCAGATCTGTCACCACAAACTGTATGGAAGAGGCCTGCTCGTCTGCCAACTTTTTCACTAAATATCCTTAGGAACGTAGCTTTTTGAAGGTGCAGTTTCAGTGTGATCACATCAAGCCGTGCATAGAAAGGTAGCATATGTAAGAAATGTAGTAGAATGGCATCTTTCCTGAATGAGTGCGGTAAATACCAAACAGAGACCAAAGGTCTGAGCTTCATATTAAAAGGTTTGACAGGATCTGACACAGAATCTATAGAAGGCGCCTGTGATTTGTCTCCATTATTTCAATCTGAGCTGCGTTCACGTTCACGGGGAGGAGGGCCTGGGTGGTTTGTGTTAAGGGAGGCAGTCGCGTGAATAGCTCAGGAAGATCAGTGTTGGTGTTGGCCAGGCCTAGTTCAGGGCCCGGAGCTGTCTCTGTGCGATTGTTGGAGCTAGAGAAGCTGATCTGGGTGTATTGACAGTACCTGGATTCTCAGGGGGGTAAGCCTTGCTTCTCTTCACTTAAACAGATCCAGTGTTAGTAAGAGATACGATGTGGAGATACTGAGATCCAGAATTTCTCTTAGAGCCAAGTTGTTCTTTGTCCTGAGAAAGGCGGTTTTCTCTAAGACATCTCAACTGGATAGTCCTGAAATCAGACCATGTGGTTTATCCTTGAGCTTATTTATGTTGGCCAGCCGCGCTCTGTGGTTTCTCTTGTGACTCCTAGTGTTGTTTTTCTGTAAAAGTTATTTTTCATCCAGACGCTTTCAAGCTAATAACATGCTCATGACCTCCCCAGATAGCAAGCAGGGTTTCATTCGGAGTAAGTCATAGATAGATAAGTGGTACTTTGTGAGCATATCAATAGGCATCACTAAGGATACTATAAAAGTTCCCCTCATGCCAATACTTTGTTTTTCTTTTGTTGGATATACGATCAAAGTGGTGGTGGGGGTTGGCAGTAGCAGCTCCTGACCTTTACCTTGCTCACAGAATGACACTCAGTGCCAGGGGCATGACGTAAACATTATCTTCTCTGATCTTCGTGATAAACATATGGTGTAGCTACATAGCAATTTTGAAATGGATAAAAGGCCTGAGACTTAAAGAAGTGAGTTTTTTAATGCAGCTCATGATGCTGATGGGAGACCTAGGCCTCTACCCCAGGCCTTGAAGCCTGTCAGTTCCTTGATATCGGTGACTGTCTTTTGCCACCTTCTGACTTGAAGTATTAGAAGTGATGCTCTATTACATAAAGCTTGCTAAAATGAAAGAAAGGCGCTAGCCTATGACATTATCCCTTTGCAGAAACTTATTCCTAAAAACCTGAAACAAAACAAGCCAGAAATAGATCTTTCAAGTTAGGATTGTGACAAGATTTTTTTTTTTTTTTTTTTTAATCACTGAACATAAGCATGCTGAGTCAGTTTACAGTATAAGGTCAAATTATGGCAAATGGATTTTTCTTAGAAAAATCAAAGAAAGCTCAGGAAGGTGGTTGATGGCTTCAATGGAATCTTCCTTTGACCCTCCCAAACAGTTCTGATTAGATGTATTGGGGAAAGAAGTTGTCAAGGTAATAACTGATGAGACCTGTTACTGTACAGACTTGAGAACATAGTGAAATAATATGGAAACAGTGGGATGATGATAGTATTGAAATAATATGAAATAAATCCCTAATACAATATTTCATATTACAGACTTTAATATATATTTTCGACGAAAAGAACCATCCCAAAAGGAAGGGTATATTCACATTTCTTATTTTATGCTAACTTACTTTGTTTCTCCATGTTACGCTAAAAATCTTTTGGAGGGTAAATATGTCTATTTCCTATTTTATAGCTGTTGGGTCATATCCTCCAAGTTCATTTCCTTGGAACTCTGTACAAGTAAAAATAGGTGCTACAACTTCGTGATTCTCTTGGGTTCAGTAAAGTTAACCAGAAGATTTGGAAGGAGCTAGTATCCTTTATTTCATAGTCTTTATTTTAATATTACCCTGCCTGTTGGTAGATTTTTAAACTTGGCCCTAGGAATATTAGTGCTACTATAAAAACAAGGGAACTTCTTTAAGCTTTTAAGACTTTTTCAAATGTCTTAATACCTCATTTTGATAATGCATTTGGGTGAAATCATTACTTAATTCTAAATGTATTATAAATGGATATGGATAAGGCCGTGCATTAGAAACCCATGGTAGATCCAAGGGGTAGGTTTGCAGTGCACTTCTTTTTGAGGATTTGCTGGTCTAATCTTTTTTAAATGGTATTCTCTGCTTTGTTTTTTTTTTTTTTTTTTTTTTTAGGGTCGTTGCTCCAGGGAGAACTGCAAATATCTTCATCCACCCCCACACTTAAAAACGCAATTGGAGATAAATGGGCGCAATAACTTGATTCAGCAGAAGAACATGGCCATGTTGGCCCAGCAAATGCAACTAGCCAATGCCATGATGCCCGGTGCCCCATTACAACCCGTGGTAAGCACATACTCGTTCTTCATTCATTACGTTTGTAATTCCAAGTGCTCAGTTTCAGCGTGAAAGTAATGATTGCACTGGATTAAATGAACATAGGTAACAGTATCAGGTATCTAGCATTTTCTAGCAAAATTACCAAGCAAGCTCGGAAAGGTTTTCACACTGTGAAGTTACTCATCTTCTTGCTAAATCATGTGGAAATTTATATGAGGGCGTGTGTTCCCCCTAAAATTCTCTTCACATTAAATCCTACGATTTGCAGGCGTTAAAACTCGTCAACAGAGTCCATATGCATTTTCAGACTCCCTTTAATGGTAATAATTAAAATTGCAAAATTTGGCATAGAGCATCTTTAATTTTGAGAAAAATGTTCCCTTTCCTCTTTTCTTGAAGAGAATCCGTTTGCATCACTTCCCTGATTGAAAAGGAGCCTTTTTATTCTTTCAAACTCAACCTGAAATTACTCTGCAGTTACAGATGCTACCAAAATTCTGACAGTGGCGAATCAATATCATGCCCTTGGACATCTCCTTAAAAGATCACTAACTAATCAGGAGGGGCAAAAACTCTCAGGGTTTTTAAGCAAAGAGCTAAATAATTTAAACCGTAGGTAGTCATACTGACCTAATGTTTACCGAGCACTGTGTATGAGTAACTTTTGATTCTGAGCTTGCTTGCTTGCTTGCTTATTTATTTATTTATTTATTTATTTATTTATTTATTTATTTATTTGGCTTTGGGGGAGTGTGTATGATAAATGACTTCAATAACCTTTACATTTGTTCATAAAATTGAAAGACGATATCATAAGCAATTTTAGATTACAAAATGTGTTCCGATGTTAATTGTGATACTATAATTCTGTATTTAAATGCATGTTAAAATTTGCAGTGATCAGAATATATCTGGCAGTTATTTATGTCACTAACTTATATGCAATATTGTGGGGTTATGGGAATGGGAAGACCCACAGTTTTCTTATACGCTAACTGTAGCATGTGTCCTAACTGATTTTTTTTTTCCTGATACATTTTAACCCCTGAACTCAATGTAATTGTTATTCTCTCTTAGAACTTAATGCACCAATCATTCCAAAAAAGAGGGGGGGATTGCATTTCGAGGTGGGAGGGATCTCCATATCACATCGGCAGTGATACCAATTGTCAGTACTGTACAGTTGAGGTGAGAGAATGTTATAATTCTGTGTCTGTTTTAACCTGATCTATATTTTTTTAACCGTTATCGGGGGCTCAGTTAAAAATATGATATCTTGCATTTATTTTCGTGGCATCTGCTAATATTATATCTGCATTGGGATAGCGTGAAGATTTCCATTTGGGTAAAAAAAAAAAAAAAAAAAGGTTTATTATCATTCTCCGTAGCATAAGATCTAGGACATGAGGTCTCTTTTACAGCTGGCCTTGTCACACAGTTTCGGAGATCTGATAAATCTTTGGGGTGGCTACTCCGTTAGCTGGTATAAGGATCTCTCCTTGATGTGAGATACTTTGTTCCACTTAAACATTTAAGGCCGGGCTCTATCTCCCTTCTCAGTGACTGGCAGGTGGAATTCCCACGCTGCCAAAAACAGTGCTGGTCACGGCTTTGAGCTCCTCACTGCAAAGTCTCGGCGCATCTCCTGAGCTAGTCCTTGAGCTTTACTCAGGGCCATGCCAGGCTCATCGTATGGGTGACCCTGGGACGGGCTGTCAACAGTGTTTATGCTCATGCCTATAAAAACACAGTAACACATATGTGGTACTTTCGAAGTCATGAAATCACAATTTCTGAAACCATCAGACAAATCACATTTTCTGGTGCTTTTGTGGGAAAATTCGCTGCTTTGACAAAAACATTTATTTTTATTAGTTGTGAGCACATTCAGGCTTTATGCTAATTTCCCCTGGTATGACTAGATTTGAATGCAGAATTACCCTTCTGCTACAGGCATCCTGAGATCATAGTCTAAAAATACCCTCTGTTCAGGGTGACGTTTTTGTAATAAGTATAGAAGTCATTTTAATTATTCAATTTTCAAGCATTTGGGGCTTTAATGACTGTAGAGAAGGCTTTAATCCAGGAAATTCGCCTTCAAAACCCCACCTGAGACTTCTCAGTCCTTTGTGTAGTCAGCCCTGCTGATGAGGGTAATGATACAGAGATTCAGAAATAAATGAGATGGTCATAACCAGCTGCTTACTGCAACTCGAATGCTGGGTCAACGGATAGGGGTTGTAACCGGGCTAGCAGCAGCCAGGTAACTCGTACAGATGTTAGTGTTTGAAGACAGAGCGCACATGTGGATCCAACCCAGGTGGTGGTTCTGGCAAAGGAGACGATGCTGTGAGCGGATCCATCATTCAGGAGTAGTTAGGAGTATCTGGGCAGTCTCAGGGTTTGTAGTCAAGGTGGCAAAGCATCTGAGTTCTTTAGGGTTAACCAGCGTGGCCCCTAAACCATAGGTGAAGGAGCACAAAGAGAAGACGTAGCAGAGAAACTCTAATCAAATCGAGAAGCATCTCCATCATGCCTGGCATATAGCGATATCAAAAATTGCTTGATGAGTGAATGAATGAAATAAGGAGTTTCCTGAACACGAGGAAGACAGGCAAAGGTTTGTGGTGGTTTACCTGGCCCTGTGATTCCCAAGGAATCCTCTGCAGGAATCAGAGTACAAGCCCCAGTGTAGAGACTGCGGCACAGAATGGGGCACACAGTTGGTTCTATATGAGCACGCTCTGAGCAGAGGCAGCCGGGGGCTTGCTGAGGGTCGTGCTGCGACCAGGCAGGAGCTACGATACCACTCAGTTGGGTTTGCATCCTCTCAAAAATTGGGAGAGGCTGGGTCTCTAAAGTTAAGGTCTTCAGAAGATGACACCGTGCTAACTTGGGGAATGCAGGGGTTTATAGGAGAGTTAACTGTTTTCGTGGACTTTATTCTGTTGTTATGAAATACACCACGCCAGGAACCAGAAAGAGGGCTTCCACTTTGGTGGCAAAGGGCATTTATTGCGCTCTCTACTTTTTGTATCATAAATCCCCACAACCGCCCTATAAAGCTGATGTTATTATCTCACCTTTAGAGATAAAGACAGCAGGGGTTCAGAAAGGTTAACTGATTTGCCCAAGGTACATAGCTAGTGCATAGCAGGTCCTGGATTTTAACCCAAGTGGTTCAGGTTCTGGCATCCATGCTGCAGAAACACTAATTAGAGACATGCCACCAACCAGCTCTGGGTCCTTGGTTGATCCATTTAAAATCTCTGACCTTCATTACCATGTAGTGAAAAGTTTCAAGTATATTATCTGCAGGTTCCTAACAATCTCATCATTATTTCCGTTTCATAAGAAAATAAGTAGTTGAAAGGAAGTAATTGAATTTACCTGTGTGTCTGCTCCCTAAAACTTGCAAAATAAATTATTTTAAAAAACTGGCATTAGTTCTATCATCATTTCTAAGCCCCTAATAAAAGTGGAAAAAGATCATATTTCTCTTTATTATATGATTTTTGAAGAGAAATGGAGGACCTATAATATTTGATTATCCAAATTTTTAAAATTGAATTTTTGGATTTTTTTTTTTTAAAGCGCTACTTTAAAAAAAAAAAATCATTACATTTTTACGCACTATCTGGTGCAAAGATAATCCAACAAGAAAACTAAACAACCTAACCAAATATAGACCATCTCTTGTGGCTCACAACTTGGAAGCAGCTGGTGTATTTCTTTGAGCCATCCCAGAAAGATGTCTTCAGCAATTCTGTTGATTCCAGGCTTTTGTCTTTGTCCTTGAAGAGCTCTGCATAAGCCATGGTTGTGAAGAGCTGTATCTGGGGCTTTGCACTTCCGTGCACTCCTCGCCTTTCCCCGTGCTCCCAAGCCTTAGCTTGGGCCATCCGTAATTTCTGGTGGCAGCTGCCCTCAGGGTCCACACACCTGACTGCCTCGGGGTGCATGACTCAAGTTGAATTCCTGTGCCTTTCATGGGTTTGAAGTAGCCTAGGGACCAAGAAATTCAAAGTTATTGGACTTGGCTCACAAGTCGCGGGGGCTTAAAGCTGTTCGTGTCGCCTCACCTTGGCAGCATGGTGTCCCCATGTCGTGGGTGTTGGCGGTTGAGCGCTGAAAGCTCTCAAGTCATCATCTGTCGCATTTCCAGGAACACCTAAAATTCTTAAGCTGCTTTTTAGTGCTTTACTCTCCAGTTTTTCCCAAGTAGTGATTGGGATAAGGCCACCTCATGACAAAGCGTTTGTGGTGAAATGTTCCCACGGCCATCATCCTGAGTCCTGCTCCGTCCACCTGCCCTTCTAGGGCCTGTTTCAGGCAAGGAGCCTGCGCATCCTCAAGCAGCTGGAGGACAGGCCCGCATCTTAGGGGCCAGACCATATGGGTTGATAACCTTATTCCTTGGTGGGCTGGGAGTGAGTCTTCTCTGTTTGTCACTCCCATTAAACCAGATTGAAGGATAAGGTAAAATTAAAAATAAGGCTAGGTGGTCATTGTGATTTGCCCAGGCAGCAGGTCAGTCTGGAAGCTGACTTTAAAACAGTATTTCTAAAAAAAATAAAAAATAAAAAATAAAACAGTATTTCTAAAAAAAAAGTAAAAAATAAAAAAAAATAAATAAAACAGTATTTCTTATTTTATTCCAGTCATATGCTTGCCTTCTTGGGGGGGAGGGTAGACATTGTAATATGAATTTGTTGAGGACTCCCATTAGCTTTTGGCTGTTTAATATTCAAAGTCATTGTTTACAGGGACTTTAGTAGCTCTTGTACAGGGTTGTGCGTACCCAGAAACAGGGTTTCATATGCTTTGATGATGTGCTGTCAAGTAAAAAAAAAAAAAAAAAAAAAAAGGCAGCTCTATTTTTTACCACTTACAAGTTCAGCCTTTACACACACACACACAGGTAACATCTAGAAAAATCTGACCAAATTTATATTCCAGCGATCTCAGCAAATACTAATCAGATATTATTTATGATATGTACTTCATCCATTTCTTAAAAAAAAAAATCACAAACATTGTATGCCAGACACTGTTTCACATAAGGTATTAAAATAAGTTAGGGCCCCTCTGATAGTTGCAACATTACAGCATGGTAATGCCACATTACTGAAACCGAGAGAGAGGTCAGTGTAAACGGGGATCCCTGGGTGGCTCAGCGGTTTGGCGTCTGCCTTTGACCTCAGAGCGCGATCCTGGAGTCCTGGGATCGAGTCCCGGGATTGAGTCCCGCGTCGGGCTCCCAGCATGAAGCCTGTGTCTCTGCCTCTCTCTCTCTCTATGTCTATCATGAATAAATAAATAAAATCTTAAAAAAGAAAGAAAACCCGCAAAACAAAAATAAAGGAAATTACAGTTTTCAAACAAGAATACTAGACAAATTAATGATTACATTTTCAGGCGGAGAGGCCGTAACATTAAATCTCTCTCTTTTTTTTTTTAAACTGTTCACATATCTATACTCGAAACTACTTAATGCATTTGCTAGTTGGTTTGTGTGCTGGAGGAAAGCAGCACATCGGCTAAGGCAGTCAGGAGGCTGCGTAGACGCCTGCAGCAGGTGGGGTGCAGGATGAAGGATGCGCCAGGCCGTGCCTGCCGTCTGGTTTGCGTAGGAGAGGGGGGGTAAGTGAACACGTGGGGTGATCAACCCCAATTTTGAGCACTGAGGAGTTCTATGGCAACGGAGGGTAGGAAACACCTCTTCAGAGTTTGGAGATGGGGGCGGATCAGGGGAAACTTGGATGAGCAAGAGTCGTGATTCTTGAAGCGTGGTTAGAAATGCAGCAGAGGGCTGGGCGGGAGCAGCGTGCAGTGGAGACGGCGCACCGTGCTCAGAAGAAGAGCCACGAGGGCACGTGTCTCCCTGGGGACCTCACGCAGGCCCAGAAGCCTGGCCCTGTTTCTGTGTTTAAGGAGTAAAAGACCACATAATGTATGGAATTGGAATCACCCAGGAGGTTTCTAAATAGTACTGCCGACCCTGTGATGGGTGGGGAGTGCCAGGGCATTCGGGGGGCTGAGGTTCTCCGGAGGATTCCACGGCCAGCTGCCCTGAGAACCCCTGGTCTTGGAACCACCTGGAGCCAGACACACCTGTGCCCAGATCCTAACTCTTTCATGCACTTATTTTTGATTATGGACACGGGATCTCAGTGGGCCCTTTTCTTTGTCTGCAAAATGGAAGGGATTAATAAAAACCACCTGACGAGACTGCAATTCATTCATTCACTCATTCATTCATTCGCTTATTCAGTATCTATTTATTGAGTACTTACTATATGCTGGGCATCCTCCAGCTAGATCCCAGGGATTCAGCAGCACACTATACTGATGATCCACACACACCCCCAACTCAAAACAGAAACAATGGAGTTTTTGCCTTTGTTTGCCCACAGAGTTTATATTTTCCTGTTCCAAGAACTAAATACCATAGCATAGGTAAAGCGCTTAGCACAATGCCCGGCACACAATAAACAGAAGGAATTCTGGTAATAACCATGGTTGCACACCTTTAACTAGGGTCATCATGTGAAATTGAAGAACATTTTAATTTATAATAGAGCCTGATTGCTTTAACGGAATCAAAATGCCTCATTTAAAACAGACAAGTGGTTATCCCATAAATGCACCAGTGTTGGTAAGATCGCACTGGGTTTTGCTCTGCGGAAGGTGTTCACTGGCAAAAGGCGATCGTAAGCCAACCTGCCTTATGCCTTCCAAGAAGAGAATTATCTGTAAATCGTTCTACAGGATGTGGTCGGTACCGACTACACCGATGGCATCGTTGTATGTTATCCTGTAGATACTTCGGAGAAAATAGGATGCACTTGCTAATACCATAGCATTAACGTCCTACCTTGCCGTTCTGCTGAACCCTGGGCAGGATGGCTTTCTGGAATGGACTCAGCAGCCCAGCCGTCCAAGCACCTCACTAATCCGATTAGGGCACTGATGGGGCCATGCAGTGACCCACCTCCAGGAAGGTGCTCTTTGCAGAAGGAATGTAGCAAATTTCACAGAAACTCAAAATAAAGGAAGGAATGTTGTACTTTTGGGGGGTGGGCAGGTTTTGGAATCAAGTTTCAAAGTTCAGAGCTGTTATGATCACTCAAATAGCTCTACTTCTCTGGAGAGGGAGCAGTTTGAGAGAATGCTTGCTGAAGAGTTGGATGTTTCAGATTTTCAAAGCTGCTAGATTTTACCTGGGGACAGGGCCCTAAAATTCTTCAGATTTAAATTTGCTCTGCTGCCTTAAGTCAGAAAATCAATTCACGCGACAAGCCTACAGAAGCAATCCAGCAGGAAAACTGTTGCCAGTTAGTAAGATCAATATTTTTTATTTAGTAGGAGTCTTCCTTTATCTGTGATATGCAACTGCTACATTATATGCATCATAGATTCCAAGTTGATTTTATTCAATGAGATTTAACACAGCTGCATTTTATTGGTCACTGGTCTTATTTTCTTAAAATAAATGCTTTTCTTAAAAAAGAGAGAGAGAGAGAGAGAGAGAGAGAGAGAGAGGTCAGCCCTTGTCCTGGCAATGCCTCGGCAGCCAGTCGACAGTGGAGCAGCATAAAATCGGCTGCTATTTAAATAACTCGATGGACAGAGATTGCTCTGGGCCTTAGATTTGGACTGATTATTGATCATACCCGGAGCACCCAGGTAGTCTCCGTGTTGTCAGTGTTTTGGGCAGGGATGAGGGGTGAGGGTCCGAGGTATAGCTTTAGGCCACTTCCTCAGGCAGGAGCCCTCAGCCTGGCAGGACAGCTCACCATGGTTTTCAGACCGACACGTTTGGAGACATAATTATGACTTGAAAATGCCAGTGGAAGGTATGGTGCATTGTGTCTTCTCCCACGTGAATCAAATTATGTGTGAAATGGTCTATTTTGCATGGTCTTCTTATACTTAGTAAGAATGTATGCACTAGCTGCAGTGATTTTGTCTTGAAACAATTTGTGAAGTCAGAAGACGAGTGCATCCCTGAAGACAGGGATTTTCAACCTAAACACTATTGACATTTGGGGCTAGGACCATTCTTTGTTGTAAGGGGCTGTCCTGGGTGTTGCAGGCCACTTAGCAGCATCCCTGGCCTCTCTATGCATTAGATGCAAGAGCACCCCCAAGCTGTGACAGTCAAAAATGTCTCCAGACATTGCCACACGTGCCCTACCTACTTGAGAACAAGAATACTTGAATTCCGTTTTACTCTTCTAAATACAGGACAAGGCAGGGCCATACTAAATAAGAACACATTTTATTTTTTTTAAAGCTATTTCTTTTGAGCTCTTAAGAATTGCGGTTACATCTTAATTGCATAAAACTTTATTCTAAAACTCTCTTGAATACTGTGTCAGCTCAGGGTTCGTCCAACTTCTTATTTCTGTAAGAGAGAAGAATTAGCTACAACACTGATGTTCCCTTCAGTCTAAAAAGGTTTCTGTGATTCTGTTCCTTATCACAGGGTAATAAAGAAAATTGATTGTTAAAAAGTCCTTTAAAGAACAGGATTCATTTTGCCCAGGACTTTGTGGGTTTTGGAGACAAACACTATTATTGCACAAAATCTTAGGCTTCAAGAATTGAATGAAACCCTATTGAATGATGGAAGTTAAAAATATACCACCCATAAGGTGGCAGATTGTTGTGCTACGTTATGCTTTAAAAAAAATGGGAAAAGCAAATTGCCAAAGTAGCTTTCAGGTAAATAATTTAGTTCTACTCAGGAACAAATACATTTCCCGTTACACAAATCTTCGTGTCCCATTTAGTTCTACTCAGGAACAAATACATTTCCCGTTACACAAATCTTCGTGTCCCAGGTAGGAACCATCCTCCTATATCCATGAAAGCATTTCTGGCAGAAATTCGATCTTGTGACTTTTTTTTCGGTGCCACCACGTGTATTTCCTTGCAAAAGCATGTAGCATGTGTTTCGAAGTTTTCTGTTTCAGGCTTCACATTTGGGGTGGTTTCTCCCTAGTAAGGTAAATTTTTTGTTAAGTATTTCACGAGGGTGTGATAAGCTGGTGCGATATTGATAGTTTCTTTAGGAAAACGCACAAGTGAATATGCCAAACGCTTTACCTTATGTGTTCAAAAGAAATTGTGTCATCATCGTCTTTTCACATATCCCCTGAGATTTATTCACAGTTTATATTGACTGCGAAACTCTGTTGCCCACTGGGAGTTCTGCTTTATTTATTCCAGATAATAGGACACTTGCAACCCATTAACAGTTGTAAACAGATCTTTCAAGTTCATCTGACATAGCAATTATAAAATGTGTTTCTCAGATAAGTTTCCAGGATTAAATCAGGACAAAAATGGAGATTAGATGACCACAAGCAATGACTGCATTGAATAAGCGATCTGTTATTCAAAAAGAAATTATAAGCATTATAGACACCGGGTTTCAAAATCCCAGCAGCTAATTGAACGAGTAAATCACCTATTATAGTTTAGAAACACATTGACTTGATGAATACTTATTTAAGAAACATTCTTAGCCTGAGTGAGATTAAATAAACAGAATTAAATGAAAGAAGGGAGGGAGGGACGGAAGGAAGAATGGATGATGGATGGATGGATGGAGGGTAGATATATAATGTGGGATATCAAATACAAGCCAAGACTTGTATATTAAACTTCTGCTTTTTATTTTTTTTTTCCAGCCAATGTTTTCAGTTGCACCAAGCTTAGCCACCAATGCATCAGCAGCCTTTAATCCCTACCTGGGACCTGTGTCCCCAAGCCTGGTTCCAGCAGAGATCTTGCCGACCGCACCAATGTTGGTCACAGGGAATCCCGGGGTCCCTGTACCTGCAGCTGCTGCAGCTGCCGCACAGAAGTTAATGCGGACAGACAGACTTGAGGTAGGAATGATGAGCTGGTTTCTCTATGGACTACATTCTGAGTTTCAAAGTGTGCTGTTGGTTCATTTCTTCCACGGCCATAAAGGCCAAAAAGAAATTTGAAGTAGAGATTTGGGTTGACTATTTGGAGCCTTTTGCTCCAAAAGGAGGAGGTATGGAGGTATGCTGTATTTGACAAATGGAACGTTGATAAAAGCCACAGCAGCCGGATAGTGTAGCAGGGATTAGGGACCCAGACCTTGGGGCCCAGCTGCCCCTTAACTTGGTTTTATCTTTGATTCCTCATCCTCAAAATGGACATAATAATGGCCCTTTCCTCAAAGCGTTAGACCGACAGTCTGGCACACAGCAAATGCTCCCTGGATGTGCGTTGTTCGTGTTGCTTCTTTTGAGAACAAATTCTGTTCCTCCCCTGACACTTGTTCTCACAACAGTTTGCTCAGTTACAGTGCATCAGGCATTTTAAAATTTATTATTGCAAATTTCCTCACAGGCCTCACAATATTTGGGTTGGAATAGCAAGGCAGCTCTGCTGGTGAAGTGTGCTCCGATGAAAGTTTTTCAGTTGGAAACTGCATCGGGCTCTAGAGTCAAGGATGATCAGATGGATGTGCTTTGCTATTGCAGCATGAAAAAGAAGCGAAAGATCTCATTCTGGTATCAAAGTGGTTGCTCCGAATTTCAGCGTGGCTGTGAATTAATGGATTCGGTAAACTGTAGATTGAAGAAAAACACGGCAACGTTACTGTCCGTGGAAGCTCTAAAACCAGGCATTTGTGTCCAACTGAGGAGCAAAATGACTCTTTGTTCTTTCCCCTCGGTTAGGATGAGGCAACAGTTAGGGCTGAGAAGTTTGGGGTGTTGGTAACGACTGAGAAAAAGGCAAAATAAGGCTGTTGTGTGATGAACATAATTGACACTAATGATTTATCAGTTGCGCAGGAATTTACTGAGCAAGCACCGCTTTCTTGTTTATAGGGCTTCACTACATGCATTGCAGAGGATCCCAGAGTTCAGCGCAACTAGAACTGCCACCACCTTTTCTGATGGCAGTAACAGTCGTTGGTGTTTATTGGGTATTGACTTTCTAGCAAACTCGGCCTCAACCCATCTCATGCAGCACATAGTCAGTCTTCAAGACAATCTTCTGAGGAAGACACTGTCATTCACTCCATCTCCCAGGACAATAGATTTAGGGGCAGAGTTGTGGCAAAACTTACTTGAGGTCGTAGGAAGGATGTTCCAGTCTGGTATGAACTTAGGACTCCGTTTTGAAACCCTATATAACTCATTCCCACACAGGTGACAGTTCAGAGAGGAAGCAAGAATTTCTGGCTTCTGGTAAATTCTTTAGGGTTTCTGTTTGTTTGCTTGTTTAGCTTGAGCTCTTACCTTCCTGAACATTTTGGGAAAAGCTGCTAATGAAGAGAGCACCATGCGGAGAACTCAGAAAGGACTTTGAGACCTAGTTGCACGCTCCCCGTGGACCAAGGACTGCTGTGTGCTAGAGATGCACTTCGACTTGTGGGTGGTTTGTCATCGTGCGGTTGCACTTGCTCATTAGCAAGCTAGTGCTGTTTGCAGATAAATTATGAGGAAGTTTAGGAGATTGTAAATATTTAAAAATTGCTGGATGCTTCATATGTGACTCACCTTCCCCCTGCCCCGATCTTTTGGAAGCACACCCTGGGTTCATAATGCATGATTGTTGACTGAAGGGGACCCAACAGGCAACCTGAGATGAACTTTGATGAATTAGTTATTAAACAGGAGACGATATTTAGGAAGCTTACAACTCTCTATTGAAATCTCTTACGAGGCTGAGCTGTGTGGTCAGAACTCTTAGAAACGAAGCTTCCCACAGTTTGAGGTAGTCTGTAATTGGTTATATTTTGTATAATGGTTAATTAAAATTAGAGTACTTTTGTCATTGGTTTGGGGTTTCTGTCTTTTTTCTTTTCTTTCTTTTCTCTTTCTCTCTCTCTCTCTCTCTCTCTCTCTCTCTCTCTCTTCTGCGAGGAGCTCCTCTGTGTATTTTGTCCGTCGTCTTCTGCTGTGCTCACAAGTGGCTACTGCTGTATGACTGTCATTTCCTCTTAACCCGAATTCCTCTTATCTAACTGCTTGCTGGTGGGAGGGCAGCTTCCTATCTCATTCTGGCTAACAGGATCTGCTCTAGTGTCACAGTGAGAATCTGCTAGCATATTGCAGTGGGAAGCTCAGGGGCCCGTCTTTCTGCTCGGCCCTGAGATCTGAGACACTCCTATCTTCAGGTTCTTTCCTCTGGTGCTGATCGCACAGCATACTGGGACTTAAATGGTGTGGCAAGAAGTGCACACGCTTATTTGCCAGTTGGTCACATGTCGAGTTATTTGGGTTTAAATCTCTACTTTGTCCTCATGGGACTCAGAAGTACATGTTTGAATTCTGAGTTCCTTTTAAGGTGAAAAAAGTTTAAATTTGTTTAAATATTGGCCAACTGTTCTTGCCGCCTCTTTCTCTCTTTTTGCTGCACATTGTCAGGCCATAAGGAAATTAAAAATCCCATAGATTATCAGCCTTCTGGTTCTTCTGTTCGGAAGAACTGATGACTTATTTATAGCACCTGATGTGAGGCTACCAAAAATGTTGAACAACAGGAACCCAAGAATTAGTGTTAGTGTTTTTGCTAATTAGGCGAGTAGCCTTGGGTCAAGTTTCTCATCTCTTCTGAGCTTCATTTTCCACATATATGAAATTAGAGGATTGAATGAGATAATCTGTAAGATTGCCTCCAATTAGAACATTCTATGGAACATTTAGGTTGTCTCTTTGCTTTTTATGCCAGCTTATAAGTTATTGGAAATTTTATTTATAACATTTTAAATAAGTATATTTAAATATATTGTATTAATTGTAATATATAAATATACATTTTATTAAATATATAAATGTAAAATACACGCATAAACTTTGTATCAGTATCTCTATTATCCATTCTTCATTTGATACCTTTTGGGAGACTTTGTGGCTGCATACCTTCTATACTGTAAAATTCAGTCTTTATGGTAGTCTTTAAAAAGGAGCAAACCTCTTACATATTGGTCACTGAAATGAGGCTTTTAAAACTCCATTTCGGGACTTTGGCATACCTTTTCATAATTTCCAAGCAGCAGTTTATTTTCAGGGGTTATTTTAAAAAATTGTTAAAATCTATAGATACTGGAAAGGACTAAGGTTTTCAATCATGTCTTTATAACAAAGAGTTGGTGATAGTTACACAATAATTTTTTTATGGTACAAAAGGACCCATGAATGCATTCATTTTCTCATCCAACAATATCCAAAGGAGACCTCGTGAACATCTTTCAAGTGAAAAATAAAGTGAGGAATATCTTTGAAACCATTTGACTGCTGTCTTACCCATAACAAGAAAAGGTCCGCACAGGATAGTGCCAAGCTCATAAATGATACCCAATAACTTGTTCAATGAACGAACAAGTGAGACAGTCAACCAGTTAATTAATTAATCACAAAAAGACACATGCCTTTATTCACAGTTTAGTGCCATCCAACAGAGAGGATAGAACATGATGAATTTTTAACATTTGTTAACATTCTCCTTGGGAACGTGTTTACATTTTGAGCATTCCAACTACAAAATATGGTGTCTCATTCATGCCCTTGGTCCTAGGCAGTGGTTTTCAAGTTTTAATGTGATTAGACTCACTTGGGACGATTGCTAAAAATGCAGGGCCACATCGCCCTAGACTGATGCAGTAGGTTTTCAGTGGGGCTTGGGAGCTTTTCCACAAATCGGCCCGGTGATTCGAAATGCAAATAGTCTATCAAATATTTACTCCACAGGATGCCAGCACCTGCTATTTAAGTCTGGACTTTTCATCATTTACCTTATATATATAGTTATTTGTGACTCAGAATTAAAAACCCAGTCTCCTCTGATACAACTTTAACATTCAACATTTTGTTAGAACACAGTGCACATTATGAAATATTTCAAGTAAACTGATGGTTATTAAGGTCATTTTATACCGCATAATGGCATTAATCAAACTAAAAACTAACCAGTGACTGTGCATTTCAGATGCTGTTGAAGATATTAGATTGCAGTTTGGTTAACTGCATCATTTTTATATCATCAGTCTATTTGAGAAAAACATAGGATGTATTTCAGGAAAGGTAGGCACACCACATGGCTTCTGATATTTTTCAGTTGGAGTTGTTTTATTTTTTTATTTTTATTTTTTTGGTTTTTAAAATTATTCTTGTGCTGAAAGTTTTATTCTACTGATGTAATCATGACATGAGTACCTAATTTAGGCCATTGGTTGCTGAGTGCTTCCAGCACTTACTGACACAGAAGAGTCTAGTGACTTTTCGTACAGGCATTAGACAATATGATTCCAACTGACTACATACAAAAAGAGTATTTAAACCTAAATGAGGGTTCAAGTAGTAGTGGAAGGCATGCCTTGCTTGGGATTTTTAGAGAAGTTTAATGGATTTGTCATGATCTATTGCATATAAAAGACATTTGATTCAAAATAAGATTAGAAAAGCAGATGCTTGTAATGAAAGGGATTTATTGATAGGATTATTTTAATTTTGTATTTTTGTAGAGGGTGTTTAGCTACCGCTTGAATGATATTTTAATTTCTTTAGAAAATTACTAAGAAATATGAGTTTTGCACACACAGGTCTGTGTCGTTTATTTTTTTAATCTGTCATGAGGCTTTAGACTGGCTTCTTATAAGTAGTCATATCCCCTTTAAAACCTCTTGTCTGTCAGTGACTATTCTCTGTGATTAGTCTGAGTTTTGTTTGGGAGAGGAAAGAGTTGTAAGTTGTCTAAAATACAATAATTACTAAGCTTAGCCACCCATTTTTGCTGTTCTCCCACTACTTTCTGCATTCAACTTAAAGCCAAAATTTCTCTAACTTCATTTATCTAGAAAAAGTAATAAAAATAACTGTAGATTTCAGCATTTTGGCCTATTGGTGAGTTAGTTTCAGAGTTGGGTGTGTTTTCCTAGCCTGTTGGTTTACACAGTGATTCATAGGAATGAATAAGTGAAGACCTGGATGTAGATTTAATGAAAAGTGTTCTGGGTTTTTTGTTTTGTTTTTTGTTTTGTTTTGTTTTTGTTTTTCAGTTGACCATTCCTATATATTCAGATATCGTTTTTTTTTTTTTTAATTACATGAGGTGAAGTGATAAATTCTAAGCTATGTTATCTATAGAAATATGCTTGTGTTCTCTGGCCTAATGGTAATGAGCAGTTCTGCCTTTTAGATTTCAAAGACAGCTCCCTTTTGATCTTCCCAGAAATCCTCTGAGGTAGCTGACACGGGTGTCTGAAGTTCAGGTGGACTAAATTCGTACAAGTATTAGGTAACAGATTAAAACTAGATATGACATCATCAGACATATATCTTGGGAATTTTTTTTTTAATTTTTATTTATTTATGATAGTCACACACACACACACAGAGAGAGGCAGAGAGACATAGGCAGAGGGAGAAGCAGGCTCCATGCACCGGGAGCCTGATGTGGGATTCGATCCTGGGTCTCCAAGATCGCGCCCCAGGCCAAAGGCAGGCAGTAAACCGCTGCGCCACCCAGGGATCCCTATCTTGGGAATTTAATTATATAATCAACTAAGATCATTACTAATAATCACCAGAATTTTAAAATGTGGAGATTATAATCAATTTTGAGTTGAAAATACAGATTATTTCTGGGCATTAGCTTGTATACGCATGACTGCTACTGCTGTGGATACCTTGATAATATCATTGATTTTCCAGTATTCCTTTTTTGAAATTTCATATAGCTCAAGCTTAATGGAAAATAGAGTCTTTGGTGCTTATTGTTGAACAACAGGTGCATATCTGGATTTATATACATATATGTCTATATGTATATATAAAAAGCTCCTTAAATATTTATTGAATATATAATATCATATATATATAATAAGCTCCTTAATATTTGTCATGAGGTTTAAAATGACTTCCCAAAATATTCAAATAGTCCCTGTTCTTATTATAATAAGTTGTCTGTTCCTGCTTTTGGAAATTATTCTCCAAAAATTACTGAGTTAGATATGGGGAGCACAAAACATATTACTTCAAAGAGATCTCTCCTTAGCAAACATGCAAATGACTGTCCAGATTTGAATAAGTTCATACATTGACCTGATGTCTTGAGAATCCCATGCCTTAACTTGCAGAACATTGCTGAATTTAATACTTATAAAACCTATTACTTTGTGACCATTTTGAAATATGCTTGTCACATTCATTAAAAAAAAAAAACCCACCCTAGTTGTCAAATAGAAGAACTGTTTATTTTAACCAGATTTTTATTGTGTGTTTTCAGCTATCTATGCGTTATTTTACTCAATATTCATGGTTCCATAGCTAGTAAGTGTAGGAACTAGAAAGAACCCACAATTTCTGATTCTGAACTCTGTTATCATTCCAATATACCACTACCATTGAATTAACAAAGAAAGGTTTACATAGAATAATTCACATTTCTTTGGGAAGTTTTTCTAAGTACTTTTTTCATCTAGTTTTTTAAAGTTTATAATTATTGCATAGATGATCCTGGAAATGGAATTTGGCATTTATAAATGTTTTCAATGAGTATCTTCTTTGAAATGATTTTTTTTTAAAATATAAAAGCAGCCCCTTATCTACTTTGTATGAAAACTCTAAAACTTACCTGATGTACAAAACAAATCCTGCCTTAATGTTTATAGAGTGAAAGACTCAACAGACATTTTCTTGACTGAAACACATTATGTGTCTAGCTAAATAGATGGAATTATTTTAATCTATTTGAAAACCACTTACTGAACTATAAAAAGTACTTATATTTGTTGACCCACTAATGCCATTTCTGCAGACTTAACCTTAGAAAATGATTTTTAAATGTCTATAGTCGTGAATATATTCTTTGCAATATGAGAATATTGAAAATAATCTAGATGGTCTCTGAATGGATGGAATTTGATGCAGCCATCACAAAATGATCACTCTGGACCCTGTTTAGTAAAACAAAAATATGGTTGCACACATCATTGAACAAAACAGGTCACCAAGTAGTAGCTCTACCATAATTACAACTATTTGAAAAATGTGTGCCTGCAGAAGAGTGGCTGAGAAGAGAAAAAAGAACCACAATGTTGTTAGGATTTTAAACCTTTTGTGTTTTAAATTCTCTTATCCTGATTTGAATTATGAGATTAAATTTGTTGAAGTTTTGTCACCCACTTATATCATTTGCTAATATAATACTACATCTAAGAGATTTCTTTCGAGGCTCAGCATAGTCCACAAAGTTTTCCTGAGTTCATCAAAGAAACCAGGCCAAACCAAAGTCAGTCGTCAAGGAATAGATCCTATTTTATCGGTGGTCATCATTAGACAAAGATGTGTCTTAAAAGTGTGGGGAAATTTGTTCTGTACAGGTAGGTACCAATGATCCAGATGCACATCTGGCGCATGGCATACTTCTCTAGCCCCTCTGGCATTTAGCTCCCAATGGTACAGGTTTTCATAGGAGATTTCCTTTTTTTTTTTTTTTTTTTTTTTCCAAAAGCAGAAATAATGGGAGAATGGCTATTTCAGTATACTTACTCTGTTCCATATGTCGTGTTGGGAGAACTTAAAGCTAGGAATAAATAAGACAGTAAAAAAATGTGTCTCATGCCAAAGCAATTGACTAAATCCTTTGAACCTTCAAAAAGGCTGGTTTTAGGACAGATTCTAAGTGGATTCCTAGTTACCAATTCCCCTTAAATGTATTTAGAATTCTCCTAAACTGCATCTTGCAAGAGAGGAAAGAGTAGAAAATGATAATATAAATCAATCTTTAACCTATTATGAACCACACACTCACATGTATGAAGCAGAGAGGATGACAAGATAAATTAGAATGACCAGGTGTGTGCAATCTGAACCTCAGTTTATATCCCTGAAAATATAAAGAATGTTGGGACAGAGAAAAAGTCAAAAAGCCCGGCACTCGGGTTGTATTTTAGGAGAATGACGCTCAAATGTCTGGCACCAGACACTTGCAGAATTGTTTTTGGAAAATAACAAATCTTAGGTTTTAATAGTTATTAAAGAGCTCACACACAGGCTGCCTTCAGATCTTTCTTGTCAGTGTGGCAAAGAGTAAGATAAATGGAAAGATAGGGTATCAGTTTATCTGTTGCCAGTTTCTTTGTGAGCATGTTCAAGAAAGCAAGAAGTACCAGAGAACCAGCCCCAGGAGTCTGCGTTCACATATAGTTTCCTATTACGTGAGACTGCACTGACACAGCTTGGCTTAAACAGAAAAACAGCCGTTTTGTTCGTACGATAAGAATAAATTTAGCATAAATGTAATATACATACGTGAGAAGTTTTTGTGTTCATTTAAGTGTGTCTCTCTTCCTGGTTGTTTTGTTGAGCCTAATCCAGTGAAGTGCTGGTTAGGGACTGGGGATTTGTGGTGTAGAAAGCTCCGCACCTGCTTCCAGCGCTCAACCAGAGTAGAGGACAGTAGTTCAGGGGTAACAGCTTGTGCTTCTCAATTTTTTTTTTTAAAGATTTTATTTATCCATGCATGAGAGACACAGAGAAAGAGGCAGAGACACAGGCAGAGGGAGAAGCAGGCTCCCTGCGAGATTCGATCCCAGGACCCTAGGATCACGCCCTGAGCCAAAGGCGGATGCTCAACCCCTGAGCCCCACCGGGTGCCCTGCTTTTCAAATTATAAACTCCTGGTGACCCTTGTTTTCTTCGATTTGAGAAGACAGATGCAACGAGGGAAAAACAAAACTTATAGGGTCTTCAGGCAACTTCCTAAGTCCTCTTTGTATTCTTAGTATCTCTCAGGGTGTCTGTCCCATGATATTTATTTAGCAATTTTTTTAAAAATTAAAATGAACGAGGTGGTGAATGAAGTTGGTTCATTGCTGTGCATATACAAAGCTTCAGCCAGCTTGGGGTTTAAAAAAATAGCACAAGGTGTCATTTATGATGACATAAATGTCAAGAGGGACTTTAAGAGGGAGCGTGATGCAAATGATAGCGGTCTTCTTAAAAGGAAGCACTTCGCTCAGTAATGGGATATGGATATAAGGGGGGGAAAGTACCTAGACTCGATTGTGATCATCTCATGTACACAAATCCGAGAAAACCTGTGCTTTTAAAATCATAACCGGGTTGCCTTTCCTCTTTCCTGCTGCTCCAAAAGAAAACCCTCGGGGTCTGTATTTTCTCAGTTAGTGCAAGGTAAAGACTGTCTCCTTGGAGCGCAGTGGGAGCTTGAAGCTACTAAGGGGACGTTCTGGGTTGTAGACGGCCCTCTTGTGGCAAAAAGGTCAAACTAGCTCCAGCGCAGACCGTGCCGGCAACCTCCTGAAGTGAGCAACCATCCTGGCAAACTTTAATAATAAAGAGTCAGAATTGAGCAGACCCATGAGCAGCGATCCATTTCACCCTTTCCCGGGGGGGGGGGGCCCCCATCCAGCATTAACCGATCGCAAACAAATAGTAACGAAAACCCATCTTTTCCCATCTGCTCTGTGTAACCACCGGGGGGAATCGCTAATGATCAGAAGGTCAGAAGGGTAGTTCTTTTTCCTTTTTTTTTTTTTTTTTTTTGGTTAAAAAGCTATCAGAGGGACGCCTGCGTGGCTCAGCAGTTGAGCATCTGCCTTCGGCCCAGGGCATGACCCCGGGATCCCAGGATCGAGTCCCACGTCGGGCTACCTACAGGGAGCCTGCTTCTCCCTCTGCCTGGGTCTCTGCCTCTCTCTCTGTCTCTCATAAATAAATAAATAAAATCTTAAAAAAGAAAAGCTATCAGACTTAACTTTTTTTTTTTATGCTTTTACTTGTAAGTCGTTTCAGATGAGCACAGAAGTTGCAAGAACAGAACCATGAGTTCCTGCCTCCCCTTCCCCCAGTTGTCCTAAACAAGACCCCCTCTCACCACCACGTGGTCACTTGCAAAATAGAATTAGGATGGTTTTCTGCTGTGGGCCAGGCCGCAGACCTCAGGTTTCTCCAGTTGCTCTACCAACATCCTGCCTCCGACCCCGGGGTCGCTGGATCGGTGGTGCTGTCTCATTGTCCCTTGGCTCTCGTGACCTTGACACTTGGGGAGGGTACTGATGAGTTATTTCGCAAAAACATTCCCCCCCTTCAGCTTGTCTGATGTTCTCTGGTGAGTGACTTCTGCTCATGCAGCGTCAGCAATGATGCAACGAAGCGGTGTGCGGGCCCTTCTTTCCGCAGCGCGTCCCACCGGTGGGCACGCGATGCCATCCTGTCGTCTTCCTGGCACGACTCATTTTGATCACTTGGTTCAAGTGGTGCCCGCCAGGTGTCCTCACTGTGAAGTCACTGCTCTCCCCTTGGTCACTTATATCAACAGAATTCAAATTAGATGTCTTACCATAGTAGCCAAAATGCAGTTGCCTTCTCATGGAAATCCCACCGACATGGGGTTGTAACTTGTGTGCGACACGAGGAACTCCTCAAGTTATATGATGCTTTTTTTTGTTTGTTTTTGTGTGTTTTTTTTTTTTTTGGTTTTGTTCTGTTCTGTTTTTGTTTTTGTTCTGTTTTTTTTTGTTGTTGTTGTTTTTGCAAATGACCTTTTTCCCGCCCTTTCACGTGTGGCCCTTCTACCACCGGTTTTGGACTTTGAGTTAAAATCTGCAGGAAGATTCTCTTTGCCCGTGTTGACTGAGCCCCGTGCGCTTCATGACCTCACAGGTGTGTCGAGAGTACCAGCGAGGCAATTGCAACAGAGGAGAAAACGATTGTCGGTTTGCTCACCCTGCTGACAGCACAATGATTGACACCAATGACAACACCGTCACCGTGTGTATGGATTACATCAAAGGGAGATGCTCACGGGAAAAGTGCAAATACTTTCATCCTCCCGCACATCTGCAAGCCAAGATCAAGGCTGCCCAATACCAGGTCAACCAGGCTGCGGCAGCCCAGGCTGCAGCCACCGCAGCTGCCATGGTGAGTAGCGGCATCAGGCCTGTCTTTGTTAGCAGTCAGTAAAGCCAAGTGACCCACTCGATCTGACTACAAGCTATTCATTTATTAACCTTTTAAATTTATTTTATTTTTGTTTTTAGTTTTTGTTTTTGTTTTTGCTGAAGATATGTTTGTTCAGGTATCCCAGATAATACATCCTGAAGTTACCGTACACAGATGTGAGGGTAACTCCTCCAGTGGTTCAGATTGCTCCTACCCTTGGCCTAACTCTTAATACTCTGTCTTATTCTGGATGTAGGGTTTCTGAAACTTCTGCTTTGTAAAGAACCACCTGTCTCCTTTTCAACTTAACGATATCGCCATTTCTCGGTCCTCTTATTTTTCTGTGTGCCATCTAATCAGCCATCGTTCCCCTTCGGTGTGTTCTTTTGCACATCAGGGCTCTTCTCTACGTATATCTTGCTCTTAACAGTAACATAACCTGGAACTATTTAGGAGAATTGCTTAAGCAATATTGTGGTGAGGATCAGCCACCAGATTTTCAACCGTGTGCTCTCTAGACCGTCCTACATACTATTGTGGCATAAGCATAACTGTCAAACTAGAGAAGCTTGACTATGCCATCAAATAGAAAGGAGAGAGACAGACAGCAGTACCCAAGGAGTTAGACATTGGATCATTCAGAGCAGATACCTATATTCTTAAGGTAAATTTTAATGTGATCTAATAGCTGATTTTAATGAGTCCATTCTTTGTTCTTTGCTTAGCTGTTTTAATGTTGTCCTTTTTTTTTTTTACATAAATATATATGACTTAATCATGAAAATATTCATTTAAAAAAAAAGACACTGTGTGGTATTCACAGCACAGCCAAATAATCACGAGAGAGGTCTTTTCTGTGTTTGTTTACGGATACTTGAGCAAAAATACAGAAGGCAGACTCTCTCCTCCTCTCTTCCTCTCACTCTTTTTTTTTTTTTTCTGTTAGAGTATCTTGTTTGTAATTAACTACAAAGAGGAGTTATCCTCCCAATAACAACTCAGTAGTGCCTTTATTGTGCATGCTTAGTCTTGTTATTCGTTGTATATGGCATTCCGATGATTTGTTTTTTTATTTGTTTTTTCTCACCTACCCAAAAATGCACTGCTGCCCCCATGATGCACCTCTGCTTGCTGTTTATGTTAATGCGCTTGAACCCCACTGGCCCATTGCCATCATGTGCTCGCTGCCTGCTAATTAAGACTCAGTCGGCTGTCAAATCACTGAAGCGACCCCTCGAGGCAACCTTTGACCTGGTACTATGACCTTTCACCTTTTAGCTTGGCATGTAGCTTTATTGTAGATACAAGTTTTTTTTTTTTAATCAATTTAAAAAATATATATATATATATATTCCTTTTTCTGTTGTAAAAATTGTAAAGTACAATGAAAAACTGAGTGTGGTTTCCTGACAAAAATTAGTGGAAAACACTATACTGTATGTACCTGGACGGATATCATACAATGAAAGATTCCAAAAGCCCAGCAGCCCACATTCAGTTTAACTACATTGTAGAATGTTCTAGTGAAATACTTTAAGGACATTAAAAAAAAAATGTATTTTTTGACTGTATATTTATGTACCTGTTTGGTTAGCATGGCTTTAGTGATAGACTTATTTATTTTTTAATATTTATAGTTCAGTGTTTAAGAAAAAAAAAAACTTGCATGCTCTGGGACATGTGCATGTCTAGGTAGGTCTGGGGGGAGGAGCAGAGTGGGATTAGTTTTTATTTTACCTGTTTCGGTCACTCTGTACAATTAACTATTAACATTGCTTATACTCGTCAATCCTCATGGAGCTCGCAGTGCAGCTTTTCTTCTTTCCCCAAATCAGTGGCTTCTCACAGAAAGCCTGAAGCATTATGGGACTTAAAACACTTTAACACATTATAACATGTGCTCTCGTCCTAGTGGGGTTTATTTTTTTGTTTTTGTTTTTTGTTTTTTTGTTTTGTTTTGTTTTGTTTGGTTTTGAACAAAAATAATGCTTCCTTTAAAAGCTTTGGTCTTGCCTTTTTTTTTTTTTTCTTTAAGTTTTGTTGATTGGATTCCCCCCACCCCCATCCCCCGGGTAGTTCAGTGCTCTGCTGCTTGCTTGCTCATGCTTCCTAACAATTTTAGCCTTCAACTGATTTTTCTTTTTTCTTTTTCTCTTTTTACTGGTATTTGTTTTTTATACTCATTCACTAAACAGGGAATTCCTCAAGCTGTACTTCCCCCATTACCAAAGAGGCCTGCTCTTGAAAAAACCAACGGTGCCACCGCAGTCTTTAACACTGGTATTTTCCAATACCAACAGGCTCTAGCCAACATGCAGTTGCAACAACATACAGCGTTTCTCCCACCAGGTAAGGGGTCTGAGCTTGTTAATGAACGAATCTGATGAGCGGCAGGGAGTTGTGCTGGTTAAGCAGATAAGCCATGCCCCCCACCCCCAGTTTGCTGTCAGCCATAGATAAGGTGACAGGTAAGGTGGGCAGTGGTGGAAACTTACCTCAGGTAGCACAGGCGGTTTTCCCTAAGAACTGAGAATTTTAACTTAATGAGGAGTGGAATGAATATCAGTGTGATGTTTTATATATTTATTTTTGTTTGTGTAATTTGGAACTGAAATATAGTTTTCTCTCTCTTTTTTTTTCCTCCTTCCTCAACACTGTTATATGTCTGTCAAGCTATTTTATGACACTTTCTTGCTGTAAGACCCCTTTGCCTTCATGATTCCATAGAGTAAATTGGAATTCTATGAAATGACATTTCCAGGTTCGATTTTTATTTTTCAGCCTTTTTGTTTTCAAGGTGAAGAAAAAAAAAAAAAAAAACTTGAAAACTTGACTCTGTGTTCCAGAGCTCTTAAAAAGTGCTCTTACTGGTGCCAACCAGCACATTGCTTAAAAATCATGATTTGCTCCTGACCTAATATTCAAATAGTCCTAAGGCCCCAGGGGGTTTTACACCGATCATTGAGTTATACATTTGTGGTTTCAGTTGATTTCAGCTTAGTCACAGAAACATCCTCTAGAGCTATCCACAAGGGTATAAAATTGAGACACATTAGTCACTTAACTACTTGAAAATTTATTATTTTTACTCTTCATACAGAAGAAGAAGCACATATTAAATTTCTGGTAATCTGGAATTCAACCAACTGCAGACTCTAATCCCATTTTCTTCTTTACCTCTTAACCTTTCTAAAATGATTACCATGGGTCCAGAGATTTATTTAATAGGATGATTTTATCTTACTCATTGAATGAATAAATTAATGAGGAAGTGTGTAGGTCAGAAGGTCCAGCATCATTAGTATATTATCCTATATAGACAGTCCTTAGATGCATTGGGTTCATAATGCCGTGAGGGGATGTGATTATTTATTTTTGAATAATGAACAAAAGAATATATTGCATTCACCTTAGCTTTTATTGCTGCTAAGCACACCTTTTTATTTTTTTATTTTTTATTTATTTATTTATTTATTTATTTTTTTTTAAGCACACCTTTTTACACTTAGTTTTTACACTTCTAAGTACAACTTTTTATACAGCTCATCTCTGAAGTCTGGCCATCCATATGTAGAATATGGTTCAACATTCAATGAACCAGAGTATCTGGAGTATTCCATGAGTTAAAACAGCGTATGCCTTGGGCACTATGGGTAAAATATTTGTACTCATGAAATAGTATCTATCAAGATGCTGTTTGTCCATTTGAGACTACAGATTACATCTGTAGGGTATTTATTACATTCAGAGGAGAAAATCCCTCTTATATTTTATATATATTCCTCTTATTATTTTAGAGATTAACACTTTTTTCTCGACATATATAGATTTTTTGGAGATTTCCACAATTTGATCTTTTTGCTTTTTTCTTTTTTGCTTTTACATAAATTACTGTGCCCCTAGACTTATGCTGTCTTCAATAAAGTAATCAATTTCTCTATAGTCTGATGGCTAAACAAAGTTTAAAGAGATTGTAGGTAGTAGCTCCTGTAATGTCTTTCAAGTAACCAAAAATTATTTTAGTCGGTTTATTCTCATCGAATAAAACATTGCCATTCAAGGTGAATTTCTTTATTTAAAATCTAAACATTAAAAAGATCTAACTTCTTCTATGTGTTTTTAAGGAAATCTAACATTTTTGGCTTATTAAACGGGTTTTACATTAATTTCTCCAACATTCTAATAACTGAGGACTTTTCTAAATGAACTTAACCATTAATTAGATGTTATTTATGACAGTAGTCTCTTCCCTAGCAAGGCTTTTAGTCTGTGGATAAGACAGAGCAAAAGATGCTAGGTAAGGAATCTCAGGGAAAAACAAACACGTTCATAATTCAAAATCATCCTTATCTCTCTGTTCTAGAAACTAAGCATCGTTAATTTAAATAAAACGTGTCACCACATATTGAAATGTCCTGAAACTGTTAAGGTATACCTGCGTTTGTAGATGAATTTTGCATCAGAGTGATAGGAAATTACGGCAACAGTAATATAAAATTACATTTGTTTGTAACCCAGTTTTAAAGGGCTTAACCTTTATTAGTCATGTCATCAGAAGTAGGTAATACCTTCATCATTCTTTTAAAATATTGTCATTATAGTCATATGTGCTTGTGTACAAAAAAAAAAAAATGGCTCTGTGACATTAAGAGGTTAAAATGGATGGCCCATCTTTACTTGTGCCAACCCACTTTGTCGGGTAGCCAGAAAGGAAAGAAATATTTGTAATGCAGAGAATGTAAACTAAAAATGCCTTAGAAGTCAGGCAGGAAACAAACAAATGGAATGAGAAATAAATCAAGCACTGTGGGGTGCGGGAGGCCCTGGGGAGCACAGCCCCAATCTAAAGGGGACGGTGAATGTTTTGACTCAGCCTTTAATGGCCTCAGAGGAATATCTGCCTGGCAGGTTGTACCTGTTGCACACTGCACGCCCTTTGTGGCTCCATTTACATAATAGGGTAATTGTGTCCCTGCCTCCCGCACTTGGTCATGCAAACCTGTATAGTTGAATGTAGTGGCCCCGATGTTCATCCGGTATTGCCAGATCTTGTTGTTGTTGTTGTTGTTGTTGTTGTTGTTGTTTTTCAGTTATTTACCTCATTTGGATGTTCATCTGTGAAATTTCTCAATTTTTAAAATTTTTCCAACTAATTCAATCTCTTAAATGCTCTGAGAACAAGAGGACATCCATCCCGCCACAAATTCCTGTAATCTTACATATATCTAGGAGAAGAGGAAGTTTATTTTCCAAAGACTATGTTATTCTGCAGGCATACAGATGAATTACATGATCAGAGCATCCCAGCTGCCCACAATATAATAATTTTTGCAACTTAGAGTTTTAGAGCTCTGTAATCTCTTACTTTGTTTATAGCTTCAGGGATGTGTAGGTCTTTTTCATTGAAGTTACCGTGAAGCATAATTGCCTAAACCAATAGAGGAGGTGACTAGGTAGCTGGCAAAAGATCAGAGTTCAGTGGCAAGCCAGGTAGCCAGGTTAAAAAAAAAATTACTATGTATCATAACTTTTAATAACAAAATTGAATTTAGGTGGTGTCTACCTATCTATCATCCATCCGTGCATGTCCTCCTCCATCCATTTATCCATCTGTCCTTCCAACCATCTATCTCATCTTCCCTCTTATCCTCCTTTCCTCCTCCCTTCTCTCTCATCCTCCTTACCTCCCTTCCTCTTTTTCTTCCTCTATCCTTCCCCATTTTCCATCCATCCGTCTACCCATCCACCCACTCATTGATCCATCCATCCACCTATCCATCCATCCATCCATCCATCCATCCATCCATCCATCCATCCATCCATCGAGTCAATAAATATTGATTGTATGCCACATGGTATGCCAGTACTGACACTAGGGATTACAAACCCATGACCCAGGAGCTAAACCTAACATCCAAGAATATTTGTCTAAGAACGTTTCAATAAAAGCAAAATGTAAATCCTTTGGAAGGTCTGCATACTCTCCAGTGCCAAGTCGCACAACTCCCTATTGCTTCGGCCCGGTTGTTTCACACATTTTGTTCAGAAGAGCTACCTCTGTTGAGTGTTTGCTCTGTGCCCTACTACACTGGATACTCTATATACGTTAGCTCCTTTTTTTTATTCCCTCACAACAACCCCAAAAGGTTGACATTATTATTCCCATTTTACCAGTGAGTAATTTGGAGCCTAGAGTGGTCCAGTGATTGACTCCAAGTTGCATGGCTTGCAAGGTTTCGATAGAACTTGAAATCGGGTCAGGTAGGTTTGAGTCAGTGTCTCAATATCTGTGAGCTCTTTACATGAAATCCTAAAAAATGATTTGGCCTAACAGAGGAAGTACGCCTTATTGATAACCTGACTCTATGACTGCTGTTTTATACCCTCCATCACATTTAAAAACAAACAAAAATACCAGATGAGGCTCACATTCAAGCTTTTTTTTCCTTTTTTTTTTTTTTTTTTCAGTTTTAGGTGTATACTACTTTTTTAAAATCTTCACCCTTTAAGACTAAATTGATTATCCCTACAGATTATGCAAATCTAAGATCTACTTATGCTGTAGGTATGAATTTCACCCCCAAAATTAGAGTAGGTAAGAAGTATCACTGTTAGGTAACATCAGTTTATTTTCTTGAATTTAAATCATGTCCACCTCTAAACTCTAAGCTCACTGTATTGGATAGAAATATCAGACATTACAAGGATTCTGGGACCCTCTCCTCACATCTCTTCCCTCCCATTCCCACCTTCAAAGAGAGGTCTTGTGCAGTCCAGCAGGGTAGCCAGGCTGTGCATCCTCCACCCATTAGCCAGCACTGGTCCCTGCCTGTGTGATCATTGCCCCTGCTTCCAGGGTCTCAGCAGGGCAGGCATTCCAGAGCTCCCGGGGCTGCCTCGGGTACAGTCATGCTTGCCTGAGCTCCATAGCCCTGTAAGCAGCCCATTTCTTTGACAACCTGGGCCTACAGGCTGGTTGTGGAAGAACAGGCTGTGTGCCCAACTACTCATGGACCCTGCAGACTCCCCGCCTCTGCATCTTGAGGGCTTCCCCCCCCCCCACCTTTCTCCTTTACTGGTTTTGCTTAATTGCTGTCCTCAGAAGCACACCTCTCTTCTCTCCTCCTAGCATTATTGCCCTCAGTGTGGGTTTAGGATTAGGAAAAAAAAAAATCTAAAAAATAAGGGTCCCTTATTGAAGCAACTTCAGCTTTGGCTTATGTTGCAACTTACCAGACATGAAGAAACAGAGGGAGGGCCTTAGAAATTTTCTTTGGGGATGATGTGGAGGTGAGCGGGGAGGTGCAGAAGGATGAAAACAGGGGAAAACAGGAACAAAAAAATTCCCAGCTTGTCACTTTTATTATAATCAATGAAATTCATGCAGACGGTTTACTTGAAACTCAGCATAGCGATCATAAATCAGGCTGGGGAGTTTAAATCCAGCTCCCCCACAAGTTATGATCTCTCTGTACCTTGATTTTTTCCCCACATATAAAATGGGGTTCCTAATGGTAATTATTTCATAAGGTTGTGTTTACGTGAGTCTTAAACGTAATTCCATAAAACAGTCTCTTAAAGCACTTTCATAGGCAGGTCTGAGAGTTTAGAATAAAGCCTGGAAGGTAGTAGCACTAGGTTTTATTTGTTGTTCTTTGAATTCAGTAGCGCAGCGTAATAGAATTCAAAACACTGAATAGAAACAGCAAGGAACTGTATGAAGCTCTTGCTGTGTTGTGAACTTTTAGCTCTAAATGACACAAGTTTAGGCCTCAAGGATACACATTTTGGAAGACCTTACATCAGCTTTATACTTCTAATCTTAAATAGGCTTGAATTATCACATCCAAATTCAGACCTCCAACCAAATCTCCGTTAGACTCCCTTTTTCTCTCTTCTACCTCTTTCCCTTCTCCTTGAGGTATTTTTAACTGTGCAGGCGTCGTGTTTTTTAAATTACCTTCCCACTTGTTCCTCCTGCATCTTCCAACAGTATTGCAGTCCTCAGAAAACACATCAGTCTGCCATGCAAATATCAGGGGAAATTTGAAATTGGCAAATACGTTCACTTAAAATCTGCCTCGTGTTGAAAATTAAGAGAAAAAATTTCAATTGGCTATTCGTGCATCACTATTAGTAAATCAACCCATTTGATGTAAAGATGGATATTATGGTCATTTCAAAGTGATTTTTGGTTTTGGTAAGTGGGTCCTACAGCATTATGTCTTCATTTTTGTGCGTTATTGCACCTGGCTAGTATTTTCATTGCTGCCTTATGTTTATTTGCTGCCAATCCCTCTCAAAACTGTGTGCACTGGTTATAATGGTAACGAGGAAGATAACTCAAACTAAAACTCAAACCATAGCAGCTTCAGACAGAGAGGAGAGTTAACTCACTTTCAGCATGTGCAGGCTACATTATGCATGGGATGAAATATAATAGGCAAATTGCAGCATCATAATAAATAGTAAATTTAAAACATATAACCTGGACAGTATTTAAACTGGCCTTAAATCCTTGAATACCACAGTATTGTTCTTCATTCATCTTTCCATCCTCTCTCTCCCAGTCCTCTTGCCCCACCTTGAGAGGATAATGATTTCACAGGATCTAGACCCAGGATTAAATTTCGCTTGCTCTACTGTCTCAAATTAACGTCTTTGTTGTTACTGGTCTGTTTCTGTTGTTGTCTTTTACAAGTCTTTGACTCAATAGTAGTAGCAAATGATAGAGATCTTCAAGTGTCTTAAAAAAAAAAAAAAAAGAATGCCTGTCAGGATGATATTACTCCACCTGAGAGGATGCCTCCCTAGCCCCTTCCCCGAGTTTAATCACTGATCATTGTGCCCAGGGTCTAATTGTGATAACAGACTAATTGCAGCTGTTACAGGGATGCCAGTTTGGTAATCCGTGTTTCTCAATGGCAGCTTTGTTTTGTAGGGCCATCTCTGACAAGGCTCAATTGGCAGATATTTTTCTAACAAATGTTCATCCCAGATGCTGCTAGTGTTTAAATAGGATGTGCCAAGATCTAGATAGAAATATAAAATCATTTGATATTTTAAAACCTAGAAATCTAAAATAATCTCATAGAAAGAACAGTAGTTCTTTATGTGGGAAGCGCCCTGTACTTGGTTAAAAAAAAAAAAAAAATCTATTTCGCAATGTTTATATGTAAAAGAGAACAGGGACTGTATACATAATATTTTAACATCGTGGTTGGAACAATCGAGACATCACAGTTAACCCCCCATATGCAATGTATATATCTTCATTTTGTCCCATTCAGGGTTTTTAATTGAAGTCCAGTCAATGATTTCTTGCACATGACATTTTCTAGAATATTTGCTATTCCAAGAAGTCCTGAAGGTCTAAACCCGCAGTGAAAAAACCAGTCTGTCTCCTCAGATACCTATTAAGCAAACCAATTTGAGACCTACACGTATATCCCCTCTAAATGTTCTTCCTACATTTAAATTCCAAACAAAAGCGATGTAGAAGTTTCACTTTCTCTTTATGCATAATTTATTGTTTGGTATCCCTCCAAATAAAATTCCTGTATGGATGGATGATCACAACCCCTTCCGTGTCTGTGTGGTTGCTGCTACAGTGAACAGGGAGATAAAACCAAGGGAATGACAATGAGTGTTTTGGTTTTATTACATTGTTAAGCCAGTTTTGTGCATTGGATTACCTAGCATTTTAATAATAAATAATTTCTCTGATTATTGAACATGTGCTCAATATAAAGAAAATGTTCATATAGTCTTATGTTGAAGTCAGAAATAGCAAAGCCGCCAGATGGCTAGGAACCAGATTAAAACAAAACAAATTAACAATATTATTTTTAAAAGAATTAAGCAAACTTTTCCCCCAAATACTTTTATTTATAGGCAGCAATTAGGAGAAACAAAGTGTACCAGCACACAGTTAAACTGGCTTTTATTCTTCACTTGAGACTAGTTCTAATTGATCACTGTGCTATTGTATGATTTGATTGTGCTGACAGTTACATGCCACTGTTCCCATAATAACAATTTTTCTTCTTTGTTCAAATGAATTTCCTAATTACACGTGTGATGGGATGTTTTAATTCTTTTCCCTTTTCAAATCCACCTTCCTGTTGCAATGCATGATGGGCAGGCTCAATATTGTGCATGACACCCGCTACAAGTGTTGGTAGGTGCCAGCTTTGTTTCTTGATTATCTTAAACCTATGGTGCACCTCACAGCCCCTCAAAATCCACTGCTAAGTTTAACTTATATCTATTGGGCAAGTCCATTTCCCTTTTACTAACACCTGTCAATTAAATGCCATTTTCTATTTAATTGACATGGACTCACATAAATGTTTTCTTTACACACAAGTTTCCTTTAGTCACCTTTGGTGGATTTTGATTGGACTATGAGTTCTGGTGTGTAAAAAAAGAAAAATCTGTATCATAAAAGTAATATATTTGTGTATTTTTATAATAATAAATAAGAAAAATACGTTCAAACAGATAACTGTATAAATGAAGTAAATAGCCTGTATTTTGACGTAGATTTTGAATGTCTGACTATGAACACTATATGAAATTCTTGTTTTTGACGTAGCAAATTAAGCCTGTTGTGTCAATTTTCTTGATTTGATGGTAACAAGCTTTTTTTCCCCTTTTTTTTCTCTTTCATCCCCTTTCCCCTTCTCTCCTTGGAATGTTGTCCTGCTTTGCGCTGTGATTGCATGTCACTCGCTGGTGATGATGTCCCGTCACATGGCTTATTGCTGTGATAAATACCATGCCCAATTATCTCCTCCATGTTGCCATGGTTTCCATATTGCTACACTCTTCTGTATGTTTGCTTATATGATTTTCCCTCCGAAAGTTCCCATGGTGCACGGTGCTACGCCAGCCACTGTGTCCGCAGCAACAACATCTGCCACAAGTGTTCCCTTCGCTGCAACAGCCACAGCCAACCAGGTTTGCTAATTTACAGCTTTGTTTCTTAAAAACCAACTCTAATAGGGCTCGATCCAACAGCCCTTACGCACGTGGATTTCCCATTGAGGTCAGTGGGAGTCGTGTGTACGTGAGGGCTGTAGTGGGTGCTTTAATAGCATGGGGTTTCAAAGATACCTCTTGTTGGCCTACACATTCTCTCTATGATGAGCAGCAGAATGCTTTTATGCCATTTATAAGTGCTCCAAAGTTGTCGCGGCTCCATTTCTAAAGCTACTAAAATGATATTTACACAAGCAATTCTCATTTGGTCTCAATCGTGCAGGTATTTTGACCAACCAAAAATGCAGGTAATTGTAGGTTTTTATTAGAACCATCTGCTATATACAATTTCTTAGTTCTCGCCTAAATTCTTAACATAAAAAGCAAAATGTTTAAACATGTCATATATGCCACAAATGACCAGTCTTGTAAATAGAGTTCGTTATAAATTCATTACAGTTTCATTTGATAAGCAGATTGTATATTCAGAATAAATTAGGTTGGTGTCCAGGTTTGATGCTCAATGCTTTCAACAAAACACATACACATGCAAAACAAACAAAACAAAACAAAACAAAAACCTATGCGCTCTTATTGCTATAATTAGCCAGCATAGGTTTTGGAGAGCTATAAAGGAAAAGAGGTAATATGGTAAATTGAGTCATTCGGTGTTCCATACAAGTTTGTAGAGTAACAGTTTCACAGATTACTCATAAGGAAATGGGGCCGGTTTCAGAAATTTGAATTTTATGATGTACAGGAATGACTGCTCAAAAGAAAATTATTATTAAAATATTTAAAAGTTAAAAACCGACATTGATTCAACTGCTCTCTGATCCTATTTTGAGTTGTGCTTTAGAAAATAACAGTTGACTCAAAGTCAAACTTACGTGAAGTCGGCTTTGACTTCAACGTATAGGCACGTTCGTTACGAAAGCAAAGTTCAGTAAGGTTTAGAGCCAAGTCAAATTTCAGATAACCACAGACTAAGGCTCACTGTAGCCAAATGAGGCCAAAGAACCAGTATCAGATGGGAATCAACACGTGGCCCCTTGGGAAGAGAAGGCCAGTTAAGTGCCATCTGAATCTGTGGTTAACTGCTGCGAGAGGTAGCCACCCTGGTTTCTGCGGTACACCATGTACTGTTGAAGAACTGTAAGCTATTAGTGCAGCCATTAAAAACTTTCAAAAGCAGCATGCCAAAATGGGCGTATTTTAAAGTTTCAGACAAGCTTTAAACATTTCTTGGCAAAGAATCATTAGTTTTTCTGAAGCTTGTCAAAATAGCCCTGGATTTATGCTAACACATCAGACTCATTTACAAGAATACTAGATTGTGCATATGTGGCATGTTAGTAAGTAATCTATGGCAGAAATTTCTTAATGGATTCAATGCAGTCCATTTGTGGTGCAAATCAATGATGCTGAGCTCTGTGCGTGTACCATGTATGACTACAGAATTGCTGGTGTAAGCAGAACTATAGCAAAGCAAATTTCAACATGCCCTGGGCCACCTGGGTTGTAGGGGACACTTTACTTTTTGCATTGTGCTGTGACCATTTCATGCATAATCTTGGGTCTTCATACTGTTTTACAACCAAAAGAAAGAAAAGGGAAATGGATATATATATACACACATATATTATATCTACATATACATACATATGTATATGCCTACAGTATATTAGCAATGCTGGAAATAGCTGATGCCACAAAATGCAGCCTGCATGCATGCAGAAGTTTATAGCTGGCCCTTCATCTGCATCGATTGGTGTTGAAGGTCCTTGGTATGTTTCGACAGCCCCATCCTTGATGCTTCTACACTGTTGGGTGCAACATCCTGTCCTGCAGCAGCAGGAAAAATGGTATGAGAAGCTTCATTATGCTTGGAGCACATTTTCGTGCCATTTGCCAATGCTGTAAAACTGTGTAAAGATGTCAGCTGAGAAATGGAAATAAAATAGAGACATATTAATTTACACTCCAGACTGCAGAATTGTAATATGTTGGATTAGTCTAGGACATCTAAATTGAAACAACAGCAACAAAATGCCTTCATGTATGTGATTTCCCTCTTCGCCCATCAACCTTGCCGAGATGGGATCAGTGCCATTTTATAGATGAAGAAACTGTTAACCATAGAGTAATTAAGTGCTTGGCTCAAAGTAACACGGCCAAGAAGTGGATCCACTCGTGTTAGAACCCTTTTCACTCCTCTGACGGTCTCACTCTACCGTGCAGCCTTCTCCCAGGTTAGCAGCCATAATTCTGGGTTGGAGGAAAATCTGGCTACAAATTGGAAGTTCATTGCTTTGGGGACCATTGCAATAAGGCACCTCTGTATTGATTTCTTACTATATTTTTTCCTCAAGTTTTTTTTTAATTCTCTTGCCCATTTATAATATGATAAAATGTGCAATCCAGATTCAGAAATATGTTTTGAAATGAACCTGTGCTCTTATCTGGTTCCTTTGAAATGCTCCTTTAAAATCTTTACCTTGGTATTTTTAATTTGGAAAAAAAGAGAAAAAAAGTTAGGGAACCGTAAGTTGAACGAAAATGTTAGAAATTGGTTGCACAAAAATAGGCAAGGCATTTCCTACTTTGATTTCTGGATTACTAAAAAAACCGAAACCACAGGTGTGTGTGTGTGTGTAGGCCAACAAAAAGGGCTTCTTTCAATTACTGCTGTGCATGAAATTTTGGTAGTTTTACTTCTCTTACTTCCTAAAAACTGATAACTTTTATAGAATAGTCTTTAACACAAAGGTTTTAAACAATGAGTTGCTACTTGGACATTAAGTTTATATTAACTTATTGTTATGTTGGCCAGATAAGGACTGTCACCTCACAGCTGAATTTCACTTTTCTTAAAAAAAAAAAAAACTTAATATTAAAATGTTTTCATCTCTTGGTTGTTGGCTTGCTTGCATGGATCATTCATCAAATAATTTTTTATTTGCTAGATACCCATAATATCTGCCGAACATCTGACTAGCCACAAGTATGTTACCCAGATGTAGAATTTTCATCACTAAACAGTAAGTTCATTATGTCATATATAGTGTGTACTTGTAGTGTTTCTTTTTTAAGATAACATTTGTATGATGCACTTGAGAAAATTTTGCAAAACTTCAGAGAAAATATGTATTTTATTTTATTTTTATTATTTTTAAAATTCTGTATCATCAAATATTTATTGAACACCTGCCTAGAGACTGGCTCGGTTCTATAAGTAGAATGTACAAGCGAATTAAACAAAGCTCAGATGAATGAATATGTTTATAACCCAGCATATGTTACAGTACTGAAGGTTCTGAGCAGAATAAGGAAGATCTCCCATTTTTATCTTAAAACGGCTTATAAGGAATTTTATTACACACATTTACAGTAGACATGTTAATATCACTTAAATATACATAATACTTAGGGAAAATAAATTTTGCTTTTAGTTCGTATTAGAAATAAACACAAGTGTGAGAAAAAAAAAATGTGATTTAAAACTAAATAGGTGGCCTAGATCAGGGGTTGGCAAACTTTTTCTGAAAAGCCCAGATAGTAAATATTTGTGGCCGTGTGGACCATATGGCTTCTGTTTCCACTCTTTCCTGCTGCAGCTCAGCCACTGAGCACGGAGTGGCTGGATGTGGCATATAAATGAAAGGCTGTGGCTGTCACCCAATAAAACTTTATTTATAAAACTAGGCAGCAGGTAGGAGTTTGCTGAGCCCTGGTGTAGGTCATCGTTTATTTTATTTTATTTTTTTTTCTAAATCCTAAATGAGAACATGTACCTGCCTCCCCCCACACACAGGGTCATCCAGATATAAAGAGTTGGACTTTAAATAAGTATATACACACACTCACGTATGTGCATGCACGTACATCTGTGCATCCAAGTGAGTTTCAGGTACTTCAGGGTAGTCAGTTGCCTTAGAGGATTGCACAGTTCTGAAAATGTTGCCATTGCTCAGAGATAATTTGAAAGTCTTCTGCTTTTCCTTCAAACACGTTGACTTAGGGGGCCATTTTTCATCCTTCCTTAGAGGTGATCTTATATTCAGAATGTGTGCATTCAGGCTATCATATATATACTCAGAATATTTCTTATATTTATCTTTTTAAAAGATTTTATTTACTTATTCATGAGAAGACAGTGAGAGAGAGAGAGAGAGGCAGAGGGAGAAGCAGGCTCCATGCAGGGAGCCTGATGTGGGACTCGATCCCGGGACCCCAGGACCTTGCCCTGGGCCGAAAGCAGGCACTAAACTGCTGAGCCACACGGGGATCCCCTATTTCTTATATTTAAAAAGAGCCACCACGTTTAAAAACTGAACCTGGCCATAAGATGGGCGATCCTTCTTTGTTGCTTCCTTTCATGTATCTGAACACATTTACCAATGACTTTTTTTTTTTTTTTTTGGTACTGTGTGTTACTATGTGCTCCCATGTCAGTGAGATCAAGATGAATAGACAATGGGATAAAAGATGGACATTTTAGCACACTTTATTAAAATAAGTTTGAACAAATTTCTCTTGGAGCAAAGATGAAGGAGCAATTTTTTTTTTCCAGCAGAGTCTGAAAATAAGTGAATTGGGAGCAATGATGGTTGCGATAGAGAGAAGGGCGGAGTGAGGGCCTTTGAGAAGGGACACTGTGCCAAGTGAGGGCGTGGTAGCCGAGAACCAGTTTCTGAGACCCTTGTGGATAATAATCCACAGCAATAACTGTGCAAAGGTTGAGCCCATGCAGGAGAAGAGGATAGACGATATTTGAGAGCCATCCCAGAAGTAGCTACCAAAGACATGCTGTAATCGTGAATTAAATTACTGAAAATGATTTTTGTCTACTTCATAAGCTTTCTCTGTAATCTGATAATCATCCTGAACGAGAGCCACATTTTTTAATAAGCACATTACTTTGTAGTTATGTAGGTTTGGAAGGAAAGTCCTCCTTTTGACAGGTTTAAAAAAGATCTACTTCAAGCTTTTGTAGTCAATTGGGTACGCTTGGTATGTATACATGTAACTGTGTTTATTTCTGAGCAATAATCCAGGTTGAAAAAAAAATGATACCAAATGGCCATTAGTTTATCAATTAGCAAGCAAGTGGATGTGTCTGTATTGATTGAAGCTTAGGCTCTTAATGTTCTTAGACTCTTAATGTTTCTTGGATTTAGGGGGGAAAAAGATCCCAAACTTTAAATGATCCAAAACAGTTACTTAGAGTATCATTTTTCCCCAAACACACACCGGCTAAGCACCCAAATATGAGGAGTTGTGTTTAATAGGACTTAAGTTGCATGGATTTTCATTTTGTGGGGCCGAATCATTACTCTTGAAACCTGTTAAACCATAAAAGAGATGAATTAAAGTGAGCTCAAATTCTGGCCCCCACTGACTCTGCCACCACGTTATGCCCCTCGATTTTGCAGATTGTACCTTGAGCTCAGTACAGGGTGACATTTGAGCAGAGCCCCCATCTTGCTTGCTTGCTTTATTTATTTCTTTTATTTTATTTTATTTTATTATTTTATTTTATTTTATTTATTTTAATTTTATTTATTTTATTTTTATTTATTTATTATTTTATTTTATTTTATTATTTTATTTATTTTATTTTATTTATTTTATTTTATTCTGTTTTATTTTATTTTATTATTTTATTTATTTTTATTTATTTTATTTATTTTATTTTATTTATTATTTTATTTTATTTTTTTATTTTATTTTATTTTTCCCCAGTTTTATTAAGCCGTGCATGTCCTTCCATTCTCTTAGAGCTGTACATTTAGGTCCACTTGCACTTGTGAAGCCTTTGTTGTTGTTGTTGTTGTTGTTGTTTTTATGGGAAGATACAACGACATAACGTGTACTTTAAATCAAGAAATGCGATTTTCATAGTAAGTATGTCCTGGAAACTGCTTTATTGTCTGTTTTAACAAAGATTATCTCTTTTTTCCCTTGTAGATCATACTAAAGAGGAAAGGACAGTGTGCTTGGTTAGAGTAAAGGACGAGGTCATTAGCCATATTGTATATACCGTCAAGCAACACACACAAAAACCCCTCAGCCACAAGACATCCACATATTGCATGTTACCCAGAAGAAAAGACAACATGGAAATCCACTGCACACTGTTGCCTATACACTTTGTACATTTAATTGATATTTGTGCTGAGGTGATACTCCTGTCTAAAAGAACAACATTGTCTTTCTTTTCTAGCACAGAGTTATGCATTAAAACATGCATACCTAATTCGTTTCCTATCTATTCATGCCATCTGGAAAAGACAGACTATGGTGTAACCATGATTCTATTATGTATTGGTACGTCTGTAGACCAAGATATAATTTTTTAAAAATAAGTTTATTTCTTTCAAGGTTTACAAATAACAAAGGTGCACCTTGTATTTAAAATTGCCATTATAGATGAGAGCGTGCATGCACAGTCATTTTTGTTTAAGAGTAATATTTTTAATGTAATAGATTTTAAGATGTGGTGAGGGAGGGATCTGACAGAGATGAATGTGCCAAGCAAAACCACAACTGTGTATCTTTTAAAGCACATCATGGCTTTAAGTACCATGTTGTTAAGGATTCTCATGAAGTGCCATAGACTGTACATCAAATTAGAGTATTATTTCTTCAGTGTTATTGTTTTCAGAGCCACATTTTGTTGCTTATTTGCTAGTACTAATCAGTCAAAGGGCACCATTCTTTTTTTTTCTTTTTCTTTCTTTTTCTTTATCATCTTTTTTTTTTTTTTTTGAAACCAAAGCTGTCTCAGAAATGGCCAATTTAACTCTACGGTAACAATAGACAGCACAACACAAACTCTCGATACAGATAAACTCACACATACTGGAGATATATATAATAGATATATATATAAAATTATTTTAATGCATTGTAGTGTAATATTTATGCATACTATACTGTATAACATGTTATTCAAAAGGGATATGCCATTTCTGAGACACGATAACAAAAGAAAAATGTTTGAGGAAATTATTTTGCTTCTATTTATAGCTCTGTCAAAAGTCAAAAGACTATAAATGCTTTGCAAAAATGGTTTCACATTTGCTTAAATGCTTCATCACAGTCACATTTAAAATAGTGACTCTAAACAAAGAAGAAAGCAGCACTGTCATCAGATGCATGATAAACCAAAATATGAAAATGGGAAATGTTTAATTAACCTAGTAATTGGGTGGGTTAAGTACATGGGTGAATTTTATATGTGATTTGTTTTGTTTTGTTTTGTTCAGATTAACTGCTTATAGCCTTAGAAAGCCTTTTACAAAATTAAAAAAAAAATAGATGTGCATTCAGTTTTTAAGAATGGATTCATCCAAAGGAATTCCTTTTTTGTGGTTTGGATGTTGCAGCTAGTAAAGGATATTTTTGCTCTGTTCAGCAGTTCTAAAAATTGCTGAAGTAGGGGCCAGGTCACTGGTAGTTATAGTATGGAATGGGAGAAGCGAAAGTTCAGTTATAGAACTTTCCATACTTCCAAGTTTACTGCAAGTTTTTATGCTTGAGAGAGATGCTTTCTAATATAAGACTGATGTGTTGATTTTACTGATTGTACTGTACATCTATTAAAGCCTTAGATTATTACATTACGGGTTGGAACCCATACCAATGTAATTTCAATCATGTTAAGAGAGTAATGGTGACTTCACATGTTATTGTAGTTAGTTACATTATAGAATATTACTTATTTTTCTTGTTAAAATGTAGTTTTTCATTTCCTACATTTATTAGATTTCATTTTCTATTAACAATTGAATACCATTTCAGTTTATAGACTATTGTTTTATTAGATTTTACCGATGAATTTTTCAAAATACAAAAAAAATTAAAGTAGTTTTTCCTTCATAACATACTCAGTTTTAAATTACATGTAGTGTCATACGAATATTCGTATTATTGTTAACTAAATGATTTATATTTTACTGATTTAATATTAAAGTGTAAGAATGTCAGTCATTGTTAGTTCTTGTCTAGTTTTCATTAAAAAGAACAAAGATCTTTTATATGGATATCTTATAAATATATAATCATTGCTAAGTAAGAAGTTAAGTTGTTGCTATCGCAACAATCCTGGCAGACAATTGAGTAATATTTTGATGATTTATTTTGTTTGTAATTAGTTATTATAAGAAGATCTAGATCCTAGATATTAGAATAAAATTTATTTTCTACTGTATCCATTTCAAATGTTAAAGTATTGTTTAATATTTTTGAAATCCCTGAATATCAGGCCTTGTTATAAATAAGCTGCATAATCAATAAATAGAACAAGGGACTTTTTGTTGATAATCCAAATACTCAAAGTTTACGTAATGAGAATTATAGCGCGTGTGCAAACTCTTGAGGGTTGATTATGCTGCAATTTAGCATGTTGGAACGTCTAGAGAGAAGGTTGACTTTTTGCACTTCTGTATATAGTCAAAAGAGAGAAACCTGTATAATAGTAAGATCTTATTTTGAATAAAAACGTCTATAATTACAAGGAGTTTTGTTAAGGCTAATAAAATGACAGACTGAGCAAAATTGCTTGCAAAAGTGGCACAGAGTTAGCACTCCATACCCCTTCAAACATGTTGCTTTGCTTTATTGTGGACAGCTTGTAGTTTGCCAGGATTTTTTCAGCTGGAAAGATATGCCATCCTTCCGAGATCTCATGACTGACAAAAACTCCATTGGGCCAAATCTGCCTGAAGATCATTACCAAAAATAGCAGGTACTTCAACCATTAAGGTGAAATCATGGATCAGATATTCCGTACATTTTTCAAAACTACTGCATGTTTAAAACTTCAACGGAAAAAAAAAAAAAGCAAGAGAGAAAGAACTATACTAAGGACATATATTATACAAATCAGTTTCTGCCAATTTCAGTGGTTTATTGTTCACAAAAAAAAAAATCTTCAAAACAAGTATTGACTTTCACAAAATTTAAACCATAAACAGGCAAACCAAACAGCACACCGTAGCTATAGTTGTTATGTGATTGTTTTTTAATTGCCGTAGGATCCTGTTCTTTCAGCAGGTGAAAAAATAAAACACAGTTCAAATTTCACGGTTTTAATTTTCAACTCGAGCACTCAAAAAAGCAAATGTGATAATGGGCACTCGTTTAATGAATTAGTGTATCCAGCCTTCACTCCAGCTGGTTATCATGTTGCACTTATCCGCAACCCTACAGCCTTCATCTGCTGAAAGGACAGATGTGCTTGGTTTTACTATTATGTAATCACAACTTACTTTCTGCTTGTAGTTGCTTAAAATTATGTATTTTGTCTTGGGCTGCAATTTGTTTTATGCTTATTTTATTATTACTGCGATAGTTGACTTTGCTGTATGGAAAAATAAAGTGAAATTGCCCTAATAAAACTTCTCTTTCTTAAGTATATTTGTGTATCTGAGACTGGAGAGTAAATTATTTTTTTGCGCGTTTCGAGTATCCGTGCCTGCCTGTCTTTCGGACCGTATTGATAGGAAAATTCATTATCTGGTTTTAACTGATTGTGAGGAAGACATTCGCTATTTTTCTCACTAATTCTCCTTTGGTACTAAGAGTGAGAATCTGAATCGTGTGGCGTTTGCCCGGTATTTTCTGAAAAGTCTTGCCCACCCCTTGCATGATGCTCTTATATGCTCTCCAATATTATTTTGAGTAAAAGGGGGGGGGCGGATTCTCTTCTATCAGTTCCAGAGCACTGTCTTTGTGGCAAAGAGCTGTTTTGCGTTGGACTTCCCCAGGAGGCTAACCCTGGAAGCCTGGCCATCTAAGGGAACATTTCAGTAATGAAATAATCATTGATTCAGGGGATCAAAGAGGTCGCACACATACAGCTGAGCCAGGCCGTGCCGTCACTTGTGTGTATGTGTGTGTGTGTGTTTGAATTTTTTAAACAATGACTTAAAATTTTGGTTGAAATGAAGGTGTAGGATCCCATATACCTTTGCATTTTGCCATTTCCACTAAGAGCCAGCGAAAGCCAAAGTTCCCATACGAGGAAATTGGCTCATTTGTTCATTCAGGGCCATTTTAGGTGATGGCCAGTTCATATTTGGCCAAAGGCTGCAAATGCTCCTTTGTAGATCTTGGAGGGGCGGGGGGGGGGGGGGTTGCAGGTTGTTTTCTTTCTCTAAAACTTACTGCGATGAAAGTAAGTATATTATTCATAATTAATACAATTCTGTTACTATTTGAGTTCTAGAGAACGTTTCTGTTATTCTCAGTGGACCCAACTATTCCAGGGCCACTTAACAAAACATAGAGTAGCTGGCCTGGAGAGAAGTATCTACAGCAGGAGTTTGCAATCTTGGGTGACATCCAACTCTCTCCAATAGTCGTAAGTATTTTGGGTATCTTTGAACTGAAAACGGATTATAGTAAACGAACAGCCATTGTCACATTTTAAATGCTTTAAGCGATCCTGTATCCTATTAATCACAACAGAAAAAGGGTGTTTCCTATATTCCTTTTCCAGACAGCACTTACTGTCCCAGGGGAGCTATTAGTGTGGGGACCACCAGGGGTCCTCAGCTCGCAGGAGGGGACCCCATCTGAGACGTCATTAGTTTCTTATCTGGGGAGCAAAATCATCTGCTAGAGCTGCGCTTTCCTTACAGGCCCTTGACACTCACAGAGTTCTCACTTGGGAATTCCTCCGGAGGTCAGGGACGTGTGGCCACCTAGGATGTCACTGGGGCACACCCTGAATGGAGCTTCCTTCGCCCAGGAAGTAGTCCAACCTGTGGGACGCTCAGCAGCAGGATTTTGTGACTTTTCTACTTGCTTTCACTCCCTTCTCGAATGAGTCTGGGGCAGCACCCTAATCTCGAGGTGCTCTGTGTTCTGGAGAGTCGAGGGTGCTGTCCTGTTACTCGAGGATTTGGAAACTGTTGAAAGCCTGGAAGGTCTGGGCTTTAAATGTTTAAAGTCTACTGTATTGACATCACCGAGAGGTCCAAAACTGTCAAACAGATTTAAATGTCGAGCGATTTGTTTTGAGTTCTCTCGATCTGTCAGGACAACACTGGGCCTCCTTGAAATGGCTTTGAGGCGGCACTGGCCCAGCCACCAGCTCGTCATTCTTGCTGTTGGTCCCAACCATCCCCAGAAGGGGCCTTGGCCCCAGCAGCACTTGGGGCGGGTGGTAAATCTGGAAGCTTCCTTAGCCTGTGGCGGCGTGAGGCCACACTGGGCCACAGCTCTCCCTTTCCAAAGTCCCCAGGACTTGGACAGTAGGTTCTCCCAAAGGTCTGGCGTGCTCTCAACCCCAGAAGAATGAAATCCAGATGTGTGCTGGGCCTGACCTGGGCCTGGGGCTTGGGAACTCTCCTTGTCCCCAGCACTACTGCCATGCTCCTCAAAGTCACCGGCACCTGCCCGGGAGGCCTGTCACCCTCAGGTGCTCTGTCTTAACCCCACCTGCCCCCCGTCACGGGTCCCAGGCAACCAAGGGCAGGTCCTGCCCTGTGTGCCTTCTGAGGAACCTGACCCCCCTCATTTCAACCCTTTTTTGTTGTTGTTGTAAGGACTTTTTCTTTGTTCATCCAATTTTTTTTTTCTTTTGCCAATTAGATGTTGGGAACTAGAACGAAACACGGCCTGCTCTTGAATTTACCATTTTAGAAAAAAAAAAAAAAATAGCAGCAGGTAAGAACACAGATTAAATCTGTTCCCACTACTGATCTGATAAAGGTCTTTCAGAAACGATTTCCTGAAGCCAGAGTGATCAGTCGCTCTCTCCCTAACTGGGTTTCAATAACGACAAAGCATAGACTTTCTTTTTCGACAGAAAACCAACCAGGAGCTTTATTCACGGTGGTTGGAAGCCCCTGGCTTGTTATGTTAGCTCTAACGGTCCCACTGGCCTCTTGGCGGAGCTGGGGGTGTGGAATCCCTGACCTCGGAGCCTGCGAGAGCTCGGCGGCCGGCTTCGGCCCGGCTTCGGCTCAGCTTCAGGTGGGCCTGCGTGATTCCACCTGCCGGGCACAGTCTCGCTGGAGGGAGCTTGTAGCCCACGCAGACACTTCCTGGGCCTCGGCCGTGTTGGGTCTCCTTGGACCTAAAAAAGCAGCCATGGAAGGAAACATCTCCATAGGAGGGTCCCGCCTCTGTGTGACTCCTCAGGCCCAAGTTGATTAAGTCCGTTTTGGCCCTAGATACACAGTTCTGGGGAGGGAGTTAGGTCCTGAGTCCTGCCCCCCCCAAATTGCAACTGAAATGCAGTTGCCTGGACAAGGAGAGCTACAACCAAGATTGCCCATGCAGACAGCATAGGGTCACAGGCCAACATCGAGTTCGTCATAGACTTCGACACCAGCAGCTATAGTGGCTCTGGAGGTCTAGAAATAAGCGAGCATTGGGCAGAAGTACATCCTTGAAATTTGGGGCAACGACGTGCCAGGGAGCCAAAAATTTATAGCCAAGCAGCTCTCCAAAGCCCACTTAGAATGGCCCACAGTCCATTAGTCTGGAAGGAATTACAAGCCTCTTGCCTGAAGTCCTATAGTGAGAAAGTTAAGCAGAAAACCTAGACGCCACCCCCCTCCTTCCTCCGTCCCTCCCTCCCTCACCCCCTCCTCCCCGAAGCCCCAGGATCTAGGGTGACTTTCCGTTCAGGATGAAAGAGGAGCTGGAGGCCTGCGGCAGAGGCTGAGCAAAAGAAGCCACAGTAATTGGCATCTAACAAACTAACAGTCAAAAAATCTGGGCCCTGAATGGGGTCTCAGGAAGAGAGCACCTTAGTGTATGTTCCCCCGGGGCCCCCTTTTTGTCGCAAGGCAACCAGTTCCCGGTTGTGAACTTAGGGGGGCGGCCCTAAAGAGCACTAGAAGTAGTGACATCTGGGGTGGGGGGAGGCTAAGGAACCGGGGCCTTTTGCATGGTAAAGACAGGTACCCCCCAGGGAGACCAGTATCACCGATGCTGGTAGGAAACAAACCACGTAGGAAGAGATTAGAACCTCCTATCATGTTTTTTAAGACCTGTGTTGAAAATGTCCTTAAATTCACAGAAATCCAAGCTCCGCATTAGAAATGACCATAAAGCTCCCCTCAGGAGTGTCTGTGGTGGTTGAGATCAAGGGCTCTGGGGCCGGACCCCCCGATTCATCTCTCAAACCCTTCAACCCTTTGCGGTCCCTTCCTTCTCCGTGACTCAGTTTCCACCCTAGTGAGACGGACACCCTAACAGGAATACTCACCTCACGGGGTCAGGGAGTGGTTCCCAGGCCTTGCTGAGGTTGGGAATTATCCGACAGATTTTTTAAAAAGTGCTGATGCTCGGTCCCTACCCCCCGGGACCTTCTGATCCGGTTGCCGTGGAGGCAACTCTTGGGGGAATCTGCGCAAGGTGCTTGGAGCAGGGCCTGGCGCGCGGCCCGCACTGGGCACCTGTTACCTGCCACGGCTCTTCTCCCGGCCTTTCGCGGACTCCCGCACGTGCCCTTTGGCTGCCAGCTCGGGGTTTCGGTGACACTTCCCTTTGCAAGGAGCCAGGTGTGCACCCTGTCGATCTGTGTTACCTGCGGTTCTCTTCCCTGCTGAGTCGGGAAGCCTCCTCTCCCCTCGCTGTGCCTTCCCCTCGGCCCCTGCTCCTTTCTGCACGTGCAGTGAACGTCCCCAAAACAGAATCAGGTACTTTTTTGACTCACCTCGAAAACTTGTCTTTCATTTTCCAGCACGACAGGACCGCAGATCATCATCCCCACGTCAGGTCAGCCCGAAGGTGACAGTTTGGACGTGTCTGGGCTTAAGTATTATTTGAATGTTCCCGCCTGAGAGTATTTGCAGGCCCAAGAATGGATGCCTTAATCATCACTTAAGAAATGTGCCTTTAGACAACGTGTTCCTAATACGTGTATGTTTATCAAGAGAATCTTTCCAGATCGTTTTTTGTCACAGGCTTATTTTAGATGCTGACGTTAGTGTGAACTGAGCTCTAGAAACTGTAGTGAGGCTCCCACTATGTGCCAGGCACTGCGCTAGGCTCGCAGGGACCGGATGCAGGGCCTCAGGCTCACAGTGTAATGACTAACGCAGGCGTCTAGGACCCCGAATACAGCCCGGGCCGTTAGTTCCCACCTCCCACAAGTCTCCCAAGCTCTCTAACTGCATCACAAAGTAATTGAGAATAGCATTAAATGAAAACGACGCTCCTTTTGAATATAGTAATACGACTACCCTGCTCATTACTCAAACCATTTTGCCCTTAAGAAGTAATCTGGATATTGAAAAAAAATACATGTGATTACGTTAATGACAGCATTTTTTTGTAATGAACAGTCTTTGTTTCAGTCGTTAGAAAATGACTAAGTAACGTATAATGGAGTGTTATGTATTTAAAAAGCATTTTTTCAAAACTGATTTGATTACACGGGTAAGTAATTTTAGTGGTAGGATTATAGGAGGCTCTTTAAATTTTCTGGGTTTTAAAATCTAATTGTTTTTGTAAACATTTGTTACTTTTGATTTAAATTACTTCCTTTATTTTTCCTTTATTTCTTTCCTTTGAGTCACTTACGTTGCTCCTTAGACCATCTGCCCCTGTAAGTGACTGAGTTTACTCAATCCAGAATATTAACGCGTCCTCTAAAACGTGCACTTTAACTATCACTGTTAGTTGAAAATTCTATAAAATACCTTGCCACGTTGGTAAAATAAGTATGTTGCTTTGGGGAAGAATCGGAAAAGGATTTTGATAAATAAAACTCCTCTCAGTATCATCTTGGGGTCACCATTCTCTAAAACCCTACCTCGTTTCTGGGATGCCATCACTCTCAATTTACGTCCTATTTATAGCACAGTTTTCCATTTAAATTTTTTTTAATATTTTTTTTAATTTATTCATGGGAGACACAGAGAGAGAGATGGATTAATCTATTTGTTTAATAGGTAGGTATCTCCTCACCCTCCTGCCCTCCAAAAGACACCCTGGTTCATCAAAACTGGTGAATCTATACTTTTATTGAAAAAGACGACTAAGTATATCTTAGGCCATATATACTTGTGGGAAATCTGCTGGCAGGGCAACTGCATTAACTGGGGAGATGAGGACAAGTCGCTGCTCTCCAGGGAGGTGGCATTGGAGCAGACCTGAAAGGAGGGAAGGAGGCCTAGCGTTCCTCACCTGGGCCGCACACCTTTTGCAGACTCATCCTTTGGGCTCCATGAAATGCCCCCCGCCCCCAGAAACATTCTTTTCTTCCCTCCTGATGCCACGAAGCAAGCACTCTTTGTTCTCGCTCTATCTTTGCAGGGCTGATTGCTTTTACCTCCGTCTTCATCCCTATTTTATCCTCCCTGACGGGGCAGGTGGATCATCTTTCATGCATCGGAATCTCCCCGGAGAAGATTCACAAATCCTCTCCTCCTCTCTTACCAGGAGGGGAGGAACAAGTTTTAGTCCCCTCCGGCCGGCCCCCGGTGCACCGTACCAAGTTCTGCAAGGAACAAGCCCTGGGTGAACGTGGGTTTGCTTGGATTTTAATTAAATCGTTCTCCTCGCTGCAGTTGACGATGCGGCTCTGGAACATTCTATTGGATGCTGCTTTTTCAGGCCCTGAAAACAACCCAACCCCTGAGAATCTAGAAAGATAGAGAGGATCTCAGTGCTTTCGATTTTTTGAGACCCAGTCTGGTGACAAGAAGGGGTTCTTTCCAATCCCACAGCCCACTCTGACCCTCTCACCGTGCCACCCAGTAGAGGAATTTAGAGTGTGTTTAATGAAACTTCCTTCCTTCTTGAGTAAAAGCTGTGATTACCAAACTCAGTATCTGGGGAGAGGAGGATGTAGGAAGGGGTATTGTGGGATGTGTGCTATACCTTAGGGACAGATCCTTATGAGGAGTCTGTCTGTGGTGAGAGAACCAACCTTTAGGGTATTTTTACCTCCTTTCAAAGATTTCTAAGTCTGAGACTGAGAGTCTGTGGCCTTGCATGCAAATGTCTTTCCCTCTCATCTGCTGAACTGTTTTTATTTATATATTCCTTTTCCCAGGCACCTCCAGCCTGTGTTAATTAGCATCAACAGCGGAGCAGAGGAGGCACACAAGCCACTTATTTGTGAACAAATTATAAGAATTGCAGCAGAAATTGATTTGTACAGAAGATACGCCTACAGTCTGAGTGCGTGTTAATATATTTATCTTGTTTCAATTAGTTGGTTTCTTTTTCTTCCTTCCCGTCCCCTTCATATTATTTCACAAGGCTCTGAGCTCTGATCATAATTTTCATCTCCTCAGCTCCCAGCAGAACCCTCCTAAGAAAAGGTATATTGGATGATTATTTCATCTCATGGGACTTGAAAGAGTCTGGGAAACCCGACTCCATCCCCCTACAAACAATTTTCCCACCTGTTCACTGCTCATTAACAGCCCGTGAATAAGAGATAAAAATTTTCCATTTTACAGTTAATAAGATCTCAATGCTTTAGGAGACTTCGTGGGAAAATGACTTCAATTTTTTCTTCTGTCTCTCTCTCCATCCTTCTCTCCCACCCTGTCTTCACCTATTTTTTTCCCCCTGTTCTCTCTTCTGTAAGAATTTAAAGAATGCTAATCTGGGCGGTGCACTGTGGTAGAGACTGAGGATGATACATTTAATCTGAATCAGTCTTTGTGCTCCGAGAACACAAAGAAGTGTTGGAAAGACGGATGTCAACAAATAGCCACAATTCAAACTGATCATTTAAATCCCAGAAGACTATGCAAACTGCAATGGAAAAGATAGAGAACCATCCCTGATCCCTAAGGAGCAATGGGGAAGAAAGAGCCAGAAGATGATGGGTCTACGGAACACAGATCGTCCCAACTTTACAGTTTTCCCATGTCATGCAACTTTCTTTTTTTATTTTATTTTATTTTTTATTTATGATAGTCACACAGAGAGAGAGAGAGAGGCAGAGACACAGGCAGAGGGAGAAGCAGGCTCCATGCACCGGGAGCCCGACGTGGGATTCGATCCCGGGTCTCCAGGATCGCGCCCTGGGCCAAAGGCAGGCGCTAAACCACTGAGCCACCAGGGATCCCCCATGCAACTTTCTAAAAGCTTTATCACACTCATATAATGAAGAAAAAAAATATATATATAAAGAAAATACTATTTGCCTTCCAGAGTTACACAATATCCAGTCCTTCAGTGTGTTAAGTCAAAGATGTGATCATCGCCTGAGTTTTTTGGTGCCCCCAGATCTGTTAATCCTGTTTCTTTAACCTGAGTTGATCGATGTGTCAGCAGAATGTGGGCATCTTTTTAAGTTAATCTGACTTGCCAATATCAAGTGCATCCCCACCGTGTACCTGGATAAATGGTTACAATATTTTGAGACAGACATAAAAAAAAGATATTAAAATGCTTACTCATTACATTAAAAAAAAAAAAAAAACCTCCAAAGGACAGGACTTATTTACTAATCTTATTTCAAGCATGACTATTTAGGGGTGAGTGAGTACACTAGGTCACTACCATGTTTTGACCTCAATTTAATCATTATACCCACATTTTAATTTTTCCTCCAGCCTTGTTATTCATGGAAAATGGACTGATCCTAATTTGATATTACTTTTCTTCTCTGGCTGACCCTGTGGGTGGAGGTTCCCCATGATTGTGAGATGAAAAAAACTCTGGGAGGCTGCTGCTTCACCTTATTAATTTCCAAATTGCAAACCACTTGTCGTCCCATAATTGCAAAACCCTTGAACAAACTAATCGATTCTCTTGTATTCTGAGAGTTTCGAAAGATGGCAAATTAACGAATCACTAGAGTCTAACACTTTCAGCTGAAGAACAAATATTTATCGAAGGATTGCTCTGGGCTACGTGAGTGCTTACAGAGTTGCACGCCTCTCTCCTGCCCTGGTGGAGGTCATGGTTCAGGTGAGGAAAAAGGTACTGGAGCTTAACATATAGGACCTAGAAGCATGTAGGGGATGGGGTGATCGGTGGGGTCCAGCACTAAATCTAGCTTCAGGTGGTGTGGGAAGCTCTCCTGGAGGGGGTGCCAACCAGGTAAGCCATAATATCTGGGGAAGGATGAGGAAAGGGCATCCCAGGAGGAAGAGGCCACTGTAACTAAACACAGAGGAAGTGAGTATGAGACATTCATGTCATTATTGTCTAAAATACAAGGTAAATGGGAAAGCTGGAGAGGCTGGAATGGGATCACAGAGACCTCATGGGTCTCAGTAAAGACTTTGTGCTTTCAGAGGCCAGATGGAATATTCTGGTTGCCACTGTCAAGAGTATCTGTGAAGGCCAAAGTAGAAACAGGAAAACCAGTTCTTGGTTATGAGACATCACTGTCAGGATTAAGATCCCGAGTAGTCTGGGCCAGGATGGATGAAACGTGCAAAAAAACAATCTTACTGGGGACAAAGTGGGAGAAAGTGGGAAGGACCATTTGACACTGTGAAGGGAAGAGGGCGAGGAGGAGAGGGTCCGAAGGGCTCAGGCTCCAGCAGAGTTCCAGGAGACTTTCAGCCAGGCCACCAGAGACTCCAAGCCCAAGTGGCCTGTTAAAGAAGCCATGCATTTTGCTATTTGGTGTCTGCATTTTGCATGGGAGGGTAAGGGGTAGTGAGGGAGAGATGGGCTTCATTTTACTATTTGGTGGGGGTGGGGTTGAGCGTGGGGAGCCTGGTCAGAAGGTAGCAGGAGGGCCACCTTCTGGTAGGTAGAGTGATGGGCCCTTGTTCTGGGACTGGGCTGGAGAAGGGCTGCCACAAGGCCCGCTGGGAAGGAGAAATGGGCAAGATCACTGCACTTTTCAGAAACGTCAAGGCGCCAACCCAGCCAGGTGAGTACAGAGAGGCCATCCCCACCCTCAGGGTGGTCTTAAAGCTGGGACGGTCCACACACAGAGTCCATGGAGCTGGTGAAGAAGCACACAGCCCAGGAGCTCAGAGACTGCCACATGTCAGAAAATGCTGCCTACTCCCCCAGCCCATGGCCAGTCAAGTGTCCTGGAAAGGGTTCCTGGTCCATCCCATGGAGCACTGCAATTGCCCTGGGAGGTGTGGCTCTCTCTGTTGTCATTGCTTCCAGGAATGAATTGCCCAGGTAGCTGCCACTGCCTCCACACTGTGGGCCCTACCCTAGGCTCCGTAACTCCCCGAGGCTCCCTGTCCACTGCCTTCACATACCTAGCCCTCACCTCTGCATCAGGGCAGCAAGGTTTGGGGTTTGTGTGCCCAGTGAGCAGGAGGGATTGAGGTCCCATAAGAGGAAAGTGAGGCAGAGCCAGGACCTCTTGTCCAGCCTGGAGACAGAGTGGTCCCCCATTCCTCCAGACCCAATTCCCATTCCCACCTCCCTAGGCTGGTCTCAGTAGGACAACCGTACAGTGTAGCAATCCCACTTCTGGGTATTTATCTGAGGCAAATGAAAAGATATCTGCATCCTCATGTTCACTGAAGCATTTTTACAATGACTAAGACATTAGACATTAGACATCTAGACAACCTAGATGTTCAGAGATGGATGAATGGATAAAGAGAGAGAGGAGGATAGAATAGAATATTATTCAAGCATAAGACAGAATGAAGTCCTGCCATTTGTGACCATACAGATCATAGATGGGCCTATGGACCTCGAGGGCATTATGCCAGGTGAAATAAGTCAAACAGAGAGGGAAAAATACCATATGACCTCACTTATATATGGACTCTAAAACCAAAACAAAACAGAACTCATAGATACAGAGAACAGATTGGTAGTTGGATGGGCAAAATGAGTGAAGGTGGCCGAAAGATATAAACTTCCAGCCATAGAATAAATAAATCTTGGGGATACGATGTACAACACAGTGACTATAGTTAATATAGTTGAGAGTGGATCTTGAAGGTTCTTATAACAAGAAAAAAGATAATTCCGTGTGGTGATGGATGATAACTACACTTGCAATGATTATTCTACATTGCATGAAAAGATTGAATTGTTGTGTTGTGCATCTAAAATCAATGTAATGTTACATGTCAATTAAATCTCAATTAAAAGGACTCGTTGATAAAAACGAATGCAAATTAAAAGACTTTTATTTTCCCAGGGCTTTAGAGTGTTAAAAAAAAAAAAAAAACTAAGCTAAAAAGGAGGAATAGCTCATGGAAAACATAGCCTTGGCATGAATGCAGTGGTGGAACGAGGAGGGAAGTAACAAGCTTTGTCAGTTGATGTTGCTTCCTACACAGTTGGAGATCTGGGAGGTGCATATTCATGGCTGCTACAGGGATGGGAAGGAATATATAAAGTATAGCAGTCTGGCAAAGTGTGATTTGTGATTGATTGAATATGGAAGCCAAAGAGAAAGAGGAAGGACACAGGGTGACTGTGGTTTCTGTGCCACCTGGTACAGAGTAATAATTGATGGAGAAAGAATGGAGGATTTAATAGGAATGGGAGTAAACTCCTTTTTTAAAAATCAGATTGAATATTAAATGTTTTTGGAATATCTACGTGGATAGGGTCAGCTCACAACTAAGAAAACATATCTGAAGACACATGGGTCTCAATGGGCCTTATGCTCATCCTCATCCACAGCTAGATATAGATATATATCCATAAAGATGAAGCTATTTGCTTGTCAGAGCATCAGATTTAAGAAGCATTCGGTCTGAAGTTATTTATAAGATGCAACTTTATAAAATTAACTATATTAAAGTAATTCTGTTCAACAAAGGTTAACATTAGGAAACTGAATAGGCAAGCCAACTAAAGTCAAATACACAGATTTTTTTTTTTTAATCTTGAAATTAATAAGAAAAAGACCGATTAAGCAAGGGACTTAGATGGGTACTTCATAAAAAAGGCTATTCGGTGCAAAGATAAAAATAAAATGAGACACTACTACCAATCTTCCCTATTTACTGAAATGAAAAAGTCTGACCATATCAGGTTTTTAGTAAGGATGTGAAACACTCATATGTGGTTGGCTAGAGTGCAAATTGGTCCAACCACTTCCTGAGAAGTTTCGTGAAGTTGAAGCCCCGTATAACCTATGGCCCACCAAATCTACCCTTGGGCTTACATCTAACAGAAATGCCTGGAAATGCACCAGAAGATCTGCTAGACAACGTTTGTGGAAGCCTTGGAAACGGAAACAGTGGCCGACCAGAAATGACCCGAATATCTATCCGTGATCGATTGCACGAACAAATGGTGACATAATCATAAAATGGGAAATCACATTGATCAGTGAAGATACACAAGTCATAGCCACAGGCAGCAGCACAGACAAAACTTGCGGAATGTTGGCGGAATGAACCAAACATAAAACGTGCTATGACCCCACTGATATGAAAATAAAATGCCAGGATTCCTGGGTGGCTCAGCAATTGAGCATCTGCCTTGGGCCTGGGGTGTGATCCTGGGGTCCCGGGATCAAGTCCCGCATCGGGCTCCCTGCCTGGAGCCTGCTTCTCCCTCTGCCGGTGTCTCTGCTTCTCTCTCGCTCTGTCATGAATAAATAAATAAAATCTTAAAAAAATGAAAATAAAAAATAAATAAATAAAAATAAAATGCCAGTAACACTATCGTATTTAGAGATGTGTACCTGAAGTTAAGATGTAAGGAAAAGCAAGGATGTGGATTGTAATTGAGAAGGGGCAACTGGAGCTTTCGTAGGCATGTTGACAATGTTTTATTTCTTGATGTGAGTGATGGTTACATGAGTGTTCATGTTATTAAAATACGTATTATATATTTTATATTAATATAAATGTATTATATATTTATATTTATATTTATGTATATTAAAATTAGTGTTTTGGATAGCCATACCTCATTATATTGTGTTTCAGATACTCTCCTTTTTCTTTTTTACAGATTGAAAGTTTCTGACTACCCCACGTGGAGAAGATCGATCAATGCCATTTTCCCAAAAGCATGTGCTCACTTTGTATCTTTATGTCACCTTTATAATATTTCAAAAATTTTCACTATTGCTGTAGGTGTTACAGTGATCTATGGTCAGTGATTATGACTCCATTGAAAGCTAGATGATGGTTAGCATTTTTTTGTGATAAAGTATTTTTTAAATTAAGGCATATAAATTGCTTTTTTAGACATAATGCTTTTGCATGCTTCATGACCTATATTATAGTGTAAGCCTAAATTCATTTGACTCACTTCATTGTGATATTTGCTTGATTTCAGTGTTCGGAATCAAACTGCAATGTCTCCAAGGTATACCTATACCTTTTCTGTTTACTTGCTGTATTTTACAATAAAGAGATAAAAACCGAGAAGCAAAAAGGGACAAAAGCAATACCTTCTTTCCCTGAAAAGAAAACATATGAGGTAAGTTGAGAAGAAAAGATGAACGTCTTTTAACAGATGATAGGAAACTAGGAGCTGATTTTTACAGTAACAATTTTAAATACACGGGCTTTGGGGATTTGTTTTGAAAAAAATAATTTCCTCTATTCACAGAATTTTTTCTTTTACCAAAAAGTTTCAATAAGTTGGAAAAATGGGCGTAGAAAGAAATATGTTACTTCTGATTATTAATTAAAATTTATAAATAAACAAGTAGAGGAAAGTATGTTCTTCTTCAGTTTGACTACTTCTCAGGTACCTAATTGATATCACGAGGGAGACAGCAGAAAGAAAACTTAGGAGGATATGTAGAAAAATACAAACCACAGTAGCAAACCACTTGTCAAGCCTCTTCATATCCATGAAAAGTGAAGCCTCAAAATGAGTCAGTGCTTCCTATGATTCAGAACATGAACCCATGCTATTTATGAAATGTGATGTGGTGATTAATTGAATTCCTCAAATGCAGAGATATGTATCTTATTTGGCTTTTAAAAATATCAAATTCGTTTTGGGGGCCATGCTTATAAAATAATTAGTCATTCACAATCCTAAATCTATGGCCATGTTTATCACCAGACAATTGTTTGGCAAGATTATATTCTCAATTAAAGGGAATGCCCAAAATTGCTCAAGCTCACATTTTCTTGATATATTAGTTCTTGGTTGGAATTCTGAGGTAGTTTTTAGGTAGTTTCTTATCATCTTGCCTTTTTTTTGTTTTTTAGTTTTTCCTTTTTATAGCGAAGTGCAGAAGATGTGGCCAGTGTGCACTTCCAGCAGATGTCAGTGTTGGTGCTGGATATAATCTAGAAAGTCCTCCAAACCGGGGGCCTCACCTTGAGGATGAGCAGGGTTCTGTGCAGATCCTCAATTCTTGTGCAGTGTGGGAAGGTAGTCAGAGAATCCTGTTCTTTTGTAGGATGTTTTCTTCAGAAATATATTGCTGTGAGTTAGGAAATAGATACGGCTTCAACATTTTCTTCCATCTCTTTTAGATTTAGCTTGTTCTAGTTGCACATAAATTGTATGAATTTATTCTTCCTCTTGCTCCAAAAAGTATATTCACTATCTATTTCTCTGTCTGAATTTCTTCCCAGAATGATGATTTTTTTTTTTTTTGGCTTCAAGAATTTCAATGTGTTTGTCTCAGAAAAATATATTTAGCACCCACCAGGTACCAACAGAATAGAATATTCTAGCTGCCTTAAAGGAAGGAAGCCTTGTCATTACAGCAGTAAGTTCTATCACAAGATATAAACAAATTACCAAGAAAGCACAGGAGACAGGGTAACAAATACTGTCTAGGAGGGAGAGGTAGGCTTCATTGGGGAAGGCATGTGGAGCCTTGAAGGATGAATACGAGCTTCCCAGGGAAGGGTTTTCAGAGAAGAAATGACATGCAAAATTCTAACGAATGTTGGTCATGCATATAAATGACTTTAGATCATAGTCCTTGATTCTTTGGAGAGTACTTGAAGTATATTCAAGTAGTTAAGAATAATTTGGGAGTAAGGGCGTCTGGGTGGCTCAGTTGGTGAAGCATCCAACTTTTTTTTTTTAATTTTTATTTATTTATGATAGCCACACAGAGAGAGAAAGAGAGAGAGGGAGAGACACAGGCAGAGGGAGAGGCAGACTCCATGCACCGGGAGCCCGATGTGGGATTCGATCCCGGGCCTCCAGGATCGCACCCTGGGCCAAAGGCGGGCGCCTAAACCGCTGAGCCACCCAGGGATCCCAAGCATCCAACTCTTGATTTCAGCTCAGGTCATGCATGACTCAGGTTTGTGAGATGGAGCCCCTGTGGCAGGCTCTGCTCTGCTCCAGCCTGTTTAGGATTTTCTCTCTCTGCCCCTTTCCCCCTCTGAAAAGAGAAGAATAGTTTGGGATCAAGATCAATGGCCATTTAAAAAGTGGTTAAGGACACAGAGTTTAGAGTCTACACAGATTCAAATTCTTGCTTTCCAATGATTAGGTTATGATACAGGAAAAAATTCAATATTCTTTTGCACCAGTTTCTTCATCTGAAAAGGAGATAAAGATGATATCAGGACTTTCTAGAATTGTTAAGAAGACTAAGTGAAATAAATATAAAGTACTTAGTGTCGTATGTGCCGCATAAGAAGTATTCAAAATGTTAGCTATTATTGGGAGTTATTTTATCTCATTAATGATGAAGAAACGTACAAGAAAGGTGACACTGAGCAGAGGTACTTAGATTATAGTTGGCAAAATAAGTGAACCTTTTTTTTTAACAAATAGTTCACCAATGTTTCATATTTATGCAGAATTTGCTCTATCTTTTAGGGAAGAAAACATGTCAAAACAGGCATTTTAAGCAGTCATCTGTTCTACATGTCTTGCTTTGTGGTGTTGGATCACATTCACATGCTATCAGCGAAGGGCCAACTCAGATTCGGAAACATACCGAGAAAAAGGCAGGAGACAGGCTGAAAGAACAGAATGTGAGAAATTTCCTCCATGTAACAACAGTGCTCAAGCACTTTCAGGAGAAAATCAGGGTTATTGAGGACTTTGTCAACACGAGCCTGGAAGCCAACATTGAAAGTCTGATCGCCCAGCAGTCTGCTTTCCCTCCTGTCCTGTGAAGAAGAGTGACTCCTTTCATAAGTCATAATTGGGAATGGAATGCATTGGTTGAAGGAGAGAATGGGAATCATATCCTCAGCTCCCTGGTTTATTGACTAGAACTCCAAATCTGTGAGGAAGGTGAATGGGGGGGGGGTATTAAATTTGGGTTGACCGTGTGGTCCATGTTCATATTTACTTTATGCAAGTGATCAGATTCAGAAAGTGAAATTAAATAAAAGAGGGGGAAACAAGACTTAAAGAAGAAAATCAAGGGGAGCCTGGGTGGCTCAGTCAGTTAAGTGTCTGCCTTTTGGCTCAGGTCATCATCCCAGGGTCCTGAGATCAAGCCCTGCATTGGGCTTCCTGCTCAGTGGGGTGTGGGGGAGGTCTGGTTCTCCCTCTGCCCCTCTCCCTGCTCATGCTCTCTCTCTCTCTCTCTCTCTCTCTCTCCTCTCTCTCAAATAAATAAATAAAATCTTTTTTAAAAAGAAGAAAATCTAGTTCTCCAACCATCAGAGTGAACAAAATTCCAGTGACTGAGCAGATATATCTTACACTGACTTTCCAGGCAACCAAAGTGAAAAAGTGGAATGAGTTGAATAACTCACCTGAAAAGAGAAACATATATGGGCAACCTGATTCTAAAGTTTTATGGAGAAACAGACATCCCAGAATAGCCTACACAATATCAAAGGAGAAGAACAAAGTTGGAGCCATAATGGTCACCCAACTTCAGGACTTACTGTAAAGCTACAGTAACCAAGACAGTGTGGTATTGGCAAAAGAGTAAACAAATAGATCAATGGAAGAGAATAGAGAGCCCAGAAACAGGCTCACATGAACGTAGTCAAGTGGTCTTTGGTAATACAATGGAGCAAAGATAGTCTTGCCAACAAGGTGGTGTTGGAACAACTGGACATCTACATGGAAAAAAAAAAAAAGGAATCTAGACACAGAACTTACACCCTTCACAAAAATTAACTAAACATGAATCATAAAGATAAATAGACCACACAAAACAGTAACAATTTTAAATTGTTGAGATAATGTAGGAGAAAATTTAAATTGTTGAGATAATGTAGGAGAAAACCTAGATGACTTTCGGTATGGTAATGACTTTTTAGATGCAACACCAGAGATATGATTCATGAAAGAAATCATTGAGAAGCTGGACTTCACTAAAATTAAAAGCTTCTGCTCATTTAGGGATGCCTGGGTGCACCGTCGGTTGAGTATCTGACTTTTGGTTTCAGCTCAGGTGTGAGCTCAGGGTCCTGAGATGGAGCCCCACGTCAGGCTCTGCACTCAGCACAGAGTCTGCCTAAGACTCTCTCTCTCTCTCCCTCCATCTCCCCTTTGCCTCTCTCTCTAAAATAAATAAGTAAATCTTAAAAAACACCCTAAAAAACAAAACCTCTGCTCAGTAAAACAGAATGCCAAAGAGATGGAAGACAAGCCACAGACTGGGAGAAAATATTTGCAAAAGACACATTTGATAAAGGTCTGTGAACCAAAATATATAAGAACTCAAGAGAAGCCAATCTGAAAAGGCTACATACTGTATGATTCCCATACATGACATTATGAAAAGGCAAAAGTATGAAGACAGTGAGAAGTTCAGTGGTTGCCAAGGGTGAGCTGTGGGGGAAAGATGAATAAGCAGAGCACAGGGGATGTTTCTAGAACAGTGAAAATACTCTGTAAAACATTTTAATGATAGATACGTGACCCTATACAAGTGTCCAAACCCAAAGAATATACAACACCAAGAATGAACCCTCAAATAAGCTATGGACTTTGGTGGCTGTGATGTGTCATTGTGGGTTCCCCCACGGTAGCAAATGTACCAGTCTGGTACATGATGGTGATAATGGGGGAGGCCATGCTTCTGTGGGGCCGGGAATATATAGGAATGCCTTTGTCTGTACTTTTCTCTCAGGGTTGTTGTGAACCTAAAACTGCTTTTAAAAAAATTCAAATCTTAAAAAGAGAGAGAAATACGTCAGTCTCTCAAAGAAAGCCAAGTTTTTACCGAAGGGAAATTTTGTCGCACAAGATACTATGTAAGGAGCCGTGAGTTAAAGAATTAAGGATATTCCCAACAACCATTTCACAGTTTTCCCACCTTTTAGCTTATTCAATGTATATTTGGGTAAGTAAGATAGCTCTACAAAGTTTTAAACACACCCATGAATTCTTCTTTTCTTAAATTCTAATTACTCATAACGACAGTAATCTATCCTCTTTCCATGTGCTCCTTTTGGCTGCATACCATCTCCTCGCCATGTGAACTTGAATGAGTGGCTCACTCCCCATGCACCTTACACCGTCCCTTCACACACAAAATGAGAACGAGTATTAACTACTCAGTGCTTCGGATTTTAGGAGTTCAGAAATTTCCCAGGAGGAAACAACCTGTCGACTGCCATGATAAGACTAAAGATCTTATCCCAAATAAATCCCATTGGCCTGAGAAGGATTCCATTGACTCAAGTTGATGAGCAACTATATATTCCTTGGTTTAAAGTTTAAAAATATGAGTTAGTTGTCACTTGACACGTGTCTTATTTGGTAGATGAACTCTTTCAACATGGAGAATATAGGATACGTTACAGGAGTTAAATTATCGGGAGCCTCAGTTCCAAAATTGGTACAATTTGGGGATAGGAAATATGGGATATACTTCATTTTCCTTCTCTGGAAAAGATCTGGCTTCTCTCACCTGGCACTAACCTGCTTCCTGGAATAGCATGTGCGCAAAAAATATACCTTTATTTTTCCTGCAAAGAAATTTTCTGGATGCAAAAGCCCTCCTTAATTAATTTTGTGATTGAGCTGTCACTGTCCGGTCCTCACTGGCCATCTTCTGTGAGGACTGCACTCACAACCAGCTCCCGGCCAGGACAATTCTGCACACATCTGCTGCTACAGGACTCCTAATCTCAGCTGAAGGAACCAACCCCAGGCTTACATTAATCATTTCCCTTCTCGTCCAACTTCTGTACCCTTTCTCTTGGACTTCGAGAAGTCTTGGCTGCTCTCACATAGCCCTCTGTGGGGCTGAGAAGCTACAATCTATGTCTCTAACATCCCTCGCAGTGTTCTTTTCTCTTTTTTTTATGATTTTATTTATTTTTTTGACAGAGAGAGAGAGAAAACAAGTAGGGGTAAGGGCAGGCAGAAGGAGAGGGAAAAGCAGGCCAAGGAGCCAGACGTAGGACTTGATCCCAGGATCCTGGGATCATGACCTGAGTGGAAAGCAGACACGTAACTGATTGAGTCACTGAGGTGCACCCCTCGCAGGCTTCTTGAGCCTAGTTTTCACCCCATTTGGTGGGAGGACTGAAGCAAGATTGGCCATCACTAGAATCCAGAAGGACTGGTGATTCACATGTCTTCTCAGTTCTTTTTGTTTTGTTTTTTTTTTGTTTTTGTCTTCTCAGTTCTTGAATGGTCCTCAGATCCTTCTGAAGGATTCTCCTGCTACTCCAAAGCCCACCCAGATACATTGTGGGTGGGGTGAAGGTGGGAAGCAAGACAGAGAACGACCAATGTCGAAACACTCTCAGTTCTCAACCTGAATGTAAAGGAGCTTCATCTGCTCTGGAGCTGGGTGGAAGGAGGAAAAGCTAGTTCTGGCTGAAAACCGGTCACTTCCTAAATGATTCCATCCTAAAGCTTGATGGTAGGTTGAATAAAAAAGCTAAGAAGTTTCCGTCTTCCATCTCTCCTATCTTTACTGAGCAAGATAGCTCAGATGTCTTCGCCCAAAAGAGCATCTCAAACTATTATCTCCCTACATTATTATTTTTTTAATTGGCCTAGATAAACTGGTGAAGTGGTAAGAACGATCTCAATCACATTAGTCTGTTAAACATTTTCAGGTGCTTTTGTAAGAAGGAAACTTTCCTAAACTCAATTATATTTGGCATCTACCTTGGGATAAAAGCTTTGCATTTTATGTAAATAATTAAGTAGATAAATAAATATTATGTAAAATAAATTCTTCATAAAAAATTGTGTTTCTTGCAGTATAAATATTTTCAGAACAGGAAGAAGAGGGATCGTTTTCTTTTTTGGGTGTGCCTGTAACAGTTTTTTTTTTTTCTTTTTTTGTATCATATGCACCTGAGCAGGAAAAAAGAGGGAGAGAGGTTACAGTTAGCATAAAGGGTCCGCTTGAGACGTGTACAAACCAAACAGACTTAAAAGTCATCTTGCTGCGGAGCCCACTGTATTAGTTCAGAAGAATATGTATTTTTAGAAGTGAAGAAAAAGTATCCAGAAAATGCAATTGTACCATAATGAGACTAGTTACTATGCACTAGGTGCCCCTGTAGACAAGACACTGAGCTCTGCTTTTTTTCTGCAAATCATTTCATTTACATTCACTCTCACAACTAGTCTGTTGAGGTAAGTGTTTTTTTTTTTTTTTTTTTTTTTTGAGGTAAGTGTTTTTAATCCCCCTTTGGGAGATGATGAAGCCGAGGCACAGAGAGGACAGGTGCCTTGCCAAATATCACATTATTAATTCACCAAGAATTCAAATGAGGACTTTGACTCCAGAGACCTTGGGAAAACCTTGGTATTTTCAAGAGAAATGTCACTGGTCTTGATCACTTTCGAATTCGAATTCGCCTAATCTGTTCACAAGCACTTAAATCCATAAAAACATTTAAAGAAATGGTATAGCTGATTTACTTGGTCAGCATTGGTTTGGGCTAAAGGATGTATCAGGATGAATCATCTGTTTTAAAATTAATTTCTCTGTTTTAAGGAGAAAGCAAGTGAAATGTTTAGTTACAAAGATTCATTGATTCATTTGGATTCTTGAGAACATTTTTTTCTAAGAAACCACTTGGAGTCATTGGAATTGTATCAAATGAGAAAATTACTCACAAAAAAATTGATGAAAGAGAAAATAGCTACATTATTAATGGCAGGTATCTAATATTGTAAATTCGAGGTAATATTTTTGATTTATCTGACATATGTGGAACTGATGTGTGTAATTTGTTTCCTATATAATCACCTCCTAATATTTCAGCAAATTTGGGTGAGGCAAGGGTCTCTTGATCTTAGCGTTTTGTAGCATTGAGTAGCCTTGTGGAGCTCCTCGGTTAGGCAAAATATTTACTAGCTTCCATAAGAGATGGACAAACTGTTCCTGAAACCATATATCCTAGAACTGGGGAAAAAAATAAACCTTGAGATTTATATTTGAATCATTCAAATTATTCGTATTCTAAGACAAAGATCAAGCAGGTACATTTATCACTTGTCCTCCCCAGTAGGAATCTTGCTAGGGATTATTGGGAGGAAGCAGTACAGTGTAGCTTCTAGAACCTTCACTCTCAGCAAATGCTTACAGTGACACCATTACAGGTGAGCATCAGAGGCTTCATGTCTACAAACAGACTCAACTCCCAGTACCAAGTTGGCACTAAAAATAATTTACCTCCAGTGTCACATGTCCCTAGGGAAAGTGAGGTGTAAATCTATATTTTAGGAATAAACCAATTTTTCTGGGTTTTCTCCCCCTGAGGTCTGCTTTCAATAGAAAAAGAAAAAGAGGGAAAATGAATTTGGATATACTTTCTGTGAGAACTCCATTGTAGGAGTTTTATTATACAAATAATAAAATTTAACTGGAAAGATCTTTAGTGAGCTTCGGTTTCACTTTTCCAAGGGAATATTAGAATTCCTGAGTCTCCTGAGCCCAAGTTTGTGGGGAGTTTCCTCATTTAGCCTCAGGGATGCCAACAAAATCTGCAAAGCACGGGTCAGCCTTCTCCTGCACGGGCTGAGCGTGTGTGTGTGGGGGTGTGGGTGCTCACACACACACAGGGGCTAGCTTGCTTAGATTTATAATCTCATACAAAGGGGAACAGCTTTTTTTTTAAATGTCAGAAAGAAAAATAAAACTACTAGTTATTTAAAGTTCCAACTTGCAAGCACATCTGCCTTCTAAGAGATGCAGCAAATCCTACCAGGGTGATAGTATTCTCCCCTCTTGTTCCCCTCAGTGATCAAACTTCTAGAATTGCCTGCCACACATACATAGGTCTTGTGTCAGTGCGGGATTTTTGTTTTTGTTGCTTTTTCAGTCGTGTAGAGGGACTGAATTCTGCATTTTGGTCCATCCCAGTGCAGAGACAGTAAACAGCCCCAGGAGGTGAGACGCAGGTCATCTGTATGTCGGCAAATTGAACTATCGAACTCCAATAAAAAGATATATATATATATATATAAAGAATGGCAACAGAGCAGGAATTATGCACCGAGGATGACACAGAAACTGAAGTCCTTGTGATGCACAGAGATCCTGCGGGAAGGTTTGCTAAGGAGGCAGCAGGTGTAGGTAGGTGCATTCAAATCTGCGCCGTCTATGCAGGTGTAGCATTGCATTACAAGTCTGACTTCATTTTTTGATATTTGCCTACTGACAAATAATATAAGCCTCTCTGCTCTCCCCCCCCCCCCCACTTTGCATCTGGGCAAACACAGAAAAAAGGCTGGTATTCCCTCCTGCCCATGCAGGAGGTTCAAGCCATGCACAATTCTTGCTGCAGTCCCAGCCCTGGACGGCACAAGACTCCCCCCACCCCACCTTCCAGCGAGGCTCCCTCTCTCAAATCACTCTGGGACCTGCTTGGGAGGCAGCCTGCACTCTCCAAAAATCTCATTACATAACTAACTTTTCTCTGCTCCCTTGATGTGTGTGGCATCAGTAGTCTCAACATTTAAACCAGATGTTGAGTGTAGGGCCCTCTCCTGTGGAGTGACCAAAACATATTTGCATGGACATTTGAGTCCGTACAGAATTTAGATTTCAGGTTGGGGTTGATTTAGGTGGAGGACGTTTTCTCAGAACCCCACCATCAGAAAGAAATCTCAAAACTCACATGGGGGGAAAGAAGAAATCTGAGTAATAGGAATATTTGTCCCACATCCATGTTTAACACACATGCTGAGTGCATAGTAAATAGGCAGCTAAGGAGTCATTCTAGAAATTAAGGAGCTTCTGAAAAGAGAGAGAAAAGAGAAAAAATCACCATTAATCACCCAGCACCTAAGTTTTTTTTTTTGTTTGTTTGTTTGTTTTTTTAGCACGTAAGTTTTTGTTCTAAAATTTCTCCTAGATGTTAGTGTGATTTTAAAACCCTACAGTTACAGGGTATAAAGCTGAGTCTTAGATGACCGTGGCAGGCACAGATGTGGATTAACATAACTTCTCATATTCGCATGGCTCTGGTCAGAATCAAATCAAGACTAGAAAGAGACAGATGGGATAAAACCAGATGTGAAGTCTATACTCCAAAAGTGAACTCGGCGCCATAACTGAGGGAGTCGCAAGGATTACCCCTGTCAACTCTGGTGCACAGGAGCTAGATTGCTCTGCACAAAATATTATGATCAGATGTGCTGGGTGACATTCAATCACACCATGGTCAAGAGAAGAGTCGTGTGCGTTTTGTGACGTAATAAGTAAGGAATTTCAGGGGAGTCACATTTTAATCCACAGCAGTCAAGAAAGGAACGGTCTAACCCTATGTCATTGGCATCAGGGCAGTTTCTTTAGAAAAGATGAAATTTTCAAAGTCTATCCCAAATGGCTTTCTGGATCATTCTACTTCTAGAGAAGTCTTTGAGGTTGAGGTCCTTGGATAGACTATCCAGGGTAAATCTTGGGCTCTCCGAGAAATAATTGTCCCCTCTAAAATATAATAAAATCCAACCAACTCTCCTGGGAGTTATTAACATTTCATTGCTATATAAATGTTCAGCAGCAGAAGAAGGAAGAACTATATTCAGGGAATAATTCTGACAGATTACAGTATGAGGTCTTGTTAAAAGTTGTTAAGGGTTATGTCCTCCAAGTGATTTATCCATCACAGTAGGAATAGAAATACGACACGGCCTGAATGAGAATTAGAGCTGCCATTTTAATTAGGTGAGCATTGGGTCGTTAAAGCCTAAAGACAATAATTACGACATAGGAGGTACTGCAAAGCAGTTTAAAATAATGAAATCTTTGTGTCATTCAAAAATAGTCTGCTTTGAATATCTATCTAACCTATTTATTCTCTGTAGACCCCAAATAGTCTTTCCACCATCTGTAGTGAATGAAGAAAACTGGATAAAATCACTCCAGCTCCTAAGTATGACCTTTTTTTCTTTCTTTCTTTCTTTCTTTCTTTCTTTCTTTCTTTCTTTCTTTCTTTCTTTCTTTCTTCTTTCTTTCTTTCTTTCTTTCTTCTTTCTTCTTTCTTTCTTTCTTTCTTTCTTTCTTCTTTCTTTCTTCTTTCTTTCTTTCTTTCTTTCTTTCTTTCTTTCTTTTCTTTCTTCTTTCTTTTTTTTTGTGGAAATTATACTATTCTTGAAGGAAATAAATGCAACAATTCTAGTTGTTCCAAGATAATGACTGTGATTGTGTGAGAGAGACCAAATGGCTTACAATCCACCCACAGGAAGCAACAGAATATGAGCAAACAAGACGTTTCATTGACAACCCTCCTTAAACTAAATCAGTAATCAGGAACAATTAGATTACAAAGGACTCTATAAAATGAACTGCTTCCAAAGAGGTGTTGAGATCCTACAATGATGCCTGTGTCAGTGTTGGATCGCAGAGTAATAATCCATTATTCATACCTACTTTGAAGATAAAACCTATAGGTAATGAGCAGAAACAAAAATCAAGACTGTGGCTAATTGTTTTGAGAGACAGGAGCCGGAGGACAGAAGAGTACTTTTCAGGGAGGTAATTAGGCTTCGGGGTGTCAGAATCAAATCTTGTTAGCAGTGTACGGTTCTTTTTTCTTTCCCTGAATTAATTATTTAAGCCTATTGCAGGAATTTACATGATGAAGAGTCAAGGTACAGAGATTTGGGGGGACATGAAATTGTCCAGCGACACACTCCAAGTAGGGTTATCTATGTTGGAAAGTTTCCAGTGTATACAGTACTTGTTAGAAGTTCTAAAATGGATTATTTTCTTCCAGCTGAAGTCTTGGCAAGAGTCAAGTTGGTTTGGGTAGTTACTCACAGAAATGATAGAGTCTGAGCCATTTGGAGGCATTTGACACACCGCACATCCAAACCAAGTCTTGGAAACTAAGTACAGAACCATCAGTTGTCTATGGAGCTCCTGTTTTTGTACCCAGGATGCTTTGAGGTCCATTACACTTATAATCTCATTTAATCCAAGGAAAATTGGGCTCCTGAGTGGCTCAGTTGGTTAACTGTCTGCCTTCCCCTCAGGTCATGATCTCAGGGTCCCCGGATCAAGCCCCACTTCAGGTTCCCTGCTCAGTGGGGAGTCTGCTTCTCCCTCTCACTCTTCCCCTATGCTCACTCACTCTCCTCTCTCTCCAATAAATAAATAAATAAAATCTTTGGGGAAAAAAAATCCAAGCAGACCTTCATAGATGCTGTTTTTAAAGTTGAGGGTGTTGTGACTCTGAGAACGTAACTTCCTGTGGTCCCTCAGTGGGTTAAGGGAAGACCGAGGATTGGTGGAAGGTCCAGACCTTGCTCCTGGTCCTCTTTGTCAACTCAACAGATAATGAGGAACATTTCGCTACAATTTCAGCTCTTTAGTCATGTTGAGAGGTAAATTTTATACTATTCTTTGGGTATTTTCCGGTCATAAGGCTAAAGCTAAAAGCTTAGAAATGAGACCAGATGAATCAGATAGTTCTCTGACAGCTTCCATGTGACAGGTTGTTTTTATAAGCACATCCTGTATTTGGTGGTTTGTAGAAGTTAAAGTACATGGGGTGTGGGTCTGGTTTTGACTTCAGCAGCACCCAGCTGTAGGACCTTTGGTAATCTACCCTTTTTAAACTTCTCTCCAGTTGCCTCTAAATTAGCAATAAAAAAATAGTCCCTACTTCAAAACACTGATCAAAAGAATAAGTGAGATAGTGAATGTAAAGAGTCTAGTCTTTATGCTCAGTTTCTGTTTGGCAACTAGACTTCTAAAAAACTGGTTTTGGGGATCCCTGAGTGGCTCAGCGGTTTAGCACCTGCCTTCGGCTCAGGGTGTGATCCTGAAGTCCTGGGATCGAGTCCCACATCGGGCTCCCTGCATGGAGCCTGCTTCTCCCTCTCCCTGTCTCTGCATCTCTCTCTCTCCCTGTGTCTCTCGTGAATAAATAAATAAAATCTTAAAAAAAAAAACAGTTTCTATGAGCAAAAAGTAGGATTACTGAAAATAACATTATAAGGGATTTATAAAGTTGCCCCTTGCTTATTGAAAAATGATTACAAATGCTTCTTTGCTGCTTAGCATCAGAGAGATCTATAAGAAGCTCCTTCCTAAGAACAAAGGGCGTAAAAACCAATCTTCAAAAGACAATATGATAGAAACGTGAAAACATTTAAACCTACTTAGTAATCAAAGAAATGCACAATGACACCAACATGCCACTTACTGTTTATTAATCGCCCTCAAAAAGATGCCACTAAGTGACTTTAAAAGTACAGTAAAGAAAGCAATTTTATTCGTTGATGATAAAAGGTGACATTTTGGAAGACCAATTAAATAATATTTTTCAAAAATATAAAAACTAATTTTAATTTTAAACATCAATTCTACTTCTGAGAATTCCCACCAAGGAAATTATTTTAAAAATGGAAAATCAACATAGATATAATTTTTAGAATAGTATTATTTGAGTAAACACTGAGGAGAGTCTAATTACCCACCAAAAAATTGTTTGCAATAACCATGGTGCCATCTCTTCTCGGCATATTAAGTCCCAATTAAAATTAACTCATGAAGACAATATGGCATGATGGTAAGGCTTAGAAAAAAAAGAAAAGTGTGGTGTAAATTGTGTAGGCCCATTAAGGCTAAATGAGAAACAGATGCCCAGAAAAAAGCGATTTCAAGAAATATCAAAATGCTCATAGTTGTGTTAGGATGATGGATTTGGGGCCATTATACTATTTAAAAAATTTTTTTAATAATTTCAATATTAGTTGTATAACATTAGAAAAAACCGATTTTACTAAAACTGTAAGATGGTGACTGTTCTCAAGACTAGTCACTTTTATAACTCAATTTTCTGAGTTCAGAACCTGATTTATTAATTACTGGGTTTTTTGTATGAATAAGACCAAAAGGCAAGATCAAATAATAAAATTCATCTCTTTATACATTTTTGCTCATTATTTTTAGAATTATTTTCCATCAAATAAGTACTTTCTCAAAATGAGTCAAATATGTGATCTAGGACTAAGTATATGCAGGTATCATTGCATTAGTCTTTTCCTACGTTAAAATTTATCCCCAGTGATCAATAGCCTTAATTTAATAAGCCTATGGACGTTGACAATTTTGTTTTCTCCAGGTCTATACACAATCCCTTGCCTTTGGAAAGGTTCTTTAAGAAGGCTCAGTAACAATATGAGTACTGCTATTTTCTTGAAAAAATAACCTTTTTAAAAATGATTCTATTTATTTATTCATGAGAGACATAGAGAGAGAGAGGCTGTGGGACTCGATGTGGGACTCAATCCCAGGACCCCAGGATCACGCCCTGAGCTGAAGGCAGACGCTCAACCGCTGAGCCACCCAGGTGTCCCACCGAAAATAACTTTTTAAAGTCCATTTGACACACCACTGACAGAATTAATTAATTAATTTCTCCTTAAAGCTACTGCTATTATTAAACATTTAGAGTCTTTTGTTTTCAACTCAGCTCCTCTCTAACTCACTACAGGATTTTGAATTGAGTAGTGAAGGGTGGGGGTAGAAGAGAGTAGGAAAAAGTATATGGTCAGCGATTACAGCAGATAGCCAGAAAGGGCTCCACTTATAGGGTTTCTTTCTTTCTTTCTAAAGATTTATTTACTTGAGAGAGAGAGACCTCGAGCGGGGAGGGAGGGGCAGAGGGAGAGGGAGAGAATCTTAAGTGGACTCGCCCTGAGCATGAGCAGACTCAGGGCTGATCCCAGGACCCTGAGGTCATGACCTGAGCTGAAACCAAGAGTCTGCTGCTGAACCAACTGAGCCACCCAGGTGCCCCTAGATAGAGTCTCTTTCTAATAACAGATAATCGAAGTCAGGACAATATAACATTTACTACGGTTTATACGCAGCGCTAACCACGGTGGACAGAAGCAGATATGGTCACATACAGTTCCTGGCAACAAGCATATGCGCTGATAAGGAGCCAAACACACATGAACCACAAAAACATACACAGGAGTGACTGTATTTTCCTTTCTTTTGATTTTGCTGGGCCGAAATTCTACAAAACAACTTTTATTCCCTGCAGCTTGAGAAAATTTAATGCAGGGCAGCCCGGGTGGCTCAGCAGTTTAGCGCTGCCTTCAGACCAGGGTGTGATCCTGGGGTCTGGGATCGAGTCCCACATCGGGCTCCCTGCATGGAGCCTGCCTGTGTCTCTGCCTCTCTCTCTCTCTCTCTCTCTGTCTCTCATGAATAAATGAATAAAATCTTTAAAAAAAAAGATAGGGATCCCTGGGTGGCGCAGCGGTTTAGCGCCTGCCTTTGGCCCAGGACGTGATCCTGGAGACCCGGGATCGAATCCCACGTCGGGCTCCCGGTGCATGGAGCCTGCTTCTCCCTCTGCCTGTGTCTCTGCCTCTCTCTCTCTCTGTGACTATCATAAATAAAAATTAAAAAAAATAAAAAAAGACAGAAAATTTAATGATAGATTATTTGTATTATTTTCTCTTCATTCCTAAACACCAAAAACAAAACAACAACAAAAAACCTCAAAAACCAACAACCTAAGAACTCTGAAGATTAGCAACAGCAAATAAATGGAGGATGAAAGGCCAAGCCCGAAAAATGACCCTTACAGGGTAAGTTTCTGGGTTGTTTCTCCCTCTTTTATTTTTGTGCCACGATCAAGGGCAGTTTCAGCGTGAAAAGGTGCAGAGTGGTTGGTACAGGGAGCAAATTTCAGAGAGAAACTCTGTCTTTCTAGTCCGAGGAACAGGAAAAGGAGCCTTTGCTCCCAGGGCAGCCCCAATTGTGGATAACTGCAGCGGCGCACGTGGCTAAAACTCCAAGAGCAAAGCAAAACACAAAACACAGAACCACACACAATCGTATTCAAGCCAGACGACTAGGAAAACAGGATTTCCCTGGACATCTGAGCTATGTGGCAGGTGCCACCTGCAGGGAAGGGGGAGGGGAGGCTCCACTTCTGCACTTGAGCTGACACAGGTCTGCGTGTCCGTGAGACAGACCACGAGCGACAAGGCAAAGGATTGGAATTCTACCCCTGGGTGTTCAGATGGAATTTCAAGTTTCTTTCTTTCTTCTTTTTTCATTAAAGATCTTCTATTTATTTATTTGACAGAGGGGATCTGCAGAGAGGAAGGGCACGGGCAGGAGCAGACTCCCCACTGTGCAGGGAGCCTGTTGGGTGGTTGGGTGGAGGGGCCGATCCCTGGACCCCAGGATCATGACACAAGCTGAAGGCAGACGCTTAACCGACTGAGCCACCCGGGCTCCTGAAGCTTGACATTGCCCCCTAAGTAGGTAAACTGCTTTGTGACACCACCGCCACTAGAATTCAGGACCCTCTAGGGACTGTTAGAGGACTCGGGGTCTCCTGTCTCCTAACATAATATTCACAATGTCCAGGATACGATCCAAAAATACTCGACATACAAAGAACCAGGACAACAGGAAAAATCCTCGAGGGAAAATCATCAGCAGATCGACACATGGAAACTCAGAGAGGAACCCCACGTTGGACTCATAAGCAATTACCACCACCCTTCCTTCTTCCCTCCCTCCCTTTCTTCCTTCTTTCCTTCCTCCTGCTTCATCGTGTTCTTCATTTCTTATCTTCTCGAGGCAGACAACACTTAGATGTTGGGTCCTAGACCTTTTTTTTTTTCTTTTGTAATAGAAACATACCAAGGTAACTGTTGGGTTGTTCTTTTTCTTTTCTTTTTTTTTCTTTTTTCCATTTTCTTTTTCTGTGTCAGCTGAATACCACAGATTGGAATTTGCTGTTTTTGAGGCTACTAAGGACCATGGCAACAAGGCCCACGTGAAAAGCATGATGCACCAGGGCACTTTCTGTTGGATGCTATTGTTACACTGCTGCTCCTAGGAGGCCTGAACCAGAATGCGGCCCCCTAGACCAAGCAGCCTTAACACAGAGGGCTCCAGGTCCAAGGCCACCAATGAGCGCCTGGAATTGCCTGCCAATATTTACCAATCGGGACAAAGCACTTTTCGCCCCCCTTTTCCCTCCTTAGCATAGAGGACTAGAGTGGGAACCTGAGTGGGAGATTTCTGTGTTCACAGTCTCCCCTTTGTAACCACTCTGTTGGTGCTGGTCTGCCTCCAGCTGGGGCCCCAGGAAGCCTTGGCACTGCTTTCATGGTTGTGGGGCCCGAGGACCCAACTGCGGTAACGTTTCATGTATCATGTTGTTCAAATGGATTTCTAACTTTTGTGACTTCTTGCTTGACTCCTAGCTTGTGCAGAAGTGAGTTGTTTAATTGACTTATCTTTGGGGCTTTTCTAGGTGTCGTATTGTATTGATTTGTAACTATTCTCTCTCATTTTAAAGAGATGTTATGTATATTTGAAAGAGAGAGAGAGTGAGAGAGGGAGGGAACATGAGCAGGGGCAGGGGCAGGGGGCCAGGGCTGCAGAGGGAGAAGCAGGCTCCTCGCTGAGCAGGGAGCCCAAGAAGGAGTTTGAGCCCAGGACCCCAGAATCAGGACCTGAGCCACCCAGCGGCCCTCATTTGTAACTCTTCTCTTACAGTCAAGAGAACAACTCCTTTAGCCTGAAGAACTTCCTTTAGCACTTTTTTTTTTTTTTAGACTTGATCCCCTGGAGCCGAATATCCTCATGGTAAGTTTACCTGAAAATATCTGTATATTCTTTATTTTTTTATTTTATTTTATTTTATTTTTAATATGGAAGGCTTCACGGATTTGCATGTCATCCCTGTGCAAGGGCCATGCTAATCTTCTCTGTATTGTTCCAATTTTAGAATGTGTGCTGCCGAAGCGAGCACTATCCTTTATTATTTAAGGATAATTTTTCTGGAAAAAGATCGGTCAGCACTTTGAATATAGTTCTGGACTCCTTTTATTATGATAAAAAAGTTAACTACTAATTATATCATTGTTCTTGTATGTGTTCTGTGTTACTTTTCTCTAAGTACTTTTTAAGATTTTTTTTCTTTATTTTTTTAGTTTTCAGCAGTTTGACTCCAATGTGGTTTTCTTTATATTTATCCTTTGTGTGTAGGTGTCATATTTGTTCTGATTTGTTGAGATTCTTGGATCTGAAACTTAAGATTGTCTACCAGTTTGTGAAGGGTTGAGCCATCATTTCTTTAGATATTTGTCTATATCTGTCTCTCCTCTCCTTCTGGAAATTTAATTGCATGTGTGTTAAGCTGCTTGGTATTATCCCAGAAGAGTATTTTCCTATTTACTTATTTTCTATTTATTTTTCTTCAGTAATTTGTCTCATTCTGCTTTTGTGGGTGAGCAATTTCTTGTGATCTTCTCATAAATTTCACCAGTCATTTCTTTTATCATTTTCAATCTGATGCTGATCCCATCTAGTGGATTTTTCATTTCAATGTTTATATTCCAGAATTTCCATTTTTATGTATTTTCATTTGTATTCACTCTTTTAGACCATTTGTTCTTTAACTCTTTAAAAATATTTTTAATTTTTTGAACACATAATAGCTACTCTAATGTATCTGTGTGACAGAGCCATCATCTGGTCAACTGAAGGTCCCGCTCGACTTGTGTTGTTTATTTTTTTGAGATTATAGCATATACTTTACTCTTTCTTTACATATATAATAATATTTGGAGAAAACTGAACATTGTAGATAATACGTTGTAGCAACTCTGGATTCTGTTGTGTTCTTCTGGGGATGTTTTGTAATAGCAGTCTAATTAGCTTTCTTGGATTCTAACTGTAACTTCACTCTTTCTAATGGAATGCAGCAGCTGAAAACCCTGCTTATGCCTCACAGCAACCAGCTGCTGCTTTCTTTCTTTCTTTCTTTCTTTTCTTTTTTTTTTTTCTAGCCTAGTTCCTGAATTTCTTCACTGTGAGTCTGCCAGCATCAGATTCTCTTTTTTGATGTTTCAAATCAGTAAGGCTGATTGGCATGTTAGTCAGAGAAGGCACTTGGTTAAAAAAAAGCAGCAAAATCACAAATTTCACCTGATAAATCGTTTTTTCAACACTATATTCTATTGGCCTTTCCCTGCTTTATTTGCCGGTCACCCAGGGCTCTGCTTTACACATTTATAGTTTAGTGGTCAGCCAGGGATTTCTGCAAATGCAAATGTTGAGTCTTGGTACTTCTGCACTTCTCAGATTTGCCTTTTAAATTCTCAACTGTTACTTTAATACTGATCACTTTCCTCTCCATTCCTGATCTGGTTAGGCTGGCGGTTTCCCTTCTCTACAGATGGTTTTTGGAGCATGCTCCAACATTTCTTAATCTTCATAATGACAAGTGTTTGAGAACACAATTGCCCTTGGCTTATGTTTGAGCTTATGTCTAAGCTATATAACTTTTATCCATGGTGTGATTTATATGACATCACTTTGCCACCATTATCAGAAACTTGTTCATACCATCACAGATCATTGGTCTGCACTTCCTTCGTGGGCAGGTTTCCATAGCTCCCTTTGCCTTTCTCTACCATGATGGTATTGAGGCTGGAAGTCTAATCATTTTTAAAGAATTCTACTATCAAATAAATCTTGAAAATACCATCTCACAAGAAGTTAGTAGACATAGTTTCACTTAACTTGGGCAAGCAGCTTGACTGTCTTATGTCATTGCTTTCTCTTCTGTAACTTAAGGAGTTGGATGAGATACACAGTACTCCTGCCAGTGAAATTCTATTTTTTTCCTCCTATGGTCAAGAAGGAAACATGACTGCTACTAATTTATAGACATAGTGATTGTTTAAGCCTTTATCCTTCTGTTTACATTTTCTCAGAAAATAAGTCACTTGTCAACCGAAATGTTCTCTGGAGTTAAATGAAACATTTTATCTATTGTCTCAGTGGCTTTCTAAATCCTGTTTCAACTTCAATACCCAAAAATAGTCAACAGGCACATTATTCTAAAGGTGACTTTTGCAATATTTTCTAATTTCCCAACCAGAGTATTTGAATTTATTCCCTCCATTTGCTGTCAATTTTCTCTCTTTCTGAGTATATCTGCTACCACTCAACTCTAATTTCCAATTCCTCCTGGGGGCAGGGGGTGTTTCATATTCAGTTGCATTGTTGTCTTGGCCCAGAATGTTTTTACTCTCTGTGCAATTCAAAAGATGGATGCTGAGCTATATTTTCTCTTCTGAATGACAAAGTCAACAAAATAAGAAACATGTCAAGAAAATGTCAGATGTTAGCAAGAGACTGAAAATAACAAGGTGGGCAAAATATAGGAAGAATTCTGTTACAAATGGGTTCCTACAAATAATAATTTTTGTTATCTCTCTTTTTATGTCACGAATGTAGATATAGTAATATTTATCTTATTAAGCCTAGTGTGCTTATTATTTTCATTAACTTTTCATTTAATTATCTATTTATCAAATACTTTTAAATTATTACCTCATGCCATAAAGCAGAGAGCAAAACAGTTTCCCTGCTCATTGTTGCCACCCAAAGTCATACCATGATGAAAAGCCCTACTTAGAGTTGACATTGATCATTAGATTCAGAGTCTTGGTAAGCTACAGCACAAGAGGGCAGAGCTAAGTAATTTAGGTGTCAACATCTTTTGAAGGTGGCAGTACAGGAGATAAGACAGGAAAGCAAAGATCAAAGAATGTCAAATAACTTTTTTTTTTAATTTTTCCCACTGAATTAGCCAAATTATTTTTAATTGAATCTGTTACAAACCTATTACATTTCAAAAGAAATACATTCTCACTGTGACAATTCAAACAAGAATTAATCTAAAATCACCTTGCATCCTTATATTGAAAAATCAATTGCTTTCATGTTGTTACCAGGAAGTCAACACCATAATGCATTCTTTTTATTTATGAAATATACAACTAGAACATATTAATCTGATTAATATAAAATTGTTTCACTAAATCTCTTAAAACTTGCTCACTGACTTTGTTATAGAAAATGAGATTACTATGTATGAATTTTATAAATACACAATTACATTATGTGGATCTGTGATCAACTTACTGAAAAATGAAGAACATTATTTAGAAATACTACTATATCTAATAAAATAAAGGATATCTCTAAAATTAGCTCGCTGGAAAAATTTTTAAAGTTGGTTTCCTGTTAGTATTGTTCTATAATACTTCGATTTTTGGGAATGCTATATTTCCAAAGCTAGATTTAAAACCAATAAAAATACTTAAGCTGCACATAAAAAATCCTATAGAAATGATTTGGATAATTAGATATTACAAGTAGATATTGTACATTGATTTTATATGAAATATGAGAATGTTTGAATTTTTTTCAAGGATGGCTTACCTATTTAATAGTTATGAGTATCAGGCTGGAAGCTAAGCAGAATCCAAGATTATTTTTCAAAACTCCTTATCATTTTTTTTTCCTGGTGGTAGGAATAAAAAGGAGAGATAAAAATGTCAAAATAGCAAGTAAAGTGGAGAATGAGGAAAAGAGATGTATTTTTTAGTAAGGAAGTGTAGCCATTTGTTAAGACAGAGCATTGATATGTGGTCTACATTTACATAAAGGTGTATATTCAGTCAAGTCACCTTTATATCTTAGTCTTTACTATATTGCACCAATAATATGTAATAAGCTAAAGTATATTGCTATTGGTTATGTTGACATTGAATAGATATATGATGGCTATATTATTACAATTTGAAGCTATCACACTGCTAGATTTACACCTACATATTAACTATCTCAGTAAAATGCGTATATGAAATTGTTTATTTCAAAAATATATACTAGGGATACTTGCATTCTGACATCTTCTGAATAAAGATAAAAATTATTTCTCTTAAAGGTGACAGATCATGCATGGGTGGCTCAGTTAGTTGAGTGTCCAACTCTTGATTTTGGCTTAGATCATATTGTTAGGGTTGTGAGATGGAGCCCAGCATCAGGCTCTGTGCTGGATGTGGCGCCTGGTTGAGATTCTCTCTCTCTTTCTCCCCTGCCCCCCACCAACATCTCCCTCTCTTAAATAAATAAATAAATGTGACAGATCAAATGTATGCATTTGCCCCCTTTGCCTGTTAAGATGTTCCCGAAAGAGGGAAGGAAATAAGGATGTATGAATAAAAATATACTCGTAATAGAAAAAAGAATTGTGGAGGTTAGAGTGAAGAGAAGTCATCATTTATGAGAAGTTTCACTTTATTTCTGCAAATCAGAAAAGGATGGGAAATCACAGAGAGAGAAACAAAGTGGACAAATGGAATCCTGAGGTGCACAGTGAGTTTTATTCCTGTGAAAATCTGAGGACCTACCACTAAAGAAATTGAGCAAAGCTTCTGAGGAAAGCTAATAATCTCTGTGCAGGTCTCACTGGGTCATTTGGCCAGGGTTGAGTCAGGAAGACCAATGACACAGTAATTCAGTTTTCTGGAACCCCATCCACCCAGAGTTGCCTCATGTGAATTGTCAGAATTTCCACTCCAGGGGGGGTCCATGTAACAAAATAGTTTTACTTAAGCCTACTGTACTTATGAATGTTTTTTAAGGAGACAGCTCTTTGACAAATTTCTTCTATGGTTATTCAATTAAAAAAAATCTTCCCACTATAGAGATCAGTTTGAATAATTCATATCTTTCTAGAAAATTAATTATTTTATCTATATTTTAAAATTTGTTTTCATGGAGTTTGATCAAGCAGTACATTTTGATTATTTTAATTTTCTCAATATTTGAGGTTATTTCCCCATATTTATTGTTTATATATTTGTCCTTTTTCTCCTCTTCTTTAGAATAGGTAAAAGTTGTAGCTTTTTCAATTAAACAGCTATTTAATTTAGTTATTACTTCAAGTCATTTTCATTTTTAAGTCATTAATTTCTGTCTTTATTATTCTCTTATTTTTCCTTATGTTGAGGTTGGCATTTTTCCAGTTTCTTGAATTTCTACAAGTTTACTTTTATTCTTTCTTTTTGGTTTATATGTGTCTTTAAAGCTATGAAATTTCCTCTGAGTGCAGCTTTAGACAGTGTAGTGTAGTCATAAATGACATTTTGTGAACAAAAGGTTTGATTAAAAGTTTGATATTTCTGGGGCATCTAGGTGGCTCAGTCAGCTAAGCAGCTGCCTTTGGCTGATGGTTATGATCTCAGAGTCCTGGGATCGAGCCCCATGTCAGGCTCCCTGTTCAGTGGGGAGCCTGCTTCTCTCTCTCTCTGTCCCTCCCCTTGCTCATGTTCTCTCTCTCAAATAAATAAATCAATAAAATATTAAAAAAAGCCTTTGATATTCCAAGAACTTAAGAGATAAAAAAAGATTCAATTATTTTTTATTTACTTGATATTTCATAGTTAAAAGAGCTAAATCGAAGCCTTTCTATTTTTGGTTTTTGTATTTATTTTCCTTTTTAATGCCAAATCATTCATTGATCTATGGAAAATAAAATGAGTAACATATAAAGTATTTTCATATTGTTAAAATAATCATTGCTAATTTAATAATTGTATCCAACATTTATAGCATTATATCAATTCCTTGTATAAGGTACTTTTCTAAACCCAATGTATGCATTAATTCAATAATTTTCATTTTACAGATGAGAAGTGAGAAAACAATCTTAGAGAGGTTATATAAATTATGCTGAGCAAATTAGAACATGTAGACTCTAATCTAGTTCTCTGACTCCAGAGCTAAAGTTTGTACCTAGCCTTTATGTGTGGGGAAAGAGCACAGAAACTGGAGTCAGGCTGCTTCATCTTCTAGACCAGTCTCTGCTACAGTAAGATCTGGTACAGGTTGATCATGCTTTATGGGGCTAAGTTGGGGCTGTACTAAATGTGTTCGAGGTCTACTATGTTAGCGTTAATGTTATGTAATCCTTGATGTGCTATTCTAGGAGCAAAAATAAATGTTCGCACTCCAAATATTGCTGGCGGTCAGTGGCATTACCTGTGATATGGCAAGCTATGGCCAAGGGTACATTCCAGAGTCATAAACTAGAAAAAAGGTATCTGGCCTTATTACATTGATCTCATCAAAACTCTACAGTAACTAATTGCACTAAGTAGTGGTGACCTAAGAGTCCAGTGGGCCTAGAACCAATGCTGGAATTTCAGAAGTCCTAGGAGTCAGCTAATGTCAGAATCCATATATCGACTATAGTGGACATGAGTTTTGAGTTTAGTTAATACCAACTATGCTGGGTTTGAGTGACCCACTGTTGGCCATATAACTTTGGTCATATGTTAAGTACAATTTGGAATATAAAGCTCGTTTTTGCTTACTTAGACAGAAACAAAAGAAAATATAGCCCCTTTCCCTAAAGAAAGCAAAAATGAAATATATTTATCGAAGTGTACACAACTCCCCCTTTAGCTACAGTTTGTTACCTGTGCCGACAGTGGTCCAGAAGCGGGTAATCCTCCTTCAGAGGCATTGTCACAATGCCAATAGGAGCCTTACGCTACTATGTCACAACGCGTTTGTCATTTGCCTCACTTCATCTTATCACATAGCCACTTTATCATCTCACATCATTATGAGGAAAGAAAAAAGAGAACTTTAAAATCTTATCCAGAATTTTGTCCCATAAAGGGCCAAAAACCATAAAGGTGGCTGGCTGGAAATGTGGTCCATCCCATGAGTGCATTGTAGCCCACACATAATGGAGGTTCTACACTAAGGAAGGAGAGAATGAACCCTGTGTACTATACTTAGAAATTCCTTCCCTAATCTGCATAGTACAGGATTAATTCAGGGCAACTATCACAAACTGAAAGTTTTAAACAACTCAATTTTTAGCAATCAATGGAGTCATTATGTCTAAGATTTCAAAGTTCTCTTTTTCCTTCTTGCCAATCATTTGTACTTTTTTTCTTAATTGGCTGCTATTTTCAATCAAGTACAATTGCCCTAAAGTAAAGTTAGAGTCACATTCCACTGATTAGAGTTGTCTTCTAATGATTAATGAGCCAGTCTGAAATTCACACTGTGCTTATTTAGAACATGATAGCATCATTCGGTAATGAACTTTCAAGAGATTATTTATTTCCCGTTGCCATATTTCTAATCAAGTACTCATATGCATAATGAATGCTTCAAGAGAAATCTTTTTGCTTGTTTACCAGAAGAGTCATCTTAATGGCAAACCACAAGCATGTTGAGATGGATTGTCTAGTGAAATCTCAATATGAATTAAAATATTTCATGGATTCATAAAATAGTAAAACACAATGGTCTCTAAAAATTCTAATAAATCACATGAACTCAGATGTGTAAGAGAATTTGAGACTCACTTGGCCAACCCCTAAGCCAAGTCCATGAATATAAGAATCACCAGCAGGTGATTCTCTAGTGCCTTGCGGACACCCTCTGGAGTTTGGAAACACCACCTCTGTGTCAGTCCCCTCTAGATGGCAGTCATTGCTAGAACATTCTTTTATTGAGCAAAACTGCAAAATTTGCTTTCTCCTCCATCATCTTTTTCTTTTTCTTTTTCTTTTTTTTTCTTGCCATGCTAGATGCTTATGTGCTAGGCATATACTTTAGGCGAAGTAAGCTGCCAGCAATGTTAACAGCCATATTAGAAAAAAAATTAATTTCAGGATCACCAAAGTGGTGAAAAGATCACTAACCACCCAAATAAGGGAGGGAACCACCCATGCAGATATCTAACTCTCTGCCCAGAGTTCAAGGCGGAGGAAACAAAGTGCAAAAGGCCATTGGGGTAGGACATGAGTTTGGTGGGTGTGTTCAAGAAATAGCAAGACTAGTGTAGTCAGATCAGAGGGCAGGAGGGGAAATTGGTAAGTGGTTAAGATAGATAGTAAGTGGCGCTGTGAGGGAGATATGACGCCTTTGGAACAAGGAGTGACATAATCTTTCTTAGTTGTAGGAGAATCACTCAGTCTGATGGGTGGAAAGTAGAATACGAGACAGAGAGGAAGTGGAGAGACCACTTAGTAGGCTGCTGCAGGAGTCGAGTGGAGATACTGGCTTATGTTAAGGGAGTAACTGTGTTAGTGCCCTGATTCTACTTACGCTGTGTAGGAAGAGCCTACATGATGGATTGGATGTGCCACAGGGAGTGAAGTATAATGAATCCGATAATTTTAATTTGAGCATCATATGATTTTAATATGCCACGTAGGCATCCGAGTGAGGATATTGAGAATATGTAGACTATATGAGTTGGAATTTAGCTGAAAAGCATTAGTCCAATGTCTTTTAAAGTCGTTGGGTTCGTAGAGTACATCTATATCCTTTCCACCTTCGTGCTGTGAGACTGCTGGGCTTGAGGATGACATATGTTATTTTGAGGTTGCAGCTTTCAGTATTAATGATATCATGGCCATAAAGACCAGTGGTATACTGAAAGATTTTTTTTTTTAATTGTAGCACCTACTTCAGTGTATCCACAACCATCAGGATGGAGGTACCCATTTCTCAACTCCTGGGAGCATTGGGTGGTTAGAGCTCACAGTTGCGCCATACTTGGGGAACTGCTCTTCCTTTGAAGGAGGCTTCCTTGCACATGCCTTCCCCTGTGTGCGGCTCACATCTAGCGGGCTGGGCAATGTAGGAGGGTGATTCTCAGGTATCCCTGAGAGCACCCATCATAAACCTGACACCAAGTATCCTTCTCAGAATCCATTCTTCAGGAAGCCCAACCTAAGCCACAAATGTCTCACAAAAGTACCTATTCATAAATAAAAGGTTTTAATTTTTTTAAAAAATAGACCCACGATGACACAAATGAATTTGGTATTATTTACATGATGTATTATAACCATCCAACAATGGGGGTTAAAGGAGAACATTCAATTAGGCTATATCCTCTTTAGAATTTTTTTAGCTAAGGATTCATCCAGGTAGAAATAAAGTCTAATGGCAAATGGGGATTTCATTGACTTTATATTCCATTTTAAAGTTGAATTTTAGATAGACCATCACATTTATAGGACATTTTAACAGCAATTATATTTAACAACACAGAAAAAAAAATGAACCAAATAACACTTCAGATGCAGAGATGCCTCCAAACAACATGGTATGTTCATTATTTTTAAAATTCAAAAACTTCACAAAAGACCAGGATCAAACTCTCAAAGCTTTTTGTACAGATTCTCATCTGTCAATCAAATGCTCCCTTTATGAACATGTTGCTTTTCATCATTTCAAGAAGTTGACATTTCTGTGGTTAAGATCATCCCCTCATTTAAAAATCTCTCCCCCTAACTTCCTGTGTTTTTCAGTATTATTTTTTAAAAACACTAATAAATGGTCTTTGGATGGATTCAGCTTTTCTTGGCTGCTTATAAACCAGTAAACTTAACAAATCAGAAAGAATGTTTCTGCAGAAAAGTTAGTTGAGTAAATTTTTTAGCTTTAATATACGTTTACTAATACTGACTTAAAATCTTTTTGAAATACAGAAAGAAAGCATGACCAAAAAATGGGAGATACACTAGAACACTCTTAAGTGCTTTTCAAGAAAAATATGTCTGAACACAGAAACATCTGCTTCATACCTACCTGACCCTTATCTCTTCTATTGCTTTAGAATTTCAACCTTAAAATTCTTTCTTTTTGTTGACAGAATAACATTATGTCTTTTGAGGGTGGAGGGTGGAGAGGGAAAGAGAGAGAGAGAATCTTAAGCAGGATCCATGCCCAGCCTGGAGCCCAATGTGGGGTTCGATCTCACAATCCCAAGATCATCGTGACCTGAGCCTAAATCAAAAGGACTGAATGCTTAACTGGTGGAGACACCCGGAAGACACCCGTGAGCTAAATAACATAGGCAATGTTATTTAGATTATTTTCAGGTGAGTTAGAAAAAATAAAGCAAACTACTGTAATTTTAAATCATAAAGTGGAAGAGTGAGATGATTTTTTAATATTTTGGAAATAAATTGCAAGTTTAATTGGGCTGGCTGAAAGCATGTTGTGGAATTCTCTTCCCCTGTGACACATCTGACTAAGGAGATTATAACAAATCAAAAATAATTTAGTGCCTCTATTACGTCATCTCTCTCTTAATTGTTCTCACAAGTGATTCCTTGTTACATAAGCTAAATTATTATTATTTCTTGTTTCCTTGACTCAACTGGAGACTAGGAGAATTGGCTTCTTTAACTGGTCTATATGGTGGTCCAGAATGGCTCTCGAGGCCCCCTCAAAAACCAGCTAGCAAGTAGGAGCTGAATTAAATTTTTGCTTGTGTGGTTCCCAAAAGGAGAACTGAGAGCCATATGTGAGCATGACAGATGGGCTTATTTCAGCACAGTGGTGGGAAGAGCCTTCAAACAATTACAACCGTGCAGAATTCAAATGAGCAGTGAGTTCCCATCCCCTGCTGGGCTCAGACACCATTCACCGGCCAGAACCTTTGTGGCGGGGACCACAGCACTGGGCAGCAAAGGGGACGGCTCGGTCTCGTCCTGGGGTGGCCCTGGAATGGATGCGATGGCTTGCGTGAATGTACCCCTCCCCTCAACTCAGGACCGTTTCAGACGTATGTCGAAAAATTTGCACGTTGAAGCAGCAAATCCAGTTCGTCCAATCTTATTTCTCCCAGGGCTGTGACATTTGCTCACAGCTAGAGTCCACTGGCAAGTGTTGATTGTTTTTGAACTTGCTATCACTAAGGTTGCTATGAGAAGATTCATCTTGGAGTCACTCGGAGATGAGGTCCCGCCAGGCTCTCTCAGCAGTGACCTTCCTGTCTGCCCCATGGGGAGTGACCATTGCAGTGCTAGTCAAAATATTTCCACCTTGGCCACCTGTGATTAGAATAACAGCCCTCAAAGATGCCAATGTCCTAATCTGTGGAGCCTGTGCGTTATGTCCCCTTCCGTGGTGAAAAGAGACTTTCGCAGGTGTGATGGGCACTGCCTGGCTCTGGGGGGAGATGATCCAGGTGGGCCCAATGTAATCACGTGTCGTTAAAAGCTAAGAACACTTCTCGACCGTAGTCGGACATGTGAGGACTGAAGAAAGGTTGGAGAGATGCAGTGTGACCATCTTAGAAGCTGGTGGAAGCAGGGGCCGTGAGCCAAGGTAGAGGGGTACTTCTAGAAGCTGGAACAGGTAAGGAGATGGCTTTCCATCTACAGCTTCCACTGCAGAGAGCAGCCCTGCCAACATCTTGGTCGTAGCTCAGTGAGGCCTGAGGAAAGTCTGTGTCAGGCTTCCAACCGACAAGACTGCTGGTAACTTGGTTATTTATTTATTTATTTATTTATTTATTTATTTATTTATTTATTTATTATTTATTTATTTATACCACCGTGTTTGTGGTAAGGGGTTGGAGAGGCCATAGAAGAGCAACGCAGCATCCATGAAGCCACTAGGCTGTGGCCCCGCCAGGAGAGGCCTGTGGCCAAGGCTGTCGGCCTGCAGCACCCTTGGGGCCGGGAGTAACTTTCCTCTGCAGAAAATGTGCCGCTGGCTTGCTTCACGGTCTTCCTGTTGTGCAGCTTCGAGCGTCTCCAAACACCCGCCAGCCTGTGTTAGGAGCATGATTTTCTGCATTTGGGGAGGCAGGTTCACAAGCAAGACCCGAAAGGGTTTGAATCCACTTCCGAACGGGATCTCTGGCGTTGTGCTGTGTTCGTTACGGGTGGGGTCACTATTACATTTTAATGATCTTAAAACTTCGCCTCAAGGCCCAGGGCGGCTGTTAGTAATCCAGCTGCAAAGCCAGATGTGCCCCGGGGGGGCCGTGGCTGTGTCTCAGCCCCAAGGGCCTCAGGCCGTTTGCGAGGTGAGCCAGAACCCACGGAGGCCTTCCGGCTTTCTCTTCAGGCTCGCGCCTTGCCCGGGGCCATCTCCCGCCCCTCACAGGCCTCCCTTGGCAGACGCTGGTCACTGCTCCAAACTGTTCCGTTCTTCACGCCCTTTCTTCCTTTCCCTGCGGTCAAAACAGCTAGTGCCTCCAGGTGCTGCTCCCTTGCAGGTGAGGAGCCCTCAGATCCAGGTGAGTGGCTCTGGGGTGGAGGCTGAGGAGCTGAGGCCCGCGGTCCCCGTGCCAGGGACGTCTTGGAGTCCGAGTGCTTCCAAAGGGCTGTGTGGGCCTTGCAGGCCCAGAGCTCCACTGTGAGCTCCGCACGCACACGTTGCACGCCTGCTCCCGTCCACACGGAAGCTCCGAGGTCAAAGGTCAGAGACCTGGGGGCCACACGCTGATGGCGGTTGGGCTTTGCCATCTGGTGGCCGAGGCGGGGTGCTCGTTCCCTCAGCTGTGAAAGGAGGCCACGGACCGTGACCGCCTCGGGCGTGTCGTGAGCTCTGAGGGAAATCCTGTGTGTCAGCGAGTCAAGACTCCTCGTACCTTCCCAGTCAGTGACTTTCTAGTTTGGGCCTAGGACGAGGCATTTTGTGGAAGACCCAGGGAAACGCAAAAGGCACAGCCTTAGACCCAGGAGCTCTCTCGAACCCTCCAGACCTTCTGCTTGTGAAGGGGCCCAGAAACATAACTGTGCACTTTATTTACTTATTTATTTTTATTTGTATTTTTTTTCTAGCTCAATATAGTTAGTAGTGTCTCTACTCGGCTTCAGATGGCCAATGTAGTGATTCAGCAGTTCTCTACGTTTCTCGGGGCTCAGCATGAGGAGTGTGCTCTGAATCCCCTTCACCGATGTCACCTCGTCTGCCCAGCTCCCCTCTGGGAGCCATGGGTTTGTTCTTTACAGTTTACAGTCTGTGTTTGGGTGTTTCTCTCTTTTTATTTTGTTCATTTTTTTTTTATTTAAATTCCACAGAAGTGTGAAATCCTACGATGTTTGTCTTTCTCTGACTTATTTTGCTTAGCATTATACTCTAGCTCCGTCCATGTGCTTGCAAATGGCAAGATCTCATTCTTTTCTGTGGCTGAATAACATCCCATTGTCGTATATACCAGTTTATGTAAGAAAAGTAGTTAGCGCATACACACCTAGAACTTGTCGATTTTTATCATCAACAGTACAACCTATTACCTAAATCCTTGGATATGTATGTGGGTATTTACTTCCTGATAATTCTCACAATTCAGTGAGGGGAGTGGAATATAAAGGAGAAAAATGTGCCATGAACTCCCAGATTTTTTTCTCTTTAATTATAATACACTGAGGAATAGAGGTAACTTAGTAGAGATTATCTTCAAAAATAAAAAAAAAAAAAGTCATGGTAGTCCAAAAAAAAAAAAAAAGTGTCTTAGAACACATCCCTACATCTCTTGCAGAAATTCTACTCTGTTCAGGATCCTTTCATCCCTGCTCTAAGACAGACATGGTGCTGAGTGAAGCTGAAGACGTTGAGAATAATTTGGTGATGGCTTTAGGCACAGAAAACTATCAATGGTTTCATCCTGAAGACTTGAAATACCAAACAAAAGCCAAAACCCTTCAACTTTAATTTTAGAAATAAAAAATAAAAGATGGGCTATAGCTTGAACAATCCCAGAAGAGCCCTCTTAAGACTTCAGAAAAGAAAAAGTGAGATTTTTTTTTTACAAGTTACATTTACAGAAAAGCCTTATTATAATAAAAGCTTTCTCCTTAAGAGATACTATTCAGAATTGATTACCCTTCTTCACAGGATACAACAATAGATATGATTGACAAGCGTGCCAAAGGCTTCATTCTTCTGATAATCAAATGTTCCTCCTAGGAGCCAATTTAAAGGAGTTGTTATATTTTGAGGTGCTGTCATAGACTCCTTGGAAGGAGCTAGAACTAGAAATGTAAGTTTCTTGTGTCTGCGTTCCCAAGGACTCCATGTCAGAATATTATGTCTAATTTAATAACATAATTTTTTAGAAGTTTTTGAAGCTGTCTGGAAAAATGGAACAGCGTAACCTCAGTTCAATCTTTGTAAGCAGCTTTCAAACATCAAAACGGTGCTTTCTGTATTTACTTCTTGTCGTTGTGACTTGATATTTACTGTACAGCAAACAGTGAATTGAGTAGTTAGCGTTTAAAATTCAAATGCAACACTGTTAATTATAATTGTTAATACTACTTTGAGCAGAAGTAGAGTTAGTACCCTCTGTAGCGTGAAGGGATGACCCAATCTCAGAATAACTATTTTCTGCTGAAAGGAGGGGTATGAATATCTATCAATTTAATCAATTCTTCCAACGACAAATGAGGCTATAAAAATCACAAACTAGGTACGTCTAACCTGCACAGAAAGGTGTTACCTTTCTGGGGTGACCTGTATCTAGAACCTACCACACACTCCATAAATCCGAACTACACTACCAGTTAGGAGTGCCATTTGCCAGATACAAAGACCTAAAAATAAGTGGCTTAAAAATACATGAACTTTTCTCTCGTGTATGATGGAATCCAGAGATAGGCTGTTCAGGCCTGGCATGTTGACTTTTTTTGTATTAATATCTTTAGAATACTTTTATTTCCTGCTTTGCTGTGCTTAGCAGAAGCTTATATCCTCAGAACACCTCATGCTCCCGATGGCTGCCCTATCTTACCGATCACAGGTAGAGAAGGAAAAAGGAATATGCAAAATGGTCAAGGCCAGCTGAATCCTTGCTGTTTTAATGAGACTTTTCCGAGTCCCGGTGAACAGCTTTTGCCCAAATAACATTGTCCTGAGCAGAGTTACATGCCTTCCCTTTTCTTTAAGGTAAGCTGTAACGTGTGTTTTGACCGGATTTTAAGCATTGTCAAGCTTAAAATCAAAATTCTGTAGTTAAGAAAGAAAAAGGAAAATTGGATTTGGAGAGGCAACTGTCTTTCCCAGTGTTATGGTGACGATTATAATTATTGGGAAGTCCACGAATAAATGAATCTTCTTCCAGTAGTTTGCTTCTGGGTGTCTCTCCTGCGCTGTTCCCCTTTCAGCAGCTTCTACTGGCTTAGGAGAGCCACCCGGTAAGTGCTCAAGAATTTCACAAGCTGGCAATTAAACACACACACTTAAAAATTAAATAATAGAAATAGAACTGAATAAATTATATTAGAAACAAAGATAGGAGATACTTAGAACAGTTAGAAGTCCTTAATTATTTTACTATAATTTGTTATTATTTAAGCCCTTGAAGTTACGTACGTCTATTAAGTCTGCACGATGACATTTCTGTCATGGGGTCCTGCTGTAGATCTCTTCCCAGTCCTGCATTTAGTGACGTCACATTGGTAGCTTTAAAGCTGATCATCGAGGGAATATTTATACCACAGAAACTGACATATACTAAAATGTGGGTCCTTTTTTTTTTTTTTTTTTTTTTTTTTTCTGGAGAGTAGGTTTTCAACCTTTACCAGCACACTCTGCCTTCTATTAGCTAAAATATTTTTTGATAGTTTGCAATATTCATGCTGGCCAGCCAAAAAAAAGAAAAAAAAATCAGGATAGGGACAAATTTAGTATGTTTCAGTAACCTTTTAATCACATCCAGAAGGTTAACTAGTGAACACATTAGAAGAGGGAAAGGATTGTTCTTTCCCTGTCCTTGCCTTGCAACAGTTCTCCTGGGACCACCAGTACTACCAGCCAGATATTTCAGCTCTGAGCTAGGGAAATGAAGCTTTTGTGACCAATATTCTGGAGAGATAAGCAAGGAAAGGAATTGATGCATGTTTCCCCAAGGACTAATGATTTTGTTTAGGTTCCTTGGAGTTTGGGGCCACTCGTCAGAAAAGAAAAAGGCCCTTTGAAAAAAATTCTGCCTCACTGATTGTTGCTCTTTGGTGGGTATGAAAATGAGACATTTTAGGGGAATAAACATGAGGTTATTAAGCAGAAAATCAGTGAGACACTGTAGTGGGGATCATTCCAAAGAGTGGTTTATAACCCCTTCTCTTCATCTAGTATTTCAAGTAAGCCTGTTAAAGCTAATTTTGCTTTTTCACCTTGGGTGTTTTTCTTTTGCTCTCTTCAATCCTGTGCAAACTTCCTGCCCCACTGTCGGGAGTTGGAGACGGTGCCAGAGAGATCTATAGGAGAAAGCATTAGGACACCCTACCTTGGCGGGGTGTAGGGAAGCAAGCACTCTTCACTGCTGGGGGGTGTGAGTTAGTATGACATTTATGAAGGAATCTGACGATATTTATCCAAAATTGTAAATGCATATAACCTTTGACCCAGCAACTTTACTTTGTAAATATATTCTGCATATATGCTTGCACATATGCTAAATGCTGTAGGTTCAAATTTATTCACTGAAACATTTTTTACATAAGAGCAAACGGTTAGAATCAACTCAAAATCCAATAAGGAGTGGCTACAAATTAGGCCTAATTTTTATAGTGGAGTGCTATGTATCTGTTAAAAAATATTTGTAGGAACTATACAGTGGGGGGAAAAATATGTCTGAACAGTATATTTAATATACCTTTTGTGTAAAGTAAGTGAAAATAAAAATCTAAATGTTCATCTTCTTGAATATGCATGACTCTGGAAAGATCCATAGAATCCAAGAATAGACATGTATATGTGGAAGGGAAGGAGGTTCTTTCTGGCTAGATGAGGGACAATGTTGGAAGGCAAGGAGCTTTTTTTTTTTTTTTTTTTTTTTTTTTACTTTTATAGTTATTCATTTTTCTGAGCCATGTGAACATACTATCTAATTAAAAATTTTTAAAAAATCTTAAACTGTATATACAGCTTATAGTGCTTAAAGAGTAAGAAGCTTGCCCTTTGTCAGCAGACACATTATTTAAGCGGATTTGAGAAGGAATTCTAGCTTTGAGATGGCTCACTCCAAGGTTTAACAGAGGAGAGTTCAGTGAGGGACCATGTGCTGATTTTAGGGAATCCGTGAATGAGGATGATGCAGTCCGGGATTAGCAAAAACAGGATACCAGAACCACTGCTAGGTCACGAGAGAAGGATGGGGGGTGGAGTTGTCCTGAAGGCACTGCAGGGACAAGAGCTCTAACAGTACAAAGCAGCTACTGCCAAAAGCAGTGGGGCAAAGAGGAACAAAAAGAATAATATCCCAGTCTTCCTGTTTTTCCAGCATAATCTCCTGATAGTGCCAAACAGAACTCGAGGACCCGGAGGCCTAGGGGGAGTGTGTAGTCATCTTCCTGGTGGACACAAGAGGGCAGAGAAGGGAGGAGAACAAATCTGCGTAACAAATGAAAAATCACCAGTAGGGGATGTTAGGATGACAACTTGCATCTTGGCTGTGTGTGCGTAGGTCCGTCCACGTGTGTTAGATAAATAAGTTGAAGATGGCGCCTGTATATTGGCCCTGACACTGTGTCTTCTTCATGGCAAGCTAGGACCATTAGCTCAAATCCTGGCAGTGTCAAACTCCAATGTTTACATGTCCAGTGGTTTTCAATTTCAGCCCAAGTGGACGTATTTTTAGCTATTTAGCGACTGCCTGCGTTGTGTACTCCCTGAAACTGCGCACATCATCTTCCAGCCATAGATAGACAAACTGTGGGGCTGTAGAAAGCTGCCAACCCCTGCTGCCCCTTGCAAATTTCTGACCAAGAGGTTCCCCACTTGGAGGCTGAGCGGCATCACCCAGACCTGTGAGCCCTCTGTTCGATTCCCCTTCTCCCCAGGGATTTCCTTGCCTCCTTCCCTTGGGGTGATGACCCCACCCTGTTGTCTCTGGACAGTCCTCTTCCAGGAAAGGCTTTCCCTCTCATCTCTCATGCAATCTCTCACACACCACCCAGTAAAGCTGGTTATATATCACTGCCACCTTGTGGTCATATTTTTCCCCTTGATTAGCCCTGAAATCCTCTAAGTCATCACCTAGTGCTCACACATGGACAACTACTGAAATTCAGTTCATGTAAGTGAGTATTCAGATAATTTTTTCATAAGTTATTCCATTGAGTTTCTAAAATAACTTTGTGGGCTAAGACCTATTCTCCCCACTCGAAGGTTGTTGAATGGCTTGTTCAAGGCCTGAAGGCTGTGGTGAGGCCATAATGCAAACTTGGGGTAACCTTATGACTTCAAATCCCAAACCTTCCTCAAGACTATACACAAAACTCCTCTTCAATTCTTGACCTCCCTCATATTCCCACCCTTCCCTCGTCTGGTGCACAATGTTTATGATCACTTTCTTTCAAGGGGCACAGTAACATACTCTCAGAGGTTCATCTGATACCCAGGATTCAACAGATTCACGCAAAAAGTAGACTGGAGACTTTCTGAATCTTCTGTTTCTAGACATATAACTGCATTACTTTAAATTTTTTTGCAGCCCAAAATCCCTTACATATGTTTTATAAAATGTAATACTGCTTCTTTTTAAATGCAAAGCTCGGCTTATAAAATGGAGAAGAACAAATCTAGGGACTAAGAAACAAAATGAAAGATCCAAACACCTGAAATCATCCCTGTTAAGTTCTGATCTCTATGTGCCCCAAAGCCTTAGCTTTTTGCAGCTACATATAGGACAGGAAATCAGCTCTTAGAGCACTCAGAAGAGAGATTTTGAGTTGAAACTCCACATAAATCCGAGAGCCAAGAAAGGCTACATGCCCAGAGAATGCCAGATTTGTAAAATGTGCTTATCAGCAAAGAGAAACAATAACTTATCAGTCTTACTGTGAGTTCTAGGTAGAAGTAATTGGGGGGTTGGGGTTCATTTTTCACTGGCCTACATGGTCTATAGGGAACTCCAACCTAGGCAAGTAACTGTTACGTGGTTCCAGGTTGGTAGTAAAAGCAAATATTCCCTGGAGAGATGCCCAGTTATCAGGGATCTCACTGAATTCCACCTACATAGCGTAGTCATTCAACGTGAGTCCAAATTCAAAGTTACAAAACACGTGAGGGATAAGGTCACAATGAACAAGAGCCAGTGAAACAGGAAAAAAGGTTAAAAAAAAAAAAAGTCCCCTGAAGGCCCTATTCAAATTATTGGATATGTCATTGCACACATGCACACAGTTATTGGATAGAAAATAATACAATGTGTGTAAGATTTCCAGAAGATTTGTGCTGAGCATGGTGTTCCAATTTTGGATTTGTTGCAGATGGGATAAAGAGAATATTTTTTTATTTACTCTTCTGGTGACTAATTGGAATGTGCCTTTTTAATGCCACAAATGGAAGTATAAGAATGGAAAACGTTCATAAAACAAATGGAAGTCTTCCTTGAAACTAAAAATTGTCATGCTACCCTCAGAGATAATTTTAACATAAGAAAGAGCAGACTCCTACCTCGTCTCGTGACTTGTCTGTCCTCTTTTTCCTCTCTGTAAAATGAAAATTATAAAACCATACTGTGGGAAAGGGAGAAAAAAGATTTTTTTCCCCTCTCCTGTTTTCTTTGGCAGCCTTGAAAAAGGAGGAACTGCTCCTTCAAAGAATTCTACTGGTTCTCATGGTGATAAGTTAATAAGTGTCCAAGCAGAGGCAGATAAACCTTGATCTATGGTGCTGATACAGAGCAATCTTCAAGGCACGTTGTTAAGTGAAAAAAACTTAAGATTCAGAACAGTGTGTAAATGCCCAATTGGTGTAAAAGAATATATATAACACATATTTGTGTATGCACAGAAGATTCATGTAGAAATATGCATGATAGCTGAGGGAAGAAGCAAGTGACTTTGGGGGAATCTGGAGCTGGAATACAACCTACTAGTCCCAGCTACAGGAATGTGTTCTTTCAATTTTATAAACCTGGCTAATTAAAAATTAGATATATTTCGTCATTAGACCATAGATAACACTCTTAATTATTGATTATATGTTATGTATCCCCCGTTTAGACAATATCCTATCTAGCAAGTATGGTGTGTTATGTAGCTGGCGTATGTTTTCTTGGGTTTGACTCCTGGCTCCATGGTTTCCTAGCTTTACAAATTCGGGCAAGTTATTTAATCTTTCTATGCCTTGGTTTCCTCTTCTGCTTAATGGCTAAAGTCATAAAGTTGTTTTGAGGATTAAAGAAAATGATCCAGGTGCAAGGCTTCGTATCGTACCTGACACATGGAAAAGACTTGAGTAAATGTTAGCTTCGATTGAGATTTCCAACCTTGCTGCTCAATTTTCAGCTCGTGTATTTCAAACAAACTTACGTACTTGAAGCCCCAAAGGTAATCACCAAGAGGACAGAAAGTTTTAATAAATTACCAGAAGACACTACCGTGTCTTTATCTTATACATTTACTTTCAAAACATTGGCTTCTCAGGAATATTTGGAAGGTAATGCCCAAACCACCCGAAATACCAGAACCAAGAAAATCAGGGGTGCCTGGGTGGCTCAGTCAGTTAAGTATCCAGCTCTTGATTTGGTTAAGGTCATAATCTCAGGGTCTGTGTGGGGCTCTGTGCCCAGCTTGGAGTCTGCTTACAATTCTCCCTCTCTCTAAATAAATAATAAAAAACAAAAACAAAACCAATAATAAAATCTTAAAGAACAAGAAGATCAATACAGTTGCCTTATGGAAGTGTTTGGTCCTCAGGCTAATTATCATCTGATTAAAAACCTGTGTGGCAAAATTATATTTCACAGTTTGCCGAACATCTTATGGGAGTATTGGGAGGTGCCTCCTCTGGACAAGAAAATACGCACTTTGTTGATGAAATCCCAGTGCTACTTCATTGAAAATTACAAGTGAATGAAATCCTTTGGTAATACCAGCCCGGAGAAGACTTGGCTTCCAGAGAATTTGAATTTATTCTTTTACAATGGGAACTATGACTAATTATCAAATAGACCAAAATACCAGACTTCACTGATCACCATAATTTCTTCCCAGAGCACTGATTTATATCAAAGCCAAATTCTAGCAGAATGTTCAGTTTGCAAAGTACAGCTTTGGAATGAACTCCGTGAGTTGGGTGGCTTGTAGGCTGCATCCCTACCCTGTCAGCGGGTAGAGAAGATGCTACGGCCTAACTAGCTAGTCACCAGCACCAGAGGCCAACAGATCAAGTTTAACTATAGGGTTTTTGTTGTTGTTTCATGTTTTTGTGTTTAGCTGAACATTGTTTTTTTGACTCCTGTTAATGATCTTTCCTTTGTCCCAGGTCAGACTTGCTAGTCCCCTCCCGTATCTCCTACCATTACTGAATTTCTAGATGTTTCAATAACCTAGACATTTCTTTAGAGATCTGCGCTAGTTTACTGTTCCTGCTTAACAAATCCCCACAACTTCAGGGGTTAAACCCACTCAGTTCTGTTCGGCAGGAAGCCAGGTATGGCCTAGTAAGGACTTGTGCTCAGATTATCAGTAGGTCGAAAGCCAGGTGTCTGCTAGAGCTGGGGGCTCCTCCGAGGCTTGGGGGGATTGTCCTCGAAGCTCACTGGTTGCTGCAGAACCCAGCTCCTTGGGACCGTAGGACCAGGGCCCTCAGCTCCCACAGACTGCAGACCTTTCCCTGCCATGTGCTGCCTTCCACAAGATGGCAGTTTGTTTCTTCAGGGCCAGCAGGAGTGCAATCTGCTGCTGCTTGGAATAGCTCTCGCCCGTCTGTCACAACACAGTCTTGTATAACTTAATCTAAACAGGGGAGCGACCACTCTTCACATTCATGGGTCCTGCCCACACTCCAAGGGTCAGGATTACACAGAGCTGTGCCCCACGTAGTGGGAGTGTTGGTGCCATTTGAGGGCTCAGCCTGCCATGCTGGCTACTTATGGGCTATTATGAGAGTCAGGGGTGCAGAGGCTGATTTGACTTGCACTGACACAGAATCTCTAAATGCTCGCGTATCCAGGTGTTGTCATCCTCAAGGCTTTCCTCCTTCAGTTTGGTTTCTCTGTGGTGGCAAAACTGGACTTTAGACTTGGATTTGTAAGAATCAGAACTAAGGGGCACCGTGAATTTATGTTGGGGATAAAGTAATGCCGAAGGGTCCTAGTTTGCTGCTTTTCAAGGAAAAAAAAATAGTGGTCTACATAAATTCTTTTTATAAGGATTCAGGATAATCAATTATGGTAATTGTCTGTAAGAAATAACACTAGTCACCATTTGAATACCTATTATATCCGGGGCTCTACACACATTATTTCTTTCAGTCTTTCCTATGAGGAAATAGAAGTTCCACGAATGCTAATACGAATAAATGTTAGAATGGTAAAAATCAATTTATGTCAATTTATTGCTTAATATGGCTGGTCTCGAGCTAGGTTTCAAATCTACTTCCATTTGAGTTCAATGACTATATTCAGTAAATTGTACACTGTTCTGGAAACTGAGCCTGACCAATTCCCCTTTAGCTTGTCCACCAACATTTATTAGGGCCTACTATGTGCCGGGCACCGCGCTGACCACAGTATAATGGTGAATAAGGCAGACGTGGTCTCTACCCTCCAGAATAGGAGCTCAAGTTTCTGCCCAAGTCTGAGATCATAAACTTTTCTTACATAATAAAGATCTTATGTTATTAATACTAATTAGTAACATTAGCAATACGGTTCCATATCGAATATAATAAATGTGTTTTGGAGTGCTTGGTGGCTCAGTGGGGGAAGCATCTGCCTTTGGCTCAGGTCAGGATCTCAGGGTCCTGGGATCGAGCCCCACGTGGGGCTCCCTTCTCAGCGGGAAACCTGCTTCTCCCTCTCCCTCTGCGCCTCCCCCCTTTCGTGTTCTCTCTCTCTCAAACCAATAAAATCTTTTGAGAAAACATGTGTTTTGGGATACAGTCATAATGAAATTCAATAAGCTTTTCTAACTATAGTAGAAGACTATGACATTTTTATTTGCAGCTACTATTACAGAAGGAGTAGGAAACTGTGTGTGTCCATGCACGTGCTTTGGTTTGAGAAAATGAATAACCTATTTGGTTAAAGACTCCTATTAACCATTGAAGAATTAAAAACTAGTAAGCTGGGCAGCCTGGGTGGCTCAGGGGTTGAGTGTCTGCCTTCAGCCCAGGGCCTGATCCTGGAGTCCTGGAATCGAGTCCCACATCGGTCTCCCTGCATGGAGCCTGCTTCTCCCTCTGCCTGTGTCTCTGCCTCTCTCTCTCTCTCTCTCTCTCTCATGAATAAATAAATATAATCTTAAAAAAAAAACTAGTAAGCCTTGAATTATAAACTCGAATTGTCCTTACATACTGTCTTTAGGTTGGAGCAGGGTCACCCAGGTGTCAGGATATGTGCTGAAGAGGGAACACTAAAGACACAGAGTAATAAATAGGAGAGATTGGGATTGATTTTACCAGATATTACCAGAATTTTGAAAACAGAAGAATCTAGGAAAAAAATTTTAATATCTATGTTCATACAAGTTTGATTTAACTGTTTTTATGTTACGTTCCATAAGAGAAGAAAACCAAGTATACCAGAATGTTTTCAGTGATTTGGGGCTTCTAAAAACCCGAATCCGTTCGATCTTACTTTGAATCCATTCTTTAACACCTTTGTTTCTCTTTTTGCAAGCTGCCATTAAAGCAGGATGACTTTTGAAGTGAATTGACGCATGCCCTTTCCACACTACAGAAGGAAGTGTTAAAAGTAAACAAATGCTTTTGTGAATTATAGAGAAACAACTATTGCCATCTAATGGTGGCAATGCAAACTGCATGGGCTGCGTGATACCCTGCAGCCCGTCAGACTATATAAAAATGGTATCAGTTTAATATATGAATTACATTAAAAAATTTGGCAGTGATAAAAACATCTATTAATATCAGTAACACATTATAATATAATTATAAGACTTGGTAAAATTTTACACCTCATATAAATAACAGTTCTGATGAACTTTTGCATGATGCTTCTGTTATAATAAAAGCATAATTTAACATGGAAAATTATTTTTACGGCTCCAGCCAGGTTTTTAAATTACATTGGAAAAGTCTAAATACGCAAGGTTAGTTGATTTAAGTTTACCATGAATTAAACATCTAAATATTTGATAGCAGCTCTGTAATTTTTGTGTTTCATGAATTTAATTTTCTCTTAGGAAATATATTTAAAATGTTTAGCCAGTACTACTGTTTATTATATGACCTAAGAAAAATTACCATAATGTTGGGGTTAGGTAATCCATATAATTATTTAATGAGAATGTGATAATCATTAATATTCAGGATATGTCCCCTAAAGAGACAGCACGGATAGTTGCTTACCTAGTGGGATTTGTAGGTCGCTCAAATTATTGCATTGTCTAAGGCCAAATTCTATTGTGTCAGAATGTCAGGTCCTTGTTTCTTAGTTAAAGCGAAATTTACTCTTGAAGATGACGGATTTTGTTATGCTTTTGTTCATGCACTTGTGTGTGTGTTGTCTTGCTGGCATCAGTGCTCTTTGCAAGAGGAATGGGACGGAAAATTTTGATGAGTAGTCGGAGAAGATAGCTATCCCTGATGGTGGGGCACCAGACCACTAGGGGCAGCCAGGCAAAAGAGAAAAATGTAAGGGCATCCTTAAGATCATAGTGAGATCATTTCCCTACTATGCAATGTTGACAGTAGAAGACGAGGAGTTCTCTCTCTCTCTCTCTCTCTCTCTCTCTCTGTGTCTCTCATAAATAAATAAATTTAAAAAAAAAGATGAGTTGGACTCAACACATCTCCATGTGTTGGTTCTATAATCCTAACTGGGTTATTGATGGTCTTAGAAGCCTTCGTTTCTAAAGTGGATACAAAAATACTGTCTAAAGGATGCACAACTGATAACTCACAGAATAGGCAAGGCTTCCCCTTAGTTGCTGAGAGTTAGCTTATAAGAAGACTAAATGTCTTAGCTAATTATATCCCACTCCGTAGGTGGGATGATAACTAGAGAATTAAGTGGTTTAATATTTTTTTAGCTTTTAATTTAAAAGAGAAAGGAGAGAAAGGTTTTAATATTTTTTTAGCTTTTAACTTACTTAAAGGTAGAAATTTGATGGAAGCTTGAGTATGTGTAACTGTTGAGAAGGCTGCTCATAAGAGGAAGATACTGCCATTTACCCCATGTAAGTCAATGCTGACTACAGACGACAGCTTGTCTGATATATAGTGAGCTGGGAAGGCACTCAAAGTTATACTTTGTTTTATTGAATCATTAACTTATTATTTTTATTTTAGAGCTTATTAAACCAAGAGTTGATGTGTAGGAGATTGCATTAGTGTTCACCAAAGAAACATCCATTAGCTCTTCATCATCTCATCCCACCACTCTTTCAGGTGGGGGGAAGCCATATGACTATACTTATATTTTATGTAGTTTATATATTTTTTATAATTTATAATCCTATCCCACATAGATAATTTACACAATAATATAATAGCCTTAGTAAGGAGAAAGGCTACCTGATTCATATTGGACTGTGACTGTGACACGAAAGAGAAATAAATCTTGAAGTCCTTGAAATGTTGAATTGTTTGTTTGTTTTGGCAGTTAGTGCTAATTACTCTGACCAGTGCAATATTTTAGGGTCAGAACAAAAAATCTGGCAAATAATTCAGTTTCTTATCTGTTCCCTGATGAACAGAAGATGTATTTTAGAAATGGAAGAGAACTTTTATTAGAACAAATGATAGGAGATCTCGTCCTTGATTAGTGAAAATAAAAACCTAATGATGGCAGTGATCCATGTAACGGGTTTCCGTGTCTGAAAAAAAGACCTCCAGGCTTCAGAACTTATTTTTTAAAAAAGTTAATAATTTTTTTTCCTCTCCAGGTCTGAAGGGAAACATTTTGGCAAATGTAAGGATGGGCTGGTGGACTGGCCATCCATCCACAATTCTGTCAACTGCTCTGGGTTGGGTTAACAATAAGTGTCTGAGTTACTTAGGAAAAGGGATACAGAAAAGTTTTTGATGGAAAAAAAACTTTGAGTTCTCTGGAATCTGTGGTCAGAATCTTTCACTTCATTTCTGACTTGATTCTCAACTAAATCATCTTACTCTGCCCAGGTTGCTAGAGTAAACTATCGTAGACTTGGTGCCTTAAACAACACGTATTTCTCACAGTTACGGAGGCCGGGAAGTCCAATGTCAAGCTACTGGCAGATTAGTCTCTGGGTAAGGGCCTTCTTCCTGGTTTCCAGGTTGCTTTTTTCACCATATCCGCACTTGGCCAAGAAAGAAAGAGCTAGTTCTCTGGCTGCTTCCGACAAGGGCACTAAGTCCCATCATGGGGTTCTAGCCTCCTGGCCCACCTCCCGACACCAAATTATTGGGAATTGGGATTTCAGCATATGAATTTGGAAGTGGGGGATACAAACATTTATTTAGCCCATAATGCGAGTTAAATTGGATTTGTTCCTGTGCTAATGCTCTTACTGCCGGGCTCACATCACCCATTTAGATCTAGTGACATCATGGTAATCTTTGATAATTTTTATTCTCTATGCTGGTGTTATTAATTGTTTGGGCACCTGAACAATTTCCATTTCAGATTGAGAGCAGCTTGCTTTTCTGTTGGGAGTTGTGTGCATTTGAGAAAGTGATGGATACGCGCATTTCTCTCTGTATATACAATTACATACATGCAAATACATGTGTATTCCCCTGAATATATGCATCAGAGATCCCTCTATCTCCATATCCTATATTTAACAGTTGTCTCCAAAACACATTGAATATTGCCAATTTTCATTATTTTATCTTTAATTTTATCTAGTATGTGTTATAGTAATAGATTTCTTAGAAATGAAATCATCTTTGCACTCAGATTTTATGTAATGTGTTACATTATCACATGGCACTTGCTTTATCATTTTTAATTCATTATTTGCTATCTTTGATTTAGTATTCGAGATTTGTCTGTCCTTTTCCACTTTTAGTACTATTTTTGTTATTTGAAATAAATGTTCCACTAGTTTTTAGTAAAGCCTCTAAAAAGTTTCATTCCTTTTCTGTGGCTGGAAACAGTTTTAATCATGTTGAAGTCATAACTAAATAAATCTCATTCTTTCCTCATATAGACTGGTATCATTTAAGGCTATGAATTTACCTCTTAGCATTGTTTTAGCCTTTTCTCGTAGATTCTAATATTTTTATTTGTTTAAACTCTGAAATTATTTCTGCGTTTAAACATTGTGTTTAAATGTTAAAATTATTTCTCTATTTTTTCTCTATATAGTTCTCTGCCCCATGCAGATTGATGATAGATAGGTAGAGAGAGAGGTGACAAATATGTTAAAAGGGATTCTTACATTTTTGAATGCTATGAAAACTTCCTGGTAACCCTAATCACACATTTGTCTACATATTAGTATAAGCAGAAAGTTGTTTCTGGGGGAAAAAAAAAACTGTTTTATTAAAGAGTGTGTCCTGATGAAGTATTTTCTTTTTATTGTTAGAACTCACCCTTCCAATGCTGTTTGTTCAACCTCATAAATATACCTTTAAAGTTTTTAATAGTTAGAACTTTGAAGGTCTTCTGTTCAAATATAGCAGACTCTATTATGAGAACAATGGACGTATTCTTTAAATCTTTATTTTGGCTCAGATCACATTCACACATGTACCACATTAACATCACACAAAGAGAATCAAAGTTACAACTCAGAGATATCTGTAAAGAAGTTTTTGACTATAAAGTTTACCATTTCACATGGCACTTGCTTTATGATGACCTACAGAAAATTTTCTTCCAGGTATTAGTAACTGGAAGACCTGCGTTTTTTTTTTCCCGAGCAATAATATGTATTTATATTATAGTCATTAATACATATTTAAAATAATCCTGATTTCCTCTTTACTCCAGCACCAAGAAACATTAGAGCTAAATTTTGGAACATCTTCAGGAATTGTGCATGGCATCAGAGTATTAATTTTGTATAGGCATCTTCTTTATATTTCTTTTGTTTTCCTTTTACCCTATTTTAGTTTATAAGTGAGAGGCACCTCATTTGGTTCCATGTGACATGTATTTCACTCAAACAAATCAAGGAGCAGAATTGATAACTATTTGTCTGTTTATTCGTCTAGTGGACTCAAAAGAACAGAATCCCATTGGCTCTCAGGAATTACTAGAACACTATCAGGATTTTGTCTCCATTTGTCTCTTTGTGTAACTACTTCACATTTCTTTTCGCTTAGAGTATTGACTCTAAGTAATTATGGTATGTGGTCAATAAAAGCAATGGGAAAAGAATGAGATCAGAATTAAAGCAATCAGAAGTCCTTATTCAGTAGATGTGTGGAATTATTAATTTAGAGCTTGTCAAATATGCATATTTTTAAAGTATGCATATTTTTTAAATCTTAAAAAATGGAATTAAGGACACATTAATAGAGTCAAGGAAAAAAGGAAAAATGATTAGGAAAGGAATATGATAGGAATACACACACCCCAAGATAGTAATACATGTACCATAAAGAACTGTAAAAAAAAAAAAAAAAATAGAGAAATCACAAGGTAAAAGACAGAAATTCTCAGTTTTAGATTATAAAATTCAGCTTTCCTTGTTGTTAAGAGAGACACTAATTACAGTGTTCTAGAAAGATGATTATCAACCAAAATGATCTCAAGTTAAATGCATTATTATGAAAAAGTGCATTACATGATAAGAGTAAGTTATGATTTTGATAATGACTTTAAAAGCATGACTATGCATTGAGAAAAAATTATAAATTTATAGATATGTAATTATAAAGATTTATAATTTTACTTAATATAATTTTAAAAAATTTAGTTGCTCAAGCAAACAAAATTTAGTGTCAATATAGAGGGTAGGACCAATATAATTTGTAAAATTGAAAATACATGGGCCATCAAGAAACTCAACAAAATTAGAGCTAAGTAGTGATAAAATTAGAAATCAATAGCAAGGGGCACCTGGGTGGCTCAGTCCATTAAGCGTCTGACTTCTGCTCAGGTTATGATCCCAGGGTCCTGGGATCAAGGCCCGCTTTAGGCTCCTTACTCAGCTGGAAACCTGCTTCTCCCTCTCCCACTGCTCCTCCCCCCACATATATGCTCTCTCTCTCTCTCTCTCTCTCACACACACAAATAAATAAAATCCTAAAAAAAAAAAAAAAGAGCCTAAGCAGTTGGAAATTTAAAAATGCATATTGATATAATTTGTTGGTTAAAAATAAGTATTCATGTATTAAAATGCATATTAATATAATTTGTTAAAAATAATCAAGTGTTCATGTATCAAAATAATAGTATGATACATGCCAAACAAACAAAAAAAACCCTTGCCAATTCATACAATAATAACATCTACATAAGTTTAAACATACAAAACAACATCACTATATAAAAATACTTAGGCACTGTCCACCATGACATGCATGGGAATGATGTAAAGTATTTTCAAGTAGTGGACACTTCTCGGAAATTAGGAAGGGAAAGAACTAAATTAGAGTTATAGCTGGATCTGTAATACCTAAGTTCTTTAACAAAAAAATCTGGAGCAAACACATGAAGTGTTCACGTCTCTTAAATGTGGTTGTTGGATGTCAAGCTGTTTCTATTCTTTTTTAAGTACATAAGCTATGTTGTAAATAAAATAAAAGAATGTCTTTAAAAAATAACGAAAATAAATATCCTCGTAGTCTTCAGGAACTCCTTCCATTTTGGCTCTTCTATCTGGGAGAGGGTGAGGTTTTGGATACATTAATTTCATTGGGCCCCTCTGAGAATCACATAAGGATCATATATATTGTTCACCTAATTCAGAACTACTGTATACGGTAGATGCACAACGTATATTTATTCCCACATTTGTTGAATAAATGGATGAGTAGAGGAGCCATCCTGACCTTGAGTCCTAGAATCATAATGAATGGGCCGCGCACACCATTCCTCAATCTAGAATCCAGGAAATATGTCTGACGGAGTCAACAAGAGAGAATCCGCTCTGTATCTGCCAAGACGTGTGCAGTGAGTCCTGTCTCCTTCTGACCCTTATCTTTGAGTGCAGCAAATAAAACATTACTTGCTGCCACGTGAGAAAGCTGCACCTTTGGTCACCAGTTTTAGTATTGTCCTGATCTCAAGGTCTTTTTCAGTCTATAGCTCAAAAAGTGATTCTTGGGCAAACTCCTCATCAACATCTATTTCCTTTAGGAATAAAACGTCACCCAGATTTTGGATATGATTTTACTTGTGAAAATGCTGAACATGTATTATTTGGCAATATTTAACCTGGCAGCCGTTAAAAGCAACCCTCCTTGACACCACCCTCACCTTCCCTGTCCCCTCCAAAAGGCACATCTCTGTGAACTACTGTACCTCCCCTTATCCAAGGAAAATATGTTCTAAGACACACACCCCCAGTGGATAGACTTTTTTTTTCCTCTACACACATACCTAGATGAAGTTTAATTTATAAATTAGGCACAAGAGGGATTAACAATGATAACTAATAAAATAGGACAATTGTGCTGTAATACGTTATGTGACTGTGGTCTCTCTCTCAAAATATCGTGTTGTGCTCATTCTTTTGATGATGTGAGATGATAAAATGCCTACATGATGAGACGAAGTGAGGTGAGTGACATAGGCAGTGTAACGTAGTGTTAGGCTACTACTGACCTTCTGACAATATTTCAGAAAGAAGACCATGGATAACCAGAACTGTAGAAAATGAAACCGTGGGTAAGGGGGTGAGAGGGGTGGTGCTGCTATGACTCTGTGCTAAATATTGAAGTCCCTCCATGGAGCCTGAAGCTTCTGAACTACCTATTGCCAAAATAACCAGTTGAAAGATGAATAATTCAGTCAAGATGATTCTGTGGAATTCTTTAAAAGAAAATGTTCAGTTAAAAAAAAAAATTAGCCATTTCCCCGAACTCAGCCTCTTTTTCAAATGAACTTATCAAAACCATCTGTACGTCTAGACGTGGCCCAAGATAAAGTATTCCCAACAGTCTATTAAGTAATGAAAATGAACAAGTTAGCAAATGAATCGTTCTTTAGGGAATATTAGTAATTCTGGTAAAAGAATTTAAAGGCTAATTTAAGTTTGAAATCTGCTTAAAAGCCAACATGCTAGGTATTCCATGGTGAGTAATCTATTAAAATATTAATTTTTGTCTTGGACCATAAATAGACCCATAAATACAGAGAACAAACTGGTGATTGCCAGAGGGGAGGGAGGATGGGTAAACAGGAGTGAAGGAACGTAGGAGGTACAAGCTCCCGGTTGGGAGTTGAATAGGTCACTATAACGAAAGGAACAGCATAGCCAACGGGCGGTGTTGTCATAGTGTTGTATGGTGACAGGCGGTGGCTGCATAGCAGAACCACTACGGAGTTGCTGGATCACCATGTTGTATACCCAGAACCAGTGTAACATTGTGTATTAGTTGTTTCTTCGATAAAAAAAAAAAAAAAAAAATTATTCCAAAAACTGCTTCCTTACCATTTGGAGGTCCTGTTCTGCAAGGTATAGCTTGTCTACTACCTAGGACCTGCCTAATGCAGCTCTAAGAAATAAAGAAATAAATTGCCACATTTTTCTTAGAGGAACTCATAGGTAGGAGTACTGATTTGTAAAACTTGACTCATGTTAGTATGCGTGTTTTCGCATATATTTGCTGTAAATCTTAAAGAATCGTTGACAGTCACCAGGTAAGTCCTTTTGGTTTGTATAGTACATAGGCTAGATGCATAGGCTTTCCTTGCAGGCCAAGTAACATTCTGAGTGAGAACCCTTATAATTTTTCTCAAGATTTAGAGAAAAATTCCCCTACTAAAGTTGATTAGAAAAGCAACTATTCTTGATTTTTTCCTCTTTCATTGTTGCTCTCTCACTGTAAATAGTGGGAAAGTGGCAGGATCGATGAGGAAGGTGAGGCCATGACTTGACACTAAAAAAAAAATGTTCTTAGATCCCATATGTAATATGCCACAGCTTCTAGTTCCTTCTACTTTTAAAACTTTTTTTTCCTTTTTAAGAAAATGGAGATACAATTCATTTTCTATTTTGTAGATTGCCTTTTCACTTTCCTGACGCTGTCATTTCAAACACAATTTTAATTTTGATGGCCTCCAACTTATTCTTCCTTTTGTTGCCTAGGCTTATGCTTTCGGTGGCATATCTAAGAGTGCTTTGCCTATCGAGGTTATGAAAATGACTCCTGTTTTTTTTTTTTCTGTGCATTTTATGGAATTAGCTCTTGCCATTTATACGTCTTCTAGAAATTATTTTTTGTGTGTGGTATAAGGAAAGGGTAGAGCTTAACTCTGGATGTGGATATGCAGTGTCCTAGCACCCGATGTAGAAGACTACTCTTCATTAAATTATCTTGGCACTCTTGTCAAAAATCAATTGATCATAAAAGTTAGGATGTACTTTTGGACTCTCAGTTCTATTCCGTTGATCTCTAGGTCTACCCTCATACCAGTACCACATTCTTTTGATCATTGTATTAAGTTTTAAAACTGGGAAGTGGGAATCCTGAACCTTTGTTCTTCAAGAATGTTTTGAGTATAGAAGAGGTGGGGTGGACATCCTTGTCTTGTTTCTGATCTTGGGAAAGCATTTGGGTTTTCACCATTAAGTGTGATGTTAGCTGTGGGATTTTTCCTAGAAACTGTCTTTCAGGTTAATGCAGTCCCGTTCTATTCATATTTCTATTCTGTTTTTACTTTATCGTTAAATGCTTTTTCTGCCTCTGAGATAGTCATATAGTTTTCATCCATTAGTCTATTGATAAGGAAGTTAAGAACTATTCTATTTTTGTAAGAGTCTGTGGATAATTTATTTTTCTTTAAAACATTTCTAGAATTTACCAGTGAAGCCATCTGAACCTGGGTTCTTTCTTTGTGGGGAGTCTTTAATTAACTCAAAATTTTTATTTGTTGCAGGTCTATTCACATCTCTTTCTTCTTTTGTCAGTTTTGGTAGTTTACTTCTTTCTAGGAATTTGTTCATTTCATCTAAATTATCAAACTTGTTCATATGCAATTGCTTATATTATTATCTTAAAATCTTTTTTATTTCCATAAGGTCAGTGGTTATGTTCACTCCTTCTTTATTCACTTAAAATCTTTTCTCTGATTCTCAAGTAGCTAAAGATTTGTCCATTTAGTTAATCACTTCACTATCTTGTTCTATTGGCTTTTTTTCTGTATTGTTTTTCTATCCTTTATTTCATTAATCTCCATTCTAATTTTTATTATTCTTTTTTTTCTGTTTGCTTTATGAGTAGTATGCTCTTTTTCCACTGTTTTAGGGTGAAATTTCTTTATCTAAAGTATTATTTGTACTATAAACTTCTCTCTAAGCACTGTTCTAGCTGCATCCCATTTTGCTGTGTTCTCTGAAGCTCTGTTTATTTTTTTCTTTTTTCTGTGTATTCAGATTACGTGTTGTACATCAATCATCTTCATGTTTATCAAGTCTCTCTTTGGTCGGCTATAATATGTTGAGTTTCTCTAGTAAATTTTTTTTATTTTTTATTTTACTTTTTAACCCTAGAATTGCTTTTTGTTTTCTTTTGTGGCTTGCATCTAGTTTTTTTTACATTCTCTACTTGCTGAGACATTGTCTTAATACCTGATTTACTTCTTTATGAATGCTTCCCTTCAGTTTGTCAAATATATTTATAACAGCTACTTTAAAATCTTTGTCTGCAAAGTTTGATCATTGAGCCCTCTCAAAGGCAATTTCTATGCCCGCATTTTTTTTTTTTTTCTGTATGTAGGTCACAACACTTTCCTGTTTCTTTATGTCTCATAATTTTAGTGAAATCTATTTCCTCACAGCATGTGTCCTCTGGTGTGGTTCCTTATAGGGCTAAGTCTTGGGTATACATACAGTCACTGAGGATAAGTTTTTTTTGAAGTCTTTTTCTTTAAATCAGAGACCTCTTTTTCTCTTTTCCTGAACTCTCTGTTAAGTTTTTTCCCCCCTCTGTCATTATGTGCCCCTCTCTAACCTCCACTAATTGCTAGCTGATTGCTCTATTGTTTTCAGCAATACCCTGGGACATAAATTGTTCTGCAGTTTAATTCGATTAAATTCAGGCCCTTGGATATTGAATTTGATTCAATTAAACTGTGGCTTGCTCTGATCCCAAGAGGCCTCTTCTTAGCTTTTTCTCCCTGATTCTATCTGTTGAACTTCTAGCTGGTTCAGGGTTTTGCTTATTGCTCTCAAGGAGCTACCAGTCTCCTTTTAATTGCTGATCACCAAAATCTCCATTGTTCAACAGTGCCCAAAACCTTAAATTTCCCCAGATGTGTTCCAAATAAAATCATTTCTCTTGGGGAGAGCTGTGGAACTTTCTGTTCTTATGACCTGCTTCATGATTGTTTGCAAGACCTCTGTGCTACTATTAGGGAATTGGAGGTTGGGATAACTGGCCAGCTACTCTCTGAGTGACAATCCTGCCATGCAAGTGAAATGCTGGGTGAGGTTGGTACTCTCTGGTCATCTATTCTTGATTGTTCCAGCATGAAACCTGCACTTTAGGAGCAAGATGGGGTAAGAGTGATTGGGCCCCAGTATTCCTGGCCTGCTAGGGCAGACATAGTGTTTCCACCCTACACGTGAGAGATGGGTAGAAAAAGGGAGCCCCACATCCCTCAACCGCCCTTTTCTGAAATAGAGTTTCTACAACTAGGAACCAGGAGGATGAGTATTGCTAGAACCTGCTCCACCTGGACCAATATCATTGCCACAGCAGACTGGGGGTCAGGTTGAGAGGGAGCCCTGTGTTCCTGATTGCACCCATCAGAAGTAGTTTCCATGATGCAGAACTGAGGGGGTGGTGAGGGGAAGTGGACTGTGGCTCAATTATTGCTACCAACTCTGGATGTTCTTGAAAAGATGCAGTATATTTCCTTAAATAAACATTTCACCACTTTCTCTATTAGAACAGTTTCCTGAGACTTCAAGTATTGCTTTTCAAATAATTTTAATTGGTCATGATTGTTCTGCTGGGAAGTGGGTCCTCACACCACCATTCTGTAAGTCCTATCTAGGGTTCTATTTTAATCCAGACACATACAACCAGTTCATTAATGTAACAGGTTGAGTTAAGAGCTGTTGACACTAATTTCAGCTCTTGAAATTTGTTATTGAATGACATCAGACTTATTATAGCAAATAACTGTCTCAAACTCCCCATTTACACATTAACTAATAAAACCTAAGAGTCAGTGTCCATTTCCCTTATTCACACTTTGTGAAATTTAGTAGGCCACCGAATTAGATCTGGTTGAGTGAGCAAGATGCTGCATGTGTAACAAGTTGTTACTCCCTCAAATCATCAATGTCATGCTTCATATTGGAACCATAATTTCTAAGTAGAGCACTAATGGCTTAAAGAAAAATTATTCCATCCTATCTGGCACACAGTGAACAAACTAGCTATGCTCTAATTTTAAACTATTAGCTATGTTCTAATTCTAACCCACTGAAATTTTTCCAAGAACCACAGAATCATTAAGGAATGTGTGTGTATAAAAATGAGAGTGTTAAACTACCCCCCACAGCCCCCAAATAAAACAAAAGCAAAACTATATATAGCTGTTTAAAAACAAATGTGATTGAAGAGATAGTATGAAGGATTGATATTTCTGCAGTCATATGGAACACTCATAAACTTATTAATGCTTGTACCATTTTCATTGGTAATTTTTTGAGTAACATAAAAATATCCTCTCATACTGTAACTTTAATCATTTTGCTTTACATTGTTAAAACAATTTTATAAGCTATGGATTCATAGACACACACTTTCTCAGGGTATAGCAAGTAAGAATTAGATTAAAGCATAAGCAGTAACTTTAAAACAACCAGGTGTAGATCAGAAACTTCTAAAGCTACGCTTGTTTTAAAATTGAACATTCTTCTGTCAAGGAAACTAAAAGTGCCATTCAATTTTTAATATTTCCCTTGTTGAATTTCTATTACGTTATTTGAATATAAAACTTACTTTCATTCTCATATTTTAAAATTTCCAAAAAAAATGTGTGCATTTGTAGGAAAAGTAATTTAATGTTAAAATATTTTTTTCATTCAGTCCTCCATATTTTTTCCTAAACGGAAAACCAGGCTCTAATTTATGAAAATCTTCTCCTTGATTTATGTAGTGGAAAAATTTTCCTTCTAAATAAGATGGGTAAAATTATAGGTATACAGAGAAATCTTCGTGGCTCTTACAGAGTTATACAAGAAGTCATAAAACTGGCTGGGGATATTAACTCGGATGCTCTATAGAGTCAAATCTATTTTCAAGTCCTACCTCATTTTTCTTGTAAGAAAAACCCTTAAAATGGGTCATGTTGTCTATAATGATCCTTTGGTCTGATAGTTCCTCAATTTCAAATCTAATGATTTTACTCCATTTTATTAAAGCAATCACACATCAAGGCACTCTTTGGGGATGATTTTTGTTGGAATCTTTTCTTTAATATTGTGAACTCTTGAAATTATGTTTTCTGAGTGTAGTCTGCGTGCACACATGCACGAAGGAGAGTGAGAACTACATTCTTATTCTATCTTATAGCTATGGAGTGTTGCTACCTCAGTCATTTTCTCTCTTCTTTAGTCTTTGCTCTCTACCTTTCTGTTTTCCTTTTTTAAAATCTACAAATACTTTCAATTTTGCTAGCTTGATAGCAAAGAAAATCAAAATATACTACTTCAACCTTCGAGTTTTATCTACAAGGAATATTCCCTTCTAATTCCTGCCTTATGATCTGGCTTCTCAAAAGATCTGTATATTACAAAAGTTTACATTTCATTATAAAACAGTGAAGATCTAGTAGGGACAAATACCAGTTGTCAGGAAAGCATTCTCAGATACTCTTTGATTTTTAATCACTCCTGCTCCCATGGTAATATCCATTCTGTAGCTACCAATAGTATCCAGCTGCCATCCCATACATAAGTGACAGATCTCTTGGAAGTCAAATTCATTCCAAATCACAACAGAATTTTTCATGGAAATTAACAGGCTGATTTTGAAACTTAAAGAGCAAAAGATCAAGAAGGTTTAAGACATTTCCAAATAAGCAAACTGCTCTAACAGATAACAAAATATTTGTAAAGCTATAGCAATTAAGACATTGTGGTATTGGGATGCCTGGGTGGCTCAGTGGTTGAGTGTGGCTTAGGTCACAATCCCAGGGTCCTGGGATGGAGTCCCACATTGGGCTCCCTGCAGGGAGCCTGTTTCTCTCTCTGCCTGTGTCTCTGCTCTCTCTGTGTCTCTCAATGAATGAATGAATGAATGAATGAATAAAATCTTTAAAAAGAAGACATTGTGATAGAGAGATATATATAAATAAAGATATATATAGATAGAGATATATATAAATATAGAGATATATATAAATAAAACCACAGAATGTAGAGAATTTTAAAACAAATCATTGAAAAATTCAGCTTATGTGCTACAGCGCACTTGCTCATGATAGCTGGTACTGTTTCCTTGGTGTTTTCGGGGTAATAGCACACTCTAGAAAGAGGAACAGACCTATATTTCAAGGATGTTCTGTATGGGCTGACAATTTCATCATGGTCCATCAGTTGGAATGAGAACTCACAGATTCCTGGTAATAAATGGAACATGGTCTCAAGTCCATTTTACTGGAGGTTCAGTGGGTCTGTGGACTCAACTTGTGGTTATTTCCCCAGTTGCAAAATACTTAGAACTTAGCTATCCACCCTCATATTCATTTCATTGTCTCTTAGTAAAAGGACTGTAATAGGAGGGATGGCCAGACTTAATCAGATCGTGGACCAATTACAGCTGGTCTGCCAGATGTGGTGTCTTTGCTGAAGCAAAGGTCACCACAGCCTCTGGCTTCTGTTGGAAAATGAACCATCCCTTGAGTAGGGAAGCACGCAAGAGAATTCACTTCGAGCATGGTGGCATATATTCACCATTTTGTTTCAGGGTTCTGAATCGAACTGAAGGATAACTCTCTTTTTCATAATATAGTCTGGATGAATCTTTATTGTCTTGACTTTTCCTAAAGTATCCTATAAGTCCGCCATTTTGATACCTTTATGCTATCTGGACTTGGTGAGCAGGATATAGCAATTATCCTAGATACTCTAGTCACATACATATATAGGTACTCAAACGTTAACCTTTTTTTTTTTTTTTTTTTTTTTTTTTTTTTTTAGTGAACCAGTGATTTGAGACATACCACGAAATTCCCCTCTAAGGTAAGTAGCACAGTTTTGCATTTTGGAACTCTGTTGAGACAGAGGCGTAGTATTTGGTTGGTTGGGCCTATTTGATTTTTTGAGTCAGCTTATGCCATGCTTGAGAATACTGCCTCCAATCCACTTATCAGATTACAGGAGGACATTACAATTTTGTTTAGGGCTCAGGTTGAAGAGGACTCTGTAGCCACAGCCAAGCTGTGGTACCACCTTCCCTTCCCCTTGACCATGAAATCCTGCAGATTTGATGGTGCTAGAGGTGTAGATGGTAGATATTTGGAGCCTCTGGCAAGCTCCAGGGGTAAAGTAGCAGGGTAGACAGACCTGTAGGTTTCTAGAACTAATTCTGCTTGAAAAATGGCTCCTTGGAAGCTAATGGACCTTTAGAGAGATTAGAGTCTGATACTAGGGGTAAAAAGTGTTTATGAAAGTTGAGTTGCTTATCCTAAATTGAATATTCTGGAATCTGAGGAGTCATCAGGTGACACAGGATATCACCAATCTATTGTATAATAGAAATAGATTTGCAAAATACAAACAGAAGTCACAAGCAGATCATATAAATAGGTGACCCAGACAGCAGCCGCCACAGCAGTGAAGGAAAATTGTCACAGTGGTCGGAGCTATAAGCACTACACAATACACTTGGTCAACTGGTATGGAGGAAAAGATAACCAGATATATGGAAATGCAGAGAAGTTTTTGAGATGCTGGAAATGTTCTGTATCAATAGCCACATATGTCTATTGGGCGCTTGAAATGTGACTGGTGCAACTTTTAATTTTAGTGAATTTTTCATTTTAATTAATTTAAATAGCCATGCTGCCAGATACCTGGGTGGCTCAGCCAGTTGAGCATCTGACTCTTGATTTTGGCTCTGGTCACAATTTCAGGGTCGTGAGGTCGAGCCCCAGGTCAGCCTCCGCACCCAGCAGAGAGTCTGCTTGAGATTTGCTCTCCCTCTCCTTCTGTCTCCCTCTGCTTGCACATGCTCTCTCTTTCTCTCTGTCTCATAAATAAAATCTTTAAGCAGCTATCTTGGACTAGTGCCTGTTGTACTGGGACAGCACAGGTCTAAATTATATATATTTTAATAATGTATAACCAGTGTTATGAGTTATAGCAAACGTCGTTGACACAATTATTCTAATAATTACTCTGACATGGCTCTGGCCAGCTAAACCATACTTCTCTCTCAACTATGTTTTGACTGTGTCTCTTCCAGGGACTTCTTCATTGAATAGTCACTTCTTAATTTATAGTCATTGGTTATTGGGAGTCCTGCCAGCCATCTACGTTCACTTGCTCCCCTTCCTCTCAAACTGTTTTCCTCACTGCACTCCTGGTCTCTCAGTGACTCTTGTCATGAACCACGGTGATACCTACCATCCTGCTCATATGCTCTTCATACACCAGGCCCTCATGCTAGGAACACCTGACCCAGAGGATGAGCGACACAGGAGAGGGTGTGGAGGCCTAAGGATAAGGGATGAGTTGGGCTAGATTTGTTTCTTCTTAACTGTCACAGCCAGTGGCTGGCCAGACCCAGTTTGAGACTGTACAAAGGCAAGGGCATGGTGGATTTCAGTCTATTTAGTATCCTGGGATGAAGGCAGAAGTTGGAAATGAAAGGGAGACAATAAAGGAAAAAGAGAAAGTACAAAAAAGTGGACCAGGATGGACAAGATGGCAGCGCCATCTTGAGGCTCTGTTGACTGGCAAGTGGCAGATTGGGAAGGCCTGGGGGAGGATGGGCAGTTGCTTGAGGCTCCTCTGACCAGGGACCAGTCGTGAGGGTGGGTCAGAAGGGACTAGGTATGGGGCTCACTTGCTGGATAATCTCTTCTTCTGATGTAAACCAGGGTCTTCAGGACACACATACCTACAGACCTCCCCTGATCTATAGCAATGTATGTTCTCCCCAGGAATTAGATTGTTCAATACAGCAGAGCCTCCAAACCCACCTGAAGGAAAATTAACAGTCTATGGGGGAATATATCCCCTCTAATCGTCAGTTCATGTCCTTGGCTGCTGGCTGCCTTCCTGGCTAAGATCTGGGCTGGAGGTGCATATGTTGCCCCTTGGGCAGTGAGGTTGAAAGAATAGGTTTTCCTCCAATTTAGCTATGCCACCCTCCCCACACCAACTTTGGACATGAGCAACAGAAGGTTTGTATCTGGCCACTCCCCTCACCTCAGCTTCAGTACCCAAAGGGGGGAAGGGAAATGCCTTGAATGGCAATGGGCACACTGGAATTTTGATTGATAGATGGATCTATTTACACTGGTTTTCAATTGCATCATGTTTAGACTATTATCAGCCAGTACAGAAATATTGCAGTATTTTAACAGCCCATAAATTTGCTAAACTTGCTATTCCCTTTAGTGTCAATCCTAAAGGCACGTGATGGCTTTTTCTCATGGTTATTTTCCCACAGCTTTGCCTTTGACACAATTTCTTTTCCAGGAACTATAAGATGTTTTTTTATATCTTCTTAGTTTGCTTTGGGTCAATTATATTCAAACAAGAATAATAGTATTTGTCTACTCGCTACAGCTTGATCGCCGAATGATTAATACTAGAGTGACTTGCTGTTACTGTCCAGGTAGGTTTTCCTCAAAAAGAAAAGCCAGGCTGCAGAGAAGTGAGTTGACTCAGGCCTCCATGAAGGTTGGCCTTCCAGGCTTGGGAACTGCGTATTTAACTTGCAGAGTACCCAGAGTGGACAGGGCCCTAATGGGGGACAAGACTCAAAAGAGGGTTGTGTTTACCTTCAGAAGGGAAAGGTTAACGCTCATCATCAGGAAAATTAGAAGTCTCCCTCTAGGCAGCCAAAGAAGGTGATTCGACTGATGGGCTGATTGACTGAAGTTAATTTACTGAAGAACTTACAGAAAATCACTGACCCCAAGCTCCAGAGGGAGACCCGTTAGCATCATTTAATGAGGTTTGGATGACAAATTCCCACGCCTGGGCCCCTGGGATCTGGTAATAAGCCCAGTCAGCAATAGTGATTGGGTCCACTTGGCCTGGAATCCTTGTGCAGCGGATTCCTGCCCTGTGGCCTGATGACTTTCTGGACATTCTGGACCGGGATGCAGCTTCTTGGTCTCTGCACCCTCAGGACTGTTTACACAGAGCCCTCAGCTTTCCCATCTGTAAACACTCAAAGTTCACTTCAAGTGCAGTCTACAGAGTCTTCTGCTCCCTGCCAGTGGGCCTGGCTAAATGCCACGGGCGTCTGCTTTTTATTTTTTTTATTATTTTATTATTTTATTATTTTTTTCATCATCCTTCACCCCAGGAATGGCATTGCTTTCCTCTGCCATCTGCAGTTCTCTCGAGGCTGAGCATTCACTGGGGCCTGGCTCAGCCCTGTCTGGGTTCGGATCTGCCTGGGGGCCTATTCCACCTGCTGGGCACTCCGGACAGGAAGTGGCACCCAGTAAGCCCTAATATCGGTAGGGGTGTTGGCCAAGATCTGGCTAGAAGCACCTCCTTCCCCATTAGAGGGAGGCCCTGCCATCTTGCTGCACAATCCCACATTCCTTGGGCGTCAACAGCCCAGCCATGTTACTACTACGAGTCCAGGGAGTAATAACTCACTGAAATTTGTATTTGGATTCCCAGTGATAGACGGAATGTGTTTGTTATAACTGGTGAGTTATTTGACTCAACTAGCATGGCCTTTAATTAGATACCTGAAAGCAAAGTTATTGTGCTGCCTGGTGTTTTGAGATTTTTAACCTCTGCTCCCTGCCTCCACATTTCGTCTCCTTTCTCTTTTCAAATAGGAATTTTTGAATCTGCTCCCATGATCCCACAAGAGGTCTATGTGAGGGCAAAAGCTGGTGCTACTCCAGGAAAGGGCATTTCCTGGTTTGGGATTTTAAAAGACTAAATCCTTGAGCCTAAGTCTGAGTTGCCTAGTCATAGGAAGATGGTTTTTTAAAAAGTGCAGAGAGAAGAATTTCTCGCAGACTAGCAGATCCTGACCACTGGTAGGGAGGAGGGAAGCAGAAGAGACTATGGCAGGTCCTCGTGTTGGGCCTGGGGAGGGGTAAAGGTGAATGATGGGGCTGGGCCAGGGCTCTCAAACACCTGCCGTGGCAAAGGCAGGTCAACTGAAGAGTGGCAAAGGGTCTGGTGTGAAAAACAATAACAAAGGTTCTTACAAATATTGTAAAAACATCAACTGGCACCTGCTGGAGAGATAATTGAGGTTGAATGGGTTTATGGCAAATCGGAGAGCTAAAAACATGGCCCCTTCTCAGCTTTGGTGATTGTTGGCCACAAGGATAGGTGGCCCGTTATTACTAGATTTTCTGATTGTTCCTGAGAAGCCAGACATTTGTATTTTTCAGTGAACTCTCCTGACTTTTAAAAGTTGGCTAACATGTTTTTAAAGCCTAGTGTAGGCCAAACAAAGCACATCTGCAGGCCAGATGTAGCCTCCATGTCACTGGTTTGCAACCTGTAGTGCATCAGGCCTGCAGGCCAGGCGGTCTCAGTGATTCCCATGTCTCGGGGTGGCACTGAAACAGTAGAGGACTGTCTGCCTGAAAGGGTCATGCAGATGGGGGCCCCGGGAAGTACCCAGACCGATGGCCCAGAACCAGAAGACACTTCAGCTACCAATGCTTTGACTCCATGGCGTGACTCAACAGCATGAGCAGTAAGTGGGAATTCTAATTAGCCATGAGGATAATTGTTTCACCAGCCAGTCAAGATGAAGGTTGAAAGGCGAAATTTATTTGGGTTCTAAAGAAAAGGAGATGTGATCATTCTTACCCATAAGAATTCGTGGGCTGAGAGTTATACTTGCTATGCCCCAGAACCTGCCAGGTATTGCAAAAACTTCCTGGATGAGCATCCTACCCATTAGATATTCCCCACATTCCCTTAATCATCAGACTATCTGAGCTGGGGCTATGCTGTGAACTCTGTTTTAGGGGATGAGATCCTGTTCCACAGGGAATCTAGACAGATCACTGCCATGCTCTTTTTATTTTTTAGCAGCTTTATTAAGGTATGATTTACATGACATAAAATTTCCCTGCTATAATTAATTTATCTACTGTAATGATTCTGGTAGATTTAGTGTTGTGTCACACCAAAATCTGCTTTTTTTTTTTTTTTTTTTTTTTTTATGATAGAGAGAGAGAGAGAGAGAGAGAGAGGCAGAGAGGCAGAGACACAGGCAGAGGGAGGAGCAGGCTCCATGCACCGGGAGCCCGATGTGGGACTCGATCCCGCGTCTTCAGGATCGCGCCCCGGGCCAAAGGCAGGCGCCAAACCACTGCGCCACCCAGGGATCCCCCCAAAATCTGGTTTTAAAACATTTCTGTCCCTGTATAAAGTTACCTTGTGCCCCCTTTACAATCAGACCTCAACCCGTACTCCCAGCCTTGGGCAACTACTGACCTGCTTTTTGTCTACGGTTCTTCCTTGTTTGGACATTTGACTCGAAAGGCATCGTACAATATGTGGTCCTTTTCATCTGACGTCAGATTATGTGCCATTCAGCATGTTTTTCAGGTTCATCCACATTGTGGCATGGATCAGTAGTTTTTTTTTTTCTTTTTATTACTGAGTAGTATTTCACTATATGGATATACAATGTTTTAAAAAATGTAAATTTGCTAGTTGATGGATATTTGGATTGTTTTCCAGTTTGGGGATTGTATGAATAATGTCTTTGTGTGACACTGCCCATGCTTTTGAGAGGAAAAGTTTCAACATCAGCTATTTATAATTTAGGAAAGGTACCAATTCCACAGCAGTGGTGTAGAAACTAAGGTTTGCTCAGGGAACCAGGCAGAGGAGCCTCACAGGTGCTTCCAAGCATCTGCTCTGCATGGAAATCTGTTTTCCATGCAGCTTCCTTTCATGTCCTGATCAGGAACATTGGGCTGAGGGCTCAGAGAAGAGAGGAGGGGAAACGTGTGGGCCTTAATGTAAGCCAACACAAACTGGTGGCCACCTCCAAAGGAGGATGTGGGCTCCCAAGGTTGAGGGGTGTGATGTCATTAAACCAAAGCCCAAATTAGAAGCAGCCCTTCAGAGGCTTTCATGACTCAAAGAGAACTGTGGCCAAGTAGACTTCAGGGTATGGATCAATGCTGGAAGAGGAGAGATCTGAGCTGAAGATTCACTTTTTGGCACTTCCCTGAAATGCTTTTTGGGTGACATATTTTGGAACACTGGTATAATTTATAGATAGGCATAGATTACATTCCTGTCACTGCACATTTGCAGAAATTCTTTAAGGATTTGATTTCAAGCAATAATGCCTTTGCTAAAGTATTTCTCTCATATAAGTCCTTGAAGTGTAGCACATATATTATTGATAAAAGTTTACAAAAATAGAATTAAGTTTTTTAATCTAAAGTCATCTCTAGTCTTTATTACACAATAAAATGTGTGTGTATGCATATATGGTAAAAAAAAAAAAAAAAGGTAAATGACAGCCAATTCAGCCACTGTGAATTCACACACAATTCATTACAAAACATACCTTCCCAGAAAAAATACTCATGCACACATGGTTTTGTAGATCCTAACATCCCTAAGTTTTCTGACTTCTTGAAATCACTGTTTTCTTTAACTATCTAAGTGTCTGTTTCTTTAGTCTGGTATGTCTTGGCATTCCTGGGGAGTGCATGCCCTCTCCTGGTTGCTGGCCATCACTCCACTTGGAAGAGCTCCTCTAGGTTCTGTTAACATGTTGACCATATGTAAACGTGGGGAATTAGAAAACATTAAAAGCTCATTCACGAGAAACCAGACCCCCTACTCACAAACTCTGTTTTTCAGACAGAGTCCTGGCCCTCACCTTCCCTCCTTGCTGTAGCCATCTGGTCCCACAAACTCCAGCAGAGTGTTGAGTCTGGGTAGATGATATCATGGAATGACTAATGAGTGGTTGTAAGTTTATGACCGCTCAAAGGACAGGATAGAGAAAGCTCTTTTATCACTAGATGTGAAAAAGGGACAAAGATGTTTGCGTTCCATAATTTGTGACTCTCAAACTATGAGTGTCAGTGGATTTCTTCCTGTAAATCAGAACACTGTTAGGACTTCTATCTGAAATAGACATGTGAAGACTGGTCCCAAGTTGTTGTTCCTCAGATTGCTTACCACTCTGCTGACTTTGCCACTAGACTAAAATGCCTTGCACTGCCAGGAGCACTATACCATCTGGACATGTCCACCCGCCTAGCAGGACCTCCCATTGATGACTGTCATTGCCCTTCACTGAGCGTCCTATGAGTAATGCCAAAACCCAGGTTCGGCCACCGTCAGTCAAAAAGGCAATCATCAAGAGATGAGCTTTGATTGGAAAGGAATATGAGCTTTATTCAGGTGGCCAGCCACATGGGGGGAAGGCAGGCTTTTGTCCAAAGGCCAACTCAAGGTTTCTGCTTGGCCCATGGGTTCTTAGGAGTTTAGGGCAGTTAATCAGTAAAGGAGTACAGTCGTCCTTGGCATTTCTCGATTATGTGCAGACTTGATGGTAACAGCTACAGACATTATCTCAGTGCTCAGAGGTTGCCCAAGGGGGTCTGGTTCCTTAGAGCCTGGGGTTTGTGTAAGGGGGTCTGGTTTCTGTTTCATGATGTGCAGAGGTGCTCTGTTCTTTCTAGGAAAGAATGTGTGATCTATAGTACACCAAGAAAGGTTAATTAATCAATCACAGGGGCTAAGGATGCTTACTAAAGCTTAAAGAGCACTAGTTTGGCCAGAGGGGCCAACACAGCTTCGGGAGGGGTACTAACTGGGTAGTCAGAAATAAACCCATCTTGAGGAAGAAGCCTGATGGTCCTCAGGTTCCTATGTGAATCACCAGAAAGCCTGTGGTTGTCTAGCAGGGCTGAAGTAAAGAGGGCATATGGCTTCGCCATCATCCAGCTCAAATAAAGTCCTCCATTCCTATAATGCAGTCCAGTTCTTTCAATTCTGTTTTAGTCAGCATCTTAATGTCAACCCTTCTTTGATTTCCTTTATTAGATTCACGCTGGCTCAATGCTATGGGGTTAAATAATCTCACTGAAAATTGAAAGGTAACAAACAGCAAGGTTAGGGCTATGACTTGGGATCATCATGAGAATTAAGTAAATACATGAAAAACTTAGACTAGTGGCTGGCCCTTGGTAGATACTCAACAAATGGAAGTAACGATGGTGATGAAGAAGTTTGTTTGTTTATTTGTTTGTTTATTTATTTATTTATTTATTTGAGAGCAAGAGAGAGAACACATGTAGACAAGAAGGGGGGGAGAGGGAGAGAGAATCTTAAGCAGGCTTTTTACTAAGCACTAACCACAGAACCTGATATGGGGCTTGATCTCATGACCCTGAGTCCAGGAGTCATAAGCTTAACCAACTGAGCCACCCAAGCCCCCCAGTGAAGAGGATTATTGCAGTGCATAGAAAATTTGTACTTAGCTTCATCTATTTGTTCTTATACCTAAGCCATATGTTTTCATTATTATACCTTTAAAATACAATTGAATACCTGCTAGAGAAGTTTCTCATTTTCTTACTGAATTTTTTTGTTTATTGCATTTTTTTCTTCCAGAAGAATTTCAAAACCATTTATGCTGAATACCAAAGAAAATCCTGATGAGAAGTCAAGTGATGCATAGTATATAAATTTGGAGGGAATCAACATGAGCCCAGTATTGCCTTCTTTTCCTAGACCATAGCTATGTCTCTATATATTCATGCATAATATTTGGTCTTTCAGTAAAGATTTACTGTCCTATAAGCCTCACATATTTCTTTTTTTTGTTTTTTGTTTTAGCCTCACATATTTCTATCCCATTTAGTCATCATAGTTTTATATGATTTATTGCCGTTGTGCATTATCCATAATATTCTAAATGGTTGCTGTTTTGGTTCACAAATGCTGTTGAATTTATGCATTTATTTTGTACTTTAGCCATGTTACTAAATTCTCTCATGGTTTTTCAGTTAAATGTGATATAACCTGCAAAACTGAAATAAGACAAATATGAGTCATAAATCTTCTGAGACAATCTGCCTCAGCAGAGAATAATTCCAGAGATTTTTTTTCCTGAACAGTTTAAGAAAGAGAACAGAATTCAAGAAAATTATTTACAAGATTGTCATACTAGCAGTGCTTTTTTTTTCTGAAAGGATATGCCATTTTTAAAAAATATATATACTCTTGATTTAATAGATACGCATATGAATGACATCTTTATTATTTTCATTAATCTCTTGGTTTTTTTTTTTTTTTTTTCAAGAACATGATCCTTCTAGCCTCAATTTTGGCAAGAAATTACCCCTTGGTGAAAAGCTATTCCAGTAGTTCTTTAAGAAAGAGTATAGTCTGGGTTCTTACTGAACTCATGGTGGCTTCATTGATGGCCATTTCCTTTGCTAGAGAAATAATTCACTCTAAAACTTTCTCTAGAGTTGTTCTCAGAGTCATCAAATATGTTTTGTGGCTTAGATATTTTCTTTGAAACATGGTATAAGAATTGCCTGGGTTTTGTCCGTTTATTCGAGAACCTGGTTTTACTTTGTGGTTATTGGCAACTGTTGAACAATTTTGTCCACCAGTTCCCCCAGCCCCTGGGATGCATGAAACTGAGATAGGAGACCTCAACTAATTATGAGTTGATAGGTGATACCTGAAGATGTCTTCATCTGTTTTGGCCTTCCATTTCCTTTTACTAATGTTTCCTTCTTCCTGGATTTCTAGTGTAAGGATATTTTATTTGACAGAAGGAATGAAAAAAAAAAAAAAAAGAAGGAATGAGAAACGTGGGCAATTATACTGTTCATCATTCTCTGCCATCCATTTCCATTATACTTCTAAGCAACTCTTCCTTGCTTTTCATTGACCATATCTAATCATACTCATAGTTTGTTCTCTCTCAGTCTCTATTTTTTTAAGCCTAAACTTCCTCTGGCCTATCTTACATGTCTGCTTCTGTCTTCTGTATTTATCCTAATTTATAGTCCCCTTCTTCCTTCTTCTCAGTATGTTTATTTAGTGGCTGAGCTCATTATATAAGTATCCGTGCAGCCATTTCATGCTTATTATGGATCTCTTCCTCTCCTCTGGACGGGGGAGAATTCGAGTCTATGTAAATATAATGTAATTTTTGCATGGATATCAAACTTCTGAAATTGCCACCTTTTCCAGAGTCTAAGGCTGTGTTGTTATAGCTGTGTATATTGAGAACTTTTGAAATCCACCCCCCAAAAAATCTAAAAATTAGATTTTACTTTTGGATTTAAATAGTATCTTATTACTATATCCTGGCACTGCCTATCCCCATGTCCCACTGAAATACTAAGAGAAAAAAATATGCGTATGTTTGCAACACACATATTCATACACACGAGAACTGTCAATTGATTGGATGATTCGAATAGAAATTAAATGTTTGCTAACTGCACTGTTGAGTCTACTGAAATGTGCTTTTGATGTGCTGTTTGTGCTACTTGTCCTGAAACAGCATTAGTCCAGTCACAAGAAAGTAGGTTGGAAAGAAGAATCTGTCAACACCTGCCCCTATTCCTAAGTGTAGTGACTAGAACCACCTGACTATCGGGCAACTAGCCCTCCACTGCATGGATGATTCTCTTTGAACAAATTAGCATGCTGCTTCGACCCCAATCCCCAAATCCCATCTCATTTGTTCATATATTCCTCTTTTATCACTAGCTCTTGAAGATGGAATTTCCAGAAAACAGCTAGGCAGGAAATGATGATGGTGGGAGACTGGGGGTGGGGGAGGTAAGCAGGATATTAGCTATGGTATGCTGCATTCTGAGAGCCAAATGTTTTCTCCATATGCTGCTCTGGGGGGTAGCAGCAGGAACAGCTTTGATGGTATATAATAACAAGTATAAATTTAAAGAATTCCCTTTACTCATTATGGAATAAATTGATCTCCCCTCTCTACCTCCAGAACCTCTCCAAGCTTGTCTCCAGCTTTTCTCTCTTTCATTCTGTTCCAGTTTTACTGACCCCCTTGAAATTCTGTAAACCCACCAATCATGCATCCACCTCAAGGAATCTGCACTTGCCTTGGCCTGTAATGTTCTTCCCACTGATATCTGCATGATTCACTCATTCCCTTCATATCTATCCACATTTATCACTTCTTAATAAGGCTGTCACTAATGGCTCTCTGTGGAGGGCAATGCTATTCCTCTCACTCTGCTGCAATTTTCTCTCCAGCACTTAGCATCATCCGACATTTTAAGTAAGTGCCCACTCGTTTTGTTTTCAATTTCCCACCATGGGAATTTAGGCTCCGGAGGGGGGGGGGGGGGTCAGGGGCTTTGTTTAATTTACTGCTGTTTTTTTTTTTTTTTTTTTTTTTTTCCAGAGCCTAGAGTAGTTCTTGACTAAAAGTTGATGTTTTGGGATGGATGAATGAATCACTTTAAATGTTGGAGAACCAGCAGAGGAGATAAAAATAGGTCACATGTTAGTCCAGCAGAATTGTACTAGATGCAACTTTCTAAAAATGTGGACATTGGATTAAGTGCTGTGCATATCAACATGATACCCCAGCTGAAAAGGAGTATTTCTGAGAAGGAGTTTAGAACAGAATGCAAGTAGATACAGTTAACCCAGGATCAGTCCACACATCTCATTGGTTGACAGATACTAAGTCTGGGGAGCTCTTTATTATAGAGTCAGTCATTATTTAAAAAATAAACAATATGGAACTTTGGCAAAATCTCCTAACAAAAAATATATATATAATCAAAGAGGAGCATAAATATATAAGAGAATAAGTTGAGATTAAAATATTATGAGATGAAAACAGATTGATAAGCTAAAAATATAAGGAAAAAATAAAAATGCACACTGGATAGATTACATGTGACCTTGACATTGAGATATATCAAACCAGAGGTGAAAAAATGGAACAGCATCTAGCAGAGTACAACAGAAAAGGACAAAAGGAGTGAGATTTGAGGAAGAAGATGGTCAATCTGGAGTAGGGAAAACATGTGTCCCTGAAGAATAATTTGGGTGGTTAGAATGGTGCTCAGACATAGAAAACCATCAGTAAAAGGTAGAAGACATTTTCCTGTCAGTTGTATATGTCAGAAGACAATGACATCTTTACAATTTTGATGGGAATATATTGTGCTCACCAAAATTAATATTCATTCTGGATAAGATGAAGTTGAAGGCAAAAGTAACAGAAAGACACTTCCAGAAAATCTAAGAGAAACAACTTAAATTTATGATTTCTAAAAACACAGCTTAGCAAGGAATTAGATATGAAATAATATAAAAGTATTAGTATTAGTTTTTTGGTGGTGTTACTGAGGAAAATTCAGATTGGTATTGTTGCAGAGGTCATGTCTTAATGAGCTCATGCATCCTGAGAAAGTGAGGGAATTCGGACTTTTTCTTGTAGGTCATTGATACATAAGTATTTTTTGAAACTTGAAGTAATTTTTTTTTTCTTTGAATGAAAATTTAATATAAAGAGAGTCCCCTAGTTTTGCCCAGTTTGGGCCCTTGTAAAGTATATTAAAAGTGAGTGTGTCAAAGACAAATGATTTATTTAAAGGTAGGTGAGAATTTTTTGTCCCAAGTTATAACAAAATATATAAAATCTCTTATTTCATCTCCTTTTTCAGAGATAATCTTCATTTTAATATTCCCAGTGTTCTTTATGTACTCTTTCATGTAATTCTTTATTTACCAGTTGAAACTCAACTAGATGAAGTCCAATAAAGTAGTAAACTGAAATTTGTGCCCTTTTTAACATAGCTAGTAATTTGTATCCATAACAAAGTTTACAGTAGGCTTATAAAACATATGGTAGTAGCACCTTTATTTTCAGAAAATAAAAGAAGAGCACATCAGAGAAGAATAAAAATAAGACAAAAAAAGTTTAAAATCCTTAAATCAGTATCCTAAAGCTTAAGGAGCTTAGGAAGTTAGAAAAGTATCATAAACGAACCCTAAACCAAGCAGAAAGGAGACAATAAAGATTTGAGCAGAAATCGACAAAATAGAAGAGAGTAAAACAATAGAGAAATTCAATGAAAACAAAAGTTCTTCACAAGGATCAAGAAAACTGGCAAAACTCTAGCTAAGCTGACCAAAAAAGTAAGACCAAAGACTGAAATAATAAATCAGGACTGAAGGGAGAGGCCACCACTAACAACTCTAGAGAATTCAAAATCAAAGCAATTACAAAGAAGCATTATGAATGACTTTATGCCACCAAATTCTATCACTTAGATAGAAGGGACAAAACCTTAGAAGGACACAAATTACCAAAACTGCAGCAAGAAAAAGATAGAATGACTGAACATACGTAAAAAAGTTGAATCATTTATTAACAATCTTTACATAAAGAAAAGTCCGGCCCCTGAGAGCTTCACTTACGAATTTATAAAACAACTAAGGAAGAGATTATTTCAAACTCTTTCAGAAAATAGAGGAAGAGGAAACATTTTTCAAGTAATTCTATGAGGCATTACTCTGATTTTTGCATCCAATTCCAACTGGGGAGGGTAGAGGGTTCCCATATCACTACCAATTCTTTGACACCAGTTGAGTATCCTGCACCTCCACTCAATTCTGACTCTGTCTGGAAAGAGCATCAAATTCCAATTTAACGGATAAGTCCTACATGGACTTATATCTCCTTATTGCCTTTTATCCATCCATCCATCCATCCATATATTTATTCATCTAATCATTCATTTAGCCCTAAAATCAGTAAATATTTATTGGTTATTATGACCCAGCACTATTCTAGGCACTGGGAAATCAGAACTGAAAAAAACTTGTCAAGTACCATTGCCCTGATCAAGCCTAAATTATTGATATTGGAAGGTTTGGGGTCATTATCTCTAGGAAGAAGTACATATCCTTTCAACATATTAATATCCACCTTAATTTTTCTTTCCCTTATTTTTGTCATATCCTAAAACTTATATTTATTCACCTTGGTTCTTAAATCCTTTGTACCCATCCCTCAAGTATTTTATCATTACCTAGTTTAATTTACTTCTATTTTCTCCATTATATCTTGGAGGACTTTTTCCCAGAACGGGTAAAGTATATTTCTCAAGCTCCAGGTTCCCCATTACCACTTTTTTCACAGTGGAGGAATCAAGCTTGCACTGACTACAACCAGAATTGGTGATCTCAGCAGGAGATTTGAATCTGCTGTTAAAATAGAGCAGCTTCCCTGCACGTTCCTGGGACAACACCCCTAGAACAGCTTCCCCGCACGTTCCTGGGACAACACCCCTAAATTGTGCCTAATGGTTACTGCTTAGGGTGTCTCTTTTCCATTGACCTTGTTACTCTGACTTTATTCTTGACCCCTCTCACTTCTCTGAGTCAGCTTACGGGGGGCTTTGTCTGATTTAAATCAATACAAAAGCATCTGTAATTGTCAACCATTGATTAGCGCCATTGTTGAGGCTAACCCAGCACATATCCAGATGATTAGGATGTTTAACACAGAAGAGCTAAAGATGCAAAAATTACCTTGTACCATTTATTCTATTATTTCACAACAAAGCTAAGTTCAAAAGTAAAAACCAGTTTTAGAAGTTGCTTCCCTTTTTGAGGCTTATGAACTTAACTAGTTTATCAAAGGAAAGCTTAAATAGCTATACAAAAACTCGAATATTTTAACTAAAATTGTTTTTATTGTAATATGTACATGGGGGGCTGTAAGATAGTAGAATGTGTTTATATTGGTCTCTGTCCCCTGTTTCTAGCACAGAACTTCTAAACCCTTATAATTTCCTAAATGATAAGAACACTAGCAGCATCACTTTTAATATTTGTCTTTGATCCATCCTTGACATAGGGTTTCTAGAACACTTGTAAATTCCTAAGTAATAAGAGCACTGAGAGCATTTTTTGCTCTAATAAGGTGACTCTAGGAGGGCTCAGAATGCTCCTGGATGAGGGGTGATCACCAGAAAGCTGAAGACACGATCAGAAACTTGGCATTTTCAGCCACACACTCATCTTCCAGAGATGGGCCAGGAGGTGGAAGTGAATTTCAGAATTGATCATGCCTATGTGTGGAAGCCTCCCAAAAGCCCATTTGGTGTCTGAAGCCTTCCAGGGAGGTGAACACATCCACACAGGGCAGGTGAAGCACCCAGCTCCACGGAGACAGAAACTCCTGTGCTCCCCACCCTCTCAGACTCTGCCTCTGCATCTCTTCATCCAACTAGTCCTCTGTATCTTCCATCATACTCTTCCATAGACTCATAGATGTGTAAGTAAGTCTTTCCCTATGTTCTGTGAGCCACCCTAGCAAATTAATTGAACTCGAGGAAGGTGTCATGGGAGCCTTCAATTTGCCACCAAATTGGACACAGGTTGCCAGTAACCTGGGGACTTATTCCTCGTTATTGACATGCAAAATGTGCTGGAAGCTCTCAAGGGAGGGCTGGGCCCTTAACCTATGGGATCAGACAATATCTCCAGGTAGATAGTGCTGGAAATGAGTTAAAGTGTGGGACACTCAGCTGGTGTGTCAGAGAATTGCTTGCTGTGGGGGAACCCCCCCCCCCAGACACACACACACAGGTGGTGACCAGAAATGTCAGAAGTGTTCTGTGTAACGAGTAAAGAAAGTCCTTCAGAAAGGATGTAGGACGAAAGGACAACTGGGTTGTTTTTCCAATGCAGGGTAATGTGTGCTTGCTTTCTCCATTTTTATATGAGAATATTAGCTTGTACCCCAGGGACACTCTTAGAAGCAGATGAGAGGACTAGTACTTATTGACTGCCTGTATTAACGAAGGATTAAATGGGAGGATGTAGCTCAATTCTCATAACAACACTAAAACCTATTAAATGCTTGTTCTTGTACTTGGGAAGAGGAAATGGAAGTTTAAAGGTGATTAGAAATTTATGCAGAATCACAGTATTAAGCAGCAAAGGAAAAATTGGCCCTCAGATCTTTCTCTTCTATCTCAATGCCACGCTACCATCCCGTAATTCCCTTAAGAAGTGGTGCTTACAATTAGAAGAACCGCTGAATTTATACTAAAAGCCAATCATTGATAGCAAATGTGACTAACTTTTAGCTCTAGGTTCATTCTTTATAAAATCTTATCATTGGAAGAAGTTGGAGAAATGAATTCATAAATTCAATTACCTGTGTTATTTTCTCTCAGCATTGATAGATAATTTTCCCTCTTGACTAGTCTATTTAAACACCTGTACAAGTGCTTTTAGGGTAATGGCACCATGGGTATACATCTTATAGACTGTCATCTTGGGGGAGAAACTCATTTCACTGTTTTGAGCAAGAGAAATAGATTTAAAATTCTTTTTACTCCATTTTTAGAGATTCTCGCAGAATTAAAAAAATATATATCTTCCCTCATTTCCCAAAGTCATTGCTTGTGTTTTAATTTCAGTGGTGTCTCATTGCCTTTTGCCATCCATGAAACCAGAGATTCTATTAAGGAACCGACCAAGAAAACAAAGAATTACTGCTCTATTTTGATTCATTTTGTTATAACAGAGCTTTTGTTTGTGCTTATTGTTGATTACCTCCTCATAATCTATTCATAAAGAAGTCAGGTGATTCTGTTTATTTTGTCTGTAACTTTAAAAGCGTCAGCAGCATTACTGAGTGGGTCCTATTTAGTTGCGTTTGGGTCTCGGCATGCCAAGGAACACACCGCCCCTAAACAATTGGAAAGTGTCATAAAATATTTTAAAGGCATACGAACTGATAGCCTGCCTCCTGTACAACCAGATAAGGATAAGGACTCGCAGAGCCTGTGGACTCTATGCCTACACCTGGAGCTTCCCTCTACACCTTCCCTCTACACCTTACGATGCAGATCTTGGGTGTGAAGGCCAGAACCAAGGCTGATTTTTCAGCTGTTCTGATTGCGGCCTTTGGGGACAGAAAAAGTTCAAAGCCTAATCAATCTCCCTTTTCAAGTATAAAGCAGAACCCGAATCCCAAACCCCCCTTACCTTATTAGACTGCAAATGCAAGTCCCCCATGACTTTGCAGCTGGGTACCTCTCTGACCTCATCTCCTACCCCTTTCTCACCTCTCACTAGGTCCGACCATTCTCAAACATCACCAGACAGCTCCTGTCTCAATGGCTTTGCACGACCCAGTGCCTGGAATTCTCTTCCTTAGATACAACTGCTCAGTTCACTCCCTAAGTCCCCCTCAGTCCTCTGCTGTGCGTCACCTTGTTAGAGAAGTCTTTCTGAATATACAGTTTTAAATAGGATCTTCTCTCCTTCCATCACTGTTGCATTATTTTTCTTAATAACCTTAATCACCACCTGCATATGATGTATTATTTGCTTATCTCTGTCTCTACCAGAACTGGAAGCTCCAGGAGAGCAGGGGCATTCATTTTAACTATGTTTTCCCCCAAACTCTGTCCCCAGCACATGGTAGGATCTCAAAAGACTGAAGGAATTGTTGAGTGAAATCAGCAAGACATTTTCTTTTTCACTTCAAACATCCAAAGTGATCAATATTTATGCCTTTACTGCTTAATGACTAGGAAATGGAGGGTGAAGGATAGCGGGGTGAGTGAAGGAAAAATTTAGGAGTGCATTTCGGAAAGAGGAGACTTAAGACAGAACCCACAACTTGTGGTTAGCCCAGAGAGAATGTAAACTTTGAAGTTATGCTGTGATCACTATGTTAGTTTTCAACTTGATTAAGAATTCTTTTCATTTACTTCTATTGGTCCCCTGTTTCCCCTTTTGGAAAGATTTAGGCTTTATGGTCATGAAATTAAACAGATACCATCTCATTCTTAAAAGGAAACAGAAGCACCACTAACATGCTTTGAGTAGCTCCAGAAACCCCTATTTAGAAAAGTATTTTGGCGTGCTATTTTTTAATATGTCACTCATGTAATGGCTTTTAACTTTTTTAATATAGAAAATGCTTAATGGGACAGATCTAGAACAATCTGATCTGATCGTTGGGTCTTTATAGCATTCATATTTTCGTTCAGAAAAAAGAAATGATAAGCTAGCCAAGAATAATAATGCAAAGGCTTGAATGTGGTGATAGCATACTATTATTTACTTCAACTTCTCTGAAAAATCATACTTCCTTCATTTTTTTTGTAGAGCCAAAAATATGCCTATCATTATCAGCAACTTCTTATCTATATCTTGTGTGTTTTTATGAATAAGATAGCTATCTTCTGACTTGCTGTTCTATTTTCATGGTGCTGAACTTGGGATTTTCAATCTCCCTTTACAGAAGCAAAGAAAGTACAAGAATAGATTTATGCTTTTAGACTTTTTACTCTTTAAGGCCACAGTACTTAAACACAATAAATTAGCTTTTTCATAGAATATGGTACGTATTTCATGTTCAAGCTTGTTCCCTGTTCTTTAACATTTTATACACTATCTTAAATGTATAGGTTATCAGGAGCTTAATAAAAAAGTGATACTTTTTCCCCAGAGTTCAACTAATGCTACAGACCTATATATTAATTCCCATAATTTAAATCAAAGACATCTATTTAATAAGACCTCCTCAGTTTGATTCATGGGATTGTATTTTGAGGTATCATGATTGAAATGAGCTTTTGTTTCCATCGTGATTAACCACCATAAGGGCAGCTACGGGAAAATCTTATTTCTGATTTCTCTAGAAGGGATGATAAGGAGCAAATTGTGACTGACTGAGTTCTAAACATGAACAAAACCCACAAAAAAGATGAATTTAGTTTGCAGATGTGCACAAACGCACTATGCATGGAGCTCAATGCCATTTTAGTGTTTTATTTTAAATGAGAAAATTAGTCTTCCAATTTTTCGACACAGAGGTGTTGGTAATGCCCTGACCACTTCTGTCTCCAATCAATTTTTATTGCATGATTTGTCATTACGATAAGAAAATTATTTATCTTTGCAGCAGTATTTAAGCTACAGCCTGAACACAGATTGGATATTTGGTGATCCTACTTGGACACTGCTTTGCTAATTGAGTATTTTCCTTATTATTGCAAAATTCAGCCTTTTTCATGGCAGTTATACTTACACACTAATTATTAAAGCATAAAGAAAGTCAAGCTTAGCACTGACATGGAAAATTTTTTTTCTGATTAAGAGAAAAGAAGTGTCCTTTTTTAAAAAATGTTCTTATTTATTATGATTTTTTAATCAAATTTTGAATGGAATTAAGTGCACTTTAAAATAGTAATAGAGTAAGGAGACTGAAGAATGGGCATTAAATAATTCTATTAAATCTAGCTACTTTTATCACCCAACCTTTTTAAATAGTTTTCCCCTGGCCAAAACAAAAGGAAATTATTCTATTTAATTCTCATTTTTTTTCCAGAGAGAAATTTCTTCTAGAGAAGAAAATAGTACATAGATAATGTGTCCTAGAGCATTTAATAATAAATTATGTGTATGCCCTGTTTAATAATCCATTCTAGTGCCCACATGAATTTTCCCGTTCCAGTTGTTTAGGTATGCTTCATCAATGTTACCTCAAAACATTTATAATAATAATAATAATAATAATAATAATAATAATAATAGATTCAATTCATTAGCATTTCTTGTATCCTATAAAGGACACTTCCTATAAGGTAGGTCCAATTATATCTCCATTTTACAGAGAAGAAAATTAAACTTAAAAAGTCAAAAACATGAAGCTGGTGAGTGCAATAAGCAAAATTTTAACACAGATCTGTCTTATTCTAAGCCCTCACTTATAATTGTTTCTTATTTATTACTTAGGGAAGTTATATATATTGATTCCCCTACTTAGTGTCACATATTATGCAGGGTGGATTATGCTGTTACTTATTCCTCACCATAATACTACCTAAGATGAGTATTTAATAGCACTACTGTACAATGGGCAGTCTGTGTTCCAGAAATTTGAATTCTCCTCCCATAATGAGACATAGTCTTAGGAAACACTCCCCTTCAGGAGTCAGTTTTGTAGATACATGAGCATTTGGCTCATTATTCTCTAAAAAAAAAAAAAAAAAAAAAAAAGATATAGTCTCTACCCATGGAACTTAAAACATCTAGAAGATGCCCCAAAGGTGACAGCCTCTGTACACAATGCTCTCCTTCATAATCTAGCACCTGTGTCTTATGTAGATTCCCTAGATGGGAAGGAAGTATAATTGACAATTACATTTTTCCCCAAACCCAGTGTCAGACTCTGATTTTGATAGGATCCCCCCAAAGCCCTCTCTCTTAATTTGAAGGCCCTGGGTGTGTGTGTGTGTGTATATATATATCCTTCCTCTGTAAAAATTTCAGATGCATGGTCAATATAATATCCAGATTAACTTCAACTTTGTTACTGGCTTTATGCTTGACTCTCTAGAGACACACAGTTGCTTCCACTGAGGCAGTTTATATTTGAAGCGGATGTTGGCAATGACATCCTGTTAAAGAAGCGTCCTTGTATATGAATTCACTTACCTCCAGCTGAAGAAACAAAATGAAGGAACAGGATGAAGAAATTCTCAAAGCTCCACATCCCTAAAGGCAAATTTACAGAAATGGCTGTTAAAGAGAAGACAAAAATCACAAGAGGTTTATGCTCAATAGCTTTGTTTTCTTTTTCTGCTTCTGTGAGGCGGAAGGCATGATTTAGCAGAGCCAGGAACAGGGAACTAAAAGTAAATATTTCATCTTGCTCTTCTCAGAGAAAGTCTTCCTGTGGTGCAGCGGGAAGGGTGAGATGAGGAGGGAAAGCCAAGACGGACATCAAAGATTGACCTTAGGCCTAGCTGTGCAGAATTCTAGTAATATTTCTGGGTGTGCTTGCAGGTACAAGAAAGGACTAAAGAGGAAAGCAAAAAAGCAAAGAATTGGATGAAAGGTGGAAAAAAAAAATGAAACTATGAAGTAAAGCCTTAGAAACTATGGTCAGTGTAGGGAGCCTAAGTGAAGTTGAAGTTGGTTAAACGGGGGTTATGTTTTCCTCTTAGGAGGGAAGGTGGGAAAGGAGTGAAGTTATAAGCGGAGTTCATGATTCCACTAGCAGTGGTTTACAAATATGGGAAAGGTATGCTTGGGAATCTGGAGGTGAGGAGATGAAGGAGGCAGGGCAAGCTGTGCCCTAGTGTTCAAGTCCTGTTACTGAGACATTGATGCCACCTGGTGGCCAACCTCAACCTTAATGCTAGCTGGTTCCTGTTTCAGGGCAAGGGTTCCAAGCCTTTCTTCATTTTAAAGAAGACAAGAAGAAATAAGTTCACCATTGCCTCCCTGAGGAGGCAATGCTTCCTTCCAAGGCTCCTCTACTTGGAAGAGCCTGCGCTTGTCTCAGTAGGTACCCATCACCCACCTGAGAGAGTGGAAACTCACTTCGTAAGGATTGCATTTTGTACTTTCAGTTATGTTTTACAATATTTTGCCCTGTTTGGAAAAGTCAGCTCATCTTTACGTTTTTAATTTGCGTCTTTGATCGACAGTCCTGTATGGAGTTAAGCCCTCAATTTTTCTTCTGAGACATTCCACAACCACTTGGCCGATCTTCACTTTTTTCCCCGGTCTCACAGTAAGATTTGACGAGATGTTTTCTTACAGCTCCTCTGTGCTACACGAGTCAGTCAAGGGACTCTGAGTCCCACACTCTGGAGATATTGTACATTGAGAGAAATGGAAAGAGGAGATAGATAAAACGAGTAAAAGAGAACTTCTTGCAACTTAGATCTTTATTGCCTTGGTCTCCAAACCTTGGAACTCCACAAGACTGTGGATGTAGAAAGCTGCTGATTATATTTATAACAAGCTGTCTCTTTGGTACTTCCACCATTGTTAATCAGATGGCAGAAAATCTGCCTTCATGGTGTTAATGGGTAAAATCACCATGGTTAGTGGAAAAGTTTGGGACGACCAAATTAATCTCCAAATATCCAACCCTACACTCATGACTTAAAAGCACTGGGAGGCAGAGGTCCAGACCTAGACGCACACTAAGGTAATGACTGGTCTCATCCACAGTCCGTTCTTTTCCTCCCTGATAACTGGCTCATCTAATTTATTCATAATGACAGTGTCTGCTTCCTGAATTCTAACACCCTAACACAATCATGGCATATGCAAATGCAAAAGAGATATGAATCTTTAATTTAACTTCTACTTCCTTCTGTCAGCAATGTCCTCATTTATTTTATACTTTTTCTTATATGTTAATAGCTCTCTTTGAAGAGTTCTTCGTGGACCCCCTTCTTCCCTTAAATAAATGGAAGAAGTGTATAATTGTCAAGCAAAAGGAAAAGTGTAGATGAAAAAGAGATACATAGGATTGGGCTCTCATCCCTATATTCCTGATTGATGTCCATGGTGCCAGCAACATGACATTGTTGATTTCCAGATACTGCAAGTATCTTCCATTAGCCAATTCAAATACAAAAGGACCCCCCAAAAAGGGCAATAATACAATATATTTTTGGGAGATAGAATTTTCAAAGAGATGAAAAGTAATGTCGCATCAAACTAAAAGGTCTTGAGTATTTTAGCTCTTCCATTTCCTTATCTACTCCTTCTGCAGTGTAAAGGAGGCCCCCAAGTCAGCCAGCCATGTACCACCTTCACAAAATTTACTATATTTCTTTTTTTATCTCTACTACAATTTACTTAATATTTTTCTGTTTTTATTTGGCTATATTGTAGGCAATCCAATACATATAAAATAATTTTGATGTTAATTTTATAATTCTTATTAAAACAAGTTACTGAATTAAAAAAAAAAGTGTACCACTCAAAAGCCAAAACCAAAAGTTGAAGGGAAAAAATAAAAATAGTAGTTTCTATAATGTTAAGTATTTCTCTTTCCTCTCTCTTACTGTTTATCACACACACATAATGGCAATCTCAATCACACACAATCAAAAGTGTGAGTATATTGCTCTAAAAGCTTAGGAAAGAAATACATAGTTGAAAGAAGAGGAAATGTAAACAATATAATACTTTAAAGAATTCAAAGCATCTTTCTATAAAGACTTTCACTTCTAGCTGGGATGGAATCATAGGAACCAGACTCAACTTCCTGCTATAAACATAGGAAACTAGATGATGTACATAAAATAACTAGTTTTAGGGTTTAGGCAATAGGCAATCTAGGATTGTGACCCTTAAGAGTTGTTGGGAAAATTGACAGGAGCCTTATAATCTCCCTTGCTTCCTGCCTAGAGGAAATTTCTGTCCACAGTCACAGGGAGGAAAAACCCAGAGTCCAGGGGTCTTAGGGAATTGGGGAGATAGAGGTTGGAGCTCAGAGAGGCTGAGTGGCTCGAAGTTTCAGGGTAGAGTTACAGAAAGGAGAGAACTACAAGATAGAACAGCTCCAGATATCTGTTTTGGAATCACTGTGAATCTTTTTGGAGTACTAGCCATTATATATGAGAGTAAACCTCTAGGATGTCAGACAGAAAGCAATCTGGGAGTGGTAAGCAAAATAATCTCTAGAGCTCAGAAAGGCTGGTTTATCATTTGAGGACTAACTAGTCATGGTAAAGAGTCCTCAGTAATCACTTGGGCATTCCATGGAGACCCCCAAAAAGTCATACCTTAGTCATAGAACTAAATTATCTCTGGAATAAAAAAAACTCAAAATCTTTTCTAACAAGGCTTAAAAACAAGAGTTAGAGCAATCAAACTGATCTTCCATTTAACTGTCTGGATTTTCTTGTCTTTCTTTAAATGATATTTTGTCAAAATCCAACAATGTAACAACACAATGCCCAATATGCAGTCAAAAATCGTTAGGCTGACAAATAGGAACATGTGACCCTTAACCAGGATTAAAGTACTTACAAAGAAAATATAAGTGTAATGAAGAGAGAAGTCAAAATATAAAAAATCCAAGCAATCTCACATGCATATTTTACTTTGACCCTTCCACAAATCAGTTAAGTCATAGTACAGTATTACTTAGCCCCCTTTTTATTTGAAAAACTAGCTTGTAGCTATAGTAAACAAATTGCCACAAAGACAAAGGCCCAATAGTTTTTAGAGTCCTACTAGAACTGGGGACTCCAGAATCATTAATGTTCTTTAAGTAGATGGTAGCAGTGAACCTCAATTAAAGGGGACTGCTGTGGCTGGTAGTGGACCATAATACATTTTCCTAGAGCAGTCTTGGGACAGAAATATGAAGGAAAACAAAGTCTAACTGCATGCTTCTGTGTGTGAGCGTGTGTGGTGTGTACCTATGTGTACGTGAATTGCAGCTGTGCTGCGTAGATTATATGATTTAACGTGATAATTACTCTTATTCTCATAGAGTGCATTTACTAATGCTGTATTCAAACCTAGCATTGGTCAAATAAAGATGACATTTCTGATGGAACTAGGGCTGAGTCTTCCCCAATGCTAAAGGCAGGGCTTTAAACCATTGCTCTGAAACACGCCTAGGGAGAAAAAGAAGCAGGAAATTAGCGTTACCAACTATGTTGTCAACCTATGTGTCAAGGTCAATATAATTCAGGAAAGAGTTAAAAAATTGAACCTACATAATTTTTATTGGTAATTTCTGAAATATCAACAATGTGTCCTGAAAAACCTCTATACCTTTTAGAGTAAGAGGATTGACGCTCAGATGTATTAAAGGATATTGTAATTCTGGTGCTTCAGAATAGGAAATTCCTATTGACTCCTGGTCAATACTTAAAACTTTTCCAATGTTACGTTCTATGGAAGGGATGCAAACTTTGGAGCATCACAGTATTTTCTTGTTATGCTGTACTCTGTTTAGGAGCTTACTGGGATTCTTAATTTTATTTCTTATTTTTTTAAGAAAAGATTTTATTTATTTATTCATGAGAGACACAGAGAGAGAGGCAGAGACCCAGGCAGAGGGAGAAGCAGGCTCCATGCAGGGAGCCCGATATGGGACTCGATCCCAGGACTCCAGGATCATACCCTGGGCTGAAGGCAGGTGCTAAACTGCTGAGCCATCCAGGAATCCTACTTACTAGGATCCTTATGTTGCATTTAGAGAAGTATCAAAATGTTCTCTTTTTATGCTTTACTCTAAAATTTAGGTGCTTTCTATTCATTGCTGAATTATGTTACATTCAGAGCACAGGAATGGATATGTCCCAGATGTGTAAGGGTCAATATAAGACCTCACTAATTTGAACACTTGTACATAAACACATGTATAAAATATATTTAGAAACATTGAATATAATATTCTTTCTCGAAGATTCACAGTGCCTATTACCATATTAAAGATTCTGCAAAATTGTGCAATAAGTTTTCATGCGCTGGCAAACTTCTCAGACCTTGGAATCTGATTTTGAAAAATAACTATTAATATCTTGCAGAGCTACTATTCCCCAGAACCCATTTTGAGAAAAACTGTTAAAGATGTTTACTTCAAATCTTTGGTGCTAAAATGAGACTTCTTTCATACAAACCCAAGTTTATACCTTATTAATTATTTAATCTTGCTGTGACTTGGTTTCTATATACAAAAAAGAAATAATAAGGATATCTCAAAGATTTGTGTGAAAGCTTAAATTATAAACTTCATTCCAACCAGTATCTGGCTCAGAGTAAATACTTAATAAACATTAGTTGTATTGGTTAAGATTCAAGGAAATGATAAAATTATTGAGAAAAAATTTCTGGCTAAAAACAGGGAGTTGTTAGTGCAAGAGAACTTTGAAAAAAGTCAGAATAAAGTGATATATCATTCAAACATTCAAAGGAAGGTGTGTGGGTTATTTTCTTTCACTTGACTCTCTTCTCATCTGAAGCTCATAGTACATCCCAGCATGGCGGCTCTCCCTGTTTCTACTAGTCTTTTGAACAAAGTAGGAGATTTTTCTGTTAAATGAAACCGTAAAATCCATTACCTTGAGTGGAAATAATAAATGACTCCAAAGCAATAATAATAAAGAATGTCATAGTTTGAAATATGTTTCATTGGGGATCCCTGGGTGGCGCAGCGGTTTGGCGCCTGCCTTTGGCCCAGGGCGCGATCCTGGAGACCCGGGATCGAATCCCACATCAGGCTCCCGGTGCATGGAGCCTGCTTCTCCCTCTGCCTGTGTTTCTGCCTCTCTCTCTCTCTCTCTGTGACTATCATAAATAAATTTTAAAAAAATTAAAAAAAAAAAAAAAGAAATATGTTTCATTTAAACTTAAATGTTTTCAAAATACCTTTTAAAAAAAATCTGAAAACTCTGCCTTAAGTTCCTCTCAAGATTAATCAATAAAATGTTAAGAGTGGATCTAGTGATTGAGGATACCTCTCACTCAACTCTGACTTTACTTGACATTGATAATAGCCAAGAGATAATCACTTAAATATTTGAAGCCACATCTTAGGAAGTGACACTAATACACATAGTGGGGAATTTTAAGGTATTTCTCTTCTAATAACAGAAAAACAAAAACTTCAGAGGAGTTTGCTGTATACTTACCTAAGACCAGCATTCAGACATATGCAATTAGGGGCCATTTGCCAGGAAACTTCCAAATGGACTTTCTTCTTAAGAATCAGGTTGTTCTTAGAAGAGTTAACCTTAAAACAAAACAAAGCAAAACAAAAAAAAAGAAGAGTTAACCTTAAAATCAGATGAGTCTAGATTTGGACTCAACTCCCCAACTTTTAGACTTTGGATTTGAGCAAGTTATTTGACCATGTTGTGACTTGCTTTCCCTAAAAAAAAGGAAATTATACTGCCTACTATATGAGGCTATGGGGGTGAAAAAAATAAGATTATACATGGAAAGCTCCCAGCAGAGGGCCTAACAAGTATAGGCATCAACCAGCTGTTAATGATATCCCTTCCCACCCCGTAAACTGGCAACATGAAATGTTTTTAAATTGAAACACATTGTAAAATGCATTCTTTAAAAATTATTTTATGACATCTTTTAATTCTTTGTCTTCACGTAAATAAGATAGAAAAAGAATATCTCCATACCTTTGGTCATCATTCCACAAGCAAGCAAAATCCCCTTCCCCCTGCCTCCCTAAAACCTCCTTCCCTTTGGAAGTATTTCTCCACTCTTAGCCCTGAGTGAGTTGATCATTCCATCCTCGGGATCCCAGTGGGACTTATTTCTACTAATCGTTGTGTTTACCCTGTACTTGCTCTGTCATTGAGTTTTTTATGTCCGTGCAATCGTAGCTGGAAAAAAAAAAAGTGTTTATAAGGATCACTTTCCAGCTAGTTGTCTGTTCCTCAGAAGTCAAATGGTCACTGAAACCATATTAAATGTAGTTGCTCATTCTGGAGGCCAGAACACAAATTTTATGTGTAATATAAAATATTATGGTAATATTTTATGGTAATATAAAATACCACACAAATCTTTTCTGTATGATTGATCATGGATCACTGCATGCTTTGTGAATACCTACTTAGTCTGGTTTATAGACCCCAGGGGAAGAGTAGAAGAGGCTACAACCTCTTTCTGTACCATCGTGTGAAGAATGGTAGGCCGTCCGTAATGAATGGCTTTAAAACAACCATAGCCCACCATAAGATATGCAGGTTACATCAGACTAGTACACCCCCCACACACACACACATACACACACACATGAACATAACTGAAAAAAAATTCACAATGTTTGGGGAATTTTGTCTACTATAATTCTCTTTTATCCCATTTGATGTTTTGATACTAGTTATGGAAATTAATTTCATACATTCTCAGAGAACTAGAGAGTGCTTAAAGGCACACGAAGTCACATACTATTCTCCTTTCCTCCAACAGATTTTCGTGTTCTTGTTGAATAACCTCTTCCTCACATGGTTTGCTTCAGTATTGATCTTGATAAAATGTCTGGACGTCGCAATGTTAAAAAATCAGATTACAGGAATAGAAGTCAGATACTAAGGAGGTGTTTCTTTAAATGAGAAATGCTAGGCATTAAGGCCATAGATTTTCAAACCATGATGCTGCCTTCTAATTTTACTCATGATTAGCACCATCATGGCCACCACACATCTTCCACCCACATTTCACCAATTATAAATTTGTTTTTACAATGAATGGTCACTTCATAAACATCATGCATGAAAGACACACTTCCTGTGCTGTTCTCCCCAGACAGCTGGGGAGGAAAAGTCTGATTCTTCATACAAAGTCTCCTTGTTGTCAGTACATATGGTCTGTAGTTTCCAGACAGGGTGTCACCCCAGAAGTTGGCAACAAGGTACAGGAAAATGTCAGCCTCTGCTACTAAAGTTAAATGAAGTTCACTGCTGAGAACAGTTCAGCGCCTAGATGGGTTTGTATGTAGGCTTACTGATGGTTGGACAGGAATTTCTTCCCAATTTCAAGGGGGCAAATGTAACTTTAAGGTGAGAAAAGACTAGATGCACAGCAGAAAGCAGTGGAGAAAGATGATGTCTGAAAGGGTCTAAGTGTCTTGAGCCGAACTCCAAGCTCAAATAGAAATAGCATGATGCCTCTTCAGCTCTATTTTTTTTTCACAGAAGCAAGAACAGCCTATACCTTAGCGCTGATGACATTTTCCATTAAAATAGTCTAACCCTCTTTGCTCTGACTTTCGCTTTCTGATAGAACAATTTCCAGTGTAGAAGATTTTTAATGTAGACACTCCTGGTGGAAAGAAAATACAGTGAACGTTTTAAATCCTTGGCAGTTCTTCATCAGTATGGGTAATTGGGTAATGCAATAGTCTCTCTGCTTATAAATTGGAGACCACAGATGCTAAAAGAAGGTAAGAGATTTTGAGAGCATTTCAATTTCTTTCTTCGACAGATCTGGAAATTAAGAACCAGCGGATGAGGTGATTTTCCAAAGCCATGGATGATAAGTTTATCCACAGTGAGATAGTCTCTCCACACTAGATAACTCCAAGTAAATGACAATAATTAACAGTTGTCTCACATCTGATTATTGCAGTTTCACTGGGGAAAAAATTCCATTTCTGAACATGCAAATCTGAGATTCTTTTTGCCCATTAAAACATCATCAAAGGCAATCAATTTTACTCTGGGATTGGAGTAGTCTGAGTTCAAACACAGCTCTGCAACATTAGGAAATTTGTATAATTTATACCTCAGTTTTCTTATTTTATTCATTTATTTATTCATTCATTTATTTATTCATAAAAGACAGAGAGAAGCAGAGACATAAGCAGAGGGAGAAGCAGGCTTCCTGTGAGGAGCCCAATACAGGACTCGATCCTAGGACCCCAGGATCACGACTTGAGCCAAAGGCAGACGCTCAACCACTGAGCCACCCAAGTGCCCCCGCTTTTCTTATTTTTAAAATGAGAATATAAACACTACATTAATTATACCTAACTCATAGGCTTAGTATAATGGGTTAAATAGTACACAACAGGTCCCCAGTAAATGTTAGTTATTATTAAGATATTTCTTACCTGTTAAGTCTGAATTCCCTATAACTGTAAATTAGGGACTAGACTTCTGTTGTTGTTTTGGGGTCCAGGTTTTAAAGATGGGTAGAACTAAACTGTCTACTGTAGCACTTCTCAAAATGTGGCCCCAGAAGAGCAGTAGCAGCAGCACCTGGGAGCTTGTTGGAAATGGAAATTTTCAGGTTCCATTCTAAACTTCCTGAATCAGACACTCTGGGGAGGGAGTCCAGAAATCTGTGTTTTAAAAAGCCCTCCAAGGGATTCTGGTACATGCTGTAAGTTTGAGAGCCAACGGTTTAGTAAATCCAGACAGTGGAGGTGGAGATGGGTAAAAGGTGGTGGGATCAGATCAAGGAATCCAATTCGAAGCAGCCTCTAATCCAGGAGGGGTAGGCAGCCATTAAAAACCAGCTGTGAGCAACCAATAGTCACAAGGTGGGGAGCAGCTGACAAGCAGAGAGAAATGCTTTATGTAGGTCAGGAGACATTCCCTCTCTAGGACGCCTCAACACACAGAGGAGTAAGTGGGGAAGGAGACCTGAGCTCTGAGCCCAGAAACTACTATCCCGACTTACCTTGAATCTGTTAATTCTGTTAAAATCTAATTTCCCTTAAACAAAGTCTACATAGAACCACTATTTTGGGTAGATCATGGATCCTGTTAGACTAAAGGTTGATAGAGATAGGCTTTTGTGATAAAAAAAAAAAATGGAACCCTTCACAATTTCCTTCTACATTCTCATGATTTCAACAGTTCTTCTCAGAAAGAGATTGACTTTCCTTACTCTGTAACAGGGGCAGAAATACCACACTTTGGCCTGATTTAGCCCCCGATTGTTGGCTAAAGATGCAGCAACCATGACAATCAGCAGTGGCTTCATATTTGAAGAAAAATTCTTGAAGGCGATGCCATAAAATTACATACTCAGTTGGACCCGCTGGTAGAAGAACCCATCTCATCGCTATAGTCACCAGACATTTGGTGCATTTACATTCTGCCACTTGCACGCTCACAGATGTGTTAGGAATAGAGGAATGGGTCCATTCCTCTTCATTCTGCACAACGTAGTAGGGCTAGTCTAGTCAGGTTCTGTTTAGGAACATAAAATATGCAAGTTCCTACAGATGGAATTTAGTCCCAACTCTTTTATCCAAAGGCTTGAGCTCTGGCCTCCCAGTTCTGTCTCCATATAGCCTCTGGACCTCGCCACTTGAGACTCCATACATTTCCATTAGCCCCTCATCTCATTTCTATGCTGCTTTTTTTCTTCTCTACCTGAAGTGTTATCTACCCCAACCAAACCACATTTTGATTCCCTTCGATTAATCCACCCACCCAATCAATAAATACCATTGTGTGCAAACACTGGCTACAGAGGACTGAAGAAGTCTTGTTCCTGCCCTTGCCTCACAGACTAGAGATGGGAGACTGACAAGGTGACACATTCCCAATATGGTCTGAGAGGTTTATAAGCTCCCAGAGGACAGGAACTCTTTCCTGTGTCACAGACGTTGCTCACAACCCCTAGCACACCCGTCCTGCCACAGAGTTAGGATTTAAATTAATACGGAGTTTAACAAATTCGACAATGGGAAAATCCTATCTGATTTTGCCCTTTATTGAGGAGGAATAGCAAGGAAAATGGAGTATCTAAGGAAGGAATGTCTTTTCTGAGAAATTGTGCAATTACACGAACTAAATACAAACGGGATAAAAAGAGAATGAGAAAGCATTTGTGGGCTGACTCAGGAGAACCTCAAATAAGAGGTTCTCAGGCAGAAACAGGAATTCCCAGAAAGCATGGCAGAGGAGAGTGTCTTAAGTCATTCTTTTTGGTTTGGAGTCCCTGGCATTTGACACAACCACTGCTGCCCCTGCTCCATTCCCTTGAGGGAAACCTACTCCTGGCTTCATCCTGTCTTACCCCATGACAAAAGATGTTTGACCTTCCAGTTGCTTCCATCATTGCTGGAAACACTCAGTGTCTCTCGGTCAAATGCAGCTTGATGTTTTGTGGTTTCATTGGCCACACTGTTGACTAGATGGTAAGAAAATATATTTTGCACAGGGGTTACTGTTATGTTAAGAGTTTCTTACTTTCTATGATCCTAAAAATGGGTAGTAAGATTCCCAGGGCTTAAAAATCAGTGCCACAAACACATTTAATTGAAAAGGAAACATTCTCTTCTGCACACGCTTTGCCATGGGATCACATTTATTCTCCCTGTGAATCTTTGAATAAAATAGTTACCTAAGGATGTGCTTCAAGGATATGCTAGGTTGGGGTGCTTGGGTGGCTTAGTGGTTGAGTGCCTGCCTTCAGCTCAGGGCGTGATCCCAGGGTCCTGGGATCGAGTCCCACATTGGGCTCCTAGCAGGGAGCCTGCTTCTTCCTTTATGTCTCTGGCTTTCTTCTGTGTCTCTCATGAATAAATAAATAAATAAAATCTTTAAAAACAAATAGGATATGCTAGGTCTACTGATAGAGTAGACAAAGTAGTCACAGGAAATGATGGTGGCATTAATACTATGGATTGTGCTAATGCAAATTATTTAGGTCACATGGAATTTTGTGGATCTTGTGGACTTGGAAATTTTTGTTTTGGTAGATAATTAGCAAAGATGATTTTTTTTTAATTTAAATTCAATTTACCAACATACAGTATAATACCCAATGCTCATCTCGTCATGTGCCCTCATTAATACCAGTCATCCAGTTACCCTATCCTTCCACTCACCTTCCCTTCTGCAACCAGCAAAGATGATTTTTATATAGGAGGTGGTAGGTTGGAGTTCTGAGATGAGCTAGAACACTAGTTTTCAGATTTAAGTAGAGATATCACTTTACCCAGGAAGTTCTGCCCTTGTAAACACACAGGGTAGGTGATGGTCTGTTTAATGTGGTCAGGATGAAGGGGCCCACACTTCCAGGATTCTCCTCTGCTAATAGCCTGTGCCTTAAATTTCATGATCAGAGACTGACTTCTCAATTTGGATCTTTCTGCTAGGAGGACATAGCCAACTTCCTAGAATACTTTAAGTATAATTTGTTACTGGCCACCTACAGTTTTTGTTAAAGGGAAAGTCCAACAATGAGGTACTGTAAAGAATATAAAAGCAGACATTCATTACATGCTTTCTATGTAGAAGCCACTCTACATTTATCTTTCTTAATCATTAACAACAATCATGAACTTTTTTTTTAAGATTTTATTTATTTATTCATGAGAGAGAGAGAGAGAGGCAGAGACACAGGCAGAGGAAGAAGCAGGCTCCATGCAGGGAGCCCAATGCGGGACTCAATCCCTGGACTCCAGGATCACGCCCCGGGCTGAAGGCAGGCACTAAACCACTGAGCCACCCGGGCATCCCAACAATCACGAACTTTACAGGGTTGCATAGGCTGGCTATGAAATGACTCTTTGCAAACTGGGAAAGGCTCCTGGAAATTTGGAAAGACGAAGTCATAGGGCATATGGCTTAGGGAGGGAAGTGCAAGCTCTATTTTAGTGTCAATTCACACTTTTTTTGTGGTATACCAGCTTCACAACTGTCTCTCTTTGCTCTAGAAGTAGGTATTGTTCTCTCAAATGAGAAAATAGAGGCTGGGGGCTAAGTAGCTTTCCCAAGGGCAAACACCAGATTAATGGTACAATCAGGATTTGAACTTTATAGTCTATTAGATTTCAAACTTGTAATTCATTTCTTCATCTTCAGAATTGGAATAAAACAGTATTTTTTATGATTGTCATAGGGGGTTAAAGAAGATAATTTATGTATATATAAAGTGTCTCACACTATATCTAGTACACAGCATCATATCATACCATGCTGTCTTCCGTATATATGTGGCAAGGGTTAACAGTTGTTTCTGTGACCTTTAGTTTTGAAGACAACAGAGGATTTGATCCTTGGTCAGTCTTCCCTGTAAGATTAACTCAAGGCCATGTTTATCTAGACCATATCCGAGATAAGTAAGAATCCGTCCAATGACAAAGTTCTAGGCCAAGCAAGTATACCACTTCATCCTTGAGATGGAGTAATAAGTAACCTGAGCTGTTAAGAAGTCAGGTAGTCATTTGTGCCTGACTGAGGGAGAAGTGTCATAACACACTAGTGTGCGAATGGCAAAGGAACCACTCAGCTGTTGTCTTCCCTGAGTGGAAGCAGTCCTTATATACTCAGGCTGCCTCTCACGACCACGTGTGACCCAAATATGAAATGACTGGATCCTGTTGGAAGCTATGACAGGGCGTCATGAGACTGCCACTCTGCTGTTGCTGTGCACGCTTTGTTGTTTCTTGTCTTGAGTCATATGTACTTAGCCTTGAGGCCACTTTGCCTCCAGAAGGTGATTGTCATCTGAACCCAAGACCAGTTTCTAGTAAAGCAGTGTAGCATTCGACAACCGAGGAAGATAGAGATCAGAAGAGAAGAAGAGCAGAAAACATCTCTGAGGAGAGAGATAGGTCCTCAAACACATTAAGGAAATGCTCTGTTAAGAAAATGGATCCATGCAGGCTACAGGGAATCCTAACAAGGAAGCCCTTGGGACCCTCTGCTTTGCAAAAGCAAAAGATGTTTTGCCCAGCTTCTCCTTACCAGGGCCATACTTGTATGTTGGCTGGATCTCAAATGCCAACGTAAGTCTTTGTCTTGTAGAGTGTTCAAGCAGGATAGAGATATAGAGCAGTGTTTGTTATCTGCTTACTCTATACCTGAAGTTGTCTTTGCGGCAATCTCTTGATATTATCCAAAAAAACAAAGCTATTTTAAAGGCAAGGGAGCTGAAGTTCAAGGGCAATGACTGTATTGCCCAAGGGAGGTCAGAGGAAGAGAGACAGTTAGCATTTAGGCCCATATTGACTGATTCCAATGTTCTTATTCTTCCTATATACCACACTACTTAAAAAATATTAATGATAATGATATTAGTTTTTGCTGGTGGTGTGTTTCATCCAGAATATCTATATCCATGTATAGATAACATTTATTAGGTACTTATTACGTGCTAAGCATTGTACTTTTTTTTTTAAAGATTTTATTTATTCATTCATGAGAGACACACACACACACAGAGAGAGAGAGAGAGAGAGAGAGAGAAAGAGAGGCCGAGACTCAGAGGGAGAAGCAGGCTCCATGCAGGGAGCCCGACATGGGACTGGATCCTGGGACTCCAGGATTAGGCCCTGGACTGAAGGCAGCGCTAAACCGCTGAGCCACCCAGGGCTGCCCAGCACTGTGCTTTTAAAGGTATTGTCTCATTTAATGCTCATGACATACCCTAGAGGTAGATCCCACTAGTCACCTTTCACAAAGAAGATAATGACCCAGAGAGGTTAATTATCTTGCCCAGGATCACATTCTGTGAAGTCACACAGCTAAATAGTAGTGAAGCCACATAAACAAAAGCATCTGGAACTCCTGCCACAGTTGGAATATGAATTCCTGTGGGGCCCGAACCACATTATGATAAATGTTAACCTCCCTAAGACTTTTAAGATAGTAGACACTTCATAAAGGCAATTGAATGGACTTCCTTTAGCTTTCCCGTGGAGATAAAGTCCGAGTGTTGGACAGGTCCGCCATTTGTAACAGAAAAAGGCCGGAAACAACCCAAATGCCAGCAGTAGAGAATGGGTTAAATAAACCACATATGCTCAAATAGTGGGGTACTATGCAGGCTGACAGCAAGCAGAAAGGATTTCTCTATATTCTCCAGGAGTTATTGCCAAGATACATTGTTAATTATTTTTTTTAAAGTGAGTTGTACAAGAGTGTGGATAGTGTTCTGCCTTCTGTGTGACAAGAGGGAAGGATTAAATATGATTAAAACAAAACCTAATAAATACATTATCCACAAGGGAGGGAGAAGACAAAGGATAGGGTCAGGGATGGAAATTAGACTTCTCTAAAATGGATTATATCTATTTTATGGTTTTGATTTTGAGATCATGCTTATATTTTACACAATTGAATAAATTATATCAAACCCAGTCCCTAAAAGTAGTAATTATAAAACCTGAAACAAGTGAACCAAGCTGTCTGTCGAGTAGATGGCCATGACATGGGGAAGATTAATTTCAAGTGGCTATAAACCATAGTATTTTGACTGTACATTCTAAGGATAAAAAGGGAAACCACAAAGAAATTTTAAAATGCGTTCAGGAGATTGGTTAATACTGGAAATATTGTTATTTTGAAACTTGTGTATATTGAAATAAAGCAAATAATGAATTATTAATGTTTCCATGGGCCAAGATATCTTCAGAGGAAGGGAAAAATGATTTAATATGAAACCAAGGAATTTAAGTAAAAATACTGGAATCTTTCATTTGATTTGTTGAAAATATCACCCTGAACTTTGGAATGATGTTTATTTTTATTTAAAAGTGTATTTTCTCACTTGTTCCTTTAAAAAAAAAAATCGAGAACACCTGGAAACAATGAACACTCCTGATGCCCAGACTGTGGTTTAAAAATATATATTTCCCATTAAAAGGAACCAAGACTCCTCAGAAAACTGCTGATTCTAGGTCTGAAGCAGGAAATGTACAAGATGTATTTTGAGCATATTGTTGTGCTTGAAAGCAAAGAAACTATCAGAAAGACTGAGTGGCAACAAATGAACACAGGAGCAAACCTGAAGGAGTTCCCATTAGCCAGGGTTGGGGAGAGCTCAAGTATTGAACAATAATTGCTGTGAATTAAACATGTTAAATAAGATATTTGAAAATCAATGAGTTTGTGATGACGATTTTTTTAATTGTAATTAAAAAAATTAAAAGCCAGTGGTCACTTTTGGAGTTCACTAGAATACCAACTCATTAGGCTGAAAATTATTAAGAAAAAAGGCTAGAACATTTCTTCCGTCTTTCCCACAAGGGCCATATTTTTAAGGCAACCAAACAGCTGTTGAAGAAAAGTTCTCCTTCAGAGAAGAAAAAGAAAGTATAGACTTAAAAAGAAAAAGTTTGCTTTTGAAGTTTCTAACAAAGTAATAGATGTAGGCAATGATAATTAATGACTGCTGATCTAGAGGTGAACAGTTTGGTGTGTGGGGGGGAAGGTGGGGTGAGAGTGGATGGATGGGACTGGCAGCCCGGAACGCAGGGATCAATCTGAGCATTGCTGAGAGTGTGACATCGAGACATTCTGTTCTTCCTGATGTGGTATAACTGGGAAGAAAGTAGCACCAAGTGAAAAAAAAAAAAAAAAAAAAGATTCCAAATCATTAACTATGAACTTGCAGGAAATACACGAGATAAAAAAAAAAAAAGAAATACACGAGATAAAGAAACATGTTTAAGACACTCTGAAGATAGAGTCTCAGCCAAATCCAGACTGTGAGAAATTATAAGACAAATGATCCTGTTTCTCCAACAAATAAATGGCATAGAAAGGAGTGCAATTGATCCAAAGCAACATAAGGAGACATATGAATGAATAGTGACATTTGATTCTTATTTATTCTCTAATTCAAACAAACCAATGAAAGAAATACATTTTTTTTAGATGGCTGGAGAAAATGGAACCCAGTCTCATGTTAGATGTTAATGAATTATTTTTTAATCTTGTCAGATATGATATTGTAATAGATACATCCTCAGGTATCTGGTATAAAATGGTGTGCTACCTGGGATTTAAAATTCTCCAAAAAAATTGAAATCTGGGTGGGCACAGGGAAAGATGAAACAGGAATAGCAGAAAGTGAATAGTTAAAAAAAAAAAAAAAGTGAATAGTTGTAATCTAGTGGGGAGGCCTATGAATTCGTTGGGTCTCATCTTCTATGCAATGTATGAGCCTCCCTGAAATAGGTTGGTGCCTTTGGGCTATAAATATGGAAATAAATTTCTATGGTGTTACTATAATTGAAGAAATGAAGATTCTCTCACACAGATTATGTTTTTGCCGTGTGTGTGTGTGTGCGTGTGTGTGTGTGTGTATAATGTTAACAAGTCCTTGACTGCACGTCTGCAATCATTGTGAGTGCAGTTGTGTAGCATTCTTTTCTAATTCTATTCCTACAGACTCATTCTTGAGGAGTAGATTTGAGGCCCTGCCTTGTGCTCGTCACTGCCCTAGGCACTGCGGATAAAGGGGTGGACTTGAGAGACAAGTTCCTTGCCTCCTTGGACATTAAACCAATGAATAAACACAATATTTTTAAATAAAGGATAGCTAGAAGGGAGAGTACGGAGGGGTGTGCAGTATTAGGATAGTCAGAAGAAGCCACTCTTGGAAAACTAAATTTGAGTGGAGTCCAGAATGACGTGGAAACAGCCAAGTGAATAGATACAGAGAGGAGTTCCCAGCAGAAGGCACAGTAGGGTAAAGGTTCTGGGAAAAAAAAAATCTAGCTTAATATATCTAAGGGGTGTGTGTGTGGGGGGGGAGTAGGGCAAAAACCAACCAAACAAAAAAGAATGCCAATGGAGTGGAAGCATACTGAGCTGGGAGATTAGCGGTACTACATGAGGTCAAGGAGAGCGTGGAGGCCAAGGGGTAGCGGGACCTGGCATCCCGGTGTGGTGTGGTCTCAATGTGTGCCTGCTGTCTCATTGTGATCACTAATAGGACCCCCTTCCTCTCACAAGCATCCCAGAGCCAAGTCCAAGTGATACGGTCATTCTCCTTTGACTTTGGACTGGATTCTATGTGTGACAGGAAGCCACAGGGTGATTTATTTTATTTTATTATTTATTTTATTTTATTTTATTTTATTTTATTTTATTTTATTTTATTATTTTATTTTATTTTATTATTTTATTATTTTATTTTATTTTATTATTTTATTTTATTTTATTTTATTTTATTTTATTTTATTTTATTTTTTTTTATTTTTCCACAGGGTGATTTTTAAAACAAAGACAAGATTAACCTTCTGAATGAGCACTGTAAGTGTTTATACAAAGTCTCAAATAATTTTCCCTTGTTTAAAATCCTAAAACAGGTAAGAGATAATCCTTGATTTACTGGGCCCATAGAGGTGATTGTCCAGGTGTCCTCCCCACTTCTCTTCACAGGATCATATAAACACAGAAGTCACCAAATGAAAATAGACTGGATGCAAACATACATCCATCTATTTTCTATCTCAGAGATGATGGAAAACTTTTGAAATAGATACTCTTTTGTTGCTCGTGATTTCTTTATAGAATGAAATCAGTAGCCCAATCATCTTCAGAGAACATGATGCATCTACTCTTTAGGTGATAGGACATGGTTCTAGGAGCATCAGATTAGGAAGAAATCATCCTAAATTCCTGCCGTTTGACTAGAATATTTAGCGTCTATCTGTGAGGTCTCCTTTTTGTCAACTACAAAATGGGAGTGGAGAGTTTCTTTTCAGATCTGCTACTTTCAAGAGAGGACTATCAATAATGGCTTGAAGAGAGGAGCCAAAAATAATAGGGGTGGGGAGTGAAGGTTAAGGGGCAGGAGAGAAGGAGCAGCAAGACAGGGAGGTGGTAGAGAGAAGTGGGAGGAGGAATGGGGAGGGAGAGGGAGGGGAGGGAAGCAGGAAGGAGAGATGGAGAGAGGGAGGGACGTGATTTGAGATTGAGGCTAAGGAGGCGACTTAGGGTTTTTAGTTGCACGCAACAGAAATTAATTGGGTTTATTTAAGCAGAAATATAATTTATCTTCAAGTGAGCTTGGAGGGTTTTGCCAGGAATAGACTCAACTTTCCACTGGCCAACGTCAAGCCAAGCCGCGCTGGTCTTCTGCAGACACTGATGCTACCGTTCCCCGGCACCCACCGCTGATACTCATCATACTGGAAACCCTTGGGAGGTCTTGCCACCCCAGCTCGAAGAACACATTTTGCATCCTCATTCCCACACCAACATCCTCCTGGAGAGCATCTAATTGGCCCATGGCCATGTCCTGGCTTCGGGAACACCGAGGCAGCAATTTTTGAAGGCCTTTTCTGGGAGGAGGTCTCTGCCTCCCACCAAATTCTCCGAAGGGAGAGTTCCCTCCACATGAAGAGGTTGGACGCTGGAAAAAGGAAAAAGAAATGACCCATCTTCATTACAAGAAGAATGGATTGCATTCAGTGATATATTAGCTTTTCGGTAAAAATGTAGTCCTGTAAAAACAGTAACACAATAATCTAGAATTGGGTAACAAGCTTCTCATTTCCTATGTTTTCAAGGGATCCTTTAGTCTGGGGTTGGGGGGTCGGGGGTGGGGGGACAGAAGCCGGCCAGCGCCTTCCTCTCCTTCACCACAAGACTGAAGGTCCCAAGGAGCTCCTGAGCTAAAAGCAGCTCTAAAAGAGCAAGGCCGGAAACTCAAGTTAGGAGGGAAGAGTGCCCGGGCTCTCTGGTGCTGGCTGAACTTCTACTTTAAGTTTCTTGTCCTGAGAGAAACAGGAAACGCACTTCCTTATCAGCCCAAGCAGAATGAGCCCTTGTAGATAGACAAACCCCACCCCCGGGAGTGAACTTTACCCAAATCCGGGTGTGGAGCTCACATGTGCTCTAATCGCATCATTTACAGCAGCACAGCTGGGAGACCCAAATCTCACTTACTTCCTTGATATTCTAGGGTCTGCAGGACATTTTTGCCGAGCCAAAAGGTGCCCTAGAGTGGGACAAATAGCCATCACGACATTCTCAAAGGAACACCACCAGCCCGACTCAATGACACTTTGGCATGGCAATTCAGTCACTGCGATCCTGCTGCTCAGAATAATTTCTCTGGCCCTAAAACTCAATTTCTTTTGGGGTAATTTATAATCATGGAAACCACACAGATCCCTGAGGTCAGGGAGCCACAGAGAGACCACATCCTTTGTTTTCATTTCTCAGCTCCAAGGATCCAAAGCTGCGTATATTGTGCCTGCTTCCAAGATGTACAAATCATCCCGAGTGGTTGGGTTGTGTAAGAATGTTTCAACTGGCCCCATGCCTGCTCCACCAGTACAAATGGCTTCACTGTGATCCTGATGAACCAAACGATGGTCCTAGTGGCTCTCGGGAAAGCCTGTCTAGTCCTGAGCTGGTGAGGGAGGCCTGCAGATGGGTGGCATGTGGGAATGGCCTGAGGGTGGCGTTGTGCAGGAGCTGCTGGGCCTCTCACTCTGCACCTGGGAGCAGCTTCATGCAACGGAGGGTCCAGTGTCCGAATATTGAGCAGCAAGAAGTGCTGTCTCCCAGCACCTGCCCCCCTTTGCCTGCCTCCAGCACAGATGTTCTCACTCAGACACAAATGTGAGCCTCTCCTTCCACGCAGAGCCAAGTGTGGCTGTCTGACAACCCTTCCTGAGTCTCCGGACAGGCACGTGGCTTGGGTCAGGCCTGCCTGTCCATCCCTTTCTAGAAAGGTAGTGTAGGTGTAAAGAGCTCCTTAAAGACTTACTGAAAGTCCAGTATTTAGAGAATGATGTCAGATGTCAGACATTTAATAAAGGTATGAGGTGGTGTGGTTCATTTCTGAGTTTATGTTCCCCAAGATCAGCCCATACGATTAAGAATTGCCTTTGGAATTTAGAGGTTAATCCTTAAAGGAGATGGGAAACAGACCATCTATATTAAAAGGATTCGGGTCTGAATTGTGTGGATTGACTTTGGGGTTTAATTAAAAGGTTAAAATTTGGGGAGGAATTTTCATCTAAAAACTCTTCCGTATGTGAGCATGGGGCTGAATTTAAAGACAGATGAAAACTCTTTTTTCTTTCTTTTCTGTTTTGTCGTTGTTGTTAGTTTTGTTTCTTGATTTAAGTTTCGAAAAATTTGCTCCTTGTTTGGAGATGTCTACCTCGGCACGTCCAGGGAAGTCTTGTGTTGGCTAACAGGGAAAGAGGTGAATGCTGAAAAAGTCGAGCACTATTCATTTACTCTTGGAGCTTACCGTGACACTGAGGAGAAATCAGTGACATTAGAACTACTACTACTTTATTGTGGGCAGTTGTGGGATAGGGCACATGGGAGCAAAAGAAGTAGCAGGGGAAAGAGATTGAGAGAAAAGGAGAGAGAGAGAGGCGGAGATAGAGAGGGGGGAAATGTTTGAAGATCTTCCAGAATTCCAAAACGGGAGATACTCAGTTTCAAAAATGTCTTCATCCTTGGAAGGCCAAGAAGGACCAAAGGAGGAGAATTCATTGTCCACCTTCGGCCACGCCAAGCCTTAAGGAAGAAAGGTTTTCTGATCTGATCTCTTGCATTTCTCTTTGCTCTAAGGCAGGTGAAGTGGTTAGGTGAGGTCTAGAGAAATTTCTTTCTTGGAAAAAAAACAACGGGAATCAAGGAGGGGCTTGGAGCAGCATCTCCTGGAGTCTAGGCCTCTTGGTCCAGGGACCCTTCAAGATGTCCGGTTCATCTTCTGAAGGAACGGATTTGTGCTTGAAAGTCAAACTAGTAAAATGATACATGCTTGCCTGGAGTGTTTTTTTTTTTTTTTTTTTTTTCTTCTTCTTTCTTCTTCTTCTTCTTCTTCTTCTTCTTCTTCTTCTTCTTCTTCTTCTTCTTCTTCTTCTTCTTCTTCTTCTTCTTCTTCTTCTTCTTCTTCTTCTTCTTCTTCTTCTTCTTCTTCTCCTTCTCCTTCTCCTTCTCCTTCTCCTTCTTCTTCTTCTTTTTAGGTTTTATTTATCTATTTGCAAGAAAGTGAGTGAGTGCACACACATATGAGTGAAAGGAGGGTCAGAGAGAGAAAGACTCTCAAGCAGACTCCCTAATGAGCAGGGAGCCTGATGCAGGGCTCTATCTGATGACCCTGTGATCCTGACCTGAGCTGAAATCAAGGGCTGGATGCTTAACCACCTGAGCCACCCGGGGGGCCTCCGGAGTTCTTTCTTTGTACAAACAAAGAGCACCAGTGGGTAATCACTAGTTTGGGTTCTTGGCCTCTGTCCCATCTTTAACAGGCAACTAACATGCATCTGCCTCAAGTGTACTTGTGTCACCTTCCGAGAACTTGTGTAGCAATTCTTACCAGTGTAGATGGGATTCTTTATCAAGGGGAGAAACACTAAGGAGCTTTCTCACCCCATGATCTTTAGGTATAAATGCATGTCTGGGATGGAACCTCACAGCCAAAATAGGGCATCTCCTCCCTGAGTATATGATACAGATGTCGAATGATGAAAAAAAAAAAAAAAAAAAAACCTGCAAGCAATGAATCAGAGACTCACAGAGACACCTGGATGGGGTGACCCACCACCTTCCATTCCCTTAGTGAATAGAAACAGCTAAAGGATTTATTTTGAGTCAGACATGAAAGAAAATCCATCTACATGGAGATGCAGGTTGCTCACTAATTCCTGCTCTAGGCTCTAATAAATTTTAAGAACGTTCAGAACCCTTTTAGTTTTAGACTGTGTGGTGTAGACCAGAGTTTCAAGGTGAAGGGCCTCATGTAGCTTCCTCGAATCACCCAATTTTAAAGAAGTTAAGCTTAACGCTGCAAAATTGAGAGATTTAATCTAACAATTTGGATTTCCATCTTCCCTTGAAAGATTGGACGACAGGGGAACAAGAGCTCACATATTTCCACGTGACAACGAGGTCTTGGGCTGAGAAGCAGTTGACCCCATTAGACAGGACATGAGCTTTCTAGGACAGCACAGATTTGATCACTCGCTCTGTTCTCTGTTCACATTGAGGCTGGAAATAGTTGCCAATCATTACACGAGCATAGCTGGACTCTTGTTATTCTTTTAGCACCGGAAATATTTCTCTGCTGCTCAAAATCTCTATCGATTTTGGGGGTAGCAGATGCCATGTGTGCCAACACCACCGCAGACTTCAAGAAAGATAGAGAGCATAGTTTTTCAGGCAAAGACCAAACAGTTCTACATGTTGAATAGGCAAGCCCTCCTTTTCACTCATTTTTCTCTTTGGCCCCTGTAGGCTTTTGAGTTTAAGGCCCGAAGCAGGCTTTGTCATGGGTTGTATTTTATCCTCAGACGCCCACTGCTCCCTGGAACGACTACCATCAGATAAGGCGTCAAGGTGGCATAGGATATCACCGTGGGCAGGAGCAAGTCCCTCCCAGCGCTCAGGGACTTTGAACGGGTTTTTGAGTTTCTTTGTGTTCTTCGTAGTCCCTATGTCTTAAATTACAGAAGTGTGGTTTGCATTTTCATGGGGTGGATGATTTTCAACATACATTAAAAAAAAAAAAAAAACACTTAAATATCGACCTAACTCAGTAATTGTGTATTTTTGCCCTCGGCATTTACGCTGGGTACTTAAATAATAAGAAAATGGAAGGATGATACAAGATTTTCCAGCTTCACATTAATGAAAGTTTGGGGGTTTGTTCTTTGGTGGGGGTCCAGTTAGTCAAAACAAACTCCTTCCTCCACAACGTCTCTGAAAACCCCCCAAACGTATGGGATGATACACAAGTTCAGTTGTTAATTATTATTGTTTCTACAAGAGTCATTTTCCTGTCCCATGGCATGTTGCAAAAGCTTTAAATGTTGGTTTTTTTGTTTGTTTGTTTTTTTTTTTTTTTTTTTTTTTTTTTTGCCATGTTAAAATGACTATAGTATAGTCAGGATCATTTTAAAGCCTAGAATGTAAATAATCCCCACGTAATCTTCTCTGATAAAATATAAGAGAAAAGAGACTGAAAGTAAAGTTTATTTTGGCTGCGTCCACCAGGCAATGCGCTGGGGAGGTCGAAGGGACCTTTGAGTAGTAGAACAATGGAAGACTGAAAGTCAAGGCCATTGTCTTCTTATTGTTGGGAATCAGAAGTTAACACAGGAGACATGAACAAACAGTGCATTTGTATGAGAGAGAGAGGGAGAGAGGTGGGGAGAGAGGGAGGGTGCCTATGTGACTTGAACCATGGCCATTATGTGAAGGGGGTGCCTGTGGGTGGGAGGCTGGGTGTGCACAGTGCTTGCATGTGATTTAGCACGTCTCCCAGCTGCCATTTGTGTATCACTGTGCATCCTAGAAGTATATGTGCTGGCACAGAGTTCTGTCTCGGGGGTGAACCGTCCACACAACGCATCATGTGTCTCAGCCAGACCAGGAGAACGACTGTGATGAGTGCAAAGGGTGGCTTTCCTCCAGCCTCTTCTTTACCCCTCCTCTGATCTCATTCGCTTTCCATGTTTTGTTTTTATTTTGTTTTGTCTTGAAGCCTACTGCAGATAAGGCCAAGGATAAGGCGAGTGCCCTGGATGCTACCAGAGTACTGGGGTGGGAGGAGGTCCATTGTGTTAAAATGCAAGTTTGGGCAAAGTCAAGCACCTCAGGGATCTGGTGAGTTAGGAATTGAGGGCAGGACAACCCAATCAAGCTGTACACTCTGTACAGGGTCCCCGACCAATGACGAGGGTGTGGGCCGAGACACAACCCTGCTCCGCTCACCCAGTTCCCCGAAGGGGGGACTTCCCCTGGGGAGAAGAGAAGCCTTTTGCCCTTGCACAAGGGTGCTTCTGTTGCCCTGCTGTTTCCTGGGAGGGGCTGCATGTGCCCCATGGGGCACTTTTTCTTATTCATCTCCCCAGGGGGAACTCTTCTTTTTAATTTACACCCAAAGTGCCCTGTTAGGCCAGAGGTGTTCCTTAATTTCGTGAAAGTCCTCTGGTAGCTTCTGGGACAGCAGAGACTGCACAGCCCCTTGGAGGATGTGGCTAACGTTGACATGAGGGTGCATACCTGGAAGCAAAAGGAGTCCTGGAAAATGGTATTGCTTCAGGAACTGCTTAGAAAACCAGTGACTTGGGGGCCTGGGGGCCCAGGGATTGAGTGTCTGCCTTTGGTTCAGGTCATGATCCCTGGGGTCCTAGGATCGAGTCCCTCATTGGCCTCCTTGTAGAGAGCCTGCTTCTCCCTCTGCCTGTCTCTGCCTCTCTCTGTGTGTCTCTCGTGAATAAGTATATAAAATCTAAAAAAAAAAAAAAAGAAAAGAAAAAGAAGAAGAAAGAAAGAAAGAAAGGAAGAAAGAAAGAGAAAGAAGAAAGAAAGAAAGAAAGAAAGAAAGAAAGAAAGAAAGAAAGAAAGAAAGAAAGAAAGAATGAAAACCAGTGACTTGCAAACATAGGATATTTGGAATATGTTTCCATAGGGATGGCGCTGTAATGATCCCCCGCAGCCGGGGGTCAGTGAAGGATTCCGCACTGGGTTACAGCCACCCCTCACCTGCCCTCCTCTTCCTATTGTCCCCGGTCAGCTGGGCCACCTCCCATAAGAGGGGACATATCTGCAACTGCACAAGGTCCTGGAAGAAGTGAACTCCAAATTACCGGCTGAAGGGTGCAAAGATTGCAGGTTGGCTCCTGTGAATCAAGCAGTCCCTGCCACTAACAGGAGATTTGGAAATGTAAAAAGCCTACTGTATAGGATGAAGACATTTTGCAAGACATTTTCTGGTAAATGGGACAAGAAAATGAGAAAACGCTCCTCCTTCCCCACCACCCATCAGGCTTTTGGGTCTCAGTAGGCGTCAATAACAGTCTTCGGGGTTTGGAAGCAAAGGTCACACCTGCCTCTGGAAATGTGGGTGTTCGAGTGTCCTTTTCTTGTACGTGTGACGGCGCTTTCACATTAATATTCTCAGTGGCTGGGAATGCACGTGCATGCAGCTTTATCTGTGGTATGCTCTAGAAACGTAGCATGGGGAGGCAGGGAGATTACAGAGGTTCCAAACTGAAAGCAGGCCCAGCCTTTCTGGGGACACTTGCCCAGTTCTGGTCATCTGTGCCAATCCCAGTGAGGGCTGTTTGTCCTTCCTGTGTGCTTCCTTGAGTACAAAAACATGGCCCTAAATCAAGGGAAGTTCTCTTCCGAATTGTACAAGTGCTTCTTTGAGAACTGTTATAATAGCTAAAGCAGTCCAAGTCCCCACATGGGTTTGGAGCACAAAGCTTCCCTGGAACAGTATGTTCAGAAATGTGCTTTTAATTGTAAGACTGACCACCTGCATCTTCCATGCCGTCCTGGGGAGGCTGAGTAGGACGTGCTGAGTCGGGGGGAAAGTGACCAGAGGGACAACGATAAGGGAGGGACAGACTTCCAAGTATTACTGTGCTCTATGGCCTGGAGAGAGACAGGGTCTGGAAGGTCTATAGGAGTATGCACGTGTGTGATGGGTGGTGTGGACGTGGGTGGGAATTTTAAGGTATAAAGTTAGGCAGCTGTCTGTAAGGAACGTTTTTCTGTCAAAATGGGGCAAGTTTGCAGATGGATTTCGTATAAGCTAATATTAGAGAATTGTGACATCTGTGAAGTGTGATAATATTATCTCCAACATGTAAAAATAGTCCATTCTTTAGAGAAGTGGACTATGTTTTGTTTCGGAGTCTTTAGAGGTGGAATTTCATCTTTGCAATATGTCTTAAAGACTTGCACAGAAAAGTAGTAATCAAAGTACGTTAGGAGAGAAAAGAAGTTTAATAACATAAATGTCAATCACTAAAATATAGATAACCATAACATAATTCAGTTTTGTGACAATTTGTGGACCTACAAGGCTGAGGTTTTTTTTTTTTTATATTTCATTTAAATTCAATCTGCCAACATATAACATCTCATCCTGTGCCCCCCGTCAGTGCCCATCACCCAGTCACCCCATGCCCCTACCCACCTCCCCTTCTGCACCCCTTTGTGTGTTTCCCAGAGTCAGGAGTCTCTCATGGTTTGTCTTGCTCCCCTCCTTTCCCTTACACTATTTCTCATATTCCCCATGTGAGTGAGACCGTATGATAATTGTTTTTCTTGGGATCCCTGGGTGGCTCAGCGGTTTGGAACCTGCCTTTGGCCCAGGGCGTGATCCTGGAATCCCAGGATCGAGTCCCACATCGGGCTCCCTGACATGGAGCCTGTTTCTCCCTCTGTCTGTATCTCTGCCTCTCTCTCTATGTCTGTCATGAATAAATAAATAAAATCTTTAAAAAAAATTGTTTTTCTCCGATTGGCATATTTCATGCCCTTCAGAATCATACCCTCCAGTTCCATCCACTTCGTAGTAAATGATACGTGTTCATCCATTCCGATGGCTGAGTAATACTCCATTGTGTGTATTTGCATCCCACATCTTCTTTATCCATTCATCTGTCGAAGGACATCGTGGCTCCTTCCACAGTTTTTTTTTTTTTTTTTCCTTCCACAGTTTTAATCCTGAATTATCCAGCACTCAGGTAAAGTAAATTATATCTTGAAGAAATTACAGTAAGAAACAGCCCGCTGGTAAAGGACTTAGCAGAATCTTTAGGTGCAAGGATTGGTGTCTACATTTCTGTGCAACCTGTGCTTGCAAAAAGCAGAGCTCATCGTGCCAGATGTCTGTGAATGACTGAAGCCATTACAAGGCTGACTCCGACTTTCAACCTCTTTAACCGGCAACCGCATCGGATCCGACCTTTCACACATCTTTTCCCATCCTCTTTCACTCTGTCCATTGTAGGTGAAGTTTCAAAGCTCCTTACCTCGGAAAGCAAATTGCTGAGCCCAAAGGGAGCATCTTCTTTGTGGTGTTTGTCAGTAAAAATACATAGGTCAGGATTCTGTGGGTAGAAATATTGATAATAAAGGCTCTTCTCTGTTTGGGCTTCTTATGCATCTTTAGAAAGCATGCATTATACAGTAATTAATTAATGCTTATTAATAATAATTGCTCTAAGACTCTTATTTTACTTAAATCCAGCATGTCATGTTTTTTAACCAACTCAAGTTCTCTGTCTTTCAGCCATAGGGCAAAAGCCTAGTATCTCTGGGTCGTCTTCCTTCCTTCTTTCCTTTCACAGATATTTACTGACTTCTTAGTAGCATACGAGCTCAAAACTAGATCATGGAGAGAAAAAAAAATAGCAATAGACCTGGTCTTTGCTTTGATGGAACTTAATATCCAATAAGTGATTCTGCTGCCAAAATGTAAGATGTCATCTGTAAACGCTTATCTCTGACCCCCTCACCTCACTCCTGTGTTTGTGGTTAGCTTGAATCTTGCATTTTGTAAAAATTGAAAATGTTTCTATTGATGTTAATTCTTTTTTCCACCCCCGGGATCTGGCTGCTGGTCAGGGCAGAGGAGCCAAAGTATCACAAGATGAGCTGCTGCTGTTGTGTTTCTGGGCCCCGCCGGAAGTGGAGGTTCTGGGAGCAGCCCAGAGAAGCCACTCTTTTGTAAGCCTTCCAAATCTAGCTTTGCAGAAGAAACTGATTTATTTGAAAGTTGTGGTCACCAAAGGACTATGTCTTCTCTCTAAGGTTGAACCGAAAGCTTTAGAGTCCTGCATTAAAAACCTATCTGTCCAGGGAGGATTAATTATAAAATCCCACTTTTCTTTGCCATCATCGTTTAATTTTTAGAAACTACGAGTCTCCCTGAATCGTAACTTCTGTCCTTACCCTTCTGGGCAAAAGCATGTTGCATTTCAGAAATCAGGACCTTAGGTCACTCAAAAAATCCTTATTTTCAATACTCCAGTCCCACTTGTGATCGTTTTCCACGGTCCCCCTTTGTAGAGTTCAGCCACATATGACTGCACTAGGCAGGCCTGCTGGTCAAATTGCCAAGGATCTTCATCACGGTGGTTTCTGAGATATGCTCGATGCTCGATGCACTCAGAGGCCCATTGCATTTTCTCCAGGCCCAGGATGTACATGGTGCTCAGTGAATGCTGAGGGGCTTCATGTGTGGTAGGGCGTCCTGCTTGTCCTTGAAGATGTGCAGGTTCATAACTTTGTTTACAGTTACATGATCATACATGACACATATATGTTATATATGGGATGGAATAGCAGTAAAAATGATGCTGAGTATCTTTCCTGGACAAGGTGGTCAAAATCATATTCAATTTCTCTTGCGTATTTGTATGTGTCATCTTGTTTATGGATATATCCTCCTGGAAGTTGTTAGGAAATTCTACAAGAATTTTTCATAAAACCTGAGGTCACAGACTACACTGAAAATGCTAGTACATCTAGTGAAGGGGAGAGGGATATTCCTTTACTAACGACGTGATAAAATTAGTTCGTTAAGAAATTTTAATCAAGAATACCAATCGCCAGAGTTTTACTTTCAAGTCTGAGCTCAGTTGTAGAGAGTAAAATCTGTCAGTCTGCTGCTAATGGTTTATTACCAATAGTTCTAATTAAGTTATGTCAGGTAGTGACAAAATAAATGATATTGGTTAGCTCTATGTGGGCCAGGAGAAAAGTTATTATTAAATTACAGTATATGTATTATCCTTCATATTTTATTTTGAGGCTTTTCTTTCGCAATTCTTGATTGCATATACCAGTCAGCATTTTTAAAGGTAGTTCACTTGAGGCTAGAAGAGAATATCCAAAGATTGAAACTCTCAATTTTTTTCATATTTTGTTTTTATTCATGTTTTAAATGTGGAAGACAGTGACGGCAGGGAGGTAGGGAGGGACATGCAAAGATGATAGATGGAGACCAAAAATGCCTTCTATTCAGAGTAGGAAAACCCACAGTTCTTTTTTTTCCCTGGAGCTTCAGATTGTTCTTATCATGTTTTCACTAACCTAGTAGCTTGGGGAGGATAAGAAGTCCCATTGGAAACTGAGACTTTCTATCTTGAGTCAATTCAGTGGCTGAGATCTAGCTTTTATACTCAGGTAGCTCACCCAAAGGCGTGGGCAGTCTCCTAAGTACTATGTTCAGGACTTGACCTCTCTCTACACTAGATTTACACTCATAAATGACTTGAGTGATCAGAAATCCAAAGTTCTTTCACTTCCCCAATAATATACCTGACTCGATCACAAGTCCTTGTTGCCGCTTTGCGATGACATCTACTACCTATGCTTGGGGGTAACTCAGTTTCCCTTTGGGCACCTGGACAGCACAGTTGATTGAGCATCTGACTCTTGGTTCCAGGTCAGGTCGTGATCTCAGGGTTGTGAGATCGAGCCCCGTGTCGGACTCCGAGGGCATTGTGGAGTCTACTTGAGGTTCTCTCTCCCTCTGCCCCTCCCAGTTGTCCTCACTCTCTTTTTCTGTCTCTAAAATAAATAAATTGTAAAAGAAAGAAGACAAAGAAAAGAAGAAAGAAGAAAGAAAGAAAGAAAGAAAGAAAGAAAGAAAGAAAGAAAGAAAGAAAGAAAGAAAGAAAGAAAGAAAAAGAAAGAAAAGACCACCCCAACCAAACAACCAAAAATAACAGCCACTTTCAGGTACTTATACATTCAACTCAGGATATCACCAAGCTAGCTGAAGCCTGACCTACCAGGCAGTGGTTCTTTTCTCCATGGTTCACCATTCCTTCTCTCAAAATGGTACCTGGATGAGGAGAGAAGCTTCACAGGAGCAAGGCTGAGGGTAAGGGTATCTCTGCCTATTGCTCTTTCGTCCTCTCTGGCCTCTGTCCAGATATTGCATTCTGTGTAGCTCTAAGCATCGGCCTCTGCCACCATCTGCTGCTGACGTGTGCCATTCTCTCCTTCCCCCCTACATCCAACAGAGATGTGTGGCAACACGAATAATTTGGGGAAAGAAAAAAAAAACGGACATAAAATGTTTAAATTTTATCTTACCACAACTCATTTGGGTTTCATTTTTCCTTTCCGCGAAAGAATTTTTTTTTTATAGAGTACAGATGGCTTCTATATTAAGGGGATGATAGAAACATGACCCTATTATTTTCTTCCTTGAATATCAACTGACACACAAATGCTAGTATTTCTTTCTATGAATAAAGGCAAAGGTACCTTTTACTTCCCAACCAAAAATTGTGTAAAGCATTTAAAAATGTTTGTGATTGCATTCATAATTATACAGAAATACATATAAAATTCACTGATTTATTTTCTCAATATTTATGGAGACTCTACTATGTTCCCAGTTACTTGGGGGAGGTTAAGATAAATTAGATCCCACCCTTACTGAATTACAGTGTATTGGCAGAAAACAGTTGTCAAAAGAAACCCCAAACTTTTAGAATAAAATATAATAACTGTTATGATAGGGGGGTATGTAGGGTTGACAGAGCACTGGGCAAGGGGAGCATGGCTGAGTTTGAAACTGGAAGGACATAAAAGAGTAAATCTCTTTATGCAGAAAAGCAAATACCATGTGAGAGGCCTTGAGCCTGGAAAGACCATTCAAGAGAAACCAATTGCCTCATCACAGCTAATGAATAGCTGTAGCTCAAAACAGGACTGGAGAAGGGCCAGTTCTGGACCTTAGGGGCAAGTTTAGGATTTTGGAATTAATCCCAAGAGTGTTGGAAAGCCATTTGTCAGTTTTAAGTTAGATGCTTATTAAAACCAACAACCTAGGGTCACCTGGGTGGCTCAGTGGTTGAGCGTCTGCCTCCGGCTCTCATGATCCTGGGGTCCCAGGATTGAGTCCCACCTCAGGCTCCCCACAAGGAGCCTGCTTCCCTCTCTGCCTGTGTCTCTGCCTCTCTCTCTCTTTGTGTCTCTCATGAATAAATAAATAAAATATTAAAAAAGAACTGAAGAAATATATAAAGCCAAGCAATCTGGTGGGAAAATGGTTTAGATGGTAAGAGGTCCTAAGTGGCTATGGGATGTCAGCAATTCAGGTGACAGCTCGTGACAGGGGACACAAAGAAGAATAGATGGATTCAGAAGACTTTAAGAAAGCAAGCTCAACAAAACCTGGTGATGAATGAGTTAGGAGACTGATGGAAACGAGTCAATGATGGCCCACCCCATTCCTTCCTCTGGTAGATGATGCACCATATAAGGGACTATGGGATAACAAAGAAAGGGAACAAATTGAGGATGGGAAGAGAGAAAGTGTTCTGTACTGGATATATTTGTCTTGAGGAGTCTGGGGGGTAGCTATGTGGTTACTTCCAGAAAACAGTGGACTATATAGGATTAGTGCTCAGCAAGAAAGGCTGAGCTAGAAGTGCTTGTTTAGTTCCCATCCCATACTCTTGGGAACTAAAGCAATGGGAACAAATGCGATGGCCTTGGAAGAAAATGGAAAACTAGAAGAGGCCTGAAGTCAAGACCTGAGGAAACAGGCCATTTAAGAAAAGACTTTGAGAAGAAAAGGCCAAAAGGAAGTGAAGGAAAGAGAGAAGTCTGAAAGGACCGAGTGGTCGAATTGTCCAATGTTGCTGAGAAATCAAGCAATCCAACATTCTAGAAACGACCCCTGACACAAATTTGATAAGAATTTTGGTGGGTGTTATCAGCAGAAGGCCTTTTAGATTGACGTGAAGAGAGGAGGGGGTGGGAAGACGTACAGGGCGGGTAGCCGCGTACTCAAAAGACCTGTCTGGTATTGACATTTGTTCACAGGGCTTCAGATGCCTGCCCCGGATAAAAGAATGCAAACCCTTATAAAAGAGAGAATTTTACAGTAATTTCTTCACAAAGCCCCACGATGGGGACTGCTGAAGTGGGCTGAAGTCGTCGCGCCTGTTGCACTGAGGGTAGCCAGAGAGAAGAGAGAAATCTGGACAAACATTGTGTTTGTCCTTCTGTTGGGCTTCCCTGCTCGAGTCATCTGAGGCCTTGCGAGGGTGCTGCTCTAACCCCGACTGCTGTTGGGGCTCCAGCTTCGTGCCAAGCGTGTTTGCCAGCCTTCCTGAGAGCTGGCAGCCGGAGCATCGGGCCAACTGAGACGCCTCATAAGTCCTGCTCTTTTCTGGCCATCACGGCAGCCCTTCTGGCACTGCCTGGGCCTTTCACTTCATTGTCAGTTCAGCAAGTGAAATAAAATTCAAAGTAGGATAAGGTTCCCAGATAGAAACTGAGCCTGCTCTGACTTTGTAATTAGGGTAGACTTTTTACTGGGAGCCCGGCCACTTAAAATAAGTCCCGAAACAAAGTTGGTAGAAACAGTAAATACATGTGTCCTTCAATACAGATAGTGTAGAGCTGCCCTGACTCTGCCATGACAAAGGGATGGCTTTTGAATAGTCTCCTAACGCCTAAATAGTTTTAGAGTAAATGGCTTAGAATACTGGTGTCCAAAAAAAAAAAAAAAAAAAAATTCAAATCTAAATTAATCTGAATTCCACGAGGGCTTTTTACAAGTGACCTTTTGCACATGTGAAATGCCTGCTTTGTTTTTGCATTTTCAGCAGCCTGTTTGAACTAGATGGCAAGCCAACCTTTTTTCTCGGGGCCCGCATTATGGTCAGCCTGGCTCTACAGACCTGCAGTCTCTCAGACACCCACACTCCTCGTTGAATAGTCTCCTCTGCAAACAATGAGGCAATTCATTGGCCAAGTGTCCTCTAGGGACAGAAGACATCAGTCCTGGGCCCAACCCTTCAAATCAGGGAGCCTTTCAATGTTTGTCTAAGACTCCCTTACCCAGCCACAAGCAGAACCAGAGCCCATGTGCCGGCTGGGGGAGTGGAAGGGGAGAGAAGACAGAGGGAGGCAGAAACTATTTGTTTATCTGATTCTCCAAAGGAAACACGCAAGCACCATTAATCACCGGCAGAAGCATGTCTGGTTCGAACGGCCCACACGATGGTTGGCTCTGGGGCTCCGGGCTGGGTGTGAATGGAGCCAAGGGAAGTCTCAGGGTGTCACGCCTCTTCGTGCCTTATCATGTTCAAGGTGGATTAGCCTTGCAGAGTGCTGGATCTGCGTGTGTAACAAGTTGTGACGGCCAGTTGTGCCCTTCCTTCAACCACATGAATGAAGGTATTCCTGCCATTGAATTGGAAGCCTTGATGACTCAGTCTGCTGAGCTTTCTTTATTCTTCATGCTGGGAGGAGAAAAAAGCCTCTGGAGGCCTCAGGACTAGTCACACGCATCTTCCAAGCACGTGTGCTCCATGTAGCCCCAGCACACTGCTTGTGGGTCAGTAAAAATCGGACTTCTTATCATTGCCTACTCCACGTTGGTCTTCTCCACTGCACGGTGAGCCTCTCACATAAACGAACGTGTATTTCCTGATGTGTGACCTACCATGTTGTCCTCAGGACATGACACCCCAGTGCTTGGAACTTCATAGGTGCTCGAAAGATATTCGCTGAGTGAATGAAGATTGGAAAGCCTCTCCTGGCAGTAGGTGCAAGGTGGTGGTTACCACTAAACAGATGTTAATCATCTGGAAATATTTCCCCCTACCCCCACCCCACCTGCCTACTGACATCTAAACGACTTCCTGAGGCTGGACAGGAAGGGCGATCACATATCTTGCCATTATTACTGTATGAGCGTGATTGACTAAAAAACAATAGTTTCGTGCGTTGTAAGTCAAAGTGTCCTCATGTTCACCTGTTGCTTTATTTTTTTTTAAGATTTTTATTTATTTATTCATGAGAGACACACAGAGAGGCAGAGACACAGGCAGAGGGAGAAGCAGACTCCCTGTGGGAAGCCTGATGCAGAACTCGATCCCAGGACCCCGGGAACACGACCTGAGCCAAAAACAGATGCTCAACCGCTGAGCCACCCGGGCACCACCACCTATTGCTTTTTAATTGCCAGCCTCGAGATATGTTTTTACTGTGGACCTTCAAAGCAGGAAGGACCTCAGAGTTTTCCAAATCTCACTTGTTTTCCCTGTGAGAAAACTGAGACCCGCACAGGTCAGATGCCTGGCCCACAGGACAAAGCCAAGACTAGAATTGGGGTCTCTCTCCCAGCCTATGGTGACTGACCAGGGGCCTATCTTTGCACTTACAATTGAGTAACAAGCACTGAGGCATTAAATCCCTCCCCCAAATCCCCGTGCTGCAAGTGAGGACAGAGCCAGGCCTGAAAAAACAACATAGGAGGTCCTGGTTCTACGGAGGATCTGTGCATCTTCCCCATGACCTCTATGAATAATGGACGCACACGTACTCTGTATGTGGTTCCCACGGTGAATCAGAGAACTGTGCAATCAGGGTTGGGAGGGATCTTAGGTCCCACTGCACCACACCCCTTCTTGGTCTTGGCTGTTAAACCTCCTAGTGCCTGGGAACTCAGCATGCACAGCTTCCTGTTCTCAGCACATTGTTGGACAGATCTAATAATGTTCATTCTTGGGTGCCTGGTGGCTCAGTTGGTTGAGTGTCTTACTTCAGCTCAGGTCATGCTCTTGGGGTCCTGGGTGGAGCCCTGTGTCGGGCTCCTTGCTCAGCGGGGAGTCGGCTTCTCTCTCTCCCTCTGCCCTTTCCCTTCACTCATGCTCTCTCTCTCTCTCTCAAATAAATAAGTAAATAAAATCTCCTTTTTTCAATAGAAAGCTCATTCTTTAGACCAAACCAACACCTATACTCTCTGTTATTAGTTCAATTTGTATCCTTTGGGGCCAGGGAGAACAGGTCGTAGCCCTCTGGAATATGCCAGGACAACCACCATGGGAAGAAATTGCATGGTCTCCCTGCCATCTCTCTTTCAGGATACATATCTTTCTACTATATCCTTAGTGTCATAGGAACTATGTGACCCAGGGAGGTACATGAATGACTCAGCCATCTAGTGTATGAAGTGGATACCATGTTGTCAGGCTATTTCAGGAAATTATAAGATTAAAAAAAAAGTTTGGATGACTGCAGAGTTGAGGAAGCAATCAAAGATTGACCAAATGTATGTAGGAAGCACTGAAAATTGAATGTTTGGTGAACATCTCCAGTTTCCTGTGGCTTCAGGGACGGAACCAATAAGCCCTGATGTCCATCTTTAGTTAGCCACCTACTTGTTAGCAAAACAAAAGTGCCTACGAACTAGAATTAGAACAAGAGTGGAGAAGTTGATTCAAATTTTGCTGAGCATACGAGTTGAGGGTTGAGCAACAGCCGGAAGAACACATCTGTAAAGCAGAATAAGGCATTTAGGGAACTCTTTTGTGCTTCGGAAAAGAAAATAAAATATGAAAAGAACTATCAGGAAAGTAATTGGGATCTTTCCTAAATTATGGACTTCTGCAACTGTGCACAGAACTTTAACAAAGGACACAGTTTTCTTCCTTCAAACTCACCTCCCCCAGGGCCTAAATATATGATAGCACAGGAAGCGTTATTTGAATGATATGTTTTGATTCAAAAATACAAGTAGCCTAAAGAGATAAGATTGTTCTCAATAGGGTAAAAATGCATTGGATCAGTGCCGCTTTCAGAACTTTTCTTCAAAAGGAAAATTGTTTCCAGGCAGTCTGGCTACCCTTCCTGATGCATTTCCCTCTGAACTGAGACGTTTTGTTTTCTCTTTCTTTCTCTCGTAATGTTTTGGACTCCTGATTCATTTTAGCGGTAATTTTAATCACAAAAAATGAAGAAACAATGAGGTTCACTCTAAGTGTGACTCTGGAGTGAGTAAAGAACGTAGTGCTTTGTTTCAGAAAGTCTACCTGTAAGAACAGTCAAGTCAACCTCTTGTGTATACAGTTTTCACAATGGTGCTCTCCATCTGTAGGAAAATGGCACATATTGCAGCCTCACATCTTAGGTTATTTATGGAGGTTATTCTTGTAAATGGCAAATCAGCCATCCCTACTAAGACTCTCTCTTTTTTAAGATTTTAAGTAATCTCTATGCCCAACATGGGACTCAAACTTACAACCCAGAGATCAAGAGTTGCATGCCCTACTGAGTGAGCCAGCCAGGCACCCCAAGACTTTCTCTCTCTTTTTGCTTTATTTTTTAATGGACTTTATTACTTAGAGCAGTTTTAGGTTCATAGCAAAATTGCATGGAAAGTACCGAGTCCCCATACATGCTCTATCCCCACACATGTACAACTTCCCACACTATCAATGTCCTACACTAGAGTGGCACATTTGTTACCATCAATGACCAACCTTGACACATCATGTGTCTTTACTTATTTTTTTTTAAGATTTTATTTATTCATTAGAGAGAACAGAGACAGAGAGAGAGGCAGAGACACAGGCAGAGGGAGAAGCAGGCTCCATGCAGGGAGCCCGACGTGGGACTTGATCCCGGGTCTCCAGGATCATGCCCTGGGCTGAAGGCGGCGCTAAACCGCTGGGCCACCGGGGCTGCCCAATGTGTCTTTATTTTTAAACTATGCTGTGACATTGAGCACTTTTGGGTAAACTCTCCTCCCCCTTTCTTTTTTAAGATTCTATTTATTTATTTACGTACTTATTTGAGAGAGAGAGAGAGCGAGAGCGAGCACGATTTGGGTCAGTGCTGCCCACTGCCAGTCTAATGCTGAACTTTTCTTCATCTGTTTGTTTCTTAAACTGCCTTTGAAATCTGTTATGTCTCTTTAAGCAGTTTAGGTCAAATTCCTGATTTAGAGCTATGCAGAGAAAGTGTGCTTGTTTGAATTGATGAAAACTCATCTTCCCAAATTAACCCCTCCAGTGTTTCGCATTAAACCATTATTTGTTTTGCATGCACCAGTGTCCTGATACTGGTTAGAAATAAGACTCTCAGGGGCGCCTGGATGGCTCAGTGGGTTAAGCATTCGACTCTTGACTTCAGCTCAGGTCACAATCTCAGGGTCGTGGGATTGAGCCCTAGCTGGGTGCAGTGCTGGGTTTGGAGCCTGCTTGTCCCTCTCCTTCTGCTCCTCCTCCTCCTCCTGTGTGTGCATGTTATCTTTCTCTCTCTCTCTCTCTCTCTCTCTCTCAAATAAATAAATAAAACCCTTTGGGGAAAAAAAAGACTTCCGAGTAACATCTAAAACAGTCACATTTTCTAGCAAGCTTTGATACTGTGCAAAAACCATTAGATCTGAAGCGAAACACACCTAAATTTAGTCCTTATTTGCTATGTGATGTGAGGAATGTCATTTATTCCACGGTCTAATGTCACCATATGCCGAAGGCACGACACTAGAAAAATGAAAATAAGGTGTCTACCACTATTTTATATATTGTAACTTTTCGTGAAGGGACTAATAATATTTATAGTTCCTGTGACCACCTGCTTGAGTCCACATTCTGGCTCTGCTGCTTACCAGCCTGGTGACATTGGCAAGTTAATTAACCTCATTATGTCTCAATTTCCTCGTCTACAAAATGGAATTGGTAACAATATCTATGCTAGGGGTTTGTTGTGCAGATGAAGAAAAGCCAGTCGCACAAAGAGCTTGGCATGAATTCCAGCAAAGCCAAGTTCTCAATAAATACGAACCCCCATTATCGTTTTTTAGGATATAAGATTTAAGCACCTACAACCACAAGAAAATGATAGGGTATAATGTAAACGCTGAGCATCAGAGAAGATAAAAACTCAAATGCCAGAATGAGAAATGCTGGCAAAACATCAGCATTTCGTGAAGAATTCCATGAAGAATTTGCATCCCCGTTCACATTCTGATGTGCCAAATCAACTGAATGTTGCATTGCTCAGATGTGGATGAATTTTCTACATCTGAGAACCTTCCAGTGTAGAGCAGTGTTTGAGAAGTTTGCAATCTCTTGGAGCACAGCAAGAGCACGGATAGGTGTCTTTTTAAGGTGAAATACAAAGAGAAAATCCAACCTCTGTTTGGGTAGTGGTGTGGTATCTAAGTCTACTAAAATCAGGGCTGTATAGTCCTACCAAAGCAGAGTCAATTTACAGACAGGAGCTTCAACATTGACTTTTAGGTCAAATATTTTCTAATCAACACAGAAAATCATTATTTAAATTATGTTAACGAAGAAATTAATATGCTCATTTTCATGTGGTGAGGAAACTGGGGTTGTGGTTCTTCAAGTGGGATAATTTTATTCTCTTCCATATGGTATGAACACAAATGAAAGAATGCGAAAGAAAACAAAAAAAAATCCCGACTTTTGTTTGTGTTTGATTCTTTCCAATATTCTGCTCAATATTGTACTTAGGGTCTTTAGATGAAAGATGCTGATTTTTTTTTTTAACATTTCTACTCTACTGGTAGTTAGAATTCAGTGAATTTTTTGTGCTATCAGTCAGATCTAAAACCTGTATTTAATGCTTCAATAAATCCAGAATTTGAACATTTTTTGGCAGGTTCCCCTTTTCCCTTGAGATAAAAATGATAGTCTCTGCAGCTATGACAGCTGTCAAAGGAAAAGAAACCTGGAGTCTCTGAGATTATTGTGGCTGAAAAGAAGTTGGTTTTTCCCCCACTAAATACCAAGAGTTATTAATCAAAGAATAAATGCATCAAAAATAAATAAAATGACCTGTATTGTTGCACCTGAATGTATAATTGATTTAGGCTTCAAATGTGCATCGCCAGTATACAGTGCTTCTTTTCCTTTCAATTTTTATTTATTATTTATTTATTTATTTATTTATTTATTTATTTATTTATTATTTTATTTATTCTCATCATGATAAGTGCCCTCTTTAATCCCTATCACCTGTCCCACCCACCCCTGCCCCAACCCCACCCCTCTGGTAACCACCCCTTTGTTCTCTAGACTTAAGGGTCTGTGTCTTGGTTTGTCTCTCTCCTTTTCCCCTTCCTTGCAAGAATCTGTTTACTATAATGAAGCAGGTCAGCCTACTGAGTTTTAAAAATTTTATGACTCACATTTTTGGCTTGTGGTTTTTAAACCCTGTAAGAGGAACACATCGTTCCCATGAATATTTTTATAAATTATAAAAATACATAAAATAAAAATAATGGCCGAGAGAACGACAAAATAGGTAAAACACACAGAACTGTGACGGTGCAGGGAAGGGTCCTATCCATCCACATACTCACCACACACATTAAGAGAAGAAACAAATGCAAAAACTGCTAGAGATAACCGTGTCACCCAGTCCTGATCCCACCCATCCATCCCTTCCCCTTTCCCACCTTCCAAACCACTAAATTCTACTACTTTTATGGATACTGGTATGACATAGATGACATAGGTTCATGTTCTGAAGCAACCAATACCATTGCTTGGGATCCTTTCAAGCTTTATGGGAACGGCATCATGAATTCTAAGAACATGTTACATCTTGCCATCTTGAAGTTATTCTTTGGTGCTCCTGAGTACTCATTTGTGATCTCACAAGTTCATTTACACATAGAAAAATAGGTACTTTCCTAAGTTCTTCCTATTTTACCAGCTATTGGTATGTTTTCTTTCTTTCACTTTACGTATTTAATTGGTTAACACTTATAGGAACAACAGTCCTCTGTCTCATAGTTTGTAGATCTCCTGGGCATTTTAGGCAGTGAAATAATGCAAGTATTGAAAGTTTTGTCCTTTTCTCTTCAATTGCTGTATCTTTGATTTTATTTGGTGTCCTTATTTCCCAGGCTAGGCCTTTCATTATAGTGTTGAGTAGGAATGAAAGGCCTAGCAGTGGTAGAGGATAGACTTTTCTTGTCACTCAGTTTAATGGAAAACTTTCACCATTTTGCAGGATGTTTGTTCTCTAGAGAAATCAAGAGAGATTTCTTCACTAACAGTTGATTTATTAATATTTAATACGTCTTCTTACATAAATTTTGATAAGTTTTTTTTTTTTTTTAAAGGAAAGCATCCCCTTTACCTACGTGTTCAAATGTATTGGCATTCACATAGTATTCAATGATTTTTAAAATCTCTGTCTATGGTTATACCCTCTATTTCTGGTTCCTTCTACTAGGTGTTTGTCTTTTTTTTTTTTCTTGACATGTTTTGCTGGACATTTATCTGTTATTAATTTCAAAACACCTGATTTTTATGCTGTTAATTACTTCCATTTAATTCATTAATATTTGCCTTTATTATTTATTTCTTCAATTTAATTTAAGCTTCACTTTGTTTTTTAAAATAAGAGTATTCAAATCCATTCAAGGTTATACATTTTCTAAGAACTATTTCTACTAAGAACTACTTTAAGTTGTATTCTCAAGTAAATAGCTTATAATTTCCATTATGATTTCTGCTTCTTTAACTCAGGAGTTACTTTCAAAATATATAATTAAAAAATGTTCACTGTTGTCCTTATTATTGATTTGTACGTTAATCATATTGTGGTCAGGAAACAGTCTGTATAATAATATTTTAAATATGTTATGAATACTTTGGAAAATGAATATATGATTATTTTTGGTTAGTGTCTACATATACCTAAAATAATTTAAAACTACTATTGATGAAGTTATGGATCTCTCTTTGTCTATTAGAATAACTTCCTAATTGTGCCGTTCACAGCCTCTATATTTTTCTTAATCTTAATTTTGTTTATCTTTTGCTTGTTAAACAGAGTTGTGTTATAATCTCCCACTGTGCTTATAAAATTTATCTATTTATACTTAGAATCCTAGAGGTTTCTTTTGAATCATCTTTTTTGAAAATTTATCTATTTCTACTTAGAATCCTAGAGGTTTATTTTGGATCATCTTTTTTGAGAGTATGTTTTCAAATGTGTTCAAGTTTATCATTATCATAGATTTTCATTTGATTATGTCTTTTATCATTGTGTGGTTATCATTCCTACTAATTTAAACATTGCCAGTTTGCTTTTTGCTTTTTTGTCTCAATTTCTTCTGACATTAATTGAGTGAGTCATTAACTTTCTTTTGGCTCAAAATTACATCGTACATATTTTTCAGTTGCTTTCTCATTTTCCACCTTTTAGTATGTTTCTTATGAGCTACCTACAGCTAATTTTTTAAAAATCTGAACAAAACACAACTTTTTAATATAAGAAATTTTAGTCTTTTTACATTTATTACAATTGATTTGATTTATAGTTAATTGATTTATTATCATTACAAATCAATTTGAATTTTTCTATTTGTATTTCTAACATATCCATAGTATATTCAGCTTTTTTATTATTTGTTAGTCCTGCAAGTTGAATTTTTTTTTTTTTTTTTTTTTTTAAGAGAAGGAGCATGGGGAAGATCAGAGGGAGAGAAAGAAAGAAAATCTTAAACAGGCTCCATGCCCAGTGCCTATTGTGGGCTGGATCTCACCACCCTGAGATCATGACCTGAGCTGAAGTCAAGAGTTGGGAGTTGGATGCTTAAACGGCTGAGCCACCCAGGCACCGCCTGAAAGTTGAATTCTTAAGGCTTTCTTTAGTTCTGGACATTTTGCTTCTTCCGTTTCTTAATGCTTTCCTTTTATGAAACCAAATATTTTTTTCTCACATAGATTTTGCTTTTTCTAGGATTCCAATTAGTTGGTTAATGGACTAAGCTGGTCTTTTTAATCTCATTTTTTTTTTTTCTCACATTTTGTCCTACATGGGAGGACACGGAATGGGAGCAGAGGAAGATAAGGCAGGTGCTGACTGATGAAGTTCTTCTTTATGTGGACCTCTAATACCCCTAGTTTGTCTTGGTTTGCACCCCTGCTCTCTGTGGCCTTAGGCAGAAGCTCTGTCTGTAACATGTTCCGTACCATTTGCATTACTTTTCCCGCTCCCCCGCCCCCCGCCCCCCCCCCCCGTACTTCAAAATTCTCTTTTTAAATTTCCTCCTTATGAAATTAGTGGGAATCTCTTTTGCTGGCCCTGGCGTCAGTCACCTTCAGTGCCATGGGTTTAACATTTTGTTTTTTGAAGGCTTCTGTATTATCATTGATGGGATTCTGAGGGGGAGAACGAGTGTGCACTCAACCCACCATTCTCAGCTTCTTTCTATTCTCCTCCTCCTCCTCCTTCTTCTTTCTTCTTTCTTCTTTCTTCTTTCTTCTTTCTTCTTCTTCTTCTTCTTCTTCTTCTTCTCACTACTATTATAGCATCTAAGCCATTTTCCCCTGTTCCCACTTGGGTGCATGGAATGAAGGCAGCCATCCCTTGTTTTAGGCCATCGTCCATGTCAGTTCCCAGGCCATCTGTTTTCATCGCCCTGTACCCTAGGCCCCCTGGGACCCTCCCTACTCCCTCTGCCCCATGCCACACAAATTTCAGGTTTCTCCAGTTTTTCTTTTACATTCTACGTGCTACTTCATCTCTTTCTTTTAATTCTCATTCAGGCTTGCCAATGGCTAACTCTTGGTCCCGACCTTCCCAAATGCTAAAGCTTAGTGAGTTCTGACTCCTTCGTTCTCTCCGGTGCTGCTCTGACAAAGGTCATCTCCCCATCTCCACTTTACCAAATCCAATAGACAAATTTAAATCTTTGTGTGACCCTGTTAAGGCCACGTGACATCATTGTCACCCCGGGCTTCTGAGTAAACCTTTCATCTATGAGCCTTCTCCCGTCCTCTTACTGCTTTCCCCAACTTCTCTCTCAAGTTCCTTCTCCTACTACCCCTCACACGTTGTTACCCGGAATCCATTTTATTGGCCAACTGTTCTTAAACTTTTTGGAACACTTGAGTATTCTCACCCCTTCCATCCCATTTCATTGTCATCTCTTTCACTTGGATGCTGATCTCTCAAAAGGGCATCTGATAATATCACTGATATCTATTATTATCCATCCTGGGCCAGACCATATGTCAAGCATGTTATATGTATTATCTTATTTACCCTTCACCATAGTCATACAAGGTAAGTAGTATAATATCTATTATGAAAGAATTTTCTATGTTGGCATATTTTTTTTTAAAGTCACAAGTTTCTCTTTGAGAGTTTCTTATAATTCAGTGAGTCAACATAGTCTCCAGTTGTTGCTTGCATTTCTCTTTCTTTTTTCTTTTATGTTTTTTTTCTTTTTATTATTTTTAAAGATTTTATTTATTTATTCATGAGACACACAGAGAGAGAGGCAGAGGGAGAAGCAGGCTCCCTATAGGGAGCCTGATGTGGGACTCAATCCCAGGACACCAGGATCACAGCATGAGCCAAAGGCAGCCAGGTGCCCTTTTTTTTTTTTTCTTTTCTTTTAAACATTTAGTTTTTTAAAGTAATCTCTATATCCAATGTGGGGCTTGAACTTGCAACCCCTAGATCAAGAGTTCCGTGCTCTATGGGATGAGCCAGAGGTGCCCATATTTCTCTTTCATGATAACCATACAGCATACACACATATAACTTTTCTCCTAGGCAAAGATATATATTCATAGCTGTGTTTAAAGTACTTTTTAATTTATAGAAAATAATAATAATAACAATAACTGTAGCTTGGGAGTTCCAGGCCAATACAGAGAAAAATTAAAATGGTGAGAGTAGTTTTAAAATTAATTCAAATTCATATTTTGATCCTTCACATCCCATGCTTTCATGTACAGATACCCATTACCTGGAAGATTCTCAGAAAAGGGAGAACGTTGTGAGATCCAAGGACTTTGAGAGACAAAAGCCCAATTGGAAAGCTCCCATGTAACCTTTCCTGGGGCAATTCTTCCCAACTGCTTGCTATTGCCGCTTGTCCTCTGTGCCCTCTTTGGGGTTGGCAGCAGCATTTTTATCTCCATATGAGATCTCTGATCATGAAACCTATTTGATATCTCTCCAATTCCCAGATTACATTGACTCTAAAGTCACCAGTAACCAGCATTAGGAAGTCTCAGGAGCTCTGTCTCGATGCCCTCCTTGCACAGTGAAAAGGTCCTGCTGGGCTTTTTTGGACTGGCTATGAGAGCACTTATTTGTCCCCTTGGCCCCATAATGTCCAGAGTGCACCCAAGCCTAAAGAAAAGAGACAGAGGATCAGAAAGGCTCACTGCACCACATGTATATTTTGTCTTTCTGTCCTGTCCTGATCGCTTTCCTATGTCTTTCTTCTTTCTATTTGCCTGTGCCATGGTGTGTGGCTGTGCACTGTACAGCTCCTGGAGATTCCCAGCTCCTTGGAGTGCAGGGAAAGCAGTGCCCTCTCGAGTTGTGCAGTGGGCTGGCACCTCACAGATCTACCCCGACCAGGAAGCTTGGTCCAATCTATGAACCGAGAAGCGGAGAAGAATATGATGGGCCCCATAACGCTGTGCTAAATTTTGTAGAATTATTTTTGTCCAGGACTATGAAACATTTGAGGTGGACATATAAGGCTCTCATTTTGACAATAGCTTTATTAGATATGCGTGGATGGATGGAAAGATAACAGTAAGTCCTTGAATTTATAAATCTTCCCTATTAATCTTTAGAATACCCCCTCAGGTAAAAAAAAGAAAGAAAGAAAGAAAAGAAAAAGAAAAAAAGGTATATTTCAAATTCTGAAGTACAAGAACTCTGATCTTGTGGATGAAACAAGAGTAATCATCTACACATGCCCTAAGAATCAGAATGAAGAATAAGTCTCATATTTCTTTGAACGCTGCTTGGTGTTTTATTGAAAATGCTGTATGGTTATACACGGTATATAGCGATAGACCCATAACTTTATCCTAGACCCCTTGATATCCAGGGCCGATGTTCGTTCATCCATTTCTTCACTTATTCGTAAATGTTTTCATTTAAAAAAGTATTGCGCACCCAGGGTAGGAGACTAAAAAAGATAAAGTGCTTTACTTGCCTCGGTCCCAGTGTCATACCCATAACTATAGTGGGAGGAGATGAGGGCTTTTCAAACTACATCTCTTGAAACACAGTGAAGCCACTAAATAGTTACTGTAGGTTAGCTTGTTGGAGGGCAGGCCTAGGTAAAAGGACCTGCAGTCTCTTGGCACGTCCTTGAACTCCTTGCAAATGTGCATTTGATTAAGAAGACTTGTTTGCTGTTTCCTTTCTTTTTCTTTTTTTTTTTTTCTTTTTCTTTTTCTTTTTCTTTTTTTTTTTTTTTTTTTACCTTCAGGCCTGTGCTTGCTCTTTCAAATAAAAACGTAGGAGTGGGTACATCGCCACAACGTACATGTGCCAAGCCCAATTAAACGTTTGCCCGGGCTCAGATGACTCTGCTCTCAACATGTGTTCACACTGCCTAGCAGTTATTGTGCAATAGCCGGCGAGTGAGTGGGTAGCGTGCCAGGTCGTGATAACATCTTTTACAGGTTTTATCTGAAGGTTTTGTAAGCTTCTTGTCTGGCTTTTATTTTTGCGAAGGGGAATGTGAGCAGATGGCAGATGTCGTCAGGGATTTGACTTTGAAGTATAAAATGAGCAACAACCTCTCATGTCCCATGTCTGGATTAGAGCCCGTCGAAGAGTATCCCTCAAGGGAGAGGCAAAGGGGCCAATAAAAATCACCCTTTGCAACTACATATCTTCGCAAAACTGTATAACTTTAGCAAAATAGGAAAGCTAGGAGATGTTGAGACTGATGGGACTGCAACTGTCCCCAGGAATGTCACTCTGATATTCAACTTTGTGCGTTTAACAAAACTGGCTCATGGCTCTCATTTGGTGGGAATTGTAAAAAGTTATCAATTTGGATATATCCTATATCTTGGTACTAGGAAAATAGCAATTTTGGCTGTTTTAGATAACTGGAGCTCTATGTATAATTTTACTTTAAAAAAAAAAAAAAAACAACCGATTTAAAAATGTTTCAGAATTTCTTTTCCTGTAGTGCCCGTGGTTCTTAGTTATATGGCTTGGAAGAATGAAGAGGTAGGCCAGACCAAGAGTGGTGGGCAACAAAGCAAAGTTTATTGAGCAACAATAAAAGGGTCCTGAAGAGGGAGGGAACCCAAGAAGGTTGCCGTTGGAGTTTCGAAGTCTAGGGGTTTTTAGGAGATTGTAGGCTGGCTGTTTTAATCTGATTAACCCTCCCTGCAGCACCTGTCACTCGATCATAGTTTTTTTTTTTTTAGATTAACTTTATTCAAATTTATTTGCCAACATGTAGTATAAAACCCAGTGCTTATCCCATCAAGTGCCCTCCTCTGTGCCCGTCATCCAGTCACCCCAACCCCCCTCCCACCTCCCCTTCTGCAGCCCTTTGTTCACCAATCATGTTTTTGTCCATGCCCCTGCCTGCTTTTCTTCCAACTCTCCTCCATTAAAAGTTTGGAAACAAGTACAAGATCCTTTTTTTCTTTTTAAAGATTTGTTTATTTATTCATGAGAGACACACAGAGAGAGAGAGAGAGAGAGAGATGCAGAGACACAGGCAGAGGGAGAAGCAGGCTCCCTGCAGGGAGCCCGTTGTGGGACTCGATCCCAGGACCCCAGGATCATGCCCCGAGCTGAAGGCAGGTGCTCAACAGCTGAGCTACCCAGGAGCAACAAGATCCTTTTATATAGATAATCATTTCTTCTGATTTTAAAGAATTTTCTATTCTAGATATGCACAGTGAATGAATGGAAGTGTCCCCATGATCATTACACATAAGGTAAAAAGAGTAGAGCTTCTTCTAAAGCTCTTCTAAAGAGTCACTTCTAAAGTTTGAGTAGCAGAAAAAGAAAACAAAAGCAGAAAACCCAGTGGAATTGTCACAATTCACAAAAGAATATTAGTGAGCACCAACTATAACTGTCATTGACCCATAGTAGCTGCTCATTAAATAATTGTTGAATGAATGACCATTCAAAAATACTAATTCCTAGTGGGAATTACTCAAAATGCAGCAGTCAGGTTTTAGAGATTGTCTACTCAGCTAAAAATGAGCAAAAAAAAAAAAAAAAGGATCGATGTAGAGAAGTTTCAAAATATTTGGTTTTTTTTTTTTTTTTTTTTTTTTTTTTTTTTTTTTTTTAGTTTCAAAATATTTGAAAATGAAATGAGAATAACAGGGGGTTCAATAAAAACTTGTAATTTTTTGGATATCCAAAATAAAGTTTCATATATAAAGAGATGTTTTGAATAGCTAGATTCTAATAATGATCTTACATTTGTAGGGTTCGGACCAAAAGTGCGACCTATTTTGAAATTAAAAACCCAAATGCTTCATATTTCAGAGTAGAGTTGAGGAACAAAGAGAGATAACAAAATCTACAGATGAAACAACAATTAAATGCAATTACTAGCATTTTGGCATAGGATCAATAGGAATTTCAAGAAAGCCCATTGGGGAAAAAAATGTATAGTGGAATTGATCATAACAGAATATCTGTGAGAAAATTGAGGTTATGGAAATCAATAAAAAAGAGAAAAAAAGCTGAAAATGAGCAGTTTTCCTCCCTTGGGAAAATTAACCTTCCCAAAAAGAATCAGTGAAAGATGAACAACAGAAGCACTGATGGAAGATGGGGAGCATTGATCACATCTTCAATATGTAATGATAAAGTTCACAGGTGTCAGGCTGAAAGCAAAAATCCATCTATTGAAAAAAAATTTTTAAAATCTATCTATTGCAAAATCTTGCTTTTAACAAATACAGCAGGTCGAGGCCCATTTCGCAGATGAAACTATTGAAGTCTGGAGAGGTTTCTGAATGGAAAAATAAAATAGAGCAGCTTTTGAGCATAGCGTTTCCTACTTCCACTTCCAATCTGAGTTGTCTTTAGAAAACGTATCATCAAAATGGGATCATCAAGGGCCCTCAGACATGTCAGGAGATTGTTTGCCTTATGGTTTTGTCAGTTCTTGCAACCTGATTTGACTTCACGTTGGTTACGTGACATAAGATCTGCTTAGCAGTCGTCTGCCATTTTGCAGGGGGTCCCCAGCACCCCCTTCACTCTGTGTGGTGCCCTGCAGGGGCTGGCGCTGGCCTCCCAAGTGAGCACCCCATGTGCCAGGCCTCCCTTTCCTGCGTGTCTGCAAGGAAGCGGGCAGCAGTTAAATAGCCCTGCCACCAGGCCTTCACAGCTCCTGGGGTCCTTCCTGTTTCCTAGTCAGAGCCCCTCGCCTCCCCTTCCTCTCTGACTCCCCTGCAGTTTATCAGCAGATCCCCCTTTACCTTAAGCTCGCCGGAATCATTTTATGATGCCTGCAACCAAGGACACTGGAGAGTCACAATGGTTACTTGCAGAAACGACAGGGGTCATCTTCTCAAAACAGTATTAATCCTTTAGGCCTTGGACGGTTGTTAGTGGTATTTTAACCAATTCACATCCTTGGTGAACAAAGCAGCAAGGCTTTAAGAGTTAAGAGTGGTCGTGGGCTGAGCTGTGGCCCCGTCCGCTCTCCCCCATTGAATATGTTAAAGCTCTAACCTTCCCCCCCAGTACCTCAGAACGTGAGTGCATTTGCAGAGAGGACCTCGAAAGAGGTGATTAAGTTAAAATTGGTGTCATTAGGCTGGATCATAATCCAAGATGAGAAGAGGAGATCAGGACACAGACAGAAACACAGGTCATGCGTGTGCACAGAGAAGTGACCGTGTGAACACAGGGCGGAAAGGCATCAGCTCCAGAAGGAATGTTTGTGTCCCTCTACTCCTTCGTGGGCTGAAATCTAATTTCCAATGTGATGGTGTTTGGAGGTAGGGCCTTTGGGAGGTGATTCGATCACGAGGGCAGAGCCCTCACCACGGGGATTAGCGCCCTTACCAAAGGGGTTCCAGGGAGCTGCGTTGCACCTTCCTTCCTCCACGTGAGGGCGCCGCCAAGAAGACAGTCCTGTTGAGCTTGGCTCTTGTCTCACAGAGTTGAAGAATGAATCCTGTGGACACAGGGGACTGAGTCAAGGGACACTAGTTTACTAAGTGAGGATACAGAGAAAGTTCTCAGGAGTGAGAAGGGTCCCGACTGGGTTGCCACTGAGGCCTGGTAGGGTTGGTCTTGTATTGAGAGCCTCATCAGGGAACCTCAATCCTTTTCATATTATCTATTGACATCACCATTGAGTCAGGACTGGTGATCTGGACTGGACATCTCTAGGGGCTCACTTCTTCTTTGGGGTCTGGTTACCCTTTGTTGGTCACTAATAGCTGTTAGAACAAGACACCCTCCCCACCCACACCTTAGGGCTGGGTGGTCTGGCTTGTTCTTTTATCTCCGGTTTCCTTACACCTCAGCATTTTGGGGATTTCTGTGAGCCTGCTTCCGTGGCCCCCTCCCTACCCCTGTTTGTCCCTAACTCACTGTAAGAACCAGGAAGCGGCCCCCGACCATCCAGATCCTGAATCTGCCAGCACCTCGACCTTGGACTTCCCAGCCTCCAGAACTATGATAAATAACTGTTTGCTGTTTAATTAAGCCTGAGCTGAGACAGTGTCCATCTGTAGGCCAAGGAGAGAGGATGCAGGGAAAACCAAACCTTACTGACACCTTGATCCTAGACTTCTAGCCTGCGGAAGGCCAGAAGATAAAATTCTGTTGTTTGAACCCCCCAGTCTTTGGTATTTCGTTATGGCAGCCCTAGTAGACTAATACAAAGGGGTCACACTGCCTATCCGGTATTAGACTTTCGGCCTTGGCAGTTGTTAGACCCAATGCAATCCTAAGAAGTCCCAGTCTCCTGCTTCTGTTGATTCATGAACGCTGCAGGAGGCTTGGGTTCCGTATCTCAGGCCTACCATAAATGTTATGTTGAGCATTATTTTAGTTACTAATGTGATTGACTAGCAGTCCACTGAAAACCTCTGGTTACGCTTACCAGTCTGTCAAAATGGCTTTAAATCTGGGGCTGAATGCAGGAATACGAAAAATCACTTATTAATGTTCACACACACACACAGCTGTCTTTTTTTCAGATTCCCAGCTCACAGGGCTTCTAAAAAAATCTATTAAATTTGGAAAGAGATTTGTTTTTTAAAACCCACATTCCAGAGTATGATTCAGCGGGTCTTGAGAGAAGACCACACTCATCTGTGATTTTAGAAATAAATTATATTCTAAGCTTTTACCAAAGAGCTTCACAGCTTCTGCCAAAGTCTGTAATCAATCTTTTTCTTAACTCGTTTTGTGACTTAAATGCTGTTAAGTTACCGGAGGAATAATGCTAAATATGAATGCACAAAAAAAGAAAGGAAACACGGCTTATCCTTAATTTGGTAGAAAACGAGGGTGAATAAAAGCTTCTCTGGGGAAATAAATTGATTCAATTAACTGTCTTAGTTGAATTAATCCCATTAGAGAACCAAACACTCTCCAGTGCTCTGGAAAAAGTAGCTTTCTAAATGGGCCTCTAGCAATTTATATAATATAGGCAGGTAAACACATGTATTTATTCATTACAGTTTTATCCACTGTAGTTCAAAGGAAGGTTAATCCAAATATTCTTATAGTTTGTACTGTCCTTGAAAGAAGCTCAATACCTGGGGTATTACTGTCAGATGAATCACCCTCAGTTTATAAAAAGAAATTTCCCTCAAAGCTCTCCTCACAATTGAGGAAATAACCTCATTTAGACTCTCACTAAGTACTTTTCCCAAAGGTACTTAGTTACATAGTCCATCAGTAGGACAGGTGTACTTAGGAGAAGGAAAGCAGGACTTTTCTTCAGTGGATTAAGTGGCCAAGCAACGCCTTGACAACTTCTGCAGGAATTTTGAATAAATGAGGACTTGAACATAGTTCCCCAGAAAATTAAAATGGATGATGTGTCCTCATCTACATATAGAGTAAGTCTCCTTGGAAATTAAAATTAAAATTTAAGAAGCCATGCCATTTTAAAATAGCATCAAAAATATGAGATTTTTAAGGATAAGTCTTACAAGTTTCTTCATGCTTTCTGACACTTTTCTTTCCATGCTCTTGCTCCTCACCCTGCGAAGTCTCCTAACGGGCTTCAAAGTTGAGAGATTAAAAAATGGCCGTGTGGATTTCCTCGTGCATCAAGTCTGGGAAACTGAAATGGAAGAAAGTACATTTGGAAGGTGAAATCTGTGTGTCCCATGAGCTCTGCTGGACGTTTGAGAACATTACACGTAGTAGGTGGTCCATACCTGTAGAACACCCACCTTCGAAAGACTACAAGCCCCACATTGTTCACTGGGAGCCAGGGGCCTGCAAGTGTACCTTCTAAGCACCACTTCCCTATTTTTTAAAAAGATTTTATTTATTTATTCATGAGAGACAGAGAGAGAGAGAGAGAGAGAGAGGCAGAGACACAGGCAGAGGGAGGAGGCTCCACACAGGGAACCCGATGTGGGACTCGATCCCAGGTCTCCAGCATCATGCCCTGGGCTGAAGGCAGGTGCTAAACCACTGAGCTACCCAGGGATCCCCCCCTATTTTTTAAACCTCTCTGTTTGTAGACACAGGATCGATCCCACAACCCTGGGATCATGCCCCCAGCAGAAGGCAGATAGATGCTCAGCCCACTGAGCCACCCAGGCACCCCTCTTTGAAATACTTTTAGGCATTTTCATTCTCTCAGTTTTGAGACGCAAAAAAGAAGAAAATGTTTCATTTGACTTAAATTATATCATTCTTGCTGTTCAATAGCATCGTTCAGAGTGAAGTTTCTTCAAGCTTTCTAACAACCTTTCTTTTTATACACCCTGTTCTTTATCCTACAGAAACCCCGTCACTTGGTTCTCCCCTTATTTTACCAGCTCAGGACCCCAGCCAGGTCCCGCTGTTGTTTCAATATGGAAGAGCACATCCTTCCTCCTCCTCCTCCTTCACTTTAGTCACCTTTGCTAGCATTGCCCTTTCCCTTCTTCTTCTTGTCTCTTCCTAGGCTCCACCTAGCCCATCCACCTAGCCCTAATCTGAAACCAACCCAGTATCTTAGGTGCGTGAATTCTGGGGGAGAAAGCAGACCGCCATATGGCCAGGCACTGCTCTGTGGCCCCCCTGGCCAACCATCCAAGTGTTCCTGGCAAGTAGTCCCTGTCGCCCCTCACTGGGCAAGTCGCAGCCATCAGGAAGTGACTGTTGTCTGTAACCTTCTCCGCTGCCCTTATACCCCTACTCCCCCCATGGCAAAAGGATGCCAGCAAAGTTGGGGTGGGCTTGCGTTTAGGGTCAACTGCTTGAATTGGCATTTTCTTAGAGTTTCCTGGGCTTCAATCCCTGGAAGGATGCTCCAGGAACTGTGCCAAAGCATCAGAAAGATGCAGAGGAGAACAGAAAAAATGGTATGGTGCTAGGTGAGAGGTGCTGGCTTTCAGAGGGGGGTGGATTACCAAGATAAACCCTCCCTCCGCTATAGCCTTGAGATGGATCGAGCGCATTACAGACTTTCTAGGGAAGACTATGGTCGTGCACAAAGCATGGAAGCACAAGCCCGGTTAGGGAGTTCAGCAGTGATGGCAAAGAGCCCACCGGCCTGGAAAGTGGCAGGAAGCATGGGGCTGCAGGGGAAGGTGATGCCATTTGGAAGCCTCCTTTAGGTCAGGCTATGACATTTTTACTTCATCCTAGAGTAGTGGCTGTTAAAGAAAAATTAAAATGGATGCACAATAAGTTTCTTTCTTGGAGTGATAGGTGACGACCGTAGGATGACGGAGTTGAGATGGGTGGTGAGGGGCGGGACTCGCTCCATGGGCATCAGGCTGGTGCAGTCACCTAGGGCCCAGCACTGTGTCCTCCGAAGGCTTCGTGATAGGGACTTAACACTCTGTGGCTGCTGCTTGAGATTCAAAATAATAAGCCTGAACAATAGATTACACGCAGCAGGCTGACAGCCTCTGTCACATGCATCCTTCTCCTCTCACCTCCCTCCCTGCCAGGCTTCTCAGCAGCAGCCTGCTTGCTTGACCTCTGGCCCCTTGAGCACCACGCAGCCTCTCCTGCCCAGCCTGGCCTTGCTGTTCTCACACCTCTGTTCTTCATCCTGTGACCTGGCCATGGGCATGGAGGTGGGGAGGGCAGGGACGAGTACTCCCACGGCACATGGGAGCGGGACAGGGTAGCTGTGGTCCCTGCCCTGAGTTGGCAGCTCCATGACCCGCTCAGTAGAGATCCGTTGGTGTGAGCCTCTCGGTCACCCCCAGTCCAGGTACCAGGCAGGTCTCAGTGTGGGGACTGTAGTCTCTTGAAGGGCAACTATCCACCGTAGGCTGTGAGGACGCTGAGAGGGAAGGGGACATGTCCAGCTTGACTTCTCTGCCCCTTACTGGGGCACAGGCATAGGGCCTATGGCTGGTGGGAGGAGGGACCCAGCAGCTGATGGGGGAAGTGAATAGTCTGCACCCAGAGGTGGGCTGGGGCCCTAGGGCAGTCAAGAGAGAGACCAGGGAAGAAAAAAACATATTTTAGGACCGTTAAAGGCACAGTTTCCTTCTGCCCTGGGTCCCATAGCTTATTTTAGCTGACCCTAGGACGAAACTGGTTGCATCATTGCTGTTGTCCAGGCAGGGCTCCAGGGTGAGAGGAATAGAATGGTTTCTTCTCCCTCTGTATTAGGTGAATTAAATCTGACCAGCTCTTACGTTACCTCAAGAACACCGTGATGCCCGTGGTGTTATGTGTACAAGTCCCCAAGCAGGGGACTTCTTCCCCCCATCTGTGTGCTTCTGAAGAGCAGGACGTTGTCTGAGAAGAGGGCATGATCCCAGCCTTCAAAGAGAACGAAATAATCCTTAAAAAAAGTTTATTGAAAAAGAGAAGAGTTAAAAATAATGAAGGACCTCATGGAGGTGTGTGTGTGTGTGTGTGTGTGTGTTTAAAAATACATGTAATCAAAAAAAAGTTTTTTAAATAAAAAAATAAAAAAAAATAAAAAATAAAAATACATGTAATCTAACGGGGGTCAGCTGAGTAGAACATGGTCCTGCCTCTCTCATGCTAAAAATCTGTATCCAATTGTGGTCCTGAACGTTGGTCCCTGGTCAGAGAACTAGTCAGAATAATGCAGATGGTAACGATGAAGCTTCAGCCCTCCCTCCTTGTGGTTTAGGAGGAGGCCCCCTTAGGAGGGCTGATGACAACGACCCCATCCTTGGCCCTCCCTCTTGCTTAGGCCACCTTGTTTAGGGGCTACATGTGCAAGGCCCGGTGGCGGTGACTGCGTGCCCTGACTGGAATGTGGGAATGTGGGAAGGCTTGTTCTGATCTCCCTCAGGTGCCCCCTGCACAGAAAGCCCCACTTTAGCCAACTAGGAGAGCGCCTCTGGCACGCAGATGGTGCCACTTTACATAATTACCCCATGACCTCACCCCCCTGCCCCTGGCTCCATAAAGCTGGAGACTAAAGTCTGGATGGGCTACCTACTGCCTTGCCATGTGTCCACCTGGAGCCCCCCTGTCAGTAAGTCACCCTAAAAAAAAATTCTGTATAAATAGTATGGAGTGGTTTGCCTTATTTTTTGGTCTTCACATGCCTTCTCAGTCTGGAAGACACTTTACAGACCCTCCTGCCCCTTCTAACAGTCCCCAAAGCTTGAATAGAAAGTTCACATTTGAGGAGCTTCCGTAAAGGAAACATTTGCTGCCTTCATTAGCTGCCGAGGACACAGAGGGCTGGGGAAAGGAGGCGAAGAGGGTTGGTGCTTTCGAGGTAAAAAGTTTTATCATTTTTGTACTTGGGGTGATTATTATCTTCCTATCACTTACAGTTTTCGCCAATTAAGATAATCCCTCCAGGACCAGAGTAAAATCGTCTGACAAATAAGGGCCTTTGCTTAACCCATTCCCTGGAACCTGGTCACTTATTTTGTGGCATAGCTAAGTTCCTGTGGAGCCAGACCAAAAGGACAGCAAGAGGATTTCATGTCGGTAAAGGACAAATGATGAGAAAAGGACAATATTTGAAATTTTAGTGTGATCAGGAAAATAAAGATACAAGGGGGACCTGAGAAAGGACCTCTGGAGGCAAAATTTATTGGAGTTTTTGGACTAAAGAGACTGTGATAAAGCCTGTGAGAATAAAGACAAAGGAATGAAGTGACTGTGGGTATTGGAACCCTAAGGAGAAACACCGAGAACTTAGAAACACTGTTCCAGAGCCTAAGCATTTTCTGGGATGGCTGCTTGTGGGTGGGAATCTCCACACTGTAACTACTGAGTTTTTACCCAAAACACAGGAAAGATAATGCTTGCTGTGGATCCCTATGACTCTGTGACTTCGGGCAAGTTTTAACATCTCAAATCCTTAAGTTCCTTATTCATGAAAAAGACAGATGATAATAGTATTGGCCTCCTACGTTGTTGTTAAGCATCAGAAATACTTAATGCAGGTTAAAGACTTCGTGTCTGGCATGTATTAAATGCTCGTCCTATGTTATCCGTTATTGTGCAAGGCAAGAATGAGGGAGAAAAAAACCCTCAAAATTGTTTTTGTTTTCATGGAACTGAAATTTAGTGTAGGTTTTGAGTCAGTTCTGTAACGATTAAGAGCAAAATGCTGAAGTTTGGGAATATAGATGAGGTCTGCAGCTGATGACCCCAGGAAAGAGTTCTCGATAGGTCTGTGGTGCAAAATGGTGGTTTTATGGAAGCCCAGGGGCAGGAGGTGGGGGAGGAGGGTGGTTGCCTGGGGTCTGCGAGGGGTGGCTGGTTATATATACCTGCAGGGTTGGGAGGGGTAGGGAAAAGGGAGATTCCCAAAGGATTTTCATGAGCTTAGGAGGACCTATGAGATAGGAGGCCTTGCCATTGGCAAGTTGAAGATTGCCTTTCCCTCTAGCAAGGCATAAACACTAAGACAATTGGAAACATCCTGAAGACTGTAGCACGTACCCCACCCTGGGTGGGGGTCCTTTGTGGGCCATCAGCTGTGCTTTGGCCTCAGCTCTGCTCCTACATCAAAAATGCTTCCACTTTTATTGGCTAAGAGCTGTAACTCTTTCTCAACATTTTTTTTTTTTCCTATAGAAATTCAATAACAGGGACACCTGGGTGGCTCAGTGGTTGAGCATCTGCCTTCAGCTCAGGGTGAGACCCCAGGGTCCCTGGATTGAGTCCCACATTGGGGCCTGCTTCTCCCTCTGCCTGTGTGTCTGCCTCTCTCTTTCTGTATCTCTCATGAATAAATAAATTAAATATTTTTAAAAAACAAAAAAGACAATTATATGCGAGTCCCTTTTTCCACTGAGGCTGTGTGTGTGTGTTCAGGGGAACAATGTATTTGCAAGTATTTCTGACTTTGTTTGCAATTAAATATTTATTGTTTGTTTATTTAAGAGAGGGAGGGAGGGAGGTAGAGTGTGAGAAGGAAGGAGCAGAGGGAGAAGGAGAGACAGAGTCCTCAAGCAGACTCTGCTGAGCCAGAAGCCAAAGTGGTCTGGATCCCAGGACCCTGAAATCATGACCCTGAGCCAAAACCAAGAATCAGACACTTAACTGGCTGAGCCACCAAGGTGCCCCCTACACACTTATCTTTTAAAGATACAGATAAGATGGTCCATACTGTGGAACAAATGACAGAGTTGTTTTCTGTTGTTTGTTTTGTTCTGTTTTTCTTTCTTTTTCTTAATTGGAGTTCAGATTGCCAAGATATATCACCCAGTGCTCATCCCGTCAAGTGGCCCCCTCAGTGCCTGTCACCCAGTCACCCCAACCCCCCGCCCTCCTCCCCTTCCACCACCCCTTGTTCGTTTCCTGGAGTTAGGGGTCTCTCATGGTCTGTCTCCCTCTCTGATATTTGCCACTCATTTTTTTCTCCTTTCCCCTTTATTCCTTTCACTATTATTTATATTCCTCAAATGAATGAGAACATATAATGTTTGTTCTTCTCCGATTGACTCACTTCACTCAGCATAATCCCCTCCAGTTCCATCCACGTTGAAGCAAATGGTGGGTATTTGTCGTTTCTGATGGCTGAGGAATATTCCATTGTCTACATAGACCACATCTTCTTTATCCATTCATCTTTCGATGGACACCGAGGCTCCTTCCACAGTGTGGCTCTTGTGGACATTGCTGCTAGAAACATCGGGGTGCAGGTGCCCCGGCGTTTCACTGCACCAGCTTTTTTCATGAAAAAGAGGCATGACTGGCTTTCCGATACTCAAGTGCACTTGACCCCACCAGGCTGTGGGAGTCCTTCCTTCCCTTCTCTTCTGCCTTGAGAACCTTCTCCAGGGATGCACCGAAACCCATTAACTTGATTGTTAAGAGCCCCGCCTCATGAGTATGATTGTAAAAGAAATGGTGCTTAGTTGTTTCTTAGAGGGAGCAGATTATTAGTGAAAGCTGTTTATAAAGAGAAGGAAAATGGTTCTAATGACTGCTATTGCTGTGTAAGGGGTGGTGAAATCAGATACCAACTTTGTGCTTCGAGAAAGAAGTGTCAAGAGAGCTATGGGCATTTTACAAGTGCCTGACCCAAATGACTTGGAGAACTAAATTCTTTGTCCTTTTTTTATGCTGCAATTAAAATGGAAGCTATTTTTTTTTTTCCTATGAGACTCATTTTTTTTTTTAAGATTTTATTTATTTATTTATGAGAGACCTTTGGGGAGAGAGAGAGGCAGAGGGAGAAGCAGACTCCATGCAGGGAGCCTGATGTGGGCCTCGATCCCGGGTCTCCAGGATCACGCCCTGGGCCGAAGGCAGGTGGGCCACCCAGGGATCCCCTAAAATGAAAGCTGTAAAATTTCCTAAGGGTTAGTGTAATAACTGATGTGTACAACCATAGCTACAAGTGACAAAGGGCTGCAACTCACGGAAAATAAAGGCAAACGGCCTTTCCATGTGCTCTTGTGATATTGCCAAACCAGAAGGAGGGGTGTCCTGTTATGTTTATTGTATTTTCTAAATTACTTATGCTTTTTTTTTAATCTGTTTTTTCTCCTTTTGTCATGATGATGAGAGTGGCTGCGGTGTTTTTGCCCCAGAAGGTACGTGGGTTTAGCTCTGATGCCTTTGTAAACTCGGAGCTGAGGGGTGTGATCCATCCTCTTGTAAGCCACTAGGCACAGACTCCATGGTCCTTCCCCGGACTGCCAAAGCTGACCTCACCATCCTTGTTCTAGAACTCCAGCTGGATGAACTGTGGGGCATGTGCCCTGACCCCATGTTCAGCATCAGGGTCAAAGCAAAAGGAAGTTTGACAAAGATTCCCTTGTGAGCTCGTTGTGGAAATGCCACGATGATGCTCTATCAAGCTCAGTGTACTTTGCCACTAGCTCCCACTCCTCTTCTCAGTGAGGTCCTGTCTCGAGCTCTATAATGCAATTCTGAAGGGTGACGAAGAGAGGAAGAATGAGGGGGGGATGTAAGCCTGAACAGTCGTTATTCTTTTTGTGGCATCCTAAACTGGTGAATCTTATTTTTTTCTGTTTATATAGTTTCGGCCACCTACTCTAAGATTGTCGAATAGAGCAAACTTAAATGCCACATTACACATAAGTTAATGGACATGCATAGTGTTCAAAGCATTGGCTGTAGGATTAGACACTGAGAGTTCTCCATCCTATTCAGACTCTGACTACTATATATTATTTTAGAACCATATAACACACGCTAAATCTGTCTTGCTGGTGAACTCGAACCTGACTGTGTACAGTATCAAGACATAGGAGACTATGTGCACTGGAAACTTTCCTGGCTTTAGGAGATAAAGTGTCAGGCAAAAGTGTGCAAAACTTGGAAATAAGCAAAAAAAAAAAAAAAAAAATTACTGAGTGTTCTCTTAGGGTTACCTGTCCCTTGTCATCTAACGTTTACAACTCTGATGATAATACAAAAAAGTTTTCCCCATAAACAGAAATAAAGATGTATTGTGTATGGTGGAACTTATTTATTTATTGCCAGGTGGGTAATTTTACATCCATCTGAATATCCATTTGTACATTCCTGTGGACCACTAGATATGTGTACTGAGGTTTCTTCTTTGACAAGGTTTTGACATCTTACTGGTTCCTTCATTAATGAGTTAGATAAAATCTTTAGCATGCATTTGCTTTATATTATGCCAATCATTTTACCTTTCAAAATAATCCTTTATCAAGAACTTTAAACGGTTAATAGACTTTGCATTACAAACGTGTAGGCAGAGAAACTCTCCATAAATTAAAAAATGTTGATTTGCTCAACAGATTTTTAAAAAATTTTATTTATTTATTTGAGAGAGAAAGAGAGGAGAGAAAGCATGGTGGGGGGTTGAGGGGCAGTAGGGAGCCTGGATCCCAGGACCCCAGGGTCATGATCTGAGCCGAAGGGGCAGATGCTTAATGAACTGAGCCATCCAAGTGCCCCTGTTCAATAGATTCTTATTAAGTATTTCTGCTTCTGATGTTCAAAGATAGCCCTAAAGATAATGGGATGATGTGTTAATATGCTTTGTACTCTGCAAATCTGGGATCATTGATCCATACAGATTCTTGGTTAAGATGGGGGGGGTAGGGGTGCGGTGGAGGAATGACGGTGAGGAACTCTGGCTAACAGTGCTGGTGAAGCATTCAAGTCAATGTTGCTCTGGAAAGAATGGAAGCCTCTTAAACTTAATGGAGAATTAGGCTAGGTGAATAGCAGATAATTGTTAAATTGGTTCAATTGAATTGTAGCAAGAATGCCTCTCTCTCTCTCTCTTCCCTAATATAATGCAGCCCTAAATGGCTCCCCACATTGATGTTTTGTCTCATGCTTGACTCTGAAAACAAAGATAAATATTTGAGGAACCATAAAAACCAATAAAATAATAGTAGATAGCATTTATTGGAAAGCAGTACTTATAGACACTTTGCATTTATTACCAGAGATATTCCTCATAGCAACTCTATCTGGAAAATATTATTTCCTATATTCTATATAGGAGAAAACTGGTGTTCAAAGAGGCTAAATAGTTTGCCCCCAAAGCATCCATCTAGTAAGTGACAGAGCAGGGATTTGAACCCTTTTTTTGCTTAACTGTCAAGCCACTGGGTTTAGTCATCATGCAATATGGAGCCTGTGTTGCTGAGCTCCGGAGTTCTATTTTCTGGCTCCAAAATCCTGGTTCGACCACTTCAGCTCCCCCTAAGATCACAAGCATTTAGGATCTGAGGAAGGAGAGAGGATCAGGGAAGAAGACTGAAATGGAAAGGTCGAAATACAAGTGGAGAAACATTGCTGTGTGTGGTCCCAGAGGGGATAAAGGAGAGAATCCCACGAGGAACGGAATAACCGACTATGTCACATAGTATAAGGATGTCAATTAATATAATCACAATGAGTTCGTGTGGAGCAATAGGCAGTGATCATTGGCAAACATCGCCAGAAAATCTTAGCAAAATAGAGGCAGAAACCAGGTAACAGTCCTCAGAAGGTAGAGAGAGTGGGGGGATGTAGAAGAAAGACCTTGACGACGCAGCAGAAGGGAGGAGATGCTGGTGAAACCCCATCCCCAAGAGGTGTTAGACGAGTAGAAATGGCCACTAAAGGAAAGACAGAAGTAGAAGGCTTGGAGATCAGAAAGGAAAACACTTGGCAAGCTTCATTTTCTGTGTGGAATAGGAGAGCAGGGTGCTGTTTTGAGAAAGAGGGTAGGCGTGGGGGTGGCAGGTAAGTGAAGGGCAACCAGACAGTTTGCTGGTGGTTTTGACTTGCCACTGTGAGGAATGCCAGAGACCACTTACTATGAACATGGAAATAGTTGACCAGAGAGGGCCGCAGGCCAGCTGTCACCGGGCATCTGGAACAGTGACTGCATGGTGGTGTGGTTTCTCCAGGAGGACTCGGGACCCTCAGATGTTGGATTGTATTAAGATTAGACGTAGGTAAAGGAGGTGAAGTGTGAAAGGGAAGTGGTAATGCTAGAAAAAGTGGTGAAAGTGAGAAAGGAGAAGAAAGGATGTGGCCTAGGCATATTTAAACCAGCCTGAGCTGGTCCTACAAACAGAGAACTGAGTTCTGGGGCCTTCTGTGGGAAGGCCAGGAGGTGATGATGTGACCTCTTAGCTCAGCTTTTGTCTAAAGTGCAGGGTGAGCATGCACAAGACGTTGCTGTTGGAACAGTGAAAAACTTCCTCTAGATCCCAATGTGGAAAATGCTGAAGTGAATAAATTATTAAATACTAATTTTTCATCCTAATTGAAGCCGTTCTAAACCGATTTCGCTTCCAGCCGTTTCTGAAATAGCATTAGTTATAGACGTTATGAAGGACGGGTGATCTGTAGAAGTTCCTCATTTATTTTTATATTTTAGATCCCTGATAGCTTTCTAGTGTGTCTGTGCTTTGCTTAGAGGCAACGGAAATCATTTACCCCATCCCAGAAAACACTGTAGCAGAAAGGCCGTCTAAACAATTCTTGTAAGCAACGTCTTCCTAGAATCTTCCAGGAAATACGAAAGACTGAGGAACCACCGTGCCAATCTCAATGACTGTTCAAATTGGGAGATCACAGTTTGTTTTATATGTGGACTTGATCAAGGGTAACAGAAATACCGGCTTTCAATTGCTGTAGGGGGAAAAAGAATTCATTTCCAGTCATCCCTCTGATTCTCATGTTAATGGATGGTGGGAAACAAAAAGGTGGCGCTGGGGGGACCAGTTTTGATGACTAAATGAGATTACTTTACTACCAGTTGTTCCATTTTTGTGTGTTTGAGACATCTGAGCCTAGTGCTTCTTGAAAAGGATCGCAAACGCTTAAAACAAATTCAAAAGGAATCTGGTGTTAGTTCAGGAGAAGAGAGGGCTTTTTCATTATTTTCCTTCCAGCCCTCCAGTGACTCAGTAGTCATTGCTTCTCTGTGAATCGAGAGAGAGACCCCGCGAATAAAACAAAATCCAGAGCTTGATGTGTGTTGAAATCAGCCGAGAAAATGCACCATCGGGTTGATTTGTCTTGAGTTTGCTTACATTCTCTCCTCCTCGAAGAAACATTACGTTAAAGGGTCCACTTGGGGAGCTTGTAGGAGAATTTGCAGGGAGAAAAGGCAAGAGGGAGAGGAGGGAGTGTTGATGACGGACCCTCTGAGATGGCCTTGGCACTGCTGCTCCGCGGATCCGAAGTGAGTCATCAGCCTAATGTATGTACACAAGCCTATTAAGCTCTTCTGTCCGTGTCAGGCTCAGCATTTTCCTTTCCATTTTTCTATCTGGAAATACTATTAGCCGGCTAATGCACCTTGCTAAGAGAGGCAAGAAAGGCTTCAGGGATTTGGGATGTGATAATGCCTTTGATCATTGCACAGATATATTTTCTATGCACTTGGCCTCAAGTAAACCGGCCTAACCCGAAAAGGCTAACTTTTTAAGACCACTGTCTTCAAACTTTAATGTTATCTCAGTATTTTGAACTACGCTAGTATAATTCTAATTGTGTGCTTCCATATTCAAATCCAAAGGAAAAGGGGAAAAAAATGCAAGAATCATATCAGAGCCGAGAAAGAAGTTAGATGGAATCGGAGAGCCTTCTAAATAGTCCTGTTCAATTACTTGAGTAATATTTTAAAATGAAATATTTTTAAATGGGGCATTCTTTTCCTTAATACTTTGTTTTTTAATTAATCTCCAGTGTCTGTACATGATAACCACCGGCGCTGAACCCTGCTCTGCTGCATCAAAAAAAAAAAAGATGGTTTTCCACATTTTCTGCCTTCCCCAGTAGTCCCCTTCCTGGTACTCTCTTAGATGCAAGCGTCATGTAAACTTAAATATCTTAACACCCCTCTTGAATGAATATATTTGAACATTAACATGTTAATAGCATCCCCCCCACACACATCCCAGGGGAAAATCTGTGTGTTCTGGAAAGTTCTATATTAAAGATTTCTCCAAGTCTGCCTTTTAGGCTTTTCTCTGTGTGGCTGCCCCTTAGCCAGCCCTGAGCACCTACTGCCTTTGTTGGTCCTGATGCAAAAGGTCAGGTCACTTGCTGGGAGTCAGGTGAGTGGGGTGAGGTGGGGGACTCAGGAAGTGAAGCCACAGCCCTGCCATGCATGTTCTCATTTTCCTCCACGTCCTCTGTGTTTCTCAGAGCTCCTGGGTACAGACCCTCCGAAAGGAAGAACCCAGGCACTCCTGGGAAAGCTCTGTGTCCTCAGCTCCCTCTTTTCAGCCGCCGTCTATGCAGGAGTTATCCTGTCCTGTGCAGTCGAGCTGTGCAAAATGATCCTTAAATCGGGGGCCGAGGCTTCATTTGGAGGGAGGCCTAAAGACTCTTTTTGCATTTAAGATGCTCGCAAACAGGCCCTCAAGGCTTATCTCGAGCTAATATCTACGCACACGTCAAGGGCGAGAGTAGTTTCCAAGAGACAAGGAAAATTTTGCATGCCTTCATATCACCCCATCATCAGTGTTCGAAAATCTCAGCTCCTCCCTTGCAGAAAAGTTCCCAGTGTTCAGGAACGGATGGCTACGCAGCTGCCTTCTGCAGAAGCACCCCTCAGAGGTGGGACCGAAGGACAACTTTACAGGCCGAGGCGGAGCCAGGCCCTGAAGTTCTGGATCCCTCTTGCAACCCCTGCTAACCTCGTGCCTCCTGAAGCCGCTTGGAGCTGCACGGCCAACTCTCCGTGTCCCATGTTGGACGTTCCCGACAGCAGCAGGGAAGCCACAGCCAGGGACGGATGCTCAAGGGGTGGTCCGTGGGCCCAGGCTTCCAGGACAATGCAGGCCTCCAGGGCCCTAAGCCCAGCTGTGTGCCCACAGGCGTTGGCCGCCGATCCTGTGGGGCTGGTTTCCATCCCTGGTTTCTGGAAGGCCGAGGCCCCAAGCAGCACAGCCTCTGCGGCCTTTTCCAAACACCGGGGCAAGGAGAGGCCAAGGAGGAGCAAGGCTCAGGCCGCTTCCCTGGAGGAGCTCGCCCAGGCCCTGGGAAAGCTTTCACCAGCGCCTTCTGAAAAAATCAGCCTTTGTTCAGGGCAGGAGGCGACCAGCGGTGACTTTCACTGGGCTTGAGTAAACCCAGCCGCAGGCAACCCAGGGCCCCGAGTTCCAGGAAGGGCGGACTCCTCCCTGGGCCTAAGAAGGCCGTGGGCCGGAGCACAGGTGCGTGTGCCCGGGCTGGTGCTCCGCAGCGAGTCCACTGCTCACCTAACGCGGAGAGCGTAACGCCAACCTGGGCTGGACACGTAGGCTTTAATCAACAGGCATTTCTTAGGAATTGGACAAAAGTTGTTCTTCTGTATATAATTAGGGAAAGTGCCAGTTTCTATTTTTGTTTATTCATTCGAGATCCAGAGAGGCAGAGGGAGAAGTAGGCTCCCTGCAAGGGGCCCCATGCGGGACTCGATCCTTGGACCCAGGATCACACCCTGGGCCCTGGACCCTGGACCCAAGATCAAGCCCTGAGCCAGAGGCAGATGCTCAACCGCTGAGCCCCCCGGGCTTTTGTTCTAAATGATAGTGCACTTTAGGTGCTGCCTCCTTCCTGATACGGGGCAGCTGGGAACACGAGCCCGTAACTGTCTCTCCATGTCACCTTCAGTTCCTAATAATGTCGTATTGTCGCTGGCGATGGAAGGGGAAGAAACCCTACACTTGTGCTGAAATTGCACATGGAAATGTTGGGAAGGGTTTCTTGGGTGCCTTTGCTCAGTGTTGAAAGCCATGCTTTCTGGGCCGTGACCCGGAGCCTACTGACTATAATTGCATTGAATTTAGTGAAGCGTTTTGTTCTGAGTAAAATACGCATTTTCCACTTGCAAGCGTGTTTAACAGAAAGGAGGAAGGAACCGGAATTAGGCAGCAATTCTAGTGGAGACGCTGAATGCAGCGAGCCCGGGGGGTGCAGTACTGGGCCCGGTGACCCCTCAGGCCCGCTTCTCTGGAGGCTGAACAGGTACAAAGGAAACAATGACAAAGGAATTGATCCCAACCCACCAGTCTGTATTCTTGGGGTAGCATGTGAACGCCCTCATCCTCTCAGCCACCCACGATTTCCGATTTCCGATGTGCTTGTCTCATAACTCAGTGGCCACCTACCCCATCCCCACGCCAGGACTATGGTGTCTACCTTCATTTGTATTTTAGGACAAAGTCTTATAATTACTATAGTATTTATTATGATTTTAACATTAAAAAAAACCCCAATAAGTTGTTTTTGAGTATTTTGTTGTTTGTTATTGTGAATGCTCTGGCCATAAAGTGGGATAGGTTTTCAGAGGCCTGTATTCATTTCATTTGGTTCCATAAGCTGTCTGACTGCAAGTGCAAGGTAGCCTGTCACACGCATTTGGGGAATGCACGTATGCACTAGAGCACATGCTGAGGCTTCTAAATCTACGTTTGCATCGAATCAAAATAGTCTTTTCATCATGTTGTGTATTTCTGAAGGCTTCCTTCGGGCTGCTTCTGGATGAGGAGTCTGTCAAAGGTCAAAGATGGATTTCCCTTCCAGATGTAAAATAACTAGCAAATCTTGAGGACGAATTCCAGTGATCTGTTTGAGACAGGAAATAAAATTCGCGGCAATGTTGCAGTTAGGTGAAAGGCAGGACAACCGTGGCACAAGATCGCAGGTTTGAATCGACACCGCCTGGTTCCAAAACTAGCTCTGCCCAAACCAGCTAACAGGTCATTCAGCTGCTCCACGCTCCTGTTTCCTCATTTGTAAAACTAACGTGTAGTAGTGCAAACCTCATAGGGTTGTTGTGAAGATTAAATGTGTTAAAGTATTTGGTACTTCGTGATAATATATAGGAAGAGTTACTGCTTTGGAATATAATTACCTTATCAAATTGTCATACAAAATTTATTTGAGTCTACTATGTGAGTTTGAGGGTAGGATGTAGGTCTTATTGTATAAGACACTATTTATCTTCAGTGCATAAAAGCTTAGATTGCATCGGTGCTTGTTGAATTGGATTTAAAGCTTTGGTTGCTTTATTTTATCTGACGATTTGTTCTTCCAAAGATCATTCCTTTTTTTTATTCTGATGTAATCTGTATTATTATTTTTTTAAGTTATTTAGAAATTCTGATGTCTTAGAATTTATCTTGGGGCGGGCGCCTAGGTGGCTCAGTCAGTGGAGCGTCTGACTCTTGGTTTCGGTTCAGGTCGTGATCTCAGAGCTGGGAGATCGAGCCCCACTTTGGGTTCTGCACTGGGTGTAGAGCCTGCTTAATAAGATTCTCTCTCCTCTCTGCCCCTCCTCTCTACCTCCACTCACTCTCTCTCTCAAAAAAAAAAAAAATTTATTTTAACATTGAAATAAAGAAAAAGCAGCAAAAAAGTAACAGAAGATAAAATAAGGGAGAACAAAAGCTGAAAAATCTAATAGCAAACCATAGTCAGATTTGTGGATATAGACATTTTAGTTTTAGAGAAACAATAGGCTGAGATTTTATGAGTAAAGTGTGATAAATGTTTAAAAATTCTTTTATTTCTTAAATTCCAGTATAATTAGCAGGTAGTATTATATTAGTTTCAAATGTACAATATAGTGATTCAACAAACACCTTTTAAGCCAAGTACTCTTGGATACTGAGGATGCAGAAAAACAGTCCCTGCCCCTGAAAAGCCTATGATATTATTAAAGGGATGACATATACACATGAGAGTGGAAACCCTTGAACAACACAGGGTCATCATGTTACCTATAAAATTGGGTCACAGGTAGCTCACTAGATTGGGTTCTGATCTCTAGAAGCTCCATCTATTAAAAGAAAAAAAGATTGTCAAAGTACTGTTAGACTGTGAAAAATCTAGAACTTCATGTCTATGAATAGAACCTTTAGTTTTAGCTTTGAAATTCAACAGCCTTCTCAATTGACAGACATTTGTCTCATCTTTCTCATTATCTTTTCTTGCTCCTCAAAGAGTGAGAGACTATATGGTTTTGGCAACAAGTAGATTAGTAACTTGTAAGCAAATGGACTTCGTTAGAAAGCCTTACAGAGGGAACTGATGGCACGTTCTAGCTGAGACATCTTAGTTGAACTCTCTGTGGGTCAGTAAAACACTTATTCTTGTTGCATGAAATGCAACCGTATTCCTGCTTCTTGTTAAAAAGATAATTCTTTATTATTTGTCATGTTTAAGTAGATCACTTTCCATAAACTCTGGTGTCTAAATATTCCAAGTACGTTCCTAAATTGATCGATGGTTTCTGCTCTTACCTTCTTTAGAGAACAGGTTCAGCTTTTACCCCCTCATGGCCAGCTGTTTTCTATATTCTCCAGCCTGAGAACCTTCGGGCTTTCCTTTGACCAGCCTTCTTGGTTCATTCTTACTAGACTCTGAGCCTGCAAGTAATTTGTTAAAAAATGTTTTATTTAGATATAGTTGACATCCAGGGTTATATTAGTTTGAAGTGCACAACGTGCTGCACCTAAAAACGGTGATGTGATCGTTTTATACCATAGGTAGTCACCATGTCACTGTACACCATTACTACCGTATTATGGTCTACAGTCCCTATCCTGGACTTTTCATCTCCATGACTTAATTATTTTATAACTGGAAGTTTGTACCTCTTTATCCCCTTTACCTGTTTTATCCATCCCTTCCACCCACTCCACTCCCCGAAACCACCATTATGTTCTCTGTATTTGTGAATGTTCCTGGTTTTTGTTTGGTCATTTGTTATGTTTTTTAGGCTCCACATATAAGTGAGATAATTATAAAGCGAATGTTTTGCATTTTATACCCTTAAACTTTATCATCTATTTTGCTATGTTATTCTCAGTGCATACTATTGAATGGCTGTGTCTGGAGTCATTCTTTTGTTATTTATGTAATTCCACCTCATCTAAGTTTCCAAAGAGCCCTTACTCCTACATTTACTTAATATTTTTAAAAATCTTAAAAAAAAATAAAGGCAAATATAGGAGTAAATCCTCATGGTCATGGGTTAAGCAATAAGCAATAATTTCTTATATATACAACGGTAAAGGCATAAGCATAATAGGAAAAATTGATAAATTGTACTGAAACAAAAATCTTTTTGGCTTCAGAAAAGATCAAGAAAGTGAAACAACAGCCCATAGACTGAGGAAAAAAAAATATTTGAAAGTCCTGTAACCCATAAGAGACTGTTATTCAGGATACATAGAGAACATTTATGACTAAAGAATAAAATAATGCACACAACATTGGAATAGACATTTTCCTAAAGGACGTATGAAATGGCCTGTAAGCTCATGAAAAGATGATCAAGAAACGATGCTCATCATTCGTCCTTAGGGAAATGCAAATCAAACCTTACAGTGAATTAGCACTTCCTACCCACTAGCGTGCTATAATCAAAAGGACTGAAAATTAGAAGTACGGCAAAGATCTGGAGAGATCGGAGCCCTCATATACTGCTTGTGGGAATACAAAATGGTGCAGCCACTTTGGAAAACAGTTTCTTAAAAACAAACAAACATAAACTTATGATATAACTCAACAATTTCACTAATAGTTAGCTATCCCAGAGACATAAAAAAAATGTTTACATATAAAGATGAATGTTCACTGCAGCATTATCACAATAATCAAAATGTGAAGACAACTAAAACATCAAACAACTGGTAAATGGAAAAACAAATGTGGTATATTTAAACAATTTGAATATGATTCAGCCATGAAAAGGAACAAAACACTGACAACATACTACATGACAGAGGCCCCTTGGAGACATGCTAAGTTGAAGGAGCTCAGCACAAAAGAACACACTGTACGACTTAATTTACATGAAATGTGTAGAACAAGCAAATCTACAGGGACAGAAAATTAAAAGCGAATGCCTAGATCTGGAGAGAAAGGCATAGGCATAGGTAATAACTAGAAATGGGCACAAGGCTTTTTTCTTACCATGATGGAAATGTTCTAAAATTAGACTGTGGTGATGGTTGCACAGCTCTAAGTATATTAAAGTCCTTGAATTGTAAACAAGAAATAGGAGTTTTATGGTATGTAAATTAGATCTGAATAAATCTCTTCAGAAAATAAAGGTAAAGTATGTCTAAGAACAAGAATGTTTATCCCTAGGTATGTACCAGAAATATGCCTCGCTTTAACATAGCTATTTATTATGAGGGCAAAAGTTCTATAAAGAGCAGCATTGAAAATTCTTCTATGGATTATATATCTCTATATCTTTGAGATTCTTTATAATTTTTTTAAAAAAAGATTTTATTTATTTATTCATGAGAGACAGAGAGAGAGGGAGCAGGCTCCCCCGTGGGAAGCCCAATGTAGGACTCGATCCCTGAACTCCAAAGCAGAGCTCAACCGCTGAGCACCTAGCCATCCCTATAAAGTAATTTTTAAATAAAATTTAGTTAAAAACAAAACAGAACACTTCTGATTAAGGATGATCTACTAGATTTTTCATGTTTTCTTTTTTTTTTTTAAGTTATTTATTTATTTATTTATTTATTTGAGAGCAGGAGCAAGGAAGGGATGTGGAGGGAGAGGAAGAAGCAGGTTCCCCATTGAGCAGGGAGCCTGATGTGGGGCTAAATCCAGGAACCTTGAGGTCATGACTTGAGCTGATGCAGATGCTTAACGGACTGAGCCACCCAGATGCCCCTTATTTGTTTTCCTCACTGTCTGATATGTAATTTGCTCTTTTGAAATTATGGCACTTCAAACACAGTAGAAGTCTAATGCTTTCCATGTTTTCATTTTTTGTTTGTTTGTTTGTTTGTTTTAAGAAAGAAGAATGTAGGTCACAATTTTGGGTATTATTTGCTTTCTATTTCATGTCCCAACAAGTACATGGGATTCTATGTCTCTTAATTTCCCCTCTGCTATTAACAAGCAGAGTGACCTCAACCATGTTTCATAAATTCTAATTTTTCCTGCCCATAAAATAGCATAGAGGTTATGCCTCTATGCCAATCATAGAGGTTATGGGCCTCACCAACTTAGAGTGAATGTTACATGAGTTAATTCACACAAGCCACTTTGAAGACTGCCTGGCAGGTAATAAGCGCTCAATAGATTATTGTCGCTAATATTTTACTTAGTAAGATGAATGGTTTTATGAGCTCTTGTGAATGAGACCTCTGCACGTTTGATCATGGCATTCTGCTCACTTTTGAATTCTGTGAAGGAAAAGGGGGAAACATCTGTTTCCAACCAGACACAAAAGTACAGGCCACGTTCTTTTAATGGATAGAACTAACGAATAATTTTGTCTAACAAAGTATGATACATAATGTGTCAAAGGAACTGGTACAATGAGAGTCTCGGAGGTGCTACTTAGAGTGATTTAGTCCTCTCTCTTCTTTGCCTAAGCACTGGGAGATTGGCGGCAATGTCTACAAATGTGCGACTAAAAAGATGTTGAAGGCCAGAGTAGAAAAGGTGGTGGGAAGGTGGACTGCGTTCTTAGAGAGCCCTATTATGTGTGGGGCAATGCCCTAGGCACTTTGGCCCAGAATGCTCAGCATATTAATTCTATGACACAGTTATGCTTATTTAGGGACGAAGAAGCCAGGGCCCAGTGATGAGAATGTTTGCTCAGTCGCCAAGCAGATAGTCGCAGAGGCCAAGCTCAGCCCCCACAGCATCTCCTGTTATTGCCACAACAACACTCCGTCTTTCCCAAATACCAGCCACAATCAGATGCATTGAACCAGTCGATTCTTTGCTGCTGGAGATAAAGTCGCAAGCCACCAATCCTTACTTGTAACTTGGAACATTGAATGTGACATCTTGGGTACAGACTGTGTCTCTTTTTTCTTAATTTTGAAATTCGTTCTTTCCTCCACCCGAGATTTATGTTTCATTTTAATGGGGTTCTTCACAGCCCACATTTTCCTGTTTAAATCTTTCCTCTGACAAGTAATTGTGTATAAATGTAATAACAGGTATTAGTTGTGACAACTGCCTTGAAATAATTTTTATGACAAAATTACTTCTAAATTATTTTTCTGGTAGTGCATGGCTTTGCAGTTTAGTATTGTATAATTTATACACGGAATTGGATTATTCTGTCTGTGATTTAAAAAAATCAGAGGGATGGGAGACAGAAGAAAAAGATCAAGTAGGTTAATTTAAAGAGGTTACATTAATATGACCAGAATAGTTTTTCCCCCCTCTACGTAAAATACCATTTTAATCATGTTACTCCCTAGTTCGGAATTCTAATGCCCCAATCCCTTTAAAGCACAACCTGTTCATACTGTCGCCAAGTTCACTGTGTGCATCCCCAGTTACAGAGCTTCTCTCAACAGCACTGGGCACCAACCTACAGTGTGTGGGGTGGGCCTCAGACATTTCCACCTCTTCCATTTCCTGAAGTTTCCTCCCATTGCCCGAGCCCATGTTCTTCTCTCACCACATATGTTGTCTTCTCCTTCAGATCTCACCTCCATGAAGAGCCTTCCTGGCCATTTCTCTCCTCTAAACTCTTACCGACGTGACACAGCCACTGCTTCAGAGTATTAGGAAATGCCATTGTTGTGTTAAAGAGGGAAAATGAAAATCAGAAGTTGGGTGCTGTGACATGACCAATTTCTGATTGAGCTCATTTAGAACAAGGCGTAGTTTAATTGAGCAAGTAAGTGGGTCTTGGATTCCCACCCTATGGAATCATTGCGCTCAGAGCATCTGGGAAACAGGCGAGTAAGATCATCAGTATCCCCGCAAGCTGATTGACCTACTTTGGGAACAAATCACACTATCTTTAACATAACACAATAAAAGGTGTTGCCTGATACTTTCTAGCTCTAGAAATGACTGTCAAGGAATTTTGCAGACTCCCGAAAAAGATTTGTATCAACACGAGGAAAGAAAGATTCCAGTGGCCTATTTGTCAACTAGCTTGGGAAGTTCACTAATCTCTTAAGAGTCCTTCCAAATGTGCATATGGGTTTACGTGATGGTTAATTTTATGTGTCAGACTGGCTAGTCCAGAGTATCCAGGTGGTTGCTCAAACACATCTGGATGTTGGTTTGAAGGGTTTTTGTTTTGTTTTTTAGATGAGATTATCATTTAAATCAGTAGACTCCAGAGTAAAGCAGAGAATCCTCCATAACAGGAATGGGCTTCATCCAATCAGTTGAAGGCTCTAATAGAAAAAGATTGATTCTCCCCCATCCCCACTCCACCAAAAGAGGGCATCATGACTGTAGTTTGCCGTTTGATTTGAACTGTAGCATCAATTCTCCTTGGTCTCCAGCCTGCTGCAGATTTTGGACTTGTCAGCCTCCACGATTGCACGAGCTGACTCCCTAAAATATTTTTTCTCTCCACACACACACTCTCTTTCTTTAATAAGGTTCTGTTTCTTTGGAGAACTCTAATATGGCCAAGGTCCCTTTCAACTCTCTCTCCCTGTGATTTATGTATAAAATGAAATTTCTCCTTTGAATCCATGGTTCGGCCTTGTTTGTATAAAAATCTTTGTCTGCATTTCTTATTTGTCAGTAGTTTGCAACCTTGAAGTGGATGTGCTGCCTCAGAGATGCGAACATTTTTAAGATTGTTGGTACTTATTTGGATTATATAAAATATCCTAGGGTTTTGTGGCAGGCTCCCTGCATTTATAATTTTTGAATTAAATAGCATAGAAAAAATAATTTTAGAATGTTCGTAATTAGCATAGTCTCATTTGTTTTACTCCTCTTTCTTCCTCATGAAGTCCCCCCACAACCTTTCATTCTATGCCTCCAGTTGGCAGCAATGTTAGTCTATGAATATCAATGTTTTCCCCCCATAGGTCTTAATCTTCTTGTTTGTTGTGGAAAAGAAATCATTGTCTAGAGCCATTCGTATGAAAAATTAGTAGCTCCAAAAAACGGCTGGAGCAGAAGGGAATTTTGCCACCACATCAGTAGGACACTATAGTCTTGCAAAAAGCTTAATTCAGTCCTCCTAGACATTATACTTTCATTTTTACTGAGCACTGACCTGAATGCGCCCACTTTCATCAATGCCTTGTGCCGGGTTTCTCTCTGATTCCCTATTTACAGGGCTTAGATTCCTTCATTCTTTTAATTTTTTCAGTATATACTTACTTAGTTCCCAGCAGACCCTGGAGATAAAGCATGGACACAATGGGCTTTTGTTGGCCCGATACAGCATGCATCCAGGAGGGAAAGGAGGGGATCACCACCGAATACACAAAATGTTAAAAACTTAAGTCCAGAAATAAGAAAAACTATGAAAGGATAAAAAGTATCTGGAATGACAATCGGGGTAACAGGCTGTTTTGGTTCTCTTAAATTGCCCAGCCCTTCGGGTCTCCCAGGATTCTGTTGACCAGAGTGGCTGGCCCGAACCCCACTGGTCAGGCTAGAAGATAAGCCCTAAGGATGTTGCAGGTAAGCATTTTGGACACCGAGCTTTCAGTGGAGGCAGTATGACTACATTTTGAGAGAGTTGTTTAAATTACAAAAATAATTTTGTTCATTAGAAAACCTTCAGAAAATAGAAAATCGATTGAAAACAAAACAAAACAACAAAAAAGTCTAAACCATGGAGAGAACCGCCGCCGTTAGAACTTTATTATCACATGCAATGTAATTACATATGTACATATTAAAGCAGATGCTGAAAAACATCAGGCTCCCATCCTGCATAGTATTTTGTAGTCTCTGTTAACATTGTGTTGCAGATTTTTTTTTTTTTTTTTTCTGTCATGAAAGATTTTTCTAGGGCAGCCCAGGTAGCTCAGCGGTTTAGCTCTGCCTTCAGCCCAGGGTGTGATCCTGGAGACCCAGGATCGAATCCCATGTCAGGCTCCCTGCATGGAACCAGCTTCTCCCTCTGCCTGTGTCTCTGCCTTTCTCTCTCTCTCTCTCTCTCTGTGTGTCTCTCATGAATAAATAAATAAAATCTAAAAAAAAAAAAAAAAAAAAAAAAGATTTTTCTAGAAGGTGACGTTGAGGGGCTGCAAAAGTGGCCCAGTGTACCTGACCCCCGTACTCTCATTGGACATCTGCACTTTTTCTCCTTTTGTGTATCTTACCACAGCATTTCTGATCATTTTTCCTTAAGATAAAGTCCTAGAAGTCAAGGTGTTGGGTCAGGGGAACGCCCATTTCTGTTATTCTTTCTGCGTGTGGCCCACATGGTGCCAATTTACTTTCACCAGCAACGTAGGCCAACACTACAGAGGTTACAGTAAAAAAAAAAAAGAAAGCAAGCCAAAGCCTGGCAGCTGAGATGAACGGGCAAGTGGGTGCCCGTGCAAAGCCCCCCGGGGTCTGCCAGTGAGAACTGCGGCCTGTGGAGGAGGCTGTCTCTGTTCAGGTCAAGAGCTGGCCCTGTTGGTTGTCTGTAAGGCCGTGTTCTGAGGAAGCCGACTGGGTGTTTAATGGGCTCTGTGTGGTATTTTATAAGCAGGGTTGGGGAATTCTTGCAACTCTGGCCAATGTTTACTCATTCAGCCAAATCCCTTTCTTGGCACAAGGCCGCCAAAGTGAGAGCCTCTCCCCTTGCAGGTTTCTGGGCTCCATGTTACATGTGCGTCAAGCTTCAAAATCCTTCTTTCTTCTGCATTTTCTCTTTTGTTCCAGGTGGCAGAGAAGTGATGCTCTCCTGTTCTCTTCTGTCACAGAGACTGTAGAATCCTTGTAGTCTTCCTCAGGGGGGCAGGTCATTTCCCTCCTTAAAACTCTCCAGTGGCTTCCTGTGGTGTTAGAATAAGAAGCCCCCAAGGTGGAAACCATGACCTCTCTGACGGGCTCAGCTTCTTCCAGCACGTAGACCCTCTTTCCCTCTCTTCAACTTTTCAAGCTGAGGGATGCCTGGGTGGCTCAGGGGTGAGCATCTGCCTTTGGCTCAGGTTGTGACCCTGGGGTCCTGGGATCGAGTCCAGCATTGGGCTCCCTGCAGGGAGCCTGCTTCTCCCTCTGCCTGTGTCTCTCATGAATAAATAAATAAAACTTTAAAAAAAAAAAAAGAAAAGAAAAGAAAAACTTTTCAAGCTCATTCAGACCTCAGGGCCTTTGTACACACCATTCTTTACCCCTCTCTTCCCCTGTCCTCACCTTCTCACCTCCATGTCAGGCTCATTCTGATGTCAATATCTAAAACTGGTTCCCTGCCATCACACCCATCACTCTCTAGTATAGTACTCTGCTTTAGTGTTCCTCTTAGCACCTCGCAGGATTGGAAATTGTATTGTTTGTCAATTTTTGTCTCTTTTCTTTCGTCTGTCTCCTCTTGATGGAATAGGAACTTCATCATCACAGCAGGGATCTCCTGCAGCCTGTCTGTTGCTCTATCCCTTTGTGCCGATTATAATAAATGTGTGTCGATTGGATGAAGGGAAGAAATAAAGTAAATAAAAAGCATTAGATGTACCCAATCTGGGTGAGCAAGACCCTCGACTTTTCCCCAGTGTGCTCACGTTAGCACCCAGATTTGGTTATTAGTGAGATGTATCTGCTCAGCCTCTCTCTGACCCTGCTCCTAGAGGAGCACCCATTCATATGTGCACTAAAAATATCCTAATCCAAAAAATAAAAATAAAAAATAAAAAGTAAAAATATCCTAATCCTGTCTGTCTTATACCTTGGAGCCCTCAAATAGGGGTGTGTGGGGGGTGAGGATCAGAAATCTTACTCTATCAGAGGTAATCTTTTTTTTTAAGATTTTATTTATTTATTCATGAGAGATACACACAGAGAGAGAGAGAGAGAGAGAGAGAGGGAGGGAGGGAGAGGCAGAGACACAAGCAGAGGGAGAAGCAGGCTCCATGCTGGGAGCCCTACACGGGACTGGATCCCAGGACTCCAGGATCATGCCCTGGGCCGAAGGCAGGCACTAAACTGCTGAGCCACCCAGGGATCCCCCTATCAGAGGTAATCTTTTGCAAATTTAGGGTTCTCCGAGACCGTGTGCTTGCCTTGCAACACGTTTAAGGGATTAAATTCATGTACCATTTTCTAGGTTATTTAATTCTTTTTTTAACTTACATGCAGGAAGAGATGTTAATTATGCTTTTTTGCATTTCATTCCATTTGCCATTTACCTACTTGACTCTCTCATTTCTTAAATAAGATTAAAAGATATACCCAACGTCCTAAGGAAGTTGTTTGGCACATGACAAGCCTTTAAAACAGATTAATTTCCTCTCCAGGAGCCTCTCTCTCTCCCTCTTTCTCCTTTTTTCCTTTTTTTTTTTCTGAAAAGATGCAGAATAGGAGAAATAAAAAAGCATGTCACAATAATGTATAGGGAAGGGTATTAATATTCTTCCTTTTACTGTTCCTTCATTGAAGAATTTGTTACCTTTGCCCTCCTATATTTTCACCGAATTTGATACACTGGGAAACTCCTCACCATAACAGTTGGAGAATATTCAGGAGGAGTGAAATTTATATTTTGGTCTGGATTCTGTTTGGCAATCATCATGTGACTTTGGTAGACATCTGGAATACTGTTTGCTTATTGTAAAACAAGAGGTTTTAACCTGGCGGTCTCTCAGCATAATGATGTCAAGGAAAAGAGTTGACTTATAAACTCGAGGTATTGTATAGATATTTTTTAAAAACCTTACTTCTGATCCTCTCAAAAAATGATAGGCCCAACTCTCAAAAATAACAGTAATGATCAGGAGCCCTGACAACCCTGAGCCCATGGTCCAAATGGCAATATTTGGTTGGACACCAATACCGTCAACTCCATCTCCATGTGTCGTGTTCTCTGCATTGTCTGGTTTTTCTCATTCGTGGCACATTCTTGGCTTGAGGATTGGCAGGGTTTGCTCTCCTCATTGATACAATCTCCCAGGTACCTTCTTCTGATACTCCTGGGGGGCCTCGCTAATTGCCCATGTTTTTCTCCTCTTCTTTCCTACCCCATCACTTTGAGAGAGCCTGGGACGATACCCTGTGCTTTCTGGACTAGGGTCTACATTGTGGCTGAGAATGGTCTTGACTCCATGCCCAAGCTGCGGTGAGAAACTTGAGAGAAAGAAACTGGGGGAAAGGGTGGAGATGAGAAGTGGGAACTTGAGAGGAAGGTAGCAGAGGTTTGGCTTTCCTCCCTCATGTGTCTGAACAAGCTCACGTTGACTTTGTATTTAATGTATAATATGCCACTCATGTAGAATAGGGGTTCCAAAATCTTGGTCCCCCTCCACTTTTGGCTGCATGAGGAACTGGGGAATATATAATAGCCTTATTATGAAGAGGAAGTACCGAGGGAGCCAAAGTCGTAGCTCTGTACTTTTGAAGAAAACCACTTGTGCGTGTGTTTTGGGAAAAGCAAAATTTCAGACAGATTTGGGAAAGATGATGACTAATCAAAAGACAGATGGTTTTTATGGACAAAAATGGGTATAATGACTGGGACTGGAGAGCCTGGGGGGAAATAAGTGGAGGAGACACATGAAACTGCACTCACACCAGCCTCCCAAACGTGGAAATGGTGAAAGGAGAATGTCTGGTCTTATCAGAGCAGCCAGGAAGACTTCCTTTGTGCTGTCCCCAGCATTATTGGAATGAGCTGTGACTGATGATGAAGGACCACTCAGCATTCTCCCCAAGGAGAATAATCACCAACCTGCTCTTTGGCCCCATCTCCTATGGATGGACATGACAAAGACCTAATTTTGCCCAGATTCTTACAAGAACAGGAAAAATGTTGCTGCAATCCATTTGTTTCATTCCAGAAAACCTTTCCTTGCAGTCTGGTTTTACACAGGCAAACTGCGAAGGGATGTCTGAAGGAGTAATTAAAGGCTTTAAACATCAAAGAGAGAAATTGTTATTGCAGTCTGGGGACTCAGGGAGAATAATGGGAACCAAGGGAAATCTAGTTGGGCAGACCTGATTCGGTGGGAAAGTATCCGTCAACATTGTGCACGATGTTTAAAGTTGATGCTGGTGAGAGCCAGTCGGCTCTGGGTTACCTCTGTACGGTCGATGCTGAGCAAAGTCGTATTTTAGATAAGACTGCCAAGGGCAGAGTCATGTCTGCACAGGAAGACAGACCTCTTGAGGGTTTGGGCTGTTCCCTGTCGATTGTAGATTGGTCTAGGTTGTCCATTAAAGTCCTTTCCTTAGAACTTCTACCTTTAACACAGTGGGGCAGAGTCACTGTGAGGGCCTGAAGATATAAAGTATGAATTAAAAAATTATTTTTTCTAGAATGCTACTTTGAAGATATGTATATGAAACTTCTGTCGGCAGTCTCAACTGGATGTAGTCACCACTGAAGTCCTTCTGTTTTCCCTCCTACTTCGCTGTTTGATTGGTTTCCTTCATCTCCTTACTGGCCCCTCCTCTCCTCCCTAACCCCCATGCATTTGCCTGATTCCAAGACTGTTTATCAGCCTTCGCACTTCCTGGGTGAACATACTCGGGCTCACGGCTGTAGTGATATACCTGGAACCCCCGGGTTCCAGATTCATACCTTTAGCTGCTTACCCAACGTCTCCATGCTTCTATGACTAATATTAGTATAGTATCTCAAAGGTCACGTATTGTGAGGACCATGGAGTCCTCAATCTTTTTTTAATTTCTTTTATTTTTTAATTTTTATTTTATTTATTTTTATTTTATTTATTTATTTATTTATTTATTGGAGTCCTCAATTTTGCTGAGCGTAGGGAATCTGTGTCTCTAAAACTGCTAGGTATGTGGTAAAAAAAATGCTAAATATTTATTGAATGAGTTTGTAAATGATTGCCCCACTTTACTCCCACATGATTATCTTGTTCTAAGTATTTTTTATTTTAGTTAAGTGTACTGCTAGCCAAGTGTATCTAGCTAGCCAAGATAGGCCACTTAAAGAGAGTCTCACTTCTTCCTATCTCTCTCCTTCCACATCAAATCAGTCATGAAGTCCTCTTAATTCTACCTGAGAAAATCATTGTGATCCATTTCTTTGGCCTACCACTACCACCGTGGATTCTTGTGTTTCCTGACACAAGATATTTCGCTTCCTGTTATGGGCCGAATCGTGCCTCTACCACCATCGCATTTCGATGCCAAAGCCCTAATTCTCATTACTCAGAATGTGATTATATTTGAAGGGCCTCTGAAGAGGTAATCAAATTAAAATGAGGCCATGGAGTGGGCCCTAATCCAATCTGACTGGTGTCCCCGTGTAAAGGGGATGTTAGGACACACGGGGCGACACCAGTGGTGTGGTACACAGAGGAGAGTCTTGGTGAGGGTATGGCAAGCAAGTAGCCATCTGGGAGCCAAAGAAAGACACTTTGGGAGAAAACAAACCTTGCTAACCCCCTGACCTTGGACTTCTGGCCTCCAGAACTGTGAGGAAGTGAATTTCTGTTTTTTAAGCCCCTCAGTTTGTGATATTTTGTTTTGGCATCGCTAACACATACATCTCCCCTGAAAAGATCTAGTCTTCCCTGACAAAGCATCATGTCCCTTCTCTCTTCCTCCACCCCCTCTGTATGGAAATGGATAGAAATAAAGATACAGCTCTGCTCATCTTAGGTGGGTAACCAGGAAAATACATATAAACAGTAAATGGAAATCTGCAGGATAAAGTGGGGTCTCATGCATCTCTGTCTCCACTCTCTCATGCCTCTCTGGGCGTCATCTTTCTTGAATGTTGTGACCATAAGTAAGCATGTTACCCCACTGTATTGAGCACTTCGGGCTCCTTATTTGACCAGCTGGCTACCTGTAAGTCCAAATACTTGAGCACTGTATCTACAGAGCCCTTTACGCTTTGTGTTTCCCCCCACTTGCTTTTCCAAGTCCACACGGCCTACCGCCTGAGAAGGACAGGGGAAAGGGAGGCAGAGGCCAGAGGGAGGCCGTGAGGAGCGATGGAGGCACAGCTGATCCCCCCAAGCTCTAGCTCCAGCTTCCTGGGCCCTGCAAGCCACGGGCCAGGCCCTGTTGTGAGCATTTTATGCACAGACTCTGACTTAGATGGCATGAAACACAGACAGGTGATGTGACCTGCTCAGGGTCTCACAGCAAATGAGCAGCAGAGCTGAGATTTAAACCTGATGCAGTCCAGCTGTGGGGTTTGGCCCCTCGCACCATACTTTTCCCAGTGTCCCTCAGTGGCAGTTATTTTGTTTAATGAAACACGTTTTGTTTGTTTATGAAGCTAGCTCAGATTGGTTTCTTTATTTTTTTTTTTTTTAAGATTTTATTTATTCACGAGAGACACAGAGAGAGACTTAGGCAGAGGGAGAAGTAGGCTCCATGCAGGGAGCCCGATTGGGACTAGATCCTGAGACCGTGGATCACGCCCTGGGCCAGGGGCAGGTGCCCAACCACTGAGCCACCCAGGCATCCTAGATTGGTTTCTATCACCAGTAGTAAGACACAATAGAAAGCTCAGATAGCCTAGAGTAAGTGTCGCGTCGTCTAGAGGGGCAGAGGAGGCACAATCATGCAACCCTCCCCGTTTTCTTGCTAACCCTTTCCATGTGCCCTTAGCAAATCATGCTGTAATTGTGTGCCTACAGGTTTTTCTCCAGCTCTCATCTTGTCTAGCATGTAGGAGAAACAAAACCAGGTAATGATGAGCTTTTCTTCTCTCCTTTCATATAAATACCCCTAAGGGAATGGCTATGTCGTGCTGTTAGCACACACCCTCTGCTTTGCACTACTGACGACTGGCTGATTCACGCAATTAATCAGGGCACACTGGCAATTCCATATTAATTGTGATAATAAGTAAAAGTGAAGAGAATTACATGGCAGGGGGAACCCAAAGATAAATACTAAAGGCTTTGACTGGAGCCTCTGAAAATGCTGATTTCTGCCTAGAAAACCAAAGCTGTCCTATGGGATAGATTCTGAGACTGGTTTAGGAGATGTGATGTCAGGATTCCAGAGGACTAAGGATTTATTTGATTGTTATCTCGCTCTCTTCTTCTCTCTTTTGTTTCATTTCTTTTTTTCCTCAGATTGTACCTATAATGTTCTTAACAACAAAAAGGGTGTTTTTTCCCCCATGGTTGTGATGGGCCTTGTTTTGCAAATCTATTACTAATCACCTAACTTTCTGCTCCTTCTAATTTTGTCATCACAAGTGCAGGTTCATAAAGATTGGCTGGAATTTGAGAATTCCTGAAGCTCTAAATACTTTTGAAGCACAGGGGTCCATTGCAGCTTCTATACTAAAACTTTCAGGTACAAAAATACCCCCAACACAACAACACAGTTTAATAGATTTGCAGAAAGCAACTATTTTTACATGTGTAGAAAGAACGAACGATAAGAGGAAAAATTGTTTCCTGGAGCTGGGAAAATTTTGGGTTATAAGCATTTCTAATTGAATAAACCAAAACTCCTCCAGGGTTGGTTTTTGTTTTGTTTTGTTTTATTTTCCTTTTTCCTTTGTATTCCTTGTGTTAATTCCATAAGAGGAATGGTGGGTTTGGATGCTGAAAAGAAGTAATGCAACCTGGTGAATTTCCAATAATTTTCCCCATCTTTGTCTCAGAACATACATGGCTAGCTCACCTATAGGAACATAAGGACAATATTAGAGAAGGCAGGGCTACAAATCCTAAGTACTTCATTTTGTTTTTATTAAAATAAAAAAATTAAATTTGAATATAGTTGACACATGTTAGTTTCGGGTGTACAACTTAGCAATTTGACAAATTTATACATTATGCTATGTTCATCCCAAGTATAGCTCCCAGGTGCCCCTATTCTATCACTATTACAATATCACTGACTATATTCCTTATGCTCTGCTTCTTATTCCTGTGGCTCTCTCATTTCAGAATTGGAGGCCTGTTTCTCCCTCTTTCCTTTACCTATTTTTTGCCCAATCCCCCCCATCTTCCATTCTGCTATCATCAGCTTGTTCTCTATATTTATAGATCTGATTCTGATTTTTATTTATGTATTCATTAGCTCACAGATTCTGAGTGTCAGGATTTCTGGAAAAGCTTAGCTGAACTAGTCTCCCTTTAGGGAAGGTGTCTCATGAAATTGTAACGAGATATTAGCTGGGGATGCAGTTATGTGAAGGCTTGACTGAGGCCAGAGAATCCACTTCCAAGGTGGCTCATTCACATGATTGGCAAGTTGCTGTTGGCTGTTTGCTGAGGTCTCTCCTCTCCGTATCAGGGCCCTTTCAGTGTGGTGGCTTGTTTCCCTCAGAGGGAGTAATCCAGAGACTAAGGTGTTTTTAGATTTCATTTATAAATAGAATCATATGGTATTTGTCTTTCTCAGCCTGATGTATTTCATCTAGGTTCATCCATGTTATCTCAAATGGCAAGATCTCATCCTTTATATGGCTGTGTAATATTCCATTGTATGTGTATATGTATGTGTGTGTGTGTACATGGCATTTTCCTTATGAATTTATCCATTGATGAGCATTTATGTTGCTTTCATGTCTTGGCTATTGTAAACAATGCTGCAATAAACATAGAGGTGCACACATTTTTTTGAGTTAGTGTTTTTGTTTTCCCTGGGTAAGTCAATGGTGGAACTATTGGATCATACAGTATTTATATTTTTAATTTTTTAAAAGAGTTTATTTGTGAAAGAGAGAGAGAGAGAGAGGCAGAGACACAGGCAGAGGGAGAAGCAGACTCCCTGTGGGAAGTCTGATGTGGGACTCAATCCAGGACCCAAGGATGACGACCTGAGCCAAAGGCAGATGCTCAACTGCTGAGCCACTCAGGTGCTCCCTTATATTTTGAATTTTTTGAGGAACCTCCATATTGTTTTCCACAGTGACCATTACCAATGTATATTCCCACCAACAATGAAAGAGGGTTCCTTTTTCTCCACGTCCTCACCAACGCTTGTTTCTTGTGTTTTTGATCTTAGCCATTCTGACAGGTATGAGATGATATCTCATGTGGTTGTGATTTGCATTTCCTTGATGATGACAGATGTTGAACATCTTTTCATGTATCTGTTGGCCCTCTGGATGTCTTGTATAGAAAAATGTCCATTTCAGATCCTCTGCCCATTTTTAATCAGATTCTTTGTTTTTCGTTTTATTTTTGGTGTTGAGTTATAGAAGTTCCTTATATATTTTGGATGCTAACCTCTTTTTGGGTATATCATTTGCAACTATCTTCTCCTATTCAGTAGGTTGTCTTTTTTGTTTTGTTGATGGTTTACTTTATTCTGAAGAATCTTTTTATTTTGATGTATTCCCAATAGTTTATTTTTGCTTTTGTTTCCCTTGCCTGAGGACACATATCTAGAAAAATGGTGCTACGACCAATGTCAGAGAAATTACTGCCTGTGTTCTCTTCTAGGATTTTTATGGTTTCAGGTCTCCCATTTAGGTCAAAACTCCATTTTGGCTTTATTTTTATGTATAGTGTTAGAAAGTGATCCAGTTTCATTCTTTTACATGTATCTTTCCAGTTTTGCAGCTTCATTTATTGAAGAGGCTGTTTTTTTTTTCCACTGTATATTCTTGCCTGCTTTGTTATAGATTGATTGATCATATAATCATACGTTTATGTCTGAGGTCTCTATCCTGTTCTGTTGATCTATGTGTCTGTTTTTGTGCCAGTATCATACTGTTTTGATTGCTACAGCTTTTTGGTAAATCTTGAAATCTGGAATTGTTAAACTTTCAGTGTTGTTCTTTGTCAAGATTGCTTTGGCTAAATACTAAGTATTTAAAGTAAAGGCTCTTATGGTAAGAATACCTGCATCTCTATTATTATGGCTTCATAGGTAAATGCACACATTTGCCTATTATCCCACAAAAGCACAAGTTGCTTTTGTTTCCAATAGCAATTTTGTCTCCTATAACAATTACAAATATATCAAGGGAACTGGTACTGTGAATGATATTCCAGGACAATGAATCATTGGGTAGAATGATTTTTCTGAAGTCTAAAATAGCATGAAAACAAATGCTTATAAATATCCTCACTAAAGTTCTTATAAGATGGATAAACAACCTCAGTACTCACCATCCAACAGAATTTCAAACACAGGAGAAAGTTTTTATTTGGGCAACTGTGACTGTTATTCCTAGAAACCAAGGGGAGACTTTTTAAAACCAGTTTGGCTACATTCCCAGAGACTAGGAGTCCAGAGCCAGGTTCACCCCCCAAGAAGTCCCCACCTTCTTGGAGGTAATTGGTTCTGTAGCTACTTGTGGAAAGTGACTGGCTTCAATTCCAAAAAAGATACCATTGATTTTGATGTCTGTGCCCTTTCTGATAAAAAGAGTGAGTAGCCAAAAAGGTGGGCAAAGTTATGGCAATGAAATATTGCAGCTTCCGTGGATAAGTATCCAGTTAGAGGTTGGTTAAAAGTAGGCCTGGCAAAATTAATCTAGAATGATAGAAATTAGATCAATGAGTATATAGGGGGTTGGGAACTGACTGCCAATGGCATGAGTGAATTTTCTTTTTTTTTTTTAATTTTATTTATTTATGATAGTCACAGAGAGAGAGAGAGGCAGAGACACAGGCAGAGGGAGAAGCAGTCTCCATGCACCGGGAGCCCGACGTGGGATTCGATCCCGGGTCTCCAGGATCGCACCCTGAGCCAAAGGCAGGCGCTAAACCGCTGCGCCACCCAGGGATCCCATGAGTGAATTTTCTATGTTGATAGAAATGCCCTATACTCTGAGGAGTTACGTTGGTATAATTTTTGCTAAAACTCATCGGACTGTACATTAAATAGATGAAATTTATCATATCTAAATAAAATCATATCTCAATAAAATTGATTAAAAATGAAAAACCAGGAGGGTGACTGGCTTTGGATGCAGGATGGGGAGACAAGATGGGGAGACAAAGAGTGTCCTGAAAATATCCCTTTTCTGAAGCCTGTGAGCCTCTTCTTCTTCCTCCTGGTATAGGGTTCCCTGGAGGGCGCCTCAGACTCCTCAGGTGGAACTTTGTGTCTAAACTTTCCCTTTCTCTCCTCTTCCCATGATTCTATCCCCGTTTTTCCCACGTTTCACTTTCTGGTCTGTTCACTCATCACTGCATCCTTAGCACCTAGGTGCTCTACAAATATGTGTTTAATGAACAAATGGAAAAGTGAATGAAGGAAGGGAGGGAGAGAGGGTGAGAGAGAAGAGAAAGGAAAGTTAAACAATTATGCCGAGATGTCTGTGTCTTCTAAAAAACGATTTAATTATCCTTCTCAGTCCTTCTCTATTCTTATTCTTTTTCCTCTAAAACCCAATGTCTAGGGGGAGAAGTAGCTTGAAGGAAGGCACTTATTCTTCTAGACAATTGAGAAGACACTTAAATTGAGAACATTGATGGATTGACTAACTGCTAAAAATTGAGTAAGCGAAGGTGATGGAAGGGAGGTTGGGGATGGGAGGGTTCGCCCAAGCCACTCAGCCTGTGCCCTGCTTCACCTGCCTGTGATCAGAACGTAGCATCACAGCCCAGTGAAGAACACGAGTTGTGAAGTCAGTTAGACCTGGGTTCAAAACTCGGCTCTGCCACTGACGAGCCACATGACGCTTGAAATGATGCTTAATTTCACTAAACCTGTGTCCTCATCCACAGTGGGAGGTTAATATTACCTACCCTATTTAGGCTTTAAGGACTATATGAATAACAAGTGTGCTTGAAACTTGTTTCTTGTTTTCCCTTTCCTGACCCCCGGACCCTCCCTCCGGACTCATCCAGGCATGCCAGCAGGACCTGTGAGATGAAGTGGTGCCCATGGGGGTGGGTGGTGACAGGGCAGGTACAGGGTGAACACATGGTAGTATGGTCAGGGGTGTGATGAGTATGTACTAGATGACAGAAAATGAAGGAGCGTTCCTGTATATCATAACATCCAGCTTTAAATGATAAAAATTCTATTCTGAGATAATACTTAAGTGATAAATAAATCCTGGAGAGGTTCTCCATGAGGACAGGGATTTAAAGCTCTTTTGTTCCCTGTCCTACTGCCAGAAAAGGAATTCTGATATGGAAGAGGTACGCAAATCTTTGCATCTGAAAGAACGTATAAACCAAAATATGTTGCGATGTTAAGACCAGAAGAAATGACCAAACCTTTTACCTTTAAATGACTTAGGATCTGGATTGCCACTGGTACTTTTCAAGTAGAGTTTTATAAAAAGCTTTGCTCTGAGAGCATTACAATTATCTGCAGTTGCCTGGGAACAAAAAAAGAAAGAAAAATTTTGAATGTTGGTAAAACTCTGTATATCCAGCTAACAAAATAGATTTTTTAAAATTGTAAACTAGCAAATGATCTGTGTGAATAATTGCAAAAGTATAGAGAAGAAGATAAAGTCATGCCACCTGGAGATATGTAATTTTAAGGGGTTTATGTGTTTTTCTTCCAGTTTTTTTTTTGTTTGTTTTTACCTGTGTACAGGTTGAGTTAAAATTATGTTATGGATGAATTTTTGAATACTGTTTTGTATAATACATGCATTTCATCTTTAATCATTTTTTTATATTTTTAAAAATTGCTGCAAGGCCTCTGGAGGGTGTCTCAATATTTATGAGAAATGAACCTAGATGTGCTGCAGAAATAAGTCCTGGGCAGGTGCCACCACTAACCATTGACTGAAAAAGGAAGCACAAGCCCTCTGCCCCCCTGTGATGATGTCATGCTCTCTGTGACACTGAAAAGTAGCACTTCTGGGCGTCAGACTAAGTAGATCAAGAGGACACCTGGGAGCCTGGAGTTGAGAGGAAAAGAAAACACTTACAGGGAGGAAGACTGATGAGGAAAAGCCAGAAAATCAATGCTAATGCCCTGTCAGCCAGTCCAAAATCCTTTTGGCGTTGAGAGCTCTGTCCATTATTAAGAAATCAAGGTAGTGGTGCAGTTTTATGAGCACTGACGTCCTTTCTACCTACACACTTGAACCACCTGGAAGGAAGAGACTTCCAAGTGAATACGAAGGCTCTCGAAGATGGATTATCTTTGCTGAAATGACAGCTAATACTTACGGAGTGCTTACTGTGTCCCAGAATCTGCTCTGTGTTCTTTCCACCTTATAACTCATTTAATTCTCAACATGATTCCCTTAAATAATTTCTGTTATTTTCCCATTTTTCTCGTATTACAGAAAGAGTCAAAGAGGCCCAGAGAAGTTATACAACTTGCTCTCAGAAAGTAAGATTTAAACCCGGGAGTTCAAAAAATAAATAAAAATAATAAAATAAAATAACAAAATAAAATAAACCCAAGAGTTCAGATTGCATGCCTAAATGTAGCTGTTTATGTCTATTTGTACATATAATTTGCATACTATATATATATGTGATTCATGTATTACACATGGGTGTGTGTGTGTGTGTGTGTGTGTCGTTTCCCCACCGGTGTTTGTCCTAAGCTGGTAAAACCTTGCCTGTTTCCCCTCCAGCCGTGGTCCAACCCTTTTGTCCTCTGTTTGTGAAAATTTGAGAACTGTGCTGGTTGTAGCTAACTTCCTCAGCTCACATGTTGATCATAGTCCCCTGGAAGTGTGTTTTCCTTCACACCGTTCTATTAACCGTTGCATGTGAGAGCACCCATAGCCCTAAGAGCATGGGTGGCTCAGTCGGTTTGGTGTCTCAGTCTTGGTTTTGGCTCAAGTCGTGACCTCAGGGTCATGAGATGGAGTCCTGCGTTGGCTCCGCGCTCCGTGTGGATTGTGCTTGAGATTCTCCTTCTCCTTCTGCCCCTTTGCCCCTGCTCATGCACATGCACTCTAAATAAATAATCAATCAATCAATCAATCAATCAATGTTCAAAACAAAAGAGCACTAATAGCCCTTCCTGGTGCCATGGAGACTTTTCAGGCACTGGACCTCTTTGTAGCTTTCAAGAGTTAGCAACTTCTCCTAGGTATCTTCTACTCCTTAGTTCCTACGTTGACTGAGCATGCTCCTTGTTTGTTTTATATTTTTATGGTATTTTTCTCTCTGTTTAATGTGTTCTTCCACTTTGTACTCTTTATGGTTGACGTTCTTCAGATTTTCATTTGCATCCCACTGTTTTTCTTACGCTGCACATTTTCCTTGTCTAATATTCATCACTTTTGAACTGTTCATGGCATACCTTGATGAAATAATTCTCTAGCCTGTAAATTGCCAAAGCTGGGTACAAGTCCATCCAGATTTATTTAGATTTACTTGTATCAGTGGAACGCCCCCTGAATGGCACCTCAAACTTAACATACGTAAAGCTCGACTCATATCTTGTCAAAACCTGCTCCGTATGTTCAGCACTCTATCTCAGTACCATGTTCTACCCATTGCGAACTAGATTATTAGGGCTATTGTTCCTGTTTTCTTGCTTTCTCTATTTTATTTCCTAATGTTTCCTGAATCTTGTGTTAATTGATGTCACTTTGAGTCACAAGTGAGAGAAATCCAACTTAAATTTCCCTTGGACGAAAGGGAAACTGTGCAGATGGACTCCAGCAGCCAACAGCACAGCTTTCCTACGAAACCTTTCCTGAATTACAATGAAATGAAGAAGCAATTGCCATTAATTTATATGAAATTTTTTTTGAGCATTCCCAGACCCAAAAATGTAACCTCTCTTAGCCTTTTTTTTTTTTTTTTTATACCTTAGGACACATGTTGCTAATGGATGCACAAAATAGAGATAAAACACAGAAGCTCACAAACATGGTTCCAAGCTGTGTTGGCTTGATGCTGAGATGCTCAAGATATTTCCTGGGAAGGGAGCTTGGTGGGGCCACGGTAGCCACTGCTCTGAGGGCATGCTACCTCTAGAACAGCTCCTACGAAACAAACACTGAAATGTCATTTTCCCCTTTCTCCTTTTTTTCATAAAAATGAAAATCCCTTTTGGATTTCTCTCAGAGAAGACAGGTACTAATGTAGATCTCTCACCAGAGCAAAGTGACGTAGCTCAAACTTTCAAAAAGCTGAGGGTACCTGCGTAGACTTGTGTCACACTGACTGGTAGAAATACAGCTGAGCCATAAGGGAATTCGTGCTACCAGGTGTGTCTCTAAACCTCTCAATCTTTCACTCGTATCACCCTACACTGATCCCTGCTTCTCTGTGTTGGCTGCATCCCCTGGCAACCCCAGGCTCACAGCTTCGTGTGGAGAAGAAGAGGCATTTTCTCTCCTAACTCCAAACCTCAAAGTGATTTTTGTTGACTCAGTTTGCACTGTATTTTCACTTCTTGGCTGAGCTACTATGATATGGGTATGGATATGGGGTAAGAAGGTAGGAGGGGTTTGGGGATCCTTGGGTGGCTCAGCGATTTAGTGTCTGCCTTTAGCCCATGGCATGATCCTGGAGTCCCAGGATCAGGTCCCACATCAGACTCCCTGAATGGAGCCTGCTTCTTCCCCTGCCTGTATCTCCACCTCTCTCTCTCTCTCTCTCTCTCTCTCTCACTCTCTCTCTCTCTCTCATGAAAAAATAAATAAAATCTTTAAAAAAAAGGTAGGAGGGGTTAACAGATTTAATTCATCCATGTAGAAGGCACTCTTGGTGATGGGGGTGGGTAGCTATGGGGGTGAGATCCAATTCCTGAATGAAGACGCTGCCTTGGATCAGAAATATCAGAGAAAGGGGTGCTGCATGGCCAAAATAAATAAATAAATAAATGCCCATTACAAACCTATTCCTTCCTCTCTACTCTTCTATTTATTCTTGTTCATCTTTTCTAAATTATTCTCCTAAATTACTGTTTTGATCTTTGTCCTTATCTTCCTGACTCGAAATTTTGAACTCTCCAAATCTGTTTTCAACATAGACCTCATTTTACATAAATAAAAGAAGTAAAAAAGAAGAGTGAGTGCATGTGTGTATAACCATTACCCACCTATATCAAACCCTTCAAAGTTTCCATTCTACTACAGGGTAAAGTCCAATTTTCTTTGTGTAGTCTCTAAGACTCCTAGACTCATCCCTGGCAATTCAGTGTTGACTTTTGGTCCTATACATCACCCTACAATAATACCAAACAGCTTTTGTTTTTGCTGAATGCAGTAAACCTTTCCTTTGGTTCTCTGATTGAATTCGTTTTTTTTCTGCTGACTATGCCTGTTTTATACTTCCTCTGCCTGACTCCTACTCAACCCTCAGAGCTCAATTCCTATGTTACCTCCTGCATATCAGAGACTGACAGGCATCCCTCATAATTTGTGCACATTAATATTATTGCAAACAAATTATTTTTTTAAAAAAGATTTTATTTATTTATATGAGAGACTGAGAGAGAGTGTGTGCACAAGTTGGGGGAGACACAAAGGAAGAACTCGATTCCCCACTGAGCAAGGAGCCAATGTGGGACTTGATCTCAGAACCCCAAGATCATGACCTGAGCCAAAGGCCAGTGCTTAACTGAGGGAGCCACCCAGGTGCCCCTCAAATGATTATGTTTGTATCAACACCTTCCCTTACAATAATGCAAACTCCTGAGGGCAGAAAGTTTGAGTTAAATTACCTCGGTATTCCCCATATTAAAAAATTGCTTTGGGGATGGGAAACAGTCTAGAAATACTCGGAAAATGAAAATAAGTATGAAAATACCACAAACTCAATTATATGATTCATTATTTATTTTATTTGTTAAAATTTTATTTATGAGAGACACACAGAGAGAGGTAGAGACATAGGCTGAGGGAGGAGCAGGCTCCCTGCGGGGAGCCAAATATGGGACTGACGCCCTGAGCCAAAGGCAGATGCTCAACCACTGAGCCACCCAGGCATCCCCGATACATTATTTCTGAGACACCTGACAGGATTCTACTCTAACGTATTTATTTAAACATCACATTTTATACCTACTTACAATTATATTACTGTTTCTTAATTACATCTGTTATATTTGACATTCAATTAAAAATCCTTTTATTAAATGGTTTGTTTTGAAAATTGGATAATCTGATTATTTGAATGTTTCGAATAAGTGAAAGATTCCCAGAATCCTATGATATTCTATATTTTCAAACAGAGCACATCGACTGAGTGGGATTTTTCTTTGATTCCCTAATTTACATGATTCCAGCAATATCATAATTAATATTTTAATTATATAATACTGTGCTTGGAAAAGCTATTGTATATTATTTCAGATCTCTAGTAAATGAAAGGTAAATCTTAGAATTCTTTTAAAATAAATCCTGTTATCAATTAATATTCATGAAATTTGTTCCTTAACATTGTGTGACTGAATTGACCACTGTTTTTCCCCTTTCTTTTATGATGTATATCTGACTTTTCTTCCCTTTCTTCATGGTACCCTTTCTCCATCTCCTTGGCTGCCTCATTCATTCATTCAACAATTATCTTCTAAGTCCTTTCACAGAGCTGGTCTGTCTCTCAGAGCCTCTGCTCAGGAGCTATCCTCTTATATGTCCTTTTTTACTCCCATTGGGGCTGTTGTTGTACCCAACAGAGACCTTTCATCTGAGCTCCAAAGCCTACATCCATTTGCCTGTTCTGCATCTTTACTCAGATTCCTAACTGTTGTCTCTGACTCTACATATTCCAAATTGAGCTTTTCCCCCCCTAGTTTCTTGCCCTCAATGCCAAAGCACTGAGACTCATTCTTATCTCATCTCTGTCTCTCCCCATTGTGTCAATCACCAGATCCCAACAATCTTGCTTACTTGATCCCTCTGCAACCCATCCACTTACTTCTTTTTCCACTGTCACTGTCACAAGCCTAAGTCCCCATCATCATCTTTCTGTACTACTCTAATTCACTTGTAAATAGTCCCTAGCTTCTACTTTTGCTTTTCTCCAATCTATTATTCACTCTGTTGACCCAGTGACTCTTTAAAAAACATTGATCTGATTGTGTTACTCCCATGCTTAAAACTCTAAATGACTTCCCATTACTTCTAGGACAAGTTCCAAAATACATTTCAAATGGCCTACAAAACCCAGCTTTCCCCTCCAGGCTCATCGTATTTCCCTTCTGGATCCATCTCTGTACATCAATCATGAAAGCTTCCTTTTGTTTCTCAGAGAATGTTCTTTTCTACCTCAGGGCCTTTTCATGTGCTTTTCTTGTGTTTCTGTTTATATTAAAGCAGAAATAAAATAGCTGTGTGGTTAGAAAAATTACACAGTATGAAAATCTGTAAAATAAAAACAAATCTTTCCTCTTACTCTCCTGTCACTCTCACCAAAGCTTCCAATGTCTTTGCCTCTTGTATGTTTTTCTAAAATGTGTGTGTGTGTGTATGTGTGTGTGTGTGAGAGGGAGAGAGAGAGAGAGTGTGTGTGCATGCATTTGGAAGAAAGAGGAAGAAATGAGTTTGCTCTATATTCTGGAATATAGTACAATGATTAAAGTACAAAATCTGGAAACTGCCTGAATTCAGGTTCTATCTCTGCCACAAAGTAGGTGCAGGATCTGAGTCAAGTACATATCCCTTCTATTTCTTAGTTTCATGTGTAAAGTGGAAAATTAACAAGTGGGATCCCACATGTGTGCAATTATGGTTTCTCCATATATTAGTCATTTTCTTGTTTAGTGTTTATACCTCATTTCTTTCTCTTGTAGATTTGCTTTTGCTAATATTTCTTGAACAATATACGTAATGGATGTACATTATGGAGGTATTAGTGGACATTCTGGCCTGGATGCCTCTCATTGTAATGCTCTTCTAGTGCTTCACCATTAAGCCTTTTGTGCTGACTGATGCTGACTTTTGGGTTCATAGAGGTATTATATAATCATAACTATTATTTTTTATATATCTATTTTTTTCTACCAAAGATGTTTATGAAAAACTCATTTTGAATCTTGTCAAATGAGGTTTGGAGCACTTGAAAGGATTATGGATTTCCCCTTTAGGCCTGTTAGCAGGTTGTAGTTTAACAGAATTTCTAGAATTTCTAATTTATATACCATTATTTTCAGATGTTTCAGTCATATCCCATTCATCTTTTTTTTTTTTTTTTTTTTTTTTTTGGACCAAGAGTAAACCAGGGAACATGAGAAGGGGGAAGGGCAGAGAGAAGGGAGAAGCAGCCTCCCCACTGAGCAGCAGGAGCCTGATGAAGGGCTTCATCCCAGGACTCTTGAATCACGACCTGAACCAAAGGCAAACACTTAACTGACTGAGCCACCCAGGCACCCCTCATCTTTTTGTCTTAATCCAGCCTTATCTTTAACATGGTTATACTAATCTACAAAATAATACAATTTATTTGGGGCCCCCAAAACATCACTTTTAAAATATAGTTATTATATTTAGTCAGCTGAGTGTTGTCTATCTCTTCCACAGCTTCTCATTCCTCTATTTTTCTTTCTTTCTTCATCCTTTTTTTCCTCTCCAATAACTATGATTTGTATAATGATGGTAGATTATATTCCAGTACAATTCATAATGGGCACTTACCAAGTAATTCCCAGTAAAATGTGATTGAAGAATATATGAAAGTACATATATAATGTGCCTTTGGAAATTAAAGCAGGGTGTTCTATAATAATTTAAGATTTATTAAATGCCCACTAAATTTCAGACACATTGCTAAAAATACAATTGGTGATTGTGTCATAGTTTCCACCTTAAAGGAATATTCTGTTTGGCGAGAGACCAATGAGCAAGGATAATACATTACAATGGCATGTTACCAGGGCACCTAAGAGGGACACCACTGTCTGGGAAAGAACCTGGCAAGCACAATATTTAGTTGAGTTCTGAAAGACTAACAAAGAACAACTTTCCTGATTTGGAACAACTGATAAAGATTCAAAAACAAAAGAAATTTGATATTAAATTCTAGAAACTGTAAAATATAGCTAATACTTACAATTTTTCCTAATTTCAAATTTATGTAAGAATGAAATTCAATGTTTTGAGTTGCCTTATAAAAAAAGTACACAAATAATTAACACTTTACCTCCAGTTAATTGGTGGAAACACAAGGTCACATGACATTTTAAAATCAGCCCCAAGTAGTTTTTCTACTCTAAGATCCTAATTTTAGGGCACCTTTATGTAAACTTTGGAGATCCATTTCTCTTCATCCTAGAAAAAAAAGAATGCCAAGTATGATGGGAGATTTTAAATGATATACCATCAGCTCCTAGAGCATATCATTTGCACAAATGGGTACAAGTCTAGAAGTCACAAGTTGAAGGGCATGAAATGAATCTACTTGAGTCCTATAAGTTTGCAATCTTTACTAGTATTAATGTACTAAGTACTGATGAGAGTGCTTCTGTTCATGGAGGGTAGTAGATGGTGCTGGTAGTTGGGAATTTGTACAATACCATCCTTTTGAAAATCATTTTAATAAACACATTGGACTTAGAAGTTTGAGGCTGTAAGTAAATTTTTGGTCTCAAATGATCTTACTAATTTTGTCACATATCTAACCCATAAGATTTCATCTGAGATAACTTTTTGATATTTCAAAAAATCACATTTACTTTTTAAGGTAGAGTATTTGACACCTCTGAGGATGTGTAAAAACATGTATCATAGGCGCTGAAGGCAAAAATGGTGGCAATGACAGTGCTATTACAAAAAGTACTTGGAAAAGAAAACAAAAACAAAAACAAAAAACAAAACAAAACAAAACAAAAAACAAAAAAAAAAAAAAGAAAAAGAAAAAGTACTTGACCTCCTGGGGTGATTATTTTGAATAGGAAAGCACTCAATTGGATAGCTCCATAAAAACTAGTAGCTGTCCTTTATTTTCCTTTTTCCTTTTTGTGTGGTAGGAGAGTCCCAGTTTTTCAGATGCATATGTCACCACATGGAATAAAGACTACATTTCCTTACCTCCCTTCAAGCAAGATGAGACCATATCACTTAGTTTCGATCAATGGAATATAAGTGGAAGTGTCACATGGCAGCCTTGAATATTATTAGACAATCATCATGCATCCTTTGTCCTTTCTTCTTGGTCCCTTTGCCTTCCCAGAGGCTAGAATGCTACAAAATTGCTGGAGCTAATGTAGCTATTTTGGTCTATGGGGTGGCCTTGGAATTGGAGGTTAGTAAAATAACAAGATAGAGTCCAGGAACTTAAAAATTTTAACTACAGCTTCTAGACTGCTTGTCTTCAGGCTTTTATGTAAGAGAAATAAACCTCTCTCTTGTAAATAACTATTATTTGGGGTCTCAGTTACTCAAAAAGAACCCCATCCTGTATGATATGTGCAAATAAGTTCTTATTACAGCTGTTCAAAATGTATTTTATAAGGTCAATATATACCTTAAAATAACAGTAAAAATTATATTTTATAATTTAGAAAGTTCAGTTGTGTTTTATAGTCACATTATATGTATTATCTTTGAATATTAATTTTCAAGAAAATTTACAAATTGGGAAAATATGTGAGTACCCTGAGGTGGGCCGGTGTTGGGAGTATGATGAAGAGAAGCTACATTTCAGATAACCTTGGTCAGACTTGAGAAGAGAAGGCCTCATGTGGTCTACCTGCAACTGCAGTGTGGCTCAGACTTTACCTATGACTTCTGAATAGATATTTGGTGCCACTGAATAACAGGTACTGTTTTAGGAGCTGACTATAATGTAATGATTGAAAACAAGTCCTGTCATGGAACGTTCATTCTAGTGTATGAACATAGATGATAGATAAGTAACCAAATAAATACATAACAAGTGAGAGGCGATAAGTGTTATGAAGAAATCTCATGGAGGATTAAGACACATAGCAGAATTGAGTGTGTGTTGGGGAGGACAGGCAGGGGTGACAACTCAGACATATTCCCTCAGCCTGTATAAGGTACACACTTCACAACCATATAGTTTGGCTCATTGCTTTTAATATGTTCCAATTCCTGCTCCTTCACAGGTGAGCACATGCCAATGTGCCAGTGACCTCCTCATTCTTGTCCCCAAAACATTCTCAAGAATCAAAAACTTGGACCCTCCATAGGGCTCAGATTGAGATGAGAGAGATGACGAGAAAGACGAGAGTCCATATATATATATATATATATATATATATATATATATATATTTTTTTTTTTTTTTTTTTTTTTTTTTTGCCTGTCAAGTTACTTTTCAGTTCAAGCACATGGCTTGAAATAACGCTTAACCTATAAGAGCCCAATTTATGTTCAAGTTTCACTTTTCATAAATTATCCCAGAGATGATACTTTTACTTCTCAGTACTTTTCTCAACCTACAGCCTTTTCTCATTGGGGAAAGTAGTCCTGTAAAAACAAAGCGTAGAATTCAAGGTGGGGAAAGAACTACATGTGCATACGAGTCATGCCTTCCCACTCACTACCCAAATGTCATCAGGCAAGTCACTAAGCTCATGTCTGCATCTGTAAAATGAAACAAAATTCACAAGCTTCTACAGTTTAATGCAATACAGTTTAAGGTGAAGAATGTGAAACACTCTAAAATCCTAGACCTTGTCAGTTATTATTGTATTTACTGTCCTCCACAGACCAGGGCATTTTAGGCTATTGAGATTCCCTGAAGCTCATGTGAAGACTGGTGACTGAGAGGAGAGCAGTTTCTGGGAGGCAGAGTTTGAGTAAGCATGTATTTGTTTAAACTTGTTTCCTTAATTTACTACAATCATTACTCCCTGCCAGTAAGGGCATATTCTCAACGTTCTATGAATAATTGCAAATTAAAGGGAAATTTGCTAGGGATAAGCTCATCACAGTATTTCATCTCTAAATATCTATCCTGTTTGTTTATAAATGAAAGATAGCCTCTAAACACAAAATTAGAAGGTGATGCCAAGCCAGTAGAAAAACTGTGACATCTATGACCAGCAAGGTTCATAATTCTTATACTAAAGGGAACTTTCAGAAATCAGTAGGAAAGAGGTTAATATTCTGAGAAACTTGAGAAAGTATCTGAATAATGCAATTTAAAGATTAGCCTACAGATAGATGAGAAATGTTCATTCCCATTGGTTATTGAGGAAAAGAGATGTGTGTTGTTTTTTTTTTTTAAAGAAATGCCATTTTTTTCTGTTGGCAAAGATTTTATAAATATTTAAAAAATAAACCTTACATTTTTTTAGAGAAGGGAGAAATGGAAATTCTCACACGCTGTTGGTGGGAGGTATACAAATTAGTACAGCTGGAAAAAATGTGGTAATATAAATAAAAAGTCTTGAAAATGTGCATAAGATCAAAAGGTCTTGAAAAGGGAATGCTGTTGTTTAATTTCTATTAATTAATTTCTATTAATTTATTTAATAATTTATCTAATTAGACATAAAGACGCACACAACATTTAATGTATTTTGATACCCACCAGAGTATTATTTAGAGTAAGAAATTGTAGAAACAACTTAAACAAGTAACAGCAGGGGACTGATTACATAAATAAAGCAACAAATAGTAAGACCACTTAATAGTCTTGGATGGTCTAATGAATTTAAATGTTGTTTAATGAAAACCAGGTTAGGGTGTTAGGCACATTGCTCAGTACATGAATACATGCAGAAACACGTTTCAAAGACAGTGGGAGAGTAAATGCAGTGTTTTTCTTTGGCTTGAAGGATGGATATTCCAAATTATCTTCAGCAGATATGTGTTACTTTAGAGTTGTATATTAATCCCAATGGACAGAATTTCTTTCCTTTAAAAATTATTGAAGACTGGAATCCTTCCCTAGGGTAGAAAAGTCAACTCAACTATGCAAGACTCTCATATTAGGTTTTCCAGTTGGCTTCTCCTTTCTGTTGAACCCATGCGCCTACCAACTGGCCAGTGTGAGCTTGTTGTGGGTCAGGGGAGGTGAAACATTTCCAATTAAATACATAGAAACTTCTCCTGGTTTAAGAAGTCATTTTTAGATCAGTATTATGCCAACTCAAAGATCAGATCATTACTTCCTCCTCAAGGAGTCTCTCCTACCCCCCATCCTTCCCCAAATATTTTTAGAATGCAGAATGAGAGTGATGTCAACTAGGAGGAGGCTGCAGGCTGGCCTAAGGATGTGTTGTCTTAGTCTGCTGGGTTTTGGGTGTTGCCTCTGTTTCAAAATGAAAGTTTTGTTATTATTTAGGTGTGGTGAGGCCAACGGATCAGGAGACGATTGTCATTGAAAAGATAGTTTCTTGCTCACCATTCCCAGGAGCCACTTGGGACAGCAGCAGGCTCAGCCAGGAGGCACAGGGAACAAAGGAAAGGCATGAGCAAGAGGCTTCATTGTGTTTTCTACATGAAGCAATGGGCAGAGTAAGTAGCCTTAGGATTGGCTAGTTTGGGTAATTTCAACAGGCTCTGGGTGTAGGAGCTATCTGTCAGTGTTTGGTCCCTGGCCCTAGGGTGAATTAGAGTAGGGGATAGTGGCCTGGTTATGTGAGCTCCATAAAGGAGATGGCTAGAGACATAGATTTTGCACTGATCGGTGTGCACAGGAAAGACACACTTGCAGGCTAGTCAAGTCCCTTAGTATCTCTAGAAATTGGCTAGCCCCAGGGGGGGTGCGGTGGGTGGGGGTGGCCTTTCCCTGTTCATCAAGAACCCAGGTGTCAGAAGCACGTGCTTCCTACAACCTCCCAGTGCCCCCTCCATGATGTTGCTTCTTCCTTTCTGGCCTCCAGGCAGCTGACATCCACTTTTAACCCTCGGGGGACTCTGCCCTTGATTTAGTCACAGGGTCCTCATCCCTGCTTGTTTCTTGTCTGGATTTGCCTCTTTTGGTCTCTAGTCCTCTTGGCACTTCCACTTCACCTTGTATGGGCATGTGGCAAACAAGGAATCTTCTGTAAGCTCCACACATCCACAGGAAACTGGGGCCTGAACTCAGCCCTCTCTCCGCCTAAACACTCATAATTTTTGGTGTTTTGCTATCGTTGGGGCACACTAGAGAACTCCTCATCCCAGGGTCCCAAAGGCAAGATGACATGTGGATCTCTGCTTTGGAGATTTTTCTCAGCTGTATTTTGGCAGAAGAGATATTTGAATATGGTTTCCAGCCTTTCTTCCTCTCCTCCTGCCCTTTATTTCCCGCTCCATCCTTCCCGCTCCATCCTCTACACACAAGGAGAGCTTTTGTCCTGCCTGTTTTAGGGAAACTTAATTTACATGACATCTTTATTTCTCCCTACTCTATAGCTTATAAAAGAAACTCTGATGGAGTCACCCAAGCCTGGCTTTTTATTATTAGGGCTTGAGAAGAGCAAGAGCTAAACTCTGCTAATGATTAACAGCACAGTGGTTTGGCAATATTAAAATATTATTCTTGCTCTAATCTCCCCCTAGTAAATGTGACATTCCCACATGAGAAATTCGGCTGATGTGTACACCTCGCTTCAGAAGGATATCTTCTTAACCTCTATTACTCTCATCTCATCAAGCTCATCTAGTTGAATTTGACACTGTTCAAATTCTCACCTTTCTTGAATAATAGTTGTTACCCCTTCCCCAGGATGCTCACCTCCTTCTAGTCCTACGTAGCTCAATCCTAATCCCTCCTGGTTACCTCCTTGGCCATTAGAAAGCTTTAACCAAAACTATAAGCACAGTTTCCCTTAAAATGGCATAATACGTGGATAAGCCCTGCAACCCCAGGGATGGAGGAAGTCAGCAGCTGCTTCTGATATAAGACAGCAGGATGATCCAGCCCAAAGCTCCCACCATGCCCCCCAACCTCACCCAAGTCATTGTACAATCTCTGGCCCTAAGACACCTGATTCAAGGACAGAGGACTAGTTGAGCACAGGAAGCATTTTTGACTCCTGTGAATTTTCCACAGGTGGTAACTCCATACAATTCACCGTGGGTTCTCTTTCTGGCTGAGCTACATTCTCCTCCTCTAAATCTCTAAGCGTGCCCAGGCCACCGAGCTGCTGCTACTGAAATTGGAGTTCCACTATAAAAAGACTCCTTTAAAAGTCCAGAGTCCAAGCTAGGGGACTAAAAAAAATGCTTTTCCAAGCCCCAACCTCTCTTCCATCTACTGGTTACCCTATATTTGTTTCTGCATTTGGCTGCTCTCAGAGAATCTTGACTCTCAACTCAAAATGACATGATTTCTGAATTTGGGTCCATTTTAGGTGCGTATATATTTCTATGTCTACATGTCATGATTTTAAGACTTGCATGTTAATATATAGATATAAGATAGCACACTGTTTTCTGAAATTTAATTTAAAAAAATATTTTGATGTTGATATACGTAACAACATCTAGTGAAACTGCAGAACATCAAAGCTAAAGAAAAAAAATCAATAGATCTCAGAGAAGACTAAATCCATCTGAAGGAACAACTAGCTTGAACCTTGGAATCTTTACACATTTGGCTGTCATTCCAATGTTAAAGTGAAATGCAGATATAGAAAGATGAAGAGAATTTACCATCCATTTCACTTACTGAAATAGCTAGTAAAGGATGTAACTTAATAATACAAGAAAATGAATCTGATAGAATGATTGGGGTGCAAGTAACAATGAAAAGAACAGAAAATTGGGCAGCCTGGGTGGCTCAGTGGTTTAGCGCCGCCTTCAGTCTGGGGTGTGATCCTGGAGACCCAGGATCGAGTCCCACGTTGGGCTCCCTGCATGGAGCCTGCTCCTCCCTCTGCCTGTGTCTCTGCCTCTCTCTCTCTCTCTCTCTCTCTCTCTCTGTGTGTCTCTCATGAATAAATAAAATCTTAAAAAAAAAAAAGAACAGAAAATTTTTGAATATGTTAGCAAAAGTAATACAATTTTGGATGTTTTAAAAAATATAAAACTAAACAATAAATTAGTCAATGAATAGTTTGAGCAAATTTGCCAATGAATTATTGGCTTCCATATGCATTTTTTAAACCAATTTGGTTTTGACTTAATTCTGTTACAGTGTTTTTAGTTATACAGAAATACTACATTTTTGCAGAGTAAATCATTCAATTTTCTCCTTTATAGTTCCTTCTTTCTCAATTGTTGTTATCTTGTTTAAAAGGTCTCATTTATATTCCAAGGTTATAAAATATTTACATAAATTTTCAAAATTTATATCATTTCTCCTATTTACAAAAGTTAAGAAGCAAGTAAACATATCAATGTAGGAAATAAGAGTATTTAGATACTGAAATAGAGAACAGGGGACATGTTAGAAAACTCATAATTTTAAGGAATATGAGGCTAAAAGGAGAAGAGATGTCACAAGACCTTGATGCTCCTAATAAAGACTTTAAATTTACCTTGAGAGTTGATTGCAAAGGCATCAATTAATTCTTCTAGTGTGCTGAGAGGGCGCTTTTCCTCCAGAGTGGGACCAATCTCATCAGCAGTCCTACTGTTCTGGTGTTTTTAATTAGAACTTGGGAACATCAAATATAACAAGACATTGTTTTTTTTTTTTTTTTTCCCAGATATTTTAGATTGAATTTTTAAGTGTGACAAGGCAGTTTAAATGTGTAATGGAATTATTGGGTTAGAAAAACCTCCAATTTGAGACAGTTGATTGAAGCAAAAGGTTAATTTTATTAGTCTTATGTAGCTGAACAACAACAACAAAACACCCCAAAATCAAGAAATTCAAACCAAAAATGTTCTTTTTATCTTCAGACCTATATTACACCTTTCTGAGTGTGGATTATATACACAAAAGCACATTTATATATTTATATATATATATATATGGAACTACAGTAAATTAAAGTATGAGAATATAGGAGAGAATATTTCCCAGATTCTCATGTGTTGTCTCCTGATGTATTGTGTTTACGCTGTGGTATGGAAAAAACACAGCCTTTGAAGCCAGATGGTCCTAGATTAGGGTTGCCAGATTTAGCACATAAAAATGCAGGATGCCTAGTTATGTCTGAATTTCAAATAATGGATAATTTTTCAAATCCAATTCAATGGGTAATGGGTTGGATCTCAGCACCACCTTTCCTGCTCTGTGACTTTGAGAAATTACCCAATCTCTCAAAATTCACTCTTCACATTTGCAGACTGGGAAGAAGAATAGACATTTTTTGGTTGTTGTTAGTCTTGACATATATGCAAAAGATCTGAACAATACCTAAAATGTGATAGGAGATTAAGAAATGTCAGAATCTGAAAAAAAAAAAAAAAAGAAATGTCAGAATCTGTCCCCTTTACCAAGATTCTTTTCAGCCATGTGGAAATAGCTGCAGTTACAAATTTACAATCTTTTATGTCAAGAAACACATAACTCATTAATGAATGAACTACTAAATTTGGATGTTGCTAGCCAAGATTTTAAACCATTTAAACTAGTTAACTAATTAATTAATGTTCCTATTGCCCTTTTTATCTTATAACTAGCATTAATAATCTTCTGGTCCTGAGGGGCACCTAGGTGGCTCAGTTTGTTAAGAGACTGACTCTTGGTTTTGGCTCAGGTCATGATCTTTGGGCCATGAGATCCAGCCCTCTGTTGGGCTCTGTACTCAGTGAGGAGTCTGCTTTACTTCCAGCTCTCTCTCTCCTTCTGTCCCTCCTTCTGCTTCTGCACTATCTCTCAAATAAATAAATAAGTCTTAAAAAAAATAGTCTTCTGGTCCTGAGAGCTGAGAAGATATGTAGGCTTGATAAGAACATTTCGATATCAAATTTAAAATGTCCAGAAGAGAATTTTTGATTTCCTCATCCCCAACTAATTATCTTCTAGATTTTCTAATTTGTTTTTTTTTTAATTTTATTTATTTATTTATTTGAGACACACAGAGAGAGAGATAGAGAGAGGCAGAGACACAGGGAGAGGGAGAAGCAGGCTCCATGCAGGGAGCCTGACGTGGGACTCGATCCCAGGTCTCCAGGATCACACCCTGGGCTGCATGTGGCGCTAAACCACTGTGCTACCGGGGCTGCCCTAGATTTTCTAATTTGAACAAAAGGTGCAATCAGTTATCTGGTGCTCAAGCTGAAATGTAGGAGGCATTGGGTTTTTCTATAGAGGTGTAAGGAACATTAAAAACAAACAAACAAAAAACAGGGGCAGCCTGAGTGGCTCAACGGTTTGGAGCCACCTTTGGTGTGATCCTGAAGACCTGGGATGGAGTCCCATATCCGACTCCCTGTGTGGAGCCTCTTCTCCCTCTGTCTGTGTCTCTGCTTCTCCCTGTCTCTGTGTCTCTCATGAGTAAATAAATAAAATATTAAAAGAACAAGATAATTTTGAAAAAGAACAGAACACACCATCTATCTAAATATTGGTTCCTAATAGCATTCCTTAATAAAAATAATCAGAGTTCCTTGGATAAATGGTTAGTTCTTGAACCAGGGCAGGGTACATACTAGATGAGCCTGGAGCATCTTTTAGGGCCAAAATGTAAAAAGTGAAAAAAAAAAAAAAAGACTACAAAAATAAAAACAATAAAATAAAGGAAAACCATTCTGCACCAATGGGTATTTGTCAGAGTAACATAGTAGCCAATAGAAAGGGCTCCCAATAGCCAAAGCTAGAAAATTGAGCAACAAGGTAAATAGTGTGGTATTGGAATATAATCTAAAGTATAAAATAAATATTTATAAGTTCATCCTAATATAAATAAATAATTGAATAAAATGAATAATGAAAGATAACAAAGTTCTCCTGCAGAACAATTCCAAATAATTTATGTAGATACTCTGCCCTCAAGGAAGTAGAATAACTCCCCACTCCTTAACCATGGGCTACATATAGTGACTTCCTTCCAGAGAGTATAGTATGACATGGGGAGAAAGAATAATTTTATGGTAGTGGGACCTAACAAAAATTACTTCAACAACGTGACCAAGGGTCACTATCAATGGTGATTAATTATGTTGGTATGATATACACTTGATCTAATGTGATGGACTTTATCAGTGTGTGTATCACTTTATCTCTGTGGTCTTCCTTCCACATACCCATAACTCCAGTGTAATCATGAGAAAATAAAAACACAAACAAGTTCCAACAGAGGAACATCCTACAGAAAATTGTAATTAATACTCCTTGAAATTGTTAAGGTCATTAAAACCAAAAAGTCTAAGAAACTGTTATAATCAAGTGGTATATAAGGGAATATAGCAAGTAAATGTAATGTGGCATCTTGGAACAGAAAAAAAAAAACATTATTAAAGAAACATTAAGGACTATTAGGTAGAGAATAAAGGATAGACTTTAGTTATTAACTGTATCAATATTGATTCATTAATTGAGTCACATGTACTATACAAACATAGTGTTAATAATAGAGAAAACTAGGTGCAGAGTATATGGGAACTCTCTGTGCTACCTTTGTCAGTTTTTCTGTAATCCAAAACTAGTACACAATAAAATCTATTTAAAAATAAGAATTAGAACAAAGTTGAAGACTTACACTGCTTGATTTCATGGTTTATTGTATAACTTCAATAAACAAGGCTGCATACATTTAATGTAAGAATAGACATGGTAATCAATGGAACAGGGTATGGAGTCTATAAATAGACTCACACAAATATGACCAATTCATTTTTTTTTAAATATGCCAATGTAACAGGGAAAAGATAGTCTTTTCCAAAATGGTGCCAGAATGACTAGATATCCATGTCAGGCAAAAATAATCTCAGTCATTACTTCATACCATACACAGAATTAACTAGAAATAGATCATGGATCTAAATAAAAGCTAATACTGTAAGACTTCTAAAGAGAAAACATAGAACATGTTTGAAACCTTGAAGTAAGCAAAATGTTTAGGGCAAAAACACAAGCTGTATAAGAGAGAACAATATTAGTTGTACTTTTCCAAAATTAAAAAACTTCAAAAAACATCATTAGAACATGAAAAGGCAAGACATGGATGGGGAGATAATATTTACCATATATGTATTTATATCTGACAACTTATAATAGGAAGGCAAAAAGAAAATAGTTTTTAAATGGGAAAAAGTGAACACTTTTAAAAGATGGTATATGAACAAATGGCCAATAAAGACATGAAAAATATCTAACATTATTAGTTGCCCCAAAAATGCAAGCTGCACACACACTAGGATGGCTACAGTTGGAAAAGACCGGTAGAACTAAAGGTTGACAAGGCAATGTTGAGCAAGTGGCATTCCCAGACATTCTTGAGTGGGGATATCAAATGGTACAACCACTTTGGAAAACTCTTTCCCAGTTGCTCATGAAATGAAACATAGAACCTAGCGGTTCTATTCCTAGGATATTGATTCAAAGGAAATTTCTATTTTTTTTTAATAAAAGGACTTGTACACAAATTTTCCTGGAATCTTTATTTGAAATAGCCAAACACTGGAAAAAGCCAAAATGCCCATCAGCTAGTAGATGGATTGCAAACTGTGTTCTCTGACTATAATGGAATAGTATCCTGCACTGAAAAATAGTAATCTAAAATGAAAGGGAATATTCTGCAATGGAAAGATAAATCTCATCCACGTAACAATATCGTGGAAACTTAAAAATGTTCAAGTGAAGAAGCTAGACACAAAGACTACATACTTGTCTGATTCCATTTAAATAAAACCCTAGAACAGACAAAACAAAATGATAGTGACAGAAAGCAGATTAATGGTTGCCTGGAGCTAGGAGAACCAGATATCAGATATGGAATTAGGAGGAAATTAAAAGGTTAGAGTGGAAACTCTTCGGTGGTGGAAATGTTCTGTATCTTGGTTGTGGGGATACTTACATAATTATATATGGTTATCAAAAATCATTAAACTGTACATTTACAGGCAGTGTATTATTTTATGTGTAAATTATCCCTCAAAAAGTTGATTTAGAAAAAAAAAAAAAAACATGTACAGCATGTAGTTAAGTATGCCATTGTGAATCCGAATCACAGCTCTTTTGCCAAAGACTGTGTGACTTTGGTCCTGTCTCTTACCATCTTCACACCTCGGTATCTCTAGATGGGACTAGCACATGTACTTGTCTCATTGTATTGTTACGAGGGGTTAAATGAGTAAATAAATGTATGTGAAGTGACTGGAAGCTGCCTGGTGGGTCGTAAGCTCTTAACTAAGGAATAGCTGCCCTTTTTACTCTATATTTTCTCAATCTCCTCATTCAATAATGATGGTGATAAATCCTATCATTTTTACTTCCAGAGTACACACCACCTTTCTTCTTTTTTCACTCCTAGTGTGAATAGCCTTTATCTCTTTATGTTAACATTGGTCTCCTTTTCTTCTGAGTGGTTTTTGAAAACATGAATGAGCTCACATTACATTCTTGCTAAACTCCTTCAGTGGTTTTCCTTGGCACCTCAAGTGAAGTTCCAAACATCTTGACACTGGCGAGGCTCTTCCCGAGAGCCTGTCCGTGTACCTTCCATCTCCTTCCTGTTCATTCAGCTCCAGCCATCTACTGGATGCTTGTCTTTTTCTATTCTTGGATCTCACTAAATTCCTTCAGGCCTCTGCCTGGAATGAATGCTCTTCAAGCAGATCTCTGAATGGCCAGCTCTGGTTTTATTCAGTCCTCAGATTGAAATGCCACCTCTTCAGGGCATATTTTCCAGACAACACAAATTTAAAGGAGTCGCTCATGTGCATTCACCATCTGCCATATTACCTTTATGCATATTGTTTATTTTGAAACAATCACAAACAGAGAAGAGGTGGACGTATGATACAATGAAATTTTTCCCTGAGCCCCTAGAGAGAGTAATATGTTGACATCATGCCCTCTGGTCACTCTCTACTCTTTTCCTGGGTGTTTCCTACAAACATGGATGTTCTCCTGTAGGGCCATAGGGTCACCAACAAAGTCAGAAAACTAACACAAATACACTACCGCCATCTCCTTGTTCGGCTTTATTCACATTGTCCCAATAATATCTTTTATAACGAAAGGCTCCACTTCAAAATTATGTCGCATTTGGTGGTTCTTAGTTGCTTCAAATTAGAAGAGCCTCCCCCCACCCCGCAACCCCGTCTCTTTCCTTGACTTTCCACATTGCACACCAGTTATCTTGCAGAAGGCCCCTCAATTTGGATTTGTCTGATATTTCCCTATGATTCAATTCAGTTCACTAACACAAATATCTCAGAAATGATACCCTGCGCCTCTCCCTGCTTCCTCCTGGGTGGCACACAGGTTTGACGTGATGTGCCACTTTGATCGCTTGAATAAGGCGGTGTCTGCTAGGCTTCTCCACTTTATAAAATTACTCACTTCCCTTTGTAATTTGTAAGCATTTTGGGAAGAGGTACTTTGTAGGTATCACTTCCTTGTCAGACTTCGTTTTCTCCCCCATTCATTTACGTCTATGTGAACTGACAGCTCCCTGTTTTGTTCAGTATGTTTCAACCCATTGCTGTCATTATCTATTCAGATACTCACACCATCCCAAATTTGGCTAGTGGGGGCCTCTCCAGGTTGACTTTTTGCTTTTGACATCTTTCAATCATTGTTTCAGTGCTTCCTTGTTTTCTGGCAAGAAAAGATGTGTGCTCACTTGTACTTTCTCTGCCTTAGCCCTGGACTCAGACTTTTTTTTCAAGAAGCCCTGTTTCCTTTTAGTGAAAAACAGTATTTTTGGGCTCTCGATATCCTCATTGCTAGTGGAATTTGGTGCTTGATCCCTCTCAGGAAAGAAATACATGGAATATATATATTTTATATCAATACAATATATATAATTATATATGTATATAATGTGCATTATTTACATGATAAATATCTGTTATATATTATAAATATATATTTCTTTTTTTAAGATTTTATTTATTTATTCATGAGAGACAGAGAGAGAGAGAGAGAGGCAGAAACACAGACAGAGAGAGAAACAGGCTCCATGCAGGGAGCCTGATGTGGGATTCGATCCTGGGTCTCCAGGATCACACCCTGGGCCAAAGGCAGGCTCTAAACCGCTGAGCCACTCAAGGATCCCCAATATATATATTTCTACATATATGTTTATTTCTATATTTTTCTGCACATATACTAAAAGTTGTAATTTTTCTGATCCAATCTAACTGGATTTATTCTAGTTTTCCCATTTTCTGAGTTTATAACTCCCTTTTCAACAGCTAGAAATCTGACTGCCATTATTTTTAGTGTGTTTTCTCATATGACAAGTCCCCGTACATAGTCAATCTCCAGTTTCCTCCTTCCTGGCCCACTGCTGCCGATGTTCTCACTTCACTCAGGCTCTAATAATGTGCACCCGGGGGCTACACCACCCTCCCCACCCCTGCCGCCTCCTCACTCTGCCCCATCTAAGAGCTGTAGGATTGACATATCTGGGAAGGGAAGGGGAGAAAGAAGTAAAGGAAGAGGAGGCCTGGTTCATAATCTTTATGGAAGGTAGCACAATATAATTAACCCTTTGTCGTATGTATTTCCCAACTAGAACATCAACTCTGCAAAAACAGGCAACTTTTTTTGTCTGGTTACTAAAAAATTTGAATTCTTGGGAGGTAAGCAGTGGATATTTGTTTCTTCTGCAGGGTTGAAAGAAACCATGACACTTACTTTTCTTTCAATTAGTAAGACTTGAGTCTCTGTAACAATGCAGATAGCATTAAGTTTAATTGCTTATTTCATATTCAAACAGCTTATTTGAGACTTGTAGAGACATAGTTTTAAATTCTCACACTGTAATTATGTCAACTTTGGAGTTACTGCCACCAGGGTAAAAAATACTTCTCTGTGTTTAGTGATAATAACTTATTATCTAAACTTTTTCAACGAGATTTTATTTATTTGACAGAGGGAGAGAGTGTGCACGCACAAGGAAAGGGAGCAGCAAGCAGAGGGAGAAGGAAAAGCAGGCTCCCTGTGGAGCAGGGAGTCAGGTGTGGGGCTCCATCCCAGGACCCTGAGCCAAAGACAGATGCTTAACCAACTGAACCACCCAAGCATCCCTATTTAAACTTTTAAGAGTAATGTACCCATAACCATGACGCTTCCCCCAAAATATTTTTGGGTGTATAGGTTTATAAGTCAGCCACTGTAATGTTCAGAAGTTGATTCAATTGAAGATTGCACTTAAGTTACGTAGTTTACGTATTTTCCTTCCTCTATGTGATATAGACATTGCCATTTTGATGGGATTGTAGCAAAGAAAACTGATTTAAATATAAATTATCTTCTACCTGTCAAGGAGATAAATAATTCATTACATGAAGAGGTTGGTTTATTTATCTTCCTGTTTCCTGGTACAATATCTTCCAGAGGGACATACTTTTGATTTGGAGACGATCTGCATGCTACAGCATGTGCTATGTGATACGTTAGTTGCTAAGGTAACTGTATTTTCCTGAAAATACCAAACTAAACAGGAGCCTGAATCATCAGTGTGCAATTTGCAGCTATTACATTCATTGAAATTTTCCTTAGCATTCAAATAAACACATAATGCTTAGATCACTGTGGGCCCTTTCTCTGACCTCTTCTACTCTGGCTTTGACATTTAGAATCATAATCACAGAGCAGTCAATTACACATAGAGGTCAAAATATTTTCTGAATTAGAACTGACATAAATTCTCAAGTTCCACTAGTTAGGGAATATGTGATCTCCATTGGACATATCTTTCAATCTCTGTGCATTCGAATTTGCTAAGCAAAATTGCAGAAGAAATTAGATTGCAGGGCATCTAAGAGGTGAAACTTCCTCTCAGAGCCTTAACCTGTTTCTGTAAACAAACTGGAACTTCAAAACAAACTCTTTAAACAATCTTACTAAAATAGTAGCTCTGTGATTGATAGCTACGCGTAGGTATTAAGTCATTTGAAAGTAATGCATCTGAAAGCCTTTATTTTTTTCCTGTAATTGCTCTGAAAGTTTTTATTTTTTCCTATAGCTCATATATTTCCTTAGACTCTTCATTCTACCCATTAGCAAGTTTGTTTTAATACGTCTTTTATTCAATGAAGCAATTTAATAAGATACATAGAATTTAACAAGTTTGGTGACAGTATTCATGAAATTGATAAAAAAGACACATTGTTAACTGGTTTCTATCATATAATTCATACCTTAAAATGCTTAATATCTCTCTTATAGCTTTCTTTGTTTCCCTGTGCAGTTTTTATGAGGAATTTCAACTGCACTTTGAAACCATAGAAATACATATTTTTTAATAGATTCAAGTGTAAGAGAGAACAAAATGACCTTTTTTTTTTTTTTTTTTTCTAAAAAACCAAATTTTTTTTCGGGAACAAGAGCCACCTGAATCAGAGATTTCCACTGTCTCTAGAGTCATGTGGTCAGAATTCAAATGCAGCTCAGCCGTCTGTCTACAGTTGGAGCTGGGCTAGCCAGTGAAAGTATTCATTTCCTCATTAGTACTTTGGGGATCATAATAATGTCTACTTAGGATTGTTGGGGGATTCAATCAGATGCTCTCTATAAGGAAATCAACAGGATGCTTGACACAAAATAAGTGCCTAGTAAGTGTTACCTGCTATCATTTCTATTATCATTCTGAAGTGCATTAGAATGAGAAATCCATTAATTTTTTTCCCCATATGTTGGGTATAATGTTTGAGCCTGGGGCACTGCAGATTTCATCAAGTGGTATTTTTAGCTTCTGATACATGATAAACTTTATCTCAGAGCACCTGATGAGGCATCTTTTGGTGAAAGGTCAAAACCAGTTTCAAAAGGAAATAAGGGTTTCAACCCAGTTCATGTTTGAGAGTAAAGAGTGGCCCCTCCTTTAACCGACAAAGCTTTCTAGTTTAAATTCGTTTGTTAAATACTCCCAAGTCTTTGTCAAAATGGAATATTTGAACATAGGTTGACATTTACTTGATGACTCACACTGCTCCTTATGAACTTCAAGCAAAGCGTTGCAATCCAGCATTGCCCTTAGGGATTTCTGAAATACATGGGCAAGTCTGCCCTGGGCAACGGTGATTTTCTATTTGGTGTTTTTTGGAGTCCTTCCTCATTGTCAGATGTCATTTCTTTGTCTTTAGCAGTTCTGACCCTATCTCATCTGCAACAGAGTAATATGGAAAGAGACCATGTTGCCAAATGAAGCAAAATGTCCAAGCAAGTAGAACATGTGATAAACTTACAAACAGTAATAAACCAGTTGAACCCAGGATAGCTGCTCTGTTACCTGTAGGGATTCTGTGCCAGAAGGTTAGAGTTTGGAATAATTCTATCAACCACCTAAATGAGACAGTTGACAATTAAATGTAGAGAGGTCTTGGGTGACTTGAATATATAGATGGGATATTTGATTAATGTGTCGTTTCGTGGGGAGGCTGCAAATGCTTGTCGATTCTGCTCTCAATCGCTTGGAATGAAAGTGAGTCATGTATGTTGCATAATCAGTTTCTCTTGTGAGCCACACCAGTTCCTCAGAAATGGTTTCACCTGCTTCCTTTAGATATTAATCTAATTATTATTTTAATTACATTTATAGTTTCTGCACTTTGACTTAGACTGCGTAGTATGATGCAAAAACTAGCTCATTGGAAGCCCCTTTTAAATTTTCTGTTGATAGGAGATGCCTGGGTCGCTCAGTGGTGGAGCGTCTGCCTTTGGCTTAGGGCCTGATCCCAGGACCCTGGGATCGAGTCCTGCATCAGGCTCCCCGCAATGAGCCTGCTTCTCCCTCTGCCTGTGTCTCTGCCTCTCTTTCTGCATCGTCTCTCATAAATAAATAAATATAATCTTAAAAAAATAAATTTTCTCCAATAAATAAATAAATAAATAAATAAATAAATAAATAAATTTTCTCTTGATAAAGGAACTTCTCTTATGGTTTTATCGATTAGATTCTTTGTCAGTTGAAAACATTACCTGTAGAAGGTTTGTTGTATTTCAGCTCAGGAACTCCTTTTTGTTTCAGATGTATACTTTTACATTGAGTCTCCTATTTTCATCCTTTTGGAAATGAAAATTTGAAGATGTACTCTCTCTGACTTATATATCACTCAAATACATTGACTACTTATTTTATCACATCTGTTATTTTTGATACCCAAGATGTTGTTTAGTTGATTCAATATTTCTATTTATTTCAATGTCCTCAGAGGCTAATTAGTTAATTAATGAAACAAGCATCCATTATGGTCTTCTTGTTAATCATTTTTATATCATTAGTAGCCAGTAAAACGCCTGGAATACATTAGATGTTCTATACATGTTCATCAGTAAATAAATAAATGAATGGTTGTTGATACCAGGCCTAATGTTAACTTGGTTGTGACATCATGAAGAACTTGATGGAGAAGTTTTGTTGCCGTTTTTGTGGTACTATTTTTTGGCTAATCCATCAGTTTATTCACTTGTCTTTTTGTAATTGGTTGAAGTTTTACAGGATATGATTATGTCATTAGGGAGGAATACAGAAAGGCCCTAGATCCATCTGGCTCCCCCATTGTATGTCTAGTACCTCCCTTGGTATCAGTTACATGATAGATGCTCAATAAGTATTTCTCGATTTACTAGATGGATTGATTCAGAATTTCTTATAATGCAATGATGAATGAACAAGTAGAATTTTAATTTATGTGCTTCTGATGAGAGCTACTGGTAACATTTACCAGACTGCTTATGTCCCATTGCAAGCTCATTATCTTTGTGAATTCTATGTGGGAAGACAAAGATCAACTATAATTTTTAAAAAGATTTTATTTATTTATTCATGAGGGACACACAGAGAGAGAGCCACAGACATAGGCAGAGGGAGAAGCAGGCTTCCCACAGGGAGCCTGGTGTAGGACTTGATCCCAGGACCCCAGGATCACGACCCAAGCAGAAGGCAGGCACTCAACCACTGAGCCACCCAGGCGCCCCAAAGATCAACTATAATTGTCTTCAGTACTGCAAGGTAACTATGAAATATTCCTTAGCTATCTCAGGCTACTTCAAGTGTATGGAAGGAGAGTATGTCCTCACCTACAGACTCAGTCATTAAGACATTAAGACAGTCTCAATCTTAGAACACACTCCCTGTCCAAAAGTCTAGTCATTTCTACTAGTGTTTCATGTATTTAAGATATACCATGTAAGAATATCATTTTTGATGACCATATTCTTCAATCAAGTATGAAAACTATTTTCTTAAAGACCATCACTCAGGTGTTATTCACGAGATGTCAATCTTAAAGCTTACACATCTGATGCAAATTTACGTACTTTCAAGTTACAGAAGTCCTCAGTGTCTTTCTTACTTATTCAAAAAATGACTGGTAAAGTATGTAGATGTGTGAAATAATAGATTTCAAAACAAATCATCCCCTTGTTGTTCGCTACTTTTCGTCCCAACTAAAAATTTTAAGACTAACATCTGGTTCTAGTCTAACAGGTCCAGGGTTTCTTCCTCACAACCATGTTGCTTAAAACTTTTTTGTTAGATGATTACTAGGAATGATGGAGAGAAAATTTGTACAAATAATATATCCATAGGGTATATGAGGGTAGGACAAAGTACTAACGATAATATATATTATAGGGGTGCCTAGATGGCTCAGTCTGTTAAGTGTCTGCCTTTGGCTCAGGTCATGATCCCAGGGTCCTGGGGTTGAACCCTGTGTCAGGCTTCCTGCTCAGCAGGGGCCCTGCTTCTCCCTCTGCCCCTCCCCCCACTCATGCTCACGCTCTCTCTCTTTCTCTCAAATAAATGAATAAATAAAACCTTTGAAAAGATAATGCAGATTACAGGAGCTGGGAGACAGTGAAAAAGGCACTGGAGAGAGACTTTTCTGAACAAATATATACTGAGTGCTTACACTGTGTAGGCACAGGTACTTGTGGTGCAGGCTAAAAAGTGGATCCCACACCCTAATCCCTGGAACCTATGAACAGTACATTATATGTCAAAAAAAAGGGGGGAGGTCTGTAGATGGGACTAAATTAAGGATCCTAAAATGTGGAGTTGATCCTGGATTATCTTGGTGGGCCCAATGTAATCACAAGTGTCCTTATAAGAAAGAGACAAAGGGAGATTTGATAGAGAAGCAGTGTGTGAAGACAGAGCAGAGGGAAATTCGAAGATGGTGGCCTTGGAGACTGGACTGCTGCAGACACAAGCCAAGGGATGTCAGCAGCCTTTTCTTGAAGACTGAAGAGGCAAGAAATAGACACTTCCCTAGAGCTTCCAGAAGGAAGTGCACTCTGCCAACATCTCGATTTCAGTCCAATGATACGGATTTTAGACTCCAGCCTTCAGAATTTTGAAGTAAAAAAAATGTTCTAAGTCACCAAGTTTGTGGTAATTTGTAACTCAGCCTCACGAAACTAATACAGTACCTACAGTTGTTTCAATTTAAGAGAAAAAAAGAAGATACAAATCTTAGTCTTCATTTACTAAGTGTATGACTGTAAATGGGAGGGGAGATATCTGTACCTACTAAGCAACTACTACATGCCAGGCATGTGGACAATTTTATTCACATTGTCTTAATCTTCACAACTCCATTGTTTTTGCTGGACCAGCCTCCACATTTTTAGTTCTAATTTTTATACTGGTATAAACTTTAACTTATAGCCAATATTTTTTGGACTTTTCCATGCAGTGGTTTGAAATTAAATGCAAAGTTTAGTGTGAATACTGTGAAATTGACTACTGATAGCATTTACCACTAGGGTACATGTTGTCCAATCTTTTGTTCTTATTCAAAGTAGCCATACTTACTGAGTTTCTTGTTATTTTGACCTTTAAGCTAAGATTGTCCTAAAGGTATCATTTACTCTGTCGATAATAAATTTAGGGAAAATCTAAGAGACACATCTTAGCCTTCATAAGAAGAAATTATTTTCATTTGCCATCACATGACCAACTGCAGTTAATCTGTAAAAGCCCAGGAAAAAGTAGAATTGGTAGGAAACCATCACCCAAAAGAGTAACCCACGAAACCTCGGGGTTTGGAGAGGATGAGGTAAAAAACCAAGCCTGGGGGTACCTAGGTGGCTCAGTGGCTCAGCATCTACATTTGGCCCAGATTGTGATCCCAGAGGTCCTGGGATCAAGTCCCGCTTCGGGCTCCCTGCAGGGAGCCTACTTCTCCCTCTGCTTATGTCTCTGCCTCTCTCTCTCTCTCATGAGTAAATAAATAAAACCTTAAAAAACAACAACAAAAAAAAAACAAGCATGGTAGGTAACACGTGTTTTCATTAGCTACTTTGGTGTGCTGTTCTGATAGTTCTCCTGAGAACACTAACCCCAGAGGTAGTTGCCATAGACTTCTCACGCCAAGGGACTAACAATGACTGTCCTAAGCGTACACACTGGGCAAAGAAAGATCAGAACTTAATATGATTTTCCAGCTGTCATCAACATGGCACTACAGGCTCACCACCTCCCTGTTCCACCACACACACCTATTCCAATAGCTTTCCTTCTCCCAGTGGTTTTCTCCCATATTTGTCTCTTATGTCTTAGAATCTTTATTTCCTTTGTGCAGTGAGACACACAGAAGAGAGAGTTCTATGGCCATCTCTCCAGGGCAGAGATTAGACATGCATATCATGGGTACCCAGCTGTCTCATTACTGTTAAATCTGTGGGACCCACTGTTATTCTTATTGAGTAGCTAAGATTGATCTAGCTCCATAAGAACCTGCAGGCTTCAGGAGGCATCTGACCACTTGTTTGTCACCTGCGTGTACCCTGATATTCCTCCCTCTACTGATTCTGGAAACCTGGAGATAGCATTGGGAGATAGCATTGAATCCTGTGATTTTGTTTTTTTTTTCCCCCCCTCTCCCTTAACATCTGATTTGCTGCATTTTTTGTGCAAATGTCAAATTGGTTAGAGGAAGAGAAACTTTCCTTTAGTCCTACCTTCAAAGCTCAAAAGTTAATCTTAACCAGACTGAAGCAGCCTGGACAAGGAAATGAGCACAATATCCAAGTCAAGTCAAACAGACTTCCTTAAGAATGTGAACCTGGGGTAGACTCTCCTAAAGTCTAAATAAAACAAAGCAGGGAAACTGGTTGATTTCAAGAAATAGTCAAATAGTCAAATGGTCTTAGTCCCAGTCTCTATTTTAGCATTTAAAGTTTTAAATTTAACAATTTTATTTTGTTCAAGTTAGGCAAAGTCCATTCATCTTGCTTATCAGCAAAACCCTTAATCAACTCACCTAACTTGCAGATTATTAGGGAAAAAAAATAATGTATGCAAAGCATTGAGCATGGTAACTGGCAGAAGCATTTGATGAACATAAACTGATATTATTAAGGGTGATGGTGAAGATCAAATCAGAATGATGCATGCAGGTGCTTTGTGAAAGTTATAAATGCCAGTTATTATAACTTTGCCATTCTCACCCTGAGAGGGAATACTCAATGATACTCGATCTATTCAAATGATAAATTCTTGTCCCTTGAATTCATGTGGTTTTACTGTTGTACTATTCACTCCATTACATTAGAACTTATTGTACTTGTTCTTTCTCTTTAGGTAAACAGTGGTAATGTGTTCAGATTAATCCAGTTGGAATTAATTAAATTAGCCTATTGGAAAAATAACATATTCTAGGTGCATTTCTGAAGACTCCATCTCAACGTTAAACATTTCCTTAAGAAATTAATAAAATCAGCTGCTGGTTGGTCTCATCTGACCATCTGGGTTTCCACACTAATTGCTGCTGATGAGTTGCTCTTTCTGTTGAATTTTTTAAGTTCAGTTCGAGGTAGCATTTTGTTTTTTTATCATTCATGCTTCAGTTCACACTCACACATTAGAATTCGAGCAGATTCAGAAAAATTAGCCAGGGCATAATTCCAGGGGATGTCCAATATACTTTCATTAGAAAATAGGTTTAGACCTTAAAAGTTAACTATTTCTAGATAAACTTAATTAAAAACAGATACAGCCATTAAATAGAAGAAGTAGAATTCCAGGCCTGAGCTCTTGGTGTAATCAGTGGATGGCTACGATCTCTTTCTTGCCTAGATACAGCAGGTGTGGCCCCATTCAGTAGACACATTAGCAAACGTTTTATGAGTGGTTCTGTGCTCTACCATTGATATTGCTGTTCTAGAGAAAATACAAGACATACGAAAGAAGTTAGGAATTCTGGAGTCATAAGACTTAGTTGAAGGTCCAGCTTCACTATCTATTAAACACCATATCTAATATTCTTCAGCTGACAATTAAGGAGGCTAATGTCCTGCCTGCCACTCAGGGAGATGCTGGGATCAAATACGGTCTATGAGAATGCTTGGTAAATATCTAGAGATTATTGGTTATGATCATTTTGAGAGATGGGAATTGAAGAGTTTATACATTAAGAGGGCATTATCAAATGCAAGGTAACATTTTGCCATCGAGTGCGAGATTGGTGGTATGGATACTTCGGGAATCATTCACAACCCGGACTAGAGTTTCATGGAGCCAGTGAAACTTTAACTGATATTTTTCCTGTCTCAGTAAATATCCCCTTGGAATCACATTTCATGTTCTCTCTCTCAAACCCATATCTGATCCATCAGAAATCTTATTGGCTTTATTTTCAAAACACATGTCAAGTCTGTGCATGTTTCCCTCCCTCCGCTGTTAAAATCTTGGTCCCAGTTTCCATCATATCACACCTGGTAATATGCAGGAACTCAACTGGCCCACCTGCATTTGCTTTTGGATCTCAATGAATTATTCTCACAATAGCTAGTGATTCTTATTTTTTAAAAGATATTATTTATTTATTTGCTAGAGAGAGAGAGAGATGGAGAGAGAGCATGAGCAGAAGGAAGGGCAAAGGGAAAGCAGGCTCCCCACTGAGCAGGATACAGGGCTCTCCCCAGGACCCCGGGATCATGACCTGAGCCTAAGGTAGACACTTGACCAACTAAGCCAGCCAGGTGCCCCACTAGTGACTCTTAAAAACACACATCTTTCATAGCACTCTCCTGTTCCCAACTCTCTGATGGCTCCCCACACACTTGAGATAAAGTGAAAATGCTTAGCGAGGGCTGCTGGCTCCCGGCACCTGCCCAGCACCTGTCTCTGCAGCCTCATCCCCCACTCCTCCCGCCTCCGTTCCCAGCTCCTGTGTCCTCCTGAGACTCCAGCTCCTCAAACCGGTCTTCGTGCTGGCTGTCCTTTGTGGCCTGAACCTAGAACTCTACCTCAAGGTGAATATAGAGACACCAATACAAAAAATAATTCTAGGTAAATTGTGAAAGGCTAAACAGTTTGCAAGAGGAAGAACAATGAAGAGTCCAGAAAGCAATATAATACCTTCATCACTTTGGGTAAGAAAAATCTACAAAATAAGACACACACCAGAAATGCTAAGGGGAAAGGTTCCAACCTGGAGCTCATTGAAATGAGGAACTTGGACCGCTCCATAGACACCATGAAGGGAGTGCAAACCATACATCACTGAACTATATACACTTTTGTGCACTCCTCTCTATGTGTTTTATTTTACACACTCTCACATGTATAAGGGCTGTGAACTTAGAAGAGTGGGAGGTGGAGAGAGAAGGGAGAAGGTAGACGGAGAGGGTACAGGACCCACAGGTCTCCTTAAAGCAGAGGGGAGGAGGGCATGCTGGGGGCCACAGAGGCAGACGTGGATGGGTGCAGAGACTGCGGGGTGGGGGCACCCCCGGATCCAGCCCTGTCTCCACAGTGTCTGGAGTTGGGCCAACAGACACGTTGCTGGCCGGCCCACCTGTGGCACATTACTTTGAAAGAACTCAAACTCTCTATATTCATTATTCTCTTCAACATGTGCCTCCTGACATATCAGAACGTCTTGATGGCTTTATTAAAAAAAAAAAAAAGTAAAAGTACATTACAAAACGTTGAGCATCATCACATATGGTGTCAGCTTTTCCCTGCAGGAGTGACCAGAACAAAAGTACATGCTCATGAGCTCTGATTAAAATATGAGATGATAATCCCACAATGCTGTTTTTCCCTGCCGTCTAATTAGTTCGAGTTTTACAATCTTTGGCACACGTTTGGAACAGCTAGTCGTTTAAACTAAATGAACAACGAAAACCATCCTTGGCCTTCTCGTAAGCTTGGGCTGAGAAGACCTCAGTGTTTCACACCCATCCGGACTTGGGCTTTACCATAATACCAACATGAATACAAACGTTATACCAAACGTGGTCACCTTTCCCTAAAGTCAAGAATTTCCATTTGTTACTTCTGGAAATAAACTCAGCATAGTTTCTAGGTATCTCGACTGTGCTTTAAAACAAAGGCAACCCGTTGTAAATATTTAGCCAGTAATTATTAAATAGATCAGCCCAGCGTGAGTGTTCCAGCTGGAGGAGAAGAACAGATTTCTTGCTGCTCATGTTACTGTATAAACCATTCTTTAAATAAGGCTGAGAATAATGGCACTGATTATTTCTGCTCCTGGGATTCATTACATTCGCACAACACGTTTGCCAGCTGAAGTCCACGTTAGGTCAGAACTCGAAGAATGTCTGCAGTTACAGTTTTCGGGCCATTTCCAATGCCTGAAGTTTCATTTGTAGACCTGAATAAAGGGGAATAATCCCTTTGCAAAGTAAAAAATAAATTATAGATACAGCGGCTTGGTGACTCGATAAGTGGAGTAGGTCTACTTCATTTGCCAGGGAGAGGGCTCCCTTGCAAAAATGATAAATTTTCCTTGCCTTGATTCCTGATCACAATCTTGATTTCTCTGTGTTCAAATATCAATATTCAAGTGCAAACATGAATACTGTTCTCTAAATAACTTTATCTCTGCAAAGTACTTTTTAATGTCATCGTTATATGTGTTTCCTAAAAATAGTTATTAGAAGTCTAATGCTAAAGATAATTTATCTATCTGCCCATAGGAGTACCTACCTCGGAAACTCTTTAAAATATAAAGACCATAAAATAATGAGGTTAGGGGGTACAATTTATTGTTATTATTACACTTCTCATATGAATTTATAATTTTGAAGTACACACATTCTATGGGTTTTTTAATAATTATTTCTTAATAATTGATCATCAATAATTAATAATTTATTAATAAATTAATTTTATTTCTTAAAACTCACCAAATACAGTAGTTACTACATTTATTGACTTTTTTCTTGCTGTTGATGTTTTTAATAATTAAACTGTCCTTGTTCCATTCTGCTTTCCCAGAACTTTCCTCATTATCCAAACTTAAGAAATTACATTTGAATTTAGACTGTGCCCCTCAAGAAGCATCCCCTCTTTCCTCTCCTATGACATATGACCACCCCAAGAGATAGGAGTCAAATCTTCTAAACACTTGATCGTATTGTAAACATGTTTCCAGTTGACAGTTATTTTGTTTATTAAACTATGAATTTAAAACAGATGCAGTGGGATGCCTGGGTGGCTCAGTGGTTGAGCCTCTGTCTTCAGCTCAGGGCGTGATCCCAGAGTCCTAGGATCGAGTTCCGCATGGGGGTCCCCACATGGAGACCGATAAATAAATAAATAAATAAATAAATAAATAAATAACATCTTTAAAAATAAATAAAATGACCCTCTGCCTCATAAAATTCACCTTGTAACAAAAAAGAAGGAGAAACTCAATATCCACTTCCACAGCACAGTATAACCTGCTATTCATCTAACCCGGTTGCGTTGTCCAGCACTTGAAAAAAAGAGAATGTGTAAGTGGCTGAATAGAACTCACCACTCCAGCATAGAAATAACTCAAAAAGACAGAAGTAAAAACCAAAGTGCATATGATGCATCTCAGTGTTCAAAACACTTCTGCGGCCATTACATTTTTAACATGCAGCACATGGCCGTGTTCTTACATGACTGGCATCACATGCAGACAAGGCTCGCCTGCGAATAGTCCTCTTGGCAGTAGGAAGAATACAGTAAGAAAAGGGGATGGGATATGTTGAAAGTGTTGAAAGGGTGACGTAGTCATACCACTCCCCAGAGGATTTCACTGAAGAGATTGAGTTGGTTTGGGGAGCCACGAAGGTGAGCCAGTGTATCAAAGCCTCTCTTCTTGCCTTGGCTGAGTATGAACACAGACTTCAGGGCTCCTCTGACCCATGAGGGATCTTAGTTTCTGTTGGGAAGACAAGACCCATAAGAGCAGCAGAGAGCTGCCAAACTGAAGCCTTTCTCCCTAGTACCTGCGTGACTTCACTTGTCAAATGTGGAAATTAAAAAGGAGCAAAAGAGGCCTTGCCTTGTGCATACCCTTGCCTTTCAGTGCTTTATATTTGCCTTATCCAACTTTTCCTCCAGACAGTAAGCTCTTCAACCAATGGGTTGTAAAGTCTCAAAGCTTAGCATAGGGCCAGTTCTAAGTATTTAGTATTCATCTGAATTAATAGTGAATGAGATTTTAAAGAAAAGTGAACATAATATTAAAATAAGTATATTAATATAATTGGATTAAGGGAAAAGGCAATCGGCATTCAAGACATACCCATAAATCCATAAAAACATAGAAAAATGACTATTTTTATACTTTTAATAATTTCGTATAGTCAATATAATAATTACAAAATGTGTTATTCACATACGTTATTATAAAATTCTTTTCTGTCTCTTATATTTATCTTAGTAATATTAAATAATAATTTTCCTATACTTAATAATATAGCAAATATGAAAATACAAAGTAAATATAAAATATAATATTTTGAACTATTTTAGTAAAGGCTTTTTAAACCCCAAATCATAATTTATCCCCCATGAAAAGGAATATGGCAATATTTTTCTAAATTATATGTTCATTACTTTTTAAAAAACTAATAATATATCTTACTGCAACATGTAACTAAAATGTAATGTAAATAAAAATGTAAATAAAAAATGTTAGATTTTTTTCCATGCTCAGTCTACAAACCAGTCTTCAGACTTCAAAAGATATTTTATTTGTGTATTCATTTGCTTTCATTTGCTCAGCTCAAGAGCATTATTTATTTTTTATTGAAGTATACCTGACATACAATGTTATATTAGTTTCAGGAATACAACATAGTAATTTGACAATTCTATATATTATGCAATGCTTACCACTGATAAGTGTAGTTACCAACATCCCCTTATTTCATTATCTCCTTACCCTTTACGCTCCTCTCTTCTGGCAACTATCAGTTTGTTCTCTATATTTATGAGTTTGTTTCTATTTTTATTGTTTTTTTTTTTTTTTAGATTACACATGTAAGTGAAATCATATAGGATCTGTCTTTCTCTATCTGACATTTCACTTAGCATAATGCCTTCTAGGTCCACCCATGTTGTCAAAAATGGCAAAAACCTCATTTTTTTTATGGCTGATTTTACTGTGTGTGTTAGTGTGTGTGTGTGTCTGCATACCACATTTTCTTTATCCATTCATCTATTGATGGACACTTAGGTTGCTTCCATATCTTGGTTATTATCAATAATGTGGCAATAAACATAGAGGTACACATATCTTTTTTTTGAATTAGTGTTTTTGTTTTCTTTAGGTAAATACCCAGTAGTAATTACTGGATCATATGGTATTTTTATTTTTAACTTTTTGAGGAACCTCCCTATTGTTGTTCATAGCAGCTGCACCAATTTACATTCCAACCAGAAGTGTATGAGGGTTACCTGTTTCTCCATATCCTTGATAACACTCTTAATTTCTTGTCTTTTCAATACTAGCTGTTTGATTACTGCGAGAAGATGTCTGTTACGGTTTTGATTTGCATTTCCCTCTAGTTTAGTGATTTTTAGAATCCTTTCATGTGCCTCTTGGCCATCTGTTATGTCTCCTTTGGAGAAATGTCTATTCCAGGCTTCTGCCCATTTTTAATTGGATTAATTGGGGGTTTTTTTGGTGTTGAGTTGTATGAGTTGTATTTTGAATATTAACTCCTTATTGAAATTAGCCTCTCCCATTCGGTATGTTGTCTTTTCATTTTACTGATGGTTCCCTTCACTGTGCAAAAGCTTTTTAGTTTGATGTTGTCCCAGTAATTTATTTTTGCTTTTGTTTCTCCTACCTGAGGAGACACATCCAGAAAAATGTTGTTAGGTCAAATATCTGAGAGATTATGCCTATGTTTTCTTTCAAGAGTTTCATGGTTTGGGGGTCATATATTTAGATGTTTAATCCATTTTGAATTTATTTTTGTGTATGGTGTAATAAAGTGATTCAGTTTTATTCTTTTGCATGTAGCTACCAGTTTATATTACCGAATTAATAGAAAGTACAGTGTTTGGGCTGTTAAAAAAAAAAGGTTTAACAATAATACCCATAGTTGTGAGGGTGCAATGAAAGATATCCTTAGCATTTTAAATGGTAGAGCCATTTAGGGAGCAACATGATAGTAAGAATCAAGAATAGTTAAAATACTGATTATCAGGTTAATCCCATATCTGGGTATTGAACCTAGGACAATAATATAAGATTTGGAGGGGAAAAAAAAACCTCAAAAATATACTCATTGAGGTTTTGCCTGGGTGGGTTAGTAGATTAAGCAGCCAGCTCTTGATTTCAGCTAAGGGCATGATCTCAGGGTCCTGGGATAAAGCCCCACATTGGGCTCTCTGCTCAGTCGGGAGTCCACTTAGCTATTCTTTCTCTCTCTTCCTCTGCCCACCCCAACACTTACACATATGCTCTCTCTTTCTAAAGTAAATAAATGAATTAATTATATATTTAATAGTATAAATATTCACATATAAATATATATATTTACTATAACACTAGAAGAAAGGGGAATGAAAGCAACTTAAATGTCCATTTATAGGAATACAAGTTACTTATGGTGCATCACAATAGTACAATATTAGGCAACTTTGGAAGATGAGAAATATGAAATACATACAGCGATAGAGAATGTCTGTATGCTATTCTAGTAAGAAAAGCAGAGATTAAAGCTGTGACCACATTGAGATGGCAATGATGTAAATACAAAGCTTGCTTAATGCCAGAGTCCAGAAGGGTTTGGGCAGAGAGAATAGTTTTATTATTTAAGCTACTACGGCTGTGAGAAAACTCTCTCTTTCATTAGAACTGTGTTCATGTTGCTAGAAAGTTGATTAAAACAGCATGCATACCTTTAAGGAAAAAGGAGGGAAACCTTCCTGTGCTTTCTTCATCATGTGTAACAGTTGTGACAGAAATGACAGTCGCATAGGCATGGGGTAGATGTCAGGAACCTAAGTACCCTCTGTGATCTTGGGCATGCCTCCCTGCACCCCAGTTCACAGATCTGAAAAGTAAGACGGTTTCACAAGGCATCCCCTAAAGAATATCTATAGATAATTTCTCTTCCCAATCAGGTTTGTATGTATTCTCCACAATTCTTCTTTGACAACACCACTGTATTCTTTTGTTTTTGTAGGGAAGTACGGTGTATAGGAAAAAATGTCTGTTATGCCGTCAAATGATTATGAATCTTGAGGATGTCAATCCAGCAAAAACAGCGTCTTAATAGGACTGAATGTTGTCAATAAGAGCTGCAAAATAAGTTGGAGACACGTGTCAATCTGCCAGACAAATGTGCATGTGGCGTATTAATCATAAAACCACTCTGCAAATACCCCAAATCAGGTTAGAGTAGGTAGGTTTAATTGTTCTCATTCTTTTATAAAGCAAAGACATTGATGCCAAGTTAAATTTATTCTGGAACAAGGGCATGAGTGCATCTCAGTTCTATTTAACGTATACCATACCAAGAAAAGGCACCTTTCACCACTAAGAACGTTAAGTTTAATTAGGACAAATATTTATTGCTTAAGTTGAATGTCTGGTTCAACCTAAAAATGTTCTCTAATAGCATTATAGCCTAAAAATCTTTTATTTTTAGTTGTAACATGCAATTTATAGTTAAAATGTTGTTCTCTTTCCTCTGAAATATGTGATAACTGTTATGATTCACTTTTTCATTGTCTGAACATAACGCAAAAATATAGTTGAGAATTCATAAATACGTGTATGTATGTGTATATACCTGACAAGTACCTATATACTTATGTGCATGTTTTACATATACTTGAGATAGGATCATTTTTAAAGGAACTAAAGAGGTTGGGAATGAAATATTTAAAGAGCAGCTTTACCAAACTTCCATTTTCTGTCATATTCATCTAAAGTGAAGTCAAAATTGATCACTATCTTTAGCCAAATAAATTTAGATGAAATATAACCATCCTTTAAAATATGTCTCCTAAGTGAAAGGTGAACAACAAAAAGTCTTTTCATCAATTTTAGGTACAGAATGTGCTAGAGAACAATTCTTGGATTAGCATGATTATAGTCTTTCATTACGAGTCAGAGTTGATTAATGTCTCCTAAAATTCCATGTTAACCTAAACCCTTTGGAAAATCATAATTCTTAAATGGAACCCAAATGAACCTACTCAATGTCCTTTCTGAATAACCCTTATCAAGAAATTTTGACAGCACTATATTTAGATAATACTTTGTAATTCTACATTGAATTACTTGGAAAAAATTGGTCCTTTCTTTTTCTTGAGGAAAGTGTTTAAACTTCTATAATGGTTGTCAATCTTAAAAACATTCTGTTTTCTGATCTTATAGGTGAATTATGATGGTTAATTTAAATTCTTAATTATACATTGTGTATTATAATTTTCTAATGGAAATTTCTAGTAATTTCTATTATTAATCTATTATGATGCATTCATTTTCACCATTTACTAAACACTATATACATCAGCATGTACTATAAATCATTCATTTACAAATGAATCTTTGTTGCTATGTAATTTATATAGCATATGATTTCTGTATAAGGTGTAATTCTATTACCATAAAATTAACCCTTTTAAAGTATAAATTCAGTGGATTTTGATATATTTATAAGACTGTACAACAATTACCACTATCTAATTCCAGAATATTATCACCCTGAAAAGAAATCCTGAACCTCTTAGCAGTCACTTCTTATTGCCCTACCCCCTAGTTCTTGGCAATCAATATCTATTTTATATTTTTATGGATTTTTCCCATTCTAGATATTTCATATAAATCTGATTATACAATATGTATTTTATATCTGGCTTCTTTCACTTTGCATAGTGTTTTCAAAGTTTATTCATGTTGTAGCATATGTCAGCAATTCATTCATTTTTATGGCTGAACAATATCCCTGTGCATGAATATATCCACATATTGTTTATCCATTTATCAGTTATGGACATCTGAATTGTTTCCATATTTTGTCTACTGTGAATAATGCTATGGACATTCATGTTTAAGCTTTTATGAAAACATGTTTTCAATTCTCTTGGATATATATTTGGGTGTGGAATTGCTAAGACATACAGGTAATTCTGTTTACCCATTTGAGGAACTGCCTGACTGCTTTCTTTTTCTTTCTCTCTCTCTCTCTCTCTCTTTTTTTTTTTTTTTAAGTAGGCTTCATGTTTAGTGTGGAGCCCAATGCAGTGCTTGAAATCATGATCCTGAGATCAAGACCTGACCTGAGATCCAGAGTTAGCCACTTAACTGAGCCACCCAGGCACCTCAGCTTGACTCTTTTCAAAAGCATTGTTACAGTTTTACTTTCCCACTACCAAATATGATGGCTCCAATTTACATCTTCACTAACACTTGGCATTATCCATCTTTTTGGTTATATGCAACCTAGTAAGTAATATCTCATTATGGTTTTGATTTACATTTCCCTAATGATTAAAGATGGTGAACATCTTTCCTTATGCTTATAGACCATTTCTATATCTTCTTTTGAGAAATGTCTATTCAAATTATCTACTTATTTTTAATTGTATTATTTGTCTTTTTATTGAGTTGTAAGCATTTATTATATATTTTAGATAATAGACTATTGCTGCGTACATGATTTTAAATGATTTTCTCCTATTCTGTGAGTAGTCTTTTCACTTTCTTAATAGTATTGTGTGAAGCACAAAGTCTTAAATTTTGATGATGTTCAGTTAATTTTTTAATTTGTTTATTTTATTTAAAGCATCTTATCTAAGAAACCAAGTCCAAGATCATGAAAGTTTACTCGCATGTTTTCTTCTAAGGGTTTAACAATTGTAGTTTCTACATTTAGGTTTTTGATCCATTTTGAGTTTATTTTTTTGTATATGGTGTTAGGTTACAGATTCATTGTTTTGCATGTAGATATCAAATAGTCCCTGCATCATTTATTGAAAAGATTATTCCTTTCCCATTTAATTGTTCTGAAATCCTTATCAAAAATTAATTTCCCATAAATGTATGGGTTTATTTCTGTTTTCAATTCTATCCCATTGATCTAGGTGTCTACTGTTACTCTAGTACTACAGTCTTGATTACTCTAACTTTGAAATAAGCTTTGAAACTGGAAAGAGTGAGTCTTACAAATTTGTTGTTCTTTTCCCAGATCATTGGTTATTCTGAGTCCTTTGCACTTTCATATGAATTTTAGGAAGAATTTATCAGTTTCTGCAAAAATTGCAGCTGAGATTTTGATAAGGGTTGCATCGAATTATTTTGTCAGTTTGTGGATTATTGCCATCTTAACATTAAGTCTTCCAGTCTAGGAACATGAGATAGCTTTCTATTTATATAAGACTTATTTTATTTCTTTTAATGATGCTTTATAGTTTTTAGCATATAAACATGGCATTTATTATTAAATATAGTCTTTTATGAAATACATTCCTAAGCATTTTAATATTTTTGATGCTATTATAAATAAAATGGTTTCCTTATTTTCACTTTTGGATTGGCCATTGCTAACATAACAAAATACAATTGATTTTTGTATAGTGGTCTTATATCCTACAACCTTGCTGAACTCATTTATTAACTCTAATAGCTTGTTGTTATTGATGATGCTTAGTATATTCTGTATAGGAGATCATGTTTGCTGCAACTAGAAAAGAAATTTTACTTCTTTCTTTCCAATCTGGGTATCTTTTTTTTCTTCTTCTTCTTGCCTAATTGCCTTCCCCAGAACCTCCAGTACTGTGTTTCATAAAAATTATAAGACTGAACATCTCTTGTTCTGTTTCTGATCTTAGGGGGAAAACTTTCCATCTTTCACCATTAAGTATGATGTTTTTCCAAGGTTCCCTTTATCAGGTTGAGGAAGTTTCCTTCTGTTTCTAGTCTTTAACCATGAGTGGTGTGCAAGGGTTGCAAGTTGTCAGTATAAGAATTCTCTTATAGGGTTCCCTGGGTGGCGCAGCAGTTTGGCGCCTGCCTTTGGCCCAGGGCACGATCCTGGAGACCCAGGATCGAGTCCCACGTCGGGCTCCCGGTGCATGGAGCCTGCTTCTCCCTCTGCCTGTGTCTCTGCCTTTCTCTCTCTCTCTGTGACTATCATAAATAAATAAAAATTAAAAAAAAAAGATTTCTCTTATAAAACAGTTCTGTTTTAATTATATAACTATACATATAATTATGTTATTCTACTGCTTAATATTTACCAAATTTTCCCAGGGGCTTCCAAAATATACAGCAAATTGCTTAATATGAGGTTCATCCCAGTCTAAATCAAGACTATTTGCTTCACTTGTCACATCTCAGCTGATGATCCACTGTCTAGTCATAAGGGAATCCTTACTGTTGCACAAAAGGATCATGTGCTCTCCCTCAACTCTGGTTCTGCACAGACTATTACTTTGCCTAAAACACAAATGTCTTTCTTTTCCTGTAAAACTCCTTGTTTTCTTTATGTGTGTCAGTTTTTCTTCATTAGTTATTCATCTTACACCTTCCCAGAGCATGCTTACTCTGTCTGTTTATATAATCTCAACTGTATTCAAATAATATGTCCAGTTGTCTAACTTCCAGTAGAGATTTTCTGATGTGATACTTCTTTTTATTCCTATCATCTAGCATGCTAGGTGCTACAGAGTAGATTCCTAAATAAAATAATTTTAGTTCTAATATCATGAGAACTAACCTCTGCACAACAAGAAAACTATAGCTTCCTTATAGAAAAGGCTTAAAAAAAAACAAGTCATTGACCCATTGCAAGATAATTCATACTTTTGGCATTTATGGATAACTTAATGGGCTTTGAAACACATCCAAGCCACATTTGGATAGAGTTTCAAAGATCTATTCCACTTTCAATTATTAAAGCACCATATTTTAAAAATTAACATCAGTGATAACACAAATTATAAAATAACATCAATGAAAGAGAAGAGAACCATGTGTATGTAATCTTTCTGTAAGGGATCTATAAATCTCGGATATAGAGAGCTTGAACTTAGAACCAAGTTCCACATTTCCATTGCTATTTTATGTTAAATTAGAAACTTCTAAGTCACAATGGCAATATATTAGAGAAGGCAACATGTGTTTGGTGAATCTATGAGATGGCTCCAGATAATAAGAGCATAAGTTATTTTAGGCAGATTACTTATCACAGACTAATTTTCAGTATCATATTAGATGTTAGGACCCAAATATATACCACGGAAGAAGGTATAAGATGGAAATAGAGACAAATAGAGTCCTTATCCAATTTTTATGTTGTATTGCAATAGTAGGTAAAATTATAAAATGTATCTAAGAAAGATCACTGCTTTCTTTCTGTGACAAGTGTAAAAAACATCTAGTATGGGGGGAATCGAATATTAATGTGGAATCATTTACTTTTTTTAAAAGAAATCCTAATGCATATACTCAGAGTAAAATTTGTTATGTTTCCTCCCTGAAGTGATAGATTCAGGTTATCCAAGACAGTTTTGGTATATGATAGTGATTACAATTTGGGCTCTAGAGCCTGGTTACCTGCATTAGAATTCTGGCCTCATCATTTTTTCCCTTGTGACCTATAGCAATATATCTATGTCATTTTTTGCAAAGTGGGGGATAATAATAATTTCTACTGCAAAGGCAGGGTTTTGTTTCTTCGTTTACCTCATATTAGGTTAAAAAGAAAATCATGATGTGCTTAGTTAGGCTAGCGTTTGGCACCTAGCATGTCCTCAACCACAGGGTGACTAAGCAGAGAAGTGGGGAAGAGATCTCTGCACCATTCCTCTCAGACTCCCATGTCCTGCCTGTGCTTTCCAAAGACCACAGACCATAACAAACCAACTACGCCGGATGCCTGGGGGGCTCAGCTGTTGAGCATCTGCCATTGGCTCAGGGTGTGTTCCAGGGTCCTGGGATTGAGTCCTACATCGGGCTCCCTGCGAGGAGCCTGCTTCTCCCTCTGCCTGTGTCTCTGCCCTTCTCTCTCTCTCTCTCTCTGTTTCTCATGAATAAATAAATAAAACCTTAAAAAATTGCCATCTTGGAATTGTGCATCCTACAAGACCCAGTGTATGCTGTTTATACTTGCCATATTTTAGCCATCTGATCAGTGCCTTATCGTTAATGCATTTCTTTCCTTTTGTTAGTTGCAAATTCCTTGAAGATAGAAATAATATAGTTTGCATAACTGAATCTCAGTAGGACTTTAATAGATATTATTGAATTGAAGAAGTACTGTAAGAAAAATACATACTCAGGGGCGCCTGGGTGGCTCAGCCAGTTAAGCATCTGCCTTCAGCTCAGGTCATGATTTCAGGGTCTTCGGATTGAGCCCCACATCAGGCTCCCTGCTCAGAGGGGAACCTGCTTCTCCCTCTTCTTCCTCCTGCCACTCCCCCTGCTTGTGCTCTCTCTCTCGACCCTATGTCAAATAATAAATACAATCTTTAAAAAAAAAAAGATACATACTCAAATACAGAAAAATGCAGAGGAAGGAGTGAAAGATAGCAATATTTGGAAGGATAGAAAATTTCCTTAAAAGAAAGTAACCATATTTTACTATTTTTTTCCATAGCTATATATTTTAAGTTTTTTTAAAACAAATGCTAGGGATCCCTGGGTGGCTCAGTGGTTGATCATCTACCTTCAGCTCAGGATGTGAGCCTAGGGTCCTGGGATCCAGTCCTGCATCGAGCTCCCTGCATGGAACCTGCTTCTCCCTCTGCCTGTGTCTCTGCCTCTCTCTCTCTCTCTCTGTGTTTCTCGTGAATAAATAAATAAAATCTTAAATAAATAAATAAATACATACATACATCATCAATATTCTCTTCGTAAAAAAGCGTAAGCTTGTAAAATAAATAATAAAATTTCCTCTTACCACACTCCAAATCCTATCTGCTGAATCAAAAA